>NC_030829.1:6989561-9489561 GCF_001704415.2 Capra hircus | reverse complement strand
AATGGCCACCCACTCCAGTATTCTTGTCTGGAGAGTCCCATGGACAGAGGGGCCTGGCGGGCTACAGTCTATGTGGCTGCAAAGACCAGGACGTGATGGAGCCACCGAGCACACCCACATACATGAACCATTGCGTCTCTTATATCAACAACACGGTTTCAGATTGAGCTGGGTGGTGAGTAAAGGTACAGGTTAGGTGTGGTGTCATTTTTCCCCCCCACTATTCTTTTCCTTAACTGTGTGACATGTATTGTAAACATCTTATAAAAGCCAACACAAAAGAATCCCACCATCCATCAAAACCATTTTATCTTTTTTTCAGTCATCTGTGGACAGATGATATTTGTGACCCAAACTTTATAGCATTTTTATAACAAGTATTGACGTGTCACTTCATCACATGCTCTTACAGGTTTCAGCGTTTTAATGGATTAATAGTCAGACCTTGCAGGAGGAAGTCAGATAGAGACAACATTTCTCTTTTGTGGTGAATATTTTGCATGTGATCCTTCATGAAGGGAGTTTTGTTGCCAATTAAGAAAATGAAAGCTCACAACAGTTAACTGACTTCACCAGGTCAGTGACGGGCAGGGACAGAATTCAAACTTAGGTTACCTTGACTTCAAACCTGTTGCCTATCCATCACACCAGGAGAAACTGTCCCAATGATAGGTGAATTTATGAGCTAGGTGGTCATTCTTGCCCCAAACGGCAGCCACAAGTACAGATTTGAGACACATAAAGTTCCACCCACTCTGTACCAGGTCAGAAGTTAACTTCCATGTTCTTCTTTGTCATGGCTCCATATATACCTTTCCATTATCCCCCTATATCCTGTTTCTTAATTCCTGATGCCTAGATTAGACAGAATTCTCTGTGTTCCACATGGCTATTGCATCCCACAGTGTGAGTTGTATCACAAAGGAGAAAAATAAAAGAAGAATTAAATATACCTCTTTCTTTTCCCCTGCAACAGGAATCCCCAAGTATGATACAACAGAAGTATCCCATGCTGTGATCAAGACCAAGAGCTGATGGGTGTGGACATCATGTGGGCGTGCAAGTCTCTCTCTTTCACAAGAGAGGTAGTTCATAAATATATGATAACATTTATGATGGTTGGATGGCATCACCAACTCGATGGAAGTGAGCAAGCTCCGGGAGTTGGTGATGGACAGGGAAGCCTGGCATGCTGCAGTCCATGGGGTCACGAAGAGTCGGACACGACCAAGTGACTGAACTGACTGAACATTTACACTGAAAAACAATGAAACAAAGTCTTTCTCCAAAATAAAGGTAAAAAAAAGGTAGAGGTGTGTGCTCAATGTATGACTCTTTGAGACCCCATGGACTGTATCCCACCAGGCAACTCTGTGCATGGAATTTTCCAGGCAAGAGTACTGGAGTGGGTTGCTGTTTTCTCCTCCAGGGGATCTTCCTGACCCTGGGATCAAACCCACATCTCTTGTGTCTCTTGCACTGGCAAGCAGATTCTTTACCACTGAGCCACGTGAGAGGACTGGTTTCCAAAATAATAAAGCCACAAATAGCTTCTGATCAAAAATGATCCAAAGGTTAACCAACAAGGTCCTACTGAATAGCATCAGGAACTCAGCTTACTGTTATGTGGCAGCCTGGATGGGAGGGCAGTTTGGGGGGAAATATATAAATGTATATGCTGCTGTGCATCTGAAACTATCAAAGCATTGTTAATCTTATAGGCTATACTCCAACATAAAATTAAAAGTTTCAAAAAAATGATCCAAAGGTAAATTCAGAATTAGTAGAATTATGCTGACTTTTCTCATCACTCTCCCTGTGGCTTTAGCAAATGACACAGGCAGGGCCACAGAAATCTTGTACCTCTATATTAAAAAGAAATTCTGCCTGAAGAAACACAGTAATACAGAGAGCAGAAGGTGCTAGCCACGTAAAGTAACTCCTGCAAGGCCAAACAAATGCCACTAATGACCTAATCAATACAGAAATAAGCACAGATTTCCTCCACTAATGGCCACTCAGTAGCTTCCCTAAAAACATTAAAAAAAAAAATCGTTTCTCTTTCATTTAAAGTTGCCTTGCTATATTTATGTACTTCATCAAGAATACCCCAGAAGTTGACTTTCCCTCAACACATCTGGTCAGGTCACTAGGAAGACCATCTATCAATCAGTCTACTAGGAAGTACCATCTATCAGTCATTTCGAGTTCTCAGATCTGGGTCTGTCTCACTGCTGTGAATTTCATCACTGACAGTACACACCCTCCGATTCCTGCTTAAGCCCAAGGATCTGATGGATAAACAATGAAACAAGTGATATCACCTCATCCTTTCTTAAAATATCCAAACCAATCTATTTCCACAGCCAGATCAAAACAATGAGGTAATGTTTTCTAGCGATTTTAGAAAAATCTATTTCAGAGCTCTCTTCTCTTGCTAGACTCATTGGGTGAATCTCTAATTATACACATGGCCTTCTGCTGGGTATAGCCATTGGTATTATCTGCAAAGGGTACAAATGTACAAATTGTAAGTATTATCTGAAATCAGTCCTGGTTCTTAAAGCCCCAAATTGCCCCAGAAGAATGCTAAGACTAAACTATGTCAGTTCCTAGACAAATACAGAAAAACCCCTAGTTAACATTCTTTGTAAAGCAGCATCAAGCCACAACCTTATCCCATGTGAGATACCACTAATAGAGAGTGAAATACTATGTGAAATTCTGTGTATACGTGGAATTCTAAACCACCCATGCCCACATCTCTTTTTCAAGATGCCTACCATCCATCTAAGCTTCTAAAATGTCAAACCCTCCTGTCTGTGCAAAGGAGTATCTTCTAGAAAGCATCTGGATTTTAGAGGTTCCCAGATGGCCTTTCGTCACTGAACCACTGGCTTGAAAGTGCGTATCATGTACTGTATGACTGGACTGAAACTGGAGTCCCTTTATGCATGAACAGGATACCCAAAGTAACTGCCATGTCAACAAAACACACTCAAGACTGGGAGGGGTCTCAAGGGAATGCTTTTTTTTTTTTTTTTGTGAGGCCTATGGAATCAAGCAGATTGCTTTGTGACAAAGACAAAGCAAACTGAAAATATGAGCCACCAGGGAATAAATGAATAGTACGAATTGGAGAAGCACCGACAACATCTTTAATGCTTACAGGCCCATTTTAGAGATGAGGAAGCTGAGGTTCAGGAAAGCTTGAAAAACCTACTAGCAAGTTGCAGAAGGGAATCTGAACCCAGGTCTGGGAACGCATATTCTCTTCATTGCTTTACAATGTTCTGTTAGTTTCCGCTGCGCAGTGAAGTGAATCAGCTGTGTGTATACACAGATGTAGACACAGATATATACACACACTCACACACACACATATATGCCCTCCCTCTTGGACCTCCCTGCCACCCTACCCCCGTTCCACCCCCTAGGGCTTCACAGAGCACCGAGCTGAGCTCTCTGTGCTATACAACAGCTTCCCACTAGCTACTTTACACACGGCAGTGTAAAGCTGTCACTCCTAACTATTCTATTCATGGTAAGTTGGCTACGTGCTAGAAGAATGACAACCTTCTAATCATTCCACTCAGTTTGTAGCACCGGTCCTTCCTTGAAAGGTTAAGTAAAGAAAGTATGACCGAAATTTACGGGCAATTCAATATAAAATTGATTCACAAATATTACACTCTCCCAAATCATTCAATAATAGACACTGAATACTGGAAGGGATTTTAGAAATCATCTGGTGTAATTTTGATGCTTTATGGGTAACTTCTAAAATAAATTCTTCCTTAGTGTCTGAGGGCAAGAAATTTTAACATGGTGCAGGTCTTAGGACAATGTATCCAGATGCCCCTCTGCTTCCAAATACCTAAATCTGTAACTCTGTCTCAGCCAATGGAAAAAAATACATTCTTAAGAGAAATGATCCTTTGAGTAACATACAGATCAAACCTTTTACTCCTAAAGTTTCCTAGCACTGTATGTTATCCCATCTCCATCTCATCACAGGCATTAGTTTTTAATCTACCAAGGATGTTTATAATATTCTGAAACTATTTCAGTTTCCTTTTTCAAACACACAATGTAGAATCTAACAACAAATTCAAAAAATCATTTGCTTTCAGAAAAACTTTCTTCTTAAATCTAAACAGATACGTTAGCTTGATCTGATATGCATTTGAACTCTGCGGTTTGTAACAATGATATTTGCATCAGTTGCTTGCAGCTCTAGTAACAGTGTAAATGCGTGATTTTTATAAATTCAACAAAGAAAACCAAATGGCTTATTCCAATTCCATACACATTTGTCACAATCAGCTTGTCTTTCTCTTCTGAGAGAACGTCCCAATTCCTGCTTCCATGATTTCAGTTTGTGCTCTATTATCACCAACAGAACTTTCCCCCCAGTAGTGGTGTTAATTCTTCCTTGTTTGCTTTCTGGAAACAATATGGTCTCCACTCTTGAGGTATACTTTTTGTCAATTTTCTCAATGAAATTTATGGGTTAAAAAAAAAGATTTTTCTGATTTGTCAAATTAATTCATAATTAGTTTATATAGTTTATCATCCAAGATATTCTCCATCTATCATTTTGGAGTTTCCTTACACTCTCAATCATTCAATTTATTATTCAAAGGGTTCTAGTGCATGTCTCTTTCCTAAATGCCTACAAAATCCTACAGAGCAGATTTCCCAAATACTTAGCTTGGGACCGGATGTAAAAATATTTATTTTCAATAAATATTTGAAAACCAAAAATGAACAAGTAAATGAGTGAGTATGACATCTGATGCCACAGACAGATCTTGCTGACTCCCACACAAGAACTCCATCTCTTCCATTCAGCTCCCATGTGAAGTCCCCTACTTTGACACAGTGTGGTCCAGAAGATATTTTTCTGGTTTCGTGTTGAAAATGCCAGTTGTGGCAGACTCTCTTGCTTTCTACATCTTCCTAAAGCCTGCCATCGCCTCAAAGAAGACAGAATGTTCTCATCTTTCAAAATTAAGGTACCAGGTTTTGTTCTGCTTTGTCAAGTCAGAAAGGTATGCAGATGTTCACTCCATCGGAACCATGCTCAGCATACCCTAAAATGCAGAAATTAAGAAAGCAAATTCACTCTACTCTTATTCAACCAGATCCCACACTTTAGGACTAGACTGTTTTGAAAGAGAGGGATAAGACCTTAATTCAGTTCTACTGGTCCCAAGCAGATTAACTGGTTTGCCAGTTAACCCTCATCAATCTGATCACTGCTTCCATATAATAGGGAGAGTAGGGCAACTCTCCTTAAGGCAGAAAGAGAGGTTGCTGTTGATGCTGCTAAGTCGCTTCAGTTGTGTCCGACTCTGTGTAACTCCATAGACGGCAGCCCACCAGGCTTCCCCGTCCCTGGGATTCTCCAGGTAAGAACATTGGAGTGAGTTGCCATTTCCTTCTCCAATGCATGAAAGTGAAAAGTCAAAGTGAAGTCGCTCAGTCGTGTCCGACTCCTAGCAACCCCATGGACTGCAGCCCACCAGGGGCCTCCGTCCATGGCATTTTCCAGGCAAGAGTACTGGAGTGGGTTGCCATTGCCTTCTAAGGAAACCCAATTTTTCAGTATTCTCTTCTCATTCCTCCTCCCCTGCCTTCGTCCATCACTGCCTACTTGCCCAGTTCTTCAGAAGAGTGAATTTCTTCCCCACATCCTGGATCACCTTCACCAATGTTTATCCCTTCAAAGGCACATTTCCAGTAAACAGACATTATTTCCAGCTCTGTGTGTCAGTGATTTGGAAATTGTTTTTGCACTTGCCTCATCTTCTCCCCCAAGACCACATTAACTGAGTGTTAACTATGATTTCCTTTCACGAAGATGGAAAAGTGATCTAGGTATTCAGTTTAAACGACTGATGTTTTAGGGACCTTGCTATCTCCATAAAAGCCTGAGTCACTGCTTGAGATCTAAAGGAGAAGCTTCTTTGTAGGAGCCAAAATCATTTCTAGTGAAGTTATAATTCTACATATAAGGGCTTCTCTTTGTTCTCTTTTTCAGAAAGATGAATGTCAGATCCACTTAGGCTGAAACTTTTAGGGGAAAAACACAGTTAAAACTTTACTTAGAGCTGATTTTAATCCTGAATAATAGGAGCCATCAACAATATAAAGGTCAATTTTTAATTCCACAAGCCTATTAAATAGCTGGCATGTGCAAACAAGAACAGCTAAGGACAGTGAAAAAAATGCACTGGGAAATACACACAGGCCTTGTTTCATGGCACTTTATTGCTTTTTGTAGTTACTGTCTTTTTGTTTTTTCCAAATTGAAGGTTTGTGGCACCACTTCATCAAGGGGGTCTATTGGTGCCATTTTTCCCAAGTGCACTTGTTCACTTCCTGTCTTTATGTCACATTTTGGTAATTCTAGTATTTCCAGCATTTTCTTTATCATGATATTTGTTATAAAGTGATCTGCGATCACTGATCTTTGATGTTACTCTTCTAAAAAGATGACAATTTGCTGAAGGCTCAGATGAGGCTTGTTAGTCTCTTTTAATAATAAAACATTTTTAGATTAAGGTATGTACATTGGCTTTTTTAAAGACAGGATACAGTTGCACACTGGGAACCAAAAAATTTCATATGACATGCTTCATTGCAAAAGTAGCTTTATCGAGGTGGTCTGGAAATGAGCCCACAATATCACTGAGGTTTGCTTGTACCTGTATACTTTTGAGATAAATTCGTTTTTTGTTTAATGCTAAATGGCTAGCATTTAAGCATATATATTATGCTGATTCTAGTATATATATATATACACTATGTATATATATGTACATACTATCTATATTAGTGTATATATGTGTGTGTGTATACATATATATATATATATATATATGTATAGTATATGTAATACGTATTGGGTTGGCCAAATTTTTCATTTGGAATATCTTACAGAAAAATTCAAACTTTTTGGCCAACCTAGTATACATATATAATGTTGTATATGTTCTTTGCTGCTGCTGCTAAGTCGCTTCAGTTGCGTCCGACTCAGTGCGACCCCATAGACGGCAGCCCACCAGGCTTCCCCGTCCCTGGGATTCTCCAGGCAAGAACACTGGAGTGGGTTGCCGTTTCCTTCCCCAATGCGTGAAAGTGAAAAGTGAAAGTGAAGTCGCTCAGTCACGTCTGACTCGTAGCAACCCCATGGACTGCAGCCTACCAGGCTCCTCTGTCCATGGGATTTTCCAGGCAACAGTACTAGAGTGGCTTGCCATTGCCTTCTCCGATATACTCTCTAACCTTTCCTAATTTTTTGTTCTAGCACTTATTAGAATATTGAAGGTTTATAAATGTGTTCTCAGGTACCTTCTGAGAAATTTCATCGGAGCCTTTTCTGATGGTACTATTTCCCAGAACAACGTGTGTGTGTGCTGAGTCGTGTCTGATTCTGTGACCCTTTGGACTAGAGCCTGCCAGGCTCCTCTGTCCATGGGACTCTCCAGGCAAGAATGCTGGAATGGGTGGCCATTTCCTTCTCCAGGGGATCTTCCTGACCCAGGAATAGAACCTGCATCTCCTGTGTCTCCTGCAATGGCAGGTGGGTTCTTGACCACTCTGCCACTAGGGAAGTCCCCTCAGAAGAATGGCTGATATTTAATTATGATTTTTAAAAAGTGTGGTTATCTGATGAATTAACTGCTTTGCACAGCTCAGCCTCTCTACGGAACACCATTCATGGTTCTCCATTTTCTGATGGGGACCAACTGATTAAAACCCAGTTATGACAGACATCACCCTCTGACCATTTTCATGTAAGGGCTGAAATGATTCATTTCAGCAACATTAACTGAAGATACTTTAGAGTCTGAGGCCATTATCAGAGGTGCACTCCAGCTTTCTCCCGGCTCGGGAGACAGGAAACCAAAGCCGCCAGTGGGAGCGCCAGAGAGCCCAGCAGCCAGCCCACAGCTCTGCTTGCCTTAACTTCGGAGAGGATATTGACAAACGTTTCCACCCACCCTGCCACCCCAGAGTTGCTGCTCCTGGTCGCAGTCCTCAGCGCAGGATGCAAGGTAATTCCTCCCTGGATCCATTTCAGTTCCTTCGCATCCAATAATGACCTTGCTCTTCGGCCACCCCTTTTGGATGGTGGAAATTACTCAATTAAAATGTTTTAGAGAAGTCCTATCCTTTCACTTTCCAGAAAACTCTCAGTGGGTCCATCTCTCCCCCTAGAGACTGACAGGAGAGAATGACCTTACTAAGCATTCCTATCCTCATACAAGGCCCACCTCCTAGATTAGTTACTAGCTCTGCTTGGCTGTGGACATTTTCTAGGCTCACAGAAAATATTGTGCCTAGAAAAATATCTCTCTAGGCACAGAGAGAGTAAAGCTAGTTTCCAATTTCAACCAGTAAAGATGGTTACAAGGCGGAAACAGAAAAGAAATATACTCTAAATTACTAAAACACAGACACACGAAATGCTTAAAAGGAAGTTTTTCTTATTTCATGTAATCAGGTTAAAGCTCTCTCTCAACACTTTTTATATGAAAAGGTGATGATTTCCTTTTAGTGAATAAATACCAAGGTGCCAGGGACTTTGTTTCTGCTTCAGTCTTGCCAAGCAGGCCTTACGTGTCCCATATGCTACATGAAAACCCTGAAGCAACGGGGAATTAACGAAATCGCTATGGTCACATGATGGGCATTTGTTTGTGACTGAACTGGTGTTACTGCAGTCTTGAGGAAACTAGGAAGCAGAGAGGGGTTGAGAGTCTTGGCCATAGACATATTTTTTCAGTTATTTACTTAGACCCAGAAGCTAGACCCCAGGATGGGTTGCTCAGGGGGTAAATTGCATATTTACAGAGGTAAGTTTTGGAGAAGTGAGATTTAGATGCACCACCACATTTAGACTTTGTTTTCCGGACCTTTTCTTTTAATCCAGATTTTGCACTTTTCCCTGATCTGCAGAATCCCATGGAGGCCCGTGTATCTCAGTGGTACAGTCCGTCATCATGAGCACACAGCAGTCCCCTGCCTGCTCCCTGATGAGTTCCAGCATCCTCTAGCCCACACTTCTTTAGTTTTAACCTGACAAGGGATCCAAAGCTCCTCTGTGTTCAAAAGGTCTCCCTATCTATAGCTTCCTGCAGCATATCTGACAAATCATGCCGACACTGCGATCATTATCATTGTGAAGTGATATCCCTCTTGGACCGATACTTACATCCGTGTCTTACGATCTGAATACATTTTTCACATATAAACTCTCTTAACTAAATATACTCTCCCACCTCTTCATGCTGAAAAACAAAAAACCCACTAAAAATGAAGCCACATGTAGTTCCAGATAAAGTCGATAATTATAATAGTAATTAAAAATGAAGGAGTCCAGTTGTTGGTGCTTCACGGAGCTTAAGCAGATAGCAACAGCATGGACTCACACCATGATGACATGCTGTATCATTTCATCTTTCCCAAACTACCCGTGATTATGTGGAAATTTCAGGGTTAGAGAAGGATTTTAATCTTCACAAAGGAAATACGAAATAAATGCTGAACGAAGTTAAATAAGCACCGAAGTGAAAAGAAAAAGACAAACCATTAATACCAACTAGTTGTTTCCAGTGGGATTTCTAAATTCGCCTTTAGTGCCATGCCATTTGTTTGATAATTTCCTAAAATTCTTACAATGCTAGTATATCTAAGTAAATTTAAAATAAATATAAAACAGTATAACTTGAAAGTGTTAGTGCCATTATTCCCATAAGCCAGATAAAAGAAATAGGATCACAGATACAACTGCAATGTCCTGACCATGAATGAATTTGGCAGAGTTCAATAGCAATTTCAACATAACTGTGTGCTTTGTTGACTTAAAAGAGTGGTCATCTGAGTATCAGCCTTAATCTTCTTTCTCTAAAAAATATTAAAAAAAATAAATGCTATATTTATAACAAAAAGACCTTTTGACACTCATTTTTAAAAATTGCATTTTAAAGAATCGAGTATGTGAAGCTTGTAAACAATGCTGAAGTCTTGATTCCATCACATATTCACATGGCATCTACTTATTTTCTAACAGCTCTTTGATGATTAAATTAAGTCAGATGACAGCAGCACTGGGATTTCCATCAGAGTGGTATACATATTAACCAGCAAAATGCTAAGAAAAACATGCCAATGAAGAGTATGGATATTTTCTTATCAATAAGTATTAGAACTTCATGCGGAGATTTTAGCTGGTGGCTTTAGAAAGGTATAAAAAAACTGCAACATTAACACGATAGCTTTTTATTTGCCTACTGAGTTTATGAGCAAGAAAAAGTTAAAGAATTATGCATAATCCCTGAATTTCAGAGAGTTGCCATGCCCCTCCTTCATTCTCTGCCGACACATGGCTGGATTTTTCTATGTGACGGTGATGAAATCACCTGAAAGCAACTCAGATGACGGAACAATCAGATGACAGCTGGGCCTTCTAATTTCCATGTCAAGGCATATCATATTTGGACTTGGAAGACTGTAAAACTTTTAGAAATTGATGTTCCGTTGTTTTCTGAAGATGGGGAAACAGTTTATCTCAATTATTGGTGCTGATTTTCCATTGCAACCAGATCAAATTATGTCAACATGCATTTTTAGTTTTTCCTTTAAGGTATGATGCTGTGGATTAGATGGTCCTAACGTGAGTATTGGATCTTGACAAATGGAAGAAAATCTGCAAAATACGTGAGATCATTCCTCTGGTTTGCATTTCCCTAGAGATGATCCTCACACATTTAATGCCTGATAAAGAAGCAACTGACAATAAAGGAAATGTAGAAGAATGTGTATCCATTATTAAAAATTCCAGCACTACATCCATCTTAGGTTGAAAAGTCACAGAGTTCTTTTGGAAGTCTTTATCACAAACACTGATTTCCTATCTTGTGTGGGTATCAGGAGGTTGATCTGGGTTTATTTAGGTAGATTAGCTTTGTGCATATGTCTCAGTGAAAAAAACTTGCAGAAAAAAAAGACTGTGTATTACATTAAGTGATTCTGCATAGAATCACATGCTGCATAACCACAGAAATCTCTACAAAATTTGCCTAAATATTTGAAATAAAACGTGACGCAGTTGTTTTCCTGTTAAAAATCTTAAATCCTTCAACTGAAACCGAATTTCATTTTTACTTATATTAAAACCAATGTTACTATTCACGGAAGTGATATTGTCAACAAAATATTAATATTTTGTGTGTTATCCACAAAACATTTTTAATGTAAGAATTGCACCATTTAAAAATAGTGTGAAATGTAATAAACTGATAAAAGGCCTATTTCTTAAAGGGCTAATCTCTAGTGGAACCCTCTTCCCTTTACCTGCAGAAAATGAAATATTTTCTGCTGCTAGATAAAAGAAACAATTGTAACATATTAATACTTTAAAAATGTGGTATGAATTTATGACTGAGGGATAATTATGACCTTGTACCTTGAGTGAGATAATTCTGGGTGAATTCTTTGGCCTTTCAATAAGTTACAGATGCAATTTGATCCTAATAGATATCACTTGGTTACAGAACTTTAAAAAAATCTCACATAACCTTTGGCATGGACATTGTATATTAGGTAGGGGTTATAAAAAACTGCCAGGAGAAATTTTCTCAAGAAAAGTATGTAGAAGAATTTAAAATATTGGTCTACTGTGGCTGCAGACCATGGTTACCAGTCCTTCCACCTGCCGATATGAAGATCGCTGCTGGCAGCAAGGGAAGAAGGTAGCATGATGCTAAAGACTCAGTTTGAAGGTAGAGTCAGTTTGGTGTATTATAAGTCAGTTCCTTTTGTTTTTTCAATTTCTCCTCAACTGCCCCAGAGGAATTATTTCAATCCGTGTTTTGTTTTACCTGCACAGCTATTTCCCAGGGCACAGATACCTCCCAGTAATTTTAGAGAAAGGTACCTTCAAAATGCTAGATGGGCGTTTCATGACTTACAAAAATACAATATCACCAGATTACAGAGGATTTTGAAATCCCAAGCTAACACTGCTGCCAAACATTAAAACCTGCAGAGTAAACTTGAAACTCTGCCTCAAGTACTTTATTTTTGATCAAGCAGATGATCCTAATGTATGCAGTTTAAATACTGCGTATCTCAGCTCCCATCTCATCCTCATAGAAACGAAAGGGTTGTGATGTAAATACAAATATTATATAACTTTGAACATCCAGAGCCAAGTTTAATCCAAGATGAGCAAAATTAATTTAGATTATAAGACTCTGATCTACTGAGAAAATCAATTTATTAGCACTTGGCATAAATATACATTAAAGGAAACCAACCTCAGAAGCAAAGATAGCCTGAGAAAAACAAATCCAGTCACAGATTAGTCTTGCTCATATTTTTTCTACCTTCAATAGTCCTTCAGCAGTGACTTCTATAACTGTTTGAAATCATTAAGCATATTTAACTTTCAATGTTAGAATGAAAAATAAAAGAAAAAAAGCAAAGTCAGAAATGTAAAGACTCTGGAAGCACCGATTTAGAAAAAAAAATGAAGGTCGTTTGTCTAAAGGGAGGAAGTACGGATTTGATAAGTTCATCATCACTGACTTAAAATATGTTCAGAACTTCGCTGGTGACATAAGGCATTTTTGAGGAAGCCAATTCTTTTCCTGATTAGAGATTCACAAATTTCTCAGCATGCACCACTGTGTGGAACCATTTAGGACCATGCCAGTACTTACCATTTGAAGAGATGGTTTTCAGTGTCCACATCACCTTTAAGCCCCAGATTCTTTCTAACCTTGTCATGAAGCAGATCTGAATTAAACTAACATATATACAAAGGGTTCATTTGCAATTTTCAACCTTAATGGACTTCAAACTGTCTCTCCATACTAATGAGGATCTTCAGTCCTACCCACTTCTGGCTATATGGTATATTGTGTCTTCACCGGCTGACTCACTCCACACTCGACTTGTGCAGTTTATCATGATCTTGTGCACAGATACAATCCACATTGGATTCAGATGAGAATGCCCATTGCCTAGAGAATCTGGAGAAAAGTAGCAGCACTGTGGTTCAAATAATATTTCTCCGGTAAGAGAAATACTATAGTCAGTGTAGATTACTTTCTCCTTCTCAAAGTAGAAGGTGGGAAACACAAGCAACTGCAGCAAATTATACTAACTCTCTGCAATGTATTTTTCTTGTTGTTTTTTTTGGGGGGGTTACTTCTTATAAAAATTGACAAGATTCAGGACAACTTTGGACACTGTTCTAACAGCTTCATTTAATATTAGTTATGACTCATTTCTCCACTTAACACACTCTTCTCACTTTCTCTTGTGTTTATTACTTTTGAAACAACCTAGGCATTTTTCTAATTAGCTTTACTCTGCACAAAGAAATAACCCGACTGCAGTACCTTGTTAATGTGAAAGTGAACAACAGGGACCTTTCTGATCGAACATTCTCACTTCCTACCTCAAGACAGGCGTTCTGTATATATGCAAATACTGCAGACAGATGGCTTTGTATATCTTACGCACTATAACATTAAGACATGTCCCCCCTCATTATAAAATCCTGAAAATTACCAGCGCTGCCTCTGCCATCTACATTTAAGAGATAGTTAACCTTTGGTAACATATCTATTGTGCTTATCTCAAAGTAAGGGGGGAAAACAGCTTAAACATTTTCAAGTTCAGCCAAAACATCCTACTTCACTTCATTGCCACAATACTTGATCTAGACTCCACATTTATAAAAGAAAATGAAAAACAAATTCACAAGGCAGAGCTTCAAGTCATCAGCCTATCTTAGAAGGATTGTTATTTTATGCCCGGAACATTTTACAAGCTCCAAACCCTTCCCCAGTACAATATTTTAGGAAGCTGAAATTACTTCTGCACGTCTTACCACCCAAGCACCTGACAGTTTGGATTAAAAATAGTATATACACAGCAACTCCCTGGTTACTATTTCCCTGAAGTTTTAAGGCACTCAAATTATTGAATCTTCTTTCTAAGAATTACTGGAGAGGTCGATGAAAACACATATCAAACTATTCTCAGGTAATTCTCCCACTAAAATCAACTGGCCTCTGTTAGTGCGATTCATTAGGACTAATGAAAATTACCATCTCCAGTAGCCAGTCTGTACCTTTCCAGACATCCTTCCCCAGGATCCATCACCATGCCCAGCTCTGCCTTCCATCCTGCTCCTTGTAGTGCTGAGTGAGGCACTCACTCCTTCATTAAATAGCATTAAAAATAGACCACACAGAACTCCCCAGTGGAGCATGCTCTAATGGGGTTAGTGCCACAGTTCTCAAGGTAACCACACTCAGCTGGTATCCAAGAAGGAAAGTCACTGGGAGACCAGCAATTTACAAATTTAATAGTGCAGTGTACCCAAACCTATCTCAGTCTGAGCAGAATACTGTAAAAGAGAAATCAGCATGCAGTGAAATGAAGTCACAGAGAAGCTCAAGGTGCATTTCTGGAGTGT
Organism: Capra hircus; assembly: GCF_001704415.2. NCBI lineage: Eukaryota > Metazoa > Chordata > Mammalia > Artiodactyla > Bovidae > Capra > Capra hircus. Next base: position 9,475,055 of record NC_030829.1, on the reverse strand, counting down.
GTCAGTTTCTTTCAATACACCTCACTGAAAAAGTACTTTGCTGAATAAACATTCATCCAAAGCAACTTATTTCAAGATTTATTGGACAATATTAATCACAAGCAGTGAGGATAAGTTAAGGCATCTCTGTAGAGCAGTCTGAATGTCTTAAAACTGTATTTAAAGCAGATTCCTTGAGACCAAGTGACAGTATTAATAAGCAAGGGTAGTAACAGACTAGACTTTTGCAAGGAAGAACTGTATTCCTTAAAGAATATTCTAAACTCCCTCTCTGGAGCCTTGAAAAACATTCTGTTCAAGTGACAAAAAGAAGTATAAGAATGTTATTAGAAAGGAAATTCAGGATCAAACACACATACATACCTTAGAAATCCGTGTCAACCTGAGATGAGGGCATATGTTATTATCTCCCATGCGATCCTTATTGGGAAAAAGCAGAAGTAATCACTGCCAAGATAATCAGACTACTCGGCTACATGGCTAGAGCTCTAGGCTTCCAAATGACTGCCCTCTGCGAAAATGACATTACCTAAAATCTTACGAAGACATGTAAGCACTGTGGTGACAAAACCTGAGCAGTAGCTGCATTTATTTTAAAGTGTCAAAGGTTTCCTAACTTTTACCAAATGAAAAGTGATTTCCTGTCAGCTCCATTTCTCCGTTTTCTCAAAACAATCACAGCCATTTTGGTCACCAAAGCGGATGAAGAAGACGTGGGGATCGTTCGGATTTCTTCAGTATTTGAGTGAAATCTTGTCCACATTCAGCCTAAACTTTGGAGATCGTCATCTTTATTTGGGGAGGCTGAAGTGTCATACCAACAGACTTGGAAAAAGTCAGAAATTAAAATGGGCATCTGCACTCCAATCTCGTGAAAGTGATTTTTACCAGCCTTCCATCCATCTAACTTTCAATTCTTTCTTTGTCTTTCCAGCTCAGATTCTGTGCTTGCCTATATCTTCAGGCTACTGAACTGACAGCAACAACATCCACTCCAGCTCCATTTCCATGCATAAACACCCAGAGAATCCATTTCTCTTCCTAGGAAACTTTCTATACACCTGTCTCATTCAACTCCATTCTACCACTGCATCTACAACCCTGAGGCAGAAAATGTTAAATTTGGAGTTTGCAATAATACAGAATTCAGACACATAAACATGAAGCTGAACATCTTTCCTCTAATTCCTGGGGGAGCCAGGATCTCAAGTCCTCTGAGGACAACAAACAGATGACAACTTTCTGCCCCTTGCATAGCTCTCTTCCAAAAGAAATATGCACATTCCCAACTTTCTACAGAGAAGCCTTTAAAGATCAACTGTGTACTTCTCTAAGGAAGAGACCTGCTCTTTTCCATTCTCTTCCTGCCTTTCATTTTTGCCTCATTCTGGGGAGGGGGGAAGTCTACCCCTCCTCCGACAAAGCATGAAAACACATTACATACATAACAGCGGCTTTCTACAAACAGGAAGGAGAGAGCTAGACTCAAAGACAACTCGAAAGAAAAGCACAGACGCAAGGCAGGTAGGAAGAGGAAAACAGAGAAAGAGGCGACAAAAGGCGTGCAATGTTCCGGTCGGAAGACCTTAAAATTATTTTACCTTGACCGAAAAGTGGACGTCCCCCCAGCGTCTCTGTTCCTTGATTGATTTTGGTTTGTGGCTTTTATTAGTATTATTGTTTCTCACGGATGACTTGGCTCTATTTGTTTGCTTTGGCTTATTATTGTTATTATTTTGGGTCGATTTATTCAACTGCTAATAAAAGGAGCCTTCTGCGGCGTCGGCGGCGGGGCTCCCGGCAGGGCTGCGGCACCCAGGGCTGCGGCCACAGCAGCGGCTTCGGCCGGTGACCCCGAGGTCCCTGCGGCTCCCCGCTGCTCAGATGCGCTCGCGGGGCGCCGCCGCCGCCTTCTCGGCCCCTGGCTGCGGAGAGGGAGCGAGCTCCCGCCTCCTGGCTGCCAGTCCGTCCCCGGGCACGTCTGTCTGTCTGGCCGTCTGTCCCTCAGCCCGGCAGCCCACCGCGGGCTTGCCGCCGTCGCGCGATCCGCTCTCCGAGCTGCCCCTCGCGGCGGTCCCTCCGCGACTCTTGGTCCCACTAGCGAGGCAGGGACCTTCTCCCGGTCTTCTGCACCCGCATCTCGTTCTGCCACTCCGCGCCCCGGCCGCTTCCCTCGGACAGAGGAGGGCGTCTGCAGGGAGGGCGCGCGAGGCTGCTACGCCCTCTCCCTCCTGTCTGCGTCCCCTGCCTCTCCCTCCCTCTCTCTGCGCGCCGGTCTCCGCGTCTCCAGTCGTCTAACTGCTCCCACCTGTCCCTCCCCGAGCCAGCCAGCTTCGGGCGTCCCTGGGTCCCGCGCGCCCAGCTCCCCGCCTCCGCGCGCCCCTGCCCTCCCACGCGCCCGGCCCCTCCCCGTAGCCCCGGCCGTGGCCGGTCCCCGCCCGGGCTGGCGGCAGTGTGCGGGTCGCATGTGGCGTGGCAGCTGCTCAGCCGGCAGACTCCAGCCTCTGACCCGCCACACCCGGGAGATGGCCGCGGTCGGGCGCCTGCGGGGGCCGGGCCTCGGCCACCAGGCGCAGCGGGAGTTGGCTGAGCCGGAGCGCGGGCACCTGCCCGGTGTGCCCGGAGCGCGTGGTGGTGCCATCCGTCCCCTGGCTGGTCTACTCCACCGGGCCCCGGGCTAGAGACAAAGCGCCCGAGCCACGAACGGCGCGTGAACATCTTTCATCAGAGAGAAAACTGGCACGTTGCCCCCTGCCCCTCCACCATGCGTCCCCGCTCTCGGCCAGCGCGCATCCCTCCCCGCCCGGGGCCAAAGCCCCAAGTACCTCTCCTGGGCGCCTCCCGACTCTGGCGGCGGACACCTGGCCAAGCCGTGCTCACTCCCTTCCTCCGGGGCTCACTCTCCAGGCCAACTCTGCAGAGAATATCCCACAACAATAACACCTCACTCCACCCAAATCCAGCCGAAGCCTCAGCACTCTCAGACATTCGCGGCTTTGAGCAGGACCCCAAGTCCTGTTGTGCTGCGCCAAGTGGACTCCCCGTGGGCGCCCGCCCAGCCCGCTGCCCACCCGGGCGCTGACTGAGAATCACAGAGGTGCCCCAGAAACCCCTGCAGGCTAGGGCGTGGGGCAGGGCGCAGAGTTGACATCCCAAGAAATAAAAGGGCTGCATTTCCTGTTTGTTTGGAGATGTGCTATTTTTATTATCTGTAATTCATTCCCCCCCCCCCCCATTGTTTCAAGGTACACACTACCAAAAGGAAAAAAAAAAGGAATAGTGGAGGAATGGGAATACATTTCCGGAACACCGCCCACCCCTCCTGAGTAGAATGTAGAGCCTACTTTTTCAACATCACAGGTCACCAGCCAAGATAGATCACTCTGGCGTTCTGCCCCCAGCTGAGAGCAAGGCATTTGATTCTGGGCTTCCTTGCTAGGCTGTTATTAATGGGAAGCAAAATTATAGTTGTACGCGCCTGCATGGAATTGCCAAAGCTTATTCTGACAGTATCCAGCAATTCAGCTTCTGAAATGTAGACGCTGAATAACTATGGATCTGGTGCAATGAACGCCCCATCCCACAATAAATTGGAGAAGAGAAAATCAACTTTTACCAGCTGCAATTAGTAACCCCAATGAAGAGACAACAAATAAATAACTAGTATAAACCGTGTCATGAAGATGTCCACATCCTTTCAGTTCCATTTATTGATACCATTCCTGATAACAGATATTATAAACAGATTTATTAAGGGGTGTGCCTTCCAGTTTTTATAGAAAAGTAATTTCAACAGCAGTAGCCATGTTTATATATGCTAAGACATTGATTAAGATACCAAACATGTTATGCGCACTGCTAGGAAATGCTATGGAAAAAATTAGGATGAAGTTGTACTGGTTTTGGTGAATAGATAATTATTTCCCAAATATTGGAAATTGTTTCCCTCAGGAATTGGCTAGTTTTGGAATAAGAATAAATCTGCTATATGAGGTTTCAGCAAATGTGCCTAAAGAATTTAAGACCCTTATGTTGATCTATTTTTTGAGCATTTCAACTCAAATGTTCCTCTCCAAAAGCATTTTGACAGGCATTTCTCTCCTCCTTCCAGCCATATGGAATTCAAGGGAAAAACTCACACAAAAAAGTATTTCTAATTCTCCTCCCTTCATCTCAAGTCATGTTCCAATAAAAAAAAAAAAAGAAATCTCCTTTCCTTGGGAGAAACTGTTGTGCCAGGTTGCTATATACTAAATTCACACAGTTGGGACTGCACGGGAAAGAGGTCATTGTACTTGACTTTCCTTTTGGACAGAATGACACCTAAGCACCCTCTGAATGGGTTGGATGAGTAATCTGCTAAGAGGAAACCTTTAAGAGCTTGTTCTTAACACAGTCTTCTAGATCAGACTTCACACTGTAAGTTACAGACACACAGACACAGACACACACACACACACACACACACACACACACACACAGAGGAACTCCTTTCTATAAACTGGATTAGAAATTATAACTACTGAACAAGGGGAAAGGGAATTCAATCACCATTCTTACTACAAATGTCAGTGATTGTGTAATAGAACAAGACACAGTGTTTCAGTATCTTATCAGTATATAGACAAACTTGTTGAAACAATGCAATTTCTCACAGTTTAACCTTTACTTAAAAAGGAAAACCTCCCAAAGAAGAATAACATTCATTTAATTCGGCTAACTTTTTCTAACTTTTCTCATAATATGTCGTCAACAAAGAAGGAACTAGAAAAGGTTCAAGTTTATTTGAGGCCACCTAGGTAATTAACATTCAGCTATCCATTTTTAACTGTTGCGTCCCAAAGTGGGACTGAAATATACTTCTGGGAATATTAGGCAGGCAGTGAGCAGTAAGCGACTCTTCTAGGCATTCAGAAAGTATTTGCATTTCCTTAATTTGAAACAGTTACCATACCTTAATGTCCCTTGGTCTGTTCTATATTAAGTACGGCGTGGGCGGCCGTCCATGGGGTCGCGCAGAGTTGGACACGACTGAAGTAACTTAGCACCAGCAGCAGCAGCAGCAAACTCAGTAAAACTGTTGTCTTCCTTATTGGACTTCTGAATGATGTCTATGATGCTGATGTCCATGCAGAGGTATTTCTGCACTGAAAGCATCCTACCCTTAGGGGTGAGAAGTGGTGGAAATGGGGGAAAAAGTAAGTGTCATAGGGAAGAACAAATCTGACTTCATATTAGTATGTCTCTTTTACTTTAAGCTTTTCTATTCTGTTGCTTTTGCTTTGAGTTAAGAATGTTGCCTACAGCTTGAAATATACAGGATAGCCCATTCTCAAAGCTCTGACTTTTAAGAGTATAACACTTTCCCATTCATATAGAGATACAAGAAAGTTTCTGCAGAACAGAAAATAACATTTGTCATGTTGGAGGTTTACAGGAACATCATGACCTGACCTATCTGGACAGCTGCAAGAACAAAGGATTCCTGCACCAAGAAATATGTAACAACAACCAACCATATCCCTCCCCTTTTTAGTATAAAAAAAGTCTATATTATTACTGGGGTAAGATGGTTCTCTAGGACATTAGTCTGCCATCTTTTCTGTCTTTTGGCTTTCTGGATAAAGTCTCTATTCCTTGTCCCAACAACTCATCTCTTGATTTACGGACCTGTTGTGCAGCAAGCAGAAGGTGTTTGCAGAAGCTGTGTTGTTACTCTTTTAGTCTGGATGCTTTTGAATTTATTTCATATCACATTTGAAATGAAAGGGCATACAGGTAACCAAGTAACCCCAGCTTGGGGGGTTGAGCTCACCTACACACTGGCAAACATCTTAGACTGTCGACAAGCTCCTTTACACATATTCCCTTAAGACACCAAATTAGTGCCCTTTAATGAAGCTTTCAAATTGGATTTTCAAAATAAGGCAAATCGCTAAAATAGCCCAGCTACCTTTATAAGCACCTTTTCAGCTGAAGCGAGAAGTAGAATTTCCATGCTGTTGAACTTCCATCATTTCTCAACAATTAGGCTGCTAGGAACTCCCCTTTAGGGCATTCTTCCCCATTACAACAAAGACCCACAAACCCCATAGAGAGAATTCTCATTTGCCCTGTTTCCAACAAAACAGTCTAGGGTCTATTAAATACCAGTCTTGGGTTTAACGCCCTACAGATATGCCTGGTACAGAAAGCCAGGGGAGTCAGAAGGGAGGGTGGGGGAGAGTAACATTTTAACCAGAAAAGTTGAGTTCCCCATTCTTAATTAGTGCTAAGCCAAAATAACTCTAAAACACATTGCAGAACATCAACAAAGAATGTTACATCACGTATGCATCTGAGCATGAAGAAATGTCACGATCAAACACAAAGAGGACTTGGGAGCCTGGAAACCAAATGTTCTGATGGCACAGATCCTTCTGGAGTCTGCTGTGCACAGTACAAGAAAATGATCTTCACGAACCCTTGGTGTTCTCACAGGCAGATCAGAAATGAAAGCTGGCCGGCACATACACACACGGTGATGCTTGGCTGACAGGGCAAACTCAGAAATTTCCTCAAAAACGAACCTGTGCAGTATTTTCTTGGAGATGCATCTAAATCAGAGGAGGGACAATGAGAAGAAAGAGCTGAGAGAAGCTTAGGAAACCTTTCATCTGAGCATCGAAAGACAGGAAAGGCTGTTGGCTGAACTGCGTATTTCTTTTCAGCATCTTTTGGGCTAGAAATACCAGCATTTAGACACAACCTTAATATTTGGGGGTTTGGGCTCCCGCTGCCCCCGCCCCACCCCCAGAGTACTGTGCATCTTCCCTCTCTGCATCTATTGCCCTGAGGGGCCCGTGACTTCTGCATGGCTGAGGCCTGTGTTCCAGGCAGGAGGGCGCTCAGATGCAGGGACTCTGACTGCAGAGCAGGCATGCGCTCAGGCAGGATGTCCAGTGGCCTCCCTACCTGCCTGAGGTGGGCACTGCCCTCTGGGGTCTCTTCAGCATGAAGTGTTTTCAGCTTCCTATGGAACTCATGGAAGATGCTTTCGATTTTTAAAAACTGAGCCCAGAACGGAAAGCATCAATGAAGCAGAAGCATCGAGGGAATATTGGGAAGGGCAGAGGAAAATGTTTTCTCTTGCTGTGCAAAGAATGATCCAGAACATAACCTAGCATCTGCCAAAGCCCTGTGTAATCCTGTCTCTAGTTCTACATTCCTGGTCCTGAGATACAGCATTTTCTTCTGCAATGGACACTGTTCCCTTTTTTCACACAAAGGAAGACAAAAAGGTTACCGAGTTATTCAGAACTGAAATAATGTATCTGGCTTCCTCATAATGACATAATATTAAAGGTCTGTGAATTAGCCCCTAGAATAAAATAGCTACAATTCATCTCTAATAAAATATAGCACATTTGGCATTTTCAACTGTTCTTCATAGCTTTCAATGGGGTGTGTGTGTGTGTGTGTGTGCGCATATGTGTTTAAAAGGTAAAACATATTCAGTGTTACTATTTCAAGAGTACTATGATCTTATTGGAAACCCAGCTGTAGGCCAATATCCAGCATCTAAAGAAGCACAATGTACAGCTTTAGAATGCGACATGAATGCACAATTTGTTCTCAAAAGCTACTCTCTGAAGAACTTTTTTAACTTTGGAAATAAATGTGCACTTGCAAAATCTATAGAGATTTATCACCAAAAAAAAAAAAAAAAAAAATGAGGGTGGGAATCAAAATTAAGAAGGAACAAAATAAAATCTCCCAAAATACCACCACCAACAGCCATCACTTTTATGCTTAGCCAATTTCTGTACATATCCATAAATATATAGGTCTATTTTGCATAAATGGATTGAAAAATGCATATCACTTCATAAAACGCTCCTTGTTTTTCTATATAATAAGTCATGAGGATTCTTTTCATGACACTGGATATTTCAATATATTAATGACAGCAGAGTAGAGTGTTGAAGACAAAACATGTGTTACACACAAGTGAAAGCTATTGGAGAGTGTGGTCTCCAAACTGGAGGATTATCCCTTGTGAGGGTAAGTCTTTAAATCTGAATTGCTTATCGACCATGTCTCTATTTTACATTTTGGCATAATTCTAGATTCAAAGATGCTACATCAGCCTCAGAATGTCTTTTGTTTTGATTACTAATCTTTATTCAAGAGCTGGTTGACCTTTGCCTCCCTGGTAGAAATTATATACAATAGCAAAAATAAATACACTATTAAAAACATACAAAACATTGTTCTGTATATATTTTTAAGTTAAGGCAAAATTTCCCTTTTGGAAAGAGAATTAAAAGTTTTATGAGTTTACCAATTACATTTTTGCTTCAGATTTTTCCCTTAATACAGACACCAAACACTTTTTTTTCTATTAAAAAAAATGGTAAATTTTTGAGACAGCTGAGTGAACCCTTTCAGGCCAAGAAATTACCCTGTTTTGGTGGACTCTGCTCTCTTTCACTCAGAAATAAAGCAGATCCCTAGGAGCCATGAGCAAGCCTCTAAAGCCTTTTTGCATCTTCTTCTTTTTCTTTTTTTTTCTTATCGTTTTAACCATTTTAAGCACAAAGAGCCCAAATCACTGATTTGACATATACTTATCCTTTGATTCAATTCTCAGGATAAGGGTACAGACGCAAGATGTCAGAAATTTGTTAGGAAACCAGAAGCTTCCATGGGAGAGAAATCACCAGTCTGATACAGATGGCCAAAGAGTACATGGAAAGATTCTCGAAATCACTATCAGAGAAATGCAGATGAAAACACTACCTTACAATAAGCTCTTACCTCACACCAGTAAGAATGGTTATCATCAGTAAGCCTACAAACAGCAAATGCTGGAGAGGGTGTGGAGAAAAGGGAACCCCCTTACACTGCTGGTGGGAATGCAAACTCGTACAGCCACTATGGAGAACAGTGTTGAGATTCCTTAAAAAACTGGAAATAGAACTGCCTTATGACCCAGCAATCCCACTGCTGGGCATATACACCGAGGAAACCAGAATTGAAAGAGACACGTGTACCCCAATGTTCATCACAGCGCTGTTTACAATAGCTAGGACATGGAAGCAACCTAGATGTCCATCAGCAGACGAATGGATAAGAAAGCTGTGGTACATATACACAATGGAGTATTACACAGCCATTAAAAAGAATACATTTGAATCAGTTCTAATGAGATGGATGAAACTGGAGCCTATTATACTGAGTAAAATAAGCCAGAAAGAAAAACACCAATACAGTATACTAACACATATGTATGGAATTTAGAAAGATGGTAACGATAACCCTGTATGCGAGACAGCAAAAGAGACACAGATGTATAGTACAGTCTTTTGGACTCTGTGGGAGAGGGTGAGGGTGGGATGGTTTGGGAGAATGTCACTGAATCATGTATATTATCATATGTGAAACAAATCACCAGTTCAGGTCCGATGCATGAGACAGGGTGCTCAGGGCTGGTGCACTGGGATGACCCAGAGGGATCGTACGGGGAGGGAGGTGGGAGGGGGGTTCAGGATGGGGGACACATGTACACCCATGGTGGATTCATGTCAACGTATGGCAAAAACCACTACAATATTATAAAGTAATTAGCCTCAATTAAAATAAATAAATTTATATTTAAAAAAAAACTAAAAATAGAGCTACCATATCATCCAGCAATCCCACTTCTGGGCATATATCTGGAGAAAACCATCCTTTGATAAGAATGCACCCCAATGTTCATTGCAGCACTATTTACAATGGCCAAACCACGGAAGCAATCTAAGTGTCTCTTGACAGAGGAACGGATAAAGAAGATGCGGTACACGCAGTAGACTATTACCCAGCTGTAAAAAAAGAACAAAATAATGCCATTTGCAGCAACTTGGGTGGGCCTGGAGATTATCATACTTAGTGAAGTAAATCAGACAAAGACAAATATCACATGATATCACTAATATGTAGAATCTAAATTTAAAAAATGTAATGAACTTATTTGCAAAATACACACAGACTTATAGATATTGAAAACATTCAAATTTATCAAAAGGGAGGAGGGATAAATCAGGAGCTTGGGATTAACATACACACACTACTATATGTAAGACAGATAACCAACAAGGACCTATTGCACAGCAACAGGGAACTCGACTCAATATTCTGTGATAACTCATATGGGGAAAAAGTCTGACAAAGAATGAATATATGTATAAGTATAACTGGATCACTTTGCTGTACATCTGAAACTAATACAACATTGTAAATCAACTATACTCCAATAAAATTAAAAATAAAAAGAGAAATTGTCAGTCTATCAATTCAGTTACTTCCATTTCATCACATGCAGTTGTAACCCAGCGCTCACCTCACCCATCTCTTCTTTCCCTTAGAGGACAGCACATGCCCTGGCCTTCTTGCATTCAGGAGTGACCACATCACAAATTCTCACCAAGGACAAGTGAACGTGACTGTACATACTGCTTCTGGGCCGGGGCAGTGAGAAGCCTCTGTGAAATCCTCTGGGTTCTCCTGGCCTCCACACAGACACAGAGTGGGTCAGAGGTCAGACAGTCCAGCTCCACGGTGATGGAGCCTGCATCAGACGGCATCCCTGAAGTGGACTAGACGTCAACACTGACCTATCTAACACAAATAAACAGAGCAAGAAAAAAATTGTTTTAAGCCACTGACTCTTACAGATTTTTGTATCACCAAAGCACAACCTAGATTCTCTGATGTATAAACACTACTGGTTAGTCTGCGAGACAGCAACATATACTGGAGTAAAAATGCCAAGAACAGATTTTAGGAGACCAGAATTTTGGTCCTGAATCAGCTATCAAATCATTATGAGATTTCAATGAGTCATTTCCACCTTAGAGTGGAAATTTTGACTTGACTGTGGCCTGCAAGTTGCTAGATCTTGGGATTCTTTTGTGTTGACTTTTATAAGCTGTGTATGATACATATCACATAGTTAAGGAAAAGAATAATGGAAAAAAGAAAAAAAAACCAAAACTATACCACCTCTAACCTGTATCTTTACTTACCACCCAGCTTAACCTGAAACAGTGTTGTTGATGTAAGAGACCCACTGGTTCATGAATGTGAGGGTGCTCAGTGGCTCAGCTGTGTCCGAATCTTTGCAACCCCACAGACTGTAGCCTGCCAGGCTCCTCTGTCCATAGGATACTCCAGGCAAGAATACTGGAGTGGTGTGCCATGCCTTCCTCCAAGGGATCTTCCTGCCCCAGGGACTGAGCCCAGGTCTCCTGCATTGCAGGCAGATTCTTTATTGCCGAGCCACCCAGGAAGACCAAGTACAGTGTATGCAACACTAAAATAAAATTTGTTTGATAAAATATTTAAATGCAAATTTAAAAAGCACAAACTACAATTCAAAAAAAAAAAAAAAACCCACCAAACTCAGGTGGGTACATAATCTGGGAATATGTAAAACTCTTTTAAATTATAGAACTGATGTTATTCAGATTATGCCAGGCTATGCTTTGAGGAAAGGAATACACCTCCAAAATCCTTTTGTTTTTTCCTAACAGACTTCTTTGGGGGGCTACGTATTTAATGTGGGTTGGTGCTATGCTCTTTTCTACTTGATCAGAAATGGAGGCCTTCTAGTCCTGGCTTGTGCTGCCATTTCAACATAGCTATGACTGGAGAGAGCTGAAGGCTGGCATACCAGCTCTGAGAGAGTACAGACATGACACGCGGTGCATACTTCTGTCCACAGTCCATCACATGGATTAAAGGGGGCCAACAGGAGGACTGGAAAGCTGTCAAAGCATGGATAGTTGGAAAGAAATTTAATTTATCTACATTTATTCATTTTACACCTGGCTATATGGGATGTCTACTTTGGGTCCTGAGCATTCAAGAGCCCAGGGTTTTATGAGGACACACTCACATATTAAGGGGTACATGCGCCTCAGAGACATTGAAGATTAAAGACTTGGCACAGTAGAGTACTAAGTCATACCACTCAACTTCCACTCCCACGACTAACCTCATTTTAGGTCCCAGGTGTTAGGGGAACCCTTCTCTAAGACTTCTGCCTTATGGCCTAGAGACAGAAGACACCTATGTTTGACTACCTTGAAAATACCTGACATTGCTAAGTATGGAGACGGATGCAGCTTTGGAATGCAGGCAGAATTTGAGCAGCGGAAGCACTGAGGTAAGAGAAAACACAAATTAATTAACATGTCATGTCTATCCTCCGGGTGTGAATTTAATTTTTTTTAATCTATTGAAATATGTTCTCTGTATTGCCAAGTGTCTGTTTTGCTGCTACTTGTGGTTTTCAATTAATTCCTCCTCAGATATTCATTTATGTATCACCACGCTATTTGCAACAGTTGTATCTAGTGACTCTGGAACATGTTGCAGTAAGCAAATTCTGTTACTCTTAAATTTACATGTACATTTCCAGATAAAATATAGGACAATCAGTGTAATTTAAATTTTAGATTAAAAAATGAGTAACTTTTTTCAAGTAAGTATGTGTGAGTGCAGTATCGGAGTACACATGCATGAAAAATTATTGCTATTTATCTGTAATCCAAATTTAATGGGCTGTCTTGTATTTGTATATGATAAAATTGTATAACATGCCTAAAGGGCAATACTGATGGTTTACATCAGAAACTAGATGGACATTAAAGGCTAGAATTGTGATTAGTTTTATGTCTACAAAGTAATGAATTAGATTTAAATAATTTTAAAAATATAAATGAAAATTTATTACACTTTATTCAAATTAGTGATTTTATTTTTTATTTTTAATAAAAATAATAAATACTCTAGAAGAAAAAGAACATTCCTGAAAATCTAAATTCTACAGTTTTTGATTTTTTACACTTGTTTCATGTTCAAATTGTCAGCACTTTGAATGCATTTCTATTTTATATTTTAATCTTGTCTGTTACTAATGTTGGGCTTCTCAGGCAGCTCAGACAGCAAAGAAGTCGCCTGCAGTGCAGGAAACCCAGGTTCGACCCTGACTTGAAAACAAAGTTCAAAAGGGGACAAACTTTATATAAAAACATAATTATTGATTTTACCTGAAGTGTAGGCAAGAAAAGCAAATGCTACAGAATCAGTGCACATTAATTTATATAGTATATATAGCTTTATATTACTACTCATGCAAGCATGGCTGAGCTATCAAACACCTAGACATGAATGCTAATTATTAAATTCAGATATTCCTTGATATTTTAAAATTTGAGACATATAAATATATAAATACCATAAGTTTTCATCCTAGTGATCACCATGTAGGTCCTTGTTCCCTTCTTCTTGCACATTGAGAAAACAAACAACAATAAAAACTCACTTGTCATGGGAGACAATCCCAAATTCCAACTAATCAACATATTTATTTCAAAGTCTAGGATCTCCTAGTGATGTGTGGTAATTACTATATCAGGTCCACAAGGACTTTCCTAGAATGCTATAGAAATTTTGTGAATTAATAGGAATTTCCTGTCACCCTCTCAACCCACCCCTAAAGGCAGAGATTACACAGGAGAGAGTAACCACAGTAAACATACCTCCCTGGGAAGTGGAAAGAATGGGAGATACATACCACCCATAGGTTTGGAGCAAACTTTAAAAGCCTCTGGGCCACCTTCTTAAGGTCTTCCACTCTCCGGATACAGAGAATTCTTTAAGTCTTGATTCCGGTCTTGTGTAGAAACAACCTTGTTTTTGCTCATCGGGTCTCTAGACAATGCCTTCTGGGAGGTGGTTCTTTTTCCATCATCCTCTTTGGCCATCCTTGAAGGCCATACAACTTTTTTATTCTGCCTCTTTCCTGCAGAAACTTGAGAGCCAAAGGGTCATTTTAAGTCTCAAGCTCTTGCTTTCTTTGTAACTATCTTTCAAAACTAACTTGACTTCTTATAGTATGATTTCAGTAAATTCTATGTACTTATGGTGGTTTTCTAAACTTTTCTAGCCCTCCTCCATGCCCTGCCCACCAGCCACTCCTAAACCTCTGGTTCTCTCTCTAGGGTATTTTCAAGACGTTATGTGCAATAACACATGTAAAAGTCAAACAAAACTCACTTACTTGTCATTTGGGGGACAATCCCAAATACCAACTAATCAACATATTTATTTCAATCTTTTCCCTGAAGCAAAATAATGCACTGAAAAATTTTAACTTATGTATGTAATTACACTCATGTTGCTTTTTGCTTAACATCATTTCAATCAGTGGATTAGCTTTAATGAGCACATTTCCATTCAAAGCCTCTTTATTTGCCACTTCACTAGGATTTAGATGGAGAAGGCAATGGCGCCCCACTCCAGTACTCTTGCCTGGAAAATCCCATGGATGGAGGAGCCTGGTGGGCTGCAGTCCATGGGGTCGCTAAGAGTCGGACATGACTAAGCGACTTCACTTTCAGTTTTCGCTTTCATGCATTAGAGAAGGAAATGGCAACCCACTCCAGTGTTCTTGCCTGGAGAATCCCAGGGACAGGGGAGCCTGGTGGGCTGCTTTCTTTGGGGTCGCAGAGTCGGACACGAGTGAAGCGACATAGCAGCAGCAGCAGCAGAATTTAGAAGCAGTATACTTTTCTAACAGAACTTTTGCTTCTTTCATTTTTATTTTGAAACCAGCCCAGTCTATCTGGATTTAATCCCTTTTTTAAACACTTTGCCAAAGCATCCAATAATATTCTACACACGTTAATAACATGTTCTATCTTCATAACTTTCCCCCTATGCCCTCATGTATGTAAGGGATGTGATTTGCTTCCCAGTTACTGGAGGTAACAATTTTTGTCAGACATTTTGCTCTTTTCAGCCTCTTATATCAGTCTTCTTACATCTGCTGCCTGATTGCTAAGCCAATACCTCCTAGGGTAGGTTTTGGTTACAGTCTCTCTTTCAGTATAAATTTTTTCTTAGTCTTGGTAACATTGAACTATGCTTCAGATTCCTGTTTTCAAAAAATATTGGATAACGCAATTCAACCCCACTTCTTATCTGAAGAAGAAAATGAAACCCAGAGTTTATGTCACTGCAAATTTACATATTTGCAATGTTCTGTTAAGGTCTACAAGTGTTGGGGTCAGGACTGTGATCCACACATCTCTATTTGTTACTTTGTGTTCTTCAGATTCTACTATGTAACTACAGAGGAAACTGTGGTTCTTCTTCAGGACTGCTTCAATCAGGTGTGATATTGTATTCTGCACTCCATTCAAGGTGTTATTTTGAACAATGAAATGTCAAAGTCTTAAAACTTTCCTATAAACCGTGAATTAGAGGTCCCTGTTTGTATACTGGTCTCTTCTGCATGGAAGACCTTCCTTAGCTGCTCTAAACAGAGTTACTGCCTCCTCTTCGAAGTCCCCAAGTGGCAATTTATACAGAGTTTGCTACCTTTAACAGTGCCCCACATTGTAACTTATACTTTGGACTCTTTGAGGTAAGATTTTCTGTCCTTTTTCTTCTTATCATCACTTAAAATAGTGCTTAGGACATTGTAAGTAGCTTTGCATGTAGAAAATATAAGGCAGAATGAACATTCTAGAAGTTTGCATGAAGTACCAGACTGGAGACAAAAATGCTAGGATTGGGAATGCTGCGTACCACATTTTATTCATTTTCTTTTCTATCCTCTAGCATACCAGAGGCTCTTATGCTTGTCAGATCAATCCTAACTAAGCATCTTGCAAGTATTTCTTAACTAAATAACAATTTGTTATTTGAAAATAATTTACATACATTATAAAGAATTTAAGGTTAAATCATCTTTGTAATGTGTGTGTTCTCCTTAAACAAAAAATATAGGTATGTAGGTAGCCAGTAGGTAAGTAGGTAGATAGAAACAAAACCTTTCAGAGGAATTTTATAGTACATGCTACTTTTAATAATAATAAGTTACTTGGGTATAGAGTGAGGAGAAACAGAAGCAAAACGAAATGATTTGTTAAATAATAGGCGAACATTTTACACTCTAAGTGGTGGGATTGCCCCCAAATCCTGTAAGTATGTAAAAAATACTATGAAAAACAGTAACAGGTTGAGAGTAAAACATTTGTCAGTCCCATGTTTCAGTTTTGGTGGATTCCACACTTAGAAAGAAGAAGAAACATGCAGTTTTGCGCTTCTGTCTCCGTGTGCATGCTTGTTCAGTTGGTTGTATCCATCTCTTTGCGATCCTAAGGACTGTAGCCTGCCAGGCTCTTCTGTCTGAGATTTCCCAGGTGAAAATACTGGAGTGGGTTACCATTCCCTTCTCCAGGGAATCTTTCCGACCCAGGGATTGAACCCATGTCTCCTACATTGGCAGGTGGATTCTTTACCACTGAGCCACCTGGGAAGTGCCACATCTATCTATATGCCTCCCCAGTTTCTCAGCAAATATGAAGAGCTGATTGTAAGATATGAGTCAAGCAAATGAATATCCTTACCAATCAAGCTTTACTATTAATAATAATTTAATATGCAAGAATTGAGAAGCTCAACCAAAGCAAACAGAGGTTCCAAAGACCATTCATGATTCCTCAGGTTCTTCCTTCCTTTGCCAAGGTGAGAGGTCTTTGGACCAGAGCAATAAATGAGGCCTCTGATTGAAATCTGCCAGTCTTACACAGCGGAAAACATTTTGGTCACGAAACATTTTCATTTGATATTCCAGACAGTCATACATCTTATATAATATTTTTTGGGAATTATGTTTTATAATGGGGCTTGCCAGAATCTGCCTACCAATGCAGGAGATGTAAGTTTGATCCCTGGGTTGGGAAGATCCCTGGAGTAGGAAAAGGCGACCCATTCCAGTATTCTTGCCTGGAAAATCTCAAGGACAGCCGCACCTGGGGTGGGGGGTGGGGCTATATTCCATGGGGTTGTAGAGTTGGACACAAGTGAACACACACACACACACACACACACACACACACGCACACAGAGGTTTCACGAATCCATTTGTACTGGTCTTATTCATCACAGGCAATTCTAACCCATGGGTGTTCTGTTAAAGGTAATTCCATAGATAAGAACCTTCCCTCCTACCAAATGTCATCATTAGTTACCATTTTAAAAAAGATTAGGTGAGATCAACAGCTTTTTCCCTTCCCCAACAATAGTCTTCCAATAATTACAGATTAGCTATTTTAACTTATTTTTAGCCAGTAACATTCTTTATTTCCATGGTCAAAGAATAAACTATGTATATCTGTCCTGTAACTATTATTGTTTAACCTTAGTTTGATGGATTCCATGACCATAGTTTCTTTAATGTTTATTTTGATTCATCTCGTGTTTGTCTGGATCTTGTCAACTAAGTATTTTGAGAAGGTCTCAAGGATATTTTTTTACCTTGAGATTTCCCATGTCAAACTGTGTTGGCTAACTGCTTTGAATAATAGCTTGACAGGTAATATTAATCTGAGGCATCTCTCCAAACCTAGCAGGCATTGGTCAACTTTGTTTTCTTACCTTGACTAATAATGTTTTGAACAGAGAAGGCAAATAGGTTTTAAATGAAGGGCAAACTGTGACTGGTTGGTAGGAGCTGACTAGAGCACTATATTCCAAGGTAGCATCTGGACTCTGCAGGAAGGAAGACCTTGATCAATTAGCCAAGTCTGGCAAAGGCCCAGGAGGGAAGAGAGATGGCATCAATACCTGGTGATTGCCAGGCCAGCTGGAAGTATCACCTTTTCTAGGGCTGGTGGCGTTTCTTTAGAAATTTTTGAAAATAAAAATCCATCTGGATGGGAAGGATTCCGTTTCTCATTATGGAATTTTGAAAACGTAAAGAGAGATTTTGCAGCAGCTTTACAAATATGTAAAGCTAAAGTGGGAGGATCCATAGGAGAGACTTTGGAACTTTTTTCCTAAAAAAAGGGAAAAATAGTAAAGATATGATTGTACTATTAATAAGTATGATGAAAAAACTCTCAAAAGCAGCTCATATCTTTCAAAGAAAAAAATAGACTTTTTTTTTTTTTTACAAATCCAAACCAATGAAACATTATAAAAACAGATTGTATGCTAGGCAACAGGCAATTATCTTTAATTTTTAAAAATATGGACAACATATTTTCTGACCCTGATGAAATCAAAGCATAAATCAATAATGTATTAATGGCTAATGCTCTCCAAAACATGTTGAGAAATTATATTTTCTACTTTGAAATAATAAACTAGATAAAATACAGATAAAATTATTTAAAATAAATGACCTGTTTTTCAAGCTATTGGGAAGTAGCTAAAGCTGTGCTCAGAGGGGATTTCATATCCCTACAAACAATGGATAGAGATAGGTAGGTAGGTAAAGAGATAGATAAATGGAAAAATAATTGATGTGATTATCTAAATACCCAACTGAAAAAGAAAGACAAGTATAGTTCAACCAGAAATGAAAGCAATATAAAAGGATAATGAACAAATTATTTGTACTTTATTTTAATTATAAGAAAGATCATTTTTCAAAAAATAGTTCATTCTTTGAAAATCAGGTAATTCTCTAAGAAAATAAAGAAAAAAATATAGAAATAAACACTCTAATAGAACGTATAAAAGTAACATTGCTACAAATGAGAGATTTCTTTTGTTTGATTCGAAAATAAGCTAGAAAAAATTTTCTACAAAAAATTTTTAAAAGCTTGAAAAAATGATATATCAAAGAATAGTATAAGTTAAAAAGACATAAAAAGCTACTGAAAATTATTAAAAAAATAAAAAAAGCAAATATTATATTCACTAACAGAATCTCTAGCCCCCCAACTTTTTCTATTCCCAAAAGGAAACCTCTATGGTGAGCAGGATCAAGTCCTTTAGGATTAGATCCTTAAGCCAATAACTTGCTTCTTTTTGACTATGAGGTCATCATTCAGTTCAGTTCAGTTGTTTAGTCATGACCGACTCTTTTCGACTCCAAAGACTGCAGCACATCAGGCTTCCCTGTCCATGACCAACTCCCAGAGCTTACTCAACCTCCTGTCCATCGAGCTGGTGAAGCCATCCAACCATCTCATCCTCTGTTGTCCCCTTCTCCTCCCGCCTTGAATCTTTCCCAGCATCAGGGTTTTTCAAATGAGTCAGTTCTTCGGATCAGGTGGCTAAAGTATTGGCGTTTCAGGTTCCAGTGAATATTCAGGACTGATTTCCTTTAGATGGACTGGCTGGATCTCCTTGCAGTCCAAGGGGCTCTCAAGAGTCTTTTCCAACACCACAGTTCAAAAGCATCAATTCTTTGGCGCTCAGCTTTCTTTATAGTCTCACAGCCATACATGACCACTGGAAAAAACATACCCTTGACTAGATAGACCTTAGTTGGCAAAGTAATGTCTCTGCTTTTTAATATGCTGTCTAGGTTGGTCATAGGTTTTCTTCCAAGGAGCAAGCATCTTTTAATTTCATGGCTGCAGTTACCATCTGCAGTGATTTTGGAGCCCCCCAAAATAAAGTCTCTCACTGTTTCCATTGTTTCCCCATCTTTTCCATGAAGTGATTGGACTAGTTGCCATGATCTTAGTTTTCTGAATGTTGAGCTCTAAGCCAACTTTTTCACTCTCCTCTTTCACTTTCATTAAGAGGCTCTTTAGTTCTTCTTCACTTTCTGACATAAGGGTGGTGTCTTCTGCATATCTGAGATTATTGATATTTCTCCTAGCAATCTTCATTTCAGCTTCTGCTTCATCCAGCCTGGCATTTTGCATGATGTACTCTGCACAGAAGTTAAATAAGCAGGGTGACAATATACAGCCTTGATGTACTCCTTTCCTTTCCCAATTTGGAACCAGTCTGTTTTTCCATGTCTAATTCTAACTGTTGCTTCCTGACCTGCATACTGATTTCTCAGATTAAGAAGAGGTGGCAAGAATACACAGAAGAACTATACAAAAAAGATCTCATGACCCAGATAACCATGCTGCTGTATTCACTCACCTAGAGCCAGACATCCTGGAATGCGAAGTCAAGTGGGCCCTAGGAAGCATCACTCTGAACAAAGCTGGTGGAAGTGATGGAATTCTGGTTGAGCTATTTCAAGTCCTAAAAGATGATGCTGTTAAAAAGCTGCACTCAATATGCCAGCAAATTTGGAAAACTCAGCAGTGGCCACAGGACTGGAAAAGGTTGGTTTTCATTCCAATCCCAAAGAAAGGCAATGCCAAAGAATGAGGTCATATTTTATGTTATTCATCTATTTTAAGATAAATAATGGAATTTAAAAACAAATGAGGAAACAGACAAAATTAAGCCAGTCTCTCAAACTAGCTTCTATTATTCCTCCTTAGATACACTCACTGTTATTTGTTATTATTGCTTACTATTTAGCCTCTTAAATCAGGCTTCCTAAACAAAGACACAAGCCTATTCTCTACATTTCCTCCTAGGTTTAAACATTGCTGTTTTATGACTTTCTTTTGTTCTTCTCTAATACCTATGATGTTCATTTTAAACAGTTTCCCCCCTACATTAGAGCACATTTGTGGGGGAAGTTCAACAAGGCATTGTCACCCAAACAATATCTTTTGCCTCCTCCAAGCCCCTCTAGGGATGGCATCTCCTCAGGGTAGGATGGAGATGCTGACGGAAATTCCTCAGTCTTCCAAATGAGCCTGCTCAGAGCTTACGTTAGGATGAGCGCTCACCATCTTTTCTTCAATCAGTATTTTCTGAAACTTTCTTATGCTCTCACCTCTGTGTTCCTGCCTGAACAGTCTGACTAGCTCCCCTCAGCTCCTCACAGAAATATCTTCGGGAACTACCATACCACCTCCCTTTGCAGATTCAAAACTGTCTCCACTCGGGTTCCCCAGGAAGCAGATTCTGAACTAGAGTTGAATCTGCAAAACGTTGATTAAAAAGAGTGCTTGAGGTCTGTTCTTGTGGAAGGGATGGAAAAGACGGAAATAAAGGTGGAGTAGAGTCGTCTTGTTGGACATTTGACAGCTTCGGCCAACACTCATTCCACACACACAGACACCCCTGCACGCATGGAGCCCTAGAGCTATAATGGCCCCTCTGAGTTGTTCCTTCCAAGTTGGGATGTCTGTACCTTTACATTCCATAGCCATCAGTCATCAAGATCAAGTATGGACTGTCTCACTAAGGGCTGTGCCTTTATACGAGGTCCACTAACAGTTTTCCCAGTAACTGGGATAACTCGGTCCTTCCTTAAAGGGAACTCTGGGCACGTGACTGCATGTAGTCTACACGAACCACGCATCAAGGGCGCAGTAGCAGGGATCTCAACTTAAATATCTGGCTCCAAGCTTCAAGGACTTTCCATCACATCCCAGCTGTCTCCGTGGCCTTCTCACCCTAGAATGTTCATCTGTGGGGGTGCAGTTTGTTCCAGGTGAGTCAAGTGAGAGACAGTTCGGTGTGACTGGAATAAAAGAGAGAAGGATTTCAATCTTGACTCTTCCAGTGGCTGACTGTGTAACTTCGAGTTACACAGCTTTTATGGCAATCATAAGAGCCAACATTTATTGAGCCTTTATTATGTGACAGTCACCGTTTTAACTGCTTTACATGCGTTAAACTATCTGAGCCTTTGTCTCCTTGATTATAGGCAATAATACCTGCTGAGGAGCTTTGCTATGTGGATTAAATGAGCTAACATATTATCTAAATCTCTTTGCATACAGTGGGTTTGACATCGATGTCAGTGTATTCCTCCTCTTCCCCATCATGCATGAATAATCTAGACCCCCTGTATATGGACTGCTCTACCAGCCTTGACAAACAATAACGTTATAATAATAGTAATTACAGCTCCCATTTATCAAGGGTTTACCATTAGTCAGTGTGCTAATTCTTTGACATATATAGACTCATTGAATCCTCATGATACCCCTGCTGGCAGAGACTCCATCCCCTTGAGTCTTCCCTACCCTGGAAAGAAACCCCAGAGAACATGTCTCTTTGCAAACCACTGCAGTCATTTATCATTTCCTCCTTCTGAACACACACACACACAGACACACACACACATACACACACATATACTTCATCTCAATTCTCTCTCTTATTTTTTTACAATTGCCTTCTTTTTTATTTCTCTTTGCCTCCATCTCTAGACATATTTAAATTTTTTCCCTTTTGTTTTATATTCTGAATTATTTTATGCTAAAAAATTACAGTCCCAGAGAGAAAGGAAAAAAAAAAAAAAACAAACACCCTCTCCTCTGCAAAGCTCAGCACGGGTGGGAATCCTGCCATTGCACAGTCTGCCCGTGTTCAATTTTAGCATCATATAATTTCCTGCATAATTGTTTAAATGTCCTCATTCTCATCCCTGTCGCTCTCCCCACACTTTGCTATTTTTTAAAGAAAGCATCCAAACTGCATGTGTGGTTCAATGGGGAATTTCACAGAGGAAAAAATGCCAGGCTGCATCATATGCCTTGAGTTACATTGCAACACCTAAGAAAAAACGTCGTGCATGGCGATGGAAGTCCTCCAGTTTCTGCTGCCTCTGGTGACCTCCCCTCTCTGCCAGCCACTTCAGGGCCAGGCATGTGAGAATTCCTCATGTGTTTATGTCATTCGATTCCCAAATATCACATAACCAAAAATATTAAAATAAAACTGCTCATAACATTTTCCTGAATGCCATCTGGGCCCCACTGGAAGCTGACACTATCTGTCAAACTCAAGATAACCACATTTTCCCCTCCTTTGTATGTGTTAATGTTTGTCATAATGGATTTCACTTTAATGCCCCAATTACATTGATGACATTCTTTCAACCGAGTGGCACTAATGACTTTCATTATTATTTATGCTCCTCCTTAATTATAAGACTCTCACCTCTCTCATTACACACACTCCTTCATAACCCCCTCACTTGCATACATGCTCTCTGGTATGAGGCTAATGTGCCTTGGCTTCCAATTTCAGAAAACACAATGATTAATTACTCCTGTTAAATCGCCCTACCCTAGGGTGATCGGATTGGCAAAATGAGACGAAAGGCCAGATTGCTACTCCAGAAGGATTTCCCAGGACACCTGTCAGAAAGAGAGAGAGAGAGAAAAAAAGAGGAAGTGTCCCCAACCCTCCAATAAATAAATGCATGGCATCCATACTTGTCTTAGCTCTGGGATGAATCACAAGGAGATACAATTCTAAATTAAAACTACGAAGTTTTTGCTATGAATGCCCTCTTGCAGGTGATGATAGACACAGTGAAGTGACTTACAGTTGAGCATCCTGCCATGCGGTACAGTTTTCCTTCTGTCAATTAAAATTGCGTCTAGAAGGGGCTTACCTGGCAGACGGCAAACATTGCGCAAATTCTTTCAGCTCCTCCATCAAGAAAAGGAATGTATTTTATGCTTCTTAAATCTGGGCTGGGCTTATGAGTTGATGAGCCAAAGAATGTGGCAGAGGAAAAGTGTTTATTTCACACCTAGGACACAAGAGGTCTCAGAGCTTCCATTTTGCTCTCCTTGCACCTTTGCTATTTCCATGGGAACAAACGCAGCCTCTTCAAAAAGGTCTCCCCTACCCCCTGTCACAGGCAGCCTTGGGTGCCTTACCAGCTAAGTGCAGTCACAAGAGCAAGCCCAGCCAAGATCAGCCAAATCCATAACACACCATCCAGCTAAATCCAGTTCAAATTGCCAACTGGGGGAACCCTGAGCTCAGGAAACAGTCTTGTTTAAAACGGTTTAGGCTAGTCCACTAGTCAGCATGAGCTAACTAGTATACCTGTCAAAAGAAAGACATCAAATGAAATCTATGATGGAGGTTGCATCCCCATGGAAAAGAATGCAAAAAAGCCAAATGGCTGTCTGAGGAGGCCTTACAAATAGCTGTGAAAAGAAGAGAAGCAAAAAGCAAAGGAGGAAAGGAAAGATATAAGCATCTGAATGCAGAGTTCCAAAGAATAGCAAGAAGAGATAAGAAAGCCTTCCTCAGTGATCAATGCAAAGAAATAGAGGAAAACAACAGAATGGGAAAGCCTAGAGATCACTTCAAGAAAATTACAGATACCAAGGGAACACTTTATGCAAAGATGGGCTCGAAAAAGTACAGAAATGGTATGGACCTATCAGAAGCAGAAGATATTAAGAAGAGGTGGCAAGAATACACAGAAGAACTGTATAAAAAAGATCTTCATGACCCAGATAATCATGATGATGTGATCACTCACCTAGAGCCAGACATCCTGGAATGTGAAGTCAAGTGGGCCTTAGGAAGCATCACTACAAACAAAGCTAGTGGAGGTGATGGAATTCCAGTTGAGCTATTTCAAATCCTGAAAGATGATGCTGTGAAAGTGCTGCACTCAATACGCCACCAAATTTGGAAAACTCAGCAGTGGCCACAGGACTGGAAAAGGTCAGTTTTCATTCCAATCCAAAAGAAAGGCAATGCCAAAGAATGCTCAAACTACCACACAGTTGTACTCATCTCACATGCTAGTAAAGTAATGTTCAAAATTCTCCAAGCCAGGCTTCAGCAATATGTGAAACATGAACTTCCAGATGTTCAAGCTGGTTTTAGAAAAGGCAGAGGAACCAGAGATCAAATTGCCAACATCCGCTGGATCATGGAAAAAGCAAGAGAGTTCCAGAAAAACATCTATTTCTGCTTGATTGACTATGCCAAAGCCTTTGACTGTGTGGATCACAACAAGCTGTAGAAAATTCTGAAAGAGATGGGAATACCAGACCACCTGACCTGCCTCTTGAGAAATCTGTATGCAGGTCAGGAAGCAACAGTTAGAACTGGACATGGAACAACAGACTGGTTCCAAATAGGAAAAGGAGTACATCAAGGCTGTATGTTGTCACCCTGCTTATTTAATTTCTATGCAGAATACATCATGAGAAACACTAGACTGGGAGAAGCACAAGCTGGAATCAAGATTGCTGGGAGAAATATCAATAACCTCAGATATGCAGATGACATCACCCTTATGGCAGAAAGTGAAGAGGAACACAAAAGGCTCTTGATGAAAGTGAAAGAGGAGAGTGAAAAAGTTGGCTTAAAGGTCAACATTCAGAAAACGAAGATCATGGCATCTGGTCCCATCACTTCATGGGAAATAGATGGGGAAACGGTGGAAACAGTGTCAGACTTAATTTTGGGGGGCTGCAAAATTACTGCAGATGGTGACTGCAGCCATGAAAATAAAAGGTGCTTACTCCTTGGAAGGAAAGCTATGACCAACCTAGATAGCATGTTCAAAAGCAGAGACATTACTTTGCCAACAAAGGTCCGTCTAGTCAAGGCTTTGGTTTTTCCAGTGGTCATGTATGGATGTGAGAGTTGGACTGTGAAGAAAGCTGAGCTGCGGAGAATTGATGCTTTTGACCTGTGGTGTTGGAAAAGACTCTTGAGAGTCCCTTGAACTGCAAGGAGATCCAACCAGTCCATTCTGAAGGAGATCAGTCCTGGGTGTTCATTGGAAGAACTGATGCTGAAGCTGAAACTCCAATACTTTGGCCATCTCATGTGAAGAGTTGACTCATTGGAAAAGACTCTGATGCTGGGAGGGATTGGAGGCAGGAGGAGAAGGGGACGACAGAGAATGAGACAGCTGGATGGCATCACCAACTTGATGGACATGAGTTTGAGTGAACTCCGGGTGATGGTGATGGACAGGGAGGCCTGGCATGCTGCAATTCATGGGGTCGCAGAGTCGGACATGACTGAGCAACTGAACTGACGGAACTGAAGGAGAACTCATTTTTGCTCTGGGTACAAAAAAAGAATGAACTAAACCAATCTGAGAGGAAACTAGCATTCTTATCTTTCTTACTTTCTGAATGAGAAAACTGAGGCCCAGAGATGGAACAAGATCAGATTGAGGAAATAATTTGCACAAGATCTCAGAGAAGAAAGCAAGGACCAAAGCTAGACCTGTCTGGCTCCAAAGTCAATACGTGGCCAAGTGCCACACCTGTTTACACACACTGAAACTCCCTCATCACTGGAAGCAACCTTTCCTGAACCCTCTTTGCCTTTCCTAGTGGGAACCTGCAGAAAGAGGCTTCTGGGTGACTTCCCTGCTGGCCCAGTGGTTAAGAATCTGCCTGTCAGCTCAGGTACACGGGTTTTAACCCTGTTCCAGGAAGATATCACATGCTGTGGAGCAACGAAGCCTCTGTGCCACCACTACTTAGCCAGGTTTTAGAGCTGGTGAGCTGCAGGTACTGAGCCCAGGCATTGTAACTACTGAAGCTTCATGCCTGGAGCCCGTGCTCGGCAATAAGAGAAGCCACTGCAATGAGAAGCCTGCACGCCACAACTAGAAAGTAGTCCCTGCTCACTGCAGCAAGAGAAAGCCTGTGTGCAGTAATGAAGACTCAGCACAGCCAAAAATAAATAACGCATAAATAAAAATCTCACAAAAACCATAAGAAAAGATAAAGAGGTAGCTGGGGCAGGGAGGACAGCAAAGTCTCTCGATTCTGTCCTCACTGGAAGGCAGAGTTGGCCCCTTTGAATCTTTTTCATAAGCTGATGGACTTGAGAGGAGTCAGAGACAGCTCCTTAAGCCACCGCCAAAGGCACATGCAGGCGGAACGATGAATTTTGTCAAAAGCTGCATTTCAGTGTGTAAAATGAATTTGCTGAGAAGTGTGAGTTATGCTTGGAAAGTCGGCATGTCTGCTTAAAGGACCAAGCAGTTTTCAGAACAGCCCCTAGATATTCACTGCCATTAGTATGCTGGCCTTTTGCTCTTTCTTTGTAGGAAATTTTCCATCTAAAATCACAGTGTCTTAAAAACCACGTTCTATCTTGTTGCTTTTTTACCCCTTTGCTGAGAAACTAATGAGGGTGAATCCTTTTTCCTAAATCGCTGTGTGCCAATCTTGATTTACAATAGACACAAGCTGAAAAATAACAGTGATGATTTAGAAAAGTGCTCAAGTAATCTGTAACCTAATTTGCATTAAATGTCCTCCTTAGCCCGCTCTGTTTCTCTTTGCTCTGTTGTTCAGTTGCTGTCATGACCAACTCTTTGCGACCCCATGAACTGCAGCATGCCAGGTTTCCCTATTTCAAATTTCATGTATTGAATTGACCGTGAAAGTTTATTTGGGTTTTTCCATAAGTCGGAAAAACTCAAATGAACTTTGTGGTCAACTCAGTATATAAAATTCTGGAGGAAACTTTAGTTTGTATACCATGTAATAAATTATTCAAAATATTTACTCACTTTAAAAAAATTTACTCACTTTCCTGGTTTTGACTCAAGGCCCAGCCCTGCCTCCATCTACGTATGGTAGCCCTCAGCCCTAACCAATCTCTATTTAAAAAAAAAAAATGGAGATAAACTTTGTGATTTCTGAGACCCCTCTGAAGTCTGAAAAACTCATCATTTTATAAAGAAAGCTATCTCTACCTACTTAGGATGAACTAGGATTTTCTAATTCAAACAGTATGAAAGTATAATATATTTGTACATTGAGCTTTTCCAAGAGATCTTTAGTAGTTTTAACTTTGGAGGCCAAAATCTTACTGGAACCGATTCTTACCATCAGATGGTCACATCCAGAGAGAAAACTGAAGGAGACAATTGATGAGGCTCCATAGTCTTTCCCAGTGGACTTGGAGGGATGGTTTCAGGCCCATCAGTTTTATGCACAAATCTCACAAGACAGATGGGAAGGCCCACTGCTCACCCAAACTACAGTTGTTCGTGAACTCTATGTATTTCCTCCCTAGCTGAAGTCATCTTGCCCTCATAGAAAGTGAAATACCAGTCACATATTCTACACATGAGGTTCCGAGTTCCAAAGTTTAATGAGTCCCAACTCCCCTAGAACAGTAAGTCCAGCGACAAATCTTAATCCCACTGACTGACAGGTTACATCAGAATCATCTGGATGGCCTTATAAAATACCTGTTCTCTCATTCTGATCCAGGAGATTTTATTAATTCTGGAATGGGGTCAAGAATTCTGTGTTGTTCATGAGTCCTTGAGGTTTTGAGATCTGTTGTACTGCAAACTGATGTGAGAAAATGAAGGGTTTTTTTTTTTTTCAATAAGTTTTTTTTAGTGATGTGAACCATTTTTAAAGTCTGTATTGCATCTATTACAATATTGTTTCTGTTTTATATTTTGGTTTTTTGGCCATGAGGCATGATCGAACCTGCACCCCTTGCATTAGAAAGCAGCTTCTTAACCACTGGACTTCCAGGGAAGTTCCAAAAAATGAAAAGATTAAATGAGTTTTATTCTATGTGGCCAAAATCTTACTCTACACTTTGTATCCAACTCTGGCTATTTGTTACTAAAGAGACTTGGTAGATTAAGTATGTTCGAGTGAAAGGCAACAAGACTTTGTGGTCGCTATGACATCTCCTTGCTGTATAACTTCGAGTCATCACTTAACTTTGCTGGATATCAGTTTCCTCACCTGTAAGAACAAGGTGTTAGAAAAGACAATGACCAATCTCTCTCAGGTGACAGGACACCCTTGAAGCTTCCTCCAGGGTCAGTGGAGCTCTGAGTCTGAGCAGTGGTTAAACAGACCTGGCCACACACAAGGGCTCCTGACGTTGAACACTCCTCTCGGATTTATTTACAACATTAAAGAGAATTGTGTCTGGAGAAAGGGCTCCAGTGATAAAAGTCTGGACAAGTTGTCTCCAAGGGCCATTGTGACCCTGCTGTTCTATACGAACAGCTATTAAAAGGAGAATTACACCAGAACAGGCTCACTTGTGAAGTAAGGTTGATAACACAGTCAGACCCATAGATACAGAGCGATTAGTAGCAGCTCTGTCTGAAAGACTTACAGCAAAGCATGGTCTCCCATTGATTTCTGTAGCTATTAGAACTAACTCTCTAAGGTAACATGTCTGGCAATCATGATTAGAACTGAATAATGGTGACCCTTTTCGTTTTCATGCTTGTTACACACGGTGGAACACTAGCAATGACTGCTACACCCTAACACCTCACAGCACATCCTCAGCGTTCAGAGAAGGAGCCTAGCATCTTTCCTACACCCCAACTCATTCTTCAAGATCTTGCTCAAATGCCATCTTCCCAAGGAAACCATATTGCCACTCAGGAAAGGACGGAAGATTCATAAACCTGAGTTTTCTCAGCATCTAATGTGAACGGTAAATTAAAACTAAAATAACGAAAATAATCTCTTACCTTCTTCTTTCTTCTTCTTCTTTTTATCTCAGGAACTACCTATGCTTTACCCAAATAAAAATCTGGCACATAATCGTTGTCATTTTTACCTGTCTTTCCAAACCACTAGACTGTGTGCTGAGTGGAGTTTGGGAATCTTCTGAGTTAATGAATAAATGAGTAAATGAAAGGATGCTTTCTTTATACCTTCTACATTCTCATTCTTCCCATCCTCACAAACTCTCTTGGCTCCAACTCAAGACTGCAAGCTCTGACTCAGGTACTCAGCTGGGCTATTCTCAATGAAAACCAAAGGCACTGAAGGATAACCAAGACCCCTCTGCCCCAAAACTCATTCCCTCTCATGAGCACACCCAAACCACAATACATGCAGAACAACCACCTATGAAGAAGGCTGAAACTTCTCAGAAAAGGTCTTCTATAACTAAAAACAAAATGAAGCAACCACAACAAGATGGGTAGGAGGGGCAGACTCGACATGTTAATCAAAACAAAAGGCATGGGAAATATGCCGGACCAGTGGGCTAACTCATCAGATACTTACTTCCCCAAAGATAGGCAGGGTAGGTTCCCTAATCTCTAACTGGTGCAAGCACAGTTGAAATGTTTTAGAGACAAACTTTCTTGCTTCCTGCATCCATTGCAAGATCTTGTCTCCTCTAAAACCCGAGGTACAAGCCTCATACTTGTCCTTTATTACATTTTCCAGTTGTTTTGGTTCCCAAGGAATTTAAGACGTTGAAGGCTTTCAGCTCTCTGAGGACATGGACTTCTCACCCTTGTTCCATAGAGCACCTTGCAAAGTGAGCCTCAGTCCTCTTCACTGGAAAATAAACGTTGCTTCTTGAGGGTTATAAACTGTCAGTGGGAAGCGGGAGACTGTGAAAATGTAGAGACGCTGTTTTACTAGAGTGGTGCCTGTCGTCACTGAGGGGCTTGTGCTTTCGAATTAAAAGGGATTTTAAAACTGGGAAGCAGAGCTTTAGTCCCTGTTATGCTAGTGCTGTTGATCAGAAAAAAAAAAAAAAAAACCCAGAAAAACAAAAAAACACTCTTACCTATGCATATGGATTATACATAAATAGATGCATACATTTAAATCACAGACAAAGCTAAAATACTATAGGGTGTTAATTGCCAGGAAAGTGGTCATCAGTGTGGGAGGAGGCAGCTATGACTGGCAAGGTTCAACAGGTGGCCACAAGGGTGCTAGAGATCTGCTAGTAACATCTGTTATTAAACCTGAGTGGTGGTTTACAAGGATACGTTCATTTTGCATCCTGTCATCATCATGTACAATTTCAACTCATGCAATTTAATGTTTTGTAAGATATACTTCAGTCAAAGGCTAGAAAGAGTGTTGAATTTATTCAATGAATGTTTCTGAGTGATTTCTATCAGCAAGATACTATACTATACTATGAACAAGACATGGCTTTTACCTTTAGAACATCATAACTTAAAAATAGAAAAAAAAGAAATTGTACAACTCTTTTCATTAGATAGAAGTTATATAACTATCTTACCTATTGAAATACATGTCGTAACAAAGAAAAATATGGGACTTATAGACACAGGAAAATCAAAGAAGTCTTCTGTCTATTGAGATCATTTAAGATTTGATGGAGGAGGATAAAGAACAAGGTCCTACTGTATAGCACATGGAACTATATTTGCTATCCTGTAATAAACCATAATGGAGAAGAATATATGTATATATATACACATACGTATATATCTGCATCAGTGTATAGCAGAAATTAACACAACATTGTAAGTCAATTATACCTCAATGAAATAAATGAAAAAAAATAGAAAAGACTTGATGGGGAATATAACATTGGAGCCGGGTGTCCAACGGTGGACAGATTGAAAGTTGGAGAAAGTCATAACAAGAACCATTTACTGAACAATGAACATGTCCCAGGCATCAGCTCATTTAAACCTTACAGCTAATCTTGAACAGGCACTATTCCTTTTGCAGTTAAGGAAGCCAAAGTTCTCACAAATGGGATGACTTGTACACAGGCAGCCTTTAAAAGGAGAGTCGGAAATACCTTGGTTTGTAAAGCTTAGGTTTATAGCTAGTCCTCCTCACTGTCGCCTGTGAGAAGGACAAGTAACCAAGGGGACGAGTAGGCATGGAGTTGCTTATGAAGGTAAGTACAGGGCATACTACTACTGCTAAGTCGCTTCAGTCATGTCCGACTCTGTGCAACCCCATAGACGGCAGCCCACCAGGCTCCCCCATCCCTGGGATTCTCCAGGCAAGAACATTGCAGTGGGTTGCCATTTCCTTCTCCAATGCATGAAAGAGAAAAGCGAAAAGGAAGTTGCTCAGCCGTGTCCAACTCTTAGTGACCCCATGGACTGCAGCCCACCAGGCTCTTCCATCCAAGGGATTTTCCAGGCAAGAGTACTGGAGTGGGTTGCCATTGCCTTCTCCAAGCATAGTTAGGGCTTATTAGTGTATGCTTATGAGGAAACATAGTCCCTTCAGCCTTTCCTGCTCTGCTCATTCTGTTATATTTAGTGAGGCTTGATTAAGGACCAGCTGCTTCAGAAGCTCCTGGCTGGTTAAAAGGGGGAAACTGAGGGGACCACATCTGTATTCTTGAATTTTACAGTCTTATTGCATAGGCTTGGAAGGCTGACATCCCACCAGTTAAAGTGGATTCTTGAATGTGGTTATTTGTTTTTTGTAGGAGGCATCTGGAAGTGGGAAAGTGTGAGCAGAGGACTATGTGCTCTGTGAGGTTTATCACCCACTTCCTTGTCCATAGATGATGCAAAGTGCTAATTGGAAAGGATCCACTTATTCCTCAGAAGGAAAAAAAAATTAAAAAGGCTGGTTTTCTGGGTCAGACTTTTCACAAAGCCCTCGATGTTCATCCACTCACTGGGAGGCTGTCAACTGGCAGACTGCTGAATTTGTCCTTGGTGAGTAAATGTTTTTAAAGTGAAAAGAGAATAAAACAAAGCAAATTAGAACAAAGCCTTTCTAAGGAACATGCACGAGATGGTCTCTCCTCTGCAGGCCCCATCCTCCTAGTGCTTTGCATCCATGGTCACTGCTCACTCACATCATTTCCTGGCTCCACCGAGCATCTGAGTTTCTCATTTCTTATATTTTTTGGGCTGCGCTGGCCCTTCATTGCTGTGTGTGGCCTTTCTCTGGCTGTGGTGAGCAGGGCCTACTCTTCATTGCCGTGAGTGGGCTTCTCACTGGGGTGGCTTCCCGTGTTGGGGAGCATGGGCTCTAGGGCTCAGCAGTTGTGAGGCACAGGCTTAGTTGCTCTGCAGCAAGTGGAACATCCCGGGTCGGGGACGGAACCCATGTTCTCAGCAGTGGCAGGTGGACTGTTATCCGCTGGGCCGCCGGGGAAGTCCTGAGTCTCTCATTTCTGAGTGAAGGGTAGCATTAAAGAACCTAAGCTTTAGAGTAAGTGTGCATGCAATAGGAGACTGGCTATCTGTGACCTTGGGTAAGTTATATGCGCTACTTAACTACTTAACCTGCTTTCCCCGGAGAAGACAATGGCACCCCACTCCAGTACTCTAGCCTGGAAAATCCCATGGACAGAGGAGCCTGGTAGGCTGCAGTCCATGGGGTCACTAAGAGTTGGACACGACTGAGCAACTTCCCTTTCACTTTTTACTTTCATGCGTTGGAGAAGGAAATGGCAACCCACTCCAGTGTTCTTGTCTGGAGAATCCCAGGGATGGCGGAGCCTGGTGGGCTGCCATCTATGGGGTCACACAGAGTCGGACATGACTGAAGTGACTTAGCAGCAGCAGCCACCTGCTTTCCCATCTTCCAAGTAGAATGATGTATCTCTTCTGAGTTACTGTGTGTGAAGTTCTCAGCACAGTGCCTGGCATAGAGTAAACATCCACTAGCTATTACTACACCTTGCTTCGGCTACTACTACAATTACAGGGAGTCTGGGGCTCAGTATATTAAAGTTGTTACCCCTGTCGTGACACCACAATTCCCACCCAGGACTTTCCACTCTGCTTCCTTCCTCCTATATTGTTTGGGCTCAAATATTCAAGCAAAGCTAACTTTCTCTAACATGTGGAGTCTGGCCCATTAGAGTTTGCAGTGTGATCAATTTGCTACTTGCTAACTAAAGAAAGGTAGGTAGGTGCCATGTCATGGACCAGTCACTCCCATTTTCCCCGCTTGTTTTCAGACACCATTGTTTAGAAAGTGTTTTCTATTTTATTTTTTAGCCATGCTACACGGGTTGTGGAATATTAGTTCCTTGACCAGGTATTGAACCTGGGCCCTTAGCAGTGAGAATGAAGAGTCCCAACAATTTTACTGCCAGGGAATTCCCAACAACACTGTTTTGTTTTAAATTATCTTACTTAAAGTGAGAACTGATGCTTTTAAGTCCCATCTGTAATATCATTTCTCCTTTGGTTAAAGTATATAATTACCTGATTCCTAACTTACCAGAATATTTTCCAGCTTTCATTCTGGCTCATCAGATAGCATACTAGGGTAAACCAATTCTGATTTTTCTATTAGTATTTCAGAGAGAGACACAATTCAATGACAGCTTCTTTATTAAAACGCAGTAGAGGATTCCGAGGTCTTAACAATTACAAAGTTTAAAGCTAAGATTGCTCTTGGTGTAAAAGAGAGACAGAGTTCTCGAAGTCTTTCGGCTCCTGGTTACAAATATTTTAAAGTTGAATACCTTATTAAAACATATAACAATAAGCCTTATAAATCTCTTTACTTGTTATAAGTCTATTCAGATTTCTACTTCTAACTGATTCACGTTGTAGCTTGTGTCTTTCTAGAAGTGTGTGTATTTCACTCATGCCATCTGATTTGCTGGCATACAATTACTTTCCTTATGATGTTGTAACTTTCTGTATGGTCAGTATTAATGCCTCCTCTTTAATTTTTGATGTCAGTAATTTGAACCACCTTGTTTTCTCTTGGCCAGTCCAGTTAAATTTTGTTGACTCTTCAGTTGTCGATTTTGTTGGCTTTTTAAAAGTATCAGCTACTGGTGGTTCTTTTCTTCATTCTCTGTTTTAATAATTTCTACTTGAATCTTTATCGTTTTCTTTCTTCTTCTTTCATTAGACGCACCTCAGTCTCTTTATCCTGCATATTAAGGTGCAATGCTAGGTTACTAAATTGTGATCCCTTTTTTCTTTTCACATAAGTGTTTAGAGCTACAAGTTTTCCTCTAAGCATTGCTGTCTCCCATAAGTTTTGCTACAGTGTGTTTTTATTGTCATTCATCTCAAAGTATTTTCTAATTCCCTTGTGATTCTTCTTTGAGTCATTGGTTATTTAGAGGATATTATTTCACTTTTAATTTCCAACTTGGTGTCTGTTTTTGAACTTCTCTTTTTCTGTTTCTCCCTCCCACTGCATTTGAAGAATTACCGTGCATGCTTTCAATCTCTTTAATTTACTGAGGTTTGTTTTGGAGTATGTGACATAATCTGGAGAATGTTCTATGTTCACTTAACAAGACTGGGTATCTTGTTGCGATGAGTCAAAGATTCTAAAGAGTCTTTTAGGTCAGGTTGATTTCTAGTGTTGTTCAAGTTTTCTGTTTCTGTGCTGATCTTTTGTAAAGTTGTTCTAGCCATTATTAAAAGCAGAGTATGAAGTATCAAACTATAACTGTTAAATTGTCTATTTTCTCTTCAATTCTGTCAGTTTTGACTTCATGTGTTTTGGGGATTCTGTTATGAAATGCACAAAAGTGAAAGTCACTCAGCTGTGTCCGATTCTCTGCAACCCGTGGACTATAGCCCCCTAGGCTCCTCTGTCCATGGGATTCTCCAGGCCAGAATACTGGAATGGGTAGCTGTTCCCTTCTCCAGGGGATCTTTCCAACTCAGGGATCAAACCCAGGTCTTCCGCACTGCAGGCAGATTCTTTACTGTCTGAGCCACAAGGGAAGCCCTGGTGCATGGATATTAGATGCACACATATTTATAATTATTACTGTTACTGATGAATTGACCCTTTTATCATGGTAAAATGCTCTTTATTATTCCTGCTGCTGCTAAGTCGCTTCAGTCGTGTCCGACTCTGTGCGACCCCTAGCAACATTTTAATTTTATTGTTAAGTCTATTTTGTCTGATATTACTATAATCACTCCAGCTTTCTTATTGCTTCTATTTGCCTTATGCATTTTTTCCATCCATTTACTTTCAACCTATTTGTGTCTTTGAACCTGAAGTGTATGTCCTATAGATATCAAATAGTTGGATTTTTCCTTTTTAATCAAGTCTGATAATCTCTGCCTTTTGGTTGGATTGATTAATCTGGTCACACTGAACATTATTATCAATAAAATTGGATTTATGTCTAACATTTTACTATTTGTTTTCTTTGTATCTTCTATCCTTTAAATTTCTCTATTCTTCTGTTACTGTTTTCTTCTGGATGAGTGAATTATCCTAGTAGAGCATGTTAATTCCATTAGTAATTTGGTCACTATTATTTTGAGTTGGTGTCTTATTTTCCAGGATTTATTCTGATAAATCCTTTAATTTGTTCAAAATCCAAAGGTATTTTGTTTTCCATGGGATTTTGTCATTATTGTTGTTTGTTTTTACAAAGGAACAGTTTAGGGACACAAACTAAGCTTCTTATGTTACTGGAGGCAGGGCTTGGCTTCTCTCTTCCTTGAAGGCCTTTTGCTGGCCTCAGTGTTCACCACTCCCCTCCCCAGCCTGCCCTCTAGAGGAGGAGCAGGCACTACAGGCCTCCTGACTGTGGCCCATCCTGGGGACCAGCTCCTGTCACTTCCACCACATGAGCCTCCCATGCTCGATGTTCGTGTCTTTTTTTGAGCTTGTCAGCAACCAACTGCTCAGCTTCCACTGCCGACTTCAGTATCCTACTTAATTCTTGCGAAACCTCTTAGCTTTTGTTTCGTGATTCCGTAACTGCATATATGTGCTAACTCACCTTATCCTTGCAATGCTGTCAACGTTAAAAGGCAATGGAGGGACTTCTGTGGTGGTCCGGTGGTTAGGAGTATGCTTTACAATGCTGAAACTCCAGTACTTTGGCCACCTCATGCGAAGAGTTGACTCATTGGAAAAGACTCTGATGCTGGGAGGGATTGGGGGAGGAGGAGAAGGGGACGACAGAGGATGAGATGGCTGGATGGCATCACTGACTCGATGGACGTGAGTCTGAGTGAACTCTGGGAGTTGGTGATGGACAGGGAGGCCTGGTGTGCTGCGATTCATGGGGTCGCGAAGAGTTGGACACGACTGAGTGACTGAACTGAACACTGAACTGAACTGAACTTACAGTGCAGGGGACACAAGTTTGATATCTGGTCCAGGAACTTACGATCCCACATGCTTCAGGGCAACTAAGCCCATGCACCACAAGGCTGTGCCAAGCCCTAGAGCCTGTGCTCTGCAACAAAGGAAGCCACTGCACTAAGAAGCCTGTGCACCGCGACTTAGAGAGGAGCCCCTGCCCACTGCGACTACTCAAAGCCCACACGCAACCAAGAACCAGAGCAGCCAAACAAAAACAAAAACAAAAACAAAAAATAACAAAAAAAAACCCAGGCAATGGAATATGGATGCTTGCAAAGAAGCAGTATTCACATCTATGTCCATAGATCCAAATGTTCATAAACAAACATATAAATGGTAGAATCAGGTTGGTGCTATAATAAGGAAGTGATTGTTTCGAAGTCTTTTAAATAATCCCTTTTTCCATGGACATTTGACAGAGACCATGCGTAAGCCTGCCATCATCTCTATGCACGTACGATTAATTCTCCTCTAGCCGGTGGAAATTACGAGTTGCAGGAAGTGGTCTGTGAACAGTAGCTACCAGAGATTATTGTCTTCCCTGCTCTCCCTGCAAAGCATGGGCAAATTAATGAAAAGCTTTATCTCTATCATAAAACAATAGTCTCTATAGCTCTGAGAATGCAAGCAGAAACATTACAGAAGCATGTCGCAAAGATTAGTAGTGGAGAAGAGCAATGAATAATGTAGCAAGATCTTAAACAAGATTATCACGCCAAGGTAGCTTGTCCGAGCACTGGGTAGCTTATTTGACCATCCGTCTTCCTCAGCAGTCACTGAGTGTGTGTTGGCTGGCCCCATCAGAGCATCCTCGTGCAGCTCCTGTCCAATGGTCTTTTATATTATGTTTATGCTCAAATACAAAGTGGTGATGGGCCAGTGCTTGAAGCCACAAATTACATGGCACACTGTCCACACATCCACATAAGCCAAGAGACGCTGGCTTGGGGGTTATCAAAAAACACCAGTGCTCTCCGTTATAAACATTCATCTCACCAGAGACAGCATCTTAAGCACTCAGAGATATTTCCGCTAAACATTCAAGCTGCGAAAAAACTCTTTTGCAGTAATTAAGACAGCATCTGTCTAGGCCCATGCTAAATTAGTTGAAACGAATAAACAAAACTATGCAGTTAGAGTATGCCCATTATCTTAGCTGGGTCTAAAATTTAGGGTATCACTAACATGGTATGCAAATACGTTCTGAAATATTTATTTACCCAGTAATATTTTGTCAGAATAAATACCAACTAGTTATGCCAACACCCTCTGCGAGGATGCTAAGTACTATGCAGGAAGAGGAATTGAGAGTAATAACATTTATATAGGAAAGCATCATCTGAACAGAATTTATTCCAAGGTCAAGAGGCCCAAACTGGATTTTCTAGACTCTATCAAAACCAGAACATTTAAGTCTGATCCAAAACGAAAAATTCATTCCAGTTGAGAATAGCTAGGTCATCCAGTTCCATCCTGCTGAGTACTCTGTGGTTGCTGCAGTGGACACACACGCAGGGGCCCAGTGACAGGGCCATGCGGCAGTGGTCCACCCAGCGTGGGGCATATATCTCCAGTGAAACATGCTTGGGAGCCCATAGTGCAGGAACTTTTGGGCTGTTAGTTTTGTGTGTCTTCCAGGTACACCTCACATTTGTTGTTCAAGGTAAACCACAGGGGCAGATTTGGGATGATCAGCTAAGAGACTGTAGAAGTACAAACAAATCTCAGCAATAAGGAAGATGATTCCGCCTTGTGTGGGCCTGTGACTGACATGAGGTTTTCAGAATCTAGAACATTCACCATCTTGAATTGTTAACACCATTCATTATACTATTTGCAATGAATTAGTTAAAATTTAAACATTCTCTAGGAGTTATCCGTGTGTAACTGTCAGCCTTTGCTAACAACTATCTTGTAATGACCATCTCTGAAAATGAAAGTGATAGTTGCTCAGTAGTGTCTGATTCTTTGCGACCCTATGGACTATAGCTGGCCAGGCTCCTCTTTGCATGGGATTCTTCAGACATGAACACTGGAGTGGGTTGGATTTCCTTCTCCAGGGGATCTTCTGGACCCAGGGATCAAACCCACATCTCTTAAGTCTCCTGCACTGGGAGGTGGGTTCTTTACCACTAGCGCCACCTGGGAAGCCCCATGGACCCAAGTGAATTTTATCTCAAAAATTTTATCAAATTAGAGATCTCTTAATTTGCTGAATTTCCTTGAGAAACTTGACCACAACTGTTAAGGACTGCAGTCTTTATTCCTTTAAAATTTTTATTTTTATTAAAATTATTTTTAATAAAAATTATTTTTATTAGCATATAGTTGCTATACAATGTTGTGTCTGTTTCTGCTGTATGGAAAAGTTAATCAACCATACATATATACGTATCCCCTTTTTCTTGGATTTCCTTCCCATTAGCCATCTCAGAGCACTGGGTAAACTTCCCTATGTTATCTAGTGGGTTCTCCTTGTTATCCATTTCATACATAGTGGGGCGTGTACACCAATCCCAGTCTCCCAATCCATCCCACCCCTATCTTTCCCCACTTGGTATCCATACATTTGTTCTCTTTGAGCAGTCTAACAATTAGGGCTTTATCAGAAAAGCCGAACTAGTAGGATCTATATCTATATTTTCTGTCCAATATCCGAAACAGGAGATTTATTATAGGTGCAGGGTCTCAAGTGAGCTGGACGGGTAAGGCTAATTGTTAAATACTCAGGAATTTTGTTAAATTCTTGGTAAGTGGATACTAGCACTCCACTGGGAGACAGACATGAAGTGGCTGTGAGAAGAACAAACCAGAATGTGCGGGAGGCCACACCAGTCTTGCCCGCCACCATGGGTCCAGCTGCCATGGAGATGACCCAGGTGGCTTGCACTGCGGAACTAGATACATACCTGGCCGTCAACAGGGAATGTAGGGAACAGGGTTCCCCAGAGATTACAGAAGTGACTTTATAAATGGAAGTCAGAGGAAGCAGCAAACACCCTCTTCCAACAACACAAGAGAAGACTCTACACATGGACATCACCAAATGGTCAATGCCGAAATCAGACTGATTATATTCTTTGCAGCCAAAGATGGAGAAGCTCTATACGGTCAGCAAAAACAAGACCAGAAGCTGACTGTGGCTCAGATCATGAGCTCCTTACTGCCAAATTCAGACTTAAATGGAAGAAAGTAAGGAAAACAACTAGACCATTTAGGTATGACCTAAATCAGATCCCTTATGATTATACAGTGGAAGTGAGAAATAGATTTAGGGGACTAGATCTGATAGATAGAGTGCCTGATGAACTATGGACAGAGGTTTGTGACATTGTACAGGAGGCAGGGATCAAAACCATCCCCAAGAAAAAGAAAGGCAAAAAGGCAAAATGGCTGTCTGAGGAGGCCTTACAAATAGCTGTGAAAAGAAGAGAGGCGAAAACCAAAGGAGAAAAGGAAAGATATAAGCATCTGAATGCAGAGTTCCAAAGAATAACAAGAAGAGACAAAAAAGCCTTCCTCAGCAATCAATGCAAAGAAATAGAGGAAAAGAACAGAAAGGGAAAGACTAGAGATCTCTTCAAGAAAATAAGAGATACCAAGGGAACATTTCAAGCAAAGATGGGCTCGAAAAAGGACAGAAATGGTATGCACCTAACAGAAGCAGAAGATATTAAGAAGAGGTGGCAAGAATACACAGAAGAACTGTACAAAAAAGATCTTCACAACCAAGATAATCACGATGGTGTGATCACTCACCCAGAGCCAGACATCCTGGAATGTGAAGTCAAGTGGGCCTTAGAAAGCATCATTATGAACAAAGCTAGTGGAGGTGATGGAATTCCAGTTGAGCTATTTCAAATCCTGAAAGAGGATGCTGTGAAAGTGCTGCACTCAATACGCCACCAAATTTGGAAAACTCAGCAGTGGCCACAGGCCACTGGAAATGTCAGTTTTCATTCCAATCCCAACGAAAGGCA
Organism: Capra hircus; assembly: GCF_001704415.2. Taxonomy (NCBI): domain Eukaryota; kingdom Metazoa; phylum Chordata; class Mammalia; order Artiodactyla; family Bovidae; genus Capra; species Capra hircus. Next base: position 9,434,623 of record NC_030829.1, on the reverse strand, counting down.
ATGCCAAAGAATGCTCAAACTACTGCACAATTGCACTCATCTCACATGCTAATAAAGTAATGCTCCAAATTCTCCAAGCCAGGCTTCAGCAATTTGCGAACCATGAACTTCCAGATGTTCAAACTGGGTTTAGAAAAGGCAGAGGAACCAGAGATCAAATTGCCAACATCTGCTGGATCATGGAAAAAGCAAGAGAGTTCCAGAAAAACATCTATTTCTGCTTTATTGACTATGCCAAAGCCTTTGACTGTGTGGATCACAATAAACTGTGGAAAATTCTAAAAGAGATGGGAATAGCAGACCACCTTACCTGCCTCTTGAGAAACCTGTATGCAGGTCAGGAAGCAACAGTTAGAACTGGACATGGAACAACAGACTGGTTCCAAATAGGAAAAGGAGTACATCAAGGCTGTATATTGTCACCCTGCTTATTTAATTTCTATGCAGAGTACATCATGAGAAACGCTGGGCTGGAAGAAGCACAAGCTGGAATCAAGATTGCTGGGAGGAATATCAATAACCTCAGATATGCAGATGACACCACCCTTATGGCAGAAAGTGAAGAGGAGCTAAAAAACCTCTTGAGGAAAGTGAAGTGGAGAGTGAAAAAGTTGGCTTAAAGCTCAACATTCAGAAAATGAAGATCATGGCATCTGGTCCCATCACTTCATGAGAAATAGATGGGGAAACAGTGGAAACAGTGTCAGACTTTATTTTGGGGGGCTCCAAAATCACTGCAGATGGTGACTGCAGCCATGAAATTAAAAGACACTTACTCCTTGAAAGGAAAGCTATGACCAACGTAGATAGCATATTGAAAAGCAGAGATATTACTTTGCCAACAAAGGTCCGTTTAGTCAAGGCTATTGTTTTTCCAGTGATCATGTATGGATGTGAGAGTTGGACTGTGGGGAAAGCTGAGTGCCAAAGAATTGATGCTTTTGACCTGTGGTGTTGGAGAAGACTCTTGAGAGTCCCTTGGCCTGCAAGGAGATCCAACCAGTCCATTCTAAAGGAGATCAGCCCTGGGTGTTCTTTGGAAGGAATGATGCTAAAGCTGAAACTCCAGTACTTTGGCCACATCTCACAAAGAGCTGACTCATTGGAAAAGACTCTGATTCTGGGAGGGATTGGGGACAGGACGAGAAGGGGTCAACCGAGGATGAGATGGCTGGATGGCATCACTGACTCAATGGACATGAGTCTGAGTGAACTCTGGGAGATGGTGATGGATAGGGAGGCCTGGCGTGCTGTGATTAATGGTGTTACAAAGAGTCAGACACGACTGAGTGACTGAACTGAACTGAACTGAACTGAGAGGAAGTAAGATACAGATTTTGAGGCACTTCTCAGGGGATAAAGGTAAAAGGTGCTGACTTGCTCAGGGAGTTCTGGGCTTCTGGAGACACACTGGCATTACTGAGTGAAAAGGCAGAGGGCCATTAATCCTCAGGCTAAAGTACTTTACAACTTGGCCTTGAGCAAGCTGATGATACAAATATGTAAGGCAGGTGGAAGCAAGCAGATGGTAGCCTAACTACTTTCTGATCCTATCTGGCCTTGATTTTTACAGCTGTGCTATGAAGACATAGAGTTTTCCAATATGTAGTTTTCAGAGATGTCACTTATGACGGGACTAACAGAGTTAATAAAACAATAATATTAAAAATACACTAGAAAAGTTTTCAAAAAGTCATGTCTGGGAGTATGGGTTATTTTTGACTTAAAGAGATAAAATCAATCATGCTATGAAGAGGGACTTTCAGATTCACAGCAATTTATTCAGACCTCCTGAGTCAACAAAAGAATCTACCTGAGGCTTCAGAAGAAGATTCTAGAGAGCCAATCCCATCAAAATATTAACTGTACAAGCCAGGAATGTAGAGCTGAATGTTAAAAATAAAAATCTCTTTGTTTTTACATGAGCATAAAGACACTTAGTCAGCTGGAATGATTTATAGTAGAGTCACAGGGAAGATCTCTGTGAGAAGAGACAGCTTTCAAGAAATCTCGCCAGAGCAGATTTTGATGGAGTTTTCCCTAATTAGATCAGAAATTAATGGATGTTGTCAATCACTCTGAAAATATAGAAAAATTAGAGAAAAAGTCAAAATTACTGACTCCTACTATCCACAATATGTGCCTTCTTTTTCCTAAAAAATAATAAACTTGAGTTTAATAGACACCAAGGGCTAAGACATTTATGTTTTGTGGATTCTTCATAGTTTCACATTTTTCCCTAAATACACATTTCTCTTTTCATGAAAATAATCTAAATTTGTTGATTGTGAGAAGTGCTTCTTTTATAATGTCATTCTATCAACATGAATCACAAATTCTTGGTATTTAAAATTTTTATTTATTTTAATCATTTTAAATATGATTGTTATGCATTTAAGGTTTATAACAAGATTATTTGATATACATATTCCTAGGGAAATGATGACTACAGTCAGGCTAAGTAACATTTCACGTGTGTGTGTGTGTGTGTGTGGGTGTGTGTGTATGATGTGAGAACAAATGAAATCTACTCTTTTAGCAAATTTCCAGTATTCACTGCAGCATTATTTTTTTTTCACTTTATTTTTAATTTTAATTGGAGGATAATTGCTTTCTGGTGTGTTGGTTTCTGCCGTAGTATAAAGTGAATCAGCCATAAGGATACATATATCCCCTCCTTCTTGAGCCTCCCTTCCACTCTTCATCCTACCCCATTACAGTATTATTAAGTACAGCCATCTTGCTGTACATTAGATCTCTATACTTATTTAACCTACACAACTGCGAAGTCTTGTTTAGTAATCCAGACGCGATTCCCAGGCAGCATGATTAATATTACCTAAAACACTTCTGATATTTATGATATATTTATTGGTAAGAGTTACATGACTAATATGTTTCTGTGTATATGCAGTCCCTCTATACTGGGAAGTTTGCCATGACTGGAACAGCCTGATTTTAAGGCTATCTTGTTAAGCTCTCCCCAAGGTCAGTGACTTTCTTAGGTCTTTGTCAAGTCTAAAAATAAATGACCTTAAGATTCTAACAAACAGGAAACTGAGTGCAAACTGGAAGGATGAACAGAGAGCTTCAAATATCCAGCTTCCTTCCCTCCAACCAGGGCTCATTCTTGGCATCTAACGTGCCACCTTCTAATTTCAGAAGCTTTGGCCTTGGATATTCTTTAGGTCTTAAAGTCTTAATGGCTTTCTGTCCTTCATACCAACTACTGGGACCTTGTTCATAAAAGAATCATCACTTTCATCAATTAAGTGAAATGAATATTTCTTTCTTTTCTTTTTAAAACTTATTTGGCTGCACCAGGTCTTAGTTCTGGCACACAGGATCTAGTTCCCTGGCCAGGGATTGAACCCTGGCCCTTTGCATTGGGAGCTCGGAGTCTTAGCCACTGGACTACCAGGTAAGTCCTGAATAAATATTTCAGTTGAACCAAATATACTTTGTTTTCAGTTACCCTTTGATGCAAAGCTCTTCCTCTGCAAGGCTCAGGCAACCCAAAGAGAGGCCTTGCCCTTATTAGGCAGACATTAAGTGGGAAGATTGATCCCCATTCAGAAGGGTATTGCAACGTGATAACAGAAGAAAGAGGAACTAAAGGGCCTCCTGATGAGGGTGAAAGAGAAGCGTTTAAAAGCTGGCTTAAAACTCAGCATTCAAAAAACAAAGATCATGGCATTCAATCTCATCATTTCATGGAAAATAGATGAGGAGAAAGTGGAAATAGTGACAGATTTTATTTTTTTGGGCTCCAAAATCACTGTGGATGGTGACTGCAGCCATGAAATTAAAAGATGCTTGCTCCTTGGAAGAAAAGCTATGACAAACTTAAACAGCATATTAAAAAGCAGAGATGTTATTTTGCTCACAAATGTCTGTATAGTCAAAGCTATGGTTTCTCCAGTAGTCATGTATGGATGCGAGAATAGCGCCATAAAGAAGGTTGAGCACTGAAGAATTGAGGCTTTTGAACTGTGATGCTGGAGAAGACTCTTGAGAGTCCCTTAGACAGCAAGGAGATCAAACCAGTCAATCCTAGAGGAAATCAACCCTGAACATACATTGGAAGGACTGATGCTTAAGCTCCAATACTTTGGCCACCTGAGGCAAAGAGCTGACTTATCCCTGAAGCTGGGAAAGACTGAAGGCAAGAGGAGAAGGGAGTGACAGAGGATGAGATGGCATGACTGTGATAACCTGATTTCAAGGCTGTCTGTTGAGCTCTCCCCAAGGTCCATAAAGAAAGACCATAAAGAATGCTGGCTCTGAAGGACCATAAAACAGAAGGACCATGAAAAGAGGGAGCATAAAACAACCTGGCTCTGAAATTAAAATACGCCAGATTAGATGTCAGGGATGGCATCATACTGACTCAGTAGGCATGAGTTTGAGTAAAGTCCAGGAGACAGTGAAGGATAGGGAAGCCTGGTTGCTGCAGTTCATGGAGTCACAGAGTCAGGGATTACTTAGCGACTCAACAACCACAGCAGAAAAAGAATACAGGGAAGGCCCTTAACTAACAACAAGACTAAGCAGAAGAAACAAATTGTCCCACAGAATCATCTAAACCTCTCTGATCATATTAACACAGGGTCTTTGTTTTAAAGATGGCTGGTATTGTGTTTTGTTTTCTCTAGGGAACCATGTGAAATAAATTTTTTTAAAAAAAAAACCTGTTGTTTAGCGTCCCTTAAGACAATTGCTTTTACAAATGTGGTGTGTTTTTTTTAAAAAAAGGTTTATATAGTTTTCAGTTTATTGCCCATCTGTGACTTGATTTTGCTGAACTAATGAAAACAAATGAACAAACAAAAAAACAGTTTGGCAAGGTAGCAGGTCTTTTTATCTGGAAACCTCTCTCACATGAGCAGGAAGAAAGTCTAATAGTGAATGGACCCCTCTTGACCCACTCAGTGAAGACAAGTTTCCATCTTGTTTGTTTTGGTTTTTGTACCTCACTTTCCTGACACCTTAGTAGTTGTGACAGAAGACTTCAGAACTCAGGACTTATTTCCACCACATTCAAGGACACTCTATAAGCACATCTGCCTGTGATAAATAATAGACAGAAGAGATTCCCGAAGACCCCATGAAACATTGACTTCAGTCCAGACTGAGCGATGCCATTCTGCTTCTATGTAAGCAGATGAAAATCTTACAGCACTACATCTAACTGATATTTCCAAGCAGGCAAAAACTCTGCCCAACACATCAAATCATCAATGTGAAGCTATATATACAGGTTTCAGGGAGATACAGAGAAGGCAATGACACCCCACTCCAGTACTCTTGCCTGGAAAATCCCATGGGCAGAGGAGCCTGGAAGGCTGCAGTCCATGGGGTCGCGAAGAGTGACTTCACTTTCACTTTTCACTTTCCTGCACTGGAGAAGGAAATGGCAACCCACTCCAGGAGAATCCAGTTGCCTGGAGAATCCCAGGGACGGGGGAGCCTGGTGGGCTGCCGTCTATGGGGTCGCACAGGGTCGGACATGACTGAAGTGACTTAGTAGCAGTAGCAGGGAGATATTGATGACTGGCCTCTGTATCTACCCTATTTATGTTACAGCTTTCACAAGGCATTGCTAAAAAATGTCATACTCAATGAAGCCATTCTAAACTGCTGCCAACTCCATCAGCTGTCTCTTGGATTCCCCCATACATATTTTAATCTGATGTCCTTCAGCCTCTCAAAGCAGCAGCATAAGGCAAAGGGGACAGTGAAGGGGAGGGGATTCCATATTCATGGGCTGCACAGATCAGAGGAAGCAGAGGACATTTATTAGTATACTGCTTTCTTATTTAAAAATCCAGCATTAACAGCGTGTAAACATAAATCTCAAATTGTTTACCCAGGTTAATACAAAATAATCATGTGTGTCTGTGCTCACTACAGCACTAAAGAGTTGGAACCTTGCAACGACTGGAGCGGACAGTGAACAGGATCACTCTGACCCCAAATCATCTAGCCCTTTGCAGCAGGTCCTGTACTTTGTTGAGCCCTGAATTTCAAAAAGTCATTCATTGCAAATAGAAACACTGCTTCTACAGGTTCAACAGCATGGCCATGGCAATTGGGTCTGGATTTCAATCCTGGGCACCATTATTAGGCTTGAGGAGAGTCATCCTAGGGGACATAATTGTAAGCCTGTCCTCAGGGACACTCGAGTCGATCTCATGGATCAATTGCATTGAAAGGAAGAAAGTAACTGCAAAGGTAAGTTTGATGGCTATGAGTTTCTATTTTTGACTTACTACCTGAGATCATCTGGGATAAAGGCTTTAACAAAGTTAAGAATCCTATGTTATAACATGATACCAACCATTTTTCTAAGCATTTATATGAGATACACCCTAAATCTCAGACTACTCATATTTAGGTTTAGCACAGACTCCCATGGTGGGGTGGGTACAGTGATTATGCTAATCTTCCTGTCTGCTGGTAAAGAATCATCTGCAATGTGGGAAACCTGGGTTCAATCCCTGAGTTGGGAAGATCACCTGGAAGAAGGGAAGGGTTACCCACTCCAGTACTCCGGCCTGAAGAATTCCATGGATTGTATGGTCTGTGGGGTTGCAAAGAGTCAGACGTGACTGAGCAGCTTTCACTTTCCCTTTCTTATCTGCAGCCTTCACATGCATTGCTGCTGCTGCTGCTGCTGCTGCTGCTGGGTAGGTTTTAAACCTCACAATGGGCTTTCCAGGTGGAGCTAGTGGTAAAGAATCTACCTGCAATGCAGGATACCTGGGTTCAATCCCTGGGTAAACAAGATCTCCTGGAGGAAGAAATGGCAACCCACTCCAGTATTCTTGCTGGGAGAATCCCAAGGGCAGAGAAGCCTGGTGGGCTACAGACCATGGGGTCACAAAGAGTTGGACACGACTGAACATCTGAGCACAAAAGCAAAAATCCCCAAATATGGCAATGACAGAATGGAAAGTAATATCTCTTTTTTCTGTCTGTGATGTGGTTTCCTTACCTTATAAAATCCTATTTAATGATTCCCTTCAGTTCAGTTCAGTCGCTCAGCCGTGTCTGACTCTTTGAAGTCCTGTCTAATTTATAAGGTGTTTTATTAGTGAGAATCCACTTTAAAACTTGATAGAATGTCTTTTAAAATATTTTTTTTGATGTAGACCATTTTTAAAGTCTTTATTGAATTTGTTACAATACTGCTTCTGTTTTATGTTTTTTGGCCATGAAGCGTGTGTGATCTTAGCTCCCTGACCAGGAATTGAACCCACACTGTCTGCATTGAAAGGTAAAGTCTTAACCACTGATCCACCAGGGAAGTCCCTACAATGTCTTCTGAAAAGTAATCTTTTACATTTCCATAAGTATGCAGTGCCTTTTATTCAAGTCAAAGTATGGTTTTAAACATTTCCAACCCAAGCAGTAGGACATGGAAATGCTTTCTAGAGTTAGACAATAACCCTTCTTGCTACTGTCTCCCAGATGTCCATTCTGGTCCCATGTGCTTTCTCCATCACCCGTGAGGCACAGGCTGAAATTTACATCAGGGATCACTCTTAGACTTTAGAAGCTATCATCGGAGAAGAGCACCGATTTCGCTCTACAGTCAGCATCATCATTGCTATTGTAACTGTGATAGGTATTGCCAGCTAATGCCTAAAGAGGGATGGCGGTGGAGGGGGGGTGTGGAGTAATTTAAGAAAGGAAAGATTTCTTAGATGGGGAGAAAGAAGATGTGCCTTGGGAGTTAAGGATTGAAAGGAGTTCCTGTGATGGGTTGCAGACAGGGGTGGAGAGTTAGTTCTGAACAGCTCTAACAGGCTGACAAAACTTCAGGGATCTGAGTGGATAAAACCTGAAAAGCCTCCAGGATGACTTTTATTAAAACTCTAACTTGGGCAAGTCACATGCTCCTTTGTATTAAACTTCTAGCATGGTCTCTATACTCTTAGGCACATGGGAAGTCAGAAGGTGTTTCTCACCCTTTCTCACTGAGACACCAGCTTATAAATCCCGTTATCCAAAGAGAGACATGGTGTGCAAAATATACAATAGACTTGTTGAAGGCCCCTCATTAACTGATCTCAGACCCTGGAAACTGAAAAGTCGTTCAGTCGTGTCCGGCTCTGTGACCTGCCTTGTCTGTGGCTTGTCTGTCAAGTTCCCCTGCCCATGGAATTCTCCAGGCAAGAATACTGGAGTGGGTTGCCATTCCCTTCTCCAGGGGATCTTCCGGACTTAAGGATAGAAGCTGGATCTCCCACATTGTGGGCAGATTCTTGTTTAATGATCTTAGACCCTTAGATACTGAATATCATGTTATGCTCATGCAACTATTTGCTTGAGTTCATTCAGAATAGTGAACCCTGGCTTCGTCAAGACCAAGTGCAAAGCCGACTGTTTAATAATCTGTGTACGGGCTCTGCCACCTTCCAGATTCCACCTGTTTAATTTGTGTTCCTGGTTCCCTCCTTCTCATTTCAGTCAGTATACCCAATGCAGAAAAGAGGAAAATGAACTCGTAATGAAGTCCATGAACCCCAGCGCGCACCAGCTGTCTCTAGAGAGCATTTGAGAGAAAACTAAGCAAGCTTTAAATTGTTCCTCAGAATTTAATTATTGAAAAGCACTTGAAAATCTTGGTTTGGGGGATACTATCTACCCATTGATGCATTTTTATGACTTTCCACAAAAGCTAATTTCAGGAACTGTGCAAAGACGTTAAGATGAGTCTACACAGTAGGTTTTTGTGGTATTCTATTTTACAAACATTCATTGAGTGTTCAGTAGGTCCAGGAACTGGGAATGGGAAATACAGAGATCAATTTTTAAAATTAAATTTTTCACACAGCAACAAAGCAAATAATTATGAAACAATCAGGTATGTACTACATTAGTTATTCCACAGAGGATGATATTAAGGAAAAAAGAAAACAAACCCTGGTGTTAGCATTTCCTGTCCTACAAGAAAGAAGTCATTGTTGATGGGTTTCAAAGGTGAACTGAAGGGGATTCATGCTGAGGGCCAAAGAATTGATGCTTTCAAATTGTAGTGCAAGAGAAGAATGGAGAGTCCCTTGGACTGAAAGGAGATCAAACCAGTCCATCCTAAAGGAAATCAACCCTGAATATTCATTGGAAGGACTGATGCTGAAGCTGAAGCTCCAATACTTTGGCCACCTAAAGCGAAGAGCTGACTGATTGACAAAGAGCCTGATGCTGGGAAAGACTGAAGGCAGGAGGAGAAGGGGGTGACAGAGGATGAGATCATTGGATGGCATCACTGACTCGATGGACATGAGTTTGAGCAAACTCTGGGAGATAGTGAAGGACAGTGATGTCTGATGTGCTTGGAAACGAGTGAGCAACTGAACAACAATGCTAGATTTGGACTGACCAGGAAGAGGGATGAAATGGAGCCACATTTTTGAATGGGAAAAGTAAAAAAAGGCTGGACACCAAATCTGAGCTTCTTACAGGCCTTGGGCACTAAGGAAGGAAGTGCGGACAAGGGTGCCTCTGGCCTTGAGTGCCTTAGGTGATAGGATGACAGAAGGGTAGCTGTGATGTGGCATCTGTGGTCAGCATTGTGGACCGATGAGAGGTGCCCAAGGGACAGATGGTGGAGACCACATGAGGCCAGGAGCACGGCTTTTCCTGCCAGCAAATCAGTTGCAGACTCTCGTATATCTAACGGTTGGAGTGGGAAGGTTTCCTGATAACTAAGATTACTTAATTTATCCTTCAAATAGAAGGGGCCCTCTGAGCATGTTACGAATGACTGGAAGGAAAAAAAGAGAGGCTTTGATTTCTCCTGCACTTGGGGTTTGGATAAATGAAACCTCTTCCAGTTACTCTTCTTTGTTCATCTTTAAAAATCCTTGAAGTTTCAGGTGTGTTTCCCTGAAACACACCTTCTAACAGTGCTCATCGAGCTTTTGGTGGACTTTGTCTGCTGACCCAATCAGGGCTCCCTGATTGCTGGCAACAGAAATTCAACCCGGATGCATTTAAGCAAAATAACCTCCCGACACAAAGGATCCCAGGGGCTCAGTGAATTGATGAGAGGTGAGAGAAGTGAGACAGGAGGCAAGGCAGCTGCAGAAGTAAGAAGCGGAAAGATGGTCCCAAATGTTCAGGGCTCATTCATAGAGACAAAGTCTATATTGGGCATTTGAGTCTTTTTGTTCCTCTAAGTTTATAATCCCAGAGAAGAACCTCCCAACTGGTCTAACTTGAGTGAAATGATCACCTTTTAGCTATGATGAAGCTGCCAGGCTGATTCTAATACATTAGAAATATTTCTTCAAATTGAAGTCAGGGTGTTGTTTGGAAAGAGAAATCTAGTCAAGGCTATGGTATTTCCAGTGGTCATGTATGGATGTGAGAGTTGGACTGTGAAGAAGGCTGAGCGCCAAAGAATTGATGCTTTTGAACTGTGGTGTTGGATAAGACTCTTGCGAGTCCCTTGGACTGCAAGGAGATCCAACCAGTCCATCCTAAAGGAGACCAGTCCTGGGTGTTCATTGGAAGGACTGATGCTGAAGCTTCAGCTTCAGTACTTTGGCCACCTCATACGAAGAGTTGACTCACTGGAAAAGATCCTGATGCTGGGAGGGACTGGGGACAGGAGGAGAAGGAGACGACAGAGGATGAGACAGCTGGATGGCATCACCAACTCGATGGACGTGAGTTTTGGTAAACTCCGGGAGTTGGTGATGGACAGGGAGGCCTGGCGTGCTGCGATTCATGGGATCGCAAAGAGTCGGACACAACTGAGCGACTGAACTGAACTGACGTGAACTGATTTAAAGAGAGGAACTCTGCAGCGCATCTCCGTGGCTTTGCTTCGCTGCCGGCCACCAGTCTTCCCGCACTGTCCCCACCCCCCACCAGGCCTGCTGTCCACCACCACATGCCATTTCACTGCTCTTCTCTTCCTATCCTCTAGATGTGGCATAATCTCAGAGTTACATACTCTTCACATCATGTTCAATGTTCTGTATCCTGAAAAAGTGAAAGTGAAAGTCGCTCAGTTTATGTCCAACTCTTTCTGACCCCATGGACTGTACAGTCCATGGAATTCTCCAGGCCAGAATACTGGAGTGGGTCACCTTTCCCTTCTCCAGGGGATCTTCCCAACCCAGGGATGGAACCCAGGTCTCCCTCATTGCAGGCAGATTGTTTACCAGCTGAGCCACAAGAGAAGCCCAAGAATACTGGAATGGGTAGCCTATCCCTTCTCCAGGGGATCTTCTTGACCCAGGAATCAAACCAGGGTCTCCTGCATTGCAGCCAGATTCTTTACCAACTGAGCTACCAGGGAAGCCCAAGACTGTTATAATGATAAAGCTAGACAATGCAGGCAAAAGACATAACATAGTATAATTTTGAAATAATTATGTTATATAATATAATTTACATAATTATATTATATAAATATACACGAAATATATTTATATATTTATAAATATTATCCTGAAACCCTTAGAGGAAATTGACCATGGAAGGAGTTGAATATGCGGTCATTAGCTCAAACTATTCACCAGTCTTTCCAATGCCTGACCTATATGCATTCAACTTTTACACTAAATATTAATGCTATCTCAATTCACTTGAATGCCATCTTTTCTTGGAACCTTCTAGGTTCTGAATTGTGTGAGAAAGTTCTGTGCAGCCTCTGGTGGAGGTAGTGCATTGGACCAGGGAAATCTTCACTCTCTATGGGCCCCATGGTTTTCTCCGCCTCCCAGATTCCAGCTCACTAGATATCCACCCTGCGGTCTCTCTTTGGGACAGGGACACTTGTGTCTGAGTCAAGTATAAAAGTAAACTGTCCCTGGGGTCTGTGAGGCTGTGCCAAGGCCAGAATATTCAGGAGCTGATGTTTAGGAAAAAGTTGGATGCATACAGGTCAGGCATTGGAAAGACTGGTGAATAGTTTGAGTTGATGACCGCATATTCAACTCCTTCTGCAGTCAATTTCCTCTAAGGGTTGGCACGAGGTACTGTTCTTGGTTCTTCCCCTTCACCTACACTGCCCTGTGTGGAAGGAGCCACGTCCCTTCTCCAGTGACTTAGCCCTGCATGCGTGCTAAGTTACTTCAGTTGTGTCTGACTCTTTACGACCCTGTGGACTTTAGCCCTCCAGGCTCCTCTATCCGAGATCCTCCAGGCAAGAATACTGGAGTAGGTTGCCATTTCCTCCTCCAGGGGATCTTCCCGACCCAGGGATCAAACCGGCATCTCTTACATTTCCTGGATTGGCAGGCAGATTCTTAACCACTAGTGCCACCTGAGGACCCCTAACACGTTCCTAACCTGAATGAGGTATTTCTACTAGGATGCCCTATATCCTCCTTAGTCTCTGGGCTCCAGAGGGAAGTCTGTAAACCCATGATGGATTAGAAGTCTCTACCACTTTCAGCTAAACTAACATTATATAAAAGCTAAGGCATGGTGCGTCCAGAGTCCACCACTGCTAACTAAACCTGCTTTAGTCAGACTGTGTTAGTGTTGGGATGAGAGGATTTTCTGGTGGTCCAGTGGTTAGGAATCCACCTCCCAATGCAGGGCACACGGGTTCCATCCCTGATCCTGGAAGATCCCACTTGCCATGGAGAGGCTGAGCTTGCATGCCACAAATACTAAGGTCCACACGCCTTAGAGCCTGTGCTCCACAACAAGAGAAGCCGCTGTAATGAGAAGCCTGAACACTGCAACAAAGACTCAGCACAGCCAAAAATAAATTAAAATTTTTAAAAAGTACTGAGATACCATGCAATGAGAAGGAAACACCTGAAAACCCTGGAGACATCTTTAAATTCAAGTTGATCAAACTCCCTTCTCTAGTTCTTTTTCTCTTTTTTGGTGTAACAAAATACAGCTACTGCATTTCTTAAAGACAAATTTTTACAAAACAATTTACTATGTGTAGCTTCCTTTCAGTCAGACCTCAAATTCATTTTTGAAAATGTTCAATTGGAGTTCCGCTCCTAAGGTGCCACCAAAGCTGCTCTTGTAAGATAAACAATAACTTCCATGTTCAAAATCCAATTGGTTCTTCTTCATCTTCTTAGTTGCAATTCAGAGATGAATGCTCCACTTTTTTGAAGTGGTCAGCCTCTTACTTCAGTCCCTCTTCCTCCCTCATGCTCCGACTCTTGGTGACCCCATGCACTGTGGCCCACCAGGCTCCACTGTCCTTGGAGATTCTCCAGGCGAGAATACTGCAGTGAGTTGCCATGCCCTCCTCCAAGGGACCTTCCCAAGTCAGAGATCGAACCCAGGTCTCCCAAATTGCAGGTGGATTCTTTACCGACTGAGCCACGAGGGCAGCCCTCAACTTATAGGTTCCCTTTCCTTTCCCACTCTGCATCCCCCAGGGTTTGATGCTAGGTCCTCGTAGCTTTAGTGATTTCATCCATTTCTGGTGCTTCTAAAAGTCATGTGTGTGCATGGACCACAACAAGAGGGCTGTTTCTGCCTCAAACCTGTTCTCTGTATGCCAGGGTTATTCATCAGGTAGATAGGTGACTTTTCCATTTGGAAGTCAGAGATGCATCTCAAGCAACCTGGCACAAGATGAAATCTGAGCCTTCCTTCTTTCCTCATGCTAGTTTTCTAACCTTTCCCACCTAATTAAATGGCATCATTCAAGTCATTTGCTTAAATCAGAAATAGCATCATTCTGATTCTTCCTTTTCCCAACTCCCCAATCGATTGCATCAGGAAATCCTATCAATATCAATTTTACTTGCAAAACTATCTCACAAATATCAATTTCTCTTCACTTTTAATTCCATTATATTAGTCCAAGATATACCCATCTCTTTCCTGGTCATGAAGTATGAAGAGAACTATTTTTCTCCTACCTGCAAGTCACTTATCTACTAGTTAGTTTTATTCTTTGAAAAAAAAAATTTTTTTTTAAGAGAGCTTGGGAATGGGCTATTTTCTTATTTATTTTTGGCCATACTCATCTTCTAATGTTGAGTCAAATCCCACATTGAGAAGGAGTATTTCATTCTTTAATCCAATTTTCTGTTGATGGGCAGGGCTGTGTTTCCTCCCTGTTATTTGGCCTGAGGTCAAACTGTCAAGCCATGCCTCCACCAGAGACTCCTAGACACTCATGGGCAAGTCTGACTCACGGCAGATGGGCGGGGCTGTGTTCCCTCCCTCCCTTATGGCAGAAAACAAAGAGGAACTAAAGAGCCTCTTGATGAAAGTGAAAGAGGAGAGTGAAAAAGTTGGCTTAAAACTCAACATTCAAAAAATGAAGATCATGGCATCCGGTCCCATCACCTCATGGCAAATAGATGGGGAAATAATGGAAACAGTGACAGACTTTATTTTCTTGGGCTCCAAAATCACTGCAGATGGTGACTGCAGCCATGAAATTAAAAGACGCTTGCTCCTTAGAAGAAAAGTTATGACCAACCTAGACAGCATATTAAAAAACAGAGAGGTTACTTTCCTTGCCAACAAAGGTCTGTCTAGTGAAAGCTAGACATACCAGTAGTCATGTATGGATGTGAGAGTTGGACCATAAAGAAACCTGAGTACTGAAGAATTGATGCTTTTGAACTGTGGTGCTGGAGAAGACTCTTGAGAATCCCTTGAACTGCAAGAAGGTCAAATCAGTACATCCTAAAGGAAATCAGTCCTAAATATTCATTGGAAGGACTGATGCTGAAGCTGAAGCTTCAATACTTTGGCCACCTGATATGAAGAAATGACTCATTGGAAAAGACACTGATGCTGGGAAAGATTGAAGGCAGGAGGAAAAGGGGATGACAGAGGATGAGATGGTTGGATGGCATCACCAACTCTATGGACATGAGTTTGAAGCAGGCTCTGGGAGTTGACGATGGACAGGGAAGCCTGGTGTGCAGAAGTCCATGGGGTTGCAAAGAGTCAGATACAACTGAGTGACTGAACTGAACTGACTTCATTCTTAAAAAAAAAAAAGAAAAACATTTTTATACCTGGGCAACTCAAGATTCAGAAAGACAAAGCCATCTCCATGAAACTATATGGCTTGGAGAGGAAGTTACCTTTTACTTTTATGAGCCTTTTCAAGAGAATAAAGGGGATGGAAAACAAGCTTAACCACTTTCGTATGTCAGATGATGCATGGGAACTGTGTCACAGGTGCGTTCATGTAGGATCTGAGATTCACAACTTGCTAGTTTGAATGGAAATCCATCTTCGTGATCATCTGGTTCAAAGGTCATGATTTAGAAATGAAACAACTTAACTTAGGGACTAAGGACTCAGAGTCCCAGAATGAATAAATGGGATGGTAGGGACGGAGGGACTCCTGGGGTTACTACTCTTTCCAGAATGTCTTGCTGCCTCCATTGCAAGTAACATTATGAGATTAGTTTGTAGTATAATAGATAAAGGAAATAAATATGTAATAAAAATATTGATTGTTTCCATCAACATTCAAGGCATAGTTCTAGGCACTTTATGTACGTTAACTTTTAAATTCTTGCCAAAAAAACACAAAATATCTAAGTTAGAATTACTTTCAAGATTGTGTGTTGTGTGAATGCATGCTCAGTCACGCCTGACTCTTTGTCACCCGTGGGCTGCAGCCCACCAGGCTCCTCTGTCCATGGGATTCTCCAGGCAAGAATACTGGAGTGGGTTGCCATTCCCTTCTCAAGCAGATCTTCCTGACCTAAGGATCGAACCTACATCTTCTGCATTGGCAGGCAGGTTCTTTACCACTGAGCCACCTGAGAAGCCCTGAGATAAGGAAACCAAGGCCTACAGAGTTCCATATATTGCTCAATGTTAACACCCAGCATCAACACTCATTTAAACTAGGATTATAATTGAGTTTTTTTGTTGTTGTTGTTGTTGTTGAGCTGCCTGAAGCTCATTGTCTATTTTGAAAATTAACATTCTCTTACACCATACACAAAAATAAACTAAAATTAAAGACTTAAATAAAGAGCCTTTATTTAATAAGGTATGTTGTGAACCATTCTTTCTATGCATTATTTTAATCCACCTGGATGTCACCTGGAGACACACTGTCACTGGTGACAAATTCTATTGCACCTGTGATAAGAAGGGGCTTCCCTGGTGGCTCAGACAGTCAGAATCCACCTGCAATGCAGGAGACCTGGGTTTGATCCCTGGGTTGGGAAGATCCCCTGGAGAAGGGAATGGTAACCCAGTATTCTTGTCTGGAGGATCCCAGGGACAGAGGAACCTGGTGGATTACAGTCCATGCGGTCGCAAAGAGTTGGACTAATACTTTCACCTTCCTTGTGATAGGAAACTCCTAACTCTTCTGAAGTGTCTTCTGGGATCCTACATGTTGGTAACATAATCTCCCCAGACAGACACCTTCCCCTCATTCATTCAGAGTCCCAAGTGGAGAAGCCTTTTTCTGGGCAGTCATTTACTGAGCCTGGTGGCTGATGGACATGAGGGTGTCACACAGATCACAACGGTCACTGCTAGGCAGATGGTATCTTAAGAAGGCCCTGAGTGACTCTTTCCAGCTGAGAGTCCCAGGGCCCCCACCCTCCTCATCCTAGTGGGCTTCTCTCCAGTTCTAGAAACTTGGAAATTCTTATTTATTGTGTAGGGCAATTTCATCTCTTTCTTTCACAAACTTTCTTTCTTAGCATGCCTTGAGGATGATACTGTCACAGCCAAATGTCCCAGCATTTCGTTTTGCTCAACAAAAGGTTACCTGCTCCAAAGAGAAATGACACCCCTGTAGGGGTAGAAGCTGCCATCACCTGTGATTTTCAGTAACAGTCTTTCTCTTTCTCTCTCCCTCTGCTTCTCTTCCTTCCTTCAGCTATGCATTTTGTAAACTGATCAGGTAGGAATAGCTACCTTTAAGCAGAGAAGAGATGGAAGTTCAGAAAGGTTAAGTGACTTGCCCTTCTATAAACAGAATTTTTCTCTCCATCTCTTGTTCTCAAAGTATTCCCATTAATTCCATGCTCAGAAAACAAAGGAGCATGGATTCCACGCTAGGTTTACATTGTCTATTTTTATAACAAAAATTTCCAAATCCAGTGCTCTGAAAACTAGCTTTCCTTTCTGTTTATCCTCCATCAGCAGTTTCGAGATCAAAATTTCTGCATGAACTGTCATAAATCTGTACCTGTTCTCACACCTTCTCAACATCCTACTCATCTTTCATGTAAATGTATATCTAATCTTTTCTGAAATTAATGTTGTGGGAAAACAATTTGACAGCAAATTTGTAAATGTAAAATTATGATATTTAGCTCACGCTTCCAGAATCACCAATTCTCTAAAGTATTTATCTTTTTGAAGGCAGCTGTTAAAAATCTTTATAATTTTTATTTTAGCCATACCCCAAGCACTTGATTCAGCTCTATCATTCTTATAATTTGTATATGAGATAGGCAATCAACAAATGAATACATTATTGTTGTAAAAAATAAAAATAAATCATTCAAAAGTGGTTCATCCCCACCCACAGCCAAACCCATTCTGTTCCCAGAATTATTTCTCCTGTCTGCTGTGTTGCCTTCCATGATTCTCCTGAGAGCTTTCTAAATAAGCATTTATGCATAGTCACACATACAAAGCTTATATTTGTGGGGTCTGAAAGTACTAATTTTGCTATTTTTACAAAAGATCACATGTTAGAAACGTTTTGCTTTAAAAAAAAATCTACAATATGCTTTCAAGAGCTTTCCATATTATTTTAAGAAGAATTTCCTTCCATCATCATCTTTCTCCAAATCTGAGACAAGAGGCCTCCTAAATATTGCTCCTCATCAGTCAGTGTGATCTTTAGAAACATAAATATGATGGTGACCTCCTTGATCAAAACCCTCCAGTGGTCACCCAATGCAATTAAAATAAAATCCAAATTTCCTCCCTTGGCTTCTGAGCGCCTCGGGGCTCTCTATCTTGTTTCCCTGGAATCTATCTCCTGATAGGAGCCTCGCGGGCTACAGTCCACGGGATTGCAGAGAGTCAGACATGACTGAGCGACTAAGCAGAGCACAGCACAGCCTTTCACTTTAGCCTTGCTTTTGTTGGAAGACTCCACTGACAGTGCTCTTTGTTCTAACTGGAATCCTCTCCCTCAAACCTACTTCACTCTTTGCTCAAATGTCCATGCCTCCAAAAGCCCTTCTATGGACAGCATCTTTCTCTCTATCGCTTGTTCTCAAAGTATTCCCATTAACTCCAATGTTACTGTTTACTCTTGGGTTGGTCTGTTATTGTTGGTCTCCCTCATTCAAATGTCATCTCTAAAAGTACATGAGTACTCTTTATTTTGTTCACTCTCATCTCCCCAGAAGCTAGGACTGGGCCTGCAGGTTCACAAATAAAGGACTGACTGAGTGATTCAGTCTCCATCTTTATACCTGTTGCATAGTATTCCACTGAATTTCTTTATCGGCTTTGTTAATTACTTCCTGTTGTAGCATATTTGCCTGCTTGTTGTGCTGTTACAGGCAAGGCTGTGGTGAATATTGAGAGAAAACTTTCATTTGGAGGGAGAAGAAGAACCTTCTGTATTAGCCTGCAAAGGTTTTATTGTTTGACCTGAGTGCTGTTTGGGAGAAGACTGTTGGCTTTCTAATAACTCACCCAGCTATTGTTTTGTCTGGTTTTCTGTATATGAGTTTTATTTTACAATCAAAAGGTAGGAGAGAATCAGAGAGAAACAGTTGAACAGAGAGAGTTTCTGAACCACGTAATTTGCTCCAGCCAAAACCTCTGACCCAGGAGGCATGGAGGAGGAGGTAGGCCCTGGGTACCCTGGTGCTCAATTTCTCTCTCCACTGGAGTGAGGGTGCGGCCATCACCTGTTTATATCTCTTTAAAAGGATCATTTACCCAGCAAATAGCCATTTAGGATTCTCTCCACTTGATGAATGAAACTAAAAATTCTAAGTCTGGTTGTTCATTATGGCTGAGAAAAGCAGTTAATGAGAGAGAGGAAAAAAAAAAGGGTTTGAGTTGGAGCGAAATCAGTGCACCTGAGAATCCTATCTCTATAAACACAAGCTCTCCTAGCCACTGCAGATTCCCCATTGAATCTACCCTGTGCAGATACATCTTCAATAACTTCATCTTCAATAACTTAGATGAAGTTTTCATCAGTCACGGATGTAATTCCACCTATGTTTATTTATTATTCCAACCCATCCCACTTAACCAGCTGATGAATCCTCCCTTTCTCCTTGACTTCTATGATCCGTGGATCTCAGGATTTATTCCCTAGTTTCACACTCTCCATCACACTGCTCAATTTAACAACTCAGGTAGTAGGGGAAAGAATAATTTCTTTCAAAAAGAAGGAAATATATTGTTGAGCTCTGTGCACACACACACATCCATTGGACAGTTTTCATTGGGATATTTAGGCATATTATTTCACACCTGAAATTGAACAGTGTGATGGGACCTGTTCCATGGGGGTAAATCTCATTACCTTTCTAATCAAACCAATCAAGGGAAAGGACATGACTATTCTTAATTGAGAAATTAAAACTACCTTTGGCTTGGAGGGAATTAACTACAAAAAGATAAGAAAATTACTGATATTGTACCAAATTTGGTTCAATTCTTAACAATAGTTTTTTGCATTTAGTTCAGAATTATGAATCAAATACCTCCAAAACTAGCCGCATTGCTTTAGGTAAGTGACTTTCCTCACTTGAAACGATTTACTTGACCACTAAGACTCCAACTATGTCTAAAACTTTTTGCATAAATGTCTACTTTTTGGAGCTACTTAAGACATAACTAAAGATGTATATGTTTCTGATTTGAGAGAGTTTGAGGAAAGAATCTCTTGGCATAGATGTATCTTTCCAACAATTTGTGTTACACTATTTCCAATTCAGTGAAAGGACACCAACCTAGACCCAGGCTCATGCCCTAGTTGCAGAAGTAAAGATTTAGTCTGTTATTACTTTAAAGGAAGAAAGCTGTTGGAACCAAGGACTTCTTTCCAGTTTCTAAGTGGATAGAAAATGTAATTGCACCTCTTGATGTTATTGTTATTTATTGATTTATAGCCCATGCTTCACAAGATTAAAAGAACTGCAGAATTTCAAGCAACACTTTTTCCCTCCTAAGAGTTGCTTATTATTTTTCTAGCAGTAGCTGGTTCCAAAGGTTAAGTATGTATAGCTCTGAGTTCTTTTTGATGTGAGAATCAATCCACTATCATCCACTGAACTGGGCTTAAGGGGAAGCTGAAATTCAAAATCTAGGCATACACTCCAGAGTGGAGGACTTGCCCAAGTTGTCATTTATGTGATGGGTATTCTGCTGAGGATTTAAATTAAGACAGGACTTCACTGCTAGTGCAAGTGACTCTTGTAAGAGAAAATAATTTTCCTCTCGAAGCAAAGCCACTATGGATGTACATTATAGACCTGTTATCTTTACTTAGACTGTGAGCTCCTCAAGGGCAAGGCCTATGATTTATTCATGTCTGTATCCTCAAAGAGTTTCATGCCTGACATACAGCATCATAAGTGATTTTGAACCGATGGCTCATAAGTTCTTTCCTGACATGGCACCATACTAATGCATAAAAGGCAAATGGCCTGGTGAACAATATATACTTTATAATACAAAAAAGATAAATATAAAAGATAATATATAGTATCTATACAGATATATAACTTTTATATATTATGAGGTATATATTATTTTAAATATATAATAATATATGTTGTATATCATGTAAATATATATACACACATAGAAGTAAGATACAGCCTAATATTAAGCAAAAGATGGAAATAGATCATTATGCAGGCTAACTCAAATTAAAAATACATAAAAGTGGAGCCAACATGTGATAAAAATTTTGAGGGGATATTATTGGAAGTAGAGGTTGAGATGGCTGGATGGCATCACTGACTCGATGGATGCGAGTCTGAGTAAACTCTGGGAGTTGGTGATGGACATGGAGGCCTGGCGTGCTGCAATTCATGGGGTCACAAAGAGTCGGACATGACTGAGCGACTGAACTGACCAGAACTGAACTGAAGGAATATTTTTAACAAGAGTAGTGATTTTCTATCAAAAATGTGTGTCAAATATCATCAAATGTCCTTTTTAAAAAAAAGAAGATTCCTTTTTAAGAATTAATAGATTGAATTATATTAGTAAGGTTTTTTAATGTCAAACAACTTTTGATTTCTTTCCAAATATTATTTATTAATAGTATGTAATATAAATTTGAGTGGGGATGGTTTTTAATTAAACTTTATGTGTATATTCTAGTTGAGATTGGTCTTCAGATTTCTGTTAGGCTATTTTCCTAATGTAATTTACTTTTAGGGTTATGCTAGTTGTATAATATTAATGGGAAAGCTGGAATTTTTCTATGTTCTAGAACTTAATATTGAAGGCATTATCATGCTTTGAAGGTATGATAGACTTCATCCATAAAACTATCTGGGCTAAGGTTTTTATTTGCAACTGATCATCATTGCAAATTTATCTCTGCAAATAAAATATGTGTATTTTAATTAAATAACATTCTAGAGACATGCATAGCATGAATACAACACCTCCTGTTGTTTCCAGTAGATTCTATTTGTGCATTCTCACCATGAATACTTCTTTAGTAAATAAACAGAATCCATTGGAACTCTTATCACTAAAGACCAACAAAGAAAGATGAGTGTTAAATTTTTAAATAAGATTTATAATTTCAGCAATAATCTTTATTTTCTAAAAATTCAAATGTGTTTCCTGTAATGCATTATCTATTTCAGAACTGACATTTTAGACCAATTTGTTAAACTCATTTATAAAAATTACTCAGGAAATAGATGTCCATATGAAATTTATCTCTGCAAATACAGTAGAAATTTAAATGAAATAACATTATAGAGACATGCACAGCATCTCAAATTTATAATCTCTGAAAAACATCTTCCATCATGATTTTCAAACGCGTGAACATGGAATGGTGGACATCATGGTCCTGCACTCAGTCATTGCAACTGTGTCAGGCTCTTTGTGACCCTATGGACTGTAGCCTACCAGGCTCCTTTGTCCATGGAATTCTCCAGGCAGGAATAGTGGAGTGGGTTGCCATGCCCTTCTCCAGGTGATTTTCCTGACCCAGGATCAAACTGTCATCTCCTGTGTCTCCTGCATTGCAGGAGAATTCTTTATGCAGTGAGTCAACTTGGAAGCCCCACAGTGAGGTCTTACATTTCATCTTTCATATGTCTGTGACATTATTCTCAACAGTATTTCAAAGTTTTTGTAATTGTGGACTATTTTTATAGTTGGTGGATTCATTCTTTTAATACTATGAATATTTCACTCCACTCCCTGTGATTTGCATATTTTCTGAGGAGAAATGTATGTATTTTTTAATGAGATGAAAAAGAAATAGTGGCGCATCCACATAACCTGTTGCAGTCAAAAAAAGAGAGAAAGAAATGTAGATCTGTATATATTGGCATGTAAACATTAACATTTAAATTAAAGATATTTACAGTTAAAGAAGGGAAGACGTTTCCAAAAGACTATGCTTATGTATGTTGCTATATAATTTAAATATATTATATGAATATATATTATATGCATTAATAATATGAGCTTATGTTCATACATGCTTACACAAATTTTAATGTCTGGGACTATATCGATCAACCTGCTAGCAGTATTTAATTTTAGTATTTATTTATTTATGGCTGTGTTAGGTCTCAGCTTTGGTGTGTGGGCTCAGTTGTTCCATAGCATGTGGGATCTTAGCTTCCCTACTGAGGACTGAACATGTATCTCCTGCTTTGGAAGATGGTTTCTTAATCACTGGACCACCGCCGAAGTCCCAGCATTTAATTTTAAATAATTGTTTACAGAAGAGGATGAGTTGAAAAGATACATTTTCACTTCATGTATTACTTACTATATCTCACTTGTTTGTTTAAAGACCATGCATTATTTTGATGATGATGATATCAAGCAGTGTCCATTTGGAGAGCATAAATAAACAGAGCCCTAAAGTTAGACATCCTAAACTGACAACTCACTTGCAAACCTGTTTCTGCCGCAGAAGAACAGAACTCAAGGATCATCTCAGGAGAATAACTCCTGGGTTGACAGCAAGTGGATCATAGTGAGCTGGATTCTAGAACTCCCAGGAAAATAAAACCCACAGTTGATCATACTGGGCACAGAGAACAAGGACACCATGGGCAGAGAATTCTGTCCCAGAAAGCCACCTCACCAGAAGGGTCACCCCAGAGAGAGGGCTATGAGCTGACTGCAGAGGGGAAGGCCATGATGCAGATTCCATGACAGGACCCATGGAAGCAAGGGAAAGCAATTATGCAAGATTTATACATATTATGCGCAAATATGCTTCCTAAATGCTGAAAGTGACACCGTGCATGATCTTTAGGGGATACAAATAAACTATAGAATTCTGCGGGATTACATGTATCCAGAACTTGACCATTATCAACTAATCATATTTTCTAATTTTTTAAACATTAATCAAAACAAACAAACCAAAAAATACCAAACAGACACTAAATGAAAAAACATCATAGTATATCTAGTTTAGATTTTCCCTCCCCCACCTCCACTCCCTCCAACCTCACCCGACCCAGGATTATGGTAAAGAGATACCCAAAATAACTGGAACTTTTGGTGCCACAGCTGTCCTTTATACAAGGAATAAATAGATACAGACTCTGTCGGATTTATTTTTTACCCTAATGCCTTTCTTGACTTGCGTGCAGTTTCTTACCCCAATATATTTTCCAGTTGAGCAGATTCCTCAAATAATTTTTGTATTGTAGAAATGGACAGGTGTGGGGTTTATTTGTGCTGCAAAGAAGTATTTTCTTTCAAGTAGGAAAAGGAGTGGGAACCCATTTACTTGTTGAAAAGCAATTCAATTTCCTTGGTGACTGTCAAACAAGCCAGGGATGAAATTGATCAATTTCAGAAAAGTAATGAAAAGAATTGTCTAGGGAGTCTAAAGGGTCTATTTTGGGAGAAAATCAGTATGTAGATAGACTTCAAGCTAATAAAATTATGGCCAAACTGAGTAACAACAATTTTTTATATCAACGTCATTATCAGGAAAATATTTATTGGGTTTCTTACTATGTATAGTATAGATCTGAGAGCACATTCTTTGTGGTTTCTGATATGCCAAAGTCCTCATGTCATGCTTAGCTTTTCTAGTTATTTCAACTCACCTATGCAGCACTCATGTGATCTCTGTTGTGTAAAAGGTAAACTGTGAATCTATGTGTCTGGATGTTTGTGTAGTGAGCTAGTGTCAGCTACAGGAAAGAGGTAAAAAGGCAGTTGACAACAACTGGGGAGAAAAACCAAGTGAAGGATTTAGCTAGGTAGAAATTATGATGCCATCATCGCATATATGACAAAACAAAATGAGCCAGTGAGTATGTGACCCACTGGGTCACAGTAGGAAATACATTTTCCCCAAGTAGTAGTCTAACTTCTTGCAACCACAGATCAAATTGCCAACATCGTTGGATCAGAGGAAAAGCAAGAGAACTCTAAAAAAAAACCACATCTAATTCTGCTTCACTGACTACACTAAAAGCCTTAGACTGCGTGGATCACAACAACGTCTGGAAAATTCTTAAAGAGATGGGAATACCAGACAACCTGACCTGCCTCCAAAGAAATTTGTATGCAGGTCAAGAGGCAACAGTTAGAACCAGAGATGGAACAACAGACTGGTTCAAAATTGGGAAAGGAGTACATCAAAGCTGTATATTGTCACCCTGCTTATTTAACTTATATGCCGAGTTACATATTCATGTGAAATGCTGGACTAGATGAGGCACAAGCTGGAATCAAGATTGCTGGGAGAAATATCAATAACTTCAGATATGCAGATGACACCACCCTTATGGCAGAAAGTGAAGAACTAAAGAGCCTCTTGATGAAGGTGAAAGACGAGAGTGAAAAACCTGGTTTAAAACTCAACATTCAGAAAACTAAGATTATGGCATCTGTTCCCATCACTTCATGGCAAATAGATGGGGAAACAATGGAAAAACAATGGAAATAGTGACAGACTTTATTTTCTTGGGCTCCAAAATCACTGCAGATGGTGACTGTAGCCATGAAATTAAAAAAGATAATTGCTCCTTGGAAGAAAAGCTATGACCAACCTAGACAGCATATAAAAAAGCAGAGACATTATTTGCCGACAAAGGTCTGTCTAGTCAAAGCTATGGTTTTTCCAGTAGTCATGTATGGACGTGAGAGTTAGACCATAAAGAAGGCTGACTGCCAAAGAATTCATGCTTTTGAACTGTGGTGTTGGAGATGACTCTTGAGTCCCTTGGACTTCAAGGGGATCCAACCAGTCAATCCTTAAGGAAATCAGTCCTGAATATTCATTGGAAGGACTGATGCTGAAGCTGAAGCTCCAATAATTTGGCCACCTGATGCGAAGAACTAACTTATGAGAAAAGACCCTGATGCTGGGAAAGATTGAAGGCAGGAGAAGGGGATGACAGAGGATGAGATGGTTGACTCAATGGACATGGGTTTGAGCAAGCTCTGGGAGATGGTGTAGGACAGGGAAGCCTGGCGTGCTGCTGTCCATGGGGGTAACAAACAGCTGGACATGACTGAGGGACTGAGCAAAAAGTCTGACTTCATAAAAGAGTTTAAAATGTAGTCGGAGGGACTTGTTTCATCTTTGAAATATTTATATTTTTGATTGTTTTTAAAGCTGGGGATCAAGATTATGCTAATAGTGTATTAGATTTATCTAAGAAGAGGATTGATCGGAGCAGTAGTGAAAGACAAGAAAAACAATTACCAGGAGCTTGACATAATGTTTGTGTGAGAAGAAAATGTTATACTTCAAGGGCTGGAAAAACAGAAAACTGGAGAAGGGAAAGTTTGAAGGAATTGTGAATGAGATCTGCTTTAATATGGAAGAAGCAAAGATAATGTGACTCTTAGAATTAGATTTCCTTTGATACATGGACATTATGTTCCTAGGACTCAGAAAATCTGGTGTTTCTTCCCAGCAGTGAGATCCACCAGCTGTGTATTCAAAAGATAGTTATTTAAATGCTTAGAACCTTAGACCCTTGCACTGATAAAAAAGGCCAATCAGCTATAATCAGAACGTGTCATTTCCAGTACAAGCGACCTCACACTAGTCTGATGACTGAACCAGACATCTTTAATCTATCATGGAGCTTTCCCAGTGGGTACAAATGAAGCCTCATTATTAACTAGGTTCTCTAGAGAACCAGTGCTAACTGAAGGAATTTTGAATTTACAACGAAACCAGTTTCTAATGTAGAATGTAGATATTTTGCAATGTTTCTTCATATTTTTGAGGTTTCCTTAAAAATTTATTTGTTTGGCTGTGCTGGGTCTTAGCTGCAACATATGAGATCTAGTTCCCTTACAAGGGATTGAACCCGGGCCCCCTACATTGGAGACAGAATCTTCACCACTGGACCACCAAGGAAGTCTCATTATTTTTGAGTTTTCAACCCTTGAATTCTACTGTTTGCAATTTTTGCAAACGGAGGAACATTAGACCCTTTGCTGGAAATAGGAAAGTTGGAAAAGGGAGTGGTTCAGGGGAGGCTAGAGAAAGGGTATATGGGACAGGCTTCTATCCGGAGTGTTGATGTCAGAAGTTCACCCTTGAGTGCCCTTGGTTACCACAGCTAGTCTTTCAATCAGGAATAATGCTCAACAGAATGGGCAGTCCTGGGTGAAGAGCAGAGAAACTCAAGTCAGTACACTGAGAAAGCATCAAGAAATTGATGTTGAGATATGCATGTACCAGAATGAAGGTCCTTTTCTCTTGTCAGGGAGAGGAGGTGAATGCTGTCTTTCCCACTTGAAAGAGCAGTTGAGGAATCAGGCAGCTTATTGTGAAGGGCATTGTAACGTGAGAACAAGCAGCAAATGTAAGAGTAGAGAGATCCAGAATCGTTGACTCTGGCAGAAACCTTTCACAGAGACAAAGGATGCCCCTCCGCCACTGAACATTTGGTTGTGATACTTCCGGTCTCAGTTACTTCCGGTCTCAGTTAGTTACTTCCGGTCTCAGTTAGTTTCTTCCGCATACTTGAATACCCGGCATACTGAGTTGGTACCCCTGCCAGGTGTATTCAATTCCTACCTGCTGTAAGGTCTTTGGTTAATGAATACATACTCATGAAAACCCCAGTCAGTAAGACTCTAATTTTGTAGCATGCAGACTAACGTCTATGATACAGTATATAATTATTGCAATAAGCTTTATCTACAGAGAGCTTGAAAATCTGTCCTTAGTGTACATGATGGTGATATACAAGTGGAATTAACTGAAGGTTTCTGATCTTCAGGAGACTTTGGATCTATGGGAGCAAATCCCATCTCATTTGTCTTCATTAATAAATTCTTCCCTATTTTTATTTTTTCATGAAGGAATAACTGTAATAAAGTTTCATTAAATTCTATATTATATGCTAATTGAACAGACTCATATTCCAGATGTTACACATTTATTTAAAATATGGCACCTCTCTTAATTATAAGTAAAGTAACCATCTAACAATATGACTATTAAGATTATTTCCTGGTTATGATGCCAAAATGATTTTAACTTTGAAATTGTGATATCTCGCTTTATTCTTCCACGTGAGTGGAAGACATTTGCCTCTTTTCATAGCCCTATGTTCTTTAATTAGACTATTATTTTGTCAAATGTTTAACTCTTCATTGTCTTCTCTGCTCTTGTACAGACCTATTGGTTTTCTCAGTTTGTTTAAAGACAAATATATACTTCCCAGGCACTAGCTTTTTCTCTCTTTTATCTTCTTTCTTCTACTATAGTGCACCCCTGCATTCCTAACTAACGACCTCTCCTCAGAAACTTCCCAAGTTAAACCAAAACAATTCTCCCCTGGGATTTCACGGAATTGCTTCATTCACTCAGATTCACCTCCTATTATTATACTGCCTCTCTGTTTCTTCATATTTTTGTAGACAGATGATTGTTGCAATCAGGGGCCAAATCTACCAGTCCTTCTAATGGTGAACGTATTTCTGACTGTGACAATCATTGCCCACATAATTTTTCCTGCTTTATCTCTATTAGGCATGTCAGGGGATCCAGGTTTCATCCTTAGTAGTCTATCAATTCTATTTTCTTTAAATAAACTCCTCTTGCTGATCAAATCCATGCATTTATGTGCCATCTTCTTTCATTTGGTCCTACAATATCATTCATCTAATTGTGCTCCTCTGAGACCTTCTCTTCAATTTTATTCTCAGAGATCCCCATGCTGACAAAATGTGAGAAAATTACAAAGATAACAGAAATGCTGAAATGAAAGGCACTTGAAGTCCTAGGACAGACACAGAAACAGATTAAAAATATGATGAGTGTGGTGACAGAGATGTTTGCAGGGCATTCTAAGATAACTGAAAGGAACCTCTCAGTGGCCTATGAGACTTCAAAAGAAAACAAGTGATAATCACAGGGAAACTGACAATTTCATACCTAATACTGAGCAGTATAAATCAATTCAGGCTTCCTTGGTGGCACAGACAGTGAAGAATCTGCCTGCAATGCAGGAGACCCAAGTCCCATCCCTGGTTGGGAAGATCCCCTGGAGAAGGGAACGGCAACCCATTCCAGTATTTTTGCCTGGAGAATTCCATGCAAAGAGGAGCCTGGAGGGCTACAACCCATTGGGTCACAAAAAGTTGGACATGACTGAGTGACTAACACACACACACTATAAATCAATACGAGTGTTCTGAAGGATAATTTGGCAATTTGTCACCATATCACTAAAGTGATTTCTACCCTTTAAAAGTCTTCTAGAGAAAAAAGTGCCCCAAGACTGGAATGTGATTGCTCAAAGATACACAGATAAAAGGGCTACTACAGTCCATGGGGTCACAGAGTCGGACATGACAGAGCAACTTTCACTCACTTGGATAAAATGATCATACAGTATAAACCACTTGCTTTTAATCCTAAAGCCACCAAACTAGACTGTATGCTAACTTCTTTTTTTTAATGCCCAAACTGATATTTCCCGATTTTCCATTTACTCTGCCCACAATGGCCAATTGTGGACTGGATTGCAAAAGTAGGAAGTCAAGAAACACCTGGAGTAACAGGGAAATTTGGTCTCGGAGTACAGAATAATGAAGCAGGGCAAAGGCTAACAGAGTTTTGCCATGAGAATGCACTGGTCATAGCAAACATCCTCTTCCAAAACACAAGAGAAGACTCTACACATGGACATTACCAGATGGCCAACACTGAAATCCGATTATATTCTTTGCAGCCAAAGATGGAAAAGTTCTATACAGTTAGCAAAAACAATACTGGGAGCTGACTGCAGCTCAGATAATGAACTCCTTATTGCCAAAATTAGGAAAACCCCTAAGCCACTCAGGTATGACCTAAATCAAATCCCTCATGATTATACAGTGGAAGTGAGAAATAGATTTAAGGGACTAGATCTGATAGACAGAGTCCCTGATGAACTATGGATGAAGGTTCATGACATTATATAGGAGACAGGGAGCAAGACCATCCCCAAGAAAAAGAAATGCAAAAAAGCAAAAATGGCTGTCTGAGGAGGCCTTACAAATAGCTGTGAAAAGAAGAGAAGCAAAAAGCAAAGGAGAAAAGGAAAGATATACCATTTGAATGTAGAGTTTCAAAAAATAGTAAGGAGATAAGAAAGTCTTCCTCAGTGATCAATGCAAAGAAATAAAGCAAAACAATACAATGGGAAAGACTAGAGATCTCTTCAAGAAAATTAGAGATACCAAGGGAACACTTCATGCAAAGATGGGCTCAATAAAGGACAAAAATGGTATGGACCTAAAAGGAGCAGGAGATATTAAGAAGAGGTGGCAAGAATACACAGAAGAACTGTAAACAAAAAGATCTTAATGACTCAGATAATCATGATGGTGTTATCAACACCTAGAGCCAGACATCCTGGAATGTGAAGCCAAGTCGGCCTAAGGAAGCATCACTACGAACAAAGCTAGTGGAGGTGATGGAATTCCAGTTGAGCTATTTCAAATCCTAAAAGAATATGCTTGAAAGTGCTGCACTCAATATGCCAGCAAATTTGGAAAATTCAGCAGTGGACACAGGACTAGAAAAGGTCAGTTTTCATTCCAATCCCAAAGAAAAGCAATGCCAAAGAATGCTCAAACTACTGCACAATTGCACTCATCTCACATGCTAGTAGTAAAGTAATGCTCAAAATTCTCCAAGCCAGGCTTCAGCAATACATGAACCATGAACTTCCAGATGTTCAAGCTGGTTTTCAAAAAGGCAGAGGAACCAGAGATCCAATTGCCAACATCCACTGGATCACTGAAAAAGCAAGAGAGTTCCAGAAAAACATCTATTTCTGCTTTATTGACTATGCCAAAGCCTTTGACTGTGTGGATCACAATAAACTGTGGAAAATTCTGAAAGAGATGGGAATACCAGACCACTTGACCTGCTTCTGGAGAAACCTGTATGCAGGTTAGGAAGCAACAGTTGGAACTGGACATGGAACAACAGACTGGATCCAAATAGGAAAAGGAGTACGTCAAGGCTGTATATTGTCACCCTGCTTATTTAACTTCTATGCAGAGTACCTCATGAGAAATGCTGGGCTGGAAGAAGCACAAGTTGGAATCAAGATTGCTGGGAGAAATCTCAATAACCTCAGATATGCAGATGACACCACCCTTATGGCAGAAAGTGAAGAAAAACTAAAGAGCCTCTTGATGAAAGTAAAAGAGGAGAGTGAAAAAGTTGGCTTAATGCTCAACATTCAAAAAACTAAGATCATGGCATCCAGTCCCATCACTTTGTGGCAAATAGATGGAGAAATAGTGGAAACAGTATCAGACTTTATTTTGGGGGGCTCCAAAATCACTGCAGATTGTGACTGTAGCCATGAAATTAAAAGACGCGTACTCCTTGGAAGAAAAGTTATGACCAACCTAGATAGCATATTAAAAAGCAGAGACATTACTTTGCATAACAAAGGTCCATCTAGTCAAAGCTATGGTTTTTCCAGTAGTCATGTATGGATGTGAAAGTTGGACTGTAAAGAAAGCTGAGTGCCGAAGGGTTGATGCTTTTGAACTGTGGTGTTGGAGAAAACTGTTGAGTGTCCCTTGGACTGCAAGGAGATTCAACCAGTCCATCCTAAAGGAGATCAGTCCTGGGTGTTCATTGGAAGGACTGATGTTGAAGCTGAAACTCTAATAGTTTAGCCACCTGATGCGAAGAGCTGACTCATTCGAAAAGACCCTGATGCTGGGAAAAATTGAAGGCAGGAGGGGACGACAGAGGATGAGATGGTTGGATGGGATCACTGACTCAATGGACATGAGTTTGGGTAAACTCCAGGAGTTGGTGATGGACAGGGAGGCCTGGCGTGCTCTGGTCTATGAGGTCACAAAGAGTCAGACACGACTGAGTGACTGAACTGAATTGACCTGAACAATGGCCAAACTGATATTCCTGCAACACTAGCTTTTGTGTTTTATTTTCCTATTTAAGAACCCGCCATTGTAGCTTACGTACCAAAGTATCTACTTCTAAATGTATTTGGCTATTTGTCAAAATCTATCTGATTCGTTGTATCCAAGAAAATTTTGGAATGCACTGTTTTAACTTCTGTTCATCTATTCTTTCCCTTGGACCAGAAATCTCTTGCGTGCCCTTCCATCATGACTTTCCAAGTTTCCATCCTGTTCTTTCCCATGGTAGGCTGCCTACTTGGATTAAACACCTGGGCTCCAATGTCCACTGGCTTTCAGTACTTTGACCACTGGGGATTTTGATTTTCTCTGCAATTCAGAAGTTGTTCAAGAGAAAGTTTAAAGTATATCCAAGGAGACGAATTTTTAAAATTTTCTAATTATGCTGCTATTTACCAATGTCATTATATGGTGTTCTATAATATCTTCACTTAGAAAATAACAAAACACATGTGTACCTTTATCCAGACCATTTATTTGTGGTCTTCCTTGACTGATTTTGTTCTTTGTCTAAGCCCTGTGTATGCCATCACTTTTGAGTCTTCTTTCCTTTTTTTTAAATAAAATAATTATTTATTTATTTGGCTATGTCAGGTCTTAATTGCAGCATGCAGAAACTAGTTCCTTGACCAGAGACTGAACCCAGGCCCCCTGCAATGGCAGCATGAAGTCTTAGCCACTGGAGCACAAGGGAAGTCTTATCTTTGAGTTTTAGTTCAATGCTACTCTTCTATCTTCTTTTTTGTTGTGAAGAGAAGCAGAGCAGATTTAAAGGAGAAGGCAGTCAATGCTTTAAAGTTTTAAATATTGAACACTTAGCCATCACTGGAAGAAAGATTTTCAAAAGGCCCCTTTCATGTGTTTTTATTAATGATTAGAGAGAAGTTTCTTTGTACTCACTCCTGTTATTTCTCCTGGCCATGTTAAAATAAATGGCAAATTAAAGAATTTTTTCCTCCTTCTTTGTGTCCCTAGTTATCCACAGTGCAAGAATGTTTGTTTGTTCTTATAAAGGAATTTTTGGCTTCTTTACATCTAATCTGCAAGTGGATTTCCTCCATTCACCTTTTCTCACAAGACTGTCACTGAGGTGTTTATGCTTCATTTTGATTTTAAAGACTTAATCTTTTTCCCATTACTTATTCATTAGTGAAATTTGAGTCATATGGGGTTTTATAATATTGGTACATTTTAGACTTTTATTGATATATTTTGGTAGGTTTTGGAGGAAGGTGGCATAAATCTGCTTTTGGGTTACTATTTCCTTCCCCACTGAATTCTCCCTCTTTTGTTATCTTATTCTTGATCATTAAGTGATGACAAAGACTAATCAGGCAGGCTATAATTTTCATCATGGAAAGTAAAGATCCTGCAGTCCCTGAGTCCATCAAAAAACCCACCTGTATATCACAGGAAGCCTTTGTCTTGGTGCAGACAGTACAGTGTCCTCTTTTCAAGCTATTTCCAACCTCTATCATTACCAAGTAACTATCTACATTATATGATAGTAGTTAGAGACATCATATGGAGAAGGCAATGGTGCCCCACTCCAGTACTCTTGCCTGGAAAATCCCATGGATGGAGGAGCCTGGTGGGCTGCAGTCCATGGGGTCGCTAGAGTCGGACAAGACTGAGCAACTTCACTTTCATTTTTCACTTTCATGCATTGGAGAAGGAAATGGCAACCCACTCCAGTGTTCCTGCCTGGAGAATCCCGGCGACAGGGGAGCCTGGTGGGCTGCCGTCTGTGGGGTCACACAGAGTCAGACATGACTGAAGCGACTTAGCAGTAGCAGAGACACCATATGGTAAAGATATGATACATGAATTCAGTAATAAAATTTATTGATCTCTACTATTGGAAGGGACTTAAAACAATTAGCAAAACAGACAAGGGTCTGATGCAGCTTATAACCCCTAATGAAACATGATCATTAAACAGATAGTCACACAAACTAGAGAAAATCACAATTATGTCCATTGCTAGTGAAAAGAGATGCATGTTGCTTTGAAATGTGGTGAAGTTGACATTAAAACTCATCCTAAAAGCCAGGGAAAGCTATTTTGAGCAAGTAGACATTGAGTTCAGGTCTAAAGGAACAGTGTTAACTAAAGAGAAAGATGGAGAGATGGTGAGTGGGAGGAGAGAGAGGTTGTGAATTCAGGGAGTGTCTTTTGATGTAAAGGGAAAAGCATGTGCAAGGACACTGTGGTGGAAGAGAACACACTGCACTGAGGAACTGGGGAAGAAGCCAGAGTGAAAAGTCAGGGGACATAAGTGCGCACGGCACACAAACCCTTCCATGGAGCAGGAGTCCAGTGCCTTCAGGGTGACATTTCACTTTCCTGTGGTCTGTCCAGAAAGCCCAAATAGCTCACAGAGGTTTTTTTTTTTTTTTTTTTTTCACTGATTGCATCTGCTCAGTCAGTTTGGTTACCCCAGATAAGGACTGGGGTAGTGCATAGTGCTTCATCCATCATTAAAGCATTAAGCTCATCTTTCAATTGTTATGTGTGAGTCAAACAGAGCAAAACTCTACAGAACATTTTATGATCCAGAGAGATGTTGTGGGGAGGGAGGTGGGAGGGGGGTTCATGTTTGGGAACGCATGTAATAATTAAAGATTTTAAAATTTAAAAAATAAAAAAAAATTAAAAAATTAAAAAAAAAAAAAAAAAGAAATTTGAACTTAGCCCCAAAGCACGAGAAAATGACAAAACAGCTATAAGAAAGAAAGAAAAGGAGAGGGATTTTTTTGAAAATATAACTCTAGCTTTTAGGGACATAAATAATTGGATAGTAATCTACGCTTTTCCTTGTAAAACCTCATCTCTTCTTTCCAAGATCGGGCTTTTATAATCCCAAAGCATCCACATGTCTATACTGACAAATTCAGGCTTTCCTGATACAGTAATACTCCTGTCATTTCTCTGATTGATACAGCAGTCCTTCGTATAAATTAGGGGTAAGTGGAAGTGCTCTAAGTGGAAATGTTTTGAAACTATCCCAGGACTCCTCTGTTTAACAAAGAGCAAATC
Organism: Capra hircus; assembly: GCF_001704415.2. Taxonomy (NCBI): domain Eukaryota; kingdom Metazoa; phylum Chordata; class Mammalia; order Artiodactyla; family Bovidae; genus Capra; species Capra hircus. The sequence continues at coordinate 9,400,045 of NC_030829.1, read as the reverse complement.
TGAGAGCTGTAAGATTGCTTAACACAGGTTTTTAAGGAGAAGAAACAATACCTAAGATTCCAGACAAGTGATTCTTATGAAGGACGCCTAGACTTTGCCTCTTTTTTGATTGAAGCCATCCTAACAATTTTGAGATGGAACTTAAGACTGTCTGGAGTCTATAAACAAATTTCTCAGAAACAACTTGGTTTGGAGCAAAAGAATAAAGATCTTTTAGTTAAATGAACATTAATAAAATGTCAAAGCATTCAGTCATTTCAAACCAATAAGTCCAAGGCAATTAAAAGAGAAAAAAGGAGTAAGTTAATGAGCAAAAGATATAAATTCTTAAAACAGGTCTTGCTGATTCCAAAGCTAAGTATGTCTTTGTTGATACAGCTTCAGTTATTGTATTTAACTATGGAAAGTAACATCACTCTTAATATAGGGACTTAATAAATTATAATATTACATTCTCCAAAAATCTAAAATATATTGGTTTTTATATATTAATAACTTATGTGATCTTCTTTTGTATGAATATTGCTATTTCTGAATATTTTGGCTGGGCCGTCTAAGAAGTAGTCTGAATTAATGAGCTCTGGCTGTTTGAAAGACCTCAGTCTTTCCAAGAGATAATGGAATAGATACAAATGATCACTTCCACTAAAAAATTCATCCTGCAGATGTACAGTATAGTAAGGAAATTTTGGACAAATCCATGAGAGGAGAAATTTATTGTCAGTCCGGTAGTCCCTAGCTTGAGTTACTTGCAGTCAATAACATGCGTAAATTAATTCTTTCAATACTCTCTTGTACTTGTTAAAGCTCTAAACAATTTGGAATATCTCTCTGGAGCCCTGTTTTTCTACTCAGCTTGTTTTCTATAAAGATGTTATTCTCTCTTTAAAATACTTAATTATTAGGAAACATTATTCACTCTCAAATTTCTGGTGGAATTTCTTTGTTGAAGTGAAGTGAAGTTACTCAGCCGTGTCCGACTCTTTGTGACCCTGTGGACTATAGCCTACCAGGCTCCTCAATCCACAGAATTCTCCATGGAGTGGGTTGCCATTTCCTTCTCCAGGGAACCTTCCCGATCCAGGGATTGAACCTGGGTCTCCCACATTACAGGCAGATGCTTTACCGTCTGAGCCACCAGGGAAGGTTTCTTTGTTGAAATGACATGCAAGTTATAATATGCAGTGTGATATAGACAGTTAGCCATGTGTCTCATCATGGGTACCAGCTATCCCAACTTCAGAAGAATCTGTAACATCAGCTTTACAGAAAGACAAATGTATAAGTGGAAAGAGAAAAGAAAAGAAAGAGGAGGAGAGGAAAAGAACTTTTATTACCATCTTTTTTGTAACTATGAAATATATTAAAAATCTAAATCCTTTCTGGGGTAGACACACTCAAAGATAGCCCCCAAGATTTTTGCTTCCTGGTATTCATACTCTATGGAATTCCTGCTCTTGATTGTGAATGGGACCTGTGACTTTGGCAAATATCATGATCGTAATAGTGTTCCATAAGATTTTAACCCTTTTTTGCTAGAAGATATTCTCTGTTGAAGGCTTGAGAACAAACGGTTATACTGAGAAGACCCACATGGCAAGAAACACAAGCTTGTTGGCCAGCAGTTAGCCAGCAAGAGACTCAAGCTCTCAGTCCAACAGCCCACAGGGGACTAGATAATGACAACAACTGTGAACTTGAAGATGGATCCTTCTTTATCTGAACTTCAGATGAGACTGTAGCTCTAACCTACACCTTGACAACAGCCTTGTGAGACCCTGAAGCAGAGAAAACCCACTAGGCTATTCCAAGACGCTTGACCCAACAAACTGAGATAATAAATGTGCATCATTTTCAGCCACTAAATTGGTGGTGACATTGGTGTGTATATATATAATATAATTATTTTGTATTAGACATCATAGTGGGTTATATAATTTTTGCAGTATTTTATCTGGAAACTTGCCTTACATCTATGTTCCATTTCACCAATGATTTTATACTTGTTTTAAGTTGCACAAGCCATATGTAATTGTTTTACATATATGTATTGTACTTGTGCTAAGTTGCTTCAGTCAAGTCCAGCTCTTTGCAACCCTATGGACTGTAGCCTGCCAGGCTTTTCTGGCCATGGGATTCTCTAGGCAAGAATACTGGAGTGGGTTCCCCAGGGGATCTTCCCAACCCAGGGATTGAACATATATACTTAATTATAGAATTTTATGTTGTTCTTTTCTTTCTCCTCTTGATGGAATTCAATGAATTTCTTACAATTTTTACTTATAGTTTAAACTAAGTCATCTCATATATTAAACAAATGCTTAATTTAAAAAAAGTCATGAGCAATATATATTTATCTGGATTCTCATTCATTTATCTTGTAATTATAATTGGAACTTGAACACATGTTTAGAAGGGCATGTTCATGACAATCCTGAAGATACAGATTAAATGCATGCAGTTGCCTCTGCCAAGTGTTCCATGGGGAAGGCCATGTGTATGCTAGTTTCCCTTTAAGAGTTTTCATACCACATGGGCTGTTAAATCCAGGCAAGGTGGCCACTATGTCTGTGAATTCTAAGTAGATTTTGTTTTTGTCTGCAAAGAGCTCACTCAGGCTCTAACAATCTTGTCATCAGCTTGTGCCAGCTGAAAGGTGGTTTTTCTAGTCTTCAGTTTGCTGCACACTGCCCCTTCTGCTGTATCCTGTTTCAAGAGAAGGTCTCAATACAAGGACCATATGTGGAAAGGGTACAGTAAACCATCTTCTATCCCTGACTGTGGGCTGTGGTTTCCTCTCATCCCCTGACTGCAGAGAAGCTGCAGAGTAGATTATGAAATTACTATTTTTTGGTTTTCAGTTTTCTTTATTCCTTCCCCATCCTTGGCAATTTTCTGTGGAGGCTTATTGAGGTCATTTGTGAATTTAAAATATTGTTTTCTATATTCTGTCTAACATTTCTAGTTATTTGTATAGAGAGCTTTTCAAAGTATATGGTTTTCCATAAAGCCTTTTCAAGGTGTATGTGTTAGCTTAGCCTTGTTTTAAAGAGGTAAGAATTTAATTATTGGAGATTTGCATATGATCTAACACAACCTTTCCTTTCTTCATAACAATCTCTTTTATTAAGTACAAAACTTTTCCATTCATAAGATGACTGCAGCCATGGAATTGAAAGACACTTACTCCTTGGAAGAAAAGTTATGACCAACCTAGATAGCATATTCAAAAACAGAGACATTACTTTGCTGACTAAGGTCTGTCTAGTCAAGGCTATGGTTTTCCCAGTGGTCATGTATGGATGTGAGATTTGGACTGTGAAGAAGGCTGAGCGCCGAAGAATTGATGCTTTTGAACTGTGGTGTTGGAGAAGACTCTTGAGAGTCCCTTGGACTGCAAGGAGATCCAACCAGTCCATTCTGAAGGAGATCAGCCCTGGGTGTTCTTTGGAAGGAATGATGCTAATGCTGAAACTCCAGTACTTTGGCCACCTCATGTGAAGAGTTGACTCATTGGAAAAGACTCTGATGCTGGGAGGGATTGGGGGCAGGAGGAGAAGGGGACGACAAGAGGATGAGATGGCTGGATGGCATCACTGACTCGATGGGCGTGAGTCTGAGTGAACTGTGGGAGTTGGTGATGGACAGGGAGGCCTGGCGTGCTGCGATTCCTGGGGTCACAAAGAGTCGGACACGACTGAGTGACTGAACTGAACTGAACTGAGGCTCTCAATCAACTTACTGTGAATAATCAGTTGCCAGTACAGAGACAGATAATAAACCTACATTGATAAGAGATGTCCAAGTACATAGTACAATCCCATTTCTTTGCAGTTCAAGAACATACAAAACCAATCAATGGTTACAAAAGTCAGAATGGTGGTTACTTCTCATGTTACTGACTAGGAAGGGGTTCAAGGGAAACTTCTGGGATGCATCAATCAAAGTGATCAAGGTGGTAGTTACCTAGGTGTTTAGCTATGTAAAAATCCACCAAGCTGTATACTTAAGATTAATATTCTGTATGTTATATAAAAAATATAAAACACACACATATATAACATATGCACATTATAGTTCAATTAAAAAAAGAGGTTTTCAAGATGTCTTCTATAAGTGATACTCAAAAAAATTTAGAGTCATTACCTTGATCATAACTTAGCTATTTTTACTTTATTTTAGTTTTTAAAAGTTAATTGTTCACAGAACTAGAGCAAATAATGCTAAAATTCATATGGAACCCAAAAAGAACAAGAATTGGTAAAGCAATGGTGGAGATAAAGCACAAAGCAGGATGGATAAACTTCCAAAAGTTCAGACAACACTGCAAAGCTACAGTAATCAAAACAGAGTGGTATTTGCACAAAAAACAGGCTTATAGAGCAATGGAACCGAATAGACAGCCCAGAACCCATACACCTAGAGTCAACTAATGTCTGACAAAAGATTTAAGAATATACAGTAGGAAAAATACACCTTCTCTTCAGCAAGAGGTATTGGGAAAGTTGGACAGCCACCTGTAAATCAAGTTGGAACACACCCTCTCACCACACACAAAAATAAAATAGCTTAAAGACTGAACATAAGACATGATACCACAGAACTCCTAGAGGGGAACACAGACAAAATATTCTCTAACAAAAATCATACCAAATGTCTTCTTAGGTCAGTTTTCCAAGGCCATAGAAATAAAAACAAAACTAAACAAAAGACATCTAATCAAACGTGCAAAATTTTGCACAAGAAAGGAAACCAAAAACAAAGCAAAAAGATAACCTACAGAATAGGAGAAAATGTTTGCAAACTATATGACTGGCATGGGCTTAATTTCCAAAATATGCAAACAGCTCATACAACTCAACAACAACAACAAACCCAATCAAAAAATGGGTTGCTGCTGCTGCTAAGTGGCTTCAGTCGTGTCAGACTCTGTATGACCCCATAGACAGCAGCCCACCAAGCTCCCCCATCCCTGGGATTCTCCAGGCAAGAACACTGGAGTGGGTTGCCATTTCTTTCTCCAATGCATAAAAGTGAAAAGTGAAAGTGAAATCACTCTGTCGTGTCCGACTCTTCGCGATCATGACCCCATGGACTGTAGCCTACCAGGCTCCTCTGTCCATGGGATTCTCCAGGCAAGAGTACTGGAGTGGGTTGCCATTGCCTTCTCCTCAGAAATGGGCAGGGAATCTAAAAAGATATTTCTCCAAACAAGAAATACAGGTGGCTGATAGACATATGCAAAGCTGCTCACTGCTCATTTTAGAGAAATGCAAGTCATAACGATAACGAAGGACCACCTTACACTGGTCAGAATGGCCATCATGAAAAAGTCTACAAATGACAAATGCTGGAGAGGGTGTGGAGAAAAGGGAGCCCTCCTAGATTCTTGGTGAGGATGCAACTTGGTGCAGTCACTATGGAAAACAGTATGGAAGTGCCTCAGAAAATTAAAAACAGAATGATCATATGATCCAGAAATCCCCCTCCTAGGCAAATATCCAGACAAAACTATAATTTGAAAAGATACAGGCACTCCTGTTCATACATGTTCATATAGCACTAGTCACACTAGCCAAGACATGGAGACAACCTAAACGCCCAACTACAGATGAATGGACAAAGAAGGTGTAACACGTACACACAAAGGAATACTGCTCAGCCACAAAAATTACCAAATAATGCCATCTGTAGCAGCAGAAATGCAACCAGAGATTATCACATGCAGTGAATTCAGTCAGAAAAAGACAAATGATATCATTCATATGTGGAACCTAAAATATGACCCCAATGAACCTATCCATGAAATAGGAACAGAAATTTATAACCCCTTTGGTGATTGCCAAAGCGGAGGGATTTAGGGGAGGGACAGAGTGGGAGGTTGGGATTAGCAGACGTAAGCTATTATTTATGGAACAGATAAACAAGGTCCTACCATACAGCACAGAGAACTATATTCCGTATCCTATGATAAATCATAATGGAAAAGAACATTAAAAAAGAACATATATGTATGTATGTATGTATGTATGTATAACTCGGTTACTTTGTTGAAGAGCACAAATTTACACAACAATGTAAATCAACTATACTTTAATAAAAGATACTAAAACTAAAAAAAGTTGATTGTTTTCTCAACAGCTAAGTCCCAACAATTATAGGAATTAAGGACTTCTAGAACTGGAGGCTGGAATCAGGATACATTGTTGATCCATCCCAGTCACTGTTCTCCTGTTTCTATGCAAAGCCCTATAATCCTTTTGAACATGGCTAATCTGGTAGCCATCACCAATCAATTAGGGTGGGAAAGTGAAAACAGATCCACTTGGGATGCCTGATCTGGATGATCTCTAAGGGCAAACCAGTTTCATATTTTATGTCTATGACTGACTTATAGTGCTCATCTATCAGTAGTCTACTCATACGGCGTTTGAAAGTAAGTGAATATTCACGGCTGATCTTTTGTTTTTCAAAGCAAGACTTGCTTTTTATATAACTTTGATGGTGTGTTAATTGTCATCTGCATACAAATTTGTTCTTAAAACCTAGCATCCTACTGGTTTCCCTTCAAATTCAGTCACTGCCAGGATGGTGATTATATTGACTGGAATTCCAGTACACTACACGAGGTTAAAGAATAAAAAACTTAACAAACAAAATCATTGCTTCATATATATAATCATCTGAGACTACTGCCGTCCAACGCAAGGTTTGCACCCATCATACCACCCCTTTTTCTCGTTGTTTTCACCAGAAGCTCTGTGCCTCTGGATGAAGCACGCCAAGCCTTTATTAATATTCTTAGCAGACACCATAGAGGTATGAGGGGAAGTGACAGAAAACTCTCTTTTATTGTGCCTGGTCTGTGATAGCAAATAACTTAGAAGACTTGAACCTTGAGCTAGAAAACTTGAACCAATTATTTGCTTAAATTCCTTTGTAAGGAAGATCCCAGGGAAGAGTCGAATTTCAGACTCAATTTATTTTGTCTTTTTGTTCCCTCTGGTGAAGATCTTGCTTTTCCATAACAAATCATGAATCCTTAAAAAAAGATGGCTCTGATATTTATATTGACACATCCTTACACTTTTAACCTTCATGTATATCATATTTTGAAAGAAAAATGTTCACTAGAAAATTGCATTCATGTAATAATATATATTTTGCCAATTTTTATAAAGCACAGAATGTTCGAGTTTGAATTCCACACAAAGAGGGCTCAAGAAAAGGACTTGAGGACTGGATGACCATTCATGTTGTTGGTTGTGTCAGATTTAGATTATTACATTTGATCCCACCTCAAACTATATATAGACCAGGAGACTGAGTTTCAGAGAGAAAACAAGTGATAAATTGGAATTCAAACTCAGCTGTGTGTGTGCCTAAGGAACTTAAGAGTTGCTCTAACAGCTGGATGTTCATCCTGGACCAGCTTTCATATGTGATCTTGGCAAATCACTTAGCCTGTGTGGACCTCAGGATCCTCAACTGTGAAAACACAATTCTGTTTTGCCTCCCACATATGGGAGCCTGCTTGACTTGGGATAGACATTGTTTAAAAAATAATTGGGGACTTCTGAGGTGGTTCAGTGATTAAGAATCCACCTGCCAATGCAGGGGACACAGTTGCATCCCTGGTCTGGGAAGATTCTACTTGCCAAGGAGCAACTAAGCCCAGGCTCTGGAGCCCTCAACAAGAGAAGCCACTGCAATGAGAAGTCTGCACACCGCAGCTAGAGATTAGCCCTGCTCACTGAAAGCAGAGGAAAGCCAGTGCATAGCAACAAAGACCCAACTCAGCCAAAAATAAATAAACGAATAAATACAATGGGGGAAAAAAAAAGAAAAACCCTGGACTGCAGCATGCTGGATCATCTCAGGGTGGAATATGTGTCACTCACGAATATGTGTCAAGGGCGTGTGGTGTGTTTCTGGGTCCTCTGCAACAGAATACACAGCTTCAAAAACAAAGAGAAAACAAACTTTGTCCCATCACAATTTTGTGGTGAATTGCACAAAGAAATTGACATCTTTCTATGTGTGAATAAGGAGGTCAATTTAACAAAAGGCCTAAGCAGGGGACATTTGGCCACTGACGTGTGCACCCCTGGCTTCTCTGCCCTAAAACTGCCTCTAGTTTCTCAGGGTGCCCACCATCGTTTAGGATCCGAGAGCCCCTGCCTATGTGTCCTAGATTTCTTTCTTTAACAACAGGTGCCTGCATTTCTGAGAGATGGTTTTTATTGCATCTTGATGTCATGACTGCAGCTGCTGGTATATAAATAAACTGGAAGCCACCCTGGGGCTTTTTAAAAGCCTAAGACCTACAAAGAAGAAATGCCTTAATATGTCTTAGATATTTTAACAGAGGAGGAGAAGGAAAACTTCCACTGAAACTAACTTTTAGTATTTCAACGAAGATTCAGTGCCAGTCATTTCTTTCCAGACATCATGTGACCGTTACAGGAGGAATGAACTAAGTGTAGGCCATGCTGGTGTCAGCTAAACTAGAGTAGCCACTTAATTTTTTGCAGATGTGTGGCTGTCACTCCAATAGGATCCTTTCTCTATTTTCTTCCTTTCCTACTCTCTGACTTTTGCACCATGTAACACAGAGAAATTACAAGTATTAACAGGCTGGTCCATTTGTTGGCAGAGGAAATTCTCAAAGTCTTCCATTTAACAAAGTACTTCTCATTTGCATTCAACACGGTGAGAGAAGAAAAGATGAAACCCTTAAAAGACCATTATGTCTGTGCATTACCAAGGTTCTTAGTTTTTTACTGGATAGATTTGTGTGTGTGTGTGTGTGTGTGTGTGTGTGTGTGTGATTTTCTCTCTCTCCATTGCCAAAACTATGAGATTGAATTTGGTGATACAGTCTTTAGTCTGTAACTAATAGGAAAATTAACTATGGCTCTGGGGACCCTTTAAAGACTGGCTACAACAATGGAGTATAACATTCTGCCACCATCCAGTCTTTGAGAATGGAAGGAATTGAATTTTAAGTAACTCTTGCAATACCTCCTTTTCAACACTTGTTTAATAGTACATGTCCTTTAACCAAAGAACACAGATGGTACAATGAGGTTTTAATTAGATTTCACGTTCGATACAATTAGCTACAGTTGCAAATGTAAAATGTACAATAGAGCATTAAGAAATAACTTTATCAAGTCACTTCAATTTGTTAGGTCACTGGCCTTCCCCGATTGCAGTGGGCACACAGCTTAAGATAACAGTGTCATGAATTCCTATTTAAAACATACGTCAGTGGTTAAAATTGGGTCTGATTTGCAGGTTCAAAAATGGTCTTTCTTGACTTCTCTACTTAAGAAATGTGAATAAAGACGAAATCTCTCAAACACAGATGGAAAAGCTAATTCTGGAATTTGGAGAGAACTTATTCTAACAATGAGGCCAATTGGGCTGGATTAGAAATTAAAACACGGCCGCAGATGTATCTGAAATATACCTCGTGACATAAGTAGAATTTTCTACATAAGACGGGATGTGGGAGGTAGATGGGGAGCTGTGCCCAAGTATGTCTTTCATGGTTTTGCCTTCATGAAACCGTAAAAAATGTACATGATAAAAAATAGCATGCCCACTGCACCTCTCCTACTCCTTTACCTAAGGTGTGTTGCCTCTGAGATGTCTGAACATGGTTCTGCCTCAAGAGTGTCTCTTACTTCTACCCCCTCATCTTCACTTTTGTCGTTCAGTGACTTAGTCGTGTCCAACTCTTTGCAACCTCATGGACTGCAGCACACCAGGCTTTTCTGTCCTTCTCTACTTCCTTGAGTTTGCTCCAACTCATGTCCACTGAATCGATGATGCCGTCCAACCATCTCATCCTCCGCCATCCCCTTCTCTTCCTGCCTTCAATCTTTCCCAGCATCAGGGTCTTTTCCAATGAGTTAGCTGTTTGCATCAGGTGGCCAAATTACTGTATTGGAACTTCAGCTTCAGCATTAGTCCTTCCAATGAATATTCAGAGTTGATTTCCTTTGGGATTGACTGGTTTGATCTTCTTGCTATCCAAGGGACTCTTAAGTCTTCTCCAACACCCTAGATCGAAGGTATGAATTCTTTGGCACTCAGCCTTTTTTATGTCCAGCTCTCACATCCATACACGACTACTGGGAAAACCATAGCTTTGACTAGATGGACATTTGTAGGCAAAGTAATGTCTCTGATTTTTTAATATGTCATCTAGGTTTTTTATAGCTTTTCTTCCAAGAAGCAAGCATCTTTTTAAATTACATGGCTGTAGTCACCATCTGCAGTGATTTTGGAGCCCAAGAAAATAATGTCTGTCACTGTTTCCATTGTTTCCCCATCTATTTGCCATGATGTGATAGGACCGGATGCCATGATATTAGTCTTTTGAGTGTTGAGTGTTAAAGCCAGCTTTTCACTCTCCTCTTTCAGTTTCATCAAGAGGCTCTTTAATTCCTCTTCGCTTTCTGCCTTAAGGGTGGTGTCATCTACTTATTTGAGGTTATTGATATTTCTCCCCACAATTTGATTTCAGCCTATGCTTCATCCAGCCCAGCATTTCGCATCTTTACTTTAAAATATATTAATTCGTAACAAGAATCAGGGAGAAAATAGCTGAGCAGTAGGGTAGGGATAGTTCGACAGCAAGGCACTGCACCTTGACCGGTGATACCTCCTGCATTTGAAGCAGGAGGTGCTGGTGTGAAGCAGCCTGTTAGCACGGCCTGCTGGAGGCAGTGGCAGTCCATATACTGCATCATCTCAGAGGAGCAGAAAGTGGGGAAAGACAATGACTTCACGTCAGTTGGTCTGAAACAAATGGGATGAGAAAGAAGAAACCTCTCTGATGACACATCAAGTCTGGCTGACACTGGGAGTCTTCAGTTGCTGTGTTTAGAAAAAGCTCTGGGGCTTTCCCTGGTGGTCCAGCGGTTAAAACTCTGTGCTTCTACTGTAGGGGGCACAGGTTCAATCCCTGGTGGGGGAACGAAGATCCCGCATGCCCCGCGGTATGGCCAAAAAATAAATAAATAAGGTTTTAAATTAAAAAAGCTCTGTCTCTCCATTAGAAGGAAGAGTTGTTTGATAAAATATGTCTCTGTCATGGGTGAAGGAGGGGTGATTGATTGTAAAGGTTCATGTGTTTAAAAATCACCTACATAGTCCCTCATAAAATTTGGTTAAATGAATGAAGGCCTATACACTGTGATGGTAAATCATATGCATGAACTTGACTAGACCATGAGGTACCCAGATAGCTGGTCAGGTATTATCCCGGGGTATCTGGGAAAGTGTTTTTGCCTGAGATTGACGTTGAAATCAAAGGACTTTCAGTGAAGCAGACTGCTCTCCATAATGCAAGAGAGCCTCATCTAATCAATTGCAAGTCAGATTAGAACAAAAAGACCAGTTCTCCCCTGAGTTTGAGAGAATTCTCCAGCTGATTGCCTTTGGATTTCATCAGCAGTATTGACTCTTCCTGACTGATGGCCTTTGAACTTGAACATCAGCTCTCCCTGGGTCTCCTGCACCACAGGCTGCAGATCTTACCAACCCTCATACTCACGTAAGCAAAATTCTTACAACAAATCTCTCTCCATATATATATGCACAAGTATATATGCACACAATGTATATGGTTCTTAATATGTAATATAAACAATATTGGTTCTGTTTCTCTGGAGAACCCTTTACATACATTAACAAAGAACATCTTATTCTGAAAATCACATTGTGAAGAATATTTAAGTTCAGGAAACCTTATTTGATGTCAAGTATAACGGATGAAAACCAACACTCTCCATATAATGTTATTGCATTTTATAATATTTATATGTAAATACAAATAAGGCATGAAATAAATTTAGCAATTATGAATAGTGGTCATCTCTGGGTATTAGGATTACTGGATGATTTCATCTTTTCAATTGTCCAGATTTCTAAATTCTCTTTAGCAGTGCATACTCACTGCTTCTAAGTCAGTAGGAAAAATGCTATTACTTTTTAAAAAATGTAAGCAGCTTAAAAGTCAAGTATCACGGTTAAAATTTTACTGCCTGCAAACAAGAACAGAGAGTAATCAGTTTCCACAAGAACAAAAACAAAGCTTCGGTCAAAAAACGGAAGTCACAGTTTCTTTCAGCAGGTATCCCACCTGAGCAGATAGTATTTAAGAAAGAACTCACTGCATCCTAATTGGAGGCAGAGATACGATTTTCCCAAAAGGTGACATTAAGAACAGATGACATTTGGGGGCATCCCCATGCCTTCTTTTCAGTGGTTCACCCTACATATTTGTAGCTTTGTTTTCAGAGGACCAGACATCCCTAATCTCCAGGTCCTGGTACTGTGTAAAACACAGGCCGCTACACACCAGTCACAATAGTCATCATGAGAGAGTCTGCAAATAACAAATTCTGGGGAGGGTGTGGGTAAAAGAGACCCCTTCTACACTGTGGTGGGAATGTACGTTGGTGCTGCCTCTATGGAAAACAGTATGAAAGCGACTTAAAAAACTAAAACTAGAGGGACCTAGAAATTCCATTCCTGAGCACATGCTGCTGCTGCTGCTAAGTCGCTTCAGTCGTGTCCAACTCTGTGCGACCCCATAGACGGCAGTCCATCAGGCTCCACCGTTTCTGGGATTCTCCAGGCAAGAACACTGGAGCGGGTTGCCATTTCCTTCTCCAACGCATGAAAGTGAAAAGTGAAAGTGAAGTCGCTCAGTCGTGTCTGACTCTTAGTGACCCCATGGACTGCAACCTACCAGGCTCCTCCATCCATGGGATTTTCCAGGCAAAAGTACTGGAGTGGGGTGCCATTGCCTTCTCCGTCCTGAGCATATACCCAGACAAAATTCTAACTCAAAAAGACACACATACCCAATGTTCTCAGCAGCTCTACTTACAATACCCAAGACATGGAGACAATCTAAACATCAACTGACAGATGATGCAAAGATGTGGGGTGTGTGTGTGTGTGTGTGTGTGTGTGTGTGTGTGTGTAATATGAATATATTTATAATTTAGTATTTAGGATATTTAGAAGCAGGTGACATAAATGAGAAGACTGGCAAAGAGGTTGGAGGAGAAATAGGTCTTGGAGTTTTAGGAGTCAAGGAAGGAGAGAATTTCAAAGACAAGAGAAGGATTGGTCATTGGGAAGACAGTAGCTTTAGAAATTTGATTAAAAAAAAATGTATTTAAGTGCTTCTATGAGAGGAACTGGGAGACGCAGGTTTGATCCCTGGGTTGGGAAGATCCCCTGGAGGAGGAAATGGCACCCCTCCAGTATTCTTGCCTGGGAAATCCTAAGGAGAGAGGAGCCTAACGGGCTACAGTCCATAGAGTCACAAAGGGTTGGACACAACTGAAGCAACTGAGCATGAATGTGTGTGTGTGTGTGTGTGTATTGTTTAGTTCAGTTCAGTTGCTCAGTCGTGTCTGATTCTTTGCAACCCCATGGAATGCAGCACACCAGGCTTCCTTGTACATCACCAACTCTCAGAGCTTACTCAAACTTATGTCCATTGAGTCAATGATGCCATCCAACCATCTCATCCTCTGTCGTCCCCTTCTCCTCCTGCCTTCAATCTTTCCCAGCATCAGGGTCTTTTCCAGTGAGTCAGTTCTCCGCATCAGGTGGCCAAAATACTGGCATTTGAGCTTCAGCATCAATCTTTCCAATGAATATTCAGGACTGATTTCCTTTAGGATGGACTGGTTTGATCTCCTTGCAGTCCAAGGGGATTCTCAAGAGTCTTCTCCAACATCACAGTTCAAAATATCAGTTCTTTGGTGCTCAGCTTTCTTTATAGTCCAACTCTCACATCCATACATGACTACTGGAAAAACCATAGCTTTGACTAGATGGACCTTTGTTAGCAAAGTCATGTCTCTGCTTTTTAATATGCTGTCTAGGTTGGTCATAATTTTCCTTCCAAGGAGCAAGGCATCTTTTAATTTCATGGTTGCAGTCACCATCTGCAGTGATTTTGGAGTCCCCCAAAATAAAGTCTCTCACTGTTTCCATTGCTTCCCGATCTATTTGCCATGAAGTGATGGGACCAGATGCCATGATCTTAGTTTTCTGAATGTTGAGCCAAAACTTTAAAAGTTTTAAGCCAACTTTTTCACTCTCCTCTTTCACTTTCATCAAGAGGCTCTTTAGTTCTTCTTTGCTTTCTGCCATAAGGGTGGTATCATCTACATATCTGAAGTTATTGATATTTCTCCTGGCAATCTTTATTCCAGCTTGTGCTTCATCCAGCCTGGCATTTCTCATGATGTACTCTGCATATAAGTTAAATATGCAGGGTGACAATATACAGCCTTGTCATGCTCCTTTCCCAATTTGGAACCAGTCTGTGTTCCATGTCCTGTTCTAACTGATGCTTCTTGACCTGCATACAGATTTCTCAGGAGTATTGTATGCTTGACCTGCATACAGATTTCTCAGGAGTGTGTACTGTTAGGGAAAGTAAATGACAATAGCCTTGCTCAGGCTTCAGAGGCAAAGAAAGCAGCACAGACCTCTGACCTTGCTTTCGACCGGCCTGTACACTGCCTTGACTACATGCCAGCTATAAAGGCAAACTGCGTGACACCCTAGTGGCAGAAAGCAAAGAAGAACTGAAGAGCTTCTTGATGAAGGTGAAAGAGGAGAGTAAAAATGCTGGCCTATAACTCAACATTCAAAAAATTAAAATCATGAAATCCTATCCTATCTTTAATGGCAAATAGATGGAGAAAAAATGGCAATGCTGGCAGATTACATTTTGGGGGGCTCCTAAATCACTGAGGATAGTGACTACAACTACAAAATTAAAAGATGTTTGATCCTTGGAAGAAAAGCTGTGACAAACCTAGACAGTGCATTCAAAAGCAGAGGCATCACTTTGCCAACAAAGGTCCATATACTCAAAACTATGGCTTTTCCTGTGGTCACGTATGGGCGTGAGAGTTGGCCGTAAAGAAGACTGAGTGCCAAAGAATTGATGCTTTCAAACTGCGGTGCTGGAGAAGACTCTTGAGAGTCCCCTGGACTACAAGGAGATCAAATCAGTCCATCTTAAAGGATATCAACTCTGAATGTTCATTGGAAGGACTAATGCTGAAACTAAAGCTCCAATACTTTGGCCACCTGATGCTAAGAGCTGACTCATTGGAAAAGACCCTGAGCTGGGAAAGACTGAGGGCAGGAGGAGAAGGGGACGACAGAGGATGAAATGGTTGCATGGCATCACCGACTCAATGGACATGTGTTTGAGCAAACTCTGGGAGACAGTGAAGGACAGGAAAGACTGGTGTGCCGCAGTCCTGGGCTCGCAAAGAGTGGGACACACCTCAGTGACAACAAATGGAGGGCGTCCGGCCAGCCATGCCTGGCGCTTAACAACTTTGCAAGATTTGAAGACAAAACAAACAGTGTTGTAAAGAAAGATTAACTTAGAACCAGAGTTGCAGTGTGCTCTTTTGTGGACTGGGATTACAACTGGCAATCCCCAAACTGCAACTCTGAAGTCTCACCCATGGATCCAACTGGGACTCCCAACTGCTGGTACATGGGACTTCCCAGCACTGTTTGAGTTTGGATGTCCTTCAAAACCCAATTTGGTGATGTATGAGCAGTTATTTTCCCTTACTGTTCTATTTCTCTTTCTTTTTAATGACTATATATTGGAAGTAAGATAAATATTCTCTATTACACATTGATTCCTTTTTCTTTTAATGCTAGTATATCTAAAGTAAGACAGATCATTTTGTATGAAATGCTGGAATTGTTTATTTGTGTATCATGATTAGTCTCTTTTGCTAACAAATCCTTTGAACCTAAGACGAAAGTTAAAACACTTGGCAAAACGATGTATACACACACATACATACATATGTATATATATGCATGCGCACACACACACACACACACACACACACACACCTACATACAATGCATGATTACCCAGCCATTAAAAAGAATGAAATGACATTTGCAGCAACATGGATGGACTGAGAGACGATCATACTAAGCAAAATATGTCAAAAGAGAAAGAAAACACCATATGATATCACTCACGTGTGAAATCTGAAATACAAATGAACATATCTACAAAACAGAAACAAACCCACAGACATAGAGAGCCAACTTGTGGTTGCCAATGGGAGGGAAGGGTTGTGAGTTTTTGGATTAGCAGATACAAACTCTTCTATGCAGGCTGAATAAACAACAAGGTCCTACTGTATAGCACAGTGAACTATATTCAATATCCTATAATGTCATTATGAAAGACTATAAAAAATAATATATATATAATGTGTATAATTGAGTTACTCTGCTGAGCAGCAGAAATTAACACAACATTGTAAATCAACTATACTTTAATAAAACTTTTAAAAAAAGGGGCAATAAGCAAGGTCAGGAAAGGAGAAAACAACACAGGACACTAAAACACCAGAGGAAAAAAGATTCAGTTCAGTTCAGTTCAGTCGCTCAGTCGTGTCTGACTCTTTGAGACCCCATGAATCGCAGCACGCCAGCCCTCCCTGTCCATCACCAACTCCCGGAGTTCACTCAGACTCACGTCCATCGAGTCAGTGTTGCCATCCAGCCATCTTGTCCTCGGTCGTCCCCTTTTCTCCTGCCCCCAATCCCTCCCAGCATCAGAGTCTTTTCCAATGAGTCAACTCTTCGCATGAGGTGGCCAAAGTACTGGAGTTTCAGCTTTAGCATCATTCCTTCCAAAGAAATCCCAGGGCTGATCTCCTTCAGAATGGACTGGTTGGATCTCCTTGCAGTCCTACTCTGAGGTTGTGATTTACTGTTTTTTAATAGATGATTGGGACATAGTTTACTGTACAACTCAGTAAAAATCCCTTCCCTGCCTACTCTTCTAACATTTTTACTACTAAAATAACACAATTTACTCAAAGTCTAAGTTGTGTGTGTGTTTACATGTGAAATGCACATGCATATCTACACACACACACACACACACACACACACATATTTTCTGTCTTCTTTCACCTTCTCTCACCCTCGTCCCTTTTTGCTCATTTTATCTCCTTTGCTCCTTAGTCTGTAAGTGAATGAAGGAACTGTGTATGCTGGTGTCTGCTTTAAAAAAATCCAGGACAGGCTTATTAGTGTTACCAAGCACAAGTTCATGTGTCCAATGCACAGTGAGGCCAAACAAACCAAAATGTCAGATTTTGGAGCATAGCAAAAGTGTATTATAGGGCCAAGCAAGGAGAACAGGTCACTCATGTTCAAAAACCCTGGACTCCCTGATGGTTTTGGGGAAAAGATTTTGATAGGCAAAATTTGGAGTGAGGGCTACAGTGGCTTTCTTCTGATTGATCGGTAGCAAGATAGCAGGGTGATGCTCCAGGAATCTTGTGCTCAGCCTGAAGTTGCCGTGCTCAGCCTGAAGTTGCCGTCCTCTGCCTGGGTGGGTGGGGGCCTGAGTACCTACGGAAGATCTCAGAGATATATTCTATATATTCCCTGAGCAGGAACCAGGACCCTGCCCCAAGACTGCACTACTGTTTCTTCACTGCTCCTCCCTTCTTCCTGTGTTCCTTCCCTTCTCTGGTTAGCAGCTGTTTGAATCTGCCCTTTGGAACTCCGGAAAGGTCTAGGAGGTTGAATGTACCTATTTCCTACAAATAAGAAACGGTGGGTGGGGTAGGAAACGGAAAGGATCTGTACTCTGGAGCCCCACAGAGTTCTGCTTGGTTTCCCTCCAGAAGTTGAAAGATGCAAGGAATGTCCCCCTCCCCTCCCCCACCAGAGATTCTGGAGGGAACTGGGCTCTGCTAACAGCTTAATTTAGGCCAGGTGAGACTGATTTTGAACTTCTGGCCTCCGAAACTGTGATAAGATACATTTCTCTTGTTTTAAGCCACTGTTTATGGCAATTTGTTCTGGAAGTTCTAGGAAAGTAATATGTGCTGTGCTAAGTTGCTTCAGTTTTGTCTGACTCTTTGCGACCCTATGGACTGTAGCTACCAGGCTCCACTGTCCATGGGATTCTCCAGGTGAGAATACTGGAGTGGGTTGCCATGTCCTCCTCCAGGGCAAATTCCCGACCCATGGATCAAACCCACATTTCTTATGTCTCCCGCACTGGCAGGTGGGTTCTTTACCACTAGCATCACCTGGGAAGCCCAGGTAAGTAATATAGGGTGCAGCTAAATTCTGTGGCTGGCGTCAGGTAGAGTGGACAAGTACACCTTCCGAAGTTCTAATCCCTTCAAACCCGTCAGATCTCATTTTCAATTTCATAGATCCAATTGGCTGCTGGAGTAGACCTTCAGGAAAGCCTCTGAGGTTGAAAATTGGCATTCTCCTAAATGCCTGCAAGTGTAATGATGTATGGATATCTCTACCTGCCTGCCAGAACGCAGCGCCTGCGTGTTCTACATGCTGGGCAACTCGCAGGCAGAAAACACACACACACACACACACACACACACACACACACAATCTGAAGACGATCCTACACAGACTCCCTAGCATTCTTTGTGTCTGTGTTTTCCAGCCAAGCAATCCTAACTGATTGTTCCTCGTTTACATACCAATTCTTATGGAATGAATTTATATGAAAAAGTGAGGTCTGACCTATGTCCCAGATTTCACTCTGATCCAACCTAATTCTTTTGATTGTTGTTCAAATTTATGACACCCTTTTTGACCTCCTGAAGACCGAAAATATACGTCAAGTATTTAAATCTGTATATAAGGACTGATATTTTAAACAGATTTTTTTTTTCTATTTAGAAGAAAGTATGAGTTAACACTGACCCTGAGGTTTAAGAAATCCATGAAAAGTATTTCTTCTTTACACTTTCTATTTCAAAGTTCCTGAGGATGAGTGTTAAAGAAAATGGCTATTTTGATAATTAATGTTCCTGTGAGGAAAGAATCTCATGTCCCCCTTCCCTACACTGCGCCAGTGGGCTGTGTGTATGCCAAGGTAGTGTGAAATTCCCTTTGCCACATTGACCTCTGCTGGATGGAATGTCTTACCAGCTCAGTTTAGCTTAGAAACTTTATCCTGTTGCCTAAGGCTCTAGTCTAAAACCCTGCTAGACACTGACATATATACAATACCATAGTAGAAGTAAATAGCTAGTGGAAAGCTGCTGTATAGCGCAGGGACCTCAACTGGATACTCTGTGACAACCGAGAGGGGTGGGATGGGGGTGGGTGAGAGGGAAGGGATGTATGTGTGTATATATGGCTGATTTACTTGTACATCAGAAACTAACAATATTTACAATATTGTGAAGCAATTATCCTCCAATTAAAAAAGTAAATCCCTGCTAGAAAGCAGAGGGGACATAAAGAGGCAGAGGGAAGGTAAAAAGGCAGAGGGAAATACGGTGTGGAAGGAAGGAAGGAGAGGAAAATGAATGGAGGAAGGGAAGGCCAGAATGCAACAAGGCAGAGGCAAAAAGAAGGGAAACGCAAGAGGCAAAATGTTTGAAGTGCTGAGGAAGGAAGTTCACAACCTGGTCATTCTTCAGCAACCTGTGCCTCCTCAAAAACGGACGGAGCAGTCCTGCTACCAAAGCAAACGGTTGGGTCTGCTTGCCTATGTGCAATAAAGCCATCTACTGGGTTGCGGTGGAGGAAAGCGCAGTGCTTACTGCAGACGCTAAACAAGGAATCCAAGGCAGCTGGCGCTCAAAAAGCCTGAGTTCACTCCCCAGTGGGCTTCAGGAGGACTATTTTTTTGGCTTTTGTCCAATTTGAATTTACTATTATTTATTTATTTATTTATTTATTGAAGTATAGTTGATTTCATGTTAGTTTCAGGTATATAGTAGAGCAATTCAGTTACGTGTGTGTGTGTGTGTGTGTGTGTGTGTATACATATATATATATTCTTTCTCAGATCCTTTCCCCTTAGGGATCATTACAAAATACTGAGTTTAGTTCCTTGGGCCATACAGTAAGTCCTGTTGGTTACCTATTTTATACACTGCTGCTGCTGCTGCTGCTGAGTCGCTTCAGTCGTGTCCAACTCTGTGCGACCCCATAGACGGCAGCCTGCCAGGCTCCCCCGTCCCTGGGATTCTCTAGGCAAGAACACTGGAGTGGGTTGCCATTTCCTTCTCCAATGCATGAAAGTGAAAAGTGAAAGTGAAAAGTGAAAGTGAAGTCACTCAGTCGTGTCCGACTCTTTGTGACCCCATGGACTGCAGCCTACCAGGCTCCTCCATCCATGGGATTCTCCAGGCAAGAATACTGGAGGGGGGTGCCATTGCCTTCTCCGATTTTATACACAGTGGTATGTATATGTTAATCTCAGCCTTAGAGAAACATTTTTAAAGGCAAGATGAGGGAGTGGGGTCAGTATGTTAAAAATTCTGATTGGTTGATAGTGAGGTAATTATCAACTGGTTCCAAGGTGATGTCACAGGGGTTAGCATTATCAGTCCTTAGGTCTGGGGTTTATGAGCTCTTGATCATCAAGTACTTAACTTCTTCCATTTAGTGGGAGTTGTGTTAGGGGAAACACGCTGACTGAAACTGTCCACCCTGGTCAGGCACCATAGTAAGCACTTGCACGAGTTATTTCACAATAGGACGTCCTGGTAAGGAGTATGGAAGTATTAGCCGCCAGCAGCCAGAAGAATCTGGGAAAGGTCAAAAGGAGACACCACGTGCTCTTCCACCTCCCAGAATCCTCGCTGGCATCCATCGTGGCTGGGCAATGTGTATGCCACCAGGAAAGACCCAGAGTCAGAGTGATTGGCCAAAGACCACCCAGAAACTGATCCCATCACCATCAAACCTGAGACTGTGAGCCACGTGGCAGAGCAGCTCTCTTGGGGTCCCTGAGCCTCCTGGCTCTCCACCGCTGTGCCCCTTCCCAATAAAGTCCCTTGCTTTGTCAGCCTGTGTGTCTTCTTGGACGATTCATTTCTGAGTGTTAGACAAGAGCCCACTCCTGGGCCCTGGAAGGGGTCCCCCTTCCTGCAACAGTTTGAGCATCAGTGAAACAACTCAGGAAATGTGTGTCAGACACTGTTCTCTGGGTACCTCAGAGAGGAGCTATAGCAGAGGAGCTGGGAGGAGGGGTTAACCCTGGGAAGGCCCCACAGTGTCCTGCTCAGTTATAATTTGGCAGCTGTCTAGTTAGATTGGTTATTTAATTAATTAAAGACACCATCTACTATTTTGACTGTTTCTTTAGGTTGCCTGAATTACTCAGGTTGAATGTCTCCATGGACCAGGCATGTGAGCACTTAGTCTGTCTCCACTTATTAAGCATCCATTTCACTCTGGGCTCTGTAAACCCTGCCTGGAAGGAGCCAAAGTCAATGAATGCCATGAGGTGAGGTGTACACTGTGCCTAATGCCTCAAGAACCTAAATCGAGTATTTCATGATGGAGCTGAGAACTGGACTTTAAAAAACCCAACTGTATCTTCCAAAAGCCTGTGCTCCTTGCTTGCTCGCAGCCTTTCAAGAGAGGGAAATATAAGTCACTGTGAGGCCAGCTCTTTCTCACGAGTCAGTTGCTCTGTGAGTGGCCAAAGTTTCTTCCCCCAACTTTTCAGCTTCCTGCCACTCCCAGGTCACAGGTTCCCGGTGTCCTGTAGGGGAACGAGAACACCAAAGCTGCTGGCAGCCTCAGGCTCCTGTCCTGTGTGCCACCGAAGGCACTAGTCCCTCCCGTCCCACTTTCTTTACCCTCAGAAGAATCTGGCCAGTGGGGCACCTTCTCAGGCTTGTTTAAAAAAATTGAGAAAACAAAAACCTCCCCATCCATCACTTCATGTTGTCTTCCTCTCTTTCTACTCTTTGCAACTTTATTCCCCCCTGCCTTGGCTCAGCATTCTGCCTTTGAGAGTATGCTCCATAATGCAACTTGACTTAAATTATGACCCGGTTGCACTGTTTCTTTGAGCTGCTATTTCCCCTGCCTGTTCCAGCTGCTGAGCACAATTGCTACAGCTCAATTATTAAAGAGATGCTAAAAATAGCCAAGTGCAAGGCTGTCGACAAAGAAAAATCATTCAAACGCAGCAAGAGACACAACCTGGGCAGCCAGTGCTCACTGTTATTAGATCCTTAATTCTCCCCACCCCCTCTCCCTTTCTGCGTCTCTTTTCTCTCTTTCACCAATAATAAAGTAATAGGCAGCTTAAAAGGTCCCTTTCCTGTACCCACAGGAATTTGCATAAGCTGATGACTGCTTTGCCACTGCAAAGACTCCTTAATAGAAAAGAACAGTCTTAACTTTAGGAGCCCCTTGCAAAGCTGAGGTGTGGAGGAATTTACAAATGATTCTTCTCCAGGCAGGTGGTGTGTGAGTCCCACCCAGGGAGGCCTGACCACCTCCAAAGTCTCCCTCCTCAGATGCATCCCTTTGAGCTGTTAAAATCAAGAGTTTTCCTCTTGGGGCTCATTTTATTTTATATATATACATATATATATGTACATTTATATATATACATTATATATATGTATATATATATTTCTTTTAATAGTAGACAGTTGAAAAATGATGAAAAAATATCAGAAAAGACAGCTGCAAGTCTGGAGAGTTAGAGTATTAGTATTTCCCACCCCTTTTCCCCAATATACTATGTGACACTGTTAAACACAAATTACCTATCTGAGCTCTACTTTTCCTATATATTGTCAACTTAAAAAAAAACTGCACAATGTTAGAGATGGGAATTAAGGGAGCTAAGGTTTATATGGGGTGAAATGAGGACTATAGCCCAGGAGATAGCATTTCAGATAGCTCTGAGAAACTGCTTCAAAGAGGTAGGGGGAAAGGTCAACGTATACGTGGATTTTGGTGCAGGGGCAGTATATGCAATCAAGGACATATTTTTTGCAGAAGCTTTCTGCTAGTTCACAAAGAGAAGTTGTCACCATGAAGGAATTTAGTGCTTTTCTAGATAATGAGGAGATGCAATAATTAGGCTTAAAAAAATCAGTTCCTGAAAATACGTAACTATCTGAAGCCCTTTTTTGCCATTTTTTCCTTCTGGCACAGAGTGTCTCATTCCTGCTCTCCACCCTGAACTCCTTTCAGGGGGTGTTGAAAGTCAGCAGCTGCAGCAGCTCATGATTTAATAATGGCAAGTGCCCATGGTAAGTGCCGATTTGGAGTTGACAGTACTCACTCACATACACACACGCACATGCACATGTTAATGGAATATATTCCTTTTCTCATAAAAAAGAGAGGAAAGTTGTAGTCTGATTAGTTTGAGAGAACTGTAAAATTTTCTGTGCCCAAGTTTCTATGTATCACTTTTCCCTCCAGGGAATTTTCCCAGTTAGTCTAAGGAGAGAGGCTGATAATTTGAGGAGAGAGCTGCTTCCAAGAGTCACAGAACCAGAAGAGTTTTCAGTGATCCCATAACACTGGGAAGCAAAAATTGCATTTCTGGTCAAGGCATCCCAGGCTTAGGAGCGCAACACCCCAGAAAGAAGAGAAGTAGAAGTGAGTCCAATATCTTTGGTCTCTTTTTCTCTGAACAGTTGCTGATGGTAGTTTCCCAAAGAGAGAGGCCCCAGAAGCTATTCAGACAATGGCTGAAAACAAAAAAGAATTTCAGCAGTTTCATAGTGCTGGGGATTGAAACAATGAGTTTAGTCAGATCCTGTCAAGTAGAAGGGACTCGATATGTCCTTCCGGTTCTCATTTGGAATTCCTGGTGAATTAACACCATAGTTAAATCAAGATGCAAAGGGCCTCATCAGTACCTCAAATCTTATATAATGTTAAAGGAGAAGATCACAGTTGGAGGAGTGGCATTACCTGACATTAAGACTTACTCTATGGGGACTTTCTTCACGGTCCAATGGTTAGGAATTCGCATTGCAATGCAGGGGACATGGGTGTGATTCCTGGTTAGGGAACTAGGAGTCCACACGCCACAGGACAACTAAGACCATGAACCACAGCCACTGAGCCTGTTGCCACAACTAGAGAGCGTGTGTGCTGCAACGAAGACCCAACGCAGCCAAACAAACATTAAAAATTAATACACAGTGGTTAAAAGAGACTTATTATAAAGCTGTGATAATGACAATGGAATGATATTAATACATGAGTAGACACATTAATCAATGGAACAGAATAAAGATTCCAGAAATAGACTCACATAAATATAGTCAACTGTTGGGAGCTTGGGATCGACATACACACACATTTATAAAACAGATAATTAGTAAGAACCTACTGTATAGCACAAGGAAACTCTACTCAACAGTCTCTAATGACCTATATGGGAACAGAATCCAAAGAAGAAAATATATTATATATATATTCTACATATGTATATACAGTATAGTGTATATATATACATATATATATATATAGTTGTTGTTCAGTTGCTCAGTTGTGTCTGACTCTTTGTGACCCCATGGACTGCAGCATGCCAGGCTTCCTTGTCCTTCACCATCTCCTGCAGTTTGCTCATATGTGTATATATGTAACAGATTCACTTTGATGCATACCTGAATTTAATGCAACATTGTAAATTAACTATTCTCCAGTGAAAAACAACTTGAAAAATATATAGTCAACTGATCACTGAACAAGGAGCAAAGGCAATGCAAGGGAGCAATGCATGCATATGTATTATATATATATACGGAGTTGTGACTCCTAAACGAAAAGTACTGGAACGACTAGAAATGCACACGCAAAAAAGCAAAACAAACAACAAAAAATGAATCTGCAGAGTCCTTATACTCTTAACATAAACTAACATCACTTAACAACTCAGAGATTATATGAATAATGACAAAACTATTATATAGTTCATTTTCAGAAAAAGAAGAAAAAGATGGAACTTGAAACTTTAGGAGTAAAAGAGAAGAACGAGGGCAGGATTTGGTGAAGAAAAAGAGAAACAGAGCAGTGAAAATGCTTATGCAGCTGAGAAATAGATCCAAGAACTTATTATAACAACTTATTATATAATACAATGGGAATTTCAAGCAATGGGGAAAATAATTAATTCAATAAATTGTGTTTGGACAAGTTGAAGAGGTATGTAAGAATTCTATCTAACATCAAATTAAGTGTAGATGTATTAATATCCAACTGCAATAAAATACATTTGTAAAAAATGAAAGTAGAGATGTAATTTTGGATTTCTGAAGATATTTCATATTATGAGAGTAGACTCTGAAATTATAATATAAAATGCTGATAGATTTTATCACCTAAAAACTAACACTTCTCTTAACATAAAATGCTCTGAGCAAATTTAAGAGTAAGTGACAAAGTGAAAGATTTATTTGACAAAGAAGGGTCAATTTTAAAGAAAGATTACATGATATGTGTTATATGTATGTATGTGTGTGTCACACACATACACAATCTCAAACACTTATTTACCAAAAAAAAAAAGGACTCCAGTAGGAAAAAATGGTGAAAGGATTTACACAAGTAACTAAACATAACTGTAAATCAGTGTGAAATTTATAATGATATTTTCTTACTTACAATAAATCAAAAAGTAGCAGAGCTACCCCATGTTCAGTTTCTGGCTTTTGGCTAAGATATAATTATTGATTAACCACTAGTGCCAGGGACAGAGCAAGGTAATGCACAAACTCACATAAGTTAGAATTACAAACTAGTGCAAATTTTGTAAAAGGCAGTTTGCTGAAAGGTAATAGAAGCCTTAAAAATTCATATGCCCTTTAACTTAAAGTTCCTTTTCTAAGCTTACTTCATTAAGTGATGAAGCAAAATACTCTTTGAAAATCTGTATAAAATAACAAATAAGGGAGAATCTCTAAAGTAAAAGTAAACACTGGATTAGAAAAATACATTAAAAAATATGATGAACCACTGAGAGACTTAAATACATAAAGCTGTAAAAGGCAGTAGGTTGATATAGAAACTCATTATTTGCTATATATTTATCTGAAAAAATAAAATTAAAAATAATCCCTAACATATATCATTTAAAGCAAAAAGGAATGTACATAAAAACTAATATTTATACATAATAGACTGAACATATTTTTCTCTTGTTTTTGCTTATATATTAAAAATTTTTTTTTCTTCAAAACTTCATCATAAAGCACAATGAATACAAACAAAGTTTGGTAAAGTTTGAGAAATATCATCTGAACAAACCGTGTTTGTTAAGAACTGAGATACCCTATCTCGTGCTTATACTTTCAGTGGAAACACCCATAAACTGGTCACCATGTCACAGTGACTTCCTAAGACCTGGTTTAACTTGCTAAGATGAAAAAAAAAAAAAAAAAAACAAAAAAACAAACCAGAAAAGAAGCACAATTAATTCATCCAAGTTTAAACCCTCCAGGGTCACCAATATTTAGTGACCCAAGAATTCTATGGTGTATCTGACTGCCACAGACACAAATCTGAAAACTAAAATAACTCCAAGGATAAACTCATTGAGATAGCCAGGATCCACATTCATCCGGGAGGATACGTTTTCGCTGATTCTGGGAACAGCATCTGCACCTTTCATCTGGTGTGAAGATTTTTAAGAATTTCCCATCACCAGCTTATAGCTATGCTCTTCTGTGAGGATGCTGAGTCCCATCCTACCTTTATAATATATTGTGAAATCAATACAATTCAAGCAGAACATCCTTCTCAGGAAGCAGAAACATCAATCATTGCTCCGAATTTGAAGTCTTCTGACGTTTTTGTCTCTGCAGTTTCCCAATGAAAGTCCCTTTGCTTTAGCTTTTCTTTAGCTTTTCTTTCTCAGAGTCTGTGATTTAATCCTACTGGTCACCAAGGATAGAATGAAGGCAAAAGTGGAGGATGGCAGGTAATTGGAAGAGAAAGCAAAAAAGAAACTGAAGTACATTGCTTTGTTATTTATAATTCAGCCTCCTGGTTATGGGACATGGCTGAAATGCTTCCCAGTGAAGGACAAAGGGGACAAAGGAAGTTGCCAGATCACAACACAAGCTTCTTTAACTGGTTGGGATTCCTCATGAGTCTCACAAACCTTCCAGGTAGCAAAACCCCAGAGGAAATGTGTCTTCAGAGCAGAAGCCTATAAGACTTGATAAAGCTTTGGGCAACACCTGTATGCCTGTCTGCTAAGTTGCATCAGTCATGTCTGTCTCTTTTGCAACATCATGGACTGTAGACCATCAGGCTCCTCTGTCCATGGGCTTTCCCTGGCAAGAACACTGGAGTGAGTTGCCATTCCCACCACTCTATTTATTTCAGAGGATCCCAGCTCTCACCCCTCCTGCACCCCTCACTGTCTTTCCCAGCATGTAGCTAAATAAACATCCTAATTCCATATTTAGAAGGCTCAAGATGGTAACCACATAGGACCTAGGCACAGACACTGACATTTCATAAAAATAAGAAAAAGAAAAAGAAGAGGGGCAAAAATAAAAAGGAACGTGTATCAGAATAATAATATTTACTCCAGGAGACAAATGAGTTCATACACTCTTCCACAGTGCCAGAAAAAAGTCATGAAAATATATTTTCCCTGAAAAGGGGGATCAAATGACTGATATCGACAAATTAATATAGGATGATCAGACAACCAAAGGTGATCAAAATGAGCTCAACAAATCTGGACAGAAACGGAAAAGAAAAATGAATCCACTTCAGAGATGAACGCCACACCAAGAGAAAGTAAATGAGAAATGAAGTCTGTGCTCACAGTCGGTACTTTCTGGGAAATGTGAAGAAGTTCCATGAAGTAAGAGAGAAAGGGGAGAGGAAGAGAAAGCGTGAGTAGATAAGAATGACAAGGAAGAGAGATAAAGGAGAAGAAAAGTATATGATACTATTCCTGGAAATGAAAGTGAAATAAATAGAAGCAGGCATAGAAACTTCAACAATTCCAAGATAGCACTTATGTGAGAGAGATTTATATCTACCTATCAAAGAGGAACATGGATTTCTAATATCAACTACCATCAAAACCACAGAGTGACACAAAATTTCTGTATCTAAGTCATGTGTCAATTGTGGAAACTATGGCCTGATAAGGTCAAATATGAAGGGTTTAGGCAGTGTGCTATAGGTGAGCCTTTCTTGGATAGTTATCGTTTTGAAAGATACTATAAAATGAAGTTCACATATTCAAAAGATGAGTGAAAGTAAGGAACTCAAAAATGCCCAAAGTTTGGTGAAAAACTAGCATTGTGTATTAACGTATTTAAATATTAAACTGAAACTAACCTATTCTGTGAATGTGGGTAGAAAACCTAATGTAAATTCTATAAATCATGCTGCTGCTAAAATAATCATATCACTAACCAAAAACTGGTGGAGGAGAGAAAGCTAGCAGAGTCAGTTCAAGAGTTATCATTGTTATCATTATTAGGAGCTAAGTAAATCTTAAAGCACTGAAGCAGAAAAAAAACAACAAAAAAGTAGAATGACCTTAAATTCCAGACATTACTTAGAAGTTTCATATTTTAAATTAAAAGTAAAATTTGGAAAAAAATAAACGTATCTCTTATCTATCTTGTTGTTATTGTTATTTAGTCACTAAGTCGTCTCCGACTCTTTGTGACCCCATTGACCAGCCTGCCAGGCTCTTCTGCCACGTGGGATTCTCTAGGCAACATTACTGGAGTGGGTTGCCATTTCCTTCTCCAGGGGATCTTCCCAACCCAGGGATCAAGCCCACACCTCCCACATCTCTTGCACTGCAGGTGAACTTTTAACCAATGAGACAACAGAGAAGCTCCTGTCTTCTATTCATCTCCCTGAAGCAACAGAAAAAAGCAATATGAATTCTATACATTTTCTACCCTGAAGGCAGAGTATGGAGAGAGCTAAAGAATGGAGGAATTCCATTCAAACAGCTGAGATAAGATTTTAAACTAGTACTCTGGTCTAGCCCTTTCTTAGAGAGTAGGAAATGGGTCTGGGTCTGGTTTGAAATAGTTATTCTCCATCTTAGCCAGGGCCATAAGGGGATTTTTCTTTCTTTACCTGAAGAACCTGGTGGAATTCCTGATGGAGGAGCCTACATTTGTATTGGAGGCTCTTCCAACACTGCTTTCCCAGGATTTACACACTTTATTGCCTTGCACACTCAGTCGCCAGCAATCCATGAAGATAACCATATATGTTCTTATTTATTTGGCTGCACCAGGTCCCAGCTGGGGCATGTGGGATCTAATTCCCTGACCAGGGATCGAACCTGGGCTCCCTGCATTGGGAGTACAGAGTCTTAGCCACTGGACCACCGGGAAAGTCCCCCATTTGAATTCTTATTAGTCCACGGCCACAGTAAATTTCTCCCACAGCTTCTTCTCCAGCTAAGCAGACCTTGGTGCCTTATCTCTCTGGATGCACTGTCTTCCTAGCTTTGGGCCTGACGATCAGCTTTGGACCTTGGTTCTGTGACTGTGCTCATCCTCAGTGGTTTCAGCTGTGTCCTACTTTTACGACTCTACGAACTGTAGCCCAGCAGGCTCCTCTGTCCATGGGCTCTCCAGGCAAGAATACTGGAGCAGGTTGCCATGTCTTCCTCTGGGGAATCTTCCCAACCCAGAGACTGAACTCTCATCTCCTGTGTCTCCTGCGTTGCAGGCAGATTTTTTTTACTGCTGAGCCGCAAGCGAAGCCCGAGTTCTCTGATGGTCCTAGGAAAACTAAGGACAAGACTGTCAACTTCCATGCGTTGCAATAGCCCTTTACCTACCAAGAGGAATACAAAAGAACCATCGCTTCTTTATCTACTTTTTGAAGGTTAATGTTAAAAGCTTTCTGTATTTTTAGAGTTCGTGATTCGCTCTAATCTCTAATGGAGCCATAATCCAAAAATCAATGGCAATTAAACCAAAAAGACTATGCTTTGTCATGTCTCGTAGATATAATGATGTCTGTTCTTTTGGTCTTTTGATCCTAGTAGATAGATAGGTGCGAAAACAAAAAAGCAAACAAACAAACAAAAAAACCTTTGGAGAGAAATGTCTTAAGAGCAGAGAGGAGTTTTACTTATCCTTGCGTATGGGAGACGAACCAAACCAGCTCCCACTACATCCACTTAGCCAATTCATGGACGATTTAACTCTTGGATTCATGAGTCTGTGACCCATGCAAATACTGACTGAACACTTTACACATGGGATTAACTCCAGGTTCAAGCAGGACAGCGAAACAGCTGGTATTTCAATTATTGTTGCAATAAATGTATAAATGATATTGGAGAGACTAGTCACCTTAAAAGTACTGACATAGACTCCATGAACCCAGTATATCTTTCTACCTGTTATTTTCTCTTAAGAGTGTCATTTTAAAATAAATGGTGGCAGGACTTCCCTCATGATCCAGTGGTTAAGAATCTGCCTTCCAATGCAGAGGACGTGGGTTTGATTCCTGGTGGGGGAACTAAGATCCCACATACTGCAGGGCAACTAAGCCCTTACACCACAGCTACTAAGAACATGCACCACAACTAGAGAGACCACATGCCACAAATTAGAGAACCCATGCACTCTGGAGCCCCCGTCACAACTGGAGAGAAGTCCACGTGCCATAACTGAGACCTGACATAGCCAAAAATAAATTAAAAATAATAAATAAATGGTAGTATCCACTTTATGTATTTCTAGATTAAACTGGCATGCAGTTGTCATTTCTTGCAATGTATTTACTACATTTTTATATGAAGGTCATACTGGCCCCATGAAACAAACTAATCAGCATTTCCTTTTGTCTCTTTCCTAGAAAAGTTTGTGTCGGACTGAATTGATGCTTTTGAACATGTTGGAGAAGACTCTTGGGAGTCCCTTGGACTGCAAGGGGATCCAACCAGTCCATCCAAAAGGAAATCAGTCTTGAATATTCATTGGAAGGACTGACACTGAGGCAGAAACTCCAATACTTTGGCCACCTGATGCAAAGAACCGACTCATTGGAAAAGACCCTGATGCTGGGAAAGATTGAAGGCGGGAGAAGGGGAAGACAGAGGATGAGATGGTTGGATGGCATCACCGGCTCAATGGACATGAGTTTCAGTAAACTCCAGGAGTTGGTGATGGACAGGGAGGCCTGGCGTGCTGCAGTCCATGGGGTCACAGTCGGACATGAGTGAGCAACTGAACTCAGCTGATGACTTCACTGTTTGATAAAATCCACCAGTGGAGTTGCGGGGCCCAAAAGTGGTCTTGTTCTTTTTATGTCTGGATGGTCCAGGAAACATTTTTTTCACCTTGAAATTCAGTCGATCTCTAATATCCTGTTTCATTTGTGCAGATTAATTTTTGCCTCACTTAGGTGAATAATCGCTGTATATAGCATTCAGCAGAGAGTCTAGGAAACATACCGAAACAGTCATGTTCATCACCTCATACACAGTGTGACTGAAGTCTGAAGCCAGTGTTTCCCAGTTAGGTACCCTCACCATGTTTTAAAACTTCAGGGATGAAGTGCCTTAAAGCAAGGTTCCCCAGCTTCTGGGATCTAATGCCTGATGTTGTGAGGTGGATCTCCTGCAATAATAATAGAAATAAAGTGCACAATAAATGTAATGTGCTTGAATCATCCCCAAACCATCCCCCACTGCCATCTGTGAAAAAATTGTTTTCCGCAAAACTGACCTTGGTGCTGAAAAGATTGGTGACGCCTGCTAAAGAATACACACACACACACACACACACACACACACACACACACACACACACACAGAGTGTGTCACAAGGTTCATTACAAGCGGTGACTTAAAAAGAGAGAAAAGATGTGTGTAGAAAGCAGGGAACGTATCTTTTATTTTCTGATTCAAGCATATTTTGGGCTAAAGGAAATGTCAGCAGGCAAAATTCTTTCTTTTATTCCAATTTTATGCAAATCCTCTTTACTTTGGTTCGGATAGTAATAAGGAAAAATCCCGCAACACACACCGAAAGGCACAGGACGCCAACAAAGCATCTATTCTTGGAGCTCCCATATTACTCCCTTCCTCATTCTTCTTACCAGCCTAACCTTCTACACAAACCCACTCTCTTTTCTTTCAAACTCATCTTTTTGAAGCAAAGAAATAGAGAGAGGGTAAGAGGTCTTGATAAGGTGGCAATCTGCCACGTTGGCCCGAGTCCCAGCTGGAATCAGTGAGGGACTGTGTTAGCTGATCACAATTCCAGAGTAGACAGAGAAAAAGTTGTGTTTTTTTTTTTTTTTTTTTTTTAGTGCAGGTGGCAATTTCAAAGTTCACACTCTTTGAAGTGCCTGGCTGCTCTTCTCAATTCTTTTTTATTCAAAAGATTCTGCAAAAAGAAAATCTAAATTATTATAGTTCTAAAAGTATTATGAGCTATGTAAACTTCGGCATTCAAATCCCTATGTATGTTTGCTGTGGGTCCTGAAAAAAAAAAAAAAAGCTCACTCAATTCTCTCTTTCTCTTTCCTCTCTTGAAATAATTGGAGACAGGCTTAAATCAATGACCACATCTAAAATCCAGACCTAGATTGTACTGGGACATTTAATACTATGACATAGACTGTCAGAGAGTTAGATAATGATTGATTATAGAAAGACTTAAGAGAAGTCCTCTAGGTCTTGATTTATATAACTGTGTACACCTTCTGGCCTGAAGCACTTCCTTGCATGCAAGATGTAACCAAGGATGAACAAAGTTGTCTGTCATCATGACATGGAACCTCTGTGTGAGGTCAGACCATCCATCAGTTGAGTAACATAGAGCTGTTGAGTGCTTGCGTGCTTGCTTAATCATGTCAGATTATTTGCGATCATATGGACTGTAGCCCATCATGCTTCTCTGTCCATGGGATTCTCCAGGCAAGAATACTGAAGTGGGTTGCCATTCCTTTCTCCAGGGGATCTTCCCAACCCAGGCAGGGATTGAACCCAGGTCTCTTACGTCTCCCGCACTGGCAGGGGGGGTCTTTACCACTAGCACCACTTGTGAAACCCACTGAGTGCCTACTATCGGCTAAAAAGACCATTATTCTGTAGGTCACCGCTTCACATGTTTCACATTTATTCTTTGAAACAGTACATATTATGTTTTTACAGCAAAAATTCTGGTTTGCTTTGGAAAATTTTCTTACAATTTTAAATACAGCTTAACCCCAGTATGCCTAACAAAAATATTATCTAAGATCTGTACAATAAAGTCATCTATAATAAAACCAGTATTATAATAAAAATATTTATTACACTTTTTAGATATTACTAAAATATAACCAGATATTCATCTTAAATCAGATTATAGAGGAGAGCAAAGGTCTCTTTCCTGTCCGCTGAATTCAATGAGAAAAATGTGAAAAATAATTTCATGAAAGATTTCCTTTTTTGAGGGGGAGGAGGGAGTTTGTTTGCAGATTTTATCTCAAGAGCCACTGTGTGTACCTTCAACTGCTTTCTAATATAAATTAATGACAGCATCCCCTTCTGCAGCAGGATTATAACACTGTTTCTAAGTATACATTTGCCACTATTTCAAGGCGGTTGTAGTTATATATTGCTGTGTAATGACCTCTCTGCTCCCCCAATTTATTATAGTCGCTCACAAGTCTGTGAGTTGCCGGGGTTCTCTGCGGGTATCCTGCTTGAGAGCTCTTATGTTTAATATTTGTCTTCCAATGGTCCCTGGGGTTAGTATCATGCAAAATCTCTGTGGGGCTGGATGGCTTCTCGGCATCCATACAGGTCTCCTATATGTGGAATCTGGGTTTCTCACAGTCTCGTGGCTGAGATCCCAGAGGTGGCAAACAGAAAGGAGTGGAAGGCTTTAAATCACACGAGGTTGCATATCCTACTGGTGAAAGCGGTCACAGACCTTTCTGTCTTCATGGGGAGAAGAGATAAATCCCTAGTCTTGATGGAAGGAGGGCCAGATAATCTGTGGTCAGCTTAAATTCAACATACAGCTCAGCTGAGCACCAGTTTGAATCTGACACTTTCTAAATGACTACATCTGCAGGTACAGTGATGAAAATATCCCTAATAAAAAGGTTAACTCTTCATCGGGACCTGAAACAGAGAGGGGCCGACAGTTGTAATGATCATTGATCTTTCTCTTGACTTAGCTACTTTCTAACACATGCTTCTGTGCCCTTTTGCAAGTCAATTTAGACTGATTTTCTGGGTCATATTCCATGACACTCTTTAATAGGCATTTTACTGATGTCAAAGTACAGAGTTTCTACTGTGATTCCTGCTCTTCAAATAAGAAGAAATGCTTTCAAGGGAACAATGATAATTTGTTTTTGATTTAGACAATTAAACATAGTCAATCCAAGTCCTCTCATTACTGCTTCTGTAGACAATATATATTTTTTACCCTTTATTAACAGTCCACAACTTTTCTTGTTTAACTTTTTTTTTTCACAGTGGAACTTTCATTACATTAACCCTCATGAAAAAATAGGGCAGATTTTAAGTCAGTTTAGCAGATTCAGAAACAAAACGAACAAAAAGCTCCCTTTACCAACTGTACTGATTCATTTTTAGCAGCATTGACTAATGAGTTGTCAGTAGCCAAAAGAATTTAATTCCCAATTACAACCCAAGTATGTATGGTGAATTAAATGAAAATTTGTTATGTTTGTAGAAAACACTGCTTTTAATTTTTATTTTCTTTCAAATACTCTAGGCCTGTCCTCCACGGAAAGACATAGACTCATAGAGCTGTGTGTTTCACTTTTGGCTCAGAATAAATGATGAGAAGATCCATGATGACTCATTATGAGATGTCTGCCTTGTAAGGGACATTGCTAACTACTATTAGCATATATCTAAGGGCCTGGAGAATCCCATGGGTGGAGTAGCCTGGTAGGCTGCAGTCCATGGGGTCGCTAAGAGTCGGATACGACTGAGTGACTTGACTTTCACTTTTCACTTTCATGCATTGGAGAAGGAAATGGCAACCCACTCCAATTTTCTTGCCTGGAGAATCCCAGGGACGGGGGAGCCTGGTGGGCTGTAGTCTGTGGGATCACACAGAGTTGGACACGACTGAACCGACTTAGCAGCAGCAGCAGCAGCAAGGGAAATAATAAAGTCGTAGAGGACCCCAAAGCCAATTACAGTGCAGTGGGTCATTTACAAGTGAGCACGTCTAACACAGAACACGGGTTTACGTTGGAATTAGTTACTGTCTTTGTGTGTTCTAAAGTCTGGAGTGAACTTTCTGTGATTTCATAAGACTGAGTGAATAAATATTTCAGGGAATAAAGTTTTGACTTAGAGTTTAAAAATATATATTATAGTAATAACATATTGCATTATTATATTGCTAATATTATATAATACTAATATATTATAACAGGCTTCCCTGGTGGCTCAGAGGTTAAAGCGTCTGCCTCTGATGCGGGAGACCCAGGTTCGATCCCTGGGTTGGGAAGATCTCCTGGAGAAGGAAATGGTAACCCACGTAAAACATCATAGTATATATTATATTTGTATATATAACATATATACATTATATATATATGTATATATAAAAAATATAAAAAACTACTAATTCAGTTCCAGAACAGAATGGAATCTTTTGAGAGTTAGAAAGTTTTCTACTTTATGGAGTTTTCCAGCAGAAAACTTGGGAAGGAAATTATGAAACAGTGTAAGCAAAAGCCATCAACTGGATTAGGGGCCTACTTTTTTTTTTTAAGATTTTTTTGGATGTGGACCATTTTTAAAGTCTTTATTGAATTTGTTATAATATTGTTTCTGTTCTACATTTTGGTTTTTTGTCCAAGAAACATGTGGGATCTTAACTCCCAGTCCAGGGATACAAAGCCCACCATGTCTGTGTAGTTACAACGAAGTGATCCAAAGGGATACAGAGGGAGGGTGAGGCCCTGCGACCTCGATGTTCCTAAGAGGTTGGGATAAAATGCATCCTTGTGCACAAGTAAAGGGGAGGCCTAAGCAAGAACAATCAAGGCTCCATTGTAACAGGAAAGGAGGCAGATTTTCCAGGGGGGTTCGTACGGAGGTATAGATATGTGTCTTACAAAAAATCTCTTCTAATTGGTTGCATTTTGTCAGTGAAGGAGCAAGGTCATCGTCTGAGAGTGAGGCTGGGAAGAGGATGGGAGAAAACACATATTGTAGGGAGAGAGGGTGCTTGCAGAGCAGCATTATAAATCCACTTCAGATTACTGGCTAAGACCCCTCAGCACACACCTGTTTTTCTACCATACAAAACTTGGGAGTGGACGCATAGAACAGGTGGAAACTTGCATCTTACTGCGGTTACTGGATTTCCAAATAAGTATATAATAAAGTAAGAGGTTGCTCAGATGGTAAGGAATCTGCCCACAATGCGGGAGACCCAGGTTCAATCCCTGGGTCAGGAAGACCTCTTGGAGAAGGGAATGGCTACCTACTCCAATATTCTTGCTGGGAAAAATCCATGGACAGAGGAGCCTGATGGGCTATAGTCCATGAGATCACAGAGTCAGATACAACAGAGTGACTAACACTTTCACACACAAGAAAAATAAAGAAAAAAGTTAACTGAAGATGTAACATTAACTGTGGAATCTATATTATATAATGAAACATGTGAAAGTGTGAGAAGCTGAGGATCAGAATAAAAGGTGATGTGATCAGTAATGAATGTTTCAGGAGTCCCAGTGGGGATGAAGGATGGTTGCTGGTAGGTACTGAATGAAGTGAACTGGAGAAACGATAGGTTGAGTTTGAGATTGTAAATCAACTCTGATCACTGGCAATGAAAAGTTTGGGGTATGACCATGGCTCGTTAGGGTGGAAGACAAGTTCATGTGAGGAGAGGAGGTCAGAGAAGTGAAGACTGTTACACTAGAAGCTGATGTGAATACTGGCATCACCAAGGACTGAGGCAGGCAGAGTATAAAGGAGGGGGACTGCAATGCTCGAGCTAAAATCTTCAAGAAAGGGAGCGAATATCCTGAGTCTTGGATATCCTAGTTTATTCAGCAGCTTAAGATAATGGATGCTATATGAAGATCTTAAACTTTTGTTTTTGAGATGTTTTTAACGTGGACCATTTTTAAAGTGTTTATTGAATTTGGTACAGTATTACTTCTGCATTACGTTTTTGTTTTTTGGCCATGAGGCATGTCGGATCTTATTTTCCTGACCAGGGGTTGAACCCCCACCCGCTTCATTGGAAGGCAAAGTCTTAACCACGGGATCAGCAGGTAAGTGTCCCATCTTAAATTAAAACCTGGCTTTAAATGGCAGAGGAAAGAATCATCTAAAAAAATTTACGGGGGCCAAAGAGCCCTGATCTTACCCATTTTCTATTACTGCATGCTTTTCCTAGAAGTTAGAGTTGCTGCTGATATTCCCTAGAGGAAGAACTCAGGACATTCTAGCAATATTAAAAAAAAAAAAAAAAAAAAGGCTTCTCCATTGAATCTAATTTTAAGGGGGAGAAAAAGAAAGCAACGTCCCCTTCCTATTTTCCCTCCTCCTCACATTTCAACCCCAACAAACAGAGAAGACGACTGCCCCTCACAGAGCCGGCTATTCCTATGGGCAGGCTCGTTAGCTCTCATGCTTTCTCACATCCTGGCCCTCCTCCCGCCATCAGCACATGCGGCTCAGATAGTACGGCAGTGTTCTGAGCCACATCTAATGGTGAAACTTCTGCACTCAGAACTCATTTGGCGGTGGAGGCTCATTATAAATAAGATCCTTTTATCAGTAGAATTGAAATTCCCATTACTTGTTA
This sequence comes from Capra hircus, assembly GCF_001704415.2. Lineage (NCBI taxonomy): Eukaryota > Metazoa > Chordata > Mammalia > Artiodactyla > Bovidae > Capra > Capra hircus. The sequence goes on along the minus strand of NC_030829.1, from coordinate 9,362,393 downwards.
CAGGTGTTTAAATAGCTGCAGTTTAATTAACTAATGAGTATTTCTGAGGACAGTCAATCGGCATCTTCTAAATTGTGTCTTCACAGGCAGTCACCCAGGTGGCTCTGGGAATAAGTGGGGGGGGCTGTGGCATGCTCAGCTGCCTGGCCCCAGCCCTGAGCGGAGATACCCTGGTACCCGAGAGAGCTCTCTGGATTTATGTGCACCCCGAGCACTTTGACCTCTACCTCCATTTCACTAAACTGCCGTTTGCAATATTTGTGCACTTCATTTTGACTTAAGGTTTTACGCGTTCTTCTCTGATTGGGGCATTATGAGATCAGGCTAAGATTCTTTAGAGGTTATTATGACAAATTTTTCTTAAACTGAGATGTTAGGAGCCATCAACCCATCTGAATACACATTTCAGTTCAGTTCCGTTCAGTTCAGTTCAGTCGCGGAATACACGTTTAGTATTAGTTGAAAAGCACCGAATTTCACCAGAAGATGCCAAAGTGTTCCAGAAAGGCCTCCAAGGATAAATATGAAGTGCTGTCTTTTTTATAGCTCTTGATAACAGCCCTCACTGTGATAATAAAGGAAAGGGGGTTAATTTTAAGGGAATGAGAAAAACCTTATACAATGTTTACATCTACACGAAATAGTTCTCTTTGAGCTAGCCTTGGGAAACTTAAGCCAAACCTAAACTACCAGCTAAATAGTCCTCCTCACATCCCTGCCAGGCAGACTGGTCTTAAAGTGATTATATTACCCTGGTAACTCCATGATTACTATGGAGAGAAAAATTCATGCATATAAATGGGCACATATATTGACATGCTTGCATATGTAAGTGCCTCAGTTAATTGTTACTTATTTGTGTGTGATTTTTGCGTATATCACTCACAAGTAATTTTCTTAAAAGGCTGTACTGCCTTGGTGGAAACAAAAATCATTGCTGAGTATTAGTTCCTATGTTTATTCATTATATTGCTTTTTTTTGGTTACTGCTAGATAAAACTAGAAACTAACTTTTAGACTAGAGACCCATTGTTTGAGGACAGGGGTCCAAGCTCTAGAGATGTGGGCTTCTAATCTCAAGACTGCACTTTCTCCTTGGCTACTTGCTTCTAGGGGCAAGTTTCAGGGCTCTTTGGGTTTTAAAGTATCCAGACTGTCAGTTAACATGAACACACTGCTATGTTCAAAATAGATAACCAGCAAGGACCTACTGGATAGCAAAAGGAACTCTGTTTAATATCCTGTAATAACATAAATGGGAAAACAATTTGAAAAAGAATATATATGTGTGTATGTATAACAGAAACTTTGCTATGCGTCTGAAACTAACACATTAGCTATGCTCCAATATAAAACAAAAACAAAACCAAAATCAAGGGAAAACATAACTAAATAACACAAAAAAGTAACCAGACTGTAAAAAAAATCCAGATCGACACAATAGCATTAGGAAGATTGTGACATCACTTTGCCAACAAAAGTCTGTATAGCCAAAGCTATGGTTTTTCTAGTACTCATGTATGGATACGAGAGTTGGACCATAAAGATGGCTGAGTGTTGAATAACTGATGCTTTTGAATTGTGGTGTTGGAGAAGACTCTTGACAGTCCCTTGGACTGCAAGGAGATCAAACCAGTCAATCCTAAATGAAATCAACCCTGAATATTCATTGGAAAGACTGATGCTAAAGCTGAAGCTCCAATATTTTGGCCACCTGATGCAAAGAACTGACTCACTGAAAAAGACTCTGATGCTGGGAAAGGTTGAGGGCAGGAAGAGAAGGGGGTGATAGAGGATAAGATGGTTGGATGGACATGCATTTGAGCACTCAGGGAGATAGTGAAGGACAGGGAAGCCTGGTGTGCCACAGTTTATGGGCTTACAAAGAGTTGGACACAGCTCAGTGACTGAACAGCAACAATGAACTACATTGACTGTATTGAGCACAAAAGATGAGTTTGCAAACTAAGAGTCTTCAAATCTAGAACTAACATGAAGTCCAGAAGGATGACATCACAGAATGGCTCATAAGTGAGGATGCAGAAGTTGTTTAACTTTTACAATGATTGATTATTACTGTGGGGGTTTCCAGATGGAAGGGGGCTAATTATCTTGCACCATTTTAGAACAGTTATGTTTCTTTTAAGAGGTATTTTCAAGAAATAACCTAAGTTAAGTTTTGCTTATGTTCATGAAATAAGCAAGATTTAGTTTTCCTTACATGGATTACATGGTTCTGTCTGTCTGAGGGATTTTCAAACTTTCTTCTATTTTATTTTAACAACATAGAGCTGCATTGGCTAGAGTACCAGTGCTGCCACTGATTATATTTCTAGTCATTTAAGTTCCATTTTTGATCAGCTGTTGGAAACTTCTTGAGCTACACAGAAACTTCTGGACTTACACGGATTGCTCTTGACATTGACCATTCAGTCTGTGTGGACTCATGGCCAGGGCTGGTGTGCCCACACCCCTCTATCCTTCAGGGATTCTACTGCTTCCTGTTTCCTCCAGGTTTTTCCATGTATCTCTGCTTTGGGCCCTGGAAGGGATGTTCCCTCTTAGGACATTCTGGGTTTCAGCAGGAGTGTCATTTCTGAGAGTTTTTCCCTAGGAGAAACCAGGACCCACCCATTTGCCACTGGAAGTGATCTTTCCTTCTCACACTTTTCACCTGTTTGTTAAACATCCATACATTTATGTCTTGGAACCAGATTTACCTGAAATTGGGCAGAAAGGGAACACGCATGCAGATAAACAAAACTTCTAACTAGACAAGAGAGATTCTTGCATCATCATGAGACTTCGTTTACAATAGCATCAGTACTAGAATATTTTGCCCAGAAACCTTTTTACGAAGGATTCCTTTACTCCAGAAAGAAATAGAGAAGATTGTCTAGAACTACTATTCAATGTTGGATTAAATACTATAGTAGAGTATTTTAAGTCAAATAATAAAAAAATTCACAAATATCTAGACTTGTTGATTTTTAATCTTCCCTACTTGTTATATTTTAAAAGTACAGCTATTTTTAAATGGAATTAAATTTTTCATACTTTTTTTTAACCTCATGTGATCTCTTTATTCATGAATCGTAGAACTTCATTGCATGCTGTAAAGGAATTCCAGTACCAGAAGCACTTCAAAAATGGATTCAAATTCAAGGAACATATAATTTGCACATTTGGAATAAAAAGGCTCAGTTGAGAACATCCCTGTGAATATTTAAAACTATGTTGAAAATAATTTTGAGATGACATGGATAACAGAGGTGCCACAACTGAGTGTCTCTACTTCCTTTTTCTAGTACCAATACTATAATATTAAACCTTGTAGGTGGTTATATCAACCGAGGTTTGCTTACAGCAGAAAGCAGAGACGAAGAGAATTTCATAACCCTATATTAGCAGCACCATTTCCTCCACTGTTGCTAATACTTTATATATACCAATGTCTTCAACTCTAAAAGGTAAGAAGAATTATAATGCAGGAAGGTTAGATGTAACCTAATTATATATACTTGTCTCATTAATCCAGTTTCTAAACTAGAGACTAATGATCCAAATAGACTGATGATCCAACTCTGCTTATTCTACACAATACATTTCAAACAGAATAACTGGGCATCTAGTATTTCAAATACTGGTATAAAATCAGCATTTGCCCCTTTTGGGAAATCCTCTCAAAATATCACGGAAGATCAGAAATAAAAATGTAAATGTGGGCTCAGTGAAACATGGAGAAAGCTCAATATATGAGCCACAAGATAAGAGAAATGGCTGCCGTACATAGTTGAAACCAAACAGAAAAGCAGAAGGAGCAAATTTGGGATGTACATCTGTCTTTGCAGAGCTCAGACAGAGCCAGCACACTATACTTCCACAGGTGGGGGGCATCCCCAAGGGCCCAAGAGAGAGCTCTCCTCTTCAAGAGTAGAAATGAGATGCTTAGGGTTCAGGGAAGACCTTTCCTAGACCTACTTTAATTCTTTAAATCAGAGGATGGAGGGTGAATAAGGTTTTCCACAGATAGGCTAAATGTGATGGAATTAGTCTTTCTAAGTGTCAGGGGAAAGAAAGAGGCTTTGCCTAGAAAACAACCTTCTACCACCATCTCTCTTGACAGGGAAAAATGAAAGACTGAAATAACTAACATGCATAAATATGCATAAAAATAAAATGTCTCCCAGGTTTGAATACTGCCTTACTGTAATCTCCTATATTCTGCCTCCTAAAAAAATAAAATTGCTTTAAGAAAATATCACTTCCTAAATATAAGAGAGGTGAAAAGATCTAGTGTAGGAAATCCCTCTACCCCCTCAAAATTATTAAGCCATTAAAAAAAAAAAAGGAAAAAAGGGCAAAACAACAATAAAAATAAGGACCAGAGAGAAAAGCTGGGAGTGTTAGACTTATTTTAGTAACTGTATCTGGGCTGTCTCAGCTTTTCCTCTGCCATTAGTCTATAGAATAACCAATGACTCAAGAACTTTCTTATTCAGGATTTTCTCTTTAAAATGCTTTTGGCATAGTGCTTCAATTCAGGAAATGATCTCATTTGGCAAGTTTTGCTACTGCTGCTTAGTCGCTTCAGTCGTGTCCGACTCTGTGCGACCCCATAGACGGCAGCCCACCAGGCTCCCCCATCCCTGGGATTCTCCAGGCAAGAACACTGGAGTGGGTTGCCATTTCCTTCTCCAATGCATGAAAGTGAAAAGTGAAAGTGAAGTCGCTCAGTCCTGTCTGACTCTTAGCGACCCCATGGACTGCAGCCCACCAGGCTCCTCCGTCCATTGGATTTTCCAGGCAAGAGTACTGGGGTGGGGTGCCATTGCCTTCCCCGGCAAGTTTTGGAGCATTTAAAATTCTGTACATCTTTCTCATATTTTACAAAACTTAGAAAATTTTGGTGTGCATACCTGAAAGCAAGAGGTTATCCAGTGGAGCTGTAGACGATTTATTTTTCAGTAATTCAAATGTGATGTGGTTCAGGGAAGTTCCTGACCTATTACTGTAGAATAAAGTTTATGTCAGCATTCCTCATTTATACGTGTATCTATCTAAAGTATAAATAATGGATATGTGTCTGAAGCCTGGGTACCTTTAAAGATATTCAGGATATGATTGAGGGGAAACCCAAGTCCCAGTAGGTATCTTTTCCAGTGACGCTTGGGTGTGGGTTAAGAGGATATAACTTCTGCTCTTTGGGTTACTGAGGTTAACAGGATATAACTTCTGCTACTCCTGTAAGTAGCAAAGATTCTCCATGGTATAGCAAGGAGCATTTGCTACATTAAGAATCAAAGGTGTGAAAGTTCCAGTTTAGTTCCAGTGTCTCCACTAAACTTCCTTCCATTATTGAAAGCACCCTAAGCCTCTTGGTTGGTTCTGTGCTAGCCAGCACTCTGTGTTGCTGTTAACACTCTTCCTGGGCCACCCTCTTTCCTTACCTGTTCAGGACAACCACATAATTTTAACTTCTGTCAGAAAGAAACTGTTCATACCCTACATTAACTTTGAGAGACTTTCCTGGACAACCCTGTCTTAAATTTTGATGGCTGATAGTTCATATTTAAGAGAAAAAATAAAGACTGTCATGTAGGCTACATTGTTTCAGATCTAAATTCACACTTGAAATAATCCATCTTTCCCCCAAATTAAATAGGTTCAGAAAGCAGAGTTGTTTTTGCCTGAACCTACTAACTAGCAAAATATAAAAGGGCAGATATTTCTACTAATAGTAGGTATAATTTTAAGTTTGTCCATAATTTTGTAACATTTAGGGGAAAAGAGAGGCTTCTTGACCTCTATGGAAATTGCTCTAAAATCAGACATCGAGGAGATACTGAGTCTCATTGCTGCTGGAATAGTGATTGATTACTGGGAGCACCTTGACTGGCTGGTTCTGGCTTGAGGTCTTTCCTGAGGTGCAATGAAGCTGTCAGCTGGGAATGTAGTTGTTTGAAGACTTCCAGACTCATGCGGTTTTGGCAGGCCTCGGTTCCTGTCTGGCCCCAGGCTGGAGACCTCATTTTCTTGCCACATGGGCTTCTCCATAGGCTGCCTGGGTGTCTTGAAGTCATGGCAGCTGGCTTCCCGAGAGTGAGATATCCAAGAGACAGAGAGAAAGAAATCTAAGAGGGAATCTACAGTCTTTGATAATCTAATATTAGAAGGTGTTACTCATCTAGTATCAGAAGGGGTTACTGAGCCCAAGCTCATACTGCTTGCCACACAACCGGCCAGTAAATTGAGAGATAAGCTGTTGAGCCAAGGAAGAGCTGCTTTATTTGGAAAGCTGGAAGACTGAGAAGATGGTGGACTCATGTCTCAAGAACTCTTACCTGAATTACAACTCAGGCTTCTTTGATACTAAGAGGGAAAGGGCGGGTGGCTGGTTGTTGCAAACTTCTTCGGGGTCAGAAGCGTTTGTTCTTGCATCTGTCCATGTAGGGCAGGTCACCATGTTCCTGTAACTTCTCTAAGAAGAATGTTATTCTCTGTTCTGCAACTTTATATCTCTGTGTGACTTGGAAAGTGTTACACTTTTACAAGTCAGAACTTTCAGGATGAGTTCGCCTGTATATTTAAGGCATAAGCAACATTTCTAACTTGTAGCCAAAGCTACAGAATACCAAGGTTAAAGGAAAAGAAACAGATCCAATATGGAGTAAGATTTGTTCTTCTCTATTATCATACAAAAGGACATGCCATCACTTCTGCCGTGTGTGTGGTAAGTGACCATTTTACAGTTACAATATGCTTGAAAATTGTAAAATGTAGTAAAAATATTTAGAAAGTGATGTTTTCAGTATTCAGTTTTCAGTATCACCTTTGTACCACACTTTTAATTAGCCATATATAATTTCTTGTTAAGAGCAATTATTTTAGCTATTGATCCGTTGCTCTGCTGGGTCTTGTCTCTGTGTGGGCTCCTCTCTGGCTGTGCTGTGCAGGCGTCTCGCTGCAGCGGCCTCTCCATTGTGCAGCACAGGCTCTGGGGCACATGGGCGTCAGTAGCTCCGGCACGTGGCCTCAGGAGTTGCGGCTCCTGGGCTCTAGAGCTCAAGCTCAGTAGCTGTGGTGCAGGGCTTAGTTGCTCTGCGGTAGGTGGGATCCTCCCGGCTCAGGGATCAAACCTGTGTTTCCTGCATTGGTAGGCTGATTCTTTACCACTGAGCCGCCAGGGAAGCCCTTACAATTTCATCTTTAACAACGGCTGTTTTTAACAACGAACTTAGACATTTTCTAAAAATTTAACAACTCCCAGGAGGTGGTGTGAACCCATCCCACACACCCCAAATTCTTTTCTAAAGTGGGCACTCTCAGTTCCAGGCCAGTTTTGATAGGTTCCTATTGTCTTTGGTTTGCTTTTTTAAATGTCTGATTTCTGCCAATATAACGGGAGTCAATGTGAGATTTCTGAATGAGGTCAGGCTTCAGTATCAGGAAATGTGTGTAGGGACCAATGCCTTATGAGTGTCAGAATAGCTAGAGAGGAATCTCTGTTTTGCAGTCTCCCAGCTTTGCAACATTAGACAGTTTACTTAATGTTTTCTGAGCCTGAACCCTCATCTGGAATTTAGGGTTAAACACATACACACACACACAAATACACCCCAGCAAACAGGTCTATCCTCCCACTCGTATTGTAAGCATGAACCGAGACAATGCAGGTGGTCTCCCTTCTAAGTAATGAGGCTCTTATTCATTATCTTGAGTAATACTGACAACAGCTCTATTTAGCAGGTATTAATAACTCTGCTCCATGCCAAAAGTCACAGGGGTTAAGTGACTTGCCCAAGGTCACTTAACTAATAAAGCTGCTCCATAAATACAAAGTCATGATGACAGTGTTGGTTCAAAAACAATAACCTTCCCTGAGAACTGAAATCAATGGACAGACTTTAATTATACAGGGAAAAAGTTATTGCGAGGCTTAAATACAAACAAGGCTTTTTCAGCATCCTGCCTTTATCAGGGAGGTCCCTTGGGCAGAGAGAAACTCAGGCTTAATTAAATGAAAAATCCTACACCAGCAAACAGTGTCCATGTGGCTCCTCATTTAGCCATTGCGATGAGCGGCGAGATCGCCTCTGTGCTCACCACACAGGTGATGGGGGATCACAGGCCGGAGGTCTCTGGATGTCACAGCCTCCCCAATTACATGACAGATATGTTTCCATTGACACCCCATTGGGGAACAGGATCTGTTGTTATTTCAAGCTCACTGAATTTCAAAGAGAAAGCAGTGTGTTAACCTAGAGAGGAGGGATGGAGAGGGAGGTGGGAGGGGAGGTTCAAGAGGGAGGGGGCGTACATATAACTATGGCTGATTCATGTTGATGTATGGCAGAAACCAAGATAATAATGTAAAGTGATTATGCTCCAACTAAAAATAAATAAAATAAATAAAAATATATAGTGTAGGAAGGGGTGTTTTCTAGCAAAAAAAAAAAAAAAAAGTTGGACTTATGTGGTGTATGCCACATGAGCGACATTTGAGCAAATGGGAGAGGCCTCTCCAGTATCTACTAGGTGGGTCTTAGTTGTGAGAAGTTAGCCTCACATTAGTGATAAATCTGGGAGTGTGGGAACACCAGGAAGGTACCTTTTAAGTACAATTGTTATATATCTATAAACCAGCACCCCCTCCCCCCGCCCCCCCAAAAAGGTTTTGTTTTTCAGTTGCAGCCTAGAAATGATTCTAAAATCCTTGGAAATAGAATACAAGGCATAGAATCAAATGAAAAAGAGCTAGAGTATCAGAAGAGCTAAAGAGCCTACATAAAGACACCCAAAACGGCTTTTCTTGAACTTGCCATACACAAAGAGGCAAACTAGCAATGACATTTGATGTCCAAATATTCCTCATGACAGGGTGTTTTCGGATGAACTGAAAGTCTCAAGTCATTCTTTTCTTCCAAAGTTCATACTGTCACTTAGCAATCTAGACAGTAGTAGGTGAAGGAACATACAACTAGATCAGAGAAACAGAATAGAAAGCTCAGAAATAGGCTCATATAAATAGTCCCAGATTTTTGACAGAGAAGCAAAGGCAACAGCATGAAGCAAAGATAGACTTTTTAACAAATGGTGCTAAAACACCTGGACATCCACAGGGGAAAAAAAGAAAAGCATCTGGACACAGATACTTTACATCTTTCACAAACAGGTCAAACCCAACTATAAAACCCCCAGAGGGTAATACAGGAGAAAGCCTAGATGATCTCAGATGGGGCAATAACTTTTTAGATACAGGACCAAAATATGATTCATGAAAGAAATAATTGATAAGCTAGACTTCATTAAAATTAAAAATGTCTGCTCTGTGAAAGGCAATGTCAAGGAAGCCACAGACTCAGAGAAAATATTTGCAAAAACCGTCTGATAAAGGACTGCTATCCAAAATATACAAAGAACACTTAAAATTCAAGGAGAAGAAGCAAGCAATCAGATTTTAAAATGAGTCAAAAACCTTAAGAGACACCTCACCAAAGAAGATATACAGACAGCAAATAAGCATATGAAAAATGCTCCACATCCTATATCAACAGGGAAATGCAAATTAAATTAACCACGAGATACCACCATATGCCTATTAGAACAGCTGAAATCCAAAACACTAGTAACATCAAATTCTGGAAAAGATGTGGAGTGACAGGACCTCTCCTTCATTGCTGATGGAAATGCAAACTGGTTCAGCCACTTTGGAAGGCAGTTTTTCTATTTCCTGAAAAAAACAAACTTACTTTTATGACATGATCCAGTTGTGCAGCTTGGTATTTACCCAAAGTAGTTGACAACATTGTTGTTAGTGTTGTTTAGTTGCTAAGTCATGTCTAATTCTTTTGTGACCCCAAGGACTGCAGCCCACCAGGTTTCTCTGTCCATGAGATTCTCCAGGCAAGAATACTGGAGTGGGCTGCCATTTCCTCCTTCAGGGGATCTTCCCAACCAGAGATTGAACCAGCATCTCTTGTGCCTCCTGCTTGGCAGGTGGATTCTTTCCCACTGAGCCACTTGGGAAGCCCAAATGACAATTTACATACACCCCAAAACCTGTACATGAATACAACTTTATTAGACTTGCCTAAACCTGGAAGCAACCAAGATGTCTTTCAGTAGATAAACAGATTAAGTGCACCGTGGTACACCCAGACAATAGACTATTACTGAGAGCTAAAAAGAAATAGGCTGTGAAGCCACAAAAAGATATGCAGGAAACTCAAATGCATTTTACTAAGCAACAGATGTTAACATGGAAAGACTATTTTCTGTATGGCTTCAACTATATGATATTTTTTAAAAGGCAAAACTACAGGAATATTAAAAATGCCAGTGGTTGCTAGTTGTCAGGGGAGAAAGGACAGGATGAACAGGCAGGGCACAGAGGAAGTGAAACTACCGTGTACGATCCTGTAACGCTGGTACAAGTGTGATACACGTCAGTATGCCTCTGTCTAAAACCACGGAATGTACAACCTCATGAGGGAACCATAGGAAACTGTGGACTTGGGAGGATTATGATGTATGCATTTGTGGGGCAGTAGATATATGAGAAACCTCTGTACCTCCTCCTCAATTCTCCATGAACCTAAAACTGTTCTAAAGATACAGTCTTAACTGAAAAAATTAGGGAACAGATAAATAATGCAAGTCAGCAAAACAGCCCATCAAGTAGCACACTGCTCAGTCAAATGAAAGCTGTCTAGAAGAGGAAGTTGCTGTTTGTTACCTGAGGATTTAGTGAGCTCCTGACACTGGAGGCTGCCACGTACATATTGATCAGAGATTGTCTGCTTCTTGAAAAGGGCACTTATCCATCTGGGAGAAACGTGGACCACATGACATTCAAATAATAGTTCCAGTGCTCAGACACCAAGAACAAAAATACAGGAAAATAGGGCAGAAGCCTTGTAACATAGAAAGGACATTGCAACGTATTTAAAGTGTGATCACACACTATGCGAGGCCCCACAAGCCGCTGCTAACATCTTAAAGTGAATAGAGCAGTCATAAACGAGCAAAATATAAAATTTGATATGGCAACTAAATACATGCTGGAAGGAAGGTGGAAGTAACGTTGACTTTGAGGTTGCAGCTGGGTTCCTTTGAGAGATAGCTGTGTTAAAATACAATTGTGCACTGAATGATTTATATGCGTGTGTGTGTGTGTGTGTGTCCAGTTGTTCCACTCGTTGGCAATGATGTCCCTTTATTTTTGTTAATTGATTCCCTCCCACAGAACCCAGAAAAGTTATCAATAAAGGTTTGTGAACAAATGAGAACACAGACAACCAAAATATCTAAAGTCAACACTAAATAAGCCATGGCTCTTTTGCCAAGAATGACAAAGTCTGTTTCTCAAGTTGGCCTTTGTGTTCACTCTTCGGTTGACTTGTCCCTGCTCCTCATTGCAGTGAAGACACTGCTTCTTTGGGCTTGTGTGATGGTGCAGAGTTATCAGGGAGGCACACGGCCGGCTGGGCTGGCTTGTCTACCAGATGAGGATGCGGTAAACAAGTCCTCCACTGAAGCCCTTCAGTATCTGAAGAACTCAGGCAGATTTTTTTCAAGAAATCAGAAAGTTCTGAGCATTTAATATGATAGCAGTTCTTTGCTGTCTATTACCTGTACCACATGTATATCAGGATTTAAACAGGCAGTACGATATACATGAGTGTTTGACCTTCATTTAACATTCATTTTTAGGGGGTCAACAATGCATCAAATATGAATGTTATGAGTCTGCTCTATTGGGAGATGAATGAACTATGTTCACTCAAGTTAAAGCCAAGACAAGATATGCCCTTAGAGAGAATCAGACCAGACACCATGAATTCAGAGGAGGAAAAGATTGCTTTTGTTGAAGAGCACCAGGTTAACAGTATAGAAGAGCAAGTGATGTTTCACTGAGCTTTGAAAATAGGTAGATCCAAAGCAGGCAGGAATCGCCGTGAGGGCCAAGTGCAAAGAAGGGCACGAAGCGAGAGTGTGCATGTTCACACATGCACACAGACATGCCCACACCCACAAACACAGAGGGAGCGCTGAATCTCTGAGCATTCACACAGCGCTTTTTGTCCTGTCCCCCTGAAGAGTTACAACAGATGCTTGTAACCCAGACCACCCTCAACTGACCCACTTTGGCTACAATGCCAGAGAACAATCGCAAGCTATTTTAGTGATATGTTTCTCATCTCATTAGCGAAGAGCCGGTGTCAAAGTTTTAGTTTCAGAACTTTTAAAGGTTCTCTTTCCCTGAGTATTTCTAACAGACATTCAGCCCCCTACACACACACACACACACACACACACACACACACACACAGCATACACCATGCTGAGAACTCAATGGCTGCCACAGAGAACGAAGATGTGGGTCCGGTACCCTCCATTCAAATATCTTGACCCAACTGGCATCAAAGGAACTTGAGACGTACTGTCCCACGCTTGAGGCTCTTTCCTATAAACTTTGACTCACAATCAGCATTTAGGATCTTACCACCCTTCTCAACTGTTGGTACTGACAAAAGAGTAAAAAGTATCAGTCAGGTGAATGAGAACCACAGTATTTGAAGCTGAACGTGGGAAAGAAAGCACCACGTGATTCACCTGTGATTATCAGTTGAGCACCAAGAGGGATATACCAGCAACCGTTGCTGGAGCATCCAAATGTATGAAATGTGTACGTCAAAGCATCCCATGAGGGCATCCCATCTGCTGAGTGGTCGCTCAGCGTGGGACAGAGATGCTCAGGGATGGCTGGAGACACCTGATCTCCCGATTACTTGAAGATGACCCCAGATAGTAGTTATCTGATGAGGAGCAGGGAGAGATGGGAAGTAATAGTAATGACAGTGATCACCAGGCCACTGTCTGCTACTTCCAGACAGGCAGTATTTCAGTGGAGACAGTGTATCAACAGCTAGAAGTAATTTAAATTTAAATGTCTATAGTACTGGTTTTCTCTCCAAGGGCAAATGCAGTTAGTATTAAAGGGACAGCCATGAGCTGCTAACAAGATGTTCTGTTTATAGGCTCTCTTGATCATGTCGTCTTTGGTGAGTTTGAAACCGGGAAGAAGATGGCTATTTATTATTAGTATTTTGACTCTATTGATTTCTCTCCATGCACTTTGGGGATTAAGAGCTCTGCTTTGGCTTAATAACATGAACTCGCATTTCTTCCTGTGGTCATGCTGCTGACTGCCCTCCCATCCCCACCAGCCCTGTGGATCAGAGAAGGGCTCTGGGATTGACACAGCATGCTTGTGTACTCTCATCAGTTACAAAGCCAGCAGGAAAGCACACCAGGTATAGTGGATATTAAAGATGCCCTTACAGGAACCAAGGAGAGGTAATCTAACATATGGAGACAGATTGGAAGTGATTTCAGTCTCACACAGTCCTGCTACATTGTAACTTTTTAAAGATATATCCAACAATAATCTTGGAGAAGGCAATGGCACCCCACTCCAGTACTCCTGCCTGGAAAATTCCATGGACGGAGGAGCCTGGAAGGCTGCAGTCCATGGGGTCACTGAGAGTCAGACACAACTGAGTGACTTCACTTTCACTTTTCACTTTCATGCTTTGGAGAAGGAAATGGCAACCCACTCCAGTGTTCTTGCCTGGAGAATCTCAGGGACAGGGGAGCCTGGTGGGCTGCCGTCTATGGGGTCACACAAGAGTCAGACACGACTGAAGTGACTTAGCAGCAGCAACAATAATCTTAAAAACCTAAGAAACAGTATTATTCAAGTTATAATACATTTCGATTGGACAAGAATGCTATACTATTTGATTGTTCACAGTGACGTATAATCCTTGTCTTGTCCTTTGCTAAACCATCATTACATCTTAGTGCCTTTATCATTTATTATACTCTGATACATTGCAAACATCTACACAGTATGTGAAATATTCTAACACTCAGAATTCCCCCCACCACTTTCCTTAACCAAACTCAAAATAACTCTAGGAGATGGATAAACCATCATCAGAAGACAATGAGAACACTTTAATAGTAACTAACAATTTGTCAGCAATTGAATCAACCCACCTCATTTTTCTGTGTTGAATACATTGTGCTTTCTCTTCCCCAACAGCCTTAGAAGTGGGATGTTAATATTCACTTTTACAGACAGGGAGTCCAAAGCTCAGAGAAGATTAAGTGAGCAAGATCAGAGAGATTGGGATGAGAACTTGAATCCAGACCAACTAGACACAACAGACCCCTTCTTTATGCTACACCATGTGGCTTCTTTTGTACTTTTTCTCATGCACAGATTATATATCTCCATCTACCAATTGAAGTCTACCCCAAGTGTTGAACCAGCACACTTTGACAATACAGATATGGAAATCTCGTGATCTCTGCCCTCGTGGACGTTGTGACTTGGCAGAACTAATTACACCCAAGGCAGTTATAATTGTCTGAAGAGGAGACTAGACTAAGTGGGACACAGGCTTCAGGAGGATATTTGTCCATCTGGTTTCAGAAGCCACAGGAGCTTTTGAAAGAAGGCCACTGTTGCAATTCAGTTCTAGCCTATTATCTTCGCTATTGTTAACAGTGAAGTGAATTTGGACTGGTACCCAGTAGTTTTATTTTTTCGATAAAGACAAACATGAGAACTTTTTAAAATGTTTGTATTTTTTGTATTATTTTCAGATCATCATTCCAAGATGGTCTGAGTATAATGTTGCAAGTGAGCTGTGGAGCCTACTAGCTCCTTCTCTTAAATGCACATGCACCTTCCTCCCAGAGGCCACCTGAGGCCACCTGATGCCAATCAGGTGCCTGCTTCCCCCTCTCAGAGTGCACTGACCTTTTCCTTTGGGACATCCTGACTTATAACTGTATAATGAGTCATGATTTCATGCTCATCTAGAAAGAAACTCTGCTTACCTTGCTCATCACTGCATCTCCCTTGTCCTGGCTCAGTACTTGGGACATCCTAGGCTTTCATGATGTAACTACTGAATGAATGAAGAATTGTATTAGAGTCTTCCCTCTGAAGAGCTGACGAGGACTTGGGTCATATCATTAACTTGATGAATCTTGGTTTTCCTATCTGTAGAAAGAAAGAGAAACCATTTCTAACACATAGGGATGTAAGGATCTTTTGTAATATTGAAAGCATTTTGTCCACGTTTAAGTGCTAAGCCAGTATTTATGAGTGTTTTCATTGTAGTTATAATTTGGAATGAACATGGAGCCAGGAGCATAGGCTGAAACCAAAGTCAACACAGAGTGCAGAACGTGCCACCCTGTCTCTGAAATGACACTGCAGATCCTTCTGAGAAGATCTATGCTAGAAAGCTTGAGGCGGCAGAGCTGTCAACAGAAACCTCTAATAACCCTGTGTTTTCACGCCATCATGGCTTCCCCCCAGATTATTTTCTGGGGCCATGACGAGTCCTAGTCTATGGGTTTGGGTAATTGCTTTTGCCCAATCTGAGCACAATCTGTTCCGCTACTTTTGAGTTATGCAAGGGTGAAATAAATACAGCACAAGCTTGCAAGCTGCATTAAAGAAATTCAAGATGTGCTTTGCACATGGATAAAACTTAAAAATGCCTGAAGTTTCAAAGTCAACTTTTACAAGGAAGAGTAGCAGGAGGAAAATTTGGAAAACGTTAGTGGAAACATCCTGGAATACTTTGAAGGTCATGTGTGGTATTATGACATCATTCAAGTTGACTTCACAAAGTGAAGCTTGCCTCCCACCCCCACATCACAAAACACAGAAATAAGACTAGTCTTAGGTAGTTCTCCCCCAAAAGAGCCCCTCCTTCAAAAGAATGTTTACTGTATTTTCACTTTTGCCTATCAAGGACAATGTAAGTAAACCAATCACGCTTCTCTTCTTGCTCAAAGAAAAATGAAAAGTCCAGATTTAATTATTTGCAAAAAGTCTCACTCATCTACCTGAAAGTGTCTAAAGTTTTTATATTATTTATATTATCCATATTGGCCAGCATATATTATATTATATTTTTAGTTATATTATTTTGTTTCAACTTAATCCCACTGTGATAAAAAAAGATTACAATGATACTTTTTGAAATACTTCATGATATATAGAATGTTTTAAGAAAATGTAAAAAATCATCATAACCACAGAATGTTAAGCAAGTCAAATTTAGGTAAAAACTTGAATAAGTAGCAAGCTGATGACAAAGATCTACTCTCAGGAATAGTCATCAAGCTCTGACTGGGCAGAGGTGACAAATTCTGTGTCAGTTAAAGTGCCCAGGGCAAAGTCTCAGGAAGGTGAGATGTATCCACATATCTGAAGGTGTAACTAAAAAGCCTATTATGTGAACAATTACAATAAATAAATAAGATGGACACCATCATAATAAATTCTAATCACCGGGCCAGAGGAGTCCTTTATCAAAAAGCATTAACCATAGGAACAACAGCTCTATCCAGCTTAAAACACACAGATATACCATCGCCTCACAGAGGTACATACCAACGCCCTTAATTAATTTACATTGTAAAGACAATTAACAAGCCTATTCCTCTCAAATACTGAAATTATGGAGTGCATGATTAAATTCCTGGGACCATAGTACATAGGTATCTGTGACTAGATTCTGGAGGTAAATCAGTCTCAGTCACTGTCACTAAATTGCCCTGTGCATAGATGTGTTTCACAAGTAACATAGAATAGACGAAATACTGGACAGTGAGTTTGAGTGAAAATCTTCCTTCTCAGCAACATGTATGTGGATTTACTGTTATTAACTTGTGTCCCCAATCTCTAGCCTTACATGGGTCATGGTTGTGATCCATTTTTCTCATATATTGTTTTCCCTTGTTGATTACAGTTTGTTGACTATTGACATCTAGCATCCCTTCTTGATTAGCCGGGCTTTATTTTATCATTCTCTTTATTTCCAGTTGTTCTTCCTTTCTCTTTTAGGATTGTCTCACCTTCCTTGTGGTTAGCTTCCTCCGAAAGTCCTGGTCTATATCAGTTCTCTTAACTTTGTTGGCAATTCTTCCAGGGTTTCTCAGAGTTCTTACATACTTTTGTAACTTGGAAAATTTTAAAATATTTACCAAGGTAAAGAAATGCTCGTCCAACAATTTATAGCACATTTCACATTTTAATCTCTATTCATTTCAAAACAGTTGATGTATTGAACAAATTGAGTAACACTGAAATGCATACAGTTCTTAGAGTCGTCTCCTGTCATCTGTCAGTACCAGCATTTGATCACAGGAAGCTAGCATAGTTACTGGGCGGAATGCTTATATAAAAACAACGCAGAGCTGAGTTTAGGGACAAAACTCCTTCCCTTTAGAGAGGGAGGAAGGGAGAGAATGATGTAACCAGAAGAAACAATTTCTTTTATTGGATGTCTACTCCCTGAGAAGCATAGAACTAAGTGAGTTATTTCCTTTATCCTCACAATATACTTGAAGTCTAGGTATTGCTTTTCACATATAATGAAGCAGGCTATGGAAGGAATCAAGTTGTTTAAACTTGTTCAAAGTCACCCACCTCATAAGTACATGCTGATCTGCCTGACTCTTAAACTTATTATACAGTGCACTTTATAAGTTCACGTTCTTCTGGCTACAAATAAAGAAGGCTGTTTGAATTTTTCTCAAAGAAAGAAGGGGAAAGAAAAAGTAGTCAGTGGCTGCAGAAGACCATCCAAGCGAGACCCACTGGACAAGGCAATCAAAGTTCTGCATCCTGGAAAAATACTCCAATGGTGGGTGTGCAGCTGGCTTTGAACGGATGAGTTATGCCCCACACCTTCCTTCCTCCCGTCAGTGCCCTGATACCATGCTTGCCAGATGCCTCCTGGTCGAATATGGCTTCTGCTTGCCCTCAAGAGGTGTATAATTCGATGGACATGAAAA
This sequence comes from Capra hircus, assembly GCF_001704415.2. Taxonomy (NCBI): domain Eukaryota; kingdom Metazoa; phylum Chordata; class Mammalia; order Artiodactyla; family Bovidae; genus Capra; species Capra hircus. The sequence continues at coordinate 9,344,498 of NC_030829.1, read as the reverse complement.
ACTGGGTCAATTCAAAGCCATGAAAACTAAATTAGCTTCCTGGTTTGCTTAAGAGCCACTTGGGAGCTCAGTTAAGATAGTCACTTCCTCTGAGTCAGCTCCAGCACCAGGACAACATCAGATTTCCTGACCAAGAAAGCTGAGCTCCAGATCCAGGACTGCCACGACCCGAATAAGGAAGTGTTTGGGAAACTGCCTCAGCAGTTAAAATGTGTCCCCGGACAACATCTCTTTCACTCCCTTTCTCTTCTGTTCTTTCTAATCACAAACTAAAGCCTAAACAAGAGCACAAGGCAGATAGGATTTTGACTCATATAATATTTTTGGTTTGAGGCTTTGTAGCTCTTCTTTTTATAAGCATCCTTATTGCCCTGGAAACTCCGAATAATGATCCATGGAGAAGACTGACATTTTAAAAATATTTATTTGTGTTTATTTATTTGATTGTGCTGGGTCTTAGCTGCGGCTCACAGATATTCAGTTACGGCATGTGGGATCTACTTTTCTGTGTGTGCACGCTCAATCACTCAGTCGTGTCCAACTCTTTGCAATCCCATGGACTGTAGCCTGCCAAACTCCTCTGTCCTTGGGATTCTCCAGGCAAGAATACCGGAGTGGGTTGCCATTCCCTTCTCCAGGGGATCTTCCCCACCCAGGGATCTCTTCTCCAGGGGATCTTCCCCCACCCCAGGGATCCCCCCTCCTCCCAGGGATCTTCCCGACCCAGGGATCCCTTCTCCAGGGGATCTTCCCGACCCAGGGATCCCTTCTCCAGGGGATCTTCCCGACCCAGGGATCCATTCTCCAGGGGATCTTCCCCACCCAGGGATCCCTTCTCCAGGGGATCTTCCCGACCCAGGGATCCCTTCTCCAGGGGATCTTCCCGACCCAGGGATCCAGCTTGAGTCTCTTGCATCTCCAGCAGTGGCACGCAGATTCTTTACCACATTGACACCTGAGAAGCCCCTAGTTATCTGACCAGGCATTGAACCCAGGCCCCCTGTGTTGGGAGCACGGAGTCTTAGCCCCTGGACCACCAGGGAAATGTGAAGATTGGTATTTAGAGCACTATCTTTTTGAATTTTTTAATTTGCCTGTTTGGGTTATACTCTTTCATATAAGTAAATATACTTACTGAGCTAATCCCAAGCACACAACCATATTCTCACTACAAACCTCCAACTCTTATTTTTGTTTTCTCCTTAATGTATTTTTCTTTGAATTTTAAAGTTCATAATTCCTTCTAAACACTCATTTCATCTTCCTGATAAAACCATGAAACCAAAGGATGGAATAGTCTGTCTAGGTTTGCACAGCTGATTTAGCCTGTATGCAAAACCAAGATGCTGGATGCCAACTTTCATCTATATAAAAATATTTCTATTTCTTCCTTGCACACAAAATTATTAAAAAAGGAACAGATATTCTGTGTTGAAGTAGGATAAGGGGGCAGTGCTCACTGATACAATATATAGTATACAGATTTCATACCAATGGATATATCCCATTAGCAAGTCCTGTTGGTTCTACATTTAAAATGTTTCAAGAAGTTGATGTGCGGAACTTCCCTGGTAATCCAGTGTCTAAGACTCTGTGTCCCCAGTGCAAGGGGCCCAGTTTCAATCCCTGAATGCCACAACTAAGAGTTCATATGCCACTGCTAAAGATCCCACATGCTGTAACTAAGACATCATAGACCCAAACAAAATAAAATTTTAAAAAATATTAAAAAAAAAGGAGTTGATTTGTTCTTGTTATCTTTCCTGTTACAATCTTGGAACAAGCCAATATCACCTCCCATCTGTCTTACTGCCTCCCAGTTGGTCCGTTAGAGCTGCTGGTTGCTCAACCGTTGCCCACTCCCATTTTATTCTCAACATAACAGCCAGAGCAGTTTGATAACATGTAAGTCAAAAGGTGATCTCACTTGAGGTAAAAGCCACAGTCTCTCAGGGGTTTTGAAGACACTCAAGATATGTTGCTTCCTCTTGCCTTCCTCTCTCTACACTTCTTGGAGTTGGTTGAAAAATATCAAGTGCATTTCCACCACGGAGTCTTTGTATTCACTCTTCCTCTGGAATAGTCTTCTCCCAGACCTCCTCCCATCTCCTTCTTCCTTAAGTATTTTCATTATCCTGTCCTCTGAAATAGCCACTCTGGTGCTAGTGGTAAAGAACCTGCCTGCCAACGCAGGAGACATAAGAGAGGGGGGTTTGATCCCTGGGATGGGAAGATCCCCTGGAGGAGGACATGGCAAGACACTCCAGTATTCTTGCCTGGAGAATCCCATGGAGAGAGGAGCCTGGCGGCCTACAGTCCATGGGGTTGTAAAGAGTCGGACATGACCAAAGTGACTTAGCACAGATAGTATCAAAGATAAAAAAAAATACTGGTTTGGAAAGAAAGAAGTAGAAAAAAAAGTTAGAGCAAATATGCTGATGTTAGTTGTTCTTGCTTCTGAAAGACCAAGAGCCTATTTGAAAACATGGGCAAAGGTTAACGGCAGTTCCATGCTCTATTTATAAATACCCAGAGTGGAATTTTACTTGAGGGGTGGCAGCACTTGCAGAAATGGCCTCTTGGAATATAAAAAAGCAATCCTAGGTGTGTACAGAGAAAGCTCTTCAGCCAGGGAAAGATAGTCTTAGAGTTCTTTAGTCTCATCTGGGCCAGTAACCTCAATCTGGGGTTCATAGACATGAGACAGACTGTCTGTCTCTGGGATGTCTATGTTAGTCCAGCCGAAAGACTCAGGGAGATGCATTTGTCTTTGAACTACAGGCAGATTTTTACCATCTGAGCCACGAGGAAAGCCCCAATACAGGTGAAAAGGGAATCTAATCTTCTCCCAGGTTTTGTCTTTCATTTGGGCTATGGTGTCCTGGCTGCTCTGTACTGAACTGTGTATGACAGTGGGGAGAACCCAAGCATGCAGGATACAAACTGCAGAAACACCTCATGAGGCTACCAACAGGGTATTTTGTTCCAACTCTTCACTCGGAGACTGAATATAGGCTTGAGTGTTAAGCTAAGTGGATTAAAAGAAGAAAAGAGAGGGGATTTTTCCAAGGGCAATTTTGCTTTCTCTTCGTATATCAGGCCTGCCTTTACTCTCCAAGCAAAAGGGAAAGAGTTGCCCGTTTCACTGTCAGCACCTTGGTTAGTCCTATGCGGCTACCGTGCGGAGTCACAGTGCCTTAAAGAAAGGAGATGTGCTGTGATGAACATTGGGGTACATCTCCTTTCTTTAAGGCACAGTGACTCCGCCCAGTAGCCAGGACATGGAAGCAACCTAGATGTCCATCAGCAGATGAATGGATAAGAAAGCTGTGGTACATATACACAATGGAGTATTACTCAGCCATTAAAAAGAATACATTTGAATCAGTTCTGATGAGGTGGATGAAACTGGAGCCTATTATACAGAGTAAAGTGAGCCAGAAAGAAAATCACCAATACAGTATACTAACACATACATATGGAATTTAGAAAGATGGTAACAATGACCCTGTATGCGAGACAGCAAAAGAGACACAGACATATAGAACAGTCTTTTGGATTCTGTGGGAGAGGGAGAGGGTGGGATGATTTGGGAGAATGGCATTGAAATATGTATAATATCATATATGAAACGAATCGCCAGTCCAGGTTCGATGCATGATACTGGATGCTTGGGGCTGGTGCACTGAGATGACCCAGAGGGATGGTATGGGGAGGGAGGAGGGAGGGGGGTTCAGGATGGGAAACACGTGTACACCCGTGGCGGATTCATGCTGATGTATGGCAAAACCAATACAATATTGTAAAGTAATTAACCTCCAATTAAAATGAATAAATTTATATTAAACAAAAATAAACCATCAAAAAAAAAAAAAGGAAGGAGATGTGCTTCAGATTTGGGCAGCAAATATACCTTCACTTGGAACGATGACCATCCTCCTGTGTCTCTTTTTCATGCTGTGAGCTTTCTGTGGGAGTACACACTCAGGTCCCATTTTGATCTGAGCCAAGATACCTTGGGAGACATGGCTGAGGTTCATCACATTGAGATTCAGTACTTCTGATTGTTTTTGTGTGTGTCCTTTGTTTCTTTAGTTGCTTATTTTTCCTTCCTTTGTGGTGGGGTTAACGCAGAAAGTGAAAAGGAAAATTTGGAAATATGGAAGACCCATTTTGGCTTCTAGGTCTTAGTCATTTGTCTAATTTTTTCTTTCCTCAGTGATCTACATTGGAGAACATGTGGAATTCTGAATCCTAGTATTACGTATTGCTTTTGTGACAATGTCCAAGGACAAGAGGTGCTTGCTATGAATGATAAAGAAATTTTAAAATCACTCTCTAAAACTGATATTTGCAAATCCTATCAAAATATAAGCCTCAAAATTGAAATATAGGCAACCTCTCACTGTACATATCACACAGGAGACCAGCACAGAATAACACTGGATGAGATATGGCCCAGTTGTGCCAGTATACGGGTATACTGAACCAAGGACGTTCACTTGGCCTTAGGTGGACCTGAGGTCTTAGGAATTTACTTGATCTATAAGGTCAAGTACGGAAGGGTCCTCCATGACCGTGGGCTACAGGATGGCCCTGGGAAGCGGTTTACAGTTTGTCCCAGTGCTCTCAAGTTCCTTCCTACATGAGGCTGCAATTCCTTGGGCTCACGGTGCCTCCAGATCTATCAGACTTGCAGGATGAGAGTTGCTTGGAATCTGTATGATGGAAACTGAGTCACTGCTAAGACTGTTTGATATTCACCTGATTTAAGGATTAGAAACAAAACTGCCGATTCATCTTGTTCTCCTGAACAGTGGCTTAAATAGCAGTAAGCTTCTGAGAGATTCTATAGACATGAAACAATGTCTTTCTGGAATGTATCCTTGTCTCTAAAACAGATGTTGCAAGAATATTATATAGTAAATAGAAACATTTCCGATTATGTTTTTGGTCAAAATGATACATTATGGAGTCTTGAATCAACGTAGACTATTTTATTTTATGTAATCTGAAATTCCAGTTGATATAATCTGAAATCCAGAGCAAATTTCCCTTAATCCATTTCAGAAAAAATTCTTAAGTGAAAAAAGCAGTGCATTGACTGGGAAGTGTCGACTCTCCTTTTAGAGACAAATGTTGGCATAACTAAGAGATTCTGCCTTGCAAATGCTCAAACTGAGTACTTGTGCAGTGGAAAGAAATAGGAAAATTAGGGCAACATTAGACCCGAGAGCAGCAGCAGCAGCTAAATCTCCCAAGAGCTGTGAATCCTTAAGCAGAAATGAGCACTGGATTTAAATATTTCGGAGTCAATGACACAGGGAAATATTTAGGGGGAAAGTGATTTGTAATGTGAAATTGCCATTGCAATTAACTTTAATCTGAGAGCTAACTTCGTGGATTCATCAGAATAAATGGATGAGATAGGATTTTATCCTTAAAGTTCTCTCCCACCATGCCATGAACTGGGCTCTGTTACCATGAAGTATCTTCATGATTTATTTCCTTCATTCTCCCTCCCTTAAAGTTCAGAGTTAAAGTGGTAGTTTTTGTAACTTTTAATTAATTTATTTATTTTTGGGGCCACACCAGGTGGCATTCCTGTTAATTCCTTGACTGGGGATCAAGCCCACGCCCCCTGCACTGGAAATGCAGAGTTTTAACCACTGGACCACGAGGGAAGTCCCAAGTTGTAGCTACCTTTAGCTCAGGTTTTCTGGTACCATTATGCCAATTCCCTCCCTTGACAGGGCACTTGTTTCTTCAACTTTGGCAAAAGTACTATTAAATCAATCATCTAAAGATTACTAATGCTAACTGACTCCCACGTTTCAACCTCAAGAGTTGCTTGAATTGGTTACACTGCAAAAGAACAAGGTAGTACTATTTCTGCAAAACTGACCTGTTACATCATGGGGTACACACAGATTTACAAACTGTTTAACCTGCTCTTTATCTAATGATCAAATATTAAATTATAGTCTATTTGATGGTGGAAATTTCAAAATGACTCCTGCCGACTCAACATACAGGTGCCTTTCCTCTCTCCATAGCACATGACCTTCATTCCGTTAATAGATTTAGGTACATTCCGTGTCCACACGTTAGTAAGAGGCTCCATAGTTCTTCTCTACCATCTTCTTTCCTTACAACTCCAAAGTCCAACACAAAGGTCTTCAAGATGAAGCCAGACTCAGGCCTGTCATGCCTGTTTCTTATCCATCCTGGATGGAGGTAGGGGGTTTACATTTGAGAATGGAGGAATTCAGGGACATAGAGGGGTGAAATCACACAGGAACATCAAACATACGATCAGGTATTTTGCACCATGAAGATTAACTTTCTCTGCCTGTCGCTCTTGAATTTTATGAGGCTAGAAGAGAGTCTGGATTCTTCCCGACTTGAAAAACATATCAAAAGCCACCCCACCATTTCCTGAGCCTCAGTGAGGTCCAGGAAAAGGAAGGGCATGTGAGAGTAGGGGAAGCCCCTCTGAGTGACAGGAAGGTACAGAGACTGGAGTAATAGCCAGCTTGGGAGGCAAGCACGTGGAGGAATTGGGGCAGAACCTGCAAAGAGCTCCTGGTAAGGACTTAGGTCCTAAGGAAAAGGATCTGAACTTTCATACCATTCTGAGCACCTGGCACTAGGCCTGGAACATTTTAGACACTCAACAAAGAGCTTTCAAAGAACCACTTTAAAAAAAAATAGCAAGATACATGCAGGACAATTCCCATTCAGTACAGACATGAACATTGATCACGCATCTGTTTTTTTCTAGTTTCGCATCCTTAGTGCATTATGTCACATGCCATTTGATGAATCTGGGGCTGGCCGGCGGAAGGTGCGAATCTCTTCCCTACAAAATGCAATGGTAAAATTATGAATACTAATTCAAGGGCTTAAGAGAATTTTCTAAAGTCCTACTGAAAATGTCACCATCCATGGGGGAGGAGGGGTAGCATTTTGTTCATGCTCTGAAAATATCACAGAATGTCTACTTACCAATTTTATTAAATAAAACATGAATCTTTAAGTTCCTCATAGATATATGATCCTAACTTATTCCTCTTATTTTCCACTGTACTAAATTGCTTTGAAATGGTTCATAAGCATTCACAGAGGTTAGATTCACATAGTTATGAAAAAAAATGATGGTACTTCTAAGTGTATTTCTCATCTTTGATCATGAAAGGAAAGCTGCCCAATCCTCTAAACTCACAATAATCTGTGAGGACATTGAATGGTTCTAGATTGATCCGACATCGTTCATATTTTTAGGGTATCGGCTAGGGTTGCAATGAATGCCTAAAGATTTTTATAAAGAAGTCCCAGCTGGTAAGAAGAACTAAAACCCAGCAATGGAGCACATGAATCCACAGGTAATGGGTCAGAATACAGCAGCTCATCACACTCAGACCTGATTTTTGGAAATAGTAGTTGGCAACTCAAGAAGCAGAATGTACTTGCTGTCAGGAAATATCTGCTTATCTAGCCACACAATGGTTGTACAAGTAAACACTGGAAGAACATAAAGCCTTCAGAGATCCAGATCATTTTCAGCCAAACTTGGCATGTTTGACATAATCACAAGCTCCTAGGCGTGTTGTGACAGAATTCTTAATAGAACAAGAGAGGAACACCTTGAAGTCCCTCGAGTTTGAATGAGGCAGAGGTCAGGAAAGCATCTCCTGAGAATGAGTGTTCTAAAACTGTGCAATGGGTTCACAGGACAAAAAGGTTCTTAATTTTGGAGTTCAGACAGATTCACCTGCGGAGTTAAAATGCACAGAGACCTCAGGTTTTCTTCCCTGCTCGTAATCTGGTATGAGACCGGGAGGAAGGCCTGAACAAGAGGAGGCGGAAAGAACACTTCTTGGGTCTTACCGTGTGCCTGTCTTGCATCTCGTATGTTCATTTCACACGCGAGTCATTTTACCTGGGAGGAAGCATAATTTAATGGTTAATCAGCAACCAGATGGCCTGGGTTCAAATGCTGCCATCCTTACATAGATGCAGTGTTACCAGGATGGGATGAGATCTTTAGGTTTTCCACACTTCCACAACTAGTCTTAATTTTTTAAAAGTCTTCATTGATTTTGCTACAATATTGCTTCTTTTTTTTTTTTTTTAATGTTTTGGTTTTTTTCACCCCGAGGCATGTGGCATCTTTTCTCCCTGACCAGGGAGCAACCCCACTACTCCGGCACTGGAAAGTGAGGCCTTAATCACTGAACCTCCAGGGATGTGAATTCATAAAATAGGTGAATTTATACAGAGCATCTACAACAATACTTGTCACACAGTGCCCATCAGGTGCGTGCTGGCAATTACTCTCGGCCAAATTTTACAAATGAGAAAACGGAAGGTTTGGGAGGTTAAGTAGTAGTTCACCCAGGGATGTGCAATGCTGGAGATTTTTAAATGATTCTGGCACACTTATAATTGTTCTGAGGTCCATTTAATACAGCAGTGAGGTGGGAGAATGGATTCAGTATTTTTTTTTAATCTTTTGACCATGTCGCACAGCATGTGGGATCTTAGTTCCCTGATCAGGGATCAAACCTGTACCCTTTGCACTGGCAGCCTGGAGTCTTAACCACTGGACTGCCAGGGAAGCCCCAGGATTCACTGTTTTGAGGAGCATGTTGGATTTGGGGTTCTGTGATTGACTTAGTGCAAGACTGCAGAGATGCACCATTTTCAACATTCAAACGAATCCCCACTTCCAAACATGAAAATAAGTAGCAAAACTAACCTATCAATTATTTTTGTGAAAATCAACTGAATTAATAAGACGACTAGATGGGTTTTTTGGCTCATGTGCTTCAACCATGTATATGCACAGGAAGGAAGTGGGCTAATCATTTATAAATGTTCTGGCTAATGTACAGTGAGAGAGGTGAGGATTTTCAAGATCAGTGCTTCCAATCACCCTTAGCCTGACTTCATTTGCCCAGGAGTTCTCTTGGCACTTGCTGCTCAATTTTGGAAAATACCGGTCACAGTGGGCTACAGCTAGTGCTGCATACTCTGAATATCAGGTCTTCTGGTTAGCATTCCAGACCAAGTGACTAGACTACTATAAATATTCTACTTAAATAACCTACCACCATCAGATCCCCCGGAGCAGGACATGGCAACCCACTCCAGTATTCTTGCCTATGAAATCCCATGGCCAGAGGAACCTGGTGGGCTACAATCTATGGGATCACAAAAGAGTCTGACATGACTGAGTGACTTAGCACACACACGTTACCAACAAGGTTTGCCCTGAGCTCGGGGATTCTGGCATTTCCCCCACACTCAAACTCCAGTTTATTTTATCACTCAGATCTGTGTCCTCTCTGAAATGTTCTTCTGATCTAGCTGGTGTTCTGGATTGAAAAACTCAGACCTTCTCTTGCTTACTAGCGACTCTTGCCTGGGATACAAATCTCACTTCTTCCTTGCGTTGGGTGCGTCTCTCTTTGATCTAAGATCAATCCTAAATCAAATTTCCCTGGACAGAGGTGAACACTCAGAATCTATCTGATTCTATATGATTCAATTAGCTTCAACTCAAGTTAATTCAATACAACTCAGCTACTCTGAGCACCTGCTTTGAGACCAGCCCTACATGGGGCACCATTCTGCCTGACAAACAAAGGATAAAAATGCACATGGAGAAAATGTCACGTATTCATACGAACTGTCTGCCTCTCCTCTTCTCTCAACTTTAACTTCAAATAAACTCCATCGTTCCATTTTCTACTTTTTTCCCCTAGAACAAGCCATCAGGCTTTTAAGAGTTCTTGTCACATAAAAGGCAAGGCTCTGGTTTGAGATATTACCGGAGATCTGACAACTGCTTTGGAAGCTGAGTTATAGCACTGCTCTCCCATGGGTGCCACGGGCAATTTGATTTCTTTCACGTATGTGTGCGAAGACTGTGTATGTGGGGATTTCGCTTAATAAATGGGATTGTAAGAATTAAACTATATCCTAGTGCATTGAATATCATGTTACATCTCACCTTTTAAACTCTGTTCCTGCTTTGTGGGCAGTGTGTCTAAAAAACAGCATGTGCGCACATGCACACCCATCTGTACACGCTCCCACATTTACATATTGGGATTTTCGCTTGTAGCTTGCATGCTGGTAAACACAGCGATGCCACCTCTGCCAAATTTCTACATCACTGACCTGTGATATCACCCTGGCAGTCATCTCCTTGAAGATGGGACTTAGCCACAGACACAGCCGTCTCCATTAAATCTCTCCTTTCGTTTTGCTGGGGGCAGCAAGAGCCCATTAGGAAACTCCAGTGATTCTGTGTGCTTCTCTGAGCCATCACTTGCTCCTTCAGCTGCTGCCCCCACCCTACCTTTTGGTTCTCTCTTTCTGGCTGAGGCTGGTGTGTGTGCCCAACTTGGTCAAACATCCCTCATGTACACAGAGGCTGGTGTGACACCCTGGGATTAGGCTGAATTCTACACTCCACTTGTGTACCACTGTCCTTGGTAGTGACCTTCTGGTTGCCATCCAGTGAGTAGGAGTTAAACCCTCAGATGCCAGAGCAAACTAAATTGCAACCTAGAAGGAGTGGTCCATCACAGAGGGATATTCCACGTCAAATACCTTTGGAAAACTCCATACTCAAAACCCCTGTTTTAAAAAATAATGGTTCCCCAGGGCTTTCCCGTTGGTTCAGGCAGTAAAGAATATGGTTGCAATGTGGAAGACCTGGGTTCGAGCCCTGACTCAGGAAGATGCCCTGGAGAAGGGAATGGCAACCCACTCCAGCATTATTGCCTGGAGAATCCCATGGACAGAGGATCTGGGGGGCTAGAGTCTGTGGGGTTGCAAGGAGTTGGACACGACTGAGTGACTAACATGTTGACTTTTTAAAAAGCCTATTAAAGGCTCTGATAAGATTTGCAATTAAAAGGCTATTGATCTTTAACTTTGCTTGACATTGTCCTCCAAAATCTTGACCTTGGAACTCTCCACTGTCCTCAGATAGATACCCAAACATGTCTTTGTCAGCTCAGGCTGCAATAAGAGAACAGGATAGACAAGGGGGCTGGAACAGCCATTGACTTCTCACAGTCTGGAGGCTGGGGAATCCAGGGTCAAGATGCAGGCAGATTCAATTCCTGTGGAGGGTCCTCTTCCGGGCTTGCAGACAACTGCCTTCTCTGATAAATGTGTTCTCATTGGTGGAGACAGAGTGACTGTAGTGCCTCTTAAAAGGGCACTAACCCCATCCCATGGGCCTGCCTCCATTACCTCATCTAACCCTAATTTCTTCCCCAAATCCTCGCCTCCAAAGCCACCATGTTTGCGGTTAAGGGCTGTGACATATGAGTTGTGAGGGGACACAAACATTCATTCTATAATGGTATCCATTAACCAAAATTCTATGTTAACAATGCTTGTTGGAATTTTCCTAAAGCACCTTTTCCTGAATATCTTTAGGGGTATATATCACAGTGACTAGAGCAAAGATTCTGGAGTCACCAAAGCTCATGATCCAAAAGACTGACCTTCAGCAAATCTAAAAATAGTGACTATCTTCTAAGGTCATTGCAACAGTCAAATATATCAAAACAACTCAGAGTGGTTACTAGACTCCTCATAAGTAGGTAATGAATGCTAATTATTGTGAATTACCTGGGTAGACTATATTTTAGGAAATGCTAAACCAAATTATTCTTACTGGTCATACTTCAGCTTTTTTTTTTCCCCTTACTGAGTCAATTTTGGTTTCCCATTTTTAAGCTTCTGCCAAAATGAGTTCTATTATCAGTATTAAGCCCAGCATTTAATTTCTTTGTCAGCAAGGTAGCCAATGCAGTGACCCTCTGTGATCCCAGCTGTAAATCTATCAAGCTCTGACTCTGGCTGCGCTGATCCTGGGCAAGAAGCACAGAGCTGAGCTCATGCAGTGTCGCTGGGCTCCTGTCTACTCAGCTTGCATTTTCAGCTGATACTCTTGGCAAAATGGAGGAGGGGATGTCTAGGGCTCTGGACAGCCCTGAGAAGCTTGAATCTTGCTGCCCTGAGATACAGGGTAAGGAGACATGAGGCTTGCTGGGTCTGTTGTCTTATAAGCCCCCTCTCTGGGGAGTGATTAGCACAACATTGCATGGCTGCTTTGAGGGAAGGGAATCCTGAACCCCCAACTGAGATAGCCCAGAGCTTGTTGCAAAAGTAATAAAAACAAAAGGCAAACAAACAACCCCCCAACTCTCCCCCTCCACCAAAAGAAAACCCTTGCAAATAGTCAAAGCAAGCAAAAGACTCCCATTTTAGAAAGGGTGGTGTGCACATGTGCTCAGTTGCATCTGAATCTTTGTGGTCCCATGGACTGTAGCTTGCCATGCTCCTCTGTCCTTGGGATTTTCCAGGCAAGAATACTGCAGTGGGTTGTCATTTTCTCCTCCAGGGGATCTTCCCGACCCAGGGATCCAACCTGCGTCTCCTTCATGTCCTGCATTGGAAGGCTGATTCTTTACCACTGAGCCACCTGGGAAGCCCCTTAGAAATGGTGAAAGGAGGGACAAATTAGGAGATCAGGACTGACATATACTCACTACTATATATAAAACCGATAACTAATAAGGACCTACTGTACAGCGCAGCAGGGAACTCTGCTCAATACTCTGTAATGACCTATATGGGAACAGAATCTCAAAAAGAGTGGAGATATATGTATACACACACACGTGCGCACGCGCACACACACACACACACACACACAGACAATTGACTCACTTTGCTGCACAGCAGAAACTAACATAACATTGTAAATCAACTATACCATAATTTGAAAAAAAAAAAATCTTTCCGGTGTAAACTCTGGGTTTAGCAGTCTTAATTTCTGCCTGGAGATTTTCAATGTCATGGAAAAGTAGGAGGTTCTTCTACTGCCAGGGTTCATCAGAGCCAATGGGAGAGGTCTCCCCTATTCTTAGAATAATTCTGGTATCTGCTAGCTGAAGGAAGCTTTAGATTGACATTACACTAGATGAAAAATGAGGCTGAACATATAAGAGGAGAAAGTGGCATGGCAGGGCCTGGACTGGGTGAGTCAAGTAAGGCAGTCTCCTTAGGCATAAAATTTAAGAGTGCATGAAAAACAATAAACAAGGACTTCCCTAGTGGTCCCATGGTTAAGAATCCTTCTTCAGATGCACAGGATGTGGGTTCAATCCCTGGTTGGGGAACTAAGATCCCTCATGCCACAGGGCAACTAAGCCTGTGTGCCTCAACAAAGACCAGGGAGGCCAACTGAGAAAAATACATAAAGTAAAAAATTTTGATGTAATATTTTAAAGCATAACAATTAATGCAAAAAATGTATGTTAAAACACATATCGAAATTTTAACTTAAGATCAGCATTACTGAAATTTGCTTTTGTCTTGAACTCTGATTGACCCAACACAGCCCTGTGGGCTTCAGTAGGAATACGTGAGTAATAAGGAAAGGTTAGGTCAGCAAGGATAATGAATAGACAGTTTCCATTATATTCTCTTTTCATACTGTTCATGAGGTTCTCAAGGCAAGAATACTGAAGTGGTTTGCCATTCTCTTTTCCAGTGGACCATGTTTTGCCAGAACTCTCCACCATGACCCGTCTGTCTTGGGTGGCCCTACACAGCATGGCTCATAGTTTCATTGAGTTAGACAAGGCTGTGGGTCCATGTGATCAGTTTGGTTAGGGTTAGCTTTCTGTGACTGTGGTTTTTATTCTGTCTGCTTTCTGATGGATAAGGATAAGAGGCTTTTGCTATAATGCTCATTAAAATGAATATAGTACACAGAAAATAAAATTTCTGTGTTAAAATCAATGGGGTTGTGGTTTATTTAAAATTTCCTTTTCCAAATTTTCAATGATATACCTTTTGTAATTCAAATAAAAGGGGAAACTTCCCTGAAGAAAACTGTCAGTCCTTCCAAAATAAAGCTCCAATATTTCGCTCCAATAAAGTTCCAATACTTCGCTCCAATAAAGCTCCAATACTGAAGCTCCAATACTTTGGCCACCTGATGCGAAGAGCTGACTCATTGGAAAAGACCCTGACACTGGGAAAGATTGATGGCAGGAGAAGAAGGGGATGACAGAGGATGAGATGGTTGTATGGCATCACTGACTCATTGGACATGGGTTTGAGCAAGCTCCAGGAGTTGGTGATGGACAGGGAAGCCTGGTATGTTGCATCCATGGGGTCGCAAAGTCAGACACGACTGAGCAACTGAACTGATCAGACTCTCTTACATGTCTCAAGCTTGACAAAATTTAATCTGTATCTAACAGCAAAAACAGTAACTGAACATCTTTTCAATTGTCTTAAGACAAGACCAAGATTTCCATAAATGAAGAGAGGATTTGGGACAGAGATTCTCAGGATTTTGGGGGGATTTACAGGATGGATACTTGTTATTTATTTTCTACTATAGAATTTTATATTTTTATCACTATTTGATTGCTAGGGAAACTGAACTTGGAGAACAAACTGCAAACTAAAAGCTAATACAGGGAGAGAGGTAAAATTTACAGGCCTGCTTTGCTCCAAAACTCTTTTTCCCCTCCATATTTGTGCCCTGTTTATTTGTAAGGAGACAAAAGCACTAATTTCTGCCACTTTTATTAGTGCATAATGTACATAAAGTACAGTTACTTTGTTAACTGCAAAAACACTATGGAAATATAAAGTTCATTTTTTCTTTCATTCATTCATTAGCTATTTACTGAATACCAAGAAGTCAACTATTTTGATGTGAAATACTGAAGAGGACAAAAAAATAAAAATAAAAAAAAATAATAAAAAGAGCCTGATATTTGGTCTTAAAGTTTTCATAGATTTGCAGGTTTTAAACACTTGACTTAAGAGCTCTCAATTCTTGTACTTCATATCAGAAATGAAAATGGAGCTGATTTATTTTCCTGGTATATACTGTCTGCAATTGCTTATGAAGGTAGAACAATTATTCTCTAGGTAATTGTCCAAATTTCTGCTTCTCTCCTGCTGTTAGAAATTTGGCCCACAGGTCCAAATAAAGTATCTTATTTAAGAAGGCCTCCCCTTTTTTCCTCTTGGTTCCTCAGCTTACTGAATATAGTAAGATGTGTACAAGGAGGGAGACTTGACATTCTGCAGCAGTGTTTCTTGAATGAGTACAGACACTTCATTCTCGACCTCAAGGCAATTGGACATTGAATCCTGGTGTCAGAAGAAGAGCACTGTGTTCCCTGAGCTTGTTTTTAGTTCAAGGGCATGGCAGAATTCCGAGAAATGCTGCTTCCGATCTTCAGTTGGATAACTTAAATATATTTAATGACATATGCTAGCACATTTGAAGTGTGGGATTTCATAGTGAATATTGCTGGTAGGTAGTTTATTATTTATCAATCTAATGACTTAAAATTCACGATAAAAGCCTTAGTACAAGAGATTGTCTAGCTTTGCCCGAATAATTACTAATGGGCTGTTAATAGCTGTTACACTGGTAACAGGTCTATTAAACTATGCAGACCGATATTGCTTTGGTGACCTCAGGTGAGCAGCTCTCTGGAAATGGAGATACACTTGAGCAAGCAGAAGCAAAATCACAGTGCTCAGATAGGTTCTCTTAAATACAGTATCTCCCTTGATAGAAGTGCTCAAATGAAGATCAGTTTATATGAGAGTCTGGACCTTGATGTACTTTTGGAAACGTACTGTGAGAGTAAGTATCGCAATACCATAGGTGGCACAGTGGTAAACACGACTGCCAGGGCAGCAGATGCAAGAGACGAGGGTTTAATCCCTGGGTCCGGAAGATCCCCTGGAGAAGGAAATGGTAACCCACTCTAGTATTCTTGCCTGGAAAATCCCATGAACAGAGGAGCCTGGCAGGCTACAGCCCACTGGGTTGCAAAGAGTCAGACAAGACTGAGCCACTGAGAACACACAATCAAAGCACTGGCATCAGCATCAGATAATCGACCTCTCAATCCCCACTTCTTCACTTCCAAGCCCGTCTGCTGCAACCCTGGGAAAGCAACCTGACCTCTCTGAGACTAGCTGTCCTCATGAAAAATATAGGTATTATATCAAACACACAGTGTCTAGAGACCTAAATGAGACCATACGTGTGTGATGGAAACATATTAATGAGAGATTATTCAGAGATGTCCTCCTCCTTTGATTTACCAAAGAGAAGGTGTTAGTTGTTAATCCGATTTCTATAGAGTGCATCTATGCCAGAGAAGCCTTTTGCAACACAGAAGAAACCAAAAAGAATTGGACCTAAGACTCAGGAAGAAGATGGAAAGAACTCAGCAAATGAGTTAAGTCAATTAGTAAATAAATTAATAAAAAACCTAGGGGAGGGGAGAAAATTGAAGAAGGAGAGTGTGGAGACTATGGGGAGCCAAGAGCTGAGGAAGTGAGAGATGGGGACACAAGAAGCTTCCAAGTGTGCCCTTTGCGACACTGAAATAAAGAATTTGGTTTTCCATTTCACTTTGTTTTATTTTAGACTTTTTGAATTTTGAACTTTTGCATATGACCTACTTAAGGAAACTATCCAGGGGTCCTAGATTTCAAATGCTTTTATGTGCAGAGTGATTATTATGGAATACAGCACAGAGGTAGTAATGAATGAATTAGGACATTTATAATATTAATACCTACAAAAGCAATGAAGAGGATGATGATGATAATTATAATCACTATCATCACATCTGAAGTGACATTTCTATCATTAGAAATTCACGATTGGAGATGTAGGAGAAATGATACTTAGTTATCCCTTTCTTCTGTAGAAATATATTTAATTAGAAAAAACATAGGCTACTGGTCTCCTCCCCTAAAATCAACCCTAGAGAAATTAGGGAAATCAAAGGCTAAGAGGCTTTGGGGAAAATATGGAACCATCTTCATGCTATGTGTGTGTGTGTGTGTGTGTGTGTGTGTGTGTGTGTGTGTTAGAGTGGGCTATGGACTTAGACAGTGGAGAAGTCAGGCATTTAAGGAGATATTTCCTGATTGTTTCCTACAGAAACTACATTGTCCAGGCTGTTGGAGTGGTCATTATGAAAGAAGCATAACATAACTATTGGGGTGGAGAGTTGATGAAAACAACTGTTGGGTATCCATTATTTTAGCCCTTACCCTCCAATTTGCCGTGGCTGAAGGATTACAGCTAAGGACAAATACCTCTTCATGATACATCTTTTTTCCCTAAAAATTTTAAGGTGATTGAATTGCCTGTGACTATTGACTATATGGAGGAAGATCCATGTTATTCCATGGTGTCTTGGGCTCAAAGCTTGTCCTTTGCTGGGACAAGCAAGGACAACAGCAAGTTCAGAACTTAGACCTATCACATTACACAATGTATGGAGCCAGTAGCCCAGGTCACAATGACTACACACCTGAAAGTTACCGACACATTGCAAAAAAAGAAACTCAAATACATGACTATTTAAAATAGGGACAATAAATGGCGACTGCAGCCATGAAATTAAAAGATGCTTACTCCTTGAAAGAAAAGTTATGACCAACCTAGATAGCATATTCAAAAGCAGAGACATTACTTTGCCGCCTAAGCTCCGTCTAGTCAAGGCTATGGTTTTTCCTGTGGTCATGTATGGATGTGAGAGTTGGACTGTGAAGAAGGCTGAGCGCTGAAGAATTGATGCATTTGAACTGTGGTGTTGGAGAAGACTCTTGAGAGTCCCTTGGACTGCAAGGAGATCCAACCAGTCCATTCTGAAGGAGATCAGCCCTGGGATTTCTTTGGCAGGAATGATGCTAAAGCTGAAGCTCCAGTACTTTGGCTACCTCATGTGAAGAGTTGACTCACTGGAAAAGACTCTGATGCTGGGAGGGATTGGGGGCAGGAGGAGAAGGGGACGACTGAGGATGAGATGGCTGGATGGCATCATGGACTCGATGGACGTGAGTCTGAGTGAACTCCGGGAGTTGGTGATAGACAGGGAGGCCTGGCGTGCTGCGATTCACGGGGTCACAAAGAGTTGGACAGGACTGAGCGACTGAACTGAACTGAAGGGGAAAATACTGGTAACATGAAGTCAAGAAGTATTCATACTATGTATAAAATAGATAACTAATGAGGATATGCTGTATAGCACAGGAAACATAATTTAATGCACTGTGGTGACTTGAATGGGAAGGAAGTTCAAAAGGGAGGGGGATATATGTGTATGGATGACTGATTCATTTTGCTATACAGTAGAAACTAACACAACCCTGTAAAGCAGCTATTTTCCAATAAAAGTAAATTGAAACCATTAAAGAAATGAGTAGAAATAATTTGGTATCAAATACTTAGCAAGTAAAATAGAACAGTCAACAGATGGTGTAAATACCAGAAAGACACAGATGCAACTTTTGTTATTAAAGTGAAAGACAAGATGAAAGGAGATAGCAGTTCATGATCAAAGGAAAGCCAGGGAGAATGGAAGTAGACGTGCCAAAAACTAAATACTGTTCTGGGAGCCAAAAAAATGGAAGGTAGAAAACATTTGATCAAAATTAAAATTCCCGTAATTAAAGAAACATTTGGAAAAAAAAAAAAAGGAAGATTCAAGTGACTCTGGGATACTGACTAGGGCTAATAAGGAGAAATCCACACTTCAACATAATGAAGCGAAATCCCAGAATAAAGACAAAAAGTACACTCTACAAGCTTTCTGAAAAGGTGCAGATCAAGTACCAAGAAGCGGAAGTTAGATAGGCATCATGTTTTTTAACAGAGCCCTTTGTGCTCTGCCACCCATCCTGCCTGCCACCTCTGGTTGCTATTGTGCATTGTCACTTACTCTTGAATCTGAGCTGATTTTAGTGACTTACAACCAATGAAATGTGGTGGAGGTGACACTGTTTCTTCCAACACTAAGTCAAAAGAAGTCCAGCAGCTTCTGTTTTGATGATGCTCCAGATCCTCCTTCTCCAAAGCCAGCCCCCATAGAAACTTCATCCCCATGTAGGAGCTCTGGACAGGAGTTCCAGGTGAGCCAAGCCTTCTAGCAACTCCCTCAAGGCACCAGAATTATGAGTGAAGAACCAAGCTTGGATCCCTCAGCCTCAGATCTTCCAGCCCCCAGCTGCCAGGGGCATCCCCAGTTACTGGGGTCATCTCCAGCCCTTAGAGTCATCCCCAGATGCTAGGGTCATCCCAACTGAGGCTCCAGACACTATAGGACAGAAAAGAGCTGCCTTCACTGTATATTCTTGAATTCCTGACCTATAGAGTCCACGAGCATAACATTTTAAATGATTTTTTTTGTCACAGTGTTTTAAGATTGTTACACAGGAACAGATAACTAGGACACCCAGAGTATTCTTAGCAGATGCCAAGAAACTCAAGTAGGCCTACTCTATTTCATTCCTATATTCATTTATTTACCCCTCCAAATATTTATTAATTACGTGCTATTTGTCAAATGCTGTCCAAAGTGCAAGGATAAAATGTTGTGTATTACTGAGCTCATAAATAGCACAGTCATTTCTCAATTTGAGGGAAATAGTTTGACTCAGAGCTGCAGCCTCTCATTGTATATATACAGTGTCACACACACACACACACACACACAAACACACACATACACAAAGACACACACACAGCTAATACAGTATTGCATGTCATAGAGTCATAAATCAAAGAAATGAAATTTAATGAAAAAGTGAAAATACGCGAATATTGGAATGCCTCTCTACTCTCTCAGAGGTCCTATTTTGGGGCCTTTTTACAAATTTAAAATTATTTTCGTAAAAGAACTAGTGACATTCATACCCTTGCACACAAGCTTCTGTGAGTACACACACATATGGGCACAACACATATAAATCTTGCCTTCTTAACCATGTATGTTATACACAATGAGCTAACTGCTTTCTTTGAACAAAAATAAAGTTCTTGATCAGGAGGAGGTAATTACATAATGATACTAATGAAGGTGATTTTTTTTCTTTACAACAGCATATTCAAGCCCAACCATGGAGAACTCCAAAAGCAAATTCTATAAATTACTGAGATTCTAAGCATTCTGGAGCTGACATCAACCTCTGCACTTGCTGAGTCCAATCTCCTTATTTTACAGCTGGAACGATGAAGCCCCAGCAGGCAGTGCAACCAGATGGGTCATGCTATCGGCCGTGGTGCCGAGCAAGCTAAACTCTGTGAGGTCGGCTGAGGTCCCATGTAACCTGGAGGAATCCTGGCATGGATTTCAAATCCTCCTCTCCATTCTGGCACCAATTCTGGTACCCATATGTCTCTGCATACATAGAAGCCGAGGCAGAGAAACGCACGAGGATTGCCAAGGTCCTAGAATCCTGAAAATAGTTGCTATACCCCGTTGCCATGACAACCCACTTAGGAAAGTACCTAGGTGCCAGACTTAGATTTTTTTTTTTTTTTCTTTCTGGGTCCCAGAGGAGTACCAGAGTGAGATGATAGCTCTTTTATTGCTACCTAGAGAGAAGCCTTTCTGTCCTGTGCGGCTTCCTCGGGAAGATCAGCACCCCAGGGATGGCGGCTGATGTAACTTTAGCTGGTTTTATTTTCTTGGGAGACAAAGGTCTCTGATGATGGTTGTGTCTTGAAAAACAAGGGGCCTCTATAAGCTAACACATCTATGGAAACTCGTGATTTTTTTCAGCCCCAACTTTTACCGCAGTTTTGAGGCTCCCTGCTCTATTTCCCTCTACTTGTTTTCCACCAGAGCATCTGCTCCTTCCTGCAGAGGAAACATTTGTGCTGTTCAAATGGTTGGACTATGAGTCACATATTAAGCATGGGTACTTTTCTGAATGATGCTGAGCAAGGGCTTAATTAAAAGGGAGGAAGAAGTTCTGGTGAGTGGGAGCAAGGTTGAGGTGTTGAGAGCCGTGCAAAGTGCCAGCCTCCCCCTGGGGATCACTTGCTCCTTCTGGCAGGAAAGCATCATCCATCCACATTTAGGATGTGAATATCCTCTGTGAATTCCCAGAACTGCAACAGGATGTTCCCAGAACCATGCACCTGAATGGTGCGGTATCATATTGATCACCAACATTCACACTGCGCTTCCTATGTGTCAGACACTATTTTTAGCGCTTTCGTATTTTAACCCTCTAAATCCTTACAGTCACTCAATGAGGTAGGTACTAGAGAGGTAAACATTTCAAGGATGGCAACTGATGCAACTTGGCTGTGGTTTTTTTTTTTTTTTTTAATTAATTTATTTTTTACTGAAGGATAATTGCTTTATAGAATTTTGCTGTTTTCTGTCAAACCTCAACATGAATCAGCCATAGGTATACATATATCCCCTCCCTTTTGAACCTCTCTCCCATTTCCTCCCCATCCCATCCCTCTAGGTGGATACAGAGCCCCTGCTTGAGTTTCCTGAGCCATATAGCAAAATAGACTTATAGACATGGGGAGAGGGGAGAGCAGAGTGAGATTTATGGAAAGAGTAACATGGAAAGCTACATTCAGTTCAGTTCAGTTCAGTCGCTCAGTCGTGTCTGACTCTTTGTGACCCCATGAATCGCAGCATTATATGTAAAATAGATGGCCCACTTGGCTGGTTTTATCCCCTATGGAGACAAACGTCTCTGATGACTGTTGTGTCTTGAAAAATGGTGGGCTTGTATGTATCAGCTAACCGGCTCATGGACGCTCTGCTATATAAGTGGCAATTTTAGGATTTATATTCAGGCAGAGCTTGCTCTTAGCATGCCTTATCACCCCATTGACATGTAACTGTCCATCCAATTGACTAGATGGCAGTTATACTGCTAGATCACCACTTGTTCAACAGGCCACCACTTCTGTGTTCTTCTGCCTTTCTCCACAATGCCTTTGGCCATCATCTCTTCTTCCCCACATTCCACCATTGTCTTAGTTTAGGTCCTAGTTCTTTCTCACCTGGGCAATCAAATGGCAACGAGTCGCATCCCTCTGCCTCTCCCACTGGGTTCGCCCAGTCTGCTCTCCACACTGCAGCCAAAAAGATGCTCCTAAAAATGCACCTCCAGTCTTTATCACTTCCGCTTGAAATGCATATCTTCTCCATCCTTTTCTGGATCTCACACCTTTAGCAGCGCTCATGTCTTAGGCATACTCCTATCACAATAAGGTTTTTCTCTGTTTTTTTTTTTTTTGATATTTAAATATTTAGATTTTATTCTCTCTGGGTATTCCAAATATGGGAAACAGATATCTTACTAACAGAAATATTAACAGAATTATTCTGTGGACTATCTTCCCTAACAGCCTTTTATTTTTTATTTTTTTAATTTTTATTTATTTTTTTATTTTTTAAATTTTAAAATCTTTAATTCTTACATGCGTTCCCAAACATGAACCCCCCTCCCACCTCCCTCCCCACAACATCCCTCTGGGTCATCCCCGTGCACCAGCTCCAAGCATGCTGTATCCTGCATCAGACATAGACTGGCGATTCAATTCTTACATGATAGTATACATGTTAGAATGTCATTCTCCCAAATCATCCCACCCTCTCCCTCCCTCTGAGTCCAAAAGTCCATTATACACATCTGTGTCTCTTTCACTGTCTTGCATACAGGGTCATCATTGCTTTAATTGTCTGTCTGTTCTGGCTTACCCGTGACCTAATGCCAGACAGAATTTTTGCTTTTTTGTGCTTGTTTCTCCACTTCCTAAAACATTTCCTTACTCATAGTCAACAAAGAAAAAAGAAAAGAAAGTTGTATCAACAGCTACTGAATTAAAATGGCTAGTTAGATCCCGGACTTCACGTTAGGAAGTTGCCATGAAACGTTCCCTGTTGTATTTCGAGACTAATTATGAAATTGCCATTATAAAGCACACATTCCTCTCACAGAACAATTAAAAAATTCAATCCTGACAGCCACAATTAGTATACCACTCTGGAGACAAAAATTTTTTTCAGTCAGAAAACAAATGGCTTTCAGTCTCAATCCAGAATCACCGTCAGAAGCATGATTTTGTTTTCGAAGATTAATGCCTGCTTTTCTTTAAGTACCCCAAACCACACTCATTCTGCTGATGGGCTCCACTGTGATTGCTTTGAATGCGCATGATCCATTAATGCCATATGTCATAATACACCTTGTTAGGGAACGTTGTTTCAAAGTCTCAGCCATAATCGGCCGTTTTGAGAATACACACTACTGGGGATGAAGTATGGCATAGTTTAGTGAGGAATGCCCAGGGAAGGCTTGCACCTTCTTAAAGAGAATCTCTTCATTTCAGTAGATGACACCTTCTTTTCTCCAGCCATATAATCCATCATCATGGATTTCCTTCTCCTTCCTCAATGACCACAGCCAACTGCTTAAAAGCCTATTGAATCCACCTCCTCCTCATCTCCATCACTACCACTTCTGCCATTGCCTTGCCATCTTCTGGTGGAAACTGCAATATCGTCTTTATTAATTTTTCTGTCTCCTGTCTCATTCTTTCAGTGTCTTCTGAGTACTCTATCTAAAAATTAAAGTCTGCCATGCCATTTTCTTATTTAAAACCCACTGAAAACTCTCCACAGTTCACGTTCTATTACCTGGCACTCAAAGCTTTCTATTATTTGACTGACAATTATAGAAATAGATAATAGACACTCGTATCCATTATTTAAATATCAATTATTATTTACTGGGTGTCAAGGACTGGTCTAAGCGCTTTTAATATACTAACTCATTCATTCTCATAACACTCCTAGAAAATATTATTTCATCACTGTCTTACTTTCAAATTTCAAAACTTGCCATTCTTACTATATGATGTATATATGTAGTTTATAGATCATGAGATTTTACTCATATTTCTTCCTCTGCTTGGTTATGACTTCCATCTGCTTCCCATTTTATCTTCTTAACTGACTACTGATCACTGATAACTCATTTTAGATGTATTATTAGTTCCTCAAAGCCTGTTCTTCCCTTTCTTCCAAATGTGAGAAAAGAACCTTTGTCTAAACTTCCGTAACACTTTACATAAAAGCTGAACGTGGTATTCGCATGCTGAACTCTCACTGTCTCTTTATGGACACATGACTAGTTTGAGTCTTAAAGGGAAAGGACTATGTTTTATTCTGTATCTACATTTGTATTCCACCCATTTCCAGCAAATGCCCACTAAATACTTATTGAACAGAATAGGTACTTTCCTGCATATTCATGAAAAAGAATATTTACATGGTAAACATGACTGAGCATTAGTGTAAAGAGGATGTTGGGAGGGGCAGGAAAGAAAAAGAGCTGGGGATGAAAGCAGACGAACAAGTTTAAACCAGGAAAACGTCATGAAAAACTGTATTTTTGAAACAAAGGAAAGAAAGAGAAAAATAATATTCCACAGTCTAGTTGTCCATGAGGTATTTGCAAGCTTGCTTTTGGGCATGGAAATAAGGTACAGAGAATGTATTTGGAAGAATGGTGGTATTGAAATAACCATGTGGTGAAGTATCTTAAATATTATTGGAGAATGACTGTTGGTATTCCAGCCAATATGGAACCACTTACGTTCTTGCACCAGGCAGGAGATTGACTAAGAAAGCAATTAAGAAAGATTATTAAGCAGCTGTTGGGTAGATCAGACATTAAAGATGACAGGAACAAGGAGAGTAGACAAGAATATATTGCATACTGTGAAAATAAATTGTGGTGTATATATATATGACAGAATACTATAGAGCAATGAAAAAAAGAAAAAAAAAAAAGAAATGAAACCATCTAATCTAATCACCATGGATGGACTGCCAAAGAGTGATTCTGAGAGCAAAAACAGCATGGCTACATTTACATATAATGTAAAATATGAAAAAAATATTAGTTATTTTTGAAGGAAACAAATATGAACAAGCATTTAACTTAATTGTTGAAAAGTCATTCATGAGAAAGATAAACAATAAATTTAGGAGATCAGTTGTTGTTTATAGAAAAAGAAAGAATATGCTTGTGAAACTATGCATGACTTTCTTCTTTTTTCCAATATTTTATTTCTTACCCTGGTGAGTGGGCATATTAGGTACTCATTCTCAATGTGCTGTATAGCACAGACACATATGATAGTAGTAATAATAAATAGAAAGCAATGGAAAATGTATTTTAAGAAGGCTGAGCACCAAAGAATTGATGCTTTTGAACTGTGGTGTTGGAGAAGACTCTTGAGGGTCCCTTGGACTGCAAGGAGATCCAACCAGTCCATTCTGAAGGAGATCAACCCTGGGATTTCTTTGGAAGGAATGATGCTAAAGCTGAAGCTCCAGTACTTTGGCCACATCTTGCGAAGAGTTGACTCATTGGAAAAGACTCTGATGCTGGGAGGGATTAGGGGGCAGGAGGAGAAGGGGACGACAGAGGATGAGATGGCTGGAGGCATCACCAACTCGATGGACATGAGTCTGAGTGAACTCCGGGAGTTGGTGATGGACAGGGAGGCCTGGCGTGCTGCGATTCATGGGGTCGCAAAGAGTCGGACATGACTGAGTGACTGAACTGAACTGAACTGCAAATATAGCTGCAGGTAGAAAGGGGAAGAAAAGATCCACAAATTAATATAAGGGAAAAAAGGAGTTAAGATCTTTACTGAGGCATTTCAGGTCAACAAAAGCACAGACGGATGAAGACAGCAGAGCCACTTAAGCGACTGACATCTTGGAGAGAGTGTTTCATATTTCTGAGTAGAGTTATGATGTTTAGATATAAAGATAGCTTAGTGACAGCAAGAAACATACGAGTGTTGAAAGAAAATTGGAGATAATCTGAGCACAGGCAATAGCTGAAAACATGTGAGCAGTGAGTTCACTGAGGGACAGGAGGGAAAAAAAAAACAACAAAGGGTCTTGAAATGCTGCAGAGTTAGTGAGCCTGGTAGAAAGGAGAGTGAGCAAAGGAAAAGTGTGTTTATTTGTTGGCAAAGGCTCCAGAGACAAGTCAGCTTTTTATTGAGTTCGAACATAAGGAGAAGTACCCAAGAATGTAAGCCTTTCATCACATTTGTTTCATCTGTCACTGTATTTACTTTCCCTTGAGAATTTAAATGGAGATAGATCTGAGTGAATTTGAAATTTGCTATTTTATAATGTTAAGTCCAAAACTTCTAAATAGTTTTGAAAAATCATCAGGTCTGTTAGAGATTTATTTAGAACGCTTTCAAATGTGCCTGTCTCTTAAGTTTCAGCTATTTTTTCCTCTTCTACACATTATCACCTACATTTGACTTTCAAAAAGATAAAACTATGATTGTTGCTAATATGTATTGGGATGTTTCTATATGACAAGAAAGACACAAAACTTGTACATAGATGACCTCGTTTATAATCAAGGACTTATTTAATCCACAACTACTTTTTAAGCAATATGCTTCTAGTATGCACAGACACTGTCCTAGGTGCTGAAAATACGACAGTGACCCAAACAGACCCAAATTCTTGCCCAGAGTTTACCTTCTTGTCGGAGGAGAGAGCATAAGTGAAATACATTAGTATAATATAACATACAGTTTTGTTGTGTTTGTGTTGATATAAATAATGAAGGAAGGGGGCTGAAAGTTCATGAGGGTGGTATTTAATTTTAAGTAGGATGATCAGAGAAAGTCTCACCATTTTGCTGATTTGATTAAAGCCTGGAGGAGGGAAGGAAGTCAGTGGTAATAATGATGTGGGAGCAAACTCACAGCAAAGGGAATGGTAAGAATGAACGCGGACATACCAATAGGATGGAGCCTGATTGTCTGGGGTGTGACCTGTACTCTCAGGGCAGGGAGAGGAGTAAGAAATGGGCTTGGAGATGAATGGGAGGGGAGGGAAGAGGAAACTAGGAAGCCCTTTCAGGAAATGCTGCCTTTAATTTTAGTGAGATAGGAAGGCTCCATTAGGCTCCGAGCAGAAACGTGGCCTGATTTGAGTTTTATTTTAGCAAGATCAGTACAGGAAACAAGGGCAGACATAGAGGTGCCCAGGGAGGGGGCAGGTGGGAGTTGCTGATGACTTAGACCAGGTTTGGAGCTGTGGAAGTTGGAAGAAATAATATTTTTCTGGCACAAAATGTTTTGGTTGTGATGTGAATATGCAATTTTCTTGTTAATGCATATGTGATTTTGAGACTAAGGTAATTGTAAGGTCCTTTCTGATGGATAAGCATTCTTTTTCTTTTTTTAGACCACTGGGAAGCCATCATTGTTCCACACGCTATGGCTACCCTACATGAAATGACCTCCATTTGTTGCATACGAATAGAAAGCAAATTCTTTATCTCCTTAAATGACTGCAATAAAATTACTTCTAATGGCTGGTTACAGTGCCATTTTTACAATGCCAAGACAATGTCTCATGTTATTAAAGATGAAAGATGTTAAACATGAAAATCTGATCCTGCAGTACTATCTTTCCATTTTGAACCATCACGGCACAAAGAAAAGCACACTGCTGATAATTTAACACAGTTACAGATCTGGGGTGAATTTTATCAAACTGACATTAAAACATGCCATGCTAGTGCAAGTCAGGTTTGTTTTCTCACTGTCCTTGTTGTTGTCTAGTCACTAAGTCGTGTCCGACTCTTTCACCACCCCATGGACTATAGCCCACCAGGCTGCTCTGTCCATAGCACTCCCCAGGCAAGAATACTGGAGTGGATTGCCATTTCCTTTTCCAGGGGGTCTTCCTGACCCAGGGATCAAACCTACATCTCCCACATTGCAGACAGATTTTTTTTTTTACTGCTGAGCCACCAAAGAAGCCCTCAGCCTTGTTTACCAACACCTTAATAGATAAATGTTACTAGCAACTGAGCTACCAAGGAAGCATGGACATTCACTGGGCATCAAAATAATCACAAATATCAACAAAAAGTAGTTGTTAGTTATGAGGTCATCCCTGGTAGCAAACTGCCTAGTCACATGATCCAGGAGACACTTTATATCTTTTTAGACTAAATTCCACAGAAAATACAAAAATAGCACTAAGTTCAGATAATAACAATAAATATCCTACTAGCTCTTATAATAATAAAAACAGTATGATATTTTGTTATGATTCTTCTCAGAAAGAAGTAGCTATATTAGTCATACAGTACTCCAAACTTACTATGTAACAACTTACCTCCAACCTCAGTAGCTTGAAGTAGCAAGCGTTCATTTCCATGGACCTGCAGCATTATTGGGTCTGTTCCCCTTGGCAGGGCCTAGTAAGGCGGTTCTGCTTCAAGGTGTGGGTCAGTGAGTGAGATGGGAGAAGCTGTTCCTTATGTGTTTATCCTCCTTGAACAGGGGCCTGGTTAAGGCATGTCCTTTTCAGTGATGGCAGAAGTGCAGAAGAGATGGCCAACCTGAGAAGTTCAAGAAGGGATGGGCTACAGTTCAGTTCAGTTCAGTTGCTCAGTCATGTCCGACTCTTTGCGACCCCATGAACTGCAGCACTCCAGGCCTCCCTGTCCATCACCAACTCCCGGAGTTCACCCAGACTCACGTCCATTGAGTTGGTGATGCCATCCAACCATCTACAGTTAAGCTGTACTAATTTACAAGAGTTGACTGTTTTATCTTAGTGTTTTGTGAGTTGGTTGTTTAAAAACAGCCATTATCAAGAAATAGACAGAGGATAGATTTATGGACTTGGGGAGAGGGGAGGAGAGGGTGAGCTGTATGGAAAGAGTAACATGAAAACTTGCATTACCGTATGCAAAACAGATAACCAACGAGAATTTGCTGTACATCTCAGGAAACTCAAACAGGGCCTCTGTATCAACCTAGAGGGGTGGGATGGGGTGGGAGATGAGTGGGAGGTTCAAAAGGGAGGGGATATATGTATACCTATGGCTGATTCATGTTGAGATTTGACAGGAAACAGCAAAATTTTGTAAAGCGATTATCCTTCAATAAAAAGATAAAAAAAATTTTGAAAAATAAATAAAATATTTAAAAAGCCATTATTAAAAGCTATATTCTAATAAGTTACAAGTAAGTACATTACATTAACAGCAAAGATAAATATTTAAAAATCACTTTCTCACTATGTTTCTATATTCTCTTAGTATCTAGAATCTTAAGGTGATTTAGGTCTATTCTCTTCGTATAGTAGAAATACTATAAATGGTATGTGCCTGTATGTCTCTTCCCAGCATTGCGTTCACCAGTGTCTCCCGGTAGCTTAAAACTGACAGTAGTGGGAATGCTGATACCATGGAAAATAGCCAATGCTACAAATCAAAACATTTTTCCTCATGTTTTTAACAATTGATTTTTCACCCACACTGTTTAATAAGTGGAGAGCAGGTTGTTGAACATTTTCAAGGAGAACATTCATTTTGAGTCTTTTCTTGCGTTACATTAGGTCTGCAAATACTGCATTGGCCAAAATCAGGCAGTAATGAAATACATTCCACCTTCAGTCCAAATGTAACCTGGAAGGGTTAATTCTCATTTCATGCTGGATTTATTTCTGTGTCTTTAACCCTGGTTTTTGCCATTTTTGTTATTATAATAATTCATAGTAGCCTGCCTCAGAGAACCCTGCCCCCCTCTGCCTGACCCTTAAACTAACATGCTTCTGTTTAGCTCACAGGGAGATAATCTGACCCTGATCACCTGTGAATGTAAGGAAATGAAAATAACACATCCCCCTGCCTGAGACTTGCCATTCTAGCAAATATTTGCAAGAATTAAATGGTCATTTTTTTTTCCTCCCTCCCTCTATCTCTGATCCATAAAAAACCTGGCATCCAGGCCCTGGAAAGATGCCATCTTCTGCCATCTTCTTGGTCAGCTGGCTTTCCAAATAAAGTCATTTTCCTTGCCTCAATACCTAGTCCTTTGGATTTATTGGCCTCTCGTGTGGCGAGCAGAGTGAGCTTGGACTCAGTAACAGATCTGGTGAGCCAGTGCAGGAGCCTTGCTGCTCATGTCTAGCCAGCCCTGATCAGGGAATATTAAGAGACAAGGCCCCAGGCAGTTGCTGGGACCATTGGTCCTGAGGGTCTTCCTTTCAAGTTTCCCTGAAGTGGCACTGATTGCCCTAGCACTTGGCAGTTGAGGCAAAGAACCGGCAAAATGTATTTTTAGGGTAAGTCTACCCAGTTTGACAGCTGGTTGGTTCATTTGTGGTTTTGTGTGCCTTTTTGTGTTATGAGTCAATGGCTCAATTTTGTAGCCTAAGCCACTCTGGTATACACAAGGGGAACATAGCCCCCTCCTCAATTTGGGCTTTTCCTTTATAGGACAAGCCAGTTTGGTTGAGGTACCCTGTCAGAAGGGGTAGGTGTTGCTGGACTCTGGGAACTGATTCATTGGGGAGCTAGTTTTTGTGGAGTGAGCTACCTAGTTGGAATTAGGTCATTTGTTTTATAGGGTAGATTTATTTTATAGGGTAGATTTATTTACCTGAGTTGGGAGCTGGTTCAGTTGGAACCAGTTCATTGGGGAACAAGTTTTCATGGGGTAGGCTGCCTAGTTGGAATTAGTTCATTTGTTTGTAGGGTAAATTTATTTACCTGAGTTGGGAGCCAGCTCTTCTGTGCATTGATACAATCTGTTTGCGTCATTTCTGTTGAATGTCTTTTGTGTTTTGGTGTTATCAAACTTATTTTTTAAAGGCCTCCAATTAAAATAAATAAATTTATATTAAAAAAACACAAACCTCCAAGATTGAAAAATAAGTAAATAAACTACTATGCAATTTAAAAAAAAAAAGGCAATTTCATCTATTCTGAAGGAAAGCTCTTTGGGGTGCATATAAAGTTCAGAAGAGCAATGGACCCTGAATAGTTCACAATTACACAGTCTCATAGTTAGAAGCACCTTCAAAGGAGAGGAACATTCTGATAAGAAGCAAGCCTGGGGGTTTCCTTGGACTTGAAGTGTCCAATTCTAATTTCCCCTACTGGAATTCTGGGTAACTTTGACAGTAGGGAACAAGTTGATTGATTCTCTAATAGATATCACTCTCCCTTGTAAATTAAATGTTCAAATAAACTTTTACCCAGAATAGCTTGATATAATGGTCCCACTGGGGCCTTTTTGACCTTATCCTATATGGAGAGCTTTGGCTCCCATCTGGGGGGAGGAGGCTTTGGCTCCAATCTGGAGTGTTCTCCCTATGGAGGCTGTGTATAAGGCACTTTGGACAAGGGTCACAGGTCTAATGGGACTGGGAAGTCACAGTGTGACTTCCAGCTGGCTAGGTTTTGGTTCATTCTGGCTACTTTGATAACAAGACAGTTATTTTGTTACATTAGTCTACCATCTTCTCAGTCAGCCAGCTTTCTGAATAAACCCATATTCCTCCTCTCAACACCTCATCCCTTGCATTTATTGGCCTCTCCTGTGGTGAGCAGAGTGAGCTTGGACTCAGTAACAAACTGAGGGCACAATGGGATGGATTGTGGAAGCTAACAGTTCAACCTACCACAGGAAATGGCACAAAAGCCAGGTGGACAGGGAAGTCAGTGTTTCCATATACAAGTAAGTACAGATAGCTTTGATTTTCTTCAAAAGCAACTATCACTCATTATTTCTAACATTTCCTAGTGAAAAATAAATATTAAAAATAGAAATTTGAATTACAAAATAGATTATCAATTTCTACTTATAAAACACTCTTTAATTATGAATGTAGACAAAACTGAATAAGTTGGCAAGAGTTGCTTGTTGGTGATTCCTAAACACTAGTAAGCATAATTCCAAGTAAATTTTTATTTCATTCTGAATTGATCATATTCCACCCAAACCTTGATTCTTTCAAGATACTGCAAAGCTGACATGGCCTATGAGAGAAAAACAAAAAAAAAGCCTCTAAGTTTAACTCCAATAATTTAATAGTCTTCCTTTCCTTACATGCAGATTTGTCTGTTAATTGGAAATAGTATTCCCAGCTGCACTGAGAATGTTTTCTGAACAAAGGGAGGAGGACATCTTAAAGATCGCAGTGGAAGTTAAGGCAAACCATAATTTACATTTCAGAATATAAATGCCCCAGGGAAGCCTTCTTCCCCTGCTGCCTAGAACTTTGACTGGCATTTCAATAGGATGCCACCAAATGGGAGGCTGGTCCCAGGAAACCCATCCTCAAGGTTTCCAATGACTGTAATTCCAGGCATCTGATCTGAGAAAAATAATGCCTATGAGATCAGGACATTTAAAAATTTAAGGCATCCATGAAAGCCAATGAGGACCAGAAAATGAACCCAAGGAGGAGAGCAAGGACATGGGTCCTGAGAGTTGGTAGAGGCTTCACTCTGGAGATCAGATGTATTTCTAATTCAAATTATTTCAGCTTGTGTGGTTATCAACAAAACGGCACAGAGAAGATATATGTCCCACCTCTACCCCAAAACTCATCCTCTCCAGAAATGATTTTCCATAATCTCTTTTAGATTTTAAGCATTATAAAAATTGCACCTTGTTGGATATATAAAATTCTGTAAATTCCTGGATAAAATTTTTATTTTGGATGCTAAAATCTGGCCTCTTTAACTCTAAAAAACATTTTAAAAATGAGATAAACAAATTGAGGTAATTCAGAGTTCTTCTCTGCTTGTCTCTACTTAAATGTTGACAAATTTCTGTATCACTTCTTCTCTTTTCCAGTTCTCTAAAGCGTGCAGCTGGAAAATAGTAACCAGATTTTAATCTCTTATGTTTATTTTTTCTTCTCTTGCTTGTATTTTTGGTGCCATATATAAAAAAAAAATCATTACCAAGACCAATGTTAAGGAGTTTTTATTCTAGGAATTTTACAGTTTTAAGCCTTACATTTAAGTCTTTTTTAAAAACCTGAAACAGTTGACTAATATTAACAGTATTATATTACATTCAGGTGTACAACATAGTGATTTGATATTTTTATAGAGTATATTTCATACTAACTAACATATTGACCCTATTCCTTGTGCTGTATTTCAAATGTTTTTACATTATTTATATCTAGTAGTCTGCATCTCTGTAATCCCCTGCACCTATCTCGCCCCTCTGCCAATCCCTTTCCTTTGTGGTGACCTCTAGTTTGTTCTCTGAATCCGTGCCTTTACTTCTATTTTATTTATTCATTTGTTTAATTTTTTAGATTTCACATATAAGTGGAAACACACAATATTTGTCTTTATCTAAGTCTTTAATACATTTTTTAGTTAATTTTGTAAATGGTGGAAAAAAGGGTCCAGTTTCATTCTTTTGCCTATGAACATTCAGTTTTCCTATCACCATCATTCAACAGACTGTATTTTCCCTATTGAGTATGCTTTACTTTCCTGTTGAATATTAGCTGACTACATTAGTGTAGATTTATTTATGAATCTACATAGGATAGATTTATTTCTGGGTTCTGTATTCTGTTCCACTTGTTTCTGCTTCCTTTTATGCCAGTACTATACTGTTAATTACTATAGCTTTGTAGTATACTTTGAAGTCAGGCATTGTGATACCCCAGCTTTGTTCTTTCTCAAGATTGCTTTCGCTACTGAGGGAGTGTCTTCAGTGGTTCCATACAGATTTTAAGACTTTTTTTCTCCTTCTATAAAAAATATCATTGGAATTTTGAAAGATATTGCTTTGGATAGAACCTATAGATACCTTTGGATAGTATAGATATTTTAACAATATTAATTCTTCCAATACATGAGCAGGGAATATATTTCCATTTATTTGTGTCTTTTTGAATATATTTTTCCATTATCATAGTTTTGAGAGTACAGATCTTTCACTTTCTTGGTTAGATTTGTTCATAAGCATTTTATTGTTTTTGATGTGATCACAAATGGGATTCTTTCTTTTTCAGACAGTTAATTTGACTGCATAGAATTGCTACTGATTTTTGTATGTTGATTTTTATATCTTACTACTTTGCTGAATTCATTCTCACATTTATATCTGTAAATAAAAAATATTGTGGAGTTTTTAAGGTTTGCTGCATAAAAAATCATGTCACCAGGAAATCTAGACAGTTTTACATTTTCCTTCCTGATTTTTGATGCCTTTTATTTTATTTTCTTGCCTGATTGCTCTGGTTAAGACTGCCGTTACTAGTGAGAATGGGCAAATCTGTCTTTTTCCTCATCTAAGAGGAAAAGCTCTGATTCCTTTGTCGTATATTCTGCACGTTGATATTGTTTTATTTTTTCAGTTGCATTAGTTATGCATTCATCTTTATGCTCAAGATTCTCCCATACATGCAGTTCGATCTACCTTCAGCAGTCTGGGAAAAACAAAAGACGTGTTTCATACGGCTACTCACAAGCAGCTTACATCTCGCTGTGTGGGTTTTCTGGTCCTTTTATTTTTTTGCTTTGTTTTCTACATGGAATTTTTCTTTGCCTCGCTGGTCTCAGTGCTGCTGTCACTGTTCTGACTGAGTAGAGTCAGTACGGGGCCAATTATTGACCTATATGCAAGCTAACTCATCCTGTCCCTGGGCTCTGTAATATCCAGACTGAAAACACCAATGGTGTCACTATCTCCTTTTACTGTCATTTCTCACAGAAGCACTCTTCTTGGTGTGTTTTGGGATGTCACTTCCTTACTCTGTTGAGTCCTATCAAAGTTTCATCTTTTAGAGCCTTAAGTATCTATACTTGTAAAACATGAATAAACTGAAACCTTAATTAAATAGGGTTGGGAGACCAGAAAAGGGAGCTTTCATGCCCCACAATGAGGGTGGAGCCCAACAGCAAGGAGAAAACCCTCCTTCTTTCCTGGGAAGGGCTCAGCCAATGAAAATCCATGGGCTCTCTCTGTTTACTCCAGCCCTTCCAACTTCTTTTTCCTCTGTATAAAAGGGTTCTCCTTTCCTGCCTGTGTGGGAACTTGTATATAACTCACACAAGAATACAGATCTTGAATTGCAATTCTTTACTGATCCTGAATAATTCCATCTTTGCTGGAGAACTATCTGACACATTCTATTTGTAATCCAACTCTGACATGGAGTACTCTGTACTCCAACTCTGACATGCTTTAACGGTTAGGAGACAAGGAGGCAAGAGATAACGCTAAAGCTGTGGTACATATACATAATGGAATATTACTCAGCCATTAAAAAGAATGCATTTGAATCAGTTCTAATGAGGTGGATGAAACTGGAGCTTTTTATACAGGATAAAATAAGTCAGAAAGAAAAACACCAATACAGTATACTAATGCATATATATGCAATTTAGAAAGATGGTAATGATGACCCTATATGCATGACAGCTAAAGAAACATAGATGTATAGAACAGTCATTTGGACTTTGTGGGAAAAGGCAAGGGTGGGATGATCTGAGAGAATAGCACTGAAACATGTAAATTATCATATGTGAAACAGATAGCCAGTCCAGGTTTGATGCATGAGACAGGGTGATCAGGGCGAGTGCACTGGGATGACCCAGAGAGATGGTATGAGGAGGGAGGTGGGAGGGGGGTTCAGGAAGGGGGAACACATGTACACCCATGGCTGATTCATGTCAATGTATGGTGAAACCCACTAAAATATTATAATTAGCTTCTGATTAAAATAAGTAAATTTACAAAAAGGAGATAATGCTTAGCCATATATATTGCTCCTAAACCAGTACTGCAAAATGTATAAGCATAAAATATACTAGTTACTGTGATAAAGACGATGGTAAGAGGATGCTTTCCTTTTGTCTGCTGCTGCTGCTGCTAAGTCGCTTCAGTCATGTCTGACTCTTAGCGACCCCATGGACAGCAGCCCACCAGGCTCCTCCGTCCATGGGATTTTCCAGGCAAAAGTACTGGAGTGGGGCTACTATCACTCTAATCAGAATGGCTATTCAGCTAATGTGTACCAGGATATCTACAGCATCCATTTTGATTGGTTCCTGCCTATGTTACATGTGCTGTTAAACAATGTAAGGATCACAGTTATCTGTGATGCTTGCAAGGTACACTAAGAATAATCTGACAGCTTGGAAAAGTTGGTAAGGAAATAATACTTTGGAAGTTCTTGCTGTTTTTCAAAATGGTGGAGTTGCCAATATCTTGTTCTCTATTTGCTACAGGAATCTATTAAAGAATCCGAGGAGAATGTGCCCATCCATTTGACAGGAAACAAGATGTGGTGTAGGTATACTAGAGCAAAGTAAATCTGTCACTGCCATATAACTAAGCCTTGGTTTCCAGCCAAAAGAATCGCAAAAAGATTCACTGTTTCCCCCTACTTTGAGTTATTAATTATGACAAAGCCTAATGTCTACATTGTCCCAACTTAAGCAAGCCATTCCTACAAACACCTGCCAACTTCATCCATTGAGATGAGATGCAGATATCAACCTTACTCAAGATAACACTTTCTTGTTTCAGGCTTCATCCTTTGACTTATTCTTAATGTCACATGAGTGCAATTTTATATTTTTGGAAGATGGTTAGGGTCTGCTGACTATCCTTACATACAGACTGCCTGGAGCTAACTCTAAGTACAATTCCAGGAGTGAGAAATAAAAAGAATAAAAAAAGTAAACAAGGGTTCATGTGTTGGTATGTTAAAGTTCTAGGCAACCAAAGGAAAAACCTGGAAACATTATTTTATCTGTAATGATGAAAGCTTGAGGTCTTTTGGACACAGGAGGTGGTTAAAAGGGCCTTCAAATTGCAGGCTTAGAGATCTCCAAAATGCCTCTTCCACAGCTGTCCTCCTAATGCACCTTTCAGAGGCTCTGCTCTGTTCTGTAATGGGTTTTGAAAGGTTCTACTCCCATAGAAAGATTCATCCCTTTTTCTCTAAGCAACTTTTGCTGAAAGCAAAACAAAATAGGCCTTTGAAGTAGGGGAAAAAAACAAGCACTTAAGACATAAAAAGGGAAGATTTCAAATTTTGAAGATTAATACCAACTTTAGGGTGGTATTGTTGGAGACCAGCAGTGTCCAGCGAGTTCTGACGGCAATTTGATGACTCTTTGAGCTGGACGCTGAAAATAGGACACTTAAGAGATAGGTCACTTACAATACTGCCAGTATTGCAGATCACTGATATTCACCAATATTGATAATCCTTGGAGCTCTAACAATTGCTTCTAATTTCAGTTAAACTTGGGCTTCCCTTGTGGCTCAGCTGGTAAAGAATCTGCTTGCAATGCAGGAGACCTGGGTTCAATCCCTGGGTTGGGAAGATTCCCTGGAGAATTTCATGAGGTTGCAAAGAATCGGACACGACTGACTGACTTTCATTTTCAATAAATCTCTTCAAGCAATGGTTGCTTCTTACAAGTATGGTCCCTGAACTAGTGAAACAACATCACTTGGGAGCCATTAGAAAAATTCATTCTCAGGCCCTACCCCAGAGCTACTGAATCCAAAACTCTGAGGGTGGGCCCTGCAGTCAGTTTTAATGAACTTTCTGATGCATATTGCATTTAAAGAACACTGTTAACGAGCATCTTCCCAGGAAGAACGTCATCCAAGGTCACAGCCATCCTACTCTCCCTCTGGATGTCTCCATTTTCTCTGTGTAAAATATTCCTCTGGGAAACTGAACAATGTTCATATAAAACTGAAAAGGACTGGCAGAAATGTCTAAAGTACCAGGAACTGAGAGTGAGGGCAAAGTATGATATTTGGCAAATAACCCCAAGTCCGCCCCATCTGGGGACCTTGGTCTCCATCTAGATGAGAATTCTGGTTATTGGAATCTCTATGGCTCTGCTTCTCCAGCTCCTAAACCTGCTTCTGGCCTCACCCTCACTGGGTGACCAGCCCAAATCCCCTTCTCCCACTGGTTCTCCTAGCTACCTTGGTGTTTTGGTTTGTTCTCAACCTTGCCTTCTCCCTTTAGTTTCCCATTGCTCTTCCTATCAGGGCTCAAGATGAAACAAACCCTGACTCAATGAGAGCCCTAGGAGGCCAGCATTCCCTGGGGAGGGTAATTAGCACTGCTCTGCCTACTCTCATTCTGTAAACTTACAGATTGATATCTTCCAATATATCTAATACAGCAGCCATTTCTGGAATGAATGAAGAAACGGATTGAGAGAAGCTCAGACAAACAAGTCCCAAGGTGACATAATTCTCAAATGCTTGATGTGGAAACCAAGCCTGCAAATTTCTCCTTGCCCATCCCACGCCACACTCCCTCAGGTGTGTCAGCCTCCTGTTTTGTCTGGAAGGTCTGTATTGTACTTCTGCTTTGCAGGGACAGAAGTTTAGGGCTTGAAAGTTACAGATGTTGCTGAGTTTGCTTGGTTCTATTTATAACCGAAACATAACTGGTGCTGTTGTTTCAGACACAGATCATGGAAAAAAAGGTAAAACAGTTCTTAATCACTTGGCATTTCTTTCCTCTTCTTTCACAGAGGGCAGTGTTACTTTTTCATCTGCACTTTAAAAAATGCCCTTGGGAAATGCCAGTGAAGATGAAGGAAGAAGAGAAAGATGGGGTTTATCCTGGCAGGCTTTGCAGGTCAAATGTAAAACAAAGGAGGACAGTGGTGCATATAAAGGAAAAAAATCTTTTTTTTTTTTTCTGCTTTAATCAACATGGGAGTAGGACAAGCATTAATTAATATTTTTAAGTTTAAAATAAGGGTGTGCCAACTGAAGTCAAGGTCAGGAGTCCAAGTGGTGAGAAAGATTCTAGTATGAGAATCTATATCAATGACATGGAGTTAACCCACATCTTTTCAGAATGGACTCACAAAACCATTTTTATCTCTCTTTTCCAATCAGAATCAACTATATATATATATAACTACATATATATATATATATATATATATATATATATATATATATAACTATATATAGTTGGATATCTTTCTCTCTCCTGAGGCAGCAGCCCAGGGAAACAGGCTTAAAACGGCAGCTGGAAAGATTTGAGCTGGATACCATCAGGGTTGCTAGTTGTGTTCTTCTAGGACAAGTTACTAGGACCTACAGAAGGCTCCCTGCGCACAGAGCTGAGGACCTTTGACTCTAGAGCTGCCTGTCGTCCTCGCCTGAATGTGGAAGTTTCCCCAGATGACCTCTGCAGTTACTCGCAAAATAAGGGTCTCACGACCAATCACCAACCTGAATTTAAACCCTGGTTCTACTTAGTTTGATCAGTACTATTTGGGGGCAAATAAATCTCTATCTGAGACTCTGTTAACCTCATTTAGCACCTGCGAATAATTCAGTTTTTTGATATGACTGATCTTCTCAGCAGGATCAAGTTACACACTATTGGGACTCAGTGCTAAACGAAGCGTGAGAGCCCCTTGTGCAAAAATTATTGAAAATTTCAAGATGGCAACGGCAGAGAATTAACCCCAGCACAGGACTCTTGTGAACACAGGATGCTTCTTGGTGCAAAGTCCTGGGGGCTGTGCAGGTCACATGCCCATGAAGCCTGCAGCGCTTCAGGATCTGCTGGATCATCAGTGTCTGTGAACCTAGCAGGTTTTGCTCGAGGACCCAGATCGAGAAAACCCGAGTGGATGCGTGACCCTCTACCAAGGCCTGGCAGGCCTCATACTGCTCTGTTACAGAACTGCCCTGAGTGGGTTATGCAATGGTATGAAACAGGCCCTTTTTTATGGATATGAAAGTGAAAGTTGCTCAGTCATGTCCGACTCTTTGTGACCCC
Organism: Capra hircus; assembly: GCF_001704415.2. Lineage (NCBI taxonomy): Eukaryota > Metazoa > Chordata > Mammalia > Artiodactyla > Bovidae > Capra > Capra hircus. Next base: position 9,304,956 of record NC_030829.1, on the reverse strand, counting down.
ATGGACTACACAGCCCATGGAATTCTTCAGGCCAGAATACTGGAGTGGGTAGCAGTTCCCTTCTCCAGGGATCTTCCCAACCCAGGGATCAAACCCAGGTCTCCCACATTGCAGGTAGATTCTTTACCAGCTGAGCCACCAGGGAAGCCCTTTTATGGATTTATTTAATTCAAAAATTTTTGTACCCCCGAAGCTTATTGTTAAGATTAAATAACAAATGTAGACTACAGGGCACATTGTAGAAATAAATCAGCATTTCCCCAAATAAGTTCCAGCAATCACCTATAGGAGAAGACTGCTTCTTACAACATAGATTACCAGGTCCCATGGCAGATCTTATGAATCAAAAGCTCTGTGGTTGGAACACAGAAACTTAAATTTTTACCAAGTGTCTTGAAAGAGTCTGAAGCCATGAAAGCATTAAATGATTACAGTAAATACGTTACCCACCTACTCCTTCTCAGTTCCAAGAATGATATGTAATTTGTGTTTGACGGAAGCGTCTGTGTTAGTCAGGCTTCCCTGGAGGCTCAGACAGTAAAGAGTCTGCCTGCAATGCAAGAGACTCAGGTTTGATCCCTGGGTTGGAAAGATCCCTGGAGAAGGATTCTGTATGTAATTTGTGCTTGACAGAAGCCTGCTGCTGCTAAGTCGCTTCAGTTGCGTCTGACTCTGTGCGACCCCATAGACGGCAGCCCACTGGGCTCCCCCGTCCCTGGGATTCTCCAGGCAAGAACACTGGAGTGGGTTGCCATTTTCTTCTCCAATGCATGAAAGTGAAAAGTCAAAGCGAAGTCGCTCAGTCGTGTCCGACCCCTAGCGACCCCATGGACTCCAGCCTACCAGGATCCCGCGTCCATGGGATTCTCCAGGCAAGAGCACTGGAGTGGGGTGCCATTGCCTTCTCCTGACAGACGCCTAGCCGGTACCAACAACATGTGATTCTCAACAGTGACAAATTCCCTTTTCTGTAGCAATAATTATTGCAACAAGTGTAACAGTGCGAACTATGGTTCACTGAGCGTTTTCTACCTGTCACCTGCTTAGTAGGCACTGCAATTAATCCCATAATGCTGTCTTTCCACTTCACAGGGAAGGAAACTGAGATGCAGACATTGAGGGGCTTGCACCGCCACAGTTTGCAGACTCAGACATTATGGCCTGGCACTGCCATGATCAAGGCCTGGCTCTCGGCAGGCCCAGAGTCCAAGGTGGGCTGCCACTGGGCCACCTCTCTGAGCAGAAAAAGAAATCATGAATGCAGGTCAACTTTCCTTATAAATGTATTTTCTTTATTTTGTGATCTAAGTGCCTTGGCCTTCTTAACAGTAAATTTAGAGTCTGGATATAGAACTGTCTGGAGGCTTAAAGTGATGGAGAGGATCTCTCCCTCACAGGAGGGGCTCCAGGAAAAGTGTTATTAAACTGCATTGCTTTCTCACATCAGAAGCTAAACCACACATGCCTAGTGAGACATTTGTTACTGTCTTTTTTTTTTTGGTTAATAAATCTGGCTAAAAATACTCCAAAGATGACAAATGTAAGAGACAAAGAGACACATAAAAAAAAGTGAATGGGTGTATGAGAAAGAAAGCTACAGTAGGCAGCTAAGAAATAAGACACCAAGGGAAGTTTGTATGTATTGCATCAGTGTCTCTTTTTACTAAAGGAGTCATACAAAGACTGGTAAATGAGCTCTCTTCAGTGTTTCCTTTTCATACATATGGAGCACTAGGGGGGAAAAGACTATGCATATCTTGGTCTTCTTTTCCATGTAATTGTCCGAATCAGATTCTCAGTATCTACAAAGTAACTTTCGGGAATTTTGATTAGGATTGTGTTGAATCTTCCTGAACAGACACGTGGATATCTCCCCATGGGTTTTGTTCTTTGATTTCTCTTATTAGGGTTTTATAGTTTGTCTCACATATATTTATAAGTATGATGTGTAGTGGCATTCCTATAATATCCTGTGTTATATGTATAACATTTCTATAAATTTATTTTTGTTTCGTTTTTGTCCGCTACATTTTTCTCTCCTCAAGGGCTATAGATAATATTCTGAGCCATATCCTGTGAGCTGTCTTATAGATACTGAAACCCCCACACAGTGGTAGAAGTTAACTGCATGATGACCAGCCTGTGCCATGACAAAAGCTTCCACAATTTTGAAAACTCTCTTCAAAGAAATGGGAACAAACCAGTTCTGGAACTGAAGATTAACTGAACTGAAAGCAATCAAGGTGACGCTGACCAGAACACTGATGACAATTTCAGGATGATCGTCGGGGAGAGCCGACTGTCCCGCATACAGCCCCGTCCTCTGGCTATATGCCACGTGTGCTCAGCTGCTCAGTGTCCAGCTCTTTATGACCCCACGGACTGTAGCCTGCTGGGCTCCTCTGCCCATGGGATTTTCCTGGCAAGAATACTGGAGCTGGCTGATGTTTCCTCATCCAGGGTACTCTACTTAAACTCCCCTTTTAAAGTTCTTGGCCCCTGGCTGTCAGCAGAGGGAACTGGCCTTTGGACATGAGTCCACCCTACCACCTGGTTGGCAGCCTCCAAAAAGAAGAAAACTTTCCTCTCCACCAACCCTGGCTCTTTATTGGCTTTGGAGCGTCAAGCAGTCGGACCCCACCTTCGGTAGATGCTATTATCATTTACATATGTTGACCCATTTAATATTAATGACAACATTGTGAGAGATGCACTATTTCTGTCCCAGTTGGGGGAATGAGGAAACCAAGGTAGAGATGTTAAAACAAACAAGCACTCACGTCCACAGTCATTCAACTAGTAAATAGCTCACATGAAGCTCACACTCTGAAATCAGTGGAACGAGCTCACTTGGAAGAATGACTTCCCTAGGGAAGTTACTTTCTGTTTGGACACTAGAACTGTTAGTGAAAGATATCTTGTACATATCTCAATCATTTTATCCCCCATACACTCAGGTATGGCTGTTTCTTTTCCAAACAATTGTTTGAATAAAGGAATCCATATCTGCTCTATCTCTGTGCTTTTTCAGATAGTACTGTCCAGCATACCCCATAGTATTCTACCAATTCCAATAAGATTAATCACCCTATACTTTTTCCTGATCGTGCACTGCTCTTTATAAATGTCTATGTTCCTGGTTCCATTTGGCTGTGAGCCCTCCTGACAGGACCCCATGCTTTTCCTTTGGACAGAAGCTAGGGTTTGACTTTTGTTTCTCTCATGATGTATCTTACTGAGCCTCTTTCTCTGGTTGTCCCTGTCAGTAGAATGCCCTTTCCTTGGCCCTGAGAGCTCATCTTAACTTTTGTTCTTTCTGAGTTTTTTGATTAGGAGGAATTTGGGTGAGAAGGAGATCCAACCAGCCCATCCTAAAGGAAATCAGTCCTGATATTCATTGGAAGGACCGATGCTGAAGCTGAAACTCCAATACTTTGGCCACCTGATTTGAAGAGCTGACTCATTTGAAAAGACCGTGATTCTGGTAAAGATTGAGGGCAGGAGGAGAAGGGGATGACAGAGGATGAGATGGTTGGATGGCATCACCGACTCAGTGGGCATGGGTTTGGGTGGACTCCGGGAGTTGGTGATGGACAGGGAGGCCTGGTGTGCTGGGGTTCATGGGGTTGCAAAGAGTCGGACATGACTGAGCGACTGAACTGACTGAGGAATAGAGCATCAGGAGCTTAGATATATTCCTTATTAAACATTTGGATGTGCATCAAGTGCTGATAAACATTTTTCTGAGTGGAAACTATATTGTATTTTGTGTTCCAATATGAAATCATTCAATTATGAATGGAGTTGAAGCCAAATTTTTAAAAACCCAGAACAGGTAGATTCAATAACATAGATACTCCATGGTATTTTGGGCTTTCCTAGTGGCTCAGATGGTAAAGAATCTGCTTGCAGTGTGGGAGACCTGGGTTCTATCCCTGGGTTGGGAAGATCCCCTGGAAGAGGGGATGACAACCCGCTCCAGTATTCTTGCCTGGAGAACCCCCATGGACAGAGGGCTGCAGTCCATGGGGTTGTAAAGAGTTGGACATGACTGAGCAACTGAGCACAGCACACAGCGCAGTGGTATTTCATATGTTAGACTTCGGGCAAGACTGAGGATGAATTCTAATTCAGGCAGAAGAATATTCAAAGTGTGGCCTCATACCGAGCCAAGAGCTACACTGTTCACACAACAAGTAGGTACTCCTCCACATTCATTTTGACAAATGTAGGAGATCGCTGTTGGCATTTAGATAACCCATGTCCACATTTGGGGCTCTCATCATCATGACAAAAATTGGGAACAGAATGGAAAATGTCACACTATCAGGTATTTTTCTAAGAGTACAAGACTGTGTCTCTAATAGCTTGTGTGTTTTTTTTCAGAGCACAATTTCTTTATGATGAAAAATGACAGCTCGACGTGAGTATTCTCTCCACCAAGCAGAGAACAAAGTCCACAGAGAGGAATACTAATTTTTCAGCCAATGACTATTTTGGTGCTGAAATAATTTAAATACTGTAGGCAACTGCTTTAGGTGCAGAGAAAATACATTCAGAAAAGAAGTGACCGTCCCCAGTTAATGACACGGCAGCCTGCCCATACTGTTGCATTTAGTGAAGGGCTATCCTGCTGTCTTTTCTTTTGAAGTTTCATGGAGAGACACATTAGTGGGGTGAACACTTCCATCTAAGTTTCCATTTAGGCCACCCTATTAACTTTCTGTTAAAAGCTTTTTCTTTTTTTCCCCATGTGAACATTTTCTTGTAAAATCTCTTGCCAAAAGAAAAATTCTTTTTACGAAACTTTGACTGAAATTTAGAAGCATGTTTTAAGTTACAAGCCTTTGAAAAGATGTGTAGGTTTTTCAGCTCTGTTTAAAAAGAAATCATTCTATCCTTTTATTCGGTATAGGCAAATACAGATGGATATAAAACTGCAAGCCTGAAATTTTATTTATCCTACTTGAGAAGCAGTGGGTCAAACTTTTGGTGAAATTTAAAGTACTACTTTTGCTAAAAATTGAAACTCTTGATCATTGCAACCCTAGGATGATGCTATTCACTGCTTCATCCCATACGTGCAGGTAGAAAAGACAGAATCAGTATTCTGAAACAAATCCCTAGTTGACCCCTGTGAAATATTTATAAAGAAGTCACTTGGCATCTCATAGGGGATTGCTAGTGCCTTAAATTGTGATTAGCCAGGAGAGCTAGGAAAGGGTAATTCAATAATGTGCATTAGGACCTTCTGCTCCCAAATACCAAGTGTGTTGTCTCTTGCTACTAAAGCTTAAGTCCTTTGCATGTTGAGGTTTTTGCAGTCATTTGTGGACATGCAGGTCCCTGGGAAGTTCTCAATATTAAGAACTAAGATCACAGGAAAGGAAACCATAAACAAAACGAAAAGAAAACCTACCGAATGGGAGAAAATACGTGCAGACAAAGTGACTAACAAGGGATTAATCTATAAAATTACTAACAGCGCATGCAGCTCAATTAAAACAAATGGGCCAAAGATCTAGACAGACATTTCTCCAAAGAAGACATACACATGGCCAAAGAGCACATAAAAAGATGCTCAACATCACTAATAGAGAAATGCAAATCAAAGCTACACGGAGGTATAAGCTCACACCAGTCATAATGGCCATCCTCAATAAGTCTACAAATAATACATGCTGAGGAGTGCGTAGAGAAAAGGGAACCCTCCTGCACTGTTGGGAGGAATGTAAATTGGTAACAGCCACTATGCTGAGCAGTATGGGGGCTCCTTAAAAACTGAAAATAAAACTACCACGTGATCCAGAAATTCCACTCCTGGGCATATATCCAGAGAAAACTACAGCTCAAAAAGATACATGCACCCCAGTGTTCATTGCAGCACTATTTACAATAGCCAGAACATGGAAGCAACCTAACTATCCATCAACAGAGGAATGGATAAAGAAGGTGTAGTACATATGTGGAGAAGGCGATGGCACCCCACTCCAGTACTCTTGCCTGGAAAATCCCATGGATGGAGGAGCCTGGTGGGCTGCAGTCCATGGGGTCGCTGAGGGTAGGACACAACTGAGCGACTTCACTTTCACTTTTCACTTTCATGCGTTGGAGAAGGAAATGGCAACCCACTCCAGTGTTCTTGCCTGGAGAATCCCAGGGACGGGGGAGCCTGGCGGGCTGCCGTCTATGGGGTCGCGCAGAGTCGGACACGACTGAAGCAACTTAGCAGCAGCAGCAGCAGTACATATATACAATGGAACACCGCTCGCCCATAAAAAGACTGAAGTAACGTCATTTGCAGCAACATGGATGAGCTTCAAGATTATTTTACTGAATGAAGTAAGTCATACAGAGAAAGACAAATATATGATATTGCTTATATGTGTAATTTAAGAAAATAGTACAAATAAACCTATTTACAAAACAGAAACAGAATCACAGATGTAGAAAACAAACTTATGGTTACCAGGAGGGATAGGAGGGTAGAGGTAAATTAGGAGTTTGGAAATAACATATACACACTACTATATATGAAATAAATAACCAATAAGGACCTACTCCATAGTGCAGGAAACGTCTCAATACTCTGTAACGGCCTACCTGGGAAAAGAATTTTCAAGAGTGGACATACGTATATGTATAACTGATTCACTTTGCTGTGCAGTAAAAACTAAGACATTTTAAGTCAGCTATACTCCAATACATGAAAAAAAAAAAAAAAGAACAAAGATCACATTGAAGAGAATCCTATAAGACTAATGGGTTAGTCTTGTTTTGTGAAGGCTTAGTAAAACTTGAGGTTAGATTCAATTTAGCCTTGATGACAACAGTTTAGCCTCAGTCAAAAGAGGTCATAGTGGATACTTTTAAAGAGGAAGTAGAATATCTAAACACAGTCTCTACGTAGGGTAATTGGACGCATGGATGGGCTGGCTATCACAATGTAAGAGTTGGGGGGAACGGATTTCGAACTGAGTTGTAGGATCATGCTCATGTAAGCCAGTGAAGCAAGGAAATGACCCACAGTCCTTAAGGAAGGATGAAAGTGTTCATGGAGGAAAATGATGACATAGTTGAATCTTAGAAAGAGTGTTCCATCCAGGAGAAAATCAGGGAAAGTGGATCAGAAGGAGAAACCATGAGAGAAAGAAATCCACCAAAAAAATTGTACTCTGGATGAGAAATGATAAAAGAGTTATAGCAGTATCTGAGGGAAAAGGATGAAGTTAATATATTGATACTGTGCAAGTAAAGAGCATGATATGGTTAAGGATGATTTGAAGATTTGATATGAATAGAAAATGCACGCATAGTTTTCAGCATGTTTATCGAGCAGTATTATAAGGGACTAACCTTCTATGTCACATTAATTTGTCGTTCAGGTTGCTAGACACTAAACACTTCATCTTTTAAAAATGAGTATCTGAAAATATTTCTGAAATGTAAATTTCTATTCATGTGTCTACTAAGTTGTACCAGTTCGAAGGGATGATAATCTTTGTACCTAACAGGACAGAAAAAGGACAGATTTTCAGAAACTGTTTACTGAACAGATAAACCAGGAAGTAATCATCACCATCACAATGGCAATATCTTTATTATACTGTTTACAACATACATGTCACATGTGTCATCTCATGTGATTGTACGTGAGCCAGGTAATCTCACAATGGGGAAAACTTTAGAATAGTTCGATAACTTTCTCATGGTCACAGGTCCTTTAAATCTAAGGGGTGAGATGAGAATCACAACTTTCTGGTTTACAGTAAACCAACTACCTCATCAACCAGTGTCAAAAAATGATGCTAGGGGTTCAATGATCTTCCCAGCATGTTTCTGTATCAGTTAAACAGACAGCATGTCATTGTTTGGGGCATTCCTATACAGTATTTCTTATTAATGGCATCAGTTTAGCTTGGATAAATGTGTTATTATCAATCAATTCAGCAGAGCTTTTTCTACTGTCTTCATATATTACCAGATACTAAACCCCACAATCAATACTAATATTTCTTTATTTGCAAACACATGGATATGAGCAACCATGGAGAGTGACAGAATTGTTTCATCTACAGTTATTTTAAACAGGATGATAGTAATGCACCTTAGCATGCAACTTTAAAGAAGGGAGTGATTGAGCACAAATAGGTTAATTGGTAGATAACAATTAGATTTTACAAGAGGAGTAAGTTTATCAAGTAGATAAAAAGGGAAAGGAGCTATAGGAAAGGGGACCATGACAACAAGGGTAAGATAAGAAGAAACATCATGCTGATTCATTTTCCCTGGAAACGCATGTACCTTTCACTGCACATAACACATAACCCAAGGGAAGAGAAGACACTTCCATTAGAAAGATAAGTATATGTAAAGGCATAGATATAAGTGATATCATGCAGCATTTATTTTTCTGAGTCTAGTTCTTGTTTCTTCCGCTAAGCTGTCACCTTTACTCCTGGGCATGGGTTTGTTCATCTCACAGATGACTTATGCTCATCTGGAATTGTTCAGACAAGAGGAGCTTAGGGGAGGATGGGGTGTTAAAGGGCATCGCCCATGACAGAATGGAGTCAAAGCTGCGTTTGGAAATTTCAGTAGGCTGTGGATGGATGGAGAGTTCCAAGACTTTTTGAGGGGAGGGAGACTGGGATTCTGACTCAGTTCTGTGGCTCATGCAGTCCAGACTGATCAGACGCTGTCCAGTTCTGCCTTTTTTAGACAGAACTCCTGCCTCTACCATATCACAGTCTTCCACGCCCTCCTTACTTACACACACGGTACCTTGCCCACTCCTCACAGCAACACTGTGGCATAGTTATCTCCCTCTTCATAGTGGGAATAAGGAAATAGCCTCTGGAAGCTGAAGTGCTTTTTCTTCAAAATCATACAACCAGAAATTGATGCTGCTGCTGCTGCTTCTAAGTCGCTTCAGTCGTGTCCGATTCTGTAAGATCCCATAGACGACAGCCCTCCAGGCTCCTCTGTCCCTGGGATTCTCCAGGCAAGAACACTGGAGGGGGCTGCCATTTCCTTCTCCAATGCATGCATGCATACTAAGTCACTTCAGTCGTGTCTGACTCCGTGCGACCCTATGGACAGCAGCCCTCCAGGCTCCTCTGTCCACAGGATTCTCCTGGCAAGAATACTGGAGTGGGTTGCCATTTCCTTCTCCCAGAAAATGATGCGAGAGAACTAAATATTAGATGTTTCCAAAACCAAGCTCTGTCCATTCCAACTATGTATAACAGGAGAAAGATTCTCCCTCTTCCTCTCCTCATCCTTTTCCTTCCTCTCTTCCTTGGAGTTTTATTCAGTGTTTTTACAGAAAAGGAGCAACACTGACTAGGATACAGGCTGTACAAGAGAAATCTTGGTGACAGGGAATCACTTTCATGACTTTATGAATGTATGTGCGTGTGTGTTAGTTGCTCAGTCGTGTTTGGCTTATTGTGATCCCCTGGACTGTAGCCCTCCAGGCTCCTCTGTCAATGGAATTCCCCTACTGGAGTGGGTAGCTATTCCCTTTTCCAGGGGATCGTCTCAACCCAGGGATTGTATCCACGTCTCCTGCATTGTTGGAGGATTCTTTACCATCTGAGCCACTAGGGAAGCACCTGTATGAATATAAGAAGGTCTTAAATCCCAAATACTGGTATGCATTTGGTAAGAGAAGCAAGGCATGTTAATTATGACCAGGAGAATGTGGTGGCTTTTAGCAGAAGGCATGCTCTTCAACTTTGAGCCACGCGAAGTCAGTGGTAGCTGTTCATGTCTGTCCTGCTATGCTGGGGGCTCCTGGAGGGCACAGGCTGTGCCATCACTATCACTACCTGCCTGGCTTCTGGCTCTATGTCTGGTCCAGAGCATGTGCTCAGTAAACATTCTCTTTCTCCTTTTAAACATTTGTTTTTAGTTATTTATTTTGCTGTATCAGGTCTTCATTGCAGCACGTGGGATCTCTGGTCTTTGCTTCAGCACGTGGGGTCTTTAGTTGTGGTATGAGAGAAATAGACCCCTGACCAGGGATTGAACTCAGGCTGCTTACATTGGGAGCACTGAGTTTCAGCCACTGGACCACCAGGGAAGTCCCCAGTAAATGCTCTCTTGAATGAATGAATACTTACATGAAAAAATGATTCTATGTGATGATGAATAATCTGTGTCCCTTTAGTCCTCACTGATATTATTCCTCAGGTAATCTATAATACACATGAAACATCTATGCTAAGACTCATTTTATATGCAGTGCATGGGTCTGTGCTAAATTGCGTCAGTTGTGTCCGACCCTCTGCAGCCCCATGGACTGTAGCCCGCCTGGCTCCTCTGCCCACGGAATCCTCCAGGCAAGAATACTGGAGGGGGTTGTCATGCCCTCCTCCAGGGGATCTTTCCAACCCAGGGATTGAACCTGCGTCTCTTACATCTCCTGCTTTGGCAGGCAGGTTCTTTACCACTAGTGCCACCTGGGAGGCCCTAAAATGGAGAGTTTCATGCTAAATAAATTTTACTAAAATAATGAGATTATGTTTCGTATTGCTGTTTAGCAAAAGTCTGATTTTCTCAAAAACAAACAAACAAAAAATGTTCAACCTTTTTCTGCCTTGAAGTAATTCTAAATATCAGGTTTCTCTTGCTTTCCCTATCTTTACCTTCCCTGACAGAGCATTAGTAGTCTAGACATAATGCATAGTTAATAGAGAACATTCTGCTATTACATGTGTACAAGGAAAAATAAGAAAACCTAGTTAAGAAGCCATAGCCATATAACCTTTCTATGCAATTCTTAAATCTTGTTTTAATGACTATTTTATACAAACCAGTATTGAAACACATTTAGAAAGTTTTCTGATCATTTAAACCAGAGCTCACCAGGGTAATTGTATTCTTATCATGTATTTAGGAATCAGCCTCCCCAAACAGTATTGTAGTAAGACAATGAGACAATATACACAGGCAGACTGCTCAAACAAACAAACAAACAAACAAAAGCCTATCATCTTGGACACATTAAACAGCAGATATTAGACATAACAGGAGATAATTTGACATATAAGATATCTTCATTTATTCAGATGAATCATGCAAAAATATAACCATCACAACCGGATGGTGCTGATGATCCACTGAAAACTTGCCGAAGAAGACAGACTACTATGCCAGTGGCTTCATTTTACATGATAAGAAAGAAAAAGCAATATTCTTTTTGCAATCTTGACATGGAAAAGTCACAGCTCTTTTCTTCTGCCAGTGGATCAAAATGCCAACCTTGCTGCAAGTCGCTTGTGCCCTAATCCCACGTGAAAAAGCTGCCAAGATTTCTGCTGAAGAGTCAGACAGATCCATGCATCAGTTTTTCCCCTCTTCTCTCTCCTACTCCACCCCTGCAGTGTCCTGTATTATTTCTGTAGATCTCTTTTGCTATAGATTGAGTCCTAAGAACCATTTCTTTGTATCTCTCTGCTTATTTACCTAAACAGTCATTGGGTCCTCTTGGGGTCCCCTGGCTTTCTAGGGAGATCTTTCGTAAGGCCTGGTTTCCCCTGGGGGAATGGAAGTTGTTTCTCAGCCCAAGACCCAGTTTCCCCTTTTCTGCCCATACTCTCTGCACAGGCTCAGGGAAAGGCCAGTTTCCTGTGGAGAACTATTTTTCTCATATCCTGGGGAGACGTGTCAGAAAAAAATGGCCTCTCAGTAACTGAAAAGAAAAAAAAAGAAGATTTTTCACCAGCCTATTTTGTTCCAGACATTGTTCAAGGGCATCAGCAAAACTCTGGGAAGTAGGTATTATTATCTCTGTTTTTCAGATGAGCCAGTAATTTGCTCAAGGTCATATAGTTAAGTGGTAGGTGTAGAATTTAAACTTTGATTTATCTGTCCTCAAAACTCTTTCCACCGTACCTACTGACCCAGGACTACACCTCCAATCAGAGCAAAGCAAGAAGTACAATACCAAGCATCTTTCTACGAGCTGACACGGTGCCATGGTACTGTAGGGCTACTGGGAAGGGGTGTTGAAGAAACATTTAGTCCAATTGCCTCACTTAAGGATGAAAACCATGGCTCCCAGAGACCCAATGCTTCACACAAGGCCACATATATGACAAGAACGCCAACCTGCTAACTCCTAGTTTGCAATTTATTGCTATAGACTGAATATTTGGGACTCCTTAAAATTCATATGCTGCAATCTAATCCAGAGTGTGATGATATAATGATGTGGGGCCTTTGGGGAATGATTTAGCTCATAGGAGTGGAGTCTCATGAATGGGATTAGTGCCCTTATAAAAGAGACTTGCAAGAGCTCTCTTGCCCCTTTTACTCTATAAGGACATTGGGAAAAGTTTGCTGATCTTCTGAGCACCAGGAAATGACCCTCACTAGATATTGAATCTATCTCTGCCCTGACCTTGGACTTTCAGCCTCTAGAACTGTGAGAAATACATTTCTGTTCTTTATAAGCCTGGGTGGCATTTTGGTAGAGAAGCCAGAACAAATTAAGACACTCATTGAGAATGATATTTTACCTCCCACTTAATAGTCTGGTTTGCTTTAATTTAGTTTCCTTTTTTTTTGGTTTGTTTTTTCCTCTTTTGTATTATGATCTTTACCCTCTATCTTAACTGATTATTCTCCATAAAAATATTCCACTTTGTTATAAGGTAAATTGCTCAAAACAAACAAACAAACAAACAAAAACTGTCTTTCTGGGGACTTCCTGGTGATTCAGTGGCTAAGACTTCATGTTCCCTGTGCTGGGAGCCTGGGTTCAACCCCAGATCAAGGAACTAGATTCCACATGCCCCCAACTAAAGATCCTTCGTGCTGCAATGAAGATCCAAGGTGTTGTGCGCCATAACTAAGACTTGGCGCAACCAAATGAATAAATAAATACTTAAAACAAGCTATATTTCTGGACACATTGAATAGGCAATATTAGACACAACAGTAATTTTTCCTATAAAATATCTCTATCTATTCAGGTAAATGATGCAAAAATAATAACTGTCACAACCTGATGTGCTCCTGATACACTAAAAAAGTACAAGAGAAGACAGACTACAAAAATGTGAATTCATTAACCTTCCTTTCTCCCCATATAAACAAGTCTGAACAATTCCTTAGAAAAAGTACACATCAGATTACTGTGCGTTAAAATGGATTAGGACAAACTGCAGGCCTATTTGGAGTTAAATTCACTGAGAGCCAAAAGAGTTTCCTTTCTCTCTACTGTTCACTTCTTTTGAACTAAACTGATTTTAAAATGCTGTCAATGTCCTCAACAACTTGCCAGTTAGCGAGTTTGCAACTTGTCAGTTTGTTTCTGCTTAAACCTAAGAAATAAACAAACAAAAAACAAGCAAAAAAAAAAAAGCATAATAAAATAAAATTGAATAGCTACTTAACAGACAGACAGCTTTAATGTTATCCCAGAGTCAGTTGCTGTCTGAGGGAGCAAAACATTTTTCCTTGTTAGCCAATTTTCTGCCATCTTGGGAACAGTCAGCCATCCATTCATCACTATGCCTGGGTAGCATAAACAGGAGAATGGCTATAAAGATCTTTTATCTTGTTCCCAAACGATGAGAGAAACAAAATGCCTGTTGCTCCTCTTAATGGAGTTTGAGTGAACAATAATAAAAAGGAATCAACTAAAGGACTATATTCAAATACTTCTCACAAGGCACTGTCAAAATCTCTTTCTCTTCTTGACACTTGTCTTTTGAAAAGGGTTTTCGTTTTGACATTTTCCCCGAGTGCATTGGTCGCTCATACCGAACACAATGACTGACCCTGGGATCTGATCTTGAGAAATTAAGAACAGACAAAGTGCACTCCACAAGCAGAAGTGTGGCAAACACCTCGCAGACAAGTGTGTTCCAGGAAGTCGAAGTCCAAATCAGGAGTTCTGATTGTTTGTTTTGACTGTCTGTTACTTTACCATGAGATTAAGAATTTGCCTTTCAATGGATTCTATGAGTAATGGACAGGAAGGCCTGGCATGCTGCAGTCCATGGGGTTGCAAAGAGTCAGACATGACTGAGTGACTGCACTGAACTGATGAGGTAACTGCTGTTGACTCTAGAAATTCCTGCCACATAGACATTCTCCGATCCAAGTGGGATATGGAAAGAAATAAGAAGCCATTGAGGAAGAAAGAGATAGGAGGTATGGCAAAGATGAAATGGCATCAAGAAGTCTATTTGATTCCTCATTAAGTAAGCATTGGTTTAAGTCCATTTCTCTAGAAGCAGAGCCTGAGATTTCTGTACAGACATGTTTGGGGAAAAATCAATAAGAAAAGCAGAAAAAGACAGGGTAGAAGCTAAGCAGAGACGAGGCTCAGCTGGAGAACATGTTTAGCTGGATCTTATAAGGAGCTGCAGAGGTGTAGAGTCCATTATAGCACCTGCTGGCTACATGTGCAATAAAACACCAGAAATGTGGGTAACCTGAGCTGAGATGTCCTGCAAGTATAAAATACTGGTGGCTCAGTTGGTAAAGAATCTGCTTGCAATGCAGAGACACAAGTTTGATCCCCGGGTTTGGGAGGTCCCCTAGAGAAGGGAATAGCAACCCATTCCAGTATTCTTGCCTGGAGAATCCAATGGACAGAGGAGCCTGGAGGGCTACAATCTATGGGGTCACAAATAGGTGGACTCAGCTAAGGGACTAATGTTTTCACCTTCCCAGACAAAGTGCCAAAAAAAAAAAAAAGTAAAATGCCTGACAAATATTTTTTCATTGATTACATGTAGAAAGGATAACATTTTGGATTAACTAAAATATATTCTTTAAAAAATCCCACCCATTTTGTTTTATACTTTCAATGTGACTACCAGAAAAATTTTAATTGCATAAATGCTTTGCATTTATTTTTATCAGCTTTAAAATGCTAATCTGGACTTTCTTAGCCAAGGAAGTCTGATATACAGTCATGCAATATCTTTCCTCCTCCCTCCCTTCCTCTTTTCCCTTTCAATTTCTTTTTTTTTTTTTTCCAGAAGTTCTCTAACCACTTCTATTATTTAACACTTAGCAAGGTTGGACTGTTTTCCAGTAGTCTTACTCAGGTTATACTGAGGGCTGAGATCCCATCATCCAAACAGCCAGGCAGACACACCCATAAATGTACTAGTTTAAACACGATGACAAAAGGCTCCTGACAGCTTGGTTGTGGGAAGAGAGATTGGCAGTAGCTCTTTAAAATAAGAAACTCGTCCAGTGCTCAGAAAAACATTATCAACTGATTTCCGCTACCATTGCTTCATCTGTAGACCCATTTTGTTGATGGCAGATCAAAGTTGTTATCTTGACAGGATATCTAAGCATACACAACCCACCACATTCTATTTCTGAAGGCTTGCAGTTTGCAGATACTCAGAGGACACTTTAATAATTAAAACAGCAGTTGAAAGCCGAATTATATTTACAAATAGATTAGATTGAGTCGTATGTACACATTTATCATGTGACATAAACTGTGCTGTGATTTTTACCGCTGTTTGTACCCCAGACTCAATCTTCCATAATGGGTGAAATCTTTTGGTGCACGTGTATTTTCAAGAAGCTATTGTTAAAGGAAGTAATATTTTTGCTGGGAACTCTTTCAGTGATGTAAGCTTTTCTTCTCCATCATCAACATCATCACTATCATCATCAATGCCGCTATCACTGTGTCACCACTGATGATATTTTTAAGCTTTTGCCCATGGTGTGTGTTATCTATATCAGGGACCACAGATGATATGAGATATTGGACATTTGGGATAAAAAGGTAAAAATTAACATGGTCAGCAAAATCAATAGTATAGCCAGTGGCTTATTTTCCTTTGGCAAATCTCAGCTCAAGAGGACAGGTAGCATTTCTGCAGCTGATTCACTGGAAAAGACCCTGATGCTGGGAAAGATTGAGGGCAGAAAGAGAAGGGGGTGACAGTGGATGAGATGGTTGGATGGCATCATTGACCCAATGGACATAAGTTTGGACAAACTCTGGGAGACAGTGAAGGACAGGGAAGCCTGGCATGCTGCAGTCCCTGAGGTCGTGAAGAGTCAGGCACAACTAAGAGACTGAATAACAAAGTAATTCTAGAACACTAATACAACCCAACCACATGGCGTGTTACTGGCTGGCTACTGAATTCCACTCCTTGCTCTTTTCCTGCACTTTCAATTCCCTTGTATTTTAAAGGGAAACTCAATAGCCACTTCTGTACAGCAGCATAAGGAGTAGGCAGTTGACCAAAACTCCACTGTCAGGGAGAGCAACTGTGACAGTGGATCTAGGCTGGAACAAGGAGGAAAGGGAAACAGTGCAATGAACTTCCAGATGGATCAGATGCCAGGAAAGTAATGAATATTTAGTAGGCCTACCAATATTAGATCTAAAAAGTACTAATAGTGCCTTGATTTTGAAACTCAGAACTAACATTCATTTATCTAATTTCTGTTTCAATTAGATGATAATGGATATTTTTTTCAACGAAGGATAGAAACCACATCACAGCCAAGTAATAAAATGTTACTTGTGTATGCGAAATCATTCAATTATTTGATGCAATTAAACTAATATCTCAAGAGTGATTTGAAAGAATATTTTTGTAAAGAAGAGTTCAACAGAATTAGAAAAATAAAGCATTTTTCTGTGATTTTTTTTGAAAAAAAAAATGCAAAATAGACTAAAGAAATTAGTCTTCAGTGTTTAATGTTCATCATTACCAAAACCCAACTCTCTGATGACTTTCTTAATGATCTGGATGAAACTCTAATTTTGCAAATAGGACAATTTTTAAGGGAGGTTGTTCTTGTTAGTGCTGACTTTTTTTTTTTTTTTTTTTACTGCTGCCTACATGAGAGTAAGTGTGAAAAATGGGGGAAAGTTTCCTTCACGTGCATCTTTCTTAGACATTTGCTCTTTGAATCTTGCCGAGTCTTACTTTGCTGATAATTTCTTGAACTAGAATCTTCCAGTTGACTCTCTGACTTCAAAAAACAATAAGGCTTCACATGGCAGATCTTTTCTGCAAGGAATCTCAAAGGATCTTACCAACAACCATATCACCCTTCACAGAAATCCCTAGGTAAAAAGTAGTTCAATGAGGAGAATGGCATTTCTAAATGGCAAATCTAAGGGTCTAAAAAGCCAGTGACTTAACCTAAGACTTGAATAGACTGAGGTATGAAATTCTGATTTTCATATCCCTGTATGATAGTATATTTCATTGTGACAAAGCTCCTCCCTGTGAAGTTTGGTCAACCAATGATCAGGCCTTAATAACTTAAGTTGAGGGAAAGCATGATGATGTGAACATCAGAACAGGACTAGCTGTTGGCTAATTTGCAGGAAGTAGGCCCTAGAGTGCTTCTAGTTACTATGCCAAAAATCCTTCTGATATGTTAAAAGATACAGGTTCTTCTAGTAAGTTCAGTTCAACAAGTATGCCCTCTGCTCTGTGACTAGCCTCACAACGGATTCTTAGGAGATTGAGCTCATAGTCTGAGATAAAAATTCAACTTGTATTTGTTTCAGCTTCTCTATCTTACTAATGGAATGCTCAAAATGGATTAAAGATCTACATGTAAGGCCAGAGACTATAAAACTCTAAGAAGAAAACACAGGCAGGAAACCAGAAACAAAAAGAAAAGAAAATGGGAGAAAATATTTGCAAACAATGAGACCAACAAGGGATTAATCTCCAAAGCATACAAACAACTCATGCAGCTCGATATCAACAAAATAAACAACCTCATCAAAAAATAGGAGGAAGATATAAATAGACATTTCTACAAAGAAGAAAAGCACATGAAAAGAGGCTCAATATTGTCATTCACTTCAGTTCAGTTCAGTCGCTCAGTCGTGTCTGACTCTTTGCGACCCCATGAATTGCAGCACGCCAGGCCTCCCTGTCCATCACCATCTCCTGGAGTTCACTCAGACTCATGTCCATCGAATCAGTGATGCCATCCAGCCAAATCATCCTCTTGTCGTCCCCTTCTCCTCCTGCCCCCAATCCCTCCCAGCATCAGAGTCTTTTCCAATGAATCAACTCTTTGCATGAGGTGGCCAAAGTACTGGAGTTTAGCTTTAGCATCATTCCCTCCAAAGAAATCCCAGGGCTGATCTCCTTCAGAATGGACTGGTTGGATCTCCTTGCAGTCCAAGGGACTCTCAAGAGTCTTCTCCAACACCACAGTTCAAAAGCATCAGTTCTTCGGTGCTCAGCCTTCCTCACAGTCCAGCTCTCACATCCATACATGACCACAGGAAAAACCATAGCCTTGACATTGTCATTAGAGAAAGTCAAATCAAAACTAATGAGGTATTACCTTATACCTACTGAATGAATGGCTGTCATCAAAAAATCTGCAAACAGTAAATGTTGGACAGGGTATGGAGAAAAGGGAACCCTCCTACACTGTTGGTGGGAATGTAAACTGGTAGAGCCTATACAGAGAACAGTATGGAGGTTCCCTAAAATAACCAAAATAGAACTATCATATGATCCAGCAACCCTATTCCTGGGCATATATCCACAGAAAACCATAATTTGAAAAGTGCCCCAGTGTTCATTGCCGCCCTATTTACAATAGCTAGGACATGGAAGCAATCTAAACGTTCAGCAAAAGGAACGGATAGAGAAGACGTGGTGTATATATGCAATGGTATATTACTCAGCCATAAAAGAACATAGTGTCATTTGCATCAACACGGATGGACCTAGAGATGATCATACTGAGTGAAGTTAAGTCAGACAGAGAAAGGCAAATATCATACGATATCACTTGTATGTGGAATCTAAAGAAAAAGGGTACAAATAAACTTACCTACAAAACAGAAATAGAGTTAGAAAATAGATAGATGTAGGAAAACTTATAGTTACCAGGATGTAAGGGCAGGGGAGGGGTAAATTAGAAGGTTGGGACTGACAAATACATGTCACTATATATGAAACAGGTAACTAATAATACCTACTGTAAAGCACGGGGAAATACTCTGTAATGGCCTATGTGGGTAAAAATAAAAAACAGAGTAGGGATGTGTATTCGTATAATTGATTCACTGCTGTACAGCAGAAACTAATACAACATTATAAATCAACTATATTTCAATAAAAAATTTAAAAGGTAAATGCCGCAAGTGTCTTCAGCTTGCATTAAATGATGTTATATCAGTGCATAAGAACTGGTAGTGAGGAGGGCCAAAGCAGTGACTGCGTATTATTTTGAAAGATTACTTTATGTCCAATGGAGCAGAGTGACAAGCCAAGAGAGTAATGGTTCATTCCTTTGGGGGCATGCACATAATTTCCATAATTATGGCACAAAAATCAAGGGGTCAGTTACCTCAGGATGCATAGCAATGCACATCCATGCTGTCTACCACATTGTACAGGAGTCTCGTGTGAATGTTTGCACAGCACATCAGAAACACTGATGGTTGGAAATATTTTTAAATACAGAATATTACAGCTATACTGGGAGGATTTCTAGATATTTTTACTCCCAGATCTGAAACCTGGACTCCATACTTTGTCAACCAGTAAAGAAAATGGAAACAACAAACAAACACACACAAATATGACTGAGAACTTGGCATCTAGATCTCGCCTAATGTATTACCCTACAGTGCGTTGTGCCGTGTCAGTCCAGTTCAGTCGCTCGGTTGTGTCCGACCCTTTGCGACCCCATGGTCACTGCACTGTGGTTATCCTCTCTTTATTCACTGCCACTACTCCTGACTACCTCTTCCCCAACACTACTGCCTGGGTCATTGCATGGAAAGGTATAATGGATCTAACCAACACTGTGCCCGTGCTTGAGAATCTGTTGATACAGATGACACATTAAAGAAAGTGAAAGTGTTCTAGAGACTTCCCTGAGGGTCCAGGGGCTAAGATTCCACGCTCTCAATGCAGGGAGCCCGGGTTCAATTCCTGATTAAGGAACTAGGTCCCATGTGGTGCAAGCAACAGATCCCAAGCAGCCTAAATGTTAAATAAATAATAAAGATGTAAATAAAGTCAAAGTGCTTCGACAATGTATTCCTAACTGCTTCACTGGCCAACAAGCACATTCTTTTCACATTTTCATGAGAACACAATAGTTTTCAAAATGTTGTCTCTTCTAGGTTGGCTACTCGTGATTTTTCTTTTCGAAGAATGTATATGAATACATTTCCTGATTGGATCCGATCCTATGAACTTAAATTCATGCTTCTCTGTCTATATATTCCGCACTTAATTGGTTTCAATTATTATCCTGTGCTTTAATTGATTTATATACAAATTAGTAGCCCATGCTAATATGTTAATAAAATACTACCACATTTCCAGTACTTGGATTCAGCACACTTTATATGCTCTTAAATGTGTGTCCCTCTGAATGAACTGTATTCAAGTTCATTATCTTTCTCCCTTATAAGTCACAGATCAAAGCATACTTCCCTTTAAGCAGATATTTTACAGGGAAATATCCACCATTGTTTCAGAAACTGATTATGCAGATTAACTCTCTTCCGAAGAAATTAGAAAATTAACTCAGCACCACAGCTGTGGGACTTAAATTACAGAACTAGCTATATTTTGAAAACTTTGAAAATCTGCCAAAAGAGAAAATTATAAGATTGATTCTGTAAATGATGCTGTTCAAAGTTAAACTACTTCTCTAATGGACTTGTTAGAGGAGATTTTTTTTTTTTTTCCACAGCCGTATCTTCTCTTGCTTTTGATCAATGGATATCTTCTATCACATCCCGTTGTGAATGATTCTACCTGCTGAAAATGTAAACCTATAATCATTTGTGAAAAGCAAAGGCAGTCCTTGATCAAGTAAATGAATCATAAACAGAGTCCAATACTTCAAATATTAGTCTCATCCCACACCTGTTTTTTCCTTGAGTATTGTCACTAGAATAACAAACATGATGGGTGGAGCAGCGGGGTGGCAGAAAGGACTGATTCTTTGTTTTTAGACATTCAGGGCTGAAGTGAGACATCATTCCCATGTAGAACCCATTTATTCCTTCATCTAGTAATAAACTGTCTATTCATTCATTAAAGTGAGCATAGTATAAGTGTAAACAAGCTTCAAGCATTTTTGCATATGCAACACACAATATACCACCCATACAGATGCCACCCCCCCACTCCACAATGCTTCTTCCTAATCCTGATCTTTCTTCCACCCCAGGGGAGGCATTGTCTAGACTTTTAACATCAGGGATGACTTTGCCTACTTTTTGTACTCTATGCAAATTGCAGCTTAAATAGGTACTTTTCTCTTCCTGGCTTGTTTCCCTCAACACTGTGTTTGAGAGTGGCTATATTTTGTTCATTCTCATTGCTGTAGTATTGCATTGTGTGAATATCCCAGGATTTATTTATTCATTCAACTGTTGATAGGCCTTTGGGTAGTTTCCAGGTTGGCTTGATGAATGCTGCTGCTATGAATATTCATAGGCCCGTCTTTTGGTGAACATATGTATGCATTTTTCCAAATGTTAAATCGACCTTATATGCCTGGAATAAACCACACGCTTCGTGATATATTATTCTATTTATATGTTTCTGGATCTGATTTTCTAGGATTGGATTTAGGATCGCTGCATTTATAGGACTGAAAGAAATTAGTCTGTAATTTTCCATTCCTTTAACGTCCTTGTGAAGTTTTGGTACTGGGCTTCCCTGGGTCTTAGAAAAGATATGGGAGGTGTTCCCTCTCTTTTGATACTCTCTGGATAAGTTAGTTTAACACCAGTATTATTTCCTTCTCGAATATTCAAGTGAACTCAAGGTGAGGCCATGTGGGTCTAGAATTTTCTGTCTGGGACTGTTTCTAAAAACAGATTCAAGTTCTTCAATAGATATGAAATTATTAAGATTTTCAATGTGCTATTTATTCCCCCCCCCAAACTCCATTTCATGTAACTTTATACATGAGTTGGTATTAAGTGGTTAATAATGTCAATAGTTTTTGAGGTCTGAATGCTCATAGTGATGACTGCTCTTTGCATTTCTACTATAGGCAACTTGATTTTTCATTCTCTCATTGATCAGTGTTGCAAGTATTTATAGATTTAATTAATGTTTTCATACACAGTCTACATATTTTGGGGATTTGAATTACTGTGTTTCTTTAATTTCCTGAGATGAGTGCATCAACATTGTTCAGACTCCTTTCTAATAGATTCATTACATAACATAAACAGTTTTCGTTCTTGAAAAACATTTTTAAAAAAAATTTCAATTTCATTTATAAAAGCTTTTTTCCACTGGATACAGAATTTCAGTTATATTCTTTTAGCACTTTAAAAATGCCATTCCATCAACTTCTGGCTTCCATGATTTTAAAAGTAAGCTTCAGTCTTGCTGCTTCTTCAAAAATAATGCATTTTTCTTATGTGGCTGCTATTAATTAAGATTTCCTGCAGGTTAAGGTGTCCTGCAATGTGACTTGAATAGGTCCTGCTTGGGGTTCAATAAACTTTTGCAGGCTGGATTGATGTTGCTCATCAACTGTGGAAAATTTTCAGCCATTATTTCTTCAACTTTTTTTTTTTTTGTAAATTTATTTATTTTACTTGGAGGCTAATTATTTTACAGTGTTGTAGTGGTTTTTGCCATACATTCACACGACTCAGCCATGGGTGTACATTCAACTGTTTTTACTGCCACATACTCAGTCTTGTCTGCCTCTGAGACTCCATTCATGCAAATAGTAAACTCTTCTCTCTGTGCATCAATGATGCATTTTTTCATTTATCTGGTTTTTTGTTTGTTTGTTTTAAACTCAGAACAGTCCCAGCCTACATGATCTGGGTATCTATCTGATGTTGGATCTCAGATTCTTGATCAAGGATTAAATCCAGGCCAGAACTGTGAAAGCAGCAAATTGTAACCATTGGATGGCCAGGGGACTCCCCATTTATCTGTTTTTATATTTGCTAATCCTGCTGTATTCAGTCTACTGTTAAACCCATTCATTGAAGTTCTCAATTTAAATTCTTAATTTATTTTCTTTTTAGTTCAAAGAGTCCATTTTATGTGTTTTGTATAGGTTCTAATTTGGGGGTTAAATTTTTAATCCTTTCATCTCTTCCTCCCATATTTTTGTTTCATGAACATATTTATCACAGTTATTTAAAATCTCTTCTGCTAATTCTGATATCCATGAATCTTGTTCTATCTTTTGTTTCTTAAATTTCTGATCATCAGTCATACAGTCTTTTTGTTTTTTAATTTTTATTTTTACTTTATTTTACTTTACAATACTGTATTGGTTTTGCCATACATTGACATGAATCCACCATGGGTGTACATGCATTCCCAAACAGGAACCCCCCTCCCACCTCCCTCCCCATAACATCTCTCTGGGTCATCCCTGTGCACCAGCCCCAAGCATGCTATATCCTGCATTGGACACAGACTGGCAATTCGATTCTTACATTATAGTATACATGTTTCAATGCCATTCTCCCAAATCATCCCACCCTCTCCCTTTCCCTCTGAGTCCAAAAGTCCACTATACACATCTGTGTCTTTTTTGCTGTCTTGCATACAGGGTCATCATTGCCATCTTTCTAAATTCCATATATATGTGTTAGTATTCTGTATTGGTGTTTTCCTTTCTGGCTTACTTCACTCTGTATAATTGGCTCCAGTTTCATCCATCTCATCAGAACATATACACAATGGAGTATTACTCAGCCATTAAAAAGTCATACAGTCTTGATAGCTTTCAAGTTCATTGCTTCGATTGCATAAAAAGAACCACAGAGACTCCAGATTATGTCATACTCTACCAGGCAGGTTTAATCCTATTCTCACTCAGGCAGAGAGAATGTGGGGCTGATGGCCTCAATCCAAATTAGGCTACCTTTTTGGTAAAGGTATCACTGGTTGTCTCTTTCTAAGGCATGAGGTTCTCTGCCAGAGACCAAGCCTGGATTTTCCCTGGCCCACTCCCCACTGAAGATTTTTTTTTTCCCCACATAAACACAAGAGCACTGCTTTGCCTTTCAGAATTTTCAGAATATTTAAGTCTATTTATGTAGTCTTCTATCCAGCTTCAGGAATCAGACATTTCATGAGTATACAAGAGTATAGGAAGTCTCCCATTCTTCCTCTTTCTCCCTTTAGCTCTATATAAGTGGTGAAAGATCTGTTTGTTATTTTCTCTTTCCCCAACAAGATTCTTCTGTTGAGCAAGAGCAAGTGTTCTCAGTCTCCAACTTGCATTCAAAATTAGTAAACGCTACCAGAGCGAAAATTGCTAAGATTTCCAGTTTACTTCTGAATGGTCTCTCCCCTCTGGAATTTTATTCCATTAGTCCTTATTTTTCTGAGGGTTCTTGGTGACTTTCAATTTGAGTACTGAATCCAGGTTTTTTAGTTCCTTTCATCAGCTGAATGAAACTTCCAAAATCAACTATAATTTACCTGGAACTGACATGCTTCCACACAGATGAAACTTATTTTTTTTTCCCCAATTCAATATGATTTGAACTTTCAAAAGTTTAAAATATAAATTTTAACATTTTTATTATTATATTTTAGATTATCATTTTATATTTTTATCATGAGAGGAATTTTAATTAATCTCAATGAATTAATACAAATATAAAATTAAATTTGAGTGATGATTAAAAGTTACTATTTCAATGGGAGATAAGTCCATCATAATTTTTTGAGTGCCTAGCCAGAATATGGAATTATGCCTTCCTTTTTAATATATAGAACACAAAGTTCTCTGATAGATATCATAACTAAACATTCTTAAGAAGAAGCCACCCTCTCAACATGCTAATTTAACTCACTTAAATGGTATAATCCAAGTCTCCTTTTTTGTTTTAAAGAGTGGAAAATGGACAACCACATTGGTAAGGGCTACTGTCTGCATTCAAATAAAAGCAATGTCAATTCTATGAGACTTGTATATAAAGAAAAATAACAAAAAGTTTGATTGTATATCCTAGCACCTAATAGTCAGGGATCCTAAAGCTTCTGGCAAAGAGAAAGGAAGAATGTGATATTTTCCTATTTTTAAACAACATAAAATTATGGTACACTGATATCTTATATGGAGTTTTTGTTTTGAGACATTCAAAGGTCAGGCATAAACTTAGAAGAAAAATTTGCATTATTTTCCCACTAAATTCAGTTTAAGATCTTTTCCTTTAAAACATGCTTTGAACAATGGCATTAATCAGAAAGAAGGAAGACTTCAAGGAGTGATGTAATTAAATAAAGGAGAAATAAGAAACAAAATGAAAATATGCTATTTGTATGAATGACTGGAGAAAAAAGTGAAAGGAAAAAGCCTTGAAATAATATGAGTTTTCTCATTTGTTCTCATGATCTGAACTTTCTTTATCCTTTTCATTTCTATCTTTCTTCCTTTTATCATGATTTTCCAAATTGTCTCCTTCACTGTCTTTTACCCTGCCTTCCGTTACTTCTACCTCTTGCTTCCTCCGATGCCATAGATGTCATTAATCAAGAATTACTAGTTGACCAGCATTTACTTACATATTCCCCCTTTTTAATAGGGGCTTCTATTCAATGATTTTACTTTTACCCTGGCTTAAATATTTTGTCAATGTTTTCTTTGAGTCCTCCTTCTATTCAGTCGACATAGACATATATCAACCTCATTTGCAGTGTTTTCATCAAAATAAGATGAACCAGGAAACTGACCTTAATGGTAAGATTGCTGAGATTTTTTTTTAATAGTATGTTCAAATAATGCTGTACATCTATATTTTCCATCCCAGGCAGTTTGTATGACTGTAAGTGAATGACAAATGATAAGAATCACAACTGTGGGACTTTGGCAATGAGTTTTGACATCATCAAAAGCCTTTATATTGGACAAGTTATGTCTACTCACTCAGGAGAAAAAACATTTTATACTGAAGAATGAAAGGAAATTAGGATGACTTTAACACCCTTGCATTATCTCTCAGACTCATGCACTTTTGTTACCAGCACTGACTGGAAAATTTGGGTTGGAGCTATGGATTTGCATGTCCAGTTATGGACTGTTTCTTAAATAGACAATGTGTTCAAATGGGAGGGGACATGGTAAACCTATGGCTGATTAATGTTGATCTTTGGTAGAAATCAACACAATACTGTAAAACAATTATCCTTCAATTAAAAATAAATAAATTTAAAAAATATACAGTGGAATCAGGGACCTCTGGGGCCAATTGAGTCACCTTCAAAAATCAACCTGTGTCTCCTCCTTTCTTGAAGAGAACAAAAATACAGATAAAATATGCTATATCACTCAGTTGAGTCTATGTGGTAAACAGAATTCATAAAACTCAGTATAGAGCACAAGTATAAGCCATAATCACTGATGAATACCAATCAAAAAGTGATAAAATATGATGACCAGAGTTACTAATGAATATTAATTATGGTTCTTCATAGAAATTATAATGGTTAATATTGATTTACTGTCTAATGTGTGCCAGGCATAGTGCCACCTGATTTATTGGTGTTAACAGCATATTTGCTCAATATTCAAAAGGTCCAAGTGTTAAATTTTTAACATGAGAAAATTAAGACACAGAGAGATTAAGTAGCTTGGATTAGTAAATGTTAGAGATAGATGAATATTAGTTTTCTCATCCTTAACCTACAAAGAAGGAAATTAACTTAAAGCCAACGTATAGGCAGGAAGAAACATTTTAAATATATTTAAAATTAATGGATTAATATGTAAAACATACCAAAAGTTAGCAAAAATCAATAATAGAACCTGTATATAGTTAAGCAAATATGAACAGGCAATACACACAGAGAAATAAAGATCAACCACTAGCATCCAGAGAAACATAAATTGATAATAAATTATCAGCTCTCAGTCATTAAATTGGTAAAAAATAATAAGCACTGATAATGTCTGCATTGTCAAGAATGTGAGGAAGCAGATATTCTCATCTATTTAAGTAAAATACTGAATTTGTTAAGCTTTTAAAAGGGATGCTCATTAGCACTGGCAACTGAAATCCAATATTTAGTGAATTCAATATTTTAAGGGATTTTTTCCTTTAAATCAATAACATATGTTTAGAAACATATCTCATAAACATGTTCATGTGTGCCTAAATAGCATTTGTAAGGTTTGTTATTGCAGGTTTATTTCTAAGAGTAATACTTGGAACAGCTTATTAATATGGAAATGGCTCTTTAAATATATGGCAATATGAGATACTACACAACCTCAAAAGACAATAAATACATACTAAAAAGGAAAATAATTCAATATTTATCAATTGAATGATTTTCTACTTAAAAGTATGAACTATTATGTACAAAATGGATAAAAAGCTCCTACTATACCATAATGGAAAAGAACACAAAATTTAATGTATATATACAACTGAATCACTTTGCTGTACAGTATAAATTAACACAACACTGAAAATCAAGTGCACATCAGTATAATAATTTTTTAATAAATTAGAAACTTTTAAAAGCTGGTTTTCACATGGAACATTTTCCAGGATAGATCACATGCTGGGCCACAAAGCAAGCCTCAGGAAATTTAAGAAAACTGAAAACATATCAAGCATCACAACACTATGAGATTAGAATCAACTACAAGAAAAATACTGCAAAAAAACAGACATGTGGGAGGCTAAAAAACCAATACATCACTGAAAAAATCAAAGAGGGAATCAAAAAATAACTAGAGACAAATGATAATGAAAACACAATGATCCAAAACCTATGAGATTCAACAAAACCATTTCTAAGAGGGAATTGTATAGCAATGCAAGGTTACCTTAGGAAACAAGAAAAATCTCAAATAATCTAATGTTATACCTAAAATAATGAGAGAAAGAACAAACAACCCAGAGATAATAAAAGGAAAGAAATCATAAATATCACAGCAGAAATAAATGAAATAGAGACTAAAAAATAGAAAAGATCAACAAAAGAAAAAGCTAGTTCTTTGAAAAGATTAACACTGATTTCAAAACAGTTTAGAATGATTCATTTAGATATTTTATAAAAGTGATACAGGTATGCATGTACATAATCAAAGAGAAAAGGAAGTGGAAAGGGACACATCTAAATGTAAATAACAGTTGTCATTGAAAGAGGGGTGGGGAGTAGGGAGGAAGGAGGAGGACCCTGATGTATGGCATATATCAGTTTTTTTGAAATCTCAAGGACAGAGGAGCCTGGTGGGCTACAGCCCATGGGATCACAGTTGGACATGACTTAGTAACTAAACCAGAATTATGTTTTTATACATTATTTTTTTAATTAAAAATTAGAATACCAAATTTACTTTAACTCAACCAAACCAATTGGCTATATGCTATGTTTCCATCGGAAACTATGAAGAAATAAGGATTTATTCACATAATTTGCTATCCCTGCATATTTCAGGTCAATTCTTTGATCTTCAGGAATTAGATTAAGTTGTACAAGTCACCTAACTTTGAAACACATTCTAATACATTTTTTCAGCCTTTATTAGGAACACATTGTGCCAGACTTTATGTTTGTTGAGAGTGATACAAGACTGAATAAGGTACACTCAGTCCCACCCTTAAGACATATCATAATTAGGACACTGACTTACATGTATTAGCTTTCAAATGCAATGAGGTGATCATTGCTCAATGAGGAGAAAGTAAAAGGAAATAGAGCCTTATTCAAAGTACTATACTCTGAGACAGCAGATAGGAAAGAAAACATGCCCCTGCTAGAGGATCTATAGAAAATGAATTTGCCATCAAATTTTTAAATTAGCATTAGTATTCTTTTTTATTTTTTTTCTAATTTTTTTTTAACTTTACAATACTGTATTGGTTTTGCTATGTCCAAAGCAACCTAAATGTCCAGCAACAGAGGAATGGATAAAGAAGATGTGGTATATTTATACAATGGATTATTACTAAGCCATAAAAAAGAACAAAATTATGCTATTTGCAGAGACGTGAATGGACCTAGGGATTGTCATACAGAGTGAAGTAAGTCAGAAAGAGGAAAACAACTATCACATATTAAGGGATATATATGGAATATACAAAAATTGTGTAGACGAACCTATATGCAAAGCAGAAATAGATATGCAGATGTAGAGAAAAAAAGTATGAACTCCAAGCAAGGAGGAGGTGGTAGAATGAATTGGGAGGTTGGGACTGACATATTTACACTTCTATGCATAAAATAGACAACTAAAGAGAAACTACTGTATAGCTCGGGGAACTCTAAATGCTCTGTGGTGACCTAAATGGGAAGGAAATCCAAAAAAGAGAGGATATATGTATATGTATACATATGGCTGATTCACTTTGCTGTACAGCAGAAAATAACACTATTGTAAAGCAGCTATACTCCAAATGTTTTTAATGTCCAGCTGCTTTAAATCTTCTAATATATCAGTAAGCACTAGGATCATTTCCCCACAAGGCAGAATGCTTAATGCACTTTAGAATAAGAATGTTCGTTCCATTTTGGCAGAACTCTCATTACCTCTAGATGACCCTTCACTCCTTCTCTCTAACACACACATACATGTACCATATTCATGTTTAGCCCTTCTTAGCACACTCCTCATGGATAAGGAAATGGCAACCCACTCCAGTGTTCTTGCCTGGAGAATCCCAGGGATGGTGGAGCCTGATGGGCTGCCGTCTATGGGGTCGCACAGAGTCGGATACGACTGAAGCGACTTAGCAGCAGCAGCAGCAGCAGCACACTCCTCATGTCAAGAATGATTCTACTACTCACCAGCTACTTTACTTAGTACCATCACCCTTTGGGTCACTGCAGATGTTTTCACATTTTGTCACTCCTGTTTCAGGTGGAAGAGTGAAAAAAATAAATGGCCTGGATGACTCTGGAGCTGTCCTAGGTTGAAAAGAAACTTCTCTGTTTTAATCACCCCCTGCTGCTGCTGCTGCCAAGTCACTTCAGTCGTGTCCGACTCTGTGCAACCCCATAGACGGCAGCCCACCAGATTCCCCCGTCCCTGGGATTCTCCAGGCAAGAACACAGGAGTGGGTTGCCATTTCCTTCTCTAATGCATGAGAGTGAAAAGTGAAAGTGAAGTTGCTCAGTTGTGTCCGACTCTTTGCAACCCCATGGAGTGCAGCCCACCAGGCTCCTCCGTCCATGGAATTTTCCAGGCAAGAGTACTGGAGTGGGGTTAATCACCCCCTAGAAGAGGAGAAAATGCATTAGCTGCAATTAGAGTCACACTATAGAAATAGATCTGTGTTTCACATCTTAATCTAATTGTGAGTCATGTAAAAATTAATAAAAAATTATCATGAAATAGGTTCTTAGTAGAATCCATTTCTTTTGGTTTTTAATACCATGTATTTGCTGAGACAGAACTGGCATTCACGTTCTTGTGAGCGTTTCTATTGCAACCTTATCTTGTGTGTCTTTCCTCAAACCACTTTTTCTATTTAATATAAAGAAATATGGATAAGTTAGGATTTCTGGCCAAGAAAACCTAGAATTACTTGGTAGCTACTTTGTGCACAAGAGTGTACAGAATAAAGCAAAAGGACCACATGAAAAATAGTTACTGGATCACCTGCATAGCAGTTTAAAAGTACTGTTTAAAATTCCATCCTAGAGTTTTACCTGGAGCCTTGCATCAGTAAGCCTATGGAGATATCTGTAGCACTTGTTCACAGGCCTATGCTCTCAGTCTAGTAGCTTCTTTCTATGATTTGATTCAGGTGGAGAGTGTAGCAGATTTCCATTACTGAGGATGACCATAACCCTAGTTCCCCTCCCTTATGCTCTACAACGCAACTCTGACCCTTCATCCATTGAGACATGTACCTACATGTTCCCTCCTTTTGAACTTAAGCAGGCTTGCGACCCAAACAGAAGTGAAAGTGGTTGGCTTCCTAGGCTTGGTCATAAAATGTTGATTCAGCTTCTTCTTGGTTCTCTGGGAGTGCTCACTCATGGAACACAGCTACCATGCTTCAAAGAACCCTAGGTCACATTGAAAGGTAAACATGTAGGTATCATAGCTGAAATTTCTAGCTGAGCTCCCAGCAGACCGCCAGCATCAATCATCAAACATGTCATGATTCCAAAAGGATTCTTATTCTTAGACATTAAGCCACCTAAGGCTTTGAGTCTCCAAGCTTTGAGATCCCAGAAATCATGGAGCTGATATCAACTTGTCCTGATTGTGTCTTATCTGAATTGTTGTCCCTCACAATAATCAAACATAATGATGTAGATGTTTTATGCCCTTGTATTTCAGAATAATTTGTTACATAGCAATAGACACACTGAAATATTGGGATAACTCTGTTGAATACAAATTCTGTACCTTTTGCATCTTCCATTCTACCTATTGGCAATAAGGGAACTAGCGAAAAATAGAGAAATGAGAACTAATATCAGATGGACCTAGGTTTGAATCCCATTTTCAGTTCCTTACTTATTCTAAGGTGTTAGGTTGGTTGTCTGACATCTCTAAATTCCTTTATCTGTAAAATAGGATCAAAAATACTATCCTGAATTGTTGTAAAGATGAAAGTAGTTAACAGGTAACTATTTTACATGTTACATGCTTCTGAATGGTTCAACAGGTTAGTGATTTAGTGAATCCACTATTAGGCCCATATTCAAGTTCTTGTCTTATTTCTAGCACCTGTGAACTAAGGAGAGTCACTAGTCCCCTAGGTCTCACTGGAAGGAGACCCTCCCAGTAGAGGATAAGGACCCTTCCCCTAGTGACTTATGTGGAACGGGCCTGCCCTTCATTCTTGGTTGCAGATTCAGGAACCACTCAACAGTTTGACTTCAGAGAACACTCAGTCAGTGTGATAAGATGCTAAGCACACTCAATTCCCAGGGTGTCATTTTTGTGGTTAATTTTAGGCGCCAGGGGGACAGGGAAATCTGAGATTATTTGCTGCTACTCCATGAGACTGTGATCACGGACTGTGTCTATGGCTTCCAGGGTCTTCCGGAAGTAGTTTTCACTAGGATATCAAATATGATGTTCTTTCCAATGGCATGCTTTGCATTGTGCTCAAGCTAGACTCTTGTTAGAACCTTCTTTTTAATGTTCTGGTGTCAGTGACATGTGGCAAAGCTAACTGCTTCTGAAAGACAGGAACATGTGTCCAATAAAGCTGCTAAGCTAAGAAAAGAAAAGAAAAAAATGAGGCTGAATCTGAGACATAGGAATGTCCCAAACTGAAACATTTCATGCCAGCATTATGCCTCCCTTCTGTGCATGTATGGATGTCAAATGCATACAAAGTACCTGTTTATCTGCTCACAGTCAGTCCATCTTTGAAGCCAAGCAGAAACACATTTGCTGACCCAGGGAACATAAATGACATCATTACCTAATGAACTGTTGCAGAATTCATTTGAATGTGGCTGTCCTTTTGAAGAGTATGAATCTTCCCAGTGATTAAAGTGATTTAGACAGGGTAGTTCAGGGTAGACAATATTAATTTAGCTATGAGTCATTATGTTCAGTACCAGTCTGGAACCTAACGAGCTGATTCAAATTCATTTAAATCACTTGGAAAATACATACAGAGGCTGCACAATGTACATAATTTGGAACCAAAAGACATTTCATCTAAAAACCAATATATTTCAATCAGTAGAAATAAAATAAATCCAGTTTTTTTCCTGCCTCCAATGACTAGATTGCTTCAGTCCTGAGGTTTTGAAATTAACTGAAGACCGTAGAAACACCTGAATTTAAAACTTCACTTGAAAAAGGAATGAACAAAACTCCTGATGAATATTATTTTATTAATTACTTAAGTGAGAGAGTTATAGAATGTGGTGTCATCTCAATAATGAGAGTAACTTTTATATTTAGACATGGCTAATTTTGGGAAAAAGCTAGTGGAGGTGATGGCATTCCAGTTGAGCTATTTCAAATCCTAAAAGATGATGCTGTGAAAGCACTGCACTCAATATGAGAGCAAATTTGGAAAACTCAGCAGTGGCCACAGGACTGGAAAAGGTCAGTTTTCATTCCAATCCCGAAGAAAGGCAATGCTCAAACTACTGCGCAGTTACATTCATCTCAGATGCTGGTAAAGTAATGCTCAGAATTCTCCAAGCCAGGCTTCAGCAATACATGAACCGTCAACTTCCAGATGTTCAAGCAGGATTCAGAAAAGGCAGAGGAACCAGAGATCAAATTGCCAACATCCACTGGGTCATCGAAAAAGAAAGAGAGTTCCAGAAAAACAACTATTTCTGCTTTATTGACTATGCCAAAGCCTTTGACTGTGTGGACCACCACAAACTGTGGAAAATTCTGAAAGAGATGGGAATACCAGACCACCTGACCTGCCTCTTGAGAAATCTATATGCAGGTCAGGAAGCAATAGTTAGAACTGGACATGAAACAATAGACTGGTTCCAAATAGGAAAAGGAGTATGTCAAGGCTGTATATTGTCACCCTGCTTATTTGACTTATATGCAGAGTACATCATGAGAAATGAGCTGGATGATGCACAAGCTGGAATCAAGATTGCTGGGAGAAATATCAATAACCTCAGATATGCAGATGACATCACCCTTATGGCAGAAAGTGAAGAGGAGCTAAAAAGCCTCTTGATGAAAGTGAAAGAAGAGAGTGAAAAAATTGGCTTAAAGCTCAACATTCAGAAAACTAAGATCATGGCATCTGGTCCCATCACTTCATGGGAAACAGATGGGGAAAGAGTGGAAACAATGGCAGACTATATTGGGGGGCTCCAAAATCACTGCAGATGGTGACTGTGGCAATGAAATTAAAAGACGCTTACTCCTTGAAAGAAAAGATATGACCAACCTAGACCGCATATTAAAAAGCAGAGACATTACTTTGCCAACAAAGGTCCATCTAGTCAAGGCTATGGTTTTTCCATTAGTCATGTATGGATTTGAGAGTTGGACCACAAAGAAAGCTGAGCGCCAAAGAATTGATGCTTTTGAACTGTGGTGTTGGAGAAGACTCTTGAGAGTCCCTTGGACTGCAAGGAGATCCAACCAGTTATTCCTAAAGGAAATCAGTCCCTGAATATTGATTGGAAGGACTGATGTTGAAGCTGAAACTCCAATACTTTGGCCACCTGATGCAAAGACCTGACTCATTGGAAAAGACCCTGAAGCTGGGAAAGATTGAAGGTGGGAGAAGGGGACGACAGAGGATGAGATGGTTGGATGGCATCACTGACTCAACAGACATGAGTTTGAGTAAACTCCAGGAGTTGGTGATGGACAGGGAGGCCTGGCGTGCTGCAGTCCATGGGGTCGCAAAGAGTCAGATATGACTGAGTGACTGAACTGAACTGAATTTTGGGAGCATCCTAGCAATCTTAGCCCCACTGGTATTGAAATCAGAATTAGAAGACCAATTAAATGATAATAAAAACTACTTGTGAGATATATACTCAGGAAAGTTAACTGCCAAAATAAGAAAGAAATGTATTGATTTTGGTTGTTTTGGACAGAAACTTGTATTAGCTATGAGTTGATAACATAAAACTTAATTTTTAAAATTTTTGCTGAGTCATTTTTTGCTTTCTTGCATTAAAAAAGAAATGTGACTGAATAATAATTTTACAGACACTGGTTTTTCAGGCTTGGTCTTATGTGTTTTTTTGTGTGTGCGTGTGTGTGGGTTTTTCTCCCAACTCATCTTCTGAAAGTTGATTAAACTGAGCTACCCGTGACGATTCCTGACACTTGGCCAGTGATTATTTTGATATAAGTGTGAAATACAACCCTGATCAATGATACATGAAACAAAATGTCATGAGGGCTTCTGGGAAGGTATTTTCACTGTTAAGGAGAAACAGAAATGTAAGATTCCCCTTCCTTTTATGGGATATGATGTTTACTAGTTGGCAGTCATCTTACAACCCTGAGCAGAAGGTCACTGAACATTGATCAGAGGGCTTGACGTCATTGACTAGTCTATTAACTGGTCCTGGACTTTTTACTTCTCCATTTTTTATTACATGAGACTATAAAATTTCCATTGCTTTAAGCCAGGTCTGTTGGATTTTTATATATTTGTAGCTGCAAGAATCTTAACTGGCATCCAGACTTTTATAAATAGAAATTAACCAATCTCCTTCACGAAAATATTCCAGGGCACTGAGCAAAGTTGGTCAAGAAAATTTTCTTCTATCTAGCTTCAATGTAAAGAGCTTCTAGACTTATCTTTCTGACACTGCTAGACGATTAAGTGAATACTTCTATAAATTTAAATTTAACTTCTGCTGACTTCTAGCTTCCAGTGTTAAGTTATATAAATTTGAAGACAGCAATTTTTCTCAGGGTGAAACTAATTGCATTGACCTAAAGATTAGCATAAGGTGATAGTGAGTTCTCTCCAGGCTAAGAAATAGACATCCATTATTATAGGAATGCAAATCCTCTACACTCCCTTCTTACACAAAATATACCATCTTGTTATCTTGTCATCTCTCATCCCCTTTGGGGTCCAAACCTTCTCTTCCATTCCTGAAAAGAACATTTCCTAATCTTCATTATGCAAATAAGATTCTCTACATTGATGAGTGAAAGGAAGAATTAGAAGCAATGTATATACAATGTCTAGCACAATCCTTTTCTCTTAGATGTTTAACAGAGGATATTTTTTAACACTGAGTGAATTTTCTGAAGTCATTGGTGGTAGGAAAATGCCACATTATCTCCTCATCCCACCCCAGCATCAGCTTAACGCTCTTTAAGAAATATGTGCTTTGAAGAGCAAGCCTTGGTTTGGTTAAGGAATAAGATCTAAATAAACACTATTGTTATAAAAGATAAAATTTGGTATTAACAGTCATGCACTACTATATACAGAGCAAGGAAACAATGAGGACCCACTGCACAGGGAACTATTCTTACTATCTGGTAATAACCTACAGTAAAAAAAAAAATCTAAGAAAGTATATGTATGTGTGTGCATGTGTGTGTATATGTACAATACAGTAAATTACTTCGAGTATACTTGAATCATTATAAATCAACTAAACACTAAAAAAATTAAAAACTTTTAAAAATAGGAAAAAAGATAACATTAC
This sequence comes from Capra hircus, assembly GCF_001704415.2. Classification (NCBI taxonomy): domain Eukaryota; kingdom Metazoa; phylum Chordata; class Mammalia; order Artiodactyla; family Bovidae; genus Capra; species Capra hircus. Next base: position 9,268,888 of record NC_030829.1, on the reverse strand, counting down.
ATTAGAATGGTTTAAATTAAGACTCTACTTCTCCTACATAACATCCTAAATAATATTCACACACAACATGTCCTCTAAGAGAGATTCCTGGAAGCAAAATTTGAGCCAAAGAGGACAAACATTTAAAATTTTGATAGACTATGCTAAATTTCCAAGCAAAATTTCTTCCTTCACCAAAACTGGATGAAAGGTTCACACCTTAGTTTTGAAAGGTTCACACCCGTCAGCAGCACTTCATCAATATGCTATATTTGCCAACCTGTTTGTAATAAGTGGATTTTCACTGTTATTTCAAAATATTTCTGACTACATTAAAATTATTTTTCTATATTTAAATAATTCCTTTACTTCCCTTACCTTCTGTGAAGGGTCTTTTCACATCTTTTCCTCGTTTTTGTCTTCCTGGATGAGTTTTTATTTGTTATTAATGTCAAGGAATATGTATGATTATTATAAATATTACAGAAATATATAAATATTATGATAAATACATATAATAAATACAAAGCTATAATTAACCCACTGAAGGCATATTTGTTGAAAACTACTTTTCCACTGTACTATTTGTCGTTTGACTTTTGTTAATCGTCTTATATTAAACAACAATGTGGTCATCTTTCACTTTCTCACTGTGTTCTATTTTCTTTCAGTGTTTCCATACTTTCATAAAGCATTGTTTATAGAATTTTATTTTGGAGCAAGAAGTAACGTAAATTAGCTTTCATCGTTCTCCAGCTTTTCTACCTCAGTTTGTTAATTAGTCCATTTCCTTTCATTTGAATTGAATGCAAATCTCATTTACATCTTCATTTTTACTTGAGTCTATTTTTGTGATTTCTTTCTTGTTTTCAAGAGTATGTTCTTGAAATAATAACTCATTCTTTTTAACTGCAACTTTATAATACATTTTATTACCTGGTAGGATATACCTTACTGCTGGACACTCTTACTAAGTTTTCATATTCAATTGATAACCAGCCTTAATTATTAAGACAAAATTTGATTAAATCAGTGTTGAGTGCTACTTTTAAAATATGACTATTGTTAGCTCCAGATCAGGCCTTGTATACCATTTATTCAAACATTCGTCATCTGCCTTAAGAAAATCTTAAAGTAGACCTAATATTCTAAATGTTTGTGCGAATTATTTGCATCTTTGTAACTAGTCAACATATTTAATTCCCCTTTTAGATCTAATTGCCTTTTAGTTGCTTCTCAGGGATATGTGAATTAATGATCATCATAATTTGCAAATATAGATGATCTGGGTTTTTCTTTTCAATTTATATAATGTGATAATTAATTGAGTAAATATATGTTGAATTAGATGCAAATTGTGACCCTCATGAAACTTAAATTCTAACAAAGGCTTGAATTTTTCTCTGTACAACTGCATTGGCAAGTATTTCTAGAAGCTTTTCAGTATCAATGGTGATAAAATGTTACTTGTCATGTTCTGTATTTAATGAGAATGTTTCCATTCTGTGATCACAAGCGTGATGTTGACTCTCCTTAGCTTGGCATACACAGTTTTCATGTTAAAATACTATAGTAACTATTATTTTTAAATTAAGAATTTTTATTAGGAATGAAAGCTGAAGGTAACCAAACACGTTTTCTATGTCTATGGAGATAACTGCAATTTTTCCTCCTTTCAGTTCGGTTCAGTTGCTCAGTTGTGTCTGACTGTTTATGACCCCATGGACTGCAGCACGCCATGCTTGCCTGTCCATCACCGACTCCTGGAGCTTACTCAAACTCATGTCCCTTGAGTCAGTGATGCCATCCAATCATCTTATCCTCTGTCATCCCCTTCTCTTCCTGTGCTCAATCTTTCCCAGCATCAGGATCTTTTCCAGTGAGTCAATTCTTAGCATCAGGTGGCCAAAGTATTGGAGTTTCAGCTTCAACATCAGTCCTTCCAATCAATATTCAGGGACTGATTTCCTTAAGGATTGACTGGTTGGATCTCCTTGCATTCCAAGGGGCTCTCAAGAATCTTCTTCAACATCACAATTCAAAAGCATCAATTCTTTGGTGCTCAGCTTTCTTTATGGTCCAACTCTCACATCCATACATGACTACTGGAAAAACAATAGCTTTGACTAGATGGACCTTTGTTGGCAAAGTAATGTCTCTTGCTTTTTAATATGTGGTCTAGGTTGGTCATAGCTTTTCTTCCAAGGAGTAAGCGTCTTTTAATTTCATTGCCACAGTCACCATCTGCAGTGATTTTGGACCCCCAAAATAAAGCTTGACACTGTTTCCCCATCTATTTGCCATGAAGTGATGGGACCAGATGCCATGATCTTAGTTTTCTGAATGTTGAGTTTTAAGCAAACATTTTCACTCTCTTCTTTCACTTTCATCAAGAGGCTCTTTACTTCTTCACTTTTTGCCAAGGTGTCATCGGCATATCTGAAGTTATTGATATTTCTCTTGGAAATCTTCATTCCAGCTTGTGCTTCATCCAGCCTGGCATTTCTCATGATGTTCTCTGCATATAAGTTAAATAAGCAGAGTGACAATATACAGCCTAGACATATTCCTTTTGCAATTTGGAACCAGTCTGCTGTTCCATGTTCAGTTCTAACTGTTACTTCTTGTCCTGCATACAGATTTCTCAGGAGACAGGTCAGATGGTCTGGTATTCCCATCTCTTCAAGAATTTTCCACGGTTTGTTTAGGAATCAGCAAACTAAAATGGACTGGAATGGGTGTATTTGACTTAGATGACCATTATATGTACTACTGTGGGCAAGAATCCCTTAGAAGAAATGGAGTAGACATCATAGTGAATGAGAGTCTGAAATTTAGTACCTGGATGCAATCTCAAGAATAACAGCATGATCTCTGTTCATTTCCAAGACAAACCATTCAGTATCACAGTAATCCAAGTCTATGCCCCAACCAGTAATGCTGAAGAAACTGAATAGTTCTGTGAAGACCCCTACAAGACTTTCTAGAATGAATACCCAATAAAGATGTCATTTTTATTATAAGGGACTGGAATGTAAAAGTAGGAAGTCAGGAGATACCTGGAGTAACAGGCAAATTTAGCCTTGGAGTACAAAATGAAGCAGGTCGAAGGCTAAGAGAGTTTGGCCAAGAGAATGCACTGGTCATAGGAAATACCCTCTTCCAACAACACAAGAGAAGACTCTACACATGGCCATCACCAGATGGTGAATCCCCAAATCAGATTGATTATATTCTTTGCAGCCAAAGATGGAGAAACTCTACACAGTCAGCAAAAACAAGACCGGAAGCTGACTGTGGCTCGGTCATGAACTCCTAATTGCCCAATTCAGCCTAAAATTGAAAAAAGTAGGGAAAACCATTAGACCATTCAGGTATGACCTAAATCAAATCACTTATAATTATATAGTAGAAGTGACAAATAGATTCAAGGGATTAGATCTGATAGAGTGCCTGAAGAACTATGGACGGAGGTTCATAACATTGTACAGGAGGCATGGATCAAGAGCAGACCCAAGAAAATAAATGCAAAAAGGCAAAATGGTTGTCCTAGAAGGCCTTACAAATAGCTGAGAAAAGAAAAGATGCAAAAGACAAAGAAGAAAAGGAAAGATACATGAACGCAGAGTTCCAAAGAATAGCAAGGAGAGTTAAGAAAGCCTTCCTCAGTGATCAGTGCAAAGTAATAGAGGAAAACAGTAGAACAGGAAAGACTAAAGATCTCTTCAAGAAAATTAGAGATACTAAGGGAACATTTCATGCAAAGATGGGTACAATAAAGGACAGAAATGGTATGGACCTAACAGAAGCAGAAGATATTAAGATGAAGTGGCAAGAATACACAGAAGAACTATACAAAAAAGATTTTCATGACACAGATAACCATGATGGTGTGATCAGTCACCTAGAGCCAGACATCCTGGAATGTAAAGTCAAGTGGGCCTTAGGAAGCTTAGGAAGCATTAGTATGAACAAAGCTAGTGGAGGTGATGGAATTCCAGTTGAGCTATTTAAAATCCTAAAAGATGATGCTGTGAAAGTGCACTCAGTATGCCAGCAAATTCGGAAAATGCAGCAGTGGCCATGGGATTGGAAAAGGCCAGTTTTCATTCTAATCCCAAAGAAAGGCAATGCCAAACAGTGTTCAAACTACTGCACAATTGCACTCATCTCACACGCTAGTAAAGTAACACTCAAAATTCTCCAAGTCAGGCTTCAACAGTATGTGAACCGTGAACTTCCAGATGTTCAAGCTGGTTTTAGAAAAGGCAGAGGAACCAGAGATCAAACTGCCAACATCTGTTGGATCATCAAACAAGCAAAAGAGTTCCAGAAAAACATCTTCTGCTGCTTTTCCTCCTTAGCCCTTACACTAATTTAGTATTTTAATATATTTTCAAAATGAATGGTCATTGGTCTCCTGAAAACACACTCTGTTTACAAAATTTGTAATTGTATGTATACTTTAAATAGCCGTATGTTGTCTAAATCCTTTGTATCTTAAAGTGATTGAAATAGCTGAGTTTTATTAATCATGCTAGCAATTTTTAAGAAGGAATTCAAATACTCCACAATACAAAGCTCTGCATATTTTAGGTACTATTTTTACAATTCAGTCTTATCCAGAATTGCACTCATTCTCACCCTAAATAACAATGTAAGTATCACTTTTCACTGACATGTATTTTACATGATCTACTTTTTCTTTTTCTTAAAGCAAAGCTTAGTTGATTTCTCTTGAAAGTATCTATTAAATTTCTTGTTACATAAGGAAGGGAAGAAAGACCTTATTTCCTTTACCTCTCCCCCTGATTCTAATTATTAGAAATGTGGTATTTATTCTGACCAAGTTTTTAGCCTATACATTCTTATCTGTTAAATGGATTACTTATTCTTTGCCTATGTCTTGATTTTCAAAATAGAAAAGTGAAAGTGAAGTCGCTCAGTCATGTCCGACTCTTTGCGACCCCATGGACTGTAGCCTACCAGGTTCCTCCATCCATGGGATTTTCCAGGCAAGAATACTGGAGTGGGGTGCCATTTCCTTCTCTAGGAGATCTTTCTGACCCAGGGATTGAACCCAGGTCTCCTGCATTGTAGGCAGATGCTTTACCATCTGAGCCACCAGGGAAGTTAGAAACAACTATATTATTCATAGTATAATGATAATGTTCATGTAGATCTCACTCGTAGAAAAAGGAAATCACGTGGGAGGAAATAAAGCCTATATCCTAAAAAAATGAAGTTAATCAACATGAATTATACTTGCAATTTAGAATATTAGAGTACATTTTATGTCTTCTAGTTTTTCTATTCTGTATCCTACTCAATTGTCATTTATTTTAATTTGTTATTCATTGTGTTAAATTTCTTTGAATTTTACTGAAGCAACATCTTCATCAATATGTTAATAAAGTGTTACTCTGATAATGAAAGTTCTAATGTCATTCATTGGTAAAGCATCTATTTTGTCCTCACACTTGACTGGGGATAGAATTCTAGGTTTATATGTGATTTCGTTCCAGAATCTGGGGACATTTTTTTCATTGTTTTCTGTATCTGTTGTTGAGAAAAATGGATGGTAGTCTGTAATGCTCTTTTCTTTATAAATAATATTCTGTTGAGCTTCAGGAGTTCTTGGAATTTCCCCTTTGTCTCCGAGGTTATGGAGTTTCACTGTGTCTGCATGAGGACACTACTTCATCAATCCTGCTTTCCATTCAAGATGTCAACTTAGTGAAATAATTGCTTCTTTACTTCAAACACTTTTATTATCATTCATTTTATAATTTCTTCATTTGTTTCTTGTCTTCTTCATTTACAGTTTGTATTAGATGGTTGCTCGATTATTTAGAAATTTTCACCAAACCTCTGAATTCCTCTCTCCAGTTCTCTATCTCCTAGTGGCAGATACAGGGCATGCAGTCACTAAACCATTTCATTTCCCATCACAACACAGTGAAACGTCACTTCCCAGCTTCCCTTTAATGCAGATAGGGTTTACACTATTGGTTTTGTTCCATGGGACATTGGTGAAGTTAGGCATAGTCCTTTGGGTACAAGTAGATGTGAGTATATAGCTGTCTATTCCCTGTTGTCTCTTTCCTTCATTCAGAGGCTGATCAGTGCCAATGCAACTTGGAACCAACACTGACCAAAGATGGGAGAAGCCTGACTTCCTGAAGACCTAGTTAGAGAAGTGTTTCCTGGAAGTATTGACTAAACTTTCATTAAGGAGCTGAGTTTTAGGCAGTTCTTTTATACAGCAGCTTGTCTGAATTACTCTGATAAGTGCTTTCCCTGTTTTCATCTGGATTCTGAGACTATGACTGCATTTACCTTCCAGATAAATAATTTAAATGTTGGCTCTAAATACGCATTTATTAAACTCATGTGTTAAATATTTTAAATGATTTTGGCAATTATGTTACTTTTTAAGATATTTTTCTTGTTTTCTGACACTTCCACTGTACTCTGTTCTTACTTTTTATTTTTGCAGTAAATCCTAGACTCTATCAAATTAAGAGTTTCCTCTTTGGATCATTTTTTTGTTTGTATGGCCTTGCTTGTTCTATTTATTTAAACCCTATCTTTCTCTCTCATCCCTTGCCTTTTCTTTTGAAGTTTTCATCCCATCCCTTTTCTATTATTTGAGTTTTTAACTATGAAAATGTCCTGCTTCTATGAAAGAGAAAAAAATAAAAATTGAGTTAGTTTAAAAAAATTTAGGGGAAAAAAATCCCCAACTGTTAAGCTTATATACCTCTAAGGCAGATTTCTTCTGCTGTTTACAACTGTTGACCTCTGATTGTTTTTTCACAGTAGTTGCAATTTTTTTGACTGTACATTTCTAGATTCAGCTTTGAGCATTTCTGGGACTGCGTTCATAAATCTCCTAGCCTAACAGGCCATAATCTAATGTCAGTTGTCTTTAAGAGTGATCTCATCCACTTTCTATCTTCAGTTATCTGTGCTCCTTCCTGTCTTATATTTGTTTTAGTTTCATACTTAAAATAAACTTTGGCTGATACAGTGAAATTTGGGAAAAACCAAAAGACAGATGTTTGTGTTGCTGGACAAGGATTAGGGTGAGGTAAGTGAGGCAGCACTGTGAAGGGCAGGATTGGGGCATATCTTTATTTAAAATTGTGATACTTCGTTTATTAAGGATTTTTGCATTGCTTTGGTAATTTAAAATACCGCACTAAAGTACTGCATTTGTTAGTCGCTCAGTTGTGTCCGACTCTTTGCAACCCCATGACTGTGGCCCACCAGGCTCCACTATCCATGGAATTCTCCAGATGAGAATACTGGAGTGGGTTGCCATTTCCTTCGCCAGAGGATCTTCCTGACCCAGGAATTGAACTGGTGTCTCCCGTATTGTCAGGCAGATCCTTTACCACTGAGTAACCTGCTATGTTAAAATTTCATATCTAATATGAATGCCTTATTCACCTAGCCTAGTCCTGGCACTGATAAGCTATTATAAATCAAAAAGTAGGAGATACTTCCATGAAAAGGAGACACTGCAGAATGGATATTTAGGTGTGTTGTAAACAAATCTATTTTGCAGCTGTTAAGGCAACCCTGCTTTCGCTTACAAAGTATGTTGCACAAAGAACAGAGGTCATCTCTGTATTGCTATGAATGCGATTTCTATCAACAGTAATAAGCAAAGCAGGCAAAAGCTACAATTACGACCACAATGGGAAAGATGCACAGTGGTCACATCTGAGATTATGAATCAGCACAGTCATGGATGCTGGGTATTACTCCCTCTTTGCCACACGGAATCTATTATTTTTCCTCCTTTTTTATTTCTTTCCAGTTTTATTGAGATACAACTGATGGACGACACTATACATTTAAGGTATATGGCATAATGACTTGACCTAAGTATGTCTTGCAAAATGATCACCACAATTAGTTTAGTTAGCATCCATCAATTTATATAGTTAACAATTTTTTCTTCTTGCGATGAGAACTTTTAGAATTTACTCTCAGTAACTTTCAATTACTTGTTCTACGTAACAAGTAATATAGTGTTCCTACATCCACACTCTATTCTGTGACCTGGGAGTCTGACCTAACACTTGCTTCCTTGTTGTCTGATTTCAGGTTGTGTCTGGGTAATTGGAAGTACAAGCAGATGATCAGGACAGGGAGAAGGCATCATTTGGGGGTATCCACTCCCTTGGATCTCTTCTAGGAGATGGAGTGGCTGTGGGGGTATTTCCTTCTTATTGATCATGTGTCTTACCAGTAGCCCTGCTTAATAGCTCTCTGTGTTGTAGCGACTTTCTCTCCCTTTCCCTGTCCAACTTAGGCTTGGCAACTGGTCTCCTCTGCTGTTCATCCCAAGATGCTCCACTGTTAACTGACCTTAATGACTCGTCTTGAAGGTGCCAGGAAAATAACTGATGGTATCAGGAGTCCAAAATGCTCATCAGTTATTTGAATCAAGCTTTTACAAAATGGAATTCAAAGCTTGTGGAACTAGATTTAAAAGAAAGTGCATAACATAGACCACCATGATCCATGATGAAACTCAACAGCCATAATATTTCTTTCAATGCTCAATTTCACTTTCATCCATCTCCTACTGAATGAGGGCATGTGATAAGCTAAACTACAAGTAGAAACTTTATTTTATGTCACTTAATTATTTGGTGGTAGGGTAATGATAGTAATGTGATGATATGCTGTGACTGTATTACATTTAGCTTATTTGAAATTTTATAACTTACTCCAACTTAACTGTTAACAAAACCTCTTGAGTTTCATATTTGCAAAAGCTAACCATGTGAATTGATAGCTGTTGTATGATTTGGGACATACAAATACTACATGGTTTAACACAATGATACTGCATGAGAAGATGGATTTCATATCCCCAAATCAATCTAACATTCCCCAACTTTTCCTAAGAGGAAACATATGTGCTGGTTAATGCCTCAAAGATTCAGAGACCAGAGTGTCCAAGGGCCTGAGAAAGTCCCCAAGTTTAAGTCAGATGCATGGAGAAGCTGAGTCAAGTTATTCAGGACACCTGGATATCAGCTTATGCACAATTTTACCTAAGCATCTTAAAATTTTTCACTTAATGAGGCATATTATAAGGAGAAAAATGACCAGCAAACATATGATGTATCTGGTAAAGGTAGCAATGCAGTTGATAAATTTCTGTCTCCCAACCATCTGGAGGGACCAGATTGGCAGCATTTCTTGTCAGCATTCTGTATATTACCCATGCTTCACAAGGCAAAAAAGGGTATCACTCAGCATTCTTCAGTGCTTAAAATGATGGATGCCTTTAACATGGTGCTAACTGGCCTGCAGTATTTCCTTAAAAATAGCTCTTTAGTATTATATGTCATTTAAAAGAGAAGAATGAGAGATTAACAGTATAAATTGCATGTGTTATAGATAATAGCAAAGATGCAAGCTTGAGGCACCCTCCCCCTACCCATTCAACCAGAGCCTTTATCTTCTCTCCTCAATCTTCTTGCCACCTGGGGCTCAGGTTAAATATAGTGGTGTTATGTCAGACTAGAGAAATCCACAGATTTGGGAATGGCACATAGTATGGTGGGTTCATTATTTCTGTGTTAAAATATGAACAACAGCATGAAACATATGGGTAAGGCAGAGTGGGGGAAGAAGGGGAACAAAGGTAAATTTTAAGCACCTATTCTACCCTTTAGTAGTTTTCTTGAAATAGATGGATTTTCTCTCTGTTACTGACGTGTAGTTTGATAGACTTACATTTCTAGATTCTACCTAAGCCAAATGTGAGCTCTAACTTTCTATTAAATTGTTCTTCTGTTTTTATTAGAGGTCACAGTATATCTGCAGCCAATTGCTATGATACAACCAATAGAAACATTGAAAAGTAGTTTCAACTTATTCCAAATTAAAGTAACTATGATGCAACATATGAATGAAAAAGTACTTTCTCAAAGTGAAATACAATCAGAGGAATTCTAAGCTTTAAAAGTCTCAAGATATAGCTGATTTTTCACTGATGGAAACATTTAATTCTGAGATTTTCTGTATGCTTTCAATTTCAACAACAAAAACAACTTATTGAATTATCACTCTGATGGAAGTAAAATTGAATTTGCTTGTGGGAAAGAAATAAGAATCTCAAGAAACAAGTGGAAGACAAATAGACATTTCTCCAAAGAAGACATATAGATGGCTAAGAGGCACATGAAAAAATGCTCAGGATCGCTATTAGAGAGATACAAATCAAAACTGTGAGGTATCATCTCACTCTGATCAGAATGGTCACCATCAAACATCTACAAATGATAAATGCTGGAGAAGGTATGGAGAAAAGGGAACCCTGCTATACTGCTGGTGGGAATGTAAACTGACAAAACCACTATGGAGAACAGTACGGAGGCTCCTTAAAAAACTACAAATAGAGTTAGCATATGATCCTGCAATCCCACTCCAGAGCATATATCCAGAGAAAACAAGAATTCAAAAAGACACATGCACCCCAATGTTCATAGCAGCACTATTTACAATAACCAAGACATGGAAACAACCCAAAATAGTCCATTGACAGATAAATAGATAAAGAAGATGTGTTGTGTATGTGTACACACACACACACACAAATGCAAACAATGGAATATTGCTCAGCCATAAAAAAGGAGTTAAATAATGCCTTCCGTAGCAACATGGATAGACCTAGAGATATCATACTAAGTGAAGTAAGCCAGACAGAAAAAGGTAAATATCCTATGATATCACCTGTATGTGGAATCTATTCTTAAAAAAGATACAAATAAATTTACTTACAAAAGATAAATAGACCCACAAACATAGAAAACAAATTTAAGTTTACAAAAGGGGACAGTGTGGTAGGAGATGGATAAATTAGGAGGTTGGGATTAAAATGCACACTACTATATATAAAATAGATAGCCAACAAAGACCCACTCTACAGTATAGGAAACTATATTCAATATTTGGGAATACCAGACCACCTGACCTGCCTCCTGAGAAACCTGTATGCAGGTCAAGAAGTAACAGCTAGAACTGAACATGGAACAACAGACTGGTTCCAAATCATGAAAGGAGTACATCAAGGCTGTATACCATCACCCTGCTTATTCAATGTATATCTAGAGAACATCATGAGAAATAGCAGGTTCGATGAGGCACAAGCTGGAATCAAAATTGCCAGGAGAAATGTCAATAACCTCAGACATGCAGATGACACCACCCTTATGGCAGAAAGCGAAGCAGAACTAAAGAGCCTCTTGATGAAAGTGAAAGAGGAGAGTGAAATAGTTGGCTTAAAACTCAACATTCAGAAAACTAAGATCATGCCATCCAGTCCAATCACTTCATGGCAAATAGATGGGGAAACAGTGGAAACAGTGTCAGGCTTTATTTTTGAGGGGGCTCCAAAATCACTGCAGATGGTGACTGCATCCATGAAATTAAAGGACACTTGCTCCTTGGAAGAAAAGTTATGACCAATCTAGACAGCATACTGAAAAGCAGAGACATTACTTTGCCAACAAAGATCCATCTCGTCAAAGCTTTTCAGTCCACAGTTTTTCAACATCCATGTATGGATGTGAGAGTTGGACTATAAAGAAAGGTGAGCACTGAAAAATTGATGCTTTTGAACCGTGGTGTTGGAGAAGACTCTTGAGAGTCCCTTGGACTGCAAGGAGATCCAACCAGTGAATCCTAAATGAAATCAGTCCTGAATATTGATTGGAAGGACTGATGCTGAAGCTGAAGCTCCAATACTTTGGCCACCTGATGGGAAGAACTGACTCATTTGAATATACCCTGATGCTGGGAAAGATTGAAGGCAGGAGGAGAAGGGGACAATAGAGGATGAGATGGTTGGATGGCATCACTGACTCAATGGACATGAGTTTGAGTAAGCTCTGAGAGTTGGTGATGGACAGGGAAGCCTGGCGTGCTGCAGTCCATGGGGTCACAAAGAGTCAGACATGACAAAGTGACTGAACTGAACTGATAAGGGAAAAGAATCTGAAAAAGAATATATGTATTTATCTACACACACACACACACGCACATGACTGAATCACTGTATTATATACTTGAAACTAACATGATATTGCAAATCTACTATAACAATAAAATTTTAAAAAATAAAAAATTATACAGAGTGAAGTAAGCCAGAAAGAAAAACACCAATACAGTATACTAACACATATATATGGAATTTAGGAAGTTGGCAATGACGACCCTGTATGCAAGACAGGAAAAAAGACACAGATGTGTATACCAGACTTTTGGACTCAGAGGGAGAGGGAGAGGGTGGGATGATTTGGGAGAATGGGAATTCTAACATGTATACTGTCATGTAAGAATTGAATCGCCAGTCCATGTCTGACGTAGGGTGCAGCTTGCTTGGGGCTGATGCATGGGGATGACCCAGAGAGATGTTGTGGGGAGGGAGGTGGGAGGGGGGTTCATGTTTGGGAACGCATGTAAGAATTAAAGATTTTAAAATTTAAAAAAAATAAAAAATTTAAAAAAAAAAAAAAAAAAGAATCTCAAGGTTCAAGATGAAATCTTTACAAAAGTGAGAAGAATTGAGAATTCCTGTTTCTTGGAAAAGATACTCTCTTGACATCTTTAGGATCCAGCAAGAAAATGAAGCTGAACTAACGGGCTATGATTTAAATGTACACAAGATAAAAAAATCAAACTTGAGATCTGTTTTCTGTGTCAAAAAACATAATAACAAGAAGAAAATAGGTTCTCGAGAAGCAGACTCTATGTAATTTTAAGAACATTAAACTGATAGGAGAAAAAACCACCAACAACAAAAAGATGGTTTCTGCCTTTAGCATTCAAATGTCATTTTGCTTTGTCTTGTTTTAAATTTTGAAAGATTCAGTTTATGTTTACTGGAAAGTTCACTTGAGAACAATTGTCAGATGTTACTGAATACATTGAAGAAATGGCTTAGGCTGATTTTAGTATTCCCAAAGCATGGAGCTGACAGCCGATTCTGAATCAGGCAAGTAAAACTCTGAAACCCTTCTTTCCAGGTGTTCTGTTGGATGATCCCCCAATAGCTGGAAGGGTGTGCTATTAGGGAAATGAGCTGAACTGAAGCCTGGCTTCAGTTTTGAATTACCCAAGTTCATATAACATTTCGGCTGAGCTCGATGAAAAGCCAGGGGAACTGAAGGAACAAAGAGCACAGAAGTTTAGCATGAAATAAAGAATTTTAAAGTAAGAAGTGAAGCGTAGATTTATACAGGTTTTGCCATGAACATACCCGATATTATTATTCTTTATAGAATGTTCTTTACAGTATCTGGTCAAGGAAATGCAGTTCCCTGGACAAGGGAAGACGTATGAAAGATTATGGCAAGAAAAGAGAGTGCCTTTCTTTCCCCGCTATCCAAAATACTCTACCTACTCTGTCACTTTCATTTTCTGTAAATATCTCATGCCCAGTGATTTTCACTTTCCTTGCTTGAGACTGTATCCTCAGGACATATCTGCCTGGGGCTAAGAATTATATAAAAGTTTTCCTATCATGCACTGTGCATGGGATCAGGAGATTTGAATGTCGGAACACAAGCATCTTTCAGAATACTTGTAACAGCCTGCTGTGTGTATGTGTGTGTGTGTGTTTTAAATTTATGTTTTGCCTGGTTCCCACATGATGGTAAGACCCTGAATTACATATGTATGTCCTCATTTCAGTTCAGTTGCTCAGTTGTGTCTGACTCTTTGCGACCCCATGGACTGCAGCAGCCCTGTCCATAACCAACTCCTAGAGCTTGCTCAACGCCTTTTAATCACCTGGGTCATCAATCAAAGGACTTTTCACATTATTGTCATTAATAAATGTATGAAATGAAGTGAAAGTCGCTCAGTCATGTCCGACTCTTTGCCACCCCATGGACCATGTACAGTTCATGGAATTCTCCAGGCCAGGATACTGGAGTGAGTAGCCTTTCTCTCCTCCAGGGATCTTCCCAAATCAGGGATCAAACCCAGGTCTCCTGCATTGCAGGCGGATTCTTTACCAGCTGAGCCACCAGGGAAGCTGAAGAATACTGGAGTGGGGAGCCTATCCCTTCTCCAGGGGATCTTCCCGACCCAGGAATAGAACCGGTGTCTCCTGCACTGCAGGCAGATTCTTTACCAACTGAGCTCTCAGGGAAGCCCCAATAAATGTGTATAGGAATGAAAAAGTGTGCTTATTAATAAGATAAAAGGTGAAAATAAGGCTTTCTTCAGAATATACTTCTAAAAATTTTAAAGTGATATATGTAAACATAATAGATGAAAGACTCCATATTCATCATTAAAAATCTAATTTAAATTCTAGATAATCCAGGCCCCCTGAGCTGGACAGTCCAAGCAAAGCTGTAAAATTCAGTTCTTCATCATGTTTAAGCAAAGAGGGACATGTAACCATGCAAAGCCAAATAATATCAGTTACCAAGATATAAAAACCTAAGAAGATAATAAGAAAATTAGAAAAAAAATAGGGAGAAAGAACAGGTTACAAATGTTCCTACAGAGACATAAAAAACACTAAGAGGTCTGCAATTCTCTTTAGCAGTTAATAATGTGATATTTTTAGTTCATGGCTTTTTTCAAGAAATTTGCATTGAATACCTACAACGTGACAGACTAATTTCCAGGGAATGTTCTAGCAGAGCTCACATCAGCAGAGGTAAGCTAAGCTAAGCTAAGTCGCTTCAGTCATGTCTGACTCTGTGCGACCCCATAGATGGCAGCCCACCAGGCTCCCCGGTCCCTGGGATTCTCCAGGCAAGAACACTAGAGTGGGTTGCCATTTCCTTCTCCATGAAAATATTCCGTAAGTGAATTTCAGTAACTCTTAAACATTCCACAAAATTTCCTAAGAACCTGTGAGAATATAATACCTGGCAAGGGAAACCATAAATGGCAAGTCGACTGCCGTGTCATCAGCATCGTGAACACAGTGCAATAAAACCGCAAAGCGGACCAGCGGATGTACTGGGGTGGGAGTCCAACTGGACAAGTGAAGCGATTACATGTCGCCTAGATGAAGAAGGTAGAGACCACATATCACAGGGAGAGGAGAGATGTTGCCTTGTGGTGCAAAGTTTTGAATCAATTCATTACTTAATTGTGGGTTTAATTGGGCACATGTTTCCCAAAAGGATTAGTTTTCATAGACTCGTGATAATATGGAGTCTCTCTGGAAGGAGTTCAATGTCTTGTGTTTGATAAGATATATATTAAACTTTTGTGTTATCACTAAGAAAATAACTCAGTAATATGTATAACAAATCATCAAAGGTATTCAAATGTTACAGTGTAAGATAGCCATAAATGCAAAAGAAAGCAGTAAAGGAGGAACAGAAGGGTAAATAAAATATAGAGAAAGAAAACAAAACGCCAAAATGGCAGAGTCAAATACAGCCAAATCAATTCTAATATTAACTATGAATGAATTATTGTTCAGCAATAAAAAGAAATAAAGTACTGATACAAGCAGCAGCAGGATGAAACCTGAAAACATGATGCTTGGTGAAAGATGTCAGTCACAAAAGATCACGTAACTGCATGATTTCATTTATAGAAAATGTCTAGAATAGGGAAATTCATAGAGACCAAGGTAAATCTGTAGTGGCCTAAGACTATGGGGTTGAGGGGAGGGATGAGAGCAGTGAGGAGATATCGCTAAGAAATTGTTACAGTGTTTCTTTGGAGGGCAAATTGCAAACTCGGGTTTTGATGATCATTGTACAACCTTTTAAACACATAAAAAACATTAAATTGTACGCATTATGAGTGAATTTAACTGGAATTATTTCTGAACAAAAATGTTAAAAAAACAATTACCATCAAGTTTCCAAACTGAAGAGCCCAAGAATAAAGGTGTGTTGTTTCATCAGCATGACATTAAGACATCCCATCTCTCCAAGGTAGGCAGAGGCTTCCATCAAGCTTGTCTCTTTAGCATAAATATTCTTTCCCTGTTGTCCATCTAATAAATCCAAAGTCATGTTAAAATGTCACTTCTCTGCTTTCTCCAACAACTGGAATTACTTTGTTATTTTATTATCTCCATTCTTTTAGTACTTCTATCAAATGTCAATGGTGGTATTTTTTTCTTTGTTTTTGAGAGGTCTGTTGTATATAGATTCTTTCTGCTGGTCTGTGGGTTCCTTCAGAGCAAGGGTAATACTTAGGATATTTTTATCTCTTGTTTTCTCTCAGTGCCTCATGCAGTATTAAGCCATTGGGCATACTTAAATCATGTCTGTTGAACAAAACAAGAGTATAGGAATGATTATCTGGTTGATATTATCATGGGTGACAACTCCTGCTATATTAAAAGTTATTCAACAGAATAACATGGTCCAGGTGGAAAAACAGTTCTTCACTGATGTGGCTCCCCTTAACAGTCACCAGTTCTCACGGAGGGTAAACCACAAAAAGGAAACCATGAACCTCTTTGAGATGTGGGGCAGGGGCAGGTGATATCAGTTTGCAGATCAAATTTATGCAGGAGAAGAGCACAACCCAGATGTCACAAAGACTGACATTGAAACAGACCTGCTCGCAACCACAGAGAGACTGTCACTGACTGTGGCCGCACCAGCTGTGGAACACTGGCTGGTTCGAGGTGCTCACTTTCAGGGCGCCCTTGGTCAGACGCCTCTGGGGTTGCAGAAGCAGCATTTAAAACAGGGAAGAAAGGGAAGAGATAGCATCTGCTATATTGCGGGAACAGTGTGGAGACAATGAAATTGTACTAAATATGCAAGTAATAGTTTAGGTCTGCATATGCTTCAGGAATTTTCTCCAGATGACTGCGTGAAACCTATGTTAGCATCTTGTAAGATGAAAAGCTCTTCTTGATACTTACTGAGTTATAATGGTGACTTTCAACTATGGGTGATTTTGCCCCCCTGGAAAATATCTGGTGATGTCAAGAGAGATTTTTCGATGTTTGTGGAGGGGTGTGTACCACTAGCAAGCACTGAGTAGAGGGCAAGGTTGCTACTAAACATCCTACAATGCACAGTTTATCCCCTGGTAACAAAGAGTGATCCAGTCCAAGAAGCTAACAGTGCTGAAGTTGAGAAACCCTGGTTTAAAGTCACAAGACAGAAGGCTTGAGATCATCCTGTCTCATTAGACACAAGAGGAAACAGAGTCAAAGAGGGTGGTTAACTGATACAAAAAAAACCACAACTAGACTAAACGCCTCCCTCCTCTAGGACTAGCAGATGACAGTTCCCAGAGGAGATGAGTCACAGAACAGCTCATTTTGATGGCGATGAAGATCCCAGGAGCCAAAGAACCAAAACATGAGGCTTTTAGTGAAATGGGAGCTGGTGGAGGAACCCCCTGGATTAGGAATCAAAATTCCTATAAAGATACATGGGAGTGCTCTAAGCTACACAGTAAGATCTCATCATAATTTATTATTATCATCAGGCCTGTCAGTGAGACCTAGCCTGAGCAGAAGTCTAACAGGCTCCCAGAAATATAAAGAGAAAAGTAAAGGGCTCAAGACCAATTTAGGACCTGTTCAAAGCTATGCTGAAGATAGACTAGCTCAGAGTCACAATTCTGCTTACGGTTTATCCTTTAAAAAAAAAAGATCAAATAAACTATTGCCTTGTTTGAGGGAAATGCCAAGTATTTATTGATTCTGAAGAAAACACAGTCTTACTTTGGTTTTCAGAAAGAGAAGTTTTTTTTTTTTTTTCTTCTTCCACCTTTGGATCAAATTTCTTTGCCAGAAGAGCAACAACAACACAAACAATGTGTACCCCTCTGGATTAAAAAGAAAATCACAAATTATATTGAATTACTTCTCTCTTATTTTAGGTTAAAAAAAAAAAAAGACATCCACCTTGACAGCATTTATAGAGCAGTTTTAGTAGTTTAGTTTCCAGGCTCTCACTAGGTCTTGTCATGTCTCCCCTGATACTACTGCAACTAAACTTATCTCCTTGTTCAGTAAGTTTAAATTCTATTAAATTTGATATTTTCAATTAGTTCCACTCGTACATTCACAGAAGCATTCCCCCAGGTAACTATGAAATGAAAAGTTCATGGTAGGTAAGGAGAAAAAAGAAAAGGCAAGAGGAAAAGAATTTGCTACCCTTTAAAAAAAAACAAACAATGTATCTTGTGACAATTTTCTCCAATGAATGTTTGAACTCGGAGAAGATACCAATTCCAGTGGGTATCTAATATAGGGAGTGGTAGGAAGGCAATGGCACCCCACTCCAGTACTCTTGCCTGGAGAGTCCCATGGACGGAGGAGCCTGGTGGGCTGCAGTCCATGGGGTCGCTAAGAGTCGGACACAACTGAGCGACTTCACTTTCACTTTTCACTTTCATGCATTGGAGAAGGAAATGGCAACCCACTCCAGTGCTCTTGCCTGGAGAATCCCAGGGACGGGGGAGCCTGGTGGGCTGCCATCTATGGGGTTGCACAGAGTTGGACACGACTGAAGTGACGCAGTTAGCAGCAGGAAGAGTGACATCAGGAAATATATGTTACTCTTTGAAGATCTCCTAGATGATAAAATGCAATAAAAGAAGGAAAAATCCAAGCTTTTTTCATGCTAGTCTGAAAGATTCCAAATAAGAGAACTTTGATCATTTTCTGGCATCCAGATACTTTTCATTTCATTTTCAATGGTCTTACCTATTTCTTTTTGTTTTGGCTGAAATAATTCTTCTCCATCTTTGCTGTTTACCCCTTTGAAATATCTCTCTGCAGCCCTGACCCTCCATTAAGCATTGCCTGACAGAATGATGAACTACATGTCCCGCTTTAATCTTGCCCTGTAGATCATTCCCCTCAGCCTTTGAATTATTTTTTTTAATCTTCTGAGGACTCAATTGAAAAAGCTACCTTTCTACAGAAATATGCTTCAGATGGCCTGGAAAATATGAACGTCAAGCATAGTGCTAGACCTAGAAGGGCTTACATAAGCATTACTCCTTCAAATATATATGATACTGAATGATTATACCTCTCTTACTGCAATTTTTCCCCATTTGACACAATCATCAACCTTGTAAGATAGGCAGACCAAGAATTAATACCCTATTTTTTCAATAGCAGGGCAAGGCCTTGAGTTGTCTACAACCTGTCCAAGACACACAGCTGCTAAGCTACTCAAGTCTAGGATTTTGACTCAAAAGTTCAGAGAATTCTGTTAATTCTTTGAGTTAAGGGAAGACGAGGATCTTGAATCCCCGCCTCCTTTTTTTTTTGGCACTGATTTACAGTTGGTAGATGTTCAGCCCAAGAGTAAGGAGTTCTTGCCCAGTGGACAGTTTCAAGTGCCAGGATCATGGATCTTTTCACAAAACTACCCCAAATCTCAACAGGACTGGCTTATACATAGGCACATGCAAACCCAAGACTAGAAATCATCTCTCCCTGGTAGAAATAAACAGACATACGTATGTTGATATTCCAAGAATTCTACCTTATCTCATATGGTAGTGGTATTAGTCGCTCAGTCATGTCTGACTCTTTACGATCCCATGGACTGTAAGCCTGCCAGGCTTCTCTGTCCATACAATTCTCCAGGTAAGAGTGGGTAGCCATTCGCTTCTCCAGGGGATCTTCCCAACCCGGGGATTGAACCCAGATCTCCCACATTGTAGGTAGATTCTTTACTGTCTGAGCCACTAGGGAAGCGGCACCTTACACAGTTTCCTAATATTTCTATTTTCACTCTTTTTTCCTTTGTCAAAGAAGCACCTCTATGGATTTTATTACCCCAGTCTTTGAGTCATTTAAAATATCCCTTAAAAATGTGAACATTGAATATTTTAAAAACCATTGTTCTTAAGCTCAATAATACAGATTCACTGATTTTGTACTCGTGTTAGGGTACTGGAGTCAACCTCTATGGATTTTATTACCCCAGTCTTTGAGTCCATTTATTTAAAATATCCCTTGAAAATGTGAACACTGAATATTTTAAAAACCATTGTCCTTAAGCTCAATAATACAGATTCACTGATTTTGTACTAGTGTTAGGGTACTGGAGTCCTGAGTGTTATGGTGGAGACTAGATAAAGCCTATACCTTTTCATACCCACTCCAGTGTTCTTGCCTGGAGAATCCCAGGGACAGGGGAGCCAGGCGGGCTGCCGTCTATGGGGTCGCATAGAGTCGGACATGACTGAAGCAACTTAGCAGCAGCAGCAGCAGCATACCTTTTCACAGGCTTCACGTTGCCTGGACCAAGTTCTGGAAGACATTTCTTGGACTCTTCAACTTTCAAGATTACTTTAAATCACATGAATCTTAGCCACATTGGCTCCACTGGTTTATTCACTCATCCATCTGTTAATCAGATACTATGAGTCCCTTTTATGGGGAATTCACATAAGTTTTAAGCATGTCGAAATTAATCAGACGTAGTCAATGGGGACAGCTGCCCTGAATGCGAGGTCAGGATTGGAAAGGATCTTCTCACGTGTTGGCCCATGAGTGCCTCCTTTTAGTCTGGGCTTCTCAGGAAACACAGACAAAAAGGTGTATGCTGATAGTTTCTGTTAGAAAGTAGTCCAGGGGGATAGGGACAGTGAAAAGGCAAGTATGAGAGACGGCAAATGCAAGGGCTCGCTGTTGACAGTGTCACTGCTCTGGCAACTAGGACCTGATTCTCCTGGATTCCTCTCAACAGCCGTGGATTTTACGCTCAAGGAATATGGCTTGTATCTGTAGCTCCCATGCCCATTTAGTCAGCTGCCACAAGAGGTCTAAATCCTTCACCTTTCCAAGTTTGCAAATAAATGAGTGCCAGAGGGTGGGGGCTATAGATATATGGCTTGAGTCTTTGAGAATGCCTCTGGGAAAAATACATACAAGAGACAGCTGAGACAAAATGTTGTCAATTTGTTCCTCTACCAAGTTGTCTGCTGGGGCAATGGATGGGATAGAGGCAGGGGATCTGAGTTGAGAGGAGGTGATGTGTGCAACAGGAGGTAACAGATATGGTGTCAAGTAATACAGAAGCCTGAAGTAGAGGCATTTATTCAGCAAGATGACAGCTTAGTGGGTCTTAGGGAGGGGATTCAAGTTTTAAACATGTAGTTGAACCATACTGCTTATATAATCTCTCAAATCCCTGAGTGTGTAACTATAAATACAGATCACCCATCTCATGTCAACTCCCAAACTCACTCATTGCTTCACCCTCCTAAGCTGTTTCTTCCTCCCTGTTTCAAGGACTCCTGCCTCATTAGGGTCAGCTTTCCTCCTACTGACTTTTTTGCGAGCATTATTCTCAGGCCCTTTGGAAGTGCTTGGCATGTTAGCATCCCAAGAGTTGCCCAGATGTGAGGGACCGCTTCTGTTGCTGATTACAGTTTGGTCATGAACAAGATCCCAATTCCGTATCTGAAAATGTACCTTTGTATGGCAATATTTTAAGTGGGTAAACGGGTCGAACATGCAACAGACACAAGATAAACATCCATCCCTTTATCTCTCTACATGGAGACGATCAGTTCTGAGGACAACTTTTGGTAGTGCTCCCCCACATTAATCTTCAGATTTAAGTAATCCAGGGTTACAGAAGAAAGACCAGTGTAACACATTTCTGAGCTTCTCCCCCAGGTAACCAGGGAGGTACAGACCTGGAAAGTGAGGCGGAGATCCCTCCTTGTCTCTCACCCTTTCCCTGCCTTCTCTCTTTCCTGCCACTGCTTTAATGGAAATCAGACTGGACAAAGCCTAATCTTTATCATCTACTGGCCATCTGTATGAAATATGCCATTCTTGTTGCCTTTGTCCGATAGCTCTTATTCTAGGAAAATGTGTTAGTGGCAGCAGGACAATCTGGGCAGATCACCTAAGTGACATTTTGAGTCATTGGGTGAAATAGTTTCCAATGTGTTAGGCCATAAGTCTATGCTGTGGCCATGCCAAAATGCCTGGATGAATCAGTAAACAAGGTGAGCAATGCAGATAAATGACACCATAGGGACAACATCTCCAGATATTTTACTGAATCATTGAGTGATGTGATTGATTTTTTGGTTTTCTGTAGACACTTTGTCTTGTTTTGTATCATCACCATTGCAATAATAGGAGACAAATCCATTTCTTTTTTGGAAGACTATTATGACTCAAATGCTAAAATCAATCACTCACCTGAATTCTTTACCTGTAAAATTCTCACATAGTCCACTCCATAAGCCTCTCTTTGACTCTGTTTCCTCATTTGTATCTCAAGATAGGTATGATAAATCTAATATGACTAAATTACTATCTAATTTGCTTAGCATAAGGATCAGGTGGAACAAAGGAGGAAAAAGTGTTTTGAAAACAGACAAATGCCTTTAACAATGCCTTTAGTTTTCCCATACTTAATTGTCAATGTGTGTGCTTTTATTCTTAGTTGGACTACTAAAGAATTTGCGCTGTATCCTACTTAACTCTGAATATCTTTGGATTGCCTAATAATAATGATAATTATATTATTATAATATATATAGTAATAATAATCCCATACAGGAGGTACCTAGTTTCCATTTTATTTAAATGTTATATAATTAAACTGCTGTCTAAATTATATATGTATAATTTAAATAATAAAATAATAATTATTATTATTGTTATAAATTAAATAATAAAATATAATAAAATAAGCCTTTTTTTAAGCTCTTGATACCACATAGGATTATGGTAAGTACACTGCTTTCACTTATTTTTTTCACGTTTGTAGAAAAAGACACCATTGGAGAAATGGGTCATCCACAATCATGAACTGCAAGGGCTGCAGCCTGGGTTCACCACTATGCTAATTTTTCTAAGTAATATTTCACTTTCCTTATTCACCAAAAATGTCACAGTTGACTTCCTGTAGTGCTTGAGTTTTAAATTAATCAATCATTTAATTTTCTGATTACCGCAATAGGTTGAATGAACATCTATCATCTCATGTAGATAGATATACACAAAATCAAAGACATAGGGAAAAATTACTTTTTCCTTGTGATGAGAACTCTTAAGATTTACTCTCTTAACTTTCACACACAATTTACAGCAGTGTAATTATATTTATCATGAATTTTTAAAGTAGTAAGTGATTTCTTGCAGGTTGCAATTCATAGCATTAGAACTGCATATGTTTAATTATGCCATAAATATCTCCTCCTCACCACCAGACACCAGTAGAAATGTGTGTGTGCTTTTTCCTGGTGCTTCAAATGCAATATTCTGTGTTAAAATTAGCTAAAAATAAACATATGTCTCCTTGTCTTATCATACTCTTAGCACCCATGACTGTTTTGGCACCTTGAACTTGCCCATATCAGCCAATCCCTTATCTCCTGTTACAGAAAATCTGCTGCTTTGCCTGGTCAGCTTTCATTATGTGGCCTAGAAATCTCACTACTCTGTTTTGTTTCTTCTTACCCATCACCATTTATACCAAATGGAACTTATTACTATACTTTATTATCTGTTGACATATCCTATTTTTTCCACTCTAGCCTGCGACTTCTTAAAACACAGACATCAGGTTTCTTGTTTTTGTTTGATTTTATTTTCCCCACATCTCTTTGGCTTACCAGCAAAGAGAGTTCTGCTATTAGAGCTACTTTGCTTTGGTTGGATAATAAATTAACTCATTTAACGCTAACGTCTCTTACCCTGGTGCTTTTGTCTCCCCACTCCCAATATAGCATGCACTTAGTCTTCTCACCGGTTTCCTTGTCTAGGATATTCCATTCTCTAACATAACTGGTGAAACACTATCAGCTTGATACTTTTCTGAAACATGCTCTAAGAGTAATTTATAAATTTTTGGAGTGATGGACTTCATCGCTCTTGGAGCAATAATATTCTAATGTACTCTCTCCTTTTTCTCCAGTCAGTTTCGTAGTTCAAATGTTCCTGGGCCCCCCGCTGATGCCTAAGCAAACCCCTCTCCTGGAGCCTTCTATAGAAATGGGCTTCCTGTTAGCACACTCTCCTGTTAGCACACTCTACAGCTATATCAACATCACAACCAAGAATGGGAAAGATGCTGTCAATGAGCTTGCTCATTGCCTGATGCCAGCAGCATCAGACCTGCCATTTCATGTGCTTTGGGCTTTAACATTGCTCACTGAGATGAACAGCAGTGAGTTGTAATGGGGATATTCTGTTTGATGGTTGAGTTGGTGGTCATTTTGAGATCAATCCAAATACTCTGCTGGCACTGACCCCAGCATAATAAAACCAAAAAGGAGGGCATGAGATTCATAAATACAACATTTATAGCATATCTATTCCTTGATTTCTTCTTAGGCCCCACCTTTCATATATGCTTTCCAAGAAAGGAAAAATTATTTACAGACTGAGGGGAATACCACTTCAGTTCTCATACAACCAGACACATTTTTTGAGTATCTACTATATATAAATGACTGTGCTAGAAACTCTCACATAGTATGTATGGTATAGTATTTTATTTTTCCAAACAATTGATATGTCTCTATATAAAACTGCATCAAAATTATGTTCTCTAGTCTACTCCATATTATTATTTTAACCAAATTATTCATCTTCCCACTTCTGTCTCTGTACACTTTCATGTTTTAATGTTTGTCAAGCCCAGCAAATAACATATGCCAATATTAATTCCTGAAAATCTGCATGCTGGATGCTTGATGACACCTGGAGTTCACAGGCTTTTGTGGATTACAAATTATCTTTCAGTTACGTGGACACTGTGAATAGGTCTAAGCACCCAGAGGATGCCAAAATACCTGCTTTGAGTTGGAACTGGGTGATATATTACGAAGACTGCAATGGGCCTGAATTCAGAAGGGCTGGATTTAAGACCTAGCTTTGGCATTTATCAGCAGAGTGAATTTGAGCAAGATCCTAGTCTCTGTGAGTCTCAGCTTCCACTCTCAGACTGGTGCAATATCTATCAGTTTCAGAAAGCCTTTGTGCCAAAGAAGTCTAATGTATTTGAAAATGTGCAGTGACATGGATTGTTTATCTTCTCCTGAGACTCTACAGGACCCATAAATCACAGCATCTCACTAAATCCCTGTTCCCTGGCCTCAGAGGTGGGTAGATGGACCAAGTTTAGCCAATGAGGCTGTCCAGTTTATTTGTTCGTCTGTGACTGGTTCAGGAAGGAGAAACTCACTGGGGAATTTCTTCCAGAACTATTAGTGAAGTCTGAAACATTCTATTGTTTCTGCCTTGTCCTACACAGAAGCCATTAGCCAAATGTGACTATTAAGCAATTGAAATGCGACCTATGTATGACTAGTGCCACTGAAAAATGAATCTTAAATTTAAATAGTCTCACGGGGCTAGTGGCTACCATATGGGACAGTACAGGTCTACAGTTTCCCATTGATTATTTTGCATGTTTCCTAATTTATTCTTTGTTGTCTTCCTAGGAAAATTTCTCTAAAGGTTTCTTCTCTATTGCTGTATTTGGATAACTCTTAAACTGCCTCTTCCTTGAAGATTTTAAATAATTCAACCGAGGAAACACTTTTGCCAGGCACTGTTTCTTAACTTATTTAATATATTCTATAATTATTGATCTGGTTATATTTTGAGTTCCTTTTGGAACTTTTTGTCCTTGGTGTTTTCTAAGAAATCATATATTTTACATAAATTTTCAAATATATTCACATGACTGTGAAGAATGCTTTCCATTACTTCTTTCTTTATTTGGTCATTGCTCATTTCCTATCTCTGCATTCTCAGTTCTCATTCTATAAGCTGTTTTTATCCTCCTTATTATTCAAAAATAAAAATTTTAACTTATTTTGTTTGGCTGCTTTGTTTTCCTAAGAATTTTGTGTTTTAAATAATTTTGCTGGAATTATCTTGTTTATAAATAAATCAATATTTGTTTCTATCTTAACTCATTCTTTCTTCCTAAATTCCTTCGTTTGTCCCCCACTCTTCCGCTTCCTTCCACCCTACTTCTTTCTTTCTTTCTCTTTTCTTTCACTCTCACTCCTTGTATTTTAAACCAGCTGAATTTACTATTTTACAATTTTTTTGTCAGTGATATAAATGTTTGAGGTAAACGTTTTCCCTTTTAGACTCATTTTCGGTTTACTCTGTGGCTTTTGATACTTATCACTACATTAAAATTTGTCTGTGGAGGGGAGAGGTGAATAGGATGTGCGCAGAGAAGTTCTGAGGTAGTGAACATGTCCTGTATGACGTCATAATGATGGACAGATCTTGTGACGCACTTGCTGAGACCCACTGAATGTGCAACAAGAGTAAACTGTGGACTTTGGTAATTCTCATGTGTTAACATAGATTCATTCTTGGTTAAAAAAAAAAAAAAGTGTTCATCGCAGCACTGTTTATAATAGCCAGGGCATGGAAGCAACCTAGGTGTCCATCAGCAGATGAATGGATAAGAAAGCTGTGGTACATATACACAATGGAGTATTACTCGGCCATTAAAAAGAATACATTTGAATCAGTTCTAATGTGGTGGATGAAACTGGAGCCTATTATCCAGGAATAAGCCAGAAAGAAAAACACCAATAAAGTATACTAACACATATATATGGAATGTAGAAAGATGGTAACGATAACCCTGTATGCAAGACAGCAAAAGAGACACAGATGTATAGAACAGTCTTTTGGACTCTGTGGGAGAGGGAGAGGGTGGGATGATTTGGAAGTATGGCATTGAAACATATAATATCATATAAGAAATGAATCACCATTCTAGGTTCGATGCAGGATACAGGATGCTTAGGGCTGGTGGACTGGGATGACCCAGAGAGATGGTATGGGGAAGGAAGTGGGAGGGGTGTTCAGGATTGGGAACACATGTACACCCGTGGTGGATTCATGTTGATGTATGGCAAAACCAATACAATATTGCAAAGTAAAATAAAAAATAATAAAATATGAAAAAAAACCCATCCATTGGCGAGTGAAGTTGATAATGGGAGATGTTATACATATGTGGGGTAGCTACACACTGCTCTCAATTCTACTGTAAATTACTCTAAAAATTGTCTTAAGAATTAATAAATATTATAACATTTCAGTTCATTTTGAACTCAAGAATTTTTCAAAAGAGATATTCTAAAGTTCCATGAAATTATTTTATTTGATTTGTCACTATTTGTCTTGGTAGTATTGAAAACATTTATAATATATTGATTACAGTTTGTGAAATATGTTATGACTTTTCATGGCTTAATATATAGCCATGTATAATTATTTCAAGTATCCTTTAAAACAGCAGGTGTTTTATCCGAAGAATTATTAACCAAAGGCTCAATTGCCTTACCTAGTTTAACTTTTTTACATCTGGAACTGGCTGAAAGAATCATTATGCTTTTAGTTCTCCTTTAGCTTCATTCAGTTTTGGATCTAAATTTTTGATGCCAAGTTTCTGGGTGTATAAAAAGATTCATAACTGTTATATATTTCTGTGGATTGCATGATTATAATTACAAGGCACACCACATTTGCTTCATCCAATGCATTTGGCCTTCAATTAAATTCTCAAATGATGGTAATGTCAGGACCCCTGCTAAATATTTGTTTGAATCTGCCCATGTGTCTTTGCTAATGCTTATTATTTTCAATAAAAATATGTCATCTTATTTTCTTTCATGGGTATCTTTCTTACAAAACAAAAATAACTTCTTATAATAATATTTTCCCCGTTTACTTCACCAGTTTTTCTAGTTTACATTCATTATTGTTGGTTAGCTTTATTTCCTTTGTAAATACACTTTGTCATATTTGCTATACTGCATATACTTTCTTTCCTTTTTGCTTCCTCTTTTAGTTGTTTGAAATGTACAGAATCTAATTTTAATGTATTACTAGTTGCCTCTTCATTTTAAATAATAGACCTAAATTTCTATCTCTTAGTTTATTAATTTAGTATAATAATCTTTATTTTGAACAATAATCAGCATATTTAAATTTAACACCTCATTTTTTATATTCATGTTGTTTCTACTCTGCATTCTCTTATACACACACATTCTTATTTTTAGCATGATATACAGCTTTTCTTTAAACATTTATAAGTTTTACTTTATGTTCCTATACTATAATTAAACAAATTTCACCCTAAATTTTTTAAAAAACAGATCATAAGCGTATCCTCCTTCATTCAGGCATCTGTCCATTCAAGAAACATTCATTGCGTGGTCCCTCTTTGTCTGAATGCTCCAAGCACTAGGGTACAACACAGAGCAGCAAGACAGAAAAGACTGCAGTCATGGAACGTATATTCGGACAGGGGAGAAACCAGCAATGACCAATAAACAGAGAAAATGTCTGGTATGAATATATCTATTGCAAACACAACTCATGGGAAAATACTAGTCAAGTCATGACTCCTTTATATGGGTTGTCAAGGGAGGCTGTGTAGGATTAGACAAATGCTAAGCCTCAATTGATGAAAGAAAAGAGGACTTCAGTCAGTCTGGAAGAATATGAGGAATGAGCATTTCAGGTAGCAATACTGGTGTTGTGGTACTTTATTGGTTCTATCAACAACTGAGTTAGGGATTGTACATTTGCTTATTTTTCCTTTCACCTCTGTCACTATATGCCCCATGAATTTTTAATATTATCAAGAGTATACACATTTGGGTAGATATGTCTCCCTGACAGATTAACTTTTTCAATGTCATAAATTTTCCTTTTTTTCTCTCTGGTAATACTAGCTATCTAGGACTTTGCCTTGATTAAAGGAATGAATCCCAAACTGGTTTTAAAATATCATAAAAATATAATATATCCTTGTCTATCTTTTTACTTTCCAATTGTATAAGTTATTAAAGTACATGTTGTATACAAAGCCTATTGGGATTTGCATTTTATCTAGTCTAACAGTCTCTGCATCTAACTGGGGTATCTAGTCTATTTATATTTAATGTAAATGTTGGTATTTTTGTGACTTCATATATCTTGGCTTTCTTTTCACCTGCCCAATATATTACTTGATCCTTGCTTCATTATTTTATACTTTCTTCTGGCTGAAAAAGTTCATTCAACATTTTGTTTTAATAACTCAACTTTTTGTTTTTGGTTATGGCAGTGTGTAGGTGTATGTGTGTGTGTGTTTTAAGTGTCATAACTGGGACTACAACATGCATCCTAACTTCTCTCAGTCTGCTTAGAATTAATACTGTATCATTCTTCCAAAGTATGAGAAACCTCCAACACTGTAATTCTATCCCCCATCCCTGTTCTTTGTGGTATTGTCGCTATGAATCTTTCATTCATATACATTATATACAACAACTTAAAAAAATATTTTTTTCTTGAAATTTTCAGTTGTCATATAAAGAAATCAGAAGAACAATATATCTTCAATTTATTTACATATTTGTCACACTCTGTTTCTCATGGTTTTCTGTACATTCAAACTTCTTATGCTGAAATGCTAATGAAAAAAATTTCTTTAGCATTTATTGTAGTGTAGGTCAGCTGCCAATAAATTCACCATTTATTTATCTAAAGATACGTTTACTTAATCTTATTTTTAAAGGATATTTTCACTGCATATAGAATTTTGCGTTGATCTTTAAATTTTAGAGTTGGAGTTTTTAACAGTGTATTGTGTTCTTGTTCTATTGTTTCTGATGACAGGCCAACCATTAATCATATTTCTTGTTTGTTTCTATGTAGTGTGTCTTTTTCTTGGTTTGTTTTCAAGATTTCTTAATTGACTTTGGTTTTGGACATTTTTATGCCAAGATATAGTTTTAATTTCCTACTACTGCTGCTGCTAAGTTGCTTCAGTCGTGTCCGACTCTGCGCAACCCCACAGACGGCAGCCCACCAGGCTCCCCCGTCCCTGGGATTCTCCAGGCAAGAACACTGGAGTGGGTTGCCATTTCCTTCTCCAGTGCATGAAAGTGAAAAGTGAAAGTGAAGTTGCTCAGTCGTGCCTGACTTTTAGCGACCCCATGGACTGCAGCCTACCAGGCTCCTCCGTCCATGGGATTTTCCAGGCAAGAGTACTGGAGTGGGTTGCCATTGCCTTCTCCAATTAATTGCCTAAGTTTATATTTTTTTAAAAAATTGGAAAATTCTCCATTAGTTCTTTACTTTTTCTGTCTCACTAACTCTATTCTCTCTCTGGGACTTTAGTTATACTATATCATTTCATACTGTACACTGACCACAATTATAGTTTCAGTATTTTCTCTCTGTGCTCTTTAGGCTTTCTTCTAATTTACTGTCTCTTTTCCCCTGACCTCTATAACCTCCTGTTAAGCAAATTAAGAGAATTTTACAATTTTAATTCTTATGCTTTCACTTCTAGAACTTTTATTTCACCTTCTTAAAATTTCTGTTGTAAGTTTCCCCACTGATCACCAATTACAATCGTGTGTGTGTGTGTGGGGGGGTGGTGTTTTGTATGTGTGTGTGTGTGTGTGTGTGTGTGTGTGCTGTATTTGTTAATGTTGTTGCTGTTCAGTTGCTAAGTCGTGTCTGACTTTTGCAACCCTATGGACTGCAGCTGGCCAGGCTCCTCTGTCCCTGGAATTTTTCAGACAAGAATACTGGAGTGGGTTTCCATACCTTCCTCCAGGGTATCCTCTCAACCCAGGGATCAAACGTGCATCTCCTGTGTCTCCTGCATTGGCAGGCTGATCTTTACCAATTGTGCCACCTGGGATGCTGAATATATGTTTTAGCTGCTTTAAACCTATTGAAGCTGTTTCCAAAATTTGTGTCATACTAGAGTCTGTTCTACTGATTTAAAAAAATAATTATTGGCCATGTTTTCCACTACTTTCATATACAATACTTTTAGTTGTATGTTGGAAGTTTTGAGCAACGTGTTTTAAAGAACTTGGAGTACCTATTGTTCTATATTTTCTGCAAATAGTGATAGTTTTTCTTCCAGTAAACGATAAAGTATTGGCAGATTCTTTTATTTTTGTGAAATTTGGTTTTATTATTATTCATTTATTATTCTTATTATAGTGAATCTATTTTATCTTTTTACTTATTCCTAGAAGCAAATTATACAATATTTGCTACTTCCGTTTAGTTCTCAGCTCACTAAAGACTACTCCAGTAGGCCTGTTAGAGTTAGTGCATTAACTTGCATATTTCTTTTATCTCAATTATGACAAATCTGATTTCCTATTGTCTAAGGTCTGAAAATAATTGCCTCAAATTGTTTTTCCAGTTTTACAATGTTTTTACAGTTTTGAGTACAAATCTAGTATCATTTACTTGTTAATTCTAATTGTTCATATCTTTACTTTGCATTACTTACACCTTCAAAATGTCTTCCATAGTAGCCTTATAAAATCTGTTTCTCTCATTATCTTGAACTTTTTGTCATTATATTATGTCTTGGTGTCACCCTCTTTGGGTTCATCTTAATTCCAACTGTCTGGGTTTCCTGAACCTGAATGTCTGTTTCCTTCTTCAGATTAGTGAAGTTTTCAGCCAGTATTTCTTCAAATAATTTTTCTGGTCCTTTCTCTCTCTCTTCTCTTTCTGGACTCCTATAATATAAGGTTGTTCCACTTGATTTTGTCCCAAGGTCCTTTTAAGGTATCTTCACTTTTTAAATTTTCCTTTTTGTATTTGTTGCACCGTCCTGATGAGTTCCATTGTTTGGTCTTTCAACTTGCTGTTCTACTTCATACAGTCTGTTGTTGAACCTTTTTAGCATATTTTCGGTTCACTTATTATATTCTTTAGGTCTGTGACTTCTGCTTGGTACTTCCCTTACATTTTAAAATTTTTTTGTTGATGTTCTCATTGTGTTTATCCATTCTTCTCCAGTGTTTGGTGAAACCCATTAGACCATTGCTTTCAACACTTTATTAAGTAGATTCATTATATCCGTTTCATTAAGTTCTTTTCCTGAGGGGTTGTCTTATTCTTTTATTTGGAGCATATTCCTCTGTCTCCTCATTTTGCCTGTTTGTTTCTATGTAGCAGGCAAATCAGCTATCCCTCCCAGTCTTGAAGGAGTGGGTGGCTTTGTATAGGAGGATTCCCATGGGGCTCAAAAGTGCAATCTCCTCTGGCCACCAGAGATGGACACTGAAGTGAAGTCCCCTGTATGGGATGCATGGGCCCACCTGTTGTGGTGTGGAGATAGGGGGCCCTCATCCAGCCCACTGCTGTGGCACACAGGTGTGAGCCAGGCCCTTGGTGGGGCATGCCTCCCTACTCTGGCAAGTTAGAGGGAGAATTCCAAAATAGCACCTGCCTTCACCAGCAGGTGAAGCAGGTAGTCAGCAGTGATCCTGACTACCTTTTATATAAAATAACTTTAAATGATTTTTAAATCATTAAACCATATTTAGTTGGGTGTTTCTGTTACTTGTCATGAAAACAAAATAAAGTGTTTTATGGAAATGAATCAAATAAAATACATCAGGGGTCTCTGGTATAGTTAGATTTTACATAAATTTTTGCAACCCCACTTAAAATAAATAGGTGAAAAACCCCAAACAATTATTATTCACTCTATATCATTTTTTTATCCTAAGCCCGAGGATAAAAATACCTCTTTCTGTGTTTCTATTTCTTGTCTCCTTAAAGCAGTTCTTAACTATTATGAGCAGAAGTATAGGACATCTGAGCTATATGCTATCTGTTTTAGAAATGGATAGAATGGGAAGAGAAATTTAATTGGCCAAACTGAGACCCATAAGTAATTAGTAGAGTGAAGCAAAGAATACCTGGCTAAAGAAACAAATGTATTGTAATTAGGCCAATTATCCTAGATGTAGTTCATCAGCTTGTGGTGATAAAGGCCATTAATGAGCTTTGTCACTGACAGCTTACTTTCTAATCTTAATCCTTTTTAGCGTTATTAGCTGTAACGCTACTTGCACAAAGATAAGTTAATTTATACTGACATTAAATTGAAAAATAATAAGTAATGATTGCTGCATTTGAGCAGAATCTTATAAAGTTTCTTTCCTTCTGAAACACTTACTGAAGGCAGTGCAAAATGTCCACGACTGTTTGAGCAGGTGAAGGAGAACTAGAGAAACATTTGTTAAAGGAAGTACTTACAGATATTCTTGAGGACAGTGATTAAATTTATAGTTAGTATAATTTAATAAAATGATCAATAGCTGCTTATTTATCTTAGATATCAGCACATTATGTTCTGTCTGCCATTAAGAAAATTCTTCAATGGGTCAATCTATAAAGACCACTAAACATAACTGTTCTATACCCAGACATATAGTACTAAGATATCTGTACAAATCTGCTAATAGCATCTTGAGTTATTGAATTATGGCCTCTATCAGTTCAGTTCAGTTCAGTTGCTCAGTCCTGTCTGATTCTTTGCGACCCCATGAATCACAGCACTCCAGGCCTCCCTGTCCATCACCAACTCCTGGAGTTCACATAAACTCATGTGCATCACATCAGTGATGCCATCCAACCATCTCATCCTTGTCGTCCCCTTCTCCTCCTGCCCCCAATCCCTCCCAGCATCAGGGTCTTTTCCAATGAGTCAACTCTTCGCACGAAGTGGCCAAAGTATTGGCGTTTCAGCCTCAGCTTTCTATACATCTTATTAAACCAGACTTTTTTATCTGAGCCTTAGAACAAAAAATTACTCGAGTGATAGCTTTTTACATTCTAAGTATAGTGCATAGCTACTGCCTGCCTGGATGCCCAATTCCCTGAACATAATGGACGATTTAGGGAATGGATGCATGGTCATTTCAAGAGTCATAGTTGAGAGAGTTTGACAGAGACAGGAAATATGTTTAGAAATACATTTGTCTGATCCTTTATTTAGGCAATTATATGTTTATCTATCAGTACATATTGAACCATTAGTTTGTGTATAGATTACCTGAATCTAGGTTTAAAAGCTGGAGAAGGCAATTGTACCTCACTCCAGTACTCTTGCCTGGAAAATCCAATGGATGGAGGAGTCTGGTGGGCTGCTGTCCATAGGGTCGCTAAGAGTTGGACACGACTGAATGACTTCCCTTCCACTTTTCACTTTCATGCATTGAAGAAGGAAATGGCAACCCACTCTAGTGTTCTTGCCTGGAGAATCCCAGGGGTGGGGGAGCCTGGTGACCTGCCATCCATGGGTCTCACAGAGTCGGACACGACTGAAGTGACTTAGCAGCAGCAGCAGCAGCAGCAGTTTTAAAAGTACTATGTTTTAAAGTACTGAGAAAGAGCAGGTGACCTTAACTTGTTCTCATTCCACTGAGGAAGTTTTGTTTTGTTTTTTTAATATTTCACTGCTAAATATCATAATATCCATAGTTAGTGTGGATGTACACTACTTCCTATACTAGATTAAGACATGTTCTATCAAATTCTAATACATTAATAATACCTTCTTTCATGAACAAATGTTAAAATTCACTAAATGAGTTTCTACTGTATCTACTGAGATGTTACTATGCTTTTTCTCATGTACTTGGCTAAATGGCAAAGAATAATGGCTCATATTCTAAGACCTCTATTGATATAGTATACATAAAAGAAAGTTGGCATGTTAAAAATATACCATTTAATCAATTTTAAGATATATACACAAAATTGAGATCATCATTACAATTACAATGGAGAACATATCTATCACTCTTGAAAGTTTCATTGTACTTCTTTGTATACGTCCATTTGACCATAGTAAATAATTTTAATATACATCTGTCAGTAACAACAAATAAATATAAAAAAACCTTGTGTTATATCTGAGTAACATGAATAAATACAATTGATATATAAATCAGTCTATCTTGAAACTGTAGAATACATATATTTCAAGCACACATAAAACAGTTATAAAAATTAAGAATATGCTGAGCCACAAAGCAAGTTTTAACAAATTTCAAAAAGCTGAAATTCTGTTGAGATATTCCTTTATAAAATTAGAATGAAGGCTTTATGTCTTCTCTACCATAAAAGCATAGACTTAAATATTCAGGACTAGGCCATCAGAGATAATCACATGCTCCAGAAAATATGCAGCAATCAATTCTCAGTACTATTCTAAATTTGCCTTTTCTCCTAATCTCTAACCTCTGAAGGTTGTCTTATTTTACATAGATCATACATTCTACCCAGGACTCTTTAGGTGTCCTGTATCAAGATGCTTTCTTCAGTCATCTCAGTCATTGTGTTACTAGAATTGAAAATCCAGTTTTGTTACTTTAAAAGCCATAGCTGTCAAAACTAGAATCTAACATATAATTTAAAAATACAGGGGAAAAATACCCCACAACAACTTCTATTTTTGAGTTCTACACTCTCCCTTCACACAAACATAAACTATAGTTTAAATGAGTGCTTAATTATACGCTGGTAAAGTTGCTAGAGGACTTGGCAGACATTCTACTTTTAGAAGCACTTCCACACAAATTTGTATATCACATTTTACATAATGAAGACTACTTCCCCACCTCTTGCGAGAGCAAAGTAATAATAATGATAATAATACACTTCTTAAAAGAAAGCTGGGGCTATATCAGGAAGGCTTAGTGAGTTGAGACAAGGAACAAGTCAAGGGTGTCACAAAGCAAAGGGATACACTCTAGATAGAAGGCAAAAGACTTGAGATTTTGCAGCCTCAATTAGGTTCAGTTCAGTTCAGTTGCTCACTCTTGTCTGACTCTTTGTGACCCCATGGACCGCAGCACACCAGGATTCCCTCTCCATCACCAACTCCCAGAGTCTACCCAAACTCATGTCCATTGAGTCGGTGATGACATGCAACCATGTCATCCTCAGTTGTCCCCTTCTCCTCCTGCCCTCAATCTTTCCCAGCATCAGGGTCTTTTCCAACGAGTCAGCACTTCCCATCAGGTGGCCCAAGTATTGGAGTTTCAGCTTCAGCATCAGTCCTTCCAATGAACACTCAGGACTGATCTCCTTTAGG
Organism: Capra hircus; assembly: GCF_001704415.2. Classification (NCBI taxonomy): domain Eukaryota; kingdom Metazoa; phylum Chordata; class Mammalia; order Artiodactyla; family Bovidae; genus Capra; species Capra hircus. The sequence goes on along the minus strand of NC_030829.1, from coordinate 9,233,018 downwards.
AGGGACTGGTTGGATCTCCTTGCAGTCCAAGGGACTCTCAAGAGTCTTCTCCAACACCACAGTTCAAAAGCATCAATTCTTCAACTCTCAGCTTTCTTTATAGTCCAACTCTCACATCCATACATGACCACTGGAAAAACCATAGCCTTGACTAGACAGACCTCTGTTGGCAAACTAATGTCTCTGCTTTTTAGCATGCTGTCTAGGTTGGTCATAACTTTCCTTCCCAGGAGTGAGCGTCTTTTAATTTCATGGCTACAGTCACCATGACTGTAGTGATTTTGGAGCCCCCCAGAATAAAATCTCTCATTGTTTCCACATCTATTTGCCATGAAGTGATTGGACTAGATGCCATGATCTTAGTTTTCTGAATGTTGAGCTTTAAGCCAACTTTTTCACTTTCATTAAGAGGCTCTTTAGTTCTTCTTTGCTTTCTGCCATAAGGGTGGTGTCATCTGCGTATCTGAGGTTATTGATATTGCCATTGGCAATCTTGACTCCAGCTAGTGCTTCATCCAGCCCAGCGTTTCTCATGATGTACTTTGCATATAAGTTAAATAAGCAGGGTGACAATATACAGCCTTGACGTACTCTTTTTCCTATTTGGAACCAGTCAGTTGTTCCATGTCCAGTACTAACTATTGCTTCCTGACCTGCATATAGATTTCTCAAAAGGCAGGTCAGGTGGTCTGGTTAAAAAAAAATAGTATACTCATAATCTAATTATGATATATTATTTTAATGACAGATTCTCTGCATTGTTGAGGGAAAGTCACAAAATTTACACATATGACTGACTAGTCTTTCCCCTGAGTCCACCCATGTGGAGTTTCATGTATGGCTGTGCTCAGCTTTGCAATCTCCAAATTAAGATATAACTTTAAACTATAGTTTGAGAAATTGTCTGAGCACATGGGTGATGATTCTTATTTTTTCTATTGTTTGAAATAAAGTTATCAGAACAGCAGAACTTCATGCTTCCACATCTTGGTTCTGTTTCCGAAAATGCTGACTTGCTCAAGAATGCCTCATTAGTCTTTTCACCAACATAATGCTGCTCTGATTAATTCTGCCTGCATGCTTAGGTATGTGGCAAGGTGCCTACTTTACAAAAGCATCTCGTATGCAAGGCATAGGAAAAAATCTTTCTTTTGCACTGATTTTGGCCGAAGTGACTCTATGCTATTTCTGAGTCTGGCCTCTAATACCACAGATAGTTTCTCTAATGATCTCTTGGGGACCTGAGCACCATGTAAGATGTCCCATTATTTCTCCACATAATAGGAAGAATCTCTATTACTCCATCATAGAGAGGAAATTTCAATGTGAGATCAGCCTTGAAGAAAACAGCCATATAAATGAAGCCATCTTGGATGCTCTAGACAAACCCAACTGTCAGTTAAACAGCACTGAGTGACTCCAGTGGATACCACAAAGAGCAGAAGAAGAATCACCTCTGTGCATACTAAGTGGCTCAGTTATGTCTGACTCTTTGCATCCTCATGGATGCAAGGCTCCTCTAGCCATGGGATTCGCCAGGCAAGATTACTGGAGTGGGTTGCCATGCCCTTAACAACAATAAATAAATGGAACACCTCTTAAGCAGTATTTATCTACTCTGTCAATACTTGGAAAATATGATTATCTTGGATATGGAACTTCCCCTAGCAACTACACTGTTCAGGAGTGAAGCAGAACTTGGACATCTGGGCAAAACTAGCTTCTGAGAGGAGCAGAATTCAAGTCAAAATTCAGGTCACAGAAAATGCGACCTCAAATGAGATGGTGAATAATCACCTGTTTTCAGTTTTCCAAGTCAACTGTTATCTCTGGGGAAAATTGTCCAGCAGAATCAGGACTCTCAATATGAAATCCACCCCAATGGCTCTGACAAGATACACTCTGGCAAATGCAAGCAAGAGCCTCTTTATAGCATAACCACAGTCCTAATCAACCTTACCAATCAGAAATCTGGACTCATGGAATTTCATATACGAAAACACTCGAGTTTTCGATCACAATGCCTTGCGTAATAGGGCACTATTATTAGTTCTCAGTTACCAGAACTGAGGCAGGATACAAGGATATCCATAGTAGATAGATCCATAATAGATCAGAAAGCACTGTGCCACTTATTAAACTATTATTGCCTAAAACAAAATCCATCCATCCTCTAGCGCCATCTCTGATGCTGGGGCTAGGAATCAACAATTAGATTTTTCCTTTTAAGGTGGTTTCTTGCTGTTGTGTGCTAGTAAGGGCACTGAGCAGAAGAAATAGAGGTTAACTTGGTGGTTGCCTTATGGTTCCTATAAGCAACACATCAGCTACAGCTCTTCAACTTGGCAGCATGGTTCAAGCAGCTGTTGGATCCAGTTTTTAGCTTCTTTCAGTGCTCTGAAATCCATCTTTGCACAAAGATCTCTGGTGCATGGATTTTTCAGTTTCTCCTTGTGAGGCTGATAGTTTTTGCCATGTGTATAGTCAGGCTCTCTTTCAGGTAGGTTAACATTTAATATTAATATATTTTTCTTCTCTTTTATTTATTTTTATATAAATTTATTTATTTTAATTGGAGGCTAATTACTTTACAATATTGTATTGGTTTTGCCATACATCAACATGAATCTGCCACAGGTATACACGTGTTCCCCATCCTGAACCCCCCTCCCTCCTCCTTCCCCTTACCATTCTCTTTTATCACTATAGAATAACTCATTTTATTTTTGGATAACAACTCTTGTTCTAAAGCCCTCTTTGTCTAATATGTCTCTTGTTCTTATAGGGTGCATGCCATATCTTTTTCTATATTTTGTTTTTAACTTACCACATAGACAACATAGGGATTAGTCTTTATTTGTTTTTAATGTAGTCTGAAGTTCTCTGCCTTTTAATTGGGAGGTTTGGTCCATTTATATTTAATGAGATAACATAAACACTCGAATTTATGCTTCCCATCTCAGTATTGATATACGTTACTGGCATCTGTTCTTTGTTTTACTCTTCCTCCTTTTTTATCTTCTTTATCATTATTTTTCAAAAATGAAGACACAGAATTACTTGTTTTTTGAAAAATACTCCTGGTAAGGTACAATTTAACCTTCCACTTCATCTCTTTATGAATATTCTTTCATTCAACGCATTTATTCCAGTTTTTTGTAAAAAGCATCAATTTATCCATTCTGGAAGATCTATCAGTGGGATTCACTGAAAGAAGAGACTGCTGGTATACCATTAGTTATCCTCTACTTGCTCTGCTCTTGGGTCAATATCCCTTATCTATCTTCCTGAAGCTAGGTATTAAGGTCATACATTGTCAAAGTGAGTGGTTCATTTTACGTAATTTATAATATCAGGAAATATATCGTGAAATGCCATGCTTACTCAAGTACAGTTATATGACTACTAGTCTAGTACTTCTGTTAAAGCAGAAAATGGATTAATAGTTAGCTTGGCAGAGTTTAAAATTCCTGAGATTTTCTTTCTTCTTGTTCTACCCATCCTCTAAGGACTATCTCATATTTTTCTGTGGGTTCAGTAACCATTCATTTGCTGACTGCTACCAAAAGTATATGTCTTGGTCCCCGACTTCATTCCCAAGCTTCACTCGTATTTCCAAAAATCTCCTAGACAATTCCACTTGAATGAATGCAGGTATGACAAAAACAGCATATTAAAACTGAAACTTAAGATCTTTTCTTCAAACCCACTACTCATTTCATTTCCTTCAAACCTACTACTACTTATTTCAAATAATGGATTGATCATTTACCTTGTTTTCCCATCTAACAATGTTTTAGTCATATGGTTCCTATTTTTTTTTTCTTTACCTGTATACCAAATTGATTTTTTGGTTGTTTTTGTTTGTCTCTTTGTTTTTTAATGTAGACTGTAATCTTCATTGAATTTGTTACAGTATATTTTCTGTTTTGGGTTTTAGACCATGAGGCATGTGGGATCCTAGCTCCCTCACCAGGGACTGAACCTGCACCCCCTGCAATGGAGGCAAAATCTGAATCACTGGACTGCCAGGGAAGTCCCCACCCAACTGATCCTTAATTTCTACTAAAGGCTTAAGGGATTATTCTACTCTTGTGATTTCCCCAACCCCTACCATCATGTAGGCCTTCCTGTCTCACCTACATCATCTCAGTCACATCTTAACACCCTGCCAACATCAGCACTACCTAGCACTGGATAGAAAGACAGATTCTCAGGCACCACTCCAGACTGATGATTTCAGTAATTCTGCAAGGGCAGTGCAGCAATCACTGGTGATTCTGATGTACACTCAAGTGTGAAGAACACTGATGGACACTAAGGGTGATTTATACATTTCCTTTCCACCAACATGCTATCTTTAATACCAATATTCTTCTGAATGTTTATCTTAATGATTGTCTGTATTTTTAAAGTAAATCCAATTTTATCTTTGGCATGTTATGATTACTAATAATTCTTCTAGCAAACACTAGCATCTGAATCAATATCTAAGTGCACCCTGACACCAGAGTTGACAGCAAATGACCTACTCCAGTAGTCAGTCAGCACACTTTGATCCAGAGGCCAAATCCAACGCATGCTCTGTTTCCATAAATAAAATAGTACTGTAACTCAACTGTGATTATTTGTTTGCATATTGTTTATGAGTGCTTTTCTATCAATACTATCAGAGTTGAGCAGTTGCAACAGAGTCCATATGGCCTGACTCTGTATTTGACTTTTTACAGGAAAAAGAGTTTGCTGGCTGACACTGTCAACATGTATTCATTCATTATATGTTTATTCGCCGTATGCTATTAATCAGGCACTGTTTCAGTAACTGAGGGTGTAGAGGTGAGAAACAGGGCATGTCAGTTGAGGGACAAATATTTGAATGGATGGTGGGGGTGGGTTGACAATAAACAAGCTTGTGTGTGAGCCCAGTCAGTCGCTCAGTCCTATTGGACTCTTTGGGACCCCATGAACGATAGCCACTGGGCTCCTCCATCCATGGGATTCTCCAGGCAAGAATATTGGAATGGGCTGCCGTTTCCTCCTGCAGGGGTCTTTCCAACTAAGGGATTGAACCCACGTCTCCGGCATCTCCTGGGCTGGCAGGTGGTTTCTTTACCACTGTGATACCTGGGACACCCCTAAAAAATGCATACATGTTAAAACCTTATAAGATAAGTTCAGAAAGTGATTGGTGTTGTGAAGAAAATAAAGTGGGTGCAGGCAGAAAGAGACTGCGGGGAGGCAGCACTATCAGGTTAGGTATCAAGAAGGCCCCTCAGGGAAGACTGACATTAACTGAAGACTGCAGTGGAAACTTTGAAATGCTGACAAGCAACTAGGTGGAGAAAGTTCTTGGGATGGAAAGGATTTGATTTGTCCTAAAACCATACAGGCCAGTGTGGAGTCAACTAAACTCTGAGAAAATAGAAAACACAGGATTCTGACTAAATGTTTGTGAGATTTCTGATCGATGATAAGTTGCATTCTTTCATTCCCACTGTGTTTCACAGAAGGAAGCAATATTGATTAAGATTGCTTAGAATTCTTTCATGTTAATAATTAATGTTGGCTTTAGTGTGAACATAAATGATTTGTACAACAATACTGAAAAAACTAAGAAGTTCTGATTAAAATGGAAAAAAAAAAGAGAAAAGATTTATGTCTCCTTTAGACGTGAGGCTAAAATATTGCTCCCTACTCATCTCCACCCTGATCAGGCTATTTAAGGTGGCAGAGTTAAGTCAGACCTTAAAATTTTCCTCTCCCCAAACTCAACGACATGAACAAATACAACACGAAACAAAAAAATCCTGGGAAAAAGAAATGAAGAACTCATGACTTGAACATGAACAATAAATGTTTTAAGAACATAGAAGTTTCCTTCAAATTTTTATGGAGAAAAAGTTGGGATTGGGTGCATAGTTGGAGGATGGTGGTTTGTTTGAAAAGAGGAAATATGTTAGAGAAACACTGAAAATTCTCATAAGAATCAACAACTCAGTTTGTGCTTTAGCAGCAGAAGTATTAAAATTGGAAAGATACAGAGAAGAGTACTATGGATGATGTGTAAGAAAGATCTGAAAATTCATGAAAAAGACCATATTTTTAAAAATGAGAAAAGAGCTTGAATAGACATTTCTCCAAAGGTGAGGTACAAATAGCCAATAAGCAGGAAAAAATGCTCAACATAACCAATCATTAGAGAAATACAAATTAAAACTATAATTAGTCCTTATGTCCTACCTATTAGAATAGCTACTATAAAAAATACAGAATATAACCAGTGTTGGTGAGGATGCAGAGAAACTGTACCCCTTATGTACTGTTGGTTCAGTTCAGTAGCTCAGTCGTGTCCAACTCTTTGTGACCCCATGGACTGCAGCATGTCAGGCTTCCCTGTCCATCACCAACTCCTGGAACTTGCTCAAATTCATGCCCACTGAGTTGGTGATGTCATTCAACCATACCATCCTCTGTTGTCCCCTTTTCCTCCTGCCTTCAATCTTACCCAGCATCAGTTATTTCCAGTGAGTCAGTTCTTTGCATCAGGCAGCCAAAGTATTGGAGTTTCAGCTTCAGCATCAGTCCTTCCAATGAATATTCAGCACTGATTTCCTTTAGGAATGACTGCCTTGATCTCCTTGCTCTCCCAGGGACTCTCAAGGGTATTCTCCAACACCACAGTTCAAAAGCATCAGTTCTTCAGTGCTTAGCTTTCTTTATGGGCCAACTCACACATCCGTACATCACTACTGGAAAAACAATAGCTTTGACTAGATGGACCTTTTTCAATAAGGTAATGTCTCTGCTTTTTAATACAATGTCTAGTTTTGTTATAGCTTTTCTTCCAAGGAGCAAGCATCTTTTAATTTCATGGGTGCAGTTACCATCAGCAGTAATTTTGGAGCCCAAGGAAATGGTCTCTCACTGTTTCCATTTTTCCTCCATCTTTTATTTGCCATGAAGTGATGGGACCAGATGCCATGACCTTAGTTTTCTGAATGCTGAGTTTTAAGCCAACTTTTTCTCTCACCTCTTTCACTTTCATCAAGAGGCTCTTTAGTTTCTCTTCACTATCTGCCATAAAGGTGGTGTCGTCTCCATATCTGAGGTTATTGACATTTCCTATGGCAATCTTGATTCCATCTTGTGCTTGATCCCACCCGGCATTTCACATGATGTACTCTGCATATAAGTTAAATAAGACGGTGACAATATACAGCCTTGATGTACACCTTTCCCAATTTGGAACCAGTCCATTGTTTCATGTCCAGTTCTAACTGTTGCTTCTTGACATGCATACAGATTTCTCAAGAGGCAGGTAAGGTGGTCTGGAATTCCTATCTCTTTAAGAATTTTCCACAGTTTGTGGTGATCCACATAGTCAAAGGATTTGGCATAGTCAATGAAGAAGACATAGATGTTTTTCTGGAAATCTCTTGCTTTTTCTATGATGCAACAGATGTTGGCAATTGGATCTCTGGTTCCTCTGCCTTTTCTAAATCCAGCTTGAACATCTCCAAGTTCATGGTTCATGTATTGTTGAAGCCTGGCTTGGAGAATTTTGAGCATTACTTTGCTAGTATGTGAGATGAGTGCAATTGTGCAGTAGTTTGAACATTCTCTGGCATTGTCTTTCTTTGGGATTGGAATGAAAACTGACCTTTTCCAGTCCTGTGGCCACTGCTGAGTTTTCCAAATTTGCTGCAGCACTTTCACAGCATCACAGGATTTGAAATAGCTCAACTGGAATTCCATCACCTTCACTAGGTTTGTTTGTAGTGATGCTTCCTAAGGCCCACTTGACTTTGATATCCAGGATGTTTGGCTTTAGGTGAGTGAGCACACCATCGTGGTTATCTGGGTCATGAAGATCTTTTTTGTACTGTTCTTCTGTGTATTCTTGCCACCTCTTCTTAATATCTTCTGCTTCTGTTAGGTCCATAACCATTTCTGTCCTGTATCGTGCCCATCTTTGCATGAAATGTTCCCTTGGTGTCTCTAGTTTTCTTGAAGAGATCTCTAGTCTTTCCCCTTCTATTGTTTTCTTCTATTTATTTGCATTGATGACTTAGGAAGACTTGCTTCTCTCTTCTTGCTATTCTTTGGAACTCTGCATTCAGATGGATATATCTTTCCTTTTCTAATTCGCCTTTCACTTCTCTTCTTTTCTCAGCTATTTGTAAGGCCTCCTCAGACAACCATTTTGCCTTTTTGCAATTCTTCCTGGGGATGGTTTTACTCACCACCTCCTGTACAATGTTACGAACCTTCGTCCATAGTTCTTCAGGTACTCTATCTATCAGATAATCCCTTGAATCTATTTGTCACTTTAATGGTATATTCACAAGCTGTTTGATTTAGGTCATACTTTCTTCAATTTTAGTCTGAATTTTGCAATAAGGAGTTTATGATCTGAGCCACAGTCACCTCCCAGTCTTGTTTTTGCTGACTGTATAGAGCTTCTCCATCTTCAGATGCAAAGAATATACCCAATCTTATTTCTGTATTGACCATCTGTTGATGTCCATGTGTCTTGTGTTGCTGGAAGAGAGTGTCTGCTATGACCAGTGTGTTCTCTTGGCAAAACTCTGTTAGCCTTTGCCCTGCTTCATTTTGTATTCCAAGGTCAAACTTGCCTGTTACTTCATGTTATCTCTTGACTTCCTACGTTTGCATTCCAGTCCCTTATGATGGAAAGGATGTCTCTTTTTGATGTTAGTTCAAAAGGTCTTCATAGAGCCATTGAACTTCAGCTTCTTCAGCATTACTGGTCAAGGCATAGACTTGGATTACTGGGCTATTGATGGTTTGCCTTGGAAGTGAACAGAGATCATTCTGTGGTTTTTGGGATCGCACTCAAGTACTGCATTTATGACTCTTCTGTTGACTATGAGGGCTACTCCATTTCTCCTAAGGGATTCTTGCCGACAGTAGTATATACAGTGATCATCTGTATAAAATTCAACCTTTCCTGGCTATTTTAGTCTACTGATTCCTCAAATGTCAATGTTCACTCTTGCCATCTCCTGTCTGGCCACTTCCAATTTATCTTGATTCATGGGCCTAACATTCTAGGTTCCTAAGCAGTATTGTTCTTAGAGCATCCGACTTCACTTCCATCACCAGTCACAATCCCAGCTGGGGATTGTTTTCGCTTTGGCTCAGCCTCTTCATTCTTTCTGAAGCTATTTTTCCACTCTTCTCCAGTAGCATACTGGGCATCTACCAACCTGGGGAGTTCATCTTTCAGTGTAATATCTTTTTGGCTTTTCATACTGTTCATGGCATTCTCAATGGAAAGAGTGAGAGACTTTATTTTTAGGGGCTCCAAAATCACTGCTGATGGTGATTGCAGCCATGAAGTTAAAAGATGCTTGTTCCTTGCAAGAAAAGTTATGATCAAATTTGACAGCATATTAAAAAGCATAGACATTACTTTACCAACAGAGGTCTGTCTAGTCGAAGCTATGGTTTTTCCAGTAGTCATGTATGTATGTGAGAGCTGGACTATAAAGAAAGCTGAATGCTGAAGAATTGATGCTTTTGAACTGTGGTGTTGGAGAAGAGTCTTGAGAGTCCCTTGGACTGCCAGGAGATCCAACCAGTGAATCCTAAATGAAATCAGTCCTGAATGTTCATTGGAAGGACTGATGCTGAAGCTGAAACTCCAATACTTTGGCCACCTGATGCAAAGAATTGACTCATTGGAAAAGACCCTGATGTTGGGAATGATTGAAGGTGGGAGGTGAAAGGGATGACAGAAGATGGTTGAATGGCATCACCAATGCGATGGACATGAGTTTGAGTAGGCTTTGAGAGTTGGTGATGGACAGGAAAGCCTGGTGTGCTACCATCCATGGGGTTGCAAAGGACACGACTCAGTGACTGAACTTAACTGATGGCATTCTCAAAGCAAGAATAGTGAAGTGGCTTGCCATTCCCTTCTCCAGTGGACCATGTTTTGTCAGAACTCTCCACTGTAACCCACCCATCTTGTTTGCCTCTACACTGCTTGGCTCATAGTTTCACTGAGTTTGACGAGGCTGTGATCCAAGTGATCAGTTTGGTTAGTTTTCTATAATTGTGGTTTCCCTTCTGTCTGCCCTCTGATAGATAAGGAGAAGAGGTTGTGGAAGCCTCCTGATGGGAGGGACTGGCTGTTGGGGAATCTCAGTCTTACTCTGATGGGCGGGGCCATGCTCAGTAAATCTTAATTCAATATTGTTTTGATGGATGGGGCTGTGTACTGTCCCTGTAGTTTGGACTGAGGCCCAACTATGGTATGTGTAATGGTGGAAATGGCGACCTTCTTTAAAAGGATTTATGCCAGGAGTATTGTCTCCAGTGCTCCTGACCCCACAGCAGGCCACTGTCAACCCTGGCCTCCGCTGGAGCCTCCTGGGCACTCACAGGCAAGTCTGGCTCAGTCTCTTGTGGGGTCACTGCTCCTTTCTCCTGGGTCCTACTGCATACAAGGTTTTGTTTGTGCTCTCCGAGAGTCTATTTCCCCAGTCCTGTGGAAGCTCTGTAATCAAATCCCGCTGGTCTTCAAAGTCAAATTCCTTGGGAGTTCTGAGTCTCTTTGCTGGATCCCCTGGTTGGGAAATCTGTTGTGGGCCCTAGAACTTTCACAACAGTGGGAGGATTTCTTTGGTATAATTGTATTGTTGGTGGGAGTATGAAACTGCATAACTGCTGTGGGAAACAGTATGGAGGTTCCTAAAAATTTTTTAAAGTAGAAGTACCTATAAACCAGCAATTTAACTTCTATATCCGAAAGAATTGAAAGCAGGATCTCAAAGAGATATTTTCACATCCATGTCCAGAGTATCACTGATTGCAATAGCAAAGAGGTTGGAGCAACCCAGTTGTCTAACTCTTGGATAAATGGATAGACAAAAGGTTATATATACATACAATGGTATATCTGTCATCCTTAAAAAGGAATGAAATTCTGATGCATGTAATAATATAAATGAATCTTGAGGACATGATGCTAAATAAGCCAGTCACAAAAAGACAAATGCTGTTTAATTCCACTTATACAAGGTTCTTAGGGTAGTCCAATTCAAAGACACAGAAAGCAGAATAATGGTTGTCAGGGGCTGGTGGGAGGGGAGAATGGGGAGTTATGGTTTAATAAGTATAGTGTCCATTTTAAAGCATAAAAAAAGAGTTATGGAGATGAATGGTAGGGATAGTTATACAACAATGTGAATATACTTAACACTCCTGAACTGTAAACTTAGAAATGGTTAAAATGGTAAATGATAGGTTATATAATTTTTTTACCACAATTAAAAAAAAAAAAAGTATTGACAGATTGTAGAAAGGAAGGAGACAGGTCAGAACAGAGCTTGGGAGTGCTAGAAACTGCTGACTTATTAAGACCGTATGAAAATGTTATCCAGAATTAAAGGTTTTTATCACTTTGCAGGTGGGGTGAAAAGATGAAGAACATAGAAAATCTTACCTGAAACTGCTCAGATTGGAATGACTAATTAAAAATTGCTTTCCCTGGCTTTTTAGAAAGGGCAAGTGCTAACTACTCACATACAGATTCTTGACTTCTCCTTTTCAAGTATATTGTGAGCCAGCAGCTTGAAATTAGCAAAAAGTAACCACATAACAATTAAGAAGAAGACAATGGCAGCCCACTCCAGTACTCTCGCCTGGAAAATCCCATGGATGGAGGAGCCCATTAGGCTGCAGTCCATGGGGTTGCTAAGAGTCGGGCACGACTGAGAGAATTCACTTTCACTTTTCACTTTCATGCATTGGAGAAGGAAATGGCAACCCACTCCAGTGTTCTTGCCTGGAGAATCCCAGGGGCGGGGGAGCCTGGTGGGCTGCCATCTATGGGGTCGCACAGAGTTGGACATGACTGAAATGACTTAGCAGCAGCAGCAATTAATGACTTGAACCCGAACTGATGCTTTTGAATTGTTGTGCTGGAGAAGACTCTTGAAAGTCCCTTGGACTGCAAGGAGATGAAGCCAGTCAAACCTAAAGAAAATCAACCCTGAACATTCATTGGAAGGACTGATGCTAAAGCTGAAGCTCCAATACTTTGGCCACCTGATGTGTAGAGCCAACTCACTGGAAACGATCCTGATTTCTGGGAAAGACTGAAGGCAAAAGAAGAGGGTGGCAGAAGAGATGGTTGGAAGCACACTGACAATGGACATGAATTTGAGCAAACTCTGGGAGATAGTGAAGGACAGGGAAACTTCACCTGCTGAAGTCCATGGGGTTGCAAAGAGTCGGCCGCAACTTAGCAACTGAACAACAACAACAACAGCCACATAGCAATTAATGACTCGACTCTCCTTTATGGTTAAAGGTAACTTCTGTTATATTTGATACAGCATGATTAGCACCACTTTTATAGGAACTGGCTGTTTACAGACTCATTGAAACCATCTCCTTTCCATTTGACTCACCCAGAAAGTAGACTCTTTACTGCTTTCCTCAACATTGGCTGTAACCAAAAACTTCGTAAATCACTCTGCTGCAGTAGACAAAGCCTTGCCACAGATTACAAAGATATGTGGTTTCATTATCTGGTTCTGCATATGCAAAGTATATTAGTGTAAGCAAAATACAACCACTGTAATTAAGTTTCCTCATCTGTAAAATGATTCTATGTACATCATAAGGTTGCGGTAACAGTTAAATGAGATAACATACGTGCAAGCACTCAGGCAACCAAATTCCATACAAATATAGGTTTAACTCTCATCAAACTCCCCATAAATCTGGAAGGAACCAAGAGTCAGCAAACACAAAGAATACTTTTAAAAATCCTATAACTCTGGGTCTTTCAGTGCATTATATATTGAAATAAACATTCAGGGATAAAAATACGAGGCTCAGACTCCAGTGGTTAAGAATTTGCCTTACAATGCAGGGGGCATGGGATCAATCTCTGGTCCAGGAAGATCCCACATGCCTTGGAGCAACTAAGCCCGAGCCCCCCAACTGCTGGGCCTGTGCTCTAAAGAGCATGAGCCACAACTACTGGGACCAAGTGTCGCAACTACTGAAGCCTGTGCACCCTGGAGCCCGTGCTCTGCAGCAAGAGAAGCCACCACAATGAGAAGCCTGTGCGCCACAGCTAGAGAGTAGCCCCTGCTCGCTCCAACTAAAGACAGCTGACACACAGCAGCGGAGACCCAGTGCAGGCCAAGATAAATATAAACAAATAAATCAATTGTAAAAAGAAGGCTATTTCATTAGTAATTTATTTTGAGAATAGCAAAGGAATAAGACTTTTCTGGCCCCCAATATTCAGTGTTCTAGGTCTTACATTCTTATCCAGAAAATATTTCTTTCTTGCTTTGGTGAATAAGTATTGTAATTTAGAATCATGGAATTTCACAGTTACATCTGTAAGTATTTTATTTATCTATAACAATTAATGAATATCTTGATTTTGGAAGATTTGGTTCTCTTGAACCCTAACAGATCAGACAGAACCTAGACTCTCATCACTTTTGTAGATGATTTTGTTCAAGTTCTTAAATTTTTATGACCTCATTTTTCTATCAGAGGGACACTTTGTTCCTTTCTACAGACAGTGCCCTAGGTGGAGATTCAGGTGCAGATAGTTTACTAGGAAGGCAACTGCAGAAAGCAGAGTGAGGAAGACAGGAATGGGCATCCCTGAGCTAGTTTCTGTGAACAACGGAAGCTCCTTCACCCTCGGGACTGTCCAAGGAACCACATGGAATACTTCTCCAAAATGATCCCTATAAAGTGAGGGAAGCTGAGGGGTTACCCCTAAGTGGTGTCTGCATCCTGGCTGAGTGGCTAAGGCTTTTGGGATCATCTGAGAGGTGGCACGCACTTGAGGGGAGGTGGTGTAGAACACAGAGAAAACAAGTTGGGGGAGCTGGACGTGGTTAGACACAAAAATGTCTCCTGCCTTGTTGGTTGCTATGCTAACTCATTGACTTGATATGTATGTACTTAGAACAGCACCCTTGTTGTAGTTATTTAGCCTCGAAGTTGTGTTGCTTTGTGATTCCAAGGACTGTAGCCCACCAGGCTCCTCCATTCATGGAATTTTCTAGGCCAGAATACTGGAGTGGGTTGCCATTTCCCTCTTCAGGGGATATTCCAGACCCAGGGATTGAACCCACATCTCCTGCATTGCCAAGCAGATTCTTTACCACTGAGCCACCAGGGAAACCCAGAATGCTGGCCTGCACACTGCAAGAACTATAAGTGGTAACTGAAGTTTTTACTGGACGAAGAGGTTTACTTATAGATGCCACTAATTGGTAAGGATTTGACTCTGCCCCTCTGTCTTCTCTGCTATACTCTGTTGCTAAATATATCTTTCCATGTTTTACATACATATATGTATTTTGTGTGAACATGATCACTCTTCCATTACCATTAAGATTTTTTTAAAAAGTATCATCTCACTTTTGTTGTCTTATTTAAGTGGTGGTCCATTTGAAAAACATGATCAAGTGCTTCATTCAATTTTGCATAATTGTGAGGGCCTAGAACAATTTTATGTACAGCAAGATAGTTAATAAAAAGTATGTGTTTCAACATGGTTATAAAATGAACGTCTTTCAACTGCCCTCACCACTGAGTTTTACCTGTGTTTAAAACACATGGCCTTATTACTTCAATGAAAATTCAAATTCATAGCTCCCATTAGCATTGCAGACCATTGCTGCCCTAGTTTTCCTGGATATTAATGGAGATTCAGATCTTTTAATGAGCTTAATACAGGAAGAATTTTGGCATTCACATAAACTACTGCCCTTCTCTTAGCCTAGGGCTGGAGAGAAAATACTCACCATTACAAACTGGAAGATACTTATCTGTCAGAAAAGCCAATATCTATGGCATAAGCAACAAATGCATGATCATTTTTGGTGTATTTCATTATCAGTTCTTGAATACAATGCTCTTTGGGTCTCATCTACCTCACTCGTTACCTAATTCATTCTCTTTGCCATCAGTCTACACCCACTCCCCTGCCCAGGCTTCCCCTCCTGAACTTTAGGTGCATATAAGTCAACATGTTCTCAATATTTCCACTTTGATGGTGTGGCAAATTATTTTATTTAAAGCCATCATTTCTTCCCTGCTTTGCATACCTTCACAATGTGACACAGATGGTCCCATCAAGGGGCTGAATTTCTTTACTCTATGTGATCTGGGTTGAATTCGTGACTTTATTTAACTAATTGCCCATAGTAGAAGAGACATGGCCAAAGTTGCAAACTGAGAATACAAAAGACAATGAAGCTTCCACTCCCCTCTTATTGCACTGAATTTTCCACATAAAAAAGCGTATTCTAAGCTTACTGGAAGATAAAATCACTTGGAAAAGAACGATACATCCTAGTTGAGGTCTCCTAGCTTAGATCAACCAGATTCCAGTGAAGCCTCCAAAGCCCCCAGCCTACTGAAACCACATGAGTAATGGCAACTGAGGCCAGCAGAGGCACTCAGCTGAACTCTGCATGAATTGCTGACACAGAGATCCATAACCAAATAAGTTACATTTTGTCATGGTTTGTTACATGATAATAGACATCTGATAAATAAGTTGAAAAGATTACTAATTTAATACGTACAAAACTGAACCCTTGGCTTTACCACTTCAACCTACTACTTCACAATTTCAACTTTATAAATAATTGGTCATTTCAATCATCTCATTCCTTGGGCCAGAAATCTCAGTCATCCCTGCAACATTTCTTTCCCACATATCCAAACCATTACAGAATCTTGTCTGCTCTTAATAGCTTCAATTGGAACATTTCTCTTTGTTCTCTGTGTATTATATTCTGCTTTATAGCAACATTATCTCTTAGTCTGATGATAGCAATTAACTCCTAAATTTTTTCCTTGCTCTGTCTCCATCCCCTGCAATCTATTCTCTGCATAGCAGTGAGAACAGCTTTTTAAATCCCAGGATGAATGGATAAACAAATTGCAGTATATCCATGCAATGGAATAATTTTAGACACAAAAGGAAATGAAGGGCTGACTCATGGTACAACATGGATGGATCCTGAAAATACTGTACTAAAGTGAAAGAAGATGGTCACCAAAGGTTACATATTCTAGGATTCCATTTCTAGGAAATACCCAGAATAAGGAAACCCACAAAGCAGAATGCAGATTGGTGGTTACCAGGCACTGTCATTGATATTATTAATATTAATAATAATATTACTAACATTAATAATGTGTAGAGGGTTTTAGTTTGTGTTGATGAAAATGTCTGGAATTAGATAGAAGTAATGGATGCAAAAAATTGTAATACACTAATGCCACTGAATATGTAATACACACTGAATATGTAATATGTAATACATTCAATGCCACTTTAAAATGAATAATTTTAAGTATGAGAGCTTCATGTAAAAACAAAAAACAAAAAAATGAGAGTTTCAGTGGGTTCTCAGTTCACTCAGAACAGTCACCAAAATCCTCACAAAGATCTCATTTTCCTAGATGGTGTGGCCTTCACTTCCTTTCTTCCTTTGCTCTCTTCTCTTTTCATATAAGTTTCAACACTATTTGTCAAACATTCCTTATACTTGCTTGTCTTAAGATTCATGAGTTCTTGATTTCTTCAGTCTGGATTGCCTATTCCCTAGATATTAACCTAACTCACTTTCCACTGCTTTTCAGTTATGCAGACATTATATGGTATTTTTCCTTTATTTTTTTCTCATTTATTTAGTATATATAGAAGAGGAAGAAGTGATATGCATAATGTCAAAATGTTGGTAATATCTAGTTTCATCTGGATAATTTTCCCTGATCTTAAGTAGGTACATGATTATATAATAGGGAAACATCTCTCAAGAAAAAGAATATGAGACTTTCAAAGGCAAACATCTACACATTAAAAGTAAATATCATGGGACTTCCCTGGGGGTCCAGTAGTTAAGAGTCCGTGCTTCCAATGCAGGGTGTCCAGGTTTGATCCCTTGTTAGGGAACTAAGATCCCACATGTCACATCATGTGGTTAAATAAATAAATAAAATTAAATAAAAAATATCACAAAGGAAGACTACTTTTCTTATATATACTAATGATGTCCCAGGTGCTTGGGATCTGTGCTGTTATGATGATGAGAAGGAGACAAACTGGACAGGACCGTGCAACGGTCTACGGACCATTTGGTTCAGCCTTACTTAGTTCTACTCTTGATAAAGGTTATAGACATTATAGACACTGATCACACTGTACTGCAAGACTTCATGGAATCTTTAAAATTGTCTTGACCCTCACAAACAGACAGAGAGATATAGCATATTCTTGAATTGGAAGAATCAATATTGTGAAAATGATTATTCGACCCAAATCAATCCACAGATTCAGTGTAATCCCTATCAACTTACCAATAGCATTTTCCATAGAACTAGAACAAATAGTTCACAATTTGTAAGGAAATACAAAAGACCCCATATAGCCAAAGCTATCTTGAGAAAGAAGAACAGAGCTGGAGTAATCAAACTTCCTGACTTCAGACTATACTACAAAGCCACAGTCACCATCAAGACAGTATGGTCCTGGCACAAAAACAGAAATATAGATCAATGGAACATGGTAGAAAGCCTAGAGATAAACACATGCACATATGGGTGCCTTATCTTTGACAAAGGAGTCAAAAATATACAATGGAGAAAAGACAGTCTGTTTGATAAGTGGTGCTGAGAAAACCAGATATCTACATCCCATCACTTCATGGGAAATAGATGGGGAAACAGTAGAAACAGTGTCAGACTTTATTTTTTTGGGCTCCAAAATCACTGCAGATGGTGATTGCAGCCATGAAATTAAAAGACGCTTACTCCTTGGAAGAAAAGTTATGACCAACCTAGATAGTATATTCAAAAGCAGAGATATTACTTTACTGACTAAGGCCCATCTAGTCAAGGCTATGGTTTTTCTGTGGTCCTGTATGGATGTGAGAGTTGGACTGTGAAGAAGGCTGAGTGCCGAAGAATTGATGCTTTTGAACTGTGGTGTTGGAGAAGACTCTTGAGGGTCCCTTGGACTGCAAGGAGATCCAACCAGTCTATTCTGAAGGAGAACAACCCTGGGATTTCTTTGGAAGGAATGATGCTAAAGCTAAAACTCCAGTACTTTGGCCACCTCATGCGAAGAGTTGACTCATTGGATAAGACTCTGATGCTGGGAGAGATTGGGGGCAGGAGGAGAAGGGGACGACCCAGGATGAAATGGCTGGATGGCATCACGGACTCGATGGACATGAGTCTGAGTGAACTGCGGGAGATGGTAATGGACAGGGAGGCCTGGCGTACTGCGATTCATGGGGTCGCAAAGAGTTGGACACGACTGAGCGACTGAACTGAACTGAACATGTAAAAGAATGAAATTAGAACACTTGTTAACACCATACATAAAAATAAAAGTAAAATATATTAAAGACCCAAATGAAAGGCCAGAAACTATAAAACTCTTAGAGGAAAACATAGGCAGACATTCTTTGATGTAAATCACAGTAATATCCCCTTAGACCCACCTCCTATAGTAATGGAAATAAAAATAAACAAATGAAGCTTAAAGCTTTTGTACAGCAAAGGAAATTATAAACAAGATGAAAAGAAAAAACTTAAAATGGGAGAAAATAATTGCAAATGAAGCAACTGACAAAGGATTAATCTCCAAAATATATAAGTAGCTCATGCAGCTCAATATCAGAGAAACAAACAACCCATTAAACAATAGACAGAGGACCTAAACAGCTAAACAGACATTTCTCCAAAGGAGACAGACAGATGGCCAACAAAAGCATGAAATGATGCTCAATATCACTCATTATTAGAGAAATGAGAATAAAATCTATAATGAGATATCACTTCACATCAGTTAGAATGGCCATCGTCAAAAAATCTACAAACAATAAATGCTGGAGGGGATATGGAGCAAAGGGAACCCTCTTGCAGTATTGGTGGGAATATAAATTGATACTGCCACTATGGAGAATAGTATAGAGATTTATTTAAAAACTAGAAATAAAATTTCCATATGACCCAGTTATCCCCACTACTGGGCATATGCCCTGAGAAAACCATAGCTAAAAGACACATGTACCCCAATGTTCACTGCAGCACTATTTACAATAGCTAGAACATGGAAACAACCCAGATACACATCAGCAGATGAATGGATAAAGAAGTTGTGGTACATATATACAATGGAATATTACTCAGCCATAAAAAGGAACACGGTTGAGTCAGTTCTAGTGTGCTGGATGAACTTAGAGCCTTTTATACAGAGTGAAGTAAGTCAGAAAGAGAAAAACAAATATCATACATAATGCATATATACGGGATCTAGAAAAACGGTAACAATAAACCTATCTGCAGGGAAGGAATGGAGACGCAATCATAGAGAATGGACTTGTGGACACGGCAGGGAAAGCAGAGGGCATGGTGAACCGGGAGAGTAAGACTGAAACTTACACATTACCATATTAAAACACATAGCAAGTGGGAAGTTGGTATATAACACAGGGAGCTCAACCCGGAACTCTGTGACAATCCAGAGGGGTGGGATGGGGTTGGGGGGAAAGGTTCAAGACAGAGGGGACATAAGTACACTTATGGCTGATTTATGCTATTGTATGGCAGAAACCAACACAACATTGTAAAGCAATTATCTTCCAAGCAAAAATAAATTAAAAATATTACAGATCACTTTTGACAGAACAACCAGGCATTTACTAAATATCTGAATGAATATAAGAACAAATAGAGTGTGACTTTGGTATGTTTCTCTTGATCCAAGACTGAGTTCTCTTGACTTCATTCTTCCTACAAACAATAACTTTCTCTGTGGTATGACTCACACTCAAAAGCCAGAAACAAATATCTGTACCTTCATCAATTCACTGATAAATCCATTCATCCAGTCATTTTTCTGTTCAACTAATTCAACCCGTATTAATGACAGCTGAAGTTGCCAAGCACTGTTCTAGGTAAGGACCATGGAACCAATGACTATCTCTAGCGTGCCGTACTAAAACGAGGGAAATCGCAAATTGTATGTGACCTCTTCATAGGGCATATGACCTCCACTTAGTGAATCAGGCTGTCAGGAACAGGTAACATCTTAACTGTAGCCCAGAAAGTGGCATGGGTTAGTCAAGTGAGCAAAATGTTGGATGAGCAAGGACACTGCAGACAAGACAAAGGAATATCACTCATTTTAGCACTCTGGGGAAGTGGTGGGAATTCCCTATACCTACAGCACAAAATCCAACAATATCACAGTTCTGTGTTCAAACTGGAACTCTTTGGAAGCAAATCACTTTTCCTCCCACCCGGTATTCAGAAAACATTTTATTTATATTTTGCGTAGCAGATTTTATAGTATATCATAGTTAATAGTTTGCTTGTTTGTCCATCAAGATAAATCTTCTAAAGTACTGACTTTATACAGAAGTCTTGGGATCCTGGAAAAGCAGTATTGACTAGTGATGGGGATTTATGTGTATTTTTTATGATTGCTCTTATAGAATATATGATTTCTTAATTTCTAGAGCCTCTCTGGCTGTGTATGCCTTTCTAAATCAATTATTCCCCATTGACTTTTTATTCCCCATTGATTTTCTCACCTGGGCTAAATGTAACCTGCTTAAAAATCCAGAATATTCCTCTGTGTACTTCAGAAATCAAGACCATGGCAAAATGCCCAGGTTCCCTCTAAAATATGTGAGATGTACAGATTGGGAGGGTAAGATGTGTAGATTGAGTGAAATAAAGCTCTATCAGTCAATGTAAATTCATTGCGAGAAGGAGTTAAGAACCTATGAGAATTTTCTCATGCAGAAGTCGCAGCTTCAAGGTCACAGAAGAGCAAGTGAGAGTTGGAGTTGGGCATCAAAGGCTTTGGGTAAGGAAGCACATCAAGAGTGGTTTGAGTTGATGATGCCGAGGATAGTGGAAGGCCGGGAGTTTATATTTCAGGCAGTGAATGGTGGATGTGGTGGCAAACTGGAGTCAACCGTGCATGGATGCAGAGCCAGTCTAAAGACTACCCAGACTAGAGAGCTTACTCCCAGAGAACTCAGAAGCTGCTCTGCTCAGATGATCTAGCTTATAATTGCAGATTAAAAACCAGTCTTGGCATAGGAACAGACTTATGGACACAGTGAGAGGGGAGGAAGGAGAAGGTGGGGTGTATGGCAAGAGTAACATGGAAACATACATTACCATATGTAAAATGAAGAGCCATTTTACATATTTGCTGTATGTCTCAGGGAACTCAAATGGGGCTCTGTAGCAACCCAGAGGGGTGGGATGAGGAGGGAGGTGGGAGGGATGTTCAAGAGGGAGAGGACATATGTATACCTATGGCTGATTCATGTTGAAGTTTGGCAGAAACTAGCACAATGCTGTAAAGCAATTATCCTTTGACTAAACATATATAAATTTTAAAAATTAAAAAATAAAAAGGCATCACCATTAAAAAAAAAAAAAGAAACCCAGTTACATTACCATACTGGTAGGGTTTGCTGCTCTTTTCAGGAACTACTTCTGATTCTACCCTCTCTAGTAAGCTCCATGCAATCTACTCTGTGTTCCCACAGTGCTTTAACATATGGCAGCGGTTTCATTGTCATCCATTTACATGTCTGTTTCCAGTAACCAGTGATTTTCAACTTTACTATTTTTTCTTTTTAACCACAAAAAGTTTACTTATGCAACACACTCTCCAGGGAGTATTCAACACTGCAAGCTACTTCTCATTCTATTTCAACGATGTAATTACTTCCACATTTAAGACAGTGTATTAGAAACATGGGAGTGAAAATTACATTATGGAAAGGAAAACCTTGAATTTACTTTATAAGTCATCAAACTTTACTGTTTTGACAAAAAAAAAAAAAAAAGGAAAGCGTTGTGGAATGCCTCATAATTTGCCAGTTTGAGGATGAGGATGCCCAGTGACAGCTGCCTCTGTGCTGTGTCCCAGACTGGATGTAGTTCCCGATACACTGTCAGAGCTCCACACATGTACGGAGAATGATTTTAGGAAACAATGAGTGAGTTAACTTCTTGGCTTGTTAACATTATGTTCTCACTTGAAGCTGTGCTCAAGAAGACACAACTTCTAGGGAACGTAGTGACGTTATCGAAGTCTTCATTAGCGCATGTTCTGCGTAATTAGCTATCTGGTTCAACTCCCAAAACCTTGATTTAAGAATTTGAAATCACAGGCTGGGAAAACGTTGCTGTTGTTGTTTAATGTCTCAATCATGTCCAACTCTTTGCGACCCCATGGACTGTAGCCTGCCAGGATCCTCTGTGGGATTTCCCAGGCTAGAATACTGGAGTGGTTGCTATTTCTTTCTGCAGGGCTGTGAAGATGAGGTACTTGTGTATTACAATGTGTATACAGACCTACCATGCAAAGGATATGAGCAAAAACTCCCCTGTCTCTCCTGCTGGGTTTCATTCAGGGAAACATAGCTGCTCTGCATAGAAACTGCAACCATCACGCCTTGGGAGATGCAGAGAGTGGCTTTGAACTACTATAGAACTACTGAAAATGCCTCGGACCAGGGGCAGGTCATCAAAGGCCAGGGTGAGAACTGTGACCACTGGATCAGTATGACACAGACCTTTCAGGAGAGTGGAATGTCTTCATTACGGGCCATCCCTCTGGGCTCTTGTGATTGATATCATTGACTCTGACAAGAACCCATTTCAGTTCCTTTGAATTGAGGACAGCGTCCGAATGATGAAACCAGAGATTTTATAGAGAGTGAGAGGGAGAGAATATCTGGCACTCTGTTGGTCTTGGTGTGGAGCAGCAGGTGGAGAAGGAGGGAGGCCTGGGGAGGCTATTACCTGGGTGTGCTGTCCAGCCTCACCGTCACAGTGCTGCACGACACGAGGGATGCTACTTAAGGGGCTGTCACTCTTCCTAGTTGTGATGTCTGGATAACAATGCCTGCCCTAGAGGGGTGATGTAAGTGGTGGTGATAACGGTCAGTGTGTCAGACATTGCAAGTGTCTGACAGCACAGCGCTCTCATTAACACTGAAGAAGTGCTTTGGAAAATACAAAGTGCATCCTCTTTGAGAAGTAGTGAGTTTTCATCAATAGCAGAGGCTTAAAACACTTGATCTGGGCATTCAGAATATCCGGTTTTCTCATAAGTGAAACAGAAGCAGCATCAGAAGGGTCACCAAGTCACTGTGTTGCGGTAAATGTTGCAACCCCACCCTAGTTCCCCCATGCAAAAGCAAGTATTCGTGATACACCTGATGAGTTCCTCTGCAATATTACATTATCGTTGCTTATTCTATGCTTTTGTTCCATTTCCAAATTTCTGATTTTATATTTTTCTGTTAAATCAGTGTATATTGGTACCAGCTCCACAAAAGACTTTTCATTCCCTCTTTCTGATCTTACCACTTTCTAATGTGGGCATTTCTTTTAAATTTCCTCAAAAAAAAAAAAAAAAAAAAGCCTACAGCCCAGAGATAACTTAGATTCTCATGGTCATTTGAAGTCTTCTTCTCACTCATTTCAGGCCCTTCTATGTTCATTTCTGCTTTTTCTTTCCCATGGCCTGGCTATGAACCTACGGCTTTTAGGATGCAATGTTCTTCATGCTGCTAATTGAGTAGATGAGAAAACACACCAGCAAATCTTTGCAGTATTTGAGAACATTTGGGGACAGTTAAGAACAAGAGAAAGAAAAAGAGCAGAGATCTCCTTCATCAGGACTGCTGTCACGTTGTTGGATTTCCGTCTCATCTCAACTGCCAGATACTGCATAAGTCCTCGAGCTAAGGCCTTTGAGTTCTCGAGAACTCTCATTTTACCCCACCCATCGTTCCTTTTAGCCTAAATCTCCACTTCGATATTTATAGCTCTGTTTTGATCCTTTTGCCTCTTTGTGGTTTTTATAAGTTTTCTCTGACTTTCAGAGAATAACATCATTTTAAAATCTTTTAAACAATTCATTAATCACTTTGATAATCATAAATAACAAATTCTTTGAACAAAATAGAACCAATATTAGCCCATATTGAGCCCCCTGAGTCATTTATGTAATTTCCCATGTAGTTTCATCACTCATGATGAACTTTAACTTATTTTCAAAACCATGATTCAATAACTTTCTTTGTGAGATTAATTTTTCATGCACAACTGGGTGACTCACCAAATCAGAAATGACCCCAGGGTTCAAATGTTTGACTTTTGTTATTTGTCTTCCAATAACTTTTGTGGGTGTGTGATGGCAAAATTGTGGATTCCTATGGCCTGCTTTATTCATATTGAAGGTACACTGCCAGTTTCCCATTCTTAATATTTTGGAAGATATTCAATGATACACTTTACTGATGGTTACCTTTCTAGGCAGAAGTTTCTAATACCCTCACGAGTCTGTTTTATCCACATTTCCCAATATGCTAACATTCTCTCATTTTCTAAGAAAAAATATGCATGGATCAGTAAATATGCTGGCCAAACCCTTAAATAACTCAGGAAGGTATGAATCTTCCAAGGACTGCCAAGTAAGGAATTCCCCTATCCTGATGTTGGCTATAGCCATTTTTGCAATGTCTTCATTACTCCCTAATTGTCTGTATTTCTTTGCTTCATTTCTCTTGTTAAAGGCAGATTTTAAAAAATGAGTTCAATAACTCAGCCGTTTTAGAGTCATCATTAATTTCATGCCCTTCCTCATTCATTAGTGGACCTATTTTCTTGTGGCTTTCTTCTCCCTCTGGGTATAAAAAAAAATTCTTCTCATTTATTTTAACCCTTTTATCACACTCCACCACGACCTTTATGTCTTCCTTAGCAACACAAAATCACATTTCAGTGAGAAACGTATTTGCTCCTCTAGTTCCTCATCACCCCTGCAGTTAAGTGCTCTTTTATTTTTTTGTGCTGAAAAGTTACACCATTAGTGATAGAATTTTTAAAATCTTCTCATTCAGAGGAAATGTATAGGCAATTTTTTAAAGGCATGCTAAAAAGTGCTCACAGTGTCTTCTACAGTAAGGCAGCGTTCACATCTTAGAATTAAAATTTTGAAAAAAAGATCATCTAAATGCCTAAAAACATTTTTTTGGGGGTAAAATTGTATTCATTTTATCATACATTAAATTTTTATACCTCAACAAACCTCTCATCTTCAAAGCGATCTTTGATTAGCAGTCCACACTTCT
Organism: Capra hircus; assembly: GCF_001704415.2. NCBI lineage: Eukaryota > Metazoa > Chordata > Mammalia > Artiodactyla > Bovidae > Capra > Capra hircus. The sequence goes on along the minus strand of NC_030829.1, from coordinate 9,207,807 downwards.
CCAGAAGTCAGTAAAAGTCATTGCACTATTCTTATTCTCCTGTGACATGTGTGGTTTCCCAGACATTAAGATAGTTTATAACAAATGAAAATAGGAACATGAAAAAAGAAAATTAAAAATGTGCTCATACAGTTTTATCGTTGGAATACAAATTAGATGTTCAGCTCAAAATTTTTAACCAAAAATTTGACTTTCTGAAAATATGTCCAAATGATTTTATATTTACCATGGTCTTACCTAAGGGGTCAGCAGGGTGAGCACCTGCAGGCAGGTTATCTTGAGTAGCTTTTACTGTTTCAAAATGTCATTTTCTTCCATATCCTTCCTCTCACTCAACTTAAAATTTGTTGTTTCTAGGCTGATATCAGCATAGTATTGAAATGAAACTGAATTCATTTCAATTTCAGGAATGAAACTGAAAATCACCTCTCCTGATTTATATCTCAACTGTTCCATTTCTAGGTGTAAGCTATAGGACACCTTACATAAAGTTTTACGATTCAGTCTTATCTGTAATATGGGAGTTACTCGTAACAGCCATGATAAGGGGATTGTACAACTCAAGCGAAATAAGCAACAGATTATTTCTTGTTGTGGTTCTTCCCTTGTCCAGTGGTTTTATGTGTTTCAACTGCTTTAATCTATGATTTACTTGTTAGCTAGGTGAATTCTGAAATGATAATGAAGTAAGTAAAGCATATAGGGGGCCTCCCCGGTGGCTCAGTGGTAAAGAATCTGCCTGCCAATGCAGGAGACACAGGTTTGATCCCTGGGTCAGGAAGATTCCTGGAGAAGGAAATGGCAAACTACATCAGCATTCTTGTCTGGGAAATCCCATGAACAGAGGGGCCTGATAGGCTCCAGTCTATGGGGTTGCAAAAGAGTCAGACAGGACCCAGTGGCTAAACAAGAACAACAAAGCATATAGAAAGCATGATTTTTCTTTGTCATTAATGTGTCAGTCACTGAGTTAGGTCACTAAGAAAGTTTCACGCTCCAAAAGATCTTAGAAATAGATCAATTCAACTCCCACATTTTTTAAAAGAGGAAAAACTTCCAGAACCCCAAACTCACTCAGCCTAACAATCATCTCTAACTTCCTACTGAATCTCAGAAAGAACCATCAGGGGGCTAGAAAAGGAGTTTCAATACCGGAAAATGCCTTAAATTGGTGAGAAACTTTACTAGACTTTTCAAATCACTAGATTTTCAAAATCTATTTTAGTGAGACATCAATAATTTCCATGGATAGTTGGATGAATCACAGATAGTCTGTAAGCATAATCTAAAACAGGTTTCCCCATAGCTTGTTTCAAGAAACAATAGTTCTATAAGAAGCTGCACACAGAGAGATTACCTTAAAATTTTGGAGATGCTGAACTGAGCTTAATCAAACAAGTCTGTTCGCAGTGTACTTTCTGAAAACTCTAAACATCTAAAAAGAAGTGTGCCTGTGTATGTGTGTGTATGTGAGGGTGGGTGTGCTGGGGGTATTATACTACGATGTGCACAAAGTTAATTAACCAAAAACTGTTTGAGAAACAAATTGTCTTTTCGTCTGCACAACTCAGAACAGACTGCTTTAGCCTGTCAATAGATGATTACTGTAAAAAAAAAAAGTCAATGAAACAGTATTTGACATGAATACAAACAAGAGCAAATAGAAGATTTTGAATGGGTTTCTAGACTTTTCTACTAGGCATTTTGGTAACATGAAGAAACTGTAACTGTCATCTTAAAATAATCTGACCACATTGAACTTTTAAAAACCCACCTACAAAAAAAATGGGAAGCCAAAGCTTTCACCTTTAATCTCTTGACATTTATGGAACAAGACGATGCAGCTGTAATGAACCTCACCACTGATTGTTTCATGTAATGTGGGGAGGCATCATTAGTTTATGATAACAAGGGGTGGGTTGTCAGGCTTTTCCTGAAATGAGAAGGTGAAGTCTAATTAGTCATATAACTGTTTTATTTTCCTTGGTAACGAGCATATGCCAAGGGGCTTATTGCCTAAAGGTACATTTTATAGAAATCTAAAAAATACATCAAATATGAAACACAGTTGTTTCAAAATCTCTTCTCCAAGATCCACGTTGATTTTCACACTATATTAATTGGAGGAGTTTTTAAATTCTGGAGCTTTAAAAAAATTTTTTGGAGTTGTAAAAATCTCTCATAATCTAACCGTGTACTTGCCTCTTCCTTTTCAGTCATGGATATTTCATAAATATAATGTGAACTGCTGTACATTTCTACTAATACCTGGCAAATGCTGTGTATGCACTAGGAACTTTAAAATACCCAACAATTGGGCTTCTCATGAGTTGGTAGGTGGGGAAGTAGGTGGTAGGTATTACCAGGTTTCAAACTGTCTGCATTCTTGTAAGTGGCTAATATTCTGCCTCCATAAATACAGGGATATGTTATTAAATTCCTCTCTGGCAGTTCTTTTTTAGGATGAATCCAAATTTTTTACCTCTTTCTGAGAGGATCTAATTTCTATTCTTTTCAACAGCTTCACTGACCTCCTGTACACCCTTCCCTGTGCTGCCGAGTTTCGCTTGGCTGCTGATCTTCCAATCTCCATACATTAAAGATGCATTTATACATTTTTTTAAAAGTGCTCTGAACATAATTACAAAAGCTTTGAATCCAGAATCAAAAATGAGTAGTTTGATCACATAAAAGCTAATTTCTGAAAACTGCTACACACAGAGATTCAAAGTCAAAGGGAGGACAAACTTAGAACTCTTCAGGTGCATTCAGGGGAGAAAAATATTTTCTGAGCTGACTCACGGAAAAGTTTATTATGTGCAGCAATTCAAAACTCTGGCCACATCTTACCCATTGTTGTCTAAGCCTGTGGAAGTCCTATTATTCAGTCTGCTGAGTTTTTTTTTTTTATGATAGGTAACTAATATGCCATTTCTATTTAATAACGTTCTCCTTGAAATTTCCCTTTGTAATTAAAGTACATGATCAACTCTTTAATTGAAAAAAGTTAAAATGTAATACAGGACAATATTTACCAGTCACTTTTAAGAAATAAAAGATAGGTATAGAATTAAAAAGCAAGTACAGAGTTCTCTGTTATTTACAAACATTTCCAATGTACTCTGTGTGATGATTTTGTCATCTGGGTGCATATTCAATTACAATAACTGCAAGGGATGTAATAGTTGTCAGTATTTGCTCCCTCCCATTAAATTCCAAACAGAGAACTTTCTACCCCATTCATTGGAGGTAGGGAAAGCCTGCTCAAAATTCCCTTCCCCACCAGCCCTTTACTTGATGGCTTGCGCTACTCTTTCAAGACTTCTCCTGCTATCACCTTCCACGGAAATGTTTCCCTCACTTTTTGGTAGGGTCAGAGATACAACTTCTGTCTCTCAAGATAGTTGTCCCTGGGATGCTCATTACCAAATCAACACTAATAACATTAGTTTCAATTATTTTTATGTCTGTTTCCCCAATGACCTCTGAGTTTCTCTCATATATACATATACACACACACACACACACACACACACACACACACACACACACACCCCTTAAAGCACAGAGCCTTTTTTCTGGCTGATGGTAGAAGATGCCAGAGATTCAAGGTGTAAGAAGGGCTTGACTCATCGTTGCTAGATTAAAGACAGAGGAACTGTGTGAGATGGAATACAGGTGGCCTAAATTACTGAGAGACTCCTCTAGCTAAGTAATAAGGACCTTAGTCCTCCAACCACAATGAACTAAATTCAGACATCAACCTGAGTGGAAGCATGGGAGTAAAGTATCCACCAGATCATTCTTATTAGAGACCAGCCCACACAAAACCTTAATTTCAGCTCTGTGAAATCCGACACAGAGGTCCAGTCAAGCCCACCTGGATTCTGGTCTCCAGGACTGTGACTTAATAAATAGGTATTGTTTTTAATTCCATTACGTTTTGGTAGTTTAATATGACATATTAAAGAGTTATAAGGGCTTCCGTGGTGGCTCAGCAGTAAAGAATCTACCTGCCAATGTCTGCCAATGCAGGAGTTGCAGGTTTGATCCCTGGGTTAGGAAGAGTCCCTGGAGAAGGAAATAGCAACCCGCTACAGTGTTCTTGCATGGGAAATCCCATGGATAGAGGAGCATGGCAGGCTATAGAGTCCATGAGGTCACAAAGAGCAGGACACGGCTTAGTGACTAAACAACAACAACAAAATTAAACAGTTACACAGATTTATTGCTTTATTATCTTAAAAGTTTTATCAGATGAGAATTTTAGAATACATTAAATGTTCAAAAACTGCTGATTAGGCTAATCAAGAAAAAACAGAGAGGACAACAAATTGCTAATATCAGAAATGAAAAGTGAACATCACTATAGACCCCATTGATATTAAAAGAATAATAAAGAAATATGAAAAACTCTATGTCCACATATTTGATAACCTGAAGTGAGACAATTCCTTGAAAGACACAAGCTGCCAAAACTCACTCAAGAAAAACTGTAAAATCTGAATAAGCCTTTATCTGTTATAGAAATTGAATCAATAATTAATAATCATATAAAAGAGAGAGTGGCAGGCCCACTTGAGTTTGCTGGTGGATTCCACTAAATATTTTTTTTTAAAATTATATCAATTATTTATACTCTTAGATGATAGAAGCAGAGGGAATACATTCTTATTTATTCTGTGATACCAATGTTACCATAATATCAAAATCAGGCAAAGATATAACAAGGAAAATATAGACCAATAATTATCGTAAACATAAATGAAAAATCCTCAAGAAAATATTATTAAATTGAATCCAAGAATGTACAAAAAGAATTATACACCGCACCAAGTGTTATTTGGCCCAGGTATGTGAGACCAATTCAAGTCAAAAATCAGTTACTGCAATCCATCATATCAACAGGCAGAAAAGAAAAATCACATAATTATACCAATAAGAAGTAGAAATAGTATCTGATAAAAGACAATACTCATTAATAATAAAATCTCTCAGTAAACTAGGAACAGAGGTGAATTTCCTCAACTCAATAAAGACAGTACACAAAAATCTACATATATCATATTTGTTAATAGTGAAAAATTATGTACTTTTTCACTAAAATCATACACAGGCAAGAATGTCCCCTCTCATTATTCTTTTGAACATTGTACTAGAAGTTCTAACTAATGCAGGAAGATAAGCAAAGGGAATAAAAATTATACAGACTGGAAAGGAATAAATAAAACTCCTTTTATTGGAGAAAAGGGAAGCCTCTTACACTGTTGGTGGGAATGCAAACCAGTACAGCCACTATGGAGAACAGTGTGGAGATTCCTTAAAAAATTGCAAATAGAACTGCCTTATGACCCAGAAATCCCACTGCTGGGCATACACACCAAGGAAACCAGAACTGAAAGAGACACGTGTACCCCAATGTTCATCGCAGCACTGTTTATAATAGCCAGGACATGGAAACAACCTAGATGTCCATCAGCAGATGAATGGATAAGAAAGCTGTGGTACATATACACAATGGAGTATTACTCAGCCATTAAAAACAAAACATTTGAATCAGTTCTAATGAGATGGATGAAACTGCAGCCGATTATACAGAGTGAAGTAAGCCAGAAAGAAAAACACCAATACAGTATACTAACACATATATATGGAATTTAGAAAGATGGTAATGATGACCCTGTATGTGAGACAGCAAAAGAGACACAGATGTGTAGAGCAGACTTTTGGACTCTGAGGGAGAGGGAGAGGGTGGGATGATTTGGGAGAATGGCACTGAAACATGTATACTATCATGTAAGAAACGAATTGCCAGTCTGTGTTTGATGCAGGGTACAGGATGCTTGGGGCTGGTGCACGGGGATGATCCAGAGAGATGATATGGGGTGGGAGGTGGTAGGGAGGTTCATGTTTGGGAACTCATGTACACCCGTGGCAGATTCATATCAATGTATGGCAAAACCAATACAATATTGTAAAGTAAAATAAAGTAAAAATAAAAATTTTTAAAAAAGAGTTAAAAAAAACCAAACTTTTATTCACAGATGACATGACATGATCATTGTTTAAAGAATTCAAAAGAATTGGTCAAAAAAATTCCTAGAATTAATAGGTGATTATAACAAGGTTGCAGGATACTAGTTTAATATATAAAAGTCAGTCACTTCCTTTTATACCAGAAATGAAAAAGTGGAATTTGAAATTAAAACCACAGTACCATTTACATTAGCACCCCAAAAATGAAATGTTTATGTATAAATTTACCAAAATATGTACAAAACAAATTTGAATAAAAATATAAAACTTTGGTTAATTAAATAAAAATAAATAAATAAAGAGATATTCCAGGCTCATGAATAGGAAGATTTAATACTGTCATGATTATAGTTCTTCCTATATTGATCTATAGATTCAGTGTAATTCCAATAAAAATCCCAGCAAGTTATTCTGAGGCAATTGGCAAACATTCTAAAGTTTATATGAAGAGACAAAAGACCCAGAATAGTCAATATAATATTAAGCAGAAGAACAAAGTTGGATGGCTGACACTATCAGATTTCAATATTTACTATAAAGTACAGTAATCAAGACAGTTTGTTATTGGTAAAAGGACAGAGAGCTCAATGGAATAGCATTTAAAGTTCCCAAATTGACCTCCACAAGTATAGTCAGCAGATATTTGACATAGGAACAAACGTGACAATGGACCAAAGATAGTCTTTTCAACAAACGGTGCTGGAACGAGTGGACAGCCACACACAGAAAAAAGAATCTAGATACAAATCTCACACTTTTTACAAGAACTAACTAAAAATAGATCTTAGACCTAAATGTAAAATTAAAAGTATAAAACTAAATGATAACATAAAGCAAAAACTAGATGACCTTGTGTAGGGTAATGACACTTTAGATACAACAAATATTAAACACACGATTCATTACAGAAATAATTGATAATCTGGAATTCATGAAAAAAAAAACACACTTCTCTTCTGTGAAAGGTAATATCAGAGAATGAGAATGCAGCCACAGATGGGAAGAAAATATTTTCCAGGACACACTTTAATATATCCACATATATATTCAAAGAATTTTTACAGCCTCAACACTAAAAAAACAACCAACTCTTAAAAAAAGCAAGATATACAGATGTCATCACAGGTCATCATGGAAAGGCAAGTTAAAATAAAGAGCTACCACTACATACCAAGCTGAAAGGCCAAAATATCAAACAATGACAACACCAAATGCTAATACGGATGTGAAGCAACAGGAACTCTCATACATTGCTGAAAGTGAAAGTGAAGTCACTCAGTCGTGTCCGACTCTTTGCGACACCATGGACTGCAGCCTACCAGGCTCCTCCCTCCATGGGATTCTCCAGGCAAGAGTACTGGAGTGGGTTGCCATTTCCTTCTCCAGGGGATCTTCTCAACCCAGGGATCGAACCCGAGTCTCCCGCATTCCAGGCAGACGCTTTAACCTCTGAGACACCATGAAACAGTCACTTTGAAAGCCAGTTTTTAGTTTTCTTACAAAACTAAACCTACTCTTATCATATGATCCAGCAACTGTGCCCCATGTTATTTTACCCAGGGTAGTTAAAAACTTACATACGCATAAAAACCTGTACATAGATGTTAACAACTTTATTCACAATTACCAAAACTTGGAAGTAATCGTTCAGTAGGTGACTTAATAGGCAAAATGTAGTACACTTATGCAATGATATAGTATTGAGCACTGAAAAGAAATGATTGTCAAGCCATCAAAAGACATGGAGAAACCTTAAATGTGCATTACTAGGTGAAAGAAGCCAATGTGAAAATGTTACTGACTGTATGAGGTCAATTATGCGACATTCCAGAAAAGGAAAAACTATGGAGACAGTAAAAAGGTTTCCAAAGGGTTCCAAACATAATTGCCAGCGTTTGGTGTCAGAGAAGGGAAAGAATAGGAAGAACACAGAGGATCTGAGACCACAGTGATGAATACACTTGTCCAAACCCACTGAAAGCACAATACCAAGAGTGAGCCATAACATAAACTGTGGACTCTGGGTGATGATGCATGCTTGCAGGTTCATCTGTGGTGACAAAGGTACCACTCTGGCAAGGGAAGCTTGCAGTGGTGTAGGCTATGCACATGTGGGGGCATGCCTATATGGAAAATCTCTTATACATTCTCCTCAGTTTTGCTGTGAATTAAATCTACTCTAAAGAAATAAACTCTTTAAAAAAAAAAAACTTCAATAAGAAAGAAAATATTTTGTTCAAGAGAGAGTTGAAGGAATGTAGAACATCTTCTCCCATGGATAGATAAATGAATCTGTTTAACCTGGTAATATGCTTATCCGTAAGACTATATCACCAAGTCTTTCTTGCAGCCACATGCGACCATGTGACCAAGTTCTAGCCATCTATATTATTTTAAAAAATTTTATTCTGGGAAGTCTTCCTAAATGTGGGAGCCATGTACCTTCTTTCTGCTTCACAGCTTCCTGCAACATAAGCCATCCTGCATCATAAGATAAAACTGCAGTCTGTTGCTATGTTTTGAACTACCCTGAAACATAGAAACTTAGAAAACACACATTTAACTATATATTCTAATTCTGTGGATGATTCCTCTGATCCACAGAGGATCAGCTGAGGCCTCACACTGAAACTCAGCTGAGCCGCAGGGCTGGTCTGCAAGAACCATGGCCAGTCTTTCTCACTTCTGGCATTTTGATAAGAGAGGCTGAAAGGCCAGACCCAGCTGGAGCCCTCTCCTTCTTCATGTAGTCTCAGAGCCTGTCTGGGTAATCTCTCCAATAGGCTAGTTGGATTTGTTACACGACAGCTCAGGGCTCTAAGAGCAAATGTTTCAAGAAGGAGAAAGTAGAAAGTGACAGTAACTTGAGGCATGGGCCTAGAAATTGTCATGGTGTCACTTCTGCCATATTCTATTACTTAAAATAGTCACATATTCTGCTCAGATTCAAGGAGTAGGGACACAGAAATCACCCCTCCAAGGGAGATGGGCAAAGAATCTGTGCCATCTTCAATATGCCACAGATGACCGAAGGATGGCAAAGAGCAGCTGGAGGAGTCTGGGTCCCTGACATAAAGTTTCTAAACCTGCCCAATGTTGCTTACATGTGAGTTTATTTCATGTTACAGTGAAATAAATTGTCCATTTTTAATTTCTGTTTTATGTGCAGAAACCGATTCTGGGAACTTCAATGAGAATTTTTCAGTAACAGACCAAAATCATGGTGATCTCCTTAGTACTTGCGACCTTTGTCTTCCAGGGCTTCCCGAAGACTTCTATCGTAATGTATCCTGTGATAGCAAATATTCCATTTTATCTTAGAATATCTCACCTGCAACTTCCTTCTAGTTGATATGTAAGAGTTAACATAATTTTGGAATTCATCTGCTCTTCATGTTAAACGTCCTTAGTGACAAACTACCAAGAGTCACTGTGTTAATCTGACAAAATGATGTTTTCATGGATAATAAAATGAGTAAAAAGAAAAGTAAAGATTTCGAAGCAAAAAAAGGTGTAAAATCTGATGATTTACATTTTTAAATGGCAGGAAATATCTGCATTGGTGGCTTGTACTTCCCATCTTTCCTGATAATGTCCTGACTGTTTTATTTATTTATTTTTTTATGTATTATAAGTTGTCATTGGTGATAGAGGATCTGAAATCAGTACAGTAATGAGAGACTGGGGTTTATTTGTTACTTGATTTTACTTATCATTGTTTTACTTGATCACACCCTATTCCAAAGCAATCTTCTGCCGCACTCACCATTCTTTTGCACATTGACACCCTCACTCATTCAAATTCTTATGAATTCCCACTTTCATGAACATCCAGACTTCTCAAATTTTCCCAGTCACATTCTAAGACCTTCACAGAGTATTTTGAGTGCATCACGTAAACATTCTCAGGTTTTTACCCTTTTGTTTATTCAGTCCTTTACCAACTTACTCTCACAAATTCATGCTCTCACCTAATGACACATTCGCTTCTATACTTGTCCATTATACATACACTTTTTGATGCATTTGTGATAAGATAAATGAACTTTCTTAAATTTCTCCAACCCTACTTAACCTCTATGCTCTCTATTTCAGACTAAAAGGTCATGTCATATCAAAGGGGGGGAACCAGAGGCTGATGATTTGTGATAATGCTAGAAAACTCATGTTCCTCTAAAGAGACAAACATGGGAATTCCTCAAAACACTAAAAGGAGAATCAGCATATGATCCAGCTATTCCACTTTGGGCTATACACTTGAAGAATGTAAAAGTGGTCATTTGAAAAAATATATGCACTCACTATGTTCATCACAGCATTATTTGTAAAAGCCAAGATATGGAAACAACCTAAGTGCCTATTGAAAGATGAATAGATGAAGGAAAGAGCCATAAAAAAAAAAAGGGACTTCCTTGGGGTCCAGTGATTAAGAATTCACCTTGCAGTGCAGAGGATGCAGGTTCAGTCCCTAATACAGGAACTAAAATCCCACAATCACACATGAGTAACTACACCTCTGTGCTGTGACTAGTGAGCCCATACACCACAACTAGAGAGTCTGTAAACCGCAACAAAAGGATCCTGCATGATGCAACAAAGAACCTGCTTGTGGCAACTAAGACTAAACACAACCAAATAAATAAATAAATAATTTTTAAAAGATAAAATCTTGGCATTTGCAACAACATGGATGGACATTGAGGGTATTACACTAAGTGAAATAAGTCAAATGGAAAAAGGCCAACTGTGTGATTTCACTCATGCGTAGAATCTAAAAAACAGAAATACGGATACAGAAAACAGAGTAGTGATTACCAAAGGAGATGGGGGTGCGGGGAGGGGAGAGTAGCTAAAGCGGGTCAAGTCAGTGGTGACCATCGGAAACTAAACTTTGGTTGCGAGTACACTGTAGTAAATACAGAAGTTGAAATCTAATACTCTATCGTGTTATTAAACAATTAAAGGGCTCCCCTGGCGGATCAGCTAGTAAAGAATCTGACTATAATGTGGGAGACCTGTGTTCCTTCCCTGGGTTGGGAAGATCCCCTGGAGAAGGGCATGGCAACCCACTCCAGTACTCTTGCCTGGACAATCCCTATGGACAGAGGAGCCTGATGGGTTATAGTCCATGGGGTTGGCAAAGAGTGGGACATGACTGAGCAACTAAGCACACACAAACAATTGAAACAATATTTTCTTTAAAATGGAAAAAACAACAACTCATGCTTCCATACCTCTCACTTATATAAATCCCTTTTAAGGCCCTGGTAGGAGCCTAAAAAATATGGTCTCATAAGTGTTCACAGGCTTTTGTAAAATTTTCTTTATTAAGATATTTTACTTGAATTGGTTTAGATCACTATCTATTATCATACTTTGCCACATGTTGGATATTGTTGGACTAAAACTGGACATTGTAGGGATCCATCAGAAAAAGTTTATTTGGAATTACATTATGTTAACTGTAATATGGTAAGATAATGAAGATTCCAATAAAAGGGAAAATCTGAGAAATGACAGATTCTCACCTGGACTTATGAATGGCAGCTTCTTTTCTCATGTTTAGTTAATAAACAAAAGACAAGATTCAGACAAAAATGGATTATAAAAAAAAGGCACCAAAGCAATGGAATTTTAAACATCTTCAAACAGAGAAGCCAATGTGACCCCCTAATGATTAGATCACATAAAAGTAGCAGTTGCTCCCTTTAAAGCAGAAGTAATGAACAGACTCTTTAATTGTTTGAGAATTCTCCTTAATGAAGAGGCACGAAACATGAAAAGACATTGAAAAACATTAAATTTCTTGCTGATTTGATTCAAATATTGAAATCAATGCAGATAACATAAAATTTTCACATGCCACTGAACTGAGGACATTGGTGACAAATTGGTTATGTGTGTATATTTCAAAACATATTTAAGTCATTGCATCAGAAAATTGGAAATGCTCAGGGTGCTTTTAACATATACATAAAAGAAGTTCGATAAAGTTTTTTACAACATTTATAAAGCATGACATATTACATTATGCACTATAAAGCAGAAGGAAAATTCCTTAAACTTCTCCGTCTACTATATTATTACTAATAACAATAGATTTTAAGCAATCATAAGAGAGAAAACACTGAATTACCTCTCTATTCTCTTTATAAATGATAGCACAAAAAACTCCTATATGAAGAAGCAATCAAGGAATCAATACACAGCCAAAAATGCATGGAAAAGCATTTCACAGATATAATAATTAGTTAATAACAATACTATTTTGCACTTAAAATGTTTGTGTTACCTGTCACCTTCTAAAGCATATATTTGCTATGATATATTTTCTCATTCTAAATAAAGGTTTAATTTCATATATAATGCTTTATTCACAGTTTTGTATTCTCTCTTCTAAGGAGCCATCCCTCAAATCACATCAACTGGCACCGTTAAAGCTGAATTTTCCATCCACCTCAGTGTTTACAGCAGCACTATTCACAATAGCCAAGGCATGGAAGCAACCTAGATGTCCACCAGCAGATGGATGGATAAGTAATATGTGGTACATGTACACAACAGAATGTTACTCAGTCATGAAAAATAAAATAATGCCTTTTGCACCTGGATGGACCTAGGAATTATCAAACTAAGTAAAGGAAGCCAGAAAAAAGACAGATATATGAGATCACTTACATATGAAATTAAAAAAAAACAACAGATACAAATGAACTTCTTTACAAAACAGAAATGGACCCACAGATATAGAAAACAAACTATTGTTACCAGAGGGAAAAAGGTGGGGAGGAATAAATTAGGAATTTGGGATTAACTTATACACATGTTTATATATAAAATAGATAACCGACAAGGACCTACTATATAGCAGAGGGAATTATATTCAGTATTTTGTGATAACCTGTAACAGAAAAGAATCTGAAAAACCATAAATAAAGAAATAAATATATATATATATATATTTGTATGTATGTATAACTGAATCACTTTGTTGTATATGTGAAACACAAAATTGTAAGTCAACTATACTTCAGTCATAAAAAACTAAAAATTAATTTACAAAAGGCTGTATCTATCTCAGGGAGAGCCTGGTGTCGGCAACAGTAAGAACAAAGGGACTGAAGTGTTACCAGGTGTCTAAGGACAATAAGAATGGGGAGCTCAGATGAGGAACACAAGAAGTAATTCAGAAGCACAGGAACAGTGTTTTTCAGTGCTATGTGAAGGACAACAAAGGAAATAACACTAAGGATATGATGATAAGGTTGAGTCTTGAGATATTAAGACTTTAAAAAAAATGAAATATTTAAGTTTTCTCATTCATACAGATCACCAAACTAAATGATGACTAGATAAACCAAACATTGACTATCTTTATCGTTGGACCTTGGAAAGAACCCATAGTCTTTTTCCCCAGCATCAGCAGATACCCCACGCCATTACATTAATCAATTCCCCTGCACAGATGAAAACAATGCAAGGACCATCCATACTCTACAGATCAAACTAAGTTCCACATTGCTAGATCACTGAACCCAGTTGACTCATTATAAACTCTTCATTTAGATTAAGAATTTATGATACATTTAGGGACATCCAAGGAGTTTAAGGATAATTCATTAACAAACCTGCTACTAGAATCTAAACATATTGCATTAAAATGAGAAAATGAAAAAAAATACTGTCAATAGGCTAATAAAAGCCCCAAATTTCAAAACACATCTTGAAATCTCCCAAGGAAGGAGGACAAAAGTAATTTACTTCTTCCACTGAAATCCTATTCAAAACAGTACTTAGTCACTCAAATTCTGTCCTTCCTTCTGAATTTTCTCTGACTTCCCCCCCTACCCCCACTCTGGTATAGATACCCATGGGAAAATCCAAAATTAAAATATCAGAAAGATTGTACACACTCCTAATAGTGAGTATCTATTATAATAGCTTTTTACATCATGCCTCATTAGGTTTCAGATTTTTTTGTACCAGTCTGGCATGACAGTGTAATTTCCTGTTAAATGCTATATTAGCAAGGATGAGTAATAATTCAACATGATGCTAATATAGCACAAGTTTAAATTGCTAATTCAATGAAGCCCTCATTTTGTTTTACATTGCGCTAATCACTGTAATTCTTGCAAGAAAATATTAGAATCACATAAAGATAAAAGAAACATGGCAAGAATTCCTACCTGTTTCTTGCTCTTGCCTAAACGTGTGTCTTCGGGAGAAAGTGGTTCTCTGGTGTCAGCATCACCACTTATCAAAGGAGAAAGTCAGGAATATTCCAGAACACTTTTCAGAAAACTTTGCTCCAGGTGTGAACAGTACTGACTCCCTTCTCACTCCTCTGGTTCCTTTAATATGAGAATAATAAATTACCAAGTCTGTTCTCATACTGGTTACGTGTCTAGTTCTAAGCACTTCTCCTCACATACAGCTTGTAATACATTAAACTCTTATTGTGTTCTACCACCATTGTCATTTTTTTTTTTATGTGCACCATTTTAAAAATCTTTACTGAATTTATTCAAGTATTCCTTCTTTTTTATGTTTTGGGTTTGGGCTGTGAGGCATGTGGGATCTTAGCCTCCTGACCAGGGACTGAACCTCTGTCCCTGGTATTGGAGGGCAAAGTCTTAACCAGTGGTCCATTAGGGAAGCCCATTCTTCCACTGTTTTAACCATGACACACACAGATACATACACTTTAGCCCTGTCACTCATCTACTCAAAAAACTTGGAAGTTTCTCATTGCTTAGAGTCATTTTCTGTCTTTTAAGGGACTATAAAATTTCAGATGATTATATATATAAATAGCTAATATATACATATATGTATTTATAAATAAAAAAGTATAAGTGTGCATATAAATTTTAAACAGCTGCTGCTTAATTCAAGTAACTGTGCAACATTTGCGAAATCATCTCTCCTGTGTTTCAGTGTTTGCGTGTGGGAATCAGGATACCAAGACCTTTCCACTTGGTAATAGATAGCATGTGTTGGGTAAAGTGATGTTGGTAATGGGCTCCTCACAGTGAGTGGTGGTCAAGTGGAACCTACTCAATAAATGTGGTTCAATAAAGAACTCAAATGCTTCCGATATTGGATGAATTAACTAACATGAAATAGGTAGGTCAAATTGAGTTCAGTATCTTAAGGCTGTTGATATGTGATGATATACTGCCATTCCCAGAATTTGTTCCAGTTTACATGCTTACCATGTACAAGGGGAAATACCCTTTTCCCCAAATTTTTGCCTCAGTGGGTATTATAATTTTAACCATTTTCACTGAAAAATTACATATTTTTAACTTGTATTAACTTTGATCATTTTTGGAGTTTTAATAAAGTTGACAATTTTTCTTGTAAGTGCTATTGACATTGGCCTTGTGAATTTTCTGAAATTGAGTTTTCTCAAATGTGTTATTGATAAATTCAGCCTTATTTTATGATTCATAAGCATTATTAGATACGAAGACATTGCTAATTTTCTATTATATGTGTTTAAATTGACTTTATTTTTTTTTTCTACTTGCATTTGGTTTTGATGATGGCTTTATTTTGGCCAGGAAGATGATTTTTATCATGTGTATTTCAATGCAGCTATATACTTTTACATCTTCTGAGTTTCTTACCATGATCAAAGGGGTGAGGCTTGTACAGTTTGAAGATTAAGAATGTTTAATGATCACTGATTATTTCATATTTATTCAATTAAAAATTTGGAGCCATCTGTATCTGATTTTAGTCAAAGTATCCCACTTCATCATCTTCCACTAAAGTGCTCGATTCCTGTCCCAAAATCATGAACTGAATAAATTTCCTTTCCATAGTGATTTTGAAGTGCATATTCTAAGTTCCTGCATATTTATTTTTAGACTCTCTAGTTCAATTCATTACTCTGCTTTAATTGTATTTAATACCACTACCACTAAATTGCATTTAATACCACTGTTTAAATATGTTATACAACTAGATTTATTCCATTACTCCTGTTTTATAGGATTTTATATCCTTTCCGATAATCTTTAGTAGTGTTTTTCAGTCTCTTCTTTCACTGTCTCCTCTCATCCTGTTATTATCATAATTATAGAAACAACAATATTATCGATGTTTTTATTTTATGAAGAAAACTGACAAGTTTATTATATTCTTCTTCATCCAAAATAAAGTTTTAACTTTATCATTGTTTCTTTAATTCTTTCAAATATATTAAAGTTGTTTTTATATGAGTCCTGCAAATTTCTTTTTAATACTTTTATTGGAGGACAAATTTTGATGTTAGGTCAAAGGGACTCTTTCATTTGATGCTATGTTTATAGTGACTCATAGACAGGAAATTAATTTTTTAAACTGTAATATTTTTAGACTTGTCATTGAATTATTATTATTTCAACTATTTTATCAGTTCACACCTCTATAAAATATCACCATTTCCAACTATGTTTTGTGAAATTCATAATTATTCTCAAACATGATGATATTTGGATCTTTCATTATACTTAATTGCTTATCAGGCATTTCCAATGTGAAAGTATAAGTTCTACATCTATTTTCCCAATTCATGTGTATTTTGCACTTATTTATGGTATTTTTGATGTATCAAGAACTCAATTTTTACATTGTCAAATCTATCATTTTTTCCTATTTGTTTTACGGTGAAAGGGGCCTTTTAAACATGATAATGTGACATTTTTTTCTCCCAGTTTTTCAAGCAGTTAAATGATTGTACCAAGAAAACTTATCTTAAATTCACTGATTTGCAAAATCATGCCTCATATATATTAATTCATCTTATACTGATTTCAACATGCTATATATTGATTTAAAGATATGAGATCAGATTCATGCCATATTTTATTCTTATTTTCTAAAAGTTATTAACATAAATTAACTTATTACCGTTTTGCTGGAAAGCAAAAAGCAGACTTCTCTCTGTTTCAGAAATTGTGCAAAATTCCTAAAAGATAGAAAGGAGATAGAATTTGATTAATACATACAAGTGTTTGCTTTCTACTTAAAGATATAGGTATTGGCAATAGGGGGTTCTTTGCATGGTTTTTAGTTTGGGTTCCCTTAGAGGTGAATTAATCCCTTGCATAGACTCCCTCTTGCCTCGTGGGTACTGAGAGTAGAGTTAAGATGTCTTTAGAAGAAAGATCAATAAGTGGGAGCATTTGGGTCAGTTTCCCAGTGCTAGATAAACTGGATGTACATGCATGCAAATAAGATCTGTCAAAGGATTTCCAGGTATAACTTTCCCTTTTCCAATACCATGGAAAACAGATCACTAGCAAGACCTACTGCTCTCCAATGGCTGAGCATGAGCAGCAATTGTATGCACTGACTGACAATCCAAAGCACACGTGAGTGCTCGAACAAGAATCAACCTGTGTTCAAGAAGAGTTATTCCACGAAAGGAATAGATAACAAACTTAACGACATAAAGCATTTACAGGTAAGACCACAGCATTGAGGTAACAGGGAGAAAAGGACTTTTGAATACGTATGGGGACTGATGATAATACTGGATTATCCAAATTTTTTATAGTAGGATATGAAAGAAAAATATTTGATATTTTAATATATAACATTAACTGTAAAGAAGATATTTATATATATATATTAGCTAAGCAACAAATTAGTAATTAAAAACCTGAACTTAGATATTGCCTAAAAACCCAGCAATGAATAAAAATATGAGATATGTGATTACAAAAGGGTTAGAAGACATGGAATACTGGTTAGGTAGTTGCAATATTCATTTTAATATAAGGTTTTAAAGAATCTGCTTTTAAAAGACCAGAGATGAGAAAAATTAAAAGATGTAACTCTCGTTACTGACAATATAGCAGATTAAATTACACCAACATTTCGTATAGTTGTATGGAAGAAACCAACACAACATTGTAAAGCAATTATTCTCCAATTAAAAATAAAAAAAACAAAAGAATAAAACAAAATTAAAAGAATAGAGTATAAGCGTCAGCAAGAGGGGAGGCTGAAATTAAATGAGTGATTATTAATGGTTACAAGGTTTCTTTTTAGGGGGGCAAGACATGAAATTCTTAAAAGCTGAGGTTAAATTTGCAAAACTCGGTAAACACTAAAAGTCACTGAACTATACACTTAAAATTAGCAAACTGTAAGGCATATGAATTATATTTCAATGAAGTTTTTTATATAATAAAATAAAAAAGAAAGTCAACAGAATTATATGCAGGGAGACCACGAAAACATGGGTAAAGGACAATCATGATGGACAGCTGAGACAGAATAACTCCAAATGAATTCCTAAAGAAAAAAGAAATGAATCATGACCAAAGCAGCATTTAACAGAAAAGTCAAAGAACTTTCCAAAACAGATGAAAATACCAAAAGAAAGATTTTATAAGGGCAACAAATCCCAAATAAGATGAAATAAAAGAAAAATCATAACTAAATCCATTGTAATTTAACTGCAACTAGGAGAAGGCAATGGCATGCCACTCCAGTGTTCTTGCCTGGAGAATCCCAGGGACGGGGGAGCCTGGTGGGCTACCATCTATGGGGTCGCACAGAGTCGGACACGACTGAAGCGGCTTAGCAGCAGCAGCAGCAGCAGGACAGGGAAGCCTGGCATGCTACAGTCCATGGGGTCGCAAGAGTCAGACACAACTGAGTAACTGAACTGAACTAAACTGAGCAATGACAAAGATAAAGTTTTGAAAGAAGTTGGAGAGGAAAATACAGCTTATGTTTTCCTCTAGTTTTATTGAGATGTAACTAATATATAGCACTGTGTAAGCTTATGGTATGTAGCATGATGAAGCTAAACCCTCCTGTGCCCTCACATCTGGCAACAACCTATTTGTTCTCTGTATCTATGACTGTTTTTGTTTTGTTAGTTCATTTATTTAGATTTTTTCAGATTACATATATTAGTGAAATCATATGATATTTTTCCTTCTGTATCTGACATTGCACTTAGCATAATAGCCTCCAGGTCCACCCATGTTGTCAAAAATGACAAGATTTAATTTTTTATGGCTGAGTAATATTCCATAAGAGGAGGTCTTTTTCCAACTGTATATTATTTTTTTAAGTTAATTAATTTCTTTTAATTGGAAGATAATTACTTTACAATATTGTGATGGTTTTTGCCATACATCATCATGGATCAGCCAGAGGTATACATGTGTTACCCCCATCCTAAACCCCCCTTCAACTTCCCTCCCCACCCTATCCCTATGGGTTACCCCAGAGCATGGGCCTTGGGTGCCCTGCTTCCTGCATTGAACTCGCATTGGTCATCTATTTTACATATGGTAATGTACATGTTTCAATGACATTCTCTCAAATCATTGCACTCTCACCTTCTCCCAGTGAGTCCCAAAGTCTGTTCTTTATGTCTGTGTCTCTTTTGCTGCCCTGCATGTCTACTGTATATCCTTGCCTCTTGCCTCTTTTTGTCATAGACGAATTGACCATATGAGTATGAGTTCACTTCTGAGCTCTCTATTCTGTATCATTGCTTTATGTGTCTATTTTGTGCTAGTACCATTCTGTTTTGATGACTGTAGCTTTGTAGTATAGTTTGAAATCAGGGACAGGCTTCCCAGGTGGCACAGTTGTAAAGAATCTGCCTGCCAATGCCGGAGATGCAGGAGACATGGGTTCCATCCCTAGGACAGGATGATCCCCTGGAAAAGGAAATGGCAACACACTGCAGTACTCTGGCTTTGAAAATTCCATGAGCAGAGGAGCCTGGTATGCTATAGTTCATGGGGTCACAGTCAGACTCTACTGAGCATACATACATGTCACACACATTGAAATCAGAAAACCTGATACCTCTAGTTTTGTTCTTTCTCGAGACTCTTGAAATACTGATTGTACTTTCTGTGAAAAATGTCATTGCTATTTTGATAGGGGGTTGTGCTGGGTCTGTAGAATGTCTTTGGAACTACACCATTGAGTAATATTTAACAAGGGCATTCTAGGTGGCTCAGCAGTAAAGAATCCACCTGCCAATGCAGGAAATGCAGGTTCAATCCCTGGGTAGGGAAGATCTCTTGGAGAAGGAAATGACAACCCACTCCAGTATTTTTGCCTGGATATCCCTTGGAGAGAGAAGCCTCATGGGCAACAGTCCATGGGACAGCAAGAGAAGAGACTGCTGCTGCTGCTGCTAAGTCACTTCAGTCGTGTCCAACTCTGTGTGACCCCAACAACAACAGTTAACAATATTTCTCTAATCCATGAGCACAGTATATCTTTCCATCTGTTTGTGTTATTTTCAATTTCTTTCATCAATGTCTTATAGTTTTCCAAGTAAGGTCTTTTACTTCCTTAGGTAGACTTATTCCTAGGTTTGATGCAATTGTAAATAAGACTGTTTTCTTAATCTCTCTTTCTGATAGTTCTTTTTTAGTGTCTAGAAATGCAACACATTTCTGTATATTAATTTCATATATTGCAACTTTATTGAAGTATATTATTTTGAAGTTATGACATTCAACTTTTATTATTTTAACTGATTAATATTAAACCATTTAATTGCTGAGAAAACCTAGGTAGAAAAATCCTAGATAGTTTTACCCAGTGTCTCAGAGTTCAGTTCAGCTCAGCCATGTCCGACTCTTTGTGATCCCACGGATGGCAGCACACCAGACTTCCCTGTCCATCACCAACTCCCAGAGCTTGCTCAAATTCATGTCCATCAAGTCAGTGATGCCATGCAACCATCTCATCCTCTGTCATCCCCTTCTCCTGCCTTTACTCTTTCCCAGCATCAGGGTTTTTCCCACTGAGTCAGTTCTTCACATCAGGTGGCCGAAGTTTTGGAGCTTCAGCTTCAGCATCAGTCCTTCCAATGAATATTCTGGACTGATTTCCTTTAGAATTCACTGGTTGGATCTCCTTGCAGTCTAAGGGACTCTCAAGAGTATTCTCCAACAGCACAGTTCAAAAGCAGCAATTCTTTGGCACTCAGCTTTCTTTAAGGTCCAACTCTCACATCCATACATGGCTACTGGAAAAACCATAGCTTTAACTCAACAGACTTTTGTTGGCAAAGTAATGTCTTTGCTTTTTAATATGCTGTCTAGGTTTTGTCTAGGAGCAAGCGTCTTTTAATTTCATATCTGCAGTCACCACCAGAAGTGATATTGGAGCCCAAGAAAATACTGTTTCCATTGTTTTCCCATTTATTTGCCATAAAGTGATGGGACCAGATGCCATGATTTTCATTTAATGTTGAGTTTTAAGCCAGCTTTTTCACTCTCCTTTTTCACTTTCGTCAAGAGGCTCTTTAGTTCCTCATTGCTTTCTGCCATAAGGGTGGTGTCATCTGCGTATCTGGGGTTATTGATATTTCTCCCAGCAACCTTGATTCCAGCTTGTGCTTCATCCAGCCTACAATTTCACATGACATACTCTGCATATAAGTTAAACAAGCAGGGTGGCGATATACAGACTCGACGTACTCCTTTCCCAATTTTGAACCAGTCTGTTGTTGGTTTTAACTGTTGCTTCTTGACCTGAATCAGATTTCTCAGGAGGCAGATAAAGTGAAAGTGAAAGCGTTAGTCATTCATTCGTGTCCAACTCTTTGTGACCCAATGAATGGTAGCCCACCAGGCTCTTCTGTCCCTGGAATTCTCCAAGCAAGAATACTGAAGTGGGTTGGCATGCCTTTCTCCAAGGGATCTTCTTGACCAAGAGATCAAACCCAGGTCTGCCACACTGCAGGCTGATTCTTTACTGTTTGAGCTACTCAGGAACCCTGGTATTCACAGCTCTTGAAGAACTTTCCATTTTGTTGTGATCTACATAGTCAAAGGCTTTAGCACGGTCAATGAAGCAGAAGTAGATGTTTTTCTGATATTCTTTCACTTTTTCTATGATCCAAGGATGTTGGCAAGTTGATCTCTGGTTCCTCGGCCTTTTCTGAATCCAGCTTGAACATCTGGAGGTTCTCAGTTCACCTACTATTGAAGCCTAGTTGGAGAATTTTCAACATTACTTTGCTAGCATGTGAAATGAGTGCAACTGTGCAGTAGTTTGAACATCTTTGGCATTGACTTTCTTTGGGATTGGAATGAAAACTGACCTTTTCCAGTCCTGTGGACACTGTAGAGTTTTCCATATTTGCTGGCATATTGAGTGCAGCACTTAAACAGCAACATGTTTTTGGACTTGAAATAGCTCAGATGGAATTCCCTCACCTCCATTAACTTTCTTCATAGTGATGCCTCCTAAGGCCCATTTGACTTCATGCCTCAGGATGTCTGGCCCTGGTGTGTGATCACGCCATTGTGGTTATAAGGGTCATTAAAATCATTTTTGTACAGTTTCTTCTGTGTATTCTTGCTACCTCTTCTTAATATCTTCTGCTTCTGTTAGGTCCATACCATTTCTGTCCTTTGTTGTGCCCATCTTTGCATGAGATGTTCCCTTGGTAGCTCTAATTTTCTTGAAGAGAACTCTAGTCTTTCCCATTCTACTGTTTTCCTCTATTTCTTGGCAGTGATCACTTAGGAAGGCTTAGAATTTCTCACTGTCATGAAATTTTTTAAGGCACAGTTCAAAAATATATTATTAATAACCAATTATATTTTAACATAATTTATAGCCTAAAATTTTGAAGAAGAAAAAGTGAAACAAAAATTCAAAATATATGATGATTTTTTCACACCCTAAGTGTTGAAGAGTACGGATTATAATGGTAGCTATTTTCCTATTCTTCCATGAGAAACGTGATATTTTCAACTATGGGCCCAGTTATGCTTTCCATACCCTTTATTTGAAAATTGAATGCTCACGGGGGCAGTAGGAATTTTCTGGGTGAAATAATTTATCTGACTTTTCTCTGCTTAATTTCTTTTAGTTGTAAAAGAAAAGAGGAGTTCACCAGTATATTAAAGGTACAGGTATAGAAATAAGGCAGAAGTAGAAATTAGTTAAATATTGAGGTTCAAATAGTTACACTTATTATTTACAAAGCACCCTTATCTATTTAACATATTATTCCTGTGTGAGGGATCGTTAAATTATTCCAAACCTAAATATATAAAAATCCATTATTTATTAAAACTGTCAAATGTCGATTAGCCTTCTATCTTATGCAACTTCCTGCTGGGTTTCGGATGTGGAATAGCATGATTTCAAATGGACATGTTGTCTCAGGCTAATATACACAGAGACTTCTGCTAGTGTACCCCTCTCCAATTGTCATCTCTACTTTTTCAGTATTCAGAATTTCAGTATTTCAGAATATTCTATTCTTTATTCATCCCAGTAAACCATAATTAAAGGAACAAGAGACAGTTAATAGAATCTGCTGTTTTTTTTTTCTTTTCTGAATGCATTTTATTTTTTATTAAATTAATTAATGTATTTAAATTGGAGGCTAATTGCTTTACAATATTGTGGTGGTTTCTGCCATACATTGACATGACTCAGCCATGCATGTACATGTGTCCCCCATCCTGAAGCCCTCCCGCCTCCCTCCCCACCCCTCCCTCAGGGTTGCCCAGTGCACTGGCTCTGAGTGCCCAGTTTCATGCATCGAACTTGGACTTGTGATCTATTTCACATATGGTAATATGCATGTTTCAATGCTGTTCTATCAAATCACCCCACCCTCGCCTTTTCCCACAGAGTCCAAAAGTCTGTTCTTTATATCTGTGTCTCTTTTGCTGTCTTGCATATAGGGTCATCGTTACCATTTTTCTAAATTCCACATATATATGTTAATATACTGTTTGGTGTTTTTCTTTCTGACTTACTTCACTCTGTTAATCTGCTGTTTCTATGAGGATACTAAGCAATGGGCTTTGTTTGACAATTACTGGAAACACAAACATAAAAGAGTGATCTAGATAATTTCCCAAGTTGAAAAAGAAAACAAAGAGAAAAAAGAAAAATGGACAAATTATCACTCATCACAATTCTCTACAACATACTAACTTTTTAGCCTAATGTTTATTCTACTTGGCCCAACCTCTGCGGTGACAAAACTGTCTTCTCTATGCTTTCAAATTATTTGGAACATCAGTAGCTAATAATAATGGCAGGTATGGTCATTATAATATATATCAAGGCTGATTAAGTTTTTGGTGAATTTTTATTTTTCTTAATGATAAAGCTTTTCAAATATCATTTAAAAGACAAAACAGTTTCAATAATATCATGAATGTGGAAATATTGCAATGTATTGTATACTCATCAATAACTAGTTTCAAATTACATAAAGTTCAGTCATAGTAAATCTTCTTCCACATGGATTTTAGTCTCCTAAAACTTGGTACAGTGTATTCATTAACTCTATCTCTGCTTTGAAGACATCTAACAAGTGTTTTAATGCACTTGATTTAAAACTGTCAAATGAGAAAAATTAAACTCTCAAAATGACATGAAATAGTATTGTGGCTATAGCTTAGGGCAGTAAAAGTTAGCAATCACCTACCAAAGAAAAAAATATCATTAAAATAAAGAAGACACTTCAATAGATTTTACATCAAAGTTACCTGGCTATTTAAGTCTCCCAATCTTTTTGGACTAATAAGCCTTTCTTTTTTTTTTTTCAACAGAAAGGAACATTTCTTCAGACAGCCAGGGGAAACATGTTTGTGTTTTTCACTGTATGTAGATGTTCCCAGCTGCTGTAGATCTCAGATGTAACCAAGATGGAACAGCTTCCTATTGATCTAGCTCATTTCTTTGGAGGGAGATGGGCATCAGCTAACTTCTTACAAAGAGGAAACAGAGAGAGTTATGGAGGTGGAGGGAGAGGGAGAGAAACTCTCAATTTTAACTTACTTCAGTGCTTCAAGGCCCTGACTATCTTCTATAAAAGTGTTTCCTTCTTGCTAGAATGCTTTTTGCTTTGCTTTCTATCTGGAGAACTCCTCAGCCCAGATTTCAACTGAAATATTACTCAGAGATGACTGTCTCTGATTCTCAGCATAATTCCCACTTCTACCTCAAATTAATCAATTATTCCTCTTAATACTGTTATAATACTTTGCATGATTACAGTTATATGTATGATGATTTATTTTGCTATGTGCTTTTTACACTTAAACAACTGGTGTGTTCCCAGGATATAACACAATCCTTTGCACCCAGGCAACAAAGAGGTGTTCTTTCTTTCCTTGAATACTTTTGGGCACTTACTATGAGCAAAGCCTCATGGCTGTGCTGAGCCCTCCAGGGACATAAAGATATATAATGCCACATTCTTGCCTTTAAGGATCATACGATTTAGAGGCTTCAATTACATAAACTGTCCTAAAACAAAGCAGAAATTGAAGTCACAGAAGAGGGAGAGATCAAGAACTTGAAGTAAAATGAAAGCTAGGATACTTTCTATGAGAGATTTCAAGGACACTGATTCACTAACTGCTCTTTGTCCTTAGGGTAAGCAAGTAGTTCTTTTGGAAAAAGGCAAGTAATGAGTCGTCAGCAGACACATCTCTGTATCTGAGCAACTTCTCTCCCACAGGCTTCCTACACATCCAAACTATTTTTTTCTTATCTCCTTACACAGGTTCCCTTTTTTTTTCCTCTCTCTTTTCTTTGTAGAGCTGAAGTTCAGGCATGGTTAGTAGCAAATGTGGAAGTATTATAGAGAAATCGATGTGGCAATTAGAAGATGCTAATCCCAATGATGTCTAATCTTCACAGTGACACACAACATATGAGACAGTGTTAGCTTCCACTGTCTGAACTGGTTTCTTTCATAATTAAAACTACCAAATGGTGGTGTGCAACTACCAAACTAAGTCCTACATTCCAAACTTCCAAGTGCATGAATGTCACTTTCCTCTAATTATCGACCTCTTTGTGAAACACTTGCAACATTTAAAAAGTAAGCATGTTTAATATTGACATAGAAACATGTCTAAACACAAGTTTTGCTTAAGAACCATAGTGTAGGAATGATAGATGCGTAAACAACTAAAATTGTATGTTTAACAATACAGGGTTAATTTTCAAACTACAAGCCCCATATACTTTTTGTTAGATTTACAACTAAGCATTTCATTATTTGAGCTATAATAAGTTATACTGTATCTTTTATTCCCTTTTCTACATGTTCATTGCTATGATACAGAAATACAGTTGAGTTTTATGTGTTGATCTTATATTCTATTTCCTTGCTGAACTCAATTATTGATTCTCAAACTTTTGAGATTTCTGAGAATTCGGGAAGATTACCATGTTATCTACAAACAGAGAAAGTTTTATTTCTTCCTTTCTTTGATCTTTGCATTTTATTTCCTTTTCTTGTCTATTTTAAATTGAAGTATAGTTGATTTATAACATTACATTAGTTTTAGATGTACAGCAGAGTGACTCAGTATCTTATAGCTTAAGCTTCTTTAAAAGTTATTACAAAATAATGGCTATAATTCCCTGGGCTACACAATATATCCTTGTTGCTTATCTATTTTATAGACAGAAGTTTGTATCTCTTAATAGCGTACCTTTTACATGCCTCTCTCCTCTTCCCTCTCCCCACAGGTACCCTCCAGCTTGATTTCTATAACCGTGAGTCTGTTCCTGTTTTGTTATATAGATTCATTTGCATGATTTTTTTAGATTCCACATATAAGTGATGTCATACAGTATTTGTCTCTATTTCACTAAACATACTGCTCTATAGGTCCAGAAGTCACTCTACTTGTAAAACTGAACAGTTAAGTAAACGAATAATCACCTGGAGGAGGAAATGGCAACCCACTTCAGTGTTTTTGCCTAGAGAATTCCATGGACACAGGAGCCTGGCAGGGTTCAGCCTGTGGGGTTGCAAAGAGTCAGACAAAACTGAGCAGCTAAGCCCACAGATACACACACCTAAATGGATGGTGGAGAGTGGTAGCTGGATTTCCTATCATTGGAGTAGTAGTTCATATTTGAGAAAAGAGAGGAAGCCCGGAGGATTCATATGTTAATGGTTTAAAGACATCAGTAAGGACTTATGTTTAGTTTAATATAGCTATAGTTAAACACAGAAGTATTTATAAATATTCGTATATACACAGGTTGGCATAAGCACGTATGTTTCTTTGCTCTGCCGCCTACTTCAGTTCAGTTCAGTTCAGTTCAGCCGCTCAGTCGTGTCCGACTCTCTGCGACCCCATGAATCGCAGCACGCCAGGCCTCCCTGTCCATCACCAGCTCCCGGAGTTCACTCAGACTCACGTTCATCGAGTCATTGATGCCACCCAGCCATCTCATCCTCTGTCGTCCCCTTCTCTTCCTGCCCCCAATCCTAGAGTCTAAAAGGCACTGAAGCTACCACGGCAAGAGATTCCAATGGCCAAAACTCGAAGGATGCAAGAAACAAAATAAAGTACTGGATTATAATCCAAATTTTATTATGATTTTTAAAATTTATTTATTTTAATTGGAGGCTAATTACTTTACAGTATTGTATCGGTTTTGCCATATACCAACATGAATCTACCATGGGTATAATCCAAATTTTAAAAAGTTAGTATTTATATTCATATGAATAAATGATTGAATAAATAAATTGATAAAAGACACAAATCTTTCTTGCAGATGAACTCAAAATAATTTACATGGATACACTGTTTCAAGCAGGCAGCTGTGTCTCCACTCTTTATGTCTGAGTTTTGCAAACAGAAATTTCCTCAAAGATGAGAGTATGGGAATGGAGTAATAAAGGGTAATCTTACAGTAGAGATACCAAACACATCTCAGCCAAATGATCAAGGTCAAAACCACCAGCAATAAATCATGTAAGCAGTAGGTATTTTTGTGACGACATTTTACTTCTATGGTCTTCCTCTCAAATAGAGAAGACAATGGCACCCCACTCCAGTACTCTTGCCTGGAAAATCCCACGGACGGAGGAGCCTGGTGGGCTGCAGTTTATGGGGTCGCTGAGTCGGACACGACTGAGAGACTTCACTTTCACTTTTTACTTTCATGCATTGGAGAAGGAAATGGCAACCCACTCCAGTGTTCTTGCCTGGAGAATCCCAGGGACGGGGAAGCCTGGTGGGCTGCCGTCTATGGGGTCGCACAGAGTTGGACACGACTGAAGTGACTTAGCAGCAGCAGCGGCAGCTTCCTCTCAAAAACACAGCACTGGTGGATGTCTGAGAAAAACACGAGACAGACTCCAATAGAGGGGCATCCTACAAACACTTCTTCAGAATTTCTCAAAACTGTCAAAGCCATCACAGGAAGTCTGAAAAAGTGTCACAATGGAGAGGTGACCCTAAAGACACAGAATCCAAATGTAATATGATGTCCTAGAAAAGATACTAGAAAAGACAAAGACATCAGGTGAACAATAAGATATCAGGGACGTTCCTGGTGGTCCAGTGGTTAAGAATCTGCCTTCCAATGCAGGGCATGTGAGTTCGATCCCTAGTTGGGGAGATAAGATCCCGCATGCCATGGCCCCCACGTATCACCACTAGAGAGCCCTCACGCCACAACCAACAAGTCTGCACACTCCAGAGCCACAGCACGAGAACCTCTTATACCACAACTAGAGAAAACCGATGCACCACAGCAAAGACCCAGCCCAGCCAAAATTAAAAAACTTAAAAATGAAGAATAAGAACATCTGATTAACATATGGATTTTAGTTAATAATAGGGCAATGGTTATGGTCAATCTATTGTGGCAAATGTACCCTACTAATGTCAGATGGCAATATCAGGGGAAACAAGGTTGGGGGTGTTGATATTCCCTGTACTACATTCAATTTTTCTATAAATCAAAGAGTACTACAAAACATAGAGTCCTCTTAAAAAAAAATACATGTCAGAGAACCCTAATATGTACATCACCTTTCCTGTAGACCACGTTTTGTCAGAACTCTCCGCCATGCTCCGTCAGTCTTGGGTGGCCTTACACAGCATGGCTCATAGTTTCATTGAGCTAGACAAGGCTGTGGTCCATGTAAAAAGTTTGGTTAGTTTTCTGTGATTATGGTTTGCCAAGAGAACACACTGGTCATACCAAACACCCTCTTCCAACAATACAAGAGAAGACTCCACACATGGATTTCAACAGATGGTCAGTACCAAAATCAGATTGACTATATTCTTTGCAGCCAAAGATGGAGAAACTTTATACAGTCAGCAAAAATAAGACCGGAAGTTGACTATGGCTCAGATCATGAACTCCTTATTGCCAAATTCAGACTTATTGAAGAAAGTTGGGAAAACCAATAGACCATTTAGGTATGACCTAAATCAAATCCCTTACGATTATACAGTGGAAGTAAAAAATAGATTCAAGGGATTAGATCTAACAACAGAGTGCCTGAAGAACTATGGAAGGAGATTCGTGACATTGTATAAGAGGCAGTGAACAAGACCATCCCCAAGAAAAAGAAAGGCAAATTGGTCGTCTGATAAAGCCTTACAAATAGCTGAGGAAAGAAGAGATGCTAAAGGCAAAGGAGAAAAGGAAAGATTTACCCATTTGAATGTAGAGCTCCAAAGAACAGCAAGAAGAGATATGAGAGCCTTCCTCAGTGATCAATGCAAAGAAATAGAGGAAACCAGTAGAATGGGAAAGACTAGAGATCTCTTCAAGAAAATTAGAGATACCAAGGGAATATTTCATACAAAGATGAGCACAATAAAGGACAGAAATGGTATGGACCTAACAGAAGCAGAAGATATTAAGAAGAGGTAGCAAGAATACACAGAGAACTTATACAAAAAGATCTTTATGACCCAGATAACTATGATGGCGTGATCACTCACCTAAAGCCAGACATCCTGAAATGTGAAGTGGGCCTTAGGAAGAATCACTATGAACAAAGCTAGTGGTGGTGATGGAATTCTAGTTGAGCTATTTTAAGTCCTAAAAGATGATGCTGTGAAAGTGCTGCACTCAGTATGCCAGCAAGTTTGGAAAACTCAGCAATGGCCACAGGACTGGAAAAGGTCAGTTTTCATTCCAATCCCAAAGAAAGTCAATGCTGAAGAATGTTCAAACTACCACACAATTGCACTCATCTAACACACTAGCAAAGTAATGCTTAAAATTCTCCAAGCCAGGCTTCAACAGTATGTGAACCGTAAACTTCCAGATGTTCAAGCTGGATTTAGAAAAGGCAGAGGAACCAGAGATCAAATTACCAACATCCATTGGATCATCAAAAAAGCAAGAGAGTTCCAGAAAAACATCTACTTTTGCTTTATTGACTACAGGAAATCCTTTGACTGTGTCGATCACAACAAACTCTGGAAAATTCTGAAAGAGATGGGAATACCAGACCACTTTACCTGCCTCCTGAGAAATCTATATGCAGGTCAAGAAGCAAGTTGGAACTGGACATGGACCAACAGACTGGTTTCAAATCAGAAAGGAGTGTGTCAATGCTGTATATTGTCACCCTGCTTATTTAACTAATATGCAGAATATATCATGCAAAATGCCAGGCTGGTTGAAGCACAAGCTGGAATCAAGATTGCTGGGAGAAATATCAATAACCTCAGATACGCAGATGACATCACCTTTATGGCAGAAAGTGAAGAGTAACTAAAGAGCCTCTTGATGAAAGTGAAAGAGGAAAGTGAAAAAGTTGGCTTAAAACTCAACATTCAGAAAACAAAGATCATGGCATTTGCATTTGGTCCCATCACTTCAAGGCAAATAAATGGGGAAACAGTGGAAAGAGTGGCTGACCTTAGTTTGGGGGGCTCCAAAATCACCACAGATGGTGACTGCAGCCATGAAATTAAAACACGGTTGGTCCTTGGAAGAAAAGCTATGACCAACCTAGACAGCATATTGAAAAGCAGAGACATTACTTTACCAACAAAAGTCTGTCTGGTCAAAGCTATGGATTTTCCAGTGGTCATGTATGGATGTGAGAGCTGGATTATAAAGAAAGCCGAGCGTCAAAGAACTGATGCTTTTGAACTGTGGTGTTGGAGAAGACTCTTGAGAGTCTCTTGGACTGCAAGGAGATCCAACCAGTCCATCCTAAAGGAAATCAGTCCTGAATATTCATTGGAAGGACTGATACTGAAGCTGAACTCCAATATTTTGGCCACCTGATGCAAAAAACCAACTCATTGCAAAAGACCCTGATGCTGGGAAAGATTAAAGGTGGGAGGAGAAGGGGACCACAGAGGATGAGATGGTTGGATAGCATTACTGATATGATGGACATGAGTTTGAGTAAGCTCCAGGAGTTGGTGATGGACAGGAAGCCTGGCATGCTGTAGTCCTTGGGGTCGCAGAGTCGGATACGACTGAGCGACTGAACTGAACTGAACATTACCTTTTTATTGGTGTCTGCTAATTTTCTTTTCCCAATCAAATTATTGTCAGAGTTCTTGGTATGACAGTTCATTGTTTTAAATTTAAACCTGGAAACTTGGGGGCACTGCCTGAATGTCCTTTAAATCCCTTGTTTTAGCAGGAACCCTCTTACACTGCTCCACTGGGAATAAAGCACCGCTACCTCATTACTGCCAGCTGCAGGTGGAACTCTAGTCTTCCCATGTAGGCTTTGGTAATAACCAGGGAAAGGGGCTTCTTTACTCTGCTGAGTAAGTTTAGGAGTTCTTGGGTCCCACAGTGACAATCATTGGGTGGGTGTTCTCGTTACTGCACGGTGGTTGATAGACTCTAAGTCTCTACTAGAATTCTTCTGATGTCAAGTCGTGAGGGAAAGGAAGAAGCAGCTCATCACCACCTGCTGGGGACAGAAGTCTCCACTGACACGGAAGTGGGGGAAAAGAGAAGTGGAAGGGGTGGGATGGTTAGCAGGGATCATCATTGCCCAGCAAGGACAAAAATCCAGGCTCCCTACTTACCCCTAATCCATTATCACCCTTGCAGAATGGAGGTAGGGATGGAGTGTCTTATTATAACCTAACAGTGGTGGCTTTCTAGGTTCCCTATGAGGAATATTCAGGGGAATTCTGGACTAGAATATGGAAGAAAAAAATTTATTCTATCTGAAATTCATAGTGTATATAAAACCATGTCATATTTGATTCAGATTTGAAGTCTTTCAAAGTTTCTGGGTAGAAAAAAATTGAGCTCTTCCTTCCTAAATAAAATGAAAGGTGACTCCAAGTGACTGGGGGTGGCTGCAAGATGGGGAGGGGATTGGCTTTCCAGTGTTTGGCTGGACACTTGCTGGCTCTACCTGGATATACAAGAAGAGAATTGGAGTGAGCTGGCACACGGGCAGTAGGCAGTTTGGGAGGAACATGGGAGTTTCCCATAAGTCAAATGGTAGCTGAGTTTCAGTCCCCTGGTTCATTTAGAACTCCCAACTCAAGATCAGGGAAAAACCCTGCAATGTAATAACTTAAACATGCATTCCTATGGGACTTCCCTGGTAGTCCCAGAGTTAAGACTCTGCACTTCCAATGCAGGGGACTCGGGTTCCATACCTGACGGGGAGCTAAGATGTCACATGCTGCAGGACACCTAAGCCTGCATCCACCTAAGCCCACATACCACAGTGAAAGATCCTGATTCCCCAACTAAGATCTGATGCAACCAAAAATAAAATAAATATTAAGACAAAAAACAAAACAAACAAACAAACATTCATCCCGTGAGAGAGGCAGAGTTTACAAGCCTGCCATTTGGAGGAGGTGAAGTCAGTCAGCACTGGCAAAAACAACAGGAGTGATCCATAACAAGAGCATAAAAATCTTGTCTTGTTCATTTCAGTTCAGTTCAGTCGCTCAGTCGTGTCCGACTCTTTGTGACCCCGTGGACTGCAGCACGCCAGGCTTCCCTGTCCATCACCAACTCCCAGAGTCTACTCAAAGCCATGTCCATCGAGTTGGTGATGCCATCCAGCCATCTCATCCTCTGTTGCCCCTTCTCCTCCTGCCCCCAGTCCCTCCCAGCATCAGAGTCTTTTCCAATGAGTCAACTCTTCGCATGAGGTGGCCAAAGTACTGGAGTTTCAGCTTTAGCATCAGGAGAAATTTCGCTTATGCCTCTCCCACCTTCCAACTGTAGCTTCCCTGATGAACTGGACTCCTACAGGTCTCAGAGTTAGAAATCTTCTTCCTCTCTTGCTCCCTGGTCAGCATCTCGGCTCAATTTTGCATGGGCAGCAGTGACTGGTGGCAGAGGGATGGGGGATTATGCAGAGTATGATGAGGAAATGAATTTTAAATTGAGTTTGACTCTGAAGCTTTAAAATGGACCAAATTTTAATAACTGGGTTTGGGTTTTCAAGCTGTAACATGATCCACATTTTAATAACTGCCAGTGAATGGAAAGCTGTGGAATTCACATGGTATCATTAGTGGATTGCAAAGTGAAATTCAACAAAGTAGTGATGGAAAAAAATAAAGTTCTTTCACATTTCTACCCCACCAAGTTGAGACTTCTTGACAAACTCTTTACTGAATAGAAGATATTTAAGACATGAACTGTTTTTCTTCTTTATCATCGGGTTTGTGACCATATGACGGTGTTGACTGTGATAAAACGAGTGTATGATATGCCTAATGCCATTGACTAATACAGAAAAAAATGTTATTTTTCATTTTCAGTGAGGGCCATAGAACATAATGCTTCTACTTTCTGTCTTCCTGTTTACAAAGTAGACTAAGATACAGTCCCCAGCTTCTACTGCTCTTCTCCTTGACATTTCTCTTACCTGCTTTTCTTCCCCATTACCCTGCCTTTGAGAGAGAGCGTAGGCATTGATAGTAGATCAACTTAATAATGGGGACATCTGGTGGAGCCTGACAGATTGCCTGCCTACTTAGACCCTCTACATGCATTAAAAAAAAGTCATAAGAACTTGGTCTTTCCAAAGTGGAGCTGACCTGATAAATATCACCTCCTTCCTGGGGAAAAAAAAATACAGAAACAAACAAACAAAATTCAAAATAATTGACAACTGTACAATATCAGAGATGAAACAAGAAATTAAGAGTTGATGAGACTTGGTTGCCATTTGATTTGTGAAAAAATAACATTTTTAATCTTAAATTTCACATTTTGAAGTCATTTTAAAAATGTTAAATGTTGCAAAAAATAAAGAGTAAAAATAGTAAAAAGAACACCTGTCTTTACTTCTATTTACCTATCCTTAGTATTTTATCACATCCCCTATGTGTATGTTTCTCTATTATTCTTTTCCTGAGCCATGTGAAAATAAGCTGTATATATCATGGCCCCTTTATGTCTAATACTTCAATGAGTATTTCCCAAGAATGGAAGTATTTTCTTGCACACCACTAGTAGAGTTGATAAATTCATAAATGTATATTGACAAAGTACTTTTTTCTAAACTACCACACACTATAACAAATTTATCTGTTGATTTAATAACATCCTTTATAGAATTTTCCAAAGAACAAAGTCCTCTGAAATTTAAACTTAGTAAGGAATACATCATCTGAGCGAGCAAATATAAGAAACTGTACGGAATACATTCGTAATGCCCCACTGTGCCAGAAGAAATTGGAAAAAGATGCTCTGCTACTTAGGTCTTTTCATGAAACTGATATAGTTATGTAAGAAGAAGACAAAAAAATCAAAGAGGAATATGACCTTAGGAAACTTCCTGGTCTAATCCATCTTCTAAAAGATGTTCATAAGGTAACTATGAGAGTTTGGTTGTAATTATTCACTCAATATGTTCAACTGGAACCTAAATTGCAATTCATTACCAAAAGAGTGTATTTCTGGTCTGTGAATCCAACTGCCTAGATGACTGATAATCAGGGAAATGCAAATCAAAACCACAGTGAGATATCATTTCACACTTGTCAGAATGGGTATCATCAAACAGACAACAAATGAAACATGTTGTTGAGCATGTGGAGGAGAGGGAGCTCCAGCGTGCTGTTGGTGGGAAAGGAGGTTGGTGCAGCCATTATGGAAAACAGAGGAGGGTTCTCAAAATTTTAAAATAGAACTATGACAGGATTCAGCAATTCCACTCCTGGGAAAATGGAAATAATAATTTGGAAGGATACAAGCACCCCAATATGTATAGCAGCCCTATCTACGATAGCCAAGATATGGAACCCACCTGTGTCCATGAACATGAGCGGATAAAGCAGACATGGCATGGAACATTACTCAGTCATAACACAGAATGAAAGTTTACCATCTGCAACAACATGGGTGAATCTGGAAGCCATGATGCTTAATGAAGACGGAGAAAGACAAATGCTGTATCTTTTCACTTACATGTGGGATCTAAAGTTTAAAGCAAAGGAATGAATATTACAAAACAGAAACAGGTTCATAGATACACAGAACAGACTGGTAACTACCAGTAGGGAGACGGTTGGGGGAAGGGAGTGAAGTGGTACACTTCATAAGATGCAAGGATATAATGCAGCCAATATTTTATAATGCCTTTATTTGTTTTAATTTTAAAATTTATTTATTATTTATTTTAATTGGAGGTGAATTACTTTACAATGTTGTATTGGTTTTGCCATACATCAACATGAATCCGCCACAGGTGTACACGTGTTCCCCATCCTGAACCCCCCTCCCTCCTCCCTCCCCGTACCATCCCTCTGGGTCATCCCAGTGCACCAGCCTCGAGCATCCTGTATCCTGCATTGAACCTGGACTGGCGATTCGTTTCTTATATGATATTATACATGTTTCAATGCCATTCTCCCAAATCATCCCACCCTCTCCCTCTCCCACAAAGTCTAAATACTGTTCTATACATCTGTGTCTCTTTTGCTGTCTCGCATACAGGGTTATCGTTATAATGCCTTTAAATTGAATATAATCTATAAGAATATCACAGCACTATGTTATATAGCTGAAAGTATTACAACATTGTAAATCACTGTACTTCAATAAAAAAGAAAAAAAATGGACAGTCAATCCAAGTGATCTTTTAATTAGTTCATCTAATCATGTCCTTCCTAGCATTTCGAAAAGAACACGTACCTTGGAGCAGATTTCATCCATATGCTAGATTGTGCTACCCACACATTGTAGGATAGTGGCTGCATCTCAAGTGTGCAGAGCTGAAATGATAAAACCAGCCACATGTTCTGCCCATAGGTGTCCAGGCCTCTTCCCAAGGCAACTCACAGCTCCTCCCATCAGTGAGTGGAGACTAGTTTTTATTCTTTGACTCTGGTTGACCATATGTGACTTTCTTTTTGCCTATGGGACAAGAGCAAATGTGATTCAGACGAAGACTTGAAAATTGCTTAAACATGGGGCTCACTCACTTTTTTCTCCTCTTTAGAACCCTGAAACCACCTTGTTTTAGTTTCCTGGGGCCTCCATAACAAAGTACCACAAATGGGTAGCCTGCAACAAGAGACATTTATCCACTTACATTTCTGGAGGCTAGAAGTCTGAGATGACAGTGTCACTGGGGTTGGTTCCTTCTGAGAGTTATAAAGAAAAATCTACTCCATGCTTTCCCCTGAACTTCTGGGGTCTCCCAGGAATCTCTGACTTAGGTTGGCATGCAGCTGTATCACTGCTGGCTCCTCACCAACTCAACAAGGCCTTCTCCTCTGTGTGAGTATCTGTTTGTCCTCTCCCCCTTCTTAAAAGGACAGCTCACATAACCGAGCTGAAGACGATTGTTTTAAGCCACTATGTTGTGAGGTGCGTGTTCATAGCAAAAGCTGATGGGGCTATTTTCATTACCTCTGGAGCAGGTTTGCTATCAAATCAACTTAAACCAATAGACAGAACACTACTCCAGTCTGTTTCCCTTTGTGATTTCTCAGATAGAGAAGTGAACGCAATAAAAGCTGGTGCTGAAGATACTGTAATGTTGGTAATTAACCCTTCAGAAGAGTCACTCACAAAGGCGAAAAGGTAGGTGGAGGGCAACACCAGCTTGTATTAGTCGCTCAGTCATGTCTGAATCTGTGAGCCCATGGACTGTAGACCACCAGGCTCCTCTATTCATGGAATTCTCCAGGAAAGAATACTGGAAAATTCATTCCCTTCTCCAGGGCATCTTCATGACCCAGGAACTGAACCCAGATTTCCCTCATTGCAGGCAGATTCTTTACCACCTAAGCCACTAGGGAAGCCCTGAAGATACCATAATATTGGTAATTAACCCTGGAGGAGTCACAAACAAAGGCAAAAGGCAGGTGGAGGTCAACACCTAAGGTTATTATAGATCTTTGAACATGAATCTAGATTAACATATGAAATATATAGTCCTTGAATTTAGTTCCATGGAAGCTTCTGATTACACAGTGTTCCTGGAGAGAGATTCATTACTTGGTCTCTGCCTCAAAACTCCTCAAAGATCAGAATTATTATGGTACTAGAGGTTGACTTAGGAGAAAGCAATAGCACCCCACTCCAGTACTCTTGCCTGGAAAATCCCGTGGACAGAGGAGCCTGGTGGGCTGCAGTCCATGGGGTCACAAAGAGTCAGACACAACTGAGCAACTTCACTTTCACTTTTCACTTTCATGCATTGGAGAAGGAAATGGCAACCCACCCCACTCCAGTACTCTTGCCTGGAGAATCCCAGGGACAGGGGAGCCTGGTGGGCTGCCGTCTGTGGGGTTGCACAGAGTTCGACATGACTGAAGCGACTTAGCAGCAGCAGCAGCAGCAGAGGTTGACTCAAGGTTGCAACTTAGATCTATTCAGTTTTTAATCCAAACTGTAGGCTTCTGAATATTGAGAAGGAGAAAGTATGAGAAAATGTATATGGGAGTAATTGTAATGGTCATTCATTTTATGAGAGAAGGTTTAGAGGAGTTTTTCCTAAAATATTTTCAAAAGCAGACACTTTTGCTTAGTCCACAATTTTCCTGAAAAGATCATTATTACTGCAATGGATTAAAAAAGAAACCTGTCACTTTTATTTTGAACAACAATTTATTTTTATTCCCCTTAAAATGTTCACAGGGAATGTTTAAAAGGTGATAACCATGCAGAGAACTAAAGATAATCTCAACAATAAATGTCATTGTTCAAAATGTAACTTACAGCCAGCAGTAGGAATGATGTGGTATTCCCAACATGTTTCTTTATCCTTTTTCTGCTCCCTGGAGTGTTTCCTGAGTGCTATCATTATATAGTCTGCAGTA
Source organism: Capra hircus (assembly GCF_001704415.2). Taxonomy (NCBI): domain Eukaryota; kingdom Metazoa; phylum Chordata; class Mammalia; order Artiodactyla; family Bovidae; genus Capra; species Capra hircus. The sequence continues at coordinate 9,169,729 of NC_030829.1, read as the reverse complement.
TTTCAGCTCACATCTTCAAAACGGAAACAGATTTTTAAAGATATGTGACTTTCCCGAAAATAAGTTCTAGATTTAATAGACTTTTGACATAATGTATTATATCTTTAAGAAGTCAGAAGAACCGGAGAAGAATAAAATTAAAAAGCTATATATATTTTTATTCTTCTGGATTATAATGGCTCCCAATGCACAGAACAAGGAATAATGAAAGAGAGAGAGAGAAAGAAAAAAAAAAAGGAAATTTAAATGGTGGAACAAAGCCATTAGGAGGTTATCCATCTGTCTGGATGGTTCAGAAGCATCTTTGACAGGTGGCAGATACATGAAATGATGACCTCGGGAGGGCCCCTTCCAGAACTGTGAATAAATGAAACTGAGTAAAAGCGGAGTTAATAGAGTAATTAATTCCTCCTCTGATCATGTCTTGGTTTGTCTCCCTAGATATTTAAAATAATTATATTAAAACGAAGAGCAAGAAGTTTTTAGAACGATTATCTCTATATTTTGATTGGCTGTTCCTCAGTCTAAGAAGGAAAAAGAATCTTTTTCTTGAATGTGATTGAGAGATGCTATTAGAGCAATTAATTCATTGCTCTAATTGTTTCTTGTTCATTCGCACGTGTGGGAAGAAAAGAGTACAAAGATGACTTCAGTGAATTTTTTTTCTGAAAAGCATTTTCTAAAAAACTTTTGAAAGCCAACTGCAAGAGGGAAAATCAATGAATTTATATAGTTTGATTTAAATGATAAAATGGAAAGAAAAAGATAATTCTTCTAGGAGATCTTGCAGCTCCTGATGGATACTTATATTTGATATTTTTCAACATGCTTAAAGTAAGGCTAACAAAATGTCCACCTTGAACTTTTCCATACACAATGGGGAAACACAGGACTGTACTTCAGAAATACAAGCATTGATATCGTAAAAGCAAAAGTGATTCAAGCTGTTACCAAAACCAGCAAGGAAGTCAGACCGCCCTCTTTAGGTCTAGGGAGTCTATACAGTCATCAACCAAAGAGATCTGCAAAACGCATGATAAGCTATATATGCAGTGCTAGCAATTATCTGTGGGAAGATGGGATTTTAAGCTCCCATTAGAGGGTTAGTATGTGAAGATCCCATGGAGAAGGGAATGGTAGCCCACTCCAGTATTCTTGCCTGGAGAATTCCTTGGGCAGAGGAGCCTGGTAGGCTACCGTCCATGGAACTGCCAGGAGCTGGACACAACTGAAGTGTCTGAACACAGACATAGCCAAAAAGATGATATTAGGAAAAGCTGAGCTCACTTGGAGAAAGAGTCCTGCCTTTCTTTAGCAGAGGAAGGATAGAGTGCTTCTAGAACAGCTCTTAGACTTAAACGTATGTGCTGCAGAATTGTGGGTAAATTCATCCAAAACCATTCAGTGGAGAGTTTAGCTCCAGTGTAATATGAAATCTCTGAATAATGCTGAGGTTAAAGATCAACCATTCAGTCCAGAAGCTGTTATTCTAACTCTATACAACCTAGTTGCTACTACTCCAGCTCTTGCTGCTTCTTTCTTAAAAGTATATAAATATCCATTTACGGCTGCATACTGGCCTTCTCTAGCTGAGGCGGGCATGGGCTTCTCACTGTCACATTTCTATTGCAGAGCACAGGCTGTAGGGTGCATGGGTTTAGTTGCCTGTGGCATGTGGAATCTTCCCTGACCAGGGATTGAACCTATGTCCCCTGCATTAGCAAATGGATTCTTAATCACTGGACCACTAGGGAAGTCTCCTGCCTCTTCTACACTTTTCAAGATTAGAGCTGGCTGTAAGAGGAAAAACTTGGTATTATCTAAGCAAGATCTATACTATGACATGTTTCTATACTGTAGGATACATTAGAGACAGCATCTGATAACCGCTTCCCCAGACCCAAGGAGTGCTCATAGACCCAGGACCAAAAATGTGGAACCCAGAGCAAAAATGCCAGAAAAGATGACCTCTGGGGGAAATAAGGAATGGAAATATTAATAGATAATATACTACATCTCTTTCGCTTGCATCTTCAGATGGACTCTCTCCATATTCCCTTACGCATCTGTCTCAGAGGTAGAGGCATAACAATTTATAGCTGCAGTGCTGGGATTCTGCATTCTCTGCAGCTGATGAGGCCCCAGTAAACGTGAAGAAGAAAGGAGACTATGGCGTTAGGTATTCCTCTGGCTCCTTCCGTGAAACACAGCTAGGGCTAGCTGTGTCCTAGGATAAAAGTCACTCTGTTTCTGAAGACAGTCTCCTCTGCATAGTCCTCTAGTTCTAGAATCCAGGACCTGGGGTGTCAGGAGCATCAAATTTTCCCAAGATCAGTGCACTCGCCTTTTTTTTTTTTTTAAGAAAAAAATTCTTTGGCAATTCATTTATAAGTAAATATTTGTGCTAATTTGCTCAAATTGTTCTAATTTGAGCAGTTTTTGTTTTCTGTCTGCATTCTGACTGATGCAGGAAACATATATACAGGAAAAGTCGTCACCTTTGAATATATCACTCAAGGCTTCACACAGATAATCATGGAGCTCGCATTATGTACATTCCCAACTTGCTGCTCTTTCTGTCTTGTCTGAGAGAGGAGATCTATGGTTTTCATGGTTTATGCTAAAAAGGAAGAAATAAACCAATGTCTCTCATTAGTGCTCGAGTTTATTCTATGGAAATAAAAATGGCTGGTGGGTATTTAAACCTTCAGATCGTCTTCCTCTAGCTTATTGATGCACATTTGTAAAAACTGCTTTGTCCTTTTCTGTGAGGCTTCCAAAAACCTCTGCAGCGGAGTCACTCATTATTGTAGGAAAGCTGGATGCACAGGGAAAACAACCACCACAGCCCAGGAAATCTGGATCCTGAGTCTGTCTGCACAATAGAACAGGCAGTGCTTTTCTGAACTCTGAACAATGGGCATGTACAGATACTGTCAGCTGCAGAGCTAAGCAGTTTGGATTGACAACAACATAAATCAGCCTGACAGTGCATCCCCTTGGCCAAGTTCATTCATTCATCCAAATTAGAAAACAGAAGCTTAGAAGTACGCACCTCGCTATTGAAGGATAGAAAACATGTTTGGGGAAGTGACTTGTGGTAACATGCTAGACGGGCAATAAGATGGTGCAGGACTTAGCTGAGCAATTAGCACAGTCACTAGGACTCTTTAGATATATGATCCAATTGTATCTTTTGTTGTCTTAATACATATATTCGTTTTCTGAAATGACAGGAGAAACGAAAAATGATTTGGGTTGATAGGGATGACAGTAGAATCAGGAAGGCTGATAGGTCTGACTGCAGGGAGAGAAGGTAGGGAATATTAAATCATCTAGCACACAGGCTGGGGATGGATATTTGATAATGTGTTTCAGTAATGTTTCAATTTTAATAGTCCTGGGTTCAGCCAGCATTCTACCAACAGAACAAGGAAAGACAGTATTTGACAAGTCCACCCTCTCAGGGTGCTAACATTCTCTTCCATAAATGAACACGGAAAAGGAAACACATTCAGTTTCCTATACTGTCAGGATTTTATAAACAGTCACTACTATTCGATTGTAGAGTTTCTTAAAAGACTGGACCTACAGAGAATGGAGTATTGTAGCAAAGGTTTTCAGATTCCATATGTGAAGTATGATAGCACTTAGATAACTCTCTTCACTGCATCGGCATCAAACTCCCATGCCTTCTCAGTGATATTCCTTAGACCTTGCCTGGAAAATGACCACCGTTTTCTTACTAACCTCAACACCCTCATATTCTTCCCGCTAATTCTAGGATTATCTTTTTAAACTGCAAGCCAGGCTGTGCTATTCCTTTGGCTTCTGACTGCTCCCAGGACTAAGTCTAATTGTTTGCTGTAGAATTCAAGGTGCTTCCTGCTCTGACTCCTTCTCATGTTTAGCGGCAGCTGGAAGTCAGTAGCATCAGCACGATTTCTAGCTGCTGGCAATGAACAATGTGACCTTTGATAAATTCCTTCTCCTTCCTTGAGTCAGCTTACCTATTGCTTAAAAAGAAAACCAAAGGAAGGGAGGAGGAAGGCAGGGAGGGAAGGACAAAATGAGGATGGAAGAGGGGAAGGAAGGGAGGGAAAAAACTAAAGCAGTTACCTCTAAGTCTTTTCTCAGTTAACACTATGGATCTGTCCCTGCACTGTCCTGTTTTAATCTTTTAATTCCTAACTCCATGCTTTTCTATCATTTTTCTCTCAACCTGGAACACAGCATCAACCTTATGCACCCGCTAAACTTCTACACATATTCTGAAACTCAGTTCAAAGACCACCTTCCTAGTGAAGTCTTAAGTGGCCAGATAAACATAACCTCCCTTCATCTGTACTTTAAGAAAATGTTAGTAGCAATTTTTCTAGAATTTATACTACAGCTTATGATTACCCAGTCAGCTTTGCTCTGGTAGTCTTTCTATACCATTTTGTCTAGAGTAGCATTCTGCAGACTTTATGTTACCAGGGCGCAGTTTCACGGAAGACAACTTTCCCATAGACCGAGGCTGGGTAGGTGGGGTGGGTGTGTGATTTTGGTTTCACCTGCTGCTCACTTTCTGTTGTGCAGCCAGGTTCCTAACAGGCCATGGGCTGGTACTGGTCCTTGGCTCTGGGGGTGGGGACCCCTGGTCTAGAACATATCCTGACAAATAGTTGTATCAACAGAATGAGTGAAATGGTATCTCCATCAAGAAGTAGAAAGGGGAGAACTGAATGAAGACATTTTTGGTACCGTCATCCACAGGACATGCACACAAAGACACAGAGTTTCTCCTGCTGCCAGACGAGCCAATTCCAACCCAGGCTGAGGAGCAAACTGGAACAAATGGTCTACAGCACTCTGGACCCTTTTAAAAGTCATCACAAACATTATGGAAAAATCTGAACGTACTTTTGGCCAACCAATACATTAAACATTAGAATCCCGAGGCGTGGGGTGGGGGGAGGTAACCCTTCAGGTAAGGAATTTGGGGCTGATCTGGTTTCACGCATTGATTAAGCAGAAGTAGAACCTGTGGCCAGGAAAAACAGGGACACCTTCCTAGTGATGTCAGTGCAGGATCTGATGCCCAGTTCTTGACTCTTTCCAAGACCTTGCTCCTTATACTGCTGTACCCCCACACTGGCTTCCGTCTTATCAAGAAATACCTTCCTCTGGTTTGTCTCGGGAGAGATGGAGCTTGTCACAGTTCCTGAACCACTGACCTGGCAGCAGCTTACCCCTGTAAGCTCCCCACAATCATTTTGTCCTCTGAATCATCTCATACTGCACCACTAGGAACTTCTTAAAGTTACTATGAACAGCTCCTTTAAGAGACTGCTGATAATCCATCTCAAGTGTCAGGCAGGGAAGAAAACTTGTAATGGACCAGAGTGTTTTTTAAGTATCTCAAAACTTTATTCCCTACCCCATCATATCAGACTGCCACTACTTAATACTTTAATGATACTTTAAGTAGAGAAACTACTCTGACTCTCCTCATAGTTCAAGAGGGTAAACATGCTCTAAAATGTAAGACCATCTCACATGGTTTTCTTTGTAGATTTATTTTCGTTCTTAGCCTTGATACCCTGCCGTACTGCCTAATTTTATACCTACAGTGTGCGAATAGCCCTACCATGTTTAAGGGAACTCCAACTCTTCCACAGAGACGACAATCCTTTTCTTTCTCTTACAGCTCAGCACATGGGCAGGGCTTGATTCATCACTGTATTTCCCAAAGTCTGAATTATTCTAGTTGGAGAATATCACAAATTCAGTTTCCTCAGAAGATAAGAAGTATATACATTTTTTTCTGGAGAAACTGGCTTTAAAGTGTCTGTAGGCATGTATGTCAAAAAACTGCTAGTTATCTGTGAATAACTACTTTCCATTTCTGTCCTGCTAGCAAGAATGCCAATGGTGTTTGGTAAGAATATATGCTCACCTTCAAAAAGACAACAAACAAAAAAATTTATAGGTATCACCATGTGACTTGGGCAGAAGATGACTGGCCTGGACAGGGAAGGAGGCTATTTTGCAGAGATATATATTGACAAGTTTGGTTGGCATCCTTTTTTCCAGCCTGGAAGGGAGACACAATGCCCAGAAGCTCTGCAGCCATTCTGTGTCCAAGGACCAAGGATGGCAGAGCAAAAAGGCAAAAGGAATATTCTGGAAGCCACAGCACTAACCCTGGACTGCCTACCTTTGGATGCTTTGCAATCTGTGAAAACAAATAAATGGTTGAGTTGGATGTGTTTGGTTTCTTCAACATGTGGCTGAATCATAAAGATGAAGCACTGAACAAGAGGTGGAAGAATTAAGATGCTCATTCATTAAGTCTGCTAGCAGCACAGTCTCTGGTTGACCTCTACGAAAATATTACGGGGAGAAAGTACAAGAGTTTTCCCCACATAGACTTTAAAATATGAAGTGAAATACTTCCCAGTAAAATTGTTCCAGACATAGGGTGATTAATATAAATTCCTTTCTGATTGTCCCAACAGCCTTAGGAGATACATATTTCACTTCCATTTTGCAGGTGAGGAAATGGAGATTTGGAGGACATAACTGTTTTATTTAAACTTTACTCAGCGCTACAAGTCATGGAACTTGGATCCAAAGTCAGCTCTGTTGGCCAAAAATCACACTTCTCAGTGTATCCTTAAAGTAACTTGAAAAACTTATCAAGGACACAGAGGAATGAAAATGGACCCAGCTTTTGCAACAAGGGACATGGAGTCCTCTGAGAGTAAGATCTCTGAGTTTTTGCTACCAAAGATGTAACACTGCAAAACTATAGAAACCAACACTGAGTAGCTATTGATTTTTTGGCTAAAGAGTTAATCATAAGCAGATTCTTCCTCTGCCCTCATGCAACAACGGAATGAGAAGCCATCCCCAGTATCTTACAGGAACAAGATTCCCTAAAGAAATACTTGTACTTTAAAGCTACATATTGCGGTTGAACAAGGCATTTAGAAGCTAAAGATAGCGGTAAATGACCATGGGAATAGGACAGCATAAGAGCAAATACTGATTTCTCAGCACCAACGGGAAGAGGATGAACAGAGCCTGGATCACTCAGAAGAGTACCAGTGGAACTTGGACAAATCAGGGAAAGTTATACTAGTTAGCTAGCCTGTTTTCTTACTTAGGACTAATGAAATGTTTCCATTAGTTGAAAATTCATAGCACATCTTACAGACATTTTAATTACATGCAATTATGCGTGAGTAAACTGTCTAGGAAATTTTACATTGTTTTCATTGCAAAGTCATGTGCCTAGTACCATTTATCTCATCTCTGTGTTTTTTCATTAAATTTCTCAGGTGTTAAATTCCTTCAGATATCGGTGTAATGACACATGAATTGAGAGGATGCCATTTTAAAATTTATATCAATATTCAGGTGTACTGGTGAGAAAGTTATGGAAGCAAAGCCTTTTTTTTTTAACCAAGCTTGTTCTAGACTAAGTATGGCATATGTTATTTTGATGTGATAATACATAGCATATATAGCAAAGATAGGAATGTGTTATTGTTTCATTTACAATCCCTCAGTAAATATAAAATAAAACTGAGCTTTCTTCCAATTTCCAGCACAAACTATGCTCAAGAGTCCAAGCCATTTGTTTTTCATCCTTTACTCTCTTAAAAATCTCACTGCTCCTGTTTCTCAGAGTTTGTGCTGATACCCTGTTCCTCTGGGACACCGAATGCTTGTTACCTGTCATCCCATGAGCTCCACATCACTGGACTAGGAATAGCTACTTGAAACAGGACACAATCAGACTCTCTGCAGAGTCAGTCCCAGGTGATTCTCAAAGTGAGCACATAGAGATCTGGAAACAGGCTTGGACACAGGTTTCTGAAAATGTTTGCGGATTTTCCTCTATACAGCGAGTCTGTCTGAAATCCAGCCTGTATTTCACTTTCCATGGAGAAGGAAATGGCAGCCCACTCCAGTATACCTGCCTGCAAAATCCCACGGATAGAGGAGCTACAGTCAGACACAACTGAGCGAAGAAACAACAATTTCACTTGCTAAGTGTGTTTAACAGATAAAGAACACCTCTCCCTAATTCTCGCAGTGGCACTATATGAACTCATGGCTTCCAGGCTGGGATAGGCAGGTTTACTAACCCTGTTAAGAGATGCCAAGAATATGGACTGCAGACAGCTAGAGTGAGACAGGCACGTAGACCACAGCAGAGATCAAGGACCAAGAGGTGCAGAGACAAGGAAGCAAGAAAGGGTAAATCAGCAAGCAAGAGAGCCATGGGGCTGAGCCGCACTGTAGGTAGCTGAGAGCTTTCTTCTTTTTCAATACAGTTCCAGGTAAAGGTCCGCTGCTCTTGAGATTTTTGCTCTTGATTTTTGTGTGTGGTCATCTGCAAACACAGCTACACATGGGACTTCCCTGGTGGTTCAGTGGTTAAGACTGCACTTTCAATGCAGAGAGTACAAGTTTAATCCCTGGTCTGGGATCCCACATGTGATGCAGCATGGCCAAAAAACAAAAAACCTAAAAGGAATTATGATCCTCCTTCTCTCTGGTCTGTTAATCTACTTCTATAACCAGGCAGGATCCTATGGGGCCTTCTAGGATAGACCACCCCATCCCATGTCCTCCACCTGCCTCTTGCCTGTAAAACAAACTTTAGCCTCCAAGGTCTTCCCGCGTTTCCAAAGAGTAAATTTAATTAGAGAAGAGAAACAATGCAGAAAGCAAGCAAAACAGTCAAGCAAGATGAAATAATACTAGTTTAGCCATTAAACAAAGTGAGGCACATCTAGTTACTCCTCAAGGGAAATAGGCAGTATCCCGAGTCTCCTTTGAGCTGCTTTTGCAGATATGGAACCCCCAATAGGTGGAAGAAGTAAACTGTAGGCTGCCCATAGGCACGTAGACCCCAGATTGCTTGGAACCAGAAGGTTGATGATGTTGACTCCCAATCAGAAAACATCCACTAGAGCTCATCATACATTCCACACATCCCTGCCCTCACCCCATCTTTAAAACCTTTCCCTGAAAGCTTTCAAGGAGTTCAGGCCTTCTAAGCACTAGCTACCTGGACTCCTTGCTTGGTACCTGGGGATAAAGGCTGCACTTTTCTTCACCACAGCCCGGTGTCAGTAGATTGACTTAACTATATGTGGACAAGCAGATTTGAGTGTGGCTCAGTAATGCTTTGGCCTGTAGAATGTGAAGGAAGTTCCACTGTGACACCTCCAAGTGCAGCCTCAAGAGGCTGAGTGTACTTCTCTACTCCTTGGAGCTCTGCCAGCCACCACCAAAACTGGTCCAGGGTACTTTTGTGACGGTAACGGACATGCAGCCAAGTGACTCTCAAACCCAACCCCAGTCAACAGCCACTAACCCTCACAAGCAGAGCCATGTGGCTGCCAGGCCACCATCACGGACGTGTGGCTAGAGCCTAGCAGAGGCCGAAAGAACCCCACTGCTGAGAGCAGTGCAAGCTTCTGAAAAGAAAGGCATGCTCCAAATCAGAAGTGGGCACAGTTTTGCTGGAAAGGGCCAGATAATAATTTACGCTTTGTGAGCCATATATCTCCTATTCTTCACTGTTTGTATATAATGCTTAAAAAATGGGAAAACCATTCTGAGCTCTTGATTTGTACTAAAACTGTCTCCTGGTCAGATTCGGCCCATGAGCCCTAACTGGCTGGCCTTTGATATCTATAAATGTTTCTTCCTTAAAGACTACTATCAGGATTCCCTAGTAGTCCAGTGGCTAAGATGCTGCACTCCCAAAGCAGAGGACCCAGGTTTGATCCCTGATTGGGAAACTAGATCTCACATGACCCAACTAAAGATTTTGCATGCTGCAACAACAACGGAAGACCACGTGTGTTGCAACTAAGCCAAGAATAGCCAAATAAATAAATAAATAATTTTTAAAAAGGCTACTATGGACTGAGGGTAAAAGGTGGCTTAAAGCTCAACATTCAGAAAATGAAGATCATGGCATCTGGTCCCATTCACTTCATGGCAAATAGATGGCGAAACAGTGGAAACAATGACAGACTTTATTTTTGAGGAGCTCCAAAATCACTGCAGATTGTGACTGCAGCCATGAAATTAAAAGACCCTTGCTCCTTGGAAGAAAAGTTAGGACCAAGCTAGACAGCATATTAAAAGCAGAGATATTGCTTTGCCAACAAAGGTCCATCTAATCAAAGCTTTGGTTTTTCCAGTAGTCATGTATAGATCAGAGAGTTGGACTATAAAGAAAGCTGAGCATTGAAGAATTGATGCTTTTGAACTGTGGTTTTGGAGAAGACTCTTGAGAGTTCCTTGGACTGCAAGGAGATCCAACCAGTCCATCCTAAAGGAAATCAGTCCTGAATATTCATTGGAAGGACTGATGCTAAAACTGAAACTCCAATACTTTGGCCACCTGATGTGAGGAACTGACTCATTGGAAAAGACCTTGATGCTGGGAAAGATTGAAGGTGAGAAGAAAAGGGGACGACAGAAGATGAAATTGTTGGATGGCATCACCAACTCAATGAACATGAGTTTGCGTCAACTCCAGGAGGTGGTAATGGACAGGGAGGCCTAACATGCTGCAGTCCATGGGGTCGCAAAGAGTCAGACACAACTTAGCGACTGAACTAAGCTGAACTGAGACTGAGTGCTAATGTTCCCCTGAAATTCATACATCTAAACTTAATTTCCGATGTGAGAATATTTGGAGATGGGGTCTTGGGAGGTGATTAGTTTATCAGGGTGGAGCCCTCATAAATGGGTAGTGCCTTTATATAAGAGACCCCAGAGAGCTCCTTGGTCCTCCCGCTATGTGAGGATGAAGTAAGAAGAAGGTCTATGAACAGGAACTAGGTTCTCACCAAACAACGAATCTGCTAGCATCTTAATCTTGTACTTTTTAGCTTCCAGACCTATGAAAATTAAATGTTTCTTGCTTAAGCTTCCCAGTCTAGGGTATGCTTTGACAGAGCAGCCTGAACAGATGGAGACAAACGTGCTAGGTTTGGGGATGGTTTGCTCTATAGGAGAAACCAGCTGACACAATATGAGATACTTCTATCACTTTAAACAAATTTTCCACATTTTTATTTTCTTGCAACCCAAGTTGCCACATTGAAACTACACAGTCCATGAAGGAAGAGTCAGTATCACACTGAAATAATCTGAAATGGCATGGTTGGAATCTGTCAAGAATCTGTGGCCTCTGTTTAGAACGTGTTCATATGTCTTACAAAAAGGCCTTCTTTCTGAACCCTGAAAATCTAACATACTCAGAAAGCAAACTATTCTCTGCATTACTTCTTGCATTTAATGTAGCTTAGTTTTGTTCTAAATGTGATTCTTTACAACATATGCTTGCTCTGATGGAAGAAGTTAGCAAAGGACTATCGCTTTCCCTAAGTCGATTAGGCTGAAAAGAAATGAGTTGTTTTCTCTTTTGCTGTCATACCAGCTTTATTTCTAAGACAACATGTGTGGGGATTGGATTCTATTAATGGAAAGATCACTGCAAAATTTGCCGTCTTATGTTCTATGCATACCTTGCTTCACTCTTATTGGAATTGAATTTGGAATGTATATTCTGATGTAAATAAAATCAGGAAAACTTATTAAATATGAAAAAGCCTTGTGTAATGAGGTAACGTGTGTGTGTCTGTGTGTGTGTGTGTGTGTATAAGAGAGTGAGGGAGGGAGAAACAGAGCATTTTTTTTTTTTTCACTTTCTTTCAAAGCATAAAAGATAGCTTTTTAAAGAAAGGCAACCAGAAAACTTAAATTTCTTTACATGGCACATTTCTTTCAGTTAGAAACCTAACTCTGTAGAGATGTGGCTTTAAAAGGATGCTAATGTAACAGCCTCCTTCCTTATCTCTTAAAACTGTATTTGGTTCATTAACAAGGAGCATGATCAAAAACAAAGGAGATATCCTTTTTGTTTTCCAAAGTAGCCAAGTGAATAACATGGATTGCTTTGTTGAGCAATTGTGGTTGTCTGTAGACCAACACAACATTAGGAATCAAAAGAAGGATTTCTCTATATAGTATCTGAAAAACCTGAAACAGATAAGGATTTCCATCACAGAGGTAGAAATGAAGAGCTCAAAGTCTTCAGTTAGCTGGCTCCTTGGGCAGTACACTGTTGACAAGATTGAATTCAATCATGACTCATAATAAATAAAATATATCAATAAATTCTATTGACATTAAGTGAAATTAAAGGCTTAGTTAAGAAACTTTAACATTTGCCCCAGAGCAGTATCTTTAAGTCTATTAGTTAGAACCCTATAAATACAAGTAAATCCCCTCTCTCTGTCCCCCTCCCTCCCTACTCCCCTTCAGGAATGAATGATTTACACCTTTTACGCAAATATAGCATAATGTATACAGGCAGGGCCAATAGACAATGTCACAATGCTTTCCAGGTGTTTAGCCAGGCCAAGATTCCAACTGCCTATTGCAGCCTGATTTCCACATAGAGAAATAATGAATTATTCCACACATCTAAGCCCTTCGGGATTTCTGTGATTCCTTCTTCTTCTTCACGTTACCTTGAGTAGTCATTTAGAGACCGCATCCATCTTTTCCATATATGGACAAAAAATACCTTTTTTTTTTTTTGCCTGCTCATGGTTATCTCTTAGGGCTTCCATGTATCTCAGAGGGTAAAAAATCTGCCTGTAATGCAGAAGACCAGGGTTTGATCCCCAGGTTGGGAAGATACCCTGGAGAAGGGAATGGCAATCCACTCCAGTATACTTGCTTGGAGAATCTCATGGACAGAGGAGCCTGGTGGGCTACAGTCCACAGGGTTACAAAGAGTTGGACATGACTGTTACACATTAACATATTGTAGAACAGGATTTTTAAGGTGTTTCATATTAAAACTATTTTCATATACCCTGGACAAATCTAATTACTTGCCCTTGTTATAATATACATATTATCATACCTATGTATGGTTGGTCACAGAAAAAATATAAAATCACATATTTTATACATGATTTTTCTACATCACTCAGTACTCATCACCTTTTTTTTTTTTTACTTTCTTGTGAAAATCTCTCATTCTTTCATTTTTTGATTATTTATTGAGAAACTGCTGTGTGTCAGGCTTTATCTCATATCTAAGAATACAAAGATGATAACATAGAGATTTTCTTTAACAATCAGGATCTTCAGAAAAACTGAACAAAAAGGCGATATCCCTATCCATCTCTCTCTTTATCTGTCTATCTAAAGAGATTTATTTTAAGAAATGGGCTCATGCAAAGTCCAAAATATGCAGGATACGCCAGCATGTTAAAGAAGATTTGATGCTGCAGTTCAAATCCAAGAGTTGACTGCTAGCAGAATTTCCTCTTCATCTAGGAAAATCAGTCTTTTTCTATTAAGGCCTTCCACTGATTAGATGAGGCCCACCCACATTATGGAAGACCGTCTGCTTCACTCAAAGCAAAAGTGAAAGTCATTCAGTTGTGTATGACTCTTTGCAACCCCATGGACTATACAGTCTTGGAATTCTCTGGGCCAGAATACTGGAATGGGTAGCCTTTCCCTTTTCCAGGGGATTTTTCCAACCCAGGGATTGAACCCAGGTCTCTTGCATTGTGGGTAGATTCTTTACCAGCTGAGCCCCAAGGAAGCCCAGCTTTACTCATAATCTGGTGATTTAATGTTAATCTCATCTAAAAATTATTTCACAGAAACATCTAGAATAACGTTTGACCAAATATCTGGGTGCCATGGCCTTGCCAAGTTGGCATGTAGAACTAACCATCATAGCTCTTAAGGAACTCTGAGTCCAAGATGAGGGTGAATCAACAAAGGTTGATTATATCTGGAAGGTAAATGCTTGGAATGCACTCTGTGAAGACTGAAGAGAAGCCCCTTACTCCACATGGAGTAGCCAAGGAGGATCCTTTAGGAGGAGAGAGGCTCTAGTGTTGATCTAGAGTTTGAATAGATAGTCAGTAGGCAGATGGATGTCAGAACCAGACAATGAATTCCAGCACAGAGGTGTAAAGCACGTTAAAGATAAAAATAAATAGCAGAGACAATGAATGCAAAACAAATGTATGTAGAGACTAGAAGCAACGCATTATATGTGGTGATAATGACAAGGAGCAGCAGGAGGAGGAAGCGAAATGAGAAGTGAGCAGGACCTTCTCAAACTCCCATGTTTTTCTGAGACACCTCCATCTACTGGTGAACACATCCTTAGTTTCTGATATAAGACGTTCCAGTCTCACTTATGCTTGCTTGTTAATTGCTTTGGCTAGATTTCTGACTATACTACGTGGAAAGATTCTGACATAGATGAAGCATGATGTAATGCAAAGAAATTTCCAAGTCACAGGGAAGAGGCTGCCTCCTATAAAATGGAGATCTTAGATAAACTACTTCCTGCTTCCAGGCTTCAGTTTACTTATGTGTGAAATAAAGATGACAGTTACCTTACAGGCTTGGCATTCAGAAAAAATGGCTGCTGCTAGATAAAAGTGCCAAGCAAATGGTAGCTACTGTTATTATTTGGCTTTGAATTAAGAAATCTGCAAGTTTTCTTGGTAAGGAAAGAGGAGAAATGAAAAGAAAAGATAAAATAAATTTACACTGAACAGTTCATCATTGACATGAATGAGGTCAGGGAATTAGATTAAATTTAACAAAATCCCATCTAATTCTCTTTAGGTTTGATTTAAAGATTATATAGAACATAAACTCAAAAAGACATTTCTTTGGAGTCACAGTGGCTTCTCTCAGGTCTTCTCCTTGCCTGGAACACAGCCATTTCTTCTGGCTGGACCCTAAGGAACATGATTCTGGGAGAAGTGGTTTTCAGGTATCAATCTCTCATCAACACTTGAGCTCATCTCTCGGATGGTATCCTGCTTTGTCAAATGCAGATGATAATTCTGAATTCAGAGTATGTTGTGATGAGTAGTTGACAAGTTGTCTGTGAATCAAAGAATGTTACAAGTGGAACAGAGTTGACTCTGAATACACATATCAGCATCTCCCTCTAATTGACAGCGGTCACAGAGAATGAAATCCTTCCTCTTTGCTTTCCTGTTAAAATAACACTAATCCTTTCTGAGGCCATAGGCTGTTGTTTTGTTTGTTGTTCAGTCACTAAGTTGTGCCCAACTCTGGAACCCCGTCGACTGTAGCCCACCAGGCCCCTCTATCTATGGGATTTCCCAGGCAAGAATACTGGAATGGGTTGCCATTTCTTTCTCCAAGGGATCTTCCTGACCCAGGAATTGAACCTGGGTCTCCTGCATTGGCAGGCGGATTCTTTACTGCTAAGCCACAAGGGAAGCCAACGGCTAAATCCAGGGATAGAAGTACCAAAAAAGAAAATTATGCAGATTCATGCTAAAAAGACAGCTCTTAATTCTCTGATGTTCTTACTGTATTTTAGATATGGAGCTAAATACTTTGTGTGAAGTATTTGTTTCACAAAAGCAATGTGGGTTACATACTATCAGCTTCATTTTATAGATGAGGATACAAGCTTATCATAGCTTGCCCAGGATTTTATTCACTTGTAAATTATTGAGTGAGCTCCTTTGATATGCCAGATAATACACCAGGCATTAGAAATACAAAGATGAATTCAGGAAAGCCTTGATTTCAGAGGGTAGACTTCCCAGTAGGTCAAAGAGAAAGCAAATGACTAGTTAGCATGTGATGCTAGCACAGGGCCATAAAGTTCATTATGGATGTAAGGCCGGTGTATGTAAAGCTTGCCTGTACGGGGGAGATGCCAGGGAGGGCATTGCACAGAACTACAAATACAGTGCATAGGCCAGTAACTTTTGTGGCTAAAACACAGAAACAACGTATCTTACTTTTAACACGACTCTGTACATGATCTGAAGTCTACTCTTCAAGCTCTGCTGTAGAACAGTTAATGATGTTTTAAAAGACTTCACAGTCAGTTATATATTTTGCAACTAGTTCTCTGCACCAGGTAGCTTACACACTGCTGACATCCTGACGCCCATGATAATTTCAAACTCTAGATCATGACAGACAAAAACATATGATTGCTGCTACTCAGTCCTGCCACCATGCTCTATGCGAGGTGAATGGAGAACTTACTAAACATACTTCTAAATTAGTGTTAAATGCACAAAGACATTGTGCTCATTAAAGGAATCCCCAAGACACGTCAAAACCATCAATATCTCTGGGTTATCCAGGCAATAAAAAAAAAATCAATTAGAAATGATAGGCATCTCCACCTAACAGATGTCTCTTGCATTTTTTATATAGTATCTGTGCTAATTAGGAAACAAACAATGTAAGACTATTGGCTTTAGAGACGGATCTATGTACAGTATAAGCAAGATTTTTACCATGTGTCAGCAATAAACACATATTGGGTTTCAATTAAGAGAGTCTGTGAAGCTAAAAATGGTAAGAAAAGTATGCAGTCATGCTGATGAAGCACCACTTGCAGTAAGGGCCTAACTTTCTTAATATAGCTTCAAGTGATGGGTAATTTCCCCCTTTTCAATACTTCCATCCAAGATAAACTCTACTTAACAAGCTATTTGACGTGAATTGGATGATATAACTAGCTGTTTTTGAAAAGAGATAGATGAATGGCTACAAATGGGTCACTAATTTCACTCAGCAGAACCTGAAGTATCCAAGAGAGATTTAACTTCCTACTCAACATTCAGAAAACGAAGATCATGGCATCCGGTCCCATCACTTCATGGGAAATAGATGGGGAAACAGTGGAAACAGTGTCAGACTTTATTTTCTTGGGCTCCAAAATCACTGCAGATGGTGACTGCAGCGATGAAATTAAAAGACGCTTACTCCTTGGAAGAAAAGTTATGACCAACCTAGATAGTATATTCAAAAGCAGAGACATTACTTTGCCGACTAAGGTCCGTCTAGCCAGGGCTATGGTTTTTCCAGTAGTCATGTGTGGATGTGAGAGTTGGACTGTGAAGAAGGCTGAGCGCCAAAGAATTGATGCTTTTGAACTGTGGTGATGGAGAAGACTCTTGAGAGTCCCTTGGACTGCAAGGAGATCCAACCAGTCCATTCTGAAGGAGATCAGCCCTGGGATTTCTTTGGAAGGAATGATGCTAAAGCTGAAGCTCCAGTACTTTGGCCACCTGATGCGAAGAGTTGACTCATTGGAAAAGACTCTGATGTTGGGAGGGATTGAGGGCAGGAGGAGAAGGGGACGACCGAGGATGAGATGGCTGGATGGCATCACGGACTCGATGGCCATGAGTCTGAGTGAACTCCGGGAGATGGTGATGGACAGGGCGGCCTGGCGTGCTGCGATTCATAGGGTTGCAGAGTCGGACATGACTGAGCGACTGAACTGAACTGAGCTGAACTGGATGAGAATGGTATTTAGCTAATGAACGCTTCTTCTGAATGTTCATGGCGGTCACCTGTGCTTTGCACCTTGGGACTACTCTCCTACCACTGCTTTGCTCTCCCCAGTCAGCTTCATGGTGTTTCGAGGCAATCCTTCTTCTTTACGGTTGCCCATGCTTCCTTCACACTTCATCAAAGTACAGGAAAAAAAAAGATTTTTTATCAGTGATTCACATATCCACTCAGTCAATACTCAGCTGAACACAGAGTAGGTTAACAAAGATGAAATCATCACTGATGGGAAGACAGAAAAGAAGTATACTTCGATATCACATGATAACCATTAAAATGATGTATGTGTTTATGTGAAGAGAGTAAGCAGAGTGACGCTTGGAGTAGGTAGGATGACCGCACAGTTTATTATGGAAAGCAGGACACTTTCCAAAACAAAATGGATATCCCTAATAATGATACCAGGACCGGTTGTAAAGCTGGACTTGTCCATGCTATCTCACATATGTAGTCACCCCAGAGATAGGGAATGACAACAACATCTTTTCATCATGGTCAGTACTTAATGAACAGACTCAATATGGACCAAGACAGAATGCTTGAACTTGATACCCAAGTAAACCTTGTGCTGTTTGAGACATCCTTCACAGTTCTATTTCCAGCAACAGCTTAGTGGCTTGCATACACCTCCTTAGTACAGACTTGGGTAACTTGGGCTGTGCAGCTGAGAAAATTTTAAGGGAATGGCTAAACTCTTGCTGATACGATGATGATTAGTGAACCCGGCACATGAATAATACTCATCTCTGTTCAGTGACACACCCTGAAGGAGTATGTGGGAGCGTTTTCCTTCAACCTCCAGAAAGTCCACAGAGTAGAAGTAAAAAAGGGGGATATTGCCACCCCTTGCTACTCGAGAAGGAGATCCTGTGTGTAACTGAAACCTTCCCTACTGCCTAAGGTCCTACGTGAGTATCTCCCTCTTCCTGCATCCAGGGTAAACCTCTTGAACCTTCTCCCTTTTGTCTGTTCTCTACTGCTGGCCCTTAAATTGGAATCTGGTTCCTACTTTCCCACCACCCAACTGGGTTTTCTCCCTACTCTGCCTCTTGTTTTCCGGCTCCTCTTGATCCACCCTAACCTGCTTCCATTAGACTCCCATGTTATCTTTAGGTCACAAGCCTGACCATGCTCAGCCAAAATCACATCTACCCAGACAATATATTTTTGTTTATGCTGTGTAATATTTTGGTGAGCAATCACCATGTTTCAACATAAGCTCCCTATGGTCATACAAATATGACTAATTCTAGGCGTCATATTTTGGATTTCACCTTTGCCCAAACTAATAAGACATGGAAGAAAGAGAAAGCATGAAATATATTTGAGCCAGAGAAGTCCTCTGGCTGTAATTGTTAGAATACCATTTTATAGCATTAACCAGCAAAACTAGAGAACTGTACCTGAAAAGGCTGAAATAAGGGAAAGCAATATCCATTATAAAGGGTATAAACATTTTAATTTATGAACAAAAATATTGGAATATCAGAGCTACTTTTTTCTCCTTATGCCATTTTTCTTTGAGAATCCTTATCTACATAATTTAAAAACTCAAGTACTTCAAACGAAAAACAATCCGGCAATTTGGAAGTGTAAGCATTTAGTAAAATATAGGACATATTTTGAATACATAAGAAATACTGCCATCGTATCAGAGGCTGATCAGCTGCCTAATCTCCCTCTCAAGTGTCAGAGTGAAACTATTCATACCAATATCAATTTACTCTGCTTTCTTTCATTGGTTTTTCAGATTTTTCCCAGTGGTTAGATTCCTTCCTGTTGTGTATTTTCCTTTTCTAATGCTAGCAAAGCTAACTCAAAGCCACTTTTAATATGATTGTGTTCCCAAATTCAGAATGGACCACTTCATAAGAAAGCAAATTTACTGTGATTTTTTTAAGGTTAAACTAATCATAGACATCATCATTTTGAAAGCTAAATGAACTTTTTGTATAAATTAGGTTGGGTAGACGGGAATATAGATATAAATAAAACAAAACCCTTCCACTCAGGAAACCTAAGGCTGAGACAAAGATTAGAAATATATTAACCCAGAAGTTTGGGCAGAGAAGAGAGACAAATGAAAAAATATCATTGACTGATACACTGAGTCACTCCAAGGGAGTTTAAATTCCCAGCTTTATATGTGGATGTATCTATTTTATTCACTAACACAAAGTTCAGGGACTTCCCTGGTGGTCCAGCGGCTAAGACTCTGTGCTCCCAATGCAGGGGGCTGGGTGCACTCCCTGCTCAGGGAACTAGATCCTATATGCCTCAACTAAGATCAAAGATCCCACATGCCACAACTAGGAACTGGCACAGCCAGATAAATTAATATATTAAAAAATTAATAATTGTCCATTAAAAAAAACAAGGTTCATTGCATTCAAACATATCCATTAAAAAAACTAGGTTCATTCTAGTCTGTGAAGAACACTGACAAATAGTATTAAAACTATTATAGACAAGAGTTTTAATCCAGTCCAACAGTCCTTTATACAGAGAATGATGGTCAGACCACATAAGGAGTTTTCTGAAAGTCTCAGAGTTGGGACTACAAATTTCAGTCAAAAGATATCTCATCCAATCAGAGGCTGGTACTTCTAGCAGTTCTAGGTAAAATTCTAATGAGAATGGAAGCTTTAATTCTGCTGTTAATAAATACAAAATGGAAACATAACTCTACAAACAAAAGATTAATTTAGCAGTTTTGTTAGACACAAATATCACCATGTTTTACTAAATGAAACAATTCCAAAATGGAGCGAACAGACTCCATACATGGCAAACTCCAGTGACAAATTCTTTGAATCATTATGAAAAACAAATTGAGTTAAACAGTTATTAAGCAAAAAGCATAATTCAGAGGCTCTGAGATATTAAATAGTAATTAGAATGCAAGCAGAATTATATTTGTTGAACTTTGGAGAGCTAAAACAGAATACATAAATGCAAGAATCATATAAAATCCTGCTGTTATGTTGAGGCCAATTTTTAAAGAAGAGGAAAGAAAAAAATGTATTTGCCCCTAAGAGCTGAACTTGGTCCCCTTTTTCTCCTCAGGATCACCGTGAAGATTAGCAATCTTCTTATACTAAAATGAACATATAGACATTTCTACACTGTGAGGATTCAAATATGCTTATCAACTCTTTATATTCATAAATCACTATTTAAACACAATTCTTCTGAAGCTATACCACCAGAAGGTTACATGGGGGAGGAAGTGGCTGTTGAAGAATGCTTAGAAAAATACATTACATAGCAGAAAAATATAAAGTAATTCATAATGGGATTATAGGGTTGAAAAGGGTATAAAACAATTTTACATGTCCATAAAAATGTGTAAACCACGACACTTCAATCAATTCAGCAATCAACTTCTGTCAGCAAAATCACAATATTATTGAAAACTAAGAGCAGTGAAACCAGCGAGTAAAACCTTTTCTTTTCAGTTGCTCACAGAAATACATACATCCAGTCAACTGCCTCATATAATCAGAATGTTAATACTCTCTGATGTGTTGAAAACTGGGTGTGATTGTGATTAATTCACTACAAAACGTAGTTCACTTGTGATTTTGTATGTATCCACTCCCCTCCCTCCCCCCGCCCCCACACACATTCTCTAGAAAGGAGAGCAGTTTCACATGGAATTAGCCTGGGATATAAACCCTTCCTCCACTTCAGTGGCTATCATTTCATAATCATCCTTTCAATCTCCTTGATGGTGTTTGATATTTAGAAGGTGCACTGATAGTCCGAGTGCTTCTGCAAGGTCACCTACGGTTTAGAACAAGGAAACAGAGTGTTTACACAGAGAATTATCTTCACAAAGAAGGGCACACATAGAAAAGCTAATGATTATTTCTAGTGGATGCTACCATGGCCCACACTGTGCCCCATACAGATGCCCTCTACAAGACTGGGGCATCCGATGCAGGCTGGAGTCTAGGACCCTTTGCTGCCCTGCTTTCAGCTAGACAAACATCTCCTCGAGTAACAAAATACAAAGAAATTATATGGGACGGAAAGTAACACTGTATGCTGCAGTTGGGGCAAATCCTGAAGCGAAAGATACAGAAAGACCAAAAAAGCCCAACTGCTGCTTTTGAAGAGCCTGGAGCAAAAACTGAGTGTTGGCAGTATAAGCTGGGTACTGCACATGTCCCTCTGCAGTCAGCATCACCAGAGGGGTGGGTGGATCTACCCAAGCCACCCCTCGAGCCCAATCCCTGGACACACTCCTGCCCTCGCGCCAAATGAGAAGGGACAAGCTTGCCGCCACCCAGGGAGCAAGCAAGCGAGGGAACCTGCTGTTTGTTCTTGCTCCCTACTGCTGCAACAGGGGTCCCAGTAAAGCCTCACCTGGACTTCCTGTCTGGCCTGTAGTCAATGTCTATCGACTGGGAAAGGCCAAGAACCCTGGTGAGTATCACATTCATCCCCCTGCTGTGGAGAGTGCTGACTCCTAAGTGCTGACTCAGAGCCACCCTCCATTTTTAAAGATTTCCCTGAGGAATGGAAGACGGACGGTGCTCTCCTTCACTTCTGCAGGGGGATAGATGGCAATCAACAAATGACTGACGCGAGGGGCAAAAAAGACACCCCACCTCAAGGAGGGACAATTCTGGTTCCTAGTCCAGTGCTCCTGTGAGATGAGGCTGAAGTTGACCACAGCCAAGAACATACCTGCAGCTCGCTCCCCTTCCCGTGTATAGAATCTTAAATGAATAAGATGACACGTGCTTGAGTCAAGCCCTTAGCCCTACCAAGGCTCTCCTAAATACTGTGGGACTAAATGAGATTCTATTCTGTCTTCTAGAAACTTACAGGCGACTTCCCCAGGCTCCCCCAATGTCATCTGACTTAACGGATGTTCACTGGGGAAAACCAGTCATGCATGCAAACCTTTCAAGTTTCTAGATTTTTATGCCGGCTCTACATGTTGGCCAAATGCCTTTGCTCCTTTACCCAGAAGAGGTTGTGTGTGAGGGATAAACTTCACACAGAACCTTAGCCAAAATACAAGATCTGAAAATGTTTTTGTTTTTTGATAATGTATCCAGCTTTTGCCAGTTGTTGTGATAGAAATACTTGTTCTCTCTAAGCTTTGTCATCTTACCAAGAAACAGAAGTTGTTAGAATAGAGTTGTGATATGTACTGCATAATATAAATCACACAAGATAAAGTTTTGCTTTAGAACTAAGAAGGGTCTAAGAGAAAAAGGTAGTTTTAAAAAATATTTACTCAGTTTTTAAAATCATATTTGGTATTTTTCATTGCTTCTTCAAGAATCAACTGTCATCTGATAGCATGTTCCTTCAAACTAAGACCATCCTTCAGCATATTTGGATTTTAGGTCTGCAAGTGATGAATTCTAAGTTTATTTTACTTGAAAATGTTTTCGTTTCATTTTCATTCTTGAATATTTTTACTAAATGGAGTTGGCTGCGTTATTTTCTTTCTTTCCACATTATAAACCTGCTGCTTTCCTATCTTTTGATTCCCATGATTCTTCTAACGAGTCAACATTCATTCAAATAATTATTTGACATATATAACATTTTGGTTTTCTCTGGCTGCTTTAAGACCTCTATGTCATTTGTATTCAGCAATTTGAGTATTATCTGCTAATGCATTTTTACCTTATCCTGTGTTCTGTCCATTGTGTTCCTTGAGTTCATAAATTTCTGTTTTTAACCAAATTAGGGAAATGTTTTCTATTTCCTACTTTCATTCTCTTCTCCTTTTGGAAGTCTAAATATGTCTATGTTAGATTTCTTGATATAGTCTCATAGGTCCATGTGATTCTGTTCACATTTATTCAACTTCATTTTTCTTTGTTCTGATTTGATAAATTATATTGATTAATCTGTAAATTCTCAATGTTTTCATCTGTAATCTCCACATTTTTTCTGTTAAACCACTGGACAATTTTTCATTCTGATAATTTCAATTTCTAAATTTCATCATTTCTGTTTATAGGCTGATATGTACTGTTTTATTATTTTGAGCATGTTTTCTCTATATCATTGAGTATATGTATAATAGCTTTTGAAATGTTTTGTCTGCCAGTTCCAACATATACCTCATTTCATGGTTAGCAACCTTTCTTGCTTTTTCTCCTGAATATGGGTCACACTGTCCTTGTTCTTTATACGATTAATAATTTTGGATTAGATCCAAAATTGTATGGGAAGTTATGATATGAATTCTATTAAATTCCTCTGATTTTCCCCCCCCAAACCAGTCGATATGCTTAAACTTACACTGAGAGCTCTATATTTGTGGTTCAAATCTCAGGGTGACTAGATAAGGCTTTTCTGCACTGTTTTAGTCTGCTTCTCATATAAGTGATTCACTAAGAAGCATGAGCCCTGAGCGGTGTTCATGTAGCACTCCCTTCTAGAGGAGTTTTCTCACTTCTCAGTGGACAGCTAGTGCCGACTAGACAGCTTCCTTCTCTCTGACCACCTTGTCGCTCTACAACTACAGCCTACACTTGAAGTAACAATACAAACGAATGGGAATTTCTTGTCCGATTATTGAGTCTCCTCCAAAATCTGTCAATTAAAAAAAATTTTTTTAATTTTTCAGAATTACTAAGTATTTATCTTTTTTTATTCTGTCCAGAAGTGTAGATGCTGTCACCAGCAGGGTTGTTCTCTAAGAAGTGATTACACCACCAGACTTTAAAGGCAACCTCTGCCTCATGAACTCTTTGTAATTTTTACAATAGTTTACTTTCCATTGCAGCCTGTTTTTTGTTTAATGACTAAATATCTTCTCTAACTTTCTGAGAATACAAATTAGAAATTTAAAAATATTCTTATCTTATTGTCTCTAACATTTATTTTATGTTAAAATTAGTGGGTCTGTTTTATTCAGTTTCTCCTCTCTGAATACCAAAATGTTAAAGGTACTGACTCTGAACCTTTAATTCCTAATATGGAAATTCTGTTTCAGCTCGTGTGCAAGCCCTGATGCTGAACAAGAGGGTGCTGGAGGCAAAGGAGCAGATAGGGTGATGTCAACCCATACCATTGAAAGGCAAAGTTCTTTATATTTTTAAAACAGCTTTCTTGATAGATACTCAATAAGAAAAGAAATGCACATATTTAATGGGGACAATTTGATAAGCTTGAACACAAGTGAACATCTCTGATGCCATTACTACAATCAAATGTATAGATCTAGCCAATAATTCCCAAAGTTTCCTTGTGACCCATTGTTTTCGTGACCGTAATACATTCTGAAGTGTACACTACTGTGTTTTTAACTCTGGGCACCATGTTGTATGGTGGATCTCTAGATTGATTTATCTAGCACAATTAAAACATCATAACACTGGGCAATGAATAGATCAATAAACAATTGTTAAATATCAAAAAAAAAAACCAAAACAAAACATCATACTCATGTAACAACAGGCCTTTGTTTCTCCCAACCCCTAGTTGGAGGCAACCACTACTACATGCTTCTGTGAGTTGACTCTTTTGGATACATCATTTAAGTGTAATCTTTATGTTCTTTTAAATTTTCTGTCTTTCTTTTAACTAGTCTACTGTTCCTATCATGGGATAGCGGCCATGATGTTTCATTACATGCGCCAATTTGTAAATCCATTTCCATCTTCTGCTGCATGGACTGTGAGCTACCATTATTTCTGTTCTGGTTCAGCTTTCTTCTATCCACATTTAGAGTTACTGGAAAAAATAAAAATAAAAAGCCTTGTTTTTCTAATCGCCTCCACTCTGTCTTCCTTTATTCTATGTATGCTATTGGCATTTCAAATAATATTTTACAATGAATAAGAAAGTCAAAAGTCAACACGTGTCTTCATTTTGAAGAGTCCCAATACAGTTTTAACAAATTACTTTAACAGGAAAAGTAAAAATAAACCAATTAACATGGTAAGCAAATTGAACATCCTATTTAGTCCAGTAAATACTATCTCTGAATGAAATGTAAGCAAATACTCTCTCAAAGTGAGAGTAGAGGCCATATTTATTGTCCAGATGTAACAATTTTGTGTGAGAGAGGCCTAAAATAATTAACAGCTGGTAACTGATCTACACTCAGCGTAAGTTGAGACTCTGACCATCCAAGACTCAGGGCTTTTTTTTCGCTTTATCCACTCTTTAGATTTCAAGACCTTTGTTTTCTAAATATGGGAGAATCGTAAACTGATAAGAACCTCTGAGAATAAATGTCACTGAATTGGACAGATCTCCAGTCTGCAAAATGCTGTCAGCCAGTTCAATATTCCATCCACCAGTCAGTCTGCATAGCTGCTTTGGGGGGATCAGGTCTATGGAAAGCCAGTGAATTCCAAAGGTATGAGTGAGTGCAAATGTAGTTATTTCCTTTCTTCTCCTTCTCTATGAAATGGCTGGTGAGAGAATAATGCTACTAGTCCAGTTGCTTCCCTCAGCTGCCTGCAGGTGACATTCCCCTATAGACAGCTGAATATCTCTAAAGCTGGGATTCCCAACATGTTACCCCAAAATTGCTCCTTGAAGAAACTGTTTCTGCTGCCAAGAAGTGTGGCAGCTCTTAAAAGACATATGACTAAAATAACTCTGCCATGACAATGGAGACAGAATTTCAGATTCCTTCTTCTTGAACTACTGATTTATATTTTAATATTCATTGATGGGGAAAATGAATTTGAAGTGTCTTACAATGTAACTGTATGTGATGAGTGTGTTTTACACACACACATACACAATCTAATTCAAATACTACAAGTCAAATACAGTCACCTCCTAAGCAAATCTGGTTAACATGATTGAATATGAGAGCTAGTTCTAACTCTTCTCGAAGATACTGTAAAGAGAGAAACTTAATTTTCTTTTGAAAGAGTATGTGATCTAGTTTCATTCTTTTACAAGTGGTTAACCAGTTTTCCCAGCACCACTTGTTAAAGAGATTGTCTTTATTCCATTGTATATTCTTGCCTCCTTTGTCAAAGATAAGGTGTCCATATGTGTGTGGATTTATCTCTGGGCTTTCTGTTTTGTTCCATTGATCTATATGTCTGTCTTCTGCACAACAAAGGAAAATATAAGCAAGGTGAAAAGACAGACTTCTGAATGGGAGAAAATAATAGCAAATGAAGCAACTGACAAACAACTCATCTCAAAAATATACAAGCAACTTATGCAGCTCAATTCCAGAAAAATAAATGACCCAATCAAAAAATGGGCCAAAGAACTAAATAGACATTTCTCCAAAGAAGACATACAGATGGCTAACAAACACATGAAAAGATGCTCAACATCACTCATTATTAGAGAAATGCAAATCAAAACCACAATGAGGTACCACTTCACACCAGTCAGAATGGCTGCGATCCAAAAATCTGCAAGCAATAAATGCTGGACAGGGTGTGGAGAAAAGGGAACCCTCCTACACTGTTGGTGGGAATGCAAACTAGTACAGCCACTATGGAGAACAGTGTGGAGATTCCTTAAAAAATTGCAAATAGAACTACCTTATGACCCAGCAATCCCACTGCTGGGCATACACACCGAGGAAACCAGAATTGAAAGAGACACGTGTACCCCAATGTTCATCGCAGCACTGTTTATAATAGCCAGGACATGGAAACAACCTAGATGTCCATCAGCAGATGAATGGATAAGAAAGCTGTGGTACATATACACAATGGAGTATTACTCAGCCATTTAAAAGAATTCATTTGAATCAGTTCTGATGAGATGGATGAAACTGGAGCCGATTATACAGAGTGAAGTAAGGCAGAAAGAAAAACACCAATACAGTATACTAACACATACTATATGGAATTTAGAAAGATGGCAATGACGACCCTGTATGCAAGACAGGAAAAAAGACACAGATGTGTATAACGGACTTTTGGACTCAGAGGGAGAGGGAGAGGGTGGGATGATTTGGGAGAATGGCATTCTAACATGTATACTATCATGTAAGAATCCAATCGCCAGTCTGTGTCTGACGCAGGATACAGCATGCTTGCGGCTGGTGCATGGGGATGACCCAGAGAGATGTTATGGGGAGCGAGGTGGGAGGGGGGTTCATGTTTGGGAACGCATGTAAGAATTAAAGATTTTAAAATTAAAAAAATAAAAAAAAAGAAAGAGTATGTGAAGTAACCAATCAGGGAGTTATCTTCCCCTTGGTACAAAATTTCAAAGTAAGACTATAATATGGAATTTTTAAAGTAACTATTGATTAATAACATTTTGTGAAATGCTTAAAAATAAAGATATTTTTCAGTTTTACGTTATTGATTTACTTATTTATTTTTGCCTGATTTTATATCAAGCCTTTAAAATAAAGGTTTGATAGAGTATTATTTAACCTCATTCACAAGTCTTAGCTCTCACAAAACTAACCTCATTCACAAAACTTAGCTCTTTTTATCTATCTATTTATATATTTAGGATTACTAAATTCTGCATCCAGGTGCTGCTCCAGGGGAAGATGTACCATTTACAGAGTTTGGCAAACGTAAAAGTTACCCACCTCCTTCTTTAATTTACTGAAAGTACTGCAATATTTAGAGACTGTGCATTCCTGCATTCAAGGACCCTTTATGCCTTGTTTAACTTTATTAACCCAAGAGCTTGTCAAAGTAATTTGACTTTTGAAGCTTTTCATAATTAATTTTTCATAAAACCTAATAAATTACTTTGGGGAATGATAGCGTAAATAATTCACAACAGTTGCTATATACAGACATTTAAAAAAATAATCACAGTTTAACATTTGATCAATGTCTGATTTGATTGTTTGTTAATTGTCCTACCTTAAAAATCATCATTCACATATATATGAATTGATGAGGGGATGATTGCAATACATATATTCCACGATCATAAGAGAATTATTCATCAAATCAGTATGGCTGAAGCAGAAGTCAGTGAAGACATCTGTGAAAATGTTTTACCCAGTCAACAATTTGGAAATTTAAAATTTTCAAAATGTTGAGTCTGATGGCTGGATTTAACATTACTGGCCAACTTTCACAGCATAGCTACACGTTTCTTTGGCAAAAGCTATTCTTTATGTATATATCAACTTATAAAATGCCAATAAAGTTATTTTTAATAGTTTCTATTGGTTAATTTAATTCCCAAATACATACACTATATGATGCAGGTCCACCAGCCTCATCTCTCTACCCTACCATCCAAAAGGCAGTCACATAATAACTCTTAAGAAATATATTCTACAAAATAAAAAGGTGATCTTTCCACTTTCACAAAGCAGATGGGAACAATTAAAATTTCACCAACACATGTGTAGATAAATTGAAATGCTTTTAGAAGGAAAATTTCAAGTGATTTTTAAAGAACAGGGTCCATCTTTCTTCAATTCAGTTCACTTCAGTCACTCAGTCATGTCTGACTCTTTGCGACCCCATGAATCGCAGCACGCCAGGCCTCCCTGTCCATCACCAACTCCCGGAGTTCACTCAGACTCACGTCCATTGAGTGGGTATTGCCATCCAGCCATCTCATCCTCTGTCATCCCCTTCTCCTCCTGCTCCCAATCCCTCCAAGCATCAGAGTCTTTTCCAATGAGTCATCTCTTCACATGAGGTGGCCAAAGTACTGGAGTTTCAGCTTTAGCATCATTCCTTCCAAAGAACACCCAGGACCGATCTCCTTTAGAATGGACTGGTTGGATCTTCTCGCAGTCCAAGGGACTCTCAAGAGTCTTCTCCAACACCACAGTACAAAAGCATCAATTCTTCGGCGCTCAGCCTTCTTCACAGTCCAACTCTCACATCCATACATGACCACTGGAAAATCCATATCCTTGACTAGACAGAACTTTGTTGGCAAAGTAATGTCTCTGCTTTTGAATATGCTATCTAGGTTGGTCATAACTTTCCTTTCTTACTGCCTCAGATAGAAAGGAAAAGTAATTCATATGTTTAAATTAGCTTTGAGTAATGGTGAAGAGAGATTTGAATGAAAGTAATTATCAGGTGTATAATCTCATTAACTTGAAATAAAAATGAACTGGGGAACTGCAGTTCTGAGTATTCGTTTCCCAAATCTGTTCATAAAAGCATATGTACCGTCCAACTTTTCTCCTATATCACCAACTATATATTCAGAGAAAATAATTTTGTAATGAGTAACATAAGACTTGGAAAACATAAAGAGGAGAAAAATAAAATTTGGATCAAGGGTGGTTGATGCATCCAAAGAGCATACATAAGGATACTTCAGAGACTCAAAAGAATAATTTTACTTCAAATTTAAATTATTTAACACAGCCTTTCCTCATTATTTATTGCTTTCAAGTTTACAAAATACTATATGTGCATAAGTTTTAAAGACTCAAACTATCAAAATATATAGTATAGAAATAGTATTCTTCTTTCATTTTCTTTCAGCATATCATTTATGAGTGTCTAGTGAGATCTACTGGGCATGTATATATTATATATTGTATAGTTTTATAAGTAAATACAATGTATACTGAACATTTTCCAGCACTTATGTTTTTAATTTAAAATATACCATAAACCCCATTTTATGACAGTTCATATAGATTGGCTTCCTATGAAAGCTTGCAGAATATTCTGCAATATGCAGATAATGTAATTTATTTATCTAGTTTTCTACTGAAGGATATTTAGGTGATTTTCACTGATTTTATATTATACATGGTGCCCTAAAGTACATTCTATATTGTGTATACAGAACCTTCTTAAGAATATGTATAGATAGCAACTCTGAAGTGGTAGGTTTGAAACGTGTAAAGGATAATGTACTTTGAATATTCCACTTGGGTGCAATCATAGCTTCTGTTCATCTGTGGATGTGCATGGAAGCCGTGAAATAAACTTGCAGAAAACTTTTACCATTTTTTTGAGCTTGTTCTTGGGATTTCATTATTATTGGGAATAATTTTTAAATATGCTAGCATCAAGATGTCAGGTGTCTTTGAACATTGCAGCCCCAAAATGTTTGAAATATGCTTTCCTGACAGCAGAGAGGGATAAAAACTGAAGTACTACCGTTAGGCGCTCTTACAAAGGCAAGCACAGGTATCATCTACTTATTATAAAGGAGCTTCTATTGAAATTGCTGCAGAATTTTATATTTTGAGTAATCACAGGAGGGGAATTACAATATTATGCTGTTGCAAAAGAAATCTTTGCATTACACATCATGATGAATATTTGATTCCCAGACTTATTTTTCATTCCTTGCCTCTCTAAATACATCAGAAACTACATTCTTTTTGTTCAAAACATTTGGAAATAACCCTGATTTTTTAGAGTCTCAAGCTAGCCATGTTTTTTAAATGACTTGTTCTTTAAGACATTTTCAGGATGTTTACAGTTTAAGAACATTCAGGATTTATTACTGCACCTTTGACAACTGAATACATTTTATTTAAATAACAGATTTTATCCTGATCATGAATATTTTTGTCTTGAGTGTGTTAGTCGCGCAGTCATGTCCAACTCTTTGCGACCCTATGGACTTCAGCCTACCAGGCTCCTCTGTCCATGTAATTCTCTAGGCAAGAACACTGAAGTAGGTAGCCTTCTCCAGGGGATCTTCCCAACCCAGGGATCGAACCCAGGTCTCTTGCATTGCAGTCAAATTCTTTCCTGTCTGAACCACCAGGGAAGCTTGAATTAGACACAGTTCCAGCTCTGAGGCTCACAATATCTCTGAGAATATGGCAGCAGGTTAGGGAGAGAATGTGGAGTGAGTACCGCTTGTCCTGATTCAAATGGGATAACTTCAATATGCGGATATCATGAGGCTCTGGGTCATAAATGACAACTGTTTCTACCTGGGAGAACTGTAAAAGTAAAACCCATTTCCATTTCTCACTATAAAGATGCTTTGGGTTGAAGTAAAAAAAATCTGTGGTCATGCCTCACACTTCTGTCATATACCAATTGTGGCACTTGGAACTGTCCCTTACCCTCCTAAGCCCCAGTGTCCTTGCCTTGAAACTGAAGAGTACAACAATTCTCCATCACAGGCTGTTTCACCATGCTGCTCCAGAGGAAATACGCCCTTTTGCTTTGTCTTCATCCCACTCCTCATCCCCACCAATCTCTGCTGGCAACATTGTTAGAATTTTGCAACCCATCTCTAAGTTCATTCCCCTTGGAAATATTACTGTCTTCTTTTTGACAGAAGTTGTTACTCCCTGTGTGCGATACCATGACACATCTCATGCAACTCTACTATAATAGAACAGGGAGGTGGAATGGGAAATTAACACATTTTTGGAGAACTTTCTGTGTGCCAGGCACTGTGCAAAGGAGAGTCACATATTCTCAGTTAATTTTGAAAACAACTTTTAAAGGAGGTGATGATATCTCTATTACTCAAGTGAGAAAAGAGCTTCTGGTGGTTAAAGTCATAGAGCTGGGGAACAGGGAGCTCACACAAGAGCCCATTTCAGATGATGCTGGGGTTTGTATTCTTTATGCTAAGTGGCACTCACTGTATTGCTTTATTATTTTACTTTATATTATATATTTGGAGAAGGCAATGGCAACCCACTCCAGTACTCTTGCCTGGAAAATCCTATGGACGGAGGAGCCTGGAGGGCTGCAGTCCATGGGGTCGCGAAGAATCGGACATGACTGAGCGACTTCACTTTCACTTTTCACTTTCATGCATTGGAGAAGGAAATGGCAACCCACTCCAGTGTTCTTGCCTGGAGAATCCCAGGGACGGGGGAGCCTAGTGGGCTGCTGTTTATGGGGTTGCACAGAGTCGGACACAACTGAAGTGACTTAGCAGTATACTATATATTACCCTTGTGGTTTTTTTTTTTCTGAAGATTCCATTTATATGGCATTCTTTTTAACTGTTTAATCGTGAAGTATAATTCATGTAATATACAGTTCAGTTAAGTGGTTCAATGGTTTTTAATCATTCACAAATATGAGTAATTAAAACCATAGTCAGGACTTCTCTGGTGGGCCAGTGGTTAAGAATTGTCCCCCAGTGCCAGGGACACATGTTAGATCCCTAGTCCAGGAAGATTCCCCATGCCATGGGGCATCGAAGCCTGTAGGGCACAACTACTGAGCCCATTTGTTCCAGAGCCCATTCTTTGCAACAAGAGAAGCCACCACAATGAGAAGCTCATGGACACAATAAAGAGTAGCCCCCACTCACTGCAACTAGAGACAGCCTGCAAGCAGCAATGAAAACACAGTCAGCCAAAAAAAAAGAAACAAAGAAAGAAAATCAACATCATATGTTTAAAAAAAAAGTCAGTTTTAGAACATTTCATCATTTCTAAAAGAAACTTTGGCTATCACCCTTTAGTTATCAGCCCCCTACCAATCCACTCCTAGCTCTAAGTAACCACCAACATACTTTCTGTCTTTATGAAAGTGAAAGTGAAAGTGAAGTCTTTCAGTCATGTCTGACTCTTTGCACCCCATGGACTCTAGCCTACCAGGCTCCTCTGTCCATTGGATTTTCCAGGCAATAGTACTGGAGTGGGTTGCCATTTCCTCCTCCAGGGGATCTTCCCAACCCAGGGATCAAACCCAGGTCTCCTGCATTGTAGACAGATGCTTTACCGTCTGAGCCACCAGGGAAGTCCTAGATTTTCAAATTTTGGACATTCGCAGGAATGGACTCGTATTTTATATGTGGATGCATGTAACTGCCTTCTATCACTAGCATAATGTTTTTTAAGGTCCATCCAAGTTGTGGCATGAACCAGTACTTCATTTCTTTTTATGGCTGAATATTACTCTATTTTATCTGTAGAACACATCTTGTTTATACATCTATCAGTTGATAGGCATCTGGATTGTTTCCACCTTTTGGCTATTACTTTGTGAGTAATTATGCTATAAACATTCATATACAAGTTTCTGTGTAGACATATGTTTTCATTTATTTTGGTATATAGTGAGGAATGGAATTATTGGGTCATAAGGGAGCTCTTTGTTCAATCATCTGAAGAACTGCCAGACTGTTTTCTAAATTAAATGCACTGTTTTTTTTCCCCCACACTAGCAACATATGAAAGTCCAGTTTCTCCACATCATTGTCAACACTTGTTATTATTTAACTTTTTGAACTTAGCCACCCTAGTGTGTATCAAGTGATATCTCTCTCACTGAGATTTTGATTTACATGTCCCCGATGACTAATAGGGTGAACATCTTCTCATGTACTTATTGGCCATGCATATATCTTACTTGGAGAAATGTTGATTCAAATCCTTCACTCATTTTTAAATTGGGTTATTTGTCTTTTTATTACTGAGTTGTGTTTATATGTATATTCCAGATACATCTTAATCAGACACATAATTTGCAAATATCTTCTGCATGCTGTGTTTTCATTTTCTTTTTACTGTCCTTTAAAGCATAACAGTTTAAATATTGATTTAAAAGTATTAATCTCTTTGGCTTTCTTCTTGCCTCCTTCCCTATACTGATGACAATTATCTTAAAAGTTCAGTGCTGGCAACTTGGTCATAAGTGACTGCCCATAAAACTGAACTGAACTGAACTGGACAAATCTTCTTGGTTGCTATGAGGATCCTGTGAGATAACTGAAGCCAGTGAGGTCTGAGGTTATCCAAGTGCTGAGTAAAGATCAAAGGTCACAAGGTCCAAGTTTCAACTTCACCAGGACAAAGAGAATTTTTAACTGTCTGAATGTTACCTGAATAAGGTTTTCATTTTGCAATTTAAATTTCACTACCTTCCTGGGAGTTCTGTCATTTATTGGTTTTGAATTACATCAAATAATTTTTCTGCCTCTATTAAGATGGTTCTTTTTCCTTTATTCTGTTAATGTAGTGAACCCCACTGATAACTTTTCAAATGCTAATCTTGGAATTCCTGAAATAACTACTGAGTCATGATATATTTTTATAGATTACTTTCTGGTTAAATTTCATTATAATTAGATAATATTTTGGAATTTTGTATATTTTCCTGATATATCAGCTTGCAATTTTCTTTTGTTGTAATATTCTTGTCAAATTCTCATTTCTGCATTAGTCTGGCTTTACAAGAAAGCTGAGAAGTATGTTCTCTCTTTCCTAAAAGATTTTGTAAAAAATTTGGTACAATTTCTTTTTTAAATGTTTAGAAAAATTTACTTGAGTAGCTATCCTACCTTGAAAATTCCTTCACAGAGAAGATGATAAATCATTTCTTTGGTAAAGACGTTTAGGAATAGCCATATTTTCTATGACTCCTGATCTATAATGGTAAGTTTAGTTTTTCAAAGTTTTTTTTTTAATTCATTAAAATTCTGAGTAATAAGCATAAAACATTTCACTAAATTTTTAATGTTTAGATGTTTATGATGCTTCTTTTTCATTCCTGATATTGGAGATCTGTGTTACCTTTCTTTTTTCCTGATTAGTTTTGCCATATGCTTTTCAGTTTTATTACTTAAATACTTTAATCTTGGCTCACTAAATTGTATATTTGTGTTCTTTTTTTTCTGCTCTCATCTTTCTTATTTTTTTCTTTCAAAATTTGGGATTGAGTTTGCGCTTATTTTTCCAGCTTTCTAAGATGAATTTTAGTAATTGGTTTTCCACTTTCCTAATATATGCATTTATTGTTATATAGTTGGTGACATCCCTCAAGTTTGGTACATAAATTTAAAAAGTTTCTCATTCAAAATTTCAAAAAATTCTCTGAAGAAAAAGTAATTCTCTGATTTGTTTTTCTTTGATCAAAGAGGCTTTTTTAGAAATTTGTTTCTTATTTTCCAAACTTACTTTTAGTTACTGATTTCTAGTTTCATTTCACTGTGGTCAGAGAAAACACTCAATATGACACCCTCACCCCAACACACACACACACAAGATTTACTCTTTCCTCCATTAGGAAGAGAGGACTAGCGATGAATCTCCTCTGTTCATTCCATAGCGGAACCAGATGGAGGTTAGCTTGTAGGGTTATTTGGTCTCGTTTCACTTCTGGTTTTATCTCTTCAGAGAAATACCTGTGATACGTCTGTTTAGACTCTCCTTCTGTTGAAGATTTGTGCTGTTCACATTAGGAGCCTGAGGAAGACTCTGTACTGTATTTCTCTTCCAGGCCTCCAACACCCTCTGCTGCCTCTGATCCCAGCAAGACTTTCTGGAGATAACTAACCATCTTTTAGATTTCAATATGCCACACCAGCCCGTGCAGCTGTCAAAATCTGCAATTTATTGTTTTCCTAGTAAAAACATGCTAACTAGGACAAACCAGAGTCTCCACTCATCTCCAGATCTGGCAAATGGTTAACTGTCTCAGCTCACCCAGAAAGGGTTTCCCTAGCTTTGCTTCCCCATATTTTTTTGATTTCTTTAATAATGTGATACATTCAGGTGTTGAGCTTTGGGGTTTTTTTAGATGTTGTTGGAGGATGGGTGAGCTGCCAGTACCTAAAACAAGCTTATTGGGAGCAGGGGTCCCCTTTGTGACTTCCTATGTTTGTTTTTCCTTATTCACTACTTTGGTTTACTTTTTGTTAGTATGCAAACTGCGTTGAATAGGAAGCTTTGCCTCCTTGGCCCTTCTCACGCGTGTAGATGTCAGGTAAAATCCAACAAGAAATGTAAGATATACAGACTTCCCAGGTGGCGCTAGTAGTAAAAATCCACCCGCCAGTGCAAAAGAGGTAAGACATGCAGGTTCAAGGCCTTGGTCGGGAAGATCCCCTTAAGAAGGAAATGGCAACCCACTCCGGTGTGCTTGCCTGGGAAATCCTATGGACAGAGGAGCCTGGTGGGCTACAGTTCATGGGTTTGCATATGAGCATCTGAGAACAGAACTACACTACACACACAATCTTAGGAGCAAGTGGAAAACTCAAAGTACCAGTAGTAGCAATGAACTTCTACCACACAGGTCCAAGTCGGAGATGAAGCCAAAAGGAAGAGAGTTTATTGGAAACAGATACGTTCATTGGGTGTGATGGAACATCCCAGGAGAAACTCATACACATTAGAGACTATTAATCATCCTTTTCTCCCATAAATGCCAGGAAAGAGAACAAAAACAGCAGCAGCAACTACAATGAA
Organism: Capra hircus; assembly: GCF_001704415.2. Taxonomy (NCBI): domain Eukaryota; kingdom Metazoa; phylum Chordata; class Mammalia; order Artiodactyla; family Bovidae; genus Capra; species Capra hircus. Next base: position 9,133,242 of record NC_030829.1, on the reverse strand, counting down.
ACCTTTAGATAGTTAAGTGTCTAGAGATATCATCATTAGGCCAAGGCTAGGAACACAAACCTGCAGTAGCCCTAGGTGTGGAGGGTTAATCTCAATTACTAAACTCATAGTTTATTAAGCCAAGAAATTAGCTGAAATCACTCCTGTAAAATAGTTAGGGCTTCTGTAGAAGAAAGTTCATATCAAAGCCCTAAGAATATTCCCATGGCTCAGAATAAGACCCCTAAAAGCAATGGCAGCTGAAGGGGAGGTTGCAGAAACATAAAAAGCACTTGAAGAAATACCATGATATTAAAGTTAGTGGACAAAGAAATGGGAGGGCTGCCTCCCAGGAACCCAGATAATAGAGCAATTGGAAAGATAATTTTAATTTAATATATTTTAAATAGAAAAGTAACAAAGAATGTTTCCTCTACACTGATCTGAAAGTACTCTTCCTACAAACACCTAGGAAGCCTGGGTAAAATATAACAAAAGAATAGTTTAAAGGCATAAAAGCACACTTGCAAATAAAAAGTAAACCACCAGGTGTTGAAATGAAGAAAAATCAAAATTCTAAGCATCTGTTTATTATTACTACCCCAGAGGCTGAAGAGAGGGAAAGAAAGAAAGCCAGGTGGGTGCATGCCTCTGTCACATTTGGGTTTGGGTTTTGGCACCTTTTTATAGATAGGTAAAAAGGGCTTACTTGGGGTGTGATGTTGGAATAAAGATGACTGCACAAAGCTGGAAACTAGAAAGGACCACAGGAGCTAGAAAAAATGGTAACTTACTAGCACAGGTGGATCATGGAGTCTTCTCTATTTCTCTTGTGGAACTGATTAAAAGGTTGCTCCTGAGATATCCAACCCTGAGGAAGGGATCTGTGTGGGAACATTGTAAATTACTGTTTTAAATGACTGCAGAAATAAAAGGAATAACTGAAACTAATGACATGAAAAGACATCATGACAAAAGGGAAGAAGCAGATTTATTTAAAGAAGATTGCATAAAATGTCTTTAGAAAAAAATTAAAACTGAAATACAGAGTACAGGGAGGAGAGAACAAAAGTATGGAAGAAAGATTAAGATACATGGAGTACGGGAAGAGAAGCTGCGATGCTGTGGCAATAGTCCAAGAGACAATGGGAAGGGGTTTTGAAAGTTAATGGGAGGAAGTCTTGTGTTTAAGAGACATAAACATGAGTCTCAAGCATGACAAATAATACATTTACAACTATCTGACTTGCATACAAATATAGAGAAAAGTGATTTCAATAGCAAACAAAAAGAAAAGACTACTTCAAAAGGAATAATAATGAAAATGGTCACAAACTTTTCAATAGAGTAAAACAGAGACCTGTATAAAAATGAGCAAACCAAATAAATAGGAAGCCTGGTAAACAAAAGGGAAAAAAAAAACACCTAACATGGTGTAAATGAATGCAAATTTATCCAGAATTCTCAGTAATACTAAAGAATTAAACATGTAATTTATAAAATAAAAATTTATAGATTAAATAAGAAATAAAGGGTTTCCCTGGTGGCTTAGTGGTAAAGAATCCATCAGCCAATACAGGATACAAGGGTTAGAGCCCTGAACCAAGAAGATCCTGCAAGCCTCAGAGCAACTAAGCTTCCTCAGAGCAACTAAGCTTCCTCAGAGCAACTAAGCTTGTGAGCCATTACTACTGAGCCTGTGGGCAAGTACTGAGCACATGCACTGTAACTACTGAAGCCCGCGGCGCCCTAGAGTCCATGCTATGCAACGACAGATGCCAGCACAGTGAGCAGCCTGCGTACTGAAACTAGAGATTAGCCCCTGCTCGCTGTAACTAGAGAAAGCCCACGCAGCAATGAAGACCCAGTGCATCCAAAAATAGAGTTAAAAACAGAAAGAAAGAAATGTCTGCTCTATATTAAACCATATACCACGGAGAATTGCAGAAGGAAAGTTGAAAGAACTGGTATTTTCTTAAATTACTTATTACTTAATCTATGTGCAGGTCAAGAAACAACCGAACCAGACATGGAACAACAGCCTGGTTCAAAATCAGGAAAGGAGTATGTCAAGGCTATATATTGTCATCCTGCTTACTTAACTTATATGCAGAATACATCACGCAAAATGCCAGGCTGGATGAAGCACAAACTGGAATAAGATTGCCAGGAAAAATAATAATAACCTCAGATATGCAGATGACACTATCCTTATGGCAGAAAGTGAAGAGTAACTAAAGAGCCTCTTGACGAAAGTGAAAGAGGAGAGTGAAAAAGCTGACTTAAAACCCAACATTCAAAAAATGAAGATCATGGCATCTGATCTCATCACTTCATGGCAAATAGATGGGGAAAATCATTTTCCCCATAGACAGATGGGGGAGATCATTTGCAGTGATCTCCAAAATCACTGCAGATGGTGACCACAGCCATGAAATTAAAAGATGCTTGCTTCTTGGAAGAAAAGCTATGACAAACCTAGATAGCATATTAAGAAGCAGAGACATCACTTTACTGACAAAGGTCTGTCTAGTCAAAGCTATGGTTTTACTAGTAGTCACATTTGGATGTGAGAATTGAACTATAAAGAAAGCTGAGAGCCAAAGAATTGATGCTTTTGAAATGCGGTGTTGGATAAGACTGTTGAGAGTCCCTTGGACAGCAAGCAGATCCCACCAGTCCATCCTAAAGGAGATCAGTCCTGAATACTCATTGGAAGGACTGATGCTGAAGTTCCAATAGTTTGGCCACCTGATGTAAAGAACTGACTCAGAAAAGACTCTGATGCTGGGAAAGATTGAAGGCAGGAGGAGAAGGGGACGACAGAGGATGAGATGGTTGGATGGCATCACGGACTCGATGGACAAGAATTTGAGCACCCTCCGGGAGCTGATGATGGACAAGGAAACCTGATGTGCTGCAGTCCATGGGGCTGCAAAGAGTCGGACATGACTGAGTGACTGAACTGAACCAGAAATACAGAAATTAATATAAAATGCATTTGTTTCCTCAGTTTCAATAGCCATGCATTAGAAACAGTCATTTTGAAAAGTGACAAATTATGCCTAAAATTTTCTTGCACTTTATCTATTACATGACCTGCCACATAACTTCTTGGCCCCCAAAACTCCACTCATATTTATGGGGAGATTCACAATAAAGGGAGATGGAAAAAACGGCAAACACGTGACCCCTGAAACAGATCCTACCACATCCCATCCAAACCAGTGATATCAATTGCCTGATAAACATTCAGTCTCTCTCATCTACCCTCTCCAATAGGGTAGTAACACTGTAATAACATTAGGATTCAGAGTCGGTTTGTAGTATAAAGCAGGCAAATACATCTCTTTCACTGAAACCCAGTCTTTATTTTTTATATTAATAATTCAAAATAATTTTATGCTAATAATTGATAAATATTGAATAATCGATAAATATTGAATAATATTCAAAAGCAGAGACATTACTTTGCCAACTAAGGTCCGTCTAGTCAAGGCTATGGTTTTTCCAGTGGTCATGTATGGATGTGAGAGTTGGACTATAAAGAAGGCTGAGCGCCGAAGAATTGATGCTTTTGAACTGTGCTGTTGGAGAAGACTCTTGAGAGTTCCTTGGACTGCAAAGAGATCCAACCAGTCCATTCTGAAGAAGATCAGCCCTGGGTGTTCTTTGGAAGGAATGATGCTAAAGCTGAAATTCCAGTACTTTGGCCACCTCATGTGAAGAGTTGACTCATTGGAAAAGACTCTGATTCTGGGAGGGATTGGGGGCAGGAGGAGAAGGGGACGACAGAGGATGAGATGTCTGGATGGCATCACTGACTTGATTGACGTGAGTCTGGGTGAACTCCGGGAGTTGGTGATGGACAGGGAGGCCTGGCGTGCTGCAATTCATGGGGTCACAAAGAGTCGGACACGACTGAGTGACTGAACTGAACTGAACTGAATAATTGATTCAAGAGCAGAACAATTCTATTGTTTTAATCTTGAGCATTTACATGCAGTGTTACTGGGTAGTATATTTCCTATTTAGTGGAATGTCCTGTTTCCAAATCTAGAGGCACTTTACAAACCTATAGGCCAATGTAAGTCTGACTCCATTAAGACAAAATGCAAAAGTCAGAAGTTAAGAAATACCTGGAATAACAGGCAAATTTGGCCTTGGAGTACAGAATGAAGCAGGGCAAAGGCTAATAGAGTTTTGCCAAGAGAATATACTGGTCATAGCAAACACCCTCTTCCAACAACAAAAGGGAAGACTCTACACATGGCCATCACCAGATGGTCAATACCAAAATCAGATTGATTATATTTTTTGCAGCTAAAGATGGAGAAGATCTATACAGTCAGCAAAAACAAGACCGGGAGCAGACTGTGGCTGAGATCATGAACTCCTTATTGCCAAATTCAGACTTAAACTGAAGAAAGTAGGGAAAACCACTAGACCATTCAGGTATGATCTAAATCAAATCTCTTATAATTATACAGTTCAGTTCAGTTCAGTCGCTCAGTCATGTCCAACTCTTTGTGACCCCATGAATCGCAGCACGCCAGGCCTCCCTGTCCATCACCAACTCCTGGAGTTCACTCAGACTCACGTCAATCGAGTCAGTGATGCCATCCACCCATCTCAGTGATGCCATCCACCCATCTCATCCTTTGTCGTCCCCTTCTCCTCCTGCCCCCAGTCCCTCTCAGCATCAGAGTCTTCTCCAAGGATTCAACTCTTCACATGAAGTGGCCAAAGTACTGGAGTTTCAGCTTTAGCATCATTCCTTCCAAAGAAATCCCAGGGCTGATCTCCTTCAGAATGGACTGGTTGGCTCTCCTTGCAGTCCAAGGGACTCTCAAGAGTCTTCTCCAACACCACAGTTCAAAAGCATCAATTATACAGTATAAGTGACAAATAAATTCAAGGGATTAGATCTGATAGAGTGCTTGAAGAACTTGGGGTGGGGGTTTGTGACATTGTACAGGAGGCAGTGATCAATACCATCACCAGGAAAAAGAAATTCAAAAAGGCAAAATGGTTGTCTGGGGAGGCCTTACAAATACCTGAGAAAAGAAGAGAAGAGAAAGGGAAAGGAGAAAAGGAAGGATACACCGATGTGAATGCAGAGTTCCAAAGAATAGCAAGGAGAGATAAGAGCCTTCCTCAGTGATCAATGCAAAGAAACAGAAGAAAGCATTAGAATGGGAAAAACCAGAGATGGCTTCAAGAAAATTAAAGATATCAAGGGAACTTTCCATGCAAATATGGGCTCAAAAAGGAAATGGTATGGACCTAACAGAAGCAGAAGATATTAAGAAGAGGTGGCAACAATACACAGAAGAACTATACAAAAAAGATCTTCATGACCCAGATAACCATGATGGTGTGATCACTCACCTAGAGCCAGACATTTGGAATGTGAAGTCAAGTGGGCCTTAGGAAGCATCACTACGAACAAAGCCAGTGGAGGCCATGGAATTCCAGTTGAGCTATTTCAAATCCTAAAAGATGATGCTGTGAAAGTGCTGCACTCAATATGCCAGCAAATTTGGAAAACTCAGCAGTGGCCACAGGACTGGAAAAGGTCAGTTTTCATTCCAATCCCAAAGAAAGACAATGCCAAAGACTGTTGAAATTATTGCACAATTTTACTCATCTCACACATTAGCAAAGTAATGCTTAAAATCCTCCTAGTCAGGCTTCAACAGTATTTGAACTGTGAACTTCCAAATGTTCAAGTTGGTTTTAGCAAAGGCAGTGGACCAGGGATCAAATTGCCAACATCCGCTAGATCATCAAAAAAGCAAGAGAGTTCCAGAAAAACATCTACTTCTGCTGTATTAATTATGCCAAACCTTTGGCTGTGTGGATCACAACAAACTGTGGAAAATTCTTCAAGAGATGGGGATACTAGACCACTTGACCTGCCTCCTGAGAAATCTGTATACCAGTTAAGAAGCAACAGTTAGAACTGGACATGAACAACAGACAGGTTCCAAATCGGGAAAGGAGTACGTTAATTCTGTATATTGTCACCCTGCTTATTTAACTTATATGCAAAGTACATGATGAGAAATGCTGGGTGGGATAAAGCACGAGCTGGAATCAAGATTGCTGGAAGAAATATCAATAACCTCAGATATGCAGATGATACCATCCTTATGGCAGAAAGCGAAGAAGAACTAAGGAGCCTCCTGATGAAAGTGAAAGAGGAGAGTGAAAAGCTGGATTAAAACTCAACATTCAGAAAACTAAGATCATGGCATCTGGTCCCATCACTTCATGGGAAATAGATGGGGAAACAATGGAAACAGTGACAGACTTTATTTTCTTGGGCTCCAAAATCACTGCAGATGGTAGCCACAGCCATGAAAAAAACAGACACTTGCTCCTTGGAAGAAAAGCTATGACAAACCTAGACAGCATATTAAATTAAAAAGCAGAGACATTACTTTGCCAACAATGGTCTGTCCAGTCAAAGCTATGGTTTTTCCAGTGGTCATGTATGGACGTGAGAGTTGGACTATAAAGAAAGCTGAGCACCAAAGTATTGATGCTTTTGAACTGTGGTGTTGAAGAAAACTGTTGAAAGTCCCTTGGATTGCAAGGAGATCCAACCAGTCCATTCTGAAGGAAACCAGTCCTGAATATTCATTGAAAGGACTGATGCTGAAGCTGAAACTCCAGTACATTGATCACCATGTGAGAAGAACTGACTGGTCGGAAAAGACCCTGATGCTGGGAAAGATTGAACGTGGGAGGAGAGTGGGACGAGAGGATGAGATGGTTGGATGGCATCACCAACTCAATGGACATGAGTTTGAGTAAACTCCAGGAGTTGGTGATGGTCAGGAACCCTGGCGTGCTGCAGTCCATGGGGTCGCAAAGAGTAGGAATGACTGAGTGACTGAACTGAACTGAATACTAAGAATCTGAAAGCTACACTAAAACTCGAACACCGTGCTTTTAGCTAGTCCTTCAAGCCTTTATTCCAGTCCATTTTCTTGTAGTTTAGACTAATGCTAACACACTTAGAATCTGGTTTCTCAATCTAGGCTGCAAAATAAAGAGCCAAATAGAAAAGGAAGACGGGAGGGCTTCTGGAAAGGAAAACAAGGGCATGAGTAATAAGTGACACCTATTAGCAACAATACCTAATTCAGTTCAGTTCAGTCACTCAGTCGTGTCTGACTCTTTGCGACCCCATGAATCGCAGCACGCCAGGCCTCCATGTCCATCGCCAACTCCCGGAGTTCACTCAGACTCACGCCCATCGAGTCAGTGAGGTCATCCAGCCATCTCATCCTTTGTCGTCCCCTTCTCCTCCTGCCCCCAATCCCTCCCAGCATCAGAGTCTTTCCCAATGAGTCAACGCTTCACATGAGGTGGCCAAAGTACTGGAGTTTCAGCTTTAGTATCATTCCTTCCAAAGAAATCCCAGGGTTGATCTCCTTCAGAATGGACTGGTTGGATCTCCTTGCAGTCCGAGGGACTCTCAAGAGTCTTCTCCAACACCACAGCTCAAAAGCATCAATTCTTTGGTGCTCAGCCTTCTTCACAGTCCAACTCTCACATCCATACATGATCACAGGAAAAACCATAGCCTTGACTAGATGGACTTGACTAGTCGGCAAAGTAATGTTTCTGTATTGAATATGCTATCTAGGCTGGTCATAATCTTCCTTCCAAGGAGTAAGCGTCTTTCAATTTCATGGCTGCAGTCACCATCTGCAGTGATTTTGGAGCACAAAAAAATAAAGTCTGACACTGTTTCCCCATCTATTTCCCATGAAGTGATGGGACCGGGTGCCATGATCTTCGTTTTATGAATGTTGAGCTTTAAGCCAACTTTTTCACTCTCCTCTTTCACTTTCATCAAGAGGCTTTTGAGTTCCTCTTCACTTTCTGCCATAAGGGTGCTGTCATCTGCATATCTGAGGTTATTGATATTTCTCCCGGCAATCTTGATTCCAGCTTGTGCTTCTTCCAGCCCAGTGTTTCTCATGATGTGCTCTGCATAGAAGTTAAATAAGCAGGGTGACAATATACAGCCTTGACATACTCCTTTTCCTATTTGGAACCAGTCTGTTGTTCCATGTCCAGTTCTAACTGTTGCTTCCTGACCTGCATATAGGTTTCTCAGGAGGCAGGTCAGGTGGTCTGGTATTCCCATCTCTTTCAGAATTTTCCACAGTTTCTTGTGATCCACACAGTCGAAGGCTTTGGCATAGTCAATAAAGCAGAAATAGATGTTTTCCTGGAACTCTCTTGCTTTTTCCATGATCCAGTGGATGTTGGCAATTTGATCTCTGGTTCCTCTGCCTTTTTTAAAACCAGCTTGAACATCAGGAAGTTCATGGTTCACATACTGCTGAAGTGTGGCTTGGAGAATTTTGAACATTACTTTAGTAGCATGTGAGATGAGTGCAATTGTGCAGTAGTTTGAGCATTCTTTGGCATTGGAATGAAAACTGACCTTTTCCAGTCCTGTGGCCACTGCTGAGTTTTCCAAATTTGCTGGCATATTGAGTGTGGCACTTTGACAGCATCATCTTTTAGGATTTGAAACAGCTCAACTGGAATTCCATCACCTCCACTAGCTTTGTTCGTAGTGATGCTTCCTAAGGCCCACTTGACTCCATATTCCAGGATGTCTGGCTCTAGATGAGTGATCACACCATCGTGATTATCCAGGTCATGAAGATCTGTTTTGTACAGTGTTTCTGTGTATTCTTGCCACCTCTTCTTAATATCTCCTGCTTCTGTTAGGTCCATACCATTTCTGTCCTTTATCAAGCCCATCTTTGCATGAAATGTTCCCTTGGTATCTCTAATTTTCTTGAAGAGATCTCTACTCTTTCCCATTCTGTTCTTTTCCTCTATTTCTTTGCATTGATTGCTGAAGAAGGCTTTCTTATCTCTACTTACCATTCTTTGGAACTCTGCATTCAGATGCTTATATCTTTCCTTTCTCCTTCGCTTTTTGCTTCTCTTCTTTTCTCAGCTATTTGTAAGGCCTCCCCAGACAGCCATTTGACTTTTTTGCATTTCTTTTCCATGGGGATGGTCTTGATCTCTGTCTCCTATACAATGTCACTAACCTCATTCCATAGTTCATCAGGTACTCTATCTATCAGATCTAGGCCCTTAAATCTATTTCTCACTTCCATTGTATAATCATAGGGACTTGATTTAGGTCATACCTGAACGGTCTAGCAGTGTTCCCTACTTTCTTCAATTTGAGTCTGAATTTGGTAATAAGGAGTTCATGATCTGAGCCACAGTCAGCTCCTGGTCCTGTTTTTGTTGACTGTATAGAGCTTCTCTATCTTTGGCTGCAAAGAATATAATCAATCTGATTTTGGTGTTGACCATCTGGTGGTGTTTAATCTGCCTAATTAGGTGACTCCCATGTTGCTTTGTCACTAAGTCAATGCCAACGTTTTTGTGACCCCATGGACTTTAGCCCACTTGTCTCCTCTGTCCATGTGCAATCCATTTTTTTTTTTAAATCCAAGTGATCTAACATCCAATTGGTAAATTGAGGATGGATATGATTGTAATATGAAAAAAAATCTTTGGTCTTACAAGAGTTTCCTCAACACAGTAGCGACTTGAAACATTCAAGGGTAAGTTTCCTCACATGGAAAAAGAAAGACTAAGCAATATATACAAACAAATGTGCAAAAGTGGAACTCCTAAAGAGTATTAATGCCTACTTTTAGTGAAAGCAATAGCTGGCGATATGGCCAATACACTTTCAGGGGGTCCCCAGTGACTCAGACACTTAAATAATCCCTTCCTCTTGAATATGGTTGGAACCTGCTACTTTAAGCAGAGTATCTTAAAGGTGAAGGGATAGCAGTTCCAGTGATGAAGTTATGTCAGGTAAGAAGACTGGAATAGAGAGTCACCTTCTAGCCTAGAAGTAGCTACAATGTTGCAAGAGGGGGTTGAGTGAGAGTCTGCAAGAAGGACTTGAGACAGGGTCACATAGTCAGCCCAAGAGGCTGAGAGCAGCCCTCACCCACCACCAGCAAGAAGAGGAGGACCTCAGTCCTGCAATAGCAAGGAACTGGATTCTCCCAACAACTATGTAAGCTGGGAAGGGGACCCCAAGATCCCCAGAGAAAAACAGCCTGGGTGACACCTGGGTTGCCTCCTTGAGAGACCCTGAGCGGAGGACCCAGCTTAACCAGTCAGACTGTGATTCAAAGAAATTGTGAGCTAATGAATGTGCCCTGTCTTAAGTCCCTAAGCTGGCGATAATTTATTACACAGCAATAGAAAACAAGCACAATTGTTTTAGTGGCTTGAAAAACTGCCATACTTTCCATCATGTTAAATTATATGAGGAACTGGGGAATACGGATGAAGAAGCTGCAAAGATATTTCCCTTAGGATTAGAATAATTGACATCGACACTCTAGATTAGATCTTTAGTTTTAAAGAAACTTTCTTCCAAGCAAATGACCTCAAGTTCCTCATTTTGAACCAGTTTTAGGCTGCAAAGAATCAGGTGGTTGAGATGGCTGTGACAATGATATTGATGACAGTGAAGATTAAACTGTGCTAGGCTTTGTTTTGATGTTTAAATTTCTTCCAGTGTTATGGAAACAGAGTTTCATAACTTTTTAATGTTTTTTGACTTTGCTCTATCTTTCCCATGAGCTCTATAAATTTTAGTGTGGGGTATGCATGTACACACATACAGTTGGCCTTTAAACAACACAGTTTGAACTGCACTTTTTCAACAGTAAACACCCTAGTACTACAGGACCCAGGGTTGGTTGAATCTGCAGATGCAGAACAGTGGATATTAAGGAAACTTATACACTGAGAAATTTATACTGAAATATTTTGTTGTGCAGGGGGCTAGCTCCCCTAACCCTGTGTTGGTCAAAGGTCAACTTCAAGAAACAGATACACACAAACATGCACATTGACAGATATACACGACGCAAATATAGACAGAGACATACACATACAGACAAAGATATAGGTATACACTCACACTCATACACACATATATGGCATTATAGCAGAGACACATATATTCTGACCCTTTCCATTCTCACAAATCACAAATAACAGCAGAGTGGGGACGCTATACACTTACCTTCTCCTTTGGACCCTGTTCTCTTCAAGGCACAATGAGTCCACTAGAAAATTAAAGTCCCGTATGTCCTGCCTTAAGACCCACCACAAATCTCTGGGTAAGTGTCAGTCTAGTAGGGGATGAGGGTTATGCTCAATGTTTGGTTCTCCGATATCTTCTCTGCCACACTGCTGCTGCTGCTAAGTCACTTCAGTCTTGTCCGACTCTGCACAACCCCATAGACAGCAGCCTACCAGGCTCCCCCCTGCCACACTGACATACACTGTATATGGTGCTGGTAAAGAAACCATATTTTCATACAAACACTCATTTTATTAATTAAGGTCAATGTAATGGGCATATTTTTTACTAAGACAACCACTATAACTGTGTCAATAAAGCTCCTCTGTATTTCCAACCAGATGTATCTTAATCCTTGTTTCTTGTCTCCAGGGGTATAAAACAAACTATTTTTCAATAGAGAAGAGATGATATGCCATAAGATAGAACAGGGGTTATCAAACTATGACCCATAGGTCACAATTCTGCCCAGTCTCTGTTTCTATAAATAAAGTTTTATTGGAACATAGTCACATTCATTCATTTACATATCATCCATGACTTCTTTGGAGCTGCAATGGCATAGTTGAGAAGTTGTGACAGACAGTGTGGTCGAGAGAACTGAATTAGAAATGACATAGAATATGTACTATTTCTCCTTTTAGAAAAAAATGTGCCAACCCCTGAGATTGAATCCTAGGTCTTTAAAAACTACAATTAGAGTTTCTATTTCTCTTGACAGTTCTCCACCCCAGAGTAAGGCATCAATTGGTTACCTGTGCAATCAGTAACTCCTATCTTCCTAAAAGTACATTAAGAGATAGAAAATGCTTCCATCAACCACTGTTACTTCTTCTTTAACCAAATAAGGAAAAGTAAAGGATTTAAAAAGTTCCTATTTTGGCAAAAGAAGTTGATTTGATCTTCAATTGGGAAAAAAAATAATTGATAACTTAATTCCAGTCCTTGCATCCACATTTGTGATGATTTTGCCTACTTTATACAGTAAGTCCCCAACATTCAAATACATTCCATTTCAAAAGCAAGTTTTTAAGACCAAATTGTTCATAAGTCCAACAAAGTTGGGCTAGGTACCCAACTGATCAGCTATGTAGCATTGTACTATAATAGGTTTATAATGCTTTTCACACAAACAATACACAAAAAACAAGAACAAAAAATAAAACATTTTTAACCTTATAGTATAGTACCTTGAAAAGTACAGTAGGACAGTACAACAGCTGGCATACAGGGGCTGGCATCAAGTGAGCAGGCAAGAAGGGTTACTGACTGGAGGAAGGAGAAGAGGTGGGAGATGGTAGAGCTGAAGGATCGTCAGGCTGCAATTTCACTCATTCCTGACATAGATGGAATGCACATTGGCATCTTTGAAAGTTCACAACTTGAAGATTCGTATGTAGGGGACTTACTATACTATGCACTGCAATGTGTATGTCATGAAAGTGAAAGTGAAAGTGAAGTCGTGTCCGACTCTTTGTGACCCCATGAATTGCAGCACACCAGGCCTCCCTGTCCATCACCAACTCCTGGAATTCACTCAGACTCATGTCCATCGAGTCAGTGATGCCATCCAGCCATCTCATCCTCTGTCATCCCCTTCTCCTCCTGCCCCCAACCCCTCCCAGCATCAGAGTCTTTTCCAGTGAGTCAACTCTTCACATCAGGTGGCCAAAGTACTGGAGTTTCAGCTTCAGCATCCTTCCCTCCAAAGAAATCCCAGGGCTGATCTCCTTCAGAATGGACTGGTTGGATCTCCTTGCAGTCCAAGGGACTTTCAAGAGTCTTCTCCAACACCACAGTTCAAAAGCATCAATTCTTTGGCGCTCAGCCTTCTTCACAGTCCAACTCTCACATCCATACATGACCACAGGAAAAACCACAGCCTTGACTAGATGGACTTTTGTTGGCAAAGTAATGTCTCTACTTTTGAATATACTATCTAGGTTGGTCATAACTTTTCTTCCAAGGAGTAAGCATCTTTTAATTTCATGGCTGCAGTCACCATCTGCAGTGATTGGAGCCCAAAAAATTTAAGTCTGACACTGTTTCCACTGTTTCCACTGTTTCCCCATCAATTTCCCATGAAGTGATGGGACCGGGTGCCATGATCTTCGTTTTCTGATTGTTGAGCTTTAAGCCAACTTTTTCACTCTCCTCTTTCACTTTCATCAAGAGGCTTTTGAGTTCCTCTTCACTTTCTGCCATAAGGTTGGTGTCATCTGCATACCTGAAGTTATTGATATTTCTCCCGGCAATCTTGATTCCAGCTTGTGTTTCTTCCAGTCCAGAGTTGCTCAGTTGTGTCCAACTCTGCGACCCCATGGACTGTAGTCTACCAGGCTTCTCTGTTCATGGGATTTTCCAGGCAAGAATACTGGAGTGTGTTGGCATTTCCTTCTCCAGGAGATCTTCCCAACCCAGGGATTGAACCCGGGTCTCCTGCATTGTAGGCAGACACTTTACCATCTGATCCACCAGGGAAGTCATGTCATAGATGCACATACATGCAAGTGTCACATACAGCATATGATACTATTGTCTCCTTTACCCCCTCCTAAAACAAATCAATCAGATACAAGCTATCCTCAGGTATGTCTTGGTTATCTTTCAGCTTCAATGATAATCTTCATAATTTGTACCACTTGAGATGTACTTCAAACCCCACACCTGATGTGTAAGTTGAAAGAACTTAGCCATCTCCTCTCTGAGCTATTTAAATTCTGTTGAAAGACATTAGGTGAGAAAGGTTCATGCTAAAATAATGCAGACCAATGGTGGCTAATACAGTGAAATGATAAATGAACATTTGAATTCTGTCTCCAGTGGAGATGCGGAGTGCTGATGAGCTCCATGTGTGGTGCTGCGGTCTCTTATTTGTCATAATTATAGAATAGATTTTAGGTAGTTTACCTAGAAAGAGTGTCTAGAGTTTATTGTTTAAACGGAAACCTTTCTCTGCTGGGAAATCTTTCTGTAATCTTTTATTATCTGAGATAGATGGAGCGGCCATCCCTGACAAATTGAATGATGCTGTTACTAGTTGGGAAACTCTATGTCCTGGAAAGTCTCATTCTTGTTCACTGCTCTTAAATACTATGTGACTGGCTATTTTTTCTTTTGCCTGTATAAACATGAGGGGATGTATGTTGGTAAACACACTGTTGGGCTTAAATGTCCAGGATGCTCAGTCTTTGTCATTAGTACTAGAAGAAAACCTTCCCAATCTGGCATGTCCTCATCCTCCCAATCTAATCTAAGAATAGTGGAACCTGAAGGAGACTTTTAGAAAAGTATAGATGCTCTCCTGAAAAGTGTCAGTCTCATCTCACAAATTTGACTTTGGTATCTTTTCTAATATAGAATATATTTAAAATAAAATCTAAGACAAAATTCTAAGAAAGTTAAATCACCGTTACTTCCTCTCTATCTCGCTATCAACTGATACCCTTGTTTATACTGCACTGAAGGAACAGAAGCAATCGTAGGAACATATCTGTAAGTCCCATCATATAAACCCAGCCACCTACATCTGGGCTCACACGCTTTACTTTCTCTCCCATTCCAGGATGACCCATCCATGCTCCCACTGAAGGTCAGCACATCTATTTGTTCACTATGGCAATGATTTTCCTCACTATTAAGGTGATTCCTATCAGCATTAAAATAAATTCTATTTCTCCATTTGAACAAGCCCTCAAACAAACAAACACAGATCTCTTTACCCTCCAATATGGTATTATTTCTCTCTATACCCTTATATCTAATTCTTGGAAAGAAATCATGACTGACTTTCATTTCTCTTTTCCCTCAGCATAATAAATAGCAAATATGAAAAACCCTCAGAGAACATCATACTCAATGGTGAAATACTAAATGTCCTTAATATCAAGATCAAGGCAAGGTTACTGGTTTTCACCACTTCTAGTCAACACAGTACTGGAATCACCAGAACAATTAGGAAAGAAAAAGAAATAAAAAGAACCAAAAATACATGGAAAAAAAGTAAAATCGTTTCTGTTCACAAATTATATGATCTTATATACAGAAAAACATAAAGATTCTGCAACATTTTTTAGAATAAGTGAATTCATCAAATAGGATACAAAGGCAATAAGCAAAAATAAGTTGCGTTTCTACACCATGACAATCTGAAGAGAAAATTCAATAACAATTACATTGATAATAGCATCAAAAAGAATAAAACACTTAGAAATTAACTTAATCAAGGAGATAAAAGATTTCTTATAGTATAAAGAAAACTACCAAACACTGCTGAAAGAAATTACATAAACAACTGAAAAGACATTCCCTGTTCATAGACTGAATGACAATATTGTTAAGATGACAGTATTACCCAGAACAAGCTACAGATTCAATGTAGTTCCTCTGAAAATCCCCATGATGTCTTGCAGCAATAGGAAAATTCATCCTAAAATTCACATGGAATCTCAAGGAACCCTAAATGACGCAAACAATCTTGACAAAGAAAAACCAACACTGGAGGACTCACACTGTGTCCTGATTTCAAAACTCACTCCAGAGTTTCAGTAATCAAAATAGTTGGATCCTGGCATAAAGACAGACACGTGCAATAAAGAGCCCATAACTAAACCCTCATGCTGCTGCTGCTGCTGAGTCGCTTCAGTCATGTCCGACTCTGCGACCCCATAGGCGGCAGCCCACCAGGCTCCCCATTCCCTGGTATTCTCCAGGCAAGAACACTGGAGTGGGGTGCCATTTCCTTCTCCAGTGCAGGAAAGTGAAAAGTGAAAGTGAAGACGCTCAGTCGTGTCCGACTCTGCGACCCCATAGACGGCAGCCCACCAGGCTCCGCCATCCCTGGGATTCTCCAGGCAAGAACACTGGAGTGGGGTGCCATTTCCTTCTCCAGTGCAGGAAAGTGAAAAGTGGAAGTGAAGTCGCTCAGTCGTGTCTGACTCTTCACAACTCCATGGACTGCAGCCTACCAGGCTCATCCATCCATGAGATTTTCCAGGCAAGAGTACCGGAGTGGGTTGCCATTGCCTTCTCCAACTCTAATGCATATGATCAAATAATTTTTAACAAGAAGGGCAAGATGATTCAATTCAATGACAGTCTTTTCAACAATTGGTGCTGGTAAAACTGGATATCCACATGCAAAAGAATGAAGTTGAAGCTTCACCCAATGCCATATACAAAAATTAACTCAAAATGAATCAAAGACCTAAATGTAGGACCTAAAAGTAATAACCTCTTAGAACAAAACCATAAGGAAAAGCTTCATGACAGGGATATGGCAGTAATTTCTTGGTGCTAGTGGTAAAGAACCTATCTGCCAATGCAGGAGGTGTAGGAGACATGAGTTTGTGTCTTTCGTGCATCAAAAGATACTATCAACAGAGTAAAAAGGCAGTCTACCAAATGGGAGAAAATATTTTCAAATCACATATCTGATAAGGGATTGATAATATTAATAGAGAGGAAACTCAACGATGACAACAGCAACAGCAAATGATTCAAGAGTGTGCAAAGAACCTGAATAGACACTTGTCCATCGAAGATTACATACATGGCCAACAATCACATGAAAAACATCCAATATCACTAATGATCAGTGGATGCAAATAAAAACTACAGTGAGATGCCACCTCACACACGTTTGAAGGCAAACAGGGTGGGGGGGTGGGGAGGGAGGAAGGAAGGAAATGACACGTGTTGGTGAGATATGCACCACTGGTGGGCACGCAGTATGGTAGGTACAGCCTCTACAGTTCCTCAACACACAAAAGCTAAAATACTGATGTAAGTCAGCACCTCTGCTTCTGAATGCATACCCCACAGAACTGAAAACAGGTTCTCAAATAGAAATTTGTACACTCACGTTCATAGCAGCATTATTCACAGTAGGTAATGCAGAAGCAACCCAAGTGTCCACCAAAGATGAAAGGGTAAGAAAAACATGGTACATGCATACAAAGGAATGTTTATTCAGTGCTAAAAAGGAATAAAGTTATGACATATGCCACAACTTGGATGCACTTTGAGGACTTACTGCTAAGGGAAATATACCAACCATAAAAAAGGCAAATATTGCATTATTTCATTTATATGATGGATTCAGAACTGTCAAAATTACAGAGACAGGAAGTAGAGACATGAGTAGAGGGACTTGGGTGGGGAAGGAGGAAGAAAATTGCTATTTAATTTGTACAGAGACTCATTTTCACTAGATAAGAGTTCTGGAGATGAAGTGGGGTGATGGCTGCCCACCAATATGAATGGAGTCAACACCACTGCCCTGTGCCCTTAAAAATGGTTAAGATAATAACATTTTATGTGTACTTTATCACAATAAAAATATCATTTAATTTAAATCTCAGTTTTATACAAGTAAAGATATGAAGAAAGATATATTAATCAGTTTTTTTGCAAAGCTCTTGGATCAAATGTGACTTAATTCATGCTCAGGAAATAGAAATCTTGGTAATTTTCCAGACAAGCCAATGAGAAAAAAAGAAAGTCATCAAATAAACAATCACAGTCCAAATAAGATGCTTTAAGATGGAAGTTTATCTCTATTGTTAATACATGGGCACTCGTTTTGTTCACAGTGATAACAGCATGTGTCAATCCATGTTTAATGCCCACTTTGGTTTTATTTCATCTCTCTTCCAACATACTCTGTAACTATCAGCTTCTCCTTCCCCAGAATTTTACCTAGATGATGTTCCTCCCTTCAATCATCTACAATTCTTTTACTCTAATCATGCCTTCCCTATGAAAAGATTTTTTTAAATTTCCATCTGTATGTGTGTGTTATTTTTAAGAAAAAGTGGAAAACTGTGGACACTCCACTTAAAACAAAAAAATCTTACAAACAACATATAAAGATTTACTGCAACTGGTAACTAAGCAACTGAAAAAGGATCTAGATACTATCAAATTGTTAGTAAGATCTGAGAACACACTGAACATTTCCTACTTTCTCACTGAAGGTCATTAATGCTATGTGGTGGCATATTCTAATTCTGTCTTCATTACAGTCATTTGGACATTTGTCAGCCATCTTGAATCCTTTGAAAAACCAACAGTTTCAAGCATGCAAATTGTGCAGTACATATATGAACAGTTAAAAATACACACTAGGTCTTCCCTGATGGCCCCGTGGTTAAGAATCTCCCTGCCAATGCAGGGGACACAGGTTTGATCTCTGGTCCTGGAAGATTCCACATGCTGCAGTGCAACTAAGCCTGTGAGCCACAGTTACTGAGCCCATGTGCTGCAACTACTGAAAACCACACACAGAGGCTGCGAGAAGCCACTGCTATGAGAAGCCTGCACACAGCAACAAAGAGTAGCCCTTGCTTACCGCAGACAAAGCCCAGGCCCAGCACCAAAGACTCAGCGCAGACAAAGTAGAAAATAAAATTTAAAAAAAAACAACAACACTAGGAAAAAAACAGAGTATCAATATTTCAGTTGATTCCCCAAGTTCAAAAGCTTCTTACAAGTTATATATATTCATCCAATATTTACACAACATGTGAGAACATGTACATGTATTCACCATCTACATCTACCAGGTACCGTGATGTGTCTGTTCACACACATAATTTAATTCTCATATAACTTCTGTATCATTATTACAATTTTATATATTAATAGAGAAACTACTTAGTGAGAGATGCAATCAATATTAAGTTGATATCTGTGTAATTAAAAGGATAATATAGCTTCTCCTTGTATATATCTGTTCATTCATCAAATATGTATTGACATTCTCCTTGGTGCAATAATTCTTGAAATAGTTATTTAAAATATAGTGTCTTTCATCAAAAGCTTACTTTCTCATTGGATAGTAACAATGAAAATTCAGACAACCATAATATATGGAAGGGTATGATCGATTTCATAGGAACTTTATAAACTAAATGCTGTAGAATAATTGATGTAGGTAACTCTGGAGGGCAGAATATCATTTTGTAGGAAAATGGAACAATCTAAGTGAAAACTAATAAAAATTGCCTAATCAATAGTAAGAGCTAACATTTATTGAGTCCTGCCAGGTGGTTTATATATTTTAATTCATTTTATTTTTCAGCCATTCCATGAAGTTGTATTATTCCTATTGTCTGCAGTAAGTGCTCTATGCAAGCTCATCCATCTAATAAGTGATAAAACTAAGATCCAAGACCAGGCAGTCAATCCCAAATTCTGCTTTCCAATAGTTATGCCTTACTATATATCAAGTAAAGAATATAACATCTCAGGAATAAGTTTATCAAAGAATGCAGATACGGTATACGTAGATACAATGTACATGAAAAACTACATTATAGTGAGGATGGCAAAAGGAATGTAGGTGGTTCCATTAATACAAAAGGCTCCTCTACTTTGAAGTGCTACAGTGTTAGCTCTAAGTAGATGGTGAAAGGTCATGTATAGTTCATTTCCCTAGAGGAGGCATTTGCTGTATCATAGGTCCCTAGAGGTTTGAGATTATACCTATCATGTCTTTTGCTCTACCTCAGCATCTAACATAGTGAGTTCCAGGCCCATATACTTAATATATTTTGTTATCTAATTGACTGTATCCTTAAAATATTTTTAAGTATTCCATTTTCATTTATCTATTGGCATGATGCATGACTATGTTAGATGCTGGGGTACACCAAAGACAAGATAGGTGTAATCTCAGACCTCTAGGGGCTAATGATTCAGCACAGAATATAAGTATTGTAAATTGGTAAATGAACATATTATCTTCAGGAACATGGCTATTTTTGTCCAGTAAGGGAAGGAGGATAAAGACTGGAGGGTACATGTACATGTATACACATACACACACACACATACACAGGTAAGTAAATCTAGCAAGTTTACTCTGTGTGTGTGTGTGTGTGTGTCTGTGTGTCTCTGTGTGTATTGTGAAGATTTCTCAAGGGCACTACTGAATTTTGGAGTTAGATAATTCTTTGTGTGGTGGACAGTCATGTGCATTGTAGAATATTTAACATCATCTTTAGGCTCTGCTCACTAGATGAGATTAGATATATATAGACACAAACATATACATGTAAATGACTACATGTAAATCATTATTAGAATGTAATGCATTAATGTAATGTATTAGAATGACTATATTAACATTCAGTCCAGTTCAGTTCAGTCGCTCAGTCGTGTCTGACTCTTTGCGACCTCATGAATCACAGCACGCCAGGCCTCCCTGTCCATCACCAACTCCCAGAGTTCACTCAGACTCACGTCCATCAAGTCGATGATGCCATCCAGCCATCTTATCCTCTGTCATCCCCTTCTCCTCCTGCCCCCAATCCCTCCCAGCATCAGAGTCTTTTCCAATGAATCAACTCTTCGCATGAGGTGGCCAAAGTACTGGACTTTCAGCTTTGGCATCATTCCTTCCAAAGAACACCCAGGACTGATCTCCTTTAGAATGGACTGGTTGGATCTCCTTGCAGTCCAAAGGACTCTCAAGAGTCGTCTCCAACACCACAGTTCAAGAGCATCTGTTTTTTGGCACTCAGTTTTCTTTATGGTCCCACTCTCACATCCATACATGACCACTGGAAAAACCATAGCCTTGACTAGACGGACCTTTGTTGGCAAAGCAATGTCTCTGCTTTTCAATATGCTATCAAGGTGGGTCATAACTTTCCTTCCAAGGAGTAAAGTGTCTTTTAATTTCATGGCTGCAGTCACCATCTGCAATGATTTTGGAGCACAAAAAAATAAAGTCTGATACTATTTCCACTGTTTCCCCATCTATTTGCCATGAAGTGATGGGACCAAATGCCATGATCTTCGTTTTCTGAATGTTGAGCTTTAAGCCAACTTTTTCACTCTCCTCTTTCACTTTCATCAAGAGGCTTTTGAGTTCCTCTTCACTTTCTGCCATAAGAGTGGTGTCATCTGCATATCTGAGGTTATTGATATTTCTCCCGGCAATCTTGATTCCAGCTTGTGTTTCTTCCAGACCAGCGTTTCTCATGATGTACTCTGCATAGAAGTTAAATAAGCAGGGTGACAATATACAGCCTTGACATCCTCCTTTTCTGCTTTGGAACCAGTCTGTTGTTCCATGTGCAGTTCTAACTGTTGCTTCCTGACCTGCATACAGATTTTTCAGGAGGCAGGTCAGGTGGTCTGGTATTCCCATCTCTTTCAGAATTTTCCACAGTTTCTTGTGATCCACACAGTCAAAGGCTTTGGCATAGTCAATAAAGCAGTCAATAAATAAAAAAATATTAAGTTTAATTAATTAATATATATTAATATGTGTTTTGTCTTATTAGTGAGCTCTGGCAATATTGACATTGAAATATCTATAACTTTTTAAAATATTACAATTAATTTATGAATATATAAGAAGGGTGATTAATGGCATAATGAAAAATACTGAATAATGGTACCAAATTATTTGGGGGTTCTGAAAAAAACAGAATCTAAGGTCAGATTTAAAAGTTGAGTCAGAATTAATTGGACAAAAAAGAGTGTAAAGATCATTGCTTAAAACTAATATGTAATATACTGTAGTGTAATCACCCTAAATTTGTTATCTTTCAAGTTGGCTTAATGTTCTTTACCTTTTGCATTACATTTTGCATTGGAGAATTGATTTGTCAGTTCTAGAATGCTGATTGAGATTTGATTCAATTCACACATCAATCTGAAGAGTGTTGCATCAAAACAGTATTGAGTTGTCCAACACTGAGCATGGTAAGACCACCTACTTATTTAAATGTTCTTTCATTTTCCAAAATATGGTTGTAGCTTCAAGGGCAGAGGCTTGCACACCTTCTATGATATTTATTCTTTTATTCGAACTGTTTGATGTTATTATAACACTGTTTTAAGTGACTTCTTTTTGCTGATGGAATTATAATTTTATAGTAAGTTACACACAGTAAACCCACTACATTTACTTACTAATTCCAATAGCTTGTCAATACTTAATATTCACAAAAATGCCATCAACAAGAAGAACAAATGCAAGTTATTTATCAATTACTATGGATTTTTACTTTTTTCTTGCCATATTGCACTAGCTGAAGCATTGAGTAAAGTAACAGTTGAAGAGGTGATAATAGCTGTTCTGTTCTTGCTCCCTATCTCTCCAGGAAAGTTTTCAACTATGTACTTAACAGTGGGCTGACTGAGACAAGGAATAAGAAGCCCTTGACAGTTAGAATTACCAGGAGAGAGCAGTATTTCCAAAGCCAAGTTAGGAGGGGATTTTAAGAGCCTGGTTATATACTCCTTGAGATCTGTAGGGTTTTTAAGCAAAACGAGACTTGAAGAATTTGTTGTGATCAATTATTCTTTATTTGTCAAAGGCAACTAATAACAACTCCCTTAGAGACATGTTTTGGAAAGATCAAATACAGAAATAGAGGAGAAGACCTACACTATTTGCACATTTAAAAGTTTTAGTTTCTTTTTTATTCTCCATCTAAAATAAATGAAAATTTGTCATACCAATAGGGTTTAGTAA
Organism: Capra hircus; assembly: GCF_001704415.2. Taxonomy (NCBI): domain Eukaryota; kingdom Metazoa; phylum Chordata; class Mammalia; order Artiodactyla; family Bovidae; genus Capra; species Capra hircus. Next base: position 9,110,596 of record NC_030829.1, on the reverse strand, counting down.
ACACTGAGATGATACACTGTTATTTACCAAATTGCTTGCTTTCCTGTTAAGCTAAAGCTTGATTTATTCACTAGATATAGTCTAGAAAAATGACATGTATCCACATTTACTAGACACTTCTGAATGATTTGCTGTTTGTTTATGAACAGCAAAATCCTTTTATAATGCAAGCACTTAATTTAGAAGTATTAGTCTGGAAACATGGCCTTTCTTATGTAGACTAGAGATTTTATTTAGAATTTTCGCCAGTATTGCATTTCACTTTGTCAGTATAACATAACAGGCTGCTATATTGATTGCATGTCTGCTCTGTCAGCAAATTAACACTTAAAAGAAATATTATCCAGAAACCCATATATATGGAAATAGTAGGTGAGGATAATTATCATTTTAGTAGCACTTGATACTTCACCATCTGAAAAGTGCAAACAACTTTTACCATAAATAAACTTTAAGAGGTGCTAAAAAATAATGCTTGACAGTTACTTGTACTGCAAATTTAGGGAGTGAATAAATCTTTGGGTACTACAACAACAGATAAATACTTTTCCAGAGGTGGCTGAAAAACTGACAGCTTAAAGTGGAATGTTTCTTCAGTGGTCCTGGTGAATTAAAAAAAAAATCAGAACAAGTAGGATACCATGCTGAAATAACTGTAGCTCACTGATCCTCTCAGACCCCACTGTTCCTTCTGAACTTTCCTCTAAGATTAGTTTTTGTTTTTCTTTTTTTTTTTGTCTCCAAGTGACTAGCCAAGAAACATCACTTCTCTATTTACTCTCAAGTGATTAAAGAAGAAGGGCATTGGTCACTTCTATCCATTAGAACAGTCTCAATGTAATAATTCAGATGTCTAGTTCTCCAAAATAAATTAAAGCTTCTCTTTTCAACCAGCTCCAGCTCAAGGATGGTGGAAAACCTGATGAGAATAGAGGACAAGTTTGACCTTTTCACTACTATTTTTACTTCCTCCAAATTCCCAACTCAGCCTTGGTTCCAGATCCCTCCACTGTTGAACTGGGAAGTCAGGAGAGGGGGAGGTGGGTGGGGTGGGTGGGAATAAAGGAGACAAAATATCTTAATTAGTCCCCTTTGAAAAGTATCTCTCTTACCTTCATGTTCAAGGTTGAGTCTGTTTCCTGCAGGGTGATTTTATAGATTCTTGGAAGAGTCCCCCTTTCTCTAGTGTGGGGATTCTTTGGTGGTACACCCAAATCTCACCTTTCAAGCTACAGCGTCATCTCCTCACAGGCTCTCTTACTTGCGGTTCTACTGTCCACAAAAGCTTATTTATTTCTTTACCTTTTAACAAGGCTTTTTTCTCCATAGGAAGCTTGGACTTTTATTCTGCCACTGGTGCAAGTGAATGGTTTGCCAAATGGCAGACCTTACCTCCACTGACACAAACTATTACTATGCAGCCTCATAACCTCCTCTTACTGGGGTGTGAGTCTGACTCTTCTGGGTACCTCTAGTCCTAACAAACTTGTATCAAGGTCACAATGTAGATCTCTGTTGCCTCTCTTTCTAGGCCGAGGTAAGAAGAAAACAATCCTACTCAAAAACATAATCCCAATAACCGTCTGTATTTATTAGTCATTGTAAAATGCAACAGACAACCAAGTAATCTATACAAGAGTATATTAAATTTAGAAAAAGTAATTTTCCAGAAATTTTCTATAACTTTTACTAATTTTAAAAATGATTTTCATTAATAAGTAAAGGAAGAAGCAGAAGGTTAAGCTAAAAGGACAATGGGTAAGGAAATGGAAAGTAGTAGAGAAAAAAATAGGAAGAGAGAAGGGAGGTGTGGGAGGAAATAGGCATAGCACAAAAAGGAAAAAAAAATGTTAAAAGATTTCACTAATGGAAGTTTTAAAACTGATCAGCTAGACAGATATGGCTTCCTTTACTTTATCGATTATCTATTTCTTCAACCCATTTAAAATTAACTAACAGAGGAGGCAAGATGGCAGAATAGAGGGCTATGAGCTTACCTCTTCTTACAGAAACACAAAAATTACAGCTAATGGCTTAACAACCACCTGGTATGCTATAACATACCAGAAAAGATACTCTATGTCTAAGGAAAAAGAAAAGCCACAGTGAGGTGATAGGAGGGGCACAATCACGAAAAAATCAAATCCCATACTTGCCAGATAGGTGACCCACAAACTGGAAAATAATTATACCACAGAAGTTCCCCCACAAGAATGAAAGTTCTAAGCCCCATGTCAGGCTTCCCAGCCTGAGAGTCTGGCAACAGGAGGAAGAAGAGCACGCAGAGAATGTGGTTTTGACGGCCAATGGTGTTTTATCGCAGCAATTTCATAGGGAAACAGAAACGCCACTCTTAGAGGGCAAACACAGGGTCTCATGTACACCAGAAGCCAGAGAAAAAAGCAGTGACCTCATAAAAGCCTGGGCCAGACTTACCTGCTAGTGTTGGAGGGTCTCCTGCAAAGCTGGAAGGTGGATTGCTGTGGGAATGGGGGTATTGGCAGTGGTGATCTTGGCAAGTGCTCACTGGGTATGCCCTCTTTGAGGTCACAATTTTCTCATCGAGTCCTGGCCCTGCCCAACAGTCTGTAGGCTCTAGTTCTGTCACTCCTCAAGCCAAACAACCAACAGGGTGGGAACATAGCCCCATCCATCAGCAGAGAGGCCGCTTAAAATCTTCCTGAATAAATAGCTGCCCAGTAAACACACTCCCTGACACCGCCCTGCCCACCAGAGAAACAAGACCTAGTCCTACCCACCTCTGGGAAATTACCAGTCTCTCCCACCATGGCAGCCTGCACAAGTCTCTTAGACACTCTCACCCACCACAGGGCACAGAGCAGCAGTAGGAAGAACTACAATCCAGCAGCTAGTGAAACAGAAACCACAATCACAGAAAGGCAGACAAAACTATACAGCAAAGGAATATGTCCCAGATAAAGGAACAAGAGACAACTTCAACAGAGCAAGTCAGTGAAGTAGAGAGAAGCAATCTACCGGAAAAAAGATTCAGAGTAATGATATTAAAGATGATCCAAGATTCTGGAAAAAGAACAGAGGCAGAGATGAAGAAGATACAAGAAATATTTAACAGTGACCTAGAAGAACTAAAGAAAAAACTGCTGAACAATACAATAATTGAATTGAAAAATACACTAGAAGTAATCAATAGAGTAACTGAGGCAGAAGAATGGATAAATGAGCTGGAAAAAAGAATGGTGGAAATCGCTGCCATAGAACAGAATAAAAAGAAATGAAGATAGTCTCAGAGACCTTTGAGACTATTAAGTGCACCAATATCTGCATTATAGGGGTTCCAGAAGAAGAAGAAACAGATAAAGAGCCTGAGAAAATATTTGAAGAAATAATATTAACTGCTGAAAATTTCCCTAACATGTAAAAGGAAATAGTCACTCAAACTCAGGAAGTGCAGAGAATACCAGGCAGGATAAACCCAAGGAGGAACATAGTAATCAAACTGACAAAAATTAAAGATAAAGAAAAAATATTGAAAGCAACAAAGAAAAAGCAACAAATAACATACAACGGAATTCCCATAAGATTTTAGCTAATTTTCCAGCACAAAATTTGCAGGCCAGAAGTGGGTGGCACAATGTAATTGAAGTAATAAAAGGGAAGAAACTACAACCAAGAATACTCTAGACAGCAAGGCTCTCATTCAGATTTAATAGAGCAATCAAAAGCTTCACAGATAAGCAAAAGATAAGAGAATTCAACACCACCAGACCAGCTTTGCAACAAATGATAGAGGAACTTCTCTAGATAAAAAACAGAAGGCCACAACTAGAAACAAGAACATTATAAATGAAAAAGCTCACTGGTAAAGACACACATACAGTAGGGAGGAAATCATCTGCACACAAATAGGACATCAAAACTTGCAGTGTGGGACTTCCCTGGCAGTCTAGTGGTTTAAACTTCACCTTTCAACACAAGGGGTGTGCATTCAGTTTCTGGTTGGGATCCCACAAGCCAAATGGCCAAAAAAAAACCACAAAACATAAGCAGCAGAAGCAATACTGTAATAAATTCAATAAATACTTTTAAAATGATCCACATTAAAAAAAAAAGGCAAGACAAGAAAAGAGCACAAATGCAGGATATTGGAAATGCATTTCAAACTAAAAGACCAGAAACTTAAAACAATCTTATTTACCTATAGACTATTATATCAAAACTTCATGGTAATCGCCAACCAAAACTCTACAATAAATACATAAACAAAAAGAAAAAGGAATCCAACCACAACTTTAAAATTGGTTATCAAATCACAAAAGAAGAGAATAATAAGAAAGCAAAGAAAAGAAAACTACAAAAACAAATCCAAAACAATTAATGGAGCAGGAATAAGAACACGCATATCAATAATTACCTCAAACACAAATGGATTAAATGCTCCAATCAAAACACATAGACTGGCTGAACTGATACAAAAGTAAGACCCATGTATATGCTGCCTACAGGAGATCTACTTCAGATTTAGGGACACATAGAGACCGAAAGTGATGGGATGGAAAGAGGTATTCTGTGCAAATGTGAATCAAAAGAAAGGTGGAACAGCATACTCATATCATACGAATAGACTTAAGATAAAGACTAGTACAAGAGACAAGAAGGTCACTATCTAGTAATGAGAAGATCGATCCAAGAAGAAGATACAACTGTAAACATATATGCATCCAACATAGGAGTACCTCAATATATGAGGTAAATATTGGGTTGGCCAAAAAGTTCCTTCAGGTTTCCTGTGATGGCGGTGCAGAAACGTGGCGGCTGTGACCGCAGTGCAGAAACGTGGCGGCTGTGACCACGGCACAGAAACGCGGCTGAGAGGAGCTACCCCAGGTCCAAGATGTTATAAGAAAACGTGAAAAACTTTGACCAAGCCCAATACTGACAACCATAAAAAGAGCAATCAACAGTAACACAATAATAGTGGTAGACTTTAACACCCCACTTTCATCAATAAACAGATCATCCAGAGAGAAAATTGATAAGGAAACATAGGCCTTCAATGACACATTAGACCAGATAGACTTAATCAATATTTATAGAGTATTCTATCCAAAACAGCAGAATACACATTCTTCTTAATTGCACATGGAACATTCTCCAGGACTAATCACATGCTGACCACAAAGCAAGCCCTAGTAAATATAATAAAACCGAAGTCATATCAAGCATCTTTTCTGAACATAATACTATGCTTTGAGGTTAGAAATCAAACACAAGAAAAAAAACTGTAAAACAGGCAAACACAGGGAGGCTGAACAATATGCAACTTAACAACAGATGGATCACTGAAGAAAACAAAGAGGAAATTTTAAAAAATTACCTAGAGACAAATGAAAATGAAAGCATGGTGATCCAACACCTGTGGGATGCAGCAAAAGCAGGTCTCAGGAAAGAGAAAAATGTCAAATAAACAACCTAACCTTACAGCTGAAACAACTAGCAAAGAACAAACAAATGGGCCAAAGAACTAAATAGACATTTCTCCAAAGAAGACATATGGATGGCTAACAAACACATGAAAAGATGCTCAACATCACTCATTATCAGAGAAATGCAAATCAAGACCACAGTAAGGTACTATTTCACACCAGTCAGAATGGCTGCAATCCAAAAGTCCACAAGCAATAAATACTGGAGAGGGTGTGGAGAAAAGGGAACCCTCTTACACTGTTGGTGGGAATGCAAACTAGTACAGCCACTTTGGAGAACAGTGTGGAGATTCCTTAAAAAACTGGAAATTGAACTGCCTTATGACCCAGAAATCCCACTGCTGGGCATACACACTGAGGAAACCAGAATTGAAAGAGACACATGTACCCCAATGTTCATTGCACCACTGGTTTATAATAGCCAGGACATGGAAGCAACCTAGATGTCCATCAGCAGATGAATGGATAAGAAAGCTGTGGTACATATACACAATGGAGTATTACTCAGCCATTAAAAAGAATACATCTGAATCAGTTCTAATGAGATGGATGAAACTGGAGCCAATTATACAGAGTGAAGTAAGGCAGAAAGAAAAACACCAATACAGTATACTAACACATATATATGGAATTTAGAAAGATGGTAATGATGACCCTGTATATGAGACAGCAAAAGAGACACAGATGTGTAGAGTGGACTTTTGGACTCAGAGGGAGAGGGAGAGGGTGGGATGATTTGGGAGAATGGCATTGAAACATGTATACTATCACGTAAGAAACGAATTGCCAGTCTATGTTCAATACAGGATACAGGATGCTTGGGGCTGGTACATGGGGATGATCCAGAGAGATGTTATGGGGGGTTCATGTTTGGGAACTCATGTACACCCGTGGCAGAATCATGTCAATGTATGGCAAAACCAATACAGTATTTTAAAGTAAAATAAAGTAAAAATAAAAATATAATAATTTAAAAAATAGGGGGAAAGAAATTAAAAAGATGAGAGCAGAAATAAATTAAATAGATGAAGAAAACAATAGAAAAGATCAGCGAAACTACTGAAGGCTGGATCTTTGAAAAGATTAAATTAAGAAACATTTAGCCAGACTTATCAAGAAAAAGAAGGAAAATGCTCACTCAAATCAATAAAATTAAAAATGAGAAGTTACAACTGATGTCACAGAAATACAAAGGATCATAATAGACTACTACAAGTAACTTGTACATGTGTACATGCTCAGTCACTTAGTCATTCCATCCTCTTTGCAACCCCATGGACTGTAGCCACTAGGCTCCTCTGTCAATGGAAGTTCCCAAGAAAGGAATTCTGGAGTTGGTTGCCATTTCTTACTCCAGGGGATCTTCCTGACCCAGAGACTCAATCGAAATCTCTTGCATCTCCCACACTGGCAGGTGGATTCTTTACCCACCACCGGGGAAGCCTACTTACTATATTTGGAAGAAATGGAAAAATTCTTAGAAGGTACAATCTCATTAGAGTCAAATAGGAAGAAATATAAAATATGAGCAGATCAATCACAAGTACTGGAATAGAAACTGATTTAAAAACTCCCAACAAAGAAAAGTCAAGGACAAGATGGCTTAACAGGCAAATTCTACCAAACATTTAGAGAAGAGCTAACATCTATTCTTCTGAAACTATCCCAAAAAATCACAGAGGAAGGAACACTACCAAACTCATTCTAGAATGCCACCATCGCCTTTTACAAAAATTAGAAAAAGATATCACAAAAAAGAAAATTATAGGCCAATATCACTGATGAACATAAATGCAAACATTCTCAACTAAATACTAGCATCCAGTAATACATTAACAGAACCATACACCATGATCAATTATAGAAATTATGTTAGACAAAAAGCAAATTCAAGCAGTTTTCTTATTTTTGTTCAAAATGAGTTGTAAAGCAGTGGAGACAACTCACAACATCAGCAATGCATTTGACCCAGGAACTACTAACAACAGGGCAGTGGTGGTTCAAGAAGTTCTGTACGAGAGCCTTGAAGATAAGGAGCAGAGTGACCAGCCATCAGAAGTTGATGACTGAGAGCCATCATTGAAGCCAAACTTCTTACAAGTATACAAGAAGTTTCCAAAAAACTCAGCGTCTAATACTCTATAGTGGTTTGGAATTTGAAGCAAATTAGAAAGGTGAAAAAGCTTAATAAGTGGGTGCCTCATGAGCTGGCTGTCAATCAAAAACATTGGTTTTGAAGTGTCGTCTTCTCTTATTTATGCAACATCAATGAACAATTTTTGATTGGATTGTTACATACAATGACAAGTGGTGTAACAACCAGTGATGATCAGCTCAGTGGTTGAACTGAGAAGAAGCTCCAAAGCACTTTGTAAATCCAAACTTGCACCAAAAGAAAGGTCATGGTCACTGTTTGGTGGTCTGCTGCCCATCTGATCCCTTATAGCTTTCTGAATCCCAGTGAAACCATAACATCTGAGAAGTATGCTCAGCAAACAGATGAGATGCTCCAAAAATTGCAACACCTGTAGCCTGTACGAGTCAACAGAAAGGGCCCAATTGTTCTGCACAACAACATCTGACTGCAGGTCACACAATCAACACTTCAAAAGATGAAAGAATTGGGCTATGAAGTTTTGCTTCACCTGCCATATTTACTCAACCAACTACCACTTGTTCAAGCATTTCAACAACTTTTTGCAAGGAAAATGCTTCCACAGCCAGCAGGATACTGAAAATGCTTTCCAAGAGTTCATTGTATCTTGAAGCACAGATTTTTATGCTACAGCAATAATCAAACTTATTTCTCATTGCCAAAAATGTGATGATTGTAATGGTTTCCATTTTGACTAATAAAGATGTGTTTGAGCCTAGTTATAATGATTTAAAATTCACAGTCAAATACCATAATTACATTTACATCAACTTAATATACATCAATAATAAAAGATCAGAAAGAGAATTAAAGAAACAATCTCATTTAACATCACATCAAGAAGAATAAAATACCTAGGGATAAACCTATCAAAGGAGGCAAAAGACTTCTACCAGAAAACTATAAGACACTGACAAAACAAACTGAAGTTGACACAAACAAATGGAAACATAAGCCACGTTCTTGGATGGAAAGAATCAACATTATCAAGATGGCTATACTACCCAAGGCAATCTACAGATTCAATGCAATCCCTGTCAAATTACCAATCACATTTTTCACAGAACTAGACTAAAAAAATCTTCAAATTAGTATGGAGACATGGAAGACCACAAATAACCAAACCGATCTTAAGAAAAATGGACCTGGAGGAATGAGGATCCCTTACTTCAGTCTATACTACAAAACTTCAGTCATTGAAATAGTGTGATACTGGCACAAAAACAGAAATATAGATCAATGAAACAGGTCAGAAATCCCAGAAATAAATCCACATACCTATGGCCAGTTAATCTATGACAAAGGAGGGAACACTACACAATTGAGAAAAGACAGAGTCTTCAATAGATGGTGCTAGGGAAGCTGGACAGTAAAAGAATGAAGTTAGGATATTTTTAATACCATACACAGAAATAAATTCAAAATGGATTAAGGACCTAAATGTGAGACTGGATATTATAAAACCCTTAAGAGGAAAATACAGGCAGAGCACTTTGTGAAATAAATTGCATCAAGATCTTCTTTGACCCATCTCCTAGAGTAAAGGAAATAAAAATGAAAATATTAAGCTTTTGCACCAAAGGAAACCATAAACAAAAAGAGAACCCATAGGATGGGAGAAAATATATTCAAACAATGAGATGAACGAGGGATTAATTTCCAAGATTTACAATTTGTGAAGCTCAATATAAAAACTAAAAATAAATAATTGGACAGAGGACCCAAGAGACATTTCTCCAAAGAAGACATACAGATGGCCAATAAGCACATGAAAAGATGTTCAATATTGCTAATTATTAGAGAAATGCAAATCAAAGTTACAATGAGGTATCACTTCACATGGGTTGTAACAGTCATCATTAAAAAGTCTAAAAATAACAAATACTAGAGAGGGTGTGGAGAAAAGGGAACCCTCTTACCCCGTTGATGGGAATGTAAACTGGTACAGATATTATGGAGAACAGTATGTAGGTTCCTTAAAATAGTAAAATAGAGCTACCATATAAGCCAGCAATCCAGAGGGAAACATGGTTCAAAAGCATACATGCACTCTAACATTCCTGTAGCATTTTTTACAATAGCCAAGATGTGGAAGCAAGCAAACTGGCTATTAACAGCTGAATGGATAAAGAAGATGTCATGTATACACAAACACAAACACATACACACACACACACACACACACAAACACGATGGAATATTACTCAGTCATCAAAATGAGTGAAATAATGCCATTTTCAGCTACATGAATGAACCTGAAAATTATCATACTAAGTGCATAACCTAAGTTAGAGAAAGACAAATATATGATATCATTTATATGTACTCAATAGGCTAGCAAAATTGGAAAACTCAGCAGTGGCCACAGGACTGGAAAAGGTCAGTTTTCATTCCAGTCCCAAAGAAAGGCAATGCCAAAGAATGCTCAAACTGCAGCATAATTGCACTCATCTCACACGCTAGTAAAGTAATACTCAAAATTCTCCAAGCCAGGCTTCAGCAGTACGTGAACCGTGAACTTCCTGATGGTCAAGCTGGTTTTAGAAAAGGCAGAGGAACCAGAGATCAAATTGCCAACATCCGCTGGATCATGGAAAAAGCAAGAGAGTTCCAGAAAAACATTTCTGCTTTATTGACTATGCCAAAACCTTTGACTGTGTGGGTCACAACAAACTGGAAAATTCTGAAAGAGATGGGAATACCAGACCACCTGACCTGCCTCCTGAGAAACCTGTGTGCAGATCAGGAAGCAACAGTTAGAACTGGACGTGGAACAACAGACTGGTTCCAAATAGGAAAAGGAGTACGTCAAGGCTGTATATTCTCATGCTGCTTATTTAACTTATATGCAGAGGATATCATGAGAAACACTGAGCTGGAGTAAGCACAAGCTGGAATCAAGATTTCTGGGAGAAATATCAATAACCTCAGATATGCAGATGACACCACCCTTATGGCAGAAAGTGAGGAAGAAGTAAAGAGCCTCTTGATGAAGGTGAAAGAGGAGAGTGAATAAGTTGGCTTGAAGCTTAACATCAGAAAACTAAATCATGGCATCTGGTTTCATAATTTCATGGGAAATAGATGGGAAAACAGTGGCTGACTTTATTTTTCTGGGCCCCAAAATCCCTGCGGATGGTGATTGCAGCAATGAAATTAAAAGATGCTTATTCCTTGGAAGCAAAGTTATGACCAACATATTAAAAAGCAAAGACATTACTTCGGCAACAAAGGTCCGTTTAGTCAAGGCTATGGTTTTTCCAGTGATCATGTATGGATGTGAGAGTTGGACTGTGAAGAAGGCTGAGCACCGAAGAATTGATGCTTTTGAACTGTGGTGTTGGAGAAGACCCTTGAGAGTCCCTTGGACTGCAAGGAGATCCAACCAGTCCATCCTAAAGGAGATCAGTCCTGGGTGTTCTTTGGAAGGACTGATGTTGAAGCTGAAACTCCAATACTTTGGCCACATGATGCAAAGAGCTGACTCATTTGAAAAGACCCTGATGCTGGGAAAGATTGAGGGCAGGAGGAGAAGGGGTCGACAGAGGATGAGATGGTTGGATGGCATCACCAACTCGATGGACATGGGTTTGGGTGGACTCCAGGAGTTGGTGATGGACAGGGAGGCCTGGCGTGCTGTGATTCATGAGGTCACAAAGAGTCAGACACGACCTAGTGACTGAACTGAACTGAATGTGCAGAAATAATCTAAAAAACACAATGCAACTGAACTTACAAAAGAGAAACAGACTCAATCGCTTGGAGAAAGAACTTATGGCTACAAGAGGGGAAAGGTTTGGGAGGGTGGGTTGGGAATCTGGGATTAACATATATATCCTATTATTCCCAGGTGGCTCAGCAGTAAATAATCTGCCTGCTAATGCGGGACATGTGGGTTCGATCCCTGGGTTGGGAAGAGCTCCTGGAGAAGGAAATGACAACCACTCCAGTATTCTTGCCTGGAGAATCCCACGGACAGAGGAGCCTGGTGGGTTACAATCGATGGTGTCACAAAGAGTCAGATATGACTGAATGACTAAACAATAACAAATATACAAAACAGATAACCAACAAGGACTACTATATAGTGCAAAGAACTCTGCTCAATACTCTTGAATAACCTAAATGAGAAAAGAATTTGAAAAAGAATATATAATGCATATATATGTCAAACAATTTGCTGTCCACCTGAAATGAACACAAAATTGGTGTTTAACTAAATTTCAATATAAAATGAAAATTTTAAATTTTTCTAAAAAATAAAAAATTAACATTCTCACCTAAGCTTAGGGAGAAATTGTCTCCATGGAAACCATCTAAACATGCATGGAAGTGTTAAACCAAGTATACCTTAAAGAATACACAGACACTCAACGCAGCTTGTGGGAAATGAAAATCTTCTTTTAAGATTTTAACTGCATAGCCATGAGTTATTTTAGCAATTGTGAATGATTTATCAAAAATATTTTAAATGAAAGATCATATATTATTTAAGAAATTCATTTGATGTTTTTCAAATATGCTTAATATATTCAATGTAACTCTTTAATTTGGTTTTTAAAAGATGATTTATAAATGTGTACCATAAAAATGTATACCATCAAATATGGCATTGACTAAAAATAAACTTGATAATAAAATCTCCAAAGTGATTAATTTTCTCAGTAAGCACAAGCACATAAAATATGCTGTCCTGCAAATATGTTCTCCCCTTCTGAGGTTGACCTTTTGCTCTCTGAGTGGTATTTATTATGATCATGAGTTACTGAATTTTATGTAGTGTAAAATACCAATTTTGGCTCTGTTGTATTTGCTTCATTCAGTATTATCAATTTTCATACAATGAATTTAAAACTCTATTCATACTGGCATAGATAGTCAATATCCCCAATTATTCTAAAGCAAAAAATCCATGGGTTATTCCCCTCCTTTTACTCTCCCAAATTAATTTTTGGATTTAGGATCATACAAGGGATCAGACTGCCACATAAAATGAACAAGCCAGTATCAAATTGTACTACTAATTCCAAGAATACAAATAGTTTAAAAGAAGAGGAAAGGCAGGGAGACATCTAGGGCCTCTGATGCTATGCAATTCCTTTTTTTCAGCATCAAGACACTCTCTGGGTCAAGATAAACATATGGGTCAAATGCAAGGTGTGAAGTAATGACAGGTCTCCATATAATACTCAGAGCACCCAGAACTTAGAATGGTGCCTGTCCTACAGTTGAAGCTCAGTGAATATCTGTTGGATGAATGGAGCACAGAGAAGCTCAATAATTCCTCTACATCCTGTGGTTGGTAGGAAGGCAGGATATGAACCCAGTAACCCTAACTCAGAGCTCAAAGATTAACCAAATAAGCATTATGTTAAATCTGTCTCAATAATGCACATCCCTAAAATCAGCAACTTTAATTATATCCTCAGTATGGAATTAAAGATATGGGCAAACTTGGCTAGGATAAGAACAATATTGATTTTTTTTTCCAGTTTTAATGTTTTCTTCAATGTAAAGCTAACCTTAGTGTTTCAAAATGAAATGTTTTTAGGTGAATATTTTAAGGCAGACTTCAGCATGTTTTCTAATCTTATGCAGAAGTCACATGTACATTAGTATAAAGAATAATTATTAATAATCTACAATCTGAATGTTTGTATGGAAAAGAGAACAAGATCTGGAGAACGGAAAGATAGAGTTGCTTCATATTAATATAGTTTAACAGATGACTAATATTTCTATAAACCAGCTTTATATTCAGTGTTTAAGCTGGTTTTCCAAAGTGCAAAACAAAGATGACAATATTACATTCATAAGAGCAATGTTTCCTGTGTCATAAGTCAGTGTGATACTTCCTGGCCTATCTGATGCACTTCTTATGAAGGTTGTACTTATTCTGCCTGTTGAGGTGAAAGATGTAATAATAAAACTGTCATGGGTAGGAAACTGTCCTAAAACTGCATTATAAAATGCTGCTGAATGAAGTGGGCTCTTGTCCTTTCTTCAATCATGACCAGCACTGGAGTTACCAAGCTGAAGTCTTAGCAAAGCATTTGTAGGCATCTCTAGGCTAGCTGCACCTGCTCAGCTAAATATTTTTTGCAAAGGAAAGAGAGATCAAATTTGAGACTAGAGACAGGCATATACATTGGGAGCTGTAATTAATAATAATATGAGTAATGACAGCAATGTTCATGATGATGATAAGGCCTGCAATTATTCCCACCATTAACACAGCAGTTTATCCATGCCTGGCACTGTGCTGATGGGTTAGAGTACCTGACTTAATTTGTACCTTTGGGGCTGGATATTATTAAAACTATTTCAATAATGAGGAAACCAAGAAAATAAATAATAGCAGTGGATTGAAAGCCATACATAAAATTAATATCAGGAGTCCAATGGATATAAATAAGTATTTGAATAAATACATACATACATAGGGGAGAGAGAAAGTTCTTCCTTAAAGAAGAATTCCAAAAGTAGAAGGAATAATGGAATAAAAAATTGTAAGTAGAACTCCATGTTAATGATAGCTAGGGGCATGATTTAATGATGGATGATAAAATTAGTTGGCGAAAGTCTGAGGAGAAACATGATATTTGCTAGTCTCAAAGTATATCGTCAATATATTTATTAATTGCAAAGGGGGAAATAAAAAATTTACAGTGGAGAAACTCAATAAGCACCACTTATACCAAGTGATAGTAGTAATATAACCAGTAATGAAACATATTGACAACGTGTTACCTGATTTAATATACTTAAAAGGACATGCGCTTCTGTGGTATTATTTTTAAAAGATACAATTTTCATTTACTCATGAGAAATGTCCAAGTTCACTTTAATTGAAGGATAGCCTACAACAGTACTGTCCAGTTCTCTTCAAAAATGTCAAATTTATAAAAGATAATGGAAAGTAAGTATCACAGATTGGAAGGAGAAACTAAATGCCAATTCAGGATCCTGGAACAGAAAAACAGATCTTAATAATGGGTGAAATCCAAATAAAGTCTTTAGTTGACAATATTTGTGCAGACAAAAGATTTCCTAGTTCCTATCATTGTACCTGGGATATGCAAGAAGTTGACATTAAGAGAAGCTGGTTAAGGGTATATGGGTTATCCATATACTCTACCAGAGCCTGGCTCCTCTGTCCATTGGATTATCCCGGAGGGCTACACTGCATGCGATCACAAAAGAGTTGGACATAACTTAGAGACTAAACAACAACAACAAGAAGACATTATGCTAAGTAAAACAATTCTGTCACAGAAGATGAAATACTACATGATACCACTTAAACAAGGAATCTAAAAAGTGAAACTCTTGGAAGTGGAGAGTAGAATGGTGGTTATGGGGGAGGTGGAATGAGGAGGTACTGGTCGAACAGAACAAAATTTCAGCCACGCAAGATAAAGGAGTCCTAGAGGTCTTCTGCATAGCATGGCGCCTATAGTTAACAAACAGTATTGTATAAGTAAAATTTGCCAGGAGGATAGAGCAAAGTATGTCATGTTCTTATCATATACAAATAAAAATAAAGACAGAAGAAATTCTGGTAGGAAGTGGATGCTTATGATCTTGATTGTGGTGATGGTTTCACAGCCTATGCTTATCTCCAAACTCATAAAACTGTATACATTAAATATGAACTTTTCATATGTCAATGATATCTCAATAAAGTGGTCTTAACAAATAACCAATCAAACAAAGTGTCAACCAAGAAAATCCAAAAGTCTAAGTTCTAATAAAAGCTGTGAAACTTGAGTTGTTTAGAACACTGTGTAACTCCAAATCTGATGAAATTACTAGCGATAACCTACAAAACACAAAAACAGATCTGGTAGATAAAGTTCTAGCTATAAATGAAAATCCTCATCAGGAAGAGACCACCCTAATTAATCTGTGATCTGTCCTGGATCTCTCTGATTACTAGGAGATAGAATACAACCCAATTTCTTTATTCAGATCACCATCCGTAATTCCTCTGATTCTCAGGTTTTCAGGGATCTGTTCGTAAGTTATTGTGTCTCAGCCCTTCAGCAAACAAAACGAGTTCGTTCATGGATTCATGAACACCTAACTTCACTCATTGATTGAGAACCTTCCGTGTGATAGTTCTGTAAGTAGTACGTGAATACAAAAGTTGTTTTTGTGTTCTAGTGGGAAAATACAGAAACTGAGAGATAGCTACAGTCACATGCTGTTAAGTGCTATAATATACTGATATTATGTTGAATAGTATTAAGAGCTACAATGTTATGGACCAGCTCGGTGGTGGTACTTAGCAGAGAAGATTTCTTAAATATAAGCTAAGCATCAGGGAACATTTCCTATTAGAGGGGCCATCTAAGAGGTGAAGAAGGTCATTATCTAACCTTTCTCCTCTCAGTTATGTAGCATGATTGTCAGAAGATGGCATGGTTTTGGATTTAATAGTTCAGGTGTGAGTCACTTAAGGGGCAGAGTAAATTAAATGTAAGAATATTAAGAACTGGGGCATCAGACATTGAACAGATGTTGCGTGAGTAAAAGTAGAATTACCCAGAGTCAGGGTAGGACCTGAAATGGAATCCATGACAGCAATCCAGGAGACTAAGAACTGATCAATCCAGCTGATGACCTGAGGTTAAATGAGTCAGAGGTTAAAGGGTAGAGGGTGGTATCTTTAGAATCCAATGTATCCTTTTGCTTGAAGGTGGAGGAGAAAAGGTCTAGAACTTTAATGTGTAATACTGTGGACACCAGCCATTTTGGGCCATTCAATTTTAATTAATAAAGTAAAACTTAAAAATTACTTCTTAAGTTACACCAGACAAGTGTTCCACAGTCACATTTAGCTTGTGGCTACCATGTTGGACCATGGAGTAGGAAATGGCAACCCACTCCAGTATTCTCGCCTGGAAAATTCCATGGGCAGAGGAGCCTGGAGAGCTATAGTCCATGGGGTCACAAAGAGTCAGATGCGACTGAGAGCCTGTGCACACATCACAGTGGGCAGCATGGAAATACAGACAACACGTCCATCATAGCACAAAACCCTCCAGCGAAAACACCAGTGAAAAATTCCAATCGGCCTCCAGAGCCTGGGGAAGATGAAGTACAAACTCATGAGCAGCACAAGCCTGGGATATCTTCAGGAGGCAAATGCCCTCATTAGAGAAAAACATAGATGTTAATACCAGGAGGAGAGAAATCTCAAGCTGTTACGGAGGGGAAAAGCGGGTGTCTTTGGGCTCCATTTAAAGTCTTGGGATGGAGGAGCTAGGGACACAAGACACAAAGACTTAGAAGAGTTTGGGCCAGGAGGTGAGGGAGGAAAGAGCCCAGCAGAGGACAGAAAGACTGACAAGGATGTTGAGGATGATAGGATGTGCCCAAATTAATTTATCTCAGGATTATTGTGATGTAAAGGGCTCAGATCTAAACTGAGAGCCCTCCCAGGGGAGGCATCTTCCATGTGAATAGAGCCATACCCTCTCTGCATGTTAAACTATAACAGCCTTTCCTGGGGACAAGGTAATCATTGAAAAGTGTCAGTCTCTCTACCAAGACTGCTCTCAGGGGGTTAGCCAAAAGCCACAAAGGCTCCCAAGCCTCCTGTCAAATGCTTTAGATTGATCAGAAATACGGTTCATTTGGTAAGTTAAAAAACACACAGATACTTCTTAATCATGAATGTTTAATATTATAGAGAACTGAATTAAGACACTGTAAATTCTATTTAATGCTTGGAGATTATCTGAATTTACTCATGTCATTAGCCTGGAAAACCTTGCAAGATACTTCCCCTCAAAATCATTTGATGCCTTTTGTTTTATTTTTTTCAACATTCAGTGACTTATCAAATTTTTATTGAATCTCTCTTTGTGAAGGGCTTTGTGCTGAATATTTTTCACTTGGATAATCTTACTTAATTCTCACAATAGCCTCATGGGAGTATCACTATGCCCACTTGAGAGAGGAGGAATGTGAGGGTCGGAGGTAAGTTAATTCCTTACCTCTTCTAAGTAGAAACAACTACGTAGGATCTTCTATGTAGAAACGACTCATGATTATGACTCAGGTAGTCTTGATTCAAAAGTATATAACCCATTTATCCATTCAGTGAACAAATGTTCTGTTGTTGCTGTTTTTGTTTTGTTTTGTTTTTGAGTGCAAATCATACATGCCAAGCCTTGTTCTAAGTGCTGGAGATATACCAGTGAACAAAATGGAGCCCTGCTGTCTGTAAGAGTCAACAGATGAATTTAAAAAGATAGATACATTAAAAAAGATAGTGTCTGTGAGGTTAAGAGTTGTGAAGAACATGAAGAACATACGAGAGGTAAACTGTTGGAAGGGGTAATATTTTATGTAAGTGAAAAAAACTCTCAGAGGAGTTTACGTGTAAGCAGAGACCTGAAAGGAAGAAAGGAGTGAACTATGAACCCACTGGGGAAAGTGGGTATGCGGCAGAGAAAAGGCAGGCCAGGGTGGGTGGAAATCAGAGAATAACAGGAAGCAGAGGAGCAGACATAGAGAGATAAGGGGGTTGGGAACACTGGCATCTTATAAGCCATTCTAAGGGCTCTGGATTTCCTGAGAGGGACTGGAGCCCTTGGGGGGTTTGCGCAGAGGGTACAGTGATGGATGACATATCTCAAGTAGCCTCCCTCTGGCTGTCCTGATGAGAACTGAATCACGGGAGTAGACATGAAAGAAGAGACCACTGTAGAGTAACTGTAGTCATCCACAGAGGACCCAATGCTCAGGCCAGCCCTGAGGAGCAAATGGCAACCTGCTCCAGCACACTTGCCTGGGAAATCCCATGGACAGAGGACTGCGGTGGGCTACAGTCAGTGGGGTCACAAAGAGTCGGACACAACTGAGCACGTGTGCACGCCAGCTGCGAAGGATGAGAAGAGGTCATTTCTAGACACGCCATGAAGGTTGAATAGAGATGATACTGCAGATGGATTGAATGAGGAGAGAGAAAAACAAGAATCAAAGTTGACTCCAAGTTCTAAACTGATCTAAACCGAGAACTGTCTGGTTTGATGATTTATAAAGATGGGGAAAACAGTGGAATCATGTATAGTGATGAGAGGACATCAGGATACTGTCAAAGGGATTATGGCCCTATCATTATAAGTAATAAAAAATCTCAATTAACTCACTAGGGGAAACTTTCTCTGACATAAATCATACCAATGTTTTCTTAGGTCAGTCTACCAATACAAAAAAAAAAAAAAAAAAAGAAAGCGAAAAGAAATAAAGGGGACCTTGCCAAACTTGTAAGCAAAGAAACCATTAATGAAATAAAATGACAACCTACAGAATGGGAGAAAATATTTGCAAATGATGTGACCAACAAGGACTTAATTTCCAAAATATGCAAACAACTCATGCAATTCAGTAACACAAAAAACAAACAATCCATCAAAAATTGGGCATAAGATCGTAAATGGATATTTCTCCAAAGGAGTAACATGGATGGCCAATAAGTACAAGAAAAGATGCTTAACACTGCTAATTGCTAGAGAAATACAAATAAAAACTACAATGAGGTGCCACCTCACACTGGTCAGAATGGCCATGGTTAAAATGTCTACAAGTAACAAATGCTGGAGAAGATGTGGAGAAAAGAGAACCCTCCTACACTGCTGGTAGGAATGTAAATTGGTGCAGCCACCATGGAAAACAGTTATGGAGGTTCTTCAAAAATCTGTAAATACAGTTGCCATTTGATTTAGTAATCCCACTCCTGGACATATATCTTGACAAAGCTATAATTTGAAAGGATACATGTACCCCTGTGTTCATGGCAACACTGTTTAAAATAGCCAAGACACAGAAACACCCTAAATATTCATCAACAGATGAATAAAGATGTGATATATAGATAGTGTGTATACATGTGTGTATATATACATACATATTCACACATATATACACACATACATGTATGTATACATATATATATACATGTATGAACACAGTGAAATATTACTCAGTCATAAAAATGAAATAATGCCATTTGCAGCTACATGGATGGACCTAAAGATTATCATACTAAGGGAAGTAAGTCAGAAAGAGAAAGAAACACTACACAACATCATTGATATGTAGAATCAAGAATATGAAACAAATGAACTTATCTATGAACAGAAACAGACTCAGAGACATAGAGAATCAACTTGTGGTTGTGGAGGGGATGGGGGGTGAGTGATGGACTGGATCCTGGGATTAGTAGATGCATACTGTTATATACAGAGTAGATAAACAACAAGATCCTACTGCATAGCACAGGGAACTCTACACAATATCCTAAAATAAACAATAATGGGAAAGAATATGAAAAATAATATACATACATATATATGTATATATCATATAGATATGAACAACTGAATCATTTTGCTGTATACAAGAAACTAACACAACATCAAAAATCAATTGTATTTCAATAAAATAATTTTTTTAAAAAACAGGATTTAAGTGCTCTTTACCTAAATGAACCATGTTATGCTGCCTGTGGTTGGAATGATGGCTTCACTCTATGAAATTCTCAGCAACTCAGGCTCCTTTTAGCACGGGTGGGTATGAGCTTCATCTTCAAGTTTGCAAGTGTGCATACTCAATCCAGTCACTAGAAAAGATTAAAAAGGAAAGAATGAAATAGAACATAGTGTTCATGACAGTACTTCATTCAGTGAAAAATAAATTAAAAAGTTCTCTGAATTTGTCACATGATACTTCACCTGATATATCATTGGCGAGAATATAATCACATTGACATACACAAATGCAAGACCTGCAAGAACATATTGATAGATAGATAGATAGACAGATAGATAGACAGATATGTATATATACAAATAACATATGCATATATTTCTAAATGGGTATATGCCTAACCGTGAAGTCAGTTACTGTGGAAGAGGAAGACATATGCAGAAGGAAAGGCAGAGGGAACTGCAAACTTTATGAACCACTGCAGAGAACAACATTAGACCTGGGAGATTATCTATCTACCTATCGTACCTATCTATCTATTGCTCAATCTATCAATCAATCAATTGCAGAAAGCAGACCAAAGGGATGGGATTACTTTTCTTAAGGGCATATGTAAAACATGGGTAGTATTTTCTAAATGAGGGTACAGTCCTTACTGAGCACATTACCCATTTCCATTATCTCAAATAAATTCAACTTTTAAAAGTCTATCATTTCAGCTGTTTTTTTTTTCATGTACTGTATTTACAGATGAGAGGGAAGAGCCAAAATAAGTTCATACAACTCAGATATCAACCTTAAAGATCTTAGATGAGGGCAGAAAAAGACGTCTAATTCAATATTCCCAAATCTGTGTTTGTTTTGAGGTGAAACCTCACAAGCACTATACATGATGACTCAATAAACACACACACATACATACTTGCAAACATATTTAACTGAAGAAGAAGTTGCATTAAATAGTATTTGTCTTTATCAGGAGAGATACATGCTTGTATTTTTCCTTTCCTTTCCTCTTCATCTCTTCCCTTTCACTTTCTTATTTCCTTTCCTTCATTTCCCTTTTTTTTACTTTTCCAGTAAATTTATTCCATTAAAATGGTAAACATATAGACCAATGGAATAAAGGAGTCCAGAAATGTGATATGATATATATATAGCCACATATATAATCAATTCATTTTCTGCAATAGGGCAAAGGTAATTCAATGGAGAAATGACAGCCTTTTCAACAAGTGGGGCTGGGAGAAATGAATATTCATAAGCCAAATGAATGAATCACAATTCATATATCACACTTTATACAAAAATTAACTCCAAGTGGATCATAAACCTAAACATAAAACCTGAAACTATATAACTTCCTGAAGAAACCATAGGAGAAAATCTTTTTAACCTTGAGTTGAACAAAGACTTCTAAGATATAGTACAAAAAAGAGGTGCTCAAAATACACTGAATTTCAGTAAAATTAAGAGAAGCTGCTCTTTAAAAGACTGCTAAGATAATTAAAACAGGCCACAAACCAGGAGAAAATGTTTGCAAATAATATACCTAATAAAGGACTTGTATCTAGTATATAAAGACCTGTGAAAACACAACAATAAGAAAATATAACACATTTTTTAGATGAGCAAGATATATATACAAAAACATAGGAAAGCAGACATGTGAATGATAAACAGGGATATGAAAAAGGGCTCCACATCATTAGTCATTAGAGAATGTAAATTAAAATCAGAATAAGCCACTTCCACACATCTATTAGAATGACTAAAATAAAAGGATAAGAAAAATAAACTGATAATTCCAACTGATGGTGAAAACGCACAGCAATAGAAACTCTCAAATTTCCCTGATTCAAATGCAGATATGGTATCTATCCATGCAAAAGACTGGAAACAATTCGAGTATTCCTCAAGCATAGAATGGATAAACCAAACATGGTCCATCTGTACAATGGAATGCTAGTCAGCAGTTCAGTTCAGTTCAGTCACTCAGTCATGTCCGACTCTTTGCGACCCCATGAATCACAGCACGCCAGGCCTCCATGTCCATCACCTATTCCCTGAGTTCACCCAAACTCATGTCTATCAAGTTGATAATGCAATCCAGCCATCTCATCCTCTGTCATCCCCTTCTCCTCCTGCCCCCAATCCCTCCCAGCATCATGGTTTTTTCCAATGAGTCAACTCTTCACGTGAGGTGGCCAAAATATTGGAGTTTCAGCTTCAGCATCAGTCCTTCCAATGAACACCTAGGACTGATCTCCTTTAGGATGGACTGGTTGGATCTCCTTGCAGTCCAAGGGACTCTCAACAGTCTTCTCCAACACCAACAGTTCAAAAGCATCAATTATTCCACGCTCAGCTTTCTTCATAGTCCAACTCACATCCACATGACCACTGGAAAAACCATAGCCTTGACTAGACGGACCTTTGTTGGCAAAGTAATGTCTCTGCTTTTCAATATGCTATCTCAGTAGTCATAACTTTTCTTCCAAGGAGTAAGTGTCTTTTAATTTCATGGCTGCAATCACCATCTGCAGTGATTTTGGAGCCCCCCAAAATAAAGTCTGACACTGTTTCCACTGTTTCCCCATCTATTTCCCATGAAAGACAGGACCGGATGCCATGATCTTATTTTTCTGAAAGTTGAGCTTTAAGTCAGCTTTTTCACTCTCTTCTTTCACTTTCATCAGGAGGCTTTTTAGTTCCTTTACACATTCTGCCATAAGGGTGGTGTCATCTGCATATCTCAGGTTCTTGATATTTCTCCTGGCAATCTTGATTCCAGCTTGTGCTTCTTCCGGCCCAGCGTTTCTCATGATATACTCTGCATAGCAGTTAAATAACCAGGGTGACAATATACAGCCTTGATGTACTCCTTTTCCTATTTGGGACCAGTCTGTTGTTCCATGTCCAGTTCTAACTGTTGCTTCCTAACTTGCATATAGGTTTCTCAAGAGGCAGGTCAGGTGGTCTGGTGTTCCAATCTCTTTCAGAATTTTCCACAGTTTCTTGTGATCCACACAGTCAAAGGCTTTGACATAGTCGATAAAGCAGAAATAGATGTTATTCTGGAACTCTCTTGCTTTTTCCATGATCCAGTGGATGTTGGTAATTTGATCTCTGGTTCCTCTGCCTTTTCTAAAGCCAGCTTGAACATCAGGAAGTTCACGGTTCACGTATTGCTGAAGCCTGGCTTGGAGAATTTTGAGCATTACTTTGCTAGCATGTGAGATGAGTGCTATTGTGCGGTAGTTGGAGCATTCTTTGGCATTGCCTTTCTTTGGGATTGGAATGAAAACTGACCTTTTCCAGTCCTGTGGCCACTGCTGAGTTTTCCAAATTTGCTGGCATATTGAGTGTGGCACTTTGACAGCATCATCTTTCAGGATTTGAAATAGCTCAACTGGAATTCCATCACCTCCACTAGCTTTGTTCATAGTGATGCTTCCTAAGGCCCACTTGACTTCACATTCCAGGATGTCTGGCTCTAGGTGAGTGATCACACCATCATGATTATCTGGGTCATGAAGTTCTTTTGCATACAGTTCTTCTGTGTATTCTTGCCACCTCTTCTTAATATCTTCTGCTTCTGTTAGGTCCATACCATTTCTGTCCTTTATCGAGCCCATCTTTGCATGAAATGTTCCCTTGGTATCTCTAATTTTCTTGACGAGATCTCTAGTCTTTCCCACTCTGTTGTTTCCCTCTGTTTGTTTGCATTGATCACTCAGGAAGGCTTTCTTATCTCTCCTTGCTATTCTTTGGAACTCTGCATTCAAATGCTTTTATCTTTCCTTTCCTCCTTTGCTTTTCATGTCTCTTCTTTTCACAGCTATTTGAAAGGCCTCTTCAGACAGCCATTTTGCTTTCTTGCATTTCTTTTCCATGGGGATGGTCTTGACCCCTGTCTCCTGTACAATGTCACGAACCTCCATCCATCAGGCACTCTATCAGATCTAGTCCCTTAAATCTACTTCTCACTTTCACTGTA
Source organism: Capra hircus (assembly GCF_001704415.2). NCBI lineage: Eukaryota > Metazoa > Chordata > Mammalia > Artiodactyla > Bovidae > Capra > Capra hircus. The sequence continues at coordinate 9,086,475 of NC_030829.1, read as the reverse complement.
TAATCATAAGGGATTAATCCTAGTGTTCCTCAGGCATACAATGGATAAACCAACCATGGTCCACCTGTACAATGGAATACCAGTCAGCAGTAAAATAGAACAAACTATTCATAGATTAGACAGTGTTGAGGATTCCCAAAGCAGTAGGCTAAGTGAAAGAAACCAGACACAAAAGATTACTGACAGTATGATTCTGTATAATATCGTTTATATGACATTGTTGCAAAAGTAGAACTATAGGGACAGAAAATAGTTCAATGGTTTCCAGGGACTGGGGATGGGGGAAGAGTTGACTACAAATGCAGTTGTAAGAATCTGGTAGGTGAACTTTGCTGCATCTTAATTGTGCTGGTGGTCACACAGCTATTTACATTTGTCAATATCACATGGCACACTAGCTAGAAATGGTGTATTTTACTGGATTAGATATTATACCTAAAAACAAAAAAAAAAAACCTTTGATGGTTAATTTTATGTATCAATTTGCCTAAGGGATGCCTAGATGGCTGGTAAAACAGTGTTTCAGGGGATATCTGTGAGGGGGTTTCCAGAAGTGTTTGAATCAAAATCCAAAGGTCCATCCATATTGTTGCAAATGACAGAATTTATTTCATTATTGTGGCTTAATAATATTCTATTATATATATACATATATATATTCTTTTTTCATCCACTAAAACAAGACTGGGAGCTGACTGTAGCTCAGATCATGAACACCTTATTGCCAAGTTTAGACTTAAATTGAAGAATGTAGGGAAAACCACTAGACTATCCAGGTATGACCTAAATCAAATCCCTTATGATTACAGAGTAGAAGTGACAAATAGATTCAAGGGATTAGATCTGATAGACAGAATGCCTGAAGAACTATGGATGGATGTTTGTGACACTGTACAGAAGGCAGGGATCAAGACCATCCCCAAGAAAAAAAAAAGGCAAAATGGTTGTCTGATGAGGCATTACAAATAGCTGCGAAAAGAAGAGAAGCTAAAGGGAAAGGAGAAAGGAAAGATATAACCACTTGAATGAAGAGCTCCAAAGAATAGCCAGGAGAGGTAAGAAAGCTTTCCTCAATGATCCATGCAAAGAAATAGAGGAAAACAATAGAATGGGAAAGACTAGAGATCTCTTCAAGGAAATCAGAGATACCAAGGGAAATTTTCATGCAACGATGGGCACAATAAAAGACAGAAATGGTATGGATCTAACAGAAGCAGAAAAAATTAAGAAGGGCTGGCAAGAATACAGAGAAGAACAATACAAAAAAGATCTTCATGACCCAGATAACCACAGTGGTATGATCACTCACCTAGAGCCAGACATCCTGGAATGTGAAGTCAAGTGGACCTTAGGAAGTATTGCCGTGAACAAAGCTAGTGGAGGTGATGGGCCAGTTGAGCTATTTCAAATCCTAAAAGACGATGCTGTGAAGCTGTTGCACTCATTATGCCACAAATTTGGAAAACTCAGCAATGGCCACAGGAAAAGGTCAGTCTTCATTCTAATCCCAAAGAAAGGTAGTGCCAAAGAATGTTCAAACTACTGCACAATTGCACTCATCTCACAATACTAGCAAAGTAATGCTCAAAATCCTCCAAGCCAGGCTTAACAGTACGTGAACCATGAACTTCCAGATGTTCAAGCTGGATTTAGAAAAGGCAGAGGAACTAGAGATCAAATTGCCAACATTCGTTGGATTATCTGACAAGCAAGAGAGTTCCAGAAAAACTACTTCTGCTTTATTGACTATGCCAAAGCCTTTGACTGTGTGGATCACAACAAACCGGAAAATTCTTCAAGAGATGGGAATACCAGACTATCTTACTGGCCTCCTTAGAAATCTGTATGCAGGTCAAGAAGCAATAGTTAGAACTGGACATGAAACAACAGACTGATTACAAATTGGGAAAGGAGTATGTCAAGGCTGTATACTGTCACTCTGCTTATTTATATATGCAGAGTACATTCATGTAAAATGTCAGGCTGGATGAAGCACAAGTTGGAATCAAGATTGCCAGGAGAAATATCAATAACCTCAGATATGCAGATGACACCACCTTTTGGCAGAAAGCAAAGAAGAACTAAACAGCCTCTTGATGAAAATGAAAGAGAAGAGAGAAAAAGGAGGCTTAAAACTCAACATTCAGAAAATGAAGATCATGGCATCTGATCCCATCACTTCATGGCAGATAGATGAGGAAACAGTGGAAACAGTGGCTGACTTTATTTTGGGGGGCTCCAAAATCACTGCAGATATGAAATTAAAAGTCGCTTGCTCCTTGGAAGAAAAGTGATGACCAACCTAGACAGCATATTAAAAAACAGAGACATTACTGTGCCTACAAACGTCCATCTAGTCAAGGCTATGGTTTTTTCGGTAGTCATATATGGATGTGAGAGTTGGACCATAAAGAAAGCTGAGCATGGAAAAATTGATGCTTTTGAACTGTGGTGTTGGAGAAGACTCTTGAGAGTCCGTTGGACTATATGGAGATTGAACCAGTCCATCCTAAGGGGGATCAGTTCTGAATATTCATTGGAAGGACTGATGCTGAAGCTGAAACTCCAATACTTTGGCCACCTGATGTGAAGAACTGACTCATTGGAAAAACCCTGATGCTGTGATAGATTGAGGGCAGGAGGAGAAGTGGATGACAGAGGATGAAATGGTTGGATGGCATCACTGACTTGATGGACATGAGTTTGAGCAAGTTCCGAGAGCTTATGATGGACAAGGAAGACTGGTGTGCTGCAGTAGATGGGGTCACAAAGAATTGGACATGACTGAATGACTGTACTGAACTGATTGGTGCTTAGCTGTCGCCATATGCTGGCTGCTATGAATGATGTCACAGTAAACATGGGAATGCATGTATCTTTAATATCCTGTTTTCATGTCCTTCCATTTCTCAGGATTGGAATTGCTCGATCACATGGCCGTTCAGGTTTTAATTTTGAATAAACCTCTGTGTTGTTTTCCATAAGGACTGAATGAATTTACATTTCCAGGAAGAGAGAGCAATTGCCGGAGGCTGTTCTTCAGGGGACAGGTTCCAGGAACAGGCAGCAACAGTCTCCCAAGACAACTCCTAGGCCTCTCACTGCTTCCCTGCATGGCGCAGAGGAACAAACAAGCCAGGTGCAATGGCATGGCATGCTCAGGTTGTTGCAGCCTTGGACCTGGCAGACGTTAGATGGGGGCTCCAGTGGCCCACGACAGAAGCCCAGGTTCCAGCCCCGGCCCTTTGGCCTCCCAGAAGTCGACAGACTTGCAGCCTAAGCACTAGCAGTTAACTCTCCCACTCGGGCCTAGGGTGGTCCTGCCTCTCTGCACTGCCACAGGCCAGAGCCTGGTCCTGCAATGCTGGGGGAGCGGCCAGGTCAAGCGGGTCGCTGCACAGTCTCACTGGGGATGGCAGGAGGGGAGGCAGCCCTGGTCGTGGTGGATGCTTGGGAGGTAGCGTGAGCCAAACTCCTTGCTGAGTGAGGCTCCCAGGTGTTTCTTTTTCCAGGATTCTAAAAAATAACGAAATCCTGTGAGTCTTGGCTTCCTCTGGAAGTGGGGTTTTAGGAGGAGCCTTTGGGCCTGATTCTGCCTCTTTCTGGGCCACCTGGATGCTCAGCATATCCGAGCCCATCCTCTTCCTGCCCTTCCTGTGGTCTTATACTTACCGTCCCCCTCTATCGGCCCACAGACCTGAAGCCTCAAAATACATCCTGAAGGCTCCAGCCTGCAGACTGCAGTTTCCTTCTGGCAAACCCCAGGTACTATCGCCAGTGGTCTAGAACACACTTAAATAAATTCCAGGCCAGAGCTTCCCTGGTGGCTTGGTGGTAAAGAATCCTCCTGCCAATGCAGAAGGCACCGGTTTGATCCCTGGTGTTGGAAAATCCCACATGACTCAGAGCAACTAAGCTGGTGAGTCACAATTATGTAGACAGTGCTCCAAAGCCTGGGAACTGCAATGATTGAGCCCACCCGTGGCCAGTACTGAAGCCTGTATGCCCTGAAGCCGTTTGCTCAGCAATAAGAGAAGCCACTGCAGAGAGAGGCCCCCACTCAACGCAATTAGAGAAAAGGACCCCATGGCAACAAAGACCTATCGCAGCCAAAAATAAGTAAAAACTAATTTTAAAAATTCCAGGCCACACACTTTTGGTTTGACTTTGATAACATGACCAGATAACAAAAAGAATCTTTCTAATCCTTACTATCCTCATCTGTAAACTGGGCATAATAGTATTGACCTCACTGTGGATATAAGAATATGCAAAATAATATATGTAGAGTACAAAGTACAGGGCTTGCCACATTTTTATCAGGATGGCATTAATTTAAAACATCTTACAGGGCTTTTTAGACCTTCAAACATGTGAGGAAAATGAATACATTTCAAGAGCAGAGAATTCCCTGGCGGTCCACAGGTTAGGACTCCCAAGTTTTCACAGCCAGAGCTCGGATTCAGTCCCTGGTGGGAGAACTAGGATTCCAACAGCCAGACAGTGCAGTCCAAGGCAAAAAAAAAAAAAAAAAGTGTAAGTAAAAATGTCTGCATATATTCAAATATGCATTTAATATGCACGCATACATATATAGATAGGTAATAAGTATGTTTAAACATATCTATAAAACACAACTGTGTAAAAAGAAAGCACGATGATTAAGATGATTTTTCTCTATGATACTGTTTCAGGATTATTTCACAAACTTTTCTATATTTGTGTATTTTCTGCAGGAAAAAAAATATGAATGACTCCTTTGTGTAAAAACAATGAACACACTCCTTTAAAAATGCTGTTCAAGATCCATTAATTTGATTTTAGGTCCTTTAATGGGGTGTGACCCACACTTTTCAAAATGCTGCTTTATTTTGCCCTTCCATCTGTTACTAAATTTCTTCTCATACACTCCCCAACTCAGTAGATACTGAGCATTTGTGCCTCCAAGGACAGGGAACTGGCCACCTCCATGCCACTGAACTTCAATCAGGATTAATTATTAGACAGTTCTTCCTTCTTATGAACTACACTGTTCTCTTCTACCTTTACTACTGGTGCTGACTCTACTTTTGATGCTTGGGATAACAAAACTCATCTTTCTTCCACAGGCTAATCCTTCACTTTTTTAAGTATACTTACTATATTCCCCTAATTCTTGTCTTTTCCAAGTTAAATATGCCACACTCCAGTCTACTTGTTCCAAAAGCCTAGGCAGAACCTCTTATGCTTGCAGGAGGCCCCAGTTAACATGTTTACATTGTAATGGATTTAGAAGATGAAATAACCTGGGTGCTAATCTTGACCCAAATCAAAATGACAATGGATAGACTGGTGTGTTTGGGGTGGAGGGAGGGCAAACAATAGGACATAGCAGTGTGAAATGAAGACATTTTGGCAAATGAAGTATTCTTTGAAATTCATGGTCAAGATTTACAATTTCCAAGAAAATGTGGAAATTATTATCCAAGAAATTATTTCCTATTTATCTTCTCACTCACAGCAATCTAATACATAGTCATATTATTTCACACTATTTAAAAATAGATTACTAGTTCTTATCAATTCCATTTATACTGCTAATTCTTACTAGCTTTTTTCTTTAAACTGGAATTTAAAATTCAGTCCTGTTCTCTTAATCAGTATTTCTCTTACTTATCTTGGCCTCATTTAGCAATTCAGTAAGTATAGTATGTCTGAAGAAGACTCTGTAAGGTAACTAAATTTTTGTTTACACTATTTTTTTTTTTTGGCTGCAATTAGTTTTGTTTGGTTTTGTGCTATATTTTCCAGATTCTGTATCACATCCATTTTCTTGGGTACCAATCAAGCAGGAAGGGGAATACAAAAATGATCTGGGAATACTGAATTCAGAGCACTTAATAGCTTTTATTGCAGATATTATTCATGCATGTAAACTTAATATAAAATATGTCTATTTCCATATTCTGGGGGCAGTGTGGGTAGGGGTAGGAGCTAGGATAGAGAAATTATGTAACATCATTTAGAAAAGAATGGAAGAGCCAGAATTCTCACAGAACTTAAATGTGGTTGTTGACCCAAATACCACTCCTCCCCAAAATGTTGTTTCCTCTACGTAAAATCTCAAGGCAAATAACTTGCCAAAGTCACACACACTTCAAATCCTTTGGTTTCAAGTCTAGGTAATCCAACTTGAATGACTTCCATTAAGTGCGTCTGCCCACCTCCTCCCTAGGTGGTGCACTTCTTTGCAGCTCATGCTTCTTTATTCCCCTCATAAGACCTGCCAAAGTGTGTCTCACATAACATGTGAATTCCTTAATATCAAAGACTGTTAGATCTTTGCACTTCTCTGATTTCAGTGTCAAGAGTAATAATCTCTTTTGGATAGATATGTATGGTGATAGATGGGTGGATCGATGCATATAAACGCATTCACGACCTGCCTCCTGGCTGTGAAACTCGTTTTCTTATCAAGGCTTTAAACAGTGAAAGGCATCAAGGCTCTGCCTGTCCCAGTGCATCTGGGACCCCAGTGCTGACACTGCCCTGGTGCCAGGCAAGATCACGGAACATCTCTGCATATCAGCTTCTTTCAGAGAGAGATGAGGCCGAAAGCTGCGTGCTCTTCCATTACAGGACTGTTGCAAAAACCAGTGGTGGTATAGCTATTAAGAGAAACTTTGAAAATATACCTTGAAAGTAGAGAAAAATGCATGTAAGGGGAGTAAGGCAGAGAAAGAATATAAATTAAACAGGAATTCAGGGGATTGAGGGGGAGGAAGAAAGACAGAAAACTATGAGAGAAAACAGATAGCATCGAAGAAGAGAGAGCTTTTCCCGCACTCCACCCCGGGGTTTCTTGGATGACCTGACTCACAGGTGCACGAGTGCATGAACTGCATGGGGAGATAACAACAAAATCTGGCTGCATCTGAAAGGCCTGCCTTTAAAACCTGCCCCAGATTCTACTTCATCCACTGTGGTGACCTGAATGGGAAGAAAACCCAACAGGGAGGAGATACATGTATATGTACGGCTGAGTCATTTAGCTTCATGGTAGAAACTACAATTGTAAAGCAACTAATTCTCCAATAAAATTAATTAAAAACAAACAAAGAAGCCCGCCCCAACACTCACTGGCTATGACTTTGCGCAAAACATGCAAGCCCTCTGAGACAACTGAGGCTTTAATTCTTGACTTTTGATTACTTATTATCCCAGGCTGCTAGAGATGAACTCAATTCATATATAAGAAAGGATTTTACACACTATAAGGTAAAGTGCTGGAGTAAGTTGATATATCTGACATTATATCAATGTCAACTACAGTTTATAGTAGGTATCAGTTTATCAAGGTCCCCATTCTCCATCACGCTCACAGATGGTGTCTGATTGTCTCAAAATAAGGTTTTTCTGTCACCAAAAAAAAAAAAGGTTCTAACAGTCCACTCCCCATCACAATCAAGTCAAGTGCCTGCTTCTAGCTCTCTTCCCCATCTTTTCACAAATCCCACTGCTCATTCATCTTCTCTGGGTAGTGGCCAGTTTTCTACCTCTTTTCTATTGAGAAAGTCCGGGGAGGTAAAGGAGAGATTTAGTGAAATACACAAGGTCGCCCTGCAAGTCATAGCTTGCAGAAAATACTAATCTGAGAGGTTGCTGCACAAGCTTGAAAGCTGGAGCTGAATGTGAAAGAAAGTTCCCAAGCATGGCCATTCATTTTAGCCTTGGGATTTTCCATTTCCAAAATAAGATAGATATGTATTTTTTGCTGGGTTATTTTCTTACATCGCCTTTGGTGATTCATTTGGCAAGTCATTCCATAGCCTTCTGTTTATCTAAATATGATACTTACAAACTTTTATTGAAACTTGCACTCAGTGACATTTAATTTTAAGTAAATAATACTGTTATCATTGGAAGTCTACTAATAGGTGCTTGTTAACTTATGAGGCAAATGCTGTATTATTAAAATCAATAAGAAATAGATGTAAAATTATCACTTCTATTTTTCTTATACCACAAATGTCTTTTGTTTTTTGCTACAGTTTATTTTAGAAATGCCTTGATAAGAAATGAAAAGGTAGCCACATTTCTAATTTTCATACATTGTGATATTATTAGTCTTTACAGTGAGCTAGGTACTACTATATCTATTGTTTTCATTAATCAAAGATCAATCTGATGTTCAAAGGGAATAGTAGCTTTCCCCCAAAGATACAGCCAATCAAATTATTCAATACTGATGGTATTTAAGGTCCATCAGATGCCAAAATAGATTTTTCCCTCCATTCAGAAATAAGTATCTTTTTTACTGGATTAGCCAGCACTCTTTGGGTTGGAATACACAGAAAGCCAAATTTAGCTGGGATAAGCAAATACTGGGAATTATTGAAAAGATACTGTGATTGTTTTTATAACCACAAGCAGTCAGTGCGGGGTGGGGAGGGGGTCTCATTCCTTCTCTCTCTCTCATCTCTTCTCTTCTCTGCAGGCCCACTTACATAGACTGGAATTGTTTCTTACAAATGAAAATAAAAACAACTTATTAATCTCCTGCCTCAGGCTTTATCACTATAGAGGAATAGCATCTCTTGCTCCAGTCCAAATCTGAGAAATAAAACATTCTGGGGAAGATTTCTGACTACACTTGAGTATTTTTTTATTTTGGCTGAGCCAGGCAGTCTTAGTTGCAGCAGGTAAGTTTTTTTTTTTTTTTTAAGTTGTGGCAGGAGGGTCCTGGTTTCCTGACCAGAGATCGAACTGGCACCACCTGTATTAGGAGCTCAGAATCTTAAGCACTGGGCCACCAGGGAAGTCCATGACCCTGTTTGATCCTGTACCCTCTTTTGTACCAATCAACAGTGGTGAATTAGATGGGTGCAACTATTATGGGAGTTCTGTTCAGTTCAGTCGCACAGTCGTGTCCGACTCTTTGTGACCCCATGAATCGCAGCATGCCAGGCCTCTCCCTGTCCATCACCTACTCCCAGAGTTCACTCAGATTCACGTCCATAGAGTCATTGAGAGGTAAGAGTAAATCCAAAGAAAGAATGTGTGGGAGGGACACAGAGAATGCGAGGAATTAAAGGTCAGATAGCAGACGCACAACGGGCTTCCCTGGTGGCTTAGATGGTAAAGAATCCATCTGCAATGCAGGAGACCTGGGTTTGATCCCTGGATTGGGAAGATACCCTAGAGAAGGGAACGGCTACCTATTCCAGTATTCTGGCCTGGAGAATTCCATGGACTGTATAGCCCGTGGGGTCCCAAAGAGTTGGACATGACTGAGCGACTTCCACTTCACTTTGGCAGACACATACCACAACCACTTCTAAGTCTAATTCACGGTCAAAGGATCTTTCTCATTGAAAACATTTCTTTTTAAGTTTCAAGTTATCTATATACCAAGACAAGTATACCTTTTGAACGAATGAAACTTAAATATTGATGATTTTCTTCTTTTAAAACTTAAATCTTGAGTACATAGAGATTTTTGTGAAGAGGAATTGAAATACCTATCTCAGTCAAGTAACAAAAAGCACCATTTATGTCTGAATTTTTTTAAGGTTTCCCCAAAATTTTAGTTTATTTTGTTATTAACTGCATCATCAAACAACTATTCATGAGTGGTCAGCTTGTCTGCAGTTGATTCTTAAATCTTTCTGCATTAAAACAATATCTTCTTATACACATGTTCGATATTATCTATGTTAATGTCAACGCAACAGCCATGGGTGTTTTAAAGCCCCAGTTTAACCTCCTACATTTTTGTACAGGTGTCAATCTGAACTAAAAGGATATCATTGTAGTAACAGTGCTATTATTTCTGGTATCCAGGAGTGAAGGCATAATTATAATTGTTAACAATCTGGAGTGCTTTTAAGAGCTCAGCTAGGAAAGCCAGCCACTCTAGAGTGTTCAATCTTTCTGTAGTCTATTTTTAAATTACTCTCTAAATATAAGCAAAAGAGGAAAAAATACCTTCAGTGTTTGTGTTGTTCCTAGGGGTCAAATACCCTACCTGTGGAGAGAAGTGCTTGGTGCAGACAGCTTCTCCACAAGTGAGCTTTGTCAAAGTTCACCCCATTCAGTCTGAGAAAAGATAATTAATGGATTTTGTCCCATTGTCCTGTTGGAAGGCCTAGGGGCCTACTTGAGACAGGCATTCTTCATAGAAGAGGTCTGTTTACTGTACCTTGATAATAGTCCAGCATTTTCAAAAGGAAATTCACAAAGAGAAAAGAAAATTCTGTTGAATGGAGGAAAGATGAAACTATTGACAATGTGAAAGTGTAAGCATCAGAAAAGACCTCAATACTGGAAGTTACTCACAGATTAAAAAAAGAAAAACTTTTATACAAGATAATACAAATGGTGATGCCTCAGGCCTTCTGCCAGAAGAATCCTGAGTGGACGTATCTTTTTTTTCCATAGGGAACTTTCATGAGAGTGTGAACTTTATGAATTTGACACTACTGAATTATATTCACTGTCATTTGAAAAAGAATGAGTTCCAGCTAATTTTGCAGCATAGAGTATTGCTTTGCTAACACCATTCATCAGAATGGGACTTTATCCCTTAAAATTTCAGAGTGGATTGACCATTTCCTTAATAAAGACTTTCAAAGCCATACTTGACTAAATTAAAAATTATAATTTGCACCAAATTCCACCTCCTATTTTTTGAAGAATTTGCTAGATAAATTATGAAAATATATATGCAAAGTAAATATAGCTCCTTCTAATTTGATTATAATGGTTTTGCATATCCCCTTCCTGGATCACTGCCTTGTCATGGCATAGGGGTTTGTGTAACTCAATGAAGCTATGGGCCATGCCATGCAGAGCCTCCCAAGATAGATGGGTCACAGTGGAGAGTTCTGACAAAATGTGGTTCACTGGAGGAGGAAATGGCAAACCACTCCAATATTCTGGCTGAGAGAACCCCATGAACTGTATGAAAAGCACACATATTTTAAAATGATCACTTGGGCAGTTATGACCTACAGAGAGGGCAGCTCTCTTGGAGACAGTCTTTAAAAGGCAAAACTTTTATCTATTCACTAAAGTGGGACTTTAATTAGAAAACCACTTGGTGGGACTTCCCTGGCCATCCAGTGGTTAAGACACCATGCTTCCCCTGCAGGGGGCACGGATTCAATTCCTGGTCAGGAAAGTAAGATACTACATGCTGCACAGTGACACCAGAAAATAGAGAAAACAACAACATCAATACAAAAACCAAAACCAAAACAAACAAACAAACAAAAAACCCAACCATGTGGTTAGCCTGATGGTAGCGGCTGAATATTCTTGAAAACTACATTTGTTTTTAAGATAATTTATACAACTCTGACTTACTTAGTTAAAAGGTATTTAACTTCTTTCTCTCTTAGCTCTAATGCATTGCTTCCCAAATGCTTCATTTCTTTTCCATGGAAGCTAGCATCTTAGGAGATTTTCTATAAATGTATCATGGTGTAGAAGAAAAACAGTCCCATGATGAAATACAAATGGTGAGCAATCCCATGTTACACTATTCTTTTAGAGATTCACATTGCACTGAGGGTTAAAGAAGCCCTGATAAGTCCTTCACTTAAAGGCTAATCAGGGGCCTTCCTTGGTGGTCCATTGGCTAAGACTCCAACTCTCAATGCACAGGGTCTGGGTTCAATCCCTGGTCAGGGAACTAGATCCCATGTAATGCAAATAAGTCCTGGTGCAGCCAAATAAATAAAGGCTAGTCAATTTTATTTAATCACAAAACTATATCCCATACCCCTTCACTATTTTCTAGCAGCACTTTACCTCGTATCTCGTTCCACCTGGATGGTGGCAGCAACCCCAACACTGATTTCCCCACTCTGTCCAGGCCCCCTGCTATCACACAGCCAATAATGTGCCATTTAAAAATACAAATCAAATCTTTCTATGTTCATGCTTAAAGCCATCCAGTGGTTCTATTGCTTGTATTTCAGATAAAACTCTATTTTTACTAGCACTTCAAGAACCTACCTCAGTTGGGCTGCATGACCAGAGTATCTCACCTGTTGGGTCCATATCAGCCTGGGAATTTGCATTTCTGGGAAGCTCCCTGGTGATTCTGATGACATAGGCCCATACTTTGAGAACTGCTTTCCCTAGTGATCAAGTCCCTCTTCATGTCTCTGACCTGGCCTCCTGAAGTCTACACCCCTGTCATTAGACTCCAGCCATAGTGACCTTTCAGCAACATTTCCTCCTGAAATCTCTTGCCTCCTGAAATCTCAGCATGGCTTGTCCCTGTCTTCAAATTGCAAGAAGAATATCAGATCTTCAGACACACATTTCCTGACTCCTCTTCTAAATACTCTTTCCTATCAGAGCCAGGAGCAGTTGATCTTTTCATATCATCCTGTTTTATTAAGTTTATAGCATTTGTAACCCTCTCTGATGTTCTATATTCTTGTCAATCTCACTACAATATAATTCCTGTGACAGCAGAAACTTCATCTCTCTGCTATGCCTTTAAGGCTTAACTTGGACATAGACCCTTATTTTCAAAGTACATTTATTAGCAGATTGCAGGAGACACGTCCTTCAGAAAAGAGTTTGGGAATTGTTGACTATCTTTGTTGGGAAAATAGTGCTTCAGCTTAAGATATGTAACTGCAAATGTAGGGCATAGTCCAAAAAATCACCATCATCCACTGTAGAATTCAGAGGTCCCCAAGACCACCCTCACATTAGATGGTTTGCTAAGGACTTGAAAAACACATTGAAAGCTGTTGTACTGACAGTTATGCTTTGTTTCATTGAAAGGATACAGATTAAAACCAGCCAAGAGGGATATTCCCTGGCAGTCCAGTGGTGGGGACTCTGTGCTTCCACTGCAGGGGCACAGGTTTGATCCCTGGTCAGGGAACTAAGATCCCTCAAGCCCTGCAGTACAGCAAAAAAAAAAAAAAAAAAAAAAAAAAAGAAAGAAAAATCAGCCAGGAGGAAAAGTGCCTAGGACAGAGTCCAGGGACATTCCAAATATGGACTTTCCAATCTCCCAGTTATTCCAGTTATCCCTTTTCCATGACTTATAGACAGCACTGATTCCTCCCAACAAAGATACAGATCAGTATACATGGGGTATTTTTGACCAAGGAGTTCACTCTCATCTTGATATTCAGAATTTGTACTGGAGCTTGATCATATAAACTCAGTTAACCTTCCAAGTGGCTAAGTCTCCAACTCTTCCAGAAGTAGAGCAAATTCCACCATAAACAGTTGGCTGCCAGTGGCCCAAGGCCCCCTTTTATCAGGTAGAACATTGCACAAATCTAAACATGACTTCCCAGGAGCCAAGGACAAAAACCAGAAATGGGAGGGAATAAGGTTAATTCTTTACTACACAGGTGCTCTACAAACTGAGTGATAATGTATTTGTCTTTTCACCATACAGAAACCCCTTTGAGAAAATTGACTACCAACTAGCTCCTTAATTGCTCATCTGTTTATTCATCTATTTATTCATTTACTTGATGTTAAACTTATTATGTGCTAAATTAATATCCTTTTCCTCAATGAACTAAGAGTCTTATAGGGAAGGCAAACATATAAACGATGCTATAAAGGAAATACAAGATTTTTAAAGCTGTACAGAGACTGAGCAACAAACCAGGACGGGGGTGAAAAGAGGTAGCCAAAGTATTGTGCAACTATATCTTCCAAACGGTGTAGAATTTGAGATCTTAATTTATTATCCATGAAACAAAGCAAGAGCACTATGTGGTTGATATTGCAATAATGTCTACCAACTCTAATTCATGCACATCTCCCTGTGATCACTCTCTTCTAATTTTTTTTAACTTTTTAAAATATATATATTTATTTATTTTAATTGGAGGATAATTACTTTACAATATTGTATTGCTTTTGCCATATATCAACATGAATCCACCACAGGTGTACACATGTTCCCCATCCTGAACCCTCCTCCCACCTCCCTCCCCATACCATCCCTCTGGGTCATCCCAGTGCACCATCCCCAAGCATCCTGTATCATGCATCAAACCTGGACTGGAGGTTCATTTCATATATGATATTATACATGTTTCAATGCCATTCTCCCAAATCATCCAACCCTCTCCCTCTCCCACAGAGTCCAAAAGACTGTTCTATACATCTGTGTCTCTTTTGCTGTCTCATATACAGGGTTGTCGTTACCATCTTTCTAAATTCCATATATATGCGTTAGCATACTGTATTGGTGTTTTTCTTTCTGCCTTACTTCACTCTGTATAATTGGCTCCAGTTTCATCCACCTCATTAGAACTGATTCAGATGTATTCTTTTTAATGGCTGAGTAATACTCCATTGTGTATATGTACCACAGCTTTCTTATCCATTTGTCTGCTGAAGGACATCTAGGTTGTTTCCATGTCCTGGCTATTATAAACAGTGCTGTGATGAACATTGGGGTACACTTGTCTCTTTCAATTCTGGTTTCCTTGGTGTGTATACCCAACAGAGGGATTGCTGTGTCATAAGGCAGTTCAATTTCCAGTTTTTTAAGGAATCTCCACACTGTTCTCTATAGTGGCTGTACTAGTTTGCATTGCCACCAACACTGTAAGAGGGTTCTCTTTTCTCCACACCCTCTCCATTATTTATTGCTTGTAGACTTTTGGACTGCAGCCATTCTGACTGGCGTGAAATGGTACCTCATTGTGGTTTTGATTTACATTTCTCTGATAATGAGTGATGTTGAGCATTTTTCATGTGTTTGTTAGCCATCTGTATGTCTTCTTTGGAGAAATATCTGTTTAGCTCTTTGGCCCATTTTTTGATTGGGTCATTTATTTATCTGGAATTGAGCTGCAGGAGTTGCTTGTATATTTTTGAGATTAATTCTTTGTCAGTTGCTTCATTTGCTATTATATTCTCCCATTCTGATGGCTGTCTTTTCACCTTGCTTAGAGTTTCCTTTGCTGTGAAGAAGCTTTTAATTTTAATTATGCCCTATATGTTTATTTTTGCTTTTATTTCCAATATTCTGGGAGATGGGTACAGTTCAGTTCAGTCAGCTCAGTCGCACAGTCAGTCGTATCCGACTCTTTGCGACCCCATGAATCGCAGCACGCCAGGCCTCCCTGTCCATCACCAACTCCCAGAGTTCACTCAGACTCACGTCCATCGAGTCAGTGGTGCCATCCAGCCATCTCATCCTCTGTTGTCCCCTTCTCCTCCTGCCCCTAAGCCCTCCCAGCATCAGAGTCTTTTCCAATGAGTCAACTCTTCGCATCAGGTGGCCAAAGAATTGGAGTTTCAGCTTTAGCATCATTCCTTCCAAAGAATACCCAGGGCTGATCTCCTTCAGAATGGACTGGTTGGATCTCCTTGTAGTCCAAAGGACTCTCAAGAGTCCTCTCCAACACCACAGTTCAAAAGCATCAATTCTTCAGTGCTCAGCTTTCTTCACAGTCCAACTCTCACATCCATACATGACCACAGGAAAAACCATAGCCTTGACTAGATGGACCTTAGTCGGTAAAGTAATGTCTCTGCTTTTGAATATGCTATCTAGGTTGGTCATAACTTTTCTTCCAAGGAGTAACCATCTCTTAATTTCATGGCTGCAGTCACCATCTGCAGTGATTTTGGAGCCCCCCCAAAAATAAAGTCTGACACTGTTTCCACTGTTTCCCCATCTATTTCCCATGAAGTGATGGGACCAGATGCCATGATCTTCGTTTTCTGAATGTTGAGCTTTAAGCCAACTTTTTCAGTCTCCTCTTTCACTTTCATCAAGAGACTTTTGAGTTCCTCTTCACTTTCTGCCATAAGGGTGCTGTCATCTGCATATCTGAGTTTATTGAGATTTTTCCTGGCAATCTTGATTCCAGTTTGTGCTTCTTCCAGTCCAGCATTCCTCATGATGTACTCTGCCTAGAAGTTAAATAAGCAGGGTGACAATATACAGCCTTGATGTACTCCTTTTCCTATTTCGAACCAGTCTGTTGTTCCACGTCCAGTTCTAAGTGTTGCTTCCTGACCTACACACAGATTTTTCAAGAGGCAGGTCAGGTGGTCTGGTATTCCCATCTCTCTCAGAATTTTTCACAGTTTATTGTGATCCACACTGTCAAAGGCTTTGGCATAGTCAATAAAGCAGAAATAGATGTTTTTCTGGAACTCTCTTGCTTTTTTGATGATCCAGTGGATGTTGGCAATTTGATCTCTGCTTCCTCTGCCTTTTCTAAAACCAGCTTGAACGTCAGGAAGTTCTCGGTTCACGTATTGCTGAAGCCTGGCTTGGAGAATTTTGAGCATTACTTTACTAGCATGTGAGATGAGTGCAATTGTGCAGTAGTTTGAGCATTCTTTGGCATTGCCTTTCTTTGGGATTGGAATGAAAACTGACCTTTTCAGTCCTGTGGCCATTGCTGAGTTTTCCAAATTTGCTGGCATATTGAGTGCAGCACTTTGACAGCATCCTCTTTCAGGATTTGAAACAGCTCAACTGGAATTCCATCACCTCCACTAGCTTTGTTCATAGTGATGCTTTCTAAGGCCCACTTGACTTCACATTCCAGGATGTCTGGCTCTAGATGAGTGATCACACCATCGTGATTATCCAGGTCGTGAAGATCTTTTTTGTACAGTTCTTCTGTGTATTCTTGACACCTCTTCTTAATATCTTCTGCTTCTGTTAGGTCCAGACCATTTCTGTCCTTTATTGAGACCATCTTTGCATGAAATGTTCCCTTGGTATCTCTAATTTTTTTGAAGAGATCTCTAGTCTTTCCCATTCTGTTCTTTTCCTCTATTTCTTTGCATTGATTGCTGAAGAAGGTTTTCTTTTCTCTCCTTGCTATTCTTTGGAACTCTGCATTCAGATGCTTATATCTTTTCTTTTCTCCTTCGCTTTTCACTTCTCTTCTTTTCACAGCTATTTGTAAGGCCTCCCCAGACAGCCATTTGGCTTTTTTGCATTTCTTTTCCATGGGGATGATCTTGATCCCTGTCTCCCATACAATGTCACTAACCTCATTCCATAGTTTATCAGGCATTCTATCTATCAGATCTAGGCCATTAAATCTATTTCTCACTTCCACTGTATAATCATAAGGGATTTGATTTAGGTCATACTTGAATGGTCTAGCGGTTTTTCCTACTTTCTCCAATCAAGTGTGAATTTGGTAATAAGCAGTTCATAATCTGAGCCACAGTCAGCTCCTGGTCTTGTTTTTGTTGACTGTATAGAGCTTCTCCATCTTTGGCTGCAAGCCCTTCTAATAAATTATTTTGTATTTTTAATGCTGTTGGGCTGTACCCTGCAGTCCTACAAGCCCTGGATTTTCCCAGCTTCAAGCCTGAAGTAAGAGCCTGGAGTCAACAACAGAGACCTCAGTGGTTTAATGGAAGGGAGGTATTATATGTCTGAAGCAAGGTGCTGGAGAGACACCCCACACTGTGAAGCAAAGAGCAGGACAGGGCAACAGTCTCTCGGGGGCTGGGGAAGGTCACCAGTTATAAAGGGAATTATTAACACTTCAGGTTGGCTTACTGGCTACCAGGGAAACCAAGAGGAGCACACCCATCATCTCCCCCTTGATAAAAACAATCACTTAGCTGGGGTAGGGGCAAGAGTGTACCAGGGTCAGTCAGGTGGGGAGGGAGGGGTAAAGAGGGTGCTTGTTGGGCAGCGGGTTTACAGAGAGCAAGAGAACAGCCACCTGGAGGGGCCTGACCATACCGATGGCTTCTATCCATGTAGCCATCTATCTATCCATCAATCCATCCATCCATCCATCCATATCTATCTACAGGAAATTACATGAAATCATAACTGTAAAGATTGATACATTATCAAAAAATGAACACAGCAGTAAACCATCACCTCAAAGAACAACAAGAACATGACTGGTACCCCAGAAGCCTCCTCCATATTCCTTCCAATTTCTACCTTGTTCCTCCTGTCTCCCATCAGTACCCCATAAATGAGTTTTGCCTGTTCTTGAACATCCAAACAGTGGAAATAGACAAATATAGTATGTTGTTTGTAGATTCATTTGCTTAATATTACAGTGAACATGTCTATCCATGCTATTGTGTCTGACTGGCCCGTTCTTTCTCATTGTTGTACAGTATTCTACAGAATGAATGCGTGTCAGTATACTACTTTGCTACTATCAGTATTCTTTCATAGATATTTTGATGCATACACAGAACATAAAATTTCCTAGGGATAGATGAGGATGTGGAAACACTGACTCACAGGGTTTGATTGTGTCGAAATTTAATAGATATTGCCAAAACATTGGTTAAAGTAGGCGCACATATTTTTCAATCCTGCTAGTAGTACATAAGGGTTCTGATGTTCCATTTCCTCATAAATTCTTGGTGTTGTCAACGTTTTTCATTTTAGACTTTCTGCTAGATATGTGATAGTATCTTCTCATTTTTATTTAAAGTCTTCCTTTTAAAAATTAAAATTGAGCACCTTTTTTTCTATTTTTGACTATTTGAATAATCTTTTTGTTTTTTTAAGGTGTTTATTAAAACCTTCTTGTGATATTTTACATTGGTTTGCTGGTCTTTTGTTACTGAATTTTAGGAATCCTTTCTGTATTTAGGATTCTACTTGGTAGTATATCTGCAGATATTACCTTTGAAGGATCACACTGGCTACACTGAAGCAGGATAAAATGAAGGCAGGGACCCAGTTATGGTGCAGAAGCTCCCAAACTTCTCTCTCTAGGAGTATTTTATCCCTTGGCTCACAAACCTATATATGAATTTTTAGAGAAGTTTTATTTATAATTGCCAAAAATTGGAAGTAGCCAAGATGTCTTCGATAGCTGACTCAATAAACAAACAGTAAACACCAATACAAATAATGGGATATTATTTGGCAATAATAAGAAACTCGGTACCAAGCCATGAAAAGACACAGAAGAAACATCAATGCGTAATGCTAGGTGAGTGAATAGGTTTAAATGAGTACATGAATGCAAGGTCTGAAACACAAAATACTGTATGATTCCAACTAAATGACATTTCTGGAAAAGGTAAATGCATGAGACTATTAAAAGGGCTTCCCAGATGGTGCTGGTGGTAAAGAACCCACCTGCCAGTTCAGGAGACATAAGAGACACAGGTTCAATCCCTGTGTTGGGAAGATTCCAACGGAATGACATTCTAGAAAAGGTAAAAACATGAGACGATTTAAAAATGAGTGCTCATTAAGACTTGAGGTGGGAATAGGGGGAAAATGAATAGGTGGGAACATGGGGAATTTTTAGGTGAGTGACGCTATTCTGTATGATACTGTCAAGGTAGATACATTTATAATTACTTATGAATAAGAGACCTTATTCTAATTTTTTTGTAAGAGGGTCTAACCTTCCCCCTCCACCCATATGGGCTCTTCTGCCTATGCTTAATGGCAACAAGCTGGCATATGCCCATTTATTAGTTTTTCCAAACTTATATCATCATATGCCAATATGCAGAGGGCCTTCCTCATTGTTTAGTTAGGATCATAGTACTAATACGTCTCTAACTCTACAACTAGTATGGAACCATATCACAATTAATTCTGCCATTTCTCCAGAAACAGAAAATCACACTAGACATAGTTTTCATCTCTCTACATGTAATAAACATATTCCTTATATATTATTATTCTGCACAGTTCTTTTTTTCTATTTTTTTCTGTACCGTTTAGCATACAGGTTCTTACTCTTTTGGATAGTTATAAATTGGAATCAAGATTGCTTCAGGTAGCAATGTAAATTTCTTTCTTTTTTATTGTTTTCTTCTATCTTTGGCCATGAGGCATGGCATAAGGGATCTTAGTTCTCAATCAGGGATGGAACCCATGCCCACTGCAGTGGAAGTTAACTACTACTAACTATGTCCTAACTACTGGACCACCAGGGAAGTTACAGCAACATAGCATTGTTACTTCATGCACCAACAAGGACATTATGCAAAAGTAGTATAGCCTCCCTGGTTCCCATTATCCTTAACTCAAATATGGAAGATAATAATAACATGAAGTATTTTTCTTTTAAGATAATCCATTCAGTCAAAGCTCAACCTGATGCCAGAGTTGAATATAACACATTATGCACTGTTTTCCAACTGGATGCCTAAACATATAATACTTCAACTTTTATAAAGTGTTGCACATCATAGAATATGATGAAAATCTCTAATTTTGTTCTTTATGTTTATCATAACCTGATGCCAAATCAATATACTGGTAGTACAAAAACTCAAATGTATAAGCAAGACACTGATATAAACAGAATTAAAAATCAAAATAGACCTCTAATCAATAAATCTATAAGTGTATTAAGAGATTATCACACCAAACAGGCTTTATTCTAGGAAGGCAGAGGTAGTTTAATTTCAGCAAGTATTAAGCTATTCTAATACTTTGAGAGTTTCGAGATTAAAGGATGAAACTCAATCAGATGCCAAAAGTAGTAAAACATTCAATGTTTGTAGATAAAATTTATTACATTAGCTAAAAATAGAAGCAAGTTATATATCTTAATAGTACAAAGATTTTCTACTAGAAACCTAGTGAAACAAAATTTTAAAATATTTTATTTATTCTGACCAAAATCAAATGAGGAGGGAGAAAGGAAAGACCTACCACAAATATATTTTTTAAACATGAGAATGGAGTGTGTAATAAATAGTGAAAGTCACTCAGTCATGTCTGACTCTTTGGGACCCCTTGGACTATATAGTCCACAGAATTCTCCAGGCCAGAATACTGGAGTGGGTAGCCTTTCCCTTCTCCAGGAGATCTTCCCAAATCAGGGATCGAACCCAGGTCTCCCGCACTGTAGGGGGATTCTTTACCACAGGGGAAGCGTAAGAATAATGGGGTGGGTACCCTATCCCTTTTCCAGCAGATCTTTCAGAACCAGGAATTGAACTGGGGTCTCCTGCATTGCAGGTGGAGTCTTTACCAACTGAGCTATGCCCAGTGTAATAAATAGATGACAAGATAAATAGTATATGGGCGTACTTGCTGGCCCAGAGCTTAAGAATCTGCCTTGCAATGCAGTGGACACAGGTTCGGTCCCTGGTCTAGGAAGAGCCCATGCTGTGGAGCAACTAAGGCTGTGAGCCACAACTACTGAAGCCAGTGTGCCTAGAGCCTGTGCTCTGCTATGAGAGAAGCCACCACAAGGAGAAACCAACGCAATGAGATGCCTGCTCACTGCAACTACAGAGTAGCCCCCATTTGCCGCAACTAGAGAAAGCCTGCGTGCAGAAATGAAGACGTAGCACAGCTAAAAATAAATGCACACGTACATAAATAATGAAAAGATAAATGGTACATGAACAGTGGAGCAGAAAAAAGCACTCTATCGCTTATTTCAATTAACATACGTTCTACGTAGAAAAAAACAAAAGTTCAAAAAAGTAAGTGAAAACGAAACATCCACGTAAAGTCCTTTCTAGGACAACAGCTATACTGGAAAAAGCAATCGGACAAATGAGCCATTTGCAGTAAAACTAAACGCTTGACCAGATCAGAAAACATCAGCTATAAATGTAAAGAGTCTATCATAAAAACTAGGATACTTCAGTGAAGGACACACGGAAAGAGCTAAATGAAAGGAAAGTCAAATGTTACGCAGTAACAATGTGGATAATTTTATCTATGAGATAATGTGAAAAATAACCCTAATTATGATGAAATTATGAGAGACATGGTAGTCCTTTCAGATTTTAAACATACTATGATGGTATAATAATTCAGCTAATCTACTATTAGTGAAAAAATAGATCAATAGAACAGAATAGAGTTCAGAATTAGACCCATTAGTTTGTAGAGATTTCACTTCCAGTGTAAGGGAAATCTCATATTTCTGTTGGAAATAAGTGAAAGTCAATAAGTATTGCTGACACAAAGTTAGAGTTTGTTCAAAAGCAAAAAAGATACAGCAATAGGGATAGAGAAAGGGGGAGAGAGAAAAAGAAGGAGAGAAAATTAGAGAGGGAGGAAGGGATATGAAGGGTCTGGTACCAAGAAAAGTAATACCATAAGAATATATATGGTAGTATTAAAATATTTTATGCACATGTAACTTGATGATAGAAAAGTATTTCAAAATGCAACATCTAAAAGTCAAAAAGTAAAATGGTGACAGAATAGATTTCACACATATCACATGAACTGCAGAAATTACCATAAGAGTTTTCCATGACAGATGTGGAGACGTGTTTGTAATGTGGATACAAAATAAAAGTCCATATTTATAACCAACTAAAACATCTCTTTTGGGAATAAAAAAAGGGACATATAATATGTATAATTAATTATTAACTTATAAGGGACTTCCCTGGCTGTGGTTAGGACCCTGCACTTCCACTGTAGGGGCAGGGTTCAATGCCTGGTTGGGGAACTAACATCTCACAAGTTGACAAAAGGGTAAAGGGAAACAGGATACCTTAAAAGCCAAAATAATTTTTAAAAAATCATTAACTTATGAAAAGATCATTACCCTATTAACACAAACCACTTCTTTTTTTTAAATTTTTATTTTTACTTTATTTTACAATACTGTATTGGTTTTGCCATACATTGACATGGATCCACCACGGGTGTACATGTGTTCCCAAATATGAACCCCCCTCCCTCCTCCCTCCCCATAACATCTCTCTGGGTCATCCCGTACAGCCCCAAGCATGCTGTTCCTGCATCAGACATAGACTGGCGATTCGTTTTTTACATGATAGTATACATGTTTCAATGCCATTCTCCCAAATCATCCCACCCTCTCCCTCTCCCTCTGGGTCCAAAATTCTGCTCTACACATCTCTGTCTCTTTTGTTGTCTTGCATATAGGGTCATCATTGCCATCTTTCTAAATTCCATATATATGTGTTAGTATACTGTATTGGTAACACAAACCACTTCTGACCCCTATCTTTCACTTTTCACAAAGTCTTTCCCTCCCAATTTTATTTTTATTATTTATTCTCATCCAAAATACCATTCTACTTCTTTACCTATGAAATGATTATGTTGACAGTAATATGTTGTACATTCTCATTAACTGATCTTCAGAACTTCTCTTTCTCTTTCAATACATGCAGGAGAGAGACAAAGAAATATATATAGAGAGATTTCTATAGGTGGATCCATTTATCCATCCATCCATCAACACATTTCCACTGCCTTTGTCATTTATCTATGCTAACGTTAAGGTCACCTATTTAGGAATAAATGGGATCAGGAAAGAGAAGCCTGGCAAGCTACAGTCTACAGAGATGCAAAGAGTTGGACATGGCTGAGCCACTAACACTTTCACCTTGCCCAGATGGTTCGTTCAGTCAGTAGAGCATCAGACTTTTAATCTGAAGGTCAGTTCAAGTCCCTGTTTTGGCGTCTACTACTGTGGGTTACCCTGGTGGCTCAGATGGTAAAGAATCTGCCTGCAATGCAGAAGACCCGAGTTCAATCTTTGGGTCAAGAAGATCCCCTGGTGAAGGGAATGGCTACCCACTCCAGTATTCTTGCCAGGTGAATCCCATGGACAGAGGAGTCTGGTGGGGTACAGTCCATGGGGCCACAAAAAGTCAGACATGACTGAGTGACTTTTACTTTCACTGATATTTAGGATGGAAACATTTCAGCAGACACAGATGAAACTGAGAACGTTGACCTGCAAAACTTCCTTTCTCAGCAAAAGCAGCTCCTTTCTGTCACAGGAGGAATCCAGTCTCCACTGCATGAAGACATTCAATGACCTTTTCCAGGGCCAAGTTCTTCAAAGAAGATACTGATTCTCCTCTAAGCCAAAATATACTACTCTCCATGGTCCCTTGGCATATATGTCATATAAGGTGACTTAAATCCCTGCGGAACCAGGGAGACACTTAACATTTGAGTCTCAGAGGAATGTGGAGAATACTGGTGGAAATGAGATTCTGAGGGTTTTAGATGAAAGAGTTCAAAATATAGGGGGTGCATTTAAAAGTTTCTTAGTTGGTATATTGAAGCCTGAGTTCGCTAGTGTACTAAATTCAACAAGATTGAGATTCCACAACTTCTCTGGCATACCATAGAGAAAGAATCTTAAAGGTGGAGGGATATGCGAATGTTGAAATGGACTCTACACCTCAGGGGAGCTCAGATGAAACTTTTCACTAAATCAATTAAAAAAAAAAACTTTGATGAAGGGGTATCAGCATCCTTAAAAAACCTCTCTTATGATTGATTATCCACCACAGTCTCTTTACTCTGAAGAAACAGGGGGAATTTGGGCTCCAATTTCAACGTTATGAATTTGGGCTTTCTATTTTAGTGAGAAAACTATGACTCTGGAGTGGCAGACGCCACACAGTGGCACTTAATCATCCCTAACTAGGTGGATGCAATTATAGTAACAATCCACAGGGGCAGAGTTATAGTCAAAGAGTTTTGACTTTCAGGATGTATGAATTTCACAGAGTCCATAGGAATGAAATGGATGGGAAACTTACTAGGATGTTACTTGACTTATACAATCAGATCAATTCTACATCACTGGAGGGAAAACTGATTGAGTTTCCATAGTCACTGAATAAAACTGGAAAATGAATGCCTGGGAACTATAGGGAGGAAGTACTTGGATATTCCTTTCAGAATAGGAAAAGAATGAGAATATATTTGTGTAATATGAAAATGCTAACAGGTTGCATTCAGTGTGATGGGGGTTGTCAATACTGAGGTGGAAAAAAGGACTTATCCAACAGGACTTACCCTGGGGCTTTCAGGAAGCCTCTTTCCTCAGCTATCCCAGGTTTTTCCTACTGGACTCACGAAAAAAGCAGCCACTTTGGTGGTGGCAGAGGTTCCATGTAGCATGAAATTTACATGAAATCCCCTCACCATAGCTGATCTGACTGCTGTACCTACTGAGGGTGCAAATTGCCAATGCTGCTGCTGCTGTTTAGTCACTAAGTTGTGTCTGAATCTTTGCAACCTCATGGACTGTAGCCCGCCAGGATCCTCTGTCCATGGAATTCTTCAAGCAAGAACACTGGAGTGGGTTGCCATTTCCTTCTCCAGGGAACCTTCTTGACCCAGGGATTGAACCCGGCTCTTCTGCAATGGCAGGCAGATTCTTTACCACTGAGCCACCAGGGAGGCCCATCAGCTCAGTTCAGTTCAGTTGCTCAGTCGTGTCTGACTCTTTGTGACCCCATGAATCGCAGCACTCCAGGCCTCCCTGTCTATCACCAACTCCCGGAGTTCACTCAGACTCACGTCCATTGAGTCAGTGATGCCATCCAGCCATCTCATCCTTTGTCGTCCCCTTCTCCTCCTGCCCCCAATCCCTCCCAGCATCAGAGTCTTTTCCAATGAGTCAGCTCTTCGCATGAGGTGGCCAAAGTACTGGAGTTTTAGCTTTAGCATCATTCCTTCCAAGGAAATCCCAGGGCTGATCTCCTTCAGAATGGATTGGTTGGATCTCCTTGCAGCCCAAGGGACTCTCAAGAGTCTTCTCCAACACCGCAGGTCAAAAGCATCAATTCTTCAGCACTCAGCTTTCCTCACAGTTCAACTCTCACATCCATACATGACCACAGGAAAAACCATAGCCTTGACTAGATGGACCTTAGTTGGCAAAGTAATGTCTCTGCTTTTCAATATGCTGTCTAGGTTGGTCATAACTTTCCTTCCAAGGAGTAAGTGTCTTTTAATTTCATGGCTACAGTCACCATCTGCAGTGATTTTGGAGCCCCCAAAAGTAAAGTCTGACACTGTTTCCACTGTTTCCCCATCTATTTCCTATGAAGTTATGGGACCAGATGCCATGATCTTCATTTTCTGAATGTTGAACTAAGCCAACTTTTTCACTATCCTCTTTCACTTTCATCAAGAAGCTTTTTAGTTCCTCTTCATTTTCTGCCATAAGGGTGGTGTCATCTGTATATCTGAGGTTATTGATATTTCTCCCGGCAATCTTGATTCCAGCTTGTGCTTCTTCCAGCCCAGCGTTTCTCATGATGTACTCTGCATAGAAGTTAAATAAGCAGGGTGACAATATACAGCCTTGACGTACTCCTTTTCCTATTTGGAACAAGTCTGTTGTTCCATGTCCAGCTCCAACTGTTGCTTCCTGACCTGTATATAGGTTTCTCAAGAGGCAGGTCAGGTGGTCTGGTCTCATCTCTTTCAGAGTTTTCCACAGTTTATTGTGATCCACACAGTCAAAGGCTTTGGCATAGTCAATATAGCAGAAATAGATGTTTTTCTGGAACTCTCTTGCTTTTTCCATGATCCCTTAGCAGAGGTCAAATCCAAGCACCAATAGAGCATGATTCCCAACATTGATGGCCAGAGGGGACCAGCCAGCCACCTCATTGATTACACAGGACATTTTCCATCCTGGGGAGAAAAGCAATCTGTCCTTATAGAAATAGATACATCTTCTGAATGCAAATTTGTCTTCCTTGTCCTAGATTTTTCCATCAGGTCATTTTAGACTGACACTATGACTTATTCACACACTATTTTTCAATGGTGGAGAACTTCATTTTACATGAAAGTAGGTGACAGGCTCAGATATGCAGATGACACCACCCTTATGGCAAAAAGTGAAGAGGAACTCAAAAGCCTCTTGATGCAAGTGAAAGGAGAGTGAAAAAGTTGGCTTAAAGCTCAACATTCAGAAAACGAAGATCATGGGATCTGGTCCCATCACTTCATCGGAAATAGGTGGGGAAACAGTGGAAACAGCCCAGATTTCTGGGCTCCAAAATCACTGCAGATGGTGAGTGCAGCCATGAAATTAAAAGATGCTTGCTCCTTGGAAGGAAAGTTATGACCAACCTAGATAGCATATTAAAAAGCAGAGACATTACTTTGCCAACAAAAGTCCGTCTAGTCAAGGCTATGGTTTTTCCAATGGTCATGTATGGATGTGAGAGTTGGACTGTGAAGAAAGCTGAGTGCTAAAGAATTGATGCTTTTGAACTGCGGTGTTGGAGAAGACTCTTGAGAGTCCCTTGGACTGCAAGGTGATCCAACCAGTCCATCCTAAAGGAGATAAGTCCTGGGTGTTCATTGGAAGAACTGATGCTAAAGCTGAAACTCCAATACTTTGGCCACCTGATGCGAAGAGTTGCCTCATCGGAAAAGACCCTGATGCTGGGAGGGATTGGGGGCAGGAGGAGAAGGAGATGACAGAGGATGAGATGGCTGTATGGCATCACCAACTCGATGGACGTGAGTTTGGGTAAACTCCAGGAGTTGGTGATGGATAGGGAGGCCTGGCGTGCTGTGATTCATGGGGTCAGAAAGAGTCAGACATGACTGAGCGACTAAATTGAACTGAGGTGATGGGCTTAATACCTACTGTGTTCACTTGTCTGTTCATGTTCCATGACCCAAAGGCAATTGGATTGCTACAATGGTGACATGCCTATTAAAGAAAGAGTCCTGCTATCAGTTGAGAGATACAACCGAATAGGTTGGGATACTGTTTAAAGGGTGTGTGTGCTTAATAGCTCAGTCACATTCAAATCTTTGCGACCCTTTGGACTATATATACCCCACCAGGTTCTTTGTCCATGGGATTTTTCAGGCAAGAATGCCGGAGTGGGTTGCCATTATCTTCCTCCAGGGTATCTTCCTGACCCAGGCATCAAAACTGAGTCTTCTATGTCTCCTGAATTATAGGCAAATTCTTTACCTGCTGAACTATTCAGGGAAGCCCTTAAAGAATGTGAGATACTCTTTAAACCAGTGGCCAATATATGATGGTATTTCCCTATAAAATACACGAGTCCAGGAATTTAGGGTAAATATAGGAGGATTTGGGGGCTTCTCTAGTAGCTTCTGGGTCCCTGGTGCTCAGATGGTAAAGCGTCTGCCTTCAATGTGGGAGACCTGGGTTCGATCCCTGGGTCAGGAAGATCCTCTGGAGAAGGAAATGGCAACCCACTTCAGCACCCTTGCCTAGAAAATCCCATGGATGGAGGAGTGTGGTAGACTATAGTCCATGGGGTCACAAAGAGTTGGACATGACTGAGCGACTTTTGCTTCAATTCACTTCACTTCACTTCTAGTAGCTTAACTGGTAAAGAATCCACCTGCAATGCAGGAGACCCCGGTTTGATTCCTGGGTTGGGAAGATTCTTTGGCAAAGGGATAGGCTACCGACTCCAGTATTTTTGGACTTCCCTGGTGGCTCAGATGGTAAAGAATCTGCCTGCAATGAGGGAGACCTGGGTTCAATTTCTGGGTTGGGAAGATCCCCTGGAGGAAGGCATGGCAACCCACTCCGATATTCTTGCCTGGAGAATCTCCATGGACAGAGGAGCCTGGCAGGCTACAGTCTGTGGGGTTGCAAACAGTTGGACATGACCGAGCAACTAAGCATGGTAGAGAGGAAGATTCCACTCAGCTACCTAATAAGTCACAGAATTTTTGCTTCTTGTCCATAAAACCATGATTTTGGCTAATTTAAGTTCCTAGATGCTAAGAGAGGAATATTTTCATCACAAAACATATTTATGGTCCCCCAAATTATAATCTGAGAATATTCATTTGCCAGTTTGGTCTTCTCATGCAGATGAACTGATAAGCACAACGGAAGGCAAAGGTTCCATTTGCCAAAGAGAAATTTCATCATTGCTACACAGCAGGTGCAGGGAAGTTTGTGTTGAACCCAGATGATTCATGTGGAGACCCCCAGAACTTCAGTGTCATTGACGGTGGCCCCACCATCTGGGTGAATACCCTGGCTAACAGGCTATTTTAATCTTTTGTGGTGGGAAGATGTTCATGAGTATTTCTAAAATTTGGCAAAATTTGAACAGTTTAAGAAAGTGTTAGAAGAGTTATACACGTAATACTATGGTAAAAATGAAAAAGAATTAAAAATTTGCCTGAGCTTTAAAATACAAGAAACTTGGTGTGTGTCAAGGTCAGGAAAGCAGAAGACAGAAGAAAACATCATGGAGTAAAGTGGGATGGAATAGCTGAAGTAGAAAAGCTTCTTGCTGTGTTACGAAGATATGTTTACAGTCATGAATGGAATGAACAGTTGGGCCTGAGGCCCTCTATTCTGGTCTTGGGACTGTGTCCTGAAGACTATAAAGAATCAAGAAGAGGGAATTTCCTGGTGGTCCAGTGGCTAAGTCTCTGTGCTCCCAATGCAGGGGGCATGGGTTCAATCCCTTTTTGTGGAACTAAGATCCCATATGCTTTATAGCATGGCCTAAAAAGACAAAAAGAAAGAAAGAAAGAAAGAAAGAAACAAGCAGAGAAATGATGTGATCAGACACACCTTAAGCAGATTTCTGGAAGCAAGCACCTAGAAGGTTAATAAATATTCACTAAATGAGTAAATTAAAAATTGGAGCAATAAGATTGAAAGAGTACAGCTAAGAGGTTACTAAAATTGTTGAAGGAAGGGATGTTGAAAAAACCAAAATGCATATTTATGCACCATGAAAACTGCATTTAATCTTTTGTGACCTTCAATTGGTAATGAAATAAGATGTGTAATGCCAAAAGTGGCAGTTAACTCCAGATTCTTCCAAGTCATCTTTTAAAGAATAACTGTATAAGAAGAGAATCCATCACTTAAAACAGAAAACAAAAACAATGACAAATACGGGAAAAAAAGAGGTTTTTCTCTCTGTTCTAACTTTAAAAACACAATGAAATACACTGCACTGTTTTGTCAAGGTGTCTGATAGAATTTATTGCCAGTACGGTTTGCATCTAGACTGGTGCAATGCTACACGGAACTAGTACTATTTTTTGCAATAAATCATATAATTGCACTATCCTTGGCTAGGAGTATCTAAAGATTATTGAATTATAGGTTCCAAGCTGATATTTTGACATTTCCAAGAATCCAAATGTCATAAAATTACTTCTATATGGCAATACGAAGTACATTTTACCCTTGGGAATACATCTAGAAGGAATCTAGAAGAAAGTCATTCCATGGAATCTTGTATTTGGTGGAGACAGGGGGTGACCATCATAATTAAGATAAGCAGCAGCAATATTTACCTTCTATAGTCATTAATGCTTATTGTTATTCTATTTAAACAGCAGGCATCGAATGATGCAACAGCTGACAGCATCGGATCTGACGCAGGCAGGTTGCTGTCTCGTGGATACCAGAATTCCCAGAGGCAAATGACTCAACCCTGCTGAGCCTCACTTCCCTAAACTGGACAAGGAGAATCATAATACCTGTAGGGTAGCTAAGAGGATTAGAGATTATTCTTTCAGTTCTAAGCAAAATTTCTATTGCAAAACCCCTATTATTCAGGCATTAAATCTTGCAGAGACATTCGTAAAGTGAGGTTCCATTTTTTTTGTAAATGGGTATAGTATGCTGTCCCCACTCCAGTACTCTTGCCTGGAAAATCCATGGACGGAGGAGCCTGGTGGCTGCAGTCCATGGGGTCGCTAAGAGTCGGACACGACTGAGTGACTTCACTTTCACTTTTCTCTTTCATGCATTGGAGAAGGAAACGGCAACCCACTCCAGTATTCTTGCCTGGAGAATCCCAGGGACAGAGGAGCCTAGTGGGCTGCGGTCTATGAGGTTTCACAGAGTCGGACACGACTGAAGCGACTTAGCAATGGCAATAGTATGCTGGGCTAGGCAACCTCTAAAAAGAACCATCTCTTATTATGTGCGAGCCTGTCATCCCCCACCCCCATCCCCCCAGCAGTGCTGGCTGGCCTAGTTACTTGCTTCTAACCAATAGAATATGGAAAAGCAGGTGATTTGTTATGCAGCAATAAATAACTCATACATATGCATACAAAATTTACAAAGCAAATGGACCCCCCCACCCCCACCCCGCAAGCTTGTTCACCAGTACAAGAGGAAATAGGTTATATCCGCAGGATGGAATACAATACAGCAATCAAATTCAGTTAAAAACAAGCACTTAAGCAACTGCATGGATGACACAAGCAATATTGAGCAGAAGAACAAATGTAAAAATATATGGGCACAGGGTTCTTTTTGAGGTGATTAAAATGTCTCAAAATAGATTGCGGTGATAGTTATACATATCTATGAATGCACCAAGTCATGGCACTGTACTTTCACATGTGAGAATTATTAATTGTGCACTGTATCTCAGTGAAGACATTTTCTTTAATAGGACCAATTTTTTTTCTTTTTTGGGGGGGGCTTTCCCACATGGCATGTGGGATCTTAGTTCCCCAACCAGGGATCAAACCCCAAGGCTGCTCCCCTTGCACTGGAAGGAGGAGTCTTAACCACTGGACCACCAAGGAAGTCCACTCAATGAAGACTTTAAAAGATGAAACAGTTTTACATACTTGTGTGAAGATATCAGGTTCTCTGTTCTTTTCCGTTGATCAAGGTGTTGACCCCTTTAAACACATACTGTATAATAAGTCTGCAGTCAGCATAATGCCTTCCACTTTACTCTTTTCTGAACTTTTGAAATTCTAGTCCCTTTACCCTTTTTGTTTAAGTTTTAGAATAATCTTGTCTATAAAATAAAATCTGGTCAAATAAAATCTTGCCAAGATTTTTGGCAGCATCTACATTTGTATCTACATCTAATCCTATGTCTATATTTATATCTATATATCTATTCCATCTATCTATCTACATATTCACTTATGTACACACATTCTCTTGGTTCCATTTCTCTAGAGAACCCTGTTACTAGTACAATGTCACAAAGAAATTTCCAAAAAAACAATCTCTCTGTGTCTATTTCAGACAGTCTCTATTTTAGACAACCATGTATCCCATAGAAATGCTAGTTGTACCCCATGCCTTGACACTGAGTAATGTGCCCAGAAAACCATCCCATTGTTTCTGGTTGTTGCTATTGTTGTTACTGCTTTTCTTAAAACCATGTGGTCCAAATCTTTTCCCTCACAAGATAAATGAGAAGTGAGTTACAGTAATTCAGGGATTCTGAACAGAAAATCTCTACTTGAAGCAAAGGAAGAGTGACTTCAACAACCTTCCAAATGCACGAGGAAGGACCATGTCCAAGATGTAGAGGGATCCAAATGGATGGAGCTGGAGCCAGGGTAACTGTTAATAATACACATCAGGAGAAAGTCCAACATAAACTACTACTTCATATAAGTAGATAAACAGTTAATTAATTAAAACACAAACTGTTCACCAACTGAGCAGGGTAATTGTGGTGATCCAAGGAAATAGAAGGTTATTGGTGAAGGCATAGCAGATAGCCATTTGTCCCTCCTCTATCTGGTGTCAGGAGTAGCTCATAAGTCAAAAGGAAGTCAGTGATCCAGAGCCAGATCCTGAATGTTGTCATGGAGGCTGACTACCCTGCAGCTATAAAACTCAGCTGATGCATTTTAGTATTCATCTATTCTTGAAGACCAGAAAAGTATTTTAGAAGGTCCCACTAATGTTACCATCTCTCCTTGACTTCCTTTTCTCCCCTTCTGTTCTGTCCATATCCATTTTCTGATATCTTTCTGATAGGCTGTGGTAAGGAGAGATGTCACTGAAGTTGATGGGATATGTCGTGAATTCAGAGAGAATTTTCTGCTCTATCTGTCATAATGCATGAAGGTGGTCCTGGGGCTTCAACTACACGTACCAAATTGTACCACTAAAGGCAAAAGTAGCCCGACTAGAGCCAAGCTGATGGAGTCTAGTAACAGGGAGAATATGTCATAAGCAAAGCTGTAGTGGATGGTACAGTATCACAGAAGTGTGTAGATGAATAACCTAGTAATTTCAGATTGCCTTTATGGACTGGTTTTGGCTAGGGGCAGATGAATAATGCATAAAGGCATCACCAACATTAAGGTCCAAGGATATATTAATCCATCTTCCTTTGTAACATACAGATGTGGATTCAATTTTAAATGTTGTTTAGTCACTCAGTCGTGTCCAACTCTTTGTGACCCCGTGAATGTAGCACACCAGGCTTCCCTGTCCTTCACTGTCTCCCAGAGCTTGCTGAAATCAAGCCCCTCAAGTCGGCGATGCCATCCAACCATCTCATCCTCTGTCCTCCCCTTCTCCCCCTGCCTTTCATCTTTCCCAGCATCAGGGTCTTTTCCAATGAGTAGGCTCTTCACATCAGGTGGCCAAAGTACTGGAACTTCAGCTTCAGCATCAGTTCTTTCAATGAATATTCAGGGTTGATTTCCTTTAGGATTAATTGATAAGTCCAAATTTTATTCCATTTATCATAATTTTGTTCCCTCTCTGGATGCTTGAACTACTTGACAACTACATTGGTGTCCATCAGTATCCACTTTGGGTCAGACAATGCTTTAACATTCTCTGTTTCTATATACAGAGTCGTATATATGAAAGAGGAATAGATAGACAGACCTTTCTCTCCTTTTGTCTCTACTTACTTATTAGACTGACTTCAGTCCTAACTATGGAATCCTAAGGCATTGTACTTCTGTCTTCAGTATCTTGTAAAATCAATAGTGAAATCACTAAAAATAGCCTTCCAACTTTATATCTGCCTCCTGGGTCCTTTCATCACAAAATGGTTGTTAATGAATCTTATAAAAGGCTTAGTGAACATTAATATTAGAGTACCTGCAATGATGTGTTAATTAAAATTAAGTCCCTTTTTCATTTGAGATGTGACCGGGAAGAAAATTTGACACAGGCAAAACATCACTTGAATTTTAATTAAAGAGAATTTAGGAGTGGGTGCACTTCATATAATCACAATTGCCCACACATCCTGTAGACAGAATGCCTTCCTGATTTGATCAGAAATAGCACATGATAGCTGAGGGTGACTCCATGTCATGGGGCAGCCTCTCACTTCTCCATAGCAACACACCAGTGTCACTATAATTATGAGTTTAATATTTAAAATTTGTTGATTTCATATTTGCATGCATGTATGCTAACTAAAATTAATTAATTTCAATTGCATACACCAATTATAACATCAGCCTCATTCTCTAACATATTACTCCTCACTGATTACACACCCAGTCAGATTGCTTTAATCTCTCATTTTGTATTTTAAAGTCAAATAATAATATGTATCTCTAATTAAGTTCGCTTACTTATCTTACTTCTGATTGAATCATGTTTTAATATGTTATGACACAGCCACCTTTAATCCCCCTCTCTGATAGTATTTGCCTCTGTGCTTGTTTTCCTTGCCTTGTTTATCTTAATGTGAGTCCTAAGAGTGTTTTCTTTCCTAGTTCTGTTTGGGAGTAAAGTTTCTAGATTTCTTTGTTAGGAACTGGGGTTAAAGTGAGGAGAAAATAGCTTTGGGATGATGAGGGAAATTGATGAGATTATGTCATGTAAAAAGGTTATTAAGGGCTATTTTTTTCTCTGTAGTTTCCTGTGAGTAAAATATTTTGTATTTATAATGGTTTTATTTCTGAGAAACTGAACCTAAACATTTCAGACCTCAACAAAGTTATGATGATCTCATTATACACTGATCTTTCCCTTTGCGATAGGAATCATAAAATAATAAAGTGGGATTAACACTGGGTGACTATTTACCACATGCAGAGCTTTATAATTATTATGTTATTGTGTCCTTATAAAATGCCATAGCTAAGGGAAAAAAAGGAAACATGCAGCTGAGAGAACTGAGGGCTGGAAAGGTTGAGAAAGAGCGTGTGTGGCAGGGCACATGGCTCTGAAGGGGCAGAGCCAGGTTTCAAAGGCAGTTCTAGCCTAAAATCCCACCCATTCTATCAGAATATGACATTGGCTTCTCTCCTTCCCAACCAATTAGCTGCTCTAATTTGTTTTTTTCTTTGCCTTTTAAAAAATTTTATATATTTAATTTCTGATACAATTTGTAAAGGTTACTTTCCACTTGCAGTTATTACAAAATATTAATACTGGCTATATTCCCCATGATGTACAATTCATTCTTGAGCCTGTCTTATATCCATCTTTGTACCTCTATCCCTAAAAATTGTAAAAATTAAATTCAGATTCATAGAGTCAGTGATTTGGGGTCCAGTGATTAGAGCCCTTGGGACAGTATGTGACCAAGGATGGGCTGCTTAGCTCCATTTTTCTTCCCTTTTTCCTCACCGTCCCTGCTTCCTTCACTATATCTCAGGGAAGTCAATGCACGTCATGAACTGCAGGGGGTGGGGGAGAGGAGAAACTGTCATGGGCAAGAGGAAGTAAGTTTAGGGCCTTCTTTACACTTGTGTTGATCTTGTCTCCCACCATGAATTATTCTATAGCACAGACCTTTGTGGACTATGAGTGAGGTAACTCTTTCGAAGAGTTAAAAATGAAAGCAAATTACATGAACCTTGTTTAGATAAAGATAACAAGAGGATGATGATTAAAGTGAAAAGATAAAAAAGTAGAATGTAGGTGGGAAAGGCAAATAGGAAAACTAAAACAAGTGTGCTAGTTGTTTAGAGAGAAGAAAAAGAAAGGAAAACTTTTTTTTTTTAAGACAAAAACACAAAAGACCTCTCAGACTGTTGTTTTGAAGTATGACAATATGGCCTTCCCTGGTGTCTCAGCTGGTAAAGAATCAGCCTGCAATGCAGGAGACCCAGGTTTGATTCCTGGGTTGGGAAGATCCCCTGCAGAAGGAAATGGCAACCCACTCCAGTATTCTTGCCTGGGAAATCCCATGGATGGAGGAGCCTGGCAGGCTACAGTCTATGGGGTCGCAAAGAGGCTGACATAACTTAGCAAGTAAACCACCACAACCAACACCAACACAGTACCAAGAGACCTAGTAAATTATGGTGCAAAAAGTATGTAAAAGGGCAACAAGGAAAATAATAGACATTTTGGACTACATCAAAAGTAAAAACCTTATTACCTTTGAATAGGAAAGTGAAAGGGTCAACCTATAGAATGTAAGAAATATTTGTGAATCACAAATTTAATGAGTCCAGTATCTAGAATATTTAAAGTACACTTAAAAACCAAACAACAAAAAGACATACAACCCAGTGTAAAAGTGGGCAAAAGGCCTGAATAGACATTTCTCCAAAGAAGACAGATAAGTGGACAATAAGCACATGAAAAATGCTCAAAGTCGTTAGTCATTAAGGAAATGCAAATCAAAACACAATGAGATACCTGTTCACAGCAACCAGAATAGTGATAATAAGAAAAACAGAAATGATAAGTGTTGGCGAAAATGGGGAGAAACTGGAAAACTCACACACTCCTAATGAGAATGCAAAATGGTGTAGCTGCTCTGAATAAGAGCTTGAAAATTTCTTACAAAGTTAAGCAATTCTACTCCTAGGTGTATAGCCCAGAGAACTGAAAGCAGGTGCTCAAGTGAATACTTGTACCTGTACGTTAAGAGGGCATTATTCACAAAAGTCAAATGCCCTTCAGTGGAACAATGGATAAACAGCTGCAATATGTTCATACAATGAAATATTAATCCACTATAAATAGGAAAGAAGTAATGATACATGCTACAATGTGAATAAAACTAAAAAATATGAGATTAAGTGGAAGAAACCAGACACAAAAGGTCACAAAATGCATGAGAAGTATTGCCCACTGGGTACAGTGTCTTCTTTGAGGGTACCATTTTAGAACTAGATAGAGCAGCAGTGTTACAAGGCTGCAAATATATTAAATGCCACTAAATTGTGCACTCTAAAGTCATTAATTTATGGCATATGAATTTAATCTTAATAAAATAAAAGGAGAAAAAAAGAAGCGAAAAAAGAAACACATGAAGTACATCAGAGAATAAAGCACATACAAAATGTGCTAATACATCAATGGAAATTAGTCAAACATTTCTATTAAAATGGTCTTTTTTTAAACAAGAAGTCTGGAAAGCAAAAGATTAACTGAAAATTCTACGAAGTAACAAGGCTATGAAGAGAAGACTCAAATAAAGCCAAAAAGAAAAAAAATAAAATAAAAAAGAAAGCCAGAAAAAAATCTAAACATCTCAAACATTTGAAGAATGAAACAAGAAGTCCTGGGTAAAGATCTTACCATTAGTGAAACTCTTTGGAATAGGCGATTGAGTTGTGGACCAATGATTATACAGAAAATAGAAAAGAAAAAAAAAAAAAAAGTCAAGTTCTCCTGTTTTTACAGAGAGTCCCAGGGAATACGACTGTATTTAAACCAGCATTCTACATTAGCCCACACTCTCCAAGAAGTCTGAAACTCCTGTATTAGATATAGTCTGACTCACCAGGCAAGCTAAGGTGCAGTGTCACTGGCTAAAGAGGAGTCAATGGTCCTATCCTGGGTCCCAAGAAAGGGGAGCAGGGATGCTCAGGGATGGAGAAGGACTGAGGCCTGAGTGACAGTGCAGAAAAGTAAAGTATCCTGGCAAGGAAACACCCAAATGGTAGTTTTCGGCCTCAGTTCAGTTCAGTCGCTCAGTTGTGTCCAATTCTTTGTGACCCCATGAACCGCAGCACGCCAGGCCTCCCTGTCCATCACCAACTCCTTGATTTCACCCAAACTCATGTGCATCGAGTTGGTGATGCCATACAGCCATCTCATCCTCTGTCGTCCCTTTCTCCTCCTGCCCCCAATCCCTCCCAGCATCAGGGTCTTTTCCAATGAGTCAACTCTTCGCATGAGGTGGCCAAGGTATTGGAGTTTCAGCCTCAGGATCAGTCCCTCCAACGAACACCCAGGACTGGTCTCCTTTAGGATGGACTGGTTAGATCTTGCAGTCCAAGGGACTCTCAAGAGTCTTCTCCAACACCAACAGTTCAAAAGCATCAATTCTTTGGCGCTCAGCTTTCTTCACAATCTAACTCTCACATCCATACATGACCACTGGAAAAACCATAGCCTTGACTAGACGGACCTTTGTTGGCAAAGTAATGTCTCTGCTTCTGAATATGCTATCTAGGTTGGTCATAACTTTCCTTCCAAGGAGTAACCGTCTTTTAATTTCATGGCTGCAATCACCATCTACAATGATTTTAGAGCCCAAAAAAATAAAGTCTGACACTGTTTCCACTGTTTCCCCATCTATTTGCCATGAAGTAATGGGACCAGATGCCATGATCTTCGTTTTCTGAATGTTGAGCTTTAAGCCAACTTTTTCACTCTCCTCTTTCACTTTCATCAAGAGGCTTTTGAGTTCCTCTTCACTTTCTGCCATAAGGGTGGTGTCATCTGCATATCTGAGGTTACTGAGATTTCTCCCAGCAATCTTGATTTCAGCTTGTGCTTCTTTGAGCCTAGCGTTTCTCATGATGTACACTGCATAGAAGTTAAATAAGCAGAGTGACAATATACAGCCTTGATGTACTCCTTTTCCTATTTGGAACCAGTCTGTTGTTCCATGTCCAGTTCTAACTGTTGCTTCCTGACCTGCATATAGGTTTCTCAAGAGGCAGGTCAGGTGGTCTGGTATTCCCATCTCTTTCAGAATTTTCCACAGTTTATTGTGATCCACAAAGTCAAAGACTTTGGCACAGTTAATAAAGCAGAAATAGGTGTTTTTCTGGAACTCGCTTGCTTTTTTGATGATCCGGCTGTTGGCAATTTGATCTCTGGTTCCTCTGCCTTTTCTAAGACCAACTTGAACATCTGAAAGTTCACAGTTCACGTACTGCTGAAGCCTGGCTTGGAGAATTTTGAGCATTACCTTACTAGCATGTGAGATGAGTGCAATTGTGCGGTAGTTTGAACATTCTTTGGCATTGCCTTTCTTTGGGATTGGAATGAAAACTGACCTTTTCCAGTCCAGTGGCCACTGCTGAGTTTTTGGCTAAAGGATACAGAAAAAAGCAGATTTTATACGTGTGGCCACCAGGGGGCGTTTGTCCTGGACGGCAACCCCCTTCGGAAGCCAGTGCACTGGCTGTGTCCCAAGCCAGAGGCAGGGAGGCCAGTTGTCTGCAGTGAAGCCTGCTAGGTAAAAATCGTCTTTGGTCGGGCCTGAAAGATCACATATAGGTTTTTTGGCCAGGAACTGCACTCTTGACTTCCTCCAAAGTTAATTTTTTGCATGTGTGCCCCCTTTTACCTTCTGGTACTTTGCAAATTTCAAAATGCTTTCATGTGTATTATCATACTAAAATCTCACAAGATGAAACTCACCACTTTTCATAGGAAGGAGTCTTCGGTAGGGATTAAATGGCTTATTCCTGGCTACAATGCTCAGGGACAGTTGAAAAAGGTCTAAAATAATATTATTTAAGGAATAAGTTCAATAGTTTTTTTGAGAATCTTCCTCAACCTGCAGGCACAATGTCTTCTCTGGTGGAAGATAGCATATAATATTCAGGACAAAAAATCCCATGAAAAATATGCTTCAGATTCTTAAACTAAAATTTGGATTAAACATTTGATCTTTCTTTTTTGCTTCTAGAGTCTTCTGAGATCTATTTAGGTTGAGTCCCACATGTTAAGAACAGCTATTTCACCTTCCTTGCAGTAGAAACCTGGGAGAGTCTCAAGTGTCTTTCTAAAGCCTCTGGGCAAGATGAGATCAGAGATGAGGTATTATTAGGAATTCTTCACATTTGAATTAATAAGCTGACTTCCACCATTACAAAAAGCTAGTCAGGCTCTTTTTTCCTTCCTCAGTGTCCCTTATAGATCAGAAACAGAATATGACTCAAAGTGATAAA
The DNA here is from genome assembly GCF_001704415.2 of Capra hircus. Taxonomy (NCBI): domain Eukaryota; kingdom Metazoa; phylum Chordata; class Mammalia; order Artiodactyla; family Bovidae; genus Capra; species Capra hircus. The sequence goes on along the minus strand of NC_030829.1, from coordinate 9,046,919 downwards.
ATATTTTAAAGAGATGATGATAGGAGCTCTAGATGGGAAGGGATTGAAGATGCTGTTTTTGAGATCTTTGTAGACTCAGAGAAATTTAACTCCCGGGAACACTTGGAAGTTTGGGAGATTAGTAGGTTAGCTGTTGGTGCAGGACTTGGTCACCACTCTGAAAGATGTTAGGATGGGAGGGTGGCTCAGTCAGAAAAGAATCCACCTGCAGTGTAGGAGACATGGGTTTGATCCCTGGGTGGGGAAAATCACCTGAAGAAGGAAATGGCAATGCACTCCAGTAATCCTGCAGGGAAAATTTCATGGACAGAGGAGCCAGGTGGGCTACAGTCCATGGGGTCACAAGAGTCAGATACCACTTAGCGACTAAACCACCATCAACACTCACCATAAGATGTTAAAACCTCTTGGAGATGACTGCCTGGTAGATCTAGAACAGCTAGATTCCAAGTGGCTATGATTTTCAGGTGTCTTAGAAGATCCTGTGTTTCAACATAGAGAACAAACAGATGGACACCAAGAGGAGAAGTGGGGGGATGAACTGGGAGATTGGGATTGACGTATACACACAACTATGTATGAAACATACAGCTATTGAGAACCTACCAACGGCACAGAAGGAAAAAAAAGAAGGTACAATCTGTTTGTAAGACATTTACTAAGTTGACCTTAAAAATGCATTCCAATATACAGTAGGTGCCAACAAATACTGTTTGATTTCACTTCTCTGAGGTATGGAGAACAGTCAAATTCATAGAGTTAGAAAGTACACTGGTAGACGCCTGGGGCTAGGGTGGGGTGTGGGAGGCGGAATGGAGACTCAGTGTTTAATGCGGGCAGAGCTTCAATTCAGGAAGGTGAACACTTTGGGAGATGGATGATGGTGAGAGTTGCACAACAACGTGAGTGTTCCTGGTGCCACTGAAATGTTACCATTAGATATTGTTAGAATGTTTTATATTATGTGACTTTAAAAAAAAATCTCCTTTAATTAAAAAAAAAAGAAAAAGAATCCTGTGTCTCCAGGCTGACAAGGAAATTGCACAGCCCCTGGACCCACCTTATGGCAGGAGAACAGGTACTTCAGTGGTGAAAACATAAAACAGATCCGTTATGTGAGAGCGCCCATGCCTAAGCGTGTCTTAAAACGCTTTACTTTTGTATACCCTGTCCATCTGGAGGGATCAGACATAAATTTGAACTAAAATTAATTTAAAGCAGAAAGGAATAGGTTTCTCATTCATCTGAACTTGTTGAAAGTTCACACCTTTTACAGGGAGAGCGTAATATTCATTGTGGCTTCAAACGTGTGTTCCTGATTGCTCTGAGGAGGTCTATGATTTGATAATGGTAATTACAGTAGCTGATATATCCTTAAACAGAGCTTTACAAAGCAAAAAAACAAAAAACAAAAAAAACAAAACAAAACTCACTTTTACAGACCATTTGCTCCTCGTAATAGCTGTGCCAGAAAATGAGGAATTATTATCGACATTTTCTATCAGGAGGTTGAGAATCAGAGTGGCTGATATGACTTGCAAATGTTAACACATTTAGCAGATGCTGAGAAAGTGAGGGAAACTTAAGGCTTCTGGACTTCGTTTGCCCTGCAAATACAAGCATCGGATAAGCACAGGTCCATTTTCTCTGGATACAGCTCTAGATAGACACTACGGAGATAGAGAACTACTTGTCTTTATTTATGGGCTTCTCTGGGGGCTCAGTTGGTCAAGAACCTGTCTGCAATATACGAGACCCACATTCAATCCCTGGGTGGGGAAGATCTCCTGGAGGAGAAAATGGCTACACAGTCCAGTATTCTTACCTGGAGAATTCCATGGAAGAGGAGCCTGGTGGCTACAGTACTCGGGGCAGCAAAGAGTTGGACACAAGCGAGTGACTAACACATAGACATTGGGAGGACATGGAGCTTTATCCCTAATAGATACATGATTTCTTTTGGGGATGATAAAAATGTTCTAGTATTGATTGTGGTAATGGTTGCCCAACTCTGTGGATACATACAATCCACTGAATTATACACTTTCAGTGGGTAAATTGTATGGTATATGAATTACATCTCAATAAAGTTATGATGTAAAAAAAAAAAAAGATTGTGCAGGGAGGCAATAGGCAGATAAAAGCTAGAGCCTAAAAATAAATTTCCAGAGGTTAGAACATAAACGAAGTCTTCAATTCTGAGCAAACCAGTGCATGACATGATGTGGCCACAACTTTTGCCAGATTGAGTTTTCTCTTCCGGAACATGGACTAATAATGCCTCCTCCTATGACATTTCTCCACAGTCAACAAGAAGAAACAACAAAACACAAAACTGTAAGTTATGAAACACTTCACAAATGAGAGTTAATTATTTCCTGTCCATATACAGGATTTCAGAAAGCATATAAACACTTTAGGTAGGGTAAGCATAACCTGAGGCAGAGAAAGCATAAAAATGCTAATCCCCAAATTGGAATTTTTAGTGCTGCATATTTGCATATTGCCTAAAATCCTTTCGAAAACAGCTAGAATGCACTTAGTTACTTCTAAAAATTACAGATTGAGTTGTTATTAATTTATTGTAGATGAGGCAATGTTTTCTTTTAAAAAGTTTCCTTCTCCATTGTGCCAAAGGCACCCGTAGAAAATTTAGAGTGTTTTATATTCCATAGAATATGCATAGAGATATCAATAATAAATAGCGTTTTCCACAGTATGGAGTATAAGCCACTCGCTCAGAGAGCACAGTCACTCACTCTTGAGCTAAAAATACCTCAGTGACAAATTTCAGGAAAGAAAGAAAAAGAAGAGAGTTCTGTGTTCATTACCCAAGAGTAGAACCCTGGTTGACTGTCCCACTATATCCTTGTTATTCCTTCTCAGTGGTGCTGAACAGTTAGCTCCCAACATATTCTAATACACAATGCTGTGCCCCCTATTCCCGAATGCAGTGCATTCTTCATTCTCATAAAAGAATGACTCTCCCTTGCCAAGCGCTTCCACTTGCAAGCAAAATCTTGAACTATCTTGGTAACAGAAGACACGAAAGTTTACTAATAAGATCAAGTGCTTATTGTATGAACAAACACATGGAACTGATTTTAAGTCTTGGTGAGTTAATGCACATGGATGACATCTCTATAACCAGTGTGCTGAGACCTGCTTGCATTAAGGTTTGTCTAAGGGAAGCAACAAGATAAGTGGATGACAATCTCAATGGCATACTTCCTTAGAATGTTGGCCTTTCCACAGGAAAAATCAAAGAAAAAGGAAAGTAATAGGAGATCACAGGACATTGAATTATGAAGTTAAATGAAACCTAACTGAGGAACCAAGGGGAAAAAAAATATTTCTCTGTAAACATAAGAGTTAGATGACATTTAATGATTTTAAGACGCGATGAACATAGAATAACACCTTCTTTATTACCATTGGTATAACCTATGGGGTATTAATTATTGACAATTAGATTGCCAAATGGACTAAACGCTGCAGATTTTAATCTGAATTATTAGTATGTGAGGTTTTCATAGCAGGTAAGAGAGAATGTATCATAGTGACAATAAAAAAATCAAGTGCTTCAAATGCCATAACCTTCAACTCCTCTATGAAATCCCACTGATCTGGTGTGGCCACTGGAGCAGAAAAAATCCAACACAACGAGCACTCCAGTTAGGTTTTAAATATTTGAGCTAAGAAAAAAGAGGGATAAATCCATGAGACTAATACAAAGAACAGGAGGTTCTATATTATATAAATTGGTGAGGTGTCTGAAGGTGGTTAGAGTGACTTAGCACCTAAAACACTGGAATTCAAGTCTTTCCTCAGCAACTCTTTATTGGACCTTGGAAGTCTCTTTATTTGAACTTCAATTTCCAACTAGGTAAAAGGCTGATGAGAAGAGCTACATTTTTCTGCTCAACAATGTTACTTACAAGGTGACTTCAGAAAGTACACAGGACATTTTATTGCAAATAGCTGTATGTGTGTATGTATGCCGAGTATTAATGGTGATTTCATGCATGTGTTGTGTGCATGTAAGAGTAAATATTAGTTATTTCTATTTCCAAGTTAATTTTTATCTCCAAATTGATTTAATTCCACTCATGTCCTGCGAAATCTCCAAGAATTAGATAAGGGGATTTATGTATGCCCTGAACTATCACTCTAGGAAAGAAAAACATTCATACTAAGTTAACTTCTCAACCCAGCTCCAATTTGTTTAAAATTACAGATACGGTTTTTGTCTTGTTGAAAAATGAGACCACAATTTTTCTATTTGGAACCGCAGATTGGGTTTTTTATTTTTATTTATTTATTTATTTTTAGTTGATTTTAGTTTTTTTTTATTTTTTTATTTTTTATTTCTTTTTATTTTTTTTTTAAGTTTTTTATTTTTTAAATTTTAAAATCTTTAATTCTTACATGCGTTCCCAAACATGAACCCCCCTCCCACTTCCTTCCCCATAACATCTCTCTGGGTCATCCCCATGCACCAGCCCCAAGCATGCTGTATCCTGTGTCAGACATAGACTGGCGATTCAATTCTTACATGATAGTATACATGTTAGAATGCCATTCTGCCAAATCATCCCACCCTCTCCCTCTCCCGCTGAGTCCAAAAGTCCGTTATACACATCTGTGTCTTTTTTCCTGTCTTGCATACAGGGGTTTTTTAAAAAATGGAAAAATGCATTTCCCTGGTGGTCCAGTGGCTACAACTATGTGCTTTCACTTCAAGGGTGCGTGGGTTTAACCCCAGGTTGGGGATCTAAGATACCACATGCCTCACAAGCAAGAAAAGGAAAACTTCTGAATGTTTGTGGGCATAATAGTGTATACTGGCAAATACGGCCCCCCAAATCCTACAGTAATTTTCTAATTAATCTTAAAAAGTCTTTACGATCATGAATATAAAGCCAGATAGTACCTGTCTTTATTAGCATATAATTTTTATGTTATTGAAACCATGTATAAGCCCCTGTTGCTTGTCATAATTCAGAGGAACTAAAAAGCCTTTTGATGAAAGTGAAAGAGGAGAGTTAAAAAGTTGGCTTAAAGCTCGACATTCAGAAAACGAAGATCATGGCATCTGGTCCCATCACTTCATGACAAATAGATGGGGAGCAGTGTCAGACTTTATTTTGGGGGGCTCCAAAATCACTGCAGATGGTGACTGCAGCCATGAAATTAAAAGATGCTTACTCCTTGGAAGAAAAGTTTTGACCAACCTAGATAGCATGTTGAAAAGCAGAGACATTATTTTGCCAACAAAGGTCCGTCTAGTCAAGGCTATGGTTTTTCCAGTGATCATGTATGGATGTGAGAGTTGGACTGTGAAGAAAGCTGAGTGCTGAAGAATTGATGCGTTTGAACTATGGTATTGGAGAAGACTCTTGAGAGTCCCTTGGAATGCAGGGAGATCAAACCAGTCCATTCTAAAGGAGATCAGCCCTGGGATTTCTTTGGAAGGAATGATGCTAAAGCTGAAACTCCAGTACTTTGGCCACCTCATGCGAAGAGTTGATTCATTGGAAAAGACTCTGATGCTAGGAGGGATTGGGGGCAGGAGGAGAAGGGGATGACAGAGGATGAGATGGCTGGATGGCATCACCAACTCGATGGGCATGAGTCTGAGTGAACTCCGGGAGTTGGTGATGGACAGGGAGGCCTGGTGTGCTGCGATTCATGGGTCGCAAAGAGTCGGACATGACTGAGCGACTGAACTGAACTGAACTGAACTGAACTGATAAGCCCCTGTGTCCTTATTTTTTGAAATAAAATGCTGACTCAAGAATTAATGACTGGGAAAGTGAAGATGTTGAAACAAAGAATAGCTGTTGGGCTAAGGAACTGCTAACAATTCAGACTATAATTCTGCTATATAACAGAATCACCATATAACAGAATCACTTTATCTGTATCTTTCAGAAAACTGAAAGATACAGACAAAGGCTTGATATGTATTCTTATTTTGTTTTTTACAAGAAGCAGACCCCTGCCCCAGATGAAAACTTCTGATCACAAGAACATAGACCCTAAACTGGTTGCAACCAGAAGGTTGAAGCTGCTTGAAACTTCATCTTGATGGCAACCAATCCAAGAACTGTCCATGAGCTGATCACACTGTGCTCCTTGAACACTATAGAACTCCTCACTATCCCCTCCAGGGTAGGTCACAGGGTCTTCAGGGCATTAGCCCACTGTGGCCCCCTTTGCCTGGCAAAGCAATAAAAGCTACTCTTTTCTACTTCACCCAAAACTCTGTCTCTGTTTCTATTCAGCACCAGAAAACAGAGGCCAGGATTTTGGCAACATTATCTTCTAGAAAACTATTTGTCATCCTAGGCTGTTCTTTGTGTTTTCACCTCAATCCAGCTGGCTGGATTCATCCAAGAGCCCATTTATCTGTTGTTAATGTCTAACATTCCATGATAAGTAAGCTATTCAATTCTTTCCCCTTTAAAAAAATGTGGCAGCATCCTTACTCATATGGTTCTGTAACATAACATATACTATCCATCAACAAATATGGTTTTTTCTCTATACCAAGTAGATCCAGAATGAATCCACCATCACCACCTCCACTGCCACCACCTGGCCCAAGTCATCATCGTGTTACCTGGATTTTACAACAACTATACATAGAAGATCATCCTGCTCCCTTTAAGAAAAAATAAGTATTTATTTATTTGGGAGCATTGGCTCTTCGTTACAGCATAGCCTCTTTGTTGCTGTATGCGGGTTTAGCTGCCCTGCAGCATGCAGGGTCTTACTTCCCTGAACAGGCATCTAACCCAGTGTCCCTGCATTGGAAGGTAGATTCTTAGCCTCTGGACCAGCAGGGAAGTCCCACCCCGCTTGTCTCATCACAGCATATGTCCTGTGCTCTCTTGCTGTCTGCCTGGACTGCTTTTCTCTCAGAGAACTCTGTGTCTCCCTTCTTGACTTCCACCAGATCTTTGCTCAAAACCACCTTCTCAGTGACATGACTGTACCCCTCAGCAAGCTCTATTCTCATTCTCTTTCTGATTTTCAGTATTCTCCTCAGCACTTACCACTACATGGTCCATCGTGTGTTTCACTCAGTTATTGTCTGTCGCCCCCTCCACTTCCATAAGATAAGCTTCAGCGAGGAAAGGATTCTTGTCTAAATTTTCTATTGTTGTTGTACTCTCCAGCAGCTAGGAAAGCACTGGGCACAAAGATGTCTTCAAGGAATTCAGCAGGAAAGAATGAATTGATTTCAGACAATGTAAGGGAAACATAAATACTCTAATTTCCTAGATCTGGGAAAATGGAAGTAAGAGTTCTCCTAGTATGTAGAGCAAAAATTCTATGGGGAAACTTGAGTAAAGAGCTTGCATAGAAATTACTTTGGGGGAAAAAAACTGTAGAGAAGTGGGAAGCACATTCGTTTCCAATATTTATCTTTTAAATCTTGGTCAATCTATAGCTTAGAGTAGGCATGGATTTACCAGTGATTTTGCTGGAAAGCATAGTGGCATGTGTAGTGACATTTTATAGTTGTTTGTTTCTAACTCAATACACCCTAGGAGGTCAGGTAGCAATATCTGTTCGGAAGATGTGAAACTCTAAGAGAAGGCATTGTGTCCAAGTGAATTCCAAAGGTGGGATTGCTGACCCATGCCATCAGAAGAATCTCAGATTCCTTAGTAGTAAAATGAGGATCAAATCACCATAATCATAGCCAAGTGAATTCATAATCATATAAATGGGAATGCATATATTGTTTATACAGATGGATGCAGAGAGAATACAAAGATGACAATAGGTTCATTTTCCAGCACTAGAAGAGTGGAGAAGGAAATGGCAACCCACTCCAGTGTTCTTGCCTGGAGAACCCCAGGGACGGGGGAGCCTGGTGGGCTGCTGTCTATGGGGTTGCATGGAGTCAGACACGGCTGAAGTGACTGAGCAGCAGCAGCAGCAGCAGAGTGGTTAAGAGACTTCCCTGGCAGCCCAGTAGTTAAGAATCCATCTTTCAATGCAGAGAGTTCAATCCCTGGTCAGGGAACTAAGATCCCACATGTCATGTGCCCAAGCAAACAAACAGAAGTCAAAAGAGTGATTATGAGTCAGCTGAGTTTCTCCACTCACTTCTGGATGAACTTGAGCAAGTCACTTCCATTTCTGCACTCCAGTTTCCTCCTCTACATTGCAGATAATTGTAACAGCACCCTCATAGGCGCTAATCCTTCACTGTGAGGATTGCACGTGCTAATATGTATAAAGGATTTAGAGCAGATGGATGCATAATCAGCACTCTACAATCTGAGGGGCTATCTTTGAAAAGTATTAGTGTTTTAAACATCAGCTTCTATCTATAATAGAGTGAAAACCAAAAAGTAAGAGCTCCTATATCCAAATGGTTTGAAGAACACCACACAATACCATCCTCATGCCCTTAAAGGGGAAATTATTTTGAAGTATGGGGTTCCCCTGGTGGCTCAGAAGGGAAAGAATTTGCCCGCAGTGAGGGAGACCTAGGTTGTATCCCTGGGTTGGGAAAATCTCTTGGAGGAGGGCATGGCAACCCACTCCAGTATTCTTGCCTGGAGAATCTCATGGATAGAGGAGCCTGGGGGGCTATGCCCATGGGGTCGCAAAGAGTCAGACATGACTGAGTGACTAACACTTTCACTATTCTCAACTATAATTTGAAATGGAAGTTGTAATCAAACCAACTGAGGAGAGAGTGAAACAGAAAGAGATGATCCAGAAAACACTGGGCAGTGAATACTTTGGTAGGAAAAAAAAAATATATATATATATATATATATATATATATATACACACACCACACTACCCAGTAAACTGTGTCTGGGAAGAAAAGGACTAACTCTGACCAAGAAAACCACAGTCACATTTTGAATTTTAAAAACATAACTGACACAACTGGCAAAATGGGATAGATGAGAATAATCCTTTTGGATGTTTATTTTGACTCTTGCTGTACAATCATACAGCCTCACAGAAATTGCTAAGCTGTTTCATCATATAAGCAAATCCAGCTGGAAGTACACAGACAGCAAGAAAGGGCAGAGGAATACAGCCTCTTTCTTTCTTATTGAGAGGTAATTTGTAAATTGTCAAATGGGTAAAGTACAAGCCGGAAATATCACATTTCCAAAAACACGGGTACTAGAGAAATCTGATTAAATGTGCCTCTTCACAGATTTCAAAAGAAGAGGCTTGATTTTTCCTTGTAATCTTAAATTCTAGGCAATTTGGCAATTAAGTGAAAGGACTCTGTTGAAAGTCCAGTAAATTCCACATCCTTCTATATCCGGCTGAAAATACAGAAAAAGTCAGCAGTTTGAAGGTATAAAAACACAGCAAAGTGACTGCAATCATGGTAATGTTTAAGAAAAACTAGTTCAGAATATCCATGAGGTAGTTTGAACCACTAGGAAAGAAGATGACATGATTGCAAAGTGATCCACCATAATTAGGGGGCTCAATCCTCAATTTTGAAAGCTTAGTGAGAAGAGATTCTGTTCTAAAAGGGGCTGTGAGTCTGCTCTTCAAAACATAAAAATCTCATTTTTGCCATTTTTCTCCAGTGGTCTCCACTGCCTATACTATAGAGTCTCTCCTTGGACTGAAACCTACATGTCTTCATAAGCTCCCCTGTTTACACTGTTTGGTTACTTAATGCCCACTTTACCTAAATGTCACTGATATTCTACACGGAGCTTATTTCACCACATTTTTCTCATGTAAATTTGACATACTGACTTCCTCTGCCAGAAAGGTATTAGGGTCCATCCTTTTGACCAGCAAACACTATTACCACCAGTATTTTTATCTGGGACTTCCCAGGTGGCTGAGTGGTAAAGAATCTGCCTGCCAATTTAGGAGCTGCAAGAGATACAGGTTTGATCCCTGGATCAGGAAGATCTTCTGGAGGAGGAAATGGCAACACACTCCAGTATTCTTGCCTGGGAAATTCCATGGACAGAATAGCCTTGTGGGCTATAGTCCACGGAGTTGCGAAGAGTTGGACACCTTTTTATCTGATAGAGTTTTTATACAGCAAATACCAAGTTCAGACATTGTTCACTCTAGGAAGATTTGCCTAACCTCTCCTTTCTAACCTCTAGATTCTGTAGGATCTGATCAGATTCTGTGCCTTCTTCTCACCGAGTACATAGAATGAACGGTGAATGTTCATTTTTTGGCCATCACTGAGAGTGTATGCTTGAGTTCAGTTCAGTCACTCAGTGGTGTCTAACTCTTTGCGACCCCATGGACTGCAGCACACCAGGCTTCCCTGTCCATTATCAACTCCCAGAGCTTGCTCAAACTCATGTGGATCAAGTCGGTGATGCCATCCAACCATCTCATCCTCTGTCGTCCCCTTCTCCTCCTGCCTTTTATCTTTTTCAGCATCACGGTCTTTTCCAACGAGTCAGTTCCTTGCATCAGGTGGCCAAAGTATTGGAGTTTCAGTTTCAGCATCAGTCCTTCCAATGAATATTCAGGATTGATTTCCTTTAGGATGGACTGGCTGGATCTCTTTGCAGTCCAAGGGACTCTCGAGAGTCTTCTCCAACACCACAGTTCAAAAGCATCAATTCTTTACTGCTCAGCTTTCTTTATAATCCAACTCTCACATTCATACGTGACTACTGGAAAACCATAGCTTTGACTAGGTGGACCTTTGTTGGCAAAGTAATGTCTCTACTTTTTAATATGCTCTCTAGGTTGGTCATAGCTTTTCTTCCAAGGGGCAAGTGTCCTAATTGCATGGTTGCAGTCACCATCTGCAGTGATTTTGGAGGCCTCCTCAAATAAAGTCTGTCACTGTTTCCATTGTTTCCCCATCTATTTGCCACGAAGTGATGGGACCACATGCCACGATCTTAGTTTTTTGAATGTTGAGTTTTAAGCCAACGTTTCACTCTCCTCTTTCACTTTCATCAAGAGTCTCTTTAGTTCTTCACTTTCTGCCATAAGGGTCATGGCATCTGCATATCTGAGGTTATTAATATTTCCTCTGGCAGTCTTGATTCCAGCTTGTGCTTCATACAGCCCAGCATTTGGCATGATGTACTCTGCGTATAAGCAGAGTGACAATATACAGTCTTGACACACTCCTTTCCCAATTTGGAACCAGTCTGTGGTTCCATGTTCACCTCTAACTGTTGCTTCTTGACCTGCATACAGATTTCTCAGTGGTCTGGTATTCCCATCTTTCAGAATTTTCCACAGTTTGTTGTGATCCACATAGTCAAAGGCTTTGGCATAGACAATAAGCAGAAGTAGATAGTTTTCTGGAATTCTCTTGCTTTTTTAATGATCCAACAGATGTTGGCAATTTGATCTCTGCTTTCTCTGCCTTTTCTAAATCCAGCTTGAATGTCTGGAGGTTCATGGTTCATATACTGTTGAAGCATCACTTGGAGAATTTTGAGCATTACTTTGCTAGCATGTGAGATGAGTACAATTGTGCAGTAGTTTGAAAATTCTTTGGCATCACCTTTCGTTGGGATTGGAGTGAAAACTGACCTTTTCCAGTCCTGTGGCCACTGCTGAGTTTTCCAAATTTGCTGACATATTGAGTGCAGCACTTTCACAGCATCATCTTTTAGGATTTGAAATAGATCAGCTGGAATTCCATCACCTCCACTAGCTTTGTTCATAGTGATGATTCCTAAGGCCCACTTGACTTTGCATTCCAGGATATCTGTCTCTGGGTGAGTGATCACACCATCATGGTTATCTGTGTCATGAATAACTTTTTTTGTATAGTTTTTCTATGTATTCTTGCCACCTCTTCTTAGTATCTTCTGCTTTTGTTAGGTCCATACCATTTCTGTCCTTTATTGTGCCCATCTTTGCATTAAATGTTCCCTTGGTATCTCTTATTTTCTTGAAGAGATCTCTAGTCTTCCCCATTCTATTGTTTTCCTCTATTTCTTTGCATAGATCACTGAGGAAGGCTTTCTTGTCTCTCCTTGCTATTCTTTGAAACTCTGCATTCAAATGGGTATATCTTTCTTTTTCTACTTTGCCTTTCACTTCTCTTCTCAGCTATTTGTAAGGCATCCTCAGAAAACCATTTTGCCTTTTTGTGTTTCTTTTTCTTGGGGATAATCTTGATCACTGCCTCCTGTACAATGTCATGAACCTCTGTCCATAGTTCTTCAGGCACTCTGTCTATAAGATCTAATCTCTTGAATCTATTTGTCACTTCTACTGTATAATCATAATGAATTTGATTTAGGTCATACCTGAGTGGTCTAGTGGTTTTCCCTACTTTCTTCAACTTAAGCCTGTTGAAAATGCCTCTCCCACAAAGTACTGTTCCTAATTTTATTTGTATTTTCAGTTTAGAAATTCTAGGTATATAGTGAGCACTCAGAATTGTGTGTTTCCCATTGAGAACACTTTCTGAATCATAAAAATAGAATTTTATATAGGAGGGACTTCCCTGGTGGTCCAGTGGTTAAGAATCTGCCTTCTAATGCAGAGAATGTGGTTGAATCCCTGGTTGGGGAACTGAGAGCCCACACGCCAAGGGACAACTAAGCCTGCCTGCTGCAAGGAGCAAGTCCATGCACCACAATGTGGACCCAGCACAACCAAAAAAGAAAAGAAAAAGTAAAAATGAAGCCACATCTAGACACATCATAGTATTAATAAAACTATATATCATAAAATAAAAAAAGAAGTTTACATAGGAAACCCATATTGTTTTCTTGGAGGCATCTCTCTTTGCTAAAGACAGAGAGATATTTTCTATAATCATTCCTTCAATGATTTTCATAATCAAGCATTTGGGTATAATTTTGTGGAAGTACCAATGAGTCCACTGGACTCACTTAATTGTAATATAATAGTCTAGCCTACTAAAGGCACCTTACTTTTCGCTGATGTAGTAATGATGGTCTATTATGAGTCCATTAGGGTATTCCTTATGGAACCAACACACACAAAAAAAATGCTGTAATTTACAGATTAATGTTTGGTTATAAAACAAAAAATTTTTTCTTCCTTCTAAATGATTCTATGCTATCTGGTATCTGTCACAGAGAATGGGACAATAGGGGGAGGACAGACGTTATAGTGAAACCATAAGAGTGCAGAGAGAAGCAAAACTGAATACGTTCGGAAGCTCAACTGGGAACCATCTCAGCTCCTGCTGATATTGGTTCCTTGTACTTTTCTGTGCCCTGTCCTTTTTTCTAGATTAAATTTCTAGAGCTTCCTATGACCTCAGACTTTAAAGGGACACTCACAGAAATATCATATGGAACTCATTTTCCATTGAATGCAAAAAACATGGCAGTAGAAAACAAATATTTATTATCTGAAGACTCCTGTCCTTTACATTTAACCCCAAAGTTTAAAAAAGGTGTTTACTGGATGCTTGGGGCTGGTGCACTGAGACGACCCAGAGGGATGGTACAGGGAGGGAGAAGGAAGGGGGGTTGAGGATGGGGAACACGTATATACCTGTGGTAGATTCATGTTGATGTATGGCAAAACCAATACAATATTGTTAAGTAATTAACCTCCAATTAAAATAAATAAATTTATATTAAAAAAACTTGAAAAAAAATAAAAAAGGTGTTTTTCAAACTTCTGGTTACCAAGGGGAGAGGAGGGATAAATGGGGAGATTGGGATTAAGATACACACACTATTATATATAAAATAGATAAATAATAAGAACCTACTATGTAGCATAGGGAACTCTCCTCAATGCTCTGTAATGACATACACAGGAAAAAAAGATTCTAAAAGAGTGGATACATGTGTATGTATAAGTGATTCATTTTGCTGCACACCTGAAACTAACAACATTGTACGCCAACTGTACTCCAATAAAAGCTAATTGTTTAAAAGGGCGTTTTGCATTAAAACTAAAGTTAGTTTGCATTTTGAACTCTGTGGGACAGGAAGGTGGTGTGGGAACATCTTTGACATATGGTAATCTTTATTTTAAAAAAAACGAATAAGATGGCAGAGGAGTAGGTGGACATGGAGTACATCTCTCTCCCTGGATACATCAGGAAGACACCTTCAGAAACAGAAGTGCCTGTAGAATGCCAGCTGAGAACGGAGAGGAGTACCTGACCAGTGGAAAGGAATATATAGAACCACACACAACTCGGTAGGAGGCAGGAACTAGGGGGAAAATCAGGAGTGTAAGTAGGACTGGGCCTGCCCTAGGTGGGTGGGGGAACTGAAGCAGGGGTCCAATCCCCACATTTGGGCAACTGTCTAAGAGGAGAAATGTTTAAGGCTGAGAGTGAAACAGCTGATATGTGGCAGCTTAAATTGAATGAGAATCAGACAGTCCTTGCCACAGACATATATACCCTGGACAGGGATGCAGGTCCTCTGGAAGGTACAGTGGCTGGGAGCTGCAGTTTAGGGACTGTGGCGCAATCCCAGGGCAAGGGCTGCTGCTGACTGTGGAGAGATGGATCAGGGGGATGTGAGGAAGGAGATTGTGGTGGGAAATGCCTGTGGAGGTAAGCCTGGTAGCCATGGAAGCAAGGACATAGTGCTGAGTCACGTGTAGGGGGCGGAGTCATCATCATAGCCTCTCTCTCCCCACACGCCAGCTTTGGGCAGCTGAACAATTGAAAGGCTGGCCCATCAAACACCTGAAGCACTGAACTACAGAGTAGGACCCCAGCCAGGGTGCCCCTTTAAGTGCCTGATGCACCAATCTACAGAGAAGGACCCCAGCCAGGGGTGCCCTTCTATGTGCCTGATGCACCAAATGGCAAAGAAGGACCCCTGGCAAGGGAGACCTCTAAGTGCCTGATGGGTGGAGCTACAGAGAAAGACTGGCCAAAGAGGCCTTCTGATGGCCAGCTACAAGAGGCTTGTAAAAAGATTCTGATAGGACCATAACTCCTGAAGTGGAGGCAGTTGTGTCCCTGCACACTTGCCGATGCCAGGAACCTGACAGGTCAAGCAGCTGTGCCCCCTTTGAAGCTCAACTCTCACTGGGGCAGAGCTGCCACAGGCAAAAACGTCTTGCATCTCTGCACACAGGCTTTCTTCGGTAGTGTCCAACTCTTTGCAGCCCTGTAGACCGTGGTCTGCCAGGCTTCTCTATCAGAGAGGGGTGGGGGGTTCTCCAGACAAGAATACTGGAATGTATTGGCCAATACTGGTCACCCTCGCATTCTTGAGCAGTATATTTCCTGCTGGTTTAAGCCACCAACTCCTTTGAGTTGGTGCTGCCAGAACCCCTGGCAACCCAAGCAGCTGCACCACCTCCACACCTGGCCCTCACAGGGGCAAGCCTAAGTCCTTCAGGGCAGCCTCAGGAGCAAACCCCAGTGGATGACCCACATGCAGAGGTGGAAATAAAACCACAGTTTAAACCCAGAGGCAGTGTGGCTAAGGAAAAGACCCAAGACCTTCCCACCAGCTATACAAGCTGCAGACTAAATCCACGTGATGAACTAGGTAGACTTTTTGTCTATGGAATATATAAGAGATCATTGAGAGCTCCGACAAAAGAGAACACACAGTTTCAATAGCTGTGGACCTTAGAAGCAAGAACACACAGGAGTAGGACCAGATCTACCAGAATCTGAACTGCCCCCACAGCAGGTCCAGAGATCAGCACAGTGTTGGAGGGAATCCTAGAGAGGTGAGGTGGACTGTGATTCCCAGCGAGGGAAAGGACTGACAGCAGTGACTCAAGAAAAACATTTATTATTCTTATGTTTTGACTTGTTCTATGATTCTTTTGGATTTTTTTTCTTTTCTTTTACCCCTCTGTTGTAGTTGTCGATTTTATTGGCACTATGAAATCTAGTTAAGCTTTTGAGCATTTTTATTTCCAGTCACAATTTTTATTGTTGTTATAAACTTCTGCCTCTATGTTGGGTTTTTGCAGTTCTGTGGAGTTTGCCTTTTTTTTCCCTTCTCTTTTTTATAATTTTAATTTTTAATTTTTTAAAACCTATTATATTTTTATACATTTATTCCTGTCTTCCTTTCCTACCGTTCTTTTCCCCTTTAAGTTAATTTTTAACGTATATAAATCTTCTTCATGTACCTCTATTTAACTTTGCATATCTATTCTTTCTTTCCTTTCCTCTCAACACATTTGTTAATTATGTTTTCACTACTTTATCCCCCATTTGGCACCTTGCTTTAGTTTCATTTTCCAGTTTGTGCTTTAGTTAGTTAGTTTTGTTCTTAACTGGTAAATATAATTTTTGGTTTCCTTTGTTCACCAGGTCAATCATTATACTTTATTTTTGTTGGACTGTTTTGATTTTGCTTATGGGCATATATATATATATATATATATATGTATATGTATATGTATATATTCAGTCACACTTTTTATTGTTGTTATAAACCTCTGCCTCTATGTTGGGCTTTTGCAATTCTGTGGAGTTTTCCTCTTTTTTCCCCTTTATTCTTTCTTCTTCCATTTGTTTTTCTTTCCTCTTTTTTATGATTTTAAGTTTTACATTTTTAAAACCTGTTATATTTTTTTCTGCCTTTATTCCTTTGTTTGCCTTTTCTACTGTGCTTTCCCCCTTGCAGTTACTCTTTAATGTATTTAAATCTTTTTTATCTACCTCTATTTAACTTTGCATATCTATTCTATTCTTTCTTGTCTTTCTTTCCTTTCCTCTCCACATATTTGTTAGTTTTATCTTCATTGCTTTATTCCCCACTTGGCATCTTGCTTTAGTTTCATTTTCCAGTTTGTGCTTTAGTTAGTTTTGTTCTGGTAGATATAACTTTTGGTTTCCTTTGTTTGCCAGGTCAATCTGTTGTACTTTATTTTTGTTGGACTGTTTTAATTTTACTTATGGGAGTGTATATGTATGTATGTATTCAGTAACCTTGAATGAAACTATTGACAAAGGATTAATTTCCAAAACATACAAGCAGCTCATACAACTCAATGCCAGAAAAAGAAACAACCCAATCAAAAAGTGGGAAAAAGACCCAAACAGACATTTCTCCAAAGAAGACATACAGATGGCTAACAAACACATGAAAAGATGCTCAACGTCACTCATTATTAGAGAAATGCAAATCAAAACTACAATGAGATGTCACCTCACACTGCTCAGATTGGCCATCATCAAAAAGGCTACAAACAATAAATGCTAGAGAGGATGTGGAGAAAAGGGAACACTCTTGCACTGTTGGTGGGAGTGTAAATTGATACTGCCACTATGGAAGACAGTATGGACATTCTTTAAAAAATGAGGAATAAAACCACCATATGACCCAGCAATCCCACTCCCAGGCAAATACCCTGAAGAAGCCAAAACTGAAAAAGACACATGTATCCCATTGTTCCTTGCAGCACTATTTACAATAGCTAGAACACGGAAGCAAACTAAATGTCCATCGACAGATGAATGGATAAAGCATTTGTGGTACATATACACAATGGAATATTACTCAGCCATAAAAAGGAACACATTTGAGTCAGCTCTAATGAGGTGGATGAAACTAGAACCTATTATACTACGTGAAGTAAGTCAGAGAAAGATAAATACCATATTTTAACACATATATACAGAATCTAGAAAAATGGTACTGAAGAATTTATTTACAGGGCAGCAATGGAGAAACGGACATAGAGAATAGACTTATAGACATGGGGAGAGGGGTGGAGAGGGTGAGATGTATGGAAAGAGTAACATGGAAACTTACATTACCATATGTAAAATACATTGCCAATGGGAATTTGCTGTATGGCTCAGGAAACTCAAACAGGGGCTCTGTATCAAACTAGAGGGGTGGGATGCAGGGGAGATGGAAGGGAGGTTCCACAGGGAGGGGATATATATATATATATATATATATATATATATATACCTATGGCTGATTCATGTTGATGTTTGACAGAAAACAACAAAATTCTGTAAAGCAATTATCCTTCAAAAAAATTTTTTTCTTAAAAGAAAAAAAAAAAAATCACAAACAAACCACAACTCACGGATTGAACCAGAATTGCATAGTGTGTGGTCTGTCACAGGCATTATTAAGAGGACACCCTAGATCCTCAGCTTTACTAGAAAATTACTCACTAGAAATTAATATATTAATGTTTACTTTCATGTCCACAGTATCTAATAAAAAGCACATAGACCTGGTTTTCATTATGTGATTTCTGCTACTAAGAATATCTTCTGCCTCTGTCTTAGTTTTTTCATAGCCAATCTCAATTCTTCCTTGCTCTGTAGAAGCTTCCCTGGCAAGCCCAGACCTCACTCATCTCTCCTTCAAAATACATCAGTGCTTGAAGATCATAACATGTAACTTGATATAAAATTAATTTGTCATATTGTAATCTGAAGTTACTTGAGGACAAGACATAAATCTCAGTTGACTTACAAACTCTTCCATTAAAATAACAAACATTATGAAGTACACATCTCTTCATATTACAGGTACATGCGGATTGTTTTTCTGACTACTGGGTATTCAGTTAATTGGTAGTAATCTAACTGCATGTGTTACTAACCCATAGGGCTGGGGATGTTTTAATTTACTATCAACAGTGAGTTGAAACAGATTACACAATAATTGAATATAAATGAGTAAAGTTGTAAAATAGACATCAACTACCACTTGGAAAAATTTAATTATTGAGCTTGACTACTGAATACAGATTCTAAGTATCTTACAAATAAAGAATATACATTTCACTTTAAATTTTAAAATAATTCTTCAAATAAATTATTTCAAATACTTCAAAAAGTTCAAGCCTATCTGGAACATCAAAATGTCCCACCCAGTCTGCTGAGTTCTGTAAAAATATGATATGTGGGTACTTATATATTTTTCAATAAAATGTTTTCAGTTATCTTTTACATAATGCATATAGAGTCTCCAAAGGGATATTTCTTACTTTAAACCACTTTATATAAAAAAAAATTCATGTCAATCAGATTTCTCATACAACAAAATGGTAATGGAGTACCATTAAATCTTCAGGAAGCCAACAGAATATAGTTAATGTCTGCTAGTTTATAATAGCCTATTACAATACAAGGATTGAGCTTAAAGAAATAATAGAGATAGATAACACATCTGCCATAGATTTGTTTTCCCTTCAGTTACCTCAAAGGATGCCTTCAGAAAGAGCAAAATTGCACTCAATTCATGGATTAATTCTATAATAAATACTTGAACACTTTGTGCTATCGGAATCATAAAACTGTGGATGATAAATATTTAGGAGGAATTCTTTGAGAAAGTTTAAGAGCATGACTTGTACGTTTGCCCAGCTGAAGAAGAATGCCTTCCAAATACACATTTAAAAGTAAAGAAGAGAGTAGTAAATGAAATAAAAATATAAAGAGGTAAAACACAGATTGATCATATAGAAAGAATTTCAAGAATGTTTGACTGAATGGCTAGTTAAATAAAAATATTTAAAAACAAAGAATTTTAGAAATGATACCTGATTATAAATTATAAAATACATTGACACCTTCCCTACAAATGAGGAAGAAATAGGAAAATTCACCTTATTCCCCTTTAAAACAAAGATATAAAATCTGGTACCATTCACATCTGAGAAAGAAATATGAAGAAACTTATGTGAGTTTAAAAAAGAACATAGATAAATATTAAACTGTTATGTCAGATATTAAGCTCAAGAAATCAAGACTGCACAGTCCCAAAATTTGAGGGGTAAAATATATCAATGAAACAGGATGATGATACCCATAATATGCTCAGTTCAGTTCAGTTGCTCAGTCGTGTATGACTCTGAGACCCCCATGGACTGCAGCATGCCAGGCTTCCCTGTCCATTACCAACTCCCGGAGCTTACTCAAACTCATGTCCATTGAGTCTGTGATGTCATCCAACCATCTTATTCTCTGTTATCCCCTTCTCCTCCTGCCTTCAATCTTTCGCAGCATCACGGTCTTTTCCAATGAGTCAGTTCTTCGCATCAGGTGGCCAAAGTATTGGACTTTCAGCTTCAGCATCAGTCCTTCCGATACATTGGAATATATTGAATATTCATGACTGATTTCCTTTAGGATGGACTGGTTGGATCTCCTTGCTGTCCAAGGGACTCTCAAGAGGCTTCTCCAACATCATAGTTCAAAAGCACTAGTTCTTCCATACTCAGCTTTTTTATAGTCTAACTCTCACATCCATACATGACTACTGGAAAAACCATAGCTTTGACTAGGTGGACCTTTGTTGGCAAAGTAATGTCTCTGCTTTTTAATATGCTATCTAGGTTGGTCATAACTTTTTTCCAAGGAGCAAGCGTCTTTTTATTTCATGGCTGTGGTCACCATCTGTGGTAATTTTGGAGCCCCAAAAAATAAAGTCTGTCACACCCAGATAATTATTATGGTGTGATCACTCACCTAGAGCCAGACATCCTAGAATGCGAAGTCAAGTGGGTCTTAGGAAGCATCACTATGAACAAAGCTAGTGGAGGTGATGGAATTCCAGTTAAGCTATTTCAAATCCTTAAAGGTGATGATGTGAAAGTGCTGCACTCAATAGGCCAGCAAATTTAGAAAACTCAGCAGTGGCCATAGGATTGGAAAAGGTCAGTTTTCATTCCAATCCTAAAGAAAGGCAATAATAA
The DNA here is from genome assembly GCF_001704415.2 of Capra hircus. Classification (NCBI taxonomy): domain Eukaryota; kingdom Metazoa; phylum Chordata; class Mammalia; order Artiodactyla; family Bovidae; genus Capra; species Capra hircus. Next base: position 9,026,315 of record NC_030829.1, on the reverse strand, counting down.
GCTCTGCTCCTGCTGCTGCTAAGTCACTTCGGTCGTGTCTGACTCTGTGTGACCCCATAGATGGCAGCCTACCAGGCTCTGCCGTCCATGGGATTTTCCAGGCAAGAGTACTGGAGTGGGGTGCCATTGCCTTTTCCAAATAACAAGCTCAGATTCATTTAAATATAGATATGAATATAAATATAGATAGAATTAGCTGTAGATGTAGGTATACATATGGAAGATGATATGGACTTACATAGGAGAAGCTATGGCACCCCATTCCAGTACTCTTGCCTGGAAAATCCCATGGGCAGAGGAGCCTGGTAGGCTGCAGTCTATGGGTCGTGAAGAGTCGGACACAACTGAGTGACTTCACTTTCACTTTTCACTTTCATGCATTGGAGAAGGAAATGGCAACCCACTCCAGTGTTCTTGCCTGGAGAATCCCAGGGACGGGGGAGCCTGGTGGGCTGCCGTCTATGGGGTCGCACAAAGTTGGACACGACTGAAGTGACTTAGCATATATATACACTTATATATATAGGGACAACACATGTATGTATATATATACATACATAAATACATACACACGTATAGGGACTTCCCAGATGGCTCAGTGGTAAAGAACCCACCTGCATGCAGGAGTCATGGCTTAGATCCCTGGGTTGGGAAAATCCTCTGGAGGAGGAAATGGCAACCTACTCCAGTATTCTTGCCTGGAAGATCCCATGGGCAGAGGAGTCTGGTGGGGTACATTCTATGGGGTCATAAAAGAGTCAGACACAACTTAGCGACTGAACAGTAGCAATAGAAATATAATACCAGTATTTGAAGTTGAGGAGGCTATATTTTAGTCTTCATCTTACTCATCTTACTTCTTACATCTTACTTCATCAACTGCATTTCATTTGGATGATCACACCCTGCCCTCTCTGAAACAATGCTTTGTGTGGCTTCTCTTTATTATCCGTCTATTTCACAAACTATTCCTTTGCAGTTTCTAGCTGGTCCATCCTCCTCAATCTGATCTCTACAGCATGCAGTGTCTTGAGGTTCAGTTTTGGTTCTTTTCTTTTTTCTGTCTATACTTAATCCCCAGAATATCACAGAAACCCCCTTGCAGTTAAATAGCATCTGTATCAGTGCTTCTTTAACTTCTTTTTATCACTTATTTCGTTGTTGCTATTGTTCAGTTGCCAAGTCATGTCCGACTTTGTATGACCCCATGGCTTGCAGCACACCAGGCTCCCTTGTCCTTCACTATCTCCCTGAGTTTACTCACACTCATGTCCATTGAGTTCATGATGCTTTCCAATCATCTCATTCTGTGCCACCCCATTCTCGTCTTGCCCTCTGTCTTTCCCAGCATCATGGTCTTTTCCAGTGAGTCAGCTCTTTGCATCAGGAGGCCAAAGCACTGAATATTCAGGGATGATTTCCTTCAGGTTTGACTAGTCTGATCTCCTTGTAGTCTTGTGTCCCCTCCAGTTTATCATGAATTGATACTTTTGTAACACAAGCATTGTGCATGACTACCATGTGATTTTGATGAAACTCAGTAAAACAATTTCTAAGCAGAATTTCAATTTTGACACTTCTTGGGTTTCTTTATACTAACAGTTCACACACTAATGTGTGTGCATGCTAAGTCACTTCAGTCTTATCCGACTCTTTGCAACCCTAAGGACTGTAGTCCACCACGTGTCTCTGTCCATGGTATTCTCCAGGCAAGAATACTGGAATGGGTGTTCATTCCCCTCTCCAGGGAATCTTCCCAACCCAGGGATCAAACCTGTGTCTCTTACATCCCCTGCATTGGCAGATTCTTTACCACTAGCACCACCTGGGAAGCTCTCACACACTAATACTAGATGATAAAAGCACAAGGAATGGTCCTGGTCTAAATAATGACAACTCCCTCGTGTTCATCTCTACTCCTGATCTTTCCTGTAGCTCCAGATCCAGATTATCTGTTCAACTTTCCTGGTTGGATGTCTAATTTATACGTTAAATATAACAAGCCCAACTGGGAGCTCTTAATTTTCTCAAATTCACTCTTTCCAAAATGTCCCCATCCTAGTGAAGGGCATTGATATGCACTGCATCTCTGTGGCCAAAATGTTGAGTCACAGTTTATCCCTCTTTCTCCCATGCTTCGCTATATAAATCTGTGTATTCACTATACCCGGAAAAGGCAATGGCAACCCACTCCGGTACTCTTGCCTGGAAAATCCCATGAACGGAGGAACCCTGTAGGCTGCAGCCCATGGGGTCACGAAGAGTCAGACATGACTGAGCGACTTCACTTTCACCTTTCACTTTCATGCATTGGAGAAGGAAATGGCAACCCACTCCAGTGTTCTTGCCTGGAGGATCCCAGGGACCGGGGAGACTGGTGGGCTGCCATCTATGGGGTTGCACAGAGTCGGACAGGACTGAAGCGACTTAGCAGCAGCAGCAGCAGCAGCAGCAGCATTGACTATACCTTCAAAATGCATCCTGAATACAACATTGCAATGCAATTATATGCCAGCAAAAGGTTATTAAAAAAAAAATGTTAGAGAAGTGGCAAATGTACTTTTAAGGAATTTTAGCAACTCTTCCAGGACATACATTTTTACTGAAGTAATGACCTTTCCCAGCCAGAACAACCAGTCTGTCTCCAAAGGGAAAAACTCATCACCAGAAAAAAGAGATGTTAGCTCTTCAAAAAATAAATTAAATAATTTGTTTATTATTTAAATAATAATAAATATTTTATTCATTTAAATAAACAAATATTTTTTTATTTATGGGGTATAAAGGATGCGTTGCATGGAAAGCATTTATTACTTTCCCAAGTATAAGGGCTCAATAAATGATAGTTAGATTTTTAATTGTTGTTCTTGTTGTTTTGAATATTATAGTCTGATCCATTTTGGTCATGATTTATGTTTTCTGTTATCCACTGATTGTTGACCTTTGTTCTATTATCTGTGATCAAGTAGGAAAAGTGTCCATTTACCCTAGAGTATCTTCCTGAATCTCAGCAGAACTCAGAGAGATTCTGTTAGCTTTGCTAAGACCTTCCAGGGACACACCCCCTGGAAGTTAGTGCAAAACTGGAAAACAGCAGCTCACTCAGCAGGGGCAAAGGGAATCAGTTGGCACAGCTCAATCCTAGGAAAAGGTTGATAAATGCGTACAGGATGCTTAAAATGAAATAAAACTCAACAGTCTGTCAAGACTGCTGGGTAATTAAGAAAATATTTTAGCAAAGTAAGAGGAAAAGGAGGGAAGAATATATTTACCTCAAATGATCCAAATCTGCAAGTGGATAAACAATTTTTAAAAAAATTACAGTTAAACCTGTGTAAAATGTTCAGCAAGTACAGATGAGTATGAAATTAAAAATCCTCTATCCTTAGCTTACCCTTGAGGTAATTAATTTTTGGAATTGTGGTTTCATTCTTTTGGTGATTGGCTACATATACTTATTCCCTCTGCTTCTTAATGTCCTGAAATTTAAGATTTTTGTTTGTTCCCTGCTAGAAGATGAGGAATTTTGATCACTTCCCCTGCTCTTTTGTTTTTCTCCTCTTAACCACTTCCCAGGTTTAATTTTAATTTTGCTTTCATACATCTTTTGGTCACCTTTATTTATTTTTATTCCAATAACCTTTTAGGCAATGTCACCGATGCCTTCTTTACAAAATACAAATAAATACAAGTAAACAATTAAGCATCTCTACACTCTTTATTTTCTTCCTTCTGATGCTGAAACTCTTAGCTACAGTATTATTTCAATCACTTAAAAGTTTACAATATTTATTTTTGAAACTCTAGTTTTACTTTACATTTCACTGTTGATCTCTAATTTGTCTTTAAAAGTTGAAAATCAGTAAACAGCTTTCTGTTGCTAGTATTACATAAATGGCATTCAACCCCTGGGGTTCATAGCAAAGCAGAAGTAATTCTTTCACACCAGTGTTGTTCTCTAGAGAAATGTTTCGAAGTATTAAGGTCAAATGGATCCTCCTTTCTTCTCTCCATCATTTGTCCCAAATCATTCCATTTTTTTGGTTTTCCTTATTATTTGAGCCTTGACTCTCTTGTACAGATATTTTCCATAGCATTTCTACTGCATTTGTTCTTGTTGAGATGGATTATGCCTGTTCTTCACCATTTTATTAAGAGCATCCTGTTCTTTTAATCATATTGTTTGTTAAAGGAGCAATGGACAGAGAAGAGGAAATTTATTTTCACTGTTTTCATCATTATCGTCTGCTGCTGCTGCTGCTAAGTCGCTTCAGTCGTGTCTGACTCTGTGCAACCCCATAGACGACAGCCCACCAGGCTCCCCCATCCCTGGGATTCTCCAGGCAAGAGTACTGGAGTGGGTTGCTATTGCCTCTCCTCTCATCATCTAGAGTCCACTATTTCTGGGAACCAATATTCTCCTAACTTCTTCCTTTTTAAATATTTCCTACATAGCCATGGAGATTTTCCTCCATTCAGGACAGGGTCAAGCACTGTCACTCATCTTCCACTAGTGGTTAAGACAATAGTTGCTGATGTGGATCAAAATATAGCCAAGCAGAAGACATAGATATATACTCAACGATATTTGATTCTGTAATACTTTGAGTTCTGTTTTGCTTATCCTAAAAGTGTCTGCTAAGTCGTGTCAGTCCTGCCTGACTCTTTGCAACCCTATGGACTGTAGTTCACCAAGCTCCTCTGTCCAAGGGGTTCTCCAGGCAAGAATACTGGAGTGCATTGTCATACCCTCTCCAATCCTTAAAGTAGTCACTGTCATATATCTTAATCATAAACCTGAATCTAATTAAATGATTTTAGAAGTGGACACAGAGAAGGCAATGGCAACCCACTCCAGTACTCTTGTCTGGGAAATCCCATGGACAGAGGAGCATGGTAGGCTACAGTCCACGGGGTCACGAAGAGTCAGACATGACTGAGCGACTTCACTTTCACTTTTCACTTTCATGCACTGGAGAAGGAAATGGCAACCCACTCCAGTGTTGTTGCCTGGAGAATCCCAGGGACGAGGGAGCCTGGTGAGCTGCCGTCTATGGGGTCGCACAAAGTCGGACATGACTGAAGTGACTTAGCAGCAGCAGCAGCAGCAGAAGTGGACAAGAATTGTGAAGTTTCTCTTCCTTTAGTTACTGACGCTTTCAGGCTCAATGCAACTTCCTTGCTTCCAAGAATACAAGTATAATATAACTCAGTTTTTTATTAATTGCACATAATATAGTAACTTCTTAACATCTCTTCCCCTAACTTCAGTGAATCTTACAAGGTAGTTGCCCTTATAAATGCAGATGAGGAAATAAAAGCAAGCAGATTTTCTTGACATTACAAGGCATAACCAGGACTTGAACCTAAACATCTAAGTCTGCATCTGGTTTACAACATCTGAATACTAAATTCTTAACACTTCCAGTTTTTAAAGGAATCTTCACACTGTTCTCCAAAGTGGCTGTACTAGTTTGCATTCCCACCAACAGTGTAAGAGGGTTCCCTTTTCTCCACACCCTCTCCAGCATTTATTGCTTGGAGACTTTTGGATCACAGCCATTCTGACTGGTGTGAAATGGTACCTCATTGTGGTCTTGATTTGCATTTCTCTGATAATGAGTGATGTTGAGCATCTTTTCATGTGTTTGTTAGCCATCTGTATGTCTTCTTTGGAGATATGTCTTAGTTCTGTGGCCCATTTTTTGACTGGGTCATTTATTTTTCTGGAATTGAGCTGCATAAGTTGCTTATATATTTTTGAGATTAGTTGTTTGTCAGTTGCTTCATTTGCTATTATTTTCTCCCATTCAGAAGTCTGCCTTTTCACCTTGTTTATACTTTCCTTTGTTGTGCAGAAGGTTTTAATTTTAATTAGGTCCCATTTGTTTACTTTTGTTTTATTTCCAGTATTCTGGGAGGTGGATCATATAGGATCCTGCTGTGATTTATGTCTGAGAGTGTTTTGCCTATGTTCTCCTCCAGGAGTTTTATCACTTCTGGTCTTATGTTTAGATCTTTAATCCATTTTGAGTTTATTTTTGTGTGTGGTGTTAGAAAGTGATCTAGTTTCATTCTTTTACAAGTGGTTGACCAGTTTTTCCAGCACCACTTGTTAAAGAGATTGTCTTTAATCCATTGTATATTCTTGCCTCCTTTGTCGAAGATAAGGTGTCCATAGGTGTGTGGATTTATCTCTGGGCTTTCTATTTTGTTCCATTGATCTATATGTCTGTCTTTGTGCCAGTACCATAGTGTCTTGATGACTGTGGCTTTGTAGCAGAGCCTGAAGTCAGGCAGGTTGATTCCTCCAGTTCCATTCTTCTTTCTCAAGATTGCTTTGGCTATTCGAGGTTTTTTGTATTTCCATACAAATCTTAAAATTATTTGTTCTAGTTCTATGAAAAATGTGGCTGGTAGCTTGATAGGGATTGCATTGAATCTGTAGATTGCCTTGGGTAGTATACTCATTTTCACTATGTTGATTCTTCGGATCCATGAACATGGTATATTTCTCATCTTTTAGTGTCCTCTTTGATTTCTTTCATCAGTGTTTTATAGTTTTCTATATATAGGTCTATAGTTCCTTTAGGTAGATATATTCGTAAGTATTTTATTTTTTTTGTTGCAATGGTGAATGGAATTATTTCCTTAATTTCTTTTTCTACTTTCTCATTATTAGTGTATAGGAATGCAAGGGATTTCTGTGTGTTGATTTTATATCTTGCAACCTTACTGTATTCATTTATTAGCTCTAGTAATTTTCTGGTGGAGTCTTTAGGGTTTTCTATGTAGAGGGGCATACACACCAAGGAAACCAGAATTGAAAGAGACATGTGTACCCCAATGTTCATCGCAGCAATGTTTGTAATAGTCAGGACATGGAAGCAACCTAGATGTCCATCAGCAGATGAATGGATAAGAAAGCTGTGGTACATATACACAATGGAGTATTACTCAGCCATTAAAAAGAATACATCTGAATCAGTTCTAATGAGGTGGATGAAACTGGAGCCTATTATACAGAGTGAAGTAAGCCAGAAAGAAAAACACCAATACAGTATACTAATGCATATACATGGAATTTAGAAAGATGATAACGATAACCCTGTATGCAAGACAGCAAAAGAGACACAGATGTATAGAAGAGTCTTTTGGATTCTGTGGGAGAGGGAGAGGGTGGGATGATTTGGGAGAATGGCATTGAAACATGTATACTATCAGGTAAGCAACGAATCGTCAGTCTATGTTCGATACAGGATACAGGATGCTTGGGGCTGGTGCACTGGGATGACCCAGAGGGATGGTATGGAGAGGGAGGTGGGAGGGGAGTTCAGGATTGGGAACTCATGTACACCCGTGGTGGATTCATGTTGATGTATGGCAAAACCAATACAGTATTGTAAAGTAAAATAAAGTAAAAAAAAAATTCTTAACACTTCACATCTGGTATTCTTTCTACCTTATCACAGAATCATTTCCTAGTGCTCTGCTTTGAAGTTGAAGATGTGAGAGACAGGGAAACACTTTAGTGATGTGCCTTAAAATGCATAGATTGTCAAGCAAATAGTGGGGGGAAAATTGTGACTAAGCAATTTTTTAATGTGAGAATCTGGGATAAACTGTAAAACATACAAAGTGATGTCAGGATCTGTGTTTTGAACCAAGACTTCACATGATGTTTGTGTACTTCTGACTGTGAAACCTTTAATAAACTTTCTCAAAATTGTGTTCCAAGGAATATTTCATAGGATACAAGAATGTATTACCCAAACAGTGCCTGTGTTTCAATGAATTTAAGCAACAGGCTGTCAAATTAATTAAGTTGGTTTGTTACTACTGAGAAATGGAGCATTTCCTTCCATATATGTAAAAAAGGATGTCACAGTCATCAGTGACTGCAGTCCTTCAATGTAAGCTGGTGAGTCCTATGGGAACTCAGAAAGGAGAAGAATACCTGTGATTTAGCAGCCATCAGCCTTCAGCCACTCCTTATGGTGAGTGCAAGGGAGCTCAGGATGTGAAAAACTGAGGATACGAATAGCTGAGATGCATATGAAAGGAATGAATTCACAGAGCCCAAACTCTTGCATCTTCCCATACATAGAACAGTGCTATTTCCTTAACATGGGATTTTTTTTAACTTTATTTTACTTTACAATACTGTATTGGTTTTGCCACACATCAACATGAATCTGCCACGGGTGTACACGTGTTCCCCATCCTGAACCCCCCTCCCACCTCCCTCCCCATAACATCTCTCTGGGTCATCCCAGTGCACCAGCCCCAAGTATCCTGTATCCTGCATCGAACCTAGACTGGCAATTCATTTCTTATATGATATTATACATGTTTCAATGCCATTCTCCCAAATCATCCCACCCTCTCCCTCTCCCACAGAGTCCAAAAGACTGTTCTATACATCTGTGTCTCTTTTGCTGTCTTGCATACAGGGTTATCGTTATCATCTTTCTAAATTCCATAATATGTGTTAGTATAAATACATTTGATTTTCAGACTACCTGCCCTTTGTTGCAAACTTCTATATACTCTGACTCCTCCCCTCACCTTCTCTGAGTGTCCCCTCAGGGTTACTGGAGATTCTGCTTCCTGGGCTTAAAAGTCCTAAAAATTCCTACTGAATAAAACATAACTCTCAACTTTAAGGTTGTGAATATTTTTTCAGTCAACACTACTGATAAATGGAATATTTCCTGCCATATCAGTAAACAAAGGGTGTCACAGTTATCAGCTATTACAGCCACTCCAAAACGTGAGCTGGTGAGCCCTTAGGAAACTCAGGAAGGAAAGAAAACCTACCGTCTAGCAGCCATCAGACTGCAGTCACTCCCTAAGGTGAGCCTTGAGGAAACTCAAGATGTGAAAACACAGGAGGTTGGCCCCACATAGCTACGGTGCATATCAAAGGAATGATATCGGGAGCCCAGGCTCTTGCATCTTCCCATACATAGACAAGCACTAAATTCCTTAACTTGGGATATCTGGTTTTCTTTAATTAATAATAATTTTTGATGTTCAGGCTACTTGCCCTTTGTTGCAAAACTTCTCTTTAACCTGTCTCTCCCACCCCTTGCTCCTCAGGGCAGTACTCTCAGGGTTGCTTGAGATTCTGCCTCTGGGTTTGAAGCCCTAAAAATTCCCGCTGAACAAAATATAATTCTCAACTTATGGGTTGTGAATATTTTTAAAGTCTACATTACCAAACCTTTTGAAATTACAGATATATGCTATTGTGTATTATGAATCTCCAACTGTGAGTGTGTGAGAGAATGTGAATGAAGTTCTCCCCCAATTACATCACCACAGGACACTTCTTTCTTAGGGTGTCATGCTAGTCTAGTGTGGAACCCACACTGCAGCACAGCCTACACCAAAATAAGAGGCCCTCCTTGATGCAAGGAAAAAATGGCTCATGATTCAGGATTACAAAACAGAGCACCCTCTCTCCTCACCTATAATAAACACAAGAAGTAACTATATCCTCCAGGCCACTGGAGCTTCCAATAGTATTGTTTCAATAGTATACTCTCCTTTAATTTCCAGCATAGCATCAGCTTAAAAAATGTACAACATGAGAGTTAAGTTTTATTGGGGGCAAAATGAGAACTATCGCCCAGGAGATAGCATTTCACTTAGCTCTGAGAAAGTGCTCCAAAGAGGTAGAGTGGAAGGTCAGTATATATGCAATTTTGGAGAAGGGGGATTACATGCAATCAAGCACATATTTTTTTCCAGATTTCTGCTAGTCATGAGTAGCAGTTGTCACCATGAAGGATTTTAGTGTTTTTCTAGACATGAGGAGATACAAGAATTGGGCAAATAAAATTGGCCCCTGAAAATATCTAACTATCTGAAGACATGTTCACCAGTTTTTTCCCATAGTTCAGAGTGTTTCATTCCTGATCTCTACCCTGAACTCCTTTCAGGGGGTGCTAAAGATTGGCAGCTGCAGCAGCATGGAATTTAATCCTTGTAGAGGTAGATGGCAAGTGCCAATTTGTAGTTGACAACAGAAATTTTGCTCCAGTTCAACACCCCCTTCTTCAGATGCTGACCATATCCAGGTTATATAAAATCATTTATATGTATTTGTAGACAGTACTTTCATTTTCAATTGATATAATCACCAAGCATTGAATTTGCAGTGTGTAGAGCCGCCCAGGGAATGTTCATTAGGATACAGAATTATCTGACTTCAGTAAATAGGTTTGAACTTAATAATGGAAATTAGCAGTTAGTGTGAACTTGACAGGTTTGGATACAGGGCAAAGCATTTGTTTTTCAGGGAGGGTAGTAATTAATCAAATAATCTACCCTAGTGCCAGATCACAGTGGGAGATGAGTATCTGCTAACAGATGATCTTCATTTGGAAGTGAATAGCTTACTTAGATATTTACCTGCAATATTATTGTGATATTAATCAGGAGTCATTTTTTTTTCAGACACTGCAGAAGGAAGTAAATGTATGCATGTCTTCAATGTTAAAAAAATCATTGCAAATTAATTGCCATGTTTGCTTAGCAAACAATGGACAAAACAAAGGATTCATTTGCTGTTTCAGTCTTCTATTATCATTATTTTGGCTGTGCTGGGTCTTCGTTGCTTTGCACAGGCTTTTCTCTAGTTGTGGTGGGTGGGGGCTACTCTTCATTGGGGACAGGCTTCTCATTGCAGTTGGCTTCTCTTGTTGCTGAGTAAAGGCTCCAGGTGAGTGGGATTCAGTAGTTGTGGCACATAGGCTTAGTTGCTCTGCAGCATATGGAATCTTCCCAGACCAGGGATTAAACCCATGTCCCCTGCACTGACAGGTGGATTCTTATCCACTGAGTCACCAGGGAAGTCCTGTTTCAGGCTTAATGAGCATCTACAATCCTCAGTGAGTCATGTTGAAGAAGTAATCTGGGCTGACTTCTCTGGGGGAAACAGGGAAAACTGATTCTGCTTCATCCTCCTAAAGAGTGAAGTCAGCCCTCATTTTTATTCCCTCAACTCCATCAGCACATACCCTCCTAATAAGGTGGCTAATTTCTTATATCTTCGTACATAGAAAATGTATGTATGTTCAGGCAAAGATGGGGCAGGAATCTGATTTTGTTCACAACATAATGGAAATAGTATTCTTGAAATAAAATACACAAAACAATCTAGAATAATTCTGAGTAATGAAACAGTTCTCCAATGGAATGAAAGAGAGGAAATTTGTGAGTAAAATACATCCTTTTGAAAAATTTGTCTAGTCAACTCATTAATCTCTTGGGCTGGTCATGGATCTTGTTTGGGTCTCAATATACTTGTCTGTTGATTTATATCCAGAGATGTGACGCCAAGAGGATATTGTGGGAGGAGGAACTGAAATGTTAAAGTAACAAAATACTTATTATTTATTTACTATACATGTATATATATATATCAGATAATTTTTATTGTGTATATGTGTTCCATATTTCACACTTTTTGTATTTAGTCTTCTAAAATAGAATTGTTTGCCTGTTTTCAAAGTTCTGTTAACACTAAAAAAAATAATCTGCAGTGATTTTCAAAATTCCCATTTCCTCTGTCCAAAAACATTTGATGAATAAGTGTGACATTCTTGTGTGTGTGTGTATTTTTTTAATTTAATAGCTCTACTAAAGCAGTTTGCCAGAAAACAGACACAACCGGAAGTGAAGCAATACAAGATCTGTTATAATGAGCTTACTTTATCACTAGTTTCTCTTAATGGTCTTATAGCCTATAAGTGATTGTGTTACTATAGTAACCACCTTAAAAGCCACATCGGGCTGTAAATGCAATAACAACACCTGTGTACCATCATTTTCTTTGGTAGTTATAATATTTTTGACCCAACAGAATAAGAGAACACACACACACACACAACAACCTATTATTTCAATCTTGATTTCCTATCACATTCCTTTTTTTTTCAGTCACTCTGAATTGGAAACAATGGTGCCCTACAGAATATGGAAGGAAAACTCTTTTGATAACTTGGCTTCAGTTAACCATAAATAACCCCACATCATTGGTTTATAAGCAGAAGAAATCCCTATTTAATGGAAGGATTAAATTCCCAAAAGCAATAAAATAATATATAAAAATATTTTCTTAAATACATTTTAGAACTTTTTGCCTTATGAAAAACGACCTTAGTTCTGCATCCATTTCTACTCAACACTAATGAGAGTCTGATGTAGTGAGGGTAAAACTATTGCACTATGATGAAAATAACATAATTTGTTAGATGTGCCCTGGGTTTTGATTCAGAAAACAAGTCTGCCTTTACTATCTGTCCTCTGATTACAGTAAAATAATTGGAAATCTTACCCTCATTTCTTTGATTTAAAAGATAAGAACAAGGACCAAGATATGGGGGGATAGTCAAAGATTGCCTGAAAAATCAATGTCTTCTCAAATATATAGGCAATGTGATTTAAATTCATCCATTGGTAAGTCAGGAGGCTCTGAGTTGTGGTGAGGTTTTTGGCAACTCCAGTTCTTGGTGGCTTAAATAAGGAAGGTATGTCTTCCTTTATTCCCTTATGGGCTCTTTGTGCTTGCCTGGGGTAGGAGTAGGGTTGAGCTCATTCACTCTCTAGGACTAGGCTGACAGAGGTGTACTATTTGGAGTGGCAGCCGTGATCAAGGTCATGAAACAGAGCATGTTGAACCACACACCAGCTTTTATATGCCTCATCCCTACAGTAATGCCTGTTACTACATTTCATTAGTGTAGGTCATCTGGCCACGCCTCACAGAAAGGGAAGAGGAGACTCTGATGCTGCCATGTGACCAGGAAAAGAGACGGTTGAGATAGTGGTGAACATGCACAATGTTTTTGTCCACACGATACTTTCAGAAAATATATTTTGTGAATAAAGTGCAACATTTTAAACTAATATTTTGAATGCTATCTATATCTGAGGCACTGTTAAATTTTGTCACACACTATCATGAAGATAGCCACATCTTCCAAGCTCTCTAATGCAAAATGTGTTCATCAAAATGAAAAGTCTTTCTGCACTGTAATAGAGACTTATAAAATAATAATAGTTTAATCAAGATGGAAGTTTATTTCTCCAAAATATGAAAATCCAGATTGGTCACCCAGGGCTGGCATAGTGAGTCTGTAATCTTAAGCGACTCCACATAGTTCTACTTTCTTAAATATAGTGCTTCTGTTTTATGGTCCTACATGATAATGCCTGTATTCAGGTCAGCAGGACAAAGGAAAAGGGGAGATGGAAGTTCACATTTTTTTCCTTGATAGGTACAGCAAAGAAGTTATCCATCTGATGTAAACTTCCACTATGTTGGTTGGAACTTAGTTCATGATCACTGATAATCCAGAGGGAAATGAGGAAATTGAGTCTTTCGCTAGTCAAGTAAAAGCGAAAAGTGTTAGCTGCTCAGTCATGTCTGACTGTTTGCCATCCCATGGAATGTAACCCACCAGGGTCCTCTGTCCATGGGATTCTCCAGGCAACAATACAGGAGTGGGTTGCCATTCCCTTCTCCAGGGCATCTTCTCACCCAGGAATTGAACCCACATCTCCTGCATTACAGGCAGATACTTTACTTACTGAGCCTGTGAAATGTAAAATTATATTACTACAGAAGAGGAGAATAGATGTGGTTGTACAACAGGATGAATCACAAGCCTATCTATGTTCAAGATTCCCCGTGAAACACTCCAGCCCCATCTTTCCAAGAACATGTACTGCAAATTCCCTTCCCTCACTCAGGAAGATTAGAAAATCCAGGTGGAGGGTGCACTGACAATCTCCAATTGTGAGACCTTTAATGACTCTTTTCTGGTCGGTCTTCTCTGTTTCCTTGGATCTAAATTTTCCTGATTAAGAATCTTGTTCAAAAGCTTTATCGTTAATTCATTCTTCCATTTCCTCCCCAACACCTTATCTGCTTTTTTTTATTTCTTTGAATTTCTCAAAGCTTCATTTGCTTTTTTCACGTCATCCTTGTATATGCCTTCCTGGGAATATTTTGATTGTCTTTTTGGCTTTTTGACAGATGATAGAAGGATTCAGGCAGAATTCTGGAAGGAAAGCTACCTGCGGCTTTCACATCAAGGATAGCTGAGTCCCTTGTCTAATATTAGTAGGATTATATGCCTTAGATGGGCTTCCCGAGTGGCTCAGTGGTAAAGAACCTTCCTGCCAATGCAGGAGACTGGGTTTGATCCTCGAGTCAGAAAGGTCTCCTGCAGAAGGAAATGGCAACCCACTCCAGTGTTCCTGCCTGGAAAATCCCATGGACAGAGGATCCTGGAGGGCTCCAGTCTATGAGGTCTCAAAGTTGGACATGACTGAGTGACTAACACACACACATCCTTTAGGAAACTGGCTGACTTCACAAAATCCCAGGAAGAAGGAATTAGCAATTCTAGAACCATTCTGTAGTTCTATCTTCTGTAAATATACAATTTACAATATACAATATATACAATATACAATCTGCATTTCAGGCAGATTCTTTACTGTCTGAGCCACTAGAGAAGCCCCAAGGTAGCTGAAGCTAGACTATTAAATTGTCATTCTTTTGGAGAGAAAGTTTCCCCACCTATTTCTTTAATGCTCATTTATGTGGGTAAGTGTTACCTCCACACTATTTCCCAACAAATGTTAAACTCTGAGGGCTCAGACTTTTTTCACATTTGTATACTCCCAGCTTCCCTTTCTTTCTCATCACTAACACCTATTGTTTTACTTATCATATGTACTAAATAGCTGTGGGTTTCCTGAGTATGGTTTGGAGAAAGCTGGGGATATTTCAAAAAGATAGATTGTGGCAAGATCTAAATTGATGATTCTGGGTTAAGTTTATGATTTAAATTGAATTTTTAAAGACCTAATAATCGTTAGAATCTGCTTACGATAGCTGCTTTCTCTCTTTTGGGACTGTGCATAATGTGTGTGTGTGTGTTACAGCATACATTGTAACTAAATATGGAAATACCCAGTATTGAATTGGCCAACAAGTTTGTTCCAACATAAGATGTTATGGAAAAACTCAAAAGAACTTTTTGGCAAACCCAATGCACTGCTTAAAGTTCTTTGCTTTCTCTTCCTGGGTGTGCTCCTTTGCCACAGGGTTTTGTACCAGTTCTTTAAAAATCTATATATTTTTAAATCAAGAAGTAAAATGTAACAAATTAAACTTCATTCAGTATTTCACAATGTGTTTAGATGAATATATTATGAACCTCTGAAAAAATACTATTTACAATTAATTCCAAAGAATCATAATTTTATTTTTTATTTTTATTTTTTCTTATTAAAGGTATATTTATTTTTTAATTTTAATTTTTACTTTATTTTCCTTTACAATACTGTATTGGTTTTGCCATAGATTGACATGAATCCACCATGGGTGTACATGACTTCCCAATCCTGAACACCCCTCCCACCTCCCACCCCATATCATGTCTCTGGATCATCCCCGTGTACCAGCCCCAACCATCCTGTATCCTGTATCAAACATAGACTGACGATTTGTTTCTTACCTGATAGTATACATGTTTCAGTGCCATTCTCCCAAATCATCCCACTCTCTTCCTCTCCCACAGAGTCTAAAAATCCATTTTATACATCTGTGTCTCTTTTGCTGTCTTGCATACAGGGTTATCATTACCATCTTTCTAAATTCCATATGTATGTGTTAGTATACTGTATTGGTGTTTTTCTTTCTGGCTTACTTCACTCTGTATAATAGGCTCCAGTTTCATCCACCTCATTAGAACTGATTCAAATGTATTCTTTCTAATGGCTGAGTAATACTCCACTGTGTATATGTACCACAGCTTTCTTATCCATTCATCTGCTGATGGACATCTAGGTTGCTTCCATGTCCTGGCTATTATAAACAGTGCTGCGATGAAGATTGGGGTACACGTGTCTCTTTCAATTCTGGTTGCCTTGGTGTGTATGCCCAGCAGTGGGATTGCTGGGTCATAAGGCAGTTCTATTTCCAGTTTTTTAAGGAATCTCCACACTGTTCTCCATAGTGGCTGTACTAGTTTGCATTCCCACCAACAGTGTAAGAGGGTTCCCTTTTCTCCACACCCTCTCCAGCATTTATTGCTTGGAGACTTTTGGATCGCTGCCATTCTGACTGGTGTGAAATGGTACCTCATTATGGTCTTGATTTGCATTTCTCTGATAATGAATGCTGTTGAGCATCTTTTCATGTGTTTGTTAGCCATCCGTATGTCTTCTTTGGAGAAATGTCTGTTTAGTTCTTTGGTCCATTTTTTGATTGGGTCATTTATTTTTCTGGAATTGAGCTGCATAAGTTGCTTGTATATTTTTGAGATGAGTTGTTTGTCAGTTGCTTCATTTGCTATTATTTTCTCCCATTCAGAAGGCTGTCTTTTCACCTTGCTTATACTTTCCTTTCTTGTGCAGAAGCTTTTAATTTTAATTGGATCCGATTTGTTTACTTTTGCTTTTATTTCCAGTATTCTGGGAGGTGGGTCATAGAGGATCCTGCTGTGATTTATGTCTGAGAGTGTTTTGCCTATGTTCTCCTCTAGGAGTTTTATAGTTTCTGGTCTTACGTTTAGATCATTAATCCATTTTGAGTTTATTTTTGTGTATGGTGTTAGAAAGTGATCTAGTTTCATTCTTTTACAAGTGGTTGACCACTTTTTCCAGAACCACTTGTTAAAGAGATTGTCTTTAATCCATTGTATATTCTTGCCTCCTTTGTCGAAGATAAGGTGTCCATAGGTGTGTGGATTTATCTCTGGGCTTTCTATTTTGTTCCATTGATCTATATTTCTGTCTTTGTGCCAGTAACATACTTTCTTGATGACTGCGGCTTTGTAGCAGAGCCTGAAGTCAGGCAGATTGATTCCTCCAGTTCCATTCTTCTTTCTCAAGATTGCTTTGGCTATTCGAGGTTTTTTGTATTTCCATACAAATTGTGAAATTATTTGTCCTAGTTCTGTGACAAATGCCACTGGTAGCTTGATAGGGGATTGCATTGAATCTGTAGATTGCCTTGGGTAGTATACTCATTTTCACTATATTGATTCTTCTGATTCATGAACATGGTATATTTCTCATCTATTAGTGTCCTCTTTGATTTCTTTCATCAGTGTTTTATAGTTTTCTATATATAGGTCTTTAGTTCCTTTAGGTAGATATATTCCTAAGTATTTTATTCTTTTCGTTGCAATGGTGAATGGAATTATTTCCTTAATTTCTTTTTCTACTTTCTCATTATTAGTGTATAGGAATGCAAGGGATTTTTTTTGTGTTGATTTTATATCCTGCAACTTTACTATATTCATTGATTAGCTCTAGTAATTTTCTGGTGGAGTCTTTAGGGTTTTCTATGTAGAGGATCATGTCATCTGCAAACAGTGAGAGTTTTACTTCTTCTTTTCCAATTTGGATTCCTTTTATTTCTTTTTCTGCTCTGATTGCTGTGGCCAAAACTTCCAGAACTATGTTAAATAGTAGCGGTGAAAGTGGGCACCCTTGTCTTGTTCCTGACTTTAGGGGAAATGCTTTCAATTTTTCACCATTGAGGAGAATGTTTGCTATGGGTTTGTCATATATAGCTTTTATTATGTTGAGGTATGTTCCTTCTATTCCTGCTTTCTGGAGAGTTTTTACCATAAATGGTTGTTGAATTTCGTCAAAGGCTTTCTCTGCATCTATTGAGATAATCATACAGCTTTTATTTTTCAATTTGTTAATGTGGTGAATTACATTGATTGATTTGCAGATATTGAAGAATCCTTGCATCCCTGGGATAAAGCCCACTTGGTCATGGTGTATGATCTTTTTAATGTGTTGCTGGATTCTGATTGCCAGAATTTTGTTCAGGATTTTTGCATCTATGTTCATCAGTGATATTGGCCTGTAGTTTTCTTTTTTTGTGGCATCTTTGTCAGGTTTTGGTATTAGTGTGATTGTGGCCTCATAGAATGAGTTTGGAAACCTTCCTCTGCAATTTTCTGGAAGAGTTTGAGTAGGATAGGTGTTACCTCTTCTTTAAATTTTTCGTAGAATTCAGCTGTGAAGCCGTCTGGACCTGGGCTTTTGTTTGCTGGAAGATTTCTGATTACAGTTTCAATTTCCGTGCTTAGTCTGTTAAGATTTTCTATTTCTTCCTGGTTCAGTTTTGGAAAGTTGTACTTTTCTAAGAATTTGTCCATTTCTTCCAAGTTGTCCATTTTATTGGCATATACTTGCTGATAGTAGTCTCTTATGATCCTTTGTATTTCTGCGTTGTCTGTTGTGATCTCTCCATTTTCATTTCTAATTTTATTGATTTGATTTTTCTCCCTTTGTTTCTTGGTGAGTTTGGCTAATGGTTTGTCAATTTTATTTATCCTTTCAAAGAATCAGCTTTTGGCTTTGTTGATTTTTGCTATGGTCTCTTTTGTTTCTTTTGCATTTATTTCTGCCCTAATTTTTAAGATTTCTTTCCTTCTACTAACCCTGGGGTTCTCCATTTCTTCCTTTTCTAGTTGTTTTAGGTGTAGAGTTAGGTTATTTATATGACTTTTTTCTTGTTTCTTGAGGTATGCCTGTATTTCTATGAACTTTCCTCTTGGCACTGCTCAAAGAATCATAATTTTAAAAGGCAACAATAATTAGGGAATTTTGTATTGCTTTCTCTATAATTGTGGTTTTAAATATATATATATATATATAAGATTGGTTGCTGGATACTGTCTTGAAGTTTTAAAAATTTTTCCTATCAATTAAAGCTGAAAATTTCAGATTCTTAAAGTCCTCAGAGAATTTCTTTTGGAGACAAGACACAGCAAGGAGCAACCTGGGACTTCATAAATACATGACATTCTGAGATCATTAAGTTTTCATTGGAGAATTAAACATTAACCAATAAACCTGAAGGTAAACTGTGAGGAATGGAAGAAGCCACTGTTTCTCTTCCATTTTAATAGAATTCTGTGACAAGACATTACAACTTGAAATGCTTTAATTTAGATGGCCTTGTTAGTCACTGGAGATATCAAATACCAAATGCTAATTAGATCATAAGGTATAATAACTAGCTAGGTGGAAATGCCAAAATATTAAAGGTTATCTAGTCATCTAGAAAGGAGAATTTTCCCCCAGAAGACATATGATATACACAAGTTCCCCCCAGAAGAAAAACGAAACTTAGCGTGGTTTAATTTATAATGAAAGATAGTTACCTTACATTTACAGTGAGAAAACTGATATGTATAATCATTAATATCTAAGGCAAAAATGACTGTGGCATGATTGGTATATATAAAAGTAAGTTACTATTACTGGGACTTCCTTGGCAGTCCAGTGGCTAATACTTCGCCTTCCAGCGCAACAGGTACAAGTTCGACCCCTCGCCAGGTAACTAAGATCCCATATGCCTCATGGCCAAAAATACAAAACATAAAACAGAAGCAGTGTTGTAATAAATTCAGTAAAGACTTTAAAAATGGCCCACATCACAAAAATCTTTTTACGATAGTAAGTTACTATTACTAATGTGCATATTTACCTATCTGCCTGCAATGCAGGAGACCTGGGTTCTCCCCTGGGTCGGGAAGATCCCCTGGAGAAGGAAATGCCTACCCACTCTAGTATTCTTCTCTGGAGAG
Organism: Capra hircus; assembly: GCF_001704415.2. Lineage (NCBI taxonomy): Eukaryota > Metazoa > Chordata > Mammalia > Artiodactyla > Bovidae > Capra > Capra hircus. The sequence goes on along the minus strand of NC_030829.1, from coordinate 9,006,672 downwards.
CACCATGGACAGAGGACCCTGGTGGGCTATAGCCCATGGGGTAGCAAAGAGTTGGACATGACTTAGTGATTGACACTTAAATGTGAAAAGTCATCTGAATCAATATATGTGCAATAATTAAGTGCTGCTGCTGCTAAGTCACTTCAGTCGTGTCCAACTCTGTATGACCCCATAGCTGGCAGCCCACCAGGCTCCCCTGTCCCTGGGATTCTCCAGGCAAGAACACTGGAGTAGGTTGCCATTTCCTTCTCCAATGCATGAGAGTGAAAAGTGAAAGTGAAGTCACTCAGTCGTATCTGACTCTTAGTGACCCCATGAACTGCAGCCTATCAGGCTCCTCCATCCATGGGATTTTCCAGGCAAGAGTACTGGAGTGTATAACGGACTTTTCGACTCAGAGGGAGAGGGAGAGGGTGGGATGATTTGGGAGAATGGCATTCTAACACGTATACTATCATGTAAGAATTGAATCGCCAGTCTATGTCTGACGCAGGATACAGCATGCTTGGGGCTGGTGCATGGGGATGACCCACAGAGATGTTATGGGGAGGGAGGTGGGGGGGGGCTCATGTTTGGGAACACATGTAAGAATTAAAGATTTTAAAATTTAAAAAAAAAAAGAGTACTGGAGTGGAGTGCCATTGCCTTCTCTGAATAATTAAGTGAATGAGGGGTATTTTTGAAATATTGTTTATGGATTCCAAGTAATTATTGTAATGTCAATAGAGACAAAGTTTATATAAACCAAGATTTCTTTAATCATGATTAGCTTTATTCAGTATTAGCTGAGTAATCTTAATAAGGAGAGTTTATAAGCATTTGTGCTGGAAGAAGCACAAGCTGAAATCAAGATTGCTGGGAGAAATCTCAATAACCTCAGATATGCAGATGACACCACCCTTATGGCAGAACGTGAGGAGGAACTAAAAAGCTTCTTGATGAAAGTGAAAGAGGAGAGTGAAAAAGTTGGCTTAAAGCTCAACATTCAGAAAACTAAGATCATGGCATCTGGTCCCATCACTTCATGGCAAATAGATGGGGAAACAGTGGAAACAGTGTCAGACTTTATTTTGGGGGGCTCCAAAATCACTGCAGATGGTGATTGTAGCCATGAAATTAAAAGACGCTTACTCCTTGGAAGGAAAGTTATGACTAACCTAGACAGGATGTTGAAAAGCAGAGACATTACTTTGCCAGCAAAGGTCCATCTAGTCAAGGCTATGGTTTTTCCAGTGGTCATGTATGGATGTGAGAGTTGGACTGTGAGGAAAGCTGTGAGCCAAAGAATTGATGCTTTGAAATGTGGTGTTGGAGAAGACTCTTGAGAGTCCCTTGGACTGCAAGGAGACCCAACCAGTCCATTCTAAAGGAGATCAGTCCTGGGTGTTCATTGGAATGACTGATGCTAAAGCTGAAACTCCAATTCTTTGGCCACCTGATGTGAAGAGTTGACTCATTGGAAAAGACTCTGATGCTTGGAGAGACTGGGGTCGGGGGAGAAGGGGATGACAGAGCATGAGATGGCTGGATGGCATCACTGACTCAATGGACATGAGTTTTGGTGAACTGCAGAAGATGGTGATGGACAGGGAGGCCTGGCGTGCTGCAATTTATGGGGTCGCAAAGAGTCGGGCATGACTGAGTGATTGAAATGAACTGAACTGAACTGAATAAGCATTGAAATTGTTCTTTAGAAGGCAATCTTACCTATTATAATATATTTACATCTACTCTATTTACCTAGCACATAAGTTTGTTAATGAGTCTGGAGACGTCCAATTTAATACAGTCATCAAAAGCTTTACATGCTACTATTTTCTTTGCTAAATCTTACCTTAAATATATGTGTATGCTTGTATGTACATTCATGAAGGGGAAAAATGGATGCCATTATGTGAAGTTGCACAACTTATCAGATGTGAAACCTAGAACAAAAGAAAAATACACTTAATTTTTCTAAGCCTCCAATTTCTCATTTGTAAAACTGGGATCATCATATAAGTATGTCAAATTGTTGTTATAAGAATTGACATAGCAATACATGTTAAGAACCAAGTCTCAAAGAGTAATGATTCACTGCTAGTTATTACTTTAATTTTATTATCATTATTACTCATTGTCTAACACTTCAGTGACTTTTCAAAAATTAAAGCAAAAGAAACCTGATTAAGGAAGGAACCAGTCTTCATTGCAACTTACCAAACACTCAGGAAAATATGAAAGCAAAACAGGATGTCTAGGTGTTAAAGAGATACCAGTGAATTGCATCGCATGAGTAGTCTAATTCCTCAACTATTATTATAAGGTCAAAGTTCAAAGTGGGGAGTGAATTATTATGGTCTATGTTTAGGGACAGGAATATCCAAAACATATCTGTTTTGGAAGACATAATATCACACAGAATAGTATATCATCGATCCTTTGTCAACTGACAGTCCACTTGGAGGAAGTACAGAGCAGTATGCCCACCTAAGAAAACTCTTTCTCAAGGATGAGGCTGTTGAAGTGAGCTATCTCATCTCAATACAATGATATTAATAGAATCTAGGTGGGTCAGGGGTCACATGTAGGTTTCAGCTGTCAGCTCCATCATAGGGTGGATATTGAGATAGGTAGCAAAGACAGGTAAGTCACAAAGTGTTGACTTGAATGGGATTTCCCAGGAAAAAAACACTGGAGTGGGTTGCCATTTCATTTTCCAGGGAATCTTTCTGGTCCAGGGATCAAACCCACATTTCCGGCACTGGCAGGCAGACTCTTTATCACCAAGACGCCAGGGAAGCCCCAAAGTTATCATCAGTACTGCCTAATTGATTTCATTTTCCCAAGAACTAAAAAGTAAGAACAAAGACATACATCATGCCCAGAACACAGGGGCTTCCCTAGTGGCTCAGATGGTCAAAAATCTGCCTGTAGTGAGACCTGGTTTCGATCCCATGGTAGGGAAGATCCCCTGGAGAAGGCAATGGGCAACACAATCTAGTTTTCTTGCCTGGAGAATTCCAGGGACAGAGGTGCCTGGTAGGCTACATTCCATAGGCTCGCAAAGAGACAGACACGAATGAGTGACTAACACTTTTAGTTTTCATGGTTTCTATACATCTTCCCCAAGTGTAAGAATATGGCCATGACACACACTGGCCTCCAATTTCCAGGAGGTCCCAGGCATCACACTGTTGAAGATGAGCTGTTGTTTAGTCGCTAAGCTGTGTCTGACTCTTTTACAACCACATGAAGTGTAGCCTGCCAGGATGCTCTGTACATGGGATTCTCTAGGCAAGAATACTGGAGTGGCTTGCCATTTCCTTCTCCAGGGGATCTTCCAAACCAGGGATAGAATCCGTTTCTCTAGCTTGGCAGGTGGATTTTACCATTGAGCCTACCTCGAAGCCCAAAGAGAGAGAGAGAGAGAGAAGTCACTTAGTCATGTCCGACTCTTTGTGACCCCATGGACTGTAGCCTACAAGGCTCCTCTGTCCATGGGATTTTCCAGGCAAGAGTACTGGAGTGGGAAGCTCAAAGGATGAGTACAAATTCTGTATTAGGTAGGGCAACCATAATGACCCCCAAAACCTTAGGAAATTACTGGACGTCTTGTCTACAAATGGAAGACTCATTTATAATTCATAACAAGACACTGAACCTAACATTAGAGGACTGTTCCTTAATGGTATTGAGATATAGGCTGAAGTCATTTCACTGTCATCCATTTTCAGGGTTGCTGAGCCTTTCTGAGGCACAATCTGAATCTAATTCAGAGATGATCACAGTTGTAATTTGTTGAAACTCATAATAAACAGATATAGATGTATTTGTTTGAAATGTGTATTTTCAAACACCATATGTGAATGGGTAACTTTTCCTCATCTCAAAGAGTAATACTGCTCTCTCACTGCTTTTGGTTCTTCTCACTCGCTTCCCACCTTTTTATGTATACATGAGATTTTTTTGAGAGCAGGTAGCAAATACCATACAAGAATCCCTTTTTGGACCCATATTGATAAAGCACCTGGCTCTTTTGCCTAAAACAAAACAAAACTAGATACAGTGGACAAAACCACATGCCTGTGTCATCGCCAGATGGTCAACACTGAAATCAGATTGATTATATTCTTTGCAGCCAAAGATGGAGACGTTCTGTACAGTCAGCAAAAACAAGACTGTGAGCTGACTGCGGCTCAGATCATGAAATCCTTATTGCCAAATTCAGACTTAAATTGAAGAAAGTAGGGGAAAGCACTAGACCACTCAGGTAGGACCTAAATCAAATCCCTTATAAGTATACAGTGGAAGTGACAAATAGATTAAATGGATTAGATCTGATAGAGTGCATGAAGAACTATGGATGGAGGTTCGTGACATTGTACAGGAGGCAGGGATCAAGACCATCCCTGCAAAAAAATGCAAATGCATCCTTGAAAAAATGCAAAAAAGCAAAATGGCTGTTTAAAGAGGCCTTACAAATAGCTGAAAAGAGAAGAGAAGTGAAAGTCAAAGAAGAAAAGGAAAGATATACCCATTTGAATGCAGAGTTCCAAAGAATAGCAAGGAGAGATAAGAAAGCTTTCCTCAGTGATCAATGCAAAGAAATAGAGGAAAACAGTAGAATGGGAAAGACTGGAGATCTCTTCAAGAAAATCAGAGATACCGAGGGAACATTTTGTGCAAATATGGGCATAATAAAGGACAGAAATGGTATAGACCTAACCATACCAGAAGCAGAAGATATTAAGAAGAGGTGGCAAGAATACAGAGAAGAACTACACAAAAAAGATCTTCATGACCCAGATAATAACAATGGTGTGATCACTCACCTAGAGCCAGCCATCCTGGAATGTGAAATCAAGTAGGCCTTAGAAAGCATCACTATGAACAAAGCTAGTGGAGGTGATAGAATTCCAGTTGAGCTATTTCAAATCCTGAAAGATGATGCTGTGAAAGTGCTGCATTCAATATGCCAGCAAATGTGGAAAACTCAGCAGTGGTCACAAGACTGGAAAAGGTCAGTTTTCATTCCAATCCCAAAGAAAGGCAATGCCAAAAAAAGCTCAAACTACCGCACAATTGCACTCATCTCACACACCAGCAAATGAATGCTCAAATTTCTTCAAGCCAGGCTTCAACATTACATGAACCGTGACCTTCCAGATGTTCAAGCTGGATTTACAAAAGGCAGAGAAACCAGAGGTCAAGCTGTTAACATCCATTGGATCATTGAAAAAGCAAGAAAATTCCAGAAAAACGTCTACTTCTGCTGTATCGATTATGCCAAAGCCTTTGGCTGTGTGGATCACAACAAACTGTGGAAAATTCTGAAAGAGATGGGAATACCAGAGCACTTAACCTGCCTCCAGAGGAATTTGTATGCAGGTCAAGAAACAACAGTTAGAACTGGCCACAGAACAATAGACAGGTTTCAAGTTGGGAAAGGAGTATGTCAAGGCTGTATATTGTCACCTGCTTATATAACTTCTATGCAGAGTACATCATGCGAAATGCTGGGATGGATGAAGCACAAGCTGGACTCAAGATTTCCAGAAGAAATCTCAATAACCTCAGATATGCATATGACACCACCCTTACGGCAGAAAGTGAAGAGGAACTGAAGAGCCTCTTGATGAAAGTGAAAGAGGAGAGTGAAAAAATTGGCTTAAAACTCAACATTCCAAAAACTAAGATCATGGTATCCAGTCCCATCATTTTATGGTAAATAGATGAGTAAACAATGGAAACAGTGACAGAACTTTTTTTCTTGGACTCCAAAATCACTGCAGATGGTGACTGCAGCTATGAAATGAAAAGACATGTGCTCCTTGGAAGAAAAGTTATGACCAACCTAGACAGCATATTAAAAAGCAGAGACATTATTTTGCCAGCCAAAGGTCCATCTAGTCAAAGCTATGTTTTTTCCTAGTAATCATGTATGAATGTGAGAGTCGAACTATAAAGAAAGCTGAGGACCAAAGAATTGATGCTTTTGAACTGTGATGTTGGAGAAGACTCTTGAGAGTCCCTTGGACAGCAAGGAGATTCAACCAGAACATCCTAAAGGAAATCAGTCTTGAATATTCACTGGAAGGACTGATGATGAAGCTGAAACTCCAATACTTTGGCCACCTGATGCAAAGAACTGACTCATTGTAGAAGACCCTGATGCTGGCAAAGATAGAAGGCAGGAGAAGAAGGGGATGACAGAGGATGAGATGGTTGGATGGGATCACTGACTTGACAGACATGAGTTTGAGCAAGCTCCAGGAGTTGGTGATGGACAGGAATCCTGGTGTGCTGCAGTCCATGGGGTCACAAAGAGTTGGATATGACTGAACAACTGAAATGAACTTAACTGAAGTGAACTGATACCTGTGTAAATAGATGTAAAATGTGCTTTATAATACATGTGAAGATCCTACGGGCTCAAAGTCCACAATATTTCTTTATTTCTCTGTCAACCCCTGATTCTTGAAAAGAAATATACACACATACGCACATTAAAATAAAACATGAAAATAACCAAATAACACAAACTTTTCCAGTCATTAATATCCAACATCTCATAGTAATAACGCAGAAGGCAATGGCAACCCACTCCAGTACTCTTGCCTGGAAAATTCCATGGACGGAGGAGCCTTGTAGGCTGCAGTCCATGGGGTTGCTAGGAGTGGGACATGGCTACAGCAAGTTAGCAGCAGCAGCAGCAGCAGCATAGTAATATAGTAATAAGAAGGATTCCTTCTCCTTCCCCTCTCCTTACCACTCTTTACATTTACAAATACTATATGTGAACATATACAAATACAGATGCAAATCTTATATGTATGTGTATTTATAAGACAAATTTATATGTAATGAGACTAAAAATTTTATGTTATCAGTATACAAAATTATAAACATAAACCACTTTCTGTGGTTAAAGTTTGTGTATGCTTTAAATGAGAATCCACAAGATATACTCATGTAAATATGTACTGATAATTCTAAAGGAGATCGGTCCTGGGTGTTCTTTGGAAGGAATGATGCTAAAGCTAGAACTCCAGTACATTGGCCACCTCATGTGAAGAGTTGACTCATTGGAAAAGACTCTGATGCTGGGAGGGATTGGGGGCAGCAGGAGAAGGGGACGACAGAGGATGACATGGCTGGATGGCATCACCGACTCGATGGATGTGAGTTTGGGTGAACTCCGGGAGTTGGTAATGGACAGAGAGGCCTGGCATGCTGTAATTCATGGGGTCGCTAAGAGTCAGACATGACTGAGGACTGAACTAACTAACTAATATCTAGAAACAAATAGCTTTCAAGGATACATAGGGCCAACTAACTTAAGCAAGATAGGATTGTTCACACGTAACAGTTGCATTTATTTTCTATATAATTGACATTATATATGAATAACTATCTCTGTGTGTTTATGTGTGTATCAATATTAAAAATATTTGTATTGAGCCTATAAATCTCACTATGTGACAGACCATTGCAAGAGAATGATCAGAGAGCATCCACCAATCTTGTTCTCAAATAGATCAGATTCAGTGGAAGACAGGATGATGGGAAAGGTCAGACAGAGAAAAAAAATGCATTACCGGGTGATGTAATCCATAGACCTTGGGATAACAGAGCTCTCAGCACATGAAGGGGAACATACCCAAACCCAGAGGGAGAAAAAATAGTCTCTTATAGAGTGTGATGGGCTTCCCAGGTGGCTCAGTGGTAAAGAATCCACTTGCTAATGCAGAAGATGTGGATTCTTTCCCTAGGTTGGGAAGATCCCCTGGAGGAGGAAATGGCGACCCATTCCAGTATTCTTGCCTTGTGAATCACATGAATGAAGGAGCCTGGCAGGCTGAAGTCCACGGGGTGGCAAAGAGTCAGACATGACTTAGTGACTGGGCACGCACGCACATGTGATACTAAAGTTGAGTCTCGAAGAAATGTGTGGGTAATGTATCCATCCAATCCTGAAGGGAAGGTTAGGTCTATCGAGGTCTGTAAGTGAATACACCACACACGCCTGCAAGCACACACACACACACAAATGCACAAGAACTTCAGCTAGACAGAAAACTTTATCTCTATCATTTAACCCGTCCATTATGCTATCAGGAAGGGCAGCTAAGCATGTGCTTGTGCAAATAGGCTTGGTAATATAAACAACTTAATTGAAATGACTGGTCCCAAGAAACTCATTGGGGAAGGAAGATGCTTCCTCGTGGAGTTCAAGATGGCATAAAATGTATCAATGTTAAATCCGTGACATATGCAACTCTGTTCCCCTTGGTTTACAGCTCTTTTAGGAGAAGCAATACCCATTTGCTTTTATCATTCCTCTGAAACTGCATTAGAGAAATTACAGGGTATTATCAAGATAAGAAAATAATTGCATTTTAATTTGACATGAGAGTTTCTTTAGAGAATAAAGTGGAAATCGGATCAAGAGCAGGATGAGCACACATCTACCTGCATCCCACACCAAATCAGGGGGCAGCACGTGTACTTCAGAAAAATTTAAATCTGTTAGAAAGCTGGTCAGCAGAAAAGGAACGCAGGAGTGCCATTCTGGGAAATTTCAAACATATAAAGCCTAATTTTTCAGGATGAAAGTGTGAACGCATTAGTCACTCAGTCATGCCTGACTCTTTGTGACCTCATGGACTGTAGTTCGTCAGGCTCCTCTGTCCATGGGATTCTCCAGGCAAGAATACTACAGTGGGTTGCCATTCCCTTTATCCAGGGATCTAAATTCAGGTCTCTCATATTTCTGGAAGATTCTTTTACTGTCTGAGCTGCCAGGGAAGCTCTATCCTGATAATGAATTATACCTTTGAATAAATGGAATTTTAAAAGGTCTGAGCTGAAATGGTGTGCAGGAATGCTAAGCAAAGAAGCATGGTTGATGTCAGGGAATCTCCAAGTACAGAATTTGAAGGAACTCAAAGGAGGGAACCCAGGGGGCCTTCTAGGTGGCCTTCCATTCATAGAAAATGGACTTTCTGGACACTGCCAACATCTTATTTGTGTTCATCTGCAGGCTCCAGGGACTACTGTGCTTTGACTAATGCAGGGAGTGTTTGTTTTCTCATTGTATTAGCAGGGAGTCCTATGGAGCCTCCTATACCCATCAACTCTCATACCACAGCTAAAATCACTGAGGACAAGTCACTGTCATCAGATCGAACATCTTCAGAATGAATCAGGAATTCTAAGATACAAATATGAGCAAACAGCTTGTAATTACCAAACTCAGAACGCCAACATGATGATAAGGGGGCATCTAAGAAAATAAAGGAACACGAAGAGAAAGAGTTGATAGAGTAAACAGAACAATTCAAAGTGAGCTTACTGCATATTCAAACAGAGAGTGAAAGAATATTGCCTCTCTGAAAGAAGAAATTATAGGATCTTATAATATAAAAATGGAACCATTGAAATAAAAAATTAGACAGATGGTTTAACAGGGGAAAAAAGGTGGAGAATGAAGTAATGATCTGGAAATCTGAGCCCAGTGATCAGCTCTAAATGAAGTATAAAAGAAACAAATAACTGAAAAATGGGACAAAAAATGTAGAAATATAGCTACTTTCTAAAATTCCAACTCCTGTAAGTTTTATTTAAAAAAAAAGAACAGAAAAATATAATGAAATACAGTTTTTTATGCTTTAGAAGATCATGAGACCATCTTAAAAGCACCCATGGAATAAGAAAAAGAAATGACACTTTGAAATATTTGAGAAAGGATCAGAATGTGATGAGTCTCAAGAAAAACATATTGCAATTTTCAGATTTGAGTACAATTTGTTTGAAAGTAAAGTAAAAAAGAATAATAAATACAAACTATGACAGAAGTATGAAGGCAAAATTAAGATAATTTCACATATTCTATATCTAATAAGCTTTACTGTCTGGTCCACAAGTTTCTCTTTAAAATTATTTAATATTTTCTTATGGCAAAAGAAATGTTTTTTAATTCAATGAATAATTTTAAAAAGTGATGTATTGTGCTTATTTTTTTAAAGACATATTCATAAATTAACAGAAATTACAAACTTGAAACTTTAACACTTATGATTAAAAAAAAATATGTATTAACCCTAAGCAGAAGATATTAAGAAGAGGTGGCAAGAATACACAGAAGAACTGTACAAAAAAGATCTTCAAGACCAAGATAACCATGATGGTATGATAACCTAGAGCCAGCCATCCTGGAATGTGAAGTCAAGTGGGCCTTAGAAAGCATCACTACAAACAAAGCTAGTAGAGGTGATGCAATTCCAGTTGAGCTCTTTCAAATCCTGAAAGATGATGCTGTGAAAGTGCTGCACTCAATATGACAGCAAATTTAGAAGACTCAGCAATGGCCACAGGACTGGAAAAGGTCAGTTTTCATTCCAATCCCAAAGAAAGGCAATGCCAAAGAATGCTCAAACTACTGCACAATTGCACTCATCTCACACACTAGCAAAGTAATGCTCAAAATTCTCCAAGCCAGGCTTCAGGAGTACGTGCACTGTGAGCTTACAGATGTTCAACCTGGTTTTAGAAAAGGCAGAGGAAGCAGAGATCAAATTGCCAACATCTGCTGGATCATGGAAAAACCAAGAGAGTTCCAGAAAAACATCTATTTCTGCTTTATTGACGATGCCAAAGCCTTTGACTGTGTCACAATAAACTGTGGAAAATTCTGAAAGAGATGGGAATACCAGACCACCTGACCTGCCTCTTGAGAAATCTGTATGCAACTCAGGAAGCAACAGTTAGAACTGGACATGGAACAACAGACTGGTTCCAAATAGGAAAAGGAGTACGTCAAGGCTGTCTATTGTCACCCTGCTTATTTAACTTCTATGCAGAGTCCATCATGAGAAACACTGGACTGGAAGAAACACAAGCTGGAATCAAGATTGCCGGGAGAAATCTCAATAACCTCAGATATGCAGATGACACCACCCTTATGGCAGAAAGTGAAGAGGAACTGAAAAGCCTCTTGATGAAAGTGAAAGAGGAAAGTGAAAAAGTTGGCTTAACGCTCAGCATTCAGAAAACGAAGATCATGGCATCTGGTCCTATCACTTCATGGGAAATAGATGGGGAAACAGCAGAACTGTGTAAGACTTAATTTTTTTGTGCTCCCAAATCACTGCAGATGGTGATTGCAGCCATGAAATTAAAAGACGCTTACTCCTTGGAAGGAAAGTTATTATTAACCTGGATAGCATATTGAAAAGCAGAGATATTACTTTGCCAACAAAGGTCCATCTAGTCAAGGCTATGGTTTTTCCAGTGGTCATGTATGGATGTGAGAGTTGGACTGTGAAGAAAGCTGAGTGCTGAAGAATTGATGTTTTGAACTGTGGTGTTGGAGAAGACTCTTGTGAGTCCCTTGGACTGCAAGGAGATCCAACCAGTCCATTCTAAAGGAGATCAGCTGTGGGTGTTCTTTGGAAGAAATGATGCTAAAGCTGAAACTCCAGTACTTTGGCCACCTCATGCAAAGAGTTGACTCATTGGAAAAGACTGTGATGCTGGGAGGGATTGGGGGCAGGAGGAGAAGGGGACGACAGAGGATGAGATGGCTGGATGGCATCACCATCTCGATGGGCATGAGTTTGAGTGAACTCCGGGAGATGGTGATGGATAGGGAGGCCTGGCGTGCTGCAATTTATGAGTTCGCAAAGAGTCAGACATGACTGAGGGATTGAACTGAACTGAACTGATGTGTGCTAAGTCACTTCAGGCATGTCTGACTCTGTTACCCTATGGATTGTAGCCCTCCAGGCTGCTCTGTCCACGGATTCTCCATGCAAGAGTACTGGAGTGGGTTGCCATGCCCTCCTGCAGGGGAGCTTCCCTACCCAGGGATCGAACCTGTGTCTCCTGCAGCTCCTGCATTGAAGGCAGAGTGTTTGCCACTGAGTCACTGGGTAGCTAAACTCTAAAGCCATACCCCAGGTCAAAAGTATGGGAGTGGCTAAATATTCTTTCAAAATGCTTTGATTGATTGACCAACACAACTGTTAGAACATTGCCTTAAAGAAGACAAGTCATATGTAAAATCAAATTCAATACATCCACTATTCTTTCTTCTGCTGATATATTCTGCCACTCCCTTTTAGGAGACATAAAAGGGTGGTCTTTCAGTTATTCAGAGAATAGTGTCCTGGAGGATGGGAGTGGGAATGAATTTAAAATCCACCCTATTTTGATGGGAAGTTGATGATGAGCTTAATCCATGGGTTCCATGTTGTGAATTGAAAAGTCGATAACTAGCTGTTGAGCTAGTTTCAAACAGTTACAGAGTATTTAACATACATCACCTTGGAGGTTGATTTTCTTTGTCAGAAGCATAAAAAGTAAATAAGTTGAAACTCTGCTAATGTCTTTTTAATAACTACCAGGAAGCAATACCATCTTTACTTTTTGGAGGTTAAATGTGCTTTTGATGGCATTTTATGGCAACTATGTATAAGGGACTAGAGTTTTTGGTAAACACAAGGCAAGTTTTGTGAGCTTCCACAATCTATGTCTTAAAGAAATGAAATGTGTGCATTTTTCATTATAAAAGCGTCCAAGATCTTTGCAGTCTTACAGAGCCCATACTGATAGAGATAAACCTCTTGAGCATGAACTGATATATTAACACATATAGGCAACACTCTTGGGTTTAGTAAATGTGTTTTTAAGAAGAAAAATAGACTCTATATTTTACTTTTACCATAATCTGTATAAACCCAGAATTGCCTATTCTTTAGTTCTTGGAAATAACCTCCATGTTTTAGAATGCTATATCTTCAAACAATGAAGTCTAGATTCTAAATTATAATATGAAGACTCAATATTGTTAAGAAGTTAGTTATTCCCAATGTGATTTATAGGTTCAATACAATTCCAACAAAAACCTCAGCGAGTATGATTTGAATATCAAGAAATTGATTATAAAGTTTACATATAAAGGCAAAAGACCCAAAATAGACAAAATATTATTAAGAGGAACAAAGTTGGAGGGCTGACAGCACTAACTTCAGTGTTTACTCAAAAGCTATGGTCATGAAGATAATGTGGCACTGGAAAATAATAAACAAATTGAACCATGGAACAGAACAGAGAAGGCAGAAATAGGCCACACAAATCTAGTCAATTGATTGTAAACTCAACAAAGGAGCAATGGCAATTCAATGAAGAAAAGATAGTCACTTCAACAAATAGTGCTGGAACAACTGGTCAACCATGTGCCAAAAAATGAGGGATAGGATCTAGACATAAATTTTATATCCTTCAAAAAAAATTAACTCAAAATGGACCATATACCTAAATGTAAAATGTGAAATTATAAAGCTTCTAAAACATAAGAGAAAACCTAGAAAATGGGCTTGATTTTAGATATGACACTAAATGCGTGACCTTTGAAAGAAATCACCAAAAAGCTAGACTTAATTTTAGAAACATCTCTGCTCTGCAAACACTGTTAAGAGAATGAAAAGACACATGGTCTAGGAGAAAATACTTGCAAAACACCTATGTGATAAAGGATTTATATCCAAAATATACAAAGAACCCACCTTAAGATATACTCAAATGAGTTGGAAACGTATGTTCACACAAAATGCTGGACATTAATATTTATAACAGCTTTATTCATAGTTGCGAAAGCTTGAAAGCCACCCAGATGCCCTAGGTGAGTAGATAAACAGTGGTATATCCAGATAATGGAATGCTATTCAGCAGTAAAAAGAGGTATCAAACCATGAAGAGACATGGAGGAGACTTGAGTGAATGAAGAAGACTTGAGACTTTCTAAGCACAGAAGCCAGTCTGCAAAGGTTACCCATTGTATGATGAAAATAGTTAATTTTATTTAGAAAGAATTAGAATAACATCATTTTAAAATGGCAAACACTCTTCTCTTGTTAGCTATTCCATTGCTAAATGTTTTTTTGTTGTTGTTGTTGTTGTTGTTGTTGGAATATAATTGCTTTACAATGTTGTCTTAGTTTCTGCTGTACAGTAAAGTGAATAGGCTATCTGTATACATATATCTCCTCCCTCTTGAACCTTCCACCCTCTAGGTCAGCACAGAACACTGAGCTGAGCTCCCTGTGCTCTACAGCAGCTTCCCACTGGCTGTCTGTTTCACACAGGGCGCTGTATATATGTCAGTGTTACTGCTTCAATTTGTCTCACCCTCTCCTTCCCTGGCTAGGTCTACAAGTCCATTCTCTATGTCTGTGTCTCTATCCCTCCCCTGCCAATAAGATCATCTGTACCAGTTTTGTGGAGTCCATTTATATTAATATACGATATTTGTTTTTTTCTCTGACTGACTTACTTCACTCTGTGTGACAGACTCGGGGTTCATCCACATCTCTACAAATGATCAAATTTCCTTTCTGTCTATGGCTGAGTAATATTCTACTATATATACATACCACAACTTTACCCATTCATCAGTCAATGGATATTTAGGTTGCTAAAAGTTGACATCGGTCTTTTATCATCATAGGCAATGATGGTCCCTCACTGTTCACCCCCCTTCACCTCTTTCCAGCTTTTTGACATTGATGGCTCTGCCTATTTCTCAAAGATTTCCATTGTTCTAAAATCTAAAACATCAACATCTCTTTGTTCTCATGTTTTCTTTTTTTTCACCCTTTGTCTGTTTTCTCCTAAAGATTATCCATCCTCCTTCTGACTCCTAAATATACGTACACCATGTTCTTTCTAACTCTCCTTGAAAAGTTCAAAACACTGTTTTTGCACTCATCAGTTTCTTCTTGTATGTCTTGAATTAGATTTATTGTATAATCATTGTGACCTCCAGAAAAACTGGAGTGAACGGAGCCTCAATAAGTATTTGTTTTTAATAAACTAATTGATGTATAAAGCAATTCTCTACTAAATAAGTAGAGCGAGAACTGAGTTTTTTTTTAGTTTCTTTTCCCTATTTTTTTATTTTTTATTTTTTATTGCAGTTACAACACAGATTCCTGGTGCTCTTCGAGAGTGGGTCAGTCTTCTCTCTGGCTCAGATGATTTAAGCATGCCAGAGGAACCTCCAGGGGAGCATGATATTGAATTCTTTACTGGAATTCAATATCATGTCCTTTAAAAAAATAATCTAAGAGAAGGGCATTAATGGAGAAGGAAGCTGATAGATGCACACCCATCCATTCTGATAATATGGGCAGCATCGTATCAGACCATTGAAGAAACTGTGCATATTGAATGTATTGATATCATACCAGCTCCCTGTATTCATGAAGCTCAAAAGAACCAGTGCTATGCAACTTGCGAAAGTGAAATTCACTCAGTAGTGCCTGACTCTTTGCGACCCCATGGACTGTACAGTCTCTAGAATTCTTCAGGCCAAGATACTGTAGTAGGTGGCCTTTCCCTTCTCCAGGGGATCTTCCCAACCCAGGGATCGAACCCAGGTCTCCCGCATTGCAGGCAGATTCTTTACCAGCTGAGCCACCAGGGAAGCATGCAACTTATAGGTGTGCTTCATATAGGGACATTTTGAGGATTTTGCTCATGATTTTGCGCAGTGTTCTGTTCACAGGGACCAATGGAAGAAAGCTAACCCACAGTCTCAAAACAAGAAAAGAGCTGCTCTTTCCCAAAATAAATAAGCTTAGATTCAAATGTGTGGCACCTTGAGCAACACATCAACTTCGAAGTGGTCACTTATCTATCAACTGGTTCAGTCTTACTTTCTGTATTTTTCCCTTTATTTCAAATGTTTTCACTTCCTTCTGTTTTTCATTCTGCTCTAAGATCTGCATTTTTATAAGACAGTTTGAATTATTTTTGAACAAGTCAGGTTATGAATAAACAAATACAATAAAAATAGACAAGAAAATGAGACCAAAATTGAATGTATTATGTTGGAAAAATTCTGCATCCCTAGGAACTTTTTAAAAGCACATTATGATGGTTTACATTTATAGAACTGTGCATCCTCCTGGCATTTCTTTAAGGCACCAATAGCCAAGGGATGAATGCACCACTCAGCCCAAATTACCTCCTTATCCTAAAATAAGTGGTGTTATTCCCTTTTTCACATGTATATTTCAAGCAATGAAATCCATGACTAACATCCTGAAAATAATTCATTTAAAATAGTTCAAAACTGACTTGGAAATATTTTTGAATGTATACTTCAAGGTCCACACTGCAGCTATTTTTCCTTTCAGAAAACAGCTTGTTGGATGTTCCCAGTGGCCAGAGCTTTACATTTTGTGAATGTGCTTTTTCTCATACACTCCAGCTGTGATGCAAATTCCATGTTCTCTAGTGGCATCAACAGCACCATTTGAACTTGGAAAATAGTTCATTAACAAAAGATATTTGGTGAAGAAATTTTAATTAATGCTTCGAGACTTGCAAATTTGCTGATGAATGGGAGGAAAAGTCCATCTTTAGAAAAGTGAGTTGATTTCTTAGTAGGATTGAGTGATTCCTCTCTGAAAAAGAACTTGCCATCACTTTTCCTAGTGCTCAGTAAGAAAAGTAGCTTCCACTTCATGAGACAACTTAAGTAACTGGAGAATCTATCTTAAGGAAGGTTGTCTATTTTAAAAAAGGGAAAGGACAGTTAATCTGCCCTCTTCTGAAGACAGGAAATTTTATATGGTGAAATGCTGTGACAGCAGGTCAAGACAGTCAGTCATACCCATGCTTTATCTCTTTTTAGTGGCAGAAGCTGTTGAAATAAATGATTATTTCCCATCTCAATTGAGTGTTCTCTGGGGTCAGCACATTAACCCAAGATGTGCACTTATCATCTCATGTAATAATAGAAAAGTCTTAAAAATGAATATGTATTATCTCATTTAATAATAAGATATACTTGCCGCTATCCTAAGAAATAGTTACAATGGTGTGATCATTCACCTAGAGCCAGACATCCTGGAATGCAAAGTCAAGTGGGCCTTAGAAAGCATCACTACGAACAAAGCTAGTGGAGGTGATGGAATTCCAGTTGACCTATTTCAAATCCTGAAAGATGATGCTGTGAAAGTGCTGCACTCAATATGTCAGCAAATTTGGAAAACTCAGCAGTGGCCACAGGACTGGAAAAGTAAGTTTTCATTCCAATCTCAAAGAAAAGCAATGCAAAAGAATGTTAAAACTACCACACAATTGCATTCATCTCACACATTAGCAAGGCAATGCTCAAAATTTTTCAAGCCAGGCTTCAACAATACATGAACCAAGAACCTCCAGATGTTCAAGCTGGATCTAGAAAAAGCAGAGGAACCAGAGATCAAATTGCCAACATCTGCTGGATCATGGAAAAAGCAAGAAGTTCCAGAAAAACATCTACTTCTGCTTTATTGACCTTTTAATGTGATTCACAACAAACTATGGAAATTTCTTCAAGAGATGGGAATACCAGATCACCTGACCTGCCTCCTGAGAAATCTGTATGCAGGCCAAGAAGAAAGTTAGAACTGGACATGGAACAACAGACCAATTTCAAATTGGGAAAGGGTATGTCAAGGCTGTATATTGTCACCCTGCTTATTTGACTTATAAGAGGAATACATTATGCAAAATGCCAGACTGGATGAAGCACAAGCTGGAATCAAGATTGCCGGGAGAAACATCAAGAACCTCAGATATGCAGATGACACCACCCTTATGGCAGAAAGTGAAGAAGAACTAAAGAGAGGGAGAGGGAGAGGGTGGGATGATTTGGGAGAATGGGAATTCTAACATGTATACTGTCATGTAAGAATTGAATCGCCAGTCCATGTCTGACGTAGGGTGCAGCTTGCTTGGGGCTGGTGCATGGGGATGACCCAGAGAGATGTTGTGGGGAGGGAGGTGGGAGGGGGGTTCATGTTTGGGAACGCATGTAAGAATTAAAGATTTTAAAATTTAAAAAAAATTAAAAATTAAAAATAAAATTAAAAAAAAAACCACACACACACACACACAAAAAGAAGAACTAAAGAGCCTCTTGATGAAAGTGAAAGAGGAGAGTGAAAAAGTTGGCTTAAAACTCAACATTCAGAAAACTAAGATCATGGCATCCAGTCCCATCACTTCATGGCAAATAGATGGGGAAACAATGGAAACAGTGACAGACTTTGTTTTCTTGGGCTCCAAAATCACTGCAGATGGTGACTGCAGCCATTAAATTAAAAGATGACTGCTCCTTGTGAGAAAAGTTATGACAAAATTAGACAGCATATTAAAAAGCAGAGACATTACTTTGATAACAAAGATCTGTCTAGTCAAAGCTATGGTTTTTCCAATAGTTATGTATGGATGTGAGAGTTTGACTATAAAGAAAGTTGATTACCAAAGAACTGATGCTTTTGCACTACTGTGTTGGACTCTCTAGAGAGTCCCTTGGACTGCAAGGAGATCCAATCAGTCCATCCTAAAGGAAATCAGTCCTGAATATTCATTGGAAGGACTGATGATGAAGCTGAAACTCCAATACTTTGGCCACCCGATGCAAAGAATTGACTTATTTGAAAAGACCCTGATGCTGGGAAAGATGAAGGTGGGAGGAGAAGGGAATGACAGAGGATGAGATGGTTGGATGGCATCACTGACTCGATGGACATGAGTTTGAGTAAACTCCTGTCCTCTCCTGCAGGAGCCCCAGGAGATGTGGGTTCAATCCCTGGGTTCAGAAGATCCCTTGGAGAAGGAGTTGGTGATAGATAGGGAGGTCATAGAGTGCTACAGTTCATGGGGTTGCAGAGAGTCAGACACGATGAGTGACTGAACTGAACTGATCCTAAGAAATACATTTTTAAAAAACAATTTTTTGTTTAACTTTGGATACACCTGGTGTTAGCTATGGTATGTGGGATCTAGTTCCCTGATCAGGATTCAAACCCAGGCCTCTTACATTGGGATTGCAGAAATTTAGTGATTGGATCATCAAGGAAGTCTCATCACTAGAGTTTTTATTGTCATCATTTAGGCCTTTTAGAAAGATCACTCATTCTCCACTATTCTCTTTTTAGAGAATCTATTACAATTGCATTTATTGATGGATAGCTTGCAGTTTTCCATTCCCCAATTCTCACGCTTCCCTTAGACATTTTGGGATTTTAACTTCATAAGGAACAATTAAAAGATGCTATGACACACCTGGACAGCACATTAAAAAGCAGAGACATTACTTTGCCAACAAATGTCCATCTAGTCAAAGCTATGGTTTTTCCCCTAGTCATGTATGGATGTGAGAGTTGGACCATAAAGAAGAATGAATGCCGAACAGTTGATGCTTTTGAGCTGTGATGTTGAAGACTCTTGAGAGTCCCTTGGACTGCAAGGAGACCAAACCAGTGAATCCTAAAGGAAATCAGCCCTGAATATTCATTAGAAGGTGAAACTCCAATACTTTGGCCACCTGTAAGAAGAGCTGACTCATGGCCACATGTGAAGAGCTGACTCTTTAGAAAAGACCCTGATGCTAGGAAAG
The DNA here is from genome assembly GCF_001704415.2 of Capra hircus. NCBI lineage: Eukaryota > Metazoa > Chordata > Mammalia > Artiodactyla > Bovidae > Capra > Capra hircus. The sequence goes on along the minus strand of NC_030829.1, from coordinate 8,987,231 downwards.
ATTGAAGAAGGAGAAGGGGACAACAGAGAACAAGATGGTTGGATGACTCCACTGACTCAATGGAAATGAGTGTGAGCAAGCTCCATGAGATTGTGAAAGACAAGGAAGCCTGGTGTGCTGCCGTCCATGGGGTCACAAAGAGGCAGACACAGCTGAGCAACTGAGCAATAAAGGACAATGACCCTAGGAATTTACCATAATGCTCCGGATATAGTAGGTACTAAACACACATTTTTGAATGAATAAATTAATATATACTGACCGGTGGCTCAGTCATTAAGGAATCTGCCTGCCAATGCAGGAGCCCCAGGGACATGGGTTCAATCCCTGGGTTCAGAAGATCCCTTGGAGAAGGAAATGGCAGCCCAGTCCAGTATTCTTGCCTGTGAAATCCCACGGACAAAGGAACCTGGAAGGCTACAGATCATAGGGTCGCAAGAGTCAGACTCGACTTAGCAGCTAAACCACAACCACCACCTCCAGTACATAAGTGACCTCTGAAGTTGACGTAAATTGGCATTATTGATGCTTTTGAACTGTGGTGTTGGAGAAGATTCTTGAGAGTCTCTTGGACTGCAAGGAGATCCGAGCAGTCCATTCTGAAGGAGATAAGTCCTGGGATTTCTTTGGAGGGAATGGTGCTAAAGCTGAAACTCTAGTACTTTGGCCACCTCATGAGAAGAGTTGACTTATTGGAAAAGACTCTGATGCTGGGAGGGATTGGGGGCAGGAGGAGAAGGGGACGACAGACGATGAGATGGCTGGATGGCATCACTGACTCAATGGACGTGAGTCTGAGTGAACTCTGGGAGTTGGTGATGGACAGGCAGGCCTGGCGCACTGCAATTCATGGGGTTGCAGAGAGTCGGATATGACTGAGCGACTGAACTGAACTGAACTGAACTACAGTAATAATGACTATGACCTATTTTTGATTTCCTAAAAGTAGAAAGTAGGGAGAAAACTACCCAAGTAAATATGGCATCATCAACTCAATGGACCTGAGTTTGAACAAGCAGGGAGATGGTGAAGGAGAGGGAAGCCTGGCATGCTGCAGTCCATGGGGTGGCAAAGAGTCAGACATTACTGAGCAATTGAACAACAACAAAATATGGAATTAGGAAGATGATTTCACCAAAAAGAGGGAGGCTGTTTATTTGGCGAACATACTGAATCACCTTTAACCTCTGGTCAGATTGCAGCTTTTGACATAAGCTGCATTCCATGACCAGAGTTTCAAAGCTTACTCTCTTTGGAGTTGTTGCTGTTGTTCAGCTGCCCAGTCATGTCTGACTCTTTGCAAGTCCATGGACTTCAGCATGTCGGGCCTCCCTGTTCCTCACCATCTCCCGGAGTTTGCCCAAGTTCATGTCCATTGCATGAGTGATGCCATCCTGCCATCTCATCCTCTGACACACTCTTCTTCTGCCCTCAACCTTTCCCAGCATCAGAGATACCCACAGAGAAAAAACACTGCAGACCAGTTATCTTATTTGTGTGTGACCCTTCAAATACTATGGCAGGTGTCAGATCCATGAGTAGCCTTTTTGTTGTTCAGTCACTAAGTCATGTTCCACTCTCTGTGACCCCATGGATTGCAGCATGCTGGGCTTCCTTGTCCCTTACTATCTCCCAGAATTTGCTCAAAATCATGCCCATTGAGTCAGTGATGCCATCCAACCACCTCATCTGCAGTTACCTCCTTCTCCTCCTAACTTCAACATTTCCAAGCACCTGGGTCTTTTCCAATGAGTCAGTTCTTTGCATCAGGTGGCCAAACTATTGGAGTTTCAGCTTCAGCACCAGTCCTTCCAACTAATATTCAGGGTTGCTTTCCTTTAGGATTGCCTGGTTTTATCTCCTTGCTGTCCAAGGAACTCTCAAGAATCTTCCTCAGCACCACAGTTCGAAGGCATCAATTCTTTGGTGCTCAGCCTTCTTTATGGTCCAACTCTCATATCCATATATGACTACTGGAAAAACCACAGCTTTGACTATATGGACCTTTGTCAGCAAAGTGGTAACTCTTAGCTTTTTAATATGCTAAGTTTAGGTTAATGCAGGATAATGGCCCTATTTTAAAATTCACAACCTTAGTTATATCTGTAATGATACCTTTGCAATGTAATATAATGAATTTACAGTTTCCAGGGATTAATTTATGACAGTTTTGGAGTGAGGGTAGGGGGTTACTCTGCCAACAATACTTGTGCACTTGGATCTATGTGGCTGGTTCTTCCTCTTCTCTTAAACTACAAAACTTCTTTTCCAAAATCATCAGAAATGTGGAGCCTTTTCTCAGGCAAGTGTTTCTTCTTTATTCCCAGTAAATGCTTCTTGTATACAGAAAACATTTCACTCATGTTTTTCTAAGTTTTCACTTTCTTAAGTTCAAAAAGTGGATATGTTTGGTTAGGACTACATTTATCACTTCCTATCAACCACTATGGGCAACCACTATGGGTAGCTCAGTAGTAAAGAATCTTCCCGCCAATGCAGAAAATAGGTTCTATCCCTGATCCAGGAAGATCCCCTGCAGAAAAAAAAAGGGCAATCCTCTCCAGTATTCTTGCCTGGGAAATTCCATGAACAGAGGAGTCTGGTGGGCTACAGTCCGTGGGGTTGCAAAGAGTCGGACACAATTTAGCAACTGAACAACAACACATCAACTATACCATGCAGTGGTCTTCCTCTATGATTTTAATTAATATACTCTTTCAAAATTCCTTGGTTTCCTGGTAATTTATTTACTTCAGAATATACATTACCTACTTGAATTTTTAAGATAAGTCTATGAGATAAGTATCATTATTCTCAGCATGAGAAATTTAGCAGCTCAGGGAGGTTACGTGACTTGCTAAGGTGAACAGCAAGTGAAAAGTGAATCGCAAATAAGAAGATACCTCTGAGATTATGGCTTATTCCAAGTACTATCTTTACATATTTTTCTTGCACATAGCATAAATCTGATCGGCAATTTCTCAATAAATAGTAATAACTTATTTACCTGAAGCAATGTGGCAATATTGAAAAATCAAAGAAGATATCATCAAATTTTTACTGAATGAAAAAGACATGGAAGCACAAATCAATGTCAATGATAATTTGTAACAATTTCTTTAAAGAAGATTGAAAACTTTAGCTTTAAGATGGAGGAGAGAGTATATAGATTCACCTCCAGTTCACAGCCAAATTCAAATGATATCAAAGTTTGGAGTTTTCCAAAGGAATAAACCCACAATGGGAAAGAGAATGAAACTCAGGAATAGGTGAGATAATTCAAGAAAATGCTGAACTAATGTCAGCATAATGCAAGTATAAGAAAGCTGCAAAAGAAGCCTAAGACATGTTCGTCCTGGGCCAAGAGAGTCTCTGGCCCCAGCAAGGGATGTCTGATGGAGGATGGGAGTGAGAAATAGCCTGGACGATGGTTTAATCAAAGCCAGTAATTAGAACAATATACCTGTCCTCCATTTGCATGGAGCATGGGCAGCGTAGTTTTCACTTCCAAATGAAAACATGAAAAAAAAAAAAAGTTCCTCCTAAGTCCTCTTTGAGTCACCCTAAAGCATTCTGGGTGCTTACTGGCAACCCTGCGTTTGTCCTTTTAATTCAGCCAGACTCTTGGTCTTCCCCTTGCACTCCTATTGCTAAAATCTGACATACACTCAGTTTCCAAAGGAGAAATGTGGATTGCAAATCTTTAAGCTTTGTATCACAAAGAAGAATGCAGAAGGGTGGGTTTGCAGCTGAGAAAAAAACAATAGCCAGCACTGCTCGATGGGGGTGCATTGTTCCTTTTCCACTGTGGTGCAGAATGGGACTCTACCACAATTAATGAGAACACCCAGAACCATGCATGATTATCTAATAACTTCAAATATTGATTCTATCTGAAAATGCCCTGGCCCTTTTTCACCTGGGTGGACTCTCCTTTGTTCAGGCCCCTAAGTCTAGTATCACTGTGCTACTTTGGGTACAGTTTTTGGTCTAGTCCTTGCACAATTCCAGGGCAATACTTTCTCCTTCCCCTGCTTAAGATGCCTCATCAGAGCTCCCTTGTACGGCCTGGGAGTGTCCTTACTACATACCACATGGCACACCCACACAACACTTTGTTGGCCAGAGGGCATAAAAAGCTATATTTAACATTCTGAAAAGCTGCATTGTTTAACAAGAAACAAACATCCGTCATTACTTTCAAACAGATCCATCATCACTCCATCAAAATGCTTTTTCTGACTACTGCAAAGAAGGATCACCTCTGCGATTTTCTGAAAGGCAATACTTGCCTTTACAAAGAGTATTCCCTTTTAGAGGTTTTCTCTTTCCTCTCTACTCATATTCAAGGACTTCTAATTATAAAACTAGGAGACCAAGTTGAATAGAATAATGTAAGGAAGAGAAAATAAAAGAATACTGACAGATAATGAAAATTATTCATTTGTTAGAGGGGGTCATTGAATGCTTTCACTTCTATTGGCTACAAAAAACCAAGGCCTTACTCTTCTCACAAGCCTATTGTGGACATTGGTTATTTCTTCTTGGAGCCCATCCATCATTCTAACTGGCATATGGCATGTATTATGGCCCATTCATTTCATTTGTAATATGTTTTCTTTTTAAAATTAGAAAATGGGCCAATAAAGCCATAGCAGAATGTTCTTCATATAGTACTGTCTTCTTAATTACATTAAGAAAATTTTTCCAGCCACGTTAAAAAATGATTCAGTCAGCATCTTTTCCCTGGGAAACTTTTCTCCCCAGCATCACTTTTTAATTCAGTTTTGATCAAACACACACACACACACACACACACACACGGGCTTCCCTGGTAGCTCAGCTGGTGAAGAATTCACCTGCAACACAGGAGACCTGGGTTGGATCTCTGGGCTGGGAAGATACCCTGGAGGACATGGAAACTCACTCCAGTATTCTTGCCTGGAGCATTCCATGGACAGAGGAACCTTCCATGGACAGAGGAGCCTGGAGGGCTACAGTCTATGGGGTCACAAAGAATTGGACACAACTGAGCAACAAGACTCTGATGCTGGGAGGGATGGGGGCAGGAGGAGAAGGGGATGACAGAGGATGAGATGGCTGGATGGCATCACTGACTCGATGGACGTGAGTCTGAGTGAACTCCGGGAGTTGATGATGGGGTTGATTTATGGGGTCGCAGAGTCGGACACAACTGAGTGACTGAACTGAACTAAACTGAGCAACTAAGCACAGCACAGCATATATACACACACAAAAGGATTAACTCATACAGCATTCCTTGTAAGATAAAATCACTCATTATAGTTATAGTGTTATTTTATTACTTATTAATAATTTTTAAAATAGTTATCTGTTTGTGGCCTTTACCATTGACCCTATACTCTTGCCTGGAGAATCCCATGGACAGAGGAGCTTGGTGGGCTACAGTCCACCGGGTCACAAAGAGTCGGACACGACTGAGTGACTTCACGAAAGAATCAGAGGGGCTTCCCTGGTGACTCAGTGGTAAAGGATCTGCCTGCCAACGCAGGACACAAGCGTTTGGTCCCTGACCCAGGAAGCTCCACATGCCCTGGAGAAACTAAGCTGCTGTTGAGCCTACAGCCTGGGAGCCACGCCCACTGAGCCACAACTACTGACGCCCATGCGCTGTAGAGCCTGTGCTCCACAACAAGAGAAGCCACTTGCATTGAGAAGCCTGCACGCAGCGACTAGAGAGTAGTTCCTACTTCCCACAACTAGAGAAAAGCCCATGCAACAACAAGACCCAACGCAGCCCAAAATAAAAGTAAACAAGTACATAAAGTCATTAAAAAAGAATCACAGAGTTTTTAAAAGCTTGAGTTATTTAAGACCCCTCCAACCATCAATATTCTATTATTTTATTGTATGAAAAAATAATATAGTCCCTACAAATATGGGGAACTTGTCCAAATTCAGGTAACAGTAGTCCTGGGATAAAACCTCCAGTTTCCATAATTATAACCAATGGTCTTTACAAATATGCTACACTAAGTCATACATTTCTCGCAGGCTATCCAAGACTCGTGTATATTGCTCTAGGATAATGGTCCTTGACTCTCAATTTATCAACTTAATATATATTTGGCAATGCAGACAATATCTGAATACCTAAAGCAGTGTAAAGGATGAAAGAGAATGAATAATTGCAAGCCATGGATTTTGATATTCTGCTTTTGGCAATTGTTCAAACATCTTCTCAAACAAAACTTGGTTCAGCATTTGAAATGTATCTCAGACCAAACTAGACTATGGTCACAAAATAATGAAAGAGGAAAGCAAACGTTTATTGAATGTCTTGAAGCTCTACCTGCTATACTTAGGCTATTATTCTTAATTCTTAAATAATGTGATGAGCTAATCATCATTATAGTATTTTGCTAACAGGAAAACCAACGCTCAGATATGTTTCATGTCTAAGCACACAGAGCTTATAGATAGGACCACTGAACAAATGACGAAGATGACAAAAATACCATGTGTGTTATATTTTATCATACCCTTTCTCACTGACTTTAAAATATCCTAAGGCAAGTGTGGCAAAGCCAGGACAATGATCTGGACAATTTGAAAATTTGAATAACATGCCTTTGGGCACTGAGAGTTGAGTTGGAGGTTCTTCACAAGTGATTGGAAAACATCTCTGTGCACCAGGCTGGTAATGCAATGTGTTAGCAGGAGCCATAAACTTCAAGACATATCATCTCTACTCCTCATCTAGTTTATATTCCACAAATATTGATGGAGAACCTACCATGTGCCATAAATTAGGCTAAGGGGCTTGGAATAGAAGAGGGAATTAATTAAGAGCTCAAAAATTATCCTCAGCAAGGGATGTAGAAGTGGACCCAGTCTGTTCAAAAAACTTCTAGTAGGTCAGGATGTCATGAGGGTGATATACACACGGGATAAGAAAAGGCTCAGAAAATAACAGGTGGAGCATATCACGAAAAATCATGCTAAGAAATTTAGACTTTTAATTTTGAGGAGTGAAGTCACAGAAAGATCATGTTTATCCCAATGAATGGAACGGCCTAGATGGAACTGTTTGGATGAAGAAAGTTATTATCGATAAATCTGCAAGGTAAGTGTGTCAGTAGCTTGAGTCAAGTGCTGTAGGGACAGAGTAGAAACACCTGGGGTTATTAGAGTAAACTTTGACAGAGATGTCAAACAACCCAGAACTTGAATAAGAAATGGAAGACATGGTGACATATATGCTAGGCAGAGGAAAAACAGAATTGTAGAAGACTCCAAGAAAGTGGTTTAAATGTGTGGTGGCACGTTTTCATTAAGGAAAATGTGCCATCTTGGGTCCATCAGTGGATAAGAGCTGGAAAGTAGATTAGGAAGAGATCAGCAAGAGCTTTATGCTTCCTTTTGATTGTGGCTTTCACCCCAGTGGGCAAAACTAGACTGGGCACCGCCATGCAAGAGGAGACTATGATCAAAGTTCCTCATTGTTCTCTGAGATCAACTAAATAATGCATAGTCTTCTGTCTTTTTGAATTCCATAGAATACTTGACACAGTGGAACCCCGAATACCTCTGGTGACACAAGAAACAGGTTTGGGATCTGTTCTCCTACAAGTTAATGACAACACATCCCTTTAAGGAAGATTAGTGATGGTAGTGAAAAATACTCTGCAACAGTCATAAAATTCAATAGAATCTAGGGACTCCATGTCAAGATAACTTTTCTTTAAATATTCTACTAGACGCGTTTTAAACAAATTTCTAATGTGTGAAAAAGAATAGTAAGAAAGTCAATTTAATTTGTTGATATAAATAATAGTTTTATTTGCCAAATTTTCTACTCTACAATATACAATTTTGAACTATTTTCCAGGCCTCAACACTGATGTAATTACTTCTAATTTATTTTCTCCAGATATAAAAGGTGAATCAGTTGTTCCATCCTGGGACAAAACTGATACCTTTGAACACCACCATTGACTGCCTTGGACCTCTGCACTATCATAGCAGGAAAGACACACGTTGAGACAAGTGGCTAACTGGAAAGGAAAGAGCCCTCCACTCAAAGCCACATATTTGCTTGAACCTTAAGCTCATAACGTATATTCAACTAAGGAGATACAGGCACAATACCCTCCTGGGTAGAGGATACAATTCCAAAAATTGTTATAATTATTCCATTTGCCAATGATTTACCCTTTATAGGAGTAAGCACAAGATAGTATGGAGTGAAATACCTTAATCTTTGATGTTTGCTTGAGTAAAGATTAAACACTTTAAACTACAAAACAAGTTTTGTAGAAGAATGCTTAGCTGATATTTGGAGCTTTGGAATCTGGGAATGAATGATGTGGATATGAAGAGGGAGTAAATTAAACTTGGACAAGGACCCTTTATCCAAATTAGCTGTAAGTTACCAAGATGCTTCCCCAGTGGCTCAGTGGTAAAGAATCCACTTGCAGTACAGGGGGCTTGCAGGAGACGTGGGTTCAATCCCTGGGTTGGGAAGACTCCCTGGAAGAGGAGGCAATGGCAACCCATCCCAGTATTCTTGGCTGGAGAATCCCATGGGCCGAGGAGCCTGGTGGGCTGTAGTCCATGCGGTCAGACACAACTTAGCGACTAACCAGGCACACGCCACAGTGCAGTGTTGCAGACTGCGACTGCAAACAGCTTTCTGAATGGAGGAGCACTGGATTACCTATTTTTGAGGCTGGCCTAGATAGCCTTATGCCTCACCTGCTTCACGGTGATGGAATCAGCACTGTTCTCAGGCCTCGCTGCCTGCCTTGGGCTATCCTTAGCCCAGTGTTAAGAATGCTAAGATCATCAGAAGCTATGAGTATATGAAATTCCCAGGTGGAAACTGACAATCTCTCCAACACTGGCATAGGAGGGATGTTCATTCATTTTAAGCCTCTTTCCCTAAATATGCTGTGTGATCCAGTCGGGTGCTGGCCAGATGCACCATCTGGGATGTGTCTCTTCTTGGTCTCTCCTCCCTTGGCTGTTTGGTGAGAGCTCTTGCTCTGCAATGCACCTTATGCCCCCAGTCATGAATCTCCATGTCCATCTTCTGCACTAGAATATGGGCTCCTTGAAGGCAGAGGCCATGTCCTCTTCCTGTTTGTAATATCCATTACGACCTTTATCACATGATGAATGTTCACTGAATTGTACTGGATAGCTTAATGGAAATTCTTTAGAAGTTTTCCCAGTGACCTCAAGAATATATGTTGGATAAGTATATTACCCCTCTTAGAGGTAATAATACTAGCCTCAGGGTTCTAATCGTTTTTAGGGACCCAAAAGAGATCTTCCTAGTGACAAAGATAATTCATCTAATTTTTCTTAGGTACACTTTGCCTGGTGCTTTGGGGCTTTTTCAGATCATACTCTTTAAAAAATTATGTTGGCTATAAGCAATCTAGCTTTGGTGAACGTGGAAGACTGGTCTTTGAGAATCCAGGCTTTCTTATTGATCTTAGTAGTTGGATGAATCCTCCACCATATTCAATTACCAAAAGCACTTGGAATAATATTCATACTTCTTCAAGGCTTGTTAGAGACGTACCCAACAACCCAGGAAATCCTTTCTTTTTGGATTATCCTAAAATTATTACAGAAGAAAACAAAGGCAGAATTTGAACCCAGAATAAAATTTCATTTGAATTTTTAACATGAAAAATCAAAATGTAAAAGTAAAATTAAAAGCTACCTATGCAAAAGTACAAAAAGTAATTGAAAGTAGTTACTAGGTGGTGACTCTCATTGGGAACTCGGGAATAGTGTCCATAACAAGACATTAAGCTGATATTTGAATTAAAGGAACCAGATGAATGTGTGGGAGGGTTAGAAGAAACAGTATTTACAGGTAGTGAAGCAGAGCAAGTCATCAAAGACTCTAACCTGGGGACCATCTTAGTGAGTTTCCAGGACAAAAAAGGCTCTTGTATCCAGAAGGTGCTGGCAGGGAGATCAGAGGAACAAGAATCAGAGGAACAAGAAGAGCTGCAAGAGAGATGGGCCATTTTGCCATGAAATCAAATCACATCAGATTCTGCAAACCGAGCTGCTCTCTGTTTCCCTTAGGGAGTATCTCATGTTCCCGAGTTATTAGTATCTGTGAAACCTGAGTCCTGGAATTCAACCTCATTAGGCTGAAGTGTGACCATTACACATTGTGAGAAAAAGGACCAATTTGGGAACAACTAGAATGGGGACTCAGCCTCGAGAAGAGTAGACAAAACTGAGCTCATCTTTCTCTAGAGAAGCCTGCAGTAGCTTTTGGATTTCTTTTAAGACTTGTTTTTAATGTGGATCATTTTACAAGCGTGCATTGAATTCCTTCCAATATTGTTTCTGTTGTCTGTTTTGGCTTTTCAGCCAGCAGGCATGTGGGATCTTAGTTCGCTAACCATCCTGCAACTGGAAGGCAAAGTCTTAACCACTGAACCACCAGGGAAGTTCCAGCTCTTGGATGTCTGAGCTCAGAATTCACAATCAGTCAAAGTACAAATACAGGAGTCATCTGGAGAAGGTGATGCCTTGACAGTCAGTGCTGATCTGTGGGCCACCTGTCTGTCCCACCGATGCTGGCCTGACAGAGCATTGCCAGATGGCACAAGATGAGCTTTCTTTCTTGTAGATAGCACTTTACTGTTGGATGGAAATATATTTTACAAATATGATCCAAAGAGATCATCCCCATGAATTCTAAATTCAATCTAAAGAGTCTCTTAGGATAAACAAAGACCTCTCTGCTCCTTTTGACAAATCCAGAACCGGGAAAATTGAAAGCCTACCTACCCTCTTAGAAAATTAAATTTCGGTTTAATGTTCTCCTCGTGGCTGAAGTGGCTACTTAAGGAAAGATAATGACAGCATTAGGATGTTTAATTGCTGCTTAGCTTAATCAGGATCTCTCTTGCTCCTGCTGGAAAGGATGGGGGGAGGGGGAGGAGTGTTAAACTAGAAACAGAATGAAATATCCCTATATCAACTCAAGAGAAAAACCTCACTTGTACATAAGCAATACTTGCAGACTTGAGGAGGGGTGTTTATCGGTACCTGGGAGTCTGTTTGCTATATGGACCACACACAGGGAAGACTGGATGGAGCTTCAAGGTGGAGTCAGGTGAGCGGCAGGGCCCATCAACATGGCAGAACCCAGCACAAAACTTGAAAGACCAAGCCCAAGTCTATAGCAGCAATCCTATACTTAATTACCACATTTCTAAGCAGAAGTACGGGTTTCTCTTAGTGTTTTCTTTAAGCTGGAAAACATCCTGGTGATATCTGTGGATGGCAGCTCTAGCATCTAGGCTAATCATAACCGCCACACAAAGGTGGCCAGGATGAAGACGGTAGCCTGGACTTCAGGAAGAATTCCTTTCCTGGAGCTTCAGTCATTGTCCAGTAAGGGTATTAGACCTGGGAACACTGGGAACCTTTCCCACTGCCAAAGCTAGGCTACCTATCGTCATCGGACACCATCTGACACTGTGTTCTCTTTTCGGTGGTGCTGGCTCTTCGTTGCTGAGCTCAGGCTTTCTCTAGCTGTGGTGAGTGGAGGCTACTCTTCCTTGTGGACTGTAGGCTTCTAGTTGTGGTGTATGGGCTTAGCTGCTCCTCAGCTGGTGGGATTGTCCCGAACCAGGGATCGAACCTGTGTCCCCCACATTGGCAGGCAGATTCTTAACCACTGGGCCACCGGGGAAGTCGTCCACACTGGGTTCTTGCTCACCAATCAAATCTCCAGTGTCTAGAACAGCACGTGGGGCATAAGCAGATGCCTCATCATCAACATCCATCAACTCGTTTCCTCTTAAGAATCTGTTACCTAGCATGGGGGAAAGGGCAGTGGTGCATCCAGTAAAACTCTCTTCATCAGCTTGCTTGGTAGCCTAAAGAATCTCAAGCTTTGCATTTTTGTGGCCCATATTGAGGTAGACTCAGAGGATTATCTCTTGGGTTGGGAAGATCTCCTGGAGGAGGGCATGGCAACCCACACCAGTATTCTTGCCTGGAGAATCCCATGGACTGAGGAACCTGGTGGGCTAGAGTCCATTGGGTCGCAAAAAGCCAGACACCACTGAGCAAATAACACTTTCGTTGGCAGTTTACTCTGCAGGTTCGGACGGACACTGGTTGTGGGGGGACAGTTTCTGATCTGGGGTGAAGACCCTCTCTAGGGGAGTGAAAATGAGCAAAGGAATGGATCTGATTCTGATGTAATTTAATCTGGATCTTAGAATGACTGTTACTATCTTTCATTCTGCTTTCTTTCATTCTCATAAGTGAAAATTTGCTTTTCCTTTTCTCTTCTAGGTAGAATTCTTATTCAGTTTTTAATTTCCAAAGCTGAGTATGGAAGCATTCTATAAACTTCTCCACTGTTTCAAGATCAATAAAAATAAACTTACTGAGTTATCTTTTTAAAATTGACCAAACACCCTTAATTCTCTGTTGTCAGTGTGAAATGATCATTGATTGTGTGTGATTCATTGTGAATATGTTGATAAATAGCATTTAAACAAAAACTAACTGCTAATCATATTCCCTAGAAATCACCATCCAAGACTATAAGAAGACAAGTAAATGTGTATTTCTTACAGCATCATTAGCTACAAGGAGCACAAGAAAACTAGGAGACTGGATGAGTTCAGCTGGGCCAATACATGCTATGGAAAATTCTGCAGCCCTCAGAAATGATGAACAACAAGTGTATAAAGCAACGTCAATAGAGTCTTAAAAAACCATAAGGTTATTTTAACAAAAGAAGCATAATCTATAGCATGATATTACTTATATTAAATTTTAGGCATAGATTTACAAATAACCCCATAAATTTTTCGAAGGTATACACAAGGACAAATATCAGATATATTTTGTTATGTAACTGAGTGAAAAGGTGAAAAGACAAACAAGAATCATAGATGAAAGGGTGAAATATTAAAATAAAATTAAATAAGTAAAACAGGGCTTGCTTGTCTTAGTGATAATGATGTTCCAGAGACAAAGGCTCATGAATAATTCAATTCTATGTACCTGAGATCCTTAAATATTAACATAAAACACAAGCAATGTGAAAATTAAGTAAAAGTCAAGTGAAAGAGAAGTCAATTAAGTTCAGTATGCATCTTAGGACAAATACTTGATATGGGCTGGGAGTGTCATTTCCAATTAATTACCTACAATTTTTATGGACATCACTGTGAGTTGACTATCCTTGCTTTCATATCCCATAATACAGTCTTTTGAGGAGATCCTGTCAGCTCTGCCTCCAGGATATTCTCAGAATCTGATCACTTGTCACCCTCTCCTCCCCTCCTCCCATCACTTGTCACTTGGTCTTTTGTTTATAATTGCTTCCACCCTTGCCCCCCATGTGGTCTCTTCTCCACAAAATTGATAGAGCAATCCATGTCAGATCATGTCCTTCAACCCTCTGACCTCTCACTGCTCCCCCAGAGTTCAATCCCAACCCTTTGGCCTAGAGGGCCCTGCATCATCTTGCCCTGCGCTGGCTTTCTGACTTGGTCTTCTATCCAGCTGCCCCTAATTCACTGTGCTCCATGCACATGACCTCCTGTTCTCCCTGTAACACATAATGCTTGCCATTGCCTTTGCACTTGCTGTTTCCTCGGCCAGGACTCTCTTCCATTAGTTGGCTGACATCCTTGCTTATTTGCGATCTCTTCCCAAATGCAACCTTATTGCAGGAGACTCTCTTGTCAACCCAGTCCAACAGGCCCTTTCCTCTTTCCTTTCTCTGCTCTTTTTTAGTTCATTTTAGTACTTGGTGGTGCATGGCATATTATGTTTTTAACGTACTTCCCTTTTCGGAGCAGCAGGAGAGGTTACTGCTCTTTCTACAGAATCTAGAACAATTTTGGGTTCAAGTTTGTGCTGCACAACTATAGAAGAGATAAACCTTGATAAGAGTTTGACCTGATACGTTTCAATGGATAATAATTGGACAAGCTAAGAAAACAGTAATAATTACATAACGTTTTCTCATAGTTTGAAATTCAAGACACAACTTCATTTGATTAAAAAAAAAATCATGCCTCCTTTTCTTATCTTTTCAGTAAAGCATATTGAGGCTAAGCAAACTTCAACTCCCTCCTTAGTGCCCATTGAGTAAAAGCCAAGTTCATTCCTGGGCTGAAGTTGGTAGGCTCTTGATCTTTAAAAAAAAAAATAAAAAAGTATTTATTTGTCTTTGCTGGGTCGCAGTTGAGGCATGTGGAATCATTAGTTGCAGCAGGCAGGATGTTTAGCCCCTGCATGTGAACTCTTAGCTGTGGCATGTGGGATCTAGTTCCCTGACCAGGGATTAAACTTGCATTGGGAGCACAGAGACCCATTGGATTACCAGGGAAGTTCCAGTAGGTTCTTGACCCATTTCACTGAATGGCTGTTCTCCAATGTATTTTCAAAGATTTATCATCTCTCCCTACAGTTCATTATTTAGTTCCAAATTAAGATTCTCTGAAAGGTTCATCTGTGGAAGTGGAAAAATGTGTGAAATCCTAGGCATGTGGTTTTGCTCCTAATGATTACTTAAATAGATATAACAGCCAGTAATTATTTATACCTTTTTGATTGTTTTCAATTTGACAGATTTTAAAAAGGGGGGAAAGGCTGACCAGAGGGGAAAACAGTGAGCAACACAGTCCAGCAGTATTTGAATCAAACACCTGCCCATGAGTCACAAAATGTAGATCTTGCTGAAAAACTATACCCTGGTGCAGAGGATACAATCAGACAGGCTGAGCAATGGGTATAAATCAAGACCTTTCTTCAGGAGCTGGTTCCATGGGGGAATTATCCCTTCATAAAACAGTGTTTTAGTAAACAAAGACATGGTGAAATAATGATGTCCCCTTACTCAATAGAATACATTCATCTCAGGCTTGTGCTGTAAGGAGCAAGGAATCCATTTATGGCAATGTTTCATGGAGTTTATGCAGCAAAAAATAGATTGCATTGTTTCCCCTTGGGAACATAAGGACAATCAGGCTGGTGGGAAGAACATTTCGAAGTAACCTCTTAAATGGAAGCATTGCTACACTGTAGGTGCTAATTTTCTCTAGCTTCTGTCAGAATGCCAGGTAGGTAGTAATGAGGTTCCATGACATATAGCAAATACAGAATTCAAGCTATTTTTTCCTGCAGATTTTAAGGAAGGTTTTAAGTGGTAGATAAAAGCATATACCTTCATAGTGAAAAGATATCTGACATCTTCCAAAAACAAAAACAGGACAGACATCCAGTTCTATTTTTTAAATCTCCAAAAGGCTTTTTTCCTTTGTTAGTCATCTTGCTTAGCAATTTAGATCTATCACCGTATTAAGTAGTTATGAGATTGCATTTTACTTTCAGCTATGTGATGCCAGAGTATATATCTTTCAAAATCACATTCCCAGACTCTTTAATTAGCCACTTCTTATTTCCATGGGCTTTAGGTGGGCACAGTAAATGATATTTTCAAACGAACATTAAGTTGGAAACAATCTGATAAGTGAGTAACACGACACTGTGGTTTCCAGTTGCACAGGCCAATACCTAAATTCTATGCCTGCTCTTACTGTTATTTTCAGTCTTTCATAACCTGTCAATGTCTAGCCCACACAACATACCTGAACCAAAGAGTCCAGCAAAGAGTTACCCAGGATTCAGCTCTGACTCTAGACCCCAGAGAAGTGGGACTTTCCAAAATAGCTTTCCCACTCAAAGCTTGAATTTCTGCACCTGTTAGAGTATAGGACTTTACAGGACTCCTCCAACACTTTACCTTTGAATTGCTACAACTTGCCTTTGTTAAAAATGGTATTTGGGGGGTCATTTTCATAAACTTGATACTAATTCTGTAACTTCAAGAGAAGCTACTACAATGAGAAGCCCATGTGCCCATCTAGAGAAAGCCTAAACACAGAAACAAAGATCTACTGCAGTCAGACATAATAAATCAAAAAGAAAGATGCTTCTAGTCTATCCCAAATGCTCTCAACTTGGAAGTCATTCCTTCTGACATTTATTAATCCTTTAGGCTTTATTCCCACCCCCAAAGTATAATATCTATTGCAACAGGAAAGAAGTTGCCTCAAATATCACCAGTCCTACAACTAATTTCGTACACATTGTACTTTCATATTTGCTTGTATTTTCTGTTTCTATACTGAAAGAAAAGTTTACACCAATTTCCTTTGCTATCAAAAATGGAGACAGGTGGGCGTTTTAGATACAGTTTAAATTTTGTGTATCTTCACTTGATGGAACTTTGCCTGTAATATCATTTCAAGGATATATTCCTTGTTCTTTCCACTAGGGTAAAAATGCATCTAAAATAAATGCTAAGTTCTTTGACTTTTCTAATATCTGTCTCCAATGAGTTGGGCATCAATTATTCTTATGAGCTTTTCAAATTGGATTGTTGGAAAAGTTCAGTGAAGTAGAACTGACTACTGCCAGCATTATGTTTAATGAGAATATATAGCTGCATACTTGAAATCTGTAACTGACTCTTTTTCTGGGAATTCTGAAGGCTTGCCTCATCCAAATCTCCTCCTTCTTGGGTAAGATATTCTGAGGCTCTATAAATCTCCATTCTCTAACAAGTAATTCTGTCAATAGAAATAATATACATTGTTCAGGGAATAGACAGCCATGTTAATAGCAAGCAAACCCAAATGAGAGGTGTATATATATATATATATTTATATATATATATATATATATAATTGGTGGGGGACCCAGAATACCATACGGGTTCAAACACTGGAGCAACCATTTTCAGTCATGTGAGAGATGTGTAAGCAGAAGAAATCTATCAAAAGAGAGTATATTTCCAACAACCAATATTTTTCAAGCATCTATAACTTGCCAGATGTAATATTAGAGACACAGCTAGAATGAAAATCTCTTCCTTTATGGAGGTTTTAGTCGATTTTTTTGTTGTTGTTCAATCACTCCATCATGGTCAACTCTTTGTGATCCCATGGACTGCAGCATACCAGGCTTCCCTGTCCTTCACCATCTCCTGGAGATGGTATGGAGACAAACATAATTGAGCATGACAATCATTTATTGTTTAATGATATTAACTACTACTTATCAAACATCTACTATGTATAAGTCCCTGACTTGATATTTTGGACACAAAGACAATTAAGAAGCAATCCCTTGGATTTCCCTGGTGGTTCAGTGGTTAAGAATATGCCTGTCAATACAGGGGACATGGGTGTGATCCCTGGTCTGGGGCAACTAAGCCTGCACACCACAATTACTGAGCTTGTGCTCTAGAGCCCATGAACTGCAACGTGAGAAGCCATTGCAATGAGAAGCCTGCTCACTGCAACTGAGAATAGCCCCGGCTCGCCACAGCTAGAGGAATGCCCTTGCATGCATCAACGAAGACCCAGCACAACCAAAAATAAATAAATGCAATTAAATAAAAGAAGCAATCCCTTTTGTCAAGGAAATAGCCGTTTAATGGAAGAGACAGACACAAAAACTGGCAAAGACAATGGCCATCCAGACACCACTGCCCTCTAATATCTCCCATCTGCCCAGGACATGCTATACCCTCTTCTCAGAAGGTGTTACAGGAGGACTGTCATCTGTCGTATTAGTTTGTCTTCTTTCTACTGAAGATGAAGCTCACCACATTCAAAGGCCAAGAAAGAGGACACAAGAATCTTCCAGTTTCCAGTAATTTTAATGATGGCCTATCCTCACACCATATCAGTATCACAATTCTGTAATTCCCCAAAGAATCTCATCCAAAAAGTTGAGTTGAACAAGGACACTTGAACCAATCTTTCTTCCTTATTCCTACTACTGCTTACCATAAAGAAGGCAATGTTTTTAAAATATAAATTTACTCACTGAGGCTAATGAGCTATCCTGATTTTGCAATATGTATTAACCCAATGCCTTGATTCATTTTAACATAAAATTAAACCAAAATGTAGACATAAATAAAACCTTCTGCATCTATTTTTAAAACTGTTTCATCCTTTCTAAATTTTTCTTTCTGAATAATTATTAACTGAGCTGCTTGCAGGTTTAAAACAAGATTTCGGTTCTAGTCCCAGCTTTATTATATGTTAAGATTTTATAGATTTGTAAATCAGGGGATCTGTCTATGAAATTGTGAAGATAGCATTTGGGTCTCCTTCTACACTGAAGCATTGAACAACTTTTGAAAATGGATGTGAAGTCCCAAGTTTACATCAACTTTGTAACTTTTGTTCAAATAGAAGACTGTAAGTCTGTGTGACTGAAGTTGGTTAATTGAATATAACTTTCTTTAGATGTGCATTATCAATTGGTCCTGTCTTCAAAGCAAAACTGAACTGTGAATCAACACAAAATCAGTCCTTAATATTTATTAGTTGAATCAATCAATCAAGTAACAACTTTTACCACATCAGCCCACCATTACTCAGAAAATTGACACTGAGTGTCAAATTCAAATGCATTATGTAAAAATGCAAAAAAATAGTAATATAAACTTCATGGATTTTCTGGAGAGTAAAGATTTTGATCCAAATAAAATTATGGCGTGTTCACTCATTGATCAATTGGTGTTTTTTGATGATCCTCATGAAATGGAAACAATTGTGATGAAAGGATAAGAACACAGGCTTTCACATACACTAAGAGTTATGTACAAAACTGAGCAGAGCAGCATGATTTTAGTAGCTAAAGGCTGGAAACCAGCAAATACACATCAACAGTGTAATGGATTTTGAATTGAACTGCTGAATCAGTGTTGATCTATGAATCAAACTGAGTTTTTCAGCCAAGGCTCAGTCTTATACTGCTGCTCTTAAGTCACTTCAGTCATGTCCTACTCTGTGCGACCCCATAGACGGCAGTCCACCAGGCTCCCCGTCCCTGGGATTCTCCAGGCAAGAATACTGGAGTGGGTTGCCATTTCCTTCTCCAATGATGAAAGTGAAAATTGAAAGTGAAGTCGCTCAGTCGTGTCCGACTCCTAGTGACCCCATGGACTGCAGCCTACCAGGCTCCTCTGTCCATGGAATTTGCCAGGCAAGAGTACTGGAGGGGGTTTCCATTGCCTTCTCCTCAGTCTTGTATCAGTCTTTTCTGCTCAGTCTTATAATCAGGCCCCACTTCGTACCTTTTGATGGGCTAATGCTGAGCACACTGGCAGTAGTCAAGCAACTACAGGTGTCTGCAGGTAGTTATCGAGCCTTATTTTCTCAGCCCAAGATGCAGATAATGCAATAACATGTTCCCAAGGCCATTGGAAAAGACTCTGATGCTGGGAGGGATTGGGGGCAGGAGGAGAAGGGGACAACAGAGGATGAGATGGCTGGATGGCACCATTGACTCGATGGATGTGAGTCTGAGTGAACTCCGGGAGTTGGTGATGGACAGGAAGGCCTGGCATGCTGCAATTCATGGGGTCGCAAAGAGTCGGACATGACTGAGTGACTGAACTGAACTGAAGGCCATAGAAGCTAATGAGTGCCCAATTCAGGATTTGACATGTGAACGGTCTGCCCACCCAAACACTCTCTCAATTTTTTAAAGTAGGGTTATTAAACTTTTAAAAAAGTATGACATTCATAATGAATGTACAAAAAATTAAATGTACAGCAGAATAGATTATCCACAATATGAACACCTCCTTGTAATCACAACCCAGGTCAAGAAAGAGAACATTGCCAACACTCTGGAAGATACCATCTACTCCTGCTCTCTCTAAAATCATTGCCCCTTCTTCTCCCCCAAAGTTATAGGTGATTTTGACTTCCAACATCATCATTTATTTACGTGTGCCTATGTAATTTGTATACACCAGAAATGTACTTGTCTGTGTCTGACTTATTTCACCTCTAATATTGCATGTGTGAAATTTTCCTTATTGTTACATGTATCTGTGGTCTATTCCATTTCATTGTTGGATAATATTCCAATGCATAGATACACCACACTGATTTATCCACTATGCTCAACATGTCAGCAAATCTGGAAGACCAAGCGTGGCCACAGGATTGGAAAAGGTCCATCTTCATCCCAATTCCAAAGAAGGGTAGCAGTAAAGAATGTTCAAACCATTGAACAATTGTACTCATCTCCCATGCTAGTAAAGTCATGCTTAAAACCCTGCATGCTAGGCTTCAGCATTATGCAAAGCAAGAACTTCCAGATGTCCAAGCTGGGTTTAGAAAGAAAGGGGAATCAGAGATCAAATTGGCAACCTCTGATAGACCATAGAACAAGCAAGGGAATACCAGAAAAACATCTACCTCTTTTTTCATCGACTACACTAAAGTCTTTGACTGTGTGGAAAGCAAACTGTGGAAAACTCTTAAAGATATGGGAATCTCAGACCATCTTACCTGTCTCCTCAGAAACCCATATACAGGTCAAGAAGCAACAGTTAGAACCCTGTATGGCAAAACTTATTGGTTCAGGATTGAGAAAGGAGTACGATAGGACTGTCTACAGCCACCATATTTGTTTAATCTATATGCTGAGCACATCACGAGAAATGTCAGGCTGGATGAGTTACAAGCTGGAATCAGGATAGGTGGGAGAAACTTCAACAACCTCAGATATGTGGATGATACCACTCTAATGGCAGAAAGTGAAGAGGAATAAAGAACCTCTTGATGAGGGTGAAGGAGGAGAGTGAAAAGGCAGCATAAAATAAAATATTATAAAACTAAGATCATGGCATCCAACCCCATAACTTCATGCCAAATAGAAGGGGAAAAGGTGGGAGTAGTTACTGATTTCTTCTTCTTGGGCTCTAAAACCACTGCAGATAGTGACTGCAGTCATGAAATCAGAAGTGGCAGGAAAGTTATGACAAACCTAGACGACGTGTTGAAAAGCAGAGAAATTAGTCTACCAACAAAGGTCCGTATAGTCAAGGTTATGGTATTCTCAGTGGTCACGTATGGTTATGAGGGCGGAGTGCTGAAGAATTGATGCCTTCAAACTGTGGCCCTGGAGAAGACTCCTGAGATTTCCTTGGACAGCAAGGAGATCAAACCAGTCAACGTTAAGGGAAATCAACTCTGAATACTGGTTGGGAGGAGTGATGCTGAAGCCAAAGCTCCAGTATTCTTGTCACCTGATTCGAACAGCTAAATCCCTGGAAGTAAGAGCCTGATGCTGGGACAGATTGAGGGCAGAAGGAGGAGAGGACATCAGAGGATGAGATGGCAGGATGCCATCACTGACTCAATGTCAACGGACATGAACTTGGGCAAACTCTGGGAGATAGTGAAGGGCAGGGAAGCCTGTCATGCTCCAGTCCATGTGGTCACAAAGAATCAGACACAACTGGGTGACTGAACAACATTGATGCATATTTGCTAGTTTCCAGTCTTCAGCTACTAAAATCATGCTGCTCTGCTCAATTTTGTACATAACTCTTCATGTATGTGAAAATCTATGTTCTTGTCCTTTCATCACAATTGTTTACATTTCATGAGGATCATCAAAAAATATATATTGGTGTAAATTGTCACCTTACCTCACCACACATACAGAAGCAATGCATTCTTCGTTTCTAGCTAGACAGCAAAAACATAGGAAAAAATATCCAGGAAGACTTTTGATGTCTTTCAGATGTTTCTCCTTGCTCATGTTTTACTCCTGTCTAGAATTCTAAAAAAAAAAAAAAGTGTTTTGTGTAAACTTATAGACTATTTAACTATAAATTATTGTTGATAAACAAGTCAAATTAAAAGGATTTATATTCGCTTTGACCCTTTTTCTGTTCAAATGTGTCACTGGGGTGGGTTACTTTGATGTAGACATAGAGAACCTGACAATTAAAGCTTGTTCCCCCATCAAGAAAATTACAAGTCTGAACTAAAAGTTCCTTACTACTACCTTATTATCAACAATTCTTGGGATTCAATCACTTAATATTACTGTAAATAATAGTAATAACATGAGAAAACATTTTCACTTAGAAGAAAAACTCAGCTTTTATCCCTGAACTGCATTTAACACAAAATGACTCTACATCCAACAGAGCGAATAACATGCTTCTGTAAGAACTAATTGAGCAAATACCAGTGGATTGCACAAGATCAAATATTATTGATTCCTGCTTATTCACATGGCAAAATCAATTTCTCCTGCCATATCTGGAAAAACAGGATGATATAATTGTTTCATCATTAAAGAGATACAATATAGAAATGATACTAGAAAGAACTCTGCTCTGGGCTTACATGAATTCTGGGTCAGCAAATAATTCATGTGCAGCTCAGCTTCTGAGTTGAAGTCAGCCTACGATGATGTCTAATGAGGCAAAGCAATTCCTAAGTTTAAAATTTCCCTAACTGGAGTTCCCCAAATAGTGTTTTATAATATACTGTAAGGAAAAAAAATTCAAGGATAAAGAAATTGGTGAAATTGTCTGCACAGATCCCCTTGCAATTCTTTAGCAAAATAAATAATATGGTGGTGGTTGAGGGGGGGTGGGCTCTCTGGTGGTCCAGAGACTAGGACTCCATGCCCCTCAGGTAAGGGGCCTGGGTTTGATCCCTGGTCAGGGAACTAGATCCTGCAACTAAGAGTTAACATGCTGCAACTAAGACTGGGAACAGCCACAAATAAATAAATAAATGTATATTTAAAAATAAATAAATAGGGGAAATCCTGAAGTAAAGATGCCAGGATCACATCTGTGTTTGGCTGATCCATGAAGACACTGATTTGTACCGGGTTCTAGTATTTATAATGGGATAGCTATATAAAATGATAATATTCTCTGGTTCTTTCATTCCACTCTTGCCTAACTCAAGGAAAGAAAGAAAAAAAGAAAGTGAAGTCACTCAGTCATGTTCAACCTTTTGTCACCCCATGGACTATTATAGCCTATCAGGTTCCTTTGTCCATAGGATTTTCCAGGCAAGAGTACTGGAGTGGGTTGCCATTTCCTTCTCCAGGGGATCTTCCCAACCCAGGGACCAAACTGACTTAGGATTTTCTATTCTATGGTTCAGGCTCTTGAAGTTCTAAGGGTCAGTGTCACCTTTATCTGCCCTGGGCCAGCCTGGAAGGGAAATTAATAAAGGCTCATTGGGAGGATATGGCTTCCCTGGTGGCACAGGCTGTAAAGAATCTGCCTGCAATTCAAGAGACTCAGGTTTGATCCCTGGGTTGGGAAGATCCCTTGAAGAAGGGAATGGCAACCCACTCCAGTATTCTTGCCTTGGAAATCCCATGGACAGAAGAGTCTGGTGGGCTACAGCTCATAGGTCACAGAGAGTCAAATATGACTGAGTGACTAACACTTTCACTTTTCACTTTCATTGGGAGGATAGAGGATGGACAAATACCTAACAATATGGAGCAGCCTAACCTCATAGGGAGGGAGGCGCTGGTGAATGCTATGTTAAGGACCACTGACAATAACCCCATGTCCAAGGAGTGGTGGCTGTGTGGGTACAGGAGGGCCTAGAGGAGCTACTCCATGTTCAAGGTCAGGAGGGGCAGCGGCGAGGAGATACCTCTCCTCCAAGGTAAGGAGCAGTGGCTGCGCTTTGCTGGAGCAGCCTTGAAGAGATACCCCACGTCCAAGGTAAGAGAAACCCATGTAAGAGAGTAGATGTTGCAAGAGGGCATCAGAGGGCAGACATTTTAAAACCATAATCACAGAAAACTAGTCAATCTAATCACACTAGGACCACAGCCTTGTCTAACTCAATGAAACTAAGCCATGCCCTGTGGAGCCACCCAAGATGGGTGGGCATGGTGGAGAGGTCTGTCACAATGTGGTCCACTGGAGAAGGGAATGGCAAACCACTTCAGTATTCTTGCCTAGAGAACCCCATGAACAGTATGAAAAGGAAAAATGATAGGATACTGAAAGAGGAACTCCCCAGGTCAGTAGGTACCCAATATACTACTGGAGAACAGTGGACAAATAACTCCAGAAAAATGAAGGGATGGAGCCAAAGCAAAAACAATACCCAGGTGTGGATGTGACTGGTGATAGAAGCAAGGTCCAATGCTATGAAGAGCAATATTTAGGAACATGGAATGTCAGGTCCATGAATCAAGGCAAATTGGAAGTGGTCAAACAAGAGATGGCAAGAGTGAACGTTGACATACTAGGAATCAGCAAACTGTAATGGACTGCAGTGGCTGAATTTAACTCAGATGACCATTATATGTACTACAGAGGACAGGAATCCCTTAGAAAAAATGGAATAGCCATCATGGTCAACAAAAGAGTCCAAAATGCAGTACTTGTATGCAATCTCAATAATGACAGAATGATCTCTGTTCGTTTCCAAGGCAAACCACTCAATATCACAGTAATCCAAGTCTATGCCCGAACCAATAATGCTGAAGAAGCTAAAGTTGAACGGTTCTATGAAGACCTACAGGACCATTTAGAACTAACACCCAAAAGAGATGTCCTTTTCATTATAGGGGACTGAAATGCAAAAGTAGGAAGTCAAGAAACACCTGGAATAACAGGCAAATTTGGCCTTGGAATACGGAATGAAGTAGGGCAAAGGCTAATAGAATTTTGCCAAGAGAACGCACTGGTCATAGCAAACACCTTTTCCAACAACACAAGAGAAGACTCTACACATGGACATTACCAGATGGTCAAGACCAAAATCAGATTGATCATATTCTTTGCAGCCAAAGATGGAGAAGCTCTATACAGTCAACAAAAACAAGACCTGGAGCTGACTGTGGCTCAGATCATGAACTCCTTATTACCAAAATCAGACTAAATTGAAGAAAGAAGGGAAAACTGCTAGACCATTCATGTATGACCTAAATCAAATCCCTTATGATTATACAGTGGAAGTGAGAAATGGATTTAAGGGCCTAGATTGGATAGAGTGCCTGATGAACTATGGAATGAGGTTCGTGACATTGTACAGGAGAGAGGGATCAAGACCATCCCCATGGAAAAGAAATGCAAAAAAGCAAAATGCTGTCTGGGGAGGCCTCACAAATAGCTTTGAAAAAAAGAGAAGCAAAAAGCCAAGGAGAAAAGGAAAGATATAAGCATCTGAATGCAGAGTTCCAAAGAATAGCAAGAAGAGATAAGAAAGCCTTCCTCAGCAATCAATGCAAAGAAATAGAGGAAAACAACAGAAAGGGAAAGACTAGCAATCTCTTTAAGAAAATTAGAGATACCAAGGGAACATTTCATGCAAAGATGGGCTCGATAAAAGACAGAAATGGTATGGACCTAACAGAAGCAGAAGATATTAAGAAGAGGTGGCAAGAATACGCAGAAGAACTATACAAGAAAGATCTTCATGACCAAGATAATCATGAAGGTATGATCACTCACCTAGACAGACATCCTGGAATATGAAGTCAAGTGGGCCTTAGAAAGCATCACTACGAACAAAGCTAGTGGAGGTGATGGAATTCCAGTTGATCTCTTTCAAATCCTGAAAGATGATGCTATGAAAGTGCTGCACTCAATATGCCAGCAAATGTGGAAAACTCAGCAGTGGCCACAGGACTGGAGAAGGTCAGTTTTCATTCCAATCCCAAAGAGAGGCAATGCCAAAGAAGGCTTGAACTACTGTACAATTGCACTCATCTCATACATTAGTAAAGTAATGCTCAAAATTCTCCAAGCCAGGCTTCAGCAATATGTGAATCATGAATTTCGAGATGTTCAACCCGGTTTTAGAAAAGGCAGAGGAACCAGAGATCAAATTGTCAACATCTGCTGGATCATCGCAAAAGCAAGAGAGTTCCAGACAATCATCTATTTCTGCTTTATTGACTATGCCAAAGCCTTTGACTGTGTGGATCACAATAAACTGTGGAAAACTCTGAAAGAGATGAGACCAGACCACCTGACCTGCCTCTTGAGAAACCTATATACAGGTCAGGAAGCAACAGTTGGAGCTGGACATGGAACAACAGACTTGTTCCAAATAGGAAAAGGAGTACGTCAAGGCTGTCTATTGTCAGCCTGCTTATTTAACTTACATGCAGAGTACATCATGAGAAACACTGGGCTGGAAGAAGCACAAGCTGGAATCAAGACTGCCAGGAGAAATATCAAGAACCCGAGATATGAAGATGACACCGCTCTTATGGCAGAAAGTGAAGAGGAACTAAAAAGCCTCTTGATGAAAGTAAAAGAGAAGAGTGAAAAAGTTGGCTTAAAGCTCAACATTCAGGAAACCGAGACCTTGGCGCCTGGTCCCATCACTTCATGGGAAATAGATGGGGAAACAGTGGAAACAGTGTCAAACTTTATTTTTTTGTGCTCCCAAATCACTGCAGATGGTGATTGCAGCCATGAAATTAAAAGACGCTTACTCCTTGGAAGGAAAGCTATGACCAACCTAGATAGCATATTCAAAAGCAGAGACACTATTTTGCCAACAAAGGTCCATCTAGTCAAGGGTATGGTTTTTCCAGTGGTCATGTATGGATGTGAGAGTTGGACTGTGAAGAAAGCTGAGCACTGAAGAATTGATGCTTTTGAACTGTGGTGTTGGAGAAGACTCTTGAGAGTCCCTTGGACTGCAAGGAGTTCCAACCAGTCCATTCTAGAGGAGATCAGCCCTTGGATTACTTTGGAAGGAATGATGCTGAAGCTGAAACTCCAGTATTTTAGCCTCTTGATGTGAAAAGCTGACTCATTGGAAAAAAAACTCTGATGCTGGGAGGGATTGGGGGCAGGAGGAGAAGGGGATGGCAGAGGATGAGATGGCTGGATGGCATCACCGACTCGATGGACGTGAGTTTGAGTGAACTCCAGGAGATGGTGATGGACAGGGAGGCCTGATGTGCTGCGATTCATGGGGTTGCAAAGAGTCAGAGATGACTGAGTGCCTGAACTGAACTGAACGAACAATAATAAGGCAGAATACAGAAAGCAGATGTTGTTGCAGCCTACCCATAGGAGCGGCAATACTGAGGGAAAATCAAGCTCTAGACACAGGAGCGGTAAGCCAAAGAGCATAGTGGACCAGGACTAGCTAAAGTCACAAGACCTCCAGAAATTTCATTAGGCCACAAAAGTGTGTGGGGTTCTGGTAAAATCAATTAGAACAGGGATGACACTTTAAAACTAACTGAAATTAGGGACTTCCCTATGGACTAATGGCTAAGACTCCTTGCTCCCAGTGCAGGGAGCCCAGATTCAATCCTTGGTCAGGGAACTAGAACCCACATGTTGCAACCAAATATTTCATATGCTACAAGACTGAAGATTCTGCATGATGCAACTAAGATCCTGCACAGCCAAATAAATCAGTATTTAAAAAACTAACTGAAATTAGGTGTCCTATCAGTTATAGCAGGTAAGGTCTAAGCTGGGTTTAATCTGATCTGAGGTGAACCAGAAGCAAAGCACACATGATATCAGTGACCTTGCCCATAATATGTCTCAGGCTCTTCTCCCCCTTGGCAGATTTTCCTTGTATTTACCACACTTCCTTTATTGTTTTATTGTATTTTTCTCCTCATTCTGAGGCTCCTCTCATTCTTTTTCACTGATGGCATAGATGTTTGTTACAAACACGGTTATGCATGTGTCTTTGAAAACTATACAGGGTTGTTTGAATATGTGTGTGTGTTAATTTCACATATATGTTATTGCCCTATAGATCTTTTTTATTCACAACCTTTTTAAAACTCAAAAATATGCTTTTAAGACCCCATTATTACTATGGCTGCTGCTGCTGCTAAGTTGCTTCAGTCGTGTCCGACCGTGTGTGACCCCACAGACGGTAGCCCACCAGGCTCCCTGGTCCCTGGGATTCTCCAGGCAAGAACACTGGAGTGGGTTGCCGTTTCCTTCTCCAATGCATGCATGCATGCTAAGTCACTTCAGTCGTGTCCGACTCTGTGCGACCCCATGGACAGCAGCCCACCAGGCTCCTCTGTTCACAGGGTTCTGTAGGCAAGAATACTGGAGTGGGTTGCGATGCCCTTCTCTGCTTACTACAGCATGTCCCTGTAACTTGTTTCTAATGGTTGCAGAGTATTCCATAAAGGCATCTACCATATTTTGCATTTCCATTACCCTCAGTAGTCTTTGGTCTTCCCAGGTGGCTCAGATGGCAAAGAATCTGCATGCAGTTCAGGAGATCCAGGTTCAGTCCCTGGGTGGGGAAGATCCCCTGGAGAAATAAATGGCAACCCACTCCAGTATTCTTGCCTGGAGAATCCCATGGACAGAGGAGCCTGGTGGGCTATAGTCCATGGGGTGGCAAAGAATCAGACATGACTGAGCAACTCACACACACACACAGAGGCAGTCTTCAACTCTCCCACTATCACAAATAACATAGTGAAGAAAACCCTTAAACATGTTCTCAAAAGGGCACATCTTTGATCTTGTTTGGCGTGGATTTCAGATATTAGGAAATATGAAAATTTTGAGTTACTAAGGGCTCACAATGTCACTAAGGGACTATGATGAGGTCTATTAAAATTTTCTATTTCCCACCACACTATTTGTATTAACTGATGTTTTATTATTTGTCAAACTGATATAATTCGCCTATAATGCAGGAGACTCCAGTTGATTTCTGGGTGGGGAAGATCCGCTGGAGAAGGGATAGGCTACCCACTCCTGTATGCTTGGCCCTCCCTTGCAGCTCAGCTGGTAAAGAATGAGCCTGAAATGTGGGAGTCCTGGGTTTGATCCCTGGGTTGGGATGATCCCCTGGAGAAGGAAAAGGCTACCACTTCAGTATTCTGGCCTGGAGAATTTCATGGGCTGTATCATCCATGGGCTCGCAAAGAGTAGGACATAACTGAGTGAATTTCATTTCACTTCACTTCAATCTGATATATCTTTTATTGTTCAACTATTGTTTCTCTGATTAACAGTGTGAGAGAGTATGTCTTTATAAGTGTTCTTGCCATTCAGATTTTCACCCATCTAAACTGTCTTGTATCATTTTGCATGTAGGATAAGTTGCAGGGAAAGAGTTGTAAGGATATGGACATGAGAGTGTTTCAGTTTTCATGATGATTTTCAATATCTCTTTGAATAATCTGGTTTCTGTACATTTTTATGTTTTATTTAAAAACTCATGTTTCACTCCAGGGTCCTAAACATAGTCCTTAACATTTTTATTCTCTTAGCTTTGTAGTTTTAGTTCCCTATTTATGTTGTATGAGGTAGGAATGAAATCATATTTTTCTTAACATGTTGTTGTTCAGTCACTAAGTTGTGTCTGAGTTTTTTGACCCCATGGACTGTAGTATGCCAGATTGCCCTGTCCTTCACTATTTCCCAGAGTTTGCTCAAAATCATGTGCATTGAGTCAGTGATGCTATCTAACCATCTCATCCTCTGTCACCTCCTTTTCCTTTTGCTTTCAATCTTTCCCAGCATCAGGGGCTTTTCCAATGAGTTGGCTCTTTGCATTAGGTGGCCAAAGTATTGGAGCTTCAGCTTCAGCATCAGTCCTTCCAATGAATATTCAGGATTGATTTCCTTTAAGATTGACTGATTTGATCTCCTTGCAGTCCAATGGACTCTCAAGAGTCTTCTCCAGCACCACAGTTTGAAAGCATCAATTCTTTGGTGCCCAGCCTTCTTTATGGCCCAACTCCAGTCTTATACATGACTAGTGGAAAAACCACAGCTCTGACTATACAGACCTTTGTTGGCAAAGTGATATCTCTGCTTTTTAATACACTGTCTGGGTTTGTCAGAGCTTTCTTCTAAGGAGCAAGGGTCTTTTAATATCATGGTTACAGTCCACTGTCCACAGTGATTTTGGAGCCCAAGAAAATAAAATCTTAACACAGTGTCTCTATTTTCCCATTACCATCCATTTAAATATCTTATTTATTCATTTGTTTACTTGACTTCACTTCACCCACTTACGTGTCTGTATCGCCAACTTCATCATGTATCATATTGCTGTGTGCACTGTTGAGGAGTTCTCTGCCAAACTGGTATATGGAATTCTGGTTGCCTCAGCTAGCTAGTTTTGCTGCTGGTTGTCGTTTCCTTGTGCTGAGAGAGTTAGCAATGACTCCTCTAGGGAAATGTGGTGGGGAGGGTCATGGGAAGCACTCACCTAAAATTAGAAACCCTCCTCCTCTGCCACCCTGATTCTCAATGGAGGTGCCCTTTCCCTTCTGAGAAGTAATCTCCTACACACTTGAACTCCAAACCTTCTGCTGCCCCAGGGTTTATTCATAACTTCTTTGTGGGTATTGCACATCAAATGTTGAGTTCAGTCAAGGGCATGGACAACTACTTTGCAAACCTTCAAAAAGAGGAAACCTTTTTGGGGTCCATATGCTCTTTGTACTTCATGAAATGTTTCACTAAAAATTTATGCTCTATAAAGGTTTATTGATTGGCTGACTCTGACTTTTCTCACTGGTCATAATCCATTAAATTTCTATCAAAACAATGTAAAAAATAGCTACATTATTTATGTCTCTTATGAAAATCATGGAAATTATACCAGGAGCACAGGGGTCTGGGAAGAATTCAGTGAGACAATAGGTAAAACATATGGTTACAACTGCAGATATACAATAAGAGGCCCTTCCCAGGTGATGCCAGTGGTAAATAACCCGCCTACCCATGCATGAGAGGTAAGAGACACGGGTTCAATCCCTGGGTCAGGAAGATCCCCTGGAGGAGGGCATGGGAAACTACTCTGGTATTTTCACCTGGAGAATCCTGTGGACAAAGAGCCTGGAGGGTTACAGTCCATAGGGTCACAAAGAGTCGGACACGACAGAAGCAACTTAGAATGCACGCACACATACAGTAAGAGATCAAAGCAGTTATCAGGCAATCCGTGCATCTATAACCCTCTCAGCACTGCATATGCTATCAGATACAAGAGGGTGTCTAATAAACATTTACTGAAAACAGTTTTCCCTTGAGTGTTTATGTCAAGCATATCCTTTATAGAAGATCAAATAAACCAAGTATCTTCCTAACATCATATGTCAATTTTTAATCTCTTTGCCTGCACCATCAACCCAAATAAAGAAAGTCTGTCTTTTGATTAACATTCCCACTCTATTCCTTTCTTACTAAAAAAGAAAACATTATTCCTTTAATCTGACAAATGAAAAATACTGACAAATCAGCTCTTGCATTTCTTCAGACAGCTTAGCTATTAGCCGTGAACTTAGATCACACTTCACCAAACTGGATCTTTAATATAAGTTATATAATGTTTTTCTTATATTAATGGCATTTTTCCCTATTTCCAGGGCCACTCCAGACAGAACTCCATGCTAGTTGCTGCTAAGATATTGGATATTTCACATAAGTTTCCTCGGTCAAAAAGACATTTGATGGAATAAAGACACTCAGGGTAGAATAAGACAAATAGAGAATTCTAGGTGTCCATTTATAGGCAATGGATAAAGTATAAATGGTAAACTGATGTGGAAGTGGTTTTACTCTTGTGGAGAGAACCGTACTATATATTAAATGAAAATAGTTGGTTTTAATCAAAGTATTGAGAGTCATTCCATTTTTCATTTTGCATCTTAGTCAGCTCAGGTTGATAAACAAGATAGGGGACACGAGGTTTGATACCAGGTCTTGGGAGATCCCACATGCTGTGGGGCAACTAAGTCTGTGCCTGCATGCCCTAGGGCCCATGCTGTTCTGCAACAAGAGAAGCCACTGCAATGAGACCAAGCTCCACAACCAGAGAAAGCTTGTACACAAAAACAAAGACACAGTGCAGACAAAATAAGTAACTAATTAACTTAAAAAGAATATCATAGACTGGGTGGCTTAAACAACAAATGTGTATTTCTACAGTTCTAGAAGTTGCTAAATCCATGATCAGGGTGCCAGCAGAGGGAGGTTCTGGTGAGAACTCTCTTCCTGGTTCCCTCACATGGCTGAGTGAACACAAATCCTTTCATTCCCTTATAAGGGCACTGATCCAATCATGGGGGCTCCACCCCAATGACCTCATCCAAACCTAAATTCCAACCTTCAAGTGCCATTACATTAGGGAGTGAGGCTTTAAAATATGAATTCCTGGAGACACAAGCATTCAGTCCAATATCACATCATGAGTACCTAATTTTGAAAGGATGTAGTTGTACCATAACCTGCTTCCCAGGTGACTCAGTCGGTAAAGCATCTGCCTGCAATGCGGCAGACCAAGGTTCGATCCCTGGGTCAGGAAGATCCCCTGAAGAAGAAAATGGCAACCCACTCCAGTACTCTTGCCTGGAAAATTCCATGGATGGAAGAGCCTGCTGGGCTACAGTCCATGGGGCTGCAAAGAGTCGGACTTCATTCAACTGAGAGATTTCACTTTCACTTTCTTTAGTTGTACCATAGTACCATAACAGACCTGATATCTGAACTGGGTGGAAGTGTTTTTAATTATCTTTTCTTAAAATCTTTTAATCTATATTTCACATTTTCTACAGGGTTCCCATGTATAATACTATATTAGCACAACAAGCATCCCCAAACTCAGTGACTTAAAAAAATAATTATATATTACTGATGTTCAAAAATCCATAGGTCACCTGGGCAGTTCTGGATGTAGGCAGGATGGACTAACCTTGACTGGACTCTAGCTGTCTGCTGTGAGCTGGCAGGCTTTTTACAGCTGCCTGGTCTCAGATAGCTTTACACATGTGTGTGATGTTGGAATGGGCATCAGATATATCTGGCCAAATATACCTCTCATCATCCAACAGGCTAGCTCAAGTTTGTTCCCATGGCAGTGGGGAGAGTTTTGAGAGCTAGTGAGACCTAGTGTAAAAACGTACAAACTTACTCTTTCCCTGCTCTCTGTTCTGTTTGTCAAAGCAAATCACAATTAGCCTGGATTTAAGAGGCATAGAAACCAATTTCACCCCTTTATGAGAGAAGTCAGCACATTTCAAAGGATCATGGATACACGGAAGTCTATAATGGTGGCCTTTTTTGCAAACAACCTGCCACAATTTCCTACATAATACAAACTGATAATTATAAAAATAGTATTGCAATATTTTGGTGGCCCAAAAATATTGGGTTGGAAAAAAAGGTTTGAGTTTCTATTACAGAAAAACCCAAACAAATTTTTTGACCAACCCAATGTTTACTAATGATGTGTTGATGACTGAGTACCAATGATACTATGCTTCTTTTGTCAAGAAGTCCATTCTACTCTCATACAAAGCAAATATTTATGCATTTTGGGCAATATTTGTGTGCTTCATATGCAAGTAGAAATGGCTCCATATTAATTTTTCTAAACTCAGATGACTTTTCCATTTTTGTCCCATCTCGTCTAGTACCATCATTATCACCAGCTAAGATATCTCAAGGTTCACAAGCCTGGACTCACTCATTCTCTCGTTTGCTCCACCATTCTGTTACTAGTCAGTCGCATAGATTCTACCTTTGCAATGACTTCATTACCTCTACTCTCATATTATCCCCATTTTTGAAATTTTATTTTATTTTTAATTGGGGGATGATTACTTTACAATATTGTGATGGTTACTGCCATACATCAACACGAATCAGCCATAGGTGCACATCCCACCTCCCTCCCCATCCCTTCCCCCTATTTTGTCGAAAGGTCTGCACCAGGTCTTAGCTGCTTCACACAGGATCTTCACTGCAGCATAAAGGATCCAGTTCCCTGCCCAGAGATTGAACCCCAGAGGCCCCGCCTGCAGCTGGCCGGAGTGACCAGAGGTCCTTAGCCACTGGACCACCAGGGAAGTCCCTTCACTAGAGTTCTTCTCCTCACCATTTAGACATTATATAAACAGCTCTCATTCTCCACTATTCTCTTTTTAGAGAATCTATTACCATTGTATTTTTTTGAGGAATTACTTATAGTTTTGCATTCCCCAATTCTCATGCTTCCCTTAAACATTTTGGAATTTTAACTTTATAAAGAACAATAACCCCAAGAATTTACCAAAATGCTCAGCACATAGTATGCACTAAACACATATTTGTTGGATGAATAAATTAATATATAAGTGGAATCCTGGTGGCTCAGTCAGTAAGGAATCTGCTGCCACAGCAGGAGCCATGGGAGACATGGGTTCAATTCTTAGGCCAAGAAGATCCCTTGGAGAAGGAAATAACAATCCACTCCAGTATTCCTGCCTGGGAAATCACATGGACAGAGAAGCCTGGCAGGCTACAGATCATAGGGTCACAAGAGTCAGATACAACTTAGCAACTAAATCCCCAGCACATTGCAGGCATATGCTTTACCATCTGAGCCACCAGGGAAGCTCAAATCACCACCACCAATACATAAGTGGCCTCTGAAATTTATGTAAATTCCCATTTTCTACAGTAATAATAACTATGACACATTTTTGATTGTCTAAATGTTGAAAGTAGGGAGAAAACCACCAACTTAAATATGAAATTGGGAAGATGATCTCACCAACTAGAGGGAGACTCTTTATTTTGAGGAGATATTGAACCACCTTTAAACTCTGTTCAGGTCACAGCTTTTGACATAGGCTGTATTCCATAACCAGAACTTCAAAGACTACTCTCTTCAGACATAACCACCAAGAAAAATTTCTGCAGATCAGTTCTCTTACTAGTGTGGGACCCTTCGCACACTATGGCAGGTGAGACATCCAAGGGCAGCCCTTTTTGTTGTTCACTTGCTAAGTTGTGCTCAACTCTTTGCAACTCCATGGGCTGCAGCACACAGACTTCGCTGTCCTTCACTGTCTCCTGGAATTTGCTCAAACTCATGCCGATTGAGTTGGTGATGCCATCCAACCTCTCATCCTGTGTTGCCTGCTTCTCCTCCTGCCTTCAATCTTTCCCAGCATCAGGGCCTTTTCTAATGAGTCAGCTCTTTGCATTAGGTAGTTAAAGTATTGGAACTTCAGCCTTAGCATCAGTGAATATTCAGGGTTGATTTCCTTTAGGATTGACTGGCTTAATCTTGTGGTTCAAGGCACTCTCAAGAGTCTTCTTCAGCTCCACAGTTCAAAAGCATCAATTCTTCAGCACTCAACCTTTTTTATGGTCCAATTCTCACATACATGACTACTGGAAAAACCATAGCTTTGACTATACATACTTTGGTCAGCAAAGTGACATCTCTGCTTTTTAATACTCTATCTAGGCTGGTCAAAGCTTTTCTTCCAAGGGGCAAGTGTCTTTTAATATCATGGCTGCAGTCACTGTCCACAGTGATTTTGGAGCCCAAGAAAATCATGAAACTCAAGTCATTCTGTAAGAGTGGACTATTCTCTTTAGCTATACAGTAGAGTTGTGCAGAAATGAACTTACATGGCTTGCAGACTCAGTCATAGTAATTAATGTTCACATCACACATATGACCACATACGCACATTCTAGCTCACATGCCTTTATGTTTTGTCCATCCTGAGATCAAACAACTTGAGGCACAAAAGTAGAGCATGGTTTCACCTGTGATCACACAGTTAAGCACATTCCTTTGTTAGGGGCTGCCATAACAAAATGCCACAGGCTGAGGCTTAAGCCACAGATATTTATTTCTCATAATTCTGCTGCCTGAAGTCACCCAGGTATTGGGTTTACTTTCTTCTGATGTCTCTCCCCTTGCCTTCCTGCTGTGTCTTGGCATGGTCTTCCTCTGCTTATAAGGACATCACATTAAGAACTTGGATTAAGACCCGCAGTAATCACCTCATTTTAATACAATTTCCTCTTTAAAGGGCCTGTCTTCAAATGCAGTCACATTCTGAGGTCCCGGAGTTTGAGGCTTCAACATGTGAGTTTTGTGGGGCACCCAGTTCATATTAATAAAAGTAGAGAAAGCAGCAACTTCCTCATCCAAGTGTGGAGAAGAGTATGTGCAGCGTTGTTTCCATTCCTTACTTGCTAGCATCCTGTCTTCCCACTGCCCCAGAAAGCTGATCAAACAGAGGAACCTCCATGAATTTCAAATGGGTCTCCACCTTAGAAGATCTCTATAGAAAGTGAGGAAGACAGCGATGGGCTGAATTTACCAAGGACTTCCAACACGAGCTTCATCATCCCCATGGCTGAACTTCCTTCTAGCCATTTGCTCAACAACCCTTATTAGAAAAATCCTGACTTCGTTGGCTGAAACATTCCCAGTCAGCGTGAGGTAGGGTCATTATTCACTGGCCATGCTTGAGAGCTTTATTTGTGAGGCACTCCTGTGAGATTTTAATAAGGACCTTGAAGAGATGCTGATTGTAATGGGCCAGTAGAAAACTCTGGTTCAAAATCCAGAGATACCCAGGGGACTTGGGCTGTTTGCAACTCAAAGGTGGCGAAAGCTTTGACAGACCCTCAGACACTCTGTTTGCAGATGATGAGCCAGCCTCTGGAAGCATAGCCCATCAGAGGAGCAGGCAGATTTTCTGCAGTTTCAAACGGGCTTTCCCCTCCCTGGCATCACCACCAAGACGGTGTGTCATGAATGTCAGCAAAGATGTTGGTACTCCACCAGGAAAAGCAGAAGATAGTTTGTATTAAAATCTATTATCGTCATTGTGGCTCACAAGCTGCTGCACAATGCCCACTGAAAGGTCAGGTATACTTTGTCAGAAGAAAGTGTTTTCTAAATAAGTATTCTCTCCATTAAAAATCATTCTAAAAGCCAGGAAAATTAAATAGGCTTTGTTAAGTGAAAACATGAAATGTTATTAAGGCTAAGACGATATTAGAGGAGGCACTTTTACCTTTAGCCTTTCATTGAAATAAATTAATGTGTCAAATAAGCCATGGAAACAAGGAGCTTTGGAAAATTCACTTTTTTGAAAAACTCAAGATTAATCAAGAGAATTTCAGAACAATGCTCCTCTAACAAATGAGATAGATTTGTTGTTGTTGATGTTACTGTTGTTTTGTTTTATTCCCATTCCACCATGCGCTGATATTTTAGTAAAATGTTATGTAAATGAATTATTTAAAAAATGAAATAAAATGTGAAGCTCAAAAATGCAAAGCCTATTTAGTTATATTACTAGATTAAACAGATATTAAATTATTTTGCCAACCAAAATTTCCAGCTCTTCACTCTCAATCTCTTTATCTATCTCTTTGTGTACTGGTCACAAATAATACACATGGTTGGAAAAGTATGATGGCTATGATTTAAGAATAGATGACCTCAGTCCAATCAGCTGAATATCATTGTTTCAAGGAAACATAGTTTGACGACCACTATTAAAGCACAACCCTAAATAATTCCAAAACATACCTAAACAATTCCAAAAATCATTCCCCTTAAAATATTCTTAGTTTTATAATGGTCTTTTGCATTATATTGTTTTGTGGTTTTGTTTTTGGTTGTTTCTGCTTTCATTGCAAACACAATTAAGATACCATTTCTATTTAATTTTAAAATTTTTGTGATTTCACTTGCTTTTAAAAAACAAACAAAAAAACTCTTCAATCTGAATTCAGACACCTAACGGGTTTTCATGTGTTGTGGTTTTTAAAGGCAAGACTTGGCCTGCAAATTTTTTAGATTCATGCATGCTAAGTTGCTTCAGTCGTGTCTGATTCTTTGTGACCCTATTGACCACAGCCTGCCAGGCTCCAGGGAAGAATACTGGACTGGGTTGCCATTTCCTCCTCCAGGACATATTCTTGATCCAGGGATCAAAGCCATATTTCCTGCATCTCCTGTACTGGCAGGTAGATCCTTTACCATTAGTATCACTTGATTATGTGAGAGAAAATGAGTGATTTTATCTTACCTTCATAAACTAGTATGAAAGAATAAGTTAATAGAAGCCTGGCTGGCTGGATGCTGTGTCTAGACCTTCTAACTCCTCTGTGAATCAGAAACTGCTCCTTCAAATTTAGACCTTAGCACGACTGAGAATTCTCTACAGACAGTCTAGTTCTAACCTTAAATCCTGACTCATAACTTGAATTTGGGAAGTGAGTTAGGGCTGTCCACAACCCACACCCATGAGGACAGTACAATATCCATTGCCCACAGATGCTCTGAAATGTACCTATTTTTTGACATACCTAATAAAAAATGCGCTGTGCTAAAGCCTCACCATTTTGAATTCTGCAAAGTGCAAGGAACAGTGTCCATATGCTAGCTGGAACTGGAGTAGATGAGGATATGCAGCCCATTTACCGCAAATGTTTATCTACAAGGAATAGACGCAGCATCGCATTTCCAGGATAAAGAGACTACAGGAAGGTTACACAGTGACAAAGAGTGTGGACTGCATTGCTGAGTGAATCATTCAAGTCCCTCTGATCACATGAAACCCCGTGCACACACACCAGTACATCAGTCCTGAAAAGCCACTGTAAAGTGGAAGAGGCAAAACCAGATGAATGGCCTGAGTCCAGGGGAAGGTGGTTTACTTTCTGGCTCTTGTTCCAATAACAGGATAGAGCTCTCTGCCCAGATCAGTGCTTGGAAACTGATGGAGATGAGTTGCAACCGCTCCGGGGCTTCAGATCATCTTTCTGTGTTTAGTTCTCTTCATTCCGCCCCCCTTGAGCGGGGGCTTTGTCTCACGGGGCTGTGGTTTAGATATGAGCTCTGTCTTTGTGATTGCTGCTCTGCTGAAAGGAAAGTCAGAATGGAAAATTGTGAAGAATTGTGTCTGGCAAGAATCCAGAAGGGGCGTGTGATCTGTTTTCTGTTTTTGTTTTATAAGATGGCAGCAAAACGCCCCTCCATGCAGACAGAAGCTCTTCCTCTTGCTCTCTGGGCTTCCTTTACAGGGCTTCCTGGGCCAGGATGAATGTCTCTAGGTGACGTGCAAGTGGGGCAGGGGCAATGGAAGCCAGAAATACAAGATAAACATAACTTACTGTCCTATCTCTTTGGAGCACCAGGGTAAGGAAATCTAAATGTTATTTCATGGTAAAATAAATGCAGATTTATTAAGAAGTAGAATGCAAGTTGCACATACCATAAGATAAACACAGTAGGATTAAAACTTCCAGCTTCTTTCATAAGCTACTTATGTTTCTACTTTTCCCCTAGAACTCTCAGGATGTGTCTTCATTTTTGCTCTGCAGACAGGGGTATGTGCTAAAAGATCTGAACATTTCTGCCCCAGAAAGGTTCACTTCAGCCCTGGAGAGATGACTGTGGCTATGGCTCAGACAGTACAGAATCTGCCTGCAGTGCAGGAGACGCGCATTCAATCCCTGGGTCAGGAAGATCCCCTGGAGAAGGGAATGGCTATCTACTCCAGTATTCTTGCCTGGAGAATTCCACAGACAGAACAGCCTGGTGGACTACAGTCCATGGGGTCGCAAAGAGTCAGACATGACTGACCAACTAACACTTTGACTTTTCACACACATAAAAGGCATGGTCCTCTGCAAATGAGAGCTTGTAACTTTAATTCCTGAAGTTTTATTTTGAACTTGGTGCATACCTGGCCTTCCTGTCCCAAGATTCCAATCCCATCATACATGGTACCAACAAGATCCTGGCCGTCATCTCTCTGTTACATCTACTTCATGCCTTACTGATTTCTCTCCAGGCTTTTGTTCATATCCAGTGCCTTAATCTGCTTGTATTGCTATAACAAAACACCACAGGCTGGGTGGTAACGACAGAAATGTATTTTTCACAATTACAGAGGCTGGAAAGTCCAAGATCAAGGGGCTGGCTGATACAGCTCTTGGGGGAAGTTCTCATCTTGCAAGAAGGCTTGCAGATGGTTACCATATTGCCGTGTCCTCACACGGTGGAGAGAGAAGTCAGGGAGAGAGAGAGGGGAGAGAGAGCTCTTTCTATTCTCACAAGGCCACAATCCTAGAGGGTTAAGGCTCTAGCCTTATGACCTCATTGAACCTTAAATAATTCCTAAAGACCTGATCACCAAAAGCCTCACATTTGTGGTTAGAGCTTCAACAGATGAATTATATGGGGACACAGGTCAGTCCATAGCACATCCAGAAAAGTGCACCTAAGACTCCTACTCATATCGAACCATCAGGATTAAAAACAGGGAGCTTGCCATGGAGGGGCTGAGAGGCAGTCCTCTTGGATATCAAGTACACAGGGAAGACCGCCCCCAGTCCCAAACACATGGTGCTGAGGACGCAGCAGAGGCCATGGTGAGGAACCCTTACTCGTGTTCCCCAGCGCGAGCAACCTTAGAAGGAGCTCAGACATGGCAACAACAGATGATGCTGAGGACAAGAATGAGGAGGTCTAAGGCCAGAGCAAGTCAGCCTGCAGCACTGATCGGATACTGACCTCACAAACCTCTGCCCACTATGGGAAGATGATCAAGATATATTAAGTGAAAGGGCCTTCCCTGGTGGCTCAGATGGTAAAGAATCTACCTGAAATGCGGGAGAACCGGGTTCGATCCCTGAGTCGGGAAGATGCCTTAGAGAAGGGAATGGCTACCCACTTCAGTATTCTTGCCTGGAGAAGTCCATGGACAGAGGAACCTGGCAGGCTACAGTCCGTGGGGTTGCAAACAGTCAGGCATGACAGTGACTAATACACACACACACATTAAGTGAAAAGATAAGGTGACAAACAGTGTGTAGCATATGATCTCTCTTATGCAGATAGCATGTGATAAACATACTCACACTAACCTAACATATATACCCACATGAGTGATAGAAAAATAAGACACAGAGGTAGACAAAACTTCTAGTAGGATACACCAGAAGCTGTTGATCATGATTAAATTAGGGTGAAAGGATGATTGAGACAAAGACCAATGTGTCTGTTTTTCATTCCATACGCTTGTGTTCTGTTTAAACGGTCTTAGCATGCTGTTGTTTGGTTACTAAGTCATGCCTGACTCTTTTGCGACCCCATGGACTCTAGCCCACCAGGCTCCTCCGTCCATGGGATTTTTCCAGGCAAGAATACTGCAGTGGGTTGCCATTCCCTTCTCCAGACGATCGTCCTGACCCAGGGATCAAACCTGCATCCCCTGCACTGAAGGTGGATTACTTACCACTGAGCCATCTTAGCATGTATGTGTACTTAGAAAGAATTTTTAATGTTGAATAAGTATGCAATCTCTTGGTAATAGATTTAGAGACTTTTAAAATTTTATACCACAATAAAATTGTGTAGTATCAAAAATAAAAACTGAAAGAAGTTTAAAGCCCTTAAAAATATTATGTAACGTTGATGGTTCATTTGGGGAACTCCCCAAGGACATGACAGAACCTTCTAAGAAATGTTGACCCTCCACCCTACAAGTCCTCAACCCGCTGCTCACACTCCCCATGCCATGAAGCCACCAGCATGAAACAGCACCAGTGACAGAGGATCTAGAATGAACCCCAGAACTTGAGTTCTGTTTTCCGCCACTTACAGCAATATAAATATACACATTTTAAACCATGGGACATTAATGTTCTCATTTGTAAAAGAGATAGGATAACCTGCCTCACAAAGCTCTGTGAATGTAAATGATGAAATATATGTGAAAATATTTTTCAAACCATAAAACAATCCATAAATATTCTTTAACGTGAGTGAGGCTGCATTGGAACAAGGACCTTACAATACTTTAGTAATCAGATTTATCTTTTTGGTAGTACTCGAGATGGCCCTTCTTTATATTCAGATTTTCTCTTGTATACATGACAGTTTTAGGTCATCTTTTGAAAAGACTGCAGAGAAGAAACAAAGAATCCAAGGAAGGAAGGAAGGGTCAGAGGAAGGAGGGAGGGAGGAAAAGAAGAAGGTAGGCATACTGACATTCTTTCCAAAGATGATGCTGTTTTTATTCTGGACAAAAAAGAAAAATAACTGGCCTAGTTTAGTCCCCTTTTATCAAATATTAATACAAGAAACACTGGCAGATTATTTAATGGTGTCTAACATGTACATCCAATACAATTTTTTTTTCAAAGAACAGGTATAGTCAACTTCAGATGATAACAGTTTGACTAGCAAGAACTCTTTGCGCATGACATGAGTTTTCCCAAGCTTCCTTGAATTATATAAGAGAAAATTCAGGACTGAAGGCAACAGAAGTGAGCTGAGCCTATGGCTGAGTGGACTCCGTTGTTTTAGCTGCTCCAAACGGGGCCAGGAGACTGGGAGGAAATCGAGTGTAAGTTCTGATACCTCTGGATAGGATGGACAATTAGCCATCTAAGCAGTTGGAAAAGTAGTTCATGATAAACACAATGCCAAAAAAAGAACTCCTTTCTTCCTCCTCAACAGAGACAAAGAGAAGCAGAATGACAAAGTTATTAAAAGATTTTTCTTTTTCTCCATTACAAAAAGAAAATTGCTTGAAATATACACTACTCTGTCAGATCGTCTCTTTCCTATCTCTTTCTAACTTCATACAGAAATATTCTGCTCATTGAGAATAGTATATTTCATGTTTCCATTTTTTTTCTTAGTTCTTTAGTAAGTTAAAATAAAAACAGAAGAACAAGGAAAAGCGCTCAAGCTATCTTTCCTTTCTTCATTTAAACATTTTCATGAAACATTTCAAATATTAAAGTATGAAAAAATAACAGACACCCGATATTCAACATAGGGTAACATATTACTTGATTTCCTCTCCATTCTTATGTTTTTAAGAAAAAAGTTGTAGATGCAGATTTTTTACCAACTGAGCTATGAGGGAAGCCCAGATACAAGCTGGGCTTGTATATAAAGTAGATAGACAACAAGGTCCTACTGTTAGGCATGGACAACTATGTTCAATATCCTATAACAAAACCATAATGCAAGAGAATATGAGAAATATATATATATATAATATACATAGGACTTCCCTGGTGGCTCAGACGGTTAAGTGTCTGTCTCTAATGTGGGAGACCCAGGTTCGATCCCTGGGTTGGGAAGATCCCCTGGAGAAGGAAATGGCAATCTACTCCAGCACTCTTGCCTGGAAAATCCCATGGACAGAGGAGCCTGGTAGGCTACAGCCCATGGGGTCACAAAGAGTCAGACACGAATGAGCGACTTTACCTTACTCCTTATATATATATATCTGAATCACTTTGCTATATACCAGAAACACAACATTGTAAATCAACTATACTTCAGTAAAGAATAATAATATTATAAAAAACTGACACAGTTTCTTATTTTCCTTGCCCTCTTAATTTTTCAGTTTCCTATTTTATTATTTTGTGTCTTTTGTGTTTATCATTCTTCCATCTACTTTCTCTGGCTTTAGTCTATTATTCACTTTCAAATTTTTTGATTAGTAACTTGGCTCATTAATTTATTACCTGTCAAATTTTTCCCTGGTATGTGCATTTAGGGCTCAGTTCAGTTCAGTTCGGTTGCTCAGTCATGTCCGACTCTTTGCAACCCCATGAATTGCAGCATGCCAGGACTCCCTGTCCATCACCAACTCCCGGACTTCACTCAGACTCAGGTCCATTGAGTCAGTGACGCCATCCAGCCATCTCATCCTCTGTCGTCCCCTTCTCCTCCTGCCCCCAATCCCTCCCAGCATCAGAGTCTTTTCCAATGAGTCAACTCTTCACATGAGGTGGCCAAAGTACTGGAGTTTCAGCTTTAGCATCATTCCTTCCAAAGAAATCTCAGGGCTGATCTCCTTCAAATGAACTGGTTGGATCTCCTTGCAGTCCAAGGGACTTTCAAGAGTCTTCTCGAACACCACAGTTCAAAAGCATCAATTCTTCGGCGCTCAGCCTTCTTCACAGTCCAACTCTCACATCCATACATGACCACAGGAAAAACCATAGCCTTGACTAGATGGACCTTAGTCGGCAAAGTAATGTCTCTGCTTTTGAATATGCTATCTAGCTTGGTCATAACTTCTCTTCCAAGGAGTAAGCGTCTTTTAATTTCATGGCTGCAGTCACCATCTGCAGTGATTTTGGAGCACGAAAAAATAAAGTCTGACACTGTTCCCACTGTTTCCCCATCTATTTCCCATGAAGTGATGGGACCAGATGCCATGATCTTCGTTTTCTGAATGTTAAGCTTTAAGTCAACTTTTTCACTCTCCAAGTTCACTTTCATCAAGAGGCTTTTTAGTTTCTCTTCACTTTCTGCCATAAGGGTGGTGTCATCTGCATATCTCAGGTTCTTGATATTTCTCCCGGCAAGCTTGATTCCAGCTTGTGCTTCTTCCAGCCCAGCATTTCTCATGATGTACTCTGCAAAGAAGTTAAATAAGCAGGGTGACGATAGACAGCCTTGACATACTCCTTTTCCTATTTGGAACCAGTCTGTTGTTCCATGTCCAGTTCTAACTGTTGCTTCCTGATCTGAATATAGGTTTCTCAAGAGGCAGGTCAGGTGGTCTGGTATTCCCATCTCTTTCAGAATTTTCCACAGTTTATTGTGATCCACACAGTCAAAGGTTTTGCCATAGTCAATAAAGCAGAAATAGATGTTTTTCAGGAACTCTCTTGCTTTTTCCATGATCCAACAGATGTTTACATATTTGACATATCTTGTCTCATTGTGATTTTTCTCTAAGCTTTTATAATTTTAGTACAATTTTGTCTTCAACTTAAAAGCATTTAGAAATACATAGCTATAATTTTAAATACAATGAGTTTTCATTTTTTAAATTTTATTTTGATCTCTAATCCAATCTACTATACAAAAATATTTCATTTTATGCTACTGATTTATTTATATTTTCATATTTTTTCCACATAAACTTGAAAAAAATGAACAAAAGCCAAAGAAGTGATCATAATATTCTGACAGAGACCTGTGACATTAACTAGTTGACCAAGTTAGCTGACTAGTTGACTAGTAGATGGAAAATCTACAAATTCTCACTTGATCTGTAAAAGCAGTAGAATTTGAGGTGAATGACTCCTCTATGAACTCCATAGACTCCTCTATGAGCAGGAGTCTAACTTGAATAACCAAAGCAGAATCATGACCCCTCAGTCATGATTCCCTGACTTGAGCCAGTTTGCATATCCAAATTCCCTTGAATTAAGGAGGATAAAAATCCACTTTGGGAGGAACAACACCCCAAATTTCACTATTAATTTTTCTCTAAGCTTT
Source organism: Capra hircus (assembly GCF_001704415.2). Classification (NCBI taxonomy): domain Eukaryota; kingdom Metazoa; phylum Chordata; class Mammalia; order Artiodactyla; family Bovidae; genus Capra; species Capra hircus. The sequence goes on along the minus strand of NC_030829.1, from coordinate 8,942,304 downwards.
CCTCCAAAAGGGCCTAAGGCCATTTATCAGGAGAACTGTGCCATGGAGAAAGGCAATTGATCAGACCTTTTAGTGATTTATAGACACTGAGTCTGAACTAACACTACTCCCAGGAGACCCAAAGCATCACTGTGGTTCACCAGTTAAGTAAGAACATATTGAAGTCAGGTCATCATTGAAGTCTCAGTCTCCCAAATCCATCCTCTGTTAATTTTCCCAGTTCCAGAATGTATAGTTCAAACAGGCACACTCAGCAACTGACAGAATGCCTGTACTGGTAACTGTGACTTGTGGAGTGAAGACTATCATGACAAAGGAAGAGGCCACGTGGAAGCCTCAACTGCCTCTACCTGCAAATTAGTGAAACAAAAGCAGTACCGATAGCTTACCGTGAACAGTGTCAGATTCGTGATCTCCAAAGAAGAGAATTTAGCTTCAGGACCAGAGATGAGGCTTCAGGCACTCAGAGCTTCACGTGGCAACAGTTTTATTACAATGAAAAAGGGTTTGAGAAAACTTCTGACATAGACTTCAGAAGGAGGCAGACAGTGCCCCACTCATTAGTCTTATCAAGGCCTTATATACTTTTTCAACTGGTTACTAACAATAGAAAGGTCTTACCAGACCCACTCCCACAACAGAAGTCTTAAGATAAGATTAGTCAAAAGGTTCCTGTTAAGAAAGAGAAATATGTCCTCGAGCAAGATTCATTGTTGCTATATGATCATCAGTACAGAGCTTAAGGAAAAACATATCCTTGAGCAAGATGATTTGTTTTGTTGTATAATCATTCGCTCTGGGCTTAAAGAAAGTTAGTCTTAATGATTGTTGTCATAACAACTCAGAGTTTAAGAAAAAATGTCTTATGTGACTAAGACAAAGCAATGCAGCAAAAAAAAAAAAAAAAAAAACACACACACACAAAAAAAACACTTTTGTCCCTTTCTCTTCCTTGAGGGCCCCAGACTCCTTATCAACTGACATAAGAATTAACTCTCTCAGTACCATATTCTTGGAGGGACTGTATGGATTAGTACCATCTTCAAGAACTGGAAGATGCTGGAGTGTTGAGTCACAGTACATCCTCATTAATTCACCCATTTGACCTGTGCAGAAAACATATGGATCTTGGCCAAGCTGTGCTAAAAACTGATCTCTACGACTTGGAATTTGTGTGACTCTGGGTGGTTTACATAATCTTTGAGGACTTTTCTTTATCTACTAAATAACCCTAGATAGGCCATATCACATGGTGATTATAAAAACTGAATGAAGTGTTACTCTATAGAGTTGTTATTCAATGAATGTTAATCAACTTTGCCTTTGTATATGCTTTGAATATGGTGGTTGAGGCATTTAGTATTTTGGGTTTTTTCCCCTCTAATGTTCTTTCTTTTTTAAAATTCATTTATTCATCAAACATTTCTACCATATATCAAGCACCATGAAAAGCATCCAGAAAACAATAATGAACAAGCCACCCTTAGTATTTATAATCTTGTAGTGTTCAATTCAGAGAAGGCAATGGCACCCCACTCCAGTATTCTTGCCTGGAAAATCCCATGGAGAGGAGCCTTGTGGGCTACAGTCCATGGGGTTGCTAAGAGTTGGACAGGACTGAGCAACTTCACTTTCACTTTTCACTTTTATGCATTGGAGAAGGAAATGGCAACCCACTCCAGTGTTCTTGCCTGGAGAATCCCAGGGACGGGGGAGCCTGGTGGGCTGCTGTCTATGGGGTCGCACAGAGTCGGACACAACTGAAGCAACTTAGCAGCAGCAGTCATGTGCAATTAGCTAAGACAGTAGCCACAGAAAATATAAAAAAAGTGCTATGAATATTAGAGGAGCTTCAGAATGATTTGGGAGCTCATAAATGGGTACCTACCCTGGTCTTAGTGCTTAAAGAAGATATCCAGGTAGATATCTTCTAGGCAAGAAGAACAAATAGCCTTTGGCAAGGAAAGAAGATGAGGAAAGACCAGGCAGATGAACATCCATGAAGAGGTCCACTCTAAAGCAATTATCCTTCAATTTAAAATAAATAAATTAAATTTTAAAAAGAGGTCCAGAGGATACGGATAATCTGGGATGTTTAAGGACCAAAGAGAAGGTCACTGTATCTGACCCACAGTGATTGATGTGAGGGATGGCCATGTCTAGCCTACAGAAGTTGGCAGGGACCAGGTTGAAACATCATCTTTCAAGCTCTTCTTCAAGGATTCTGATCTATATTCTATGTGGGGGGAGGGGGTAAATAAAACATTATTGAAATGAATGAAGTAAAAATTCTACTTGTTGTCTCAATAACAGAACTATGATGTTTCATGGGGTCAGGTAAGTTGCTTGGATGTTAATTAATATCTCTTTTCAGAGCTTGAAGTCAAAATTTAGATCAGCTTAATACCATTCCCCCCAAATCACACACATCTGCAAAGTACAATTATGAAATGAACGAGGAGGACTGATGGTAATGGTAAAAGAAAAAAAGTCCAGACATGTTGCCTCATTTTTTTTTCATGTTCCCATGATACGTGTGCTGTTATCCCAGGACAACAAAATAATCAGACAAGTTCTGTCTGACCCAGAAAATCATGTAACTGACTCACTGCGAGATACATAAAAGCATTTATTGTCTGCTTTTGGACAAAGAAGAAACAAAGGTCCCCTACTTTGAATACATTCTGTGCCCACTGTGTCTAAATCTTCCAGGCAGATATGGATGATTGCAAGTCTGTGTACTCAAATACATAGATAATCAAGAACAGGAGACTTGAAACCCAAAGATTTGATTTCCAACTTTAGCTTGGCCACTTTTTATTTGTGTGACTAATTATGGGAAAACCACCTGGTTTTTCAATTTTATCAGTATCCTCTGAAAAAATGAGCATAATCATATTTAAATTGCTATAGAATTATAGAAATTTCCAACTAAAAATATGGTTAAGAGGTCTTAAAATAACTCAATTTCAATCCCCCCCCAACCCTCCATATAAAGATGAGGATAATGGGGCCAGGAAGAGAGAAAGGATTTGTCTACAACATACAACTTTTGACCTCAAGCTTTCCAATAAGATCACATCACTGTTCTGGGGGCTTTACTTACATTATATCACTTAATCCTCCTAATAACCCAATAATTTAAGTATGATGATCCTCATATTGCGGTTAAAGAAATGAATTAGAGAGTTTAGGAAACTGTCCCAAATTATATAGCCAGTAAATTAAGTTGTAATTGAACCCCGGTCTTTATTTTATTTATGCCTTTCCCCTTAAGCCCCATGGCACCAGCTTGCTTGTCATGCTTTCTTTCTTTCTTCATCTGTCTTTTAATGGCACACATATAAAGTGTTTTAGAGGGACTTCTTGACTGCTCCTGGGCCCTGAACTCCCCTCAGGATGGCCTAGGGCTTGGTACTTACAGAATATGTTCAAATCGAAGTCTTAAGCGTGAGCTTGTCAGCTTCTTGATCTCATTAAAATATAGTTTAAAAAAAAAAAAAAAACCTCCAGGAAGTAAACAAATAGGAGTTTGGTTCAAGCATACATCCTGAAATTCCATGGATCATTTAAGAGGACAGAGGATAATGACTAAAATTATCACCTGGCTAGGATTTTTTGACACTTCCTTTGTGTTTAACTGCCAGGAGTCTCCACATAGTTTGTAGCATTTGACGATTAATGAGAAAACAGTTGCATTTAAAATGACAAAAGGCTACTAGTGCCTGAAGCAGCTCAGCTAGCACCCTGCTGACAGGTCATGAAGGTACAGAATGAGAGAAAAATTCACAAGAATAAAATTGTATGTTTCCACATACAACATTATGAATCAGTCATAACTCTAAGTATATATATACTTAGATATATAAATATATATATCTTATATATATCATATATATCTTATATATATATCTTTTATATATATATATGTGTGTATATATATGTCCCACCCCTGTAGGTCATCAGAAGATAACCTGTCACCAAATATTAGGAGGAAGTTTCCCTAATGTTAACAATTCAATAGGATTGAAGAGGAAAAGAATGGAAATTTAACACTTGGCTCCAGAAATAAAATGACCTTTACCAGCTGAAATAAGGAGAGAAGACTGGTACATCCAGTTTCCCTGAATGGAAATGTGCAAGCAGTAGCTTTGTTAGGAAGAGTAATTTTCCTTAATGTTTCCATTGGAGGATAATTGCCCTATAATGTCTTGTTAGTTTCCAACATAAAACAATGTGAATCAGTCATAACCATCTACATCTGTATCTGATCTATCCCCTCCTTCCCATGACCCCATCCCAGCCCTCTAGGTCATCACAGAGCACCAGGCTGAGCTCTCTGAGCTACACAGCAGCTTCCCACTAGCTATCTGTTTTACTATGGTAGTGTATATCAATGCTACTCTCTCAGTTTGTCCCATTCTCTTCTTCTCCCACTGTGTTCATAAGCCTGTTCTCTAAGTGTCTCTATCCCTTCCCTGCAGAGGTTTATTTGTATCATTTTTTAGATTTATATCTGCCTTCAATGTGGGAGACCCGGGTTCGATCCCTGGGTTGGGAAGATCCCCTGGAGAAGGAAGTGGCAATCACTCCAGTATTCTTGCCTGGAGAATCCCATGGACAGAGAAGCCTAGTAGGTTACAGTCCACGGGGTCACAAAGAGTCGGACACGACTGAGCGACTTCACCTCACCTCACCTCACACATATATATATGCAGAGAGGTTTGTCAGTACCATTTTCTAGATTATATATATATATATATATATATATATATATATATATATATACATACACACACACACATGATTTTAATTTTTTTTTACTTACTTCACTCTGTATAACATGCTCCAGGTTCATCCACCTCACTAGAACTGACTCAAATTCATCCCCTTTTATGGCTGAGTTAGACTGTAAAGAAAGCTGAGTGCCAAAGAATTGATGCTTTTGAACTGTGGTTGGAGAAGACTCTTGAGAGTCTCTTGGACTGCAAGGAGATCCAACCAGCCCATTCTGAAGGAGATCAGCCCTGGGATTTCTTTGGAGGGAATGATTCTAAAGCTGAAAATCCAGTACTTTGGCCACCTCATGCAAAGAGTTGACTCATTGGAAAAGACTCTGATGCTGGTAGGGATTAGGGGCAGGAGGAGAAGGGGACGACAGAGGATGAGATGGCTGGATGGCATCACTGACTCGATGGACATGAGTCTGAGTAAACTCCGGGAGATGGTGATGGACAGGGAGGCCTGGCGTGCTGCGATTCATGGAGTCACAAAGAGTTGGACACAACTGAGCGACTGAACTGAACTGAACTGAATATTCCAAAGGGTTTTTAGAAGTAACACCTACAAGGGAGTGAGGGAAATGGGTTGAGACTGGGGGAAAAGTTTAATTTAGTTACCAACTCTGGAGCTTGGATGGCTCTGCACACCATCCACGACTGGGAGCAGGACCTCTGCACCCCTACCCTGATCAGTCACTGTGTTGTGGTTCTCCCTGGAAGCACACTTAAGCTCTGATGGTCCAGCTTCCTCCAGTGATGCGTAATTGAGCAGTTAGTGCTGGGAATACCAGACCACCTGACCTGCCTCTTGAGAAATCTGTATGCAGGTCAGGAAGCAACAGTTAGAACTGGACATGGAACAACAGACTGGTTCCAAATAGGCAAAGGAGTACGTCAAGGCTGTCTATTGTCACCCTGCTTATTTAACTTCTTTGCAGAGTATATCAGGAGACACGCTGGACTGGAAGAAACACAAGGTGGAATCAAGATTGCTGGGAGAAATCTCAATAACCTCAGATATGAAGATGACACCACCCTTATGGCAGAAAGTGAAGAGGAACTCAAAAGCCTCTTGATGAAAGTGAACTTGGAGAGTGAAAAAGTTGGCTTAAAGCTCAACATTCAGAAAATGAAGATCATGGCATCTGGTCCCATCACTTCATGGGAAATAGATGGGGAAACAGTGGAAACAGTGTCAGACTTATTTTCTTGGGCTCCAAAATCACTGCCGATGCTGATTGCAGCCATGAAATTAAGAGATGGTTACTCCTTGGAAGAAAGGTTATGACCAACCTAGACAGTATATTCAAAAGCAGAGACATTACTTTGCCGACTAAGGTCCATCTAGTCAAGGCTATGGTTTTTCCTGTGATCATGTATGGATGTGAGAGTTGGACTGTGAAGAAGGCTGAGCACCGAAGAATTGATGCATTTGAACTGTGGTGTTGGAGAAGACTCTTGAGAGTCCCTTGGACTGCAAGGAGATCCAACCAGTCCATTCTGAGGGATATCAGCCCTGGGATTTCTTTGGAAGGACTGATGCTAAAGCTGAAACTCCAGTACTTTGGCCACCTCATGCAAAGAGTTGACTCATTTGAAAAGACTCTAATGGTGGGAGGGATTGGGGGCAGGAGGAAAAGGGGATGACAGAGGATGAGATGGCTGGATGGCATCACTGACTCAATGGACGTGAGTCTGAGTGAAGTCCAGGAGTTGGTGATGGACAGAGAGGCCTGGAGTGCTGCGATTCATGGGGTCGCAAGGCGTCAGACACGACTAAGCGACTGAACTGAACTGAACTGAGCACTCCCCTAAAATCCTACTTACATATCTCTAGTAAATTCAGTTTTCCCTTGTCCATTGTAACTTCTTGATATCTTCTCCTTGCCCCAGTGTACTCTCAATTATTGATTTGGCATCATTTTTTAATTAAAGGCCAAGTTATTTCTTTAATAAGCAAAATTCGTAACATAGAAGAGATACCTCTTTCCACCCACAGACCTGTGAGTCCTCTTCATCATGGTGGTTGAGGACTCAGCCTCTCCAATAGGACATGTTGGCTTTAAGACCCAACTCCCTTCCTCAGTAGCTGCGTGGGTAGAGAGGACTGGCTTAACTACTCTGTGTCTTTATTGTGGCCTCATTATAATGAAAACAGTGATAGACTCCCAACGCACCTCACAGGATTAACTGAGTTATTATTGTTCAAGTGCTTGGAGCAACCCCTGCCACACAGTAAGTGCTTAGTAAATGTTAGACAGATTACTACTTCATTTTTAAAAGAAGTGCTTCTCCTCTTACACAGAGCTAACTTCTTGTGTGTTCAGATCAGCTTTAGCTATGTTATCAGGGAGATCACAGGAGGGAATGTTGAAATCTACACAGGATATGGCAACAACTGTATACAAGATGCTATATATATTATATACGTATATATATACACATACAGATTGGGATGGGACTGGAATAAATATATATAATTTCTGTTATGATGTTAGGTTTTTTAAGTAAACATCTTTCTTCCTTTATATTCATGTGTGTTTTTTTTATGTTAGGGTTTATTAAGAAAAATAAGTACGCCATTATTTCTTGCTAAAATCTTATATTCTCCTACTATCTGATAGTAAATGTGTTCTATGATGAGAAATATCAAGCATGAATCTAGATTTTATTGGGCCTCAAATTTATACATTTCAACATACACACGCACACACACACACACATTTTAACTATGAAATGATTTGCAAGCCCTATGCAAGTGAGAAGCCCTGCAGCTTAAGCTTCATCTGCATCTCTTTTAATATGCTTCACAATCCTAAAATGAGGATGTTATTATTGCCCACATACTGATGAAAAACCACAGAGTAACTTGCTAAATGTTGAGCTGTACAAACAATGAGTGTCCTGCTCTGAGAGGAGTGTTCTTTGTCTCCACATTCCAGCTTCCTCTATTCTTACAGGCCGGCAGGAAATAGGGGTCCCAAAGAGGACCTCCTTTGTTCAGATGCCCCTTTTTCAATGTCTACACACATTGTGGGTTTTCTCCCAGTATTTAAGGTTCTGCCACTGCTATGAGAGGTCATGGAGGGCAGCCTGCCATTCTCACTGGGTTCTGAATCACTGGGAACCATGTCGAGTGTTGAAATATACAACTCCAGCGAGGGGTGATGATTGCTGAGCAAACATATGATTCTTAAAGTCATAATAGGAGGGATTTCCCTGCTGGTCCAGTGGTTAACAGCCCACTTACCAATGCAAAGGACACAGATTCAATCCCTGGTCACAGAACTAAGATCCCAAATACTATGGGGGAATTAAGCCTACATGTCACAAATAGAGAGTCCTGTGTACTGCAGCAAAGACCCAGTGCAGACAAAAGGAAAAAAAAGTCACGACGAGAGGTGCTCTCAGAGCGCCTGGATCTCCCTCTGTCTTATCAGCCCTCTCATGTGGGAAAGAATAACCAGGAGTTCTTAGAATGCAGTTTTAGAAGCATGTGTTGGGCATGTTAACACACACTAACACGTTAAAACTTTCTGTCAAAACAGGGAAGATGCCTGCTGTAGAATAGGAAATAAGGATCAGTGAAATTTAGATCTGTGAGAAGCAGTGGTGATAAGATGCTGGGAAGGCGGGAGGTAAGAGAATGTTATCAAGAGTTCAGAATTGCAAAAGAACAAGAACAGGATCTCTAGTGAATGGAAGCCAAGGAGGGAATCACAATAACAGAGCCATTGTTTTGGAAGAAGAAGTCATTAATTCCTTAAGGAACTATGAAAGTACAGTTGGGGTATCCTTACTGGGGCTCTGTGGCTGAGTACATCCAAAGGATGGATACACTAGGCTAATCTGGGAAACGGACAGACCCCCTGCTTCTTCCAACCCACTGTGTGCCTGCAATGGACTCACTGGTAACCCATGACATCATGGTAAATACGTGGTTCAACAGAGCACGACTAATTCTCAAGCTGCTAATTATCTGATAGGAGAAATCTGAAAAAGCAGAATGGCTGATTTCAGAGAATACTTTGTTCCAGAACCCCAAAGCCGTTAATGATTTGCCCTGCTTTTTGCTGTTCCTTTATGTCAATGTAATTCCCTTAAGAGAAGAAGAATGTCTAGTCCTTAATGTGTACCTAAATATAATTTTATGGAAGTAGCTCTTATGGGATTCAGAGCAATTCAAATACTCTCTAATTCACTCACTGGCTTTGGGCTATAAGGTACTTAACTTCTCTGCTCATTTGTTTTCTCACCTATAAATTTAAACCAAAGGTGGGAGGTTTAGGGAGGTGTCCCATATGATAGGGACTTCCCTGGTGGCTCAGACAGTAAAAGCGTCTGCCTACAATGCAGGAGACCCGGGTTTGATCCCTGGGTTGGGAAGATCCCCTGGAGAAGGAAATGGCAGCCCACTCCAGTACTCTTGCCTGGAAAATCCCATGGATGGAGGAGCCTGGTGGGCTGCAGTCCATGGGGTCACAAAGAGTTGGACACGACTGAGTGACTTCACTTTCTTTCTTTCTTTCTTTCTTTCCCATATGGTAAGCCGCATGTACCACTTGCTGCACAGAAAGATAAAGCTTTTCCTCCCATCCCACCTTCCATTTCCTTTAAGTTTCTCAAAACATCCTCATCATAAAGACCAGAATAAAGGTCCTTGTAGCCTCTTTGTTTATACATTTCTGATTAAAGAAAAATGCTCCCAAAACTGAAATGCCTCATGAATGCCATGGTGCCTCATCAGAGAATGTAGTGGTTGCATTTGAGCCAACAGGTAGTTACTGGGCACCTTCTCTGGGTCAGGTGGTACACTAGAGACTGCGGAGATGAATGCAGCCATGAAATAGAATGTCTGTTTTAAAAAATTCACAATCAATAAAGGAAAAGGAAGCCACATGTTATAAATGAAAAAAGGACCAAAGAGAAGGACAGGCTGATGGAGCAAAGCCAAATAAGTCATGCTGAGCTATACTGAAGCCTGAGGTAAAATGAAAAATCAGTAATACAGAACCTGCTTGATGTAAAGCCTTGATTTTTTAAAAAATCATTGACTTTTTGCATTGATTTTACTTTTTAAAATATTGTATTAAAATAGTATTTATCTTGATTATTGAGGTTTTTTTCCCCTTAGGTTTTATACATCTGACCTAGAGTGTTATGGACAGAATTGTGTTCATTCAAAATTTACCTGTTGAAGTTTTACCCCCAATGTGACAGTCTTTGGAGATAGGGCTTTTAAGGAAGTAATTAAAGTTAAGTGAGGTCAAAAGGTAGGGCTCTAAATCAACAGAATTAGTGTCCTTATAAGAAGAGGATGAGACACCAAGAAAATGTAATGTTGCTGTAAGGAGGGACCATGTATAAGCCAAGGAAAATGGCCTCAGGAGAAACCAACTCATCTGAGTCTTTAATCTTGGACTTGTAGCTTCCAGAACTGTGATAAACAGGTTTCTGTTCTTTAAGCATTTCAGTCAGTGGGCATTTTATTACGAAAGCCCTAGCACACTAATACAGAAGCTAAGGAGAGATGTCACGAATGAAGTCATTTGAGTAGTCTTAAAGGATTGAAAGAGTCTGGCTAGTCAGCAGATAAAGATAATTCTGAGAATTTTAAGCATGGAATAGAATCAGTAAAGAGATCTTTGAGGCAGATGTAATGTCTTTGATGGAAACTTTGTATGCCAGACTTATCAGCATATAGAGTCAGGCAGACACCAGAGCTGAATTGACCTTTGACAGAAACTTACCCTAATGCCTGTGTTTGTAAGTCTTGTGAGCTAAGAAATCTTTATATTTTTAAGTTGTTTAAAAAAAAAAGTAGAGTATTTCTTGAATGTGTGAAAGGTACATGAAATTCAAATTTCTGAATCCAAAAATGAAGTTTTACTGGAACATAGTCCTGCTCTTTCATTCAAGTATTGTCTATGACTGCTTTTATGCTATAACAGAGTTGAATGTTTGTGAAAGAGACCATATGGCCCACATGCCTAAAATATCTGCTGTCTGACCTTTTACAGAAAAGGAGTATCATCACCTGAACTAGATCTCTTCCTTCCAGCACCCACCCCTACCGTAGATGCGTATTTATTCTAAAAAAGAGAGAATGATACTGGGAGAGAGACAGAGCATGAAGGAAGGGAAGAAGAAGAAGAGAATAAGAAAATATGGCATATATAGATACACACACATGTATGCAGACATCAGAATAGTACTCAGTCATGTAAAAGAATGGAACAATGCCATCTGTGCCAACATGGATGGACCTTGAGATGATCATACTAAGAGAAGTATGTCAGAAAGAAAGAGAGAATTACTATTGATAACACTCATATTGGAATCTAAAAAATGATACGAAAGAACTTATTGACAAAACAGAAGCATGCTCACAGACATAGAAAACAAACTTATGGTTACCAAAGGGCAAAGGGAGTAGGGGAGGGATAAACTAAGAGTTTAGGGTTGCTGCTGCTGCTGCTGCTGCTGCTGCTGCTGCTGCTGCTGCTGCTAAGTCGCTTCAGTCGTGTCCAACTCTGTGCAACCCCATAGATGGCAGCCCGCCAGGCTCCCCCATCCCTGAGATTCTCCAGGCAAGAATACTGGAGTGGGTTGCCATTTCCTTCTCCAATGCATGAAAGTGAAAAGTGAAAGTGAAGTCGCTCAGTCATGTCCAACTCTTAGCGACCCCATGGACTGCAGCCCACCAGGCTCCTCCATCCATGGGATTTTCCAGGCAAGAGTACTGGAGTGGTGTGCCATTGCCTTCTCCGAAGAGTTTAGGATTAGCAGATACAAATTACTGTATATAAAAGAGATAAACAACAAGGTCCTGCTGTATAACATAGGAAACTATGTTCCATATCCTGTAATAAACCATAATGGAAAGAATATGAAGAACTACATACATAATCGAATCACTTTGCTGTATAGCAAAAACCTACACAACACTGTAAATCAATTATACTTCCATAATTTTTTAAAAGATGCATATCTCTTTAAATTTCCCCAACACCCCATAAGTATAAGGACCCCACCCCATGGTGTGTGCTCAGTCATGTCTGACTTTTTGCGACCCTATTTTTGCAACCCTATAGACTGTAGCTCACCAGGCTCCTCTGTCCATGGGATTTCCCAGGCAAGAATACTGTAGTGGGTTGTCATTTCCTTCTCCAGGGGATCATCCTGACCCAGGGACTAAACCCATGTCTCCTGCACCTCCTTCACTGGCACCAAGCCACCTGAGAAGACCAAGTATAACAGCTGCTGCTGCTGCTGCTGCTAAGTCGCTTCAGTCGTGTCTGACTCTGTGCGACCCTAAGGGCCCTTAATTTAGCAATGACAAACGTGAGTCTGGAGCCAGGCTGTTCTGAAAGCTTGTCATATTATAGCCCCGACAGCACCGCTGTACAGGCTGCTCTGATCAGCCACCAACTCTGCTACAGTTCTTACCTAAATCAAATGGGAGACACACGCTCACTTTGTTACAATGCAGATCCCATTATACCAGAGCACACTTGGTAAACTGTCTTGGACAAAATGCCTCATTTGCCTGCTGTAATGGAGGATTTGGCATCCCCATGTTCATTAAATCTCCATGTCCCAGTTGACACTCCACAGCTGAAATCACCCATAAACAAATTTATAGGAGAATCATTAAGAGTGAATGAGTTCTCACTTTGTAGGGATGTTTTAGAGAAATGAAAGCACAGCTAGGTCCAAATTTAGAGTAATGACAAACCTTGTATCTAAGTAGATCCATTTTTCCAAGAGAATAAACATGACGCACATCGATGAGGTGGTTCTCTTAGAGCATTCTTTGCATAAATCATAGGTCCCCCATCAGGTAGTGAAAGCATTACTTTGTAGACCATTGAGGCAATCGCTTTTCTCCACATCCCCACACTGGATCCATCCAGGTGGATTCTGCTCAGCCTTGACTGCTACCAACCACCCCAGTCTTTGTCAGCTTTATTTCCACAGAGCACACCAGCATATGCATTTTCTGACTTGTGATCTCAAAAGAATCACTAGTATCTCTAAGGAAAAGGTAAAGTTTGGAAAGACTAAGGGCAATAGAATTAGCAAAACCTGCATGTAACCCTGTTTGGCCATTTACTAGCCTTGAGGTTTCCAGCAAGTTACCCAATATCTCTGGGACTGCTTTCCCATAAATAAAATAAGGTTGAAAATCACAGCCTCTTCATTTTGCTGTAAGGATTCAATGAAATAACGTAAGTAATCCTCTTAGCCAGTGCCATGCACACTACTGGCATGCCCATGTTAGTTTTCTTTGACACTGTTTTGAAAATTCTAGGCATCAAACTAAAAATTGGTGTCCCCTGGATCTGACTGTATATTCTAGAAATATAGCACAAACTCTATGACTTTTAGAAAAGATCCTTCTATATCCAGCAATTTAAATAATTTTAACATAATGAAAAGAAAAAGCATGAAATAATTCATATTACTTTAGGCACGTGCACAGATATTATTGTGTTAAAAAGGAGAAGAAAAGAAATGTGGAATGTTTACAATGTATTGGTTTGGGCTCAATTCTCTGAGTGATAGTGTTTTTTTAAGGTTCTTTTTTGGGGGGCAAGTTTAAAGAAGAGAATACAATGTTGAGATAACGAGTACATTCCCTCAATTTTCAGAAGCTGTGAGCCCCTCCAAAGAGAAATGTATAATATATCTATTTCTTTTTTTTTTTAATCTGTGGAAGGGGAAATTAAACAACACCACGTGGTCTGAACAGCCTGCCATTGGGGGAGAAGCTGGTTTGGGATTTGTTTTCTAGCAGCCCCCTGCAAACCTCTCTAGTTCATTTCTCCATGATACCAGGGAGATTTCCGTGTCCATGTTCTCTTCCTACAGCCTATTCAATTTTTCTTGTGCAAGATTTAGAGGAGAGTGGAAAAGTAGGATTAGTCTCAGCATGTACACACACCTTTCCACACACAAGACTGAACCAGGAGACCATCAGAGACCACATCCCTTTACAGCGGGAAGGAAACTGAAATAGCATCAAATTCAGCACTAGATCCTCTGAAGCAAGTCCATTCCCTCTCCCAAGGCCAATTCACATGGGTATAAAAATCCTAGATTTGGCCCACAATTTTAGGCAATGTTAATCCATAACTTGCCTGCAAGGCCCATGAATCTTAGAGGGAAGAATTTCTTCCATGGATAGGAAGGAATGGGAGGAGACAACGAGAGGAGAATAAAATTTTTCTTTGATTCACAGACTTCTCAAAATCTTTTATCAAGGACAAAAATTTGCGGGAAAATGTACTGTATTCTTAGCAACTATTTTTGCTTGGTTAATGTTTTCAGAAAACCATGAAGGTAAGTAATTTGCTTCCAAGTAAAATCCATCATTTCCACATACAATGCATTGGTTAGCATATCCAGAGTTTGTGCTATCTTCTTGGTATGCTGCATTTATTTTAGCTGAAAGATATTTCAAACATAAACTCTAGGTAACTCAATGATTGCTTCTGCTGAAAAGATAAAAAAAAAGAAAAGTTCTGTAGCAAGGACATGATATAATAATCCATGCATAGTATAAATCAATATACTCATTTTAGTAGATACAAGAAGGTAATTGTTACAAGTTGCTGTTGTTGTTCAGTTGCTAATTCATCCCCAGGTCTTTGGGACCCCATGTCCTGCAGCACAACAGTACATTTGTCTTAAATAAATTTTTGAAATTTCAAAAACAAGATAAATTTTAAATATTAAATATAATTTTTCTGATATGAAGTGTTCTGAGGGTATTGAAACTTCATGGTTATGAATCAATACGGAAAATAGTATGAAAAAGGAATGAAAAAAAAAAGAAAAAGGAATGAGCCAATTGTATGTACAGGAGGATTACCGATAAAATGAGACATGTGATAATGAAGGAAGATTGGAAAAAACTTTTATGTGTTATGGAATACATAACAGGGAGCTATTTTTGTATTCTTTCCTATCTACCAATTTTCCTATGACATAATTTTGCCTCTCGTAAAATGAAACAAAGATGTTTTAAAATTAACCAGGTTGAGCAGGGACACTAAATTTTTATCTAGTCATTAAGTCAAATAACAGCTACTAACCAGTTACTCTGTCCCAAATCCTAGAGAAGTACATTTAAATGCTTTGAGTCATTAGTGTGTGCTCAGTAACTCAGCTGTATCCGACTATCTGTGACCCTTTGGACTGCTGCCACCCAAGATCCTCTGTCTATGGGATTTTTCAGGCAAGAATATTGGAGTGGGGTGCTATTTCCTCCTCCAGGGATCTTCCCAACCCAGGGAATGAACTCACTGTCTCCTGTGTCTCCTGAAGTGCAGGTGGATTCTGTACCACTGAGCGATCGGGTAAGCCCCTGACTCCTTCATTTTCAGAAAACTCTTTGGAGAAGAAAAAGTTATCTCTTGTTTGTAGATAAGGAAACCTAGACTCTGAGTAAATCATAAACCCAGTAAAAGACAGAATTGGCAAGGATACATGCTCCTTTTTAATATACCATATTTTTCAAGTTTTTGAAACCTAGTGCTATATTACTTTGCAATTAAGACCAATGGGTTGGGCTCTCCTTGTGATCCAATAGTTAGGAATCCACCGGCCAATGCAGGGGACATGGGTTTGATCCCTGCTCTGGGATGATTTTATATGCTGCAGAGCAACTAAGCCCTCTATGAAACCTAGAGTTCATGCTGTGCAACAAGAGAAACCACTGCAATGAGAAGTCCTTATACCACAACTCGAGACTAGCCCCTTGCTTGCCACAAGTAGAGAAAGTTCACATGCTGTGATAAAGACCTAGTGCAGCCAAATAAATAAATAAATATTCAGTGCGATCCTATTACCTATAGAGCAACACTGATGGTACCAGTGGAGGAAAGCGTCAAGGGTGGTAGAGGGCAGTGGTGGGGACACTGAATACCTTATCCTTATTTGTTTCTTCTAATATCATTCACTAATATCACATTTCCTCCAATATCAGTCCCTTGGATGGCAAGGAGATCAAACCAGTCAATCCTAAAGGAAATCAGTCCTGACTATTCATTGGAAAGACTAATGCTGAAGCTGAAGCTCCAATACTCTGACCACCTGACGTGAAGAAGTGACTCATTGGAAAAGATCCTGATGCTGGGAAAGATTGAAGACGGGAGGAGAAAAGGATGACAGAGGACGAGATGGTTGGACGGCATCACCAATGCGATGAACATGAGTTTGAGTAGGCTCTGGGAGTTGGTGATGGACAGGGAGGCCTGGTGTGCTGCAGTCCATGGGGTCACAAAGAGTCGGACACGACTGAGTGAATGAACTGAACTGAATATCATTCACTAACTCAAGATACATTAACACCTAATAGCAAAACTGTAACAGAGAAGAGCAAACCTGGCTTCATGCTGGACATTGTCTGCTTGCTCTAACTCTTGTGTTCTATTGCCTGTGCTCTATTGCCATGCTGGCTGTGCCCCTCTGCAAAAGAACCTTGCCTGTAGCCTGAAATATGCATGGTGGCACACTTTCAAGGCTCTGCCTGACAGGCTTGACCTTTAAAGGTAAAACACTGCCATTCATAGAGAGATAAAAAGCCGCAGACTCGAAAATGACAATTGTCTTATCAATGGGAACATGGTGACCACACCTACATGGACAGCAGCAAGAACAAAGAATTCCAGCACCCAGAAGTTTGCAACAACCGGCAACCCGCCCCCACTCCCCTTTTAGGATAAAAGAAGCCTGAATTCCAACAGAGTTAAGATGGTCCTTTGGGACACGAGTCCATCATCTGGGTCTTGGAGCTTTCTGAACAAGGCTGCAATTCTTTGCCCCAACACCTCCTTTCTTGATTTATGGACCTGTCATGCTGAGGAGCAGTACAAGCTTGAACTCGGTAACAAACCACAATTTTAAAAGATCATGCAAAATTTGACATTACAGAAAGGATGTAGTTCTTGTCTCAGTGGAATCTTTTTGTATGTTTTTCACTTCTGTTTCCTGAGACGGAAAGAGGGAGAACAGTAAAGAAACTCAATGGATTGAGCTCTCTGTGTGTGTGTGTACCAGGAAAGTTAAGAGTTTCAATATTTAATAGGCTTGTGGAGTGACAAAATAGTTTTATAATCATTTGGTAACTATTGAAGAGGAATTTTTTAAAGTCCTTTTCAAAGAAAGGTCTGCACAATACTATGACTATATCCACATTTATATAATGCAATATACAATGTGTAACTTTATTCATAAATCAACATATTTATAGTGCAATTGTGAGGAAGGGGCATACCCAGATGGCATTCTAATCATTTGATAACTTTTGAAGAGGAGTTTTTTTAAAGTTATTTTCAAAGAAAGGTCTGCACAATACTATGACTATACCCATGTTTATATAATGCACTATAAAATGTGCAACTTCATTCATAAATCAACACATTTACAGCTTAATTGTGAGGAAGGTGCATACCCAGATGGCATTCTGACTCACTTATTTAAAGGCCAAAATGTATTTGTAACGGACAGTGACCATAAGAGTATATAACCTCTAAAGGGGGAAAAACACCAACATTTAAAAATCGTCATCATTCATCTTATCCTTTATTTGTCCCTGTGCTTTTCATTTTTTTTTCTCCTGGTATTTTCCACAGCAGAGTATTTAGAGACCAGGATTTGGAGAATTTAAAAGGCTTTGTGCAAAATGAAGCAGGCACCATCCTGCGTCTATCTTTCATACCGTACTCTTTGTAGGACTAAAAAAATATGAAGAAAGCTTAAAATAGCTGACATTCAACAGTGATGCTACCTAAATCTAACCTGTGCTTCCCTAGGGAGGAAAAAAGGGGGGGGGGGAAGCACAGGAACAAAAGCATCAGCGAGTATTTTACCATAGGATAGCTATTTAATTGAAAACTATAGCCTATTTTTGTGACTCCCATGGATAGCTGACATACAAACTTGTCTAGCCTCATTCTTCTCTCATAATAGTGACCTGCTGAAGCATCACTGTCTGGCTAGAACATATGTACCCACCACTTCCATTTCTATTTGAGAAATTATCTATCTCTCACTACAGTTTCCCCATTTAAATAAATTGCACATGTGACTTGCTCTTCCTTATTGTTCTACACTTCACTCTGGAGGTCATCACTCTTCATCCTTGAGCACCCATTGGCAAAGCTCTCTGTCTCACCTTGTTGACTTCTCCATATGTCATCAGCATGAATCAGTTTACTATTGACTTGGCGGTGGTTCTGGTTGCAGGATATTAATATCTGCTCCCCATCCTGGCCCCTCAATTTCTTTGCAGCTGCAATGTTGAGCTGTATGCATTATGTGGGCCAAAAGCACCTCCAGGAATTGGCATCGTGGGTGGAAACACAAAGAGGCCAAAGCCAGGAGAGCTTTACCTCAGAATCTAAAGGCTTTCAAACAGCTTCTGTCTTCTAAACTCAGGTTCTTTCCATGACTTTATTCAGAGCATTTCAGGACTGATGTGAAACGAGACACAGTCAATATTTTCTGAGATTATTTCTAGACTGCTTTGCCCACAGAGCAAGATAATGTGATCTGAACTTGCTTTCCCACAAAATTATTAATGACACACTCTATATGTGTAGATAAACTATGTGTAGGGGTCCTATAAGTCTGAGTCTATGTTCTTTTGGAGAAGGCAATGGCACCCCACTCCAGTACTCTTGCCTGGAAAATCCCATGGCCGGAAGAGCCTGGTAGGCTGCAATCCATGGGGTTGCTAAGAGTTGGGCATGACTGAGCTACTTCACTTTCACTTTTCAATTTCATGCATTGGGGAAGGAAATGGCAACCCACACCAGTGTTCTTGCCTGGAAAATCCCAGGGACGGGGGAGCCTCGTGGGCTGCCGTCTATGGGATCGCACAGAGTCAGACACGACTGAAGTGACTTAGCAGCATATTCTTTTTAAACACTTAGTTCAGAGCCTTGGGGAGCTACAGTACCAGTCACTGAGAGGATAAATCACTCAAAAGTCTACCTTAACTGGTTGTTTATAGATCTTGTTTGTTTGTCTGTTTAAGTAAGGCTCTTCACCATTTGACCAGAATGGCATACATGGTGCTCAGTCCATCTCCATTTATACTTGTGCTCCAAATAAGCACAGCCCAAAGATATCCCCCTTTAACATGTGTCTGAGAAGACGTTCTGCCAAATGAACAAACACAAACATAGTATATTTGGCTGATAGGTTGAATGCTATTTATCTTTGTCTTGGAGATTAATAGGAACATTATTATATTTAAAATGTGTACATATATGCATATATACATACTCAGTTTTTACATAACATCTATAAACAAAAAAGATCTTCATGACCCAGATAATCACGATGGTGTGATCACTCACGTAGAGCCAGACATCCTGGAATGTGAAGTCAAGTGGGCCTTAGAAAGTATCACTACACACAAAGCTAGTGGAGGTGATGGAATTCCAGTTGAGCTATTTCAAATCCTGATAGATGATGCTGTGAAAGTGCTGCACTCAATACGCTAGCAAATTTGGAAAACTTAGCTGTGGCCACAGAACTGGAAAAGGTCAGCTTTCGTTCCAATCCCAAAGAAAGGCAATGCCAACGAATCCTCAAACTACCAAACAAGTGCACTCATATCACATGCTAGTAAAGTAATGCTTAAAATTCTCCAAGCCAAGCTTCAGCAATGCATGAACCGTGAACTTCCAGATGTTCAAGCTAGTTTTAGAAAAGGCAGAGGAACCAGAGATCAAATTGCCAACATCTGCTGGATCATGGAAAAAGCAAGAGAGTTCCAGAAAAACATCTATTTCTGCTTTATTGACTATGCCAAAGCCTTTGACTGTGTGGATCATAATAAACTGTGGAAAATTCTGAGAGAGATGGGCATACGAGACCACCTGACCTGCCTCTTGAGAAACTTATATGCAGGTCAGGAAGCAACAGTTAGAACTGGACATGGAACAACAGACTGGTTCCAAATAGGAAAAGGAGTATGTCAAGGCTGTCTATTGTCACCCTGCTTATTTAACTTATATGCAGAGTACATCATGATAAACACTGGGTTGGAAGAAACACAAGCTGGAATCAAGATTGCCAGGAGAAATATCAAGAACCTGAGATATGCAGATGACACCACCCTTATGGCAGAAAGTGAAGAGGAACTTAAAAGCCTCTTGATGAAAGTGAAAGAGGAGAGTAAAAAAGTTGACTTAAAGCTCAATATTCAGAAAACAAAGATCATGACATCTGGTCCCATCACTTCATGGGAAATAGATGGGGAAATAGTAGAAAGAGTTTCAGACTTTATTTTGGGGGGCTCCAAAATCACTGTAGATGGTGATTGCAGCCATGAAATTAAAATCCACTTACTCCTTGGAAGAAAAGTTTTGACCAACCTAGACAGCATATTGAAAAGCAGAGACATTACTTTGCCAACAAAGGTCCATCTGCTGCTGCTGCTGCTAAGTCACCTTAGTCGTGTCCAACTCTGTGAGACCACATAGATGGCGCTATGGTTTTTCCAGTAGTAATGTATGGGTGTGAGAGTTGGACTGTGAAGAAAGCTGAGCGCCGAAGAATTGATGCTTTTGAACTGTGGTGTTGGAGAAGAATCTTGCGAGTCCCTTGAACTGCAAAGAGATCCAACCAGTCCATCCTAAAGGAGATCAGTCCCGGGTGTTCATTGGAAGCTGATGCTAAAGCTGAAACTCCAACACTTTGGCCACCTCATGTGAAGAATTGACTCATTGGAAAAGACCCTGATGCTGGGAGGGATTGGGGGCAGGAGGAGAAGGGGACAACAGAGGATGAGACAGTTGGATGGCATCACTGACTCGATGGACATAAGTTTGAGTGAACTCTGGGAGTTGGTGATGGACAGGGAGGCCTGGTGTGCTGTGATTCATGGGGTCGCAAAGAGTTGGACAGACTGAGCAACTGAACTAATAATTACTCCATAGCTGCTGCTTCTGCTCCTAAGTTGCTTCAGTCGTGTCTGACTCTGTGTGACCCCATAGATGGCAGAGCACCAGGCTCCTCTGTCCCTGTGATTCTGCAGACAAGAATACTGGAGTGGGTTGCCATTTCCTTCTCCAATGCATGCATGCATGCTAAATCTCTTTAGTGATGTCCGACTCTGTGCGACCCCATGGACAGGAGCCCACCAGGCTCCTCTGTCCACAGGATTCTCCAGGCAAGAATACTGGAGTGGGTTACCATTTCCTTCTCCAATATACCCCATAAAACTATTATTTAATTAAGCCCCTATTTCTTATCACCATATATCATTTAAGGGCCAAAATCAAAGTCCTTTTCTTTGCTCTCAGAGTCACCAAACCACAGTGACAATTATCAAGCAAGGATCTCCTGGGGTTTATTCCTCATTCATTTTTGTATCACCACACAGTGATCAGCACACAGTTTTACTTAAGAGTCAGTGATCACTTAATATTTAATGATTACATGGATAAATGCCTTTTACACTGACTGGAGCTTAGAAATACACATTTTATGTGAGAAAAATGCCTTTAGTTACTAGACTCATCAAACTGGGCTTCTGCATGTATTAAAAAAAAGAACAATGGCACAGGGTTTAAAACAGTTCTATAGCATGCCATCATGCTGTACAACGTGCCATCATTCAAATCATCTACCATCTCCTTTGTTCATAAGCCACACTAAAGTCTAAACTATGATTCTGAGAGTTTGTGCATCTGCTCCTAAATCCTTGTGTCCTATTTGAGTAGTTGGATCTGTCTTATTTTTAGCACTGCAGAGTCATAAAACCTCCCAGTGGAAAGGAACACTTTACAGTCAAGACAGACCAGTGGCTTCATTTCCTAGATGAGGTAACAGAGTCTCAGATGGTTCACAGGATCTGCCCAAGGTCACACGGGAGAAATTTTCAAAGAGGTGCTTTGTACTTTTCCCTATGTATCCAACAGTCTCTGGCACATTTAACAAGAAATATGACATTAATTAATTATATTCATAATATAATCTTACAAACTACTTTTACATAGACCAACCTTGGAAGTCTGTTACCTTAAGACTTAATAGAAAGGAAAAATTTCCTCACTAATTAATTATGCTACTGTGTAACTTACTAAAAAATGATACACAGCAGGTCTAGTCTGCAAAAGAAAATCAGATAAAGTGATGAGTGGGTGTATATGAGAGCCTGTGAGATGAAAGGCGAAAGTGATCCAGAGTTTGTAACAAGAATGTTCTCAGTTCTACACGACCATACTTCATCAGAAAGTTCCACTATAATTGCTTAAAAAGGACACATCTGTCACTCAAAGTTTGAATTGAAAGAATTAGAAAATGTGAAGATGAGAAAGTAGTTTCAATATTAGTGTTGGATGGAGTAAATGTTGAATACATTTATTACGTGAAACAAGAGTAGTTTAAAAAATCAAATACATGGTGATTATACAGCAGCTTGAAAACAATTTATAAGAAAAAAATGAAAAATGTGAGAAATGGACAAATCATAATAATTATTATACTTTTAACATAAATCTCAATCTTTCAAATATTTAAAAATGAAGTAAATATGGAGTTTTTAAAATTAAGGTGAGCAAGAGTAACCATTCAGTGGTTACTTTTTACATGCAGAGTTAAAAATATTATTTTGTAATTTCCGTAGATCATGGACATAAACCAGTTGTATAAGGGACCACTGGAACATCTCAATTTATCCCAAGAACTAGAAATGTGAAAGCCATGTTCTCTGTAACAAGCAATAAAATTAGGAATGACTAGCAAAATTTTAACCAAAAAGTTACAGGGAAAAAAGGGAGACACTTTGAAGACTTTTAATTTTAGTCTCAGAATGTGAGTTAAAAGGATTCATGTATTTACAAAGCCAAGACAGACTGTTGAAAATAAGCTGTTGTCAGAAATGTGTACAAGAAAAGGAAAAATTTGAGAGCTGAATTTAAAGTGAAGCCATAGACTTGATACTGCAGAAAACTGCATCATTGGGACAAAAGACAAACAGGACAGAATTCTAGAATTTGATGGAGAAAGCTAAAAAATATAAAATTAGAGAAGAGATAAGAGCTATGGAGGACAGGTTATACATCCAAATGATCCCATCCAGGTAGGTCAAATTCCTTAGCATCCATTTCCAATCAAGACTCTTTGGTAATGAGAGTAGAGTTCTCCTTACAAAAATGAAGAATAGTTTACTGAAATTGACATCCAGTTCAAGTTAAAGGGCAGCATGCTGAAAGTATTGGGCTTCCCTGGTGGCTTGGACAGTAAAGAATCTGCCTGCAATGAAGAGGACCCAGATTCGATCCCTGAGTCAGGAAGATCCCCTGGAGAAGGGAATGGAAACCCACTCCAGTATTCTTAACCTGGAGAATTTCATGGACAGAGGAGCCCGGAGGGCTGCGGTCCATGAGGTCACAAAGAGTAACACAGGAATAATACTGAAATGTTTGACTTCAAAGATATTTTTAGGAATATTCAAGATGTTTGGAGAATTAAGGAGAAAGTCAATATATATTTCAAAATATCATGCTAATTTTATGCACAAGAATATTTTCTGTGTTTTTCAATTCCTACAGACTCATGAGCTAGAGACTGAATATGTGAGACCAAATTGTCTCCAGCTTGGTCACGCCTAGGCTCCAGTTTGGGGCTTCCCTGGTGGCTCAGAGGTTAAAGCATCTGCCTACAATGCAGGAGACCTGGGTTCGATCCCTGGGTCGGGAAGATCCCCTGGAGAAAGAAATGGTAACCCACTCCAGTATTCTTGCCTGGAGAATCCCATGGACAGAGAAGCTTGGTAGGCTACAGTCAAGGGGGTTGCAAAGAGTTGAACACAACTGAGCGATTTCACTTTCACTTTCAAGGTCACAGGAAGGAGCTCGATGAGCTTAAATTCCTTTCTAGCTGTCACTGTCAGTAAGTCTGAGACAATTGCTATAGATGTCAATATCTACCTGAGATTAAACACTGACTGTGACCATGCCACTTCCTGTTTTACTCTAATAATCATGTTCAGTGAAAGTTTATTATGTGCCAGACATCATTCTCATAATTTAATTCTCACAACAATACTTTGAATTGAGTATTAGGGAGATCTCTCTCTCTCTCTCTCTTTTTTTTTTTTTTTAGATAAGGAAAATGAGGCTCAAGGAGTTAAATAATTGGCAGAGGTCACACAGCCAGAAGGTGTTGGAGAATTCCCTCAAACTGCCCTGAGCTACTGGACCACACTGCTGCCTATGGTGGTGTTTCTTAGGATGATTTTGCCTCTCAGTGTCACCATGCTCCCTACTAGCTCCTTTTGCATGAAAGCTTGAGTTCCTGTCATCCTGGTTTTCTGGCATTTTCTTCTAGAAGGATTTTAAATTGTGGATCTTAGAGCTACACCTGCTTGAATAAATGGGCCAGACACATGACCCATTCCCAGTTACTGTTTTACAACTTGGCCATCTCTCAAAGGGGCTGGTGTTTTGCTCAGGAAATGAAGAAAAAAAAAAAAAAAAAAGAACTCAGCATTTCCAAAATTGTATTCTGTGAAACATCAAGTAATATGAACTTTAAATTGACATATTATGGAAATAAAAGAGCTCCATGCTCAATAAAATATATGTAAAAATATGCATTCTACAATATTTAACCAATTTGCTTTATTTTTTAATATTTATTAAATTATTTGGCTGAGTCTTAGCTGTGGCACATGGGATCCTTTGTTGAGGTGCAAGGATTCTCTAGCTGTAGTGCAAGGGCTCAGTAGTTGCAGCATGTGGGCTTAGTTGCTCTGTGTCACTGTGGGATGTTAGTTCCCTGATCAGGGATTGAACCCATGTCCCCTGCACTGCAAGGCAGATTCTTAGCAACTGGACCACTAGGGAAGTCTCTAACCAATTTAATAAGACATTTTTCAAAACGTTTACCATGCTCATGTATGTGTGCATGTATGCTAAGATGCTTCAGTCGTGCCTGACTCTTTGTGACCCTATGGACTGTAGCCCACCAGGCTCCTCTGTCCATGCGGATTCCCCAGGCAAGAATACTAGAATGGGTTGCTGTTTCTCCTTCAGGGTATCTTCCTGACAGAGGGATTGAACCCATATCTCTAAAGTCTCCTATATTGGCAGGTGGGTTCTTTATGGCTAGTGCCACCTAGAAACCCAATGCTAATGAATACCACACTGGATTTCTTAGGTGCTTTATGCAATATAAACTTTATTTTACTTATTAAAGTAAAATAAACTTTATTTTATAAATAAAATTTACTTTATAAATAAAATAAACTTTATTTTACTCAGGAAATTTTTGGGAAGTTCTACATTATCCAATTATTTGTTTATTCAAATAATCATGTCGTCGGAATCTTCATGATCATGGATAACATTATGCTTAGATGGGAAGCTTGGACTCCGGGCATAATATTACAAAAATAAATTGCTAGAGATATGAAATACTTCTTCTGATTCAGTTGTGTCATATATAAACAGCTAATCTCCATCTTTATTTTTTAGAAGGAAGGAGAAGTTGTTTAGCGCTGCTGAGTCCAGTCCTAAATATGTGTTTAATCCTTTCTGACATAAACTGTTTGTAACAAATGAACTCCAGCTTGCATGCAGTATAAGCTCCATCACGGTTAAATCCCTGAGGCATTAGGTGAGCCTGACTCAGGTGTGCGAGTCAGCTTCTTAATTCCATTTCAAAATGTGCCTTCTCGTCAGAGCGAGAAAGCAGCCTCTGCTTATGTGGAATCAGGCAAGGTTAGGGTCCTTCCATTTATGCTGGATTGAAGTGTTTCTTTCTTCTTCTGAGTGTAGAACTATTTCTTATCACAGCGGATGTCCAATACCACAGGATGCATCATTCTTGGTTCATTAGCAATGCTTGACTAATCCTAATGATCAAACTTCTGAGAGCGGTCTGCAATAGGTCACATCATCACTGACAGATCACAATGTAAAGTGGGAAAACAAGGCACAAGAAAAGACTTGAAATAACTGTGTACTTTCCTAAAAGGGATTACAAACAATAAAAAAATGCACCTGTGTGTATACACGTGTATACATATATACACGTGTACAGATACATACGTACATACATATATATATGCATATGGGTTTCCGAGGTGGCACAGTAGTAAAGAATCTGCCTGCCAGTGGAGGAGGGGCAAGAGACACAGTTTTGATCCCTGGGTCAGAAAGATCCCCTGGAGTAGAAAATAGCAACCTGCCCCAGTATTCTTGCCTGGAAAATTCCATAGACAGAGGAGCCTGGTGGGCTACAGCCCATGGAGTCACAGAGTCAGACACAACTGAGCAACTGAGCAAAATATATTATATATGTAGACCCTGATGCTGGGAAAGACTGAGGGCAGGAGGAGAAGGGGGTAAAAGAGGATCAGATGGGTGGATGGCATCATCAACTCAATGGAGTTGAGTTTGAGCAAACTCAGGGAGAGAGTGAAGGACAGGAAAGCCTGTTGTGCTGCAGTCCATGGGGTCACAAACAGTTGGACATGATTGAGCAAATGAACAACAACAATGTACATATATAAACATATATATATATATATATATATATATTAAAGGAAACAGATTGAAACTTTTGGATGCAGTCTAATATATTTCATTCTTAAGTTCTAGAGTTAGAGCCATAGATAATTAAATTAAATTAGGTTGTTCCCCCCCCCTTCTGTCCCTTTTCCCCTCTTGGCCACTCTTTTTCTTAATTTATTTTTTAAATTGAAGGATAATTGCTTTACAGAATTTTGTTGTTTTCTGTCAAACCTCAACATCAATCAGCCATAGGTATACATATATTCCCTCCCTTTCGAACTTCCCTCCCGTTTCCCTCCCCATCCCACCCCTCTAGGTTGATACAGAGCCTCTGTTTGAGTTTCCTGAGCCATAGAACAAATTCCCATTGGCGATCTATTTTACATATGGTAATGTAAGTTTCCATGTTACTCTTTCCATAAATCTCACCCTCTCCACCCCTCTCCCCATGTGCATAAGTCTATTCTCTATGTCTGTTTCTACATTGCTGCCCTGTAAATTCTTCAGTACCATTTTTCTAGATTCTATATATATGTGTTAGAATATGATATTTCTCTTTCTCTTTCTGACTTAATTCACTCTGTATAATAGGTTCTAGGTTCATCCACCACAGAACTGACTCAATGCTGTTCCTTTTTATGGCTGAGTAATATTCCATTGGAAGGACTGATATTGAAGCTGAAACTCCAATATTTTGGCCACCTGATGCTAAGAGCTGACTCATTTGAAAAGACCCTGATGTTGGGAAAGATTGAGGGCAGGAGGAGAAGAGGACAACAGATGGTGAGATGGTTGGATGGCATCACCAACTCAATGTACATGAGGTTGAGTGAACTCCGGGAGTTGGTGATGGACAGGGAGGTCTGGCATGCTGCAGTTCCTGAAGCTGCTAAGAGTCAGACACAATGGAGAGACTGAACTGAACTGAACTGAACTGAACTGAATATTCCATTGTGTATATGTACCACAATTTTCTTTATCCAACAGATGTCTGTTGATGGACATCTAGGTTTCTTCCACATTCTAGCTATTGCAAATAGTGCTGCAATGAAAAATGGGATACATGTGTCTTTTCAATTTTGATTTCCTCAGGGTATATGCGTAGGAGTGCAATTGCTGGGTCATATGGTGGTTCTATTCTTAGTTTTTTAAGGCATCTCCATACCATCTTCCATAGTGGCTGTATCAATTTACATTCCCACCAACAGTGCAAGAGCGTTCCCTTTTCTCCACACCCTCTCCAGCATTTATTGTTTGTAGACTTTTTGATAATGGTCATTCTGACCAGTGTGAGGTGACATCTCATTGTGATTTGATTTGCATTTTTCTAATAATGAGTGATGTTGAGCATTTTTTCATGTGTTTGTTAGCCATCTGTATGTCTTCTTTGGATAAATGTCTGTTTAGGTCTTTTCCCCACTTTTTGATTGGGTTGTTCCTTTTTCTGGCACTGAGCTGCATGTGCTGCTTGTATATTTTGGGAATTAATCCTCTGTCAGTTGTTTCATTTGCTATTATATTCTCCCATTCTGAGGGTTGTCTTTTCACCTTGCTTATAGTTTCCTT
Organism: Capra hircus; assembly: GCF_001704415.2. Classification (NCBI taxonomy): domain Eukaryota; kingdom Metazoa; phylum Chordata; class Mammalia; order Artiodactyla; family Bovidae; genus Capra; species Capra hircus. Next base: position 8,914,412 of record NC_030829.1, on the reverse strand, counting down.
TGCTATGTAAAGCATTTAAGTTTAATCAGGTCCCACTTGTTTACTTTTGTTCTTATTTCCATTACTCTAGGAGGTGGTCATAGATGATCTTGCTTTAATTTATGTCATCAAGTGTTCTGCCTATGTTTTCCTCTAAGAGTTTATAGTTTCCGGTCTTATGTTTAGGTCTTTGATCCATTTTAAGTTTATCTTTGTGTATGGTGTTAGGAAGTGTTCTAATTTCATTCTTTTACAAGTAGCTGTCCAGTTTTCCCAGCACCATTTATTGAAGAGGCTGTCTTTGCCCCATTGTATATTTTTTGCCTCCTTTGTCAAATATAAGGTACCCAGAGGTGCATGGGTTTATTTCTGGGCTTTGCTTTCTATCTTGTTCCATTGGTATATGTTTCTGTTTTTGTGCCAGTACCATACTTGTCTTAATGACTGTAGCTTTATAGTCAGAAAGGTTGATTCCCCCAACTCCATTCTCTTTCTCAAAACTGCTTTGGCTATATGGGGTCTTTTGTGTTTCCATATGAATTGTGAAAGGTTTTGTTCTAGTTTTGTGAAAAATATCATTGATAATTAGATAGGGATAGCATTGAATCTGTAGATTGCATTTGGTAGTATAGTCATTTTCACAATAGTGATTCTTCCTACCTGGAACATGGAATATCTCTCCATCTGTTTATGTCAGCTTTGAATTATATCATTCAGTTCAGTTTATTCGCTCAGTTGTGTCTAACTCTTTGTAACCCAATGGATTGCAGCATGCCAGGCCTTCCTGTCCATTACCAACTCCTGAAATTTACTCAAACTCATATCTATTGAGTCAGTGATGCCATCCAACCATTTCATCCTCTGTCATCCCCTTCTCCTCCCACCTTCAATCTTTCCCAGCATCAGGGTCTTTTCAAATGAGTCAGTCCTTCACATCAGGTGGCCAAAGTATTGGAGTTTCAGCTTTAGCATCAGTCCTTATAATGAATATTCAGGACTGATTTCCTTTAGAATGGACTGGTTGGATCTCCTTGCTGTCTAAGGGACTCTCAAGAGGCTTCTCTAACACCACAGTTCAAAAGCATCAATGCTTCAGTGCTCAGCTTTCTTTATAGTCCAACTTTCACATCTATATATGACTACTGGAGAAACCATAGTTTTGACTAGAAGGACCTTTGTCGGCAAAGTAATGTCTCTTCTTTTTAATATGCTGTCTAAGTTGGTCATAACTTTTCTTCCAAGGAGCAAGTATCTTTAAATTTCATGAATACAGTCACCATCTACAGTGATTTTGGAACCCCCCAAAATAAAGTCTCTCACTGTTCCCAATGTTTCCCCATCTGTTTTGCCATGAAGTGATGGGACCAGATGCCATGATCTTAGTTTTCTGAATGTTGACTTCTAAGCCAACATTTTCATTCTCCTCCTTCACTATCATCAAGAGGCTCTTTAGTTCTTCTTCACTTTCTGCCATAATGGTGGTGTCATCTGCATACCTGAGGTTCTTGATATTTCTCCTGGCAATCTTGATTCCAGCTTGTGCTTCATTAGTCCAGCATTTCTCATGATGTACTCTGCATATAAGTTAAATAAGCAGGGTAATAGACAGCCTTGACATACCTTTTCACGATTTGGAACCAGTCTGTTGTTCCACGTCCAGTTCAAACTGTTGCTTCTTGACCTGCATACAGATTTCTCAGGAGGCGGGTCAGGTAATCTGGAGTTCCCATCACTTTAATAATTTTCCACAGTTTGCTGTGATCCACACAGTCAAAGACTTTGGCATAGTCAATAAAATAGAAGTAGATGCTTTTCTGGAACTGTGATTTTTTTCGAACATCCAGTGAATGTTGGCAATTTGATCTCTGGTTCCTCTGCCTTTTCTAAAACCAGCTTGAACATCTGGAAGTTCATGGTTCACATATTGCTGAAGCCTGGCTTGGAGAAATTTGAGCATCACTTTAGTAGCGTGTGAGATGAGTGCAATTGTGCGGTAGTTTGAACATTCTTTGGCATTACCTTTCTTTGGGATTGGAATGAAAACTGACCTTTTCCAGTCCTGTGGCCACTGCTGAGCTTTCCAAATTTGCTAGCATATTGAGTGCAGCACTTTCACAGCATCTTGTTTCAGGATTTGAAATAGCTCAACTGGAACTCCATCACCTCCACTAGCTTTGTTCATAGTGATGTTTTCTAAGGTCCACTTGACTTGGCATACCAGGATGTCTGGCTCTAGGTGACTGATCACACCATCATCATTATGTGGGTCATGAAGATCTTTTTGTACAGTTCTTCTGTGTATTCTTGCCACCTCTTCTTAATATCTTCTGCTTCTGTTATATCCATACCATTTCTGTCCTTTATTGTGCCCATCTTTGCATGAAATGTTCCCTTGGTATCTCTAATTTTCTTGAAGAGATCTCTGGTCTTTCTCATTCTATTGTTTGCCTCTATTTTTTTGTATTGATCACTGAGGAAGGCGTTCTTATTTCTCCTTTCTATTCTTTGGAACTCTGCATTCAAATGGATATATCTTTCCTTTTCTCCTTTGCCTTTCGCTTCTCTCTTCACAGCTATTTGTAAGGCCTCCTCAGATAACCATTTTGCCTTTTTGCATTTCTTTTTCTTGGAGAGGGTCTTGATCACTGCATCCTGTACAATGTCATGAACCTCTGTTCATAGTTCATCAGGCACTTTTTCTATCAGATCTAATTCCTTAGATCTATTTCTCACTTCCACTGTATAATCCTAGGGGATTTGATTTAGATCATACCAGAATAGTCTAGTGGTTTTCCCTACTTTGTTCAATTTAAGTCTGAATTTGACAATAAGGAGTTCATGATCTGAGCCCCAGTCGGCTCCAGGTCTTGTTTTTGCTGACTGTATAGATCTTCTTCATATTTGGCTGCAAGGAATATAATCAATCTGATTTTGGTGTTGACCATCTGGTGATGTCCATGTGTACAGTCTTCTCTTGTGTTGTTGGAAGAGGGTGTTTGCTATGACCAGTACATTCTCTTGGCAGAACTCTATTAGCCTTTGCCCTGTTTCATTCTGTACTCCAAGGCCAAATTTGCCTGTTACTCTAGGTATTTCTTGACTTCCTACTTTTGCATTCTAGTCCCTTATAATGAAAAGGACATCTTTTTTGGGTGTTAGTTCTAGAAGGTCTTGTAGGTCTTCATAAAACTGTTCAACTTCAGTTTCTTCAGCATTACTGGTAGGAGCATGGGCTTGGATTACCGTGATATAGAATGGTTTGCCTTGGAAATGAACAGAGATCATTCTCATTTTTGAGACTGCATCCAAGTACTGCATTTCAGACTCTTTTTTTTTTACTATGATTCCTACTCCATTTGTTCTAAGGGATTCTTGCCCACAGTAGTAGATATAGTGGTCATCTGAGTTAAATTCACCTATTCTAGTCCAATTTAGTTCACTGATACCTAAAAATGTTCACTCTTACCATCTTCTGTTTGACCACTTCCAATTTAGCTTGATTCATGGACCTAACATTTCAGGTTCCTATGCAACATTGCTCTTTTCAGCTTTGGATTTTACTTCCATCACCAGTCACATCCACAACTGGGTGTTGTTTTTGCTTTGGCTCTGTCCTCATATTTTCTGGAGTTATTTCTCCACTGATCTCCAGTAGCATATTGGACACTGACTGCCCTGAGGAGTTCATCTTTCAGTATTCTATCTTTTTGCCATTCCATAATGTTCATGGAGTTCTCAAGGCCAGAATACTAAAGTGGTTTGCCATTCCCTTCTCCAGTGGACCACGGTGTGTCAGATCTCTCCACCACGACCTGTTTGTCTTGGGTGGCCCTGCAGGGCATGGCCTATAGTTCCATTGAGTTAGACAAGGCTATAGTCCATGTGATGAGATTAGTTAGTTTTCTGTGACTGTGGTTTTCATTCTGTCTGCCCTATGATGGAGAAGGATAAGAGGCTTATGGAAGCTTCCTGATGGGAGAGACTGACTGAGGGGGGAAACTGGGTCTTGTTCTGATGGGCGGGGCCATGCTCAGTTCAGTTCAGTTCAGTCGCTCAGTCGTGTCCAACTCTTTGTGACTCCATGAACCACAGCACGCCAGGCTTCTCTGTCCATCACCAACCCCCAGAGTCCATCCAAACCAATGTCCATTGAGTCAGTGATGCCTTCCAACCATCTCATCCTCTGTCTTCCCTTTTTCCTCCTGACTTCAATCTTTTCCAGCATCAAGGTCTTTTCAAATGAGTCAGCTCTTCCCATCAGGTGGCCAAAATATTGGAGTTTCAGCTTTAGCATCAGTCCTTCCAATAAACACCCAGGACTGATCTCCTTTAGGATGGACTGGTTGGATCTCTTTGCAGTCCAAGGGACTCTCAAGAGTCTTATCCAACACCACAGTTTAAAAGCATCAGTTCTTCAGTGCTCAGCTTTCTTTATAGTTGAATTCTTACATCCATACATGGCCACAGGAAAAACCATAGCCTTGACTAGACAGACCTTTGTTGGCAAAGTAATGTCTCTGCTGCTGTCTAGATTGGTCAAAACTTTCCTTCCAAGGAGTAAGAATCTCTTAATTTCATGGCTGCAATCACCATCTGCAGGGATTTGGGAGCTCAAAAGATAAAGTCGGACACTGTTTCCACTGTTTCCCCATCTATTTGCCATGAAGTGAGGAGACCAGATGCCATGATCTTAGTATTCTGAATGTTGAGCTTTAAGCCAACTTTTTCACTCTCCTCTTTCACTTTCATCAAGAGACTCTTTAGCTCTTCTTCACTTTCTGCCATAAGGATGGTGTCATCTGCATATCTCAGGTTCTTGATATTTCTCCCCGAAAGCTTGATTCCAACTTGTGCTTCCTCCAGCCCAGCGTTTCTCATGATGTACTCTGCATAGAAGCTAAATAAGCAGAGTGACAATAGACAGCCTTGACGTACTCCTTTTCCTATTTGGAACCAGTCTGTTGTTCCATGTCCAATTCTAACTGTTGCTTCTTGACCTGCATACAGATTTCTCAGGGGGCAGGTCAGGTGGTCTGGTATTCCCATCTCTTTCAGAATTTTCCACAGTTTATTGTGATCCACACACTCAAAGGCTTTGCCATAGTCAATAAAGCAGAAATAGATGTTTTTTTCTGGAACTCTCTTGCTTTTTCGATGATCCAGCAGATACTGGCAATTTGATCTCTAGTTCCTATGCCTTTTCTAAAGCCAGCTTGAACATCTGGGAGTTCACAGTTCATGTATTGCTGAAGCTTGGCTTGGAGAATTTTAAGCATTACTTTACACTGCTCCAGTGACGCTCCACCCATGTTACTGTTGGTAAAGCTGAAAGGCATCCTTGGAGGTCCTCTCAATGACGCTCCCCATTTTACTGCTGAGGAAACTGCAGAACTGACTCAAAACCTTTGTTATTTCAATTACACAAAACTGACTGTTGCTATTATTTTTGTGAGATTAGAGAGCCTGATTGTCTAATTTTTTTCTAAAACTTTGGCTTTTCATGAAAATCTTAGTCCCTACAAAAGTGAGCTTTTAATAAGTATTTGCTATTTGAAATTTGTCAGTTTGAAATTTCTTCCATTAGTGTCTTGTAACTTTCTGTGTACAGTTCTTTTGTCTCCTTGGGTAAGTTTATTCCTAGATATTTAATTCTTTTTGTTGCAATGGTGATTGGGATTGATTCCTTAATTTCTCTTTCTGATTTTCCATTGTTAGTATATAGAAATGCAAGTGATTTCTCTGTCTTTATTTTGTATCCTGCAACTTTGCTAAATTCACTGATTAGCTCTAGTAATTTTCTGATACTATCTTTAGGGTTTTCTATGTACAGTATATCATCTGCAAACAGTGAAAGCTTTACTTCTTCTTTTCTAATCTAGATTCCTTTTAATTCTTTTTCTTCTCTGATTGCTGTAGCTAGGACTTCCAGAACTATGGTGAATAATAGTCGGGAAGGTGGGCATCCTTGTCTTGTTCCTGATGTTAAGGGGAATGCTTTCAGTTTTTCACCATTGAGAATAAGGTATGCTGTAGGCTTATCACATATGGCCTTTATTATGTTGAAGTAGGTTCCTTCTATGCCCATGTTTTGAAGAATTTTAATCATAAATGGGTGCTGAATTTTGTCAAAGTCTTTTTCTGCATCTATTGAGATTATCATATGTTTTATCTTTCAACTTTTTAATATGATGTATCACATTGATTGATTTGCATATATTGAAAAATCCTTGCATCCCTGCAATAAACCCAACTTGTGTTGCTGAATTCTGTTTGCTAAAATTTTGTTGAGGATTTTTGCATCTATGTTCAACTGTTATATTGGCCTGCAGTTTTCCTTTTTTGTGTTGTCCTTGGTTTTGGTATCAAGGTGATGGTGCCCTCGTAGAATGAGTTTGAAAGTGTTTCTTCCCTTGCAATTTTCTGAAAGAGTTTTAGAAGGATAGGCATTAGCTCTTCTCTAAATGTTTGATAGAATTCTCCTGTGAAGCCATCTGGTCCTGGCCTTTTGTTTTTTGAGAGATTTTTTAAAATCACAACTTCAATTTCAGTGCTTGTAATTGGGTTATTCATAATTTCTATTTCTTCCTGGTTCAGTTTTGGAAGATTGAACTTTTCTTTTTTTTTTTTCTTTTTTTATTTATTTATTTATTTATTTATTTTTAATTTTAAAATCTTTAATTCTTACATGCGTTCCCAAACATGAACCCCCCTCCCACCTCCCTCCCCACAACATCTCTCTGGGTCATCCCCATGCACCTGCCCCAAGCAAGCTGCACCCTACGTCAGACATGGACTGGCGATTCAATTCTTACATGACAGTATACATGTTAGAATTCCCATTCTCCCAAATCATCCCATCCTCTCCCTCTCCCTCTGAGTCCAAAAGTCCGTTATACACATCTGTGTCTTTTTTCCTGTCTTGCATACAGGGTCGTCATTGCCATCTTCCTAAATTCCATATATATGTGTTAGTATACTGTATTGGTGTTTTTCTTTCTGGCTTACTTCACTCTGTATAATTGGCTCCAGTTTCATCCATCTCATCAGAACTGATTCAAATGAATTCTTTTTAATGGCTGAGTAATACTCCATTGTGTATATGTACCACAGCTTTCTTATCCATTCATCTGCTGATGGACATCTAGGTTGTTTCCATGTCCTGGCTATTATAAACAGTGCTGCGATGAACATTGGGGTACATGTGTCTCTTTCAATTCTGGTTTCCTCCGTGTGTATGCCCAGAAGTGGGATTGCTGGGTCATAAGGTAGTTCTATTTGCAATTTTTTAAAGGAATCTCCACACTGTTCTCCATAGTGGCTGTACTAGTTTGCATTCCCACCAACAGTGTAGGAGGGTTCCCTTTTCTCCACACCCTCTCCAGCATTTATTGCTTGCAGATTTTTGGATCGCAGCCATTCTGACTGGTGTGAAGTGGTACCTCATTGTGGTTTTGATTTGCATTTCTCTAATAATGAGTGATGTTGAGCATCTTTTCATGTGTTTGTTAGCCATCCGTATGTCTTCTTTGGAGAAATGTCTATTTAGTTCTTTGGCCCATTTTTTGATTGGGTCGTTTATTTTTCTGGAATTGAGCTGCATAAGTTGCTTGTATATTTTTGAGATTAGTTGTTTGTCAGTTGTTTCATTTGCTATTATTTTCTCCCATTCAGAAGGCTGTCTTTTCACCTTGCTTATATTTTCCTTTGTTGTACAGAAGCTTTTAATTTTAATTAGATCCCATTTGTTTATTTTTGCTTTTATTTCCAGAATTCTGGGAGGTGGATCATAGAGGATCCTGCTGTGATTTATGTCTGAGAGTGTTTTGCCTATGTTCTCCTCTAGGAGTTTTATAGTTTCTGATCTTACATTTAGATCTTTAATCCATTTTGAGTTTATTTTTGTGTGCGGTGTTAGAAAGTGATCTAGTTTCATTCTTTTACAAGTGGTTGACCAGTTTTCCCAGCACCACTTGTTAAAGAGATTGTCTTTACTCCATTGTATATTCTTGCCTCCTTTGTCAAAGATAAGGTGTCCATATGTGTGTGGATTTATCTCTGGGCTTTCTATTTTGTTCCATTGATCTATATGTCTGTCTTTGTGCCAGTACCATACTGTCTTGATGACTGTGGCTTTGTAGTAGAGCCTGAAGTCAGGCAAGTTGATTCCTCCAGTTCCATTCTTCTTTCTCAGGATTGCTTTGGCTATTCGAGGTTTTTTGTGTTTCCATACAAATCTTGAAATTATTTGTTCTAGTTCTGTGAAAAATGTGGCTGGTAGCTTGACAGGGATTGCATTAAATTTGTAAATTGCTTTGGGTAGTATACTCATTTTCACTATATTGATTCTTCCGATCCATGAACATGGTATATTTCTCCATCTATTAGTGTCCTCTTTGATTTCTTTCATCAGTGTTTTATAGTTTTCTATATATAGGTCTTTAGTTTCTTTAGGTAGATATATTCCTAAGTATTTTATTCTTTCCGTTGCAATGGTGAATGGAATTGTTTCCTTAATTTCTTTTTCTACTTTCTCATTATTCGTGTATAGGAATGCAAGGGATTTCTGTGTGTTGATTTTATATCCTGCAACTTTACTATATTTCGTCTTTTATATTTTTTCCTACCTGTTTTTGAAGAGAATGATCTGCTTTTCTGGTTGCCTGATGTCCTCTGCCAGCCTACAGAAGTTGTTTTGTGAAGTTTGCTCGGCGTTGAAATGTTCTTTTGAGGAATTTGTGAGGGAGAAAGTGGTCTTGCCGTCCTATTCCTCCGCCATCTTTCCCTCTCGGCCTGAACTTTTCTAAGAATCTGTCCATTTCTTCCAGGTTATCCATTTCCTTGCCATACAGCTGTTCATAATAGGCTCTTATAATCCTCTGTATTTCTGCATTGTCTGTTGTAACCTCTCCTTTTTCATTTCTAATTTTGTTGGTTTGATTCTTCTCTTTTTCTTGATGAATCTGGCCAAAGGTTTGTCAATTTGCTTATCTTCTCAAAGAACCAGCTTTTAGTTTTATTAATCTTTACTATTGTTTCTTTCACTTCTTTTTCATTTTATTTCTTCTCGAATCTTTAGGATTTCTTTCCTCCTACTAATTTTGGGGTGTTTTTGTTCTTTCTCCAGTTGTTTTAGGTGTAAAGTTAGGTTGTCTATTCAATGTTTTCCTTGTTTCTTGAGGTAGGATAATATTGCTATAAACTTCCCTCTTAGAACTGCTTTTGCTGCATCCCATAGGTTTTGAGTTGTCCTGTTTTCATTGCCGTTTGTTTCTAAAAATGTTTTTATTTCCCTTTTGATTTCTTCCATAACCTGTTGGTCATTTAGAAGTGTATTGTTTAATCTCCACGTGTTTGTGTTTCTTAGACAGTTTTTTTCTTGTAATTAATACCTAGTCTTATAGCATTGTGGTTGGAAAAGATGCTTGATACAATTTCAAATTTCTTAAATTTCCTGAGGCTTGATCTGTGACCCAAAATGTATCTATGCTGGAGAATGTTCCATGTGCACTTGAGAAGAAAGTGTATTCTGCATTTGGATGGAATGTCCTGAATACATCAGTGAGATCCATCTCATCTAATAAGACTTATATTTCCTTATTCATTTTCTGTTTTGATGATCTGTCCATTGGCATGAATGGGTTGTTAAAGTCTCCTACTATTATTGTGTTACTATCAATTTCTCCTTTTATGTCTGTTAGTGTTTGTCTTATGTATTGAGAGGCTCCTATGTTGGGTGCATAGATATTTACAATTGTTATGTCTTCCTCTTGGATTGACCCCTTGATGATTATGTAATGTCCTTCAGTAATTGTGTTTTTCGTCTCTGTATGTTTATTCTTTAATTCTTCTAGGTCTTTGTTAATTGATTCTTGCATTTTCTCCATTTTGTTTTCAAGGTTTTTGATCATCTTTACTATCATTATTCTGAATTCTTTTTAAGGTAGTTTGCTTATTTCCTCTTCATTTATTTGGACTTCTGTGTTTCTAATTTGTTCCTTCATTTGCATAGTATTTCTCTGCCTTTTCATTATATGTATGTTTTTAACTTATTTTGTTTGAGGTCTCCTTTTCTGAGGTTTTAAGTTTGAATTATTTCTTCCTTTTGGTTTCTGCCCTCCTAAGATTGATCCAGCGGTTTGTGTAAGCTTCATATAGGGTGAGATTTCTGCTGAACTTTTTGTTTGTTTCTTTGTTTTTCCTCTGGTGGGCAAGGCCAAGTGGGGTGGTAATCCTGTCTGCTGATGATCCTGATTGCTGATGGTTTGTATTTTTGTTCTGTTTATTGTTTAGATGAGGCATCCTGCACAGGGTGCTACTGGTGGTTGGGTGATGCCAGGTCTTGTATTCAACTGGTGTGAGATCTCACTATTTGACACTTCCTAGGGTTAGTTCTCTGGTAGTCTAGAGTCTTGGAGTCAGTGCTCCAACTCCAAAGGCCCATGGCTTGATCTCTCTATCTTTTCTGCCCTCTGGTGTGGCCTCAATAACTTGATGGTTCCAAGTTTCCCGAAGATTTCTCTTGACTGAGTGCCTTTTCAGTATATCATGACCCAGCCATGCACAGAGGTACCTGCTGAGCTTGGGCCAGGTTGCCGTGCTCAGGCTCACCCGGCCTCTCTATGTTCATGAGCTGTGACACTGAATCTAGCTCGCTGCTGCCTTTACTGTCCATGAGGATGCGACCACATCTCCCCTCTTGAATACTCTCCCATTCCTTGCTTCCCTATTCAGTTCAGTTCAGTTCAGTCACTCAGTTGTGTCCGACTTCTTGCGACCCCATGAATCACAGCACGCCAGGCCTCCCTGTCCATCTCCAACTCCCGGAGTTCACTCAGACTCATGTCCATCGAGTCCGTGATGCCATCCAGCCATCTCATCCCTGGTTGTCCCCTTCTCCTACTGCCCCAATCCCTCCCAGCATCAGAGTCCTTTCCAATGAGTCAACTCTTCGCATGAGGTGGCCAAAGTACTGGAGTTTCAGCTTTAGCCTCATTCCCTCCAAAGAAATCCCAGGGTTGATCTCCTTCAGAATGGACTGGTTGGATCTCCTTGCAGTCCAAGGGACTCTCAAGAGTCTTCTCCAACACCACAGTTCAAAAGCATCAATTCTTCGGTGCTCAGCCTTCTTCACAGTCCAACTCTCACATCCATACATGACTACTGGAAAAAGCATAGCCTTGACTAGACGGACCTTTATTGGCAAAGTAATATCTCTGCTTTTGAATATGCTACCTAGGTTGGTCATAACTTTTCTTCCAAGGAGTAAGCGTCTTTTAATTTTATGGCTGCAATGACCATCTGCAGTAATTTTGGAGCACAAAAAAATAAAGTTTGACACTGTTTCCACTGTTTCCCCATCTATTTCCCATGAAGTGATGGGACCGGATGCCATGATCTTCGTTTTCTGAATGTTGAGCTTTCAGCCAACTTTTTCACTCTCCTCTTTCACTTTCATCAAGAGGCTTTTTAGTTCCTCTTCACTTTCTGCCATAAGGGTGGTGTCATCTACATATCTCAGGTTCTTGATATTTCTCCCAGAAAGCTTGATTCCAGCTTGTGTTTCTTCCAGTCCAGCGTTTCTCATGATGTACTCTGCATAGAAACTAAATAAGCAGAGTGACAATAGACAGCCTTGACGTACTCCTTTTCCTATTTGGAACCAGTCTGTTGTTCCATGTCCAGTTCTAACTGCTGCTTCCTGACCTGCATATAGAGGTCTCAAGAGGCAGGTCAGGTGGTCTGGTATTCCCATGTTTCTCAGAATTTTCCACAGTTTATTGTGATCCACACCGTTAAAGGCTTTGGCATAGTCAATAAAGCAGAAATAGATGGTTTTCTGGAATTCTCTTGCTTTTTCCATGATCCAGCAGATGTTGGCAATTTGATCTCTGGTTCCTCTGCCTTTTCTAAAACCAGCTTGAACATCTGGAAGTTCACGGTTCACATATTGCTGAAGCCTGGCTTGGAGAATTTTGAACATTACTTTACTAGCATGTGAGATGAGTGCAATTGTGTGGTAGTTTGAGCATTCTTTGGCATTGCCTTTCTTTGGGATTGGAATGAAAACTGACCTTTTCTAGTCCTGAGGCCACAGCTAAGTTTTCCAAATTTGCTGGCATATTGAGTGCAGCACTTTCACAGCATCATCTTTCAGGATTTGAAATAGCTCAATTGGAATTCCATCACCTCCACTAGCTTTGTTCATAGTGATACTTTCTAAGGCCCACTTGACTTCACATTCCAGGATGTCTGGCTCTAGATGAGTGATCACACCATCGTGATTACCTGGGTTGTGAAAATCTTTTTTGTACAATTCTTCTGTGTATTCTTGCCACCTCTTCTTAATATCTTCTGCTTCTGTTAGGTCCATACCATTTCTGTCCTTTATCAAGCCCATCTTTGCATGAAATGTTCCCTTGGTATCTAATTTTCCTGAAGAGATTTCTAGTCTTTCTGATTCTGTTGTTTTCCTCTATTTCTTTGCATTGATCACTGAAGAAGGCTTTCTTATCTCTTCTTGCTATTCTTTGGAACTATGCACTCAGATGCTTATATCAGTCCTTTTCTCCTTTGCTTTTTGCTTCTCTTCTTTTCACAGCTATTTGTAAGGCCTCCCCAGACAGCCATTTACTTTTTTGCATTTCTTTTCCATGGGGATGGTCTTGGTCCCTGTCTCCTGTACAGTGTCACGAACCTCATTCCATAGTTCATCAGGCACTCTATCTATCAGATCTAGGCCCTTAGATCTATTTCTCACTTCCACTGTATAATCATAAGGGATTCAATTTAGGTCATGCCTGAATGGTCTAGTGGTTTTCCCTACTTTCTTCAATTTAAGTCTGAATTTGGTAATAAGGAGTTCATGATCTGAGCCACAGTCAGCTCCTGGTCTTGTTTTTGTTGACTGTATAGAGCTTCTCCATCTTTGGCTGCAAAGAATATAATCAATCTGATTTCAGTGTTGACCATCTGGTGATGTCCATATGTAGAGTCTTCTCTTGTGTTGTTGGAAGAGGGTGTTTGCTATGACCAGTGCATTTTCTTGGCAAAACTCTATTAGTCTTTGCCCTGCTTCATTCTGTATTCCAAGGCCAAATTTGCTTGGTACTCCAGGTGTTTCTTGACTTCCTACTTTTGCATTCCAGTCCCCTATAATGAAAAGGACATCTTTCTTGGGTGTTAGTTCTAAATGGTCTTGTAGGTCTTCATAGAACCGTTCAACTTCAGCTCTTCAGCGTTACTGGTTGGGGTATAGAGTTGGATTACCGTGATATTGAATGGTTTGCCTTGGAAACGAAGAGAGATCATTCTGTCGGTTTTGAGATTGCATCCAAGTACTGCATTTCAGACTCCTTTGTTGACCATGATGGCTACTCCATTTCTTCTGAGGGATTCCTGCCCGCAGTAGTAGATATAATGGTCACCTGAGTTAAATTCACTCATTCCAGTCCATTTTAGCTTGCTGATTCCTAGAATGTCGACATTCACTCTTGCCATCTCTTGTTTGACCACTTCCAATTTGCTCTGATTCATGGACCTGACATTTCAGGTTCCTATGCAATATTGCTCTTTACAGCATCGGACCTTGCTTCTATCACCAGTCACATCCACAGCTGGGTATTGTTTTTGCTTTGGCTTCATCCCTTCATTCTTTCTGGAGTTATTTCTCCACTGGTCTCCAGTAGCATATTGGACACCCACTGACCTGGGGAGTTTCTCTTTCAGTATCCTATCATTTTGCCCTTTCATACTGTTCATGGGGTTCTCAAGGCAAGAATACTGAAGTGGTTTGCCATTCCCTTCTCCAGTGGACCACATTCTGTCAGACCTCTCCACCATGAGCCACCCATCTTGGGTTGGCCCGCGGTCATGGCTTAGTTTCATTGAGTTAGACAAAATAGGAATTCCTTTTCAATGAGTAGCACAAAATACAAGAACATATCTAAATCACATATTACATACAGATGACTGGGTGAAAAAATGAAACGACAAGGAGGACCAATGACTTTTTACTTTTGTTTATTTCAGCAAACTCTAGGATAGTTTCCCACCATTTTATAATGTACATAACTTTATGCTTTATATCCCTTCAAGATTATCATTTATTTGGGGCTCCTTATCTGTGCTCCCTCTATCTGTCTCAGTAGCTTTTAGTCTTTTGTCTCCTGCTCCCCTCTGGTGACTCCCAGAACATCACACTCTACTGGTTTCCTTGCTGGCTCCTTGCTCAACTGGGTTCCAAACACTGTAATGCTTTGGCAATGGGTCCTATGTATTCTGCTCTGCTGTGTTAGATTGCAAAAGTGGCATTGATTCTCAGTAGATCTTACCATCAAGAGCTGGAATATATTGGGTTTCAAGCCCAGACCTCAAGAGGCATTGTGTATTTCTATCCTCTTATTTGAGATCCCTGCACCATCGCCACGGAGAAGGTGATGGCACCCTACTCCAGTAATCTTGCCTGGAAAATCCCATGGACAGAGGAGCCTGGTAGGCTGCGGTTCATGGGGTCGCGAAGAGTTGGACATGACTGAACAACTTCCCTTTCACTTTTCACTTTCATGCACTGGAGAAGGAAATGGCAACCCACTCCATTGTTCTTGCCTGGAGAATCCCAGGGACGGGGGAGCCTGGTGGGCTGCCGTCTATGGGGTCACACAGAGTCAGACATGACTGAAGTGACTTAGCAGCAGCACTATCACCAAATGAACAAGCCCAGGGTGGCCTGGAGGGTGAGAAGGATGGAGCAGAGATGAGCCACCAATCCTGAACTGATCTAGCAGCTGACTGTGGAAGCGTGGGTGCCACCCGGCTGAGATTGGATGAGCCTGAGTCAGATAAGAACAGCTTAGCTGATCCTGGCAAAAACCACTAGCTCCTGAATTGTGAGTTCAATAACTGCTAGCCGTTTTAGCTGACTTGGGGTGACTCAGTAAACAGCAATAGCTAACACATATAGGTTTATTTCCCTCTACCATCACCTGTCACATTGGGCTTCCCTGGTGGCTCACTGGGTAAAGAATTCAGCTGCAATGCAGTAGACACAAGAGACGTGCCTTCGATCCCTGGCTTGGAAGATCTCCCTGGAGGAGGTCATGGCAACCCAGGCCAGTATTCTTGCCCAGAGAATCCCATGGGCAGCGGTGCCTGGCAGGTTCATGGGGTTGCAGAGAGTCTGACATGACTGAGAAACTGAGTACTCATGCATCATCTGTCACAGGCTGTTATTTTTTGTTTGTTTGTGGTTTACTTATGATTTGGTTGTTTCCCTGCAAATGTAGGAGAGTTACCTGATTTGCTTTGTTTTCTGATGCATCTGAAACACTTACTGACTCAACTGGCACATGCATGGGGCTCAGTGAATGGCTGTTAAATAAATGAACACAAGACTAGATGAGTAAATATTAATATATAGATGTTCCAAAAGCACCTAGTTAAAAATGAATATTCCTGCCAGTTACAGTAGGGATAACTTTTAAGCTCTCTAGAATTCCTCAGTAACCTTTATGCATATTGTTAACGTATATTTCCTATTTTTGTTTTCAATTATTTTTCCATCATTGCTACTTACCTATTTTTCCATGTTGCTAACATTCTTAAATGATAGATATTTATCATATTTAAATATCTTTGATAAAGTTTTCTTCACTTAAAAGAAATTCAGTCACAATGATGTATCCACTTTTAAATATTTCTTTTAATTCCTTTATTCCATTAAAAATACAATATAGTAAGTCCTCTACATACGAACCATCAAGTTTTGAATTTTCAAAGGTGTGAATATGTGTTCCATTAATGTTAGACATGAATGAAGTTGCAGCTTGCCCTCCATCTCCTATTGCTGATGATTCTTCAGCTACCATCTTCCACCTCCTCTCCTTCCTCCAATCAGTAAATCTTCTTGCCCATTCACTTGATGCCAACCCCTGTATACTAGCTGTTGTACTGTACTTTTTGAGGTAATGTACTGTAACATTTAACATGTTTTATTTTATTATTATTTTCTAGGTATCATTTGTGTGAAAGTTATTACAAACCTATTGTAGTACAATACTATGCAGTATAGTTTGTTATGTTAGTTAGGTACCTAGGCTCACTTTGTTGGACTTATGAACAAATTGGACTTCAGAATGTGCTCTTAGAATGGAACCCATTCATATGTAGGGGACTTACTGTAATCATAAGATGGTATTAAGACATGAATAAAAATCAAAATCTCAGCTAACTATTCTCATTTAGAGAAAATATATTCAACACCAATATCTGACATGGCCTCTGAGCCTTGTAAGTTGCTAGAGTTGGTCTGTAATTGGTTCTGACCTTCCTGGTGGCCTTACATACCCCTTTCTTCCTGTAAAGAAGGTGAACTGGGGGAGATGTTCCCATGGTGACTAAATCCTTGCAAGCTTAGTCCCACATTTCATGTATCTCATGCCCACAATCTGAGAGAGAAGTGATGCCATCTTGCCTACTACCTGGCAGTAAATTCACTTCCCACTCCTGTGTGGCAGGTGGCTCCCAAACAGTAGGCTGGCGGAGCTGGGCTTCCTTTCATGCTGTCAAGGAGCAGCAGCCTCCTGCTGGTTGATGGCCACAGCCTCCCCATCATACTGAGAGTCCCTCCTACTTTTAATTCCTCTAGCCACGGATCTTTCAGGGATTTGCTCCTGTTGTGAGTGAGGCTGTTGCAGTTGGTCTGCTCATCCCAGGGAAATGGAGCTCCATCTGTGTGAGGCATCTGCCTGCATTCTGCCATCTGACTTGCCTTAGACCAAATGCCCAGACTTCCCTTAGGGAAAGCAGGAAAGAAGCCCATAGCTCACCTCAGTCTTCAACGGCACCTGAGTCTACATTTGTCTTTCAATTCAGTGCTTCTGAAACTTCAATGTGCCTACAAATAATGTGGGATACTTGTCAAAATGCAGATTCTAATCCATAAATTCAGAGGCTGGCCTGAGATCCTTCCTTTGAAATAAGCTTCTGGGTGATGCTGATGCTGCCGGTCTAAGGATAAGGTTCCTTTTGAGTAGCAAGGCTTTAATCAGCACATTAGGCTAGTTTGTCTCCTATCTCTGGGCTCCCATGATACCTGAACTGAAATTTCATCAGAGTAATTGGTAGTGTTTTCCTGGAATTCCAACTAGCTATACACCTATCACTTGAAATGGGCTAACTCATTGCCTTAAGCATCAGTACCTCAAGTACTAAAAAAATATAAACTAGGCTAAACTGATGAAGAGGAACAGAAACAAAATGCAACATAGTGTACTTAGAAACTAGCAGATAGACTTATTAACATATAATGACTATCATTAAAAATTCTACAAATTACAAGGGCTGGAAAAGATGTAGAGAAAAGAAAACCCTTCCTACCCTATTGGTGGGAATATAAGTTGATGCAGCCATTATGGAAAATGGTATGAAAGTTCTTCAGAAAATTAAAAATACAGTTACTATTACAAGCCAGCAATCCCACTTTGGGGCATATAACCAGACAAAACTCTAATTCAAAAAGATACGTGCACCCTTATGTTCATAGCAGCACTATTCACAATAGCCAAGACATGGAATACTACTACTCAGTCACTAAAAAACAATGAAATGATGCCATTTGCAGCAACATGGATACAACAGAGATGATCATAGTAAATGAAGTAATTCAGAAAGATAAAGACAAATATTAATATCATATGATATTACTCTATGTGGAATCTAATATATGACACAAATGAACCGATCTGTGAAACAGAAACAGAATCACAGACATAAGGGACTGGTGCTTGCCAAGGGGGAGAGGGTTGAGGGCGAGATGGAGTGGGAGGTTGGGGTTAGTAGATGCAAACTATTATATGCATAATGGGTAAACAACAGGTCTTACTGTATAGTATAGAGAACACTATTCAGTATCCTATGATAAACCCATAATGGAAAATAATATTTAAAAAGAATTCATATGTATAACTGACTCACTTTGCTGCATAGAAAAAAAATTGAGACAACATTACAAATAAATCATACATCAATTAAAGAAATATAGATTGGCTAACAGATCAACCCTTATCTCTTTTATTTTATTTCTGATTTAGTACTTTGTGCTTGTCAGAGCTTCCAGTAAGGGAATTAAGTGAAAGAGAGAGAATTAATTCCATTACATCCAATTCATTTCAACTTAAAAAACAATTATTTAACCAGGAGCATTGGAGATACCAAGAAAAACAGGCACAACCTATTTCAAGAGCTTTCTAACATCACTAGGTGAACAGTACAGTATGCTAAGTGCTATAGGCACTATAGGAAAGAATTTTAGGCTCTTGCTACTCCAAACGTAGTTCCTGTACCAGCAGTATCCATATCACTGGGGAACTTGCAAGGAATAGCAATTCTTGGACCCCACCCCAGAACTACACAATCACAGTCTGACGGTAGGCCAGGAATCTGTTTTAACGAGTCATCTAGGTAACTGTGATGTATAGTAAAGTTTGAGGATCACTGGGATAAAATATGCTACTATTATTTATAATCAAAGAAATGTAAGTCATAGAGTTTTAGAGCAATGCTAATTGACACAAATATGAGTCATACACAGAACTTCATTTTTTGTAACCTATTGTTGCCTTTCAGTTGCTCAGTCAGGTCTGACTCTTTGTGGCCCCATGGACTGCAGCACACCAGGTTTCTCTGTCCTTCACCATCTCAAGGAGCTTGCTCAAACTCATGTCCATTGCGTCAGTGATGCCCTCCAACCATCTTGTACGCTGTCATCCACTTGTCCTCCAGCCTTCAATCTTTCACAGCATCAGGGTCTTTTCTAAAGAGTCAGTGCTTCATATCAGATGGCCAAAGTATTGGAACTTCTGCTTCTGCTCATTTATTATTTATTTTTTAAATTGAATTATAGTTGATTTGCAATGTTGCCTTACTTTTCGGTGTACAGCACTGTGATTCAATTTCATATATGTATATGTGTATATGTATAAATAATTTATATGTAACATACATATATACACACATAAATATATGTGCATATATATTACATATATATGCATATGTTCTTTTTCAGACTCATTTCCCTTATAGATTATTACAAGATATTAAATATAGTTCCCTGTGCTATACAGTAGGTCCTTATTGTTTATCTATTTTATGTATACCAGTATATATCTGTTAATGTCAAAGTCCTGATTTATCCCTCCTCCTGTTATTGAGTCCAAGCTCCCTCTGCTTACTGCACGAGAGGCCAGTGAAACTGAGAGATGAAGTGTTGAGGCCAGGAATATGACTTTATGCGGAAAGCCAGCCAACAGAGAAAATGGAAGACTAATGTCTCAAAGTAACCATCTTGTCCGGGTCTGGATGCCAGGTTCTTTTATAGAGTCAGAGAGCGAAACAGTGAAGAACTAAAGTCAAAAGGCAGAACAGAGAGGAATAGGGAGTGAGGAAGTAAAGTAAAAAGGGTCTTGAACCTTGCAAAATATCTCCTCCAGAAGGGTCAACCTTTGGAAGGGGTGTGTTAATCTCTTCTTTTAGTTGTAACTGTTCATAGGTGAGCATGGTCAGATTACCTTTCTATGAGCTGAACAAAGGCTCTTTAGTTTACAGTTAGGCAGAGGGGCAGGATCCACTGAGGCAGGTTATTATGTATGATTACAATAACAATTGTATATTGTGTATTATATTTTCTCACCCTAGTTATTTAATTGTATATTGTCACCCTGCTTATTTAACTTATATGCAGAGTACATTCATGTGAAATGCTGGGCTGGATGAAGCACAGCCAGAACCAAGATTGCCAGGAGAAATATCAATAACCTTAAATATGCAGATGACACTACCGTTATAGCAGAAAGTGAAGAACTAAAGAGCCTCTTGATGAAGGTGAAAGAGGAGAGTGAAAAAGTTGGCTTAAAACTCAACATTCAAAAAACTAAGATCATGGCATCCAGTACCATCACTTCATGGCAAATAGATGGGGAAACAATGGAAACAGTGAGAGTTTTTCTGGCGGGGTTCCAAAATCACTGCAGGTGGTGACTGCAGCCATGAAATTAAAAATTGCTTGCTCCTTGGAAGAAAAGTTATGACCAATCTAGACAGCATATTAAAAAGCAGAGACATTACTTTGCCGACAAAGGTCCTTCTAGTCAAAGCTATGGTTTTTCCAGTAGTCATGTATGGATGTGAGAGTTGGACCATAAAGAAAGCTGAGTGCAGAAAAATTGATGCGTTTGCACTGTGGTGTTGGAGAAGACTCTTGAGAGTCCCTTGGACTGCAAGGCAATCCAACCTGTCCATCCTAAAGGAAATCAGTCCTGAATATTCATTGGAAGGACTGATGCTGAAGCTGAAACTCCAGTACTTTGGCCACCTGATATGAACAAACTGACTCACTGGCAAAGATCCTGATGCTGGGAAAGATCAAAGGCTGGAGGAGAAGGGGACGATAGAGGTTGAGATGGTTGGATGGCATCACCAACTTGATGCACATGAGTTTGAGCAAGCTCCGGGATTTGGTGATGGACAGGGAATCCTGGAGTGCTGTAGTCCATGGGGTTGCAGAGAGTCAGAGCAACTAAACTGAGCTGAACGGAACTGATTTCCACTGTAGTCCCTGGACCAGCAGCACTGGAATCACCTAGCAATTGAATCAGACTCTGCATCTTAACAAAATCTCCAGGTAATCTGTATGTACTGTGCAACTTCATAAATATTGTCTTTGAACGTGCTGAAGTCCTTGTTAGGAAAGCATCACTCATCTTCCTGCATGGACCCTTCTGCTGAACCCTTCTAGTCTAAGCTCTGGGAGTATGTTGGCATTGAGGAAGTGGTGATATTGAAGAGGGAAATGCTGCATTCCAGCAGGTATTGCATGATCACAGGTATAGCCTGAGGAATCCCTAGAAATCCCCGAACACCCAAATTCACACGTGCAAAACTCTGTAACCTGCCTCAGCTGATTCTTGCCATTTGCCCAAGAGTAAAGGGAAATGGAACCACTGTATTGAGTACGAACTGTTTTTGAACAGAAAAACTCATCGCATAGTTCATGGGAAGAAATGATATGGGTGATCTTGGAAAGGAAAGAATATGGCTGAGTTTTGGAAAACTCAGTGAGAGAAGAAATCAGTTATGCAGCTGCCTACAGGAAAAACAAATCTCATGATGAACATGAATTTATTAATCAAAGTAAGTGAAAGAAGCTATCTCAGTCCCTGCATTTTTGGAGGAAGGAAAAAAGAAAGTGGTACTGCCAGACACCAGATGATGACCTAAAAGGGACAATGAGAACCTGCAGGCAATTTTCTCCTTTAGTGTAGTAAGTGTTACTAGTTCAGTCCTGTCCAACTCTTTGCACCCCGTGGACTGTAGCCTACCAGGCTCCTCTGTCCATGGAATTCTTCATGCAAGAATACTGGAGTGGGTTGCCATTCCCTTCTCCAACTTTCTTCTTTATCCTGACCCAAACTCATGGGATACAGCACTGCTCTCTGTATTTAGGAAGCCTTTGCTAAAAGATTCAGTCAAAGTCTCAGTGTCTGGAGTATAATCCTAAGACGAGTTAGCATCTCAGAATGGTCCTGTTATTGGTACCAAATGAGGCAGTGAAGGCAGAAGCGGTTATTCTTGAGGGATGGGGTACAAAAACAAGGAGTTTTAGGATTTATTCATAAAAGCACATCTCAGCTCTTCTTTTTATGCCCAAACAATGTTCACTGGGAAATGCTAGCAGAATGTTTGGGAATCGTGCTTCTCGGAATCTGGATGAACATAAACCTACCACCTCAGGGCTGAGCATACAGACATGAGTTCAGCTTCAGCTGCGTCTCTGTGAACACCTCAGTTCAGAACAGACACATTTCGGGGAATTAGTAAATGCAAGGGTTTGCTTTTTACTGTGTGTTCAAACTATGGGTAGCAAAACCCTTTTAAAACCCCTGGAGCCTGGTTTTAAAGTTGCCCCGGGCATATATTAAAAAAGTTTTGCTGTTGTTCTAGGCAATGCCTTTTTAGGAAACAAGCGATTCTTGCTATTACTGCCTCACATTCCCAAAGCTCCAGCTCTCTTTATGCAGCAGAAGTCAAATTGAGTTATTTCTCATTTTTTCTCCCTTAAAGGATCCAAATTTCTATACAACTAAACTGTACAGAACAACATCCTCTATACATGCTGGTTACACTGGAAAAAAAAACAAACAAAATGATGAGAAATCAAAAACACAATTTCAATTATACCCACTGAGACCAATTTTAGCCTCAGACAGGCAGGCATATTTATCGGTCACGTAGAAGTCACCATGTTTAGAATGCAGCTCTGTGATTCTTCACACACTAAATAATCTCACCAAGGGTTTCTATGAGTGAGATGAATAAAGGCCTCCCTGAAAGATCTATGGGCCAAATGTCTATGGGGCTTGGAGGCTGGGGTTTATTTAGACTGTATTTAGCCCTGGGAGAATCCAGATCACCAGCTGGAATGATCACCCCAAAGTCTTTCTTCATAAGGTAGACTTAACTGGGACTCTAGAACAGGCTGTAGGACATTCCTGGTCAACTCACCCATGCTTCACACCCTTGCTGTGTCTATGGATACAGGTTTCAAACACCACCTGTCACTTTAGACCCTCACTCAGAATGTCCCCTCCAGACACCAACACACACAGACATAGCAATTCACATGGGTCCTGGAGACTGGAGGGGCTTCAAGCTTCGCCTCCTTCATGAGTCTGAGTTTGTCATTTTTTAAAATTCCCCACTCCCAGGGACACTTGAAATTTTCGTCTGCCTGATATCAGACTGAGCTCTATTTTCTAGACCCTGCACTTCCTTTTGTCATTAAGAGACTATATTTATGTTGTAAAAAGCAGCACATAGTCCTAGTTGACAAGAAACTCCTTTCTTAAAGAGATGAAGTAAAAATGACAGAATAATAGAACTCAATGGTTAAAAGGCACAGTTGGGTCTAATGTAAGAATCCCCATAAACTGCCAACCATCCAACAGATAAATGAATCTGCTACACAACTTGTTGGAAGGATCAATATAAATCAGTATGCACAGCAGTACACTTTTCTCAGAGGACCTGGCCTTCAGTAAATGGGGAAACATCCTCCTAAAAGGCCAACAGCATCGAGTGGAGAGAGATCTCCCCCTAGAGTGACATGTCACAATCACAGAGGATGCTGTTTCATGCTGGAATCCTCCTTCTCAGCTCTACAATAGGCCCCTGGGGTGAGGTCCCACAAGAGTTCTTCCAAGAAGGTGGGCTGAAACAAAATATCTTTCTAGTCTCCCTATTCTCAGCAGAATGAGTCACAGCCTGCAAGTCTGTTGTGCATTTCTGGGGGTCTGACTTTGTGGGATCAGTATGAGAAGATAAGAGTAGGTACCAGTAGCATAAATGTCTATAGAGGAGATGTCCTTCACTATGGAGGAAACAGAAAGGAGGCACCAATTTGGAACCAGAAGATGTGAGATGCAGGCCTGCATCTGCTGGCTGACCTGAGCGTCATCTCATACACCTCTGAGCCTCGATTTCCCACCCGTAGAGGAGGTGTGTGACCCACCTCCAAGTCAATAGTACGGACTGCAGTAGGGAGTGCTTACTGAGACACTGCGACAGCTGTGCATGCGTGCACGCACGCTTCGTCATGTCTGACTCTTTGTGACTCCACAGACTAGAGCCTGCCAGGCTCTTTTGCCCATGGAATTTTCCAGGCAAGAATACTGGAATTGGTTGCTAGTTCTTACTCCAGGGGATATTCCTGACCCAGGGATCAAACCTGCATCTCTTGTGCCTCCCGCAGTGGCAGGCAGATTCTTTACCACTGAGTCATGGAGGAAGCCCAACTATAGCTGTAGAGCAGACGAGGACTCGTGACGGCTATACACAGAACTATTCTTTGCTATTAGTGGTCAGTAAGGCAACCTAGCCCTCTTCTCCCAGATCAAAGCCCTGAGACCCAGCCATCAGGCGATGAAGCTATAACTCTTGAGCAGATTCCGCTGCCTTTTGAGGATGTAGATCATGAACGCAGGGAGTCAGTCTTGATTCTGTCATCACCATTCAGAACATCCAAGAGCCTAAACTGGTCATCACACCGATATGCACAAGTAAAAGAAATAAAGAAGATCAGAGGGAAATGGAGAGGAGTCAGTCTAAACCTGGGCCTGTGACAGAAAGCAAGCATCCTGATGGTAAAATAGCAGCATTTTCTTACCAAACGGTAAGTTCATATAGAGGGACACAGATAGACTTAGGTAAAATCCATAGGTGCGAGAAAAGTTTTTCAAAAGGCAGATTCTCCATTATAAAATATAATGCTACATTTAATGAAAAAAGAAGTATAATCTAAATTAATAAATCATTTGTAAATAACACAAAAGCAAAAAGAAAGGAAGAAGACTTTAGTGTTGGACAATGTATGAACATTTTTATCCTAAATCTTTATTACAGCTTGGCAAGGAGAATGCCACTGTCTCTAAGACGAGGACACTGAGGCACATGGAGACTGGAGACATGGGAAGCAGAAAGAGGATCCAAAGGGAAGACTGCCTCTGGAGCCTATGTTGTCCTAACAGCCACATCACTGGCATCAACCCTTTGTTATCCTTAGCATGCAGTGGTGGTTTAGTCACTAAGTCACGTCCTGCGACCTCATGGAGGTATATAGCCCGCCAGGGGTTTCCCAGGAAAGCATACTGGAGTGGGTGGCCATTTCCTTCTCCAGGGGATCTTCCAGAACCAGGGATTGAACCCAGATCTCCTGCACTGCAGGCAGATTCTTTCCTGATTGAGCCACCAGGGAATCCTCTCAGCATGCAGGGCACAGTGCAATAAGTACCAGACAGAGTAAACGGCATACAGTTCAGTTCAGTAGCTCAGTCGTGTCCGACTATTTGCGACCCCATGAATCGCAGCACGCCAGGCCTCCCTGTCCATCTCCAACACCTGGAGATCACTCAGACTCACGTCCATCAAGTCAGTGATGCCATCCAGCCATCTCATCCTCTGTCGTCCCCTTCTCCTCCTGCCCCCAATCCCTCCCAGCATCAGAGTCTTTTCCAATGAGTCAACTCTTCGCATGAGGTGGCCAAAGTACCGGACTTTCAGCTTTAGCATCATTCCTTCCAAAGAAATCCCAGGGCTGATCTCCTTCAGAATGGACTGGTTGGATCTCCTTGCAGTCCAAGGGACTCTCAAGAGTCTTCTCCAACACCACAGTTCAACAGCATCAATTCTTGGCGCTCAGCCTTCTTCACAGTCCAACTCTCACATCCATACATGACCACTGGAAAAACCATAGCCTTGACTAGACGGACCTTTGGTGGCAAAGTAATGTCTCTGCTTTTGAATATGCTATCTAGGTTGGTCATAAATTTCTTCCAAGGAGTAAGCGTCTTTTAATTTCATGGCTGCAGTCACCATCTGCAGTGATTTTGGAGCCCAAAAAAATAAACAGAGAGTAAGAATTGGGAGAGATTCAGTCTTTTCTGACTTGGAAAAGTTTTTATAGACATGATGGTATTCAAGCAGGGCCTGAAAGAAGGCAGCTAGACTGAATGACCAACTAGAGACTCAGTAAGATGAGGACTGCTCTTTGAGTCAGGACTTGAGGAAATATCCACCTGTCTCAGAGCCAGTGAGATGGGTGACCTTGTGTAGGGATTGTTCATAAAGGGCATGCTGTAGGGCTCCCCTTCCACAGGTAACA
Source organism: Capra hircus (assembly GCF_001704415.2). Classification (NCBI taxonomy): domain Eukaryota; kingdom Metazoa; phylum Chordata; class Mammalia; order Artiodactyla; family Bovidae; genus Capra; species Capra hircus. The sequence continues at coordinate 8,888,725 of NC_030829.1, read as the reverse complement.
CTCCAGCCCAGCAAGCTCTGCCCCACATTAAAAGAGGATGCTGGCATCCTCAACAAGACTCAGCCCACAGAACCTGGGCATCTGACAAAGGAGAGCCTGGGAGGAGGTATCAGCCTGGCCGATCCTCGGTCCCTGCCTCCAGGAACGTGGTACAGACCTGCCTCAATTCCACCACAGGGCTCCCATGCAGACTGGGCTACAAAAGCCTGCCTGGCATCCCTCCAGCCCCTAGAACATGACATAATCATATCAGAGCCTCTGTGGTCGGATGAGAAGGTCCTTTGCAGAAAGTAAATCATGATGCTTGTGGGAAATTTATGTCTAATGGACAGGCTGTTGTTTAAAGAGAACCATGCTATAATAAATATGCATTAGTTCCATTAAATGATGTGCAGAGGTGGAAAAAGCCCTATAGATGTAGCTGTCGATTCTGTTCATGCTACACAATCGACCTACCTAATGTTGATGCTGAACGGACTTTAACGGGTGAACTGTGCCCCTCATTTTTAACTTTCCTCCAGCCCAACATGTTGTTTACTTCTCAAATGTTTCTACAAACATCAGAACACTATAGATCATTCTGTTATTTCAGTTGAATCTCAATTGTCCACTGCAATAATGACTGTGTGTCACAAAACACACCAAAATTCTCAAATTACTCCCAACCTGATTTTGAAAAGTCACAGCTTAGAAATAAAAATTTTCAAACTTAGTGTTTGAAGTTCATTCCCTTCTTCCCTTTCTTTTTCTCTTTATTTATATATTTTATAAACTTGCCACAAATTAGGCCTGAGCAGTAGAGGGGAGGAGAGGCAAAAATCTGTAACTGGGGAAGCTTGAAAAAACTTGACTGAGTAATCTTGGGCATGTTAATTAAACTCCCTGGGTGGAAGTCACTGCATATGTCAAGTGTGAGAACTAGAATAATATACCTGTGCCTTAGACCAAGGATTTTTCTAGGAATAAAATAAGACTGTGCTTCTAAACACGTACTCCTTAAACTCCTAAACTTAAAGAATCAAAGGGATGTAAAACATGATGCATAGGAGAAAAGCACACAAATTATATGAAGATAAGATGCCGCAAGCACAGAGCATACATCAAAACACAATGAGGAACAATACGGATTGCTATTAAACACAGTAAATGAGCTATGTATATTTATTTGTTTTCAATAATATTTAAAGAAATAATAGCAGAGGAACTTAACAGGACACGCCAACAAAGCCAAAAGGAAAAGGAGAAATGACAATAGTAAAGAAGAAATTTGCCAAAATTTGAGGAAGTTGGAAAGGAAATGGACGATCGGTACTCAATTAACAGAATGAAGGAAGGTGTATGAGAAGCACCTGCTGAAAGGAAAGAGCAAAACAAGTGTTAGTTCTGAGGCAGATGTAGAACGTGGAGGATCCAGGTCACAGGGAGGGTCGAATGAGACATGCACCCGAACACAGCTGAAATCTGTCAAGTGAATACTGAGGTTTCCACCCACCCCATCACTTTGACAAGAAGCTTCCTCACTACAAGGATAAAATAGCTCCATAGTAAACATCTCCCTCTTGCCTGGAAAATCCCATGGACGGAGGGGCCTGTTAGGCTGCAGTCCATGGGGTCACTAAGAGTCGGACACGACTGAGCAACTTCACTTTCACTTTTCACTTTCATGCATTGGAGAAGGAAATGACTACCCACTCCAGTGTTCTTGGCCTGGAGAATCCCAGGGACGGGGAGCCTAGTGGGCTGGTGTCTATGGGGTCGCACAGAGTCAAACACGACGGAAGCGACTTAGTAGCAGCAGCAAACATCTCCAGACAATGATGTTGACTGATAAGTCTCCAGTGAAAAGCTTTCTCTGCTGCTGCTGCTGCTAAATCACTTCAGTCCTGTCTGACTGTGCGACCCCATAGACGGCAGCCCACCAGGCTCCTCCATCCGTGGGATTTTCCAGGCAAGAACACTGGAGTGGATTGCCATTGCCTTCTCCATTTCTCTGAGGCAGATCACCTTAAACTGAAACCACAAAGTGTATGTCATGTGCCTGTAAACAGAGTTCTGAGTGAGCTTTTTTATGCCTCCTTCTTAGAAATAAAATGGGGAGCCAAAGAGCATCAACAATTGAATACAGTGTTCAACATTAAAAAAAGAACAGAAACCAAACCAAATATAAAAATAGAAACCTGAAAGACACAGGGAAACATAGAGAGCGAGAATTACGTAAGTAAAACACATTTAAAAGAAAGACTATTATAGCCCATGAAAAATAAGAGAAGCTATTATGAGAGCAGAACGCTCTAAAGTAAGTAATTTATAAAATAAAAAAATCTCATAGATGTTGAAAATCTTAAACAAGGAGCCTTTTTTAAACATACAATGCTTTGAATCCCAAAAGTGAAAGGGCACTTCCAAATAACAAAATTTTAAAAAGGAGAGAGACTGAAAAGAAAAGATATGATAAGAAAATGCAGGGATAAAGAGAATAGAAACAGAATAATTAAAATAAAATTATAAGAGAATCATTATTACATTATTGAAGAAATAATACAATAAAATTTTCCAGTATTGAAGGATAGGAATTAGCAGGAAAGAAATAGAAAGAATTGAGATTCCAAGACAACAACAACAAAAAACACATCACACACACACACACACACACACACACACACACACACACTACTGCATATCAATGACGCTGCAGAGCAGTGAGCCTGAAAAGAAGCTCTTAAAAGATTTTAAAGCTGAAAAGTTAGGTTGCATGTAATATAGCAGGATCTGAAATGGCACAGGGTTTTTCAACAGCTGCACAGGAAACTAAGAAAGAATGCAGCATCATTGTCGGAATTCTGATTTTCAACTTAGAATTCATATTCAGCCAAATTGCTCAACAGTGTAAGGAATAGAAGCTCAAACAAACAACAGCCCCTTCTAAAAGAAACTACTGGAAGCTAGGGGCTACCAGAAATGAGTGTGCCACCTTAGACAGACATGGATGCAGGGTATCCAACAAGACTCATGAAAGGGAATCAGTATCTCCTAGAAGGAGAGCAAGAGGATGTTCTCTGATAAGACTCAGAGCTCATCCCAAGAGTCAGTGTTTGACAGATCTACTGAACAATTTATGAGAGAAGCAATTTATAAGAGATATGTAGTTAAATCACTGAATGAAGTAAATTAGATAAATGTTAATTCTAAAAATTTTAAACTATAAACAGAATAAAAAAGAATCACTCAATTGGCAGAAGACATCATTTATGTAGAAATAATAAAACACTGTGATTGGGAGAATGAGAGGGGAGAAATTAGAGTGGGGGTACCTGTAGGCAAAATAAATTCATAGAAGCCATCACAGGAAGGTGATGAACTTGATAAATAAAAAAGCCCAATGCAGGGAATGCCCTGATCGTCCAGTGGCTAAGACTCCATGCTCCCCATTAGGGAGCCCGGCTTCAACCTGGTCAGGGAACTAGATCCCAACTAGATCCCCACTAAAAGATCCTGAATGCTGCAACTAAGACCTAGCACAGCCAAATAATTAACTAAAAATAAAATATTTTTTAAAAGCTCAACACAGTCACAGTTTTTAGAAATATGGAGCTACAAATCAGGAAAGAAATCAAAAAGCACTAACAATGTAACCCTCTGAGGAGAAGGATTGAAAAATAGGGAAAATTTTTTCACATTAAGCCTTTTGGAGCCATTTTATTTTAATTAATATTAAAATTACTTGTGTAATTTGATAAAGAAAAATAATTGAAATGTTTCATTAGAGTTAGGTTCAATTTGTGACTGACTCAGTAATTGGGATGTTGGACAATTAACTTCACTGTGGTTCAATGCCCTTATCTATGAAATAACCCCTGCATCAAGGACAATAACCCCTGCATGAAGGAGTTGTGACCGAGGCTGTCTATGAAAATATGCAAAAAGTGTCGGAAGAGACCTGGCACTCTGTAAATGTTCAGACAAACAAAAAAACTTCACATTATTTCATCTTCCCTTACTCCTCCTCCTTTTTTATTTTACCTGAATGAAAAGCCTTCATTGAACAACACAAGCTTAATCAGGCTCATAGGTGCATAGCCCTGAACCCTATCTCAGTCTACCCCTCAGAAGCTATTTGTAGAATAGATAGCTATTTTCACCCTGAGAGCTTTGCTGTGTACTGGGTCTACTTAATGCAATAAAAAGAAACGGTGACAGAGTAAGAGGCAAAAAGAAAACATTAAGACATCAAATATCTTCCACAGGTTATAAATTATCTCATAAGGAAAGTAATTTTCCAAAGGTCAGCGCTGTAACGTACATTCTGTCAACAAATTCCACAATGCAGAAGTTATATTAGGTGCTACAGTAGCTATTTCTGAAAAGAAATACACAAAAATGACTAAAAAGAGTAAAGAGACCACTTAACATTTAATAATGTTGTTTTTGAGTATTTTCAAGACCACAATAGAATATGGGCTCATTGTCCTTCTTCCAAAGTACGTGGGTGCTTCGTGGTGCAGGAAGGAATGAAAGGGAAGATTCCAAAGAAATCTTTTAGACTGTTATAACGAGAGAAGTGAAGAGCATGTTTATGCTGCCCACACTCTCTTCTTTCTATATATTTAGGTTCCGTTTAAGCAGTGTCAGCCTCCTAATGCTGCCTGGCAAAGACCCACTCGAACCCCTGGAGGAGGCCCGGGGGGAGGCATCTCACTGTCACAGGAGTCCTGATCAGGGTCCTATTTCACACTGAATGACACAGGTATGAGAATAGCACAGGTCCCCGGAGAACGGTGCTATGTTTGTCTCTGCCACAAACACAGTACGTCTTCTCTGCAGCTCATGCAACACATCATTTGTGATTCCTCTTCTCTTAGAGCCCACTGATGTTAACCCTGGTTTGGGAGGCAAAAGTCTGAAGTTAATGGCTCTCTATCACCCCCAGTCCCTAAACGCTGTCAAGTGAAGGCTAATGCTTGGTGACAAAGCTCATGCTTTGTCCACTGCTGCTTCCATGCACCATATTCTGGGCCTTTCTTTAACATACTCTCGTGCTAACAAAAATTCCTGCTTGATGTCAGAAGGAGCTGCTGCTGTCACTGTACCAGCGTAGGGATAGTTTCTTCTGAAATGCTCAGAGCATTCGAAACTAACTTCTTTTTAAAGCTTTGGAAAGTTCCAGGCATTTTCTTTGGAATACACATACACAGTTCCCCATATCTCCTGACTGCCTCTGTGAAGACTGTAGCACCATCATCCCCCAGGGAAGAAAGGTACTTGGGGTTATTTTTAGCTTCATTCAAAGCAAAAAGTTTCAGGACCCTGGAGAGAGACTCAAGTTTCCAGGAGCAGCTAGTCTGTTTGGCAAAATTTTTCAGAGTATTATTCGAAGAAGTGGCCAAAAGTGGAGGTCAAAACAGCAGCAAAGCCCTCTCTCCCCACAAAGTGTGGTATATATGCACAAATGCATATGCCATGCTATATCCTACTGTGCATACTGACTCTTGTTTGCCATACCTTAAGCACCTATTGTGCGCCAGGCTCTTTGCTCTAATCCGCATGACAACACAGTAAGCTTGTTGTATTATTAACACTCCTGTTTTCTGAGACAGGTTGGTATGCTTTAGGCCATAGGGCTTAATACATGGCAGTATGTGTTGAAACTCAGGCAAGCCTGGATTCTATGTCTTTTCATTCTGATGTTTTGACAACTAGCAGCCTCGCTGACCTGGAGGGACTATCTCCTTGGGACGAGCCAATTAACAGAGCCAGTAAAGGACTGTGTCCCCACGTGATCCCTGGATAGAGTGGCATGCCCCCTCCTTTTGGGAACTGTGAGTAACAAACCATCTTTTCAATGGCAATCATCTTCTGACCTGTTGGCCTCACAATACTGAAATAAAAATAAAACCTACATTTAAAAATGAGGCCCAGGGACTTTCTCTGGCGGTCCAGTGGTTAAGAATCCACCTGGCAATGCAAGGAACATGGGTTCGATCCCTGGTCCAGAAACTAAGATCCCACACGCCACGGAGCAACTAAGCCCGTGAGCCACAACTACTGAGCCCATGCTCTGCAGCCTTTGTGCCAGAATGATCCCAAATGATGCAAAAAAGATCCTACGTTCTGCAACTAAGACCTGATGCAGCCAAATAAACAAATATTAAAAAACCCACAATCCCCAAATCCAAAGTTCAGCAATTGATCACGTCACTGGTTTTGCTACAGAATTATTATTTGTTCAGCAGTCTACCCACTTGGGTCTGGACTAGAGGGAGGCATGCAAAATACCCAGGGGACCCAATGTCAGGAAGCATCACACTCAGGTCCACTCAAATGCTGGCCCCACAGGACACAGCACAATCCCAGGCGGGAATGGCTTATCTCCCTTTGGTCTCAGCCCTAATGTCCATATCCTGGGGCAACAGAGATGAAAGACCCAGATTCTGCCCTCCGTCTTCTGGAGGAGGGAGGCAAGAAAATTGACAAGTATAAATAAAGCAGTGTAGCAGCCGCTGTGCTATGGGTTTGCACTGATGCGGTGGGAGAACCAAGGAGGGGGCCCTGACTCATGGGTATATAGGAGAGAGGAGTGCACTCCTCTTAGCAAAAGAACCCCCTGAAAAGAAATTCCAGGCAAAGCTTCCAATACTACTAGGGTTGAGGGTGCAGAAGCACTAACATACATGCAAATAAAGTGTTCTCTATTAGCAATGGGATTTTCATTTCCAAAATCCGTAAGAAAATGTAATTAAATTATCTCCCACCCCCTTCTGTGATCTTTCAAACTTTTACAAAATGTCTTTTACAAAGCAATATTTCATTTGGACTTTGAGGGATATCAAAATTGTCCTGATTTGGATGATAAATTATATGATTTTCTCATCTGTGAATGATTTCAAGAACACTGAAGAATGAACCAAACTAGCACAGCATAACATAGAATACTTCTAATAGAACTTCTGAAAGTCTTCAGTGTCATTTCATCAACTCCCTCAGCTGGCAAATGTGGATATGAAGGCCCCAGGAACTTAAATAATTCATAAATCATCATTAATTGAAGAGTTTAGAATTAAATGAAGATTTCTCAGCTGCAAGTTGTCCCATGCTTGAAAACCTTCCTATGAAACCTCTGAACTATCTGTGTTCTTTCAAGTCCATGGACACCTTATTACAGCTTCACTGATGCTAAAGACAAAAATGAAATACCCATACTCAGTGGCCAATGGCTTATTTCCAATTACAATTAACATCAGAAGCAGATTCAATAGTAAAAAGAAAAAACTCTCCATATCTCATAATAGATGAGAAAATTTTTATGTGTAAAAACCATTTGTTATCCTTTTCTTTATTTTCCCATCTCTTTCTCCTTCCCTTTTTGATCTTTATCCTTCCTATCTAAAATTTTAATAATATCTTTCTGATAGTTCCCTTTCTCCAGAAGACAGCTATAGGATCTATTTGTCATGGATCCACAACTTTAAGTTTTGAATTACTCTGTTGAAGTCCTAGCAGCTGGAAACCTCTCTCACCTGATTTTGAAGATGGACACCTCAAGCTTTCAACACATCCACAATTACAGAAACAATTTAGCATGGAATTTCCCCCAGCAGCAACTCAGAGGACACCTCAGGTGGCATGAAAGAAATTAGACTGTCAGATTGCAGTGTCCCTGGGTCAAGTTGACCTCCAAATGGTCAAAGCACTGAACACAGAATGCCAGAAGCCAACAACACAGAGTTGGAAAGTGTAATAAACAGATGGAGGAAAAATGCAGAAGATGGTGGAGGAATAGGACGGGGAGACCACGTTCTCCCCCACAAATTCATCAAAAGAACATTTAAACGCTGAGTAAATTCCACAAAACAACTTCTGAATGCTGGCAGAGGACATCAGGCACCCAGAAAAGCAGCCTATTGTCTTCAAAAAGGGGTAGGAAAAAATATAAAAGACAAAAAAATGAGACAAAAGAGGTAAGGATGGAGCTCTGTCCCAGGAAGGGAGTCTTAAAAAGAGAGAAGTTTCCAAACAGCAGGAAACACTCTCATGGCCGAGTCTGTGGAGAGCCTTGGAAGCACAGAGGGCAACATTACAGGGAGGAAAAATAAATAAATAATTAAAACCCACAGATTACGAGCCCAACGGTAAGTCCCCCAGCGGAGAAGCAGCGCAGACGCCTGCATCCGCCACCAGCAAGCGGGGGCTGGGCAGGGAGGCGGGGCTGCAGTGCTTAGAGTAAGGATCCGGCCCGAATGCCCCCAGGGTAATCAGAGAGAACTAATTTGGGATGGCGAACCAGACTGTGGGATAGCTACCACACGAAAGCTCTAACATAAGACACCACCAGGATCGCACACAGAACAAAGGACAGAACAGAATTAGCCAGCTGCAGACCATCCCCCTCTGGTGACAGACAGCCAGAGCCCAAAGGGCCAGAAGCGGGAAATCGCAGCCCAGAGAGGCATTATCTACCAAACTGCAAGCAGGCTTCTTTGCTAACTGAGACTTCTCGGGGCTCTGGACAGTCACCATCCGCCTGAGAAGGGGCGCCAGTGTAACACCCAGGAAACTGGGCAGCAGGGACGGGGGAGGCGACAAGTCACAGCGACCACGCTCGCCAAACACCCGAGCTACTCGGACCTGGGAAGGGCACAAACACAGACCCAACCGAGTCTGCACCTCTGAAGACTACCTGAGTGCCTGAGCCTGGGCAGCTTAGACCTGGGAGGTGCATGCAGCTCAGGGTGGCCTCAGACGGTTCCCGGTGGAGCAACCTAGAGCCTGAGCTGTGTGCACCGTGAGTGGGGGCAGGCCCAGTGTGGCTGAGACACTGCAAGCACACACCAGTGTTATTTGTTTGCAGCGTCCCTCCCTCCCCAAAATGCGAGGAACAAGTGAGCCTAAAAAAAGTGTCCACCACCAGCCCCCCTTGTGTTAGGGTAGGAATCAGACACTGAAGAGACCAGCAAACAGGAGAAGCTAAAACAGAGGGAACTGCCTTGGAAGTGACAGGTGCAATAGATTAAAACCCTGTAGTTAGTACCGACTACATAGGAAGGGGCCTATAGATCTTGAGAAATATAAGCTGGACCAAGGAACTATCTGAAAATGAACTGACCCCACACTGCCCACAACACCACCAGAGAAAGTCCTAGATATATCTTTACTATTTTTATGATCATTCTTTTATTTTTAACTTTTTAAAATTGTTAAGTCCTCTATTACTCTTTTAATTTTCATTTTTATAACCCACTATTACTTTTCAAAAAAAGACCCTATTTTTAAAGCAAATTTCATATATATATATTAATAATTTTTGTGACTTTGTTTCTTTTCTTCTTCTTCTTTTCTTTAATATTGTATTTTTGAAAATCCAACCTCTAGATTTTTAATCTTTGCTTTTTGGTATTTGTTATCAATTATGTACCTTTAAAAACCCAATCTTCAGAACCCATTTTTACCTGGGAGCGAGATTACTGGCTTGACTGCTCTCTCCTCCTTTCGACTTTCCTTTTTCTCCACCAGGTTGCCTCTGTCTTCTCCCTCCCTCCTCTCTTCTCTGCCCAACTCTGTGAATCTTTGTGTGTTCCAGAAAGTGGAGAACACTTAGGGAACTGGTTACTGGCTGGATCTGTCTGTCTCTTTTTCATTCCCCCCTTTTATCCTCCTGGCCACCTCTGTCTCTTTCCTCCCTCTTCTCTTCTCTGTATAACTCCGTGAACATCTCTAAGAGGTCCAGACTGTGGAGCGCACACAAGGAAGTGATTACTGGCTGCTTGCTCTCTCCTCTTTTGATTCCACCTCATCTCATTCGGGTCACCCCTAACTCCCTCCTCCCTCTTCTCTTCTCCATGTAACTCTGTGAACCTCTCCGGGTGTCACCCACTGTGGAGAAACTTTTCATCTTTAACCTAGATATTTTATCAACGGTGCTGTATAGAAGGAGAAGACTTGAGGCTACTGTAAAAATAAGACTGAAAACCAGAAGCAGGAGGCTTAAATCCAAATCCTGAGAACACCAGAGAACTCCTGACTCCAGGGAACATTAATCAAAAGGAGCATAGTAAATGCCTCCATACCTACACTGAAACCAAGCACCACTCAAGGGCCAACAAGTTCCAGAGCAAGACATACCACACAAATTCTCCAGCAACACAGGAACACAGCCTTGAGCTTCAATATACAGGCTGCCCAAAGTTACTCCAAAACGATTGACATCTCATAACTCACTTCTGGACACTTTATTGCCCTCCAGAGAGAAGAAATCCAGCTCCACCCACCAGAACATCAACACAAGCTTCCCTAACCAAGAAACCTTGACAAGCCACTGATACAACCCCATCCACAGCGAGGAAACTCCATAATAAAGAGAACTCCACAAACTGCCAGAATACAGAAAGGTCACCCCAAATGCAGCAATATAAACAAGAGGAAGAGACAGAGGAATACCCAGCAGGTAAAAGAACAGGATAAACGCCCACCAAACCAAACAAAAGAGGAAGACATAGGGAATCTACGTGATAAAGAATTCGGAATAATGATAGAAAATGATCCAAAATCTTGAAATCAAAATGGAATCATGGATAAATAGCCTGGAGACAAGGATTGAGAAGATGCAAGAAAGGTTTAAAAAGGACCTAGAAGAAATAAAAAAGAGTCAATATATAATTAATAATGCAATAAATGAGATAAGAAACACTCTGGAGGCAACAAATAGTAGAATAATGGAGACAGAAGATAGGATTAGTAAAATAGAAGATAGAATGGTAGAAATAAATGAATCAGAGAAGAAAAAAGAAAAACGAATTAAAAGAAATGAGGTCAATCTCAGAGACCTCCAGGAGAATATTAAATGCTCCAACATTCAAATCATAGGAGTTCCAGAAGAAGAAAAAAAGAAAGATCATGAGAAAATACTTGAGGAGATAATAGTTGAAAACTTCCCTAAAATGGGGAGGGAAATAATCACCCAAGGCCAAGAAACCCAGAGAGTCCCAAACAGGATAAACCCAAGGTGAAACACCCCCAAGACACATATTAATCAAATTAACAAAGATCAAACACAAGGAACAAATATTAAAAGCAGCAAGGGAAAAACAACAAATAACACACAAGGGGATTCCCATAAGGATAACTGCAGATCTTTCAATCGAAACTCTTCAGGCCAGGAGGGAACGGCAAGACATCCTTAAAGTGATGAAAGAAAATAACCTACAGCCCAGATTACTGTACCCAGCAAGGATCTCATTCAAATATGAAGGAGAAATCAAAAGCTTTACAGACAAGCAAAAGCTGAGAGAAATTAGCACCACCAAACCAGCTCTCCAACAAATCCTAAAGGATTTTCTCTAGACAGGAAACACAAAAAGGGTGTATAAACCTGAACCCAAAACAATAAAGTAAATGGCAATGGGATTATACTTATAAATAATTACCTTAAACATAAATGTGTTGAATGCCCCAACCAAAAGACAAAGATTGAGTGAATGGATACAAAAACAAGACCCCTATATATGCTGCCTACAAGAGACCCACCTCAAAACAAGGGACACATACAGACTGAAAGTGAAGGGCTGGGAAAAGATATTCCATGCAAATAGAGATCAAAAGAAAGCAGGAGTAGCAATACTCATATCAGATAAAATAGACTTTAAAACAAAGGCTATGAAAAGAGAAAAGAAGGCCACTACATAATGATCAAAGGAACAATCCAAGAAGAAGATATAACAATTATAAATATATATGCACCCAACATAGGAGCACCGCAATTTGTAAGACAAATGCTAACAAGTATGAAAGGGAAATTAACAATAACACAATAATAGTGGGAGACTTTAACACCCCACTCACACTTATGGATAGATCAACTGAACAGCAAATTAACAAAGAAACACAAACTTTAAATGATACAATAGACCAGTTAGACCGAATTGATATCTATAGGACATTTCACCCAAAAACAATGAATTTTACTTTTTTCTCAAGTGCACACGGAACCTTCTCCAGGATAGATCACATCCTGGGACATAAAGCTAGCCTTGGTAAATTCAAAAAAATTGAAATCATTCCAAGCATCTTTTCTGACCATAATGCAGTAAGATTAGATCTCAATTACAAGAGGAAAACTATTAAGAATTCCAACATATGGAGGCTGAACAACACGCTTCTAAATAACCAACAAATCACAGAAGAAATCAAAAAAGAAATAAAAATATGCATAGAAATGAATGAAAATGAAAACACAACAACACAAAACCTGTGGGACACTGTAAAAGCAGTGCTAAGGGGAAAGTTCATAGCAATCCAGGCATACCTCAAGAAACAAGAAAAAAGTCAAATAAATAACCTAACTCTACACCTAAAACAACTAGAAAAGGAAGAAATGGAGAACCCCAGGGTTAGTAGAAGGAAAGAAATCTTAAAAATTAGGGCAGAAATAAATGCAAACTAAACAAAAGAGACCATAGCAAAAATCAACAAAACCAAAAGCTGGTTCTTTGAAAGGATAAATAAAAGTGACAAACCATTAGCCAGACTCATCAAGAAACAAAGGGAGAAAAATCAAATCAATGAAATTAGAAATGAAAATGGAGAGATCACAACAGACAACACAGAAATACAAAGGATCATAAGAGACTACTATCAGCAGTTATATGCCAATAAAATGGACAACGTGGAAGAAATGGACAAATTCTTAGAAAAGTACAACTTTCCAAAACTGAACCAGGAAGAAATAGAAAATCTTAACAAACCCATCACAAGCACAGAAATTGAAACTGTAATCAGAAATCTTCCAGGAAACAAAAGCCCAGGTTCAGATGGCTTCACAGCAGAATTCTACCAAAAATTTCGAGAAGAGCTAACACCTATACTACTCAAACTCTTCCAGAATATTGCAGAGGAAGGTAAACTTTCAAATTCATTCTATGAGGCCACCATCACCCTAATACCAAAACCTGACAAAGATGCCACAAGAAAAGAATATCACTGATGAACATAGATGCAAAAATCCTTAACAAAATTCTGGCAATCAGAATCCAACAACACATTAAAAAGATCATACACCATGACCAAGTGGGCTTTATCCCAGAGATGCAAGGATTCTTCAATATCCGCAAATCAATCAATGTAATTCACCACATTAACAAATTGAAAAATAAAAGCCATATGATTATCTCAATAGATGCAGAGAAAGCCTTTGACAAAATTCAACATCCATTTATGATAAAAAACTCTCCAGAAAGCAGGAATAGAAGGAACATACCTCAACATAATAAAAGCTATATATGACAAACCCACAGCAAACATTATCCTCAATGGTGAAAAATTCAAAGCACTTCCCCTAAAGTCAGGAACAAGACAAAGGTGCCCACTTTCACCACTGCTATTCAACATAGTTCTGGAAGTTTTGGCCACAGCAATCAGAGCAGAAAAAGAAATAAATGGAATCCAAATTGGAAAAGAAGAAGCAAAACCCACTGTTTGCAGATGACATGATCCTCTACATAGAAAACCCTAAAGACTCTACCAGAAAATTACTAGAGCTAATCAATGAATATAGTATAGTTGCAGGATATAAAATCAACAGAATTAGGATATAAAATCAACAGATACAGAAATCCCTTGCATTCCTATACACTAATAATGAGAAAATAGAAAGAGAAATTAAGGAAATAATTTCATTCACCATTGCAACAAAAAGAATAAAATACTTAGGAATATATCTACCTAAAGAAACTAAAGACCTATATATAGAAAACTATAAAACAGTAATTAAAGAAATCAAAGAGGACACTAATAGATGGAGAAATATACCATGTTCATGTATTGGAAGAATCAATATAGTGAAAATGAGTGTACTACCCAAAGCAATTTATAGATTCAATGTAATCCCTATCAAGCTACCAACCCTATTTTTCACAGAGCTTGAACAAATAATTTCACAATTTGTATGGAAATACAAAAAACCTTGAATAGCCAAAGCAATCTTGAGAAAGAAGAATGGAACTGGAGGAATCAACCTGCTTGACTTCAGGCTCTACTACCAAGCCACAGTCATCAAGACAGTATGGTACTGGCACAAAGACAGAAATATAAATCAATGGAACAAAATAGAAAGCCCAGAGATAAATCCACACACATATGGACACCTTATCTTCAACAAAGGAGGCAAGAATATACAATGGATTAAAGACAATCTCTTTAACAAGTGGTGCTGGGAAAACTGGTCAACCACTTGTAAAAGAATGAAACTAGAACACTTTATAACACCATTCACAAAAATAAACTCAAAATGGATTAAAGATCTAAATGTAAGACCAGAAACTATAAATCTCCTGGAGGAGAACATAGGCAAAACACTCTCAGACATAAATCACAGCAGGATCCTCTATGACCCACCTCCCAGAATACTAAAAATAAAAGCAAAAATAAAAAAATGTGACCGAATTAAAATTAAAAGCTTCTGCACAACAAAGGAAAGTATAAGCAAGGTGAAAAGACAGCCTTCAGAATGGTAGAAAATAATAGCAAATGAAGCAACTGACAAACAACTCATCTCAAAAATATACAAGCAACTTCTGCAGCTCAATTCCAGAAAAATAAACGATCTAATCAAAAAATGGGCCAAAGATCTAAATAGACACTTCTCCAAAGAAGACATACGGATGGCTAACAAACACATGAAAAGATGCTCAACATCTCTCATTATTAGAGAAATGCAAATCAAAACCACAATGAGGTACCATTTCACACCAGTCAGAATGGCTGCAATTCAAAGTCTCCAAGCAATAAATGCCGGAGAGGGTGTGGAGAAAAGGGAATCCTCTTACACTGTTGGTGGGAATGCAAACTAGTACAGCCACTATGGAGAACAGTGTGGAGATTCCTTAAAAAACTGGAAATAGAACTACCTTATGACCCAGCAATCCCACTGCTGGGCATACACACCAAAGAAACCAGAATTGAAAGAGACATGTGTACCCCAATGTTCATTGCAGCACTGTTTATAATAGCCTAGACATGGAAGCAACTTAGATGTCCATCAGCAGACGAATGGATAAGAAAGCTGTGGTACATATACACTATGGAACATTACTCAGCCATTAAAAAGAATACTTTTAAATCAGTTCTAATGAGGTGGATGAAACTGGAGCCTATTATATAGAGTGAAGTAAGCCAGAAAGAAAAACACCAATACAGTATACTAATGCATATATATGGAATTTAGAAAGATGGTAACGATAAGCCTGTATGCATGAAAGCAAAAGAGACACAGATGTATATAACAGTCTTTTGGATTCTGTGGGAGAGGGAGAGGGTGGGATGATTTGGGAGAATGACATTGAAACATGTATAATATCATATATGAAATGAATCACCAGTCCAGGTTTGATGCATGATACTGGATGCTTGGGGCTGGTGCACTGAGATGACCCAGAGGGATGATACAGGGAGGGAGGAGGGTGGGGGGTTTCAGGATGGGGAACACGTGTATACCTTTGGCAGATTCATGTTGATGTATGGCAAAACCAATACAATATTGTAAAGTAATTAACCTCCAATTAAAATAAATAAATGTATATTTAAAAATAAATAAATCAACAGAATGAGAGCTATTACAAAGCCTGAGACTGAGAGTGAACGTGAAGTTTGTGGCTGGCTGTCTTCATATCACTCTGCTATGAGGGTAATTCTCAGCAGCACCACATGCTTGTCAAGTATGTCTGAGTTCTGGTCTGGTACTGTTTCTTAGGGCTTCCCTAGTGGCTCTAGCAGTAAAGAACCTGCCTGCCAATGCAGGAGACATAAGCGATGTGCATTCGATCCTTGGGTCAGAAAGATCCCCTGGAGAAAGAAATGGCAACCCACTCCAGTATTCTTGCCTGGAGAATCCCATGGACAGAGGAGCCTGGCGAGCTACAGTCCATAGGGTCGGAAAGAGTCGAACATGACTAAAGCAACTTAGCACGCACACACTATTTCTTAGTGAACCAAGGAAACCTCGATCCTGGCCAGAAGATGTAGTTGAAATGGAGGAAAAATATAATCGCTGGGTTTTGAGGTGGGAGATACTCTGGAGAAGGGACAAGAGAGATTACAGAAATTCATAAATTATATTATGCGGGCCAAAATGCATGCACATATCTCCTGTGGATTGTGTGATCAAGTTCAAACATTAGGATGGACTAGAAGAAACCACATCAAGAAGGATAAACTGGCCAAACCAGAGGGCTGGATCAGAAAGCAAGGCAATATGATCTCTATCTACCCTTAGCCAGGACTGTGAGCAATGAACATACATTGATGCTAAGTAGTTGTTTGGACTGAATGTTTGTGTCCCCCTAGAATTCACATACTGAGGCTCTAAATCCCAATGTGAGGCTATTTGGAGATAGAACCTTGGGGCGGTAACTGGATTGAGGATGTAACAAGAAGACAGCCACCTGCAAGCCAGGAAGAGAGCCCTTACCAGAGACAGAATCATCCAGCACCTTGACCTGGGACTTCCAAGCCTCCCCAAAGAAAGTTAATTTGCACTGTGTCAGCCACCCTGCATGCGATATCTTGCTATGGCAGCCTGAGCAAACTAATAGAGCTTGATACCAAGAAGATACTGCTGTAACAAATATCTGAAATTGTGAAGGTGACTTAGGAACTGGTAATGGGTAGAGACTGATCATGTTTTGAGACCTGGGCTAGAAATATGAAAGCTAAAGGCAATTCTGGTCAGTTCTCAGATCAGAAAGGAGATCCTTGTAGTAAAGGATATGGCTAAAATATGTTCTGGTGTTTTGTGAAAGAGAGAATTTGTGAGTAATGAAATCAGATATTTAGCAGAGGAGCTTTCTAAGCAAAGTATTGAAGGGGTAGCCTGGCTCGTCCTTACTTCTTATAGTAAAATGCAAAAAAAGAGGAATGTAGATAGTACAGTTTAGCAAAAATGAACCAGAACTTGCAGATGTTGCAAAATTATTAGTTTATCTATAGCACACAAAAAAAGAAGGAAAGAAAGCTTTTTCTGAAGAGGACACTAAGGGGATGACTGAACAATCATTTATGAAAGAGATCATGGGTACCATTTGCAAATTTAAGCTGCCATCTCAGCAGAAGCCAGGAATAGAGATGGGATTATACAAGTGAAACACTACCATCTGGTAATCAAGTGGACAGAAAAAACAATTTTCAAAATTCTTTGGTTCTATAGGACTGAACCATACAGCTCTTCAGCTGTGAAAGTGTGTTGTCTGCACATGCACTAAGTCACTTCAATTGTGTCCAACACTTTCTGACCTTATGGACTACAGCCCGCCAGGCTCCTCTGTCCATGGGATTCTCCAGGCAAGAATACTGGAGTGGGTTGTCATGCCCTCCTCCAGGGGATCTTCCTGACCAGGGATCGAACCTGCATCTCTTATGTCTCCCGCACTGGCAGACAAGTTCTTTACCACCAGTGCCACCTGGGAAGCTCGAATGTGGGCTATGCTTTGAGAAAAGAAAAGGAAAGAATAATCCTGAAGGTGATTCAGAGATGACCAGGACTGCCTCCACTGTACTGGCTGCTGTCCAGAGCCTGGGGACAGGGCTGCTCCATCCTTGGGGGCTTACTGCCACCTGGCAGAGCTTTGAGGGATGGACCACCAATCAGGGGGTCTGAAGATGGGACCACAGCTCCCATGAGTCTAGAAGATGGGACCTACCCAGTGGGTCTGGAGGTCAGAGCATTGAAATAAGTGAGAATTATTCCTGAGCCTTAAAATGAGGTAGAATTTGCCTTGCTAGGTTTTGGACTTTCTTGGGACCTGTCGCCCTTGCTTTCCTATTTCTCCCAGTGGGATGAGAATGTCTAGACTATGCCTGTACCATTACTGTATTTCAGAAGCACATAACTTGTCTTGTTTGACAGATTCACAGCTGGAGCAGAATTTCGCCTCAGGGTGAATATACCTCCAGTCTCACTTATATCTAATCTAGATATATTTAGATTAGATTTTGGACCTCAGACTTTAGACTTGATGCTGGAAAATGAAAACTTTGGGGACTGTTGAAATGGAATGAATGTATTTTACATGAGAGAAAGACATGAATTTGGGGAAGGGGGCTAGGGGTGGGATGTTCTGGACTGAATATTTGTTTTCTACCACAGAGATTCATATATTGAAGCCTAACCTCCACTGTGATGGTATTTGAATGTAGGGCCTTTGGGTGGAAATCAGGTTTTGACCAGTACTGAGGGTGGGACCCTCATGATGTCATTAGAGGCCTTATACAAAGAGGAATAGAGAGAGCTCTTTCTCTCTCCCTCCATGGGCCTGCAGAGGAAAGACCATGTGGGGACATAGTGAGAAGGCAACCATATACAAACCAGGAGGAAAGCTAAACCAAAAACCAATCTGTTGACACCTTGACCTTGGACTTCCTAGCCCCCAGAAATGTAAAAGAACTAAAATGTGTTAAGGTGCCCAGTCTATGGTATTTTGTCATGATAGCCAAGAAGACCAAGACACTAGACATGTTGTTCAGTCGCTAAGTCATGTCCAACTCTTTGCGACCACATGGACTGCAGCACCCCAGGTTTCCCTGTCCTTTACTATCTCCTGGAGCTTGCTCAAACTCATGTTCATTGTGTTGGTGATGCTATCCAACCATCTCATCCTCTTCTCCTTTTGCCTTCAATCTTTCCCAGCATTAGGGTCTTTTCCAATGAGTTGACTCTGCACATGGACACTCTTCAGGTGGCCAGAGTACTGGAGCTTCAGCTTCAGCATCAGTCCTTCTGACGAATATTCAGGGTTGGTTACCTTTAGGATTGATTGGTTTGATCTCCGTGCAGTCCAAGGGACTCTCAAGAGTCTTCTCCAACACCACAGTTCAAGAGCATCAATTCTTTGGCAGGAGAGATGACTCTTTTTGAAATCAGTTTTGAAATAAGTAGGACAACCATGGTAATTCTTGGCACCCTGCAAGAGCAGTGTGCCCAAGACTGAAGCCAGTGGGTTTCTGAAGAAAGATCCACACTTTATAGAAAGGATCTACAGAAACTAGAGGAGAGCAAGGAAGTCTAGATCCTACACAGGGCTGGCTTACAGAGTCCTTGGGAATTTCTGGCAAGAAATTCTGATATTGGAGACCCAGAAAAAGTGTCCATTAGGTCAGTGCCCATTGGATTAGTGAGACTGGCAGTCTGTAGTCCACTTAGGTAGGAGGATGAAATTCTCAAGATGAATGTTTCCATGTCTGTCAGGCATAGAAAAACCACGGACTAGACCATCTCCAGAATTTATTGATTGTAGGGAATGAAAGCAATTAAAATGTATATTTTCTTTTGTTTCCTTTGCCCTGGGAGGGCCTAGATGAAGAGCATCCTGCAGCATTTTAGATTGCAGACGTACAGAGACTTTTTAGGAGGTTTACTGTATGGATCATATTTAAGAATGTGAAATAACTCAGAATGAAATTTTAGGAAAGGAGACTTGAAGGTAGATATGTGAAACTTAAGTACAAGGATCATATAAGAATAAAGTGTTGAATAAAGTGTTTGCTTATCTGTCTAAAGAACAGATTCATCACACCTCCTAGAGTCTTATCAGACCATGGGAAGAAGGTCAGGTACTCATTGTCCAGAAGGTTCCATTATGGTGCAATCAGTTTGTACCTCCACTTATCTCTACTCAGGTGTAAACCTGGAGAGTGAGCTCCTGCAGACGAGGGATGGGTGGACCAGTCTGACGGTTCTGGGAAAGGTCTTTCTTCATGACCACTAGCTGGTTTGGGTCCAGTCTTCAAGTTCATCTTACCAGTCTGCTCCCCAGCCTATGGACCCTGTTATTTGTGCAGATGTCCACACCTTGTTAGGATCTGTGGACTCTCCACACCATGAGGCTGGCCCTTCAGTCTCTGTACTACAGCTCTTGAGAAGGTCTCATCTTTAGCTCTTATCTGCAACCAGGTGTCCGCGATTCTCAAAACCACGCTCAAAAGTGGACTTTAAGAGGCAAGATGGCGGTGGCCACGCAGGGCCGCAGCCTGCTCTGGGTGGTGATCACTCTGGAAGCAGGCTCTGGAACTCTGGTGGCCGGATCCAGATGACCCCCTGACCTCTCACTGGCAGCTGGGGCCATGCTACGCGTCTCTGGGGTGGCTTTCCTGTGGCCACGGTGGGAACAGTTTCAGGAGCCCAAGGCTGAAGAGCGCGAATGTTACCCGAGCCTGGCAGCCGTGTGGGAGCTGCTATGAGTACAGCTGGTAGCAGGGGAGCAGAAGCGTCAGCTCTGCAACTCGTGGAAGAGCCCAGGGCCAGGATGCTCCAGAGGAGTGACAGCTGGTGGTGGCGGCAGGAGCAGAGGGAGGAGCCAGCGGAAGAGGAGTGCACGGCCCCGCTGCAGGCTGAGGCCAGGAGCGCCCGCAGTACCATGTGGACCCGAGGAGCCTGCAAGACTGGGAAAAGTAGCATTGCAAGCATCTCAAGGAGGAGAAACAAAGAAGGAGGACCCAGCTCCTGCACTGAGTTCTTGGCAATAAAACCTGCTGTCTGATTACCCCTCCCCTCCAAAAAAGGGCTTTAATTGCCACAACCTGGGCAGCTCTGTCTCGCTTCCCGTAATGGCTCTACCCGCATTCAAGGTCAGCATGTGTGTCAAATAGCCAGGCTGGACCATGTATGGGGAACACTCTTTCCTGGGATGTTTCAATAGGCAAGATCACATCTGCTCTTGTATTTCCCATCTTTCGCTGGAGTCTATTCAGAGCTGTTTGAATGTATGTGATATTCAACCTGATTTATCTTCTTTTGACTGCACTGAAAAATTATTTAGAAGATTTAACTTACTGAAGCCAGAGTATGAGATCACTAGAGGAAAATAAATGGTTTTATAAATTAGACAAATACAAGTGATTCTGTGGGTAAATATTTTTGTATATCTGGCTAAATATATGAGGAAAAGTAGTGATCTACTTGATTCTGCCTTCAGTGTTATTTCTGAGCATCTCTTCATTTAAAAAAAATTCAGATAAATTTCTGCCCTAATTTTGAACCTATGATGCTCATAGCAATTGCTCTTATTTAAAACAAAACAAAACACAAACATAGCCCCAAATAATAAAATGCTGGAAAGTATTAACACCCTGTGTGTCTATCCATTTCTTCCTCTTCATTGCCCCACTCCCGAGAGAGAGCTTTCACCTATTCTGCTCAAAGATGTTGTAACTGTTCATGCTTATTTATCCTTTAATTTATCCATTTTAGGACACTGTCTATTAACTTCCTGCTCAATAATCAATTTCACATTCTTATACCCATTCAATCTTGTCTTTCTTGTTCTCCCACCTCCTAATTTGTATGGTTCTATAAATATTTTAGTTTCCATTTCAGCTGTCTTTATAAAAATTTTAAAATACATCCAAACTTATCTTTCTTTTCATCAATGTGAACATCATATCTGGTGTAATCATATTATAAGATGATGCTATCGAGGCACCCCTCTTCCTCTTTCCTTGCCAGATACTGACAGCTCCCATTATGCTTTGTCATTGCCAAGGCAGCTGACACGTCACACCCGTACCTTAACTGTACATTCTGGGCTTAGTAGGTTGATTCACTCAAGTACTTGAAAACTATTAAAGATCTCTGAACTGAGTCACTGGCTGCTGGTACAATCAGATGAGTTCTTCCACTTTAAAGCTGTGGGACATTGGGTATAATCTAAGAACTTTCCAGACCTTTACTATTCCATTCAGAAGACTCTATCCCTGTATGACTATCTGAATTTAAATTAAAGGCAAATAAAATTTAGAATTCAGTCACATTAACCATATTTCAATGAACATAAACTTGAGCAAACTCCAGGAGATAGAGGACAGGGAAGCCTGGTGTGCTGCAGGGGGTCGCAAAGAGCTGGACATGACTTAGCGACTGAGTGAAAACGACCCCCATATTTCAGGTGTACAACAGCTGCACGTAGCTAGTGGCTACCATATCAGAGAGTACATATTTGGAAAACTTCCATCCTCATGGAAATGTCTATTTCTGCCTTGCTAGACGACGGGTTCTTAGTAGGTGAGATGAGGAAGATGAATCAGATGATTTCCAAACTGCCTCCTAACTCTAAACTTAAACAGTTTTGTCACTGAATGCAGTTTTTCCCAAAGTTGCTGAGGAAGCCCTCCCACAAAGTCAAGGCTGGTTTTCTAAAAAGTGGCAGAAAAAACAAGAGGTGTTTTCAGGGAAAGAGGGCTCAAGACAGAAGGAAAGAATTTAATCCCATCAGAGATCTTCTTCAGAATAAGGGAGTGGGGGGACTCACCAAGTGTTCAGGCTCAGTTTACAAGCTGCCTTTCCATCACTGTTATGTGTGTTCATGAAACTTGTTCATGGTTAGTCTAGCACATGCCATGGAATGTCTCATTTTTCCTGTTCAAAGCTCTCCCTTCACTTAGCCATTTTTTACTTTATTGTGTATTCAAACTTGTGTGCCTTAAAACAAATGAGAACCACATAACCCAGGAAGACTGAGACTTAGTGCCAGCAAAGTCAGAAATCAGAAATGATTTGCTTTTTGCTAGTTTCATGACACTAATCATTCTGGTGGCAACAGCACTGAAAGCAGAGAACTGATGTGTGCACGTAAATTCCACGCATATAAACAAAGGAGATTATGTGTGTAATTTGCCTGTTTCCGTGCCAAGTACCTGGAGATGCTGGCTAATTAGCTACATAGTGTTATATCCAGAGGACCAGTGTGCTCAGAGCAACAAGGATATCTTAGATCCCCTGTGTCAAGAGGCAGCCTCATTCTGGCGCAGTGTTTCCCTGGAACTATGAGCTCCCAGTCCTGTGGGAAGGTAAATGGGGGTGAGGGGGTGTGGGCAGGATGGAAGAGATGGCGAAAGAGAAGGACTTAAAATGATATCATAGAAGGATCTAAAATAGAGATGGGAGAAGATTATGGAAGCAAATGAGTAAACACTCTTTGTCACTATCATGAGGTTGTTGTTCAGTCACTAAGTTGTGTCTGTTTTGGGACCCCATAGACTGTAGTCCACCAAGCTCCTCTGTCCATGGGATTTCCCAGGCAAGAGAGAGAAGTTGCTGTTTCCAGTTGCCATACTGGAGAGAGTTGCCATTTCCTTCTCCAGGGCATCTTCCCAACCCAGGGATCAAACCCACCTCTCCTGCTTGGCAAGTGGTTCTTTACCACTGAGCCACCTGGGAAGCCCTCCCACTATTATAAAAACAGGAAAAACATCACTAGCAGATGGCAGGCACTCTTAAGTGAGGTCTCTGAAAGGATTCAAGTTTCTGATTCCATGCCTTACTGCCATTCTGTCATTCTATGCACCTAACATAGTGCCTGGGACATCTTAGGTGGCTAGTAAATACAGAATGGAATTGGTCCTACTGCATTGGTCTCATGGCATTCACAGAGTTTCAAGGCAGCATGGAGGTGTGTTGGCAATCAGGGAGTTCTGTAACCTTAGCATCAGACCTCACTGTGATGTCATTCTAGGGATACGGACCGATCTCAGCTCCTGCAGGGTCTCTGAGCTTCCTTTTCCATGAAATGGAGATCGTATTACATGTCAGCACATACAGAAACTTAACAGATATATTTTTTGGTTTTTGCATTTTCTTTTTTTAGCAATGCATACAAATCTCTGCAATCCTACACTCAGAAATTATTAAAATAATATGAATGAATTTATGAAATATGTCATCTTGAAGGCCTTGCCTTTGATAAGCATAAGATTGTTAAAGGCAATGAGGGTAATTTACTTGAAGAAGAAAGTCAGATTTATAGACTAAATGATTTTCAATGGCTTTTACCACGCTATGGGCTCCCCTGGTGGTTCAGTGGTAAAGAACCCACCTGCCATCTCCTTGCAGGAGATGTGGGTTCAATCCCTAGATCAGGAAGACCTTCTGAAAAAGGAAATGGCAACCCATTCCAGTATCCTTGCCTGGAAAATCCCATGGACAGAGGAGCCTTTTGGGCTACAGTCCATGGAGTCAAAAAAGAGTCAACACAGCTTACTAAACAACAACAACAATAGCCATGTACAGATTTTTATATAATTTTCCACTAGTCCTTCATCATATCCAAATCCTACCTTCTCTGCCAAGCCCTGGTCCCCAGCATCTGACCTTACCTTCTGGGTTCTGATTTGATTTCCTAGTGAGCCATCCCAGCAAGAGTTTGGGACAGAGAGAGATCAAGGCATGTATCCCTAGCTGTCTCCCCACCTCAGTGTCTCAGTTGTAGTAGGAACCCTGCACCTCTAGAATGACCTATGTCACATGGTCTCAAGTTCTCAGCTTCAGCTCTCACCACCCTTTCTTTCCCTGGGTCAGCAAGATCCCCTGGAGAAGGAAATGGCAACCCACTCCAGTACTCTTGCCTGGAAAATTCCATGGACTGAGGAGCCTGGTAGGCTACAGTCCTTGGGGTCACAAAGAGTCGGACACAACTGAATGACTTTATTAAGCACTTATGGGATCTCCGAAGTGCTCAGCTTAGAAACAGACCCATAGTCCACTTCTGTCTGTTCTCATTGCTAGGTCTGAATGGTGCCAAATAGTCTCTACCAGAAGTCAAAATGGATGGAAGCAAATTTCCATGTATGCAGAACTATTTTTATCCAATGAGTATCACAGGGCTGGGGGTGAAAGCAGTTCAATTCAGCATCAAAGGAGAAGCATCAGTGTGATGACCTGGTGAATCTAGTTTTAACCTTGTATCCAGGTCTAGTAAATTTTTTTGACCTTACTTTTGAACCCAGTCCCAATGTTGCTCCACAGTATAAGTCCACCCCTTCCTCTGCACATCTCTGTGAACCTGCAGATACCCTGCTTGTATTTCCCATCACAATCCTCAAGCCACTCAATAACTGAAGCCAAGGGTACCTCCTATCACCACTTCTCTAGGGTCCCAGTTGGTTGCTTAGCTGTCCACTACTGGCCTTCTTCCTTTGCATCCAGAGTCGTCCTCATGCTGCCAAGTATGAATACATTTGCACCTACTCACATAGGGAAGGAACAGGGACACCTGACGTATGGCAGTCCATGGTGTCACAAAGAGTCAGATGGGACTTGATGATTGAACAACAACAACACTTATTCACACACTGAAAGTTCAGAAAAGCAACTCCTCCAGATTCAGCCAGGTCACAAGATGTCTTGCTGGTCTCCCAAAAGAAGCACGAAGCTTCTTATTCTTCCTGATTTAATCTTCTTTACCTCTTCCAGGACAGAAGTTGTCACTGATGGATTCCAGAAGGGTTTGTGATATTTTTACTGGAATTTAAGACACGGAGGTCTCTCCAATGACTGTCCCCAAAGAGCAATGAGGGAAGCTGTTTTGAGTCTGAAGCTAAAGGCAAGTTTATACCCTAGAAAAGACTTCTTACAGTTATAAATGCAAACATCCAAGAGAAATGGAACAGACAAGAACCCTCTGAAAGCAGCTGTTATGTAACATTTGCTGACCAAAATCTGATTCCTTCTCTGATTCGAATACTGCAATTTAAAGGAAGGTTAAAGGAACATTTATATTCAGAACTCTCTTGAGAGTTTGGGACATTTTAATACAGAGTAGAATTTGATGAGTCTTTAGATATTAATAATGTCATTTGCTGCTCTTTACTGTTCTATGGATGAAATGTTTCCCAGGAAATGGACCTTGAAAGTGGGACCAATAAAGACTTGGGTTCTCAGATGAAACAAACAACATCTGTGCCTCCTGGAAAATAATTGCTTGTATAGTCTTAGTTGTCATATGGCAGCATATAATGGCCTAAAGATGAGATGAAACAAAGAATATAGAATCTTAGAATTCAGTCTCCTGACTTCAGGAGGAGGTCTCCTTGAACATCATAAGGGAACATTCCTGAAATGTGAACATTGAGAGAAAATGAGTGAGTGAGTGAGTGCACTGGTCAGAGTAGAAAGCAGGATGGAGCTTTGGTGAGTCCTAGGTCAGCTTTTTATCATTTTCATAGTGAGGAATTATGTGTGCTTTTCATCATTCAGTTCTTACAGGTACTCCATGTACTGGGAATAATGTAGTTTAACAAGAATGAAAATAAAGAAAGAAATTAAGACTCAGATTATAAATAAATTGCCAGTTTCACACCATTAGTGTCAGACGTAGAATCGCAAATGTGGTCCATTGTCTCTGGTAGGTTTCATGATCAGCCTCAATTCTGCATCGTCTCTGTACCCACATCTTTTGCCACTGAGCGCTGCAGTGCTCCATGGAGAGCAGGGCACTCCTCTTCTGGGTTCTACCATCCAGCCTCATGTGGGCAGTAGATCTCTGAAACTGATGGTCTGTGAGTTCGGACTCTGACCTCAGCCAGACCTTCTGTCTTTATACTTGTGCTCCAGAGTCTCTGTCACCATGAAGAAAAGAACATACCTGGGTTGCCCACAGGAACCAGGAGAAGGATGGGAGACAGGTGAACAGAAAGAGGCTCCCTAACCAAGTCCAGCCTAGATGTCAAGACAGCTGCAGACATGTGAGTCTATCCATGGTCATTCCAGACCAGAACAGTTTTTACTGTACATTTAGATGTATTATTGTTTGTCTTTGAAATTCATAGTGGTTCCTAATGGATAAAGAGCTAATGAGCGCACTGTTTTGGAGTTAGGCTACTGGCTTTCAAGAGTTTGCCAGTGAAGCCCATTCATCAGATCAATCTTTATTAAGAAGCCTGAAGTGGGAAGCAGATATAAGTAAGCAGGTTATTATGGTTTAAACCAAAGGTGGCTTTATTCCTGGCCACCCAGGAAATGTGTTCTAACCTAGCTCTTTCCATCCATGTGGATACAAAGAATGGCCTGAGGAACCCTCAGCTCAGGAGGCTGAGAATGTATCACTTTTTGCTCACATCCTAGGAGTGAAAGTTCATCCTCAGGACTGTCGGATGCTGTGATAGTAAATCTCTGACAGGCATTCTGTCCTAGGTGACTTTACTGCAAAAATTCAATTTTTAATCATATTGATTCTGCTTTTTTTGAGCCACATTGATGAGACCCAACTAGGCTTAGGATACAATTACAATTGCTTTTGTGAATTTAGTAGCTTGATGGCTCAGATACAGGCATTTTCAGAGCCTCTACAGTCTCTCATCTTAAACCAAAGATATGTGCCCATGAGAGAAAGAATGTAGAAATATAATAAAGATCACGGACATCAGAGCTGAGAATGAACCCTAAAACCGTCCCAACCCATGTGGCTTTGGGCAAAGCATTTACCAGTTCTAGACCTTGATTATTCTCGTCTATAAAATGGACATAAAAATACCATACTTCCTCTCATATGAGATAAAATAGGGAAAGTAATGAACATGGTTCCTGGCATATAGTAAAGGCTCAGTGAGTGTAGCAAAAGGAAAGAAGACAGTACAGCTAACTCCATGTGGGCAAGTGAGGGCAGACTCAGACACCAGAGCCTCGCCTCCTCCATGGGCTGCCAGTGGGCAAACGGTGAGATTTAGCTCTGAGAATCCTTCATTCATGCTGAGTCTCTGCAGACCTCCCCTCTGTCACTCATGTCTAGGCCACCTCCTCGATTACCAAAGAGACAACTCTGCTTACAATATGTGACCCCAGGACTTCACTGGTGGTCCAGTGGTTAAGATTCCATGCTTCCACTGCAGAGGCAAAGATTTGATCCCTGATTGGGGGAACTAAGATTGCCTCATACCATGTGATGTAGCCAGAAAAAGAAAACCAAATAGGGAGTGATTAAAAAAATAATGTGTGAGCCGCATTAACTGTGTATTTCAGAGGGGTGAGCATGCTACTTTAATTTACATATATAAAGGCAATGGCACCCCACTCCAGTACTCTTGCCTGGGAAATCCCATGGATGGAAGAGCCTGGAGGGCTGCAGTCCATGGGGCCGCGAAGAGTCGGACACAACTGAGGGACTTCACTTTCACTTTTCACTTTCATGCATTGGAGAAGGAAATGGCAACCCACTCCAGTGTTCTTGCCTGGAGAATCCCAGGGACGGGAGCCTGGTGGGCCGCTGTCTATGGGGTCACACAGAGTCAGACACGACTGATGTGACTTAGCAGCAGCAGCATATAAATTATATTATATATAATTATACATTTATTTATGTATTATATATATTTATATATTAAATATATGCTTATCTATTGCATACTTTTATTTAATCTATATTAAATGATCCCCCTGGAGGAGGGCATGGCAACCCACTCCAGTATTCTTGTCTGGAGAATCCCATGAACAGAAGAGCCTTGCGGGCTATAGTCCATGGAGTCACAAAGAGTTGGACACAACTGAAGCAACTTAGCATGAACACATGCATATCAAATTATATTCTATTAAATAATGATGACAGTGGTGGTTTAATTGCTAAGTCACATCTGACTCTTTGGGACCATATACACTGCAGCCCACCAGACTCCTATGTCCATGGGATTCCCTAGGCAAGAATACTGGAGTGGGTAACCATTCCCTTTTCCAGGGGATCTTCCCAACCCCAAACCCATGTCTCCTCTGTTGGCAGGAGGATTTTTTACTATTAAGCCACCATGGAAGCCCATATTAAATCATATTATATATCTTCACTTCACAAATTAAAATTGTATTCTGATTACCCTGAAGTTCTAGATTTTTGGGGACAATGCATCTGTTAATGGGTTCAAATAAGAATAAAACCATCTGCATAAGTTCTCTTAGTTGCATGCACCTCCTCTTCTATCTGTCTCTCTCTCATAACCATAGAGCAAAATGTAACTGGGAATTTAAAATTATACTGACATCAAATTCCACCATAGGTTACAAGTCAAAATCATCTCTATGCATGTAATGCTTTCCATTTAAAGGTAGATGCTGAGATACAGTTTAATAAGCAAGAAATTGATGGAAGTTGCTGTCCAGCACTGGCTCACATTATTATGTGCCCACTCACTTCTTCATTACCCCTGGCCCTTCACACCAGGGAAGCAGTTAGATTTATGAGAAAGAAGCCCAAGAATTAAGTGAAGAACACGGTGCAAAGAGCTAATAGTAGATTTCCAGCTGGTCAGTCCCCTTTAATGGGGAGAGGGAAGTGAGAGGAAAGCCAGGCGGAGTGACTCATCAGATCCCAGGACGTGGGAGAATTAGATTTAAGTGAAAAAGGATGTTTCCTAGGAAACTACATGATCGGCTTGTGAAACATCAAACAAGTGCAATTTCCTCACAACAACCATGACTAAATTGATCTACCTCAGCCAGCTTTATCAGTAGGGGGGAGATTAGCTGTCTTTTGTGTTTTCTTAGTTACTATCATCAAATTGTCTATTACGTGACAGCTTCAGTTGCTGTGTTTCTGACCTTCTTATAAGGACAGCCAAGGCATTTGCTGTTATGTAATTGGAAAACAGGTTTTTTTCCTCCCTATTTCCCATCTCTCCCCCAAGCCCCCTAAACTCTTGGAACACACACCTCTTCATCACCCCTTTTCTAACTTCAATATAAGCTTCTGACACTGTCATTGCCGCAAACCACAGGATTCAGTCATTAGAATCACTAAAAATATCCTCCCAGCTTTAGTCATCCAGGGATCTAAATTAACTTACTCTCTTTTAACCATGACAGTGAATAATCTGTAATTCACACTAATAGGGCAAAGGAGGTCGGTCTGGATGAGAAAAGGGTCTGAATATAAGTGGAAATACTTTGAAAAAATAGAGCTCATTACCAAAAGCACATGGAGTGTTTAACTCAAAGACATTAACCATATAGAGTCTAATCAAAATCTTTAGTTTAAAAAAAGGTTGATAATTAGCATGCTAATTGATCAGAAAGCAGAACCTTGTTGTTCAAAGGAGTTAATTATTCATAAAAGTCAGGAGATTTTCTGGAGTCACAGATTTGAATCCTGTGGTTTGGAGAAGGGAGCCACTGGCCTCTCCCACCACCTAGGGACAGCTGGGAATTCATACCTGGATAGGGCTTTGAGGATTTCTGCTTCTTGAATGGCAACAATTGTTATTGTATTAATGGAGATTTACAATTGAATCCACTTGCTCAGTCAACTAAAATTTGTTGAGTGTCTAGCATACATTGGACAATGTTTTGATTGTTAGAAATCGGAAAGAGACGACCTCCCCTCCCCCAAATCACCCTCTAATAGAAGGAGGGAGACAAGATAAAAATCCAACAAACATGTCAATTTCAGATATTGGTAACTTCTGCAAAGAAAATAAATGAAGGTGATCTGGTCAAGTGACCCAAGTAGGTACCTAATTTGCACTCATGCCTCTCAAGCTGTCTCTGGTCTGTCTGTGTTGAGAACATATTATTCTCACACCCACCACTTCATCCATTATGGGCCAAAACTTTTGTAAATTACAACACAAATAAATTACCAAAAATTAAGTCCAATTTTTGAAATTATTAGATTCAATAAGTATGAAATCACCTGATCAAATTTCTGTAGAATTTTCTGAATGTCTGTTCTCAATGACCATTCTTTTCTAATCACAGACCACTCACTAACAGCAAATGGACGGCAGAGACCGCTGTATTCATGCCACACTTTGAGAGTAACTTACACAGGGGCTAGTCAGAGAAACTTACTCTCCAGGTCCAAACACTTTGTCTCATATTGGAGATTAGTCACCTACTATAGTACACTGTAGACTCTTAATAAATGTTAGTCAATTAGCAGTGGTTTAGTTAACACTGTAATATTTCAAATTATTTAAGATTCTTAATTTTTTGGATCTACCCTGGATATTTGGCTATCTCCACTTTTAATATTGTTTCTTAGGCAAAGATATGTTTAGAATTCCAACTAACCTCTTCAAAACAATTTTTCTTAATGTAGCTACTACGTATTCGCTGTTTTACCCTGCACCAGGTATTATGGTAAGGATTTCACATATATAATCTCATTTGAATTTCAAATAACCCTAAAAGCAGAAACTATGATTGTCCTTTCTTAAGTTAGGAAACAAAAGATTTTACATATGTGCCTAGAGGTGTCATTTTTTCCATTTACATTTTCTAAGCTCTCAGATTATGTAATTTATATTACCAAGATGAAAATTGGACACTCTCAGTTCTGCCAGTTCATTGAAATTCCACTAGTTACCTGTGAAGCAGTGTTGTGGAGAGTCCAGAGAGTGGGAGGAAGCCGTCTCTGCTTTCTTCCCTTCTCAGTGATGGTGGAAGATCCAGGAGGAAGTTCAACCACAGACTGTAGGCAAGTGCTGCAGAGTTACCTGGAGTGGAGGGAAGCAGCAGTTAGACCAGGGGCACTAATCGAGGGAGGGCCCTTCTCTGGCTTTATTTGGTCATTTTTATATTCCCTTTATTGCCACAGTTCTTTCCTCCACTCCTCCCTGGTGTGTTCTAATGGGTTCAACTTGTATCCTTTTACATGTGTCTTCTCAGTTCAACCAGTGGCATGGCTTCTAAATATTTCTCATATTCTTTCGTTCTCTCAGCATCCTCTTTTAAAACCTACGTAGTTTTAAAAAACTATGTTACTATGTTACTGCTAACTCTTGTGGATTTTTGCTATTTTTCTTGAACCAATATCACAGAAATGGACACCTACATCCGCTTTTATAGAAGCAAAAAGAGCTGGGTCAGGTGGTACATCCACACTTCCGTGAAGATTGGTCAGTACAGTAAATTGTTCCCCAGAATGGCCACCTAACACCCCAACTCCCGTCAGCAGAGAATGAATCTGCAGGGACTTCCCTAGTGGTCCAGTGGTTAAGACTTCACCTTCCAAAGCAGGGGTTGCAAGTTCAGTCCCTGGTCAGAGAGCTAAGATCCCACATGCCTCACAGCCAAAAAATCAGAACATAAACAACAGAAGCAATGCTGTAACGAATTCAATAAATAATTTTAAAATGGTCTACATCCAAAAAAAATTTTTATAATTTTTTTTAAAAAATTAAAAAGGAGAATGCTCTGTAACTTCACATTTCTTGATCTCTCTCAACCTCCTCCATAGCTATCAACTTTGAACCTCCCTTTTCCATTATCCCAACAATATCTTTCTCTTTTATCCTATGTTATGGCCCTTTTTCTCAGACCCCACATCTTCCTCTAACTTAACTTATTCCCTTGATGGAACACAAAGTCCTGTGGCTTCCGGAAAATGACATGGTAATACATATTTTGAGAACTTGCTTGTGTGAAAATATCCACTATTTTCTAAATGTTGTGACTCAGACTATTAAGAATCTGCTTGGCATGCAGGAGACCTGGGTTCAATTCCTGGGTGGGGAGATCCCCTGGAGTAGGAAATGGCAACCCACTCCAGTATTCCTGCCTGAAGAATTCCATGGACAGAGGAGCCTAGTGGGCTACAGTCCATGGGATCACAAAAAGCTAGACACGACTGAGTGACTAACACTTCCATTCATAGTTTGGATGGTTATAGAAGTCTGGTGGATATTTTATTTATCGCTCAAAGTCAGAGGCCACTATTTCCAGTGTTGTTGCTGTGAAGTTTCAGGGAGGTAGAGTCCCACTTTTATGTGCATTATTATTCCATTCTCTCTGTGGGATTTGAAATCTTCTATTTGTTTCTGATGTTCTGGAGAACAAATATATATTGGGAAGATGTTACCTAAAATAAGTGTCTTCCATTTGTTAGGCAGTTTTTTTGTTCTTTAAATGTTCCTTTTTCTCTGGTTTTTACTTTAGGATATAGTGACCTCTATATTTTACAAAATACTTAATAATTTTTTCTAGTTTTATTGATAATAGACATGTATCCCTGTATAAGTTTAAGGTATATAGCCTGAGGCTTTGATTTACAAATAGTGTGAAAATACTTCCACAATAAGTTTGGTTAGTATCCATAATCTCATATAGATCCAACAAAAATAAAATTTTAAAAAAATTTCTCCTTGTGATAAGAACTCTTAGGATTTACTCTAAACTTTCCTAATAGATATTTAACTTTCCTAAATATCATACATCAATGTTAACTATAGCCATCATCTACATAACAGACATACTTAGTTTGTTGTGCTTTCCTTTATTATACTTCACATATTTTGTGCTTTTTACAAACTGTATGTTTAAGGCAACCCTGCATTGAGCAAGTCTATCAATGATATTTTTTCCAACAGTATCTGCTCACTTTATGTCATTGTGGCACATTTTGGTAACTCTTACAATATTTCATTTTTTTCATTTATTATTACATATTTGTTACTGTGATCTGTAACACATTAGTGACTTTTGCTTTACTACTGTAATGTGCTGAAGTCTCAGATGATGGTTAGCATTTTTTAGCAATAAAGTGTTTTTGATTAAAGTATGCATATTGTTTTTTTAAAGACATAATGCTACTGTACATTGATAGACTACAGCATAGTACAAACATAATTTTTATATGCACTTGGAAATTAAAAAATTTGTGTGATCTGATTTATTGAGATATTTGCTATATTGTGGTACTCTAGCACTGAACACACAATATCTCAAATGCGCGTCTGCATTTCTAGTGCTATTTATCTTACACCTGGAATATTGCATCTTTTCACCACCTTCCTCCAATTCTTCATCTGCCTACCCTCCACCTCTGGTAACCAAAAGTTTGATTTCTTTTTCAGTGAGTTCGCTTTTATTTTAGGTTTCACATATGAGATCATTCAATACTTGTTTTCCTGTGTCTAGCTTATTTCAATTAGAATGAGTGCTGAAGAACTGATGCTTTTGTACTGTGGTGTTGGAGAGTCCTTTGGACTGCAGGGAGAACAAACCAGTCAATCCTAAAGGAAATAAACCCTGAATATTCATTGGAAGGACTGATGCTGAAGCTGAAGCTCCAATACTTTGGCCACCTGATGCGAAGAACTGACTCATTGGAAAAAGACCCTGATGCTGGAAAAGACTGAAGGCAGGAGAAGAGGACAGAGGATGAGATGGTTTGACGGCATCACCAACTTGATGGATATGAGTTAGAGTAAGCTCCGGGAGTTGCTAATGGACAGGGAAGCCTGGCATGCTGCAGTCTATGGGGTCACAAAGAGTTGAACATGACTGAGCGACTGAACTGAACTGAATGCCTTAAAGTTCCATCAGTTGCATCCGACTCGTTGTGACCCTATGAACTGTAGCCCACCAGGCTCCTCTGTCCATGGGGTTCTCCAGGCAAGAATACTGGAGTGGGTTGCCATTCCCTTCTCTAGAGGACCTTCCCAACCCAGGGACTGAACCCAGGTTTCCCACATTGCAGTCAGATTCTTTACTGTCTGAGCCACCAGGGAAGCCCCAAAGTTCTATCAGGGTTGTCTCAAATATCATGATAGTCTTACTTTTCACGGCTAAATAATGTTCCTCTATTGAACACATACATGTACAACTTCTTATCCACCGATGAACATATAGGTTGTTTCCATGTCTTGGCTATCATAAACAATGGTGCTATGAACATGGAGGGAGGTGCAGATATCTTAGTGAGTCAGTGTTTTCATTTCCTTTAGGACATATGCCCAGAAATGGAATTGGATCATATAGTAGTTCTACTTTTAATTGTTTGAGGATCCTTCACACTGTTTTGAATTCTGACTACACTGATTTACATTCCTACCAACAGAGCACAAAAGTGTTTTTAAAGTTTCCTTCTGCGTTATCTCCAGTTCCCTTTTCTTATTTTCATTGTTTTGGTCTCTGACTGAGATGCTGGGCTTTCCTCAACTGTGTGGTGGTTCTTGCTTTAGTATTTACAACGTAAGAACTCTCTTGGCCACTTGTGTATGGGGAGCTTCACTGGATGATGTTTAGACTCCTCCATTTTGGGAGGACTCCACAACTTTCTGTACCTCTGTTTTCTTGGACTTTTTAGTTTCTCCAGAGGAAATTCTCTCTTGGTAAGGGATATAAGTTGGCTTTCCAGTGTTTTTTCTGACTATAATTTCAACCCCATGATTTTATTCTATCCCTTGACACTCAAGTACATTTTGCATTCCCCAAGACCACAGTCCCTCTTCTTTCAGCTTTCCAGCCAATAAGCCCTCAGCCCTCTGCTGAGATCAGGGACTGGGTGCCCAGGTGAGCATGATCAGGGAAGGGACCTGGGTGCCTGTTTTTATATAGACTTTCACTCAACCCTCCTGCTGTCAGTCTGCCTGCTCCTGGACTCTTAGGCCTTCTTGAAACCTCCAGTAGGTAGGGTCTGTGGGCATATGCAGTAGGGCAGGCTTTGAGCTATGAACAGACTCGCCTCTGGACGTCTACACTGGGAAGTTAGGCTTCAGCTTCCCCAGGCCTCTTAAGTCCATGATTGCTCCTCTATCTCCCCTCCAGGCTTCTGAATTTTATGGCTCTTGCTTCCCCTCCTATATCTTTATCATACATTATTTCTATTTTATTTTATCCCTTTCCTATCATTTCTGTAAGATTTCAAAAAGGTATTGAAATAAATGCCCATTTGAATACACTTCTATCATTTAGCAAGAAAAGAACTGCAGTTGTTTTGTTCTGTTTTCTTAACAGATTTTACAACACATTATTGAAATAGTACAAGGTCACTTTGCCTGTAACTCTTTCTCTATGGACAGGTTTTATTAGTGAAAAAAGAAAAGATGGTGATAAAAAATACATGTTCTTATCTAAAACTGTTAAGTTTGTACCCCAAAATGTATGCTATTGGGGACTTCCTGGTGGTCCACTGGTTTAGAATCCACTTTGCAATGCAGAGAACATGGGTTTGATCCCTGGTTGGGAAACTAGGATCCCACATACTGCAGGGCAACTAAGCCTGTGCACCACAACTAGAGAGAGAAATTCATGAGCCACAACTAGAGAGAAGCCCACATAGGGCAGCTCAGACCCAACACACCCAAATAAATATATCAATGTCTTTAAAAAAATTAAGTTGAAGTTCTGCTGCTGCTGCTGCTGCTGCTGCTGCTGCTAAGTCTCTTCAGTCGTGTCTGACTCTGTGCGACCCCATAGACGGCAGCCCACTAGGCTCCCCAGTCCCTAAGATTCTCCAGGCAAGAACACTGGAGTGGGTTGCCATTTCCTTTTCCAATGCATGAAAGTGAAAAATGAAAGTGAACTCGCTCAGTCGTGTCCGACTCCTAGCGACCCCATGGACTGTAGCCCACCAGGCTCCTCTGTCCATGGGATTTTCCAGGCCACAGTACTGGACTGGGTTGCCATTGCCTTCTCTGAGTTGAAATCCTAACCCCCAGTAATTCAGGACGTGATATTGTTTGGAAATAGGGTTGTTGCATATGTAACTAGATGAATAGTTGTGTGGCAATAAGGTGGGTCCCTAATCTAGTAGGACTGACCTCATAAGAAGATGGCCATGTGAAGACAGATACAGAAGAATGCTGTGAAGATGCAGTTAGAGACTAGAGTGGTCTAGCTATAAGTCAAGGGTACCAAGGACTGCAGGCATCATCAGAAGCTGGGAGACAGTCATGGAACCAATTTATCCTCGGAGTCCTCCAAAGGAACCAACCTTCACTGACACCTTAATCTCAGACTTCTAGCATCCAAGACTGTGTTATTTTAATACACTCAATTTGCAGATTTTGGGAAAAGGTCAGTTTTCAATCCAATCCCAAAGAAAGGCAATGCCAAACAATGTTCAAACTACCACACAATTGCACTCATCTCACACGCTAGCAAACTAATGCTCAAAATTCTCCAAGCCAGGCTTCAACAATACATGAACCAAGAACTTCCAGATGTTCAAGCTGGGTTTAGAAAAGGCAGAGGAACCAGAGATCAAATTGCCAACATCCACTGGATCATTGGAAAAATGAGAGAGTTTCAGAAGACATCTGCTTCTGCTTTATTGACTCTACCAAAGACTTTGACTGTGTGAATCACAACAAACTGTGGAAAATTCTAAAATAGATGGGAATACCAGATCACCTGACCTGCCTCCTGAGAAATCTGTATGCAGGTCAAGAAGCAACAGTTAGAACTAGACATGGAACAACAGACTGGTTCCAAATAGAAAAAGGAGTATGTCAAGGCTGTATATTGTCACCCTGCTTATTTGACTTATATGCAAAATGCTGGGCTGGATGAAGCATAAGCTGGAATCAAGATGGCTGGGAGAAATATCAAGAACCTCAGACATACAGATGTCACCACCCTTATGGCAGAAGGGGAAGAAGAACTAAAAAGCCTCTTGATGAAAGTGAAAGAAGAGAGTGAAAAAATTGGCTTAAAACTCAACATTCAGAAAACTAAGATCATGGCATCTGGTCCCATCACTTCATGGCAAATAGACGGGGAAACAACGGAAACAGTGACAGGTTTTGTTTTCTTGGGCTCCAAAATCACTGCAGATGGTGACTGCAGCCATGAAATTAAAAGACACTGCTTGGAAGAAAAGCTATGACCAAACTAGACAGCATATTAAAAAGGAGAGACATTACTTTGCCAACAAAGGTCCGTCTAGTCAAAGCTATGGTTTTTCCAGTAGTCATGTATGTATGTGAGAGTTGAACTATAAAGGAAGCTGAGTGCCAAAGAATTGATGCTTTTGAACTGTGGTGTTGGAGAAGACTCATGAGAGCTCCTTGGACTGCAATGGGATCCAACCAGTCCATCCTAAAGGATATCAGTCCTGGGTGTTCATTGGAAGGACTGATGCTGAAGCTGAAACGCCATTACTTTGGCCACCTGTTGCGAAGAACCGACTCATAGGAAAAGAACCTGATGCTAGGAAAGATCGAAGGCAGGAGGAGAAGGAGACAACAGAGGATGAGATGGTTGGATGGTATCATCGACTCTACAGACATGGCTTAGAGTAAGTTCCGGGAGTTGATGATGGACAGGGAAGCCTGGCATGCTGCAGTCCATGGGGTCACAGAGAGTTGGACATGACTAAGCGACTGAACTGAGACTGAACTGAATTCAATTCAGACTGAACTGAACTGAATTTACAGATTTTGGTGTCAAGAAGTAGGGTGGTGTTATAACAAATACCTGAAGATGTGGAAGTGGCTTTGAAATACAGTAATAATTAGAGGCTGGAGGAATTTTGAGGGGCTTGATACAAAAAGCCTATATTGCTTGAAAAGATTGCTGATAGAAATATGGACATAAAGATAGCCCTGGTGAGGTCTGAGATGGAAATGAGGAACATGCTGTGGATGCTGGGGGAGACAGAATCCTTCTTGTCTTTCTGGTGACAGAGAACATGAATTAGTTTTGCTCTGCTGTTTTTTGAAAAGTAAAACTTGCAAGTGATGAACTTATAAATGTAGCTGAAGATATTTCTGTAAGGCGAGTGCAGAGAAAAAGAGATTGAGCCGGGTAGTTAGGCAAGAAAAAGGAAATTTATTAGAGGGAAAAGAGAGGGTGACTGGCTCTTAAGGAGAACCAGCGTTCTCCCTTTCTGATGGAGTCCTTCTTATACCCCACCAATGAAAAATTCTCTGAAGGGATGGTCACGTAGCGGAGGTCTGAAATCTGGTGGTCTCGCAGCTTTGAGAAGATAAGCGCCAGTGAGATAACAGGATGCCATTTGGGCAGTTTGGTCAGTCTCACTGTGATTTTATTCTTCATTTGTGAGGTCAACATAACAAGCCATCTTATCAATGAGACCCCATCTGGGCCCTATCAATTTCCAAGCAAACAGTGGACAAAATGTTTCTCCTTGCTGATGATAATAATATGTGAAAGAAAGGAGATAAATCAAAGGAGAATTGCTAAGTATTAAGGAACCAGCACTTAATGATTTGGAATACCCAGATACTTACTCTGGAGACAGGGTCAAGGTTGCAGCTGGACAACCATTTGCTAGAGAGATTAGGTACATTGATCCAAGCAACCTCCAATCAGCCATCTCAGCAGTAACTAGGAATAAAGGTGTGGCTCTCTGAGAAGGCTCTGTAGGGACGACTTGTTTTATGCTGTGATCCCCTCAATATACAAAGAAGACCAAGAAGGTTTTGAGAATTTTCTACCAGCAGAAATACTGCGTGTCTAGACTGAGAAGGATGAAGAGGAGATGAAATGAAGAAGGAATGACTCCTGGGACAGAGTCACCGATGCGGAGACCTGGCCCCAGGGGAGCTCCTAGTCTCTAGAGGGCAGGGCAACCCAGAGCCAGTGGGAGTGGGGCCACTCCAGCCAAGTCAGAGGACAGAGCATCAAGTCACACAGAACCATTCTTAGGTCTTGGAATCTAATGGAATTTTGCCCTGCTGAATTGCAAGCTTGCTTTAGACCCGGGATGCCTTTTTCCCTCGGAATTACTCCCTTTTAGAATGGGATTATCTATCTTATGCATGCCCACCCCTGTATCCTGAAAGTAGACATCTTGCTTTCTGAAAGCCACATGCAGCAGGCAGAAATGCATCTATCAATCAAGGAACACCAAGGATTAGGAGACACCATCAGATGACAGGGGACAGGCATGGAGCAGAATCTTTCTGAAATCCGTAAGAAAAAAAGCAACTCTGCTGACCCTTTGAGTTTTTTATATCTAGCTTCCAGAATTTTAAGACAATCCACTTCTGTTGTTTCAAAGCACATAGTTTGTGATACTTTTTAATGGCAGCCCTAGGAAATGCCCACATTCAGTCTACTTATACCAGTTAGCAAGAATATAAACTAGAGTTCTATTTCAATAGATTTTAGAACTTATCCTTAGATACAGTTGAAAGTCAGAATGCTCATACTTTTTTCTCCATAGACAATTTCTTGTAAAGAAAAAAGAAAACGTGACAAAAGATACACTCTTGCCTTCTTCAAAAGAGTAATCACCAAGGATATATTTTTTCCTCCTAATTCACAATAAAATTAAAATGACTATAAGCATTAATTCAAATGTCACAGTACTAATATACATATTATTGTATATATATATTTCAAAAGAAAAAGGTCAAGTAAGATTAATGGATATACAATGGAAATTAAACAATTTATAGACCAAAATTTTATAAAGTAGAAAAAATTTATAAAATAGCATAAAGATTGTCCTTGTTTTGTACTAAATGTGTTTTCATTTTTATGATATTTCTCTGATTCAAATTCATAGGACGGTAACACTTAGGAGGGGTTCAGCTACGTAGGTAATGATCAAAATGCTGTGAAGAAAGATTTTTAGAACATGCTCTCAGACTGTTTCACTAGTAAATATAAAAATCATTTTTCAATTGTTATGATAATATTGTGTGTGTTCTTCCCCTTAGCTTCTTTCCCCTGCTGTCTCTCTTAACACTTAGGAATAATTTTCACAAGGTTACCCATCCTAAGTGTGCCAATAAATGTAATTATATTTATTTCAGAAGGCAGAGTTAAATTTATAGAAGTAAAAACAACACCATTTTTTATTTATAACCACGGGAAATTTTAATAGTTTACTGTAGCAGTGCATAATGTGATGTCTGATGTGTTTAACAAGATTATGATCCAATATCAACTCTGGGGAATTCCTCAAGAACCCTCTCCCCTCCAGTGTTTCTGTTTGTAGTTTAGTAAAAGGCACTGAATTAGAAATCAAAGGATTTGGGCAAGTTCTCTGCCAGGAAGCGACAGCCCCCTCCCCTGGGCCATCTAGTGTTCTTGAGATTGACCTTCATCACTGCACTTCCCACACCTTTTTGCATTCACGGGCTTCTCCCTCAGGGTTCCCACTGTGTGCATGGCTTAGTAGCTTTGGGTCATGGACTATAGCCCGCCTGGCTCCTCTGTCCATGGGGTTTCCCGGGCAGTAATACTGGAGTGGGTTGCCATGCCCTCTTCCAGCAGGTCGTCCCAGCCCAGCAATTGACCCCATGTCTCCTGCACTGCAGGTGCATTCCTGACTGCTGAGCCACTGGGGAAGCCAACTGTAATTAGTGCCTTAAGCTCAGAGCTTGGCTTATCAGCCTTAGCAAAGTGCTCACTGAGTACATTTGTGCTAGGTCACTTTATGTCCAACTTTTTGTGATCTTATGGACTGCAGCCTTCCAGGCTCCTCTGTCCATGGGAATTCTGCAGGCAAGAATACTGGATTGGGTGGCCTCATTAGCTCTTTGTTAAACAAATGAGTGAGGAAACAAAATGTGAGATATTGAATAATGCCATGGACTTGTTTCCTCAAAGGGAAAGGAGTACCTCAGAGCTGCCAGTTCAGCTATATTGCTTCATAAATGTTTATATAGTTTAGATGAAAAAGTGCTGTCTTCCATATCTGCAAACAAAGGACAGCTGTGGCCCAAGCCATTAGCACCACTGCCCCAGTAGAGCACCCTTAGGGAATTAGGCTGGGAAAAAAACAGGATACACGCCCCAGGTAGCTAAGGTGCATATCAAAGGATTTCAAAGAGCCGAGACTCTTGCATCTTCCCATATACAGAAAAGCACTAAATTCATTAACTGGAGATGTCTGATTTTCTTTAATTATCATAATAATTTGATGTTCCAACTACCTGGTTTTTGTTGCAAATACCCTCATATATCCTGGCTCCTCCCTTGTCTCTTTGGAGCAGTCCCTCAGAGCATCTGAGAGGCTGCCTTCTGGGCTTATGTCCTCAGCTTTGTCTGCCAAATAAAACACAATTCTCAACTTTTAAATTGTGCATTTTTATTTCAGTCGATAATATTTTATATCAGGTAGTGCTAGTGGTAAAGAACCCGCCTGCCAATGCAGGAGATAGAAGAGATGCGTGTTCGATCTCTGGGTTGGGAAGATTCCTGAAGGCGGGCATGGCAAACCACTCCAGTATTCTGGCCAACTGCTTGAGGTTTAACAAAATGTTATGACTCACAAGATAAAACAGACAGCATTGTAAAAAGGTTAAAGTGAAACCAGAGATGAATTCTGCACACAAACTGATGATTATATGTTTGCAGCCTGGGATTATAAGTGGGGACCCACAAAACTGCAATCTGAAGCACTGCCCAGGGTCTTTTCCCAACTGGGGCACCAGATTGATGTTAACAAGTGACTTTAGCTCAGCTCAGTTCAGTTCAGTCACTCAGTCGTGTCTGACTCTTTGCGACCCCATGAATTGCAGCATGCCAGGCCTCCCTGTCCATCACCAACTCCCGGAGTGCACCCAAACTCATGTCCATCAAGTCGGTGATGCCATCCAGCTTAGCGCTGTTTAATCTGGATGTTTCACTTTCTTTTTTCTTTCAATGATTGTATATTGAATTTAAGTTAAATAATCATCTATTAAATATCAAAACTGTTTATTCTGTTGGAGAAGGCAA
Organism: Capra hircus; assembly: GCF_001704415.2. Taxonomy (NCBI): domain Eukaryota; kingdom Metazoa; phylum Chordata; class Mammalia; order Artiodactyla; family Bovidae; genus Capra; species Capra hircus. The sequence continues at coordinate 8,846,574 of NC_030829.1, read as the reverse complement.
TGGCGACCCACTCCAGTACTCTTGCCTGGAAAATCCCATGGGTGGAGGAGCCTGATAGGCTGCAGTCCATGGGGTCGCTAAAAGTCGGACACGACTGAGCGACTTCACTTTTACTCTTCACTTTCATGCATTGGGTTTATTCTGTGGGTGACAAGTAGTTTCTTTTGTTAACAAATCCTTCAAACCTAAAACAAAAGTAAATTCTCAGCAAAACAATCCTGCGGCTGCTGCTGCTTCTGAGTCGCTTCAGTCGTGTCCGACTCTGTGCGACCCCATAGACAGCAGCTCACCAGGCTCCCCCGTCCCTAGGACTGTCCAGGCAAGAACACTGGAGTGGGTTGCCATTTCCTTCTCCAGTGCATGAAAGTAGAAAGTGAAAGTGAAGTCATTGAGTCATGTCCAACTCAAAGCGACCCCAGGGACTGCAGCCTACGAGCCTCCTCTGTCCATGGGATTTCCCGGGCAAGAGTACTGGAGTGGGTTGCCATTGCCTTCTCCCAAAACAATCCTACTGGACTTTAAATCCTATACTTGCCCAGCCTCAAGACTGAAGAAAGAGCCTTGAGTGAGCAACAGAGACATCAATTGTTTAATGGATGGGGGGATCTTAAATATATCTGAAACAAGGTCCTAGAGCAGACAGTGGATAGGACATGGTAATAGTCTTGACTCCCAGGGAAAGAAGGAGATTATTAGTTATAGGGGAAATTGACATCCAGTTGGCTCATCTGTTGCCAGGGAAACCAAGCAAAGGGGCATGTCCCTCCTTGTCCCCTTGATAAACTACCATAGTGGAGACAGTTCTGATTTTAACATTAGAACAATCACTAGCTGGGGACAGGGACAAGTACCTAGGCATTTACTCACTTACTAACTAGGCTTTAAGACTAAAAAGGAAGATCAGTCAGGTGACTAGGGACTGGTCCAGCAAGCAATAGACAGAGAGCAAGACAAAACAGCCATCACAGGTTGCCTGGTACAACCAGATTGGTACAGCCAAAAGTGGGGAGAGCCCCCCCTTCCTCCGGCTATAAGTCAGAAGGCCACCTCCTTGGGAAGGGCAGAATGTCAGCAGTTCGAAGCCTGCCTCAGATACCTGTTGTTGAGATTAAGTTCCTGGTGAGTGCCCAGAGCTGGAGGCTCCCTTCATCTGCCCAAACCTCCCTCATAAGACAGGGCTCCTTGGGTCTGGCATAGCTAAGAATCCCCAAGGCCCTTTCTCCATCTCCTGGGCTGGTGGTGCCACCCCAAAATAGGAAAGCTGAGGAGACCCAGACTGCAGATCACCCATCCATGGATTCTCAGCTCCTAAAGCAGGATTGTTGCCTAGAAAATAATATTCCATTTCCCCCACTGTTAGCATGTGAGCTCTGAGTCAGAGAGATTTCCTGAGGGAAGAAGCAGGCCATAGACCAGAGTTCTTAATCCGACCCGCCACCGCCCGGCCCAAAAATATTGACTTCATTTGAAAGGTCAAGCCTAAAAGTGTTTTGTTTGTGTTTTAAACAGTGGAATTTGTGCTAAAAGACGACGGGGAGGAGATGTATGGATTCACTGGTGATGTATCGGTCAGTGGGCAGCAGGGCAAGAGGCCAGGAGGAGTCCTCCCAGCATCAGAAAGATCTCTAACATGGTCCTAGGCTGGTGTGAGAGTTCCTGTCTCACACATGATCTCTGCTGACACCAGGGACATTTGGTCTCACTGCCAGAACTGCTTGTTGTTTGCCCATTGACTCATTTAGAAATTAATGACTCAGGTTTTTGAGTCAACCTACAAGGTCAAGGTGCAGCCAGAGTCATAGGACAGAGTATGGCAGCCTCCTTAAGCCATCAAAGGTCTCAAAAAAAAAAAAAAAAAAAAGACAAGAGAATTTAGAAGCTAAGTTAAAATACTATAAGGGGCAAGAAAGCATTAAGCCTTTGCATAATCCTTTAGCACTGCTTACTTACAGGGAGCTGCCGATTTAAAGAGTGTGGAGAAGCTATCTTTGGAACCATTTTCACAGCCTTCCAATTGATTCACTGCTTCTGCCACTTTGAGCTGCAAGGCTATGGGCTTAGAAATCAGCCATCTACATTGTATGTCTATCTCCATCATGTTCTTTTCTTAAGATACTCTTGCAGGTTTAATAAGTGTTTATATTTAAACTGTTATATCTGTCAATCAAATGTCTCCAGTCAGTCATATATCTAGCTTAAGATGGAAGAGGGGCAAAAAGCTGTTAAGATGAATTGGCTGACACAATGTGTGTGAGATCTATTCAGGGAACAGGTTTAAAATGTATTTGTTATACACAGTTAAGTTTGGAATAGAAAGTTTGTCCTCTTAAACCAGCCACTGGATAACTTCAATGACTCCATCATTTTCCCTTCTTCCCTTTAGGACTTATGTATTAATAAATACATATATAAGACATTTCTCCCACTCAGGTCAGTGTAGTTTTGACTGCAAATATCAGTGCACCTGTATTGTGAAGCAACCATTTTATATTATTAACCTTTAACGTTATCAAAAGCATTTATTATGTAAGCATGTAATATGTAATTTGTAAAATTACCAGGTAACTGTGTTAAAGTGTATTGGGGCAGGATTATCTATGTCATGCTCACCTTTTAATAATGTGGGACTTGAGTAAATTACATCAGTTCTTTGAGTCTCATTTTCTTTACATGCAAAATAGAGTGTGGCTTTTCTGCCTCCATGCTTCTTTCCTTCCAATCAACATCCATTAAACAACCACCAGTATGCTGTGTGTTCTGTGCTTAATCACTCAGTCCTATCTGACTCTTTGCGACCTCATGGACCGCAGCCCGCCAGACTCCTCTGCCCATGGGAGTTCTCCAGGCAAGAATACCGGAGTGGGTGGCCATGTACTCCTCCAGGGGATCTTCCTGACCCAGGGTAACTTTTGTAAATGTATATTAGGTCATAGCACCCAAATGATTTAAAATCCTCCAGTAACTCCTCATCACCACTAAAACCATGTTCAGATTCCTTAGACTGATCTTAGAACACTCTGTGATCTGTAATCTGCCATTTTTATGCCCCTTCTTCTCCATACATGCACATATATGTTGCATTTAAGTCTAGTTACAGTAATCAGAGTTTGCTAACATGACCTTTTCCTTTCTGAACAGGAACACTTGCAAATAAGCCATCCTTTTTTCCAATATGTCACCTGGAAAATTTCTCTCATCTTTCCTCTCCAAATCCTACCTAACCTGTGTTTCAATGCCTTCTTGAATATACTTGTAGATATACTTCCGTTTTGACACATGTCATTGTAGATAGTCTATATATTATGCTTCCCCATTAAATTATTGGTCCCTTTTAACGCAAAAATAATGTTCCACTCATTTTCAACAATGAATCAAAAATCAATGTTCCATTCATCAACAATAAACAGTCAGCAATAGTAGATTATTCATTATGTTGTGTGAAACGTTTATGACTACAAAATAACTTTTACTATCATGTTACATCCTAACCACTGGGTTCAGTTCAGTTTAGTTCAGTTCAGCCGCTCAGTCGTGTCCGACTCTTTGCGACCCATGAATCGCAGCATGCCAGGCCTCCCTGCCCATCACCAACTCCCGGAGTTCACTCAGACTCACATCCATTGAGTCAGTGATGCTATCCAGCCATCTCATCCCCTGTTGTCCCCTTCTCCTCCTGCCCCCAATCCCTCCCAGCATCAGAGTCTTTTCCAATGAGTCAACTCTTCACATGAGATGGCCAAAGTACTGGAGTGTCAGCTTTAGCATCATTCCTTCCAAAGAGATCCCAGGGCTGATCTCCTTCAGAATGGACTGGTTGGATCTCCTTGCAGTCCAAGGGACTCTCAAGAGTCTTCTCCAATATCACAGTTCAAAAGCATCAACTCTTTGGTGCTCAGCCTTCTTCACAGTCCAATTCTCACATCCATACATGACCACAGGAAAAACCATAGCCTTGCAACTCAAAACAGAAAAAAAACAAAAAAAAAACAAACCCCCAAACCCAGTCTTTAAAAAGTAAAGGTGATAGAATAAATTCTAAATAAATAAATAGGTAACCCAAAGGAAGACTGAAAAGTATAAAAAAGAAGAAGAAAAGGGGGAAAAAAAGAGTGGCTAACAGAATGCAAAATATGATCGATGATGGTAGATTATCTAGATGATGGTAAGTGATGTTAGATATAACTCCAACCACACAGTAGTTATATTAAATATAAACAGCCTGAATACTCAATTTAATGTATAATTTTTCAAAATGAACAAAAAGCAAGACTCAACTATGTGCTATTTAGAAGACACACTTCAATTAGGCCATAGACAGATTGAAAATAGAATGATGGAAATAGATATGCAAACTTAAAGCCTAAAAGGACACAGATGTGGCTGTATTGATATCAAAGTAGAATTCAAAGAATTACAAAGAATACAACCAGGGAAAAGAAGACAATTTCATAATGATGAGAGTTTCATCCTTTAAAAAAATCCATTTTGCATATGAGGAAACCCCAGTTCAGAGAGGGTAAGCAATACAGAAAAGAAGCCAAAGAGTCAGATGTGAAACTGTCTGCATGAATCCAGCATCCATTCTGTCCACTGTGTTTCATGATGCCTACTACGACTGAGCACGCCAGTACATGAAGCAATCGATGAATAAACATAGTCTCTAGGGCCCTTTTCATCTCCCAGTCCTGAGAGTTCATTTTCTTTTCTGTGTCTTTCTAAGGCACCTCTGTCATAGGATCCCCACTGCCAATGGGTCTTTGCAAGAAGAGGCAGTTCTTACATCCCACATATATGCAGATGATTCCAGGTGAGAGCAATCAGTCTGCACACATTTATGATGAGTGAATTTAATGATTATCTTTCTCACAATTTTGATATCCTCATAACTGTAGGAGAATTGTAAGAGTTGTAAATAATATCTATCTTCAGAAAGAGAGGGCTAAGCTTCAGACATTCTGTAGTTATTCATTTCAAACATGTTAGCATTTATTGGTTGGATGAAAGATTTGCCATTACTTGAGATGCTAGAAAAGGATGTATTTGCTCTAATACTGGCCTGAACAGGGCAAGTAAGTGCTCAAGAGGAATAAGATGAAGGATTTTTATTTGTAAGTTTACTCTGATTCTTATATCTCAGAGAAGTATCTCAGCATTTATTAATTTAAGCTCAGGATAAGAATTATTGCAGCACTTATAGGTATCTAAGACTATCTTCAGAAAACTCTGATAAAGTTTCCCTCTCAAACTTCTGTCACTAAAATGCTGTTTGAGCAACCTTGGAAGTATGCAACCTTTCTAATCTCTTCAAATTTTGTTTTTTTGTTTGTTTTTTGACTGTTCTGAGGTCACAAAGAGTTGAACACAACTGAGGGACTTTCACTTTCACTTGTTCTTGGGATCTGAGTTCCCCAATCAGGGACTGAACCCAGGCCTCCTGAACCTGGAAGCATGAAGTCCTGACCACTGGGCAACCAGGGAATTCCCAACCTCTTCATATTTTTGATGTTCAATTTCCCTATCCCAAATTTTACTTTAATGCTTAAAGTTCTCAAAACTGTGGAATCTAGTTCCTCAGCCCTGGATCCTGCCTTTCTGCTGTCACCAGTTGAGATTCTTGAAAGGAGACAATGTGACATTGTGCTTAAGTCATATTGCTGAAAGGCTTGACCTTTGAACCAGAGAGAACTGAGGTCTATTCCTAACTATGTCACTACTAATGTGCCTTTGGATAGCCATCAGCTCCTTTAAATCTGTTTCCTTCTCTGTGAGATGATTATAATACTTACATCAAAGTAGGCAAGACATTTTATCTCGAGTACATGGCATAGTATTTAACACAAAAAGATAGCAGTTAACACATGGTATTTTGAAACCCAGAAGCAGAACGAAGGTGACTCAGCACTTTACAATCATTTGCTGGAAGTGATTCTAACAGAGGTCGTGTGTCCAACAGAGGTTAGTCCCAGAATTGGGGTCACCAAGGTAAGGAGTGTTTCTGCTCACTTCTACTCCTGGCTTCTGAATGTCTTTGAATATGCCCTGTTAATATTGTCATTGACTCACCGACTGGGGTGTTGCAAAAATTGAATTTAAAAATGTGCATGAATGCAATTAGAAAAAAAAAAAAAAAAGATGCCCCTGGACATGATAGTCTGGGCTACATCATGGTGGTGAGGTTGGTCAATTCTCACTTGAAGAAAACCTCCCCAGCTTCTATGGAAAAGTTTGTGCTGTCCACTGAACCAAGAACACAGTGTTTCAGAAAATAGATGAGTCAACAGGAAACAGAACAGTTTGAGGTTTGCTTTTAGGAAGAAAGTTACAAGGAATCTCAAACTTGATCTCTAATTACTCCCAGTCACTGACAGACATAATGTGGGAGAACTTGGACGTTCTGTAAGTGAAAAAAACTTAAGATCTCAGAAACTTAAAAAAAAAAATCATAATCTATTCTAAAAGTACATGAAATTAGCTACTGTTCCATTCATTCTGCAACACTAGAAGCAGTGAAAAAGCTTCATCATGCCAGAGGATAAGAAACTGAGAAAGACCATAGCGGGTACTTTGGCCATACTGTATCTCTATGCCCAGGTTGTTCTTACCCCTCACATGAAATTCTTTACTTCACATATTGAATGGCTTGGTATACACTTTCTTATTACCCACTTGTGCAACATGCAATTTAACTGATTGGGATACTTTTTCTTGACAACTGTGTTACCAATGATAGCTTCGCTTTTGTTCGTCCTAATAAATGTGTTGATATCTCTTTTTCTCTCTCCCTCCTCCCCTCTCGCTACCTTCTCTTCTGCTCCACAACTCTCTTCTCATCTCCTCATCTCTTATCTATCAGAGAGGTTTACCTAAGTTATAAAAGTGAGAGCTAATTCTGTCCCTTCTTGCATCTACATATATATGCCATCACATGGTAGAGTTAATTTCTCCACCATTTGGATTGGTCCTGTGACTAACTGTGACCCCTGAGGCAGTAGAAAACTGACATAAACAGAGGTCTTAAAAGTCTTGTGGGGGACTTCCCTGGTGGTCCAGTGGCTAAGACTCCGTGCTCCCAATGCAGGGGCCCTGGTTTCTACCCCTGGTCAGGGAACTACATCCCATATGCCACAACTAAGAGTTCAAAAGCCACAGTTAAAGATCCTGCATGCTGTAACTAAGACCTAACACAGCCTAATAAATAAATAATTGTTCTTTAAACTCTAAAAAAAGGTGCTTCTGGGACTATTGTTTACAGAAAAATCAGTACCACTTTGTTACCAAAATCAAACGAAAATTTATAAGAAAGAATCTATAGACCAATTCCCCTCATAAATATAAACAGAAATCTTTAACCAAATATATATAAGCAGAATTCAGAAATACATTAAAAGGATTGCACATCATTACTATGTGAGGTGAATTTTGGTGATAAACTGTTTCAAAATTTAAAAATCAAGGCTTCCCTTTTGGCTCAGTGGTGGAAAATCTACCTGAGAGTGCAGGAGACATGGGCTTGATTGCTGGTCTGGGAAGATCCCACGTGCCATGAGCAGCTAAGTGTGTTTCACCGCAACTATTCAGCCCATGCACCACAACTCCTGAAGCCCAAGTGCCTAGAGCTTGTGCTCTGCAACAAGGGAGGCCGCTGGAATGAGAAGCCCAAGGACCACAACAAAGAGCATCCCCTGCTCACTGCAACCGGAGAAAAGCCCTCCAGGCAACAGAGACCCAGCACAGCCAAAAATAAATAAAAATTTGTTTAAAAAATTAAAAAGCACTCAATGTAATCATCATATTAACAGACTAAACAAGAAAAATCGCATGACCCTGTAAATTGGTAAAGAAAAAGCACCTATCCGATGAAAGAGTAACACTAATTCATAATAAAAACTCTCAGAAAAAGAAGGGAATTTACTCAACCCAGTTTTAAACATTTTAGCCAGTGTAATAACATAAGAAAAGGAAATGAAAGACAAATGAGCAAAAAAGGAATACAATTGTCCTTATTTTCATATGACATGCTTATCTACATAGAAAACCCCCCAAAATCTCCCCAAAAGTATCTTCTAGAACTAATAAGTGAGTTGAGCTGAGCAAGATCACAGGGCAGAAGGTAAATAATCAGAAATAAGTTGTACTTTAAATTGCCAACATCTGCTGGATCATGGAAAAAGCAAGAGAGTTCCAGAAAAACATCTATTTCTACTTTATTGACTATGCCAAAGCCTTTGACTGTGTGGATCACAATAAACTGTGGAAAATTATGAAAGAGATGGGAATACCAGACCACCTGACCTGCCTCTTGAGAAACCTATATGCAGGTCAGGAAGCAGCAGTTAGAACTGGACATGGAACAACAGACTGGTTTCAAATAGGAAAAGGAGTACGTCAAGGCTGTATATTGTCACACTGCTTATTTAACTTATATGCAGAGTACATCCTGAGAAACACTGGGCTCAAAGAAGCACAGGCTGGAATCAAGACTGCTGGGAGAAATATCCATAACCTCAGATATGCAGATAACACCACCTTTATGGCAGAAAGTGAAGAGGAACTCAAAAGCCTCTTGATGAAAGTGAAAGAGGAGAGTGAAAAATTTGGCTTAAAGCTCAACATTCAGAAAATGAAGATCATGGCATCTGGTCCCATCACTTCATGGGAAATAGATGGGGAAACAGTGGAAACAGTGTCAGACTTTATTTTTTGGGGGCTCCAAAATCACTGCAGATGGTGACTGCAGCCATGAAATTAAAAGACACTTACTCCTTGGAAGGAAAGTTATTAGATAGCATATTGAAAAGCAGAGACATTACTTTGCCAACAATTGTCCGTCTAGTCAAGGCTATGATTTTTCCAGTATTCATGTATGGATGTAAGAGTTGGACTGTGAAGAAAGCTGAGCACCAAAGAATTGATGCTTTTGAACTGTGGTGTTGGAGAAGACTCTTGAGAGTCCCTTGGACTGCAACGAGATCCAACCAGACCATTCTAAAGGAGATCAGTCCTGGGATTTCTTTGGAAGGACTGATGCTGAAGCTGAATCTCCAGTACTTTGGCCACCTCATGCGAAGAGTTGACTCATTGGAAAAGACTCTGATGCTGGGAAGGATTGGGGGCGGGAGGAGAAGGGGCTGACAGAGGATGAGATGGTTGGATAGCATCACCAACTCAATGGACGTGAGTTTGAGTGAACTCTGGGAGTTGGTGATGGACAGGAAGGCCTGGCATGTTGCAATTCATGGGGGTCACAAAGAGTCGGACACAACTGAGTGACTGAACTGAACTGAATGAATGAACACTCGGACACTGAAATTAAAAACACAATGCGATTTATAATTGCTCATAAAATGAATTTCTTCAGTGTAAATCTAACAAAATATGTATACTGAAAACTACAAAATGTTGATCAAAGAAGTTCTAAACAAATGAAGAATCACATTGTTTGTATAGATTGACAGATTCAACAAAATAACAATGTTAATTTTTTCCAAGTTATTATAGTCTTAAAAAATTATAATAAAAATCCCAGCAAGATGTTTAATAGAACAATAAGTATTTTTAAATGAATGTGGAAAGGCAAAAAAAAAAAAAAAAGAAGAAGAATTAAAATAATTCTGAAAAGGATAATAAAAGTAGAGGAAGAAATCTACCTGGCTTCTAGACCTATTATATTATATAGCTACAGTAATAAAGAATGTGGTATTGGCAGAGAGATAGACATAAATATGTCATTGCAATAAAATAAGAGAACTCAGAAATTGCACAACACAAGTACAGCCAACAGCCTTTCTTAAAAAATAAAAGGAGGTACAAAATTAATTTAATTGAGGAAGAATAATCTCTTCAACAAATGATGCAATTGGATATCCATAGACCAGAAATAAAACCTTGACCTAAATCCCCAACTGATACAAAAATTAACTCAAAATGGATCATATATATAAACATAAAGCCACACTTTTAGTAGGAAACAATCTAGAAAGAAACATAGAAAAGAATTTTCAGAACCTAGCACTTGGTAAAGAGTTCTTAGGCACGATACCAAAAGACAGATACTTTTTAAAACTGATAAAACTTGACATCATCAAAGTTAAAAACATTTTGCTCTCTACAAGATCTTCCTGAAGACAGGAAGAAGATGAAAAGATAAGCTTCAGACTAGGAGAATATATTTGCAAAACATGTAACAGACCATGCCTGGTACATAGACTACCTAAGGAATTCTCAACATTCAGCAGGTTTAAAAAAATCCAATTAAAATATTGACAAAAGACATGAAGAGACATTTCGCCCAAGATGATATGCAAATGGAAAATAAGCACATGAAAAGATATTTAATATTGTTGACTATTAGGAAAATGCAAGTTAATACCAAAATAACACATCACTACTGACCTCTCAGACAACATGAAATGCTGATGAGGGAGTGGGGAAATGGGATTCCTTACATGTTGATGGTGGAATGTAAAATGGTACATCCATTCTAGAAAACATTTTGAAATGTTCTTTAAAAACAAAACATGAAAATAGCATATGATTCAACAATAACACTCTTTAGCATATAATCCAGTGAAATGAAAACCCATGCACAAAAGTTTGCGGCAGCCTTATCCCAAATCTGGAATCAACCTACAGGTCTTTTAATGGGTAAAGAGTTAAACTGCAGTATCATAAATCCTGCATGCATGCTTGTATGTAGGTTCAGTCGCTAAGTTGTGTCAGACTCTTTTGAGACCCCATGGACTGCAGCAGGCCAGGATCCTCTGTCCATGGGATTTCCCAGGCAAGGAAACTGGAGTGGGTAACCACTTCCTCCTCCAGAAGACCTTCCCACCCCAGGGATAGAACCCACACTTCCTGCCTTGTAGACAGATTCTTAACCACTGAGCCACTAGGGAAGCAGCCTCACAAATCCTACTCGGCAATAAAAGGAACTATCTATTGCTACACGCAACAACCTGGATGAAGCTCAAGCAAAGTTTATAAACTCTGTGATTTCATTTGTATAACATTCTTGAAATGACAAGACGATCAAAATGGAAAACAGACCAATAACTGGGAAGAGTTAAGGAAGGATCAGAGCAGGAGAGCAGGAGGCATGGCTATGAAAAGAGCAATAAGAGTCACCCCCGTGGTGATGAAAGGTCCTGTCTTGATTGTGTCCGTGTCCGTGTCCTGGTTGTGATATTGTACTATAGTTTTGCGAGATGGTGTCTTTGGGGGGAAATTTTCCACTGAAACATGCCCTTTGTTGCTAATCTAGTACCCTAGCTCATTCATCAGGAGAAACAGCCTGGACTAACCTGCTGAATAAAGAATGACATAAGGTACAGTCACCTCTGTCAACCTGGACAAGAGCTGGCCATCTGCCAGACATGGGAGCACAGTTATCCTTCATTATTCAGCTACTAGCTCACCTGCCAGGTGATGACAAATGCTTGAGGGATCCCAGGAAAGATCAGTCAAACCAACTTAGCCCTGGAACGCCACTCAACTGACCCACAGAATTACGCGCTAAATAAATGCTGCTTGTTTTAAGCTCCAACATTTTGCAATAGTTTCTTATGCAACATAATATAGGCTAATATAGAACCTAAGCAGCACATTACCCTGTTTGCCACAGTCTTTATCACCCAGCCTCCCTCTGGGCTGAATGCCCAAGACTACAGGGAATGGCTTCTGTGTCCAGAAAACTGTGAAGCCTCTTGCTATCTAGAGACACCAGGTCTGACAGGATCATGCTCCTTGGAGGCAGGTCACACATGTCTTCCGGCCTGTGTCACTCTTAGCTCCTCGCCAGAGGGACAGTCTCTGGTGTCTCCTTAAACTGGAGTTAAGTTTGGGACGCTCATTCCTTTCCCTGAATACATCCTGAGTCGGAGAAACACAAAAATCCTCCATCCCTTTTCATCTGGCTCAATATCCCTTGTTACCTTGTCTCAACATCTCTTCACTTTAGGGAAAATAGAAAATAAAAATGTTGAGACATTGCTCCTCTTCACCCTTCACTTTTGAGGAGGACGATCTTGTTATAAAATCAAGGCTTTGAAATCAGAGCAGGTCCTATTCAGATTTTGGCCCCACATATAACATATTGTTAACAAATAACATGTTTTGGGCAAGCCACTTAACCTCTTTTAGATCCATCTTGTTCATCTGTAAAATTTAAGGGCAATTGTGTAATACAGTGGCGCTCCCCTGGTGGCTCAGATAGCAAAGAATCTGCCTGCGATGTGGAAGACTCGGGTTTGATCCCTTCGTTGGGAAGAAAGAACCCCTGGAGGAGGAAATGCCAACCCACTCCAGTATTCTTGCCTAGAGAATCCCATAGAGAGAGGAGCCTGGCAGGCTGCAGTCCACGGGGTCGCAAAGAGACACACTGAAGCAACTTGGCTTCAGGGATGTAATAGATGTGGAAGAACCTGAAGCCTCACATAATTTATGGTTGGTGTTTTAGAAACATGAATTCCCTCCCTCAGAAATTTATTTATTTCTCAGGCATGTGCCTGATTAACTCTAAGCATCAGAGATGGAATTACTTAAAACCTCTTTCAGTAATTAATGTCTTGGAGACCTGCTCATTACATTTTCTAAATGAGGGTGTTTCTCATACAGTGGTGTCTCATACTGATATTGGATCGATCTATGAGAAACCAGATTATCAGTAATGACCACAGAGGGTCCTTACACAGAGAAGAGAGGACCACAGAAAATCAGAGCCCCTCTGGCCCAGCACATTATTATTGGCTGCGAAAGCTTGACCAGAGACACAAACGCTCTTCAATTTAAATTAAAACTGGAAAGAGTTGTCTTTCTTATTCCACTGTGCTCCCTGCTGAATGAAGAGGAAAGTGGAATTGTATAACTGCCCCTTGCTAGCAATCCCTGCGCTCCCATCAGGCCCAGCGCCCTGAGCCCCTGTTGCTGAAATGAGATGACGAAGGGACACAAATCAGTGACTTTTCCTGAAGGTGTGCGGGAAAGGAGAGACCAGCATTCATCTCCTGGGTGACAGGAAATGCAAATTAAAAATTAGAACCATTCATTCTCCACCACCAAACAAGTCAATGCTATAATCATCAGCATAAAAAAAAACACATAACTTTTATTAATATAAAAGGGCAACAGAGATGGTCTGATCTCCATTTAAATTGTATCTGCTGTCTTAGCTTTAGGTTCCTCCAGAAACAATTACTGAGACCACTTTTGTACAAAAATGTACTTAGGATGTGAAGGTACCACAGGTTGAAAGAAAAAGTGAAGGGAAAGGAAACCCATAAAGGGTGCATTTTTAAAGCCGCTGCTACAGTGAGCCATGCTATGCTTAGTTACTCAGTTGTGTCCAACTCTTTGCGACCCCATGGTCTGCAGCCCGCCAGGCTCCTCTGTCCATGGAGATTCTCCAAGCAAGAATACTGGAGTGGGTTGCCGTTCCTTTCTCCAGGGGATCTTTCCGACTCAGGGATCAAACCCAGGTCTCCCACATTGCAGGCGGATTCTTAAACCAGCTGAGCTACCAGGGAAGTGCAGTGAGCAAGGGAAACTTAATCACATCGGAAAGTTGTATAGTTATTATGGCCAAGAGGTGAGGGAGCTATGATATTATACCCACATCCAGAGGCCAAACTGAATAGAAAATCCATCAACAAATCCTCTTGTCTCCATCTTTAAAATACATCCAAAATCTAGCCTCTTTCCTTATTATCACCCCAGTTCTAGCCACCAGCATCTCTTGCCTGGGTTACTGCCTATTTTTGTCTGTTTTTAATCTGGTCACTCTGCTTATCTGGTATCGTACCATTTATTCTTTAAAAGGACCCAGAATATTCCTTCTCAAATTTAGCCATATCATGTCATGCTTCTGCTGAACCACTCCTTCAGTGAAGACAATTAAGCCACTGTCTTCAGAGTAAAGGCTAAGATTTTAATGATTCTGCAAGGCCCAGCTTGATGTGGCTGCTTCACCTCTGTCAACTCTCCCCTTGGGCACCCTCCCCACCAGCCAGCCTTTCTCCTAGCACCCTCCTCCAGTCACACCCAATTCCTTGTTGGTCCAAGGCTCCCGAGTCAAGCACACTGCCTGCTCATTTCCTATTCACTTGTTTTCTCTGCCTGCAGTGCCTTTTCCCTCATAGTCACATGACCTTCTCTTTTTCTTCTGATTTCTCAGATGTCTTTTAACAAAGACGTCTTCCTAAGACTACTCCATACAGAATAATGCTCCCAACCCTATCCTCAGTACTCTGGATCCATTTTTAATTACATTATTCTTCTTCAGATCACTGGTTGGCTTCTATCACACCACATATTTAACTTTTTATGTTCATCAGACTTCCTACATTAGAAATTGAGCCATGGGACTTCCCTAGTGGTCCAGTGGCTAAGACTCCATGCTTCCAAACCAAGGGGCCCAGGGTTCAATCTCTGGTCAGGGAACTAGAACCCGTATGCCACAACTAAGAGTTCACATACCACAACTCAAGATCCTGCATGCTACAACTAAGACCTGGCTCAGCCAAGTAAATGAATACAAATACATAGTTTTTTAAAAGGAAATTGAGCAGTAACTGTCTCTTTTAGGTTCAGTATCGATCCTCCAGATTTTAGAACTTGGGTGCTTAATAAATATTTGTTGAGTGGATAGATAAACATAAAAATACTCTCTATAAATATAAACTATCATAAAAATTTCTAGTTACAATGCAAGGCACTGAGAAATGAAAAGTTATCTCTTTGCTCACATTCACAGTTCTTGGCCCAGCATAGAAGCTTAATAAATGTTGGCACAGGGGTTAGAATCAGCAGTTGATAAAGTTGCCCTGAGCTGAGCTAAACAATTTCTCGGAATGGCTTCGTTCAGCAGTGAGGACATGCAGGGAGGTAAATGGATTATGCTTCCTACTGTGCATTTGCTTTGACGTTATGGGGCAATGCGGAGCAGTGTTTATTTTTCTTAATTAACATAAGTAACAGATACCCTTTGAATAATGATCCTGAGTGTCAAAGTGTTAGGCAACTTCCATTCGGCTGAATTGTTCTTATCAGTTTTAAATGTTATCCCTATTCTTGCTGGAGTAATAATGCCACTCCTTTCCTAGTCCAGAGCTCGCTCGCTCTCTCTTAGGAATAGGAGGGGGCATCAAGGATACAGCAGATGATTTCCTGTTTTGGGTAAACAACGCTAACCTGGGCAATTTTCCAAGTGGAATCAACCACAAGTATGGTTTGCTTCGAATCTATAACCTTTTTGTCTCCAAGAGCGATTTGTGGTGGATGATAACACCAAGGCACAGTTCCACTGGGCAGCCCCCCAGCTTCCAAAAAAATTAAAAAAAGGAGCTGTGATATTTATTTCTCTATTCAGCTTTTCAACAGCCTGATATGAAAAATCAACTTTTCTCAAACCCGACAGCCTGCTTTTCAAATGCAATGTCATTGTTTTCTCTCTTGAGAGAAGCAACTAGATTGTCAACCTAACTAAGCATCAGATGACTTTATTACTCGATCATAAAGGAAAAATGTATTAGGAATCTGTGCTTTGGCATTAGGCTGCTATAAAATAGCTCTAATTAGGGTTGTAAAAAATGATGCTTTGGGAAAAAAGTATTTGGTCTACAGTAGCTTCCCAAAAGGTCAACGCCAGTGCTTTCATTTAGACTCTGAAACCAAAATTACTGCCTTTAGTGTTGATGGAAAAATTTTTTTAAAGTGTGATGTAGTGAAAATACCTCTGTGCTGGCAGTCAGAAAGTCTGAATTCTGTTCCAGCTTTAGCAAGAAAGAAACCACATGTCTCTGCAGGAGGGGAGGGCTAGCTTTGGACTGAGTTTAATTCCAACTCTATAAAGCTGAGAAACAGAGTCGGGCCTCTGTGCTCCAGGCATATTTGAGATTTCTCTTGCAGGGGCTTAAATATCATGTAACACATCCTAATCTGCCTGTGATCTGATCACCTGCAGCTATGGTGTGCCCACTGGGAGGAAGAGCTTTTTGTCTTATTCATCTCTGTATCACCACTATTTAGTTTAATGAAGAATTTTACAGATAATAGATGCTTATTAAACCTCTACAATGTTTTAACTGTGTAGTTGGCAGAATGCTCAGTACCTTTTTAGAAATGATCTCATTTAGTGTTTGCCATAACCCTGTGACAGGGGTATCACTGTACCCTTTCTGCAAATGAGGAAAGAGGCTAATGTTACTTTCTTAAAAATCTGACAACCAATAAATGGTCTTATTAGTAGGAGGCTGAGAGTTCTAATCCCTTTGTTGCTAGTCTGCCGGCAGAACTGATGTGCCTGGGGCTCAGACCAAACACTGTGGGTCTGAAAGAGACCACTCTAGACTCACAATGCAGTCTCCCCTTCCAGCCTGAATGGCGAAAGAAGACCTCAGCACTCACACATATCATGTGAGCCAGGATAGACTGTTTCCTGAACACAGGAGGGACATTTTCGCTGCAACCGTTTTCATACACTCATCAAGCTCTTCTCCTACATGTTCCTGGGTTTTGCCCAGTTGAGGAGGACTGTGACCACTGCCAGCTGACTGAGGCTGAGTATGACCGTTTCCTCACTCTTTGGTTGACCTCTCTCTGTGTATCTGGGCTTCTCACAGGCTTGTCTGCACTTTTCCACTAACGAGCCGTACACTTAGTCTGAGGAGGTGTCCCTAGGGTGACCTTGGGCCTCTCCATCACTTTTGGTCCATCCACTAGACTCTGGTGAAAGTGAAAGTGTTAGTTGCTTAGTCATGTCTGACTTTCTGTGACCCAATGGACTGTAGCCCACCACGCTCCTTTGTCCATGGGATTCTCTAGGCAAGAATACCTTGTGTGCACCTAAAACTCTTGAGCTACCTTGGGATGAGGGCTACTTAGCTTGAGAGTCCAGGTCTAGGATGTAAGAAGAAGGAGCAGCTACAGGGTCAGTGCCTCCAGCCTGTGGGTCAAGGAAGCTCCCTCAAGCCAGCTTCATAGTGTCCCCTCCCCTAGCGTCTGTACTGAATAGTCCCAAGGTCTCAGCTTGGACTTGCAGGCACGGTCCCCACTCTTGCATGTGTACACATCCCTGCACGTGCTTTTCATGTAACTGTCTTTCAATCTGTGTAGACTCTCTCTAGGCACAAAGGTGCCAGGTATTGTGCATTTGGCTCGAGAGCTCCCTGCCCTGGAATCTACAGGAGCTGGCTTGCTTTCAGCAGTCCACTCATCTAGCCCAGCTGCAGCATATATCCCCCCAGCTCAGGCCTTTTCAGGCTTGGAAGCTTCTCCATGATGTGTTACCAAGACAACCGGGCACCCTGGCACTTTTATAGCCAGCTCCATGATGGGATAACGTCCTTGCTTGTATGTATGGCTTGTTGGGGTGACTCAGTGTATCATTCAGCAAAGACACCCAATGTTCATGAAGATAGGCCACCTTCCTGTTCTGTCTAGATAGAGGAAACACTGGTTCCCAGGATGATGCCAATGTCCTTCTGTCTCCAAAGCCACCTGTGAGTCAAACGTTTAGAGACACTACCTTCCTGTTTCCCTTAGACGGTGAAATAGGGAAGTATAGGGAGTTTGGTGCCCTCACCAGTGGGGAGGAAGTGAAAATAATGGCCACCCTCAGAAGCAGGACCTCAGGAATAGAACATTGCCTCTGACTGAAGCAAGTGAGGGTATTTACTCAACAAATGTTAGAGCTCAACTAGTGGCACATGATGGTATCTCAACAGCAGAGAGCAACATGAGCCACCACGGCAGCCTAAGTCAAGAAGAATCAGGGTCAGCGCCAGCTCAGGAGGGGGTCAGGACCAGCAGGACACATCCGCCAAGACAGTGACATGAGAACTGAGTCCTCAAGCTTGAGCAGAGTGTTCAGGAGGAGAAGGACATTTTACTCGTGGAGAGCAGCTCGGATTACTAAGCTCCTGCGGTATTCGGGGTCACCCAATCATTCCTGTGCAACAAATCAAAGGAACTGATTGCGCTTCATACAGTAGGCTGTAAGAGGTGCCACCTGTGTCCCCATATGACTGAGAGAACAAGTAGCTCTCCTTATCTTTCTGGCTTACTGGGTCTCCCTAGAAGGACCTGACTCAAAGAATCTCATCAAAAAAATTAATGGAGGGGGTGCACTTAGGTAAAATACGTGAGGAAGGAAAGACAGCAGGGGAAGAATGCAGTCTTCACGGAAGAGGCACTTCAGCTTGATCCCACGGGGACCTCTGGGGCATGACCTGCACCGCAGTCAGTTCTCGCGTGGAAGCAAAGGCGCTGGCAGTTTGCACCCTATGTCAGTCAATCATCTATCAAGTGCTGACTCAAGGAGGAAGTGTCCCCTAAAATAAGGTCATTCCTTTAAGAGCAGAGGTAATTCTTTAGAGAAAGGAGTGGCCATGGGATCCTAACAGCCAGTGCTCCCAGTAGTTATGGCAAGGGGGTACCTGCTGATGAAGCGGACCTGGATGGGGCTCTGATGGCTTCCAGGAAAACCTTCTACCCCAGGAAGACACAGAGAATAGTTGGAGGTGCCCAACTGTCCCATTAAACCAGCCAGGCTCTCCTACACACCTGCATCGAAAACATGAGCCTGCCTGGAAACAATGGTCAAAATGGTGCTTCTCGGCCTCTATATTCTGTCTGTTCTTTTTCTCCTGTTCTTGCCAATACTGTGCCTTTTTGATCCCTAGCTTGGTTCTCACTTCTGAAGCGAATCTAAGTTTACTCCTCCAGGGGATGGCCAGGCTGGTTCCTTAAACTTCCAGGGCCCCATTTAGAGAATGGGAGCTTCAACCTCAGACCCTTGGAACTTAATCCCCTGCCCTGCCTACTATTCACAGGTGCCCTCAGCAGTCTCTCTTCCAGGCAGAAGGGACATACCAGATGACTCATCTGAAAGTTTACAAGCAGAATTTCTTCAAACATTCTTTGCCGTCATGCCTGAAAATTAGCATTTTTATAGTCTCTTATTTCATGGACACCAAAACTGAAGGTATTGTTTTCGCAAGAAAAAAGCAAACTATTTTTAGCTTGCAGAGGGAACAAGATGATATATGCTGCGGTTGTCAACTGTCTTTTAAAATGTATGTAACACACTGGAACTCATAAATATTTAAAAGGACTAAATAATTATCTAATGTTCCCCAGCCTTCTTTTTCAAATGATCATTTCCACAGGGAGCAAGGGAGCATTTGTTCTCTGTCAACTGTCCAGACACAATTATCATCTTCGAAAACGTGTCCCTCCTGTTTGTTGCTGGTTTTGTCATTTTTGACTCACTACTCAGGTCCCCTTCTTCATCTCCCCCACTGGTTTCAATGCCACACATTTGGCATGTGTGCAAAAGACTTCCATCAGAGGCTCTCTGCTAGAGGCTCTGACCATCCTGGGGACCTGCTCGAGAGCCGTCATAAACAGAGGTTGGGGATACACTGAGTACAGGTTTCCTCTTCCTGAAATGTCAGGGGATCCTCTGGGCAAAGAAGCGTGACAGATAACGTCTCAGCCATCTGGGACATGCTTAGAATGTGTCTATGGGGTAAGAGGTTTTCCTGGATGAGAAAGAATAGGAATAGAAAACAGAAAGAGCCAAGGAACTGTAGTTCTGTCTTGGCCACTTACTAACTGTATAACTTTAATGCACTTATTACAAACCAAGGCTTCATAATAGCTATCTTGCAAGTTTATTGTGGGAATTAAAATAACGTATTAAAAATTAGGTTAAAAAAAGAGCCCAGTACCAGACACCTAGTAGAAGCTCAATAATTGGAAATGATGTTCACTTTTATCTTATTATGATCTACTCTTTTAAGTAACATAATATTGAAAATTATTTCAGGAAAAGTGGTTTTAAAAATACTTCACATATGTTACTATTGTCAGTACGATGAAAAAAAAAAGTATGTGTTTAATTTCCTTGATGTCACCGTTATTAGCACGAGTTACCATTTAGCTGTGGGACCTAGATGACCCTCAGGCTTATTGAAATATGTAGAGATGATTGTCCTGCACTAACTGCTGTTGGGCTTCCCCTGGCTCAGTGGTAAAGAATACACTTGCCAATATAGGAGACACAGGCTCATTTGCTGGGTCGGGAAGATCCTCTGAAGAAGGAAAGGCAGCCCACACCAGTATTCTTGTCTGGCAAATCCCACAGACAGAGGAACCCTGTGGGCTACATGTCCATGGGGTCACAAAGAATTGGACACAACTTAGTGGCTTATCAACAACAACATGGGCTGTGACGCGTTCTATTTTGGTCTGCTTCTATGTTTCCTGTCTTCTCTATTTCTATGTTATGTCTCAGGCATGTGTTTGCTCACAGCAAACTCTCTTATTGCATTTCTGCCTCCAAGTTGATATGTATGTATAAAACAGATCTCCAAGCTTGGCAGGATTGCAAATATACAGGAGTGCTGTTCCTGGGAATTGGGAAGACAATATATCATATAAGCCCTACTGATAATAACATCTAGAAAAAAATTTGATGAAAAATAATAAATAAGATTTTTAATGCATAACAGGTCTCTAAAGAATATAAGAGAAATATCAGAGGACCAAAAGTGAAGGAGAATTTGAAATCAGACATGAGTAGGCACTGGCGTTTCAGCTACTTTGGAGGTAACTGAAATTCTAATAACTAAGAAGTAGGGTTTTAACACCCACATATGGTTAGGAGAAAAGGACGGGCAAATACTAATATTCCCATAGAGGCCTGGGATGCTAAAAATGCTTCATCTTCCTGTGATAAAACAGACTAGGATTTTTTTAATGGCACCTCAGACATAAAGGTAGGTGGAGGGTGGGGTAGGGTGCAGAATCTACTTTGCTATGAATTCTGAATAAAGGAAAAGAAAAAAAAAGTCCTCTAAGAATCTATAAATATAATTCTCTGTTTATAAGGGTCTAAGTTTGAAACTTGCAATGTCTGCATAGTGTAAGAAACCCCATGGTAAAATACATTCAGACAAAAGGTGGGCCTAGGCTGGTTATACCTCAGGAGGGTCGGACAAAGGCATTTTAAAACCTTAGCCTGGATTCTTTAGAAAGCAGAGCCTGTGGCAAAGGACTTTTTAGGCTACTACTTTTTTAGGGTCAGTGAGAAACAGGGAGTGAATCTGGGAAGAAAGCAGACCTGCCAACAGGAGGGCGTGCCGTGAGGTATGCCCTGAGAAGTGCAGCTGCTTTCTTGATGCTTCGGGGACTGTTCTTTGAGTAAGCACACAGCTACATCTCACCCGTCTTCCCAGAAGAAGCCAGGGCAGCTCTATTTCTTGGCTTTCATGTTTCATTTGTCAACAAGTACCCCATGTTAACAATCCCAATGTCCCAGTGATTGCTGAGCCTGGTCTTTCAGGTTCCAAACGCTGACACAAAAGGAAGCCCTGGACAAGAGACAAAAGGCAAGTGGCGTGAGCATGCAGCTAGGTGAGGTGGAGTGTGTCTTATCTACATGGAGCCTGTAGGAGTCCAGGGAGAGCTAGTGACCACAGTGACAGGGGGAATAAGAGGCAGTTTAGGCTGAGAGGCTCTGAAGTGGAGTGTAAGTAGCATCATGTTAACATACGCATGATTACCACAGATGAGATCCCTTTTGACAATGCATTTGCAATATGACATTACAGAACACACGAAGAAGCAAAACATCATGAGCAAATACGCCATGATAAAACTCAAGAAAACTTGTATGACAAATATTCAGATGCATGTTTAAAATCACTGTATACATGTATACATGGAATACTGCTCAGCCATGGCAAAACCAATACAGTATTGTAAAGTAAAATAAAGTAAAAAAATTTTAAAAAGAATGAAATAATGCTATTTGCAACAATGGATGGACCTAGAGAATATTGTAAGTGAAGTAAGTCAGACAAAGACAAACACCACATGATATCGTTTATATGTGGAATCTAAACTATGACACAAATGGACATATCTATGAAACAGAAAGAGACTCAGATGCAGAGAATAGACTTGTGGTTGCCATGGCGGAGGAGG
Source organism: Capra hircus (assembly GCF_001704415.2). NCBI lineage: Eukaryota > Metazoa > Chordata > Mammalia > Artiodactyla > Bovidae > Capra > Capra hircus. The sequence goes on along the minus strand of NC_030829.1, from coordinate 8,824,590 downwards.
GGGAGGGGAGGGATGGATTGGGAGTTTGGGATTAGTAGCTGCAAACTAGTGTATATATAGGATGCATGAACAATAAGGCCCTACTTTCCCAGGTGGCTGAGATGGTAAAGCATCTGCCTACAAAGACAGAGACCCGGGTTCAATCCCTGGGTTGGGAAGATCTCCTGGAGAAGGAAATGGCAACCCACTCCAGTATTCTTGCCTGGACAATCCCATGGACGGAGTAGCCTGGGAGTCTACAGTCCATGGGGTCGCAAAGAGTCGGACATGACTGAGCGACTTCACTTCACTTTATAGCACAGGGAACTATATTCAATATCTTGCTACAAACCATAATGGCAAAGAATATGCAAATGAATGTAGATGTATGTATAACTGAATTACTTTACTGTGTAGCAAAAGTTAACACAACATTATAAATCAACTGCATTTCAATACAAATTTTTTTTAGATCACTATATATGGTGAAGTGAAGAGAAAAAATCCTAAAATCAAACTTCCACATAATTTATGTATGTACTACCCCCTCCCTCTTAATGCACTCCTTCTGTCCTTAAATGTAGGCTGGGCTTAATGATTTGCTTCAAAAAACCATGGGGTGAAAAGGAGTGGACACATGGAGAAACACGGCAAGAATCCCCTAGGTCATCTGATCAAAGTTAACATCATCATTGATAAGTCACATCAACAGGACACACGCTTGACGTGATATGAGAATGGCTCTCTGTTATGTGTGTGTGTGCTCAGTAACCTGTGACCCTTTGGACTGAAGCCCACCAGGCTCCTCTGTCCATGGGATTGCCCAGGCAAGAATACTGGAGTGGGTTGCCATTTCCTCCTTCAGGGGATCTTCCCAACCCAGGGGATGACCCTGCATCTTCTCCATCTCCTGCATTGCATGTGGATTCTTCACTGCTGAGCCACCTGGGAAGCCCAGTTCTGCTCCCCCAAACCCAGAACCCATATTCCACCTTGGAAAAACCAACAGATAAACCCCAAAAACAAAGGCTGTGAAAAGAGACAAAGTAGGCCACTACTTAATGATCAAAGGAACAATCTAAGAAGAAGATATAACAATTATAAATATATATGCACCCAATACAGGAGCACCGCAATATGTAAGACAAATGTTAACAAGTATGAAAGGGGAAATCAACAATAACACAATAATAGTGGGAGACTTTAATACCCCACTCACACCTATGGACAGATCAACTAAACAGAAAATTAACAAAGAAACGCAAACTTTAAATGATACATTAGATCAGTTAGACCTAATTGATATCTATAGGACATTTTACCCCAAAACAATGAATTTCACCTTTTTTTCAAGTGCTCATGGAACCTTCTCCAGGATAGATCACATCCTGGGCCATAAATCTAAACTTGATAAATTCAAAAAAATCGAAATCATTCCAAGCATCTTTTCTGACCATAATGCATTAAGATTAGATCTCAATTACAGGAGAAAAACTATTAAAAATGCCAACATATGGAGGTGGAACAACACACTTCTGAATAACCAACAAATCACAGAAGAAATCAAAAAAGAAATCAAAATATGCATAGAAACCAATGAAAATGAAAACACAACAATCCGAAACCTGTGGGACACTATAAAAGCAGTGCTAAGAGGAAAGTTCATAGCAATACAGGCATACCTCAAGAAACAAGAAAAAAGTCAAATAACCTAACTCTGCAACTAAAGCAACTAGAAAAGGAAGAGTTGGAGAACCCCAGAGTTAGTAGAAGGAAAGAAATCTTAAAAATTAGGGCAGACAGTGATCTAGTTTCATTCTTTTACAAGTGGTTGACCAGTTTTCCCAGCACCACTTGTTAAAGAGATTGTCTTTACTCCATTGTATATTCTTGCCTCCTTTGTCAAAGATAAGGTGTCCATATGTGTGTGGATTTATCTCTGGGCTTACTATTTTGTTCCATTGATCTATATGTCTGTCTTTGTGCCAGTACCATACTGTCTTGATGACTGTGGCTTTGTAGTAGAGCCTGAAGTCAGGCAAGTTGATTCCTCCAGTTCCATTCTTCTTTCTCAAGATTGCTTTGGCTATTCGAGGTTTTTTGTATTTCCATACAAATCTTGAAATTATTTGATCTAGTTCTGTGAAAAATATGGCTGGTAGCTTGACAGGGATTGCACTGAATTTGTAAATTGCTTTGGGTAGTATACTCATTTTCACTATATTGACTGGATCTAAATGTAAGATCAGAAACTATAAAACTCCTAGAGGAGAACATAGGCAAAACACTCTCAGACATAAATCACAGCAGGATCCTCTATGATCCACCTCCCAGAATTCTGGAAATAAAAGCAAAAATAAACAAATGGGATCTAATTAAAATTAAAAGCTTCTGCACAACAAAGGAAAATATAAGCAAGGTGAAAAGACAGCCTTCTGAATGGGAGAAAATAATAGCAAATGAAGCAACTGACAAACAACTAATCTCAAAAATATACAAGCAACTTATGCAGCTCAATTCCAGAAAAATAAACCACCCAATCAAAAAATGGGCCAAAGAACTAAATAGACATTTCTCCAAAGAAGACATACGGATGGCTAACAAACACATGAAAAGATGCTCAACATCACTCATTATTAGAGAAATGCAAATCAAAACCACAATGAGGTACCACTTCACACCAGTCAGAATGGCTGCGATCCAAAAATCTGCAAGCAATAAATGCTCGAGAGGGTGTGGAGAAAAGGGAACCCTCCTACACTGTTGGTGGGAATGCAAACTAGTACAGCCACTATGGAGAACAGTGTGGAGATTCCTTAAAAAATTGCAAATAGAACTACCTTATGACCCAGCAATCCCACTGCTGGGCATACACACCGAGGAAACCAGAATTGAAAGAGACACATGTACCCCAATGTTTGTCGCAGCACTGTTTATAATAGCCAGGACATGGAAACAACCTAGATGTCCATCAGCAGATGAATGGATAAGAAAGCTGTGGTACATATACACAATGGAGTATTACTCAGCCATTAAAAAGAATTCATTTGAATCAGTTCTGATGAAATGGATGAAACTGGAGCCGATTATACAGAGTGAAGTAAGCCAGAAAGAAAAACACCAATACAGTATACTAACACATATATATGGAATTTAGGAAGATGGCAATGACGACCCAGTATGCAAGACAGGAAAAAAGACACAGATGTGTATAACGGACTTTTGGACTCAGAGGGAGAGGGAGAGGGTGGGATGATTTGGGAGAATGGCATTCTAACATGTATACTATCATGTAAGAATTGAATCGCCAGTCTATGTCTGATGCAGGATACAGCATGCTTGGGGCTGGTACATGGGGATGACCCAGAGAGATGTTATGTGGAGGGAGGTGGGAGGGGTGTTCATGTTTGGGAACGCATGTAAGAATTAAAGATTTTAAAATTAAAAAAAATAATAATAATAAATAAATTTTAAAAAAAAACAAATATTCTAAAATACCTAGGTAATACTCTACAAAACTGGCATAATGAGCAAAAGCTGTCACTAGTTTAGAGGATCCCAAGGAAACATAATGACTAAGTACAATGCGGTTTCCTGAATGGACACTGAGTAGAAAACTTGTGAAATCCAAAGGAAATGTTGTGTTTACTCAATAGCAATATACCAGCTTTGATTCCCTAGTTGTGACAAATATACTGAAGGAAAAAAATACCATAATACATGACGTTGAGTAATGTCTTCAGAAGACAATCACTTAATAGTGGGCTTAAATTAGCCCCAGGATAAAGGCCGGACACCACATAAAGTTTGAAAGTAAGTTTAGGAATGAATATACTGTCCCAAAACAAAGTGTGAAAGTGTTTAAAGGAACAGAACAAATTCCAGCACCCCCAAAATATAAAAGTTAGAATGTCCAGAACTCAGTAACAAATTACTGGGCACAAAAAAGCAGCAATATATCCCCATACCTACAGTAGAAAAAAACAGTATAAACAGACTTAGAAAGATCTCTGAGATTATAGAAGTAGAATAACACTAGTAATAAAACAAATATTACAAATCATCATGATATGTTCAAGAAGATAAGAAAAGCATAAAATAATGAGAAAAGATTAGATGAACTAATTCATAGAAATGTGCAAGTTATTAAAATGAACAAAAACTGGTGAAAAATGCAATAATCTTCTGACTACTGAAGAAAATTAATCTGTGATTTTTTTAAAAAGCTTCTCATAAAATATTTCTGGTACTGGTAATTTCACTAGTAAATTTTACTTAATATATATGGAAGAAACCAAAATCAGTCTAATACATACTCTTCCAGTAGAGAGACAAAGAAGGAATACTTTCCAGATAGTTGTATGAGGCCTGCATGAACTTGATATCAAAGCTCTCAAAGGCATTTACACAAAGGAAAATTGTCCTTTATAAACATAAATACAAAAAATATTAAAAGCCTCAGGTAATGATAGCCAAAAGAGTATATATCAACCTACATCTATATCCTTATCCATGTGTGTGTGTGCACGTGTGTCAATCAGGCATGTCTGACTCTTTGTGAACCCCTGGACTGTAGCCCACCAGGCTCCTCTGTCCATGGGATTCTCCAGGCAAGAATACTGCAGTGAGTTGCCATTTTCTTCTCCAGGACATCTTCCTGACCCAGGGATCAAACCTATGTCTCCTGTCTCTCCTGCACTGGCAGGTGGGTTCTCTACCACTGTGCCCACCTGGAAAGCATCCTTATCTTTATTCATATCTATATCTAGGGATATATCATGACCAATTTTAAACTATTTCAGGAATGAAAGTTTGGTTTAACATCCAAAAAATATGTCAGTGTAACTTTCCATGTTAACAGAATAGATGAAAATATTACAGGACTGCTCAAGAGATGCAGAAAAAGTGTTACAAAAGTCAACATCCATTCGTCATAGAGCACTCTTAGCAAATTAGAAATAGAAGAAAACTGATAAAGCATATTTATAAAATGATGACTGTGAAGAGAAACTCTAGATATAATGGGCATAGTCTAAAACATTTCAATATAACAGAAAAAGAAGTCTTCTATGCCCACTCATCCTCACCATTCTTTTCTTTCTTTTTTTTTTTTTTGCCATGCCTCCCGGCTTGATCATAGTTAACTGAATCAGGAATCCAACCCTGCCCCCTGCCCTGGAAGCACGGTGTCCCAACTACTGGATCACCATGGAAGTCCCTACCAACACCATTTTTATTCAAAATTCTATTGGACCAAAAATAGTGAAGATATTCTTGAAGAAGACCTGGACAAAAAAGGAAAGTGAAAGTAATATCCAAGTTACAGTAATGAAGACATGTCATTAGCAGCAGGTAGAAAACCAGACCCTAGAAATAGAATGACAGTGCCGAAACATACTTACATGTGGCCCTAGACTTGGTTGATTTCGGCAGCGTTCAAGAACAACACAGGAAAGGACAGTTTTCAACAATGGGTCTTAGAAAACTGATGGTTCACATGGCTAGAAAAAGTCTTGCTCCCTATTTTATAACTCACAAATAATATATTTCCAGTGGATTTTGGATATAAATATAAAAAGTAAATTTGGGGGAGTATAATACAAAACAATATAATCACAACCTTGTATGTGAACAGACTTTTAAAGGAACCTAAAAAAATCCCAACCACAGGGAAAAACTGGACTACCTTTATTTACTGTCAACTTTTGTTCATCATGATATTCCAGTAAAGCAATTCAAAGGTAAATCACAAAGTGGGAAAATACATTTTCAATATACGTATGCAAAAAGTGTTCCTAACAAGGTATATAAGGAATGCTTCTAGATCAATTAAAAAGTTTAAGGTCAATTACAAACCAGTGATACACTCTAACAAAAAATGATAAGGAATTTAGAAAGGTACTTCACCAAATGGGCAGCAATTATATGACACTATATTAGTATAGTTAAATACATTTAACTATACTATATATTTAATTATATGAAAATATATTAGTATATTTATTAGTAGCAGCATATTAGTATCAGTAAAGTTAAAAATAAAACAGTAAAGAGATACCACTTCACCTTCACCGAAATACCTAAAAATAAAAATTTTGATAATTTAAGTTTGATGAGAATGTGGACCAATGGCATCCTTCTCAATACTGAGAATTTGCTTCAAACATTTTTGGAAAATATAATGCCATTATCAACTAAATTTGGACATGACATATAAACTGGCAATGTTTAGTAGAAATGCATTAGTACATATAAAAATATATGTGAATAAGAATACCTAAAGTATTATTGATTATAATAGCCACAAACCAGTAACCACACAAATACCCACTCATTCCAAATGATAAATCAATGGAACACTTCACAGCAATAAAAATGCTAAAACCACAGTACATGTGACAAGATAAATATATCCAACATTATGGGCTACATAACACAAATTTAAGAGATTACTTACAAGATCCCTCCACTTATGTGAATTTAAAAACAGAAAAACTAATATACAGTGTTAGAAACTATGGTACTTATAAACTCTGGAGAAGAGAGAGATGAATGTTTGGGAGGGAATGTGATGAAAGCTTTCCAGTCTCCATATTCCATTCCTTAGACTGGATCAAATGCAGGTCTTCCATATCGCAGGTGGATTCTTTACCATCTGAGCCACCAGGGAAGCTCACGGATACTGGCGTGGGTATCCTACCCCTTCTCCAGGGGATCTTCCCAACCCAGGAATTAAACCAGGGTCTCCTGCATTGCAGGTGGATTCTTTACCAGCTGAGTTACCAGGGAAGCCCAATATACTGAAGTCCATATATACTTTATGCATTTTCCTCTATATATTTCTATACAGAGAAAAGTACGACTTTTAAAATGATGTTGGCACAGTTTAGAAATTGGGACTGGAAACTGAGTTCCAGATATAGAAAACAAACTTATGGTTATAGTGGGGGAATGGGTAAGGGAAAAAATGGGAGATTGGGATTGACATATACACACGACTATACAGGAGGGCCTAGAGGAGCCATCCCATGTTGAAGGTCAGGAGGGCGGCAGTGAGGGGATACCCCTCATCCAAGGTAAGGAACAGCAGCTGCACTTTGCTGGAGCAGCCGTGAAGAGATACCCCACGCCCAAGGTAAGAGAAACCCAAGTAAGACGGTAGGTGTTGCAAGAGGGCATCAGAGGGCAGACACACTGAAATCATACTCACAGAAAACTAGTCAATCTAATCACACAAGGACCACAGCCTTGTATAACTCAATGAAACTAAGCCATGCCTGCAGGGCAACCCAAGACGGCCAGGTCATAGTGGAGAGGTCTAACAGAATGTGGTCCACTGGAGAAGGGAATGGCAAAACACTGCAGTATTCTTGCCTTGAGAACCCCATGAACAGCATGAAAAGGCAAAATGATAGGATACTGAAAGAGGAACTTCCCAGGTCATTAGGTGCCCAATATGCTACTGGATATCAGTGGAGAAATAACTCTAGAAAGAATGAAGGGATGGAGCCAAAGCAAAAACAATACCCAGTTGCGGATGTGACTGGTGATAGAAGCAAGGTCCAATGCTGTAAAGAGTAATATTGCATAGGAACCTGGAATGTCAGGTCCATGATCAAGGCAAGTTGGAAGTGGTCAAACAAGAGATGGTAAGAGTGAACGTCAACATTCTAGGAATCAGTGAACTAAAATGGACTGGAATGGGTGAATTTAACTCAGATGACCATTACATCTACTCCTGCAGGCAGGAATCCTTCAGAAAAAATGGAGTAGCCATCATGGTCAACAAAAGAGTCTGAAATGCAGTACTTGGATGCAGTCTCAAAAATGACAGAATGATCTCTGTTCGTCTCCAAGGCAAACCATCACAGTTATCCAAGCCTATGTCCCAACCAGTAACGCTGAAGAAGCTGAAGTTGAACGCTTCTATGAAGACCTACAAGACCTTGTAGAACTAACATCCAAAAAAGATGTCCTTTTCATTATAGGGGACTGGAATGCAAAAGTAGGAAGTCAAGAAATACCTGGAGTACCAGGCAAATTTGGCCTTGGAATACAGAATGAAGCAGGGCAAAGACTAATAGAGTTTTGCCAAGAAAATGCACTGGTCATAGCAAACACCCTCTTCCAACAACACAAGAGAAGACTGTACACATGGACATCACCAGATGGTCAACACCAAAATCAGATTGATTATATTCTTTGCAGCCAAAGATGGAGAAGCTCTATACAGTCAACAAAAACAAGACCAGGAGCTGACTGTGGCTCAGATCATGAACTCCTTATTACCAAATTCAGACTTAAATTGAAGAAAGTAGGGAAAACCGCTAGACCATTCAGGTATGACCTAAATCAAATTCCTTATGCTTACCTGCTGGCTCAGAGGTTAAAGCATCTGCCTGGAATGCTGGAGACCTGAGTTCTATCCCTGTGTCGGGAAGATCCCCTGGAGAAAGAAATGGCAACCCACTCCAGTACTCTTGCCTGGAAAATCCCATGGAGGGAGGTGCCTGGTAGGCTACAGTCCATGGGGTTGCAAAGAGTCGGACAAGACTGAGCGACTTCACTTCATTATGATTATACAGTGGAAGTGAGAAATAGATTTAAGGGCCTAGATCTGATAGAGTGCCTGATGAATTATGGACGGAGGTTTGTGACATTGTACAGGAGACAGGATCAAGACCATCCCCATGGAAAAGAAATGCAAAAAAGCAAAATGGCTGTCTGGGGAGCCCTTACAAATAGCTGTGAAAAGAAGAGAACCAAAAAGCAAAGGAGAAAAGGAAAGATATAAGCATCTGAATGCAGAGTTCCAAAGAACAGCAAGAACAGATAAGAAAGCCTTCACTGGTGATCAATGCAAAGAAATAGAGGAAAACAACAGAATGGGAAAGACTAGAGATCTCTTCAGGAAAATTAGAGATACCAAGGGAACATTTCATGCAAAGATGGGCTCGATAAAGGACAGAAATGGTCTGGACCTAACAGAAGCAGAAGATATTAAGAAGAGGTGGCAAGAATACACAGAAGAACTGGACAAAAAAGATCTTCATGACCTGTATAACCACAATGGTGTGATCACTCACCTAGAGCCAGACATCCTGGAATGTGAAGTCAAGTGGGCCTTAGGAAGCATCACTACGAACAAAGCTAGTGGAGGTGATGGAATTCCACTTGAGCTGCTTCAAATCCTGAAAGATGATGCTGTGAAAGTGCTGCACTCAATATGCCAGCAAGTTTGGAAAACTCGGCAGTGGCCACAGGACTGGAAAAGGTCAGTTTTCATTCCAGTCCCAAAGAAAGGAAATGCAAGGAATGCTCAAACTACCACACAATTGCACTCATCTCACATGCTAGTAAAGTAATGTTCAAAAATCTCCAAGCCATGCTTCAGCAATATGTGAACCGTGAACTTCCTGATGTTCAAGCTGATTTTAGAAAAGGCAGAGGAACAAGAGATCAAATTGACAACATCTGCTGGATCATCAAAAAAGCAAGAGAGTTCCAGAAAAACATCTATTTCTCCTTTATTGACTATGCCAAAGCCTTTGACGGTGTGGATCACAATAAACTGTGGAAAATCTTGAAAGAGATGGGAATACCAGACCACCTGACCTGCCTCTTGAGACCTCTATATGCAGGTCAGGAAGCAACAGTTAGAACTGGACATGGAACAACAGACTGGTTTCAAATAGGAAAAGGAGTATGTTAAGGCTGTATATTGTCACCCTGCTTATTTAACTTAAAAGCAGAGTACATCATGAGAAACACTGGACTGCAAGAAGCACAAGCTGGAATCAAGATTGCCGGGAGAAATCTCAATAGCCTCAGATATGCAGATGACCCTGATGGCAGAAAGTGAAGAGGAACTAAAAAGCCTCTTGATGAAAGTGAAAGAGGAGAGTGAAAAAGTTGGCTTAAAGCTCAACATTCAGAAAATGAAGATCATGGCATCCGGTCCCATCACTTCGTGGAAAATAGATGGGGAAACAGTGGAAACAGTGTCAGACTTTATTTTTTTGGGCTCCAAAATCACTGCAGATGGTGACTGCAGCCATGAAATTGAAAGACGCTTACTCCTTGGAACAAAAGTTATGACCAACCTAGATAGCATATTCAAAAGCAGAGACATTACTTTGCTGACTAAGGTCCATCTAGTCAAGGCTATGGTTTTTCCAGTAGTCATGTATGGTTGTGAGAGTTGGACTGTGAAGAAGGCTGAGCACCAAAGAATTGATGCTTTTGAACTGTGGTGTTGGAGAAGACTCTTGAGAGTCCCTTGGACTGCAAGAAGATCCAACCAGTCCGTTCTGAAGGAGATCAACCCTGGGATTTCTTTGGAAGGAATGATGCTAAAGCTGAAACTCCAGTACTTTGGCCATCTCATGTGAAGAGTTGACTCATTGGAAATGACTCTGATGCTGGGAGGGATTGGGGGCAGGAGGAGAAGGGGCCGACAGAGGATGAGATGGCTGGATGGCATCACTGACTCGATGGACATGAGTCTGAGTGAACTCCGGGAGTTGGTGACGGACAGGGAGGCCAGGTGTGCTGTGATTCATGGGGTCTCAAAGAGTCGGACACGACTGAGCAACTGAACACAACTGATACATAAAGTAAACATTTTGATAGTGACCTACTATATAGAACAGGGAACTCAACTCAATATTTTGTAAAAGACTACATGGGAAAAGAATCTAAAAAAAAGAGAGAGAATATATGTGTGTGTGTGTGTGTGTGTGTGTGTGTGTGTGTGTGTGTATTTGGGGGCTTCCCAGGTGGTGCTAGTGATAAAGAAACTGCCTGCCAATGCAGCAGAGTTAAGAGACATGAGTTCGATCCTTGGGTCAGGAAGATCCCCTGGAGAAGGGCATAGCAACCCCCTCCAGTACTCTCGCCTGGGAAATCCCATGCACAAGAGGAGTCTGGGGGCTACAGTACATAGGGTCACAAACAGTTAGACATCACTGAAGCAACTTACCGTGCGTATGTATGTGTATAACTGATTCACCTTTCAGAAACTAACACACCATTGTAAATCAACTACACTCCATTTTTAAAAAAGAAAAAAGAAATTGGAATCAATGTAAATTCCCTTCAATATATTAGTGGTGAATCAATTTTTGGTACAGAGCTTATATGGAATAATATCCAGTCATTTAAAAGACTGTGATACTACAATAAGCCATTGAGGCGGAACATAGATAAGAAGTAAAGTATTTAGACTGTGATTCCTCAGTCTCCCCCCCAAAACATTTAAAATCCTAACCCATTTTCAAATTACTCTTGGATAGATAAAGGTAACTTCTTTTCCCACCTTAAGTAGCCTTGTGCATCCGTGCTAAGTCACTTTAGTTATGTCCGACTCTTTGCGACCCCATAGACTGTAGCCCACCAGTCTCCTCCGTCCATGGGATTCTCCAGACAAGAATACTGGAGTGGGTTGCCATGCCCTCCTCCAGGGGATCTTCCCAACCCAGGGATCGAACCCATCTCTCTCATATCTCCTACATTGGCAAGCACGTTCTTTACCACTAGCGCCACCTTACTGGTACTCAAACTCAGGAATTCCCAGGGTGGAATCTGAAGCCTGCAGGCCCCGTCCCAGAAGGGCACGGAGAGATTTAAGGAAGAGGCCACTCTAGGTGAGTAGCTGGTGTTTTTAACAAGCAGAGGCACTTACTTAGGAGGTTGGGCTTGGGTGACAGCCAGAGGAGAATGGGGTTCAGTCACTATTCAGTCCAGAGGATCTCCACAGCAAGTGACTCTCAAGGCTCATCCTGGATAACCTGCGAGAACTGGGGTGGGCAGAACGCGCATTCCAAGGATGGAGGGCGGGGTGAGGATCCTCTGATGACACAAGTCCCCCCTCGGTTCAACCACTGGTCCTGTCCCACCCATGACCTCCTCCAGCAACATCTTCAGAAGTGATGGAGCTATGTGAGTCGGCTCAGAAATACTTATTTTTCCTTGTTTTCAGTAAAGTGCCTATATGAGACTAACTAATGAACTTTTTAGCCAGGAAAGGTCTCCTTTCCTTATTTCACCTGGGAAAATGTCTGTTGCAGGATAACTTTAATATTTTGCAACATGCTTATGATTTAAGATACTTTAAAACCTTCTTTATTTATCTGATTTGATAACCTCAGACAAAAGACAGACCTAACAAAGGGAATGATCTATCTTTACTCTGATGCTTGACTCTTGTAATATTATAGAAATAAACCTTTGCTTACAGACTGATTATCAGTACTGACTGCTCGGCCCATTTTTAATTTTAGTGGAGATCATGGAGATTTGGCTTATATACTATTAAGAGGAGAAAGCGAGTTGAAGAAAAAAATAATGATCGTGAAAGAAAGTGAAAGTGAAGTCACTCAGTCGTGTCTGACTCTGTGACCCCATAGACTGTAACCTACCAAGCTCTTCCATCCATGGGATTTTCCAGGCAAGAATACTGGAGTGAGCTGCCATTTCCTTCCCCAGGGGATCTTCCCAACCAGGGATTGAACCTGGGTCTCCCACATTGCAGACAGGCACTTTACTATCTGAGCCCCCAGGGAAGCCTAATAATAATCCTGTACACATAAACTAAAATTATTTAGATTTACACATACACTTTCATGTGTGTGAGTACAAATATGCAGTGCAATCCCTGCAGGTCCTGGTTTAGGCCAGTGGGCAGTAGGCTTTAGAAGGAGGATGAAGAAGCGATGAAGTAATATTTATTCCCATGGATCCCTTCCTGCTGCTCTGTGAATTGATATTAGCAGGATTCCTCCCATCAAATGCTATAGACACAGCTCCCTTTTTCTTTCAGTAACACCTCCCCTTCAAGCCTACCCAATGACAGAGAACCTGTTAGAAAGAAAAGCTGATCTTGAGCCCCACAGGAATTTAGAAAGATGTTACATTCTTGGAGCAACAGACAGAAACTTCCCACATCAGTTCCCCATTGTTGTGTGTTCACAGATATGATGATGGTGTTGAAGGAGAAAAACAAGTGGGCCACTGAGTGTTTTCTATAGAATGTACAATATAAAGAAACGAGAGTGTAAATAGAGGCTGAAGGTGATTTCTGTGTTGACCTAACTGAGAATCATCCAATGCAGATGAATAAAGGTTTAGAAAGTCTGTGAGGTCATTTTTGGGAGATGGTGGAAGACAGAGAGGAAAGGAGGAGATTAGAATGTGCATATTTCTGGTAGCAATTGACCAGTGGTTCCCAAGAGACAGGGTCAGGACTAGAGTCTTTCCAAAGAGCAGCGAGGCAGAGAACATGGATCATTAAGGGAAGCCTTGCTCCATTGAGCTCCGATGTTTGCCTTTCTCAGAGCCATAGAATCAGAACTAATGGACCAGCAAAGGAAGTGATGAAAAGAAAAACACAAGGATTGGCGGAACATGGGAGCAAAATCTGCATTTGCTTTCCTTTTCCCATGAAAGCTCTGTCTCATACAAAGAATGGACCTTAAAGTCAGACCTCTTTTACATCTTAGAAAGAAGCCATGGTACATGTCTTGCTTCTTGTTTAAATTTTCTGCTTATTACTGGCTTCCATGACTGTTGCCCTGGGCCGTTTTTTGCTGGATCCTCAGAGACCTGGGCGGGGTGAAGCAGGCCCGTAGCTCCCAAGGGAATTTGCCAGGGCATCTCGGATCCCCAGCAGCTGTAGGTGGGGTGAGCAGTAGCTGAGGCTGTTATGAATCACTAACTATTTTTCTTCGTACTTCGAATTGGTTTCAATGTTAAGTTTTTCTGAATATCGCCTCCTTGCCCCAGGCTGCTCAATGAGAATGGATCAAATTGCCTGTGAGGCTGCAACACTCAGGGGGCGGCTGGCTGCCAGTCAGTGAGCACTGAGAGATCTGGATGTTTCTTTGTGGGACTGCCAAGATCTGTCTTGGGATGCAGAGAGAAGAGAACCGGGAAGCCAAACTCTAATCCTTTCTCTGGAGAATCCTATCATGCTTTTCCTCTTTCATTATTCAGACAGAAACAGATTTTCAAAAAGCAATTAAATAATTTTCCTTCATGACTTTAAAGTATAACATGTTGATTGTAGAAAATTGAGAAAATCAAGGTTTACATAAGAAAATAAGTATAGCCCATAAACCTAACTCATGGATTCACTGTTTATGTATTATTAACCTATTTCTTTTCAGCCTTTATCTCTTTATATGTGTGTGTGTGTGTGTGTGTGTGTGTAGATATATATATATATATATATTTACATTTTAAACTGCTACTATTTCTCTGAGATATAACTTAAGACTATTTAAAGAACCGTCTTTTTTTTGTCTCCATTTCTGTCTTACATGTACATGTGTGTGCTCCTGACTTATTCATGACTTTGCTATTTTATCCTTATGAATTTTCAGCTGCTGCTGATACAGTTGCCTCTCTATCACCCTTTCATAGCTGCACCAGACCTTGCTATTATTTATTTACTTAAGTTCAAAAATCTTTCTAAAACTCCTTAAGAAGACTACACACTCTGAAAATAAAATCAATCCCACTTTGAGAACATGCCACCCTGACCTTCCTATTTGGTCTCAGTTCTGGCAGAAATCATTCTCCATTGAGCCCACATGAATCTTGCGGGTATTAGTCCTCTCAGCTCTGGTGGATCTCTGGTCTGTGTGCAGGAACTTGGGGCTGACGATGACCCCTTTGCAGCACTCATACACATCCTGACCAACCTTCTTATCATTCTCCTACCCTGTTTCATGATACAAATGATACTATCATTCACCTTATTACCAAACTACAAATTCTAAGACATCTAAGACTCCTCTCTTACCTTTATTCCCAACATGCAGTCCCAAATTACCAAATTCTAGCTCCTGAATCACTCTGAATTAATCCCTTCATCCCTTCCTCCTTTGACACCACTCTGGTTTAGACTTTGCACATCTCTCCTAAATTACAACAAAACCCTCCTCCTTGGATGGCTTCCGTCTCTCCCAGCCCTCCTCTCATGTAGCCTCCATATGGCTTCCTTCAAAACACAGCTTGGCTTCAAGCTCATTGTCTCTGAAGCCTTTAACTCCATCACTTTGTCTTTCTTTCAACTTCCACCCCTGAGGTGCCTGAGAAGCAGACTAGAGTCCTTACAATGTGGTTTTGAGACAAGGAGTATAGCCATCAACCTAGGAACTGGTAAGAGATGAAAACTGCTAGGTCCTAACCAAGACCTCTGCAGTGGGACCTAGAAATTTATGTTTTAACATACATCACTTATTAGTTTTTTACTCAAAACCTCCAGAGGCTAATTTATTAATATTGTTCATAGAACAGATCATAATTGCTGTATTTTTTTTTTTTTTTTTTACTCATAGCCTCCTGGAAACTAACTCCAAACTTTTTTTTCTTTTAAAATGCTTTTTTGTCAATTTCTGTCTTAGTTAAATGAGCCAATCTCTGCTCTCTGGAGTATCCTCACTCTCATCTTTTTTTTTTTCCTCTATTGTGTTTGATTTATTAAGGTTTAATTTATGTACAGTAAAATATACCATCTGAGATGTGAAACTCAAAGACATTTTATACGTGCATACACCTATGTAGCTCTCACCCAGTTCCAGATGTAGAGCATTTCCATTATCCCAATATGTTCTCTAATTCCCATTTCCAATTAATCCCCTCCACGACCCAAGAGTGAATCACTTTGCTAACTTTTGTCTCCATAGATTAGTTTGCCTCATTCTGAATTTCATGCAGATGGAATCATTCAGTTCATACCCTTTGTGGATAGCTTCTTTTACTCATCAAAATGCATTCAAGATTCATCAGTGTTGTTGCTTGTGTCAGTAGCTTATATATATATATTTTTAAATCACTGAATAATATCCCATTGGGCAAACATACTAACATTTGTTTAGCCATTGTCCTGCTGATGGACACTTGGCAGGTTTGTTGTTTTTTGTTTTTGTTTTTTCCTTTTAAAGCTTCATTAATTTTTGCAAACAAGCCATCACATTGGTTTTATTCTTTCCTTTCCTCCAGCCCCTTGCATATTTATCATTCTCAAGACCTCACTCGCACCCGGACATCTTTCCGGACCAAAAGAAACCCCACAGCTACCTTCCTCCTTTCATCCTTGCTGTCAATAATGATGGTGACTTCTGCTCTCGAGAACCGTTATCTACTGGAGTCATGTTCTGTGTTCAGTTATTGTTTCCTGAGGCAGAACTCCCCAAACTAGACAGACAGCTCAAGCAAGGCAAAGGCCGTGTCCTGTTTCCTCACAAGCATCATAGCCTCTAGCTTTACACAACAGGCAACAGGTGTTAAACACATAACATTTTAATTTCACGTAACCTTCATAATAGCTCAACAGCATATTAATAAAATGAATTTCATCAATAACAATATTAATTAGGGACCTCCTGTAAGCCCAATGTTCATACCTGAATTCCACTGCCAGCATCACCTCCAAATAGCTAGCTTTACCTGGCATGTTATTCAAGTTACACAGTTCCTTGAAGTCTCAGCCATTGTGCCTATGAAATGAGACTATTAGCCCTTATTGATAGGTAGTTTATTTAAGGCATAGTGCTTTGCATAGTGCCAGGAACTCAGAAAACACTTAAAAATAGCAGTCCTCTATACTGTCTTCAGTTCAGTTCATTTGCTCAATCATGTCTGACTCTCTGTGATCCCATGAATCGCAGCACGCCAGGCCTCCCTGTCCATCACCATCTCCCAGAGTTCACTCAGACTCATGTCCATCGAGTCGGTGATGCCATCCAGCCATCTCATCCTCTGTCGTCCCCTTTTCCTCCTGCCCCCAATCCCTCCCACCATTAGAGTCTTTTCCAATGAGTTAATGCTTCGCATGAGGTGGCCAAAGTACTGGAGTTTCAGCTTTAGCATCATTCCTTCCGAAGAACTCCCAGGGCTGATCTCCTTCAGAATGGACTGGTTGGATCTCCTTGCACTCCAAGGGACTCTCAAGAGTCTTCTCCAGCACCACAGTTCAAAAGCATCAATTCTTCGGCGCTCAGTTTTCTTCACAGTCCAAATCTCACATCCATACATGACTACTGGAAAAACCATAGCCTTGACTAGATGGACCTTTGTTGGCAAAGTAATATCTCTGCTTTTGAATATGCTGTCTAGGTTGGTCATAACTTTTCTTCCAAGGAGTAAGCATCTTTTAATTTCATGGCTGCAATCACCATCTGTAGTGATTTTGGAGCCCCCAAAAATAAAGTCTGACACTGTTTCCACTGTTTCCCCATCTATTTCCCATGAAGTGATGGGACCAGATGCCATGATCTTCGTTTTCTGAATGTTGAGCTTTAAGCCAACTTTTTCACTCTCCTCTTTTACTTTCATCAAGAGGCTCTTTAGTTCCTCTTCACTTTCTGCCATAAGGATGGTGTCATCTGCATGTCTGAGGTTATTGAGATTTCTCCTGGCAATCTTGATTGCAGCTTGTGCTTCTTCCAGCCCAGCGTTTCTCATGATGTACTCTGCATAGAAGTTAAACAAGCAGGGTGACGATATACAGCCTTGATGTACTCCTTTTCCTAATTGTTGTTCCATGTCCAGTTCTAACTGTTGCTTCCTGACCTGCATATAGGTTTCTCAAGAGGCAGGTCAGGTGGTCTGGTATTCCCATCTCTTTCAGAATTTTCCACAGTTTAC
The DNA here is from genome assembly GCF_001704415.2 of Capra hircus. Classification (NCBI taxonomy): domain Eukaryota; kingdom Metazoa; phylum Chordata; class Mammalia; order Artiodactyla; family Bovidae; genus Capra; species Capra hircus. Next base: position 8,806,959 of record NC_030829.1, on the reverse strand, counting down.
TGTGATCCACACAGTCAAAGGCTTTGGCATAGTCAATAAAGCAGAAATAGATGTTTTTCTGGAACTCTCTTGCTTTTTTGATGATACAGCAGATGTTGTCAATTTGATCTCTTGTTCCTCTGCCTTTTCTAAAACCAGCTTGAACATCAGGAAGTTCACGGTTCACATATTGCTGAAGCATGGCTTGGAGAATTTTGAGCATTACTTTACTAGCATGTGAGATGAGTGCAGTTGTGCAGTAGTTTGAGCATTCTTTGGCATTGCCTTTCTTTGGGATTGGGATGAAAACTGACCTTTTCTAGTCCTGTGACCACTGCTGAGTTTTCCAAATTTGCTGGCATATTGAGTACAGCACTTTCACAGCATCATCTTTCAGGATTTGAAATAGCTCAACTGGAATTCCATCACCTCCACTAGCTTTGTTCGTAGTGATGCTTTCTAAGGCCCATTTGACTTCACATTCCAGGATGTCTGGCTCTAGATGAGTGATCACAGCATCGTGATTATCCGGGTCATCAAGATCTTTTTTGTACAGTTCTTCTGTGTATTCTTGCTACCTCTTCTTAATATCTTCTGCTTCTGTTAGGTCCAGACCATTTCTGTCCTTTATCGAGCCCATCTTGGCATGAAATGTTCCCTTGGTATCTCTGAATTTCTTGAAGAGATCTCTAGTCTTTCCCATTCTGTTCTTCTCCTCTATTTCTTTGCATTGATCGCTGAAGAAGGCTTTCTTATCTCTTCTTCTATTCTTTGGAACTCTGCAATCAGATGCTTATACCTTTCCTTTTCTACTTTGCTTTTTGCTTCTCTTCTTTTCACAGCTATTTGTAAGGGCTCCCCAGACAGCCATTTTGCTTTTTTGCATTTTTTTTCCATGGAGATGGTGTTGATCCCTGTCTCCTGTACAATGTCATGAACCTCATTCCATAGCTCATCAGGCACTCTATCTATCAGATCTAGGCCCTTAAATCTATTTCTCACTTCCACTGTATAATCATAAGGGATTTGATTTAGGTCATACCTGAATGGTCTAGTGGTGTTCCCTACTTTCTTCAATATAAGTCTGAATTTGGCATAAGGAGCTCATGATCTGAGCCACAGTCAGCTCCCGGTCTTGTTTTTGCTGATTGTACAGAGCTTCTCCATCTTTGGCTGGAAAGAATATAATCAATCTGATTCTGGTGTTGACCATCTGGTGATGTCCATGTGTAGAGTCTTCTCTTGTGTTGTTGGAAGAGGGTGTTTGCTATGACCACTGCGTTCTCTTGGCAAAATTCTATTACCCTTTGTCCTGCTTCATTCCGCATTCCAAGGCCAAATTTTCCTGTTACTCCAGGTGTTTCTTTTTCACTAATATTATTCAATTTTTAATCAATAAGGACCTACTGTATAGCATAGAGAATGATGCTCAATATTCTATAATAACCTAAATGGTGAAGAAGAAGTGGTGTATAAATGCAATGGAACAGTACTCAGCCATTAAGAAGAATGAAATAATGCCATTTTCAAAAACATGGATGGACCCACAGATTGTCATACTGAGTAAAGTAAGTCAGGGAAAAAGAAATATCATATGATATCACTTATATAAGAATCTAGAACGAAATGATAAAAATGAACTTATTTATAAGATAGAAATACACTTACAGACTTAGAGAATGAGCTTATGTAATAACCTAAATGGGAAAAGAATTTCAACAAGAATAGAGACATGTATATGTATAACTGAATCACTTCACTATACACCTGAAACTAACACATTGTAAATCAACTATGGCTCAATTAAAGATAAAATTTGTTTAATCATTCAATTTTATTTGATTCCATAGGTTTGACAACATTTCCAGCAGCATTCTCCATCCGTTTATAACTGTAGTGTCACATGATAGCCAGTCCTTAATTGGCTTGTTTTCTTTCTTTTCTCATTAAAATAGATGCTCCATAAGAACAAAGACTTCACCTCTTTCATTAATCATTGTATCTCCATCCCTAGAAGATTGCCTGGCACACAGTGGATTCCCAATAAAGTAACAATGAATGAATATGTAAATGAATCAATATCATATCCACCATTTTATGGGTGTGAGACTGAGGCTGAAAGCTTTAACTTAGTAAGTCCTGTGGCTGTGAGGTGGACCCTCCATTCGTCTGATCAGCAAGTCATATCTCTGCTGAATTTGGCCAGTAGTGGAACCGAACAGTCTGTCTAGTGACCTGTAGTTCTGAGTTTTAGAAAGTTCTCCCTTATCCTGTGCTGACAGCTCTCTCCCTCTGCAAAATCACAGTGTCTCCAAGTTGAAAGGGACTTCAGGTAAAGATCCCAGTGCCTGAGGACCCAGCAGTTCCTGTTTGCCTGAAATGTCATGCTGGAGGCAGCATTTAATTCAGATGAGAAGTGACACCCACATCCTGATGCCTCAGCTGCCAGCAAAGGGCCAGTGACAACTTCCATTACACAGAAGGGTGAGCCAGGTGTCCTAGAAAAACTCCAGCTCTTCAAATCCTATCTCCCTAATTAGATTCTCTCTGCAGAGTTAGCCAGATCCCTTCCTCTGTGTCAGGTCCTAAATTCTACTTTAAAATTGTGCTGCTTCAGCGCTGCAGTGTTGGAAAGAAAGAGCTTGCAGTGGGGGACTGGAGGAATAGCAGTGACAAGAAGCACCAAGGGAAAGAACTTGGGAGAGGGAGAAAGGAATATTGAAATGCACCCACTTCCGTATTTAGCAGAAGATGTTTTGTTTTAAGACACTAATTTGTGGGAAGTATTCAACCTTAACAAGTTCATAATTTTGAGATTTGGGAGAAAATTCTGTCACGTCTTTTTTTTTTTTTTTTTTTGCCTCATGGCATAATGTGTTGGTATTTTTTTAATTTATTAGAGTAGAGTTGCTTTACAATGTTGTGTTAGTTCTGCCATACAGCAAAGTAAATCAGTTATACATACACATATATTCCCTCTTTTTCAGATTTCCCTACCATTTAGGTCACCACAGAGCATTCAGCAGAGTTCCCTATGCTATAAAGTAGGTTCTCACTGGTTATCTATTCTATTCTTTTTTTTTTTTTTAGTTACCTACTTTATATAGTATCAATAGTGTATATATGTCAATCCCAATCTTCCAATTCATCTGCCCTGCCCCTATCACCCTGGTAACCATAAGTTTGTTCTCTACATCTGTGTCTCTGTTTCTGCTTTGAAAAAGTTCATCTGTACCATTATTCTGGATTCCACAAAGAAGCAATATTCTATGATATTTGTGTTTCTCTTTCTGACTTACTTCACTCTGTATGACAATCTCTAGGTCCATCCATGTCTCTGAAAATGGGACTATTTTGATCCTTTCTGTGGCTGAGTCATGTTCCATTGTATATATGTAACACATCTTCTTTATCCATTCTTCTGCTGATGGACATTTAGGTTACTTCCATCCTTGGCTCTTGCAGTACATAGTGCTGCAATGACTTCAGACTATACTGCAAAGCTACAATAAGCAAAACAGTATGATACTAGCCCCCAAAACAGAAATATAGATCAACAGAGTAGGGTAGAAAAGAGAGATAAAACCAAGTACTTATGGTCACCTAATCTATGACAAAGAAGTCAGGAATATACAATGAAAAAAAGACAGTCTCTTCCACAACCGCTTCTGGGAAAACTGGATAGTTACAGCTAAAAGAATGAAACTGGAACACTCCTGACACCATACACAAAAATAAACTCAAAATGAATTAAAGACAGGAGGCAGGTTCAGGATGGGGAACAGTGTACGCCCATGGTGAATTCATGTTGATGTGTGGCAGACCCAATACAATATTGTAAAGTAATTAGCCTCCAATTAAAATAATAAATTTAAATCAAAAAAAGAAAGAAAAAAAAGAAATAAAAGCTGTTCTCCCAATCATTAAAATAATAATAATAATAAGACCTACATGTAAGGCCAGATACTATAAATCTTTTAAAGAAAAATAGGCAGAACACTTTTTGACATAAATTGTAGCAAGATTCCAGAAAAATAAATTACCCAATCAAAAAATGGGCCAAAGAACTAAATAGACATTTCTCCAAAGAAGACATACAGATGGCTAACAAACACATGAAAAGATGTTCAACATCACTCATTATCAGAGAAATGCAAATCTAAACCACAATGAGGTACCATTTCACACCAGTCAGAATGGCTGTGATCCAAAAGTATACAAGCAATAAATGCTGGAGAGGGTGGAGAAAAGGGAACTCTCTTACACTGTTGGTGGGAATGCAAACTAGTACAGCCACTATGGAGAACAGTGTGGAGATTCCTTCAAAAACTGGAAATAGAACTGCATTATGACCCAGCAATCCCACTGCTGGGCATACACACCGAGGAAACCAGAATTGAAAGAGACACGTGTACCCCAATGTTCATCGCAGCACTGTTTATAATAGCCAGGACATGGAAGCAACCTAGATGTCCATCAGCAGATGAATGGATAAGAAAGCTGTGGTACATATACACAATGGAGTATTACTCAGCCATTAATAAGAATACATTTGAATCAGTTCTAATGAGGTGGATGAAACTGGAGCCTATTATACAGAGTGAAGTAAGCCAGAAAGAAAAACACCAATACAGTATACTAACGCGTATATATGGAATTTAGAAAGATGGTAACGATAACCCTGTATGCGAGACAGCAAAAGAGACACAGATGTATAGAACAGTCTTTTGGACTCTGTGGGAGAGGGCAAGGGTGGGATGATTTGGGAGAATGGCATTGAAACATGTATAATATCATATATGAAATGAATCGCCAGTCCAGGTTTGATGCAGGATACAGGATGTTTGGGGCTGGTGCACTGAGACAACCCAGAGGGATGGTATGGGGAGGGAGGAGGGTGGGGGGTTCAGGATGGGGAACACATGTATAACTGTGGGGGATATATGTTGATGTATGGCAAAACCAATACAATATTGTAAAGTTTAAAAAAAAATTGCAGCAAGACCTTTTTTGACCCACTTCCTAGAGTAGTGAAAATAAAAACAAAAGTAAATGGGACCTAATTTAACTTAAAAGCTTTTACACAGCAAAAGAAAGCAAAACAAAATGAAAAGACAACCCACAGAATGGGACAAAAGATTGATCTCCATCACTTCTTGGGTTCTGGAGGATGCTTAGATGTTTGACTTTAGAAAAGCTTTAAATGAAGCTGTTATTTTAATTCTAGTCATCTAGGCCTTTTTTCTCTTCCTGGTTCTCAGAACTGTGTGCCAGCAGTTGGAAAGATGTGTTCCCAGGTACATGAGGCATGCATCACAGAAAGAGCTACATATCTGCAGATAAGAAGGGATGGCAGCAAAGACCTTTGAGATAGTCACAAAGATAAGTTGGACTTCTTTTGGCCTTTTCCACAGATGTTACAACACTGACATCCAAATTGTATATTTGTGTGTTTACCTGCATGTGGGTTGGAGCAACTACAAATCACAAAATATTTAGGAAAAAAATAAATCAACAGTTGTTATGAGTTCAGAGTAGAAATAATACTTCCATGCTGAACAGTATGTTTTATATGAAGACAAATGTAATACACTTATGTCACACTCTAATTTGCATCTAGAAGTCAAGACATATGATGTGGCAATGAGACATAATTTCTGAAATTGAGAAAGAAATCTCAGAAAACCTGGGCCATATATGAATGCCTTCTGTATGCAGAAATCCTCAGCAAACACAAAGAGCTCCTATATTTCCTATCAGTCACTTCCAATGAATGAATTTTTTTTTTTTTTTTAGCCATGTGTAAGTTCTCAGAGGGGGAGATTCAGACATAAAAGGAGTGTGTAGTAAATTTCAGAAGTGATACTGATGCAGGTAACCATAGGACATGGTCTAGTGATGAATGTGTTGTGAACCGCCACAGGGAAATTGGACTAGAACTTCCCAAGGGGAGAGATTATATGTTACTGTTAAGTGGTGACTGATGACTCATAATATAAACCTATAAAAATCATTTTACTGTAATTAATTAAAGGAATGAAAAAGGAAGGTGCCCTGAGGGATATGCGAGTTACACGAGTGAAGGAGGCTTTTCCATGCACTTAGGTGTGAGGGGATCTAGCGAGGTGTTTGAAGGCCAAGGAAGGGAATGGGTATCAGAAACAGGGCATATAAAGAACAAGGCAGGCTTCCATGGAGTGAGTTTGACTTGCCAGGCTAAGGACTCAGCCCAGATGTAGGAGGTGCTGCAGGAGGGACCAGGGGCTTCTGATCAACAGAGCACAGGAAAAGCCTGTGTTGGGAAGGTCCCTGAGTTGCATTTATACAGACCAGTTTCTGATTCCTCTGCCTGTTTCTGCCAAGTGAGGAAAAGACCTCTATTTTGGAAGAGGTGACATTTGATCTGATACTGTGGTGAGCACAGAAGATAAACCTGAGATCAAGGAGAACAGAGACAAGTAAGGCAAGAAATACCTAGTCTGCATTCTCTTCAGTAAACTTTCAGTCAAGCCCGGGTTAATCCTCCAACATCAGCGTTGTGGCTATAAACACACTAAAATGGAAATAACTGCTTATGAGACAAAAGCAGCCTCTGGGGCTCCAGCCCTCAGCCCACTCTAATGCCTTGGATCCAAGCAAGAATCTGTCACCCTTTCTCCAAAGTTCTTTGGTGGGAGATAAAAGAATGTTTTAAAATACCAATGACTTCTATGACAAAATTCAGATATAGGTTCAAATTAAAGCATCACTTTAATTCCACACACAGGAGGTGTGAATCACTAGGGCCCTGTGTTGCTCCTTTTTGACAAGGACCAATTCTATCTTCCATTTTAGGAAAATAAAGCTCTTCAAACTTTAAGAAAGGTACAAAAGTTTTCCTTAAGAACAATCCAGGGTCTTCCCTTTGCGGCTGTATCAGTATCAAATGTCAAGTTCATCTCCTGGTGCTTATGCATAGCAAGTCATTAGCGAGAAGATATCACACCTACTCACACCGTAATAATAGATTATTGTTTTTTTACTGACGCATATCACCTCAGCAGATTAGCTTCCATTTTTATTCAAGGGCAAAAGTTAAGCACGCATTCATACTTGAAATTAAAATACTTTTTAATGTAAGAAATGTATTGTGTGAAGGAAATGTATCCTTGTCATGATCAACAGGAAGCGAAATCTGTGTGGAAGGCACACAACATGAGGAGAGAACGTATGTGTTGAAATCCTTTCTCCATCTCCTACCTTGCGGGTGGTGTTAGCCAAGTCCTGGTGACGCTTCTGAGTCTCTGAAGCCTCACATAAGGAGAGGCAGGGTCAGTCTCCTGTGATTCACATCACTGAGGAGCGGATTAAGGATACAATTCATGAAAAGCTCTTTCATAGTTACCTAGTAGATTTTCAAGAAAGGTGGGCTACATCTGATCCATTATACCCACTAACTAGACTCTTTAAACGATGCATAAAACAGAAAAGGTAAAAATGCCTGTGATCACACAGTTCATGTCATCCTTGTGGATACATTTTCTAATTAAAACATGTCATGGTCAAGTTTGGAAAATTCAAATAATGTAGAAAAATACAAGTAGCGAAACAATGTGTCCTTCTCCACCTTCCACATCCCAGTGTTTAAAGTCACCATGACAACAGGCTCATGTGGTTCTTCCAGGACAATTTTTTGTGCATGCATCGATGTACAGTTACTTATGAATATACAGATAATTGTTCATATTATGCAACTGATAATAGTGTACATCTTTGTTTATTGTACTCAACAATACATTTTAAAGATTTTTTTCCATAAAGCATATGTACATATATACTTTCTGGGTGGCGCTAGCAGTAAAGAACCTGCCTGCCAATACAGGAGAAATAAGAGGCATGGGTTCGATCTCTGGGTCGGGAAGGTACTCTGAAGGAGGGCATAGCAACCCACTCCAGTATTTTCGCCTAGAAAATCCCATGGACAGAGGAGCCTGGTAGGATACAGTTCATGCTGCTGCTACTGCTAAGTCGCTTCAGTTGTGTCCGACTCTGTCCAACCCCATAGACAGCAGCCCACCAGGCTCCCCCATCCCTGGGATTCTTCAGGCAATAACGCTGGAGTGGGTTGCCATTTCCTTCTCCAATGCATGAAAGTGAAAAGTGAAAGTGAAGTTGCTCAGTGTTGTCCGACTTAGCAACCCCATGAACTACAGCCTATCAGGCTCCTCCGTCCATGGGATTTCCCAGGCAAGAGTTACACAGTTGGACACAACTGAAGCAACTTAGCTTACATATATATATATATATATAAAATATATATATATATTATATATATATATATATATATATACTCTTGCTATATTTTCAGGGCTATAAAATAGTTTATTGTAATATTTATTTAGATTTTAAAATACATTTATTTTATTTTATACATTTATTTTATTTATTTCTTCTGTTCTGTTATTTGTGATATCATAAACAAAGCTATGGTGAACATTCTAGTTCCAGTAACATGGCCAACTCTTCCAGGAACAAATAAAGAAACTTGAATTGCTGAATCTAAGCACTAAGCTTTTTAAGTGCTTCTGAAGAGAAATAATTCCTCATCTTTTCAGTAACAATATTATAAAATTCAGAGTTTTTCCAGTTGAATAAATGAAAAAGTTTATCTCATTTACTTTTGTATCAATGTCTTTAATTAGGAGTATTTTTAGCATATTTTAATTTTTTAAAATTTAGTTGAATAAATAAACTAAATTTCCCATTTATTAATTGTACTAGTTTGTATAGTACTTTTACAGAGTCTTAGTAAAATACATGCTGCAAAATTTATTCTCTAGTTTCTCATTTATATTTTGATTTTGTGATGCTTTTAACATGCAGAGTTCAAAGATTTTTTTGTGGTTACTTTTGTTATTATTTGAATTTAAACCTATGAATTCTGGGTCTTACATAGAATACTTTGTCTACTTCAAGGCAATATATCAGTTCAGTCATCCTTAATTTTAACATTTTTGTGGTCTATTTTTCAGGTTAAAATGTGTCAAACTGAAAATAATTTTGGTAGAAAGTTAGAAATTCAACTTTAAAATATACTACCACAAACAATTAGAAAATCCAGGAGCACTTAAAAGTTATAAAATTTATAAATGACAAGCCTTCAGCAAGTACAATGGTTTTCTATTAATTATTAAGCGTGTGTTTAGCAGAATTACAATTTTTTCTTCTTTTAAATTATTTTTGTTAAATATATAAAAAAGCATTGTTTATATGTGTGCATGAGTGCTCAGTAGCTCATCATGTCTGACTCTCTGCAACCCCATGGACTGCAGCCTGACAGGCACTGCTGTCTATGGAATTTTCCAGGCAAGACTACTAGAGTGGGTTGTCATTTCTCCCTCCAGGGGATCTTTCTGGACCAGGGATCGAACCTGCATCTCCTGCATTGGCTGTGAGCTTCTTTATCACTGTGCCATCTGGGAAGTCCCATTGTTTAAATAAGTGACTGCTAAGTGCATAATTTGTATTTATTTTATCTTTGCTACTTGATTATTGCTCACACAGACACTGTCTGAAAAAAATGCTTTTTAGCATTTATAGACAATACTATGTTCTTTTCTTTCAAGACACATTCATATGGTGAATTATATTTATTACTGTCTTCACCAACCAGAGTACAGTTGCAGATAATGGAAACCAATGTCATGATTTTAAGCAAAAATATTCGAAACCAGGAGACCAGGTCTGAGTTGGTCTACCTGAACCTCTCAGAGTAATTATGCAGAACTGACCCTCAAAAGCAGCTGCTGCCTTAGCCATTCCAGGAAGCAAGAGAAACTGAAAACCTCTGAGCCTGCAGCTGGCTTCAGAATCACATCCGCTTAGCAGTGACCCTGTAACCAGAATGCTGCCTCCATTCCTGGTGACTTGAGAGAATCACCATTCAAGCCGAGATATAGATCAAAGGTGTCTCTAGCGTTAAAGAATCTGCCAGAGATGCAGGAGATGTGGGCTTGATCCCTAGGTCAGGAAGACGCCCTAGAGGTGGAACTGGCAACCCACTCACAGGAAATATCTCGTATGCAAACAGACAAGGGAAGCGCAGGAAAGGCAGAGTCTCTTTCCTTCTCAATAATAAAGATCATGTCTCATCATTTTCATTTCCCAGGCTTTTAGAATTGCCACGGTGGGCACTCACTCACACTTGCTGTATGTGTGATGTAGTATTACTCATATCCTTAGAATGATCTTCGACCACTTTGGCATCTTTTATCTCCAAACCGCCATTCACAGCTCATACTACTCCACATCCTACAATCCTTCTACAACGCCATCGTATCTAAACATTTGATTTACCAGCCATGCCGTGAATGGGGTAGGGTTAGTTTTGTCTTAATTTGTGAGCTTTTTTTCCAAGAAGTTCAACTTTAAAAGGTCAGAGTGATTCCCTGCAAGCAGTCAAGATGGGCAGAGTCATGAAATCTGAAGATGCCTGAGATGATTCCAAAGTGCTGGTTTTGTCCACGCTCTTCCCTTCTTCTCAAGTATCCTGAATCCTGGTCCCTGCCTTTCCGGTCTCAGCTCAGCACCCCTGCCTGTGCACAATCTCTTGTGATCTCTGACACCCAAGGAATAGAATCTATAGCTTCTGAAGCTCCGCAATGTCACCTGCGTGCCTCTTGTGTCCTGTTGTTGACTCTACCATGGTTATTATTTATAAGTTTGCATATCTCTCTGATAGTTAATGGTGTTAGTGGTCAAAAAATAGCTTAGGTGGCACTAGTGGTAAAGCACCCACCTGACAATGCAGGAGATGTTAAGAGACTTGGGTTTGGTCCCTGGGTCCAGAAGATCCCCTGGAGGAGGGCATGGCAAGCCTCTCCAGTGCTCTTGCCTGGAGAATCCCAGGGACAGAGGAGCCTGGCAGGCTCCATGGGGTTGCAAAGTGTCGGAAATGACTGAAGCAACTTAGCACACAAGCATTGATAGTTAATAGATTCCTCATAGGCAATATGTATCCCTCCACAAAAATTCTGACTTTATATCTTGCATACAAAAGACAATAAATGATGAAATTCAGATAATAAGTGCTGAAATTAATGGAATGGAACTTTTCCACAACAGACTCTTACAGGTATGGCACAGGTATCTATCCACCAACTTTATTTCACTAAAATTTGATAGTAAATATAAAAGCATCTTCCCAAGAGCTATAATTTTCAGTTAAAGAAGACTGTACTACACGAATTTTAATCATTAGTAACTTTTCTAGTTTGCAATGTTAACTTGATTATTGATGGTAACTGTAACTGAAACGACATCAAATTCTGTACATTTAGTTATATCATACTTGCTATTTCCAGGGTGAATGCAAAAGTAAGCATTAGAAACACATTTTTGAGAGAGTTCAGTGATTTCTCTGCCCAGTAACACATCACAGGTTTGGAAATTTGGATGGTATTATGTTCCTCTTTCCCAGAAGTATGTTTTGAACTTGTTTCACAGAATCTGATAGAATGTCAAAATGGTCAAGGGATTAACACATGTTTAGCAGTTGTGACCCAATCTGTTTCACTGTTTCACTCTTACTGTTTTGTTTTCTTTTTTTTTTTAGTGGACCAAAAAATTTTTTTGAGATGATGAGAAAAATATTGCTCTGTTCAGAGCTTCTTCCTGACCTATACTGCAGCATCATGTCTGAGCCATCTGAGGATGATTTTTGTAAGCCAGTCACCTAACAGAAAATACCCGCTGTTTGACTTTCATAGCATAGTACAAAACACTTTCCTTCTTTTTAATTTTCAGTCAGTGTAAATCACTGCAAATAATTTACAATAAGAAAGATTAATGTACTTATATTTAAAAGTTTGTTGGTCAAGAAAGCCTGACCCAGACCATGTAGCAGACACAGTGGTCATCACCAATGCCTTCCTGCAGCCAAATCTTTGCATCATCTGGTGGGATTATTACAAACCCCACCTGCCACGACAGGATCGTCAGAGTCAAAGAACAAACACACTTGGGACACACAATACAGGTATTTTTTTTTTCTTATTTTCCCTTATCTTTTTAATTTCCTTTCTTAAGTCCTCTTTTTCTTTTCCACTTTTCAATTCTCAACCTAATTTTTCTATTTTCTATTTCCTTCCCACCTAATACTCCAAGTCTGTTCCCAAGTATAAATTTCATCATTAATCTTTTCATTCATCTAACTTTTTATCAAGCCTTTCTTTTGTTATGGAACTGAACTTGGGTCTTCTTTCCCAAGCAAAGCCAAGCTACTGACACCAGATTATTGTGAAGGAAAATACAGTTTTTTGCAAGGCACAAGGCAAGGAGAATGCAGCTCAGAAGACTCATCTCCCAGATGGCTTTCAGGGAAGAGTTTTAAAGACAGTGAAAAGGAGAGGATCACAGGGTGTCTGACCAGCTTGTGCACAGTTCTCTGATTGGTGGTGAAGTAACAGGGTGATATTTCTGGAATCTTGCAATCATCAACCTTCTGGTTCTAACCGATTTGGGTTCTATGTGCTGGTGGTCACCTTGTCGTTAACTTCTTCCATCTGGTTAGGGGTTTAGTATCTGCAAAACAACTCAACATATGGCTCAGAGTATCATCTAGAGCCCTTGAGGAGGAACTAAAGGTTTCTGACTTTGTCTTATGGCTAAACTATAACTTTGTCTTGCTTGACTGTTTTCCTTTGTTTCTGCATTTCCCTCCCTCATTTCTCTGATTTAATTTGGTCTTTGGAACTTGGCAAAGGTCTAGGAGACTAAAACTCTTTTACAAACAAGGTTGGGATACTGGAATGTTTGTCCCTGAGAAGACCCTGCAAGGTCCTGCTCAATTTCATTTTCAGCCAGTGGGATGTTACTGATCTAATGAATATGATTCAAATAAGCTCACACCAGGGGAGGGATCCATCTCTGTGTCCTGCAAACTGGTAGCTACCTAAGGGCATGGGTTGGGCAGCCTTGTCTGATTGTTTCTATATTTCCAAGGCAGATTGGCAAGGATTGTATCAGGAAGATCTCGTAAGCCAACCCAAGAAGGGTTGGCTTTCTGGAGTGCTAGAGTGAATATGTGAGTGCTAAGTCATTCAGCTGTGACTGACTCTTTGTGAGCCCATGGACTGTAGCCTGCCAGGCTCCTCTGTCCATAGAATTTTCCAGGCAAGAACACTGAAGTGGGTTGTCATTTCCTCCTCTAGGATATTTTCCTGACCCATGAATCCTACATAAATCTCTTCTGTTTCCTGCTTCAGTAGGCCTAGTAAACCACTGTGTCATAATCAGGTTTATATTTAGAAGTCTTTATGTTTTGAGGGCTTCCCTGGTGGCTCAAATGGTAAAGAAAACGCCTGCAATATGGGAGACCTGGGTTCGATCCCTGAGGTGGGAAGATCCCCGGGAGGAGGGCAAGGCAACCCAATCCAGTATTCTTGCCTGGAAAATCCCCATGGACAGAGGAGCCTGGTGGGCTACAGTCCATGGGCTCACAAACAGTCAGACATGACCAAGTGACTAAGCACAGCACATTATGTTACTAACGTTCAGGTAAATGAAGGGTGTTGTAGTGCAAAGGTAGATATGAAAACAGTGTTTAAAATATATTTTCATTAAAGAAAAAAAGAATTGTCAAATTTCTAAACTGGGACAATAGTGGTCTGAATGAGGAGGTCGGGAGACATGACTTGCTACTGGTTGGTTTGGGTGGATGGGAATGAGAGTACCAGAGGCTCCTTGAGGTGCCCATATAAATAAATTGCTGGACAAGTAGAGAGAAGGGACTTCTGGTTTCCTGTGGAATTAACAGTTCAGAAGAACCTGGGACAGACCCTAATTCCCCAACCAGGCACACACGATGGTCATGCCATATGAACAATAATAAGACACAGTCATGGTGGGACCATCTCTAAAACAGAGTGGAGATGAGGTTACTCTCCAACCACAAAGATAGCTAAACACCTCCCTGTTCCATCTAAACTGAAACACAGAGCGGTAAAGCAACTTGTCCAAGATGGCACAGCTAATAAGGGGTAGTGCCAACATCCACGCACGGGCAATTTGACTCCAGAGGCTTTCCTGCCTAGCCACCGCTCCGAGGTACCTGTCACATCAGTGAGAGCCATGATACAGAGCTCATGGACAGGTTTTCAGAACGCATGGGAGGGACACCTAAGCCAGCCTGTCAGTGGTGCATGTGAAAGGCAGATAGTCAAGAAAGCAGTGAGGTGCCTCCCCTATTATTCCTCTACAAATTAGAGAGGCCATGATGTCTTATAACACTAAAAAATCTTCCCTGTAATGAAGAACTTCCCTTGCTTGACTCTTCTTGTTTAAATGACAGGTCAAAACCTTTCCATTCTTGCTAATGGTTGCAGATTCAATCGGCCCAAGGACTTCTGGATAATGATGAGATGCCAGACTCAGTCTGCCCGAGGCACTGCCTGGAGGTTTTAGCTACCAGGCCATTCTTTAATAACTGGGACAGCAGGGGCATTTTGGTTATTTTTAACCTGCCATCTTGACTCATTTTAAACCTTTTTAATCAGGAGAAGTTTCCCTAAGTGTTACAGTGTTCTAAAAATGCAAGCAGAAAGGCAGGAGTGGGGGTGTGCTGGGGCATGGGTGGACAGGCTTGTTTCCAGCAGAGAAGGGAACTCTGACCAACGTGAGGGCAAGAAATAATGAGAACTTGCAGATTTCAAAGAGGAAAAAGTTAAGTGCCAGCCAAGAGCTGTTTAACTTTCCCATGATTTGTACAGGTTTAATGAAAGGCCAAAAAGAGAAAGACATTGCAAATGTCTGCAAGTGGATGTCAAGAGCGAGGGTGGGCTTGTATCTCTGAGTCATTCCACATTGATTCTCTTACATCCACCACTTCCCTTCGATGGGACGACGTGAGATAGGTACTCCTCGCTTTGAGAGTTTTGCCTCCACTCAGTCTGAATGACCTAGAGGGATATATCTGGAAACGGGAACACAAAACCATAACAGGCATTCATTTGCTCACTCACTAATTCATTCAAATATATACTGAATGTCTGCATTGTGCAGTTCATTGGAACACAGATCAATAAATCACCAACCCTGTCTTCAGGAAGCTCCCAACCAGATGGGGAAGAACAATGTGTAAACAGATAATCACAAGACATGGTGGGAAATTGAAAACTCAAGGGTTAGGACAGGACAGAGAAGGGGTGATGAAACCAGCCTCGGCAAGGTAGGGTTCCTTCCCATAGGGAGGGAGCCTTAATTCATTGTTCAAACTGGAGACAGTTGGCTAAGAAAGACAGAAACTATTCCAGAAAGAGAAAGCAGTTTGCAGAAAGGCACTTTCAGGGAACTTTCAGGAACTTAATAAAAATGCAGGGCTGGATTTTGTTTCCTACCAAGATTCATACCAGTGAGAAGGTAATCTAAATGAATTGCCTCCATATCATTCACTGCACCTTTCAGGAATTTCTTATACCTGATAAGCCACTGCTTCCTATGGAAACTGCTATTTATTTGGTTTCCCTAAAGCAAGAATTTCTCAGGGATGTCTTTTAGGGTTTTCTACAAAATCATGTGTGTATGTGTGTGTAAGTAAAATACCAACATGAAGAAAGATGAAAAGAGAAAAAGAGATGCAGAGAGGCTAACATTTATTGGGTATCTAACATGAACTGCATGCAGAAATCTATATGCAGGTCAAGAAGCAACAGTTAGAACTGGACATGAAACAACAGACTGGTTCCAAATCAGGAAAGGAGTATATCAAGGCTGTATATTGTCACCCTCCTTATTTGACTTATATGCAGAGTACATCATGAGAAGTGCTGGACTGGATTAAGCACAAGCTGGAAGCAAGATTGCCAGGAGAAATATCAAGAACCTCAGATATGCAGACACCACCACCCTTATGGCAGAAAGCAAAGAGGAACTAAAGAGCCTCTTGATGAAAGTGAAAGAGGAGAGTGAAACAGCTGGCTTAAAACTCAACATTCAGGAAACTAAGATCATGGCATCTGGTCCCATCACTTCACGGCAAATAGATGGGGAAACAATGGAAACAGTGGCAGACTTTATCTTTTGGGGCTCCAAAATCACTGCAGATGGTGATTGCAGCCATGAAATTAAAAGATGCTTGCTCCTTGGAAGAAAAGCTATGATCAATCTAGACAGCATATTAAAAAGCAGAGACATTACTTTACCAACAAAGGTCAGTCTAATCAAAGCTATGGTTTTTCCAGTAGTCATGTATGGATGTCAGAGTTGGACTATAAAGAAAGCTGAGCGCTGGAGAATTGATGCTTAACTGTGGTGTTGGAGAAGACTCTTGAGAGTCCCTTGGACTGCAAGAAGATCCGACCAGTCTATCCTAAAGGAAATTGGTCCCAAATATTCATTGGAAAGACTGATGCTGAGGCTGAATCTCCACTACTTTGGCCACCTGACGCAAAGAACTGACTCATTGGAAAAGGCTCTGATGCTGGAAAAGACTGAAGATGGGAGGAGAAGGGGATGACAGAGGATGAGATGGTTGGATGGCATCACTGATGGTGATGGACATAAGTTTGAGTAGGCTCTGAGAATTGGTGATGGACAGGGAAGCCTAGCATGCTGCAGTCTATGGGGTCACAAAGAGTCGGATATGACTGAGCGACTGAACTGAACTGGACTGAATGTGAACTGTGATCCTGAAAGTTTAAAAAATTATAAATACTTGTAACTTTATTAACACATTAGTGTCCCACAAAGTTAGCTCATATAAAACCAATTTGACTTAGTATAACAGACATAACAATAGAAACATGTTTAAAGTATAAAGATTATTCACAGGAATGACAGAGAGTAAGAAGGGAAGGTATTTAGGTTGAATTTTACCAGGAGGAATACAGAAATGAAATGTGGAGAGATATGGGGACACGCATGGACAAAGAAATTAGCCCAATGAGGTTCATTAAATGTAGAGTAAGACAGGGAAAATTAGAGTTGGAGGCAAGAGTCAGATTGTAAAAATGTTTACATATTGTGAAAAGCCATGTAGACTTTACTATAACTTTGATAGCTATATTGATGGGCTAGGAATTGAATCACATATGCAACTGGGAAGAATCCAGTCTTGAACAGGTGGAAAATAAGTGGGAAAAGGGTGTGCGATGCGAGGAGAGGACACCAACTCAAAGGCCATGTCAACAGTTCAGGTAAGATTTGGTGAAGGTCTGGTGTAAAGTAATGGCAGGGAAAGATGAGCAGATCATAGATTTAGAAGATATTTGAGTGGATAGAATTGAAAAAGTCTTACTGACCAGTTGGGTGTGAGAGACAGAAAACAGAGAACGGGATGTCCCTGGTGGTCCAGAGGCTTAAACTCAAGCTCCCAATTCAGGGGGCCTTGTTTGATCCTTGGTCAGGGAACTAGATCCCACATGGCCCAACTAAGACCTGGCACAGCCAAATAAATTTTAAAACAAATACTAAAAAAAAGAAAATAGAGACAAAGTGAAACTATTTTATAATCACCTCTCTCTCTCTCCATCCCCCCTTCTTTTTTTTCTTTTAACAAGAACAGTTAGATGGAGAGAATTTAATTGTTTTGCTTGATGTCACATAATTATTAATACTAAGTGGACAACTTGGGATTCAAACTAGGTCTCACTGACCAGAATCATGCTCTCTCCCAGGTGTTTGGTGAGATTGCTGCTCTAGAGTTAGTGAGCAGGAACAGAGTGAAGGAAAAAACCATAAACATCCAAGCTCATCAGACCATTTGAAGAATATAGGGCAGATACAAATCACAAAAAGTCAAACGGGAAGGGAAGAGGTGCCCAGAGCTGGCCCATTAGTTTTATTATTCATGTTTACAGTTTGGGTTTCTTGGAATTACCCACCAGTGGCTTCACAAATCTTTTCTAGTTTGATCCTCTTCATCCTTTGATGCTCATCACAGTGACACGGAAAATGAAATATAATTAGAAGTAACTCACACTAATTATAACTGCTTTGGCTATACTGAATAATGAGAGTGGCATCATCTTTTTCCTGCCATGAGAACCATCTGTCCTGTCCTGTCCCTCCTCCCCTTTCCATGTCCAGGAATGTTTAACCCATCAAAGAAGCGTTCCTGCTCAGCAAAATGTCGTTTGAGAATTCTTTCGATCAAAATAAGAAAATGAAATAAGAGGTGAGTGTAAGTTATAAATGAAGACCCTTTAAAGCTCACACATATTTCTAGGCAACAAAATGAAGTCATTAATCCATGAGGACTTCATCCATTTATCTCTCTGCTCTATTCTCATTTCATAAACACAAATTTTCTGTTACATTCCCAATACATTTGTTGGAAGAGGGGGGTGAGAGATGAATTAAATGAACACCCACTCGATAATTCCTGACCTTTCCTTTAGCATGACAGTTTTATCAGTCAAGCAGAGAGATAATATGATGAGGATAAAAAGCTAATATTCTCTCCTGGTGAAAAAGAATCAATGACACTTTCACCCACAGCTTTATTGAAAAATGGATGATAATGGCTCAAGCACACCTACCAGAGTGAGCTGCTTGAAGCTACATTTAGCAAACTTCTTAGAAGATAAAATATAACTGAAATTGTAGGGAGGCCCTCAAAAGAGGTGCAGGGATATTTCTCAAAATCAATGCAATAAACCCATTTCCCCCAAGCCTATGGAGGAGCAATGAAGTGCCGTTTACGGAAAGGAAGAATGAAAGTTGCAAATCGTTTGAGCTCACTGCATTTCACAGTGAACATTCTTGTTTGGTAATCCTAACAGTTTTAGCCCTTGGGGAAACTTCATTCAACTTCTGGACTATGGCTATTAGACTGGGGAGAAGAGAGAAGTGCAGTCACCCATAGACTCTTTGGGGCTTCCCTCATACCTCAGCTGGTAAAGAATCTGCCTGCACTGCAGGAGACCCAGGTTTGATTCCTGGGTTGGGAAGATCCCCTGGAGAAGGAAATGGCAATCCACTCTAGTGTTCTTGCCTGAAAATCCCATGGACAGAGGAGCCTGGAGGGCTATAGTCCCTGGGCCCACAAGAGTCAGACACAACTTAGCAACTAAACCACCACCACCACCATAGGACTCATTGGAAAAGACCCTGATGCTGGGAAAGATAGAAGGCAGGAGGAGAAGGGGACGACAGAGAATGAAATGGTTGGATGGCATCACCAACTTGATGGACATGAGTTGGTGATGGACAAGGAAGCCTGGTGTGTTGTGGTCCATGGGGTTTCAGAGAGTCAGACACGACTGAGTGACTGAACTGAACTGATCACCATTGTTGAAAATGAAATTTTAAAGATATATGTGTATTACAAGAGGATATTTCTGCCTCCAGGGAAAAGAGTCAAGAGCATACTTTCTTTCTTCCTTCAAGATGCCTAATTAATTCATCTCCAGGAGTATTCATCTCATTAGTCAGAACGCAAAACACTGGTTGGGCTACATTCTTGTGTAATAAATAAAACTATTTTGTAACTTTTCTCTTGCTGATAAAAACATGTAGGATCTGCAAAGTGTCTTAATTTAGGGAGGGGAGTGGTTAAACGAGCTTCCCAGGTGGTGCTAGTGACAGAGAATCCACCTGCCAATGCAGGAGACACAGGAGACGTGGGTTCGATCCCTGTGTCAGGACGATCCCCTGGAGGAGAGAATGGCAACCCACTCCAGTATTCTTTCCTGGAGAATCCCATGGACAGAGGAGCCTGGCACGCTACAGCCCATAGGGCTTCAAAGAGATGACATGACTGAAGCAACTTGTTTAAATAGCACACATGGTTAAATAGAGCTTCCACTTGGATTCTTCCAGATTGCTGGAGATCTGTATTTGAGTTTGAGTCTAAAGACTTAGTAACATTAAACATTTAGACTAATTGCCTTATTTTCTTATGAGTGTTCAGAAACTATATTGGCCGGGCCATAGGGTCTCACCTTCATTATTTCCAATAGGTCTCATTTGTTGATAAACTGTAAACCTAGGCAGTCCTATCTCTCTTCCCAAGTTTCTCTCCCCTTCTTATTAGATTTGTGTATCTTAAGGGGGGTCTCTGCCCACCCCAACTTCATGAGATTGGGAAGAGCCCCAAAGTCTGATCTTCAATGAAACGTATGTGAAAAAGAAGGATCAAAGCAATCCTCAGAGTTTCTAACACCTCTAGACACAAGGGATGTGCACCTGCCATGTTCTGCTCAGGACCAGCTTCATAATTTTCAGGGCCCAGTGCAGAGTGAAAACACAAAGCCCTTTAGTTCAAAAATGATTCAGAATCTCTAGATGGTGACGGTAGAGCCTTAAACCCAGCACTCATGGGCCACACGCCCACAAAGCATGGATCAGCTTCACCTGCAGCCTTGACCTTCACCTACAAGTCTCCTCTGCTGTGTGCAGGCTAAAGGGATGGGAGGATTTTGGACTCATCATGGAATTTGAAGACAGTCCCTAACACTCCACTGTTC
Organism: Capra hircus; assembly: GCF_001704415.2. Lineage (NCBI taxonomy): Eukaryota > Metazoa > Chordata > Mammalia > Artiodactyla > Bovidae > Capra > Capra hircus. The sequence continues at coordinate 8,786,536 of NC_030829.1, read as the reverse complement.
TGTGTTCTTGTTGCCATGATCAGCCAGAATTGAGGCTGTTTGGAGGAGGGGAAGATATTAGTAGGTTATCATAAAAAGTAAGTATATTTTGTTAAATTGTTCTTACATTCTCCCCCTGCTCCTGTGCATCTATCTGGGACCAATGACACACACAGCTCATGTCTTCATAAGTTCATGAATATAACTCTGATGTTGACTCCAAAACTTGCAGAATCAATAGGCTCATGTCTCACTTAATTTGGTGCGTGGTCATACTCCATACTAGGTTAAAAAAAAAAAATCACCTCTTATTCCATTTTCTGTTGCAAATTTGGTTTATCTCATTAAGTCATGTTCTGTATATTATTAATTGCTAAATATTGGGTTAGCCAGAAAGTTCATTTGGGAGTTTTCCATGCCATTTTACAAAAAGTGAACATTTGGCTGATCCAATATAATATCCTTAGAATATGATGGATTTTCCATCACCTCACAACGTATAACACAGTAAGGGCCATCTGTTATCAATTCAATCCATTGTCCTGATAGAGAAAATAATATACTCTATGCACAGACTACATAACTCATCCAAGCCAGTCCTGAATCCTCCTGTGCTGTGACCTGGATCACAGGCCTCATCTTCACTAGAGCCTCCTTTGTCTGAATCTGATGCCGCTCCTTTAATTTTACCCCAAAATGGGCTGCCCTATCTCTGTCTTTTCCACCTTCTACATGCTCCCAATGACCCGGTGAGTTTTCATAACACCAATTCTTTGTTCACCCCTCCATATCCTAAATTGAGACCCAGAACAAATAGATAACTACAGGACCTAACAATCTAAATACATATAAACCACCAGAGGGCAAGTAATACACATGAACATCTTTAAAAACCTCACCCTACATCAAGCTAAAGACCAGTAGAGAGATTTTTGGATACATTCTCATTTAAGATAACAAAACAAGAGCAACCTTTCATACTGCTGTTGCTTAACATAATATATCTCATATTTTGATATCTCATATAGTCAATATTGACTATAACATTTGTAGTTAATGCTATATATCTGAAAACACGGCAGAAATGTCAAATTTGGAAAGTAAGGGGTAAAATTCTCATTATTACATGATGATATGATCTCCTACATTAAAAAAAACTGAATAGAATAAACAGTATCAAAACTAATAGAAGAATTCATTACTATTGCCAGATATAATCAACATAGAATAAACAATTCTCTATTCCAACAAAACTCACCCAGAAAACAAGATGGAGAATATGATATTATTTAACAAAAAAACTGTAACCATCAAGAAGTATTATAATAACATGAGAAAAGATACAGAATCTCATTAAAAACCATGAAAATTCACATAAAAGCACAAAGAGAGAGAATCAAGAAAAATTCTGCAAAGAAAGCAAAGCTAGATGTCTTGACTGGGTTGGTGGTTACACAGATTTATTCATTTTTCAAACTTTTTGAATGCACATTTAAAATCTGTCCTTTATATTGTTAGTGGATTCATGTCAATGTATGGCAAAACCAATACAATATTGTAAAGTAATTAGCCTCAAATTAAAATAAATAAATTTATATTTAAAAAATGAGAAAAAAGATACAATATTAAACCTTTGAGTTTATGAAAGATGACAAAGGTAGATAATATTCAGACCTGGCAAAGACGTGAACAAGAACTCCTATGTACTACCAGCAGTAATGTGAACTAACATAGCTATTCTGAAAACAACTCTGGGAAAATCAAATGGCTTTACTTGTGCATATGTACTAATCCAGATATCTCTCATCTGGATATATGTTAAATAAATACTCTCAGAGATGTATAAGAATGCTTTTAGATGGATGTTTAATATAATAGTGTTTATTTTTCATAGCAGAACACTGGAAGCCCCCAAGTTTAAATCAGTTAAGGAACGAAAAAATAAAATGTCGTGAATTTATGTCACAGAAAACCAGTAGTTAGAAATATGACTCAGAAAACAGTAAGATGAATAGATGTTAAATATAGTTGAAGTTTTTATAAATAAGCAGAGGTGATTTATAGCAATACCAAAACAAACTTTTGAAACAAACTAATATTCTTCTTACTCAAGACATGAATGCATATTTACAAACACATGTCAGACACATCAGAGTTGATGCTTGAAGTTAGACTGGGGATCAGGAATAAAGGCAGGGGGAAAGTAAATAAAAGCAGAGAGGAAACTTGACGAGGCAAATAATAACAACGGAACTAAGGAGAATGAGAAACACCCTTTTGTACCTGAGTTCCCCAAAAAGAGAAATATAATGTGAAGGAATAGGGCCAATGCAAAACGTGGGCCCAATTTGTCCTAGACCTCAAGTCCATGATCCATTTTAACAGGCCAGTTTGCTGAAGTATTTTACAATGTGCCATGGTTCCTAAAACTGTCACCTGTTTGGCTTAGGGAATTAGTATCCTATTTATCTACAATGTCTCTGTGTGGCTATATTTTATATGACAGAACAACAGAGCCAGGATGCTATAATAGAAAAAAAAAATCACTGAGCTAGGAGTAAGAAACCCTCTCTATAACCAACTTCCTTTTGAACAAGTTTTTTGCCATCTGGAAAGATGTTGTCTTTAAAGAGATGCTGTTCCAGACTTTCTCTTCTAAAATATCTTTATATCCAGAAATAAAAACCTGGGAAAATCCAGCAAAACTATTCTTAATGTTCACACACATATACTAGCATATGAACCCTCAGTTTTACCAAATTGTACACCCGTGATGGATTCATGTCAATGTATGTTGAAAAAAAATAAAAAATAAAAGTCACCATGGCAGCACACACACACACACACACACACACACACACACTATATATATATATATATATATATATATATATGAAAGAAAAAAGTGAAAGTGAAGTCACTCAGTCTTGTCTGACTGTTTGTAACCCCAGGGACTGTACCTGCCAGGCTCCTACATCCAAGGGATTTTCCAGGCAAGACTACTGGAGTGGGTTGCCATTTCCTTCTCCAGGGGATTTTCCCAATCCAGGGCTCAAACCTGGGTCTCCTGCATTGCAGGCAGACTCTACCATCTAAGCCACAAAGGAAGCTATTTAGGATATGAAAATATACAAAATTTCATCCTAAGAAGTTAAGAAATCCAGCATAAGATAATGAAAGGAATTTTTAAAACCTAAATCAGATTAATCTTGAATCCTTGTCAAAGTGACTCTTATCAAATAAAGTAATTTCAAGATCACAAAAAGATTTGTTGCTATTAATTTCTCTAGCCAAACATTCATTGATTTATTCTTTTAAGAACAAAAATCTATTAAGGGCGAGACATAGTTGAGAATTCAACATTGCAGAGACTCTGCTCTTGTGGATTTTACAGTCTAATGGGAGAGAATAACTAATCCAATTATTACACAAGTAACAAACATAGTTAATTCACTGTGATGCATGCTATGGATAAGGTTTTATAAGAGTACAAATGATCAGGTTCTTACCTATTTGGAGTGACAGCAGAGAAAACTTCCCTTATGAGAGAGACATTTAAGTTGAGGCCAACAGGGGGGAGTATAAGTTGACTGACTGAAAGGATTGCATAGTAAAGGCAGAAATGTTCCAGAGAGAAATAGCAGACAGAAAGGAAAAGGTCATGCAGTTAAGAGTATTAGAAAACACTATAAAGAAAATGGGAAACAATTACAGGACTGTTAAGAAGGGAGTTGACATGATTAGGTTTGCATAGTTCAAACATTTCTCTGGCTGTTTTGTGGAGAGTAAATGCTATCTACAGAGTGTTTTGTAGAAGAAAAGAATGAATGTGAAGAGATAGTTACCATTTAGATACAATAGGGTATATTAGAGATCATGGCAGTAGCAATGGAGAAGATAAGAAGTTTATGGATTTAAAATATCTCTAGGAAATGGGATTTATCTGACCTAGGTATTGCCTTGCTATAAAAGAGAACAGAAGAGAGAAATTAAGAATCATTTCCAGGTTTCTTGGAATTGGGTAGATTCATTCAGTGAGATTAGATAAGACTGGAAGGAGACAAATTTAATGTCGATAGTAATGTGGCTCTTAGGAGCAGAAACATATCAAATGTAGCTAAAGTGCAAATTATAGAAACAAAGGATTCATAAGGATGCTATCCACCAACCAACGAACAATAAAGCCTGATGGAAGCAGTGACAGATTTTCTCTTTCAGAGTTCTAAAATCACTGTGAATGGTGACTGGAGTCATGAATTTAAAAGACGCTTGCTTCTTGGAAGAAATGCTATGACAAACCTAGACAGTGTATTAAAAAGCAACGACATCACTTTGCGCTCAAAGGTCCACATAGTCAAATCTTTGGTCTTTCCAGTAATCATTTAGGGATGTGAGAGTAGGACCATAAGGAAGGCAGAGCACCAAAGAATTGATGTTTTCGAACTACGGTGCTGGAGAAGACTCTTGAGAGTTCCTTTGACAGCAAGGAGATCAAACCAATCAATCTTAAAAGAAATCAGTCCTGAATATTCATTGGAAGGACTGATGCTGAAGCTGAAGCTCCAATACTTTTGCAACCTGATAAAAGAGCCAACACATTGGAAAAGATCCTGATGCTGGGAAAGATTGAGGGCAAAAGGAAAAAGTGGCGACAGAAGATGGCATCACCAACTCAATCAAGATGAATTTGGGCAAACTCTAGGAGATAGTGAGGGACATGGAGGCCTGACGTGCTGCAGTTCATGGGATTGCAGAGTCGGACATGACTTAGTGACTGAACAACAACAACCAACACAGTAATCCATTCCCCTCTCCTTCAGTATGGTGTTCCACACCCACATCCCAGGGACTGTCTGTAACGCCTCCTGTGTAGGTGAGCCTGCATGCTTCATGTCTTCTTTCTGTAGATTTCCCTCATCTTAGCCAACCTGACCTGCCTCTTGAGAAACCTATATGCAGATCAGCAAGCAACAGTTAGAACTGGACATGGAACAGACTGGTTCCAAATAGGAAAAGGAGTATGTCAAGGCTGTATATTGTCACCCTGCTTATTTAACTTCTATGCAGCATATATCATGAGAAACGCTGGACTGGAAGAAACACAAGCTGGAATCAAGACTGCGGGAGAAATATCAATAACCTCAGATATGCAGATGACACCACCCTTATGGCAGAAAGTGAAGAGGAACTAAAAAAGCTCTTGATGAAAGTGAAAGAGGAGAGTGAAAAAGTTGGCTTAAAGCTCAACATTCAGAAAACAAAGATCATGGCATCTGGTCCCATCATTTCATGGGAAATTGATGGGGAAACAGTGGAAACAGTGACAGACTTTATCTTTTGAGGCTCCAAAGTCACTGCAGATGATGACTGCAGCCATGAAATTGAAAGACGCTTACTCCTTGGAAGAAAAGTTATGACCAACCTAGATAGCATATTGGAGAGCAGAGACATTACTTTGCCAACAAAGGTCCATCTAGTCAAGGCTATGGTTTTTCCAGTAGTCATGTATGGATGTGAGAGTTGGACTGTGAAGAAGGCTGAGCACCAAAGAATTGATGCTTTGAACTGTGGTGTTGGAGAAGACTCTTGAGAGTCCCTTGGACTGCAAGGAGATCCAACCAGTCCATTCTAAAGGAGATCAGCCCTGGGATTTCTTTGGAGGGAATGATGCTGAAGCTGAAACTCCAGTACTTTGGCCACCTCATGCGAAGAGTTGACTCACTGGAAAAGACTCTGATGCTGGGAGAGATTGGGGGCAGGAGGAGAAGGGGCTGACAGAAGATGTGATGGCTGGATGGCATCACGGACTCAATGGACGTGAGTCTGAGTGAACTCCGGGAGTTGGTGATGGACAGGGAGGCCTGGAGTGCTGCGATTCATGGGGTCGCAAAGAGTTGGACAAGACTGAGCGACTGAACTGAACTGAACTGAACTAGCACAACCAACACTGTCTGCCACCTATGTGTTAATCTGCATATTTCTGTCCACATAAGCCCGTCTTTTCCTCCCCCTCCAATACTCTTATGCAATAGAATTCATGCTTTATGGCAAGACAGGAAAAATCTAAACATAAAGCTTCTCTGCCCTTTGGCCTCCTGTCTCCCCTCTACTCTGCATTGTGTGTCTGCATCTCACACGTGGATCAGTTCTCCCCCACTGGCAGGAATACCTGCTCAACCACAAAGAACAACGTTCTCCCAGCATCGACAAGACAACTCCTTAAAAGATAACATTCCTTGTAGATCTTGTACGGGGCCAGAGGACCCACTAGGGTGATGCTTACATCTGGACTGTAAATGGGCAATAATAAAGTTACATAACTCTGCCATTATTTCTAACTGGCAAAAGAATTCTGAGTTTTCTGAGATGCTCTTCCCAGTTTATAATCCTCAAAGTTGGCACACATAGTTTTTCAATTCTTTCTTTGATCAACTAGTTTTTTTGTTGACACTAAGTAACCTTAGTTTTCCCCAGGCTATCTGTCCTTTCTCCAGGTTTCAGTCATCTCCATGAGGAAATACATACAAATGCTCTCCAACAGGTCTGCATATCCAGAGACCCAGGGGAAAAAATGAGTCAGCAAAGTCTAATGTGAGCATTGTTTGACTGTTGAAGTAAATGACTCACACTGTCCTGTAACAAAAATATTTTTATTATGGCAGTTTCCTAGTGGGAATGAGACATGGTCGTTTATATACAATGGTGCTACTTTAGGAAGATCACAGTTACAATGGACATCCCTCTCAAAAGCGGCTTCTCTTGAGCCAAATATTAACTCTGTGGAACAGATCTTCAACAGCAGTAAGTCCCTTCTTAAAATGAGATCTCAACTTTCACTTTTCAGTCAAGTCTCCTGGCTATTATACATGATCCATTGAGTTAGTGCCTACTGGTCTATGAGCCTGTCACCAATGCAAGCAGCATTACTTTCTCAAACTTAAAAAGAAATCTAATTTGTTTTAAAGTAGTTTCATTTTTTTTCCATAATAGAAGGATTTCTTTCTTTAGAAAAGATGGTTCTTGTTGCAGTGAAATTGCTAAACAATATAACCCATTAGATTTGCATGAGTCAATGATACTGAAGGCTGCATTTTCTCATTCTCCTAAGTGGATGAATCCTGATTATGGTTGAAAGTGAAAGTCGCTCAGTTGTGTCAGACTCTTTGTGACCCCATGGCACTGTAGCCTGCCAGCCTCCTCTGTCCATGGAATTCTCCAGGCCAGAATACTGGAGTGGGTAGCCGTTTCCTCCTCCAGGGGATCTTCCCAGCCCAGGGATTGAACTCAGGTCTCCTGCATTGCAGGCGAATTCATTACTGATTGAGCCACCAGGGAAGCCCCTGATTATGGTTAGTCTGACTCTATCTTCTCAAATTTAATTCTTACATCTTCCTCATATGTGTGTAGTTAACACTGATTATTTATTTAGCAGCATAATATAGGTAAATGAATTTTTACCTCTATTTTATGGAAGGTGAACTTCTAATAGACATTAATATATAGTGAAAGACTGAATAGTGATTATGATTCCCACTAGAGAAGAGAAAAATGTATTGGTTAATAGTCTCTTGTTTTTATCTCAGATAGTAAATAAAATGTGTTGGTTTTACAGCTCATGATTTGATTATAGGAATTATCAGATAAAAACGATGACAAAGCATCTGAATATTTGTTGAAGCTAAAGATATGAATCACTTGCTGAGCCACAAATGCAGCTGCCTTTGCTAGAATACAGGCCTCATCTCTCAGGAAATGCGGCCCACAACTAAGGCCTAAAATAGGCAACACCGGCAATGCTGAGTCCCAAAAGAGAGAACAGAAAATAACAATATCTGGGTAATAAAGCAGATGAAGAACTGACCTTCGGTCCATTTTGGCTCTCTTGGAACCTCGTCTAAGACCTCTTCTTTATTACCAAGCAGGCTAACATTTCTCCCTATTTATGATTTTCTTTCCCCTGAGCACAAAAATGCTCAGTCTTCTCCTAACTTGAGAACAAAACAACAAGGACTTCCTTGGTGGTCCAGTGATTAAGAATCTGCCCTCCAATGCAGAGGACATGGGTTCAACCCCTGGTCAGGGAATTAAGATCCCACATGACACAGGACAACTAAGCTCTCATGACCCAGTTAGAGAGACCTGAGTGCTGCACCCAAGACCCAGCACAGCTCCAGAATAAAGAAAGAAATTGACCACCAACAAAAATCCCTCCAATGATTCCTCACCCACCTACTTCAGCTCTGTCTTTCCCTCCACAGTTAAGCCTATGTTAAGAAACCCTTCCTCCTCACTCTCCCACCCATGAACTTAAGCTACAGCAAAGATTTTATCACCACTGAAACTATTCTTATCAACTGTGTTTATGACTCATGTGATTCTATCTTATCATTCAACCCAGGATGGGAGTAAAAAGGGAAATTATTAATAATTAATCATCAACTTAGACTGCCCTGAACAAAGAGGGCATAGGTCATGACACATATATGACACCTCCTAGTAGTAAAATCCGATGGACTGATTAGTCTCTGCAAATACTGACTTTGTTGGCTGCCACCTCTGTGTAGTTCTGTCTTCCTTTATCTTAGGAGGCAATCCAATATTCTGGATTTGGATTGTTCTGTTTCTGTTCAACTGTGTTTCTGTTCCTAAGGTATTGTGCTAGTCACCAGTCATGTCTGATTCTTTGTGACCCCATGGACTATAACCCACCAGGCTCCTCTGTCCATGGGATTCTCCAGGTAAGAATACTGGAGTGGGTAGCCATTCTCTTCTCCAGGGATATCCCCAATCCAGGGATCTAACCCACGTCTCTCACAATACAAGTGGATTCTTTTCTGTCTGAGCCACCAGGGAAACCCTCCTAAGGTATTGGCCCTGGAAAATTTTTCAGTCTCTCACTGCAGAAACTCTGAGGTATCCTCATTCACTCTCACAGCTTCAATTTTAGTGTATGTCGATAACTCCTATAACTATTTCCAGGTTTCTATTTTTTCTGGATTCCAGAATCACATCGAAATCCCCATTTGGCATTTACTTTTTGATGACCCATAGTCATATCAAAATTAGTTGACTGAATCTAAAGTCATCTCCAAAGAGAATAGATTTGTGGCTGCCAAGAAGGAGAAAGCACAGTGGGGAGGAAAGGATTGGGAGTTTGGGATTAGCAGAGGAAAACTCTCTATATAGGATGGATAAACAATAAGGTCCTACTGTATAGCATAGGGAACTATATTCAGTATCCTGTGATAAACCATAATGGAAAAGAATATATATATATATATACACATATACATTTGCTGTATGGCAGAAATTAACACAACATTGCAAATCAACTATACTTCAATAAAATTTTTTAAAAAATTAGTATCTCCCATCCAAAAAAATTCATCCTAGTATTTTCCAGAGTTTGTGAAAGATATTATTCAACCACTTATGTTCTCAGGCCATAAATCTGAATGACAGCTGTATTCGTCAGGGTGATTACATTATAACTGCTATAAAAATGATACAAGTTAAAATTTTGAAGTTCACAACACACATACACACACACGCACATACACTCTCATGCTATTTCTCATTCACATGAAAGTTCATATAGAGCAGCAGGGTCTCTGTTCCATGCATTTATTTGGGGATGCAGGCTGCTTTTATCTATTGGATCTACTGCTCTCTAACTGTGGTTTCATCCTGACATCATCCAGTGAACTAACTGGGAATCAAAGACAGCATGGAGAAAGCGTGCACTCTTTAACTCCTTTACCCACAAATCACTTCCATTTACAGTCCACTGCCAAGGGTTTTTCATGAGGCTCCATCCTACTGCAGGATAATTAAAAACATCAATTAACAAAACTCTATGGGAAGAAAGACAAACAGGCTTAGTGAACATCAAGCCAGTGTCTACCATACCATCTTGCTCTCCTCCTCCTTCACCATATATCTAATCATTTACCAGGTCCTGTCCATTATGTCTCTGTAAAACCTTAAAGACATTGCTATTTTCTATTCTACACTGCCAGTTCTTAAGGTTCTCAAAACTCTTACCATGATGCTACAGTTGCCCATGCTGTATTCTTTGCTGGTACAATGCTGATCTTACAAAGTTTGAACTGATCCTATCATTATCCTGGTCAGAATCCTGAGACCTGAAAATAAAACTCTAACTCCCCAGCCTGGAGTAAAACTATCTTCATATTTCTCATAAGGTGCTGCACAAAAGTACTCAAGCCAGTCCAAAAGTCCTATAAGACTCTGTGACTTGAACATCTTAATCTCTTCCTATGTCTTGACATATTTAGCTACCATTCATCCACTCTATGTCCAATGTCACTTTCTCAAGGAAAGCATCTCTGACTTTTCCCCACTGACTCCTGGGTTAAACTCCCCAGGCCATACGATTTCTCCACAAAGTCATGTTTCTCTATAAATTATGACATTTCATTCATTTACAATTGTTCACAAGTGTTTATTTGGTTTTGGTCTAGAATATAGCATGTAAAAAAAAATGACAAAAGAACTGGATGAATGAATTAATCATTAAGAAAGAAGAACAGGGGCTTTGCTGGTGGTCTGGTGGCTAAGACTCTGAGCTCCCAATGCGTGGGGACCAGGTTCTATTCCTGGTCAGGGAATAGATCCCACATGCCACCACTGAGAGTTCACGTGCCACAACTAAAGATCCTGTGTGTCACAACAAAGACCCAGTACTGCCAAATAAATATTACAAGAAAGAAAGGAGAACAGTTGGCCCTTTGGCCATTTTACCTCAATGGACTGTGATTTAACTCTATTTTGCCTCTACTAAAATTCAATAACCAGAAAACAAACAAATTACCAAATGCAGGATCCTGATTATCTATAAGAAAATAACACAAAGAACCAGGGTACTTTTTAAATGATTAAATGAATTCACTGGGTGACCAAATAATCTTTTTTAGTTAGTTTAGTATCTTTTGATTCAAAGTTCTTTCTGACTATTTTATAAACAAATCATCTCTTTAAAAATCTTTATGTTGTTTTTGGCTTGTTTACGCTCTTACCACCTATTTCCTGGCTTTATCCTGTTAACCTATCTCCTTGCCTTGTCTTTTGTCCTAAATGAGTCCAATATGCATACTATTGCTAAAACTCTCCCAGGCATCACTTGAATCTTATCACTGTCACCCATCCCAATCAGTTATCATTACTGTTTACCTGAAGGATATATTGCCTCAAAGACAGAGCTCCATTCCTCTAGACTAGATGTTTGAAGGCATCCAAAATTGAACCTGTCTTTTCTATCCATTAGTTCAGTTCAGTCGCTCAGTTGTGTCCAGCTCTTTGCAACCCCATGGACTGCAGCAGGCCAACCTTCCCTGTCCATCACCAATCCCAGAGCTTACTCAGACTCACGCCCATCGAGTCAGTGATGCCATCCAACAATTTTATCCTCTGTCATCCCACTCCTCCCACCTTCAATCTTTCCCAGCATCAGGGTCTTTTCTAATGAGTCAGCTCTTCACATCAGGTGGCCAAAGTATTGGACCTTCAGCTTTAGCTTTGGCATCAGTCCTTCCACTGAGTATTCAGGACTGATTTTCCCTTAGGATTGACTGGTTGGATTTCCTTGCATTCCAAAGGACTCTCAAGAGTCTTCTCTAACACCCCAGCTTAAAAGCATCGATTCTTTGGTGCTCAGCTCTCTTTATAGCCCAACTCTCACAGCCATACATGACTACAGGAAAAACCATAGCTTTGACTAGATGAACCTTTGCTGGCAAAGTAATGTCTCTGCTTTTTAATATGCTGTTTAGGTTGATCGTAGCTTTTCTTCCAGGGAGCAAGCATCTTTTAATTTCATGGCTGCAGTCACCATCTGCAGTGATTTTGGAGCAAAATAAAGTCTGTCATTGTTTCCACTGTTTAGCCATCTATTTGCCTTAAAATGATGGGACCAAATGCCATGATCTTATTTTTCTGAATGTTGAATTTTAAGTCAACTTTTTCACTCTTCTCTTTCACTTTCATCAAGAGGGTCTTTAGTTCCTCTTTGCTTTTTGCCATAAGGGTGGGGTCATCTGCATATCTGAAGTTCTTGATATTTCTCCCGGCAATTCTGATTCCAGCTTAGGCTTCGTCCAGCCCAGCATTTCTCATGATGTGTCGACTTCACTTTCACTTTTCTCTTTCATGCATTGGACAAAGAAATGGCAACCCACTCCAGTATTCTTGCCTGGAGAATCTGAGGGATGGCAGCGCCTGGTGGACTGCCGTCTATGGGGTCGCAACAGAGTCAGACAAGACTGAAGTGACTTAGCAGGAAGTTAAATAAGCAGGGTGACAATATGCAACCATGATGTACTCCTTTCCTGATTTGGAACCAGTCCACTGTTTCATGTCCAGTTCTAACTGTTTCTCCTTGACCTGCATACAGATTTCTTAGAAGTCAGGTCAAGTGGTCTGGTTTTCCCATCTCTATTAGAATCTTCCACAGTTTGCTGTGATGCACACAGTCAAAGGCTTTGCCATAGTCAATAAAGCAGAAATAGATGTTTTTCTGGAACTTCCTTGCTTTTTCAATGATCCAACAGATGTTGCCAGTTTGATCTCTGGTTCCTCTGCCTTTTCTAAAACCAGCTTGAACACCTGGAAGTTCTCAATTCATGCACTGTTGAAGCCTGGCTTGTAGAATTTTGAGCATTACTTTGCTAGCATGTGAGATGAGTGCAATTGTGCGGGAGTTTGACCATTCTTTGGCATTGTCTTTCTTAGGGATTGGAATGAAAACTGACCTTTTCCAGTCCTGTGGCCACTGCTGAGTTTTCCAAAATGCTGGCATATTGAGTGCAGCACTTTCACAGCATCATCTTTTAGGATTTGAAAGAGCTCAACTAGAATTCCACCACCTCCACTAGCTTTGTTTGTAGTGATGCTTTCTAAGGCCTACTTGACTTCACATTCCAGGATGGCTCTAGGTGATTGATCACACTATCATGCTTATCTGGGTCATGAAGATCTTTTTTGTATAGTTCCTCTGTGTATTCTTGCCACCTCTTCTTAATATCTTCTGCTTCTGTTAGGTCCATACCATTTGTCTTTTATTGTGCCCATCTTTCCATGAAATGTTCCCTTAGTACCTCTAATTTTCTTGAAGAGATCTCTAGTCTTTCCTGTTCTTTGTTTTCCTCTATTTCTTTGCACTGATCACTGAGGAAGGCTTTATTATCTCTCCTAGTTATTCTTTGGAACTCTGCATTCAAATCGGTATATCTTTCCTTTCGTCCTTTGGCTTTAGCTTCTCTTCTTTTCTCAGCTATTTGTAAGGCCTCCTCAAACAACCATTTTGCCTTTTTGCATTTCTTTTTCTTGGGGATGGTATTGGTCACTGCCTCCTGTACAATGTCATGAACCTCCATCCATTGTTCTTCAGGCACTCTATCAGATCTAATCCCTTGAATCTATTTGTTACTTCCCCTGTATAATTGTAAGGGATTTGATTTAGGTCATACCTGAATGGTCTGGTGGTTTTCCCTACTTTCTTCAATTTGTCTGAATTTGGCAATAAGGGCTTAATGATCTGAGCCAAAGTCAGCTTCTAGGTTTGCTTTTGCTGTCTGTAGAGAGCTTCTCCATTTTCGGCTGCAAAGAATATAATCAATCTGATTTTGGTATTGACCATCTGGTGATGTCCATGTGTAGCATCTTCTCTCATGTTGTTGGAAGATGGCGTTTGCTATGACCAGTGCACTCTCTTGGCAAAACTCTGTTAGCCTTTGCCCTGCTTTGTTTTGTATTCCAGGTCCAAATTTGCCTGTTACTCCAGGTATCTCTTGACTTCCTACTTTTGCATTCTAGTCTCCAACAATGAAAAAGACATCTTTTGTGGGTGTTAGTTCTAGGTTTAACAAGTCTTGTCTAACAGGTCTAACAGGCCTAACGTCTTGTAGGTCTTCATAGAACCATTCAACTTCAGCTTCTTCAGCATTATTGGTCAGGGCATAGACTTGGATTACTGTGATATTAAATGGTTTGCCTTGGAAATGAACAGAGATCATTCTGTCATTTTTGAGACTGCATCAAAGTACTGCATTTTGGACTCTTGTTTACTATGATGGCTATTCCATTTCTTCTAAGGGATTCTTGCCCACAGTAGTAGATACAATGGTCCTCGGAATTAAATTCACCCATTCCAGTACATTTTAGTTCACTGATTCCTAAAATGTCGATGTTCACTCTTGCCATCTTCTGTTTGACCACTTCCAATTTACCTTATTCATGGACCTAACATTCCAGGTTCTTAAGGAATACTGTTCTTTATAGCATCGAACTTTACTTCCATCACCATTCACATCCATTTCTGGGTGTTGTTTTTTCTTTGGCTGCATCTCTTCATTCTTTCTGGAGTTATTTCTCCACTCATCCTTAGTGGCATATTGGGCACCTACCGGTCTGGAGAGTTCCTCTTTCAGTGTTCTCTCTTTCTGCCTTTTCATACTGTTCATGCGGTTCTCAAGGAAAGAACACTGAAGTGGTTTGCCATTCCTTTCTCCAGTGGACCATGTTTTGTCACAACTCCCCACCATGACCTGTCTATCTTGGGTGGCCCTACATGGCATGGCTCATAGCTTCACTGAATTACACAAGGCTGTGGTCCATGTGATCAGCTGGTTAGTTTTCTGTGATTGTGGTTTTCATTCTGTCTGCCCTCTGATGGATAAGACTAAGAGGTTTATGGAAGTTTCCTGATTGCAGAGACTGAAGGGGAAACTGGGTCTTGTTCTGATGGGTGGGGCCATGCTCCACAAATATTTAATCCAATTTTATGTTGATGGAAGGCGTTGTATTCCCTCCCTGTTGTTTGGCCGGGGCCCAAACTATGGTGGAGGTAATAATAGCTCAGTTCAGTTCAGTCATTCAGTCGTGTCTAGCTCTTTGTGACCCCATGAATCACAGCATGCCAGGCCTCCCTGTCCATCACCAACTCCTGGAGTTTACCCAAACTCATGTCCATTGAGTTGGTGATGCCATTCAGCCATCTCATCCTCTGTCATCCCCCTCTCCTCCTGCCCTCAATCCCCGCCAGCATCAGGGTCTTTTCCAATGAGTCAACTCTTTGCATGAGGTGGCCAAAGTACTGGAGTTTCAGCTTCAGCATCAGTCCTCCCAATGAACATCCAGGACTGATCTCCTTTAGGATGGACTGGTTGGATCTCCCTGCAGTCCAATGGACTCTCAAGAGTCTTCTCCAACACCACAGTTCAAAAGCATCAACTTTTCGGCACTCAGCTTTATTCGCAGTCCAACTCTCACATCCATACATGACCACTGGAAAAACCATAGCCCTGACAGATGGACCTTTGTTGGCAAAGTAATGGCTCTGCTTTTGAATATGCTATCTATGTTGGTCATAACTTTTCTTCCAAGGAGTAAGCGTCTTTTAATTTCATGGCTGCAATCACCATCTACAGTGATTTTGGAGCCCCAAAAATAAAGTCTGACACTGTTTCCACTGTTTCCCCATCTATTTCCCATGAAGTGATGGGACCAGATGCCATGATCTTCGTTTTCTGAATGTTGACCTTTGAGCCAACTTCTTCACTCTCCTCTTTCACTTTCATCAAGAGGCTCTTTAGTTCCTCTTCACTTTTTGCCATAAGGGTGGTGTCATCTGCATATCTGAGGTTATTGATATTTCTCCCAGTGATCCTGATTCCAGCTTGTACTTCTTCCAGCCCAGTGTTTCTCATGATGTACTCTGCATAGAAGTTAAATAAGCAGGGTGACAATAGACAGCCTTGATGTACTCCTTTTCCTATTTGGAACCAGTCTGTTGTTCCATGTCCAATTCTAACCGTTGCTTCCTGATCTGCATATAGGTTTCTAAAGAGGCAGGTCAGGTGGTCTGGTATTCCCATCTCTTTCAGAATTTTCCACAGTTTGCTGTGATCCACACTGTCAAAGGCTTTGGCATAGTCAACAGAGCAGAAATAGATGTTTTTCTGCAACTCTCTTGCTTTTTCCATGATCCAGCGGATGTTGGCAATTTGATCTCTGGTTCCTCTGCCTTTTCTAAAAGCAGCTTGTACATCTGGAAGTTAACTGTTCATGTATTGCTGAAGCCTGCCTTGGATAATTTTGAGATAGCTCAGTTGGTAAAGAATCCACTTGCAATGTAGGAGACCCCAATTCAATTCCTGGGTTGGGGTCATCTGCTGGAGAAGGGAAAAATCTACCCACTCCAGTATTCTAGCCTGGAGAACTCCCTGGACTGAATAGTCCATGGGGTCACAAGGAGTCGGACAGGACTGAGCAACTTTCACCTTCTGTCCATATATATCAATATTTCCAAGCAAGGAGGTGACTCTTGAGCAACTAAATAATATTCTTCTTTCCTGAACCAACATACAGACTTTTCATTCCCCTCCACTCAATTTCATTGCTTGTATAAGCCATGCATAATAAGGTCAGTTTTCACTCTAATCCCAAAGATGGGCAATTTCAATGAATGTTCAAGCTGCCACACAGTTGTACTCATTTCACATGCTAGCAAGGTAATGCTCAAAATCCTTCAAGCTAGGCTTCAACAGTATGTGAACCGAGAACTTCCAGATGTACAAGCTGGATTTAGAAAAGGCAGAGGACCCAGTGATCAAATTGCCAACATCCGTTGGATCATAGAAAAAACGAGAATTCCAGAAAAACATCTACTTCTGCTTCATTGACTATGGTAAAGCCTTTGACTGTGGATCACAGCAAACTGTGGAAAGAGATGAGAATACCAGACCACCTTGCCTGTCTCTTGAGCAACCTGTATGCAAGTGGAGAAACAACATTTAGGATGAACATGGAACAAAGCACTAGTTCCAAATTGGGAAAGGAATACATCAAGGCTGTATCTTGTCATCCTGCTTATTTAACTTATACACAGAGTACATCATGCAAAATGCTGGGATGGATGAAGCTCAAGCTGGAATCAAGATTGCTGGGAGAAATATCAATAACCTCAGATAGGCAGATGATACCACCCTTGGGGCAGAAAGCAAAGAAGAACTAAAGAGCCTCTTGATGAAAGTTAAGTAGGAGTGAAAAAGCTGGTTTAAAACTCAACATGTAAAAAACTAAGATCATGGCATCATGTCCCATCACTCTGATAGCTTATGGTGAATGGTGTCAGATTCATGATCTCCAAAGAAAGAGAACTTTGCTTTGGGACCAAAGACATGGATTCAGTCACTCAGAGCTTCATGCGGCAAAATTTTTATTACAGTGAAAAAGGGATCAAGAAAGCTTCTGACAGACATCAGAAGGGGGCGAAGTGTGCCCCACTCACTAGTTTGGGTGGAGTTTTATATAAGTTTCCAATTGGTTACCAACAATAGATCAAAAGAATATCTCAAGGTTGTAAAGCTCTAGCTGGGCCCTCTCCCACAACATACAACTTAAGATAACAAGATTAGTCAGAGGAACAGGTTCCTGTTAAGAAGGAGAAACATATCCTTGAGCATTATACATTGTTCTAATATAATCATTAGTACAGAGCTTAAGGAAAAACATACCCTTGAGCAAGATGTGTTGTTTTGTTGTGTAATCATTAGTTCTGGGCTTAAACAAAGTTAGTGTTAGACAAAATATATTGTCACCATGACAACTCCGAGCTTAAGAAAAAATGTCTTATGTAACTAAGAGAAGAGAATATAGAAAAAAAGTTTGTCCTTTCCTCCTCCTCCTCCTCCTCCTCCTCCTTGAGGTCCTGGTCTCCTTATCGACCTACCTAAGAATTTGCTCTCTCAATTTCATGGCAAGTAGATGGGGAAACAATGGAAACTGTGACAGACTTTATTTTCTTGGGCTTCAAAAATCACTGCAGATGATGACTGCAGCCATGAAATTAAAGGACCCTTGCTCCTTGGAAGAAAAGCTATGATAAACCTAGAGAGCATATTAAAAAGCAGAGATATTACTCTGCTGACAAAGGTCCATATAGTCAAACTAATGGTTTTTCCAATTGTCATGTACAGATGTGAGAGCTGGACCATAAAGAAGGCTGAGCACTGAAGTACTGATGCTTTTGAACTGTGGTGTTGAAGAAGACTCTTGAGAGTTCCCTTGGACTGCATGGAGATCAAACCAATCACTCTTAAAGGAAATCAACCCTGAATATTCCATTGGAAAGACTGATGATGAAGGTGAAGCTCCAATACTTTGGCCACCTGATGTGAAGAGCCAACTCACTGGAAAAGATTTTGATGCTGGGAGAAACTGAAGGCAAGAGGAGAAGGGGACAAGAGAGAATGAGACGGTTGGGTGGCGTCGCTGACTCAATGGACATGAGTTTGAACAAACTCCAGGAGATGATGAAGGACAGTGAAGTCTAGAATGCTGCAGTCCATGGGGTCACAACGAGTCAGACATGACTGAGTGACTGGACAATAACAATAAGACATGAATATTACCATGCACTGCCTTCTGATTTTCTCCATTACACTCTACTCCATTTAAGAAGGAAAAGTTCTCTAGAATAGAAAATGCTTATTCTTTTCTTATGCCCAAAGAGCAAGGCACATACACTGTACAAAAATGATGTCAGTGAACAACAAACAAAAATCTAAACAAAATGCTTTTGTATAAAATATTTTTATATGGACCATTTTTTAAAGTATTTATTGTATTGTTACTGTATTGTTTCTGTTTTATGTTTTTGTTTTATTGGCCACAAGGCATGTGGGATCTTAACTTCCTGACCAGGGATTGAACCTACACCTCTTGCATTGGAAGGCAAAGTCTTAACCAGTGGACTGCCATGGAAGTCCCCAAAAAATGTTTTTTATTTTTAAAGCCTGGGACCATTATTTTACTGAGTAAAGGAGACATTAGTGGCACTGAACATGCAGTAGCTTTAATCGAGTTAACAAGAACAATTCACAGAAAGATTTCTAAATTAAAAATAAAAAGCCAGCTGAGTTACAATACACATGCTGTAATTTGCTAGAAGATAGGGTCAAATTTTTCTTCAGATTCCCACTAACTTCCCCCAAATTCTATATTCCTACTCACTTCAAACTGAAAAAAAATGTTTTGGTGTGTTTGTTGACATGATATTCTCACATTGATTTAAATTTGGCATACTTATTCTGCACATATTAACTGAACATCTACTCTATGTGAAATATATATTACACAAAAATTATTTCCTGAGAAACCAGAGTATGTAGTAATGAACAAGGGTAGGAAATATAAATATTCAGAAAGTTATCTGTACACCACCTTGTTCCAGGTATCATGTAGGGACTTTTGCTCAGCAAATTCTTACTCAGTTAACAAATTCTTAGTACAGGCATCTTGGTGGTGGTTTCCTCTCTGCACAGACTGGGATTACTTGTGCTCTTGGAGCAAACTGTTCTTATGGAATCGGTGACTCTATTGTACCTGTGTACCTGGTCTCTTTCCCTATAAGAATGCAGGCTTCATGAGACAATGGCTGAGATCTGAAATATAAGGAGGTTTCCAGTACATAATAGCCCTTCACAGTGGTTATGTAATTAATATATGCAACTTCTTTGTATGGAACATTGTCCTGTTCGATTCACATCACTTCTGCAGGCTGGCACATTCATCATCTACTTTTTGGCCATGTCATGCATCATGCGTGATCTTAGTTCCCCCACCAGGTACCAAACCCATGCCCCCTGCAGTGGAAGCACAGAATCTTAACCACTGGACCACCAGGGAAGTTCCCCATCCTCTGTCTTTGGGAATCCTAGTTTCTTATCAGAGTTGTGTTGCTTGCAGCAATCACACACCACTCTGAATGTCCACCTGGGGCTTCTTCAGTTTGGCTCCCGCCTTCCTATTTCCTAGCACGCCTCCTAAAAACACTCAGCAACAAACATATGCACACAAAATTTCATCTCAGAGTCTTTTCTAAGAAACCCAAACTAAGGCACCTGACTTAAGATGTTTTCAGTTGAGGAAGCATACTTGAAAAAAAAAAAAAACTATACAAAAGAAGGAGTTCAAGGAACAAATAGAGAAATAAAGAAAAAGTTCACAGAGAAGGGAGATTTCAATAGCACGATTATCAGATTGGCAAGTACCATTCAGGAAAGCTGGAAGAGAACACATCATTCAACAAGGAGTTTTGGAAGAGCCCAGGACTTTGGTTCAGCCTGTGTCTGAATCCAATTTTTATTCAATATTTCACTATAGCCTTTCAACCAAATGACTGACATTTCTGAAACACTGCCCTTTCATTTGTTGTGTGGACATCATACTATACAAATAGCAGGAATCTAGGCATGGTTAAAGATAATACGAAAAAATTTCAGCCACATGATTGCCATTCAAGTAGTAATAACTATCATAATTATTTAGGGAGCGGGACTGGAAAACGGAGGCTATAAGAGGCAAATGGTAAATCTAGGGAATGATGAAGACACAAGGTTAGTTGGATCAGGTTCTGTGTGTTATAAATAAAGCCATGAAAACAGATGAATAAACTCCTTAAAGATCTGTTATTCTGTTTCTTCAATTTAAATTTATTTATTTTATTGGAGGAAAATTGCTTTATAGTATTTTATTGATTTCTGCTATATATCAACATGAATCGTAAGTATTACATATGTCCCCTCGCTCTTGAATCTCTCTCTTCTTTATCAGCAATCTTTTCCATTTCTGTCTTAAAGTGAAATTCTACTTTATATAATTTTAATAGTGCCAAGAATGTAGAAGATGAAAAAGAAAAGTTTACTTCACAAACTTGAAGGATGTTACTCAGTTACATGGCTTCAGTGTGCCAAGAAATATTACAAGATGGAAGTGAATTCTTTAGAGAAACCAGTGCATATTTCTCTAATGGTATTCTGAGAAAAGAGGGCAGATGAATGAATGCTGAGAGAGGATGTGGGAATTTTCTTAGACTAAAAAGACTGAGACACAAAACTTAGGGAAAAGGTCACAGAAGAAACCCGATTCCCTTTACTTCTAATTTGAATTCTTTTAACTGTACAGGGTAATATCAAGAGGATAAGGCCAGAAGTACAAGCTCAGGAAAAAGTCTCCCCTCAAATTCTGTGTGCCCTCTCATTAATGATAATGAGAAAAGTATACTGAAAAGTGATGTAAGCTGATTAATCCAGTTCATTTATCACTCAAGTAGATAAAGGAAATTTGCTGTACAATATAACAATCACTGAGTTTACTTACTTTCCTTTGGGAAAAAGAAATTCTAGACACTTTCTCCTCCACCTCCAAAGATATTTAGTTCCATTATACTTATGACCCTAACCCGAAATAATTTACTTTAGTCGTAATTACTCGATACTGTTTTAATCATGAGATTTACCTCTCCTCTCCCTCTTTCCTTTAGCTTACAACTTTGCTAACTGTAACCAGCTGTATTGAACAAGTTTTGCCCCTTCTGACTCTGACTATTAGAAGTTATTTGGCATCTGGTTCTTATGGATAATGATTTACATTAAGTAGAAGTAGCCAGAAGCCATTTAAAACTAGTGAAAAACCAAAAGTGAGGAAATTCTCTTCCATGTCTTAAATGCAGACCTTATGGTAATCTGAGCTGTTAGTTAAGCCAGTCAAAAACTGTAATATATATATGCAGAGTACATAATGAGAAATGCTGGACTGGAAGAAACACAAGCTGGAATCAAGATTGCTGGGAGAAATATCAATAACCTCACATATCCAGATGACACCACCCTTATGGCAGAAAGTGAAGAGGAACTAAAAAGCCTCTTCATGAAAGTGAAAGTGGAAAATGAAAAAGTTGGCTTAAAGCTCAGCATTCAGAAAATGAAGATCATGGCATCTGGTCCCATCACTTCATGGGAAATATAAGGGAAAACAGTGGAAACAGTGCCAGACTTTATATTTTTGGGCTCCAAAATCACTACAGATGGTGATTGCAGACATGAAATTAAAAGACACTTTCTCCTTGGAAGAAAAGTTATGACCAACCTAGACAGCATATTCAAAGGCAGAGACATTACTTTGCCAACTAAGGTCTGTCTAGTTAAGGCTATGGTTTTTCCAGTGGTCATGTATGGATGTGGGAGTTGGACTATGAACAAAGCTGAGGACTGAAGAATTGATGCTTTTGAACTGTGGTGTTGGAGAAGACTCTTGAGAGTCCCTTGGACTGCAAGGAGATCCAACCAGTCCATTCTGAAGGAGATCAGCCCTGGGTGTTCTTCTGAAGGAATGATGCTAAAGCTGAAACTCCAGTACTTTGGCCACCTCATGCGAAGTGTTGACTCATTGGAAAAGGTTCTTATGCTGGTGGGGATTGAGGGCAGGAGGAGAAGGGGACGACTGAGGAGGAGATGGCTGGATGGCATCACTGACTTGATGGACGTGAGTCTGAGTGAACTCCGGGAGATGGTGATGGACAGGGAGGCCTGGCGTGCTGCGATTCATGGGGTTGCAAAGAGTTGGACACGACTGAGTGACTGAACTGAACTGATATATACTTAAAGAGAGGGTTTCCCTGGTGACTCAGTGGTAAAGAATCTGCCTGCCAATGGAGGAGACGCCAATGGTTCGACCCCTGGGTTGGGAAGATCCTCTGGGGAAGAAGATGGCAACCCTTTATTCCAGTATTCTTGACTGGAAAATCCCATGGACCAAAGAGCCTGGCAGCTATAGTCCATAGGATCAGATAGAGTCAGATACAACTTAGCGACTAAACTACTAAAACAAATACTTGAAGAGATATTCATATGACAGTAGGTATTTCCCTTATGTTGATATTGTTCTGCCTCAGAGCGCAATTCTAGACATGAATTGAGCCTGTTAACTATGAGGATAACAAATGCAGTGTTCTCCTTATTAGTTCATCTAGGTTCAAATCTCAAATCTATTTTAATTTCATTGTGGTCATAGGTAATACTTTATATAATTATTTCATTTAACAGTGTTTTAAATTCCTTTAGGCTTCTTTTCCTTTTATGGCCTAGGATATGGAATAGCCTACCTAAAGTTTCATGTGCACGGGTGAATTTAACTCAGATGACCATTATATCTACTACTGCAGGCAGGAATCCCTCAGAAGAAATGGAGTAGCCATCACGGTCAACAAAAGAGTCTGAAACGCAGAACTTGGATGGAATCTCAAAAACGACGGAATGATCTCTGTTCGTCTCCAAGGCAAACCATTCAATATCACAGTTATCCAAGTCTATGCCCCAACCAGTAACGCTGAAGAAACTGAAGTTGAACGGTTTTATGAAGACCTACAAGATCTTTTAGAACTAACACCCAAAAAAGATGTCCTTTTCGTTATAGGGGACTGGGATACAAAAGTAGGGAGTCAAGAAACACCTGGAGTAACAGGCAAATTTGGCCTTGGAATGTAGAATGAAGCAGGACAAAGACTAATAGAGTTTTGCCAAGAAAATGCACTGGTCATAGCAAACACCCTCTTCCAACAACACAAGAGAAGACTCTACACATGGACATCACCAGATGGTCAACACCGAAATCAGATTGATTATATTCTTTGCAGCCAAAGATGGAGAAGCTCTATACAGTCAACAAAAACAAGACCAGGAGCTGACTGTGGCTCAGATCATGAACTCCTTATTACCAAATTCAGACTGAAGAAAATAGGGAAAACTGCTAGACCATTCAGGTATGATCTAAATCAAATCCCTTATGATTATACAGTGGGAGTGAGAAATAGATTTAAGGGACTAGATCTGATAGATAGAGTGCCTGATGAATTATGGAATGAGGTTCGTGACATTGTACAGGAGACAGGGATCAACACCATCCCCATGGAAAAGAAATGCAAAAAAGCCAAATGGCTGTCTGGGGAGGACTTACAAATAGCTGTGAAAAGAAGAGAAGTGAAAAGCAAATGAGAAAAGGAAAGATATAAGCATTTGAATGCAGAGTTCCAAAGAATAGCAAGAAGAGATAAGAAAGCCTTCTTCAGTGATCAATGTAAAGAAATAGAGGAAAAGAAGAGAATGGGAAAGACTAGAGATCTCTTCAAGAAAATTAGAGATACCAAGGGAACAATTTCTTGCAAAGATGGGCTCGATAAAGGACAGAAATGGTCTGGACCTAACAGAAGCAGAAGATATTAAGAAGAGGTGGCAAGAATACACAGAAGAACTGTACAAAAAAGATCTTCATGACCAAGATAATCACGATGTTGTGATCACTAATCTAGAGCCAGACATCCTGGAATGTGAAGTCAAGTGGGTCTTAGAAAGCATCACTACAAACAAAGCTAGTGGAGGTGATGGAATTCCAGTTGAGCTGTTTCAAATCCTGAAAGATGATGCTGTGAAAGTGCTGCACTCAATATGCCAGCAAGTTTGGAAAACTCAGCAGTGGCCACAGGACTGGAAAAGGTCAGTTTTCATTCCCATCCCAAAGAAAGGCAATGCCAAAGAATGCTCAAACTACCATACAATTGCACTCATCTCACATGCTAGTAAAGTAATGCTCAAAATTCTCCAAGCCAGACTTCAGCAATACGTGAACCGTGAACTCCCTGATGTTCAAGCTGGTTTTAGAAAAGACAGAGGAACCAGAGATCAAATTGCCAACATCCGCTGGATCATGGAAAAAGCAAGGGAGTTCCAGAAAAACATCTATTTCTGCTTTATTGACTATGCCAAAGCCTTTGACTGTGTGGATCACGGCAAACTGTGGAAAATTCTGAAAGAGATGGGAATACCAGACCACCTAACCTGCCTCTTGAGAAATCTGTATGCAGGTCAGGAAGCAACAGTTAGAACTGGACAGGGAACAACAGACTGGTTCCAAATATGAAAAGGAGTATGTCAAGGCTGTCTATTGTCACCCTGCATATTTAACTTATATGCAGAGTACATCATGAGAAACGCTGGGCTGGAAGAAACATAAGCTCGAATCAAGATTGCTGGGAGAAATATCAATAACCTCAGATATGCAGATGACACCAACCCTTATGGCAGAAAGTGAAGAGGAACTAAAAAGCCTCTTGATGCAAGTGAAAGAGGAGAGTGAAAAAGTTGGCTTAAAGCTCAACATTCAGAAAACGAAGATCATGGCATCTGGTCCCATCACTTCATGGGAAATCAAAGGGGAAACAGTGGAAACAGTGTCAGACTTTATTTCTGGGGGCTCCATAATCACTGCAGATGGTGATTGCAGCCATGAAATTGAAAGACATTTACTCCTTGGAAGAAAAGTTATGACCAACCGGATAGCATATTCAAAAGCAGACACATTACTTTGCCGACTAAGGTCCGTCGAGTCAAGGCTATGGTTTTTCCTGTGGTCATGTATGGATGTGAGAGTTGGACTGTGAAGAAGGCTGAGTGCCGAAGAATTGATGCTTTTGAACTATGGTGTTAGAGAAGACTCTTGAGAGTCTCTTGGACTGCAAGGAGATCCAACCAGTCCATTCCGAAGGAGATCAACCCTGGGATTCCTTTGGAAGGAATGATGCTAAAGCTGAAGCTCCAGTACTTTGGACACCTCGTGCGAAGAGTTGACTCATTGGAAAAGACTCTGATGCTGGGAGAGATTGGGGGTAGGAGGAGAAGGAGATGACCCAGGATGAGATGGCTGGATGGCATCACTGACTCAATGGATGTGAGTGTGAAAGAGCTCCAGGAGTTGGTGATGGACAGGGAGGCCTGGCGTGCTGCGATTCATGGGGTTGCAAAGAGTCGGACATGACTGAGTGACTGAACTGAACTGAACTGAGAATTAGAGAGCCACTGATTTCATCTTCTCTTACACAGAAGCATATGTGTTGTGCTATTGCTGTGTGGAGTGTTCCCTAGATGTCTGTTAGGTCTAGTTTGTTTACGGTGTTGTTCAAGTCTTCTATTTCCCTGTTAGTCTTCAGCTTAGGTGTTCTATCTGTTACTGAAAGCTGTATGCTGAGATCTGCAACTACTATTGTTGAATTTGCTTTTTCTTTCTTCAGTTCTGTCAGGGTTTGCATAATGTACCTTGGGCTCTGTTTTCCAAGGCATATATGCTGATAATTGATTCAATCCTCCTTTGTTTTTCCTCTTTTATCATCATAAATAGCCTCCCTTTTTTCTAATTAAATACTTTTATTTTAAAGTTGATTTTGTTTAATGTTAATACAGTGACTCCAGCTTTCTTTAGGTAGCTGTTTGTATAGTATACCATTTCGTCCTTTCACTTTCAACCAGTTTATTTCTTAGACTAAAAAACATGACTCTACAGGTAGAAGATATTTGTATCATGTTTCTGCAGCCATTCTGCCAATCTATACATTTTGTTGGATTTCCTGATGGCCCAGACAGTAAGGAATCTGCCTGCAGTGTGGGAGATTTGAGTTCAGTCCCTGAGTTGGGAAGATCCCCTGGAGAAAGGAAGGGCAACCCATTCCAGTATTCTTGCCTGGAGAATTCCATGGACAGAGGAGCCTGGAAGATTAAAGTCCATGGGTTACAAAGAGTCACACATGACTGAGCAACTACCACTTTCACATTTACATTTAATGCAACTAATTATAAAGTTGTATTTACATCTGCCATTTTGTTATATTTATCTATCTCTTTTATATCTTTGTTTCTCTATTACTATAACATTGCCTTTTTCTGTGTTAAGCACATACACTTTGGAGTCTCATATTTATTTCCTTATCTTTTTTTTGAACAATATTTTTGAGCTATTTTCTTAGTAGTTTCCCTGGTAATGACAATTAGCACCTTAACATAAAACAATGTAGCTCAGATTAATACTATCCTAACTTCTGTAGTATACAGAAAGTTTGCTCCAACTTATCAAAAAAACTTTTACAGGTTCTTTGTAAAGACTTACACATATTTTTCTTTGAAAATACACATAGGTACATGAGATATGCATTTTTAAAGAGGTGCCAGTAACTTTGTTAGAATTTATTTATAAATTAGAGTCAGTAATGTCATCTAGATGAAGGATTTATTTTATAGTTGTAGAAAATGTCACACAAGTGAAGTTGCTCCCCCCAATCTTTATGTGCAACTAGTATCAGTGCTAGGAGATCTTATCCCTGGCCCAGGGCTCTTTCAATCACATGAGATAATGGAACTTTCTTTCATATATTTTAGTTTAAAAATGAATTTTTACAGAGATGTATCATTGGTAATTTCAAAATTCTACAGACCTAGATATGCAAGAGATTCAAATGTGAGTCTTTAACTCTCCATAACTAACTCTCTTCATTTGAACATTACCTTGAAAAAAAAGTGAAAGTCCTAGTTGCTTACTTAGTTGCTTAGTCATGTCCAGCTCTTTGTGACCTCATAGACTGCAGCCTGTGAGGCTCCTCTGTCCACAGAATTCTCCAGGTAAGTACTGGAGTGGGTTGCCATTTCCTATTCCAGGGAATCTTCTCAACCCAGGGACTGAACCTGAGTCTCCTGCATGGCAGGCAGGTTCTTTACTATCTGAGCCACCAGTGAAGCCTGAACATTACCTAAGTCCTCATAAACAGCAAGAATCCAACCTGCAGGAGACTTCCCTGGCAGTCTGGTCGTTAAGACTTTGTCTTCCCATTGCAGGGGGTGCAGGTTCAATCCCTGGTTGGGAAGGTAAGATCCCACTTACCTGGAGGCCAAAAAACTAAAACATAAATCAAAAGTAATATTGTAAGAAATTCAATAAAGACTTTAGAAAAACAGAATCCAACCCACAAAGAAATGATGTTTAATCTTCCTTCAGTCAATACAAGAATCCAAGGATAAAGCTTCCAACAAACAAAAGTCCAGGACCAGAAGGCTTTACAGGAGAATCCTATCAAACATTTAGAGAAGACTTGACACTTATCTTTCTAAAACTATCCCCCAAAATTGCAGAGGAAGTAATACTCCCAATTTCATTCTGTGAGACCACCAACACCCTGATACCAAAACCAGACAAAGATATCACACACACACACACACACACACACACACACACACACACACACACACACAATAAATTTATAGGAAAATATCACTGATGAACATAGATGCAAAAGTTCTCAACAAAATATTAGCAAATTGAATCCAATAGTACCTTAAAAGGACCATACATTCAAGTGGGATTTTTCCCAGGGATGCAAGGATTCTTCAACATACATAAATCAATCGAATGTGATATACCACCATTAACAAATTGAAGAATAAAAACTATACAATCATCTCAAAAGATATAGAAAAAGTTTTTGACAAAATTCAACACCCACTTATGACAAAAACTCTCCAGAAAGTGGACATAGAGGGAACATACCTTAATATAATAAAAGCCATTCACAAAAAGCCCACCGCAAGCATAATTTTCAATGTTGAAAAACTGAAAGTACTTCTTCTAAGATCAGGAACAAGACAAGGATGCCCACTCTCTCCACTTTCATTCAATATATAATTTTGGAAGTTCTACCCATGGTAATCAGAGAAGAAAAAGAAATAAAAGGAATCCAAATTGGGAAAGAAGTGAAACTGTCACTGTTTGCTGACAACATGATACTATTACACATAGAAAATCCACAAGATGCATCAGAAAACTATTAGAGTTCATCAATGAATTTGGTAAAGTTATAGGATACAAAATTAATCACAGAAATCTCTTGCAATGAAAGATCAGTAAGAAAAATTAAGGAAACAATCCAATTTACCATCACATTAAAAAGAACAAAATGCCTAGGAATAAACCTATGTAAGGAGGCAAAGGAGCTCTACTCAGAAAACTATAAGGTATTGATGAAAGAAATCAATGGTGACACAAACAAATGGAGAGATATACCATGTGCTTGGATTGGAAGAATCAAGATTGTCAAAATGACTACACTACCCAAAGTAATCTACAGATTCAATGCAATCTCTATCAAGTTACCAGTAGTATTTTTCACAGAATTAGAACAAAAAATCTTAAAATTTGTATGGAGACATAAAAGACCCCAAATAGAAAATGCAATCTTGATAAAGAAAAATGGAGCTGGAGGAATCAGGTTCCCTGACTTCATGCTATACTATAAAGTTACAGTAATCAAAACCGTATGGTACAAAAATATAAATAAAACTCAATGGAACAAGATAGAAATTCCAGAGATAAACTCAGGAACTTGTGGTCACCCAATTTATGATCAAGGAGGCAAGAATATACAATGAAGAAAAGACAGTCTCTTCAATAAGCAGTCCTGGGAAGCCTGGTCAGCTACAACTAAAAGAATGAAATTAGAACACTTCTTAACACCATACACAAAAATAAACTCAAAATGGGTTAAAGACCTAAATGTAAGACCAGATACTATAAAACTCTTACAGGAAAACATAGGCAGAACACTCTCTCACATAAATCACAGCAAGACCTTTTTTGATCCACCTCCAAAAGTAATAAAAATAAAAACAAAAACAAACAAATGGGGCCTAACATAAAACGTTTTGCACAATGAAGGAAATTGTAAAACAAAGTTAAAAGATTACCTTCAGCATGAGAGAAAATATTTTCAAACAAAGCAACCAACAAGGGATTGACATCCAAAATACATAAATATGTCAAAAATAATACAAATATACAAAAAAAAACAATTAAAAAGTGAGCAAAAGACCTAAATAAACATTTCTTCATAGAAGAAATACAGATGATCAAGAGATACATGAAAAGATGCTAACAATATCATTAATTATTTGAGAAATAAAAACCAAAACTACAAGGAGGTATCACCTCACATCTGTCAGAATGGCCATTATCAAAAAGCCTACACACAATAAATGGGGGAGAGAGTGTGGAGAAAAGGGAACCCTCTTCCTCTGTTGGTGGGAATGTAAACTGGTACATCCGCTATGGAGAACAGTATTGAGGCTCCTTAAAAAACTAAACATAGAACTACTATGAGACCCAACAATCCCACACCTGGGCAAATATTCAGAGAAAACCTTAATTCAAAAATATATGTGCACCCCAGTTGTTCATTGCAGCACTATTTACAATAGCCAGGACATAGAAGCAAACTAAATGTTCATCATTAGAGGAATGGATAAAGAAGATGGAATGTTGTTATTGTTGTTATTAAGTTGCTAAATCAGGTCAGACTCTTTTGTGACCCCTGGACTCTACCCTGCCAGCCTCCTTTGTCCATAGGATTTTCCAGACAAGAATACTGGAGTGGGTTGCCATATTCCTTCTCCAGGGCATCTTCCCAACCCAGCGATCAAACCCGCATCTCCTGCATTGCTAAGTGGATTCTTTACCACTGAGCCACTAGGGAAGCCCACAGTGGAATATTACTCAGTCATTACAAGGAACAAAACCATTTGTAGCAACATGGATGAACCTAGAGACTGACATACTGCGTGAAATAGATCAGACAGAGAAAGACAAATATCATATGGTATGGCTTGCATATGGAATCTAAAATAATGTTACTAATGAGCCTATTTAAAAAACAAAAATCAAGTCATAGATGTAGAAAAACTCATGGGGGAGGGAAGGGAGGGATAAACTGGCAGACTGAGATTGACATATATACACTGCTGTATATAAAATAGATAACTAATAAGAACTACTATATAGCACAGGAAACTCTACTCAATACTCTGTAATGACTGATAAATGGGAATAGAATTGTAAAATACTGTATGTGTATAACGATTCAGTTTTGTGTACAGCAGAAACTAACATAACATTGTAAATTAACTATACTCCAATAAAATTAATTAAAAATTTAAAAACTAAAGTTAATAAAACAAGGAAACCAACTATAAAAGTAATAGAATGAAATATCAAATTGAGAACCTAAGCTTCCTTTCCCTCTACATCTCTTCCTTAGGCTGGCAAAGTCATCAACTTATTGCCTATTGTATCTCAAGTCCTTAATGCCTTACTGTGACTCATATTTATTGTGACCCCACTGATCTAACTGAAAAATATAAAGGTAGTATTGAAATGGAAAAAAAATTCTAAAAATAAAAAGAGGAAAGTCTCCCCTATGCAGACACCAGAGAGGTTATTAGAATAAATGAAAACAGTCACTTGACTGTAGAAAGCATGTCTTTTCACACAGAGGGCTGTTCATCTGAGGGCTATTCACACCCTGGGGATAAAAATCACTCAGGTTCTGGGCACTTGATAATAGAATGAACTCCAAAAATACACTCTTGTTCTGTCACATGGCTTACCCAGTTCACCCAGGGGCAAACCTTTTGTTCTTTGTATAATACGTGAACCTGTTGTAAATGCATCGTTTGGCCTGCTCCTGTTACACTGGCTTCCAGCCCAGTCCTACACAGAAAATCATGGATGAAAATCACTTAGCAACTCTGGTTTCATTTCTAAAATATTGAAAGAGAGTCCATATTTCTATTAGTCAGTCTAAGTCAAGTGGGCAGAATAATAAATGATACTCAAAATAGAGAATGGAGACATTAAAAGGGTATTTTTCCTCCACATTAAATATTGATTATGGATGTGTTCAGCTCTGTTCTAGGTCACCTTCACTCAAGGACACAGAAGCAGCCCCATTTTCAGATACTACCTGCCTCATAACTGAAGGTAAAGACCTCATGTGAAGTACACACTGGTTATTAAAGTTCCCTCTTAGATGTTAACACACATTGCTTATGTTCATAGCTCTCTGGTCAAAGCAAGTCGATGGCAGTGGAACAAAGGTATACATAATTCTCTTGTAAAGAGTGGCACTATATGAAGGGCACCCCAAGAAGAGACCTGTAACAGAGGGGCAAGGAATGTGATGTAAAGTAATATAATCTACCACAACATTCACTAAAGGATATCTTTTCTAGGAAATCAAAGCTCTAAGATAATGCTGCTCAATGAAACTTTCAATGATGAGGAAAATATTCTACATCTGAAATGTTCAATATGGTATGTGCATACGTGCTAAGTTGCTCAGTCATGTCTGACTCTTTGCAACCATATGGACTGTAGCCCACCAGGCTCCTCTGTCCATGCACAGGCAAGAATACTGAGGTGGATTGCCATACCCTCCTCCAGGGGATCTTCTTGAACCAGGGATCAAATTCACGTCTCTTATGTCTCCTGCATTGACAAGCGGGTTCTTTACCACTAGCGCCACCATCTGAAATGTTCAAGATGGCATCCATATCAATTGTATCTAATGAACTGAGAGACCCAAGTTTTAATTTTATGTGATTTTTATAAATTTAAGTACCCACATGTAGACAGCAATTACTATTTTGGTTGGTCGTACTCTAAAGTTTAGATTTAGAAAAAAGGAACCACGTGACAACAGGCCCTTAAATAAAATAAGCATCATAATGATGCTTGAGGGAAAGAGAATGGAAGGAAATGGTAGGGAATTGCCCAAGAATGTTTCCACATGGATGATAAGCATTTAGTGACAAAGCAGAGTTTGCTTTTGACAAGTACCTCTACAAGTTGTTGTTTCTGTCATTTTTGTTCAGTCCCTAAGTCATGCTCAACTCTCTGGGACCCCATGAACTGCAGCATGTTAGGTTACTCTGTCCTCTGCTCTCTCCCAGAGTTTGCCCAAATTCATGTACACTGAGTGGGTGATGCTATCTAACCATCTCAGCCTCCACTGCTCCCTTCTCCTTTTGCCTTCAATCTTTCCTAGCATCAGAGTCTTTTCCCATATGTCAGCTCTTTGCATCAGGTGTCCAAAGTATTAGAGCTTCAGCATCAATCCTTCCAATGATATTCAGGGTTGATATCTTTTAGGATTGACTGGTTTGAGCTCCTTGCTTTCCAAGGGACTCTAAAGAGTCTTCTCCAGCACCGCAATTTGAAAGCATCAGTTCTCAGCACTCAGCCTTCTTTATTTCCAAGTCTCACATCTGTACATGACTACCAGAAAAATCATAGCTTTAACTATAAGGACCTTTATCGGCAAAGTGATGTCTCTCTCTGCTTTTTAATATGCTGTCTAGGTTTGTCATAGCTTCCCTTCCAAGGAGTAAGTGCCTTTTAATTTCATGGCTGTGGTCACTGTCCACAGTGATTTTGGAGCCCAAGAAAATAAAATCTGTCACTGCTTCCACCTTTTCCCTATCTATTTGCCATGAAGTGATGGGACTGAATGCCATGATCTTAGTTTTTTGAATGTTGAGTGACAAGCCCTCTTTTCACTCTTCTCTTTCACCCTCATCAGAAGGCTTTTTCGTTTCTCTTCACTTTCTATCATTAGAGTAGTATCATCTACATATCTGCAATTGTTGATGTTTCTCCCAGCAATCTTGATTTCGGTTTGTGATTCATCCAGCCTGGAATTTCACACGATGTATTTTGCATAGAAGTTAAATAAGCAGGATTACAATATACAGCTTGTTGTACTCCTTTCCCAACTCTGAACCAGTCAGTTGTTCCATGTTTGGTTCTAACTCTTGCTTCTTGTCCCAAATACAGGTTTCTCAGGAGGCAGGTAAGGTGTGCTGGTATTCCCATCTCTTTAAGAATTTTCCACAGTTTGCTGTGATCCACACAGTCAAAGGCTTTGACGTAGTCAATGAAGCAGATGTTTTTCTGGAATTCTTTCATTCTCTCTATGATGCAGTGAATGTTATAAGTTTTATCTCTGGTTCCTTTTCTCTGCCTTTTCTAAACCCAGCTTGTAATCTGGAAGTTCTTAATTCACACACTGCTGAAGCCTAGCTTGAAGGATTTTGAGCATAATCTTATTAGTATGTGAAATGAGTGCAACTATACTATAGTTTGAACATTCTTTGGCATTGCCCTTCTTTGGGATTAGAATGAAAATTGACCTTTTCTGGTTCTATAGCCACTGCTGAGTTTTCTTAATTTGCTGACATATTGAGTGCAGCATTTTAACAGCATCTTCTTATAGGATTTAAAATAGTTCAGCTGGAATTCCATCACCTCGACTAGCTTTGTTTGTAGTGATGCTTCCTATGGCTCACTTGACTTCACACTCTAGGATGTCTGGCTCTAGGTAAATGACCACACCATTGTGGTTATCTGGGTCAGGTTAAGGCCTTTTCTATATAGTTCTTCTGTGTATTCTTGCCACCTCTTCTTAATCTCTTCTGCTTCTGTTAGGTCTACAAGGTAGCTGGTTGTTTATAGAACATGGGGAAAACATTGAAGAGGCATTGCAAAATGTTAAACTGACCCTGTAAAACAAACTTGGAATGAAGACAAAGAACATGTCTCTCCAAAACCAAGAAGACAAGGGATACTGTGGAATTTCTGGTAGTTACCCAGAGTCACAGAATGAATTTCTCTGCTTGTAAGAGGCAACATAGTCCTGCAGCTTTAAGCAATCCAAAGACTGCATGCATAATCCATAGTCATTTACCCAGTGTGATAGTAACACTTGAGAGCTTCTCCTTATTGCGGAATATGCATTGCCTTAAGGTCTGTATTCTGAGGTCCTTACCATTTTTCATGTTTAATAGAAATAGAGCCCTGTCTCAGCCTTACTCCCAACCCAGGAACACCGTATCTTCATTCCCAGGCCATTAATTAAACCCAAAACAGCTAGTCTTGGAGTGGAGTCTGAGCTTATGTTACAGAAGAGAGTGGTGGTTAAGGACGTGGCTCTGGAATTAAAGACCTG
This sequence comes from Capra hircus, assembly GCF_001704415.2. Lineage (NCBI taxonomy): Eukaryota > Metazoa > Chordata > Mammalia > Artiodactyla > Bovidae > Capra > Capra hircus. The sequence goes on along the minus strand of NC_030829.1, from coordinate 8,752,050 downwards.
ATTTGAAACCTATCTTTTACATCTAAAGCTAAGTTGATGAACTTTTCAGAGTCCAACTTACTCATCTGTAGAATATGGACAATAGGGCCCACATCGTTCCTTCTGCAGACTAGAGAAACTAAAGCATCTAAAGTGCTTACCTCATTGTCTGACGTGAAAAAAATTTTCTTAGTGAAAGGCAGGTTTATGACCACAATCTATTCCAGCTCCTCAATTTTAATGGGAATTGGCAAAAAGGGGAAGAGTATTTTAAAATTCATTTAAATTCATTCATTTAACTCAAATACTACCACACTTAATAGATCAATAACATTTCATTGTTCTCCCCTTGAAATCTGTCTGTTGTATATTTAGTGTTTAATAAGATGGCAGAAGGCAATGGTACCCCACTCCAGTACTCTTGCCTGGAAAATCCCATGGACAGAAGAGCCTGGAAGACTGCAGTCCATGGGGTCGCTGAGGGTAGGACATGACTGAGCGACTTTACTTTCACTTTCACGCATTGGGGAAGGAAATGGCAACCCACTCCAGTGTTCTTGCCTGGAGAATCCCAGGGACAGGGGAGCTTGGTGGGCTGCCGTCTCTGGGGTCACACAGAGTTGGACACGACTGAAGCGACTCAGCAGCAGCAGCAGCAGCAAGATGGCAGAAAGACCTGGAAATCAATCCCAGATCTAGCATTTCCAAGTTGAATGAGTATGCTTGCATTACCCTCCAAGCGAGTCTCTTATCTTTGGAGTGGAGATGATCATATTCAACTTGCCATGTAGGTGTGAGGATTAAATTATTAATCACACATGAAGAGCTTACTCTTCTGTCTAGAAAAGTTGCTCTATAAAAGAGATGGATTTTCTGGTTTCTTGTCCTGTTGCTGTATTCAGAGAAAAAGATTCAAGTTAGACAAAACCACTTAATATCCTCTAACCCTATAATTAACTTCTCACTTGTCAAGGCCTGAAGATCTTTGATTACTCAAACTGTTAGTTTGAAACAAAACTAAAAAGAGTGTATCTTTTTTTTTTCTTCATGCAGAGTACAACTTAATAGTGTGGAGGGAAGCCCTATACAATACAACATATTTTTGTAACTATATTATTGAAACTCAATACACAGCACTGCACTGTAGCAATCTCTTTCAAAGAGGTAACACTGAAATATCTCTAGGAGATGTAATTGAAGAATAATTTCTTCATTTACTCACTTCATTATTCAAATATACATTAGAAGGCTCCTGTATGCCAGGTGCTAGAATAAGTATTATGGATACTAAAACAAACAAAACATATTTCTGGTTTTTAAAGGGTTTTATGTGTATTCAGGGATGCTTCCTCTAGAGAGGACAGGCAGGCACATAAACAAATAAGTCAAAAAACTATTACTCCAATGTGAAAATCGGTTAAAGTACAGTATTAGTAAATACTAGGGGAATTCAGCCTAACTTCTGTCTATAGATTCCAGCTAACTGTACAAATGCTGGGGCACCAATCCTCAATCCAGCACACTATACATTAATGCAAGTCAAAGCTTAAGAACAAATCAGTTCACTCAGCGGTTGTTGTTTTTTTTTTTTTAATCTCCATTTGCTCTTGCACCTAAATTTTTGTAATAGTTGATTCTAAAAAGGCAAATCATTGTAAAACTTACAAAATGTGGGAAATGAGTACTCCTCTGCTAGGACTGCCACAATACAATGCCACAGAAAAGGTGCCTGAAACAACATGCATTATTTTTCAAGGTTCTAGAGGGGAGAAGTCCAAGATCAAGGTGCCCTGGTTGGTGGGGGGGACTGGTTTCTGGTGAGGGCTCTGTTCCTGGCTTGAGGACAGCTGCCTTCTCATGGTATTCTCACTTTTCCTTTCCTCTGGGGGTGCTTCACTACGTTGTGTTAGTTTCTGCCATACAATGACAGGACTCAGCCCTGTGTATACATACATCCCCTCTGTCCTGGACCTCCCTTCCACCTCCACATCCTGCCCTTCTAGGTCACCTCGGTTCACTGAACTGAGCTCCCTGTGCTATGCAGCAGCTTCCCACTAGCTAGCTATTTTATATATGGTAGTGTATATATTGGCAGCAAATTTGGAAAACTCAGCAGTGGCCACAGGACTGGAAAAGGTCAGTTTTCATTCCAATCCCAAAGAAAGGCAATGCCAAAGGATGCTCAAACTACCGTACAATTGCACTCATCTCACACTATAGTAAAGTAATGCTCAAAATTCTCCAAGCCAGGCTTCAGCAATACGTGAACCGTAAACTTCCAGATGTTCAAGCTGGTTTTACAAGACAGAGGAACCAGAGATCAAATTGCCAACATCCGCTGGATCATGGAAAAAGCAAGAGAGTTCCAGAAAAACATCTATTTCTGCTTGATTGACTATGCCAAAGCCTTTGACTGTGAGGATCACAATAAACTGTGGAAAATTCTGAAAGAGATGGGAATACCAGACCGCCTAACCTGCCTCTTGAGAAATCTGTATGCAGGTCAGGAAGCAACAGTTAGAACTGGACATGGAACAACAGACTGGTTCCAAATAGGAAAAGGAGTACTTTAAGGCTGTCTATTGTCACTCTGTTTATTTAACTTCTATGCAAAGTACATCATGAGAAATGCTGGGCAGGAAGAAGCACAAGCTGGAATCAAGATTTCTGGGAGAAATATTAATAATCTCAGATATGCAGATGACACCACCCTTATGGCAGAAAGTGAAGAGGAACTAAAAAGCCTCTTGATGAAAGTGAAAGAGGAGAGTGAAAAAGTTGGCTTAAAGTTCAACATTCAGAAAACAAAGATCATGGCATCTGGTCCCATCACTGCATGGGAAATAGATGGGGAAACAGTGGAAACAGTGTCAGACTTTATTTTTGGGGCTCCAAAATCACTGCAGATGGTGATTACAGCCATAACATTAAAAGATGCTTATTCCTTGGAAGGAAAGTTATGACCAACCTAGATAACATATTCAAAAGCAGAGACATTACTTTGCCAACAAAGGTCCATCTGGTCAAGGCTATGGTTTTTCCAGTGGTCATGTATGGATGTGAGAGTTGGACTGTGAAGAAAGCTGAGTGCTGAAGAATCGATGCTTTTGAACTGCGGTGTTGGAGAAGACTCTTGAGAGTCCCTTGGACTGCAAGGAGATCCAACCAGTCCATTCTAAAGGAGATCAGTCCTGGGATTTCTTTGGAAGGAATGATGCTAAAGCTGAAACTCCAGTACTTTGGCCACCTCATGTGAAGAACTGACTCATTGGAAAAGACTCTGATGCTGGGAGGGATTAGGGGCAGGAGGAGAAGGGGACGACAGAGGATGAGATGGCTGGATGGCATCATTGAATCGATGGACGTGAGTTTGAGTGCACTCCGGGAGTTGGTGATGGACAGGAAGTTCTGGTGTGCTGTGGTTCATGGGATTGGAGGGAGTCGGACACGACTGAGCGACTGAACTGAACTGAGTGTATATATATCAGTGCTACTATCTCAATTAGTCCCACCCTCTCCTTCCTTCCCTGTGTTCACAAGTTCGTTCTCTCTGTCTGCATCTCTATCTCTGCCTTGCAAATAGTTTCAGAAAGATGAAATTTTGAGGTTGCTTTGTGCATGGGCCAGGAAGGAGCAGAATCTTAATTAGATGCCCATTCCAGAATCTATATCCACTAAAGATCTTTGTAATCACTTAACTGAAGCAACTCACTTTTTAAATAAGCTATAAGTAATACATTCCTCTCCAGTGTTTTGAAAGTAACATTTGTTTTCTGTTCCCAGAGCTCACATTTGGTTGTACTGGCAGGAAGTCAAGACTCACAGAGCCACCTCCTGTCTAATCAGAATTAATATACAGTAATAATTGGAGGGAGACTGACATGTAACACTGAATGCCAGTTAGAAGTAAATATCACATCGAGCTCAATGTATGTATTTAAAAAAAAAAAGACTGGAGAAAGCAACTTTAGTCTCTGTGTCAAAGAGGAGAAATTCTTTTTGAAAGTAGAAAGAGAAGAATTACTGGAAATCTTTTCTTGTCAGTGTATACTTATGAGATTTCCAAGGTCAGGCTATCTCAGAGTCTATAAGGTATCTCATGACCCAGAAAAAATGCAAAATTAATGAAAAAATTATTATGAAAAAGGCAAAATATCCACACAGAACCAAAATGTCTTGAAGTTTTGCAATTTTTCAGCAAGTGTGTGCCAAGAGAAGAACCTGATTACAAATTCAAGTATAGTCTTGAGAAAAGTCACCTCCATTCCATTTAGGGAAGCCAGGAATTATTTTGTATAACTTGAGTCAGCCATCTTGAGGCTCCTTCACTGATTATTAGAATTTTAAAATCAGTTTCATATAGTTTACATTAAAAGCAAGATCCATAAAAGGGACTGATGACTACATGGACAAGCAACCTATGTCCTGGTCAGAAGGGCCACACACATGGTATAATGCTCTGATATCACTGTCTTTTGATTCTTAAAGCTTTTTAATTGAGAAGCTCCATGCTTTCATTTTGCACTGGCAAAGTTATGTTGATTGCCCAACTCCAACACCACCCAAAGGATGCATTCAGCTGGACTTCTGACTTTAGCTCAGGGAGGACTACATAGGGGAGGGGGAAAAATACGCCCATTCCCTCAACTTTGCTTATGTATTCAATACCTATGTAATTAATCATGTTCAAGAAACAATTCAGAAGAAACTAATGAGGACAATTGCTGTGACCCCTTCATTGGTTACTTTTCAACTGATCCTAACAGTGATTACTCTGCATCTTCCAACTCAGATATCAGCAGGCTGATGGAGTTTTGACTCCAGTTCTGATCAGAGATTGTGATCTGAATCAGGAAAAAAATATCTGGTTTATTCTATTCACTACTCCCTCACTGGATCTCCTAAACACAATCCAACTCTGCCCAAGTTGAAATGAAGGTTTCCAGACTGAACTAGATATCTTAGTTTTGGCTGAATGTCTGGGTATCGGGGCTTCCTTGCTGGCTCAAACAGTAAAAAAAAAATCTGCCTACAATGCAAGGACCTGGGTTGGATCTCTGGGTTGGGAAGATCTCCTGGAAAGGGGAATGGCAATCCACTTCAGTATTCTTGCCTGGAGAATCCCATGGACAAGGAGCCTGGCAGACCACAGTCCATAGGGTCACAAAGAGTCGGACTCGACTCAGGGAGTGAGCACACACGCACAGCCTGAAGTAACAGTCAAATAAACATTCTCTCTGAGAAAGCAGCTTGATGCCAAAACTAACTCTCTGTTTCATGCAAAAAATAAGAACAATAATTACTAGTGAATTAAATATCAGACAGTTGCTATTTTCATCTTGTTCATCAATAAAGAACAAAACTCAAATGTCAAAAGAGTTGATGATGCATATCAATACCTATATTAATTTCAAAAGACAATCTTATTTAAATTCAATTAAATCCATATTTCTTTGTTAAATAGCATATTAGCACAAAGATTCTTTAAGCAAGTGTTAACTGACAGATGACTACACTGTCAGGAAAAGCTTATACAACAACAACTTGAACTATAATATGAAAGCTAGGAAGCTAGTTTTTAAAGAAATAGTGATGTTTATTTCTATGAGAGAATCTCGCATTAAAAAATAGTTCCAAGAACTTTGGCATTCTCTAAATTCAACATAATATACAGGTTTTCACCCAAAGTGGGGGGGGAATGTAACTTTTTTTAAAAAATGCAGAATTAGATGTCAGGCTTTCCATTAAGTGCAACTCAAAGTTATTGGAAATAATAAGAAAGTGATGTCTGGTTTGACTGAAGAGGACTGGCAATGCGGAATAGAGCAGGAGAAAGGACTAGGAACGTGGTACAAAACCCGACCAGGAGGAGCGAACAGTTCCACCTGGGTCAGGAAAGACACACAAGTCTATCATGTGTGGGCCGAGCAAACAGGATGAGGACAAAGGCAGAGCAGTTGTAAGTAAACGGGGGAAGGGAATCAGGAGGACGTAAGGAAGTGAGTTTAGGAGACGAAGCCGGGTGCCAGAAACAGATCACACCAGAGAATGTGAGGAGGTAGAAGAAAGCAGGAGGGTAGTCTCTCACAGCTCAGAACTCAGTCTACAGACTCCTTCTCACCTGGGACATGCTGGAGAAGCAGAATCATCGGCCCACTCAGCAGCTAGTGAATCAGAACCTACATGTAACAATGTGTCCAGATGACACGCATGCACTTGAAGTCTGAGAAGCACTTCTCCAGGTGTTTGGCCCCTACAGTCTTCTGAGAAGGTGCTTCTTCTTTCTATTACAGTGCTCATGCCCCTGGACACGCAGTCTTCTGTCTGCTCTTCCCAAAACTGCTTCTTTTCACCTTTACTCTTTAAGGATACATTTTCCTTCTTCTCTTAAAAAATATATTTAAATTCTTATTGAAAACCTAAAATACACACTTATGTACATTTCTGATTTTGGTATCTAACTTTGGCTATGATAAGTGAAGAAAAGTATTTATTAATAACTATAGGATTAAATAATTTCTCATTTGAAAAAAAAATGAATTTCTCTCTCCACTTTACATGGTGTATAAAACAATTGCCAGATAGATTAAAGTTGAACGAGGATTAAAAATCCATAAAAATCTAGATAAGATGTGTCACATTATTTCAAAGGAAAAAAGGCTTTTCTGGATATAAAATATATTTCTACATATGAGATGAAAGGAAAATTTATAGCATTCTTACAACATAAAAGTTGGAGACCACTGTAGGTCAACATACAGTAAGCCAAAGTAAAAGAAAAAATATAAACTGTGCATAATAAGTATGGTAACTAGAGGAATAATATAGTTATTAAATCAAAAGTTTTTATGTACTAGTAAGAAATATACATACTGCAGTAGGAATTCATTAGGGAAAGAGTCATTTGCCCATATCTGGAAAACCATTCAGGTCTGTTAGTTAAAATATATATAATATACATATAAATATATATATTTCAAAAATAATGAAGCACACTATTAAGACTATTATATAGTTACAGTAATTATGACAACATGATATAGGCTTAAGTGTGTATATTAAAGGATTCCGGAAAAGAATAGAATCCAGAAACCCACACTTCTCTGGTCAGTGGGATTACAAAGGGGACACTGCAGTGAAGTGAAATAAGTATCGTCTTTTCCAGTAAGTGATATTGAATGACCCAGATATTCTAGTCAAAAAGAAAAATCATCCTACCTTCATTCCACAAATAAAAGTTACTCCACATAGATTTCAGACTTAAATGTGAAAGGTAAAGAAATACAAATGTGCAGGAGAAAACATAGGAGAATATCTTGTGTCTTTGGAATAGGCAAAGATTTTTTAAACAGAGAAAAGTTCTGCAAATTATAAAATTTTATATATCTGACTTTATTAAGATTATTGCAGTTCAAGTTCATCATTAAGTACCATTAAGAGAGGAAAAGGGTAGGCTGCAGATGGAGGAAAAATATTTGATTGCATCTATCTCACAAAAGACTCATCTAAAATGTATAAAGAATTTTATAAATCAGTTCAAAAAAGTAGTTAAAATGAATCAAAGGTTTAAATATAAACTTCACAAAAAGGATATCTGAATTTTCAGTAAACAAGAAAATATACCTAACTTTATTATGAAACCCACAGTAAGGTATCACTAAAATTCCACCCAAAAGCCAAAATAAAAACAGAAAAGAAAGATCATATTTCAAAGGCATCTAAGATTCAGGTTTTCTTAAGAAAAAATTGACTTCCTTGTATTTCTTCTCAGTTTTCTTTTTTTTTAGTATACTTATAAATTATGAACCTAAAGAGTGGAAAAGTTTGGTTATATTTGAATCTTTACAACAAAGGAATTATGTCTAATATTTTAATTTATAATGTTACACTTAACATAGCATCATAAAAATCCATGTCTAAACTAATTTTTATCTATGCAATTAGTTAAAATATTATTCTTAGCATGAAAGTGAGTTAATGGATCCAACTGTCCTGTTACTAAGTTAACCATCAAGTCAGCAGAAAATCAGCTACATATCGAATGCACAGTACTATAGAACACACCTCTCAGTATAACTAGCCCAACAATTTAGATGATCAGCCTCAGTTAAATTCTTAAAAATGTGTGAAGGTACTGTGGTAACATTTTAATTTGGAAAAGAATAGCTTTCCTACTCTTTTTCCATACATTTTGTCATTAAATGATACTCTTCAAACCTCAGCCCAGAAATTAAATAGTGCCTTGTGAAAGTCAAGACAGGAAACTTTTGACCCAAATTGCTTTGGGATATTAGAAGATTACCTGATGGTCTGTCCCACATCAACCTAGATGTAGGCAACTAAGGAAACCTGGAGCTAAGAGTGGTCAGATCTCAAAACCAGCGGTTAGCTTCTGTGAGATGCTCTTGGTTCTGTAGAATATGGGATGACTTCAAAATTGAGTGTCAGTAATCCAGCTAGGGAGAAATGGGGAAAATGCCTACCAAGGCTACCAAATGAAAGGTATGGCAGAGACATTTGGAGTGTAAGTAAAAGAGGTGGTGAGGTTGAATCAGCTAGGAAGAAATACAGGACAACAAGATGAGAAACTAGAAGAAAATAGGCATTTCAAAGAATGTACTGTTGTATAAGAAACCACACCAAAACTTAGTGGTTTATTTGCTCACAATTTCTGTGGATTAGGAATTCAGGAAGGGTGTCCTGCGGACATGTTATCTCTAATGAATGAAGAAGGCTGAATTCCAAAGAATTGATGCTTTTGAACTATGGTGTTAGAGAAGACTCTTGAGACTCCCTTGGAGAGCAAAGAGATCAAACCAGTCAATCCTAAAGGAAATAACCCTGAATATTCATTGGGAAGACTGATGCTGAAGCTGAAGCTGAAGCCCCAATACTTTGGGCACCTGATGAGAAGAGCCAACTCATTAGAAAAGACCCTGATGCTGGGAAAGATTGAAGGCAGGAGAAGGGGATGACAGAGGATGAGATACTTGGATGGCATCACCGACTCACTGGACATGAGTTTGAGCAAACCCCAGGAGAATGGTGAAGGACAGGGAAAGCCTAGTGTGGTGCAGTTCATGGGGTCGCAAAGAGTCAGACACGACTTAGCAACAGAACAACAAAGGACTCTGCAAAGGTGGCTTACATAGAAGGGCTGGTCGGATTACTAGATGGGCTCATCTGTATCTGAGGCTCATTCTAAACCAGCTTGTTCCTCTTCCAAGTGGCTTCTCCAAACTGTTTGGACTTCTCCACATCATAGTGCTCACACCATACCACCTGACCTGCCTCTTGAGAAACCTATATGCAGGTCAGGAAGCAACAGTTAGAACTGGACATGGAACAACAGACTGGTTCCAAATAGGGAAATGAGTACGTCAAGGCTGTATATTGTCACCTTGCTTATTTAACTTACACGCAGAGTACATCATGAGAAATGCTGGGCTGGAAGAAGCACAAGCCGGAATCAAGATTGCCGGGAGAAATCTCGATAACCTCAGATATGCAGATGACACCATCCTTATGGCAGAAAGTGAAGAGGAACTAAAAAGCCTCTTCATGAAAGTGAAAGAGGAGAGTGAAAAAGTTGGCTTAAAGTTCAACATTCAGAAAACGAAGATCATGGCATCTGGTCCCATCACTTCATGGGAAGTAGGTGGGGAAACAGTGTCAGACTTTATTTTTTTTTGCTCCAAAATCACTGCAGATGGTGACTGCAGCCATGAAATTAAAAGACACTTACTCATTGGAAGAAAAGTTATGACCAACCTAGATAGCGTATTCAAAAGCAGAGATATTACTTTGCCAACAAAGGTCCATCTAGTCAAGGCTATGGTTTTTCCAGTGGTCATGTATGGATGTGAGAGTTGGACTGTGAAGAAAGCTAAGCGCCAAAGAATTTATGCTTTTGAACTGTGGTGTTGGAGAAGACTCTTGAGAGTCCCTTGGACTGCAAGGAGATCCAACTAGTCCATTCTGAAGGAGATCAGCCCTGGGATTTCTTTGGAAGGACTGATGCTGAAGCTGAAACTCCAGTATTTTGGCCACCTCAATGGAAGAGTTGACTCATTGGAAAAGACTCTGATGCTGGGAGGGATTGGGGGCAGGAGAAGAAGGGGACGACCAAGGATGAGATGGCTGGATGGCATCACCGACTTGATGGACATGAGGCTGAGTAAACTCTGGGTGTTGGTGATGGACAGGGAGGCCTGGCGTGCTGCGATTCATGGGGTTGCAGAGTTGGACACGACTGAATGACTGAACTGAACTGAACTGAAGAGGACTAGCCCCATGATACAGGGCTTATTAAGAATTTTCTGGTATCATACTGCTTGTGTCAAACTGCATGAACCAAGTTACACAACCAGTCAGTGTAGCCAAGTTACACAACCCTGTCAAAGTGGGAAGAGGCCATCCAGAGATGGAAAGGGACTCAGCTGGAGGCAGCGGCATGTTGGTAAGAATTTAACAACCAGCTCTCTGAGAGAAACAGCTCTGACTTAAAACATTTGCCAGTTTCTAGAATACAGATTCTCCTACTGTGGCCCTTGAAGGGCTTCCCGGGTGGTGCTAGTAGTAAAGAACCTGCCTGCCAGTTCAGGAGACATAAGAGATGTGTATTTGATCCCTGGTTGGGAATGGCAACCCACTCCAGTATTCTTGCCTAGCAAATTCCATGGACAGAGGAGCCTGGCGGGTACAGTCCACAGGGTTGCAGAGTTGGATACGAGTGAAGCGACTTGGCACGCACACATGCAGCACGCCTGGCCCATGAAAGCTTACCAAAGTGACAAGCCAAAATGACAAAGCATGGAGTTAGGAAGAGATGTATACAGTCGCCTCTATTATCTGGTACAAGGAGGCTCAAGCTCATCTGGAAAACTAAGCGGGGAAGGTACTTAGTGGGACCAAAATCTAGGGGAACAGGAAGACAAGGAATACTATTGACAAGATCAGAGGAGCTAGAATAAAAAGTGCAGATATTTTCCTCCATGCTCCTCACCTACCTGCCCAAATGTCACCACTCAGAAGAGAGAGGTGGAAAGGATTCTAATTCTGAAAACATGAGGTTTCACAAGTCTAACCCATTCATCAGACTAGATTCAATGATTAGAGTAAAAGAGAGCAATCCCTGTGCTCCAATGGGATGTGGGTTTGTAACACAAATCAGATCAATTAGGAAAAAAAATCACAAAATTGTATTTTGAATGAAGATTTTTATTAAAACAGACAGTGCTTCTCTTATGAAGTCTAGAACTAGTCCTAAAAGCAAAATTTGTAATTATTATTCCAGCAGGTCTAGGTTGGTCGTGGGCAGGAAAAAAGATTAATCACCTTTCTGAATAATAATGGGAATTAATAATTCCAAGGAAAAGAGAAAGTATTGATACTAACTCTGAAGCAGTGAAATAACTCATTCCTTCTTCACTATGAATTTACTCAAGGATTTAGGCCTAAAATCCTGAGACCTGCGTGCACGTGCGCATGCACATGTGTGCGTACACACACACACACACACACAATCACACACACACAGGCAATACATGACACTTCACACTTAACCTTAGGGCCTGGGAGATAAAAGGAAATGATGGAGATGACGTGGCAAAATAGAGAATATACAGCCACTCTGGGGGGCCTATGTCTGCCTAGTGCATTGTGAGTTTCTATGCTGTCTGATATTCTGCTTCTCAAGAGAACCTGGACATACGGATATTTAAATGAAATCAGCAGGGGACTTCCCTGGTGGTCCAGTAGCTAAGACTCCTTGGTCCCCATGCAAGGGGTCTGGGTTCGATCCCTGGTCCAGGAACGAGATCCCACATGCACCACTAAGAGGCAACTAAGAGTTCACAGGCTACAACTAAAAGAGTCTGCGTGCTACAACAGCGGTCTTGCAGGTGACAACTAGGATGCGGCAGAGCCAAATAAATAAATATTAAAAAAAGAAAAATGAAGTGGCCAGAATTTTAAAGAGTGTTCAAGTAACTCAAATTCTGTTCTTTTCTTTCTTTCACCTTTCCTTCCTTTTCTCTTCTTTAACATCAAATAGTTTCATGTTAAATTCTAAAACCAAGCGACATTGCAAATTTTGTTCAACTGATTTAACTTCTGGTTCAGATGGCACCTTCAGATGACGATCGACATTTGGGCTTTAAGGGGTGCGTCTGGACATTTGATCTAATCTCCATGAAAGTTTACAAACACGTGTGCTCATACCTCAGTAATTCTGCTCATACTTTAACAATTAAACTCAGGCTTGGGCAACTCCATAACCAGTAATAGTTTCACGACTGTAGGCTGTGCCTTAGGCTATAGAAAAATGATTTTCTTACTATTATTAAAAGGAGGTATCAAAAATGTATTTCACAGGAATACCAAATTTAAGGTCTATGGTTATGATTAAATGATGTTATGATTTAATTGATATATTAGGCACAGAAGCAGAAGTTCTTCCATACTAAGATTGGTAAGGAATATTCTCTATCAGCCCCCTATTCTTTGCCATAGAGGATCACACAAAGTTCAACAATGACACTCCTGCTGGATCTCAGGACCTTGGATGCTTTCTGAACCAGAGCAGCTGCCAGAATAAGGCTAATGATGGATCAAATTCCAACTCCAATACTAACCAACAATAGGACTTTGACAGTGTTTCAATCTCCCAAAGCTCTATTTCCTTTAAGATAAAGGTAATAATAAATATTAGGCATTTCAAGAATGTTAATTAGCAGGAAAAAGGAAACAACAAATATAGAGAATTCAGAGTCTAACATATACTAATCACTCAGAAAATAACATTGTTTTTGGTGTTATTTGATTCTAGAATGCATGGATATGCTTTTGACAAAAATTCCAAACATGTGGATTACTCTAAGAAGAATTGAGACAATTACTTTTGGCATTCACATCACACTCAGTCAGAAGACAACTTAACTCCTGTTTTTACTGTTGCTGCTTTCCATTTTGATTTTCTATATATACACCCCTCCCCTTCAAAAAGAAAAAAAAAAAGTCTGCAAGAAAGTCCTGTGATAAGGTAATTGTGTGTTTGTGTAACACATATCTGTATTTTCAGACCATACTCAAAAGTTTTCTCATTTACATATAGAGTATATTTCTATCTATCTGCAGGAGGCCAGTTGGACCCTGTCTGAATTTGGAAAACCATTTAGGGAAACTCTAAGTCAGCTTAAATGTCAAACAATTCTTTCTGGATTGATGGGATTATAGGCTCTTTTTAAAAAGCTTCTTCTTTACACATTTATTTTTCATTTTCTTCTTTAATAAAAGTTATAATTTTAAAACAAGGAAGTTGCTTAAAGTGCAGATATTAGCTTAAGAATTATAACATTTGTAAGTGTTTAGTTGTTCCTGATATGAATTCATATAATTAAATAAAACTGTATCAGTACTTGTAAATAGTATTAAGGTGTTCTTGGCTTTGAGAATTTGACCAGGATGACCTTGAAAAGCAGACTGCAGTTTCCCTTCAGCAAAAGGGAATGAAAATTCAGGCCAGCACCTTTACCTTGAACTGTATAACAAAAAGGCAGTGTTTTCCTTGGAAAATATAACTTATATGGGTCACTACTCAGAACAAGTGTTTTAACTATCCTTGTTCATAACACACTAGTTTAAATTCTGCTTCATTTAACTGCTTCTGTGTCATAAAGCACTCCAAGCTTCAACTCAATTCAGTTTAGTCGCTCAGTCATGTCCAACTCTTTGCGACCCCATGAATTGCAGCACGCCAGGCCTCTCTGTCCATTACCAACTCCCAGATTTCACTCAAATTCATATCCATTGAGTCGGCGATGCCATCCAACCGCCTCATCCTCTGTTGCCCCCTTCTCCTCCTGCCTTCAGTCTTTCCCAGCATCAGGGTCTTTTCCAATGAGTCAGTTCTTTGCACAGGTGGCCAAAGTATTGGAGTTTCAGCTTCAGCATCAATCCTTCCAATGGACATTCAGGACTGATTTCCATTAGGAAGGACTGGTTGGATCTCCACGCAGTCCAAGGGACTCTCAAGAGTCTTCTCCAACACCACAGTTCAAAAGCACCAATTCTTTGGCACTCAGCTTTCTTTACAGTCCAACTCTCACATCCATACATGACTGCTGGAAAAACCATAGCCTTGACTAGATGGACCTTTGTTGGCAAAGTAATGTCTCTGCTTTTCAACATGCTATCTAGGTTGGTCATAACTTTTCTTCCAAGGAGTAAGTGTCTTTTAATTTCATGGCTGCAGTCACCATCTGCAGTGATTTTGGAGCCCAAGAAAATAAAGTCTGACACTGTTTCCACTGTTTCGCCATCTGTTTGCCATGAAGTGATGGGACTAGATGCTATGATCTTAGTTTTCTGAATGTTGAGCATTAAGCCAGCTTTTTCACTCTCCTCTTTCACTTTCATCAAGAGGCTCTTTAGTTCTTCTTTGCTTTCTGCCATAAGGTTGGTGACCTCTGCATATCTGAGGTTGTTGATATTTCTTCTGGCAATCTTGATTCCAGCTTGTACTTCTTCCAGCCCAACGTTTCTCATGATGTACTCTGCATATAAGTTAAATAAGCAGGGTGACAGTAGACAGCCTTGACGTATTCCTTTTCCTATTTGGAACCAGTTCATTCTTCCATGTCCAGTTCTAACTCCAAGCTTGATGATTTCAACAATAGGGGCATTTTTGGCATGAATCTCTGGGTAGGATGGGTGGTCTTTTGGTCTGGGCCCAATTGAGTTGATCTCAGCTGGGCTCACTCCCGTGTCTGTGTTCATCAGATGAGCAGTTGGTCTAGATGGCCTCACTCACATGTCTGAGTGGCTGGCTGTTGGTCAGGGGAAGGGTTACAATTCTGTCCTTTTCCAGAAGGAGCAAGCCTAGGATTGCTCCTCTGGTGATTGCAAGGACCCCAAGGGACTCAAGCCTAGGCTGACACATCACTGATTCTACTCTATTCTTGTGCTTCATGCGAGTTACAAGACCAGATTCACGACATGAGGAAAGAGACTTTACTTCTTGAAGGTAGGAACAGCAAGCCATATCACAAATGACACCAATGACAAGTGCTGTTGGAAGGCAGCAGTGAAAAGGCATATTACATATGAAATCTAAAGCAACAAACTGAAAGAGGATAAATTGGATTTTATTAAGGTTAAAAATATTTTTGTTTGAAAGAATACCATCAAAAAAGTGAAAAGACTATAGAATGGGGAGAAATATTTTCAAGTATGTAATAAAAAAATTTGTATCTAGAATATATAAAGAAATAATACAACTGCAAAATAAAAGGACAAATATATTTTAAAATGAGAAAGGAGCTAAACAGATATTTATACAAGGAAGATACAAAAATGGCTAGCAGGCACAAGATGACCAACATCAATAACCATCAGGAAATGCAAATCATGACTATAAAATACCATTTCACAGGACAAGTATACAGATAATAATAAATGCTGGCAAGGATGTGAAGAAATTGGAACACTGATACATTGCCTGTGTGAACGTAACATGTTGCAGTGCTTTGCAAAACAGTGGAAAGGCCTCAAAGTGTTAAACATAGAGTTATCATATGATCCATAAATTCTACTCAAGTAAATACCTAAGAGAAATAAAAATATGTTCATACAAAAACTTTTAGATGAACATTCATATATTAATGTTATAGCTTATAATAACCCCAAAGTGGAAACAACCCAAATGTCCATGAACTGATAAATGTATAAATTAAATATGGTATACCCATACAATGGAATATTATTTGGCAATAAAAAGGAATAAATTACTGATACCATGACAGCATCAGCAATCCCTAAAAACACGATGCTAAGTGAAAGAACCCAGTCACAAAGGACCACACATTGCATGATTGCCCTTACAGGAAAAGTCAGAAGAGGCAAATCTATAGACACACAATAAATATAGATGAGTGGTTGCCTAAGGCCTAGAGAAATGAAGAGTGACTGCTAACTGGTGTGAAATTTATTTGGGATAATTGACGAAAGCGTTCTAAAACTGATTGCGATGCTGACTGCACAGCTCTGTGCGGGTATAAAAACCACTGAGATGCACATTCCACATTAGTGGAGAAAAATGTAAACATACAAATTACTAAAAGAGAAGCTACAGCTGGAGAATTAAAGAAGCAAACATCTTTCATAATAGTATATGTCCAAATATGTCTGTGATTATAATCAGTATAGATGAATCACAATCATCTAATAAAAGTCAGAGATTCTCAAACTGCAAATAAATAAATAAGCAAAACCAAATAAACTTTAGAAATGATAAACTGATGGGCAGGGGGAGTAATAAATCAAAGGATACTAGGCTCTGAAGAAACTTTTATAAGAAATCCACAGACAAGTTCAAGTACAATAATACGAAGGATGCATCATGCAAATACTAAGAAAGCCTTCTGAAATATTGGTATTAAGTACAAAGGCCAGTGTTAATGAAGACAAACACTACATAATATACAAATGACTCACCAAAAAAAAAGAGCCATGGACTATCACCTCACACTTCAAAAACTACAGAAAGCATGGGCTGAGGGATTTATGATGATCAACTCACTATTCAATAATCATATTAGGATGTTCCCATACACCTCCAAGAAACTGATAGCCAAAAGAAACAAAACATTAGGAGAAGTAAATGGGAATCAGATAAAAGTAACATTGTTCAATATTGACCCTATCTCTGCCCTCACAAAGTAACACACACAATTTTTGAGTATATCAGCAACAGTTGAAAGTATTAACCATATACTAAGCAATGAAAAGGAGATCAGCCCTGGGTGTTCTTTGGAAGGAATGATGCTAAAGCTGAAACTCCAGTCCTTTGGCCAACTCATGCGAAGAGTTGACTCACTGGAAAAGACTCTGATGCTGGGAGGGATTGGGGGCAGGAGGATAAGGGGACGGCCAAGGATGAGATGGCTGGATGGCATCACCGACTCAATGGACGTGAGTTTGAGTGAACTCTGGGAGTTGGTGATGGACAGGGAGGCCTGGCGTGCTGTGATTCATGGGGTCGAAAGAGTCAGACATGACTGAGCGACTGAACTGAACTGAAGCAATGAACGGAGTGCCAAGATTTTGTGAAAAATTGACAGCATGCTGATCATATTTTCTAATCACAATATAGCTAAATGAGGAAAAAAATAGCTGATAAAAAGTAGGAAATAATATATTTGAGAATTGTAAATAACCCATCTAAGTAAGTCCTGAGTTAAAAAGGAAATCATAAGAAAAATTACAAAATATTCAGCATTAAGTAACACTGAACTTATTACATTAAAAATCCTATAGGATGTATATAACAGGGTTGCTTATACTGGGATAGTTATTTAGCTTTTAATGCATTGACTCCAAAAAAAGTGAAAAAAATGAGTTAATATTTTAATTCAAAAGCTTTAAAAATAAATGTGGTACTTTCTATAGAGTAGAGGAAAGAGAATAATAATACAGAGCAGAACTTTCTGAAAAGTTTTTTTAAAATTGGAGAAGATGCATAAACTCAAAGGCTGAATACAATTCTATGTGTGAACAATCACTCAGAGACTGTTACAAAATATGAGTAAACCCAAATAAAAGAATAAATATACTATTCTCATGGATGGTGATAGCGTACAGTGAACGGTGTTGGATAGGCGATCTCTGAAGGAGAATATTTAGCTTTGGGACCAGGGACCAGGCTTGATCACTCAAGAGCTTTTGTGCAGCAGAGTTTTATTAAAGTAAGAAAGTCAAGTGAAGTCATTCAGTCGTGTCCAACTCTTTGCGACTCCATGGACTGTAGCCTACAAGGCTCCTCTGTCCATGGAATTTTCCAGGCAAGAGTACTGGAATAGGTTGCCATTTCCTTCTCCAGAGGATTTATCCGAACAAGGGAGTAAGTAAAGGGACAGAGAAGCTTCTGACATAGACATCAGAAGGGGGACGGAGAATGCCCCCCTCACTAGTCTAAGCAAAGGGAGTTATATACTTTTAAATTAGTTATTACAATAAATCAAAAGAATGTCACAAAGTTGTAAAAATTTTACCAGACCCACTCCCACAATTTACACTTGAAGGTAACAGGATTAGAACTTAACAATACAAAGATCTTACTAGACCCATTCCCCTAATATACATTTTAAGATAAGAGGATCAGTCAGTCAGGAAGGAGAAACTGTCCTCAAGTAGGATACATTGTTGTTATATAATCCTTAGTACAGAGTTTAAACTGAATTGTTTGCTGTGTAATCATCAGTTCAGTTCAGTTCAGTTCAGTCGCTCAGTCATTTCCGACTCTTTGCGACCCCATAAACTGCAGCACACCAGGCCTCCATGTCCATCACCAACTCCCGGAAGTCACTCAGACTCACATCCATTGAGTCAGTGATGCCATCCAGCCATCTCATCCTCTGTCGTCCCCTTCTCCTGCTCCCAATCCCTCCCAGCATCAGAGTCTTTTCCAATGAGTCAACTCTTCGTATGAGGTGGCCAAGGTATTGGAGTTTCAGCTTCAGCATCAGTCCTTCCAAAGAACATCTAGGACTGGTCTCTTTTAGGATGGTCTGGTTGGATCTCCTTGCAGTCCAAGGGACTCTCAAGAGTCTTCTCCAACACCACAGTTCAAAAGCATCAATTCTTTGGTGCTCAGCTTTCTTTCTAGTCCAACTCTCACATCCACACATGGCCACTGGAAAAACCATAGCCTTGACTAGATGGACCTTTGTTGGCAAAGTAATGTCTCTGCTTTTCAATGTGCTATTTAGGTTGGTTATAACTTTCCTTCCAAGGAGTAAGCGTCTTTTAATTTCATGGCTGCAATCACCATTTGCAGTGATTTTGGAGCAAAAAAAAATAAAGTCAGACACTATTTCCACTGTTTCCCCATCTATTTCCCATGAAGCGATGGAACCAGATGCCATGATCTTCATTTTCTGAATGTTGAGCTTTAAGCCAACTTTTTCACTCTCCTCTTTCACTTTCATCAAGAGGCTTTTTAGTTCCTCTTCACTTTCTTCCATAAGGGTGGTATCACCTGCATATCTGAGGTTATTGATATTTCTCCTGGAAATCTTGATCCCAGCTTGTGCTTCTTCCAACCCAGCATTTCTCATGATGTACTCTGCATAGAAGTTAAATAAGCAGGTGACAATATATAGCCTTGACATACTCCTTTTCCTATTTGGAACCAGTCTGTTGTTCCATGTCCAGTTCTAACTGTTGCTTCCTGACCTGCATATAAGTTTCTCAAGCGGCAGGTCAGGTGGTCAGGTATTCCCATGTCTCTCAGAATTTTCCACAGTTTCTTGTGATCCACACAGTCAAAGGCTTTGGCATATTCAATAAAGCAGAAATAGATGTTTTTCTGGAACTCTCTTGCTTTTTCCATGATCCAGCGGATGTTGGCAATTTGATCTCTGGTTCCCCTGCCTTTTCTAAAACCAGCTTGAACATCAGAGAATTCACGGTTCACATATTGCTGAAGCCTGGCTTGGAGAATTTGAGCATTACTTTTCTAGCATGTGAAATGAGTGAAATTGTGTGGTAGTTTGAGCATTCTTTGGCATTGCCTTTCTTTGGGATTGGAATGAAAATTGACCATTTCCAGTCCTGTGGCCACTGCTGAGTTTTCCACATTTGCTGGCATATTGAGTGCAGCACTTTCACAGCATCATCTTTCAGGATTTGAAATGGCTCAACTGGAATGCCATCACCTCCATTAGCTTTGTAGTAATGCTTTCTAAGGCCCACTTGACTTCACATTCCAGGATGTCTGGCTCTAGGTGAGTGATCACACCATCGTGATTATCTGGGTCATGAAGATCTTTTTTGTACAGTTCTCCTGTGTATTCTTACCACCTCTTCTTAATATCTTCTGCTTCTGTTAGGTCCATACCATTTCTGTCCTTTATCAAGCCCATCTTTGCATGAAATGTTCCTTTGGTATCTCTAATTTTCTTGAAGAAATCTCTAGTCTTTCCCATTCTGTTGTTTTCCTCTATTTCTTTGCACCATGTGACTAAGACCAAGGAATGTAGAGAAAAAAAAAGACACTGTCCTTTCCTCCTCCTTGAGAATTCCAGACCCCTGTCTCCTCCTTGAGAGCCTCATACCCCTTTCTCCTCCTTGGGTACCCCGGACTTCTTATCAACCTGCTTAGGAATTGACTCTATGGGAAGACAAAATCGGTTGAAAACACATTTTCAAACCTTAATATATAATACCAATGTAATTCCATTCAAAATCACACGGGGGTTTTCATGAAATTTAATGTCATTGTGGATGGTAATTGCAGCCATGAAATTTAAAAGAAATTTTTTTAAAGATGCTTGCTCCTTGGAAGGAAAGTTATGACCAACCTAGACAGCATATTAAAAACCAGAGACATTACTTTGCCAACAAAGGTCCAGCTAGTCAAGGCTATGGTTTTTCCAGTAGTCATGTATGGTTATAAGAGTTGGACTATAAAGAAAGCTGAGCACAGATGTATTGGTGCTTTTGAAGTGTGATGTTGTAGAAGACTGTTGAGGGTCCCTTGGACTGCAATGAGATCCAAGCAGTCCATCCTAAAGGGATCAGTCCTGGGTGTTCATTGGAGGGACTGATGCTGAAGCTGAAACTCCAATACTTTGGCCACTTCATGCGAAGAGTTGACTCATTGGAAAAGACTCTGATGCTGGGAGGGATTGGGAGCAGGAGGAGAAGGGGAGGACAGAGGATGAGATGGCTGGATGGCATCACTGATACAATGGACATGGGTTTGGGTGGACTCTGGGTGTTGCTGATGGACAGGGAGGCCTGGTGTGCTGAAATTCATGGGGTCGCAAAGAGTCAGACACAACTGAGCGACTGAACTGCGCTGAATAATCTTAATCTAAAGTTCATGCAGAAAAAGAGACCAAGAAGAACAAAGATATTTTGGAAGAAGATAAGGGAGGAGCATGCATGCATGCTAAGTCACTTCAGTCATGTTCAACCCTTTGTGGCCCTATGCACTGTTGCCCGCCAGGCTCCTCTGTCCATGGGATTCTCCAGGCAAGGACACTCCTACGGGAGGAGGGGAGATGATTTGTTATATCCGACACAGAGAGAAAGAAAGGAGAATAAGTAAACTAATCAGTAAGTACGATAGAAATTCCAGAAGACTCAACGTAACTAGATAAACGAGAGCTGGCTTCAAAAATTATGAAGAAAGAATTAAACACTTCAGTATATTTTGTTAATATACTTCCATATCTACATGGGAATAAAATAGCTACTTCACATGGTAAACAGAAGCAAAATCCAAGTACATCAAATTCCATAATTTGAAATTAAATACCTACTTTAGAAGGCAATATAAGACAATATCTTTATGATCTTGACACCCTATATGATTCATTTAACAAACTATAAAAAATAATCATGAGTTTTAAAGAGTACTGAAATTAATTTCAAATAGAATATTTGAATGATATGACACACTATTAAGCAAGTGAAATGGAAACATATCCACTCTGTCTATTCATAGGAAAGACAAAGGTATATTCCAAAATAAGCTTTTCTGGAGCCAAGTAAACTGGTTAAAAATTATGTATTTATCACTGAGAGCTGTGAATTTCTTGATCCATTAAATGGAGATAGTACCTACCTCATAAGGTATTGAGACAATTAGTGTATTGATATATCTAAAATACTTAGAAACACAAAAGGCAAAGCTCTATAGAGGTCAGTCATTATTGTTGTTACCCAGAATATATAAAGAATTCCTACAGATGAATAAGAAAAATATAAACAATTTCAACTTTAACATGGTGGAAGTTATGAAAACACACTTCACAGAATGTAAAAGTCAAATGGCCAATATACACAAGAATATCCTCAAGCCTCCATAATCAGAAAAATACAAGTTGAAAGAACATTGAATTTCCAGTGCATAGCTCTCAGATTGAATGAAACACTTAGGTGTGGCAATACTGAATGCTAATTGATATAATGTCTTTGGGAATGACTTTGAAAATATATAATTAAGGAATTGTATATGTACATTATTCATAACCCAGAAGTTCTACATCTAGGTTCATAACATAGAAAATCTCACAGTGTGCTGAAAAAGATATATACAAGGATACAAAATCAGACCACTTAATTGCTCATTAATGGGAGAATAGGTACATAAATTTTGAAATAACAGAATTCCCGATCATGATTAAAATAAATGAAATACAGTGCAGCCCACTTTGGAGGACAATTTGGCAGTTTCTTACAAAACTAAACATACTCTTACCATACAATCCAGCAATCCACGCCTTGGTATTTACCCAAAGATGCTGAAAACTTATGTCTACATAAAAATCTGCACATGGATATTTATCACAGTTTTATTCATAATTGCCAAAACTTGGAAACAACCAAGATGTCCTTCAGTAAGTGAATGGATAAATAAAATGTAGTACATCCAGACAATGGAATATTATTCAGTGCTAAAAAGAAATGAGCCATCAAGCCATGAAAAGACATGAAGGAACCTTAAATTCATATGACTAGTGAAAGAAGCCAGTCTGAAAATGCTACATGCTGTCTGGATTCCAACTAGAAGACATTCTGGAAAAGGCAAAACCATGGAGACAGTGAAAAGATCAGTGGTTGCTATGAGTTTGGTGGGGAGAGAAGGTGGGATGACCAGGATTTTTACAGGAGTGAAACTAGTCTCTATAATATAGTTATGGTGTATTGCATGTGTGTGAAAGTCACTTAGTCGTGTCAGACTCTTTGCAACCCCATGGACTATACAGTCCATGGAATTCTTCAGGCCACAATACTGGAGTGGGTAGCCTTTATAGTTATCTATGTAGTATAGTTATGGCATCATAACTATACTGTCATGGTGGGTATATGATACTATGAATTTGTCAAAACCCACAGAACCAACAACAACAAAAAAATCTAATGCAAACCATGGACTTCAGGAAACAATAATAAACCAATATTTGCTCATCAGTTGTAAGAAATGTACCACCCAGGTACTAATGTTGATTGTTGGGGAGGCTATGTATGTATGGGGGCAGGGGGTGTAGAGGAACCCCTGGTACTTTTGGCTCAATTTTTCTGTGAACCTGAGAGGGCTTTGAAAAATATTAATAAAAGTCTACTTAAAAGGGAGAAATGAATGAAATAGAATTCATGTATGGATTTGGATAAATGTCCAAAGTGTTTTGCAAGTGGAAAATATATTGTAGAACCCTCCATTTAGAGCAAAATTATGATAAAATTTGAAAATTTACAACATTATTTATTGTTTTAAAGTATACTTATTAAGTGTAATAATATGAAGTTATGCAAGGGCTGAAGAAATATCAAGTTCAAGATGGTGGATTTTTCTACGAAAAAAAAAAAGGTATATAGAATAGAGGATACGTATCCAGGAGTCCTCAAAGAATATATGTCATATTTTCATTCTTTAAAAGAAAATCAGAAGGCATAGAATTATAAAACCTTGCTTAAGTGGTTGTCAGACAGTAAAAGTGGAAACTTGGGGCTGCGCCTGACTGCGCCTAATTAAATGTTCTTCCCCTGACTCTCCATCCAGTCCTGTTTCTTCAAGGTCATACTCCCTCTCTCTAAGGCCTGTGGTTCTGCCGAAGCAAAGGGAAAAGTTGGTAAAATGGAAGCAGAAGGGCACCAGGAGCAGCTGATCTAGACTGGAGTATCAGGCTTGCCATCAAGTCTCTGTGTGCCCCCGGGCAAGCCACTTAACCCCACAAACCACTCTGAAATTAGAAGGTTGGCTTGGGTCATGGGTAGCGTTTCTTTTACCTTTAATAGTCTACAGCTCTGTTAAAAGAATCCCACAGCTGCATTTAGGGGTTCCTCCATTTCAGTAGGTTAGAGATTCACAGAATATTCGACAACATTTCAAAATTGTGTCTGTTAAGCTGTAGAGTAACTGGTGGTGCTCTCTACCATTTAACAGCTCTCCTTCAGATCAGTGCTGTGATCAAGACCGGGCATCGGCACTGGCCTGAGAACCATATTTCTGAGACTGTTCATCTGACATGAGAAGATCCGTGTGATCTATTCAATGATATATATACCCATATCACGCACCACAAACACCATATCCCCCTTCCTGGCTTTATCCTTTTTTCTCTTTGGCACTCCAAAACACATCAGTGCCTTTGTCCAGTCTCTAAGTCGTGTCTGACTCTTTGCAACCCCATGGACTGCAGCACGCCAGGCTTTCCTGTCCTTCACCAACTCCCTGAGTTTGCTCAGACTCATGTCCATCGAGTCGGTGATGCCATCCAACCATCTCATCCTCTGTCATCCCCTTCTTCTCCTGCCTTCAGTCTTTCCCAGCATCAGGGTCTTTTCCAATGAGTCTGTTCTTCCCATCAGGTGGCCAAAGTATCAGATACATGTAATATATTTTAATGTGTTGCCTTGTTAATTGTCTATTTTACCTTACTATAGTGTAAGCTCCATGCTAATGGACTTTTTTGTCCATTATAATCTCCCCAAAGATCTAGAAAAGTATCTGGCACAATAGATGCTCAATAACCTTTTGGAGAAGGAAAGATTAAGTGAACATATCTGCGGCTAACTTCAACATGAGTGGTCTTGGGACTAACTACCATCTGCACCACAAAGATGTCTCTGAATTTAATCCACCATTGCCTGCCCCTCTCTTGTTACTTTATAAGCACAACATTAATTCTCTCTCATTGTTGTTCCCCAAATATCACATAGGTACCTCTTACAGTACTTATCACACCCCATTTTACATTGCAGTTGCATCATCTTTCCCCAGGAAGAGAGTAAGTTAAACTGGAGTCAGAGCAGTTTTGCTTCCTATGCAGCACATATTTCACAATAAATCTTTTAATCTATAGTATTATTATTGACATCCCTTCACTATTTCTTTCTCCCTCAATCTCTTTTTTTCTCTTTTCTTGCATACACTAAAAGGGACCTTATCTTGGAGCAGTCCAATAACTTTCTCTTCTATTTCAATTTTTCAGTTGTAGTGAACAAAATACATAAGCATGATATCATATGAGTGGTATTGTATAATATGATCTTATAAGAAGTGGCCATTAAACAGTGCTTCCTTCAAAATGAAAATTTTCTTTCATAGAATGGAAGAAAATATTTGCAAATGAAGTGAGTGACAAGGAATTAATCTCTAAAACATACAAACAACTCATGCAGCTCAATGTAAAGAAAAAAAAAAAAAAACCCAAGCTAATCAAAGAGAGGACAGAAGGTCTAAATAGACATTTCTCCAAAGAAAACATATGGATGACCAGAAAACATATGAAAAAGTGCTCAACATTACTAGATAAATGTAAATCAGAACTGCAATGATTGGTATTACCTCACACCAGTTGGAGTAGCCATCATCAAGAAGTCTATGCCAACAAATGCTGGAGAGGATGTGGAGAAAAGAGAACCCTCCCACACTGTTGGTGGGTATAAACTGGTACAGAAGAACAGTATGAAGCTTCCTTAAAAACACTAAAAATAGAACTATGATATGATCTAGCAACCCCATTCCTGAGCATATATTTGTATAATATCATAATTTAAAAAGATACATGGACCCCAATGTTCATTGGAGCACTATTTACGATAGCTAGGACATGGAATCAAGTTAAATGTTCATTAACAGAGAAATGGATGTGGTACATGTATGCAATGGAACATTACTCAGTCATAAAAATGAATTAAATGATGTCATTTTGCAGTGGCATGGATGGACATAGACACTGTGATACTGAGTAAAGTAAGCCAGACAAAGACAAAGCCATAGGATATCAGTTAAATATGCAATCCAAAAAGTATACAAATGAACCTATTTACAAAACAAAAATAGAGTCGCAGATGTAAAAAACAAACTCGTGGTCACCACGGGGGAAAGGGGGAAGGATAAACTGAGAGACTGGGATTAACATGCACACCTACTACCTGGGCTTCTCACGTGGTGCTAGCAGTAAAGAGCCCACCTGCCAACGCAGGAGACACAGGGGGCTCGGATTCCATCCCTGGGTCGGGAAGATCCCCTGGAGGAGGGCACGGCAACCCACTCCAGCATTCTTGCCTGGAGAATCCAGGACAGAGGAGCCTGGCGGGCTACAGTCCACAGGGTTGCAGAGTCGGACATGACTGAGGTGCCTTGGCCACACACTATTACATATAAACTAGATGACGATTAAAAACCTACTGTATAGCACAGGAAGCTTACTCAATACTGTGCAAAGACTGATGTGGGAACAGAATCTAAAAAAGAGTGGATATATGTAGATGTATATGTAAATGTGTGTAAATGTGTATGTGAATATGTATGTGTAAATATATGTGTATACATATTTATATGCACATAAATATGTATGCGTGATATACATATTTACATATGTATGTGTATATGTAAAACTGACTCACTGTTCTGTACAACAGAGACTAACACAACATTGTAAATCAGCTATACTGTAGTAAAAATTGATTAAAAAATAAATGAACAGTTCTGCCCTGCAATCAGGTAGTGATTTCTTCACAAGTTGCTGATTATATTCCATCCCATCCTAAGGACGCTTTTCAGATGTTTATGTCTTTCATCAACAGTTGGTAAAAGTATAAATGTAGACATTGTTGGTGAAGAAAATAGTAACAGACTGTCACAAACTGTTGCTAATAAAATTAAGAACCAATATGTGGTGAACGGGGTCCAAAGTACCTTGTAATATTAATTCCTCTAATCCTCATAGGCTACTCCTGAGTTAGTTACTCTTTATCATTCCCTTTACCAATGAGGAACCTGAGGCAGAGCAGGTAACTAACTTTCCCATCATCATGTGGGCTGCAATAGAGCTGGAAAATCAACCTGGCTACAGAACCCATTGCCCATATACATCTGACCACGTCTCATCCCTTCTGTCGCTCAGAAGTCCATGTCTTCCACAGGACAGACACAGATCCTCTCTCATCCAACTCTTAAGAAACCCTCTCCTGCCCTATTTCTACACCATATGATGGACTCCTCAAATCCACCAGGTCCTATCTCCTGCCAAGACGCTAATGTTCCTGGTTGCTCTACACAAAACTGTTCTCCCCACACTGGTGTGAGCGCCAATGCCTCTCTCTCCTCTCAGCTATGAGGAGATGGCAGCTCAGGTACCAAGGGGCACCCAAGGACCGCCTTACGATTGCCTGATTTTCCTGCCTACTTGCTCCTTTTAGACTTCAGGTTCTTTTCCAGTGTTTGTACCTTTCTCATCTCTCCCTATTATCCACTTTAGCCTTTTCTTGTTGTTTACTGAAGTATACTATAATTGATTCTAGAATTCTTCGGGTGATAGATGGTTGAAAACATACATTTTTTAAAAAAAGGGACATTTTAAATTTCCAAATCAGGTAACTTGGGAGAGGAAACAAAACAGATATTCAAGTCATCAGACTTTGTCACCAAGCTATTTTAGTGACAAAGCAAATTTAAAGTTGTGATAATCTTGCAGTTTTCTTTATCCTTTGGTGAATCCTTTGGTCTCCTTGTGAAAGTAAAGGCATTCTCTGGTTGTCTCCCATCATCACGGCGTCTTGCGCTGTTGGGAGTGAACCAGTCACTGACTCTCCATGTCGTAGTTCCCTCAGCCATCCTTCTTTCTCCAGACATTTTACACTGTGTATATTGACTCTATTAAAAAGTGATTTCATTCATGTTTTTATTCTGAGAAAGAAGGTGACAATCTCCATTCTAGGGTTGAGGACTTAAAAGTAGAGGTGGTGGAGAGCTAGTCACTCAATTATGTCTGACTCTTTGCAACCCCATGGACTGTAGCCCTCCAGGCCCCTCTGTCCATAAATTCTCCAGGCAAGCACACTGGAGTGGGATGCCATTCTCTTCTCCTGGAAATCTTCCCAGTGCAGAGATAGAACCCAGGTGTCCTGTATTGCAGTTAGATTCTTTGCCATCTGAGCCACCAGGGAGACCCTCTGAGCCAACAGAAAAGGAGCTGAAATCCTAAAGGAGAAACCTGGAAGAAAGAAAGTGAGGCTTAATTTTGCATCTATAAAGGGGTGATGCTGGGGTCCATCACCGGTCTGTCTCTAGGTCAGGTGGCACTGCCCCCGCTGTCACACACAAAAGATGTCTGATGACAGAGTGGACAAAGAACAGATACTCTATGTACTGAAATTGCAGGATACTTTTTCTACCTTTTCGTATCCGTATCTCTTCCCCTCACAATTGTAATGGAAAATTCCTCAGTAGGATTGGAAGTCATTTTCTCTTCTCCTTTTGGGGGGATTTCAGGAAGAAGCTAGAGGGGTGCCAACCATTATCTGAGGATCAATATTAAGCTGTTAGGGGAGATTTTTCTATAGAAGTTCCAAAGCGCTTCAGCAGTATTCTTAGAAAAAAATGTCCAGTTTTGCAAACTACCTGAGTTTAATTATGGAGGCAATAAAACATTCTTTTTTGTCTCTTTCATGAAATAGAGTCACTCACTACAGCCTTATTCAGGAGAATCCTATATAACCTAACTCCTACCATCTTTCATTCTGCTCTAACCCCTCTCTGAATTCCTATCACGGACAGCAATTGCAATATAGAAAACTCTGGATATGCCTAACTAACTGTACTTTCAGACTTTTCCGCAGAGCTGGAGTTGGGGCTGGAAGGAAAATAACCGTTAAATTATTTCAGTAACTTGAATCTCACTTTTCAAATTCTGACCGAGTTTAACAGTGACAGGAGGTCCGCAGTAATCAGGAAGTATGAGTTCCTCTAAAAACAGACACTTTACCACATCTCTTTGGACATTAATTTTCTTTTCTCCAGGTAATAGAAAGCCCTGTCCTAGATAAAAACATGTGTTATTGATACTGGCTGAGCAGCAAGACTATCAGAGAGATACCTTGACCATCTTTGAGAGGAAGAATCACTGTGAGACACAGAAGGAATAAATACCAACAGGGGAGACTTGTGTGGTTTCCATTTCGATAATGGAGCATTGGACAGATCATTTGGAATGACTTTCCCATTGCAGGCAACTTAAGACCTAGACCAAAAACATAGGCTTAAAAACACTTCCACATGACAGTGGAGAATTATAGTTTTAATTGTGGGATCCGCCTTTCTTCTGGGGACATCTGCCAATCTTGAAAGAGGCAATTTAGACAACAAATTGTGATTATGAAGTGCATTGAGGGGGCTTCTTGTCTATAGATATGTCTTGTGTCTTGACATGGGTCATGACATGTGAGTGTTTGAGACATAAATCATTGATCTGTTTGTTTAAGTTACACATTTTTTTCTGTATATGTGCTCTATCTTAAATATTTTTTTAAAATATCTTTGGTCCATTAGTCCACAAACCCTTTAAAGCAACCGAGTTCCATGGGAGAGAGAATGAGGAATAATTTGCCTTTCAGGTTAAGCTGAGAAATTAAGAAGATGCAAAGTGAACTTCCAACCAAACTTCTTCTTCCAGATTTTTTGCGTCATGAATGTTGAGTCCTCTGAAAGGTAATTTTCTCTGTAGCTTCTTTTTCAGAGAAAGTAGATGGCTTTGTCCATTAACAGGTCAAGAACTTGAAAGCACAGGTGATAGGACCTTAAAGAGGGAATTTGGAAGGAAGTTAAGCTTGATTTTCTTCTGAAAAGGAATAATGTTTAGAACCCATCACTTCCCTGATGAAACCAGCCCAGGGTGAGAGGTCTGTCTGCTGCCAAAAGCAGGGCTGTGCTTTACTCCAGCTCCTGGAATAGAGGATTCAGTGCCAGCATTCATCCAGACTCAGGCTGCCTTGGCCGCTTGTCAATCTGTTATCAGGGCTCCAGCACCTTTTAGGCTTGTCATCTGGTCACCCTCTGAGAAGGAGCCTCATTCATTCCAAATTTCAGAACTACCCTTTGCCAGTTCTCCTGGCTGTTAGGGATGGGGACTTGAGTTCTGAACTCTGCAGATGGACAGGTACACATTGATGGACCCCAAGCTTGGGACTGCAAGGAGAACTGAAACATCTTGGAGGACATTTTAAACTAAAGATTTTTTTTTTTTAATGTTTAAGATAGAGCACATACAGAGAAGGCAGACTGGCCATCTTGAATATATTGAGGGGCTGAGCCAGATGTTCTCCAAGTTCTCTTTTTATAACTATGACTTTTCACAGACCCAGCTTTTTCCTACCACTTTCCCTTCCCTATCATCACTTTTCTTTTTCTTCTCAGCTTTCTTCACCTCAAGTGAGGTTAAAATTCGAGATCTTCAGTAAGAATTGACAGTGTTGATTCATTAACATGTATTTGGTTTTTCCCCACTTCAGCTTTTGTTACTATAATTAAAAGGCTCCTTCTAAGACATAGTGAGGAGGCTGACTTAGTCCCTCAGAAATGTCAAATGGTCCATTTCCAAGTGGTAACCTTTCCAAATAATAAAACTTATTGGACTAAAATTATCAGATGTAGATTATTTGTGGTTGTCATTATTAATTTAAATTTAACCTGTGAAAAATAGCTATAACTTGGGGGAATAGAGAGTATGTCTAATATTTACCATTGAAAGTAACTGTTATCTCACTTCCCTGCATTGGTCAGGTTTGTATTCTAAAAATAATTGCATTGAGTTCTGATAATTACCATTAATGCTATGAGTCAATCAGAGTTATGTCATCATTGTTGTGTAGTAATGGAAGGTGGAGATTCAGTCTAACAAATCTCCATCTAGTACCTGCTACGGCACTACTCAGCCACAAGATAAATTAAGTAGACCATCCCTTTCAAAGAGAGAAATATCTATACATTTAACAATAAAATGATGTAATAAGCATTTGCTATGTAAGTTATGTGAAGAAAATAGTAAGACAGCCTGAAGAAGGGAAAGAATGAGCCATCTCTGTGCATATGTTACAGAAGGCATGGGTCAGTCTCAGTGCTGGTTGTCAATGTATATTTATTGAGGGATAAATTGATTAAGTTTTGGTTGAATGAATAAAAATAGTTTACTGAGGGATAACTGACTTACAAAGAAATCATAAAGGAAGTAGAAATGTTGTTAGCTAAATGGTGCCAGGAGCTGGGGGATGACGGTAGAACACAGCAGATATCTGGAGAGTCTAAAAACTTGGTAAAGAAACATTTTCAATAAAAAATTTAGCTGATACAAGTTGAAATACTGCCAAGAATATTCCCTACATATCTGAAACAAATACCTAAGCACATTGTCATAAAACCATAACTCTTCAGAGCAAAGGAACTGAAGAGTTTATCTCAAACAAATATTCTATTTTATATCAGAGGACCCTAATACCCAGAAAGAATAAATAAGAGGTGCAAAAATTAAGCCATACAGAAAACTAGGAAAATACACTTTCAAAAACTATTGTAAATTAGATCAAGCTGACTTTTGCTTTTTTATGCCCTTTGTGTCACTTTTAACACAATTGTTCTACGGTAGTCCTGAGAGAGTCAATTCCTAGGCAGGCTGATAAGAAGTCTGGGGCCCCCCAGGAGGAAAAAGGGGTCTGGGACTCTCAAGTAGGAGATAGGGGTCTGGAATTCTTGAGGAGGAGAAAGAACAAACATCTTTTTTTCTCTACATTCCTTAGTCTTAGTCACATAAAACATTTTTTTTTTCTTTAAGCCCGAAACTGATGATTACACAACAAAAAACTCAGTATCCTGCTTGAGGATAGTTTCTCCTTTCTGAAAGTCTCTGACCTATCCTGATATCATAGAATGCATACTATGGCAGTGGTTCTTGTAAAATCTTCCTATTGTTAAGTTCTAATCGTATAATCTTAAAATGTAAATTGTGGGAGTGGGTCTGGTAAAATTTTTACAAACTTGAGACCTTCTTTTGATTTAATGTAATAACTAACTTAAAAAGCATATAATTCCCTTGTTAAAGACTCGTACTTGGATGCAACCTCAAAAACAAACAATGGTCTCTGTTCATTTCCAAGGCAAACCATTCCATATCATGGTAATCCAAGTCTATACCCTGACCAGTAATGCTGAAGAGGCTGAAGTTGAATGGTTCTATGAAGATATATAAGACCTTCTAGAACTAACACCCAAAAAAGATGTTCTCTTCAATATAGGGGACTGGAATGCAAAAGTAGGAAGTCAAGAAACACCTGGAGTAACAAGCAAATTTGGCCTTGGAGCACAAAATGAAGCAGGGCAGAGCCTAACAGAGTTTTGCCAAGAAAATGCAGTGGTCATAGCAAACACCCTCTTCCAACAACACAGGAGAAGACTCTACACATGGACATCACCAGATGGTCAACACTGAAATCAGATTGATTATATTCTTTGCTACTGAAGATGGAGAACCTCTATACAGTCAGCAAAAACAAGACTGGGAGCGGACTGTGGTTCAGATCATGAACTCCTTATTGCCAAATTCAGACGTAAATTGAAAAAAGTAGGGAAAAACCACTTGACCATTCAGGTATGACATAAATCAAATCCCTTACGATTATACAGTGGGAGTCAGAAATATATTTAAGGGACTAGATCTGATACACAGAGTGCTTGAAGAACTATGGACGGAGGTTCATGACATTGTGCAGGAGACAGGGATCAAGATCATCCCCAAGAAAAAGAAATGCAAAAAAGCAAAATGGTTGTCTTGGGAGGCCTTACAAATAGCTGTGAAAAAAAGAGAAGGGAAAAGCAAAGGAGAAAAGGAAAGATATTCCCATTTGAATGCAGAGTTCCAAAGAATAGAAAGGAGAGATAACAAAGCCTTCTTCAGGGATCAATGCAAAGGAATAGAGGAAAACAACAGAATGGGAAAGACTAGAGATCTCTTCAAGAAAATTAGAGATACCAAGGGAATATTTCATGCAAAGATGGGCTTGATAAAGGACAGAAATGGTATGGACCTAACAGAAGCAGAAGATATTAAGAAGAGGTGGCAAGACTACACAGAAGAACTGTACCAAAAAGATCTTCACAACCCAGATAACATGATGGTGTGATCACTCGTCTAGAGCCAGACATCCCGGAATGTGAAGTCAAGTGGGCCTTAGGAAGCATCACTACAAACAAAGCTAGTGGAGGTGATAGAATTTCAGCTGAGCTATTTCAGATTCTAAAAGATGATGCTGTGAAAGTGCTGCACTCAATATACCAGCAAATCCGGAAAACACAGCAGTGGCCACAGGACTGGAAAAGGCCAGTTTTCATTCCAATCACAAAGAAAGGAAATGTCAAGGAATGCTCAAACTACCACACAATTGCACGCATCTTACATGCTAGCAAAGTGAAGTGAAGTGAAGTCGCTCAGTCATGTCTGACTCTGCAATCCTATGGACTGTAGCCTACCAGGCTCCTCCGTCCATGGAATTTTTCAAGCAAGAGTACTGGAGTGGGTTGTAATGCTCAAAATTCTCCAAGCCAGGCTTCAACAATACATGAACCGTAAAATTCCAGATGTTCAAGTTGGTTCTAGAAAAGGCAGAGGAACCAGAGATCAAATTGCCAACATCCATTGGATCATCAAAAAAGCAAGGGAGTTCCATAAAAACATCTATTTCTGCTTTATTGACCATGCCAAAGCCTTTGACTGTGTGGATCACAAGAAACTGGAAAATTCTTCAAGAGATGGAACTACTAAACCACCTGAACTGCCTCTTGAGAAACTTGTATGCAGGTCAGGAAGTAACAGTCAGCACTGGACATGGAACAACAGACTGGTTCCAAATAGGAAAAGGAGTACATCAAAGCTGTATATTGTCACCCTGCTTGTTTAACTTCTATGCAGAGTACATCATGAGAAACGCTGGGCTGGGTGAAGCACAGCTGGAATCAAGATTGCCAGGAGAAATATCAATAACCTCAGATATGCAGATGAGACCACTGTCATGGCAGAAAGCGAAGAACTAAAAAGCCTTTTTTTTTCCTAAAATAAAAGTATGTTTATTAAATTATAAAACTCACGATACTAGAGAGGGAGATACGCTATTTTATACCCGCCTAATTTTTTTAAATATAAATTTATTTACTTTAATTGTAGGTTAATTACTTTATAATATTGTATTGGTTTTGCCATACATCAACATGAATCTGCCACAGGTGTACAGATGGTGGGGGAATAGGACGGAGAGACCACTTTCTCCCCTACAAGTAAAGAGCCTCTTGATGAAAGTGAAAGAGGAGAGTGAAAAAGTTGGCTTAAAACTCAACATTCAGAAAACTAAGATCATGGCATCTGGTCCCATCACTTCATGGCAAATAGATGGAAAAACAGTGGAAATAGTGAGAGACTTTAAATTTGGGGGCTCCAAAATCATTACAGATGGTGACTGCAGCCATGAAATTAAAAGACACTTGCTCCTTGGAAGAAAAGTTATGACCAAGCATATTAAAAAGCAGAGACATTACTTTCCCAGCAAGGGTTCATCTAGTCAAAGCTATGGTTTTTCCAGTAATCACATATGAATGTGAGAGTTGGACTATAAGGAAAGCTGAGCACCGAAGAATTGATGCTTTTGAACTGTGGTGTTGGAGAAGCCTCTTGAGAGTCCCTTGGACTGCAAAGAGATCCAACCAGTCCTTCCTAAAGGAAATAAGTCCTGATTATTCATTGGAAGGACAGATGCTGGATCTGAAACTCCAATCCTTTGGCCTCCTGATGCAAAGATCTGACTCATTTGAAAAGACGCTGATGCTGGGAAAGATTGAAGGTGGGAGGAGAAGGGAACAACAGAGGATGAGGTGGTTGGATGGCATCACTGACTCAATGGAGATGAGTCTGAGTATACTCCAGGAGTTGGTGATGGATAGGGAGACCTTGCGTGCTATAGTCCAAGTAGTCGGACATGACCGAGTGACTGAGATGAACTAACTGAACTGAAAGACTAGTGAGGGGGGCAGTCTCCATACCCCCTCTGATGTCTATGTAGAAGCTTCTGTGTCTCTTTTCTTACTTTAATAAAACTCTGCTGCACAAAATCTTTAGAGTGATCAAGCCTGGTCCCTGGTCCCAAAGCTAAGCATTCTTCTTTGGAGATCATGAATCCAACGTCATTCACCACAAGCTATCAGTCCCAGCAAAAATGCTGTGGTTATGGACTTCCTTTGTGGTCCAGTGGTTAAGAATCTACCTGCCAAACAGGTAGAGGTAAGAGATGTAAGTTCGATCCCTAAGCCAAAAAGATCCCCTGGAGGAGGGCACTCTAGTATTCTTGCCTGGAGAATCCCATGGACAGAGAAGTCTGACGGGCTACAGTCCACAGGGTTGCAAAGAGTTGGACACAACTGAAGTGATTTAGCCAATGCAGGGAAAACAGGTTTGACTCCTGATCCAGAAAGATCCCACATGCCGCAGAGTAACCAAGCCTGTTCACCACAGCTACTGAAGCCGGTGCGCCCCGAAGTCTGCACCCTGCAACAAGAGAAGCCACCCCAACAAGAAGCCTGGGCACTGGAAGTAGAGAGTAGCCCCTGCGAAAGCCCGTGCACAGCAACGAAGACTCAGCGCAGCTGTAAATAAATAAAATAAAGTTACTGTTAACGGCATTTCTTTGACAATATTTCATGGATGAGCAAGTGGGGCACTTATGCTGGTATCTAAAATTTCCAATCTCTTTTGCAAAACATAAATCTTATTAACTTTTGCAACCAGAATCATATAATTGGCATAAAGGTCACAAAAGTTCAAAGAAAAATGCCATCTATCCACCTTGTAGCTTCCTACAATTTTGAAAAAGAAAACCAAATAAATGAGAGGGGAAGAGAAACTTCAGTTGTCAGGTTATATATCAAGACAAGTAATGTCTCTCTTCTGCTTTGCATGTAATTCTGCTGTTAC
Organism: Capra hircus; assembly: GCF_001704415.2. NCBI lineage: Eukaryota > Metazoa > Chordata > Mammalia > Artiodactyla > Bovidae > Capra > Capra hircus. The sequence goes on along the minus strand of NC_030829.1, from coordinate 8,716,273 downwards.
CAGATGGAAATTTGATGACAAGTAGTCTATTAGCATCAGATTTTATGATGGTTTATCTCATACCTGGAAACAAACCTCAGTAACTGCTTTCCCTAAACATGGCCTCTCTATCTACATACCACTGCCCCAGGCCCATTGCTATAGATGAAGAGTTTTTTAGAAAGACAGTTAATAAAGCACAGTGCCAGTTATGTTCAATGGTCTCCAGAATGACTGTAGCGTGTATCTCTATCAGTAAGGCAATAGCCCCAAAGAATAAGTTCACCTCCTTGATTCACGCTTATTACAAGCTACCAACATCTGCTAGGATACTAATATAACACGTGTACTTTTAAATAAACGGGCTTTCCAGATGTCACAGTGGTAAAGAATCTGCCTGCCAATGCAGGAGATACAGGAGACAAGGGTTCTATCCCCGGGTCAGGAAGATCCCGTGGGGAGCATGGCGACCCACTCGAGTATTCTTGCCTGGAAAACTCCATGGACAGAGGAGACTGGTGGGCCACAGTCCAGGAAGTTGCAAAGAGTCAGACATGACTTAGCAACTGAGCACACTTTCAAATAGATACAAAAATAGAAATGTCTGATCTAGAGCCTGGATACCAGGATAATTTCAATGCAAGGGTTTATGGGAAAGAGGGAGAGAGTAATAAAATGCTTCTAAGGAAGTAGGTGGGATGCTTAGAAGTCCTATGTCTCTGGATACTCGTCCTGGACTAACCTCTCCAATATCACCTCCGGGGCACTGTGCTTACCAGCCCACAGTCAACGTTTAACCCTCTGAGTCTAAAGTTCCAATCTGGGTCTTTTTATCAGTTTCAAGTGCATCTAGAGGCTGTGCAGGTAATCCAATAGCATGAGGAGGCTAAACATTATTAATGTATTATAATTATTTTATTTGTACAAAAAATAAATCTTACTAAAATTCAAAAAAAAATAGAAATGTTAAAAATGAGATTAAAATAAACACCAAGAAGAAATGTGCTATTTTCTCACTGCATGTTATCAGAGAAGCTCTTCCCCCATTCCCTGCTGTTAGAAAGATGTTAGAAGCACTAACTTGCCAACTACATCTAAGCTTCTTGAGGTGATGAGGCCTCATCTTATCTTGATTTTTCTCTGCATCTCCATGAAAAATATCTAATACAGATGCTTGTGTCTTTGTGCCAGTACCATACTGTCTTGATGACTATGGCTTTGTAGTAGAGCCTGAAGTCAGGCAAGTTGATTCCTCCAGTTCCATTCTTCTTTCTCAAGATTGCTTTGGCTATTCGAGGTTTTTTGTATTTCCATACAAATCTTGAAATTATTTGTTCTAGTTCTGTGAAAAATGTGGCTGGTAGCTTGACAGGGATTGCATTGAATTTGTAAATTGCTTTGGGTAGTATACTCATTTTCACTATATTGATTCTTCTGATCCATGAACATGGTATATTTCTCCATCTATTAGTGTCCTCTTTGATTTCTTTCATCAGTGTTTTATAGTTTTCTATATATAGGTCTTTAGTTTCTTTAGGTAGATATATTCCTAAGTATTTCATTCTTTTCGTTGCAATGGTGAATGGAATTGTTTCCTTAATTTCTTTTTCTACTTTCTCATTATTCGTGTATAGGAATGCAAGGGATTTCTGTGTGTTGATTTTATATCCTGCAACTTTACTATATTCATTGATTAGCTCTAGTAATTTTCTGGTGGAGTCTTTAGGGTTTTCCATGTAGAGGATCATGTCATCTGCAAACAGTGAGAGTTTTACTTCTTCTTTTCCAATTTGGATTCCTTTTATTTCTTTTTCTGCTCTGATTGCTGTGGCCAAAACTTCCAGAACTATGTTGAATAGTAGCAGTGAAAGTGGACACCCTTGTCTTGTTCCTGACTTTACGGGAAATGCTTTCAATTTTTCACCATTGAGGATAATGTTTGCTGTGGGTTTGTCATATATAGCTTTTATTATGTTGAGGTATGTTCCTTCTATTCCTGCTTTCTGGAGAGTTTTTATCATAAATGGATGTTGAATTTTGTCAAAGGCCTTCTCTGCATCTATTGAGATAATCATATGGTTTTTATTTTTCAGTTTGTTAATGTGGTGAATTACATTGATTGATTTGCGGATATTGAAGAATCCTTGCATCCCTGGGATAAAGCCCACTTGGTCATGGTGTATGATCTTTTTAATGTGTTGTTGGATTCTGATTGCTAGAATTTTGTTGAGGATTTTTGCATCTATGTTCATCAGTGATATTGGCCTGTAGTTTTCCTTTTTTGTGACATCTTTGTCAGGTTTTGGTATTAGGGTGATGGTGGCCTCATAGAATGAGTTTGGAAGTTTACCTTCCTCTGCAATTTTCTGGAAGAGTTTGAGGAGGATAGGTGTTAGCTCTTCTCGAAATTTTTGGTAGAATTCAGCTGTGAATCCGTCTGGATCTGGGCTTTTGTTTGCTGGAAGATTTCTGATTACCGTTTCAATTTTCGTGCTTGTGATGTGTCTGTTCAGATTTACTATTTCTTCCTGGTTCAGTTTTGGAAAATTGTACTTTTCTAAGAATTTGTCCATTTCTTCCATGTTGTCCATTTTATTGGCATATACTTGCTGATAGTAGTCTCTTATAATCCTTTGTATTTCTGTGTTGTCTGTTTTGATCTCTCCATTTTCATTTCTAATTTTATTGATTTGATTTTTCTCTCTTTGCTTCTCGATGAGTCTGGCTAATGGTTTGTCAATTTTATTTATCCTTTCAAAGAACCAGCTTTTGGCTTTGTTGATTTTTGCTATGGTCTCTTTTGTTTCTTTTGCATTTATTTCTGCCCTAATTTTTAAGATTTCTTTCCTTCTACTAACTCTGGGGTTCTCCAACTCTTCCTTTTCTAGTTGCTTTAGTTGCAGAGTTAGGTTATTTATTTGACTTTTTTCTTGTTTCTTGAGGTATGCCTGTATTGCTATGAACTTTCCTCTTAGCACTGCTTTTAACATATAGATCAATGGAACAAAATAGAAAGCCCAGAGACAAATCCACACACATATGGACACCTTATCTTTGACAAAGGAGGCAAGAATATACAATGGAGTAAAGACAATCTCTTTAACAAGTGGTGCTGGGAAAACTGGTCAACCACTTGTAAAAGAATGAAACTAGATCACTTTCTAACACCATTCACAAAAATAAACTCAAAATGGATTAAAGATCTAAATGTAAGATCAGAAACTATAAAACTCCTAGAGGAGAACATAGGCAAAACACTCTCAGACATAAATCACAGCAGGATCCTCTATGATCCACCTCCCAGAATACTGGAAATAAAAGCAAAAATAAACAAATGGGATCTAATTAAAATTAAAAGCTTCTGCACAACAAAGGAAAATATAAGCAAGATGAAAAGACAGCCTTCTGAATGGGAGAAAATAATAGCAAATGAAGCAACTGACAAACAACTAATCTCAAAAATATACAAGCAACTCCTGCAGCTCAATTCCAGAAAAATAAACGACCCAATCAAAAAATGGGCCAAAGAACTAAATAGACATTTCTCCAAAGAAGACATACAGATGGCTAACAAACACATGAAAAGATGCTCAACATCACTCATTATTAGAGAAATGCAAATCAAAACCACAATGAGGTACCCCTTCACACCAGTCAGAATGGCTGCGATCCAAAAATCTGCAAGCAATAAATGCTGGAGAGGGTGTGGAGAAAAGGGAACCCTCCTACACTGTTGGTGGGAATGCAAAGTAGTATAGCCACTATGGAGAACAGTGTGGAGATTCCTTAAAAAATTGCAAATAGAACTACCTTATGACCCAGCAATCCCACTGCTGGGCATACACACTGAGGAAACCAGAATTTAAAGAGACACATGTACCCCAATGTTCATTGCAGTACTGTTTATAATAGCCAGGACATGGAAGCAACCTAGATGTCCATCAGCAGATGAATGGATAAGAAAGCTGTGGTACATATACACAATGGAGTATTACTCAGCCATTAAAAAGAATTCATTTGAATCAGTTCTGATGAGATGGGTGAAACTGGAGCCAATTATACAGAGTGAAGTAAGCCAGAAAGAAAAACACCAATACAGTATACTAACACATATATATGGAATTTAGGAAGATGGCAATGACAACCCTGTATGCAAGACAGGAAAAAAGACACAGATGTGTATAACGGACTTTTGGACTCAGAGGGAGAGGGAGAGGGTGGGATGATTTGGGAGAATGGGAATTCTAACATGTATACTGTCATGTAAGAATTGAATCGCCAGTCCATGTCTGACGTAGGGTGCAGCATGCTTGGGGCTGGTGCATAGGGATGACCCAGAGAGATGTTGTGGGGAGGGAGGTGGGAGGGGGGTAAAAAGAAAAAAAAGAAAAAAAAAAGATGCTTGTGTCTCATTGGCACTCAGTTTTGCTGAGAAGTGATTTCACCTATGGACTCACTTTGCACTGATGGACAAGAGGATGAATTGTGAAGAAAAGATCCTCAAGCATTTAGTTGGGCTGAGTTTTCAGGCAGAAGACATACTTAGATGCCTGAGGCTGGGTGAGTGAATGGTTTCATTTTCAAAGCACGGCAGTGTCTGCTGTCTTTCTATGGATACAATTTGCTTTCTCCAAAAAACTTTAAACCATACTTCTTTCTTAATGGGCTTTAACTTCAAAATCCGGGGAATTATATTTCAGAAAATAGCACCTGTCAGTCTAGTAGATATAGAAAGTCATTAAATCTGCCATAGTCTTTTTACTCTCTTGGTCTCTCAAAAAGCAGGGAAGGGATTATATAGTAAAGATGCTTCACATTGACAATAATTCATAAGCTCTTTCTTCAACAGGAAATAATTTTTTGGCTTCTAGATTATTTTTAGTCATATAAATAATTTCTCATTTTATTAAGCTAGACATTTATTTTAGTCATCTGTGACAAACTATGAGATGTCTGCTTCATCAGCCCATAAAAACAGGCTTCTTTGTTCATTCCTAGAGGTGACAAAGCTAGATCAATGTCTTTAAAAGAACAAAGCTTAAAAAAATTAAAATCACACCCAAACCTAATCGGCCTTGTTCTTACACTGGGGGATTTGTTCACACACCAGTTCATAAATTTAAGCACCAACTGTGTGTCAAATTCTGAACTACTTCCCAATTAACCATTAACCTTTGAACATAAGGATATGAACAATCCAGCTCTAAAGGAACAATTTACCCAAATAAGAAAGAGGAAGATGCTTGCAGTGCACGGAACTTCTGCCCTGACCTTTCCTCTCTCTGTGCCAGATGCGCCTCCGTTTATCTTTTTCTTCTTTATTGGAGTAAAATTGCTTCACAATGCTGTGTTAGTTTCTGCTGTACAACACGAATCAGCTATCTATGTGCATGTATCTCCTCCCTCTAGCACCTCTCCGACCCCTCAATCCCACCTCTCTAGGTCATTGCGAGCACCAAGCTGAGCTGCCTGCGCTATGCAGCAACCTCCAACTAGTTGTCTATTTTAGACACGTCATGCACAGCATTAAATTGTTTCTGATTCTTTGCTATCCCTAGAACTATAGCCCGCCAGGTTCCTCTGTCCGTGGGATTCTCTAGACAAGAATACTAGAGTAGGTTGACATTTCCTCCTTCAGATTTTATACATGCTCCTGCTGCTGCTAAGTCGCTTCAGTCATGTCCGACTGTGTGTGACCCCAGAGACGGCAGCCCACCAGGCTCCCCCGTCCCTGGGATTCTCCAGGCAAGAACACTGGAGTGAGTTGCCATTTCTTTCTCCAATGCATGAAAGTGAAAAGTGAAAGTGAAGTCGCTCAGTTGTGTCTGACTCTTCGCGATCCCAGGGACCACAGCCCACCAGGCTCCTCCATCCATGGGATTTTCCAAGCAAGAGTACTGGAGTGGGGTGCCATCTCCTCCGATTTTATACATGGTAGTATGTATATGCCAATGCTACTATCTCAGTTCCTCTCATCCTCTCCTTTTCCAACTGTGTCCACTCTCTACATCTGTATCTCTATTCCTGCCCTGCAAATAGGTTCATCTGTACCATTTTCCTGGATGTTTAACAGCAGAAGAAGCTTCTCAGGCACAGGCTCTCCTCAGCTCATGTTTTCTTGCCAGGAATACAGTGGAAGACTGGAGAATCAGATGGTTAGAACAGTAAACCTGAAAAGGTCATAGAGTGGAATCTTTATTTTTCATGCTCGGTACAATGCAGTCTTCATCTGTAGAGTGAAGCTTCTGGAAGGGTTTCCTCTCCAGGATGAGTTGGCAAAAGACAGCCCTTTAGGCAATAGCTTCCAGTCTCCACTTGTTTTCCGCATATTTCATTTTCCATAAAAACATCTCAAGAAACGGGTATCCAACAGTTTAGTTGCACTCTGATTTATTCATTAAACACATATTAGGTGCATATTAAGTGTCATCCCATGAACTGTTCTAGGACTTAATTATATGCTTTGTTCAGTTCAGTTCAGTCATTCAGTCACGTCTGACTCTGTGACCCCATGGACTGCATCATGCCAGGGTTCCTGTCCATCACCAGCTAGTGGAGATTTCTCAAACTCATGTCTATTGAGTCAGTGATGCCATCCTACCATCTCATCCTCTGTCATCCCCTTCTCCTCCCACCTTCAATCTTTCCCAGCATCAGGGTCTTTCCAAATGAGTCAGTTCTTCACATCAGGTGGCCAAAGTATTGGAGTTTCAGCTTCAGCATCAGTCTTGCAATGAATATTCAGGACCAATTCCTTTTGGATGGACTGGTTGGATCTCCTTGCTGTCCAAGGGGCTCTTGAGAGTCTTCTCCAACACCACAGTTCAAAAGCACCAGTTCTCCAGTGCTAAGCTTTCTTTATAGTCCAATTCTCACATCCATACATGACTACTGAATAAAACATAGCCTTGGCTAGACGGACCTTTGTTGACAAAGTAATGTCTCTGATTTTTAATATGCTGTCTAGGTTGGTCATAGCTTTTCTTCCAAGGAACAAGTGTCTTAATTTCATGGCTGCAGTCACTATCTGCAGTGATTTCGGAGCCCCAAAATATAAAGTCTGCCACTGTTTCCCCTGTTTCCCCATCTATTTGCCATGAAGTGATGGGACCGGATGCCATGATGTTCGTTTTCTGAATGTTGAGCTTTACAACTTTTTCACTCTTCTCTTTCACTTTCATCAAGAGGCTTTTTAGTTCCTCTTCACTTTCTGCCATAAGGGTGTTGTCATCTGCATATCTGAGGTTATTGATATTTCTCCCGGCAATCTTGATTCCAGCTTGTGTTTCCTCCAGCCCAGCGTTTCTCATGATGTACTCTGCATACAAGTTAAATAAGCAGGGTGACAATCTACAGCCTTGACGTACTCCTTTCCCTATTTGGAACCAGTCTGTTGTTCCATGTCCAGGTCTAACTGTTGCTTCTAAACCTACATACAGATTTCTCAGGAGGCAGGTCAGGTGGTCTGGTATTCACATCTCTTTAAGAATTTTCCACAGTTTATTGTGATCCACACAGTCAAAGGCTTTGGCATAGTCAATAAAGCAGAAATAGATGTTTTTCTGGAACTCTCTTGCTTTTTCAATGATCCAGTGAATGTTGGAAATCTGATCTCTGGTTCCTCTGCCTTTTCTAAATCCAGCTTGAACATCTAGAACTTCATATGCTTTGTACATATATACACTTTTTGTCTATGTGTTTTTTAAACATATATACATTCTTTATGGAGGACATACACATCTCATTCAGGAAAGAAGAATGATGTATATTGTCATTACCTTAAAATTTATATTTTATGTTTTTTAAAATTTTTTTTGAAAATCAGTAAGCCTTTAGAACAAAAGTAGAAAATCCAAGAAAACTGACCAAAAGGGGAAAAAAATCCTCCTGAAACTAATAAGCAACTATGGCACGCTTGCAGGATATGAGGTATATTATTTTGCTCCAGCTGCCATAACAAAATAATCACAGACTTGGTGACTCAGAAAACAAGCATTTACTTTTTACATTTCTGGATACTGGAAGTCCAAGACCAAGGTGTTGGCAGGATGGGTTCATTCTGAGTCTATTCTCTGTAACTTACATACGGCCACCTGTTTGCTACATCCTCACATTCTCACCTCTGTGTACACATGTCCTTGGTGTCTCTCAGTGTGTCCAGATTTCTTCTGAGGACCATCAAATAAGTAAGTGAAAATGAAATCTTTAGAGTTGGCCCTAAGCCAGTCTGACTGGTGTCCTTATAAGAGGAGATCATGGCATCTGGAGAGACACCCAGGCTGGTCCTTCACAGATTAAAGATCACAAGAAGTAGCAGCAAAAATGGTGCCCATTGGCAAGCCAAGGCAAGAGGTCTCAAAGGAGACCAAGCAGCTGGCACTTGACTTTGGACTCCTGGCCTCCAGAACCACACGATAATAAATATCTGTATTCTAAGCCACCCAGTCTGGTATTTCATTATGGCAGCCCTAGTAACATAATTCAACAGTCAACACAACACTGAAGTAGTAAAACAAGGTCAGAGGACTGACTACTTGACTTCAAGACACACTCTAAAGTTACAGCAATAATGACAGTGTGATATTGGTGAAGGAATGGACAAATAGATCAATGGGACAAAAATAGCGCTCAAATTGATAAACAGAGTAAACTGGTCTTTGACAAAAGAGCAAAGATAAATAAATGGAGGAAAGATAGTCTCTCTAACAAATGGTACTGGCACAACTTGATATCCACAGGCAAAGAAATAAAAGAATTTAGTCACAAACCTTAGACTCTTCACATAAATTAACTCAAAATGGACTTAAATGTAAAGTGCAAAACGATGAAACTCCTTGAAGATTATGTGAAAAAAAAAAAAATCTAGACGACCTTGGGTTGGGTGATGACTTTTTAGATACAGTACCAAAGGCTTGAGCCATGAAAGAAGAATTGATAAGTGGAGTTCATTAAAATTTAAAACTTAAGCTCTGTGAAAGATACTCTGTCAGAATAAGAAGACCAGCCACAGACTGGGAGAAAATATTTGCAAAAGAGATCCTGATAAAGGACTGTAACCTGAAATATTCAAAGAACTCTTAAAATCCAAATCTAAGAAAATGAAGTACATGATTTTAAAATGAGCAAAAATTTTAAACAGAAAGAAAACAACCTCAGAAGAGTACAGACTATGTGATTCTAACCATAAGACATTCTGGAGAAGGTAAAACTATAGAGACAGTAAAATGATCTGTGATTGCCAGGGGTTTGGTAGACAGGGAGGGGTGAGTAGGTGGACTGTATGCCAGGGGTTTTTCATGGCAGTGAAATTATTCTCCATGACACTGAGGTTGTGGACACATAGCACACACGTCATTGTGCGTGCATGCTGTCTCTTCAATCGTGTCCAATTCTTCACAACCCTATGGACTGTAGCCCGCCAGGCTCCTTTGTCTGTAGGATTCTCCAGGCAGGAATACTGGAGTAGGTTGCCGTGTCCTCCTCCAGGGGATCTTCCCAACCCAGGGATCAAACCCATGCCTCTTGCATCTCTTGCACTGGCAGGCCGTTCTTTACCATTAGTGCCACCTGGGAACCCACGTGACTGTTATGTTTGTATACAATCCATACAACATCCAACACTGAGAGTGAACCCTAATGTAAACTATGAGCTTTGATTGATAACGATGTGTCGGTGTAACAAACATATCACTCTGATGCAAAATGATGATGGGGGGAGGAGATTGTGTGTATTTGAGGCAAGAGGGTAAATGGGACTTCTCATTCAGTTTTGCTGTGAACCTAAAATTGTTGTAAAAAATACATTCTAAATATTTTTTGGAAGTTAGCGTCTTGTTCTTCTGACCCTCACCAACACTTGAAATAAAGAGAGCTCCAAATTTTTCTTGAATTTTCTTCCAGTTAAAAGTATGTAAGTTCAAAATACACACAGTCACACAAAGTTTATCTGAACAAATGAGATCAGTCAGTGCAAGTGACCTGTACCTTGCTTAAATCATTTATTATTATATTTAGAAAAATCTATTAATAATGCTAGATACCAATGTAGCACACTTTTGAAAGCTGTATAGAATTTTGTTGTTTGGATGTATTGTATTTTATTTAACCAAATACCCTATAGATTATAATTACATTGATTTTTAAATGATAGACTCCATATTCTATATTCCATATCATGGTGAAGTTTCGAAAGAATGTCCCTGCGGCAAATTCTGGTAATGAAATTCTTGGATGGAAGGACGTAGAGATTTAAAATTGTTTTAGATATTGCCAGATTACTCTTTGAAATGGTATAGTTTGGACTTTTGTCAAATGAGAGTGCCCATATTCCAAGACCTTTCTTAGAATTATATTATCTATATCAATTGTATTATCAATTATATTCACTCTTTTCAATTAGAGAGGTGTAAATGCTGCATAATTTTATTTTTACTCATTTAATATAAATGAGGCCAAGTATTTTTATGTTTATTAGCTGTCTTTCTGCAAAAGAATTCATTTATGAGTAGAATATTCAATAATTAAATAGATTAATTATTTTAATCACACTTACAAGGCTATTGTATATATTACAAATATAAATATTTTAGGCACTTTATTTTGATTTTCCAACATAACCATGCTTTGCCATAATCTAGCTTTTTATTATTTTAAGTAACCATTTTTATCAATTTTTCTTTATAAATTATGTGACCTTTTCTTTGACCACCCACATCTGTTCTTAATATTTTTAATATTATATTTTTACCATCCATGGTATTTTTAAGATTTTCGTTTTTACATTTATACAATTAAAACACCTCATATTCATACTAGCACTAAAGCAGCCACCCAGGTTTATCTTCTACAAATGTCAATTCCGCTTTCACAATAACCATTATTTTTAGCCAATACATCTTTCCCACTGAATAAAATACCATCTTTAATATATATAACATATTCATGTACATATGGATGAATATTTTCTAGATTCCTTATTTTGTTTCACTGAAACTAATTTTTCTTTTTTCAGAATCATTGTAGCAATTTTGTACATGAATTCCTGAAAAAAACTTCATTTTGCAAAGTCTTCCACAAAACATCTCATTGGTATTCTAATTTGGTTGGCAGAGGCTCCACAGATTACTTTTAGAAGATAATATCTTTATGATATTGAAATTACTTATCTAAGAATAAGTTATGACTATTTTTCTAAGTCTTTTTTTATAATCCTCACAAGAGTTTTAAAGTTTCCCTCACATAAACCCTGAATGTTTCTTGTTCTTAGGATTTTTTTTAATGTGTTTTTCTTGGTATTGTAAATGGGCTATTTCCTTCATTAAATTTCTGTTTATAGTTGGTACATAAGAAAACTAATGATTTTTATATAAATTTTGCAACTAGGGAATTTCTGGATTCTCTTTTTTATTTCTAATAGTTTTTTCAAACAATTCTCATGAATTCTAATAGTATGCAATCATATTGTCTGCAAATAACAATAATTTAATGTCTTCTATTCTCACCTTTATAGTTCTTCTCCTCCCATGTAACTTCACTAGCTAATACTTTTAGAGCTGTGATAGTCATAATATTGACCTCCTTGCCAACCTGGCTTTAAATTACTTTTTAAAGTTAGAGCATATGGGCAAGGTTTTTCTTTTCTTTTTTATTTTACTTTTCTGTCCCACTCACCTGCTTTCCCTTTGCAGTGCTTACGGGGTGGAAACATGATTAGGAACATCTTCAAGCTTTGGGCATTTTTGCACTCTTCTCTCTCTGGCTTATACTTTTCAGACTGTTGTGCAGAGCTGTGCCATTCCCTGTCCTTGACTGTGGCCCATAAAACAGGGGGTATCCACTTCTGTTAGATTTTTAGGCTACATGGATGGAGGTTGTGACCTAACTTCTCTCATTCATCCTCAGGCAGAAATGCCACCCTGATCTTGACTGTATGCTTATGAGCTACAGATCCTTCATTGGCACATTTAACAATCACAGCAAGCCTAAGAGATGGTTATGATCCCTAATCTACTGATGAAGCCTAGAAAACAACTTGTCTTAGTTATATGGTTAATCAATAGCAGAAGTGGGACTTTAAGACACATGTCTCTGTCTCCAAGCTCCCCAGTCTTTCTGCTACATGTCCTTGCATCTCAAGAAGGCTTTGACCAAACAAGGGATGGTCAAAGTTCTGGGTAAATGTGAATGAAGGACAGATTAATTCTGCTTAGAGAGGGTGGAGAAGTGATGCCTCTGCTAAAGAGTGACACTGAAAAGGATGGACAACAAAATCCTGATCTCCCTCCATGATTCAGAAAACACCATCCCTGCCTCCCAAGAGAAGTAAGCACATCACAATCTCACGACAGCCCTTGATTGATTTCCCTCTGGGGTCCCTGCAGTTCCTCAATTTCAAGCATATTCAATCATTTTCAAGTCCAAGCTTACTTGTCCTAAGAGTGGGCGCATGCTCAACAAGGTTCTTTAGGGAGGAAAAAATACTTGTTTTTTCCCGAGGAAACTTAATTCAACTTTGAACTCATTTCTTCTTTCAAGCAGTTCCTATTGCAGACCCAGTTCTGTGGTGGGATTTATTAAAGAACAGAACAGAAAAGACATTTGCTCAGAAGTGACTCAGGAATATGATGCGGATTAGAACCTGGAAAAATAATAAATCATAAAGCTACTGAGTCCTAAAAACACAGCCATATTTGAAACTAGACAGAGATTTGAACCAGTGAACTATTGTTAAATGAACATGAGTATGTCAAGAACTATATGAGTCACTTCCAATTTGAGAAGTCTTATTTTGCCTCTAATTTTACTCTTAACTATTTTTAACCCTATTAAAGGAAACATTAGCATGCCTTTCACTCTCTTTTATAGATGAATAAATAAAATGATAATTGAATTTCTAGAAGTTATTCAGGAGATAACTAAAGGTTTTTAATTAGAATGGATAATTCCTGATTAAAGGGTCCTTAATTCATTGTATTTATCATGCCTTATTAAGAGGATCCTGGGAGTCTGGAGTTTATCATGGCCATTTTCCTTGTTCTTTCATACCATACAGCCTCTAGAGCTGTGGCTAATCAGAGCTTAGTTACCTTTACAAGTTCAGTTCAGTTCAGTTGCTCAGTCGTGTCTGACTCTTTGCGACCCCATGGACTGCAGCACGCCAGACCTCCCCGTCCATCACCAACTCCTGGAGTTTACCCAAACTCATGTCCATTGAGTCGGTGATGCCATCCAACCATCTCATCTTCTGCTGTCCCCTTCTCCTCCTGCCTTCTATCTTTCCCAGCATCAGGGTCTTTTCCAATGAGTCAGCTCTTTGCATGAGGTGACCAAAGTATTGGAGTTTCAGCTTCAACATCAATCCTTCATGAGCACTGAGGACTGATTTCCCTTAGGATGGGCTGGTTGCACCCCTTGCCATCCAAGGGACTCTCAAAAGTCTGCTCCAACACCACAGTTCAAAAGCATCACTTCTCCAGTGCTAAGCTTTCTTTATAGTCCAACTCTCACATCCATACTTGACCACAGGAAAAACCATAGCCTTGAACAGATGGACCATTGTTCACAAAGTAATGTTTCTGCTTTTTAATAAGCTGTCTAGATTGGTCATAGCTTTCCTTCCAAGGAGCAAGTGTCTTTTAATTTCATGGCTGCAATCACCATCTGCAGTGATTTTGGAGCCCAAAATATAAAGTCACTGTTTCCAATATTTCCCCATCTATTTGCCATGAAGTGATGGGACTGGATGCCATGATCTTCGTTTTCTGAATGTTGAGCTTTAAGCCAACTTTTTCACTCTCCTCTTTCACTTTCATCAAGAGGCTCTTTAGTTCTTCTTCACTTTCTGCCATAAGGGTGGTGTCATCTGCATATATGAGGTTATTGATATTTCTCCCAGAAATCTTGATTCCAGCTTGTGCTTCTTCCAGCTCAGCATTTCTCATGATGTACTCTGCATAGAAGTTAAATAAGCAGGGTGACAATATACAGCCTTGACATACTCCTTCTCCCATTTGGAACCAGTCTGTTGTTGCATGTTCAGTTCTAACTGTTGCTTCCTGACCTGCATACAGGTTTCTCAAGAGGTAGGTCAGGTGGTCTGGTATTCCCATCTCTTTCAGAATTTTCCACAGTTTGCTGTGATCCACACAGTCAAAGGCTTTGGCATATTCAATAAAGCAGAAATAGATGTTTTTCTGGAACTCTCTTGCTTTTTCCATGATAGAGTGGATGTTGGCAATTTGATCTCTGGTTCCTCTGCCTTTTCTAAAACCAGCTTGTACATCTGGAAGTTCATGGTTTATGTACTGTTGAAGCGTGGCTTGGAGAATTTTGAGCATTACTTTATTAGCATGTGAGATGAGTGCAATTGTGTGGTAGTTTGAGCATTCTTTGGCATTGCCTTTCTTTGGGATTGGAATGAAAACTGACCTTTTCCAGTCCTGTGGCCACTGCTGAGTTTTCCACATTTGCTGGCATATTGAGTGCAGCACTTTCACAGCATCATCTTTCAGGATTTGAAATAGCTCAACTGGAATGCCATCACCTCCACGGGCTTTGCTCGTCAGTGATGCTTTCTAAGGCCCACTTGACTTCACATTCCAGGATGTCTGGCTCTAGGTGAGTGATCACACCATTGTGATTATCTGGGTCATGAAGAGGTCAAGTCAAAAGCCTTAGAATTATTAATAGGAAGGACTGATGCTGAAGCTGAAGCTCCAATACTTTGACCACCTGATGTGAAGAGCCAACTCACTAGAAAATATCTTGATGCTGGGAAAGATTGAGGACAGCATTAGAAGGGGGCAACAGAGGATGAGATGGTTGGATGGCATCACCGACTAATTGGACATGAGTTTGAGCAAACTCTGGGAGATATTGAAGGACAGGGAAGCATGGTGAACTGCACTCTGTGCATGCATGCCTGCTAAGTCACTTCAGTCACGTCCAGCTCTTTGTGACCCTATGGACCATAGCCCACCAGGCTCCTCTGTCTGTGAGATTCTCCAGGCAAGAATACTGGAGTGGGTTGCCATGCCTTCCTCCAGGGGAACTTCCTGACCCAGGGATAAAACCCACATCCCTTATGTCTCCTGCATTAGCAGGCAGGTTCTTTACCACTAGCACAACCTAGGAAGCCCATGCTGAAGTCTATGGGGGGGGGGGCGGTCACAAAGAGTCAGACATGGCTTACCTACTGAACAACAACAACAGATAGGCAGCTGGAGAACCTCGGCTTTACACTCAAAAAAAGGGTGAAATAATCAATCGTTCATTTGCTGGCAAGAAAATTCAGTGGTTACTTATTGATCACTTCACCAGCCCTGATGTAGACATAATCTTGTCCAGAATACTTAAAGGAAAATTTGATACATGGCCTTCTCTAACAGAACTTCTAATCTAGTGTGGAGGCAAACTGTTACCCAGAGAATATAGAGAACCATGAACACAGACTAGTAAGAGTAGTCACTTAAATGTGTCATAAATATCAGAGTGTGATTCAGAGCTAACATAGGAGAAGATGTCAAGGTATCTACCATTGTAGTTATAAAGAATATTTGCACGGTTGGGATTTGTTTCTAAAACATCAAGTGTTTTGCTTCTGTTTTCAGTAAGAGTCAAATTCTAAATTATTACTTTATTTCTAGCTTATGTTTCTATCATGAAAGTGAGTTTTCTGAATAATAGGGACATGAGATTCATAGTTTTATTTCGTCTATTGTAAAGGAGAGTTTTATATTAAGTGGTTTAGACAGTTTTATCATGGACAGTTATGGAAAAACCAAAGGATACACACAGACCATACCAATGAGGAGACCTTGCTGTATACTTCCGGGCAGAAGTGATTCCTACAGTCCTCCCTTAGATGCCCAGTTGTCCTTACTCCATCCGTGTAAAATGAAGTTCTGACCACAGTGAGAACCACCACTTTCCCATTCTCAAGGGAGATGTATAATCATCTGAAAAAATCTGGCTAAGTATCATTCTAATCAACAGGTTCTAGTGACTATGAAAACCAATCCTGAAAAATTTAACCTCTGAATAAGTCAAAATTGGCTCCCTAAGCCTGCCAAAGACCTGAATTTCTACAAATATCAAACTTTCTTGCTTTCTTTTCTTTTTTGTTTTTCTTATTCTTACTAATTCCCCTATTTCCATGTCTTTATGTACTTTTATCATCTTTTACTAAATGCAATCTTTCAAATGGCCTCAAAATCTTATTATAAAAATACATAGTAAGAACCAAAATAGACATAGGAAATTAGATTAGGGTAATAGTCTGAGAATACATGCCTCTATCATTTACTTCCCTAGAGGAAACATAAAAAATTTTATTAGAGAAAGTAAAATTATAACATTAGCAGTAAACAATAAAGAGTCTCTTCAGTGAATCACACTTGCTGAAGAATCCTTGAAAGTAAAATGAAGGAAGAATTGGCTTGACAAAGAAGTGTGTGTTGTGTGCTCAGTGGCATCTGATTCTTTGTGACCCCATGGACTGTAGACCACCAGGCTCCTCTGTTCATTGAAGTTTCCAGGCAAGAAGCCTGGAGTGGGTTGCCATCTCTTACTCCAGGGGATCTTATCAACCCAGGATCTTAATAATGAAGACCACTGATCAAAGAACGCAAAGAAAGGACAGCTGTTAAAGCAGGAGCATTTCTAGGGGTTTGTCACGTCAGAGGTAAAAGATATGAGAAGCAAGAAAGTATGCCAAGGACAACTGTCAAGGTCTTTTTTCACAGAACTAAATTTATAGCTGTTGATCTTTCCTACTTTTGTAACAGACAGTTTTGGGCAGTGATGTGGATACTTGTGTGGGAGAAGCCAGAAAGTGCCAAGATGGGCTGTGACATCCTGAAAGAACACAGAACATGCTCTTTTCAGCTACCAGCTACTGGTGATTCACACGGATACAATTAACCCATAACAAACCCATAATCACTATAAGTAGGCTTTAGTTTAAACTGAAATGGAATTCCAGAAAAAAAGGATGAAAAAATATTAAAAAGCATATTTTGAACAAAACCAAGAGTATGACACAAAGGAATGAAAATGTAAATAAATAATATTTCATTTACTACTTTAATAAAAATTTGTTTATTTAAATAGAATTTATTTAATAGAGAATATTTAATAAGCTAATGCATAAGAAATTAGATTTATTATAGAAAATATAAGACAGGACTTATTAAGCAAGGTCTTAGGAAAAATATTTTTAAGTTTAATTTCAGAAAAGTCATAAAATCCTTTTATGAATTTTATCATTCATAAAATAATATTAAAATAAAATTGGTAGGTCTGAGAATATAATCTCAATATATGTAATAAATAATTTATATGAATGCTATTTTAAGAAATTCTATGAATGAAAAAAATAAAAAAAAACCCTAAGTCCCTGGCAAAGTTACTTAGGAAACTTAAGAAAATGCAAGTGTACAAATTACCAAGGAAATGAAATGAAAACAATAAGATAGTTTTTTCATCATCTAGACTGGCAATAAGGACTACCATAAATTTCTTTCTTTCTCTATGTAGCTCCTGATATTTACAAAATTTTCTGTCAAACACTATTTAAATACAAGAGAAAGTAAAGAGACATCAGTGACCTGAAATGACAAGGAATACAGTCTTTGCAAAAATAGTCTGGCAAAGCCAGTTAGTAAATGAATCAGGACAGCCTTCAATAATCCATTCTTCAAGAAGATACAACAATTATAAATATATACATGCACAAAATAACTGAGCCTCAAAATATATGAAGCACATATTGAGAGAATTACAACAGAATTTAGAAATAAACATTTCTAAAATAATAGTTGGAGACTTTGATGCCCATACTTTCTATAATGGGTTGATGTTCTAGATAGAAAATCAATAAGGAAACAGAAAACTTGACACTATGTTATAAATCATTAGACCTAACAGAAATATATAGAATATTCCCCTCAACTACAGTAGAATACACATTCTCAAGTGCACAGAGCATACACTATCTTCTTTATCAAAAAAGAAGAAACTAAACTCAAAGTTAGCAGAAGGAAGCAATAAACATTAGAAATAAATTAATGGAAAGTAGAAAAACAAGAGATAACTAACAAAATTAAAAGCTGATTAAGAAAAAAAATCAATACTTTGACAAATGCAAAGAAAGCACAGTGAAACACCACTTCGAACCTGCTAGAATAACTATAATTTTAAAAAGCGGAAGTAAATGTTGGTGAGGATGTGGAGAATTTAGGACCCCAGCCCTTGCTGGTAGGAATGTAAAATGCAGCTACTGTGGAAAAGAGTTTGGTAGTTCCTTAAAAAGCATTAAATTCTTAAACATAGAATTACCATAAGATTCAACAATCACACTCTTAAGAATACACCAAAGAATTTAATTCAGGGATTCAAAATGTACACAAATATTGATTGCAGCTCTGTTCACTGCAGCCAATATGTGAAACAACCCAGGTGTCCACCAACAGATGACTAAACAGAATATGGTACATACGTATAACAGAATGTTGCACAGCCGTAAAAAGGAAAGAAGTTGTAATACATGCTATAACACCAAAGAATCCTGAACATGCATACTCAGTGAAATAAGCCAGTTACAGGTCAAATATTGCAAGATTAACTGAAATATCTAGAATGGGTAAATCCATACAGAGAGAAAGCAGGGTGGAGATTATCAGGGGTTAGGGTAACGTGAGAATGAGGAGTATTATTTAATAGTTATAGAGCTTCTGTTCAGGGTGATGAAAAAGCTCTGGAAACATAATGGCAATAGTTGTAGGGCATTGTAGATATATCTAATGCCACAAAACTGTTGCTTTAAAGTGGTAAATTGTATGTTATATATATTTCCACATAATAAAAATTCGAGGAAAAAATCAGCGCTATTATAAGGTGAAGAAATTAATATTAATATACAGGAGGGTACTTCTTGATACTTCTTGGAGGACAATTTGTCACTATCAAAATATGAAATGTTTATGGATGGACACAATGTATTTTTCTTTTTTGATAGATTATTAGGACCAGAAACATACCAAGTTACTTACAATCTGGAAAAGCACAGCCTTGAGTGTAAAGTTCAATGATTCACCACAACCTCTTTCTGCCTAATGGTTGGGGTGAAGGGTGTCAAGGAAAGGGGAATCATATTAAATGAAAATCACTTTCTTCTAATGACTCAAAATGGTTACCGTGTGGCAAGTATGCATTTTATCTCTTACCTCATTGCCTTCCTGGAATAAGACCATATTCTACCACCTCCTCCTGGGGCAAAATACAAGGCCAGCCAGAATAACAGTTGCAATGCAAATGAAAGCCAAGAATTGGGGAGTTTGTAACTGTTGTTTTATTTTGGTTTTCTCTTCTGTTTTTTAGCATAAAATACTTGGCAATAGGAAAAGTCATCTTGTATTTATTTGGCCCAGGATAGTCAGTTTTCATTTATCCTTCTCCTGTATTCTAATAAATTGGAAACCATCAGTGACAACGTACAAGGAGAAAGAAAAAACCACAATTTGAAACACAGTCAAGAACAGAACCCGAGAGCTAAACTGTGGGTCAGAGACTGAAGGAGCAGAGAGATTTAAGACACTGAATGTCTTCTGGGAAAGAAAAGAGGGAGCAACAGGAAGCCCAGGATAAAGGGAAGATAGTTGAGCAGCCCGAGTCAAGAAAAACCTTCAGGGCCCATCTAGGGAAGAACAGACCAAGATTTGTATATTTGACTACTTACGTCAGTTAATTTTTCCCTGAGTACAAACCATCTCAAAACAACTTACTGTATAGCACTGGGAACTCTGCTCAATGTTACATGGCAGCCTGAACAGGAGGGGAGTTTGGGGGAGAATGGATACAGGTATGTGTATGGCTGAGTCCCTTTGCTATCTATCTGAAACTATCACAACTATTATTAATCATCTATACTCTAATATAAATAAAAAGTTAAAAAATAAAAGCACACACAGTGACTTTAAACAACATTCATTTAGTTGACATATCCGTGGATTAGCCATTTGGATTGGGTTTAGCTGGATGGTTTCTCTGGTCTCATCTGCATTAATCATGCATACATGTTCAGCTGCAAGGTCATCTCCAGGGCTAATGAGTGGGTAAGACTCTGACAGCTCCAGCTGAGATGTCTTCTGGTCTATGTTGTCCCTCATCTTCCAGAAGGCTCGCTCAAGATCACTCACAGAAGAGCTGGACAACTTCCCAAGAGAGCAAGCACAAGAATTCAAGTCCTTCCACTGTGTTTTATTAGTGAAGCAAGCTCCAAGTTCAGCCCAGATTCAAACAGCAGGGAAACAGACTTCACCTCTTACCGAGAGAAGTGCAAAGTCACAGTGCAAAGGGGCATTGATACAGGACAGGAAATACCTGTAGCCATCTTTGGAATCAATATAAGACTTCATGTCCTCAAACAATCAAGAAGCAGAATCTGAATTTATACCCTGTGTATAAGACTGTCCCAGGAACTATGATTTTTAAAAAAGTAAAAATAGTTTTTTATTGCTTTTTGGTGAGTGCCTGTTCTCTGTGCAGATTTTTCTCTGCATACCTATGGAGAAAAACAGTGGTCTGGGATTTATGGAAGGTGCATATGTTCCTCTGAATGTATTCCAAACAGCTATGATTTTGCAGCTACAGCTACAGAATGAATGCTCAGTTGTTGCCTTTTAGTGGTTTTGAGTCTTTGGGGAACCCCAGATGGAAAATGTGCCTGGGAAACAGAAATGAAATAGGGATCCATTCTCTTTCAATCAGATGATGATTCAAGTTTAAGGATTAGCAGAATTTGCCAGACCATTAAAATCAGGAAAGGTAGTCCCAATAAAGAGGAGAATGTAGTAAGAGATAACCAAGTACATCGTACTCAGCAAAGGGTGAGTGATTCAGTGCAGAAGGCTCAGCTATAAGAACCCAAGAGGCAGTAAAGACTGGCTATAGACTTTTACCAAGGACTCTCCCACCAGATGCAAAAGTGTCTGCACAGGCTCCCATACCTAACTCTGACCACTTGTTTTATTAATGGCATAGTTCATGTCTGAGACTATATTGTTGTAGTTCAGCTACTAAGTCATGTTCAACTCTTTGCTATGCCATAGACTGCAGCATGCCAGGCTCCCCTGTCCTTCACCATATCCAGGAGTTTGCTCACACTCATGTCCATTGAGTCAATGATGTTATCCAACCATCTCATCCTCTGTTGCCTGCTTCTCCTCCTGCCTTCAATCTTTCCCAGCACCAGGGTCTTTTCAAATGAGTCAGTTCAATTGAAAAACCCACAATTCAAGCAGAACACCTTCAGGTTTCTATGAAGGCAGGTACCCCGCTGCCACATTGTTCTGTCTACAATTTTATCCCTCACTTTCTCCTGCAGAGTGGGGATACTGTTGGCTTCACATGTGTCTATGTGTCTCCCAATATTACACATCCCAAAGTTAAATGATCCACTTGGAGTTGGAATGATACTCTTTTATAGCATTTCCCACACTGTCGCTTCATGCCAGAAAAGTTACTTTTCTCCAGAGATTTGTTTTTGGTATAATATTGCATCCTGGCACAGACTTGATTCTTATTGACAAGCTTCCTTGTTTACTGTTGTTCATCCTTAAGATGCTGCCTCATTAAAGACGGAAAGGTTAACAACTGAACCCTGTTTGCCTCGAGTAAATCAGACTCAATTTTCTGGAGCTCACTGCAAACAATCTGCTCCAAAAGAGCTAATTAGGGCTGAGAATACAAAATGGGAGTCCGGATGGCACCATTTGTATCATCTCAATTGCAGGCTTCTTTTTCTCCTTCACATCAAAAGAGTCATTCTGTGAAAGTCAATCTCTTTTTTTTTTTTTTTTTTTGCTTGAAAGGAAAAAGTGCGCTGAAGATGGGGATCCATACACTGTGGCATTCTGATGTCAGTGATGGCTGCAGAGGCAGAATAAGGGCCATAGAATGTATGAAAACACTTCTCAGCTTCCTCGAGCTGAGCTCATGGTTGCTGACAGGCTCCTAAAGGTGCTGGGATGGCCATCCATTTGCTTAGGAACCACAGAGTGGGATTTCTGGATGCAGCCTTGGTAGAAACTTGCTTTCTCTCTCTCTCTCTTTTTCTCTTTCTCTCTCTCTCTCTCTCTGTCTCTCTCTCTGTCTCTGTGTGTGTGTGTGTGTGTGTGTGTGTGTGTGTGTGTGTGTGAAGGAAAGGAGAGACCTGTAGATAGATAGAATTAGCTCTTTTCTCATGTGTCAGTTTGATTTTGTGGTATAACACACCAGCCCAAACAAACTGGTTTGACTCAACAACACTTTATTAACGCTTTGATGTCTATAAGGTGATGGGGTAATTCTGCTGATCCGAGCCTGGCTCAGCTAACCAAGGCTGGGCCCACTCATGAGTTTGCAGTCACCACTAGGTCCAGTGGAGATAGGGCTCAGCTTGGATGGCTCATCTCTAGTCCATATGGTACTTCATCCTCCTACAGGCTAGCTTGGGCTAATTAGGATGGCAGCTTGGCAGGTTTCTCCAGGAGTGAACCAAAGCATGCAAGGCTTCTTGGCCCAGATTTGGAACTGGCAAGGCATTCCACCCACCACATTCCATGGGCCAATGCAAGTCCCAGGGCCAGGCTGGATTTAAACAGTGGGAAAAATGACTTCAGCTCTTGAGGAGTTACAAAGTCACTGAAGAAAAGGGCATAGAGATAAAGAAAGATGGAGAATTTACCAAAGTCATAAGGGATTACTAACTCTGTTATGAGCAAAATCTCAAAATGAAACAAATTATATGTTCTTTAGTTATTTTGATAAACAAACAAAAAATAAATGTGTTCTTTAGTTATTATATCAACAAATAGGGTGGGTTAGGGTTGTGTTGGAATATGAAGCAGGGTAGGTTGATATACTACTCACTTTTCCAACTTAATCTTGCTCGCTGGTTTGGGAAGCCCTTTGATAAGATTTTTAACATACCATATTGTGATAGGTAACTTTAGTAGGTGTGAATAAAGGGTTTCTCTGCCTAACAGCACTTAATAAACCTTTTGTATTCCATCAGACACAAAACAACTCAAAGAAGCAGGTTGTGACAGTTTTGTGAGACAGGGCATCTGAGTGAGCAATCGCTCAGACAGCATTGGCCCTTTGCCTCTATCTCACTGTATTAGAGAAAGAAGTGGTAAGGTCCTGAGGGTTTCAGCTTTAGGGACTCCAAACGAATGTATAAGAATAGTTAAAAGCTTTCTCATTATTAATGTATAGGAATGCAAGGGATTTCTGTGTGTTGATTTTATATCCCGCAACTTTACTATATTCATTGATGAGCTCTAGTAATTTTCTGGTGGAGTCTTTAGGGTTTTCTATGTAGAGGATCACGTCATCTGCAAACAGTGAGAGTTTTACTTCTTCTTTTCCAATCTGGATTCCTTTTATTTCTTTTTCTGCTCTGATTGCTGTGGCCAAAACTTCCAGAACTATGTTGAATAGTAGTGGTGAAGGTGGGCACCCTTGTTTTGTTCCTGACTTCAGGGAAAATGCTTTCAGTTTTTCACCATTGAGGATAATGTTTGCTGTGGGTTTGTCATATATAGCTTTTATTATGTTGAGGTATGTTCCTTCTATTCCTGCTTTCTGGAGAGTTTTTATCATAAATGGATGTTGAATTTTGTTAAAGGCTTTCTCTGCATCTATTGAGATAATCATATGGCTTTTACTTTTCAATTTGTTAATGTGGTGAATTACCTTGATTGATTTGCGGATATTGAAGAATCCTTGCATCCCTGGGATAAAGCCCACTTGGTCATGGTGTATGATCTTTTTAATGTGTTGTTGGATTCTGATTGCTAGAATTTTGTTGAGGATTTTTGCATCTATGTTCATCAGTGATATTGGCCTGTAGTTTTCTTTCTTTCTTTCTTTTCTTTTTTTTTTTTGTGGCATCTTTGTCAGGTTTTGGTATTAGGGTGATGGTGGGCTCATAGAATGAGTTTGGAAGTTTACCTTCCTCTGCAATTTTCTGGAAGAGTTTGAGTAGGATAGGTGTTAGCTCTTCCCTAAATTTTGGTAGAATTCAGCTGTGAAGCCGTCTGGACCTGGGCTTTTGTTTGCTGGAAGATTTCTGATTACAGTTTCAATTTCTGTGCTTCTGATGGCTCTGTTAAGGTTTTCTATTTCTTCCTGGTTCAGTTTTGGAAAGTTGTACTTTTCTAACAGGATTAGGAACACATGTACACCCATGGCGGAGTCATGTTGATATATGGCAAAACCAATACAGTATTGTAAAGTAAAATAGAGTAAAAAAAAAAAAAAAAGAATAGCTAAAAGCTGATACTATTGATTAATTTAGACAAACTTTAGGAAATTCAAAATTAAATCTTTAGAAGATTGAAAGGATTATGGCTAGTTTCACTTAAATAAGGAAGGAAATCTTCATAGTAAGCCTTGTAAAAAAAAGCATCATGGCACGACGGGAAAAAGATAAGACACCAGTTTAGAGTCTAATCTAAATTGAGTTTGATTGGTTTTAATTCTAGGAATGACACTACACTTAGATAGAAGGCAGGGAAATAATAAGAGCCAAATAGAAAAAGAAAACTTATTCGAAAATATCCCTGAACCTAGAGTGAGTTTACCATCCCTCCCTTGACTCTGGTATTCCTAGGTCTGCGTTCAAAGCAGCCCCAAATGCAGAAATACTCATCAACATGAACAGAAAAGCTCCAGGAGAAGCCTTCTAGTTTTGTTCTCAACTGTCATCCACATGTTAAATTACTCCAGAAGAGTTCTATTACATATATTTAGAAATGTATCTTTTTTTAATTTCTCTTCTTTTATTGCTGATGTTCCTAGTTTCTTACTCTCTGATGTCATTTATCTGCTGTCTAAAGAAATTCCTTTAGTCATCTTTTTTAGAGTACATCTATGGCAAGGACTTCTTTTAGCTTTCCTTCATCTAAGATGTATTTATTTCAGCTTTATTCCTGAAGGATACTTTTTCTGCATGTAAAATTAGAGGTGAACCATTCTTTTTTTTTATTTCAGCATCTTAAAAATGTTATTTAACTTTGTTCCAGACTCCATCCCTTTTTATGAGAACTCTGTACTCATTTGAATCATTATTCATTTATAACTGAGGCATGTTCTTTCTAGCTTATTTCTAGAATTTTTCTTTGCCTCTGATCTTTGACCATTTTTTAAATAATATATCTTGGTATTGATTTCTTTGCATTTTTCCTGTTTAAAGTTTGCTGAGCATCTTGAACCTACAGGCTTATATCTCTCAAAAATGTGGGCTATTTTAGCCATTATTTCTTCAAATAGT
The DNA here is from genome assembly GCF_001704415.2 of Capra hircus. NCBI lineage: Eukaryota > Metazoa > Chordata > Mammalia > Artiodactyla > Bovidae > Capra > Capra hircus. The sequence continues at coordinate 8,690,979 of NC_030829.1, read as the reverse complement.
TTTTTTCCCCTTGTTCTTTTTTTTTAAATCATCAAAGATTATAATTGTACAAGATTGAGAAGTATAGAACAAAATAAAAGTACTGGAGGACAATTGCTCTACAATATTGTGTTGGCCTCATCAACACGAATCAGCCACAGATATACATATGTCCCCTCCTTCCTGAACCGCCCTCCTTCCCCATGCTACCCCTCTAGGTTATCACAGAACAGTGGGTTAAGCTCCCTGTTTTGCACAGCAAATTATCACTTGCTATCTGCTTTACATATTGGTAAGGTACACGTTTCCATGCTAGTCTCTCAATTTGTCCCACTCTCTACATCCCCCACTGTGTCCACAAGTCTCTTCTCTGTCTGCATCTCCACTGCTGCTCTGCAAATAGGTTCATCAGCACCTTCTTTCTAGATTCTATACACATGGGTTAATATACAATATTTCTCTTTCTGACTTAATTCACTCTGTATAACAGGCTCTAGGTTCATCCACCTCATTAGCACTGATTTAAATGCATTCTTTCTTATAGCTGAGTAATACTGATGCCTTTGATCTGTGGTGCTAGAGAAGGCCCTTGAGAGTCCCTTGGACTGCAAGATCAAACCAGTCAATCCTAAAGGAAATCAACCCTGCATATTCATTGGAAGGATTGATGCTGAATCTCCAGTACTTTGGCCACCTGATGTGAAGAGCCAACTCATTAGAAAAGACCCTGATGCTGGGAAAGATTGAGGGCAAGAGGAGAAAGGGATGACAGAGGACAAGATGGTTGGATGGCATCACCGACTCAATGGACATGGGTTTAAACAAGCTCTGGGAGATGCTGAAGGACAGGGAAGCCTGGTGTGCTGCAGCCCATGGGTCACAAAAGAGTCAGACATGACTGAGCGAATGAACAACAACAACAATATTCCATTGTATCTATGTACCACAATTTCTGTATTCGTTTATCTATCAATGGACATCTAGGTTACCATGTTCTAGCTATTGTAAAGAGTGCTGCAACGAATATTGGTGTACATGTGTCTCTTTCAATTATGGTTTTCTCAGGGTATATGCCCAATAGTGGGACTGTTGGGTCATTTGGTAGTTATTCCTAGAACTACTTTAGTTATTATTTATTCAAATAGTTTTTTAATGCTCAGTCCATCTTCTTTTCCCTTTTTTGGAACACAAATGCCATTTCATGACTTAAGTTGATTATCACCTTTTGTATTTTAATATAGTGCTACTAGATTATGTCTTATCTGTCACCACAAACTTTGAGCTTTACTTCTCACTTTTCTCCATAAATATAGACCAATTTGCAACCAAGTTGACCTTTTTAGTCTTTTTTTCTTTGACCACACTGAATAGCATGCAGGCCCCAACCAGGGATCAAACCCGTGTCTCCTGCAGTGGAAGCACAGAGGCTTAACCACTGGATCACCAGGAAAGTCCTCAAACTGACTCTTTTAGGTTAGATAAAAACTAAATTCAAAGATTAGGGTTAAAAAAGTGGAAGCATGTGGAAGATATTAAAAACTGAGTATTTTTTAAAATATAAATTTATTTTAATTGGAGGCTAATTACTTTACAATATTGTATTGGTTTTGCCATATATCCACAGGTGTTAAAAAAAAAAGTAACCCCATTTAGATTAGTGCCTGGCACAGAATGATGTCTCCTTGAGCCAGAGAACATGAGGGTCTTTTCTGTACATTCCCACTATAACTCTCCAACCCAGAAAGGTAGACATCAGCCTCAACCATATTATGAACAACAATATCATTTATACTGGTATTTTTATTAACAGACTATTAGCATTGAAAAATGAGTAGCCAATAAGAACTGAGAATAAATTAGCATGCATTCATATAATGAAATACTGCAAAATCACAGAAAAATATTCTACTCTTTGAGACTATTTAAAGATATGAGAATATGCTACAATGTATGTTGTTAAGCAACTAAGGAAGACATGAAATTTTTATATCAGATAATTACAATTTTTGTAAAATTTTGTAGTGAATTTCTGAAAGCGAATAGCCCTAGTTGGCTACAGGATAATGAATTTTCTTTTTTTTTTTAATTTACCTTTCAGTTTTTCAAATGTTCCATTTTGAACATATATTACTTTCTAATCAAGAAAATGAACAAAAAATAAATAACATTCAGTACATTAGTGTCTCATGTGATTATGGTATTCTGATGTTCTGTGCTGCTGGTGTCCTGTGGGTAAATACATAACCCATTTTATATGGACAGCTTTGATCTGCTCTTAAGGGTCCCTAAGTGCTGAGGATTCTCACATATAGAAAAGTTTAAAGATTTTATTTCAGAAAAGCCTTTTTGTCATCTGTCTAGTGGGGCACTTAGATTGATTCTTGGCCTGGAGTCCAAGAGGGCACAAGCAGACCACCTCCTCTGAGATCTCCCAAGTTTATACTCCAAAGCAGTTGGTAACAATAGCTGGCCCAAGGTCTGGAGACAAGTATTTCGCAGCCCCAGGATAATATTAATAGTGCAGATGCCACACCTGCTCTGATTTCTTGAAGTTCTTTATGAACTAGGAGATTGGACATTTGTTGTGATGTGAGTTGTGAACATACTTTCCAGTGACATTTATCTGTTGACACTGTTTAGTATGTTTTCTGTCCACAGTCAATGTAATCAACTATTTCTGAGCTGATTTCTGCTATATGAGTGACGGTTTAAGAAGACTCCTACATTCTGAAAAGAATTTGTCTGCGTTTACATCTGGTAACATTAAGCTTTCATTTTTGTGTTTAAATTGTTGAACTTTCTATTGCAGAAAAAGATACATATGTGAATGTATATAAACTGTCACTATAAAGCTGACTGAATTTTAAAAATGGAACATACCTATGTGATCAGCACTCAGATGAAGAATCAGCATGTTAACAGGATGCCTGAAGCCCCCAAGACGTCTCTTAGTCACAAGCACCCACCTCTCAAGGTTAAACACCATCTTGACTTTAGAGAAAACAATCTTGAGATTCCTCACAGAATTCCCCTCACTTCACACTCTGAGTGCCCAGAAAATTAGTCAGCCCTGGATAATAGTTTATTGAGCAGAACCACTTACAATAATCAGAATAATTATCCATATTGCCAATAGAAATGGCTTTGTACACACAGAGGAGAGGGTATGGCAGGCATTTATGGATGAATCAAACATTGATATAAAACACCTGGGACACTGTGAAGATTAAAAACTACATAAACTTAAAGATTAAAATAAAATCCTGAAGAAGCTGCCTTTCCCATCCCCACAAAATAGTGTTTATTTTTATTGAGTGTGCCATTCCTTTAATGAATGACAAGATTTTTACTACCTTCATTGTTGTTTAAAATGAACCAAAATTATTAATAATGTATCTTTTCTTCCTTTAATGTCCATCTAGCTTGCACAGCAAACTCCAGAATTTAGGGAGGCTTACTGATAATACCTTGAAGAAAAGCATGGTTTATATGCTCAAAGAAAGGCAAGAAAACCAATTTTGATGAGGCTGGAAGTTAGTCATTGTTTGCTGGGTAAAGTCAGAGGAATCAAACATTTAGGGGTTCACAGATAAATAAAAGGAATTGGAAAGGAGTATAAGATAAGGTCAGAGAAGTGGGCTGGTGAGTAACTCCTGAGAAAGAGGCATGTTTTTATCATAAAAGGGGCAAAATAAAATGTGGGAGACAAAAAGAATATGGTTAAATTGTGTTTCACAATTATTGAAATATTGAACAGATGACTTCTCTGAGTGGATCAAAAATGTTAAAGCTTATAGCCTGTAGATGGAGATAATAAGGAATTTTGTAGCTCAAAACTAGAGGAACAGAAGTTTTGAGCAAATTTCAACAAGAAAAATCTACCTTCTTCATTGCTTTGACAGTTCTATTCCAAGGTTACCTGTAACCTTCCAATTACTCAATTTGATTCTTTTCAATTCTCATTTTACTTGACCTCTCTCTAGTTCTTGATGCTATTGATCGCTGTCTATTTCTTGGAATTTGTCCATCCTTTCAGTTCAGTTCAGTTCAGTTCAGTCACTTAGTCATGTGCGACTCTTTGTGACCCCATGAGCTGCAGCACACCAGGCCTCCCTGTCCATCACCAACTCCCGGAGCCTACCCAAACTCCTGTCCATTGAGTCAGTGATGCCATCCAACCATCTCATCCTCTGTCATCCCCTTCTCCTCCTGCCTTCAGTCTTTCCCAATCCATCATTTGGCTTTTGTGAAATCTCTTTCTCCTTTTCTTATCACTTCTGCTCAATCCCTGTTAGCAAGAACTTGTGTCCAAAAATTAAGCGACCCACAGAAAAGAAGTGAGGACAGGGGAGGGTCGAGTAAGGAGGAAAAGATAATAAAAGGCAATGTGACTTAGTTTGCTGCTATGGGATGCTAGAGGGCTTCCCTGGTGGTTCTTTGGGAAAGGATCCACCTGCCAATGCAGGAGACGCAAGTATGATCCCTGGTCTGGGAAGATCCCCTGGAGAAGAAAATGGCTACCCACTCCAGTATTCTTGCCTGGGAAACCCCATGGACAGAAGTGTGGAGGGCTACAGTCCATGGGATCACAAAGAGTCAGACATGACTGAGCACAAGCATGTGTACACACACACACACACAGGATGCTAAGCTCAAATCCATTTGTTAGGGCCACATTTGATACTATCTTAATTGGATTTCTCCCAGAAGCAGGGTCAGACATAAGGATTTGTGAGCAGATAATTTAACTTGGAGTTTTCCCAGGAGATAGGAGCAAAGGACTCAAGAGACAGAGGGAAAAAGAAAAACCTCCATATGAAGGTCACCACAGAAGGTACCTGGGGCTTGATTCTTTCTGGAACCCTCTAAAGAATACATAGGACACTTCTCAGAATTGTCCACCTGAGGACTGTCCAGAAGGACTTAGCCATCAGCTCCTATACCATTACCTATGTATTAAAAGTTACCCTGGGGTCATCAACTCCTTGCATTTCCAAACTGCGCACAGATAAAAATTTGACAGACGCCTGCCAGTGTCTGAAGTGTTAGACAAACCTGGAATATGAAGTGGAATATGAGGTGGAATATGGAATATGAGGTGGCCTAGCCTGAAGGTGGAATGCTGTCCACACGAGGTACATCAGAGACCACAGGAACTGTCTGCTGGAGGACACCTAAAATCAAGTTGTGTCTGGTACACAACTTTTCCATAAGATGGTATGAAAAAAACCCAAATGAACTTTTTGTCTCTCTCTCCCTCTCTCTCTACATACATATATAAGTATTCTAAAAGAAGGAAGTCAAGAGATACCTGGAGTAATAGGCAAGTTGGCCTTGGAGAACAAAATGAAGCAGGGCAAAGACTAACTGAATTCTGCCAAGAGAATGCATTGGTCATATTAAATACCTTTTTTCAATAGCACAAGAGATGACTTTACACATGGGTGTCACCAAATGGCCAATACCAAAATCAAATTGATTATGTTCTCTGTAGCCAAAGATGCAGAAGCTGTATACAGTCAGCAAAAACAAGACTTGGAGCTGACTCTGGCTCAGATCACCAGCTTCTCATAGCAAACTTCACGTTTAAACTAAAGAAAGATGGGAAAACCACTAGGCCAGCCAGGTATGACTGAAATCAAATCCCCTGTGAATATGAAGTGAGAGGTAACAAACAGATTTAAGGGATTAGAACTTGTAAACATTGTGCCTGAAGAACTATGGATGGAGGTGCGTAATACTGTACAGGAGACAGTAAAAAAAAAAAAAAAAATCCCAAAGAAAAAGAAAAGCAAAAAGGCAAAATGGTTATCTGAGGAGGCCTTACAAATAGCTAAAGAAAGAAGAGAAGCAAAAAGCATGGGAGAAAAGGAACGGTATAGCCAAATGAATGCAGATTTCCCAAGAACAGCACAGAGAGACAAGAAGGCCTTCCTTCTTCAATGAACAAGAAGGCCTTCCTTCTTCCTCCTTCAGTGTAAAACTAGAAGAAAAGAATAGAAGGGGAAAGAGTAAAGGTCTCTTCAGGAAAACTGGAAATATAAAGGGAACATTTTGCCCAAAGATGGGCACAATAAAGGATATAAAAGGTAGAGACTTAGTAGTTGCTGATGAGATCAAGTAGGGATGAAAAGAATACACAGAAGAACTATATAAAAAATATCCAAATGAACTGGATGACTGCAATGGTGTGGTCAGCCACCCAGAGCCAGACATTCTGGAGTACGAAATCAAATAGGTCTTAGGAAGCACTGCTGTAAATAAAGTTAGTGGATGCGATGGAATTCCAAGAGAACTATTCAAAACCTTGGAGGACGATGCCATCAATGTGTTACATTCAATATGTCAGCAAATCTGGACACCCAGCAGTTGCCACAGGACTGGAAACGGTCAATCCTCATCCCAATTCCCAAGAAGGGTAGTGCTAAAGAATGCGCTAACCATTGGACAACTGCACTCATCTCCCACGTTAGTAATATCATGCCTAAAATCTTGCATGCTGGGCTTTAGCATTCTGTGAACCAAGAACTTCCAGATGTCCAAGCTGGATTTAGAAAAGGAAGAAGAACCAGAGATCAAATTGCCAACATTTGCTGGATCATAGACAAAGCTAGGGAATTCCAATTTATCTACCTCTGTTTCATCAACTATGCCAAAGCCTTTGACTGTGTGGATCATAATAAACTGTGGAAAGCTCTTAAAGAGATCGGAATACCAGACCATCTTACCTGTCTCCTGAGACATCTGTATGTGGGTCAAGAAGCAACAGTTAGAACTCTGTATGGAAAAACTAATTGGTTCAAAAGGTGTACGACAGGGCTATCTGCTGCCACCCTCTTTGTTTAACCTACACGCTGAGCACATCATGAGAAATGCTAGGGTGGATAAGTTACAAGCTGGAATCAAGATAGGCAGGAGAAACATCAACAACCTTAGATATATGGATGATACCACTCTAAGAGCAGAAAGAGAAGAGGAACTGAAGAGACTCTTGATGCGGGTGAAGGAGAAGAGTAAAAGAGCCAGCTTAAAACTAAATACTAAAAAAACTTAGATCATGGCATCTGGCTCCATTACTTCATGGTGAATAGAAGGGGAAAAGATGGAAGCAGTGACAGATTTCCTCTTCTTGGGCTCTAAAGTCACTGCGGACGGTGACTGCAGCCATGAAATCAGATGTTGCTTCTTGGCAGGAAGTAAGTAAGTAAGTAAGTGTAGTCGCTCAGTCGTGTCCGACTCTTTGCGACCCCAGGGACTCTAGCCCACCAGGATCCTCTGTCCATAGGATTCTCCAGGCAAGAATACTGGAGTGGGTTGTCATTTCCTTCTCCAGGGGATCTTCCTGACCCAGGGATTGAACCTGGGTGATGACAAAACCTAGACAGTGTGTTGAAAAGCAGAGACATTACTCTGCTGACAAAGGTCCAGGTAGTTAAGGCTATGGTCTTCCCAGTGGTCACATATGGTTGTGAGAGCTGGACAGTAAAGAAGCCTGAGAGCCAAAGAATTGATGCCTTCAACAATGGTGCTGGAGAAGACTCCTGAGAGTCCCTTGGACAGTAAGATCAAACCAGTTGATCTTAAGGTAAATCAACCCTGAATATTGGTTGGAAGGATTGATGCTGAAACTACAATATTTTGGTCATCTGATGTGAAAAGCTGAATCATTGGGAAAGTCCCTGATGTTGGGAAAGATTGAGGGCAGAAGGAGAAGAGGGCATCAGAGGATGAGATAGTGGGATGGTATCACTGTAGTAATTGACATGAACTTGGGCAAACTTTGGGAGGAACAGAGAGGCCTGGCGTGCCACAGTCTATGGGGTTGCTAAGAGTCAGAAACGACTAGGCAACTGAACAACAATAAATACACATATATATTTTTTTCCCTTTCATTCACCAATCAAAGCATATGTGCTGATTTTTCTATCTATGGTTCTGACCAATGTCCATCTTGGAGTAATTATTTCATTAAGCACATTTATGCTTCTGTAATGAGGATATATATTAATGATACTATAATGCAACTGTTTTGCTGAAATATCTCTCCAAATTCTGTTGATCTTCTGCAAACTGATGAACTAGTTCCTTTTATATAGGAAAAAGAAAATACCTCTATCGCAATTATTATGAAGAGTTGACAACCATAAAAACATACTCATAAACTCATAATCTTCTTGCCGTTGAAGGATGGATGCTAAAGTGGTCTAGACAGCATGTTAGCAGTTGGAAAAATGGAATCTGAAACTCCATATTTGTTTTAATTCTTGAGAATTGGTCACTGGGGTAATAACTGGCCGAGGTTTCCTGCTTCTTGCTTGCTGATACGCCAGGTTTTGAACCTCTCCTCCTTTTCTCTTTCCCACACATCTTCCTTTCTCCAGAGAAGACTGTCTCCAACATACTAACATATTTTCCTGTTTGTTTGTTTTTTTTAATGCTGGATTTTCTCTCACTGTCCTGTTTTCTAATATGGAGGGTAACATGAAGAATGCTATCTGGATTCTGATCTAAATGATGTCTCTTAAATATATGTACAAGACACTAATTAGGTTCCCCCAATGACCTATCAAGTTACAGTTAAGCACATACTGTACTAAATATGTCAATACAACATACTCAGGAAAGTCCAAATGAATGTAAGGGTAAGGAATACAAACCTCATATAATACTTTCAGTTCAGTTCAGTCGCTCAGTCGTGTCTGACTCTTTGCAACCCCATGAACTGCAGCACGCCAGGCCTCCCTGTCCATCACCAACTCCCAGAGTTCACTTAAACTCATGTCCGTCGAGTCGGTGATGCCATCCAGCCATCTCATCCTCTGTTGTCCCCTTCTCCTCCTGCCCCCAATCCCTCCCAGCATCAGGGTCTTTTCCATATAATACTTTAGCAAAGGCTTAAAATACAACAACCAAGATGCACAGGGTGAGAAAGAGCATTTTGTTTGGGTGCAGAGAAAGAGGAAGGAAAGAGATCAATAAAAATCTCATCTGGAAGGGCTGCCTAGCATAAAGGATCAGTAGTGATTTGTGGAGATTTGAAAGGATCCACAATAAATAATAACCTAAGACAATGTCAGCCTGCTGTGCCTTAAGTAAAAGGAATCACGATATACTTTTATTTGTGAGCAACTGTGCATCTTCTTTGCCTACCAGGAGCCTTTCTCTATATGTCACTTTGAGATCATCTTCTCTCAGGATTGACACCTTCCAGAATAGCTCCTAGATGTGCTGATTATTCTCTGGGTTTATCCACAAAGACTTGTTTCATGTCCTCTCTTTTATTGTGAAAATAAAGAATGCCTCCTTTACCTCTTCCTCAGACTTCTCCACGTGGTCTCTGAAGATTAGCTTGTCTTTGAGTCTGGGTTGCTCTGGGTGAGATGCCTCCCGAGGGGACTAGATCTGGCCCAGAGGAAAGACAAACAGACCACATCCAGGAGTAACGTGCTGTTCACAACTATGGCATCAGAAAAGCCATGAACGTCAAGGCTGAAGAAGGTAGATGCTGGCAGTAGCTGCAAGGAGTTGGTGTTTGTCAGGGCTCCTGAGAAAGCAGAGCCTGATGTAAAAACGTGAGTTCACAAGATTTGCTGAGGGAAATGTCCTTCAGGACAACCCTTTGAGAGTGATGGGGAAAGGAACTGCATGGAGAAAGAACCAAACAAGCTTGTGATCTGAGATAAAGTCATAAAGTGTAAATCATAAGACTGCGGGCTTGGGTTATGAACTTCCATATCACTCATGCATGCCCACTGGTTGTCCCTATGTTTGGAGGCAGGACATCACCTCCAGCAGTAAGCCAGTTTTCCATTGGTCGAGGTCAGTTTGACCACAGAGGGGAGGCAGCTGGAGGTCATCAGCAGCCTATATTCACATGGCTGGAGGATGGGAGCAGCTGCTGGCCTTGGGGATCAGGCACTTTCCCACATGCAGTTTCATATAAGAAGTTGACATCCTCTCTGTTGAGGGCCTTGAAAGTCCCTGACTACACCCTCATTACTGCAATGAAGCAATCTATGGGATGGTGTTGAGGTCAGTACTAGGACTCAAGAGCTTTCCCTCTTTTCCTCCATCCATCCCCAAAAGGATATTTACAGAGATTTTTCAAGCTGCCCCTAACAGTGTGCTGTCTAGAGCAGAACTCTCTATTCTGTTCCATGTGAGTAGTTAGACTAGAGCCCAGATCAATCATTATTCCTAAAGAATTCAAATAGTACCTGAGACAGGGTAGGAAAAGTTTTGCTAGTTAAGAGGAGAAAGTGATTCATAGATCAGGTTGCCTAGGATTTGGAGTAGGAAATGGCAACCCACTCCAATATTCTTGCCTGGAAAATTCCATGGACAGAGGAGCCTGGCAGGCTACAGTCCCTGCGGTCACAAAGAGTCAGACACGACTGAGTGACTGAGCATACATCCAAGCATCAGGAAGAGGCAGAAGGGTGCCTTGTGGGGTCATACCCTAATCACAAGGCGGGTGATAACCCGAGGCCAATGAAAGAGAAGGACAAGGGTCTAAAACACTCGACTTTGTTGTTGTTCAGTCACTAAGTTATGTCCAAATCTTTGCAACCTCATGGACTGTAGCCCGCCAGGTTCCTCTGTCCATGGGATTTTTCCAGTCAAGAATATTGGAGTGGGTTGCCACTTCCTCCTCCAGGGATCTTCCCGATTCATGTATTGAACCCATGGCCCCTGCACTAGCAGACAGATTCTTTACCACTGAGCCACCAGGGAAGCCCCAAAATACTCAGCTAGGGGGGACTATCCCTGGAGAAGGAAATCTCAAGTCTAGTTCAAGTTCATGACAGCAGAGATCCTGCCAAACGTCTGGGCTGAAGAAGAGCCAACACACTGAAGACATCACCTGTAGCACCAGCCTGAGCTTATCCCATCTCCTGCTGGGGCTGTTCACAATAGGGGAGGGGCACAGGAAATAAGCCCTGCACTGACCAGTGCAAGAAAGGGCTGAGCACCTCTCTTTGTAGTCCCTGCTTTGGGGGAGAAAGGAATAGGAAGGGGGAGGGTTAGAATGACAGTACTAGCCTATTTTGATACCTCAAGCAACCTGCTTTCTCCATCAACTTTTCCATTCCAAATTATTCAAATTAATTTGAATGATCATCTTGAAATCCCTGGTTACCATTAGGAAAGCCAAAAATTATTCCATGACAACAGGACTTGATATTTGGTGGAAATGTTTAATCAATATCAATGTCTTTTAATGAGAAAAAGCCTTGAAACCCAGCAAAGTCATAATGCACATATTAGCTTTGGGTCTGAACATGATGATAGTTTCAGGAAAAAAAAAAAAAAAAAACCTCCAGAAATACAACTAATGGGTTCCATCGGAGCTAGAAAGCTATTGCCAGCAGCTCCAAATACCAAGCTACTCCCACTACCCCTTGAATGTTCTCTGATTATGACATGTTTGTGGGCTTAGGGTGGAGCTCTATTATTTAAGCATAATTGATCTCTTGATACAAAAGCTGTCCTCCTTCTTCCTAACTAGTGCTTATGGCCCAGAAGGGAAGGCTCTGGGTCATTTGGGGGTCTGATCCTTCTCTGATGAAGATGTGTCTGTTTGTTTGTTTGTCTGTTTGTTTTTCCTAATAATCACATTTGTGAATCTTACCTACATCTTTGGGGACATAGAATGGCTGGAGGTCCCCATCACTTTAGAAGTAATGCACAGGTCACCTTGTGGTAACTAACATCTCATGCATTAGGGGCTTGCCCCCCTTTTTTTTTTTTTTAGAAAAAATTCTATTTTTTAAGCTTTTAAATATTTCAAAAAATTCTACAGCATAGTTTATTACTATTGTGCAGCACTGTGAATTTTACTAAATGTTTAGAGCCATGAGTCCACATCCCAATCAGCATACAGAAACACCTAAAAGTGGTGCCACTGAATCATATGGTAAAAGATGTGTTTTACTTTATAAAAAGCTTTCCAACAGTTTTCCCCTGTGCTGTTCTCATTTTGCATTCCCCCCAAAATATAGGAGAATTTCAGTTGCTCTGTTTTCTTGGAAGCATTTGTTTTTTTTTCATAATTTTTTGGTTTTTCTATTTCCTTTTCATCTGCTGAATATTTGTGCAGTGCTATCTCATTGCGGTTTTGATTTGGAATCCATAATAAATAATGATTAAAGTATATTTTTGTGGATATATATATAAAACCCTCTGTCCATGGGATTTTCCAGGCAAGAATATTGGAATGGGTTGCTATTTCCTTCTCCAGGGATCAAACTTGGGTCTCCTGCTTGCCAGGTAGATTCTTTACCAGTGAGCTATCTGGGAAGCCTAACATTACATTTTGATTATGTCTAATTTATCATTTTTTTACTAGATCATGTTTTTTGGTATCTGATATAAGAACTTTTTGTCTAACTAAAGATCACGAAGATTTCTTTGAGACGTTCTATACTTTTATGGCTTACATTTAGTCTTTGAAGAGAGAGCTTATCACGCTGAAGTTGCCCCATACTGGGCCTATGTTAAATGGTGAGGTTATGTACAGCTTTAAAAATAGAGGGGCGGTCCTAAGATGGTGGAGGAATAGGATGGGGAGACCACTTTCTCCCTCACAAATTCATCAAAAGAACATTTCAATGCTGAGCAAACTTCACAAAACAACTTCTGAATGCTGGCAGAGGACATCAGGCACCCAGAAAAGCAGATCATTGTCTTAAAAAACAGGTAGGAAAAAATATAAAAGACAGAAAAAAGAGACAAAAGAGGTAGGGAGGGAGCTCCATCCCAGGAAGGGAGTCTTAAAAAGAGAGAAGTTTCCAAACACCAGGAAACACTCTCACTGCTGAGTCTGTGGCTAGCCTTGGAAGCACAGAGGGCAACAGGGAGGAAAACTAAATAAATAAATAAAAGCAACAGATTATGAGCCCAACGGTAACTCTCCCAGCTGAGAAGCAGCACAGACACCTGCATCCGCCACTAGCAAGCAGGGGCTGGGCAGGGAGGCGCGGGCTGCAGCGCTTTTTAAGAATCATGCTGGAATGCCCCGAGCGTAACCAGAGCGAACTAACTTGGGCTAGCAAACCAGACTGAGGGATAGCTACCACGTGAAAAGCTCTAACATAAGACACCACCAGGACCACGCACAGAACAAAGGACGAAACAGAATTAGCTGGCTGCAGACCATCCCCCTCTAGTGACAGGCAGCCAGAGCTGGAAAGGCCAGAAGGGGGCAATCGCAACCCCAGAGAAACATTAACTTCCAAACTGCAAGCAAGCTTCTTTGCTAACTAAGACTTCTTGGGGTTCTGGACAGTCATCATCCGCCTGAGAAGGGGCGCCAGTGGAACACCCAGAAAACTGGGCAGCAGGGACGGGGGAGGCGATAAGTCGCAGCGACCACACTCGCCAAACACCCGAGCTGCTCGGACCTGGGAAGGGCACAAAACGCAGGCCCAACTGAGTCTGCGCGTCTGAGGACTACCTAAGTGCCTGAGCCTGAGTGGCTTAGACCTGGGAGGTGCAGGCAGCCCAGGGCCAGCCTCAGACGGTTCCCGGCGGAGCAACCTAGAGCCTGAGCGGTGTGCGCCGTGAGCGGGGGCAGGCCCAGCAGGGCTGAGACACTGCGAGCACACGCCAGTCTTATTTGTTTGCAGCATCCCTCCCTCCCCACAGAGCCACTGAACAAGTGAGCCTAAAAAAAAAAGTGTCCACAACCGTCCACCTTGTGTCAGGGCGGAAAATAGACACTGAAGAGACCAGCAAACAGAAGAAGCTAAAACAGAGGAAACCGCCCTGGAAGTATAGATCTTAAGAAATATAAGCCAGACCAAGGAACTATCCAAAAATGAACTCACCCCACACTGCCCACAACACCACCATAGAAAGTCCCAGATATACCTTTACTATTTTTACAATCATTCTTTTCTGGTTGTTTTTGTTTTTTCTTCTTTTATTTTTATTTTTATTTTAACATTTTTTAATTTTTAAGTTCTTAAAGCAAACGCCATATATATATTTTTGTGGTTGTTGTTGTTGTTGTTTTTAATAGTTCTTGTGACTTTTTTTTTCCTTTCTTTCTTCTTCTTTTCTTTAATATTGTATTTTTGAAAATCCAACCTCTAGATTTTTAATCTTTGCCTTTTGGTATTTGTTATCAATTTTGTACCTTTAAAAACCCAATCTTCAGTACCCATTTTTACTTGAGAGTGAGATTACTGGCTTGACTGCTCTCTCCTCCTTTGAACTCTCCTTTTTCTCCACCAGGTTGCCTCTGTCTCCTCCCTCCCTCTTCTCTTCTCTACCCAACTCTGTGAATCTCTGTGTGTTCCAGACAGTGGAGAACACTTAGGGAACTGGTTACTGGCTGGATTTGTCTCTCTCCTTTACATTTCCCTCTTTTACCCTCCTGGCCACCTCTGTCTCCTTCCTCCCTCTCCTCTTCTCTGTATAACTCCATGAACATCTCTGAGTGGTCCAGACAGTGGAGTGCACATAAGGAAGTGATTACTGGCTAGCTTGCTTTCTCCTCTTCTGATCCCACCTCATCTCATTCCAGTCACCTCTAACTCCCCCCTCCATCTTCTCTTCTCCATGTAACTCAGTGAACCTCTCTGGCTGTCCCTCAATGTGGAGAAACTTTTCATCTCTAACCTAGATGTTTTATCATTGGTGCTGTATAGATGGAGAAGTCTTGAGGCTACTGTAAAAATAAAACTGAAAACCAGAAGCAGGAGGCTTTAGTCCAAATCCTGAGACCATCAGAGAACTCCTGACTCCAGGGAACATTAATCAATAGGAACTCATCAAATGCCTCCATACTACACTGAAACCAAGCACCACCCAAGGGCCAACAAGTTCCAGAGCAAGACATACCATGCAAATTCTCCAGCAACACAGGGACACACCCCTGAGCTTCAATATACAGGCAGCTCAAGTTACTCCAAAACCACTGATATCTCATAACTCATTACTGGACACTTCATTGCACTCCAGAGAGAAGAAATCCAGCTCCAGCCACCAGAACTCTGACACAAGCTTCCCTAACCAAGAAACCTTGACAAGCCACTGATACAACCCTATCCACAGCAAGGAAACTCCATAATAAAGAGAACTCCACAAACTGCCAGAATACAGAACGACCACCCCAAACATAGTAATATAACCAAGATGAAGAGACAGAGGGATATCCAGCAGGTAAAGGAACAGGATAAATGCCCACCAAACCAAACAAAAGAGGAAGAGATAGGGAATCTACCTGATAAAGAATTCGGAACAATGATAGTGAAAATGATCCAAAATCTTGAAATCAAAATGGAATCACAGATAAATAGTCTGGAAACAAGGATTGAGAAGATGCAAGAAAGGTTTAACAAGAACCTAGAAGAAATAAAAAGGAGCCAACATATAATGAATAATGCAATAAATGAGATCAGAAACACTCTGGAGGCAACAACGAGTAGAATATTGGAGGCAGAAGATAGGATTAGTGAAATAGAAGATAGAATGGTAGAAATAAATGAATCAGAGAAGAAAAAAGAAAAATGAATTAAAAGAAGTGAGGACAATCTCAGAGGCCTCCAGGACAATATGAAACGCTTCAACATTCGAATTATAGGAGTTCCAGAAGAAGAAGACAAAAAGAAAGACCATGAGAAAATACTTGAGGAGATAATAGTTGAAAACTTCCCTAAAATGGGGAAGGAAATAATCACCCAAGGCCAAGAAACCCAGAGAGTCCCAAACAGGATAAACCCAAGGCGAAACACCCCAAGACACATATTAATCAAATCAACAAAGATCAAACATAAAGAACAAATATTAAAAGCAGCAAGGGAAAAACAACAAATAACACACAAGGGAATTCCCGTAAGGATAACTGCTGATCTTTCAATAGAAACTCTTCAGGCCAGGAGGGAATGGCAAGACATACTTAAAGTGATGAAAGACAATAACCTACAGCCCAGAATACTGTACCCAGCAAGGATCTCATTCAAATATGAAGGAGAAATCAAAAGCTTTACAGACAAGCAAAAGCCGAGAGAATTCAGCACCACCAAACCAGCTCTCCAACAAATGCTAAAGGATATTCTCTAGACAGGAAACACAAAAGGGGAGTATAAACTCGAATCCAAAACAATAAAGTAAATGACAATGGGATCATACTTATCAATAATTACCTTAAACGTAAATAGGTTGAATGCCCCAACCAAAAGACTGGCTGAATGAATACAAAAACAAGACCCCTATATATGCTGTCTACAAGAGAATCACCTCAAAATTAGGGACACATACAGACTGAAAGTGAAGGGCTGGAAAAAGATATTCCGTGCAAATAGAGACCAAAAGAAAGCAGGAGTAGCAATACTCATATCAGATAAAATAGACTTTAAAACAAAGGCTGTGAAAAGAGACAAAGAAGGCTACTACATAATGATCAAAGGATCAATCCAAGAAGAAGATATAACAATTATAAATATATATCCACCCAATATATGAGCACTGCAATATGTAAGACAAATGCTAACAAGTATGAAAGGGGAAACTAACAATAACACAATAATAGTGGGAGAATTTAACACCCCACTCACACTTAAGGACTGATCAACTAAACAGAAAATTAACAAAGAAACACAAACTTTAAATGATACAATAGACCAGTTAGACCTAATTGATATCTATAGGACATTTCACCTCAAAACAATGAATTTCACCTTTTTCTCAAGTGCTCACGGAACCTTCTCCAAGATAGATCACATCCTGGGCCATAAATCTACCCTTGATAAATTCAAAAAAAATGAAATCATTCCAAGCATCTTTTCTGACCATAATGCAGTAAGATTAGATCTCAATTATAGGAGAAACGCTATTAAAAATTCCAACACATGGAGGCTGAACAACATGCTTCTAAAAACCAACAAATCAAAGAAATCAAAAAAGAAATTAAAATATGCATAGAAATGAATGAAAATGAAAACACAACAACCCAAAACCTGTGGGACACTATAAAAGCAGTGCTAAGGGGAAGGTTCATAGCAATACAGGCATACCTCAAGAAACAAGAAAAAAGTCAAATAAATACCCTAACTCTACACCTAAAGCAACTAGAAAAGGAAGAAATGGAGAACCCCAGGGTTAGTAGAAGGAAAGAAATCTTAAAAATTAGGGCAGAAATAAATGCAAAAGAAACAAAAGAGACCATAGCAAAAATCAACAAAGCCAAAAGCTGGTTCTTTGAAAGAATAAATAAAATTGACAAACCATTAGCAAGACTCATCAAGAAACAAAGGGAGAAAAATCAAATCAATAAAATTAGAAATGAAAATGGAGAGATCACAACTGACAACACAGAAATACAAAGGATCATAAGAGACTACTGTCAGAATTATATGTCAATAAAATGGACAAAGTGGAAGAAATGGACAAATTCTTAGAAAAGTACAACTTTCCAAAACTGAACCAGGAAGAAATAGAAAATCTTAACAGACCCATCACAAGCATGGAAATTGAAACTGTAATCAAAAATCTTCCAGCAAACAAAAGCCCAGGTCCAGACGGCCTCACAGCTGAATTCTACCAAACATTTAGAGAAGAGCTAACACCTATCCTACTCAAACTCTTCCAGAAAATTGCAGAGGAAGGTAAACTTCCAAACTCATTCTATGAGCCCACCATCACCCTAATACCAAAACCTGACAAAGATGCCACAAGAAAAGAAAACAACAGGCCGATATCACTGATGAACATAGATGTAAAAATCTAACAAAATTCTAGCAATCAGAATCCAACAACACATTAAAAAGATCATACACCATGACCAAGTGGGCTTTATCCCAGGGATGCAAGGATTCTTCAACATCCACAAACCAATCAATGTAATTCACCACATAAACAAATTGAAAAATAAAAGCTATATGATTATCTCAATAGATGCAGAGAAGGCCTTTGACAAAATTCAACATCCATTTATAATAAAAAAACTCTCCAGAAAGCAGGAATAGAAGGGACATACCTCAACATAATAAAAGCTATATATGACAAACCCACAGCAAACATTATCCTCAATGGTGAGAAATTGAAAGCTTTTCCCATAAAGTCAGGAACAAGACAAGGGTGCCCACTTTCACCTCTGCTTATTCAACATAGTTCTAGAAGTTTTGGCCACAGCAATCAGAGCATAAAAAGAAATAAAAGGAATCCAATTTGGAAAAGAAGAAATAAAACTCTCACTGTCTGCAGATGACATGATCCTCTACATAGAAAACCCTAAAGACTCCACCAGAAAATTACTAGAGCTAATCAATGAATATAGTAAAAAAGTTGCAGGATATAAAATCAACACAGAAATCCCTTGCATTCTTATACACTAATAATGAGAAAGTAGAAAAAGAAATTAAGGAAACAATTCCATTCACCATTACAAGGAAAAGAATAAAATACTCAGGAATATATCTACCTAAAGAAACTACAGACCTATATATAGAAAACTATAAAACACTGGTGAAAGAAATCAAAGAGGACACTAATAGATGGAGAAATATACCATGTTCATGGATCAGAAGAATCAATATAGTGAAAATGAATATACTACGCAAAGCAATCTACAGATTCAATGCAATCCCTATCAAGCTACCAGCCGTACTTTTCACAGAGCTAGAACAAATAATTTCACAATTTGTATGGAAATACAAAAAACCTCGAATAGCAAAAGTAATCTTGAGAAAGAAGAATGGAACTGGAGGAATCAATCTGCCTGGCTTCAGGCTCTGCTACAAAGCCACAGTCATCAAGACAGTATGGTACTGGCACAAAGACAGAAATATAGATCGATGGAACAAAATATAAAGCCCAGAGATAAATCCACACACCTATGGACACCTTATCTTCGACAAAGGAGGCAAGAATATACAATGGAGTAAAGACAATCTCTTTAACAAGTGGTGCTGGGAAAACTGGTCAACCACTTGTAAAAGAATGAAACTAGAACACTTTCTAACACCATTCACAAAAATAAACTCAAAATGGATTAAAGATCTAAATGTAAGACCAGAAACTATAAAACTCTTAGAGGAGAACATGGGCAAAACACTCTCCAACATAAATCACAGCAGGATCCTCTATGAATCCACCTCCCAGAATACTGGAAATAAAAGCAAAAATAAACAAATGGGATCTAATTAAAATTAAAAGCTTCTGCACAACAAAGGAAAATATAAGCAAGGTGAAAAGACAGCCTTCTGAATGGGAGAAAATAATAGCAAATGAAGCAACTGACAAACAACTCATCTCAAAAATATAGAAGCAACTTATACAGCTCAATTCTAGAAAAATAAATGACCCAATCAAAAAATGGGCTAAAGAACTAAATAGACATTTCTCCAAAGAAGACATACAGCTGGCTAGCAAACACATGAAAAGATGCTCAACATCACTCATTATCAGAGAAATGCAAATCAAGACCACAATGAGGTACCATTTCACACCAGTCAGAATGGCTGTGATTCAAAAGTCTACAAGCAATAAATGCTGGAGAGGGTGTGGAGAAAAGGGAACCCTCTTACACTGTTGGTGGGAATGCAAACTAGTACAACGACTACGGAAAACAGTGTGGAGATATCTTTAAAAACTGTAACTAGAACTGCATTATGACCCAGCAATCCCACTTCTGGGCATACACACCGAGGAAACCAGAATTGAAAGAGACACGTGTACTCCAATGTTCATCGCAGCACTGTTTATAATAGCCAGGACATGGAAGCAACCTAGATGTCCATCAGCAGATGAATGGATAAGAAAGCTGTGGTACATATACACAGTGGAGTATTACTCAGCCATTAAAAAGAATACATTTGAATCAGTTCTAATGAGGTGGATGAAACTGGAGCCGATTATACAGAGTGAAGTAAGCCAGAAAGAAAAACACCGATACAGTATACTAACACATATATATGGAATTTAGAAAGATGGTAATGATAACCCTGTATGTGAGACAGCAAAAGAGACACAGATGTAAAGAACAGACTTTTGGACTCTGTGGGAGAGGGAGAGGGTGGGATGATTTGGGAGAATTGCATTGAAACATGTATACTATCATGTAAGAAACAAATCACTAGTCTAGGTTCAATACAGGATGCAGGATGCTTGGGACTGATGCACTGGGATGACCCAGAGAAATGATATGGGGAAGGTGGTGGGAAGGGGGTTCAGGGTTGGGAACTCATGTACACCTGTGGTGGATTCATGTCAATGTATGGCAAAACCAATACAGTATTGTAAAGTAAACAAAATAAATAAATAAATAAAATAAAAAATAATAAAATAAAATAAAAATAATGACACACTCCGTGACATGCCACAGCATTTTAGATGATAATGTCACAACAACAAAAAAATTGTAAATATTAGAGATGTTGACAGGAAGTTCCTTTAATGTTAAACACACACACACACTGCTATATCTGTCAGAAACTTCTTCCAAGCATAAATCTAGTCACGATTCTAATGTTACCTTGAATTTTCTCTCCATGATGGTGCCCAAGATCATGTCAGATGATAGACTACAATCTGATCTAATCTAACTCAACCTCTATATCCCTTTATGTGATAGATTAAAATAAAACAGGATTTTGAAACAGTTAGAGATTAAGGAAGGATTTGTTCCATACCAGTTTCACTTTATCAGTATGTCATCTCTTTCCGGATTTATTTTCACCCTTTCCATTGCAAGTCCCAGGTAGACATGAACTGGCTAAGATCAACATTAGAGAATTCTTAAATAGTTCAGATAAAGTTGCAGGATGCAAATTCAATTCCATTAAATTGCACAAATGTTCATTGCACCTCTGTTGTTTACACTAGGGTAAGTGGAGAACTAGGCTTCCCTGGTGGCTGAGTGGTAAAGAATCCTCCTGCAATGCAGGAGACACAGGAAACTCAGGTTTGATCCCTGGGTTGGGAAGATCCCCTGGAGGAGGGCATGAAAACCCACTCCAGTATGCTTGCCTGGAGAATCCCATGGACAGAGGAGCCTGGCGGGCTATAGTCCACAGGGTTGCAAAGAGTCGGACATGACTGAATTGGCTGAGCACACATGCAAACAAGTGGAGGATAATCATGAGTAAAAAACTCTAGCCCTGTCTTGACAAAGCTGGTAAACTGGGGAAAGAGACAGATACTTTATGGTAAAGATAAGTTAGCTCCTTACCAGATTTAAATCCTTTTCTTCTTGGGGAGAGGACAGCATTCCATTTCTCAATCTCATTTTCAGTTAGATGTGGCTCTATGCTTGAACGTGGCCACTGGGAAAATGTAGAAGCCATATATGTGCTTTCATACCTTGCCCACGAAAATCTCCTACAAGAACCTCCAGCTTTTTTCTCTACTCCATCTTCCAACTAAACACCAAGACCTGGGGTGATCTTGGAATCCAGGTGTTCAATATGGCAAAGGCTCTATCAAGTCAGCCCCTGGATGACTGACTAAGCTTCCCTGCTGTGGCACGCCCTCATGCCAATGAACTTCACAGGACCAAGAACTCAGTTTCTACTGTGTTAAGCCATCAAGATCTTCTGGTTTGTCTCTGAGAGCAAGTAATGTTTCCCTTAAATATTACAGACTTTCATAAAAACAAATTTAATATTGAGCAAATGGATTGACTCTAATGAAAGTTCAAGGCATTATTTGGAGAACATACATTTAGAATTTAGTGTGGTGGAAGCTTAATTTTCAATTTCCTATTTTTTCTCCAAAATACATTGATGGGAAAGTTAAGAGGCAGAACAATTCTGTAACCTCCAAGTTAGGTGACCAGTAGTTCAAAAGCTCTTGAATGCAAGAGAAACAGCACGAGAAGCCACAGAGTTAGATCACAGGTATGGCCCTGGTCATGGAAGGTCCCATACATCACTTGGGAACATCTATCTACTGAAAGAGAGGACAAATCCTGACTCAGAACTGCTGTGAACTGGGCTGTGAATGAACAAAGCATGAGCATTTGGGGAGAGATATGACACAGTAAGTTTCCAGGAGTCCCAGAGGTGCCAGTTCTCAGCAATGATCACCTTCTAAAAGAGAGAAGGAAACTCTGGAAGGCAGTGGGAGTCTTCCTTGGAAATAGCAGCTGGTAAAAGGAATTTAGAAAAATCAAGAAAGGTGGTAGACGCCGTCTCAAACCAGGTTCTAAGGCAGAAGGTGCCATGCACAAAAGAAAAGGGGGAAAAAAGCAATTTTGATTAAGAAACCACTTAGGTAAGCTTCTCTAATATAACAGCTGTTGCTGCTGCTGTCTCTTCTGTCGCGTCTGACTCTGTGCGAGCCCATAGATGGCAGCCCACCAGGCTACCCCGCCCCTGGGATTCTCTAGGCAAGAACACTGGAGTGGGTTGCCATTTCCTTCTCCAATGCATGAAAGTAAAAAGTGAAAGTTAAGTCACTCAATCGTGTCCTACTCTTAGCAACCCCATGGACTGCAGCCTTCCAGGCTCCTCCACCTGTGGGATTTTCCAAGCAAGAGTACTGGAGTGGGGTGCCAGTGCCTTTTCCAAATATAACAGCTAGGTAAGGAAAATTCAACACATTTAATAATTCTATATCAGTGTTTTTAAGCTATAACACACCTAAAAATACCATAAGAGAACCACCTAAAAATGAGCAGGAAAACATCTTTTTAGAGAACTCTCACTATTTAGTAGAGAAAAATTTAACTCAACATTTTAACATGAACAACAACAACAACAACAATTGACTTTCTCAAGAATTTCAGCTATGAGGAGACCACAAAACAGAAATATAAAAACTTTGGAAAATAATAACCATGTAAAAAGAGATGATGGCCAGTCAAAAGTAGGAGGTAAAGTGGAAGCTGATAATAATTTAAAAGAGAAATGGAAACAAAATTAAGAATGAAATTAAGAATGACAACCACATTTAAAAGAAAACAAGGGACAAAAGAAAAGCTGCCCCTCAAAACCACATAATTTAAAAAGACACATGCACCCCAACGGTCATTGCAGCGCTATTTACAATAGTTAGTTAGGACATGGAAGCAACCTAAATGTCCATTGATAGATGAATGGATAAAGACGGCATGCTGTATATATATGTATACAATGGAATTTTACTCACCTATAAAAGGAATGAAATTGGGTCTTTTGTAGAGATGTGGTTGGACCTAGAGTCTGTCATACAGAGTGAAGTCAGAGAAAAACAGTACATATTAACACATAAATGTGGAATCTAGAAAAATGGTACAGATGAACCTATTCGCAAGGCTAGACTGGAGACGCAGACGTGGAGAATGGACATGTAGACACAGTGGTAGGGGAGCGGGGATGAAATTGGGAGATTAGGTTTGAGATACATACACTACCATGTGTGAAAGAGGCAGCTAGTGGGAAGGTGCCCCATAACATAGGGAGCGCAGCTCTGTGCTCTGTGATGACTGAGAGAGGTGAGGCAGGGCAGTGGGAGGGAAATCCAAGATGAAGTGGACACATTTATAAACATGGTTGAGTCACTTCATTGCACAGCAGAAACTAACACAATATTGTAAAGCAACTGTATTTCAATAAATAAAAAAAATAGAAAAGAAAAAAACAAAAGAAATAGACTTGCAAAAAAAGACAAGGAGAACAGAGACAGCAACAGAGAAGGAACCGATTGAAGAAAGAAGAGAATGCTTAAGAGACAGAAGAGTAATATACGAAGCAGGCAACACAGAGACTTGAGGACACAGATTCCTGAAGGACCAAAGTCAAGACAAGGGCACAGAGCCAGCATTTAAACCAAACAATTTTCCTAAAATAAAGGGGATTTCTAATATATATATACAGTAAGAGTATACTGTAGTCTAAAGAAAAATGATGCCCCAGAATTCAACACAAAAATAATTCAAATGTATTAAACCTGAAAGATAAAGAAAAAACACAGAGATACAAAGATCACATTATTCTGAGAGAAATAAAATTGAGTGAACCATCAGATATTAAAGCGATACTAGGACACCACCTTCCAACTAAAGAAAAGAGAGTGTGTGAGCCAAGAGTCTTATATTCTGCCAAGTAGTAATAGCTACAGGCAATTTGGCTTTGCAAAGTCTCAAGAAATAGTGTACCTACATGCTACTTTGAGGAATGTGGAGTTAAATGATAAGAAAATCTTTAGTTAGATGACCAATGCTGAACACTAAATGTATTTATCTATATAGAGAATTAAGAATAAGCCAAAGGACTACAAAATAAAATGCAAATAGACACTTCTCAATTACAGAAAACAAGAAAGAAAATAGACAATATTGACAATGATGTAATGGGCTCTTAAAGAGAATGAATTTTTAGGTAGAGTGACAGAATAAGTCACAATTCTCTGTGGGATATGTAAGAGACATATCAACACCAAATGATCAGACAGTCTAAAAATCAACAAGCAGACAAGGCAGGACAACTGCAAACCAAAACAAGAAAGCTTGGGGCTTGATCTTAATATTAAACAAGGCAAATCTGGGGCAAAAACACACTGACTTTATCAAGAGACGGACTAAACTGCTACAAGGTAGCATACTGTGGAAGTGTAAATAATACCACCCTTGGAAGATGTCTATGTCCTAATCCTGGGACTTTGTGAATAGATGACATTACATTTCAAAGATATTGCAGATGAAGATGCTGAGATGAGAAGATCATCCTGAATTTTCTGGGTGTGTCCAATGCAGTTGGTACATATTCAGAGGGAAAAGTAAGGATAGAGATTCTTAAATACTTCCCCAGTGGTCCAGTGGTTAAGAATCTACCTGTCAGTGCAGGGGACACGAGTTAAAATCCCTGGTCTGAGAAGATCCCACATGGTGTGGGGCAACTAAGCTCCAGCCACAGCTACTGAGTCCACGCTCTAGAGGCCATGAACTGCGACCACTTAAGGCTGCATACCCTAGAGCCCATGAGCATGCATGCGTGCCAAGTTGCTTCAGTTGTGTCTGACTCTTTGCGACCCCATGAAATGCAGCCCATAAGGTTCCTCTGTCCGTGGGACTCTTCAGGCAAGAATACTGGAGCAGGTTGCCAGGCCCTTCTCCAGGGGATCTTCCCAACCCAGGGATTGAACCTGTCTCTCATATCTCCTGCATTGGCAGTGGGCTCTTTACCACTAGCACCACCTGGGAAGCCCAAAGGAGGGGTAGGTTTCTGGCAAATTTTGGCTTGGCTTACATATCTACTGTTGACTTACACAAAGTTGTACAGAGTTGCTTACTCTGTGCAACGTACAATAATAAATATTATTTATGGCTAAAAACAATACCAAAAGGTATGTACTGTCACAATTTAGAGTAGAATAAAGTAGAATACTGCTGTTCATAAAAGGGAAGTAATTTCCCCCTAAAATAAGCTAGAAATAAGTGGAGCTAGACTTTAAACCTCTCTCTGCTTGGCACCCACAGTCATGCTTTCTTCAAATACTGAGTGTTTTAAGTATTTGCATTTTTCCTTCTATCCTGATGCTTACATCCTGGATGAGGACAATGCGGGGTGGCAAGGAAGGAAAATTAGGATTAATTGAGCTAAGGAATGTCTTAGGCTTTTTCACATGCATGTAATTGTATTCATTTCTCTAATTCCAGAAGCAAGCTCAATAATAGCTCTGGATTAAGAGGTATATCATCTATGCAAGTGACCTCAATCCAAATCTATAGCTCACAGCCCCCCAAACCTCAGTGAAATAAATTCAATCTAATGGTACATGACTACATAACTAGTGAAGGGTGTTAGCCACTCATCCAAAGCTTAAATGAACTTCAGGAAGAAAAGCATAAGATACAATAATATCCCTACCAGCTGCCACTAACCCACAGTGGAGCAGAACCGTAAAAAGAAAAAGAAAAAGAAAAAATGGTGGGGGGCGGGCAGGAAGGGACCCCAAGGAGGCCTGGCCAACACTCTGGGTTTGGCATTCCAGAAACCAAAGGGCAAGTGGCTGAGGGGGAAACCTCAGAGTTCCTGGAGCCTCTAGCTTAGTCACCAAAATTCACCTGGCACAAAAACTCAAGAGTAATAATATTTACAGCCTATGCTTGCAACCCACCTCAGCAGATCTTCCTGTGCAGGGAAGAGGCTATACTTTGAATCTGGCTTCTTCCAAGTATCAGAGGGCCTTTGGAAAGGCAGTGGCACTCCAGGGAGCTTGGTGCTATCAAGGCAGACCAGATGCAGCAGTTAGACAGTTGAGGCACCTCCCTCCAAACATAGCCATCATCCTGGATCTCTAAGTTGGCAACAGAACATTACAATGGATTTAAACAGCTCCTAACTATGCAGTGATTTCCCCAATAATATGCTAGACATTCATGGGCTAGAAATGTGAACCCAGCTCTGCCTGATTCTTAAGCCCATGCTCTTTTCAATATTCTCCACTTTAAATATTCCTATTTCTTCTTCTATTCTGATGCTCAAGGCCAAGGACTCTGGAAGAAAGAAAGAAATGAGAAGGGAAGAAAAAGGAAGGGAAAAGATATCCTCCCACAGCCTGAAAGAAACTATGTGAGATCTAGGTGCTTCAGACAATCATTGCCACTCCCCCTAACACAGATGAAAAGAACGGTCAGAGAAAAACCATCAAATACATGTAAAGATGCAACATATCAAGAAAGAGAAATTGTGGACAATGAAAATTTTTTCCCAAAGAGTCACCCTTGATTCCACTGTTGAAAAAGAAAGTCCTTGACTTGAGAGAGAGCCAGGGAAAATAAGTTATTAATTCACATAAGAGGAAATAGATGGTGGAGGCAGGGGGTAGGAGAGAGAAGTACGTATGACTTTGAATTCAGACTCTATCATCACCTGACTAGCCTTGGACAAAAGATTTAATTTAATTGAGTATCTGTTTTCTCAAATTAAAATGAGAATAATAACACTTGGCATTACTTTCGGGTTCTGGCTAATGTAAGCAGATATGCACACTTGTTAGAAGGATATTAATACTTTACAGAATGAACAAAGAAGCACAGGAAACAAGATAACATTGTGGGCAAGTTAGCAGGAACAGGACAGCCTCAGTGAGAACTGCGAGGAAACAAATACTAACAATTTTCAGTAACTGCAAAGCTCAGCTGAAGATTGATCTACCCAGGGTTAACTGTCAGTGGCCTGATTGAGTTCACAATGTTAACACGGTTATGATATCTTAAATTACTGTCTAACTGGATAGTATAAAATGGGGAAAAGGTAATTTGCTAAAAGGAAGTAAGGAATTAGTGCCCCTAAAAAGGTGGAATGGATGTTTCAGTTCAGTTCAGTTCAGTTCTGTCACTCAGTTGTGTCTGACTCTTTGCAACCCCATGAACTGCAGCACGCCAGGCCTCCCTGTCCATCACCATCTCCCAGAGTTCACTCAGACTCATGTCCATGGAGTTCGTGATGCCATCCAGCCATCTCATCCTCTGTCGTCCTCTTCTCCTCCTGCCCCCAATCCCTCCCAGCATCAAAGTTTTTTCCAATGAGTCAACTCTTCGCATGAGGTGGCCAAAGTGCTGGAGTTGCAGCTTTAGCATCATTCCTTCCAAAGAAATCCCAGGGCTGATCGATCTCCTTTAGAATGGACTGGTTGGATCTCCTTGCAGTCCAAGGGACTCTCAAGAGTCTTCTCCAACACCACAGGTGAAAAAGCATCAATTCTTCAGCACTCAGCTTTCTTCACAGTCCAAATCTCACACCCATACATGACCACTGGAAAAACCATAGCCTTGACTAGATGGACATTTGTTGGCAAAGTAATGTCTCTGCTTTTCAATATGCTGTCTAGGTTGGTCATAAATTTTCTTCCAAGGAGTAAGTGTCTTTTAATTTCATGGCTGCAATGACCATCTGCAGTGATTTTGAAGCCCCCCAAAATAAAGTCTGACACTGTTTTCACTGTTTCCCCATCTATTTCCCATGAAGTGATGGAACCAGATGCCATGATCTTAGTTTTGTGAATGTTGACCTTTAAGCCAACTTTTTCACTCTCCTCTTTCACTTTCATCAAGAGGCTTTATAGTGCCTTTTCACTTTCTGCCATAAGGGTGGTGTCATCTGCATATCTGAGGTTATTGATATTTCTCCCGGCAATCTTGATTCCAGCTTTTGCTTCTTCCAGCCCAGCATTTTTCATGATGTACTCTGCATACAGGTTAAATAAGCAGGGTGACAATATACAGCCTTGGCATACTTCTTTTCCTATTTGGAACCAGTCTGTTGTTCCATGGATGTTTAGGGGTCTAAAATACATCCTCCTCAGGTAGCTATAAGTTAATAAGAGTTAATAAGAGGTTGTTGGCAGAGCACCCAATAAATGAAAGCTGAACTGAAACAAAATAGGAAGTAGATTGTACAGTCCTGTGAGTTAGAGGGCTTAGCCACTTTGACTATTTAAAACAGCACCTGTGAGCTTTTGCTTTCAATTAAGCCACTTCCGTGGGACCAGAGTTGGTTTAGCCATTTTCTTTAAACTGATCTGAAAAGAATGAACACAGCCTGCTTTAGAAACCTTCCCCTTCTCTTCTAACATGTATGTAGCAAGAACAACTTTTCCTCTAGCCCTTCCCCTTCCATGGTTTTGTTTTAATGTCCCCCCAAAATTAGATACAAATTAATTGGCAGACAACAATTCTAACTGTGGTAGTATCCTTGGAAACCACAGAAAACTGGCTATTTTAGGCTAATTTGTTATTGTGATTTTCATGACAACAGCCAAGGGTATATTTTAACTACTGTTTTTACTCTAATGCAATTAGAAAATAAAAGATGTTTAAAGCCAAACAGCCCTTAGACTCTCTGAGGCTGTTTCTGTGTTTTTATATGCCTCAGTGGTGAGCATATGAGAACCCAGAAGCTGAAGCCAATTCAGACGCCTCTTGCCTTTCTGGGTTTAGCTACAAGCAGGATAGATTGTTTGGTGAGAGCAAGGTGATTTATGGCCAATACTGTTTCCAAACCCTACGTGGGAGGTTCAGGGCCATGGATCCAGACCTGCCCTGGCCAGTCATCTTTCTCCCGAGGGTGTGTATGACTAAAAGGAAACCATTTCCTCTGGAGGTGTAAGTTTGGAGTCACTATCAAATTCTTCCAGGCAAGAAATATGCAAGTGTTGCCAAATACCAGCTGAAACCCACCCTTCTCAGTCTAAGATTGCAGCACTGCCTGGATTGGAGGGATGGACTCCATACCTTCTCAGTGTTCATACTAATTCATCAGCATGAGGAAGAGGGATTAATAGCCACAAAGTCTCATTCATTATTGTCCACATTTCCACCCAGCCAGAGGGAAAACTGAGGGAACAAGAAAAGGAACGTAGTGATCCTTTTACTGTGAATATACAGAATCATGGGGCTTCTCAGGTGCGCTAGTGGTAAAGAACCCACCTGCCAAAGCAGGTAGATGTCAGAGACTTGGGTTCAATCCCTGGGTCAGGCAGATCCCCTGGAGAAGGAGATACTCCACTTCAGTATTTTTGCCTGCAGAGGAGCCTCGTGGGCAGCAGTCCATAGGGTTGCACAGAGTCAGACATGACTGAAAGGACTTAGCACTCATGCACACAGACATCATTGCTTCCCAGCTGGTAAATCTCAACATAAGTTGAAGGCAGGGTCCTTCCATCTATAAGTTCCAGAAAAGAGACATTCCCTTCACCAACCCCTAGCATAGGAAATATAGACACATTTCTTAACCCTGGTCTGTCCACAGCTCTCGCTTGTGAACCTGAATCTCTAGGGTAGGATGTAAAAAGCACAGGGTCAGTTGGAGATGAGTCGCCTAGACTTCCATATGTAGTTGAAAGTCAAATAGCAAAGCAGCAATTACCCTTTTCAGCAGAGCTCAATGGTGCATGGTCTGTGGCCACCGCTCCAGTGATATTTTCAGCTGTGGTGACGTGGCTCCAGGGGTGAATGCCCTTAGCATAACTTGCTAAGCAGTGATTCCTGCAGGGGGATGGGTGTAGGTCTCTGCCTCCATGACTTCCCAGCCCTGCTTCTCCAACCTGAAAAGAGAAGGAATAAAAGGTAGGGAGGGTGAGAAAAAGAATGGCTAATTTTTGTCATAAGCGTTTTATACTATGGATATTAAAAAGTTTATGGATACAGCTTCAATAAAATTAACACTTAGTGATCAAAAAGGCTTTGGGAGACAGAAACGAGGAAGTTGGTTTATTTTATACAAACTGTTCACTCACTCATAACTGTATCCTACAAAATCCTATAAAAAGGACCAGAAGGAACTCCCTTCATCGAGTACTCAAGAAATGGGAGGAGAGAAAACCAGCATTGCTATCATATATTCTTAACGTTGCTGGTAGGAAATGCTGATTTTAAAATTGACCACTTGACGTTCAGTAGGGCTGGAGGATGCTTGGATGGTATAACTGTTTAGGAAGGCATCTGCCTGAGGGGAAATGTGTGCATGGCTACAATAAACAGTAGTGGGGTAAAACGATGATGACAGTGGTCTGAACCACAGGAATATATGGCTATTGCTGATTGATAATGGTGTTCTGTGTGGCAGGAAAGGATAGGCAGGCAGCCCGCTGACATTCTGCTTGAAATTCATAACCTCCAATATTCTGTGTCCATCAGAAGAAATACCTGAGCCACCAACATAGAACCTTTTTACACTCGAGTTACTTGCCAGATTCAGACCTCTAGGAGAAGGCTAGATATCCAGGAGGGAGGATTCTGTAATAACACAATAGGTAGTTACCTTGAATCTTCCTCCTTGCCTTCCTCAAAGGGTCGTATAGCCATTAGCCATGCTAAGTAGACATTGAGTAGTTTCACCCAGATGAGGAGGTTGTGGGAGGTTCAATTTAAATCAAAGCTTATCCCTATGGACACAGAGTGTCATCGTGATTCATGGGAACTAATGAGGGCTTTACAGAGGTCAGGTATTAAATACACTGTGACTTGACTGTACCTCAAAGTAGTCCCCGGAGAAGGTGATGGCACCCCACTCCAGTACTCTTCCCTGGAAAACCCCATGGATGGAGGAGGCTGGTAGGCTGCAGTCCATGGGGCTGCTAAGAGTCAGATACGATTGAGCGACTTCCCTTTCACTTTTCACTTTCATGCATTGGAGAAGGAAATGGCAACCCACTCGAGTGTTTGTGCCTGGAGAATCCCAGGGACGAGGGAGCCTGGTGGGCTGCCGTCTATGGGGCCGCTCAGAGTCGGACACGACTGAAGCGACGCAGCAGCAGCAGCAGAGTAGTCCCAGCTGGGTCTTCATCTAGGTCATGCGCATCTCCTTGGTTCCCAAGTATATTTTAGACTAGTTATTGTCAGCAACTGGCATAATCACAGTTGTAATCTGACCCATGGAGGAAGGTTTATTTTGGTAGGAAGATGAACGAAAGTTTCTAGAACTCCATTTCTGTATGAAAACACTAAACCCAAATATAATGACATCCCTGGGGAAACCTCAGAAGTATGTGCCACCAAAGAAGATTTTAGAGGGTTGATTCTTCTCATGGAGTCATCTGACTCACCAATTTGGTTGATACAAAAGACAGATGAGTCCTTAAGGGTGAAAAGCAATACTCTTATGTTTAAGTAGATGAGACTCATCTTACAACTGGTTTGCTAGATATGGTCTGCTTACCAGAAGAAATATTCTATAGTAGCCAGCATCCTGCTATTAATGTAATCAATTATTTAGTCTTACCCCCCAAAAGAAGAGACACCAGGATCCATTGCTTTTATCTAGCAGAAAGAGCCAAACAACTTTACCCTTCAGACTTAAAATCATTTCGATATTCTGTGTCTGTTTTACAATCGCACTTTCAGGGACCGTGATCTTTGTACCATCCCAGAAAACATCATGCTGGTTCATCATGTGAATGAGACTAGGGAGATAAAAATAG
This sequence comes from Capra hircus, assembly GCF_001704415.2. Lineage (NCBI taxonomy): Eukaryota > Metazoa > Chordata > Mammalia > Artiodactyla > Bovidae > Capra > Capra hircus. The sequence continues at coordinate 8,659,152 of NC_030829.1, read as the reverse complement.
CAACTTCAGCAAATGTCTTGGAAACACTTGCACAATAGTTCTGAGAAAATATACTCCTTACAAACACAGAATGCTTTTACTTTCTGGGGGCGCAGTGATGTGGGGCAAGCCAGGATATTCTTTCTTAGGAGAAAAGATCCTGAATCTTGCATTCCCTATCATCACTAAAAAGGAGGCAAAGTGGACTTGTGGGTTTTATAGGCAACATATACCATATTTAGTGGTGCTTTTCCGGGCTATTTGCCAGGTTATTAAAAACATTCAGTGCTGAGCAAGTGCAAGAGCAAGAGGAAGCTTTCAGCTGATCCAAGTTGCAATGCGAGCAGCCCTGCCACTTGGCTCACAGCTCAGCTGAACCCAGGCCACCTTGAATCCATGGTAGACGGGGATGCTCTCTGGGGTCTGGGACAACCCTGATGGGAAAAGCACAATTCTTGGGATTTTATGAATTAAAATCCCCTATGTTCTTTACAAAATATTACCTGGAAAAATACTCTTGCCTGAGATTATGCTCTGGTTGACACTTAATTTGTGTGTCTGTGCAAACAGGTAGATGTCCTGGACTGTGCATTATCTACAGTCTCTGGGGTGTGAAGCGAGACTCACACACCAGCACACACCTTCATCAGATGGAGAAGGTGTGTGCAGGACTGGACCCACGCAGTTCCTGAAGCATGAGAAAGTCCCATGAGCAGATGTCTCACATCCACAGCATGACTTCTCTAGGCACAAACCACCCCTCCATCAACCCACACGTTTGATCTCATGGGGAGTCTCTTATGACTAGAGCAACTATAATTTATCATATAAACAAGGACACATTTGAGCTAAAAAACAGGCCAGGGCAAAAGGCCTGAAACGAGACCATCCTAGTCAAATGATTTTGCATTGTCACCCTACCTTAGTCATCTTTAACTGGGAGTAATCTTGCCCTCCCACAAGAACACTTGGTAATGTTCAGCTACACTTTTGGTTGTCATGATTCGGGGGAAGGTGTGCTGTGGGCATCTAGTGAGTAGAACGCAGGGATGCTGCTAGACACCCTAAAATGCACAGAAACAGCTCGCCCACAGGAAAGAATGAGCCAACCCAGAGTAAACAATAATGCTGAGACTGAGAAACTTGTCTGCAAGTATCAAACACTTAAGATTTATGGAAAGTTTCACCACAAGACAACATGGACCACTGTGGCATGATAACCACACTCAGCAGTGGACTGGATGTGAAAGAGTTCAGGAAAGAGAACTACCCCTAGGAGGCAGAAATGTAAAGGTTACAATGCAAGGAGGTATGCAGAAGTAACACCAGGACTTTCCTGGTGGCTCAGACGGTAAAGCATCTGCCTACAATTTGGGAGAGCTGGGTTCAATCCCTGAGTTGGGAAGATCCTCTGGAGAAGGAAATGGCAACCCACTCCAGTATTCTTGCTTGGAGAATCCCATGGACAGAGGAGCCTGGTAGGCTACAGTCCATGGGGTCGCAAATAGTCAGACACGACTGAACGACTTCACTTTCACTTTTCTTTCATGCAGAACTAATGACCCACACAGATCTGTAAACACAGGGTCCATCCATCCCTTGGAAATAAAAAATCTGGAAGACTGCTGGTAAGGCAATTTGGGAGCGATATACTCCCCAGGTCATTAGATGCCCAATATGCTACTGGAGATCAGTGGAGAAATAATTCCAGAAAGAATGAAGGGATGGAGCCAAAGCAAAAACAATATCCAGTTGCGGATGTGACTGGTGATAGAAGCAAGGGTCGATGCTGTAAAGAGCAATCTTGCATAGGAACCTGGAATGTCAGGTCCATGAATCAAGGCAAATTGGAAGTGGTCAAACAAGAGATGGCAAGGGTGAATGTCAACATTCTAGGAATCAGCGAACTAAAATGGACTGGAATGGGTGAATTTAACTCAGATAACCATTATATATACCACTCTGGGCAGGAATCCCTCAGAAGAAATGGAGTAGCCATCATGGTCAACAAAAGAGTCTGAAATGCAGTACTTGATTGCAATCTCAAAAATGACAGAATGACGTCTGTTCATCTCCAAGGCAAACCAGTCAATATCACAGTTATCCAAATCTATGCCCCAACCAGTAACGCTGAAGAAACTGAAGTTGAACAGTTTTATGAAGACCTACAAGACCTTGTAGAACTAACACCCAAAAAAGATGTCCTTTTCATTATAGGGGACTAGAATGCAAAAGTAGGAAGTCAAGAAACACCTGGAGTAAAAGGCAAATTTGGCCTTGGAATGTGGAATGAAGCAGGGCAAAGACTGATAGAGTTTTGCCAAGAAAATGCACTGGTCATAGCAAACACCCTCTTCCAACAACACAAGAGAAAACTCTACACATGGACATCACCAGATGGTCAACACTGAAATCAGGTTGATTATATTCTTTGCAGCCAAAGATGGAGAAGCTCTATACAGTCAACATAAACAAGACCAAGAGCTGACTGTGGCTCAGATCATTATTGCCAAATTCAGACTCAAATTGAAGAAAGTAGGGAAAACCGCTAGACCATTCAGGTATGATCTAAATCAAATCCCTTATGATTATACAGTGGAAGTGAGAAATAGATTTAAGGGCCTAGATCTGATAGATAGAGTGCCTGATGAACTATGGATGGAGGTGCGTGACATTGTACAGGAGACAGGGATCAAGACCATCCCCATGGAAAAGAAATGCAAAAAAGCAAAATGGCTGTCTGGGCAGGCCTTACAAATAGCTGTGAAAAAAGAAAAGCAAAAAGCAAAGGAGAAAAAGAAAGATATAAGCATCTGAATGCAGAGTTCCAAAGAATAGCCAAGAAGAGATAAGAAAGCCTTCTTCAGCGATCAATGCAAAGAAATAGAGGAAAAGAACAGAATGGGAAAGACTAGAGATCTCTTCAAGAAAATTAGAGATACCAAAGGAACATTTCATGCAAAGATGGGCTTGATAAAGGACAGAATTGGTCTGGACCTAACAGAAGCAGAAGATATTAAGAAGGGGAGGCAAGAATACACAGAAGAACTGTACAAAAAAGATCTTCACGACCCAGGTAATCATGCTGATGTGATCACTCATCTAGAGCCAGACAACTTGGAATGTGAAGTCAAGCGGGCCTTAGAAAGCATCACTATGAACAAAACTAGTAGAGGTGATGGAATTCCAGTTGAGCTATTTCAAATCCTGAAAGATGATGCTGTGAAAGTGCTGCACTCAATATGCCAGCAAATTTGGAAACCTCAGCAGTGGCCACAGGACTGGGAAAGGTCAGTTTTCATTCCAATCCCAAAGAAAGGCAATGCCAAAGAATGCTCAAACTACTGCACAATTGCACTCATCTCACAAGCTAGTAAAGTAATGCTCAAAATTCTCCAAGCCAGGCTTCAGCAATACGTGAACCGTGAACTCCCTGATGTTCAACCTGGTTTTAGAAAGGGCAGAGGAACCAGAGATCAAATTGCCAACATCCGCTGGATCATGGAAAAAGCAAGAGATTTCCAGAAAAACATATATTTCTGCTTTATTGAATATGCCAAAGCCTTTGACTGTGTGGATCACAAGAAACTGTGGAAAATTCTGAAAGAGATGGGAATACCAGACCACCTGATCTGCCTCTTGAGAAACTTATATGCAGGTCAGGAAGCAACAGTTAGAACTGGACATGGAACAACAGACTGGTTCCAAATAGAAAAAGGAGTACGTCACGGCTGTATATTGTCACTCTGCTTATTTAACTTCTATGCAGAGTACATCATGAGAAACGCTGGACTGGAAGAAACAAGCTGGTATCAAGATTGCCAGGAGAAATATCAATAACCTCAGACATGCAGGAGACACTACCCTTATGGCAGAAAGTGAAGAGGAGCTAAAAAGCCTCTTGATGAAAGTGAAAGAGGAGAGTGAAAAAGTTGGCTTAAAGCTCAACATTCAGAAAACAAAGATCGTGGCATCTGGTCCCATCACTTCATGGGAAATAGATGGGGAAACAGTGGAAACAGTGTCAAACTTTATTTTTGGAGGGGGCTCCAAAATCACTGCAGATGGTGACTGCAGCCATGAAATTAAAAGATGCTTACTCCTTGGAAGGAAAGTTATGACCAACCTAGATAGCATATTCAAAAGCAGAGACATTACTTTGCTGACTAACGTCTGTCTAGTCAAGGCTATGGTTTTTCCTGTGGTCATGTATGGATGTGAGAGTTGGACTGTGAAGAAGGCTGAGCGCTGAAGAATTGATGCTTTTGAACTGTGGTGTTGGAGAAGACTCTTGAGAGTCCCTTGGACTGCAAGGAGATCCAACCAGTCCATTCTGAAGGAGGTCAACCCTGGGATTTCTTTGGAAGGAATGACGCTAAAGCTGAAACTCCTGTACTTTGGCCACCTCATGCAAAGAGTTGACTCATTGGAAAAGACTCTGATGCTGGGAGAGATTGGGGGCAGGAGGAGAAGGGGATGACCAAGGATGAGATGGCTGGATGGCATCACAGACTCTATGGACGTGAGTCTGAGTGAACTCCAGATGGTGATGGACAGGGAGGCCTGACGTGCTGTGATTCATGGGGTCGCAAAGAGTTGGATACGACTGAGGGACTGAACTGAACTGACTGAACTAATAGATTAATGTACCACTTGTAAATGGGCCTCAAGACCTCACTGCAGAAGAGGCCCTTAATTAACAGGAACACCTATTCTGAGTCATGTATGTGTGTGTATTCAAAATAATTTATTTTTCGAATATCTATTTTATTGGAATATAATTGCTTCACAATGTTGTGTTAGTTTCTGCTGTCTGCTACAACAACGTGAATCAACCATATGTATACACACGTCACCTCCCTCTTGAGCCTCCCTCCCACCCCCCAGCTCACACCTTCAGGTCATCAGAGAGCATCCGGCTGAGCTCCCTGCGCTATACAGCAGCTTCCTGCTAGCTAGGTGTTTATACATGGCAGTGTGTATATGTCATGCTACCCTCTCACTTCATCCCACCCTCTCCTTCCCTCACTGTTGCACAAGTCCATTCTCTTTCAACTGACCAATTTCTGTCAGTTGGCCCAAGGTACCCAGTGTGGGCCTAAAAATGTGACCATAGTAACAGAGATGATGATTATACATAAGCTTATTTTAAAACAAGGGGGTGCTTATCTGTATACTATTTTTGGTAGAGTGTCTGATTTACTCTAAATTCATCCACAGCAGTGACTACTAGGAGTTCCAAGCATGGTACCACACTCAGATCAACCAGTCTCCTGGTGGCAAGGTGATTACATTGGATCCCATCAATTATAGAAGAGCCAGTGATTTATCCTCATTCTCAACAACACTTACACTGGACTCAAGCTTTCTTTACCTGCTAAACACACTTCTGTCAGCATCATTTAAAAGTGTTAGAACATTAATATGATGTGCTTCCAATCACAAATACAATGATGCTTCCAATCCAAAATATAACAAAGCAAATGGAAAACCACCTGATGCCTGTGGGATTGGATTTAATTGCATGCACCCTATCATCCAGAAAAAGCTTGTCTCAGAGGATACAGCCTACTGAAAAGTCAGTTGCAACACCAGCTGGAAAATGACCCCTTGCAATTTCAGGGCAGTGCTCCAGAGGAAATGGTATACATTCTGTACTGAAGATAAATATATGGTGATTTTTTTTCCACAAAGCCAGAATAAACAAGTCTATGAATCAGAGATTTTAAAAAGAAATGTCAATTCAAAATGTTATATCTAGTATTATTTTATCTTTGTATTTATTTCTGTTTTCTGCAAGCCAAATTAATCTCTTGCTCAAACAATATTCTATTTGGTTATTTCTTGTTGTAATTACCATATTTAATAATGAATGTACCCTAAAATGTTCTATAAGTAATTTTCTATAGGTACTATATCTTACCTGTTTTCACAGTACTTAGTGGAGAGTGGAAGTACTCAGTAAATATTTATTTAATAAATGCATGAATAAAAAAAAGCTGAGTCTCTAAATAATAAATAAAGCCAAATCAGATATTCCCATATTTTTCAAATAACCTCGGAGGAAATTTGCCTTCATTTGTGAATGTTCTTACCCAAGCCAGAAGAATTATTAAGTCAAGGATATAATCACTTGTGTTCATTGATCTTACTCTTCACTTTTAGAGAAACAAAATGAAAAACAAAAATGCAGTGTGAAGGCTTTTATAACATAACCTCACTATGATTTGGTTGCATATAAATCTAAATTATCAATTTTTTTGGCCATTTAGCATGTGGAGTCTTACTTCTCAGACCAGGGAGTGAATTCACGTCCCCTGCATTGGAACTGTGCAGTCTTAGCCATTGTACCACCAGGGAAGTCCTTCAATCTGAATTATTTTAGTACACTTAGAATGCCAATGATTGTACGACTACATGACATAATACAACTAGAATATAATTTATCAGACCTGGAGTTATACTGTTTATCTGTCACCTTTCTGTCCATTTTGGTTAGCAAACAGCACGGAAGTGAGCAGGCAATAATCACATAATATCACTTCCAGTCACATTCTTCTGTGACACTCAGTGCACTCTTTCCTTCCTCCACGACCCTTCTGCCTTCAAAGAAGCCCTTTGTTACTGCAATGTGACATGACTGGCAAATCAAAATAGGGAAAGAGGACGCTACCTAAACTTTGGCAGGGCAGAATTTTCAATTTAAAGAAGAGAGAGACTCAAAACTTGGATAGTCCCCTGCTTCAGAATGATTTTCAACGAGACACTTTGAACACATTTGAAGTAGAATCCAGTTTTACTGGATACCTCTGAAAGAACAGAAGTTCTTCAGTAATCACAGTGAAGGATGAGAGAGGGATCAAACACATGGGCGCCTAAACAGTCAAGCGAAAATATTCAGCACCCTGGTGAGTCACTTAGCTTTTGATGTGCAATAAACCATCCCCAAACTTAGTGGTTTAAAAATGGAAGCTTTCCTTAGCTCATACTTCTGCAGATCAGCAATTTGGGTTGGGTCTATCCCGCTGGCTCCTCTGGTCTTGGCTGAGCTGTCATGCACCTGCAACCTGCTGTCAGAACAGCAGCTTCCCAACGACCCTAGGATGCCTTCTTCAGGAAGACTTGGGAGTCTTACAGAAGACTATCTCAGACTTGCTCACATGGCAACTTGAATGAGTTCTGAGAGCCATCACAAGAATGCAAAGCCTCTTGAGACCTAGGTTACAACATCATTTTGCTGCATTCTGTTGGTCAAAGCAAGTCATGTAGTTCAGGCTAAAGAGGAGGAAAAAATACATTTCAGGCTTTGATGGGAGGAGCTGCAAAGTCATGAGATAAACTGCATATTTTTGCAATCTACTGTCCCCGAATTCTGAGAGAAAGCTGACTGATTTATAGAGCACCGTGGTCCATTGGTAACAAGTGACATACAGAGTCTCATCTTAATGAATTAATGGGTAGAATCTGGAGTTTAGAGTAAGAAGACTCTGCTGAGACCAGATGATTGACCTTGGAGTTACTTAACCTCCCAGAGCTTCTATATTCTCATAGTTAAGTGGGGATAAAGATACTATTTAACTCCCATGATTACTAGAAAGATAAATTGTGCTAACTAATGAGAAAGCAGTTGGAATCTGTTAACCATCAAGTCAAATATTAGCATAAGCAGTGAAGTGTGAGAGTTAAGAGCACTGACCTTGGAGTCAAACTGTCTAGGTTGGAAGGCTGTGTCAATTGCTGATTGACTTCTTACCATTAGGCAAGTTCTTTCTTTTTTTAATTTTTATTACAGTGTAGTTGATCTACAATGTTGTGTTAGTTTCAAGTATACAGCAAAGTGAATCAGTTAAACGTACACATATATCCACTCTTTTTAAGATTATTTTCCCATATAGGTCATTACAGAGTACTGAATAGAGTTCTGTGCTATACAGTAGGTCCTTATTAGCTATCTATTTTATATATAGTAGTGTGTATATGTCAATCCCAACTTTCCAACTTATGCCTCCCCCCGACTTACCCCCTGGTAACCATAAATTTGTTTTTTACATCTGTAACTCTATTTCTGTTTTGTAGGTAAGTTCATTAGTACCCTTTTTCTATGTTCCACAGGTAAGCGGTATCATATGATATGTCTTTGACTTCACTCAGGATGACAATCTTTAGGGCCATCCATGGTGCTGCAAATGATATTATTTTATTCTTTTATGGCTGAGTAATATTCCATTAGGTGAGTTACTATATTCTCTGGGACTTAGTTTACTCATCTTTAAGTGACAAGTATTGTAATTTTTACTGTTAGAATAGTCAGTGAGGCACTCTGCTAGAATTTGAGGACAAAGAATGTTAAGACTTGGTGTAAAACTTGACATACGTCTCTTGTTAACAAAGAACATTATGAAGACTTTAGGCAAGTCACTATTTTTTCATGTATTAAATAGGAAAGCCTCAACTTTGCTACTTGCAGATATATAGTAAGAAGTAATTAATACATGGTAGTTATAGATGCTTAGTGATACAAACATGCTCCTTTAGATAAATCTAGGTCTGAGGAAGATTGTTCAAAGGAACATAGCCTACTGCATGCTTGCTGGGAAGTGGGTTGCTGTCAGTTTAAGAGGCTCACAAGTTCTAAAAGCCCTCAGTGACAATGGTAGAGCTCTGGTCTGGAGTACCCTCATGATTTCAGTAAAGGTAGTCAAAGAAAATAGTCAGGCTTTAATGTCTCATGGAGCTGGATTCAACCTCTAGATATAATTTAGTTTTATGTGACTTCTGTAAGATGCTAAAAAAAACTCCCAGATCTATCATTTCCTCATTTGAAAAATGAGTTCTGGGACCCTGGGTGTTTATTCAGGGTTTCTACACTTCCCACCTTTCCTAATACGAATATCCTAGCTTCTACAGTAGTTTGACAACTTGATTGCCTTTCAACTGGCAGTCTGAACTCCTTGAAAAAAAATATGTCACAAAGACCTACTGAATATCTCTATCTCTCAGCCAAATGACATAGCTGTGTGGCCCTTCTGACACATCTTTTTGGTGTGGTTCATAAGCAAGAAGATTGGTATTAGTGCTGATATGACTGAAGCCCCATGGAAATATTAATTACTGAACTCCATTAGATCTCCACCCAACCTAAGCTACTTTCTAGTGAGTGAGTCTCTAGAGCCATTTTCTGTTAACTTATTGACTTAATCAAATGTTGCTTCTCCTTTAACCCTTATCGTCTCCAATCCCATTCAAAACCTACTGCTCATGGCTCCTGTGACAGAGGCTTACAACTCAACTTCCCTAACAAGTATGAAAGTCACGAGAGATGTGGGATAAATCTAAGGTCCTGCAGCAGCCCATGATATGCCTGCTAACATTTCCTTACATCACTATTTGAGTACACTGACCCAGACGCGAGGGAAAACTAGGCTGGTGATGGCTATTCCTCAAAAACTTCCATCCCCTTCTAGTATGTCTCCTACAGCATAAAATTATCTGGCTTCAGAGTTCTAGTTTTGTTATTTTCTGCTTGCATGCAAGGATTCAAAAAAAAATAGATTCAGACTCAGATTTAGTCATATTTGGAAAAGTTAGATCAGTATGATGATATTACACAATTACTTACCTTTATTCACAGGGCTTTGATTCTGATAAATGTAAATTTTTATGAATATTAAAGACACAACTGAAGTTTTAAAGGGTTAGATTATGCAGCAAACTCTGTAAGTGCAGTGTTAAGAGGAAGCAATAAATCTAGGCTTAATTGTCATTATCTCTTTAGAAGAACTTTCAAGTTGAACCTCTTTGCCCAGGCTCCTGATTACATGCTCCTAACTGTCCACGTTTTGCTTTTCTCAATAATTATATTAAATTAGATAAATTAGAGTCTAACCAAAACTAATTTTGCATAATATCTCAGTCCATTTTTATATCTAAAAACCTCTAAGCTATTTCTCCAGGCAGTAGGGTGGCTAATTATTTACCCTCCCAGCAGCCTTCAAGGCACTTCCAATCCTATGTTTGGAACACAGAATGATCCCATTCAATTAGGAGAAAAAATACCCTAAGATATCCTAAGATAACATGAAAATTCCATCTATCCAAGGGGACTAAGTAATTTACTCTCTGCAGATTCCTCTGGATCTGGAAATAATGCACAGTGATGCATAGACACGTGGTCATTATGCCCCAGATTTCCTCATTTAGGAAATCAATTCTTAGACACTGGGGATATGCAAATTCAATTAGTCCTGAACTGCAAAATGGTAACCATGCACTGAAATCTATATCAGCATAACCAGGTGGAGCAGGCTGCTTCTCCCCCAGGGGTCTCTGCCACCTGTTGAATTAATTTGATCTCATCCCTCGACATCCATCAGGTTCCACATATGACAGGGGCAGACAGATTTCACCTATTGTCAGAGGAAACTGCAAAGTTACAAGAGAGAGTCACATCTCAGCAGAATACTACAGAGAAGAGGCAAAAATTGGAACAAATGCTTAGCCAACCAGTCACCAGATATCCTTGAACAATGCACCTTGGCAAACAAGGATTATTGAAATCTAATTAAGAAGCTTCCCATCTGGCCCACTGGGGAGCTGCACGCCGACCCTAGAGCAGTGCTTAACTGGCATGGTGCTTGCTAGGCAAGCATTTGGGAATTACATTCTTTTCTCTCTCTCTTTTTTTTTTTTAATATTTCTGAACCACAGGGAAATTCTGTTGTCTTGATTCTAGAAGAGCAGAAATAAATTCCATTCTCAATCTGATTGTAATTGACAGGCAGAGGAAAACATCTTGTATTACAGTCACCACTCTCTCACTGATTCAAAATCTTCCAAAGACTTGGGACACTTGGTATGTATGGACAGACATATAGATGGACAGATAGATGACAGATAGAAGGAGAGAAAGTTGATAGATAGACCACATGACATTTCCTGTCCCAAAGAGTTATCATATGATTATACTTGCCAGCAACTGTCTTGACCCATTTTGGTGAAAAAAATTTAGTTACCTAATATCCACTTTCAAACACAGTATTTTCTCTTTGCTTCCCCAACAAAACAAGCTCCTCTCTCATCAGCCTTTTCCCTAGCTTCCCTGGAGGCTCATATGTTAAAGCGTCTGCCTCCAATGCAGGAGACCTGGGTTCGATCCCTGGGTTGGGAAGACCCTCTGGAGAAGGAAATGGCAACCCACTCCAGTATTCTTGCCTGGAGAATCCCCTGGACGGAGAGGCCTGGTAGGCTACAGTCCACGGGGTCGCAAAGAGTCGGACACGACTGAGCGACTTCACCGTCACCCCTGATGTAAGGAGCCTACCTCTGACCAATGATGAACCCCATACAAATAGCTTCTTCTGAATTCAAAGGGCAGACTGATACTAAGAAAAGCAGGGCCCCGCATCCTCAGTGGATGGAGAAGGTCCATGAGCTCACATTTGTTATTTAATCCTGAACTCAGCCACACCCTCCTTTAGAAATCTGCTATAATAGCCTGTGGAGGTTTCCACCCAGAGTATTGTATTGTTATGTCCAGTTATGTTACAGGGCTACTCACTAAACTGTAAACTTCTTGAATCTTTGTATCTCACAAGTGTAGCACATATAAACAGAATTAATTATGTAATAAATTAAGGAAACTGAATTTACACATGGTAAGAATAATAAACTGTATAATTCATGACAATATATTACTCATTCTAGTTTGTTTCCATATAAATGGCACTATATTATACCACTACAGTAGCTTCTAGAGATATAAACAAGTATAACTTTAACATGATCAACATTTGAAATGTTGGAAGACCATGAGAACTTCATTTAGACTGATTTCAGAGAAGAAATAAGTTTTCTGGCCTCTAATAACCTGTCCGTATATTTCTCTAGCTGATAATCACAGTCATCTCTCCATTCCAGTATCAAACAATTGTTTTGCTTTCTTTAACCCCAATCTGCCCAGGCACTGATTCCCTTTTCTCCTTTCAGTGCAGCTATAGCCTGCACATCCCCCTTGTGTTTTTGTCCACTCTGATATTTTTATTTTCCACCAAAGCCTCTGGTCGGTGCAGCAGGTTTTCATGTATTCCTTCATGTACCTTCGTTTCTGAAGAATCCATTCATTACACAATCGCTCGAAGCTTTGCGTAATGAAGATGGTTCTTTTTCAAATATATGAATGACTTTTTTTTTCTTTTAAATGCTTGTGTACATTGTCTTTTCCCTAAGCAAGAGGCAGACTGCAAGAGGTAGAGACAAAAACATAGAGTTAAAAAAATAGTTTTGGTTATCTAAAACAGACATAAGGGTTGCCTGCAAAAGAGTAGATGAGAACTAGGTTTTATGGCAAGAAAGAAGGGATTTCTAAGTTTCTCTCTTGTAAACATATCTAGAGAGTGTCTTGGCAGATAAGACCATAGTGTTTACTCTATGCCTGGGGTAGGGAGGATAAGGGTGTGAGGTGGAGGACACCTGGCCTTTCTAGCTTGAAAAATTATTTGGTGGATTGGGTGGGGTGCATTGGGTGGGGTGCAGGCAGAAAGGAATGGATCATAGATTTCGATACAAAGTATAGATTTTTCAACAAAGGAAAAGAGACTAACTTCTCAATCCTGGGGTAGGCAAAGATTTCTAAGATAGAATTCATAAGGGGCTAAGTAAAACAGAGAAATTGAGAAATTGATGAAGCAGTCATGCACAAAGGACCTCCATTAGGTCTCCGAGCCTCCTTTAACTTCCATGTGGTTTAGGAGCCTAAGAATGTCCTGTGTGACCCTGACAGAGTGGACAGTATTGTGGCAGCAAGTCACCCCCTCTGCGATGAGGGTGAGCTGACCAGACAACAGAGGTGAGCCTGCAGCACAGTGGAGGATATAGTCAAGATCCTAAGACTCTGCAGCCCTTGAGATTGCTGCGGTGATGAGCTCATTAGAAGAATTACCAATCCTTGACTAAGCTGAGTTACAGCACTCAAAGGCTTCCATGACAAATACCAAGAGAACACCCAGGGATGGAACCAGCCCTGCTTTATAAGCCACAGGTCCAGTGAGCAGCCTACACTAGGTCTCCAAGGCGCAAGTCAGGAGTAAAAGGCAACACCATGTGGTTCTAATGTCACCTGGGACATGTATCCTACATCCATGTAAATAGCATATTAAAGGAGTGTACAGAAAGGGTGTGGAATTCATACAATTAAAAAACAAATCCTGAGTCACCTAACCAGGGTCTAAGACACACATAGAGATCAATTTAAATTGTGGGATTGGAGTAGGATAACTGAGTGAAAGAAATGTTGTTATTGTCCCTTTGAATCCTCAAGCAAGGTTTAAGTTTAAAAGCAAGAACCCTAGGGATTTCTCTGGTGGTCCAATGGCTAAGATTCCCTGCTCTCAATGTAAGGGGCCTGGTTCAACCCTTGGTTAGGGAACTAGGTCCCATATGCTGCAACTAAGAGTCTGCATGATGCAACTGAGAGATTCCCCACACCCCAACCAAGACCAGAGATCCCAGGTGCTGCAACTAAGACCCGATGCAGCCAAATAAATGAGCAATGAGTGAAATAAATATTCAGCTCAGTTCAGTTCAGTCACTCAGTTGTATCTGACTCTTTGCGACTCCATGGACTGCAGCACACCAGGCTTCCCTGTCTATCACAAACCCCTGGAGCTTGCTCAAACTCATGTCCATCGAGTAGGTGATGTCATCCAACCACCTCATCCTCTGTTGTCCCCTTCTCCTCCTGCCCTCAATCTTCCCCAGCATCAGGGTCTTTTCCATTGAGTCAGTTCTTTGCATAAGGTGGCCAAAGTATTGGAGTTTCAGCTTCAGCATCAGTCCTTCCAATGACTATTCAAGACTGATTTCCTTTAGGATTGACTGGTTTGATCTTGCAGTCCAAGGGACTCTCAAGAGTCTTCTCCAATACCACAGTTCAAAAGCATCAATTCTTAGGTACTCAACTTATATTAAAAAATAAATAAAATCAAGAACTCTAGGACTGGGGGGAGGAAAGGGAGGCTCAAGGCTAAATTATATATGTATAATTATGGCTGATTCATATTGTTGTATGGCAGAACCAACACACCATTGAAAAGCAGTTTTCCTCCAATTAAAAAATCAATTATTAAAGAAAGAACTCTGGGATCAGTTTGCTTGAGTTCAAGCCACTGATCTACGGTTCACCAGCAGCATTACCTATGTAAGTTATACCACTTTTCCAAACTACAGTTACCATCTAATCCAGAGAGGTTATATTAATATTTATAACATAGAGTTCTGCAGTAACACAGTTCCTGGCATCACTATGTGCTCAGTGAATGACCATCAGTAATATTCCCTGATGATAAAATAAGCAAACCATGAGAGAAATTAAAATCAGATTGGAAGGTATGGAAGGTGCATAAGGCAAATACTGAAAACTATCTGGAAACGGATGACAGGAAGAGGCTATATGGGAAACTGCATGAAAGAGTTCACTCAGAGTGGAGGAATGTGTACCCAAGTACTGCTGGGAGATGGCGGCAGGTCATAGAAAGCTTTATGTACTTGAAGATTCTGACTGTACGTTAAGTAAGATGATTTGGAGGGATAACTGACCAGTATGTAGATCAATGTTCTTTCAAAGTGGTAGCTCTGAACCTGGACCAATGTAGCAGATCCTGATTGACATATTCTTGAATAAAATAGAATAAAAGGAAAGGAATAAGACTATATTTCTTCTGCATATAAATTAAAAGTATGTGTGTGTACCAGTTGGTGGTTCATTGAAATGTAAAATGTATCTATTAATACAGATCAATCATAGTGACTGGAAAAGAGAATGGACTGGAGAGAGACAGTGCTTACCATATCAGAATCTGAAAAAGCGGTTAGATCTTGGGCTTTTTAATTAAATAAGAGGAAACGTTTTACTTTGGTTTCTTTTGCAGTCCAGCACCAGCTTTAAAGTAGTGAAATTTGCAATTCTATTCTGAGTCAATCAATATTCCTAAGAAAAGAAACTTTATCCATACATGAACGTGCTTTTCCCCTTTGATGCTTGTGAAAGCATTGTGCTCCACACCTAAAATATTAAGACAATATGACCTAGGAAGGCTGAACCTTGGATCCTAGACTTGTTCCATCCGGCCAGCTGTATGAGTTGGGCACCCTCTCTGGACTTCAGGGAGAATGCTAAACAGTGTGATCTAACAGTCCCTTCCAGCTCTCAACAGGTGCTTTTACTAGGCCAGTTTGTTCATGAATGCAAATATGCTATGTGAGAATTCAGATTAGAACTCAGGGTATTTGTGTTGCTAACCCCTGGCATCCATCAAGTTAGGCAGCCATTCCTGTCCAGCATGCAAACAAATATAAATGTTTCAATAAAGTGTCCCAACATGGGTTCTCAGTGGAGTGACTGACTCTTCTGTCTGATTGGAACACTATCTGCATGTAATAATGTATATTATTTCTCTAACACCCCATTAGACGGACTCTCTTTCTAGAGAATGGGACAGTTCATCATCCCATTCACAGTATATAAGACAATGGTATATTTATAGTAGATGCATACAATTAGCAGTCAAATAAAACAGTAGCCTTTACTTCTAAACCTCCAGGCAACAGGGGAGCTGAATTTTGAAGACTCTGCAAGGGATTCAAGGATAACCAAGGCATCTAAGAGGGCTTCCTAGGTAGCACTAGTAGTAAAGAATCCACCTGCCAATGAAGGAGCCACAAGAGACACAGGTTCTATCCCTAGGTTGAGAAGATCCCCAGAGCAGGAAAAGACAACCCACTCCAGTTTTCTTAACTTGGGAAATTCCATGGATAGAGGAGCTTGGCGGGCCGCAGAGTTGGACATGACTGAGCACACACACGTGCGTGCACGTGCACGCACACACACACACACACCCACACTCAAGGCATCTAAGATTTGAGGGAGTCAAAATGCCAGGTTGGTAAAAACCTAAAATTCTTTTCAGCATTTCCCCTAGAAATGTCCTTCAGTGATTTCTACTTGGTGACGAAATATGATTCTAAGACGTCCAGAAGATAGTTGCAGCTAAATGAAATTGTCTGTACAGTTTTCAGTAGTCTCAAAACAGTGAGAATGTCATTAAAAAGTAGAGTTCAAGGCTTGGTGAAGAGAACCAGTCTTTCTGTACACCCAAAATTTTAGTCCAAGTATTTAATGTTCTATGCCACCAGAGCAAAACAAACTGAAAAGGGACCAGCACTTACCAAGAATGAAGCCTTAGATTAGTTCTTATAAAAACCTCTTAGCAAACTATTACTGCAAGGGAAGGGACTTCATTAATATGATAAAAATTATATACCGAAAAAACAACAACACATATAGTAAACACGCTTAATGGTCAAATATCTAGAAATTTCTTTCTGATCCAGAATGAAACAAAAATGCCCCCTCCAACTACTCCTATTCAATATTTTACTGAAGGTCCTAGCCAATACTAAAGGCAAAACACACACACACGTTGTATATACATATATGTATTAATTACATATATACACGTTTGGAAATGAATTGAAAAGGAAGAAATAAAACTTTCACTTTCACCAACATGGATTTAAACATAGGACATGTTTAATATATATATAGATAAATTTAGAAATATCGAACTGCATTTAGCAAGGTCATTGTTTTCAAAGTCAATATAAAATGTATGTTTTTATCTACCAGTAAGAGACAATAGAAAAATGAAAATCGTAAATGAAGTAAGCCAAAGGTAATTATCTAAAACCAAAGATAAATATCAAACATGATATTGCTTATATGTGGAATCTTAAAAAAATAAGATACAAATGATATTATTTAAAAAATATAAGTGGACCCATAGACAGAGAGAACAAATCTATGGTTACCAAAAGGCAAACAGGGGGGAAGGGATAAATTATGTGTGTTTGTGTGTGTGCACACATGCGTGTACACATAGCTGAATGACTGTGTTGTACGCCTGATACTAACACAAAATTGTAAATCCACTACAGTTCAATTGAAAGCAATAAATATATTTAAAAAATGAAAATCTTAAAATATGATTTTCAAAGACATCAAAAACATCAACTACCTTAGGTCTCAATCTACCAAAATGCACGCAGTATCTCTACATAGAAAATAAAACACCTTAAGGATAAATCAAAAATCTTAAATAAAAGGAGAGCTATGCTATGTTCATAAACAAGAATATTTAAAAATGTGAAACTCACCAAATTAGCCAATAGATTCGATGCAATCCCAATCAATATTCCAGCATATGGATGTGTTTGCATAAATTTACAAGTTGATTCTAAAATGTATATGGAAATGCGAAGGACCAAGAGCAGCCAAGACAATCTTGGAGTGGAGGAACAAATGGAGAACACTCACACTACCAAACATCGTGTCTTATTATAAAGTTCTGCAGGGAAGTGAAATTCACCAACTCAAAATGTGTCTTTCTGGCATACTAACATATTTCAAGCTGGTTATTTTCTGTGAAAGAGTAGACATGGGGAAAACTCTGAAAACCAAGTAGGTTATCCCTATTCTTTTGTAAGAAACATTTACAATTACAAGGGAAATCCATTTGTAAGGTGGTCTACCTCCAAGGGAAGAGGAGGAGGACCAGACCTCTAGAAACTCTCTCAAGTGGGAAGGTAATGATTAAATCCACACAACAACCATGCCTTTATTTTCTGTGCTTTCCTGCTCACCTCCCATAACAGACTCTTCTCCACCCTCAACATCTCAATATCCTCTTTTTTGGTGAGTTATTCAATTCTCCTGGGTCTCTCCCTCTGTGTGTGTGTGTGTGTGTGTGTGCACACATGCGCGCACACGCATACATTCAGAATACTGGAGCGGGTTGCCATTTCCATCTCCAGGGCATCTTCCCAACCCAGGGATCAAACCTGCATCTCCTGCATAGGCTGGCAGATTATTTACCACTGTGCCTCCCATGGTATATATGTTATTAAGCTTCATTTGATTTTCTCCTGTTAATCTGTGTCATGTCAGTTTAGCTCTTAGACCAGCCAGAAGAAGGGCTGAGGAAAATTGCTTCCACTCCAACAGTTCCAATAATTAAGAATAAATACTAATACAACATTGCAAATAAATAGACTTCAGTTAAAAATAAAAGATTGAATGGCTTTGGCATATGGTTAAGCAACAAGTTGAAGAGAACAAAATAGAGTGCAGACCCAGGCCATATACATACAGTCTCTTGACTTATGTGAAAGTGACTCTGCAAGGCATTGAGAGAAATACACATATCAAAAAAGCATGCAGATCCAGGTGATAATATACCTATGGGTCATTAGAAAAAAAGGCAAAAGCTACAATTAAAAAATAGGGGAAAGTCTTAAGCAGACATTTCACCAAAATATGAGTATCTAAGTATTCATGTAAAAGTGCTCACCCTCTTTAGCCATGTCAAAGAAAACCTGCACAATGTGAGTGAAACGGGCAAGGAAGGTTTCATGCAAGACTACTGTAACAGAGGCCAAGACAATATTGCAATAGGGGAGAGAGACTGGACTCAACTCTGCTGAAACAGAAGGGAGGGGAGTTTCTAAGCAATTGGGGCCAGAGATGGAAAAATGCTGGAGGACTTGAGGACGGAGGTCAAGGTGATTAGGCTACCTGCTTTTGTTTTTTCAATTATTATTAAATTTTATTATAGTTGCTTTACAATGTGTTACTTTCTGCTATACAGCAAAGTGAATCAGTACTCATATACATATATCCACTTTTAGACTCTATCCCTGCATACATCATTACCAAGTGCTGAGTAGTATCCCCTGTGCTATACAATAGGTCCTTGCTGGTTACCTACTTTATATATCAATCTCAATCTCACAATTTACCCCCTCCCCCTTTCCCTGTTGGTAACAATGTTTGTTTTCTACATCTGTGACTCTAATTCTGTTTTGTAAATAGGTTCATTTGTATCATTTTTACAGATTCTACATATAAGCAATATGAAATGATATTTGCCTTTCACTGTCTTACTTATTTCATTCAGTATGACAATCTTGAGGTCCATCCATGTCACTGCAGATGACATTATTTCATTTTATGGCTGAGTAACATTCCGCTGTATGTTTCATATCTTCTTTATCCATTTCTTGCATGTCCTGGCTATTGTAAATAGTGCTGCAGTGAATACTGGGGTGCATATATCTTTTTAGATTGCATTTTGCTCTGTATAAGAGATAAGCATTTGTTACTTATCCGTTTAGGTTTGTACCTTCCCATGGATTCCAGGAAACAGGGACCCTATCTTCCTAATTACATTTCAAAGGTCATTGAGACAGTCCTGGCTGTAAAACTGGAGGAGATTGGAAGAAGGTTTACATCTTAAAGGACCTAAAACATAGGGAAAGGGGTTATGGTCAAGAAGAAACCTCAGTAAAGTTTAGCCAAGCTGAAGGGAACTTGAAGGCCACGTTGATAAATAATCTTTGGCTTATTTACTTTTTTTTTTTTTTTTACTTGTCTATTTTTACCTCAAAGCTGCTGCTGAAATTCTGGAGTTGGTGGTAGAAATCTGAGTGCCCACCACAGTATCTAGCTTTAGGCATGTGTGTTGAATGAAATGAAGGAATGATTGGATTATAATTGGGTTACTGGTAAGTTTGTACACATATGTTATTAGCAGAATGTAACTTGGGGAAATAAGGTACCATAAACACATGTTAGTTAACCTCCTAAATGTTCATCAAATGTGAAATAATGTCCTCCTTCACATAAAATTTAATCGAAGTGTGGAAAACTGGAGGAAGACGATGGTCTAGTTGGGACTGGCTCCTTCAAGCCATGGAATGCATTTTCATTTGGATTGTAAATACTAACTGGGGTATTGGAGAGGCACACATACAAAAGACAGCCAAGAATTGACAGCTTGCCTTTAAAAGACAAATATTTAATCCCCATCCCTTCTCACCATCCCAAACCACACCACTACTTCTAAGGTATAGATGGAGTCATAGCCAGGAAGGTTAGAACAATATTATTTTAAAATTCACATTCATCTTGAAAAGAGATTGTTTTATCTACATATTAGTAAGGAAACTATTAGTCAAAATGTTATTATTACTCACAAAGCACATGAAACAAAGTTAAAGATGTGGAATTGGAACCACACTTTTCTTATATGAGCCAATGTTCTTGCTCTAAAGATAGTAAAAGAAAAAAAAGCGGAGGGGGTGGGGATGGGGAGGATTCCAGTGTTGTTTTACTGGGAGCATCTGAAAGGAAAACTAGGAAGTGCTCTATTTCCACTGAGATGTTATAGCTTAAGATAAGCAAAGTGAGAAAATGCAATAAACTCCAAGCTCCAGAAGTTATTTGCCTCTAATTTTAGAATGCCTACAATAAAACAACAGCAACAACAAAAGTGACAGTTATCATCACCTTCCCTGGCGGAGTGACGGCTCCGCGTTTGTAAAACAAGTTAAGGGGATGATTACTCAAGAACTGGACTTTTTTTTAACACACAAGTAGCCTGCCTGCTTGTGATCAAAATGAGCCGACAGTCTTTGGCTGTTTTTCACTTAAAATCTGGGTCTAGATTGTCCTGAGTTAACAACAGGCAACTTATAGGCCATGCGAATTTTTTTTTTTTCCGATGTAGGAATAAGAATTCTTAGACTCAGCAAGTTCATTTTTGCGCTATCACATGCATACAGAAAAATGGACGAGTCCTAAGGGTACATTTTCACAAATGGTAACCACTTATATCAATTATAAATACCAGTCAGATCAAGGAGAGAACATTGGAAAACACCCGAAGCTCTCCCTCAGGCTCACTCCCGTCATGACCCACCATCTTCACTAAGTTCAGTTGAGTTCAGTCGCTCAGTCTATCCGACTCTCTGCGACTCCATGGACTGCAGCCCGTCAGGCTTCCCTGTCCATCACCAGCTCCCACAGCTTGATCATACTCATGCGCATCGAGTCAGTGATGCCATCCAGCCATCTCATCCTCTGTCATCCCCTTCTCCTCCTGCCTTCAGTCGTTCCCAGCATCAAGGTCTTTTCAAATGAGTCAGTTCTTCACATCTGGGCTTCAGCTTCAGCATCAGTTCTTCCAGTGAATATTCAGGACTGGTTTCCTTTAGGATAGACAGGTTTGTTCTCCTTGCTGTCCAAGGGACTCTCTCGAGTCTTCTTCAACACCACAGTCCAAAAGCTTCAGTTCTTCAGTGCTCAGCTTTATGGTCCAACTCTCACATCCATACATGACTACTGGAAAAACCATAGCTTTGACTAGATGGACTTTTGTTGGTAATGTCTCTGCTTGCTTTATCTTCATTAAAGCAAACCACAATCCCAACTTCTATGCCTATATATTAGTTCTGACTATTTATGAATTTCATATGGATGCAACCATATGGTATACACTCATCCATGTTTTGTTCTGTTTCATTTGGTATTATGTTTGTGTTCATTCACTTACATTACTATATTATAGGACTATAACACCATCAGGTTTTCCATTTTCCTACTAATATGTGGGTTGTTTTTCAAGTAAACAACTACTATAAATAAACTCACTATGAACATATTCCATGATGTTCCATGTACACACATACATGATGTGTTTCTTGAATACATACCTAGGAGCGGAATTGCTGGGCTTGGTACATGTGAATATTCAGCTTTAGCAGATATATCCAAGCACTTTCCTGAAGTGCTACACTCTGACCAACAGTTTAGGGACATCCCAGTTGCTTCATGTTCCCAACAAAATGACATTTCCTGTACTTTACTTATTTAAAAATAAAAATGCTAACCCTTCTAGTGGCATGGTAGTTAAATCTCACTATGGTTTTAGTTTTTCATTTTTCTGATGTCTGACCAAGTTGACTTTAACTTCATCTCAATTTGACTAATCTTTATAGGTTTCTTCCTGACTGTAGGGTTGTTACCTCCATTTCCTGAGAGAATTTCTACTCCTTTGAGATGGAATTTCTTCTCCCAGCCTCTTCTCATTTTACAACCCCCCAAAAAAATGTCTCTCTCAGGGACCTAGGAGCCATCCTGTTGAAATGTTAGCTTACGATTTTTTTTTCCATTTTTTTAACTGTATTTTTTGTCTGTTTCACCATGGCTTGTAGGTCTTCTTATTATCACCTAGATTTGAATTTTTTTGCCTGATGAGTGTATTTCCTCCACTGCACTGTGAAATGAAGGGAAGGCCTCTCTAGAATGAATTACAGCCATTTCCCTCTGGTCCTTTGGCATCTCTGATAAGACTGGGAAACTGCCAAACATCAAGGGACTTGGCAGCTTTGGCTCTAGTCTACAAGGGACCTGTGCTGAGTCTTTGATGTTCCTTAAAGGTAATTTATATTCTCTCACTTTGTGCATTTCATGAGGTGATCCACAGTTTCTCATTCTAGATTGTCATAAAGCCTCCAGTCAGCACCTGTGCACTCAATTCATGATCATTGTCAATTGCATTATCTTTTATTTGCTTGTACAAGAGCCTTAAAAGAAGGACTCAAGGTCAAAGCTCCATCTGTTGGAGGAGTTATTTGTTTATTTTAGGAAAAATATTTGTTCTTCATCTGAGTCACAGTGCCCAAGAGAAATTAAAACTTTTATTTACTTTAGTGCATGGAGCCAGATTCAATTAAGATTCCTCTTATACGTGCTATTAATTAAGAACTAAGGTCTTTTACCTAAAAGCTGACTTTAAAAAATGAGTAAAACACAGAAATAGTCATTACATGAGAAAGAGATAAATTGCCCTTTAACATACGAAAATGTGTGCAACTTATAATTAAAAGGAACTCAAATTAAAACTAAACTGAGATATTATTTTTCACCTACCAAATTGGCAAAAATTCAAGAGATTGATTAGCACAACTCACTCTGTTGATGAGTCTGTTGGGAAAGGCATATTCATAGATTGCTGATGCAGTAAGAAATGGGAAAAAAAACCCCATAGGGGTGAGAATTGGCAATGTTTGCCCAAAGTGCATATTCATTACTTAGTCTTTGAGCTATCCCACTTCTGGAAATGTACCTTAAAGTTTCACCTCCGCAGTGAGAAATAATACAGGCACACCTGTGTTATCACACTTTGCTTTAATATACCATGCATTTTTTACAAAGGAAGGTTTGTGGCAACCCTGTGTCCAGCAAGTCTATTTGCACCATTTTCTAATAGCATTTTTTTTAATATGGTATCTCTGTGTCAGATTTTGGTAATTCTTGCAGTATTTCAAGCTTTTTCATTATTTCTATGTTGGTTATGGTGATCTATGATCAGGATACTAGTATAATTGTTTGAGGGCTAGGTGAACCACGCCTATGTAAAACAGTGAACTTAATCTATGAATTCTATGTGTTCCAGCTGCTCTACTGATCAAGCCATTCCCCCATCTCACTCTTCCCCTTTAGCTGTTCAAAATATGACTGCTTATTGATAATGTATTTGGCCACCCAAGACTCCTGATGGAGATGTACAAAGAGATTGCTAATATAATATCCATTCTGCAGCCCATGAATCAAGGAGTCATTTTGACATTCAAGAGTTGTTACTTAAGAAATACATTTCATGAAGCTACAGCTGTCATAGATAGTGATTCCTCTAAAGGGTCTGAGCAAAGTCAACTACAAACCTTCTGGAAAGCATTCATCATTCTAGACGGCATTAAGAACATCTGTGATTCACAGGCAGAGGTCAAAATATCATCACTAACAGGAGTTTAGGAGAACTCTCATAGATGACTTTGAGAGGTTTCAAGACTTCAGTGGGGGAAGTAACTGCAGATGTGGTGGAAATAGCAAGAGAACTAGAATTAGAAGTGGGGCCTGAAGATGGGACTGAATCGGTGCAATCTCAAGATAAAACTTGAACAGATGAGGAGTGGCTTCGTAGGGATGAACAAATGCAAGTGGTTTCTTGAAATGTAAATTCAAGATGGTGAGGCTGCTGTGAAGCCTGTTGAAATGACAACAGAGGATTAGAATATTATGTAAACTTGGTTGATTTTCCAGTAGTCATGTATGGATATGAGAGTTGGACTGTGAAGAAGGCTGAGCACTGAAGAATTGATGCTTTTGAACTGTGGTGTTGGAGAAGACTCTTGAGAGTCCCTTGGACTGCAAGGAGATCCAACCAGTCCATTCTGAAGGAGATCAACCCTGGGATTTCTTTGGAGGGAATGATGCTGAAGCTGAAACTCTAGTACTTTGGCCACCTCATGCGAAGAGTTGACTCATTGGAAAAGACTCTGATGCTGGAAGGGATTGGGAGCAGGAGGAGAAGGGGAGGACAGAGGATGAGATGGCTGGATGGCATGACTGACTCGATGGATGTGAGTCTGAGTGAACTCTGGGAGTTGGTGATGGACAGGGAGGCCTGGTGTGCTGCGATTCATGGGTGCGCAAAGAGTCAGACACGACTGAGCGACTGAACTGAACTGAACTGAAACTTAGTTGATAAAGCTGAGTTAGGGTTTGAGAAAGTTGACTCCAATTTGAAAGAAGTTCTACTGTGAATAAAAGTTGACGCCAATTTGAAAGAAGTTCTACTATGAGTAAAATGTTATCAAATAGCATTGCATGCTCTAGGGAAATTGTTCATGAAAGACAGAGTCAATCAATGGAGCAAAGTTAGTTGCTGTCCTATTTTAAGAATAAGACAGCCACCCGAAACTTCAGCAACCACCACCCTGCTCAGTCAGCAGCCATTCACATTCAGGCAAGACCCTCTACCAGCAAAAAGATTATGACTCACTGAAGGCTCAGATGATGGATAGCATTTTTTAGCAATAAGTCATTTTTTTAAAATGAAGATAAATACATTTTTTAGACATAATGTTATTTCACATTAATAGACTGAAGTACAGCATGGAAAACTGGGAAACCAAAAAAAATCTGTGGGACTCACTTTATTAAAGTAGCAAATACAAACAAAAACAAAGGAATCTAGCATATGTCACACTGATCAAATAACTACAGGGGAAAAGGAATTAATTGAATAACTTGAACTCAGTACCCTGTCTACAGTATTGCTGTATTTTTGAAATCACTTGGTATATATTACAGGAAAGAACAAATGAGTAAATATATAATTTTTGTTGGAAAACTGGTTTTCTTTGCAAAAAGGGAGTTAAAAATGCATAATGGGGGAAAGTCACGAATGTGACTGGGGGAAAAGTTATGGTGCTGAAATTGAATTGGTGGTAATAGTATGCTCAATATTACTTTCAAAATATATTTCCTTAGCTCTATATGCTGAGAAACATTGATTGGAAACCTTTTTTTTTTTTTTAATAAAGAGACACTTAATGAATTCTTTAGGCTTCAAGGGCAATATACAATATCTGTTGCACACTCTTCTTTTCAAAAAATATTTCTTTGTATGTTTGCTTGTGTTTTTACATTTTGTTTTGCTTTTGCAATCCTTTAAGAATGTTAAAATCATTCTTAGCTCACAGGCTGCACAAAAATAGGCCATAGGCAGGATATAGCCTACAGGCTATAGTTCTCTGAATCAGGGGCCTAGAAACAAGACTACTACAGTGGCAATGAGCATACCAAAAGCTGTCAGATATTGATTCCAAAAAATGATTCCCATGGAAAGAGATCCAGGACCCTGTGGAGCAGCCAGAGGTTCTAGGTTTAGAACCAGGAAATGGCAGTGTAATCCCAGGACAGCTTGTGCTAGATAGCAAGGAAAATAGCCAGGACATAGGAAACAAGAGACAGTGCTTCCAGGACTTATCAGGTGGTGCAGTGGATAAGAATCCACCTGCCAATGTGGGGACACAGCTGCAATCCCTGGTCTGGGAAAATTCCACATGCCGTCAAGCAACTAAAACCCTGTGAGCTGCAACTACTGAGCCCACGGGCTTCAACTACTGAAGCCTAAGTGCCCTAGAGACTTGCTCTGCAACAAGAGAAGCCCACGAACCACAGTGAAGAGTACCTCCTGCTCACTGCACCTAGAGAAAGCCCTCATGAAGAGAAACAAACACAAAAACCCAGTGCAACCAAAAATAAATGAATAAATAAATTTTAAAAAGAGAGACAATGCTTCCACTGGCAAAATTAAGCATGTGAATGAATTACAACATAAGCATCCATGAGCGGCATCAAAACAGTTATGACAGAAGACTGAAATCACCATTTTGTGGCTAGAACATGTTGATTAATGCCGGTAGTAATTGTCAACAGAAAACAAATGAAAAAAGGTTGTGGAGTAGTAAGAGAATCACACATCTCAAAATGATCACATAGATATCGCATCAGTTATAAAGGATATAAACTATGATGAAGTGAGCTGGGAAAACCCTCTTAAGTGAGTCATCCTCAATAATCCTAGAACCTGAAACCCCATTGCTTCCTGATGGGATGCAATGAGAAGTAACAACATCGTCTATGCAATATTCTTGCAAGAAACTTTTAACTTGAATCTAACCCTGAGGAGACAAAAAGAGAAAAGTCCAGACAGTGGGATGTTCTATAAATAACTGGCCTAAACATTTCAAGCAAGTTATGGTCACGATAGCAACAACATGAAATATCCAGAGAACTGTCCTAGATTGAAGGAGGCTTCCCTGGTAGCTCAGATGGTAAAGAATCTGCCTGCAGTGCAGGAGGCCTGGGTTGGATCTCTGGGTCAGGAAGATCTGCTGGAAAAGGAAAAGACTACCCTCTCCAGTATTCCTGCCTGGAGAATTCTGGACAGAGAAGCCTGGTGGGCTACAGTCCATGGGGTTGCAGAGAGTCAGACACAACTGAATGACAGACATACACACACTAAGAAACATGCCAAACATGCCTGGATCTGATGTGAAGAGCAATAATAACTGCTATAAAGAACATTTTTTAAAATAACGAGAAAATCTGAATATGAGCCATACACTAGGCAATATTATCATATTGATAATTTCATGTTGAATTCCTTGGATATGTCTATGGCATTATGATTATAAAGGAGAGTGGCCTAGCCCTTAGGCCATGATGAAGTATTTAGCAGTGACATGACATAATGTGTTAAACTTACATTCAAACAGTTCTGCAGGATGTATAAATACCAACACATAGTTAGAGAGAAACAGAGAAAGCAAAAATGGTAAAGTGTTTACCTTTGGTACTCTAGGTAAAGGAAATCTGGAAATTATGCTTTTCTTTCAACTTTACTATAGCTTTGAAAATCTCTAAATAAAACATCAGCAGCAATAAAAAGTATGGTTTTTACTCAACTTACAAAATAACGTCAATTATGTGTTCAAGGGTATTTACAGATTTAGCAACAAATAAAAAAATTTGAAGGGATTTTCCCTGCTGATCCAGTGGTTAAGACTCCATGCTTCCGCTGCAGAGGGCACAGGTTCGATCCCTGATCAGGGAACTAAGATCCCACATGCTGCACTGTATGGCCAATAAATCAATTTAAAAAAACTTTTAAAAAAACTTTTAAAAAACTACTGTACCTCAACGGGAAAGTAGTTGAATACAATACATGATATGCATGTGATAAGATATATAGCCGTTAAAATATAAAGTAGATTCTGTATGCACATGTATGTACAATCACATATATATATATGAAATATATATTTTTATATATATTTAAGGGGGGAAGAAAAGGTGCAGGAGAGTGTGAATAGCTATTCATCCCTATTACAATAGACAATATCTAGTGGGATATACATGAACCCATTAACAGCGACCTTCCCTGGAGAATGAGATTGGGGTCAGGGGAAGGATTTTTAATTTTCACGTTACTCACTTCATCAGTATTATAAATTTGTTTACCATGAGCATATTATCACTTTTATAACAAAAGTAAGTAGCTACTCCCTCCCCTAAAATGAACAAGATCTTATTACACTATATAAAATCTTTATAATAGCAACCAAAACCGTCTCTCTTACTTGCTAGTGGTTTTGCTCTGTTGATAAATTACGCAGGCTTTGGTCTGTGGCCACGCTGGAGTTCAGCCCACAGCTACGGGAACATTTGGCATGTGCTGCTCTAAGTGAGCACACATAATTTAGTGTTCATGCGCATTGCCTGGCTAAATTAAAGGCTGTGAACACATCTCATGTCTAGATTCTGAATGGTCCTAAAAATAAGAAGGGAAGTGATCAGCTTCAGCCTCCCCAGGTATTGCAAAGCCCTTTCAACTGTAAATTATGCTACACGTGCACTGTTCTCATTTCCTTGGGGCTTTAGTGTGACCCTGAAGTCAAAGCAGTTATTACAGTCTCCATTGTTTGGAAATGGGGAACATGAGTTCAGAGAGATTCAAGAATTCATTCAAGACAGTGTTAAGATGATATCAACTTCCTCCACAATATTCTTGGCTCCCACTAATGGTTGATAAGTATCATCAAGAGTATCAGAGATATTTTTACAATGGAGGCCAGAGCCCAAGAAATATGAGAGAGGTTTGGTCCTCAGCTCAACTTAAAGGGGAATATGTGTCTTCTTTCAAAGTGGCTTTTTCATTTTTTAGGTACTCATAATTACATCCTCAGAAGAAGCAACATCCTCAGAAGAAGCAACTAACTTTCAACTTTGTCCAGGAGCCTGTAATACACCTCAGGTACGTGTAGGGCAACTAACTTCCATTGCCACTTTCAAGACTTTATGCAATTTACAAGAGAAGTTAAGTAGCACAAGAAGTATAAACATCACAGATTTAATACCATCTGTTGTTCATTTGCGGGTTTTCCCTGATAGCTCAGTTGGTAAAGAATCCACTTGCAATGCAAGAGACCCTGGGTTCAGTTCCTAGGTCAGGAAGAGCCACTGGAGAAGGGATAGGATACCCACTCCAGGAGACTTAGGCTTCCCTTGTGGCTCAGGAAAAGCTGGTAAAGAATCTGCCTGCTAGTGGGAGACCTGAGTTCAGTCCCTAGGTTGGGATGACCCCCTGGAAAATGGAAAGGCTACCCACTCCAATATTCTGGCCTGGAGAATTCCATGGACTTCTATAGTCCATGGGGTCGCAAAGAGTCAGACACGACTGAGAGACATTCACTTTACTTCACTTTATTCATTTGTGGGTAAATTTCAGTGGGCCAGGAAAGTTTAGGCAAACAACATGAGGTAGTTGAGATAATTCATACGAAGAGCACAGTTCAATAGCATTAGTTAAACCAAAGGCAGGTAGGCATCCCTGAGCAAGAACAGCGAGGGCTGTAATCAATAAATTACCTCTGACATTTGCAAACACCCTTTAGAACAAAACACTATTTTAAAACTTTTTAATGTCATTTTATGAAGTTGGCTTGCCCTTTAAATGTCTCTTCATTCCCCCTGAGAATTAAGTCAGTTTCAGGGAGGGTCCCTTTTAGATTACTTGAACAGCAGTTGGGGGTAGAAAACTTCAGAAAAGGCTCTTCACCTGTCTGTAATAGCCTACTGTCATTGTGACACCAACCTTTCATCTCTTCTGCTTTCCTTCTCTCAATGATTCAGGAGAGGCAGGGACAGCTTCTTTCTCTGATGGAAGTTCCTGCTTGAGAACCAAATGGAACTGCAGATCGATACCAATAAGGCTCTTCTGAATATGAGAGAAACATGGCCCTGCCAGTTTCTAAAACCCATGAGATGTTCATTATCTGGGTGCAAAGTGATATCTCTTAAAATGGTCTGCAAAGGTAAGGATCCCTCTGGTGAACATGGGCAGGTGTTATATAAGACACTGCAGCCAAGTCAAGGGGACTGAGAAGAAGCAATTAATGAGTGGAACAAAGGCTGGGCATGCCAGTTGTGGCCTGTGAGTGGGATACACAGTGGTATTAAATGGCTTAGAGGTATCCAGATAAAATGTACCAGGCCCTACATAAGTGAGTACATGATGCTGTGATGGAAGCCTGGAAGCTCACCGTCTCAGAAGAACTCAACACAGAGAAGATGCATATCCAATCTCATGAGGATGAAGCCAACAAGGGCAAGACAAAGTAGCTGAACTGCTTTAGCAAATTGAAATAGGGTACTTAGTATACATATGCAGGTTCAAAGTAAGACCCACAGCTCCCCTTTTTGAACATACAACCAACACTAGGCCCTCCAGAATGGATTTCTCAGGACTCTTCAGCTAAATAAAAAGCAAGATCTCTGTGCAAGAAAACTGAGACAGAAGCCAGATCTAAGCCAACCATCAGGACGGGATTTAATAACTTAAACCCAAACACGACGCTCTGCCCTGAGGATCTTAGACCAGGGTCTTCAGCAAATAATAAAGGATAGGGATATCCCTGGTGGTCCAGTGGCAAAGACTCCACACTCCCAATGTGGGGGGCTGGGTTCAATATCTGATTAGAGAACTAGGTCTCACATGCTGCAACCAAGAGTTTGCATGCCAGAACTTAAAATGCTGCATGCCACAAGTAAAGATCCCACCTGCCACAACTAAGACCCAATGCAGCCAAAGAAATATATATTTGAAAATAATAATAAAGAATGAAACTTTGAGGCTCTATCTGTTCTAGTTAGGTACATTAGAGTAACAGCTTCTCTCAAAAGACACAGCCCTGTAGACGTATGAGCATATCAGCAACAAATCAGCTACTTCTGCAATAGACAGATCTATACTCAGGAACAATGTCTGGTGGCCTTCAAGTGGGACAGTCTGTCTTGGAGTAACCGTCTGTATGTGCGTGTGCCCTTCCCAGGTTAACACTACTGAAGACCAAACCTTAGTTGGAATCAAGTCTGGCACTCAGGATAACTCGTAACGATTACTGGATCTTTAAGATACACTCTCATCATCGTCATTTATAATGGTCATACTCATATTTATCAGTAACCTTGTCAGTTAATTAAGTTGCACTTGCCTCCCTCTGTTTGCTTAATTTTGAACCAGAGAATTTTAAAAATCATTGGTTCTATCCTCATTTTATATATAAGGAAATTCAAGCCAGTTCAAGGACAGAATGATTTGCCTAAATCTTCAGAGTCAATTTGACTAGGAGAAGGTGAAGTATTTCTGATTTCATAATTCCCTTACAGCACCACAACGTTATCTCAGTCAATTGCCACAACTCAAAGTTCTTGAATTTCAACTACCAGTGAGGCCACACATATTAAGTGTGTTTCCTTTAAATAGAGACTTCATTTTTTTATTTTTAATATAAATTTATTTATTTTAATTGGAGGTTACTTTACAATATTGTATTGGTTTTGCCATACTTCAGCATGAATCTGCCACAGGTATACACGTGTTCCCCATCCTGAACCCCGCTCCCTCCTCCCTCCCCATACCATCCCTCTGGGTCGTCTCAGAGATTTCATTTTAAAAGAAGTGGCAAGGATAGGAAGCAAGCTATCCACTACTATCAGACCACTGATATGAGAGATCTTGTGTTGTTTTTCCTATAATTTCCCCTCTTTGAGTTCCCTTTGATTCCCTGTGGTTTCTTTCCACATATGACCCCCTTTCCATATGAAATTTGCCTCAACTGCACTCAGAGCTGAGTGAAATGATGAAACAGAAGGGTACAATGTAAGAATAAGAAGTGAGCTCAAGTCTAGATTCTGAGGCTCTATGTCTGTGGCATCATCTAAATGATAGAAATTATTTCAAATGATGGATCTAACTTATAAATACATGTATACCCACTACCTGATCTATTTAAATAGGATGCACAAACACTCATGTTGGAAACAAGAAGGGGAGCCATCAATGGACCAGAAAATTGGAGAAAGGTCTAGAAGAGAGAAAACAAATACAAGACATTGACAGGATGAATGAAACAGAAAATCACAACTTAAAGTATCATCACAGCATTGGGAGCAAGAGATCTATTTCAAAATGGAGTCTTAGAGAAGCTTCAAACATTATCAACTTATACTGAGGACGGCTTATGCCCTAGGCTATTCAGCACGGTAATTAATTAGGTGCTTGGTCAGAAAAACAATTGTCTTCCTGTCCCACCTCCTCTCCATGTTTAAAGAGCACGGATAGCAAACAGTAGTTTAGAATGTCAGGGTGGATTTCTCTCTAAAAAAGAAGGCAATGTGCATGGATCCTGGAACCTGAAAGAAGCAGGGTGAGACAGAGATAACTCTGGACTTACACTTCAAACAACGAAGATAAAACTAAATAAATGAATAAATAAATAACTCCTCCTAAAGGCAAAAGCACCGACATGCCCACTAGTTCAGTTCAGCTTAGTCAGTTGTCAGACTCTTTGCCACCCTATGGACTGCAGAATGCCAGGCTTCCCTGTCCATCACCAACACCCACAGCTTGATCAAGCTCACGTCCATCAAGTTGGTGATGCCATCCAACCATCTCATGCTCTGTCATCCCCTTCTCCTCCTGCCTTCAATCTTTCCCAGCATCAGGGTCTTTTCAAGTGAGTCAGTTCTTCACATCAGGCAGCTGAAGTATTGGAGTTTCAGCTTCAGCATCAGTCCTTCCAATAAATATTCAGGACTGATTTCCTTTAGAATGGACTGGTTTGATCTCCTTGTGGTCCAAGGGCCTTTCAAGAGTCTTCTCCAACACCACAGTTCAAAAGCATTAGTTCTTTGGCACTCAGCTTTCTTTATAGTCCAACTCTCACATCCATACACAACTACAGGAAAAACCATACTTTTGACTAGATGGACCTTTGTTGGTAATGTAATGTATCTGCTTTTTAATATGTTGTCTAGGTTGGTCATAGCTTTTCTTCCAAGGAGCAAGCATGAAGTGTTCCCTTGGTATCTCTTTTTTTCTTGATGAGATCTCTAGTCTTTCCCATTCTATTGCTTTCCTCTATTTCTTTGCATTGATCACTAAGGAAGGCTTTATTTTAATTCTCTTCTTGCTATTCTTTGGAACTCTACCTTCAAATGGGTGTATCTTTCCTTTTCTCCTTTGTCTTTTGCGTCTCTTCTTTTCTCAGCTATTTGTAAGGCCTCCTCAAGAAACATTTTGCCTTTTTGCATTTCTCGGGGATGGTTTTCATCATTGCCTCCTGTACAGTGTCATGAACCTCCATTCATAGTTCTTCGGGAACTCTATCAGATCTAATCCCTAGAATCCGTTTGTCATTTCCATTGTATAATCGTAAGGGATTTGTTTTAAGTCATACCTGAATGGTCTAGTGGTTTTCTGTACTTTCTTCAATTTAAGTCTAAATTTGGCCATAAGGAGTTCATGATCTGAGCCACAGACAGTGCCTGATCTTGTTTTGGTGACTGTATAGAGCTTCTCCATCTTTGGCTGCAAAGAATATAATCAATCTGATTTCAGTATTGAACATCTGGTGATGTCCATGTGTAGAGTCTTCTCTTGTGCTGTTGGAAAAGAGTGTTTGCTATGACAAGCGAGTTCTCTTGGCAAATCTTGTTTAGTCTTTTCCCTGCTTCATTTTGTACTCCAAGGCCAAATTTGCCTGTTACTCCAGTTACCTCTTGACTTCCAACATTTGCATTTTAGTCCCACATGATGAAAAGGACATCTTTTTTGTGTGTTAGTTCTAGAAGCTCTTTCAGGTCTTCATAGAACTGTTTAGCCTCTTTGGCATTAGTGGTTGGGGCATAGACTTGGATTACTGTGATACTGAATGGTTTGCCTTGAAAACAAACAGAGGTCATTCTGTCATTTTCGAGATTGTATCCAAGTACTGTATTTCGGACTCTCTTGTTGACTGAGGGGTACTCCATTTCTTTTAAGGGATTCTTGTCCACAGTAGTAGATACAATGGTCATCTGAATTAAATTCGCCCATTCCAGTCCACTGTATCTCACTGATTCCTAAAATGTCAATGTTCACTCCTGTCATCTCCTGTTTGACCACTTCTAATTTATCTTGATTCATGGACCTAACATTCCAGGTTCCTATGCAATATTGTTCTTTATAGCACTGGACATGTGCCCCCTACTCCCCAGTAGAAAGCTTTCTATTAGGCTACTGTGGTATCCCAGCAAATTATTTTCTGTCTAGGCACCCTACAAAGACACTGCATGTCAAAACATCCCATGGTATAACAGAACTCAAAGGCAGTACTCTCATCCAAGGAAGAGGGGGGTATGGGAGAGGGAGCTCTACACAGCTCCAGGGAAATGTCTAGCCTCCTGGGTGTACTAACCACTGTCTTTCTTTAGATGCTCACAAAGTTGAACTTGATACAAGAACATAGGTGCTGGTACATATGTAGGAGATGATTTCGGGCAGCAGGCATGAACAGACAGAATGAGTCAGGAATGCGAAGACTGAAAAAGAGTGTATAATTTGAGGATTGCTACTGTAGGTGATTAGGAATCCATCCTGCCAGGATCCTCTTGGGAACAGAATTGCACCCCTGAAGAACAGGAAGCTGAAGCATTTATCCTCTGCCCCCTCCACTGAAACAACTGATGAGGAATGCTCTTGGAGGCAATACCCAACCCACATTTCCATGCTATCCAGCAGGTTTCAAAATCCCCAAGGCAGAACTATGGAGAGAAGTGGCAGACCTTTAGGACTTCCTTGGTGATCCAGTGATTACGACTTTGCCTTCCAATGCAGCGGGTGTGGGTTCCATCCCTGGTCAAAGAGCTAAGATCCCACACGCCTCTTGGCCAGCCGTTAAAAAGAATGCATTTGAATCAGTTCTGTTGAGATGGATAAAACTGGAGCCGATTATACAGAGTGAAGTAAGCCAGAAAGAAAAACATCAATACAGTATACTAACACATATATATGGAATTTAGAAAGATGGCAATGATGACCCTGTATGCAAGACAGCAAAAAAGACACAGATGTGTATAGCAGACTTTGGGACTCAGAGGGAGAGGGAGAGGGTGGGATGATTTGGGAGAATGGCATTGAAACATGTATACTATCATGTAAGAATCGAATCACCAGTCTATGTCTGATGCAGGATACAGCATGCTTGGGGCTGGTGCATGGGGATGACCCAGAGGGGTGTTGTGGGGAGGGAGGTGGGAGGGGGGTTCATGTTGGGATCGCATGTACACCCGTGGTGGATTCAGGTCAATGTATGTCGTAAGCAATACAGTATTGTAAAGTAAAATAAAGTAAAAAATAAAAATTAAAAAAAAAAAAGAAAACAGAAAACAACAGAAGCAATACTGTAACAAATTCAATAAAAACTTAAAAAAAAAATCGTCAGGCCATTGGCAGGGTGGAGGACTTGTCCACCAGAGCAGAAGCTAAAATGCACAGGCGGCAAAGGACATGGTAGGGGGCAGAGAAAAGTGTCTGTTCATTCATGAAATTGAACCAACAGCTAAGGAGCCTGAGAAAAGTTATAGCACTAAGAAAGAAAGCCCCATGGAAGATAAAAACAGTATTTGACCCCACAGAAATTAAAGCTGATCAAGGAAGAGCACTTTGAAATTATTCTAATAAGTATCTTCAGACAGAACAAAAATTGTGTCTTCCAAAAACAAAAATAGGCATCTGATCTGGGGAAAGGAAGTGAAGAAAAAAATAACTTTATGAAAGTAAACATATTAGTGGGAAAAAAATTCAGCAATTAGACTGAATAATAGACTAGCTAGGACTAGATGCCAAGATGAAGCTAGAAGAACATTTTCTTGAACTGAAAAAAAAAAAAAAAAAGCAGTTTCAAATTGATTCAAACGACCATCAAAATCTGTGGAGGGAAAATCCGCACACTGAAACCACTTAGGGAACTTCAAGTGTCCTAGAACAAAGCGGAATCATAAAAGCTTCTTTCAGGGGAAGCACACTGATTGAAAATGCCCACCCTGGCCAGGCACCATAGTAAGCATTTGTATGAGTTGCAGGAGGTTCTGGTGAGGAACAGGGAGCTAATAAGCCTCCACTAACCAAAAGATTTCGGGAAAGGTCAAAAGGAGACACCACCTGTCTGACCACCTCCCAGAATCCTCCTCTCTGGCATCCATCTTGGCTGAACAAGGCGTGCACCACCAGGAAGGACTCTGAGTTAGAATGATTGGCCAAAGACAACCCGGAAACTAATCCTATCACCATAAAACCTGAGACTGGGAGCCAGTGGCAGAGCAGCTCTCCAGGGTGTCCTTCCCCTACTGCTCTCCACCCGGGTGCCCTTTCCCAATAAAATCTCTTGCTTTGTCAGCACATGTGTCTCCTTGGACAGTTCATTTCTGAGTATTAGACAAGAGCCCAGTTTCGGGCCCTGGAAGGGGTCCCCCTTCCTGCAACACTTCTAGAGTCAAAGAAAAAAAAAATCGGGCTAACATCAAATTTCTCATCAGCAATGGATGCAGAAAGACATTACAACTTTTTCCAAATTTCTGATTTTTAAACTCTGACATCTATACCCAACCAAATCACTAAACAAGTATTGAACAAAATGCTTTTCAGACCTTCCTGATCTCATAAAACATAAATATCAGATAATGCATCATTGGGACTCCCCTGGTGGTCCAGTGGTTGAGAATCTGCCTTTCAATGCAAGAGATATGTGTTTGACCTCTGATCGGGAAACTAAGATCCAACGTGTTGTGGGGCAACTAAGCCCATGCTTTGCAACTAGAGAAACCGGCAAACCGCAGCAAAGACCCAATGCAGTCAAAATATACATAAATAAATAGAAAGTCCTCAAAGAGGTACTCTGCTGCTGCTGCTGCTGCTAAATCGCGTCAGTCGTCTCCGACTTTGCACGACCCCATAGACGGCAGCCCACCGGCTTCCCCATCCCTGGGATTCTCCAGGCAAGAACACTGGAGTGGGTTGCCATTTCCTTCTCTAGTGCATAAAAGTGAAAGTGAAAGTGAAATTGAAGTCGTGTCCGACTGTTCGCGACCCCATGGACTGCAGCCTACCAGGCTCCTCCGTCCATGGGATTTTCCAGGCAAGAGTACTGGAGTGGGTTGCCATTGCCTTCTCCGAAGAGGTACTCTAGGAGGGGAAAAATGTAAAGGAGGAGAAAAATGTAAAAGGAAGAGGAGAATGTGAGA
Source organism: Capra hircus (assembly GCF_001704415.2). Lineage (NCBI taxonomy): Eukaryota > Metazoa > Chordata > Mammalia > Artiodactyla > Bovidae > Capra > Capra hircus. Next base: position 8,622,305 of record NC_030829.1, on the reverse strand, counting down.
TACAGAAATAACAGCACAGTGTAGTACCTAGAAAACATGAATAAAAACTAACAAAAAATTAGATCTTAACATTTTAGGAATGTTTGTGGTGCATAGCACAATGATTTAACTTATGCACATCATAAATGATCACCACTATAAGTTTAGTGACCATCCATCAACTCATATAGACAAACATTAAAGAAATATAAAAAAGGCATTTTTTCCCATTTGATGAGAACTCAGGATTTATTCTCGGTAACTTTCACATATAATGTGTGAAAGTGTGAACTGTGTTTCTGTTGTACACTACATCCCTAGAACTTATTTATCTTTTCGCTAGAATGATTAACATGGTAAGTAGTAATGATAAGCCTAGTTACTGTCATCGTACTAAGAGATAATGTAATTACTGACTCTGTTCCCTCGGCTGCATATTCCATACCATCAACGTATTTCTTCTGTAAATGGAAGTCTGTACTTCCTAATCTCCCTCACTTACTTCTCTCCTCCCACATCCTCCCCTCCAGCAATCACCTCTTTATTCTCTGTATATATGACCCTGTTTCTGTTTACTTACGCTTGTTCGTTTGCTTTTTAGATTCCACATATAAGCGAAAGCATATAGCGTCTGCTTTTCTCTTGTCTGACTTATTTCACTTAGCACAATTCCCTCTAGGTCCATCCATGTTTTCACCAATGACAAAATTTCATTCTTTGGATGGCTGAGTAGGACTCCACTGTACACATACACCACATCGTCCTTATCCTTTCATCTACTGATGGGCGCATAGGTTGCATCCATATCTTGGCTACCGTAAATAATGCTGCAGCCTACATAGTGGCGCATATATCTTTTCTAGTTGGTATTCCATTTTCTTTTTTTTTTCAGATTTTATTTTATTATTATTATTTTTTACTTTACAGTATTGTATTGGTTTTGCCATACATCAACATGAATCCGCTACGGGTGTACACATGTTCCCAATCCTGAACCCCCCTCCCACCTCCCTCCCCATACCATTCCTCTGGGTCATCCCACTGCACCAGCCCCAAGTATCCTGTATCCTGCATCAAACCTAGACTGGCGATTTGTTTCTTATATGATATTATACGTGTTTTAATGCCATTCTCCCAAATCATGCCACCCTCTCCCTCTCCCTCAGAGTTCAAAAGACTGTTCTATACATCTGTGTCTCTTTTGCTGTCTCGCATACAGGGTTATCATTACCATCTTTCTAAATTCCATATATATGCGTTAGTATACTGTATTGGTGTTTTTCTTTGTGGCTTACTTCATTCTGTATAATCAGCTCCAGTTTCATCCACCTGATTAGAACTGATTCAAATGTATTCTTTTTAATGGCTGAGTAATACTCCATTGTGTATATATACCACAGCTTTCTTATCTACTCATCTGCTGATGGGCATCTAGGTTGCTTCCATGTCCTGGCTACTATAAACAGTGTTGCAATGAACACTGGGGTACACATGTCTCTTTCAGTTCTGGTTTCCTCGGTGTGTATGCCCAGAATTGGGATTGCTGGGTCATAAGGCAGTTCTATTTGCAGTTTTTAAAGGAATCTCCACACTGTTCTCCATAGTGGCTGTACTGGTTTGCATTCCCACCAACAGTGTAAGAGGCTTCCCTTTTCTCCATAGCCTCTCCAGCGTTTATTGCTTGTAGACTTTTGGATCGCAGCCATTCTGACTGGCGTGAAATGGTACCTCATTTTCTTTGAATAAATACCCAGGAGTAGGATTGCTGGATCATATGGTCACTCTATTTTTAATTCCTTGAGGAATCTTCATACTGTTTTCCACAGTGTCTGCACCAATGTACATCCCCACCAACAATGCACTAGGGTTCCCTTTACTCCACAACCTTGCCAACGCTTGTTATTTGTTTCCTTTTTAATGACAGTCATCTTAACAAGCATAAGACAATCTCATTGTGGTTTTGATTTGCATTTCCCTGATGAATAGTGATGCTGAGCATCTTTTCATGTGCCCATCAGTTATCTGACACCTTCTTTGTAAAAGTATCTATTCAGGTGCTCTGTCCATTTTTCAATCAGGTTGTTTGGGTTGGGTATTTTTTTTTTTTTTAATGTCGAGTTGTATGAGTTCTTTGTTTATATTGGATATTAACCCCTTATCATATATGTCATTTGCAAATATCTTCTGCCATTCAGTAGGTAGCCTTTTCAATTTGTTGATAGTTTTCTTTGCTGTGCAAAAGCATGATGTAGTCCTATTTCTTTATTTTTGCTTTTTTCTCCCTAGCCTGAAGACATATGCCCCCCAAAATATAAGACCAGTGTTGAAGAGTGTACTGCCAATGTTTTCTTCCAGAAATTTTAGGGACTCAGGTCTTATATTTACATCTTTAACTCATTAATCTTCTATTTGGGGAGAATTTTAACTGTGACAATTAACTTATAGACAAATAGCAGAAACTAATTTACAGATATTGAAGAAAAATATAAGTGCTATGAACCTTGACAGTATACAAGTTAAATTTCCATCACCAACAACAATGAAAGTAAGTGAAGGGAAGAGAAGAAACCAAAGCAATTATAAATGTATGAACTTTTTCTCCCTTCAAAAGTATTTTTGGAACTTCATGGTGGTTGCATGGTTAAGACTCTGCTCTCCCAATGCAGGGAGCTCAGGCTTGACCCCTGGTCAGGGAACTAGATCCCACATGATGCAGCTAAAAAAAAAAAAAAAGGATCCTACATTCTGCAACAAAGATCCCACATGCAGCAATGAAGACCCTGTGTCCCACAACTAGGACCCAGCACAGCCACAATATAGAACACCAAAATATACACACCCCAAAAAGTGTTATCTAAAGTTGATAAATCAACAAATGCAAAGGTGAATATTTATCACTTTCAGTTACAGAGGGAATTATTAGGAGAACTCAAATAATTATAAAATGACAAAATTTAGTTATAGATCAAGACGATGAGGTACAGAATAGTAAAAATGTTGCCAAACTCTTGATTCATTGTACACAGTAGGTGGGTGCTATCTAAAGATGGTATCTCAAGCAATAGAAGCAGAAAAAGCATTTAAAATTCTAATGTGCTTAGTTACTTAGTTGTGTCCCACTCTTTGTGATCCCACAGACTGTAGCCCTCCAGGCTCCTCTGTCCACGGGGATTTTCCAGGCATGAATACTGGAGTGGGTTGCCATGCCCTTCTCCGGGGGATTTTCCCAACCCAGGGATCAAACCCAGGTTTTCCACATTGCAGGCAAATTCTTTACCAGCTGAGTTACCAGGGAAGCCCAAGAATACTGGAGTGGGTAGCTTATCCCTTCTCCAGGGGATCTTCCACACCCAGGAATTGAACTGGGGTCTCCTGCATTGCAGGTGGATTCTTCATCAGCTGAGCTACAAGGGAAGACCCAAAATTCTAGTGGGAATCTCCAAATGCACTAAAAAGGATAATGGTTAAAAGATATTTTCCATTAGAGTGTAGGGGTGGGAAAGGAGCAAGTAGAGATTAATTATTTAATTCTTAACTTTAGACAGTTTTCAAAAATTAGACTTTTTTTTCCCCAAATTCAGACATTGTTTTTAAAAAGAGGACTGTGATAGGTTCACAACCCAATAGTGCTCCATCTGCAAATGGAGTTTCCCACCCCAGCCTTGGAGTCCCTGTGATTAATAACAACCTAACCAGTGTCTAGGATTTCGGAGAATAAATAACCTTGTCATTTCCAAGCCCCAAGCTGTGGCATCATTTCATACAGCCACGTTAATTCCACTTGTAATCCCCATGAAGTGCAGGGACTTCTGTTATTTCTTATCTTTAAGCCTCTTTTATCTCAGCTGAACTCAAAAGGGTCTCTTTTTAAAAGAGCTGATGGGGTAGAAAGAATAAAACAATAAGAAATGACTAGAGTACTGGGAGATGAAAAGGAATAATGATGATTAGGTGAAAATAATTAGATATTTATTCTTCCCTGCATAATTCAAAGGGATCAACATTTCTCTTGTGATAATGAGAATTTCATATATCTCTCAATTACTTTAAAAAAGACTTGTTTTCACTAAAAGTGCATCAAATCTTAAAATATTCAACAATATACCAAGTCAAAAATATATAAATTTGAGTTCTTACTTCAGAGGGGAGACCCTGTTCTTAACTTTCTATACCTTTTAGGAGAAGAGGGAAGAAACAGAATTCAGACAATCTTGAAGAGGACGGTGAGTCTCCGGTTGAAACAGAACTCAGCTGGTTCTCCTAGTTGGTTTTGAGTGTGCTCAGATATCTCCAAAATCTAGTTCTCCACTGGCATTAAAGCAGAAATGAATTTCATGAATCTGATGATCAAATATTTATTTTCCCATTAATAAAAATCATCTGGCTCCTGAATTATCTGGGCTTCTACTCCTTGGGGCTCTCAGAATTTAGAAATAAATGTATTTTTCTGTGAGGCTACCAGGTTTAGGAATAAATGTGTCCTTCTTTGAGGGAGGGAGAGAGGGAGAGGTGATGAATATGTTTCTGCCAACTGTTTCCTACTTGCTTCTTGGAAAAACGGGAACTAAATGCATGAAGGCTCTTGAATGTCACTCTGCCCCAACCTTGTATCTCGCATGCTTGTTTGCTCCCCACACATACACCACCCCTCCTCCACTAATCTCTCACCTCCACTGCTTGTGGACAAGAAGCGTGTTGGCCTGAAAAGGTAAGTGACTTGAAGAGTGATGTCAGCAAAGTAGTGACCATGAAGCTCCAGGTTCTAGTGCCTGGAAGAGTCACATCCAGATGGGAAAGACTGAAGGCAGGAGAATGGAATGCGATGGTTGGCTGGCATCTCTGACTCAATGAACATTAGTTTGAGCAAGCTCCGGGAGATAGTGAAGGACGGAAGTCTGGTGTGCTGCTGTCCATGGGGTCACAAAGAGTCAGACATGAATGAGCAACAAGAGAGAACAACAATGAACAGCAATAGAGAGTGAAAGTAGACTGGTGTTTACCAGGTGCTGGGGAGAAGTGGGGACTGGGAGTCATTTACTGAGTACAGAATTTCAGCTTGGGATGATGAAAACGTTCTGGAGACGCATAGTGGTGATGGTTATGCAACAACGTGAATGTACTTTAAATATCTTAAAATTTTGTCAATTATAACTCAATAAAACTGAAAAAAAGAGATTTATCCATCCTAAGTGAAAAAGCAAACCACACAAAACAATGTGAATATACTTAATGCCCTAAAACTGTAAACTTAAAAATGGTTAAAATGGCAAACCCTGTGTTTTGAGTAGATTATAACAAGAACAACAATGAAGCTTGGTGCCTTGAAGCTGGTTCATGTAGGCAAATAGTGCTACTTGCCTCACTAGAACTTAGATATATCACAGTGCAGTTTCTATAATGTATGTGTATTTAGAAAGGGTTAACAGTTTAGTAGGGCAGGACAAGTACAATATACCAGTAATTTGATCAAGTCAAATTATTTTTCATTTAAGAGTCTGGAAATTGAAAGTGTATAATTCAGATGCCTGGAAAATTCACAAATGTGTGTGTGTGTGTGTGTGTGTGTGTGTGTGTGTACAGAGAAAAAGACAGAAAGACACAGAGATGAGAGATTCAAGGCAGAAAATCACTGTCATACTCAGAAGCTCTAGAAATGAGCAGAATATATTTTCATTCCTAGCCCCTCCCTGCCTAGTTATATGCACTTGGGTACATCTTATACTTTTCTGAATATCATTTCCTCAACTGTAAGATAAAAACTCATAATGTATATTATGCGAGTTATTATAAAGATTAAATGCATGTGTAGTACTTAATACAAGTGCCAAGCTCTTCACATACAATGAAATGTAATCACCATTGTCACTGCCACTTTCTTCTTGTCTATCCAGCAACTGACTCACAAAGCACAGCCTCTTGGACAAAGCCAAAGTGTTGGTAAACTCCTCTGAAAGACCTTTGATCCTGAAAATCAAGTCTCTGTCAGCTCTAGGGCAGAGTTCCTATAACCTGACTTCCCAGGAGTCAGCTCACCTACCTAGGGGGTGAAGATTCAGAGCAAGTTGTCACATGGGAAGATGAAAGGCTCAGATGGAAAAGCATGGGTGGGTATCAGTCCGGATGGCAGGCTTCCTTTCTTACCAGATCAGCTGCAGTGTGGCTGACCCCTCTGCTGGCTCCTAGACATTCTGTGGCTGGTCTAAGAAAGGGGAAATGAGAATCTGAAGAGCTGAAAATGATGTATGTTCCTCCACTGTACTGAAGGGAAGAGGAGGAGGGGAGAATGGAATTCATGAGAATAGACCCTGGTCTCCAAATCTGGAAATTAGATTCAAGTGACAACATAGTCTGTATCTGTACTGTTCAACACTAGACAATGTGGCTACTTATGTCTGCATTTAAATTTCTTAATATTAAATGTAATTTAAAAATCCATTCTTCAATTATACTAGCCCATTTCAAATGTTCAATGGCTACATGTAGCTACTGGCTACCATGCTGGATAGCACAGCAAAAGAAAAGCAACATTTTCATCATTGCATAAAATGTTATTGGTCTTTGCTGACCTATAGGGAAGAGACCAAAAGAGACTCTATTAAATATATCTAGCCAAGCAAATCTTCTTGACTTCTTCTGCAAGAATCTTGGTTATCATGTGGTCTAGGAACTATGAGAAGCCTACAAAAGATTCAGTCAGAATTCTTGGCAAGTAAAATCCTCTTGACTTGTGACAAACTCTGCAGCCCTTAATCAAGACAACACGAAGGAGGACTCTGGGCTGCCAGATGGGGAGCCATTGGCAAAGGAGTCATTTTTAAATGAATTCTTTAATTTGCAAGGGAATCCGCAGGGAACACTTTGACCACCTTTCTTTTCCTGGATGACATTTCCATTATGCTTGACAAGTGGGACTCCCCCCTGGGTTTCAGTACTCTTGGCGGAAGGAGGACAGAGCTCCTTGGTATCACTTCCAATGTTAACTTTCCTCTGGATAGTCTTCCAATGTGACATCAAAATGCCAGCATTAAACACTCATTCATAATTTTCCTGCAGGCTGGAAGAAGGATTCAGGGTCTTAGTAGGCAATTCATCAGCAAGGTGGCCACTTCAAAGACTACCGGGCCAGTGAGTAAAAGATGTGGATGGATTCAGGAGTCAAATCCTTCTATAAGAAAAGTGCTTTGTGCTCTTTAAAAAAGTCAGTGTCATGGGAAAATTGGGACAACTGTTTTAGGTTAAAGAAAATTTTTTAAAAAGACATAACTGAATGTAACATTTATATCTTGATTGGAAGACTGGTTCAAAGCTATAAAAAGGCCAGTTGAGAAATGTCGATTATGGATTGGATTTTAAGTGAGGATGTGGCATTAATGTTAATATTCTCAGAAGTGATAATGTCCTTAGGCTGATAAAGGAAAGCATCCTTATTTTTAGAAAATGCTTGCCAAATAAAATATTTATGCAGAGATCTCATGTTTCTGCAACTCTTAAATGTTTAGATGCTTATATTTTTAAAAGGTATAAATATGGAGAATTAGAACAAATATGGTGAAATATTAATTGTTGACCCTAGATGGTATAAAAATGGTCATTGTTTTATTTTGAAGTTTTTCTCAATGTCAGAAAATATTCAGCATAAAAGTTTGAGTTGTGGAAGAACAAGGATGACTTTCATAGGAGTCAATGTCTAAGCAAGAAACTGTTCAAAGAGGATCACATATCTAGAAAGATGGAGTATACACAGTAACAGACACTGTAACCTGATCCAGAAATAAGCCAAGTCCAATTGCATTATTCTATTGAGTATTTGTTTGGTATTACCATGTGCCAAACTAGGCACTCCATGTACATTAGTTAATTTAATCTTCATGATTCGTCCCAAAAGAATCTTTATCCATATTTTGCTGATAGACAAAAAAATTGAAGCTGGTAGAATTTTAATACCTTGACCAAACTTATACAACGATGAAGAGGCTGAGGTAGGATGTAAATTAAAATCTGTCCAGTTTTCAATCCCATGCTAATTGCCTCTTGTTAATTTAACACCAATAGTAACTCTTCTCCATTAGATTCAGTAGTGAAAGAGAATGAACTGTCTTAATTATATAAGAGATAGAGACAGATGGAGAGAGTGGGGGAGATAATTGATTCTGGCTACCAGGGCTTCAGTAAATATTTCAGATTCTCATCCTTGGCATTTTATGGGGAAAGTGATAGGTTCTCAAAGCATATTGAAGCTCTAGTACCCTTTATCAAGCACCTGGGTGCCCCATGGATTGAGACTGTCCATGGTATTTTAGAAGTGTAAAGTGGGGGTTGTCAAAATCACCTCTCTCCCTTACTACTCTAGAAATGAGTCAGGTCATTGCCTCTATGCCAAGCACAGCTCCAATTTATGAATAGCTATACATTCTCTTGAGAACTTTTTCTCTTTCTCTGACAAGCTAGCAATTTCTTGAGATATATTCCTTATTACTGAATGCTGCTCTTTCCATTTTTCTTTTAAATATGAAGGCTTGGTAATGGAAAATTCTGAAAGAGATGGGAATACCAGATCACCTGACCTGCCTCTTGAGAAATCTGTAGGCAGGTCAGGAAGCAACAGTTAGAACTGGACATGGAACAACAGACTGGTTCCAAATAGGAAAAGGAGTATGTCAAGGCTGTATATTGTCACTCTGCTTATTTAATTTCTATACAGAGTACATCATGAGAAACACTGGGCTGGAAGAAGCACAAGCTGGAATCAAGATTGCAGGGAAAATATCAATAACCTCAGATATGCAGATGACACCACCCTTATGGCAGAAAGTGAAGAGGAACTAAAAAGCCTCTTGATGAAAGTGAAAGAGGAGAGTGAAAAAGTTGGCTTAAAGCTCAACATTCAGAAAACAAAGATCATGGCATTTGGTCCCATCACTTCATGGCAAATAGATGGGGAAACAGTGGAAACAGTGTCAGACTTTATTTTGGGGGGCTTCAAAATCACTGCTGATGGTGACTGCAGCCATGAAATTAAAAGACGCTTACTCCTTGAAAGGAAAGTTATGACCAACCTAGATAGCATATTGAAAAGCAGAGACATTACTTTGCCAACAAAGGTCCATCTAGTCAAGGCTATGGTTTTTCCTGTGGTCATGTATGGATGTGAGAGTTGGACTGTGAAGAAAGCTGAGCATGGAAGAATTGATGTTTTTGAGCTGTGGTGTTGGAGAAGACTCTTGAGAGTCCCTTGGACTGCAAGGAGATCCAACCAGTCCATCCTAAAGGAGATCAGTCCTGGGTGTTCATTGGAAGGAATGATGCTAAAGCTGAAACTCCAGTACTTTGGCCACATCATGCGAAGAGTTGACTCATTGGAAAAGACTCTGATGCTGGGAGGGATTGGGAGCAGGAGGAGAAGGGGACGACCGAGGATGAGATGGCTGAATGGCATCACCGACTCAATGGACGTGAGTCTGAGTGAACTCTGGGAGATGGTGATGAACTGGGAGGCCTGGCATGCTGCAATTCATGGGGTCGCAAAGAGTTGGACAAGACTGAGTGACCAAACTGAAGTGAAATTTTATTTTATTTATTTTTTTGTTTATTTTGGCTGTGCTGGGTCTTTGTTATGCATGTAGGCTCTCCAGTTTTGTGGTGTGTGGGCTTAGTTTCCCCAAAGCATGTGGGATCTCAGTTTCCTGACCAGGAATTGAACCTGCATCCTCTACACTAGGAGGTGGATTTTTCACCACTGGACCACCAAGGAAGTCTCTGGTTTGTTCTTAAGATAAGCTTTTTAATGGGATAATTTGGCCAAGAATCTCTTAAATTCTAGACATTTTCATTGAGCCTTTTCCATAAATACCTTTTATGCACTGTTTATTTTCTGTAACTATAGTAACACACAATCTTATAATCTTATCAGCACATATGTCAACTTGCATTCCAAGCACAAGTAGTGAAGGAGATGATGGATGAGAATGTTCCTATACCAACAAGTCCCAATATTCTCGGAATGTAAATGCTTTGAGACTTCCGAGATTTCTAATCAATGGGAAACCCCGCACAAAGTGATCCTTGGATTTCCATTAATAAATAGCTTCCCAATAGACACAACCTTGTTCTTCATTTCAGTTCAGTCACTCAGTCGGTTTTATGAAGACCTATAAGACCTTTTAGAACTAACACCCAAAAAAGATGTCCTTTTCATTATAGGGGACTGGAATGCAAAAATAGGAAGTCAAGAAACACCTGGAGTAACAGGCAAATTTGGCCTTGGAGTACAGAATGAAGCAGGGCAAAGGCTAACAGGGTTTTTCCAAGAGAACGCACTGGTCATAGCAAACACCCTCTTCCAACAACATAAGAGAAGACTCTACACATGGACGTCACTAGATGGTCAACACCAAAATCAGATTGATTATATTCTTTGCAGCCAAAGATGGAGAAGCTCTATAGAGTCAGCAAAAACAAGAACAGGAGCTGACTGTGGCTCAGATCATGAACCCCTTATTGCCAAATTCAGACTTAAATTGAAGAGAGTAGGGAAAACCACTAGACCTTATACTTGGCATGCAGTAAACACTGAGCTGGCTCACACTGTGTAGAGTATGATTTCTTGGCAGAATACCTCTTCTTGCAACTGGTTAACTCTGCATGAGCTTCCATGGCTGTGCTTATTAGTGAACTATCACCTTTTCACAGGACAATGACTGGGACCTTTTGGCTTCTATGCTACTGTAGGTAGTAAAGCACCAAGCATACATCCCCATTTGGCTGAATGAACCAATGGGTTAGTGGAGATCAGTTTTGCTGGAAAAGTTGGGATACAGTATGACATGTGAAGAACAGTATAGATAACAAGCTTCCAGAGTCTTGCTTCCTAGTGTTGGCATTTGGATGACTCTTCTGCTACATCAAGTTGCCAATATCTTTTACCTGGATTGCTGCCACAGCCGCAACTCCTTCTGCCAGCCCACTGGCACACACGTTCTCCACAAAGTAGCCATAAGAGTCTTTTTTCAAAATGCAAATCAGGGATTTTTCTGGTGGCCCACTGGTTAAGACTACACACTCTTAATGCAAGGAGCCGGGCTGATCCCTGGTTAGGGAACTGGATACCACATGCTGCAACTAAGACCTGGCACACCAAAATTTAAAAAAAAAAATGCAAATCATAAACTTGAATATGTGATAAGTTTAAAAACGTTTAAAACTTTGATGCTTTCACACTGGACTTGAATAAGATCTTAATTCCTTGCGATGATTTCATCTAAAACCTGTCCTTATACCAAGTAAACACCAAACCTCATTTCCTACCCTTCTCTGCCACATTTGCCCCCTCCACCCACTCTGCCTTCCTTTCCATCATCAGAAACTCTCTCCCCTGCACAGCTTCATGTGGCTTGCTCCTCATCTGTCAAGTCTCACATTAAATGTCACCATCTCAGAGAGACCATACGTTACCACCCAAAGGAACAGGACTCATACATTTTTTTCTCCACTGCCGTGCCTTGACCCTTTTCTTCATGGGACTATTTACTTCGTCCTTCTTATACTTGCTCATTTTCTGTCTTTGTTACCATAGATTTGGCTTTATGAGAGCAAACACCATGCCTGTGCTCAGCCCATGACACACAGAGTGCAGCTCATGGTTCATATTCAGGGAATAATTATGGCCACTGAACATCACTGACGTGCTAACAGGCAATGCATGTCGTATATGTATATATGTCAGGGGCTTGACCAAAGCAGGTGGAAGGAAAGGAGGCCTTTACCAGGCAGGATGAGACCTGAGAACATTTACTCATCAGGGGAACATGGGGCCATTCTCCCTCCCATCCCACATCAAATCCCTCAGGGAAGACTGGTGTTTTCATGCCCCAAATAAAAAAAGGGGTTAAGGCAATCTTATGCCAGGAGGCAGCAGATCCCCTCTCTAGCAGCTTGTCTTCTCTCTCCTAGGAACTCTGTGTTCCTAGAGGCTGTTATTCCAGCTCTTTTGCCAGACTTTGAGGTCTGTGATAGCACGGATTCCTCCATTTCCCTAATGTCAAGACCTAATTCAAGGTCTGATCCAGAGGAGGTGCTTAGAATATGTTTGTGGAAATGATCACAATATAAAGTCACTGTTTCTAAAGGTTCCTATTCCAGTGGATGATGAGACAGAAGCCAGGAGGAACGCAGGAATCAATAAACTCAGAACAATTAGAGAGTAAGGACACATAGCAAGTCTTGAACTTCAGATAAACAAAGGAAAATTCAGACTTCTTTTAATAACTCATTGCCAGAAGTATTTTAACCTACATAGAATATTTTCATACTCAAAGAAACAAATAATGATTGAAACAATCTTATTTTCTGACTCTGAGGGGGCCTTATTAAGTCTACAAATAAAGTCCATTCTAGGTTGTGCTAGAAAAGAAAAAAAAGACCCCACTGTGGCAAGAAAATGGAGCCCTATGGATCTTAGTAATGTCAGAAATCAAACAGTGCATTGAATAGGAACCTGATTGGAAAGGCTAAAAATGAAAATTTGCTTGATTGTAATCCTTGTATATGATGGAAGTTGGATTTTCTCAGTCCAATTGTGCTCTCTGGGTATCTGACAAGTCTAAACTGCCTGCTTAAAGGCATTCAATAAATTTCAAGTTGTTTTTATGTCAAAGGGTTTAATTTAGACAAGCTTGTGTTGACTTGAAATTGGACAGCTGGAATTTGTATTTTCAGTCGTTGGAAATTTCAGTGTCAATTTGACAAGTATTGATGATTCTTTATTGACATAAAGCATTTGGACAAATCATGGGATACTATAAAGTACCATTCTTTTTGCTTTGATGTTTCTGCTACCGAAAAAGCCCGTTTTTCTACTAACTCAAAATAATCTTCAGAATAGAAGATAGAATACATTGGTAAGGAAGTCAAGATCCTGTGTAGCTTAGAAGGAGCTAAACTTATAATGAAGCTGTTATTAATGGAAACGTCCACGGTAGCTGTCCTCTGTGCACTCACAAACTGTATACTTTGTCTTGTGTTTCTAAGCTGAATTTACTGGTGCTGCAGTGTCAGTAGTGTGAAAAGAGCTGTGATTACGAACACAAATGTGTGATTACAAATATTCCAACCACAGCACAGGTTAGTGTTTCTTCTAGAAAGCCAGAGAGAGGGAAGACGGAAGTCTCCCTTCCACAATGTCTACACATTAAGCAAGGCTTGTTTGCTCCTGCTGAATAGGCTCCCAGATAAAAATACTTCCTTTGGGGAGTTCTTCCCCACTTCTTCCTGAAACATGACTCTCAGAGAAGGGCTGAGATTAATGGTGCATCAGGTTATGCTTAATCTTCTCTCAATATTTCATTTTGCTTTAATCCTGTAACATTTGCATTTCTGAAATTAGGGTATCTGATGCATTGACATGGGACCCAGAGGCCTTGTTTGGGTTAGATTTATTATCTACTAAATGACTTTCTTAGTGGATCTCTTTGTCTCCATGTCTGGCAGCTAATCTCCATGTTCTATCATGAGCAGATTCTATTATGTGAAAATTTATTACTTTTTTTTCGAGCTTCTACTTTGCTCTCAGATACTTTATTATTAATAGCAAACCCTAACTAGCACATTGCAACACGATAAGGAGAGATATATAAAGTACTCTCTTGGGAATGAATATATGTAAGAACCTTTTGAATCTTCACATGTCCCTAAGTCCATGGTTTCAGAAAGAGCTCTCAGTATCATCTCTAAGTTTGTTTGTTTGTTTGTTTGTTTGTTTCAGGCTCAATGACTCAAGTTCCTGGAACAGGGGACATTGATAGGAGTTGTGTTTCTTGGGAAACCTCACGCCTGGGCAAAGAATAATGGAGACACAAGCCAGGGAAAGTGGCTTATGTCTTAGGTGAAGGGAAAGCATGGAAAAGCTATGTTTTAAAAATGTGTGAACAGAGACAGAGCTGAGAGTCACAAGTGGCAGGAAACAGAAGAAATAGAAAGGGATGGGGGCAGGGTGGTAAGCAGAGAAAGGATATGAGAAAGCCAGAGCAGCACCCAAGGAGCTTTCTGATTATCTGCTGCTCAGCTAGCTTAACCTTGGACCTACCAGGTGACTGATTCCACAGCATACACAATACTGAATGCCAAGGAGCTTGGTTGGGAATTTCAGGACAGGTTAGCACCTGGGGCAGTCCTATGACTGGGGTGGGGGTGGGGCACAGGAACCTACAACCAGTATTAGCAGATGGAGCTGAAGATGGTAGTATGGATGGAGGCAAAGATGGAGAAGATGGAGGCAAAGATGGAGTAGATGAAGGCAAAGATGAAGGCAAAGAAGGCAAAGATGAAGATGCATGTGTGTTGAAGATAAGAAATGTGATATAGCTAAGGATGGAATGATGGAGCTGATCAACACTGGCTACGGGAAGGAAAGACTAGGCAGATCTTTAACCAAAAGGTCTAAATCATGGAGAAGACCACAGTGAAGAGCATAGGACAGATTCTGGTTCCAAGACAGAAGCTTCTAGAATGAGCTAGTCAGAATATTAGCAGAAAACAAATGACTTATTGCTCAGGGAAGGGCTCTAGACCTAGTGAGGAAATTGGAGTGCCTAGAGTAAGATGAGGCTAAAACTAAGCCTTTGAATGAACTAAAAAGGATGAATCACATTGTTGCTGGCTGGATACCAGAAGCTAACTTTAAATCTACCAGGCAGCAGACCTACAGCTGCACAAGGAATTCAAGTCTGATGACTAGAAGACTGCTAAGCCCTTCTGCTAGGTCCAGATAAGCTCAAGACATGGGACAGGATGACCTAGAATTTGTAAAGGAGAAGCAGATGTGTGAAAAGTGTGTATGTATGTGGTATATTTATATGTCCATTCTCAGACCGTTCCCAGGGCAAATAAGTCATGAAACCTGTTTCTCATTAAAGGCAACTTTATCCAACAGCAACACCCTAAAACACATTTGCTCCTATATGTGCTGTGCTATGCTTAGTCACTTAGTCATGTCCAACTCTTTGCAACCTCATGGACTGTAGCCTACTAGGCTCCTCTGTCCATGGGAATTCTCCAGGCAGGAATACTAGAGTAGGTTGCCATGCCCTCCTCATGAGGATCTTATCTCTTGTATATGCCTATCTAATTCCTAGATTAGGAATCATTTTCAGTAACTGTAACCAGAAACTATTTGTAATTGCATTTTCTGATGAAGCAAAATGATGATTGACAAGGGTTAAATCAATTTTTTAAATGCAAGCAAAAAATATGAACACATTAGGGAAAAAAAAGGCCTTTCAAATATTTAAAATGGGAATATTCATTGGTTTTATTCCTGAGAATAATTAAAGACTCTCACTTGGGGGAATGTGAACCTAACTTGAAGTTAGATTCTGTTGAGCAGCTACAGGAAAACAAAATATGGCTCAGGTCTCAAGTGGAATATATATTTTCAAGGGCTGCTGTTGTTAGAGCAGAATTCTCATAGATTTAAATTAATTGTTTCTTTTGTGTGTGTGTTTCACAATAAGGAAGCCAACATCTGTTTGTCCTTTCAGTCAAGCAAATACACTCGTGGAAGACTAGCGGATGACGAAGATACAGAGATGGGAAAAAGATATGTGTCAGAAAAAAGAGAGATGAAACACAAAGGAAGAGACATGCCCAAGAGAGAAACTAGAAAGGAAAAAAAAGAGGATTCACAGCCCCAAACTGTTAAGGAAAAATTTCTAATCAGAGTGTAGTTTACTAAAGATTTGTGGCTGCTGATTGTAGTGACATTCAAATGACAGCGAAGTGAGACTCGTGGTCAGCACACCTTAAGTGGTTCAGCCGTTACAGAGGTGTACCCCTCCTGCATTTTTTGATGGAATGACAAAATCAGAGGTCTTCTGTGGTCCTTTATGGTAACACTTATTCTAGGCAAGTAACAGTTAGAAAATTGGACTGGTAGAAATCCAAAGAACAAACTGTTAGCTTTCCTCTGTTCCCTGCTGCTTCAAATATGAAGTCTTCAAGGACAAGAAGAAGGAGCAAGTGAATTTTTGAGAACAAAGTGCTTTTCTCTCATTGATAGAGATTAATATGCAGCTCAGACTTCAGGGTCACTTTGGGTGAGAGTCCAGTTTCTCAAAAATGAAATGTTCACGTCCTCCTGGGAAACACAAGAAAAAGGTAGGCAGCCAAGCAGCTGCTGGAGACAGCCACCATATGCCACAAAGCTGCATGCACCTCCCACCTATCCACCATCTCCTAACCTGCCAAAGTTAACCCAGTGCCTCCCATAAGTCATACTGAAGAGCCAAGTGACTTCAGGGAAGAAAAACACATTAAGAAATAACATAGTCTGGCTTCTGTCCCACACATAATCTCATTTCAGAAAGCCATGATACCGATTTTGGAGATCCCTATTAGAGATTTCGTGCAGAGAGGCAACTTAAAAGAAATAGTGATGGCCTAGTAAAACATACAGAGAACTAGATTCAGAAGTCTTTGGTTCTGTGAATTGGGGCACACTCACTTCACCTCTCTGCACCTTGGTTTTTCTCATCTGTGAAGAAGAAATAACAACACCTCTGCATTAGGGGGTCACACATGATAAAGGAGACTAACCTTTGTGAAATATACTTTGCCAATGCCAAAGATGAGGGCTCCTGTTTTTCTCTTACTGTACTTCATCTTTGCAATATAAATCCAAGGAAATCAACGGTGATTCTCTCAATCATTTAAAAATAGCTATTGTCCCCCATAAACTTTCTGTCTGTGGTCCTACTCTGATTCTGTGACTGCCTGCCATTTGAGGGGAATAAGCATGGAACACGATTCTATATGGGACATGTGAATCCTGAATCTGCAATGAGACAACTTACCAAGCTGCCAAACCCACCCCTACTAAGAGGTCTGTGTAGGAGCCTGGGCAGTTATTTGGTCTTTGCTATTTTCTGCTTCAGTTTATATTTCTCAGCTCTGAGCATGCTCGAAGAGCCAACCAAAGAACCATTTTACCATAAAAATCACTCTGAAAACCAAAGCCACATTCAAAGTTGGTTTAGTTGCAGTAAAAACACACGAGAATGCTCATCCTAACGAGTCTATTGTGTCCCTAACTCAGTGCCCACTCCATGAGAAGCACAACAGGAAGACACAAACCCCTGTCTTCTCAACACGCTTCACAGCTCTGAGCTTCTCCATTAATAATTGTCAGTCTGATGGTCTTCAAATTTTACTTGAGAGGCTGAACAGAAACAAGTAGTTCAAAGTCCCAACCTCTGTATCACATGTTCAAAGGCCACACCTCTCACCATGACTCAATGGCTGTGTATGCAAAGACCCATAACAGAGGAATCTTTCTATATCCACAACCTAGAGAGCGTGCATCTTCCATGAAGTCGAGACAAACTGTTCTTTGCTAGAAAGAAGCCACCCATCTGGCTGGGCGTTGGCCCCTAATCTGTGCCTCCAGGAAACGGAGAGTGCAGCCTGCGTTTGTGCTATCTTCTGCAGCTTTATTATGACTGCCTTTCCCTCTCTGTCTTTATGAGCCTTCGACCGTCATCCTTACTATATACCGCATAGAGATACTTGTATTTTTAAAATATGTTTGAAAGATACATAGATCTTCATATAGAAATAATCAAGAATGAGTGTCCAAGAGGGAAAAGCCGAAGTGCTAGCCGGCATTCCAGAGCCTCATGACTGGTCTTGGTCACCCAGCATGTTCCCTAAATTATTGCCATACTGGCTTCACTGGCAGTTTTCCTCCTGTACCAATTTGTTCATAGCAACATACTTTCATCCTCATTTTCCTCTCTCCTCCCTCTGACACCCTTATCCTTAAGTGATGTGCCAGATTACTGATTGTCCTTCAAGTTGTGGTTGAGATTGAGCTTTCTCTGTGAATACTCCAGAACTGCCCTAGACAGAACTGGGATTTGGTTTCTTGGTTTTAAATCCTCTAAGATCTTACTGCATTTTAAAATTCTGTTATGACGCTTTTAATGGTTCATATATCTGTTCCACAGGTCTTTTTTTCTTCCTTAGTCTAGAAAGTCCTATAGGACTTAAAAGACATGAACCACATCTGTGGTTATCCCGAAGGTTAGCACAGAGCCAGACACTGAGGAGGGTCACAATTAAAACACAGAGTAGATAATTGAGAAAGATACACACACCCTTATGTTTATAGCAGCACTATTCACAGCAGCCAAGACATGGAGACCACCTAAATGTCCATCAGCTGATGACTGGATAAAGAAGCATGTACTCAATTGACTATTGCTCAGCCAGAAAAAAAGAACGAAATAATGTCGTTTTTAGCAGCAGGGATGGGCCTAGAGATTATTGCACTCAGTGAAGTGAACCGGAAACAAAGACAAATACCATATGCTATCAGTTGTATGTGGATCTAAAATATGAGACAACTGGACTTATTTACAAATCAGAAATAGACTCACAGACATAGAGAACAGACTTGGGATTATCAAGTGGGAGGAAGGGACAGGATAGATTGGGAGGTTGAGATTATATATAGAATGGTTGCAAACTATTATATATAGAATAGATAAAAAAAACAAGGTGGTACTTCATAGCACAGGAAACTATATTCAATATCCTGTGATAAACCAATATGGAAAAGAATGTATATATAGGTATAACTGCATGACTTTGCTATACAGCAGAAAATAATATAACATAGTAAATCAACTCTACTCCAATAACATAAAGTTTTTAAATAAATTTAAAATAAATTATTTTAAATAAATTAAATTTTTTAAATTTTTAAACCTTAAAAAAAATTTTTAATTGTGTTTTTTAAAAAATAACACACATTCCTTCAAAACTGTGCTACACTCCCCTGAATTTCAAAAGATGTGAAATGTCAACAATGGAAGAAAGGCATCTATCTACTTCCCTGTCATTTGTGACATCTTTACTCTTGGCAAGCTTCATGTATCTGGCAGGAATGGGGGGAAGTTATTATTTCTTGCATACTTATGGCTAAAAATCTCATATAACTCAATTGAGAAGCTTCAGGTAGTTTTAGTGCCAGATGGGAACATGCCCAGAAACTGTACTTTAAAAAGCTTTAGGGGAAAAAAAAAAAAAAACAGATACAGCCTGCGGAGGAGGTTCAACAGGGTGCTTGGAAGCTAAATGGAATAAATAAGATCAGGACCTCAGCATTTGGGCAGAGTCCTTGGTCGGACTTCCTTGAATGTTCATCTACTCTTAGGCCGCCTTAGTACTCACATAGCATCTGCTGTACCCCGGACGCTGTACACCAGGCACAGAAGAGAACAAGAGGGCCAGACACCTTGGCTCTCATGCCGCTTCCTCCTCCCTGCACTTGAACCATTTTGTGCATTATTTCACCTGGGGAACTTGTTTTCAGATTTTTCAGTGGCATGTCTAGAAAAGTCATTCCATCTGATTCATGGATATACAATACATACCAATACACAATAAGCAGATAATAAAGAGTGAACACAATGAATGAGATAATTTTATAGCAGGCTAAACAGGGGTAAGTGTTATGAGAAAAGACTGGGGAGGAGCATTAGGCAGCACGATTGAAGAGGATGTTCAGGATTGTTCTCAAGGGAAAGCAATGGCGTCAGGGGGAGCAGGTAAGGAAAAGTCCTGGGGCTGAAGTGTGCCTGGTACATCCAGAATAAAGACAAGGAAGCTGGTGTGGCTGAGAGAGACTGACAAGGGAGGAGGTCAGAGAAGGGGCAGGAGGTGAGGGAAAGGCAGTGGTCTTTGCAGGGACTCTGACTTCAACTCTGAGAGCATCTGGGCACCACTGGGAAAATCTGAGAAGAGAAGTAACATGATTTAATTTATACTTTAAAAGTTCTCACTGGCTGTTGTGTTGGGAAGAGACCACAGACAGGGGCAAGAGGAGAACCTAGGACTCTGTGGATGCGATTATCCAAGGAGAAATGGTCAGCAAACTGATAGTCGGGGAGGGGAAGACTCATCCCATTCTAGATATTCTGAAGCTAGTGCCAACAGGACTGGATGCAGAGTGACAGGGAAAGTGGTTTTGAGGAGCAGGAGCAGACTGAAGGACGGCATAGTCCTAAACTGCAGGCAGGAGAGCTGAGGAAGTGAGAGATCAGACAGAGTTCGAGGGCAGGAGGCGAGGGGAGAGAAAGCTGACTTACACTTTGTTTGAAGGTAGTCAGGATTTAAACAGCGTTTAAATGTATTGGACTCAGGGATAGTACCTAGGCAATATCATTAGGTAGAGAAGAAAGGCTGTCCAAGGCTTGAGCTCTGGGGCGCTGTGAACCTAAGAGGGAGAATCACAGTGAAGACTTAGAAAGTACTGTGACTAAGATGTGTGAGTAAAAAAAGGAGGCGGGGGAGAGAGAGCTGTGCCTTGTAAAACAAGTGAAAAACATATACCATCAAGGCAGGAGTGATGTACTGTAACAAACCAGGGAGGGCTGAGACTGAGCCTTGGCTTTAGGGACATGGAAATGGTCACTAGTGATATTGATAAGAGAACTTTCTGAGGAGTATGTGAATATGTGCATGTGTGTCAAGTGGTAGGGGTGGGGTTGTTAAGATGTGATAGAAGTGAGTTAAAAGCCAATGAGAAGAGAGGAATTATAGAAAGTAAGCTTAACAACGGCTTGAGGAAGTTTTGCTTAAAAGGAGCAAAAAATTGAGGTGGTAGCTGGGGGAACATGCCAACTGAGCTTCTAGAAAACAGATACAAAAATAGAATTTAAAGCGAAACTATGATGACTTCCCTGGTGGTCCAGTGGCTAAGACTCTGCACTCCCAATTCAGGGACTGGGTCTGGGCTCAATCCCTGGTTGGGGAACTAGATCCTGCATGGTGCAGCTCAGAGTTCACGTGCCACAGTGAAGTCGAAGATCCTGTGTGCCCCAACTAAGACCAATACAGCCAAATAAAGAGACAAGCACATAAATAGATAAATACTTAAAAAATAAAGTGAAACTATGAAATACAAAGGGGAGAGTTAGTAGAAGTAGAAAGAACTCTCAGCTCATGATGCAAGTCTGAGGTCTATGAAAGATGGGGGAAGAAAAAGGATTGGGTAGTAAGAGCCTTGGACTACAGCGCAGCTCTTAAAGAGCTTCGGCGAGCCCACCCGAGGGATGTAATAAAATGACTGCCATCCAGGAAGCCTGTGGTGTGAAGCCTTAGGAGCCCAGCGTGCTGAGTCACTGCCTGGGCTGTGCATAGGAAGAACAAAACTTTGGCTTGAAAGCCAAGGAAGGTCCCAACGGTGCTGCCCCTGACAGTTGTAAACCAAACAAACTCCTCATCAAGTTCTCTCTTGAAGGAAGTTCCAAGAAGCATACCTCCATGTCAAGGGGATTTTTTGAGAAGAAAAACAACAAACTTCTCCCTGGGATTTTGCCATTCAAGTTCCCACAATGTCAAAAGCTCTGAGCTCCAACATATGCTGCCTCTTTTTTTCCTGGGCTCTGTTTCTCCCCATAGCAAACTGGAAAATGTTTAGTTAAAAAAAAAAGCTACAGTGAGTGAGAACCTCATCTCATCTGCTTCCTCTTTCTCAGGGAGTGTAGTCCCCCAAGTTCTGCCTGGGTTGGTTGCAATCAAATGCTTTCAAACCATACTAGGTATCAGTCCCTTTCATTTACACTATCCATCATCCTGAACTGTTTTCAGGGGGAGTCTTAGTTCAGTGACAGCCACGGTCATCATCAGAGCCAGAAGGGAGATCAGTCAGCATGGTTGTCAGTCTGTCTTTCTCTGCCACATTCTGTTCTATGAATTCAGTTGTGAAGTGACTACAGAATTGAGTTTGACCAAGGCTGTGGTTTTTCCAAGTGAGTTGAGTATAACCAAGTCAGAGAAGGACAAGTGAGGAGAAGACCTAAAGAGCGAGATTAAAATTATTGACCATGCAACTGACCAGCTCTTATGTAACAAAGATATTTTATATTATTTTTGTCCTCAGGACAAAAATAGCTTTTGTGATCAGGGAATAGAGTCATGAGTGCTCAAAGTGTAGTAAACATTCCCCTGTAAGAGATTTATCTGCAGCATTTATGTAAAAAGCAGATTTTTTGACCACACTATGGTCTTTCCAGCAGTCATGTACAGATGTGAGAGTTGGACCATAAAGAAGGCTGAGTGCCAAAGAATTGATGCTTTCGAACTGTGGTGTTGGAGAAGACTCTTGAGAGTCTCTTGGACAGCAAGGAGTTCCAACCAGTCAATCCTAAAGGAAATAAGCCCAGAATATTAAGTGGAAGGACTGATGCTGAAGCTGAAGCTCCAATACTCTGGCCACCTGATGCAAAGAACTAACTCATTGGAAAAGACCCTGCTGCTGGGAAAGATTGAGGCCAAGAGAAGAAGGGGGTGACAGAGGATGAGATGGTTAGATGACATCACTGACTCAATGGACATGAGTTTGAGCAAACTCCAAGAGATAGTGGAGGACAGGGAAGCCTGGTGTGCGGCAGTCCATGGGGTCACAAAGAGTTGGACACAATGTAGTGAATGAACAACAATCTCAATCAGAATTTTCTGAGGGGTGAAACTTAGGAATTTGTATCAAGTTCCCCATGTGATTCATTTGTGGTCCTTCTCCTTTCTCTACTTATTAGTAAGGTTTTGTGTTTCTTTGGTAATGACCCAACTTGGTGATTAGATACTGGATATCAAGGAGGACACACATGGGCACTATCCTTTGCTTTAAGACACCCAAGCTTCAGTTCCACTTGAGGATTATAATACAGCATTGATGGAAATAGGCTGCATCTCACAAGAGCTTTCCCCTTCCCCTCCCCTACTCTTCCTCCACCACAAACCATGCTAGAACCTAAAAAAAAACCCCACTAAAGCATCCCACATCTTATCTCTTATGAAAATGTCTTTAACTTTTCTTTTTAATACATGTGAGTTGTTCTAAAGACATTTGACCTAAATTGGAAACAGAACAGAACAAAATATATACATTAACAAACAAAAGGGGCCTGGCTTATTCCTTTGAGCTGGATTTGATATGACACCTTGTCTACCCTTATGGTGTTCTTATTATCAAAATGCAAGAAAACATTCCCAAATTCTGCAATTCAGACTTTGTAAGTAACATCAAGGAGTTATACTAAGTGGACTTGAATTAAAAAGTGACTGTGACCTCAAGTTCATAGAAATTCTGTTTTGCTCACTACCTTTGAACCGTTTTGTATATTGTTTGTTTGTTTGCTGTACTTTCAGAGTTTAGCAGGTTTTCTAGAAAAGTTATGCAATCTAATTCATTCATCCATCAAACAATTTCTATGATAGATGTAGGTTCAAAGTGTTCTGGTTGCTCAGAAGGAATACAATCAGTATGTAATATATCCTGAGGTAGAAATGATATTAATATGGTCAAGATTCACTCCACAAAGAGGTGAGGATGAAGGTGAATCATGAAAGATGATTAGAAGTTTACCAGTGACAGAATATAAAATAGGACACACAAAGTGGCGAAAAGTCATGCATTCAGGACCATCAGGCAAGACTCCTGGCTTGCTCAGCAAACAGCCTGTAGCTCAGCCAGACCCAGCAGAAAGCAGAGAAAGAGCCATGCTGGAAAGGCATTGGAGACCATGCCAAAAGATGCCTTTTATGTCATGCTAGTGCTTCCCTGGTAGTTCAGCTGGTAAAGAATCCGCCTGCAATGCAAGAGACCCTGGTTCAATTCCTGGATCTGGAAGATTCCCTGGAGAAGGGATAGGCTACCCCCTCCAATATTCTTGGGCTTCCCCAGTGGCTCAGATGGTAAAGAATTCGCCTGCAATGTGGGGAGAGCTGGATTCAATCCCTGGGTTGGGAAGATCTCCTGTAGGAGGGCATGGCAACCCACTCCAATATTCTTGTCTGGAGAATCCCCATGGGCAGAGGAGCCTGGTGGGCTATTGTCCATGGGGTTGCAAAGAGTCAGACATGACTGAGTGACTAAGCACAGAACATGGCATGCTAGGTAGTCTGAATTTTAACTTGTCATCATCATAGGGGAGGGAAGAATTTAATCAGAACAGTAACATGATAATTAAGTTTTACAGAGTTAATCTGACCATCATGTGGAGAATGGATTAGAACAGTGGTCCCCAAACACTTTGGCATCAGGCTTTGTGGAAGACAATTTTTCCAAGAACAGGGGTGGAGGGGTGATTCCGGGGTGATTCAAGCTCATTACACTTCTTGTGCCCCTTAATTCTAACCTAATGCTGCCACTGATCTGACAGTAGGTTGGATCTGTGACCCAGAGGTTGGACACCCCTGGAATAGAGGGCAAAGCCTGAGGCAGGATGCCAGTGAGGAGCTTGATGGGGAATATGAACGTTTATATGCTCATTAACAGTAGACCTCAATTTCACCAAGGTTATTGAGGCTCCAGTGGAGACATGGAGGTAGGCAGTAGCTCCTTTGAAACAATAGGCCCTACAATATGTCTTCATCATTACATCCCACAGAGAGAAACATATTTTGGTACAGCAGTTGTACACACACACACACACACACACACACACACACACACACAATTCCTGGACATACTAGGATGCAAACATCACCCAAGTTTCATGGGGTCTCACTGGATTAGATCTTTGGTCCAGATGGGATCACATCAACATTAATAATCCCAATGTAGGAACTTCCCTGGTGGTCCAGTAGCTAAGACTCTGAGCTCCCAGTGAAGGGGGCCTGGGTTGGATACCTGGTCAGGGAACTGGATCTCACATGTTGCAACTAAGACTTGGAGCAGCCAAATAAATAAATAATCCTAATGTTGCTGGTTTCTTTCTTCTCCTACTTACACATAGCCTTCTTCCCCCTGTCTTTTCTCCAAGTCTCAGGCAGAGACTCTCTGAGAGTCTTTGGGGTGCCCTTCGCAGGGAAGGTTAATGATTTTTAACATTTCCGGCCTCACCACTGCTCAGCCAGCCATCCTTCCATGGCCTGCGGGTGCTGCTGCCCCTCAGCTAGAAACTCCATCTATTACACTGGACTCACCCTCCAGCCAGGGTCTTTGATGAAGAAGAGAATGCCTTCCCCACTTTCACTATGTTTCTGTCACAGGGCTATCTTAGCTGGGGCTAGAAGCAGAGCCTGCAACAGTTTAGTTGCACATGATTTATTGATGGTGTATTCTCAAGAGGTCACGAGTGAGGTCAGCAGGAGAAGATGAGGACCAAGGATGTAGTTTCAGCCAAAGGCTAAACTCAGGCTGATCCCATGGGGAGTTCTGGATCTCCATTTACATGACAGAGCTGGCTTCCCCTCCAGGAAAGAGGGCAGTCTTCTATATTCTCATTTCACCCATCCAGCCTTGGCTAAAGTCTGCTGAAGTGGGAGGTGCGTGTACGTGCCTACCTCTTGAAGCAAGGCAGCCTTGGCTTGGCTAAGATCCTCTGGAGAAGAGGCCTGCCACAAGCCACTAGTAGTCCACACTCACCGTATCTGGGGACTGGGATCTGAGTGAGGCACCAACAGCATCATCACTCTCTGGGCTTTGGTGCCGTGCAGCTTGCAGTCAGGTAACAAGGTTTAATGAAAAAACTTATACTTCCTATATGTATAAGGAATGCAATGCAGGAGACTCAGGTTCAATCCTTGGTTCGGGAAGAGCCCTAGGAGAAGGAAATGGCAAACCAATCCAGAATTCTTGCCTGGAGAATTCCATGGACAAAGGAGCCTGATGGGCTACAGTCCATGGAGTCACAAAGAGTCAGACATGCCTGAGCAACTAACACACAAACGCATACTTCCTATATACAGTGGACCACTGCCTCTTTCTGCACAGAGCCATGGGGCCAAGAAACATTTGAGAATGGCATACACAGCGACAAGTCCAGGACTGTGAAAGGAAGAGACTCATGTGTATCACATGGTAGGAAATGAGGCTTAAGCTTGAAGAAACTTTAGGTTTCTACAAACATGTATGCAGAACTGGCATAGAGTAAGTGTGGTGGATTGCAATGACGATGCTAACTTTTTACTCCTTTCCTGTGCCCTTGTTAGATTCCATGTGACTTTGCAGTTCTTCTCAGTAAAACAGAAAGTCTACTTTCCTCTCCTCTCCTTTGAATGTGGACTAGTCTGTGTCTCCCATTGGCTGCAAAAAAGGTGACAGAAGCGCCAGTGTTCTGGTTCTAGGCCTACATCTCAAGAGGCTCTGTGTGTTTCTGCCTGCCCTCTTGAGCTCTACCAAAATGATGAACAAACATAGCCAGGCTAGACCAGTGCAGGATGAAAGACACATGGAGGAGAGTCAAGTCAACCCAGCTGGCCCAGCGGGTGCCATTCTAGATCAGCCAACAGTCAAGAGTCAGCCAGCTAACCTGAAGACTCATGAGTGAGCCCAGCCAAGATCAGCAGTCACTGAACTGTCCTCCAGACACAGCCGACACTTATTCTGCTCTGCTACTGTGATCTGCGCTTATTTCTCAACATCACTGTATTAAGATCTGACGGTTACAGTAGGTGTGCAATAAACATTCATTGCATATGGATCAGTATGTAACAGCATCATGGAAGTGCTGGGCTGAGGCAGAGAGGAGAGATTTTTATTTCCTCTTCCCACCCCCAAAACTATGTCCAACCGAAGCCTCATCAAAAAGGCTGGGAAATACTGAATGATACTTCTGGAGAGAGTTAACTGATAGAATTCCCTCAAATGTCCTGCTCTAGCAATCCATGATATCTGATCATTGGCCTGAGCCTGACCAGAAGGAGGGTGCAGAGCTGGGGCAGAGCTCAGCTGCAGGAGGGCAGCCACCAGCATGCGCAGAGCACGATGCTGTCTTGAGACCGTCTGCAGGTATTTCCAGCCAGTCCTGCCTCTTCCCCTTCTCTTTCCCTCCATAGCTGGCAACAATTCATGGGAAAGACACTTAAGAGCGGAGCCTCTAAAGCAAGCTTTACATCTGTCTCAATCTCTGTAGTTTCATGGGCCCACTTTTAATTTTGTCTGGCAGCCACTACAGGAAACAAGGAAGGTAAATCAAAGAGTTACTTTTCATGAGGCCTTTGAGACTCCACCAATAAGTAATCCCTGCCATTTTTTATTTCTTCTCTTGCTGAGGGTAATTTAGTTTTTTTCTCTTGGATTCTTTCCTCCTGTCGCTTTGGCACCACCCTTTCTCCCACTCTCAGCTCCATTATTTCCAAGTAGAATATGGTTTTGGTTAAAATAAAGACAACACACACACCACCTCCAATAGTTCATTCAAGCCATATTAGCAATGTGGCCCATCTCTTCTGGCTGTGCCTATTAGGGCTCATACTGAAGAAGTTTGAAAAGAAAATTTCCTCGGTAAGAGATAATTTTCTACCTTATAACTCCCCCTACATGGTGACTCTTGAGAGCATCCAGCCGTAATTTTTTTTCAATTTTTTTCCTGAAATTAGAATTGGAAATATGAGTTTTCCAATTTATTTTTTTTTAAGTCCCAAACGATGCTGCCTCCATGTAAAAGCACAGAGTCAGAGCATGGAAGCACTAAGTGAATAATTAGTCCTGGTAAAACATAGGTCACTATGAAAAACTCTGTGATTTTAAAACTGTGGAAAGAAGAAATGCACACCAATCTTCTATCCCACCTCTTTCCCTGCATCCATCTCCTGCTGCTGTTAACTTGTTCTTACCCTAACTGATAGGGGCTCCAGACTGGAATGAGAGCTACCAGAACACTGCTGTAACCCAGGTCCTTGGCAAACATCACAAACACATCGCGTATGTGCCCGCAGAGGTATGAAGGCTGAAACACTCAAAGGGAAGGGTACCCCCCTCTGCTAAATCCATAGAACAGACGGGAGAGAGCAGGAAGGCAAAGACCGAAGTAGGGGCCCTGCTTGGGAGGAGAGAGAAGCACGCGGAGCATGAGGCTGCCTTCCTCCAGCTGAGCATGGCCCGGGAGCAGACAGCCGTCCAGGCCACTTCTTTTGCTTCCTGAACCCACCATACTCTTCCGTCACTTCACTCCCATCTGCAGCGGGGACTGCAGCCTGTCATGAACACACGACACTCTTGGAGACTCTCTGGAAAGTCGCAGACATGATCTGAAGACACAGGGCACATGCCACCAAAGGTCTGCCTGCTACTTCAGTCGTCCCATCAATCAACGGCACAAGAAAGCACCTTCAGGCCCAAGAACAACACACAGTCGTTGTTTAATGAATGCGGTGGATATCAGCACCCCTAGATCCTATGGAAAAGGGCTTTCTCCAGAACATGGGATCTGCACAGCACAGGACTCCCTTCAGGGCGCCAAATGATGGGGATTTTACAAACTGAAAGTCATTCCAGACATGAGAAGAGTCTCTAGAGACAGACTGCCTTGGTCTAAAATCTTGCACTACCACTCTCTAGCTATGAAATATACCTGCTATGGCTCAGATTCCTTATATTTAAGGGGGGAATATACGTATACTGTATATATAAATGTATATAAATATATAAATAATATATCAGCATTTATATTATATAAATGCATATTATATAAACCATAGCTCTCACCTGGTACTTTTGTGATTAAATGAAATAGTGTTAAAAAGTGAAGTATTGTTGATTTACAATGTTTCAAGTGTATAGCAAAGTGATTAAGTTATACATATATGCATATATCTTTTTTCAGATTCTTTTTCCTTATAGGTTATGACAAAATATTGAGTCAAGTTCCCTGCGCTCTACAGTAGGTTCTCGTTGATCATCTATTTCATATATATTAGTGTGTGTATGTTTATCCCAACCTTCTAATTTATCTCTCTCCCCTTGAGACCTTTCCCCTTGGGTAACCACAAGTTTCTTTTCTGTGTCTGAGTCTACTTCTGTTTTGTAAATAAGTTCATTTGTATTTTCTCTTAATATTTCACCTGAGTGCTATCATATGGCGTTTGGCTTTCTCTGTCTGACATGTCACTTAGTATGATCATCTCCAGGCCCATCCATGTTGCTGCAAATGGCATTATTCAAATAAAATGACTCTTGGTAAGGAGCTCAACATAGGGCCTAGCAACAAATGAATACTAAATGAACTCTACTAGTTTACTATTGTTGCTGTTGTTATCATGGAAAGTCTTTAAAAATTAAATTCTATTTAGTAATAAAACAAGTAATTAAAATAAATATCTATGTGCTGTGCTGGGTGCTGTATTCAGTTGTCTCCAACGCTTTGCAACCCTATGGACAGCAGCCCTCCAGGTTCCTCTGTTCACGGGTGTCTCCAGGCAAGAATGCTTGGATAGAAGAACATGTCAATGGTGATCACATGTGGGCACTTCCCCTAGCCTTTGGAAGAAACTGAACCGAAATGACTCAGGACCCTTCCATGCCTGTGGAACTTCGATTCTTCTGCTCATAATCTGTCTCAAGTTGTTTTTTCCCTTGTACTCCCATTCTAAGGTCTTGGAATGAATGTTGTGTTGGCTTTGGAAAATAATTTGGAAACTTTCCTTTTTCCTCTCTGCTTGGGAACAATTTAAACAGTATTGAAGTTTCTGTTCCTTGAAGGTTGAAAGAATTCACCCAGGAAACCATCTGTGCCTGGCACTGTTTCGAGGGAGAAAGAAGTCTTTAAAACTTTCTCAATATCTTGTATGTTGGCCCATACAGAGTCTTCCACATATTTCAGGTTTAATTTTAGTAAGTTGTATTTTCCTAGAAAATTATCCATTTCATCTAGCTATTCAAATTTATTTCAAGAGAGTTTTGTAAAATATTCCTATGGCATTCTCATAATCTCTTCTGTATTGATGGTAATTTCTAAGTCTATGTATGTATACTTCTCTCTTTATTTACTTGATTAGGTAAGCTTGGGGTTACCTACTTTGTTTCACTTGGTTTTCCAAATAAGCTCTAAGGTTTACTTACTAATTCTGCTATTTTCCTATTTTTTAAGAAACCAATTTCTGTGTTTTAATTTGATTATTTCCTCACTCATGCTTTTCTCAAAATTATTTGGTCTTCTTTTTGCTAACTTTTTGATAGAGATGCTTGTGCATTTGTTTTCATTCATTCTTGTTTCCTAATGGCAGCTTCTAGCTGTTTTACATGGCTTTTAATGCATAGTATCATGACTATTACAACTATTGTTATTTTTTATTATTATGGTTACATGTACTAAAATACCCACTTTTTTACCTTTGCAGTGAAAATTATTTGAAGGAATTTAAAATTTTTTTGATATAATAGTTTTAATTATTTTTGTTTCCAAACTAATTCAAGTTGTTTTTGCCTTGCAGTCAAAGAGAAGAGTTTGAACTGTTCCCAATTATAATGTTTATTGGGATTATGCTTCTATTAGATTAATTACATTTCTATTAGATCAACCTTATTAATTATGTTATTCAGATCCTCTATAGCTTTCCTACTTATGCTTCCCTGCATTTTACTAGTCCTGGTCTAATTGCTGAACTCTCCTCCCACTATGGGGTTTTTGTCAGTTTCTTCTCTATTTCCTATAGATTACGCTTTAGGTTGTTGAAGCTCAATAACTCAGTGCATGAAGATTCATGAGACTATATTCTGAAAACATCTATCATTTATACATTTTATTTATTTTTTCCCCTTGAATTCCACGCAGAGTTGGAACCAGGTCTAGAAGGACCTGAGGTTTTTGCTATTTTGTGAACCCTTCTTAGGAAATGTTTAAAAGTACTTAATTTTGTTGTTGTTGTTCTTTAAACCTAAGTGATGTTTTGTTTGTTTTTAATTGAAGTATAGTTGAAATACAATGTTGTGTTAATTTCTGCTGTACAGCAAAGTGATTCAGTTATATACATATATACATTCTTTCTTATATATATTCTTTGATGTACTCAATTTTGAGTAAAAGTTTAATTACAGATTCTTAGAAGAGGCGTATGAAGTGTGGGGCCCTGAAATTTCAGCTTAATGTGATGCAGATATTCTGAATCTCCTTTTTTGTTTTCTAATTTCTTTCCCCCATTCTTCCTTCTTTACCCATTCATTTATTAGCTTGGTGCAAAATTAATTACAGCTTCAGACCCAGTAATTATTTATCAATGAGAAATGTTTGTTTATTCCTGCAGCATAAAAATCCATGCTTCAGGATTCAGTGAACTCTTGGATAGCATTTTCTGTCTTCTCCTGGTTGTGGAAGCATTTTCCTTTCAAAATGTTGTCAAGATGTTTGAAGAAGTGATAGTCTGTTGGTGAGAGGTCAGGTGGATATGGTAGATGGAGCAAAACTTTGCCCAATTCGTCCAACTTTTGAAGTGTTGGTTGTGCCAACACTGGGCGTTGTCATGGAAAAGAACTGGGCCCTTTCTGTTGACCAATGCCAGCTGTGGGCGCTGCAGTTTTCAGTGCATCTCATTTGCTGAGCATGCTTCTCAGAGTGTAATGGTCTCCCTGGGACTCAGAAAGTGTTAGTGGACAGACTGGCAGCAGGCCACCAGTGACCATGACCCTTGTTTTGATTCAACTTTGGCTTTGGGAAGTGTTTTCAAGCTTCCCCTTGGTCCAGCCACTGAGCTGGTCACTGCTGGTTGTAGCCTAAAACCCACTTTTCATCCCATGTCACAATT
Organism: Capra hircus; assembly: GCF_001704415.2. Classification (NCBI taxonomy): domain Eukaryota; kingdom Metazoa; phylum Chordata; class Mammalia; order Artiodactyla; family Bovidae; genus Capra; species Capra hircus. Next base: position 8,590,805 of record NC_030829.1, on the reverse strand, counting down.
CAAACCACAATCAAGAAACAGCTTGTGGTTATTTCATAGCATAAGAGAAAATGATGCTTTAAAATGATGATTTTTTTGATTTGTGGTTGGCTCACAAGGTACCCACTTATCGAGTTTTTTCACCTTTTTAATTTGCTTCAAATGCCAAGTGACTGTTGAATGGTTGATGCTGATTGTTTGGGCAACTTCTCGTGTAGTTGTAAGAGGACCAGCTTCGATGATTGCTCTCAGTTGGTCATTGTGAACTTCTAATGGCCGGCCACCACGCTCCTCACCTTTAAGGTTCTCGTCTCCTTTACAAAACTTCTTGAACCACCACTGCACTGAATGTTCATTAGCATTTCTGGGCCAATGTATTGTTGATGTTGTGAGTTATTTCCACTGCTTTATGACCTCTTTTGAACTCAAATAAGAAAATCGCTCAGATTTGCTTTTTGTCTAACATTATTTCCATAGTCTAAAATACATGTAAGACAAGCAGCAAGGAATAACTCATTAGCAAAAAACATAAAGCAAGAAGTACACTAAAGTCATGTATCACATCACCACATTTATTTAAGAATGTATTCCAATATCAAAGAGCAAAGTTCAACAATGCAAAACCGAAATTACTTTTGTACCAACCTAATTGTGTTGTTGTTCAGTTTTTCAGTCATGTCCACCTCTTTCCAACCCCATGGACTACAGCACGCCAGGCCTCCCTGTCCTTCACCATGTCCTGGAGCTTGCTCACTCATGTCCATTGAGTCGGTGATGCCATCCAGCCGTCCCTGTCATCCCCTTCTCCTGCCTTCAGCCTTTCCAACATCAGGGTCTTTTCCAATGAGTCAGCTCTTCACATCCAGTGGTCAAAATATTGGAACTTCAGCATCAGTCTTTCCAATGAATATTCAGGGTTGATTTCCTTTAGGAGTAGCTGGTTTGATCACCTTGCTGTCCAAGGGACTGTGAAGACTCTTCTCCAACACCACAGTTTGAAAGCATCAACTCTTCAACCCTCAGCCTTCTTTATTGTCCAGCTCTCACATTCATACCTGACTACTGGAAGAAGCATAGCTTTGAATATACGGACATTTGTTGGCTAAGTAATGTCTCTGCTTTTAAATGCACTGTATAGTTTTATCATAGCTTTCCTTCCAAAGAGCAAGCATCTTTTAATTTCATGGCTTCAGTCACCATCCGTAGTGATTTGGGAGTCCAAGAAAATAAATTCTGTCACTGTTTCCATTGTTTCCCCCTCTATTTCCCATGAAGCGATGGGACCAGATGTCATGATCTTCATATTCTGAATGTTGAGTTTTAAGCCAGCTTTTTCATTCTCCTTTTTCACCTTCATCAAGGGGCTCTTTAGCTGTGGTGTCATCTGCATATCTGAGGTTACTGACATTTCTCCCAGCAATCTTGATTCCAGCTTGTGCTTCATCCAGCCCAGCATTTCACATGATGTACTCACATGATGTTAAATAAGCAGGGTGACAATATACAGCCATGATGTACTCCTTTCCCAGTTTGGAACCAGCCCATTGTTACATGTCCGGTTCTAACTGTTGCTTTTTGACCTGCATAGATGTTTCTCAGGAGGCAGGTAAGGTGGTCTGGTATTCCCATCTCTTTAAGAATTTTCCACAGTTTGTGGTGATGTACACAGTCAACCTAATACCAGATACTTAATGGCATGCCTACCCTGAGCCGTGGACTTTCCTTGGTGTTAAGTGTACTAAGACCTTTTTGAAGGAGTCCTTCCCTCTACCTAACCTTTGAATGTTGGTGTTCTTCAGGATTCTGTCCTACATGTATTCTATCCACACTCTACAGTTTTGGTCAAAATCTCATTTGATTCAGAACTCTCCATATACTCTACACTGATGGCTTCCAAATCTTTCTCTGGTCCAAATCTACACACCATCTCTCTGCTAATGATTGTCAAATTGCTAGATCCCATCCAGATTCTCCCAATTGAGTTTGAGACCCACAATAGTCTACTCTTTTCTGGACATATCCACTGGTCTATCACAGATAGGTCATATTCAACATATCTGAAGCCTGTTGCAATTCACTGCTCTCTCTCTTTTTTTTTTTAATCATCATAGCCCACTTGCCAAACCTGAACCTTGGCATCATTTCCAACTCCTCTGTGCCATGATAGCCCATGTAAGATCACTGAATCAGCTGCAAAAATCTACCCTCTTCTTCAGCTGACCACCACTGTTAGTGCCCTGGGTTCCTGGTCTGTCTTTAATCAACAGAAAGCAGTAAGGGGTCAGATGAGACTGTCAGGCAAGGCTTGTGTTGCAGTGCAAGGGCGTGAAAAAAAGAAATAGGTGTTCTTGCTTGCTCCTCAAGAGGACCTTCTTGGATCCTTAAAAGGGGTAACAACAGCGGTGGGTCTGTGGGTTGGACAGGAGGAATAGCTTAGTGCTAGGTCTGCCCACCCCCTCGGGGCTGCTGTGAGCAGGTATCCTGTGCAGGACCCTGCTTTTGCTCCCGGCACCGCAGATATAGAAGTTGGTCTGTGGCCTCTTCGTACCTTGCTGCTGTTGTTTATTGTTGCTTAGTCACGTCCGATGCTTTGGGACCCCATGGTCTGCAGCCCGCCAGACTCCTCTGCCCATGGGATCTCCCAGGCAAGAGTACTGGAGTGGACTGTTCATTACTGTCCCCACTGCACATGTGTGTACTTATCTCTAGTCCCTTATGGTCTCTTTGTATCCTGTTGCCCGGGAGACATTCATCCAGATGCAAGCACTGCAGTAAAGGATCCCAGACCCCAGCCTGCCTCACCATGCCTCCTCCAGAACACAACAGCCTCCTACTGGGCGCTCCTTCCCTCCACTCTTCCCCATCTGCCTTCATTCTATTTTCCAACCACTAGGCAAGAAAAGCATCATTTGACCCAAATCTGATCATTTCTCTCTTACCTGAAGCATTCGGGGACCTCCATTCACCCTTAAGAAGAAGTCTGAATTCCTCAGTGTGACATAAAAGACCATCTCCCACATGGCCACTCACCCAATCAGTCTCTGTCCAAATTCTCACCCCTCTCAATGCCAGGCTGCTTTCAGGGTCTCCAACCCAGCTCCATCTCTGCCTCCAGATCTTTTTGGATGCCATCTCCTCCGCCTGGAACGCTCCCTCTCCTTATTTCTACTCATGTTGTATGAATATGGTTTGCTGCGTCTATTATCCTATTATTCTCTGTTCTCAAGCGTCCTCATTTTTTCATTGGTTTACACCTTTTGCCATAGGCTTGTGCAGTTTTAATTATTTTGTCCAGAGATTAGGAAGGTAGGCTGCTCCTAATGGTACTCTTTAAGTAGCAGTGCACTACAGGCTCTCAGGAATTAAAATAGGCTCCCTGACTTGTAGCACCTGTCAGTTTATTGGTATAAATATTAACACTGTGGCCAACTTTAAGCCACCAGCACAATGTCATTGTGGGAAGAGATACACACAATTGGCTCTCAAAAGCCAGTACAAGCTTCAGCACCTCACTACCTTTAAGGTTTATAAAATGTAATTGAACCTACAATTCTCTAATAACTGTATGAAGAATCAACTGGTAGCTATTGAACTCACCCATGCAAAAAGAAGAATTTAACACACAATTTCTTTCCTAACTGCTTCTCCTAGCTTCCCAAGTTTCATTATTTAATTTGGGAATATAGATTATTATTATGTTTACATTATGCATTATCTTTTCCAAGTAATATTATTTTTGACAGTGGCATACAGATTGAATACTCTATTTAAAGCCATTATTTTCAGACGTAACTCTGTGCTTGACTGATTTGAATTAGTTTTGCCATAAAGAAGACAGGAGATCACTTATACATATTCAGTGTCTCCCTAATTTATCATCCAGCTTCTGTATGATACTGGCAACATTGTTTTTCTTTCTCACGACTTTGTCCTAGGGTGAGCAAAATCCAAGCAACAGGTTACATCACTATGTTGACTCAGAGTCCAATCCTCTCTCCCATTGTGTTTTGATTAAAACAAAGAAAGCCTAGGATATATTAGCAAGAATCAATGCACAGCTCAGTTCTTAAATTGAAATTTTGTTTGGAAGCACTCGACTTGGTCTGTGTAATTGCTGTGTCGGTCATTAAGTTAAATCAGATTTTGTGTTGGAAACCTTTAAAATATAGATAGATACTTTATGCTTTCTTGGTATCCTTTGGTAACTTGGCTATGTCTGGCAACATCCTGCCTAATAAAATAATTTCTGTACCTACATGTTTCCAAAACAATCTGTTAGAGACACAGTTGGCCCACACTGAAATCAAATATTTCTTCACCTTGTTGATATAAGCTTTGATTCTGTCTCATTTTTCTCTTATCACTGATAATGATAATATATATTATAGACAATTTACCATTTAACATAGAATTATTCTTGCCCATTATTATTGACTAAATATTTATGATATGTACTTGACTATTTGTAAGATACTAAGTTTCTTGAAGGTAATGGCAGTGTAGTTTAGTGAAAAGAAAAGAAAATGTTTTAAATCCAACAGAACTGGGAAAACGAATGCCTATGTCCCGTTTTAGCTGTGTGGCTTTGGGCAAAGTGATTTATCTCTCTGATTCACAAAGAGATTAAAGAAGATTTTTAACATTACTCTCTGGGTAGTTATAAGGATTGTATAAGATAATATATGTAAAACATCTATCCCTGTGCCTAGAATTCTTATCACTAAACATGAGCTTTTTTTTTCTCCCTTCCACATTTGAATTCTCCTTCAGCATTAATCAGCTGATTAATGACAGAGCTGTTATAAGATCTATTTTATAAAAGTTTGAAATGTCCTTTTGGAGCCATGTTTCAGGGTGAAGGGTTTGAAAAATATTCCTAAGTCCACACAGTATGAACTGGGTCACCCTAAGAGAAAGTACTCCTTTATGCTGTCTGCCCTGGCATAACTCCACTGGGTGCAGAAGTTCATTGATTAATAATGCTTACTTGCATTTGCACACCTAGCTGTATAGTCAGCAAATTATTTAATTCCATTAAGAATTACATACCCCTTTATTAATAGTGAAAAATTTGAGGCTCAGAGAGGTTAAAAAATTTCTTTAGGAACTTGGAAGGGTCAGAGCTCAGATAGAATTTGAGGTCTCTTGGCTTCTAGTCCTAGAACCTGCTCCTGTGACCTGCAGTGTCCATGCATTAGTTACTATTATACATAAGTATATGACAATTTCAAAGCTGGCTATTAGCTTATTTTTGCATGCAGTCCATTGCTAGAATGTTCTACCACTTCTTCAGCATCAGCATCTGTTACTGCCATGCTAGGTGGAGTTCACCCAGTCAAAGAATGATTGCTTGAGCTCCACTAGACTCACTCATCTCTGCTGAACCCTGCTAAGCCATAAACCAGATACACGTTTTTTCTAAAGAAGAAAAATCTCCTTGCAATTTCTTTGTGCTTACGCTGCCAGTACTTGCAGTGCAGGTGTTGTTATATAACTAAAAGAGCAAACAAGCCTGAGATCCCTAGAAACTTGAAGTTAGGCTTTCAAGAAACTAATAGCATCAACTTTTCAGCCCTACCCTGGCCAGACTCACTACATGAGCATGGTAGCCAATTGAATTATCAAACACAAAAGCAGGTCACTGGTTACATTACTCTGATATTTTTTCACAAGGAGACAATTACACCTAATTACAAGCAAGGCTGCAATGTTGCTCTCCTAGTGAAACTAAGGGGGCAGGTATAAGTTCCAGATCTCGTTATCCAGCTTCAGTAAGGCTTCTAAATATACCACCAATACACTTCCTGCTGGTATCTTACTGCTGTATTGATCTGGAGCCAGCAAGGGCTTCACGAGGGTTTGCTGAAACCAAACTCCACTCTGGGGGTTGCTTCCTATGTGTGACTTTTGGAATTCTGCTGATATATAAAAAACAGAAATAAGGGGGAAATAAGTATGGCACTGTCAGTGTGTCTTCTTGCATTTGTGGCAAAGGAAGGATTCTGCTTCTATCCGAGTAAGCTCAGTCTCACGAGCTATTTTAAGTACTGATGCAATAGATTTCCTTGTCCAGCTTTCTTCCCTAATTTCATTTTTCCAGCTAAATATTTGGTTAGAATTTTTTTTAACTGGGGAGCTACCAAAGAAAGAAAATACTTAGGTGCCTGGGCATGAGATTAATACATATTAGATAATGTGCATAAAAACTGAGGATCAGATTTCAGTGGTTCTGAATGCTATTTGCAGGAATGGTAGAAAGATGAAGCTTCTTTTTATCTGGCAAAGAGAAGGATGCACAAATAGAATGGTAACTCTTGGATCCATGAAGAATTTTTTAAAATACAGACTTTTTAAATCCAATTCTACTTAAAATAATATTCTTTATCATAGAAATCAGATGCAAAAAGGGGAAGTAATCCAAGGTTAAAGGAGAAAGGAACTTGCATAAATGGGAATAACCCTAGATATGAAGGGCTTTTAAGAGGCCCTGAAAAATAAGAAACTTTTGGAAAGGTCTGGATAAGTATAATTCTGGCAGGCAAAGAATGGGGGCATGAGACGAACAGCATAAGAAAGCACAAACACATGGAAATTTTCATGGTTACAGAGGGAAAGAAGAAACTCTCCCATGAAAAACAGAATTGTGGGGAATGGATTTGGACCTAATCTATTCGTACCTGATATACAGAGAGAAATGGAGTCAGATCAAATTAGATGCTGAAAAACAAGTGTCAACCCTTGAACAGAGAGGATTCATAAAATAAACTTTGCTTCAACCTAAGGATTTCCCTGGTGGTCCAGTGGTTAACACTCATGCTTTCACTGCAGGTGGGGGCGGGAGGTGGGCAGGTTCAGTCCCTGGTTGGGGAACTATGGTCCCAGATGCCCTGCAGTGTGGCCAAAAACCAAAACAAAGAAATGAACAAAAACCAAAAAGATGAACTTGGCTCTGAAGGGCAGGTCCAGAACAGACCAAAGGGGAAGGCTAGAGGGAAGGGTACTTGGGACCTCTGTCATGCTCTGTAGCAGCCTAGGCAGATACAACTTGTAAGGGAGGAAATCTCTGATGGAGACAGACTGAAAACTTCAGCAGAGAGAAGCAGCGTCTGAAGGTCATGTCAAGATTTGTCCTGTGGAGGATGAGAGTTCATCTCTGCTCAACAGAGGTGTCTAGAGAGAGGAGCGGAGAAGAGTAAAAATGACCCTCAAGACTGGTGAGGTCCTGATGGGTTTTCAGGTGCTGAGAAGGCTATTATGGGATTGTAGGTCTTGAACATTTAAATTAGGGTTCAGACTCACTGCTGTGAGAGGGGTGAGATGTGAACTCCAGTCTCAGAGGGGATGATGGCAGTGAGACAACATGATCTAGCCTGAAAAGTTGGCTCCACATCGTGAGGTTTTGAGTTGAAACAGACTTCTCTGAAAGAATAAGGGCCAGGATGGTACTGGGGGTGAGAGGGTGTGTAGGTACTGCTTTTCTATGAGGAATCTTTAGGCTAGATGAACGCCATTCAAGATAGGTATGCTTCTAGTAATTTGGAGTCTAGTAAAATTGGAAAAGATGGATTCTCTGTCCAAGTCTAGGGTTGCCTACAGGAGGTGAACACAGGAAGCATTGAGCCTCAGAGAGGTCACCCGTCAGAGCCCTCCCCACGTATATCCTGTATGCAGGCGCAGTCTAAGAAAAGGAAAATATACTCCCACTGTAGAAAACAGGTAACTTCCACAGCCTGGGAACGGAACAGTGCCTTCCTAACGCATCCTTTTGTTTTGAGTCTTTCCAAAACAGTGGCCAAGGTGCAGGACATTAAGCTGAAGGCAACAGGAGTGGGCAGACCATAGCTCCACTCCAGACTCAAAGATGGCAGATGAATGGGATCTCTATCTCTGGTTACTTGCTCTTGAAGCTAAACTAATAGAATTAAATGAAAATTCAACCATTATTTTCAGAGTTTTTCATTTCCAAAAAAATAGTTTGTATTGCTCAAAATGGAAGGGAGTCTCTAGATACCTAAATTTCAGAGACATAATACCTGCAGAAGGGGAATCCTCCTAATTCCCCCCCACATGTGGCCACACGAAACAAATGATGAGGAAGAACCTGCAAGAGAACAGAAGTGGGGAAAAGGAAAGGAAGGCCAGGGATCTCATCCCATAACCAAGGCAGTGAGTCCTGGCTATTCCCGCCAGCGTGACATATCTGCTACACACCACTTTCCACTGATTTTGTTCTCCATCCTCTTTCTCTTCAAAACGGGAGATTGTGTTACAACTACTATTTTTCCCTTAGGGAGGCATATTAGGTTGACAGAGTAATGTAAACTTCTACTGTAAGTTGCCAGACCATAAAACAGAGTTATCTGTGGGATAACCAAGTTCAGAGACGGGAGTTAAGTTTACATTCAACTGAAAAAAGATGTTCATGTCAGCATGCTGTAAGCAACGTTCCTCCTTGCTACAGTCACCTAGATATTTATCTCATTCTTCTACCTTTTTAGTTGTTAGCTCCACTATAGGTCATATCATAATTCTTAGTAAGCCATTTATTTTTCAGAGATAAATTCAGTTTCTTGACCTCCTGTCTCCCAGTGAACTTATTCTTCATCCTACCTCCGTATTTAGCCCTCTGGTCATACCCTAGACCTTTTCAGTATCTAGATTACACCTAAAACAAGGTAGGCAAACTCTCTCTTAGCACCACAAACCTAATCTATTAAGTATAAGTAATAAAAACTCTCCTGTATATATTTTTGAGAGTTAAATAGGATAATGACATGATCTTAGCACTGTGCCCAGCATATCCAAGATGCTTCATCAAAGTGATTTCTGTTATATTTAAATTATATAAGGTATAAAAGTCATACAGCTTACCAGCAGACTGTTTGCTGACCACCTATTATATACAAGCTGGACCTATGGAAGGGAATTCAGTGAAAACCTAGTATGTTACTGTCTCTTTTCTCAAGAAATCTACATTCTAACAGAAGAAATACAAAACAACCATGCAAACAGATACATAAGGCAGATAATCTGCGGCTGTAAAGAAACAGGAGTGTGATGAGGACAGGAAAAAGACATTCTAGTTTGGATGGTTGTGGAAGAACTTTTAGAGGAGGCACTTAAGATCAAAGAGTGAATGGTAGCCATTATAAAATAGAGGAGGAGCTTTCCAAAGAAAAATGCAAAGACCCTGGGTCAAGAATAAGCTCAGTGTGTTGGATGTTCAGAAGGAAGTCCAGTGTGGCTCAAAGGTTGCATAAAAAGGACAGAGGGCATGATGTTTAGGAAGTCAGAAGTCAGATCAAGCAGGGCTCTGTTATGTTAAAGACTTTTCAGTTCAGTTCAGTTCATTTCAGTTGCTCAGGCGTGTCCAACTCTTTGTGACCCCATGAATCACAGCACGCCAGGCCTCCCTGTCCATCACCAACTCCCGGAGTTCACTCAGACTCACGTCCATTGAGTCAGTGATGCCATCCAGCCATCTCATCCTCTGTCGTCCCCTTCTCCTTCTGCCCCCAATTCCTCCCAGCATCAGAGTCTTTTCCAATGAGTCAACTCTTCGCATGAGGTGGCCAAAGGACTGGAGTTTCAGCTGTAGCGTCAGTCCTTCCAAAGAACACCCAGGACTGATCTCTTTTAGAATGGACTGGTTGGATCTCCTTGCAGTCCAAGGGACTCTCAAGAGTCTTCTCCATCACCACAGTTCAAAAGCATCAATTCTTTGGTGCTCAGCCTTCTTCACAGTCCAACTCTCACATGCATACATGACTACTGGAAAAACCATAGCTTTGACTAGATGGACCTTTGTTGGCAAAGTAATGTCTCTGCTTTTCAATATGCCATCTAGGTTGGTTATAACTTTCCTTCCAAGGAGTAGGCATCTTTTAATTTCATGGCTGTAGTCACCATCTGCAGTGATTTTGGAGCCCCAAAAAATAAAGGCTGACACTGTTTCCACTGTTTCCCCATCTATTTCCCATGAAGTGATGGGATCAGATGCCATGATCTTAGTTTTCTGAATGTTGAGCTTTAAGCCAACTTTTTAGTCCTTTCCTAATAAATGGTGGGAAGTGTAAGAGATCTCTTTAGCAACCAGTGAATTTCAGAGTGGCAAGGATGAAAGCAATACATCCTTGTATTGCTTTTCAATATAGTTTTAGCAGGCTTTAGTAAAAATACTGTTAAGAGATAATGGTGTTTTGAATTTATTTGGAATGTGCTAGAATAGACAGTGTGAGAAGGGTAAAGCCAGGGATGTATTTTGAAGGTAAAGCTGACAAGATTTTCTGATAGATTGAATGTGGGGTGTGAGGGGGAAAAATGGGGTCTAGGATGACCCCGAGATTATTTTTACCAGAGTAAGTAGATAACTGAAGACATCTTTTACTGAAGTGAAGGGGATGGATGGAGAGCTCTGCTGTATGCTAACTTCAGGGAGTTTTTGAAATTATTTTAAATTGATAATTTCAATTCCAATATAATTATTTAAGACAATTCTTATTGTCAAAGAATAAAACTAATAGAAACTCAAGGTTGAAGACAAATCTGTGTGTTTCACCAGAGGTTTCAGGGAGGATGTAATAAGAATAAAGAAGCAGCCAAAGAGATGCATTTCTAAATTGCTGTGTTAACAGAAGGTAAAAATTCTCCTTAATGCACATTCAGTGTTTGCACCAAGGAAAGGATAAGGGAAGAATGTCAATGCAGACCCCCAAAGCCGACTGAGAAGAGGGCTGTTATCTAGATCACTGAGTTCAGATCATCCTAGAAAATAAGTGTTAACTGATTCCCAACACCTGTCCTCCCAAACTTTTCAGACCATCTGACTGAAAAGTTGACAGGCTACCAGATGACAGGTTACTTTGGGAGGTCCACGAATCCAAAGCCAGCATATCAATTATCTTTTGCCAGCCACACATGCTTTCTGCTGCACAGTCCCTCCAGGATCATGTGGAAGATAGCAAAGATTTGGAAGATGTAGACAGTTAGGATCTCAAAGAGTTTGGGATTCAAATCCACTCAAGGCTACTAGCCTACTGTAACTGAAATCAATACACACTTTTTGCAACACTCTTCACTGAAATCAACTCTCAGATCAACCCTAGCTTCAGTGTGGTCCCTGGGGAATGGTGCAGAGAACACAGGCTGTGTAAGCTTTAAAGCTTACAACTCCAGCTTTAAATTCCTTTGTGTGACCTTGAGAAACTTCCTTAAACTCCTGAGCCTTGATTAACTCAACAGTAAAATAAGAACTATTTTATCTCCCTTTCAGAATTGCCCAAGACTGAGAAAGCTATAAATAAAGTGTCTGATATGGTTCAAGGCACAGAGCAAATGCTCAAAGGATGCTTATTTCTCCATAGCCCTTCTCTCTATTTCTACAGCATAATGTGCGTGCCTCTGCTTGTTTCCTTTTATCTTGCATCCTAATTAGTCCCCTACCCTTGTCCTTCCCCACTAAGGAGTAGCCTCCTAGAGGGAAGAGACCCTGTTTTTATTCAGTTCTAGATGTCCATGCCACAGCATTGACACCCCACCCTGTAGTCAAACACCAGTGATCAGAGCCTGCGGACTGCCACCTTTATCCCCACTCACTGTCTTTACATACCAGCCATCTCTTCCAGATGGAAGGAAGAGGACAGTTGGGTAGGGGTATGTGAGCATACATATGAACTTTTCTCCCAGGTGCTGTTGTGCCCTATTCGTTTAACATACTTGACTTCCACAGAAACAACTCTTTCTGGGAGATGACAATATTTCTGGGATTCTGACAATATTTGTCCTGATCCCTACACAGTCAGCTTTCCTTTCAGATGCTATAGTCAAGTTTCAACTTCTCCTTTTATTTTTAAAGTCCCCATCACCTATAGACTCCATGAACTCTTTTAAAAGCACCTGATGAGACAAAAGAGTTATAACTTTTTGTCCAGTTCAGCTTCCTCTCAGTCAGTGGAGCTGGAAGCCTGTGAACCTTTCCCTGTAGTGCTGCATGGAGTGCACAGGCTGAATACTTAAACAATTCACATGGTTCAAGAGCAGCTGCTCATCACTGCTTCCCCAAAAAGCCAGGCCATATTCCTTGGATTCCAGCAGTCTTCTACTTCTCATTGACCTCATTCCTCCCCCTACTGTAGGAAACATCAAGTCACAAAGATGGAAAAAGTAATCAAGGGATGCACTAGTAACTTGTCACTCATCTGTCAAGGGAGAATGATGGACCTGGTAACCTCTGAGACCTGGCAACTCTATACTGCTCATACACTCACATAAAACTCAAGTGTGAAGGGACCTTAGAAATGTCCATGCCTAACACCCTTTTTTAAGGAACATGAAACAGAGAGCAAAAGATATTTTTGATTAGTCATCCAGCCATGAAGCCTATATCTAAGCATTTTTTAAAAACTGTTGACAAACATGTTGTACACACAATGGACAATTAAAAGGAAATTCTGACACATGCTCCAAATGGGTGAACTTTTAAAACATTACGCTAAGCTAAAAAAGGTCAGCTACGGAAGGACAAATACTATATGATTTCACTTAATGAAGTGAAATTCATAGAAACAGAAAGTGGACTGGTAGTGGGCAGGGGCTGGAGGAAGGAAGGAATCAGTAACGGTTTAATGGGTACAGAGTTTCAGTTTGGGGAGACAAAAAGAGTTCCGGAAGTTGAATGTTGGTTATGATTGTGTAACAGTGTGAATATACTTAAAGCCACTGAATTGGACAGTTAAGGATGCTTAAGTCGTGAATTTTAAGTTATGCATATCTTACTACAATTAAAAGATACATCATTCTGAGGGAAAAAAAACTGTTCAGCATCTACTATGCGGCAGGAATTTATATCCCTGTTTATAGGTGAGGAAACTGAGGCTCGAGAATGCATAAATGACTTTTTATGACCCAAAAGCATCACAGTTAGGCACAAGTCCTCCTATGCAGCTACATTTATTATATTATCTTCTATTCTAATTAACTGGTAATCATATTTTTCTTCCTTAACAGAAAGAAGCATCATTTTCTCATTTTAATTTGGAAGTCAGCAAATAAGGTCATACTTCAGTGCTTTCTTCTGGTGTGTGATTCATTTACTTCCCCCCAGTTTGTGTTTATTTAAAGCTTCATTAACCAGGCACCCTCATGAGCCAAGAGCAGATGGACCAAACCAATGAACAAATTCAGAAGAGGGAGGAAGGGGGCTGTGTGAGCATTCGCCTGCTCTTCTGAGTGGCTTGCGGTCTTGACCTGACTGTATCTGGGGGTTTCACTCCTCCCTGGATGCCCCCATTACAAACTGAGGCGATGCCATGTGTGCAGTTCAGGGTAAGGTTGTATACATGCATGGAGATGCAGGCATCTGCATGTAAATGTTTGTTATGAACAACACTAGCCTTGGTTCTTCCCAAATTTCTGCTCAATTACAATGGCTAGTGGTATTCCTTGATCTGAGAATCACAGCCAGACTAGAGGGTGGGAAAATGTCAGTGAAATGCTCTCCCTGAGCTGCAAAGCTTAAGAAACATTGTCAGGTATCGTGTTCAAAGATTAACGTGGTTTTACATTTTTTATATGCACAAACACATCCATTACCTAAGGAAGGTGGAAGGAAGGTGAAGTCGCTCAGTCGTGTCCGACTCTTTGCAACCCCGTGGACTGTAACCTACTAGGCTTCTCCGTCCATGGGATTCTCCAGGCAAGAATACTGGAGTGGATTGCCATTTCCTTCTCCAGGGGATCTTCCCGACCCAGGGATCAAACCCGGGTCTCCCGCATTGGAGGCAGACGCTTTAACCTCTGAGCCACCAGCGAAGCTTTCCATTGCCTAAACTACTTTCATTTTGTATGCTACTGATAGTCTGTAAAGAATTGTCTTTTGTGTCCATTCTTTTTTATCTTTACATTAACCCTTCAAGATAAACAGTTTGTAGGTCTATATATATATATATATATATATATGTATATATGTATATATGTATATATATATATATATATGTATATAGGTTAATAGCAATTTTATAGGTAAAGCCTGAAAGTCAGAAAGATTAAAGAACTTACACAAAGTCACATAGCTAGCAGGTAAAAGTTAGGACTAGACGTCCCAGGATTCTGCCTTTTAGTCTGGTGTTCATTTCATGCTGCTGTATTTTCACACACACACACACACACACACACACACACACACACACACACACGAGAAACAATTAGCATGTGTCCATAACTACAACATATACATCACATTATTGTGAATGTTTGCACATTCATTTTGTTTGAAAGTCACAAGAAATAAGTATTATTTCTGCCGAAGGTAAAGTGGAAATTAAAAGTCGGACATCAACTCAAACAATAGCTTGATTTCAGTCATAGAGGGGCCTACTTTATGAAGGATTTTTCCTCCTGTACCTTCCGAGGGCCAGACAATACAGTGCACTGTGCAAGGTTTACATTTGTATGAGAGCTTAAGTGCCTTTAAATTTTGCAATGGATGTTTATACCCTAACCATTTCTGCTAGGACCTGACATTTCCCTTTTTTGAAATTTGAAACTCATGCCAAGAGACTATGTATTCTTTCACAAATAATGTTTATTTTGCCTTTTCAGAATGGTATATCATCTGTCCTATACAGCATAGAACAGAGGTAAAAATCTTTCAATTTGATCCTAGTTGATACTCCCAAGGACTTGGGTGTACATCTGGATTTAAAATATTCTCCATAGAGCATTTTTACATTCCCTTTTCTCCAATAACTTGATTGCAAACTTAAATATTTAAATAAACCTAAAAGAAAGAAAGACTTCAAGGTGCAAAAAAACCCCTCAGCTTCTGATACATAAATTCCTACTCTCCTTCTTGTGTGTCTCCTGGTTTTATCATTTCCCTTCTGACATCTCTAGTTCCCAATCTTTGGAGCCTAGAATAAAAATATTATCAGGTTCATGGAGTAATACCATTATTCTCTCCTACTCTGTGTATTATGTCTAAAGAACATCCATGAATAGTACCTTCCCCCTATGATGCTGAATACCACAGGTATATGAAAATGGCAGAAAGAACTGGACATTCTTCTATAGTCAAAATCAAGGTTGATTCCTCATCAGCATCAGCAAAAGCAACAGCTCCTGGGAATATCAGGATCAGACAGCAGAAGGTCTGGGGAGGGAACTCGTGACTCATAAAAATGGAACACATTACAAATACTGTGCTAGGAATTCTCACATACAAATTCATTTGATACCCATATTGACCAAATTTAATAATGGGCAAATAATGATTCATGTGCTCTTAATAATTTGCTTGATATAGAGGTACTGAATGGTAAGATTTAAGTCCACTATACTCAGTAATGACAACTGCTAACTGCAATTTCTGCCAGTAGCTCTTACATCTTCCCTAGCTGCCCTCACGTCTTTGATCATCAGCTAAGAGCCTCAGGAGCTTGATGGCTCAATGCTTTTCCTGGTATCTATTTCAGTACCATGATTGCGGACAGCTCCCGTTATCCAGACAAAGGATAAAGGGCTCATTCAAGGGACTTATTTTAAAACCACAAGAGAGAGTTAATTAGTGATATCAAAACCTTTTTATACTATGTTCCTAAATGCCTCTGCAACTCTGTCTTTAGGTACTGGACACAGGACCTAAAATCCAGATTCATGTTCCTTTTGCAGTACAAATAATCACTGTCTTTTTTATCACTCCCCAGTACACCAGATCGGAGAAGGCACTGGTGACCCACTCCATTACTCTTGTCTGGGGCTGCAGTCCATGGGGTTGCACAGAGCCGGACACGACTTAAGCGACTACACTTTCACTTTTCACTTTCATGCATTGGAGAAGGAAATGGCAACCCACTCCAGTGTTCTTGCCTGGAGGATTCCAGGGATGGGGGAGCCTGGCAGGCTGCCATCTCTGGGGACGCAGAGTCGGACACAACTGAAGCGACTTAGCAGCAACAGCGGCAATACACCAGATGGGCTTCCCTTGTGGGCTCAGCTGATAAAGAATCCGCCTGCAATGCGTGAGACCTGGATTCGATCCCTGGGTTGGGAAGATCCCCTGGAGAAGGGAAAGGCTACCCACTCCAGTACTCTGGCCTGGAGAATTCCATGGACTATACAGTCCAAGGGGTCGCAAAGAGTTGGACATGACTAAGCGACTTTCACTTCACTTCACTTCACTATGCCAGATATTGATTCTCTAATGAGACACTTACATATCCAAAAGCCTTGTCAAAGGACTTCCCCTTTCTTCACATGTCTATCCATCTCTCTGATATGTGTCTCAGAAATCTACCAGGGTTGCAAAATGTTTAAACAAATTTTAGAAGTTACAATGTGAGACAATGAAAAAGTCTCTAAGAGAAACAGCATTTCCTTTCCTTCCAGACACTGAAGGAATTTAGTTTCCAGTATCAATTTTATCCTGAAGCTTTAATTAAGGTCCCTGTAGCCTATTGATTCATGCGGTATGAAGATTTGCCTTGGGGGCAGAAGAATCATAAGCTAAATAAACAATAGTAAGCAGGGTGTCAGGAGAATCAAAGAAAGACTCGAGCTTGATCCAATCGATGTGTTAAAGACAGAAGCAGGAGCTGCAGGAGGGGAAGGATGAGCTTGCCAACTTCCCCAGTGCCCTTATTTGTGTGTGAATATTCCCGTCTGCTTGCCCTTCTGTCTTCATGTGTCATTGATGGAGATGAGACATGGCTGGTCCTGAGAGGACCAGTAGCTTGAAGTCTTCCCCTGGGAAGCTCATGGGGAATTTTTCACAAGCACTCCTGTCTACCAGGACTCGAGGTTTATTGGGACTGTCATTTCAGGCCTGTTCACTGTACCACTTAACACACCACCACCAAGCAAAACTCCTAAGGAATTCTGTCCTCAGTCTTAAAGAGATAGAGTAATCTTCCGTGTGTTTGTTTCTGCAGCCTTACTGAACCAGGGTGACAGCATGTATGGTCAGAGGATGATCAGAAGGCCTGGCTCATAAATCAAAAGAGGTTTGAGTGATAACATCCAAGCACCTTCTATGCAGATCATTGTGTCAGGGCCCTACAAGATATAGCCTTCAGGGGTTTCTACCCATGAATGAGCACTTAGCCATATGACATTATGCACAGATAGGCCATAAGCATGTACGTCAGAAATTATATTGAGAAAATTTACCCTTTGGGAAAGAATTGCAGTAACCCTGTAATTCTTGGAAACAGGGTTACCCTGTAACCCTCCATGAGGAGGCAAAGACCCCTGGTATAGGGGGAAAAATTAGAACTGCACCTGAAGTACAGTTCAGGTAAAAAAGGCTGAATTCAGCCTTTAACTCTAAAGCCAATGCTCTTAACCACTATCAGGAAAGAGAAAAAGAAGGAAGAGGAAGAAATGGAGGGGGAGTTAAGCTTAGACGTTCTTGGGGGTTAAAAGATTTCAAGGAATTTTCATCTATGTCAGAGTACTGTGAAAAGAACTCTGACATAAAATACTTACTATGTGTGCCAACAAAAAAAATGTGTGCCAACCACTAAGATAATGTGCATGATACTTAAAAAGAAAGGTAGTGTAATGTCTCTGAACAGGTATCACCTAAATCCTTCCTGTTTTCCCTTCGCTACATGTTAGGCAATTCAGACAGAAATACAAATACGGGGTATCTATGAATTTTTTAAAAAGCAAATGCATGCTACATGACCATGCAAAACTCTAGAGCAGCTGAAATCACACTTTTGATTGTGAAGTAGCAACTTTCAAAATTCATGTTTCTCTTCATGCAAAGTCCAGGAAACCTGTCTCTCTTCACCAGTTTTTCTGGGACTGGAAGCCATATGGGTGTCATGGGAATTCCGAATAAACTTTAGGATCAGACCAATAGGGTTAATTTCCGAACACTACTACTTCTTGTTGTATAAACTTCACCTCTTTGAGTCTGTTCCTCCCTCCACATATGAATTTCACCCACTTCTGAGCCCAAATTTATATCTTCCATAGAGCTTAACTTTTGGCAGCTTCTGTAGACCCATAATTAATGAAGAACAAGTTTGTAGCAGCAAATGCTGAACATATGGGTATTCCAGAGACATATCAACATCATTATCAGGAAAAATGAGATGTCACTCAGGGTAAGCATTGCAGTTTTCAGATTCAATCCAAATGAAAATTAATATCCCTCCCTTTAGTACAATATGGGCCAAATATTATCTGCTCTACTATCAGCATGATAGGTGGCTGGGTATACTGCAAATATATATATATATAATGGGACATGGCTGTACGCCCTTTCTATGCTTCTAAGATGTGGACAATCTCAGGTGGCTGTACTGATGCCAAGAGCAAGGACATGAACTAAAGAATTTTATTAATTTGCCCAAGTTTTCATTTCTTCAAATAATTTTTAATTTCCAGCAAATATGCGTGTGTGTGTGTGTGTACAATATATACCTTTGGGCAATCCAGTAATATATTTTAAATAAAAGAGTCATTAAAAGATTCGTCACATGCTGAGAAACCAGCTAGATGGGGGTTTCTACATGCAGCTTCTATGCCCTCGCGTGAAGTCACAGCAGTGCAATGAGGAAGCTTATTTCGCATCTTCTTCCAAAATACACCTGCCCCAAACACTCAGTTTCTAATGGAAAGGAAATTACCTCTGTTCACAACTTCCTGCTTGCCAAGCATCCCACAAATGCACTATAATTTCCCCCTCATTATACCCAGGTTTACAGATGCAGAGTCTGCGATCCACTGAGATAAGGAACTGGCCTAAGATCACAGGAGAAGAGATTTAAAAAAATAAAAACAAAAACAAAAAAAAACTTCTGTTTGTGAGATGCTAGGCCTTCAAGTATAGAGTGAATCTCTCATGGGAAGACTCATACACCCATGACATGAAGTAGAGGGTTAGAAGCACCATTTGGGATTAAGAATTCTTACTTGGAGATCCTCAAAGTATGCAGGGTTCTATTTCTCTTTCAAGCAATGTATTTGTGTCAGCCCAGGATATCAGAATTTCTGATTCTCTTGGTGGTTGGAGGAGAAAGATGGGCTGGTTCAACAGGAAGTACCAGCAGGAAAAACGACTGAGTGAAAGCTCTCTGGACCCTACAGCAAGGAGAGCTGGACAGTATCCTGCACCTTGTGCCCCTCTTTGAAATCAGTTGTCAAACCAGAGAGAAAACAGCAAATACTGTTTTTGTTTCTAACAAAAGTAACCATGGAGATAGGACCTGGAGAAGGGGACTGAGATTCTGGACTTTGGTTTGAGGCTTTTGACTATCTGTCTCTGTCCCAACACACAGTGGGCAATATACTATAATAGTATATAAATCTTAGATAACCAATGATTGAAATATGAATGAAAAAGTTAATGCAAAAAATGAATGAATGAATGAAAACTTGACCAAAGCTATAACCAGCAAATCAGATAATCCATAGACTTTTAGCTAAAACCAGGGAAGGTCTATAATGATGGTAATGAAACTTAAATTTCAGAAATCTTCACTTGCACAGGGCTCTTTCAAGGCCCAAGGAGGACCTATAGAAATTTGCTCACAAGATCTTAAGCTTTTGCAACATTTGCAGAAGATGGTTAAACCACAAGTGCTGAATAAAGACAACATGGTACACATACACAATGAAAGGTTACTCAGCCATAAGGAATGAAACAATGCCACTTGCAGCAACATGGCTGGACTTAGAGATTATCATACTAAGGGAAGTTAAGTCAGACAAAGACAAATATCATATGACATCGCTCCTAGGCGGAGTCTAAGAAAATGGTACAAATGAACTCATTTACAAAGTAGAAATAGAGTCGCAGATGTAGAAAACACACTATGGTTACCAATGGGGAAAGGAAGGGAGAGATAAAATGGGAGACTGGGATTGACATATATACACTGCTATATATAAAAGAGATAGCTGATAAGGACCTACTGTAGACTACAGGGAACTCAACGCTACTGTAGT
Organism: Capra hircus; assembly: GCF_001704415.2. NCBI lineage: Eukaryota > Metazoa > Chordata > Mammalia > Artiodactyla > Bovidae > Capra > Capra hircus. The sequence continues at coordinate 8,570,870 of NC_030829.1, read as the reverse complement.
GACCTATATAGGAAAAGAACCTAAAGAAGTAGAAATACGTGTGTGCATAACTGATTCACTTTGCTGTGTACCTTAAACTAACACAACACTGTCAATCAACTAGAATCCAGTAAAAAGCAAATAAGTACATAAATATATAATAAAGATAACCACCCCCCCACAATTGTTTAAAACTTCGGTCTCTGCTCTCTCAGGCAGAGTGACCTTAAGGTGGTTATCTTTATTTTTAAATCCAGTAAGGAAGGGCATACAGTTTGTTTGGGTTCAGTAGGACACAATTTATGTGGCTCTCAGTCCCTTTCATGTAAAGTTATTGCTGTAAGAAAGTGGGAAGAATTTCCAGCAATACTTTTGCTGTGTTGAACCACCTGAAATCAAGACATGGGGCCCAAGATGGAAATGTAATACTCTCATGTCTCAAAGCTCTGGGCATCAGAAGTATGTAGGCAATGGAGAAAAAAAAAAACTGGTTTAAAATGTGCTGAGTCAGAAACTAGTTGGTGGAAACTTCTTCAAGTTAATGGACATACAAATTTGTAAGCAAAAGATTTCATTCTAATCAAACCCGTGTCAAAATGAAAATGTTCTCCTGCCAGGGATATACTTGCTGCTGCTGCTGCTGCTGCCAAGTCACTTCAGTCGTGTCCGACTCTGTGCGACCCCATAGACGGCAGCCCGCCAGGCTCCCCCATCCCTGGGATTCTCTAGGCAAGAACACTGGAGTGGGTTGCCATTTCCTTCTCCAATGCATGAAAGTGAAAAGTGAAAAGTGAAAGTGAAGTCGCTCAGTCGTACCCTACTCTTAGTGACCCCATGGACTGCAGCCTACCAGGCTCCTCCGTCCATGGGATTTTCCAGGCAAGAGTACTGGAGTGGGGTGCCATCGCCTGCTCCATACTTGCTAATGTATCTTAAACAATTACAAATGTGTTCTTTATGCAAAATTAAATATAGCAAACCAGATCCCTTGGTATGTATGTACAAACCTAAAGCAGTACAACAATGGATATAGCACGTTGTATATATCCCAGTGAATCAATCCAGGCCTTAGCATATTTATACATCAAACAAAGTCTGCTGATCTCAGACAGACAGGCACACAAGAAGGTCTTGAAACCACAAGTCTACCTGAAGAAACAGTGTTCCAATGACAAACCGCCTACACATCTCTAACCATGTGCCAAGAGATATAAAGGTTATTTGATAACCTAATTATGGATCTCAGTAAAATGTGGCAAAAATTTTAATGTACTTATTTGTATCTATTTATGCCTTAATTTCAGAATAATTTTGCATATTTTATAGAATTATCTTAAAGATATGCATATATAAATATGTGATCACAGTTAAAATTATTAAAAATAAAAATTGGCGGGTAGTCAGTGAAATTGATATTTTCTGGGTTTTATGTGTTTGTGGTGTTTTTCAGCATTTTAATGCTATCATCTGTATGACTTACTTTCCCAATAAAAGGAAATATTTATTTCTATACCTAATTTTGGATTTAAAAGGTTATTCACTTTGAGAGACCTGTACACGAGTGCATACACATACACACAGACTATTCATATAAGCATTCAGTCCAACAAAGCCGAAACCCACCTGTGAGCTCAGAGAGGTAAACTGCAACAATAGTGCACACGGAATTGGGTTTGATTTTCTTTTCTTTTTTTTTTTTTTGCTCTTCCTGCCTTGAGTAGCAGATGATTTAGAGTTTGTTTACAACAAAGAGCCACAGCATGTGCTGGGAACACTCGGGCTGGCCACGGATGGAGCAGCCAGTGGGGAGGGGTATGTGGTCCTTCTGACCCTTTTCTCCCCCTCCACCTGTTCCAGAAAATCCATGCCTGAAAACACTCCAGATCCATAGAGCAACATCCCACTGCAACTGCATTGCTGATTGGTCAGCTCTCTGTCCCATCCTTTCTGGCACATTTCTGTGCAGGCTTTTGCACACATCCTGGTTCATGTCCTAGTCACAGATGATTCCTGGTTAAAGGTTGCTGGCCCAGGGTAGCATTTGTTAGCATCAGTTTTCCTTCACAACTGGAAGAAGTCCTCCTGAGTCTGGGGGAGGAAAACAGCTACCAGAATGAGTCAAGGGGACCTTGGGCGGGTATGAACAGAGTCATACTCCAGCCCACGCAAGCACAGCCATCAGTGTGGCATGCCTTTTTCACCAGCCAGCCTCAGAAAGATTCTCATAGCAAAAGAAAGTGACAAAATAAAAATCTCTCCTTAAACATTCTTTTCAAGTAGGTATAAGCCCATGTCTCATTTTTTCTATGTACTTCCGTGTTCCCCAGCAACTCTGCACAGGTGGAGTTACCGACGGAGCCCCAGGGGCAAATTTAACCTGCTAGATGAGGTCAGTGGTAGAACTGGTTTGGTTTTGAAGCTCAACAGGTGGAAATCACTAGTTTAATGGGCCAAAAATTGCACTGCATGATGGATGGATTGGTACAGGTATAGGCTACAACATTCTTCTTTATAATTCAAAATGCGCATAGACACTCTTGCCTGGTCTTTGCTACTGCCCTCTCTGGAGAAATATAGTTTATCACTGTGAATGCACCACATGAGGATACAATGCTAGACAGAAGTATCAAGGGGAACAAAGTCCATCTTCAGAGCTTCATTTGGTGTTGGGAAAAAGACAGATAATTAGCAATCCCAAGACAGTGAGTTTCCAGATTGTGTGACATGAGAAACTCTGTGTGTGTGTGTGTGTGTGTGTGTGTGTGTGTGTGTATGTGTTAGTCATTCAGTCATGTCTGACTCTTTGCGACCTGTCAGGCTCCTCTGCCCATGGGATTCTCCAGGCAAGAATACTGGAGTGGGTTGCCATGCCCTTCTCCAGGGGATCTTCCCAACCCAGGGATCAGACCTAGGTCTCTGTCATCGCAGGCAGATTCTTTACCATTTGAGCTTACTTAGGAAGCCCATGAGAAACTATGGAAGGAAGTAATCACATCGGGTCCTCAGTGGTGCTTCAGTAAGAAGGAAGCACAGGAAGTTCCCTTAATAATCAGTGGAATTCACCAGGCAGACAGGGGAGAAGCGTGCCCTGGAAAGACAACCACAACACACAAGAGAAAAGGCACAGGGCAAAAATAGTTCAGTGTACTCCAAGGTATATAAGGAATCTGATGTGTCTAAGGTGGAGGGTGATGCCAGAAGACGCTGCTGCAGGTCTAGGCGGAGGCTACCTCCTACATCACCTAGTGAGGGCATCATTTAAGGCATGGCCCATGTGCTCAACTCATGAGCCTGACAACCAACAGCTATGTTTCCCATTTTTAAAACATAAGATAGTTAGAGCCCTCAACTTGCTGAGATTCTATTCCAGAAGTTACTTTGTCCAGTTCAATCAATGGTCCCTTTCAGCTCCACCTGGGAATACTTCCTTACAGGAGCACCTCAAATAACTGACTCAAGCTTCAATTAAATGAGGAAATTGTAAGCACAGGCAACACAATTAGAGGGCAGCCCGGGTGAAGTAAGGTGGGTAGGATTACTTCTCTAGACTGAGCCTTGGACTCAGGGTTAATTCACTCCATAGAGTTGTGGCTTCTTTCTTTGTCTAAATGTAATCACCTCCCCACTAGTGAACAGAAACGCAAGAAAATAAGATTTCTCAGAGGCATAATAGACCTAGGACAACTTGCATTAGGCATGTAGGCAAACTTTGTGAGACCACAGATCCTATTTCAGGCCTCAGCCACCACTGTCCTAGTCTGAACTAGGTAATTCTTCCAGTATTGGAGTTTCTGGGCTTCCTATAGCTGAGATTGCCAGCAACTCTGAGTGGGTATGTGAATTGCATGTGTATAGAGGAGAAATATTTTTGACAAAACTGAATCCAGGGATCCTAATGAGTTTTATCTCCAAGAAAATAATTTCCATGAGAGCTACAAAAAGAATACCCTTACTCCAATGATGTTTGCATGGTCAAATGTGCTAACTTTGTCTTTTATTTTGTTGTTGAACGGTGTTTCCTTCTAGAGCCTGAGAATTCTATTGAATGCCATCAAAAATTAAAATCTTCCATTCTCATCCTCCAGATAAGTCTTAAGTCCTTAAGAGTTCTAAGTCCTTGAAGTCTCAACTGAGGGAGCAATTTTGCCCCCCAGAAGATGTCAAGCATTATCTGGAGACATTTCTGGTTGTCACAACTCCTGAGGATGTACTACAGGCATCTAGCAAAGCAAGTGATACTGCTAAATAGCCTCATACACATAGGACAAGCTAAGAACTGGTGGGTGAAGGAGCATGGAAATGAAAAGACAGGAAAAGTAGAAACTGGCACAGTCCATCGCCATGAATGTGGATGACAAGGGAGAAGTACAGAAGTACAGTCAGGTCTCTGACCTGAGTGATGAAGTGTATAATTCTCCAAGAAAAGTAATTCAAGCAGAGGTGCAGACCTCTGCCGCCAGTGGTGGGAGGTGGGAAGAGGAAAGACAGCTGTTGATCCCCATTCTTATCTCATGACCTTTGGGTCTTACCTCCAGAACCACACTTTACAGCTGCTTGGTTCTTCCATGAATCCCTCATCCAAGCTTATTAGTCATGTTCTGCTAACTGCTAAAGCAAATAACCTACAAACCTTAATAGCTTAAGATTATGAAGTTGTTGGTTTTTTTTTTTTTCCTCACTCATGTCACAGTCCAATAGTCCAATGCAGGGCTGGTAAGGAAGAGCAGTCTCTGCTCATTTAAGGATAAAGTCCTTCCATTTGGTGGCTTTACTATGCCCTGGGCTCAAAGTCTTCTGCTGAATCTGATGCATCTGGCGAGCTGACGAAGAAGACAAACTGCAAACTGCATGGAAGGTCATACTTGGGAGAGTCATATCTGGAAGTGGCATACTTCACTTTTAACAAAATTCCACTGACATAAATTAGTACCATAATCCTTCCCAATGCAGGAGAAAATGAGAAATGGTCTTGCTGTGCCCATGTAGAAAAAGAGAGAGCTTTGAGGAATGCACAGGATTCCTGTGCCACACTGAGCATTACCAAAGTGGCACCCATTCTTATACTCCCAGCTTGGTGAACAACTTCTGGGCCAGGAAGCCTGAGATGGATTTCCCTCCTCCAGCCTGGCCACTACATACACTAAGTTCTGTTGAGTCTTCCTATTGGACATCTGTCAAATCTGCCTCTTCCCCTCCACCAATTTCAAAAAAAAACCAAAAAGCAAAAAACAAAACACTGCGCAGTCCATGACCTACTTGGAAAGTTTCAGAAACTTTTGACCTTGTCTTCTGCTCAGAGTCTTATCTCCATCTTCGGTATAGTTTTCACGTAACACTAAGTGAAGTTTCAAATAACCAGAGCAATCCTGAGAAAGAACAAAGCTGGAGGCATCACACTTATTGACTTCAAACAATACTACAAAGCTACATTAATCCAACAGTACAATATTGGCATGGAAACAGTCATATAGACCAATGAAACAGAATGGAAAGCCCAGAAATAGACCCTCAAACCTATGGTTCAGTTAATATTTGACAAGGGAGTCAATAAATTGCAATGGGAAAACAGGATAGATACATGCAGAATAAAAAAAATGGGAATGCTATTTGCACTTGCAAAAATCAACTCACAATGGATTAAAGACTTAAATGTAAGACCTGAAGCTATAAAACTCCTAGAAGAAAACACAGAGAAACCTCCTTAACACTGGTCATGGCTACAATTTCTTGGATATGACACTCAAAGCACAAGCCATAAAGCAAAAATTAATAAAGACTACATTAAACCAAAAGCTCCTGAGTAGCAAAAGAAACTATCAACAAAATTAAATGGCAACTCAGATATTTTTCCTTATCTGTTGGAGTTCATGTTGCTAGGTACCCGGCAGACCAGAAGTAAAGAAGAGTCACTGTCCCTGTAAGTACGTTACAGGTATGCAAGCACTCTGGCTTCCTCAACCTACAGATGGGGAAAATGCAGTATATTCTACACTGTCTCCTCATGTCCTCCACTGGAGCTGAGCTCATTATCCACAAAGGGAAACTCCATTGCTTCCTTCCCTCTCCTGTCTCACTTCCTCACTTCTCTTTTCAGAATCACCTCATAAATAAGCTACTTACGATAACGTCCTTGTCTTAGAGACTGCATGCAAAAGGACCCAATCTAAGATATTTGATAAGCTTAAAGTCAGCAAACTTTTTCTTAAAAGACCAAAGAAGAAATATTTTAGGCTTAAGGGTCATATGGTTTCTGTCACAACGACTCAACTCTGCAGTTGTATCATTAAAGCAATGGTAGGCAATATTTTAATGAATGAACATTGATGCTTTCTAATAAATGTTCATTTAGAAAAAAATAAGTGGTAGGTCAAACTTGGCCTTCCTCCTGTGATAACAGGCTAATAAAATAACTCTAGGTAACTTACACAAAAAGGAATTAATTGGAAAGGTACTTTACAATCTTAATCAGTGGAGAACTTAGAAAAGCAGGATTATAAAGGTGCAAGAATGAAGCTCTAGGAAGCAGAAAGTGATGGATGGTCTCCTCAGGGCATGCTGCTAGAATTAATCTGTTCCAACTGATTTTTCTACCATTGAATCTTTTTACTCAGGATTCAGAGAGCCAGGATGAAGAGCCCAATCATCATGGCTTGGGCCATGGGTCTTTTTACCTAGAGAAGAGCAGTGCAACAACCCTAGACTGATAATCCCCACAGATCATATGCCATGGAGGAAGAAATATTTCCCCTAAGGAAATCAGAGTGATACTGCAAAAAAAAAAAAAAGTGAATAATAAATGGCCAAAACACAAAAAAATGCCCACCACATTTACTGGTCTGCAATTTTGTTCATCTCCCATATTTTCTTGGTTCCACCTTAATAGCTGTGTTTTACAACTGGCCATGTGGTCATTAATTTTTTCCTTCTCAAGTTTAACCTATTATTTAATTTCCTTAACATTTTCACTAGTACTTAAGGAAGTTTATCTATTAAGTAATATAATTCATTTACTACATTGGCAAGCTTAACTTTTTATTTTACAGTAATGCAAACATTAAGATGGTGAATACACCAATAATTTGTCCCCTACATTCATCCCTTGATTTGTATCTGTCATTCTCTGGTGTAAGACTCATAGAGGGCAACTCTGGGCTATCCTGTCTTACACTGTATTTTAATGGATCACATCAATATTTTCTGATTCTACTAATGAATCAGTGTGGGGTTCCATAGGCTCTCCAGAAGATTAGTGACTTGAATAAAACAGAGCTGTCAAAATGTTGATACCAACCTCCTGTTCTAGCCCAAACAGTTTGCTGTAATTCTATTATCAATAACAATACAGAGTCACAGTTCTGTACAGACCAATCTTAGGGTCTAAACACCCTGTGTGGTGACATAAATCTGTGACATTTTATCACATTTCTTAAGTGACTTAGGATATATGTCACTAGGTTATTGGGAAAGTAAGTGAATGACCTTTGAGTATGATCATTAAGTAGCTCTTTCCTTGTCCAAGCATGACTTTCTGCCCTCCTATACAAATTCCAGATCTGAGACCTATCTGAACCTGACTACTTTAATTAGCATAGGCCAAATCTGCCTGTGGTCATCTAGTGTTCAGAGCTTGAGACGCTGTCTATCAAGTGCCATGGGACTGGACTTTTGCGATTCATTCAGCATAAGGTTTTCCTTTTGTTCATAAGGAAACAGGGTGGTTATAGATGGCTAGAGATGTATTGAGAAAAGATGTTTTTATTGTGTTAAATCAAATATACTATTTAAATTAATTTTGCCTGTTTCTTTGTACTTTTTAATGTGGCTACTAAAAAATTTTTAATTACATATGTGGTTCACATTACATTTCTATGAGATAGCACTTCTCTGGGCTATCGAGAGAATAATTATTTTAGAGGATCTGTGAACTGCGGGCACATTTGCTAAGTACATAAAGGCTTCTGTTTATGTAGGACAGCTACTGGTTGTACACCACTCAGAGCTTCGGCTGCTACTCTTCCCAAGGGTGTTTAGTCATGTGGTGGATAAACTAATTTAAAAAGAAGTCTGTGAACTCAACTGGAAACATTTCACTGGACCCTTTCAATGCTGGTAACGGAAAGAAGGCTGAGATCATAGGCACTTGCATTATTAATAATATTCATTATAGCAATTACACAATCACAATGCCATCTGTTAAGTAGTGACAATATGGGACACACTACAGGAAAAAAAAAATCTTCCTACTGCATTAGTCATAGGACTGATCTTTTCTGTTTAGTTGTTTTTTTTCCCAGTGCTTACAAGGCTTATTTTGGTAAAAAGCTTAAGCAGAGCTGAACTTATTTTTGGTTAACCTATGAATTTAAGGGTTTTGATAAACAAAAATAACAAATCCCCAAACCCAAGAAGAATTTCAGTGTGAGAACTGTGAGCTTATGAAGAGAAACTAGCAGATGAAGGGAAGAAGGAAGGAAGGAAGAGAGGGAGGAAGGAAGGGAAGAAACATTCAAACCAGTGTCTTCATGCTAAAGATAACTGACACTTGAATAGGACCTCTAAGGTAGCTTTAATCTTTGGAATCTTTGCTTTTAAGGAAACTAGCCTCAAAACAATCCTTTCAAGAATGTTTCACTCAAACTTGTGAATGAAAAGATGTACTGTAGGAAAGAAAGTGAAAAAGTTGAGAGTGCAATAAGAAGGGGAGAAGAGAGGGGGGGAGATGCAGGGAAGATGCAGAAGACGGAGACAATGGGCATCTGTATCTTCTCCATGTCAGGTCACACTCAGCCACCACAGTGAGGGTACACCAGCCACCGGCTTACTGATGCCTCTTCTGGTCTAGGCAAGTCTTTAATCCTCAACCACATTTGAGGAAACAAACTCAGATAAATTGGGGTTAAATACATTAGCCAAGATCATTAAAGTGGAAGAATGAGAATTTAAATCCAAGTCTACTCACTACAAAGTCCACTATTTCCCCACTTCTCCTAAAAGATACACTCATGTCTTCTTGTTACTTTCTCAAGTGTATGCCATCCAGAAAAGACATAAGCAAGTTTTGTTGTTTGATTAGGATCTGACAACAAGGTGGTGCCTTTGAAGTCAACCACCCATTTAGACTCTGAGGTCCAGGGCTGTCCAATACGGTAGCCACTTTCCACATGAAAAATCATGATTTTCAGATTTCAAAGGCCTACTACAAAAATAAGAATATAAAATAGCATAAACAATTTTATATCAATTACATGTCAACATGGCAATGTTTGGCTATATTGAGGTAAAATGAAATATATTATTAACCCTAACTTTACCTGTTTTGTTTCACTTAACTTTCATAAGATTTTTTTTTTAATGTGGACCATTTTTAACGTCTTTAGTGAATTTGTTACAAATATTGTTTCTGTTTTATGTTTTGGTTTTTTGGCCGAGAGGCATGTGGGATCCTAGCTCCCAGACCAGGGATCGAGCCTACACCCCCTGTAGTGGAGGGTGAAAGCTTAACCAATAGACCACTCAGGAAATCCTGATGCTTGACTTTTTTTAAGGAACCCATTAGAAAATTTTAAATTACATACATGGTCCATTTTACATTTCTAATGGACAGCGCTGCACTGGGCTATCAATAGAATGCTTGCCACTGGCAGCAGAACATCCGACATAGTATGGTGTTGCTGGCACACGCCATAAGACTTGTGGCATTTTCCAAAAAGTGCTAATTCACCCACCTCATGGTGGGTAGGTTCACAGCACCTCCTTTCTCTGGAAAGTTCTCCCTGGCTGATAGGGGACACCTGGCCAGGGAAGCCACAAATCTCCCTTCCCTCCCTACCCACACAGGAGCAGCCAATGACCCATGCTAGATTTAAGGGTCAAAACACAGCCAGTCACAACAGCAGGTTGTCAGCTGCGCTTCTTTCTGATCAACTGGCTATCAATCAGATGTTTCCAAGATCCCCTCCTAGGGTTTGATTAATTTCCTAGGCTCACAGAACTCAGAGAAATATTTTACTTACTAGATTGCCAGTTTATTAAAAAGGAATATAACTTAGGAACAGTAGGATGGAAGAGATGTCCAGGGCAGCAGGGCAGGGCATGGGGTAGGGGTGCAGAATTTCCATGTCCACTCCAGGTGACATACTCTCCCAGCACCTCCACATGTTCACCAGGTTGAGGGCTCTCTGTAATTGCTTTTTATGCAGGCTCCAATACATAGGCACAACTGATTAAAACACTGGCCATTAGTGATTAAACTCAACCTCCAGCACCACTCCCTTCCTCAGAGGCCATGGGAGGACTGAGAGTTGCATCCGTCTAATCACTTGCTTGTTTCTAGTAACAGTGCCACGCCCACTGGTTACCTAAACGCTTTCCCAAAGTTGCTCATTTACATAACAAAAAAAATATTTACCACTCTTATCACAGGAAATTCCCAGAGTTTAGGGACCTGTGAACCAGGAACTTTTGGAAGAAAACCAAATATATATCAGAAATATATAAATCACATAAAAAGCAGTGACCACAGACCCAATTTTTTAAACAATGTATTTCTACAGGTTTCTAACATTCTGTAAATGTTATGCATATATTAGTACCAATAACAATGCGGCAGGGATAGCAACTGTCTACTGAAAGTGAAAAGTGAAAGTGAAAGTCACTCATTTGTGTCCCGCTTCTTGTGACCCCATGGACTGTACAGTCTATGGAATTTTCCAGGCCAGAATACTGGAGGGGGTAGCCTTTCCCTTCTCCAGGAGATCTTCCCAACCCAGGGATCAAAACCAGGCCTTCCGCATTGCAGGCGGATTCTTTACCAGCTGAGCCACAAGGGAAGCCCAGCTGTCTACTAGCAACTACAAATAGCTTCAAGGACAAAAATCCTTTTCTCTATACCTAACTCCAGTATGAAAGATACATTTCATGATGACTACCAGCCTCCATTCTGGTTTCAAATGAAATAAGAAAAAATTAAAGAAAATTACAAATACCTCCTGGAATTTATTTTAAAATCACCTTCCTAATACTGGATTAGAGAAACAAACCTATTATAAAATTCAAAACAGGACTGACTAAACAGGAAAATTTCAAAAGCTAATACATTCTTTGCATGCAAATTAGGCAACAAATGAAGCTAGATGCCTTAAAACTATCCCCTTTAATCTCTGAGACTACTGTCCCTATTTCACAGATGAGAAAACTGAGCTGCAACAATGCTCTGTAACTTGTTCTGCTCATCCATCTAACAAAGATACAGGGTCTGGTACAAACACATATCTAACTCTAAAACAAATGATTTCTCTGCTCTACCAGTAATTTTGAATTTTTTCAGAGTGTTTACCCAGTAAAAAAGTATTAAACAGAAGCCTCAACTAAATAGAGTTGGGAGACCAGAAGCTTTCATGCCTGACAACCAGTAAAGAGCCCAAAAGGAAGAAGAAAGATGTCTTTTTCTTTCCTAGCAAACACTCAGCCAATGAGACACTGTCACAAATCAGCCAATAAAAAAACCATGGCTTCTGTTTACTATAGCCCTCCCAACTTCCTTTTTCCCTCTATAAAAGAGTTCTTTTCAATTTTGCAGAAGACTTGCAAGGTGGTTTGCCTGTTGCAGACCCTGAAGTGCGATTCTTGGTTGATCCCAAGTAAACCTACTTCTGCTAGAGAAAAATTGGCAGTCTATTTGTTTTAGGTCAAAACATTTCTAATAAATAATTCCACACTTAATATATGAAATTCCAATTATTTTTAGGACATTTTTAGAATACAAATAGATTTTTTCAATATATAATATTGGTGAAAGAGTATGAGTAAAAGCCATATCATCTTGTCATTTTGTCCTTGTTTACTCTGCTTACGTGGTTAGAATCCTCTTTAATCTAATCTTTACAATCTAATCTTTACCATCACATCAAAAAGAATAAAATATGAAAGAATAAATCTACCTTAGGAAGTAAAAGACCTATTCTCAGAAAATTATAAGACATTGATGAAAGAAATTAGACCAAAATGTATACCATGTTCATGGGTGGGAAGAATTAATATTGTTAAAATGACTATATGATCAAAGGCAAGCTACAGATTCAATAAAATTACTGTCAAAATGCCAGTAGCATTCTTCACAGAACTAGAATAAATAATTCTAAAATGTGTGTGGAAACAAAAGATCCCAAATAGCTAAAACAATCTTGAAAAAGAAGAATGAAGCTGGAGGTATTACACTCCCTGATTTCAAACTATACTACAAAGGTACTGTAATCTAAACAGTATAATACTGGCACAAAACCAGACACAGAGATCAATGTTGAAATAGAGAGGCCAGAAATAAACCCACCCTTACAAGAGCAATTAGTCTCCAACAAAGGAGGCAAGAATACACAATGGGGGAAAAACAGTCTCTTCAATAAATGGTGATAAGAAAATAGGGCAGTTACATGCAAAACAATCAAACTGAACTACTCTCTCACATCATGCACAAAAATAAACTCAAAATGAATTAAAGACTTAAATGTAAGACCTGAAACCACAAAACTTCTAAAAGAAAACATAGGCAGTATGCTCTCTGACAATGGTCTTGACAGTATTTTTTTGGATAAGTCTCCTCAGTCAAGAGTAACAAAACCAAAAATAAAAAAGTAGGACTACATCAAACTGGAAAGCTTTGCAGCAAGGGAAACTGTTAATATCAACAAAATGAAAAATGCAGAATGAAAGAAAATAATTGCAAATGATATATCCAATAAGGGGTTAATATTCAAAATGTATAAGGAACTCATACAACTCAATACAAAACAACAACAACAACAAACAACAGATTTAAAACATGGGCAGAGCTTCTGAATGAACATTTTTCCAAGAAACATACAGATGATCATTAGACACATGAAAAGATGCTCAACATCATCAATCATCAGTTCAGTCCAGTCGCTCAGTCGTGTCCAACTCTTTGCGACCCCATGAATGTAAATCAAAACTATAATGAAGTAGAACCTCACACCTATATGGCTATGATCAGAAAGAAAACAAGTGTTGGGAAGGATGAAGGAAAAAAGGAACCCTCATACACTGTTGGGCTTCCCTCGTGGCTCAGATGGTAAAGAATCCATCAGCAATATGGGAAACCTGGGGTCGATCTCTGGGTTGAGAAGATCCCTTGAAGGAGGGCATGGCAACCCACTCCAGTATTCTTACCTGGATAACCCCCGTGGACAGAGGAGCTTGGTGGGCTGCAGTCCATGGGGTCACAAAGAGTCGGACACGACTGAGCGACTAAGTGCAGCACAGCACATGCACTGTTGGCGGGAATGTAAGTTGATGCAGACACTATGGATAACAGTATGGAGAGTCCTCAAAAAATTAAAAATAGAACTACCATAGGATCCAGCAAGTCTACTTCTTTGGCATTCATCCAAAGAAAATGAAAACACTCACTAGAAAAAAATGCATGCACCGCGATGTTCATTGCAGCGTTATTTACATGGAAGCAAACTAAATGCTTATCAACAGATGAACAAATGAAGAAGATGTGGTATTTGGATACAACACCATATTACTCAGCCATAAAAAAGAAACGACATAGTGCCATTGATGGTTGTATATAGAGGGTAATGTGCTAAGTAAAATAAGTCAGACAGAGTAAAACAAACACCATGATTTCACTTCTATGTGGAACCCAAAAACAAAACAAATGTTTTGTTAAACATAACAAAACAGAAACAGGGTTATAGATCCAGAGAGCAAACAGGTGGTCGCTAGAGGGAAGGAGGGTGGGGAGGAAATAAATAGATGAATAGACTAAGAAGTTCAAATTTCCGGTTGAAAAATAAGTGGATGAGGGGTATACAGTAGTCATGTATGGATGAGAGTTGGACCTTACAGAGGCTGAGCACCAAAGAATTAATGCTTTTGAACTGTGGTGTTGGAGAAGACTCTTGAGAGTCCCTTGGACTGCAAGGAGATCAAACCAGTCAACTGATTTCCTAAAGGAAATCAATCCTGAATATTCATTAGAAGGACTGATGCTAAAACTGAAGCTCCAATACTTTGGCCACCTGATGCAAAGAGCTGATATTAGAAAAGACCCTGATACTTGGAAAGATTGAAGGCAGGAAGAGAATGATACAGCAGAGGATGAGATGGTTAGATGGCATCACTGATTAAATGGACATGAGTTTAAGCAAGCTCTGGGAGATGGTGAAGGACAGGAAAGCCTGGCATGCCTCAGTCCATGGGGTCGCAAAGAGTTGAACATGACTGAGTGACTGAACAAAATAAAAGGGGCTATGAAAGGAAAAAAATCTCTGAAATAAGAATCTTCTATAATCTACACTTTTCTTTGTAGAAATCTTGTAAAGTCAGTTGTCTATTTCATGAGTGTTGGTTTAGTTGAAACTAAGCACCAGCTAAGAATCCACATAGCGTTGCACAATACTGACAACAAAGGAATGCACAGGGGCCCACCCTCCCTTCACTGGGCATCTCACATACAGCCTGAATGAAGGCATCTTTCTCATCTGTACATTAAACATATATTAGAAAGGCTTTGCTATGCATATGTACTCCAGATAGCAAGAGATTTTAGATAGAGTTTCTATAACCTACTTTTTGCAGAAGGCCTTTTGTGCTTGAATCGTCCCCACTATATAGACCACTCTCTATCCCATAATGCTTCCCAGGAATATTAGCAACCAGTCATTGCTTTGCAATCCCATCATTTGATTTCAGCCATTAGATCTTTTCCCTGGAAACAGTGTTTGGGTTTCCCTGCTGCCTGATAGTAAACAGTAAGATCTTCTGCTTCATTCAAATGTATGGAATCAACCCACCTCCTAATACCACAGGGCAGAGACTGAAACAGAGAACTAGTCTGATGACCCACTCTAATGTCTTTGTTTTCATTTGATTTTTAAAGCTGAAGGAAAGAGTGTCAATTCAGTGTTTTGTGATTTTTCATCATTTTGAAAAATGGAATTGAGATGCTTGCAACTTAAAGGGTTTTTTTTTTTTTTTCCTGTTCTCAGAGCCCCGAGCAATGAGAATAGGCATATGCAGTCTTCTTCACTGGCCATCATAGGACCTCCCATCCCTTGGCCCTTGGGCTGCCTACTACCCTGAACAAAACTTCCTCTCAAGGACTCAATTCAATATATTTGTGTAATGGCATACATGCATAATAACAGCTGAAGGTGCTGCCCTTACCCAGTGAAATGTTCACTTAATAGAGTATCAGAATTCTAAATCCAACAGCAAGGAGCATAGCAGTCAACTCTGAAGAGAGGTCTCAGGGTGCTGGTTTAGCAGAGTATTAACCTTATCAAAAATCTTTACAAAACAGTTCTGTTTGCAAGTATATTTGGGAAACCCTGAACTCCAGGTTTCTCTGCTGGATATTCATGCATACAGCACATCTGGATGTGCAATTAAATCCCGTTTAATAACCATGTCAGAGAAACCAGTTAAATTTGTTTAATTATTTTTCTCCCAAACTTACTGAACCACATGATTATCTTGTCCCTCTCCTGCCCCACCAGAACACTAACGAGTGTCACAGGGAATTTCTCTTGTATAGAATGCACTGCTGGAAAGGTGAAGGGTCTAGTTTTAGATAGTCCATGAGGAAAGCACTTCTCTCAGGCACATCTCCCTGGGCCACGTGGAGAATCATTTACTCTGCATTTGAGAGCTCAAGAACGTCAAAGACAGAGCTTTGAGGGTGGCTCTCAGTGGAGACATAGTATCAGTCTGCAGAGTAACTATGAGGATTAAAGGATATCTCTAAGTCAGCCACACACAAAAAATTTGCTAGGCCATATTTTATATTTTTACTGTTATTGTTTCTTTCTTTTTAAAGAAGAATGGGCTTGAGGATTCTGGTCAATCTTCCAGAGTTTAGGTTACACAAATCTCTTTGTTTACAAAAGTACAAATATCAACATGATAATTCAGAAGTTCAGAAGTGAGTTCCACCTCTGTTAGAGGCCTCCTTGGCACACACAGTCCCTCTCCTGCAGCCTCTTTCAACTCTGCTCTCATTTCTGCCAGCTGTCCTTAGGTCTCCCTTCTCCCTATAGATCCTTTACCTTTAATTCACACAGGTAGCCCTCTAACTGCTCA
The DNA here is from genome assembly GCF_001704415.2 of Capra hircus. Taxonomy (NCBI): domain Eukaryota; kingdom Metazoa; phylum Chordata; class Mammalia; order Artiodactyla; family Bovidae; genus Capra; species Capra hircus. The sequence goes on along the minus strand of NC_030829.1, from coordinate 8,554,784 downwards.
GGTGTTCTTACTGTTCCTTTGATGGGGCAGAGAGCAGGGAGCCTGGGGAAGGGGGAGTGGGAAGGGTCAGGGCAAGTACCCAGCATCACTTTCTGACTCCACCACTCTTTTGAGTACGAAAGTGAAGTGAAACTGCAAGTCACTCAGTCGTGTCTGACTCTTTGCGACCCCATGGACTACACAGTCCCTGGATTCTCCAGGCCGGAATACTGGAGTGGGGAGCCTTTCCCTTCTCCAGTGGATCTTCCCAACCCAGGAATCCACCTGGGGTCTCCTGCATTGCAGGCGGATTCTTTACCAATATTATGCAACTTGCCCCAGCCTCAATTTTCCCTCCCCTAAACTGCAGTAATGGCAGCAGAAAGCAATCGACAGGTAGTTTTCTCTCTCTTCATGTCAGTTCAATCTAGAATTCTCTTCTCTCCACTACACACTTATTTTCCAAAACACCATTCTGCCTTCCCTCCCTGTGACCATGCAAGTACAGAACTTTCTCCCAAAGCTTTTATGTCTTACCAGTTAATGACGGGTAACGCAGAGGAGCACAAAGCCAGGGTCCTTGCTTCCATGTGAACCAGCTCTGTGATGGGCTACACTCTGTGATAGGTTGGGCTACACGTCAGTCCTACCTGCATCTTTGCCCAGCTTCCTCCTGGCCACATCCTGTTTCCCTCATTTGCTTATAAGTTTCACCTGAAATTGCTACCTCAATAAACTAATTTTATAAGAATCCTCACTTCAGGCTATTTTTAGGGAGCCTAAACAGAAACAATTTCCATCAATTTTTCTCTTTTATTAACCATTCCTCTTCATTTGGTCATCTATTGTTGATCTTACAACTGGTAGAACACACATTTCCTCTCTCTAGACACCAGTGGTAAATAGAGAAATAGACCATTTCTCTTCTGAAGCTTTGTTTCTTGAAATCTTTCTACAATGTCAAGATGCTCTAAAATGTACCAGTTTGGGAGTTATTCTGGCTCAAGATTGTGGGGAAAAAGGATGTATGCTCACCTCCTCCTGCAAGAGCACCAAAATTGCAACTACCTGCTGGATAATCAAGAACAGGACGATGCAGGAACCCAACAAAATAAGATATCCCATCTCCAAAGACAAAGAAGGAGCCACAGTGAGATGGTAGGTAGGAAGGCTGCAATCACAATAAAATTGAATCCCATGCCTGCCGAGTGGGTTACCTACAACCTGGAGAACAATAATACCAAAGTAGTTCTCTTCACTGTTGTGAAGATTCTGAACCCCATGTCAGGCTTCCCAGCCTGGGGATCTGACAAAGGGACTGGGAATCCTCAGAGAATCTGACCTTGAAGCCAGCAGGATTTGATTATAGGATTTCCACAGGACTGAGGGAAACGGAGACTCCAGTCTTGAAGGACACAAACAAAATCGTGTGCACGCAAAAACCCAGAAGAAAAGAGCAGTGACCCCACAGGAGACTGAACCAAAGTGACCTGCTAGTGTTGGAGGGTCTCCTGTGGAGGCAGGGGTCAGAAGGGGCTCCCCACAGAGACCAGGGCACTGGCAGCAGCTGGTCCTGAAAGGTCCACCTTGGTGTAAGCCCTCTTTGAGCTCACCATTAACCCTGCAGCCCAGGCCTGGGTCACCTCAAGCCAAAAAAACTAAAATGGAGGGAGCAGCAACCCCACCTATCAGCAGATAACTGGATTAAAGCTTTACTGAGCAAGGCCCTGCCCATTAGAGAAAGACCCAGTTTCCCCCACCACCAGTTCCTCTCATCAGGAAGCTTACACAAGACTCTTAGCCTCCTCCAACAGAGTGTAGACAGAAGAAGCAAGAAGAGCCACAATACTACAGTAGCTAGAACAAAACCATATTACAGAAAGTTAATCAGGATGAAGAAGCAAAATGTCATAGATGAAGGGACAAGATAAAACCCTAGAAAAACAATTACATGAAGTGGAGATGGGCAACCTTCCAGAAAAAGAATTCAGAATAATGATAGTGAAGATGATCCAGAATCTTGGGGAAATAATGGAGAAGATGCAAGAAATATTTACCAAAGAACTAAAGAACAAAGAAACAGAGATGAATAATACACTAGAAGGAATCAATAGCAGAATAACTAAGGGGGAAGAATGGATAAATGGCCTGGAGGACAGAATGGTGGAAATCACTGTTGCAGAACAGAATATACAAAAAAAGAATGAAGAGAAAATGATGACAGCCTAAGAGACCACTGATGCTCAGATGCTCAGCCATGTCTCTGGGATCCCATGGACCATAGCCTGCCAGACTCCTCTGTCCATGGAATTTTCCAGGCAAGAATACTGGAGTGGGTTGCCATTTCCTTCTCCAAAGAGACAACTTTAAACACACCAACATTCATATTATAGGGGTCCTAGGAGGAGAAGGAAGAGAGAAAGGACCTGAGAAAATATTTGCAGAGATAATAGATGAAAACTTCCTGAACAAGGAAAAGGAAATATTCAGTCAAATCCAGGAAGCCCAGAGAGTCCCAGGCAGGATAAACCTAAGGAGGAACACACCAAGACACACAGTAATCAAGCTGACAAAAATTTAAAGGCAGAGATAAAATATTAAAAGCAACAAGGGAAAAATGACAAAAACATACAAGGGAACTCCCATCAGGCTATCAGCTGATTTCCCAACAGAAACTCTGCAAGCCAGAAGGGAATGGCATGACACATTTAATGTGATGAAAGGGAAAAAACTACAACCAAGAATACTCTACCCAGCAAGACTCTCATTCAGATTTATTGGAGAAATCAAAAGCTTTCCAGACAAGCAAAAGTTAAGAGAATTTAACACCATCAAACCAGCTTTAAAACAAGTGCTAAAGGAACTTCCCTAGGCAGGAAACACAAAAGAAGGAAAAGACCTACACAAAATAAACCCAAAACAGTTAAGAAAACGGTAATAGGATCATGCATATCGATAATCACCTTAAATGTAAATGCGTTAAATGCACCAACCAAAAGACAGACTGGCTGGGTGGATGAAAACATGTGCATGAATGCACTTTTACTTACCACTTCACTCTGCTTGACCCCTCTAAATTATATATAATTATTTTATATTGTTAGATTAATCATGTTCCCATTATGGCTTGCAATTGTAATTATCATCCCCCCCTCCCCTCTGGCTGTTGATTGTGGAAACTGATAAACATCTTTTACTATAGTGATTGAAAGTGAAAGTGTTAGTCGCTCACTCATGTCTGACTCTGCAAGCCCATGGACTGTGGCCCACCAAACTCCTCTGTCCATGGAATTCTCCAGGCAAGAATACTGGAATGGATTGCCATTCCCTTCTCAAGGGTATCTTCCCAACTGTAACTATTACTCACTTAATACCACTGTATCATAATCAGTTAACAGAAAAATACGTCTATATCACCAAAACTACCATTTAATAGAAAAACCTCTAATCATTTTTAAAACAGATGCATATCAGAATTATCTTGGAATTTTTTGAAAAATACAAATGCCCAAGTATTGCTTTTTCTCCAGAGCTCCAGATATGTTTCTAATGAGCAGCTATGTTTAAAAACAGCTGAACTATTATGATGATCTTTTACTTTTAGCTAATTTGTTTCACTTTTTCGATTTCATATTCAGTGCTCCCATTTCATTTAGTTTATGTTTTCCAATTTCTCCATATCTTCTTTTCTCTTGATGTTCTTTCTCAAGCCTTTATCAAGCATAGTAGAAAAGCTTTATATACATATATATAGTGTATATAATAAATATATTTTAGAAAACTCAAGAATTTTTGCCTAACCAAAAAATTTATGACATTTTGTTTCCACTTGTGTGACTTAGTACGAATAGATTGCTAGACTTCTAATTTTAAAAAAATGGATATGCAACAAGCCACAAATGTTTAAAGTATAGCAAAGGGAACTATAGTCAATATCTTATAATAACCTATAATGGAAAATAATCTCAAAAATAATATATGTGTACATGTATAACTGAATCATCTTGCTGTGCCCCGAAACACTGCAAGTCAACTGTATTTCAATAAAGTATACATATATATATATATATATAATGAAAATTTTAATAATGCATTGGTTTGACAGACCTAGTTAAGCCCTACTTGACCAGCAAATCCAGAAACAGAAAACTTAACTCTCAATATAGTTGATATAACTAATTTAAGTTCCAAAATTGCTTTTCAGATTTGTGTTCATCAACCTTATACTGGAAATCCACATGCCCCACCCCCTCCCCTCCCACCCCCAACTCAACTCAGAAGAGCACTAGAGGAGAGACAATCTGCCTGTGCAGGACTCTATCATCTTTGTTCCTTCCAGCACAGATAACCCCAAACTTCACTATCTCAAGTCTCTGATCCACTGTTACCTGGGAGCTCTGCTTTGCACCTCTCTGAGGTCCACGCAGGATCTGATCTGTGCCTGGTGCACCTTGGCAAATGCATCCTGTTTTCAGGTATTTATAGGAAGCCAGGTAGCCAGATCCCGCCATTGTATATACCCTCAATTACTCTATACATGCCCAAGTCAAATGCACAGCAGTCATGTTCTCAGATGGGATAGATGTAGTGGGGGAAGGGAGTAGGAGACCCTAAGTCTCTCATTTTGCTGCGGCCATTGATCTACTCCACCAGACAAGTTTCCAGTTTCTAACCCTTGATACTGAGCTCAATACCAAATGAGGCTTGGCGTCTTGTCTCCTAAGCTACATTGTGGATCTGTATGAGTTCAATCCCTAGGGACTTTTGGAAACATTTTCTGACCTGAAAATCTCTTTTCTCTGGGAAATACCAAACAAAAATCAGCCCCCATTGCTCTGCAGACAAATGACCTGAAATCATCACCCTTCGAGTGCTTGAGGAGGTGATGCATTGACCTGTAACACACAGCTCCTTTGCATTCAGACCATGACCCACCATCTTGCAAAGAATTAATGTAAAACCTGTTTTCTTTCACCTTTGTTTAATTAATAGGAACACTTTCCAGAGGATTAACTCCTTTAAAATTTTAATGGAATTGCTGAGCTCTTGAGCTGCTTTGCCAAGATTTAGCTCTATAATTGTTATGTTGCTTTAGTTCTTGCAATCATTTGACGACAAGCTTCATACACACTAGAAGGTTAAATGGGCTGAAACATAACAAAAGAAGTGGTTAATGAAGAATAGAGTTTATGGGCCCAGCCTTTCTTCTAACCTACCTAGATGATAAGTGCAGGATTGTGTATCTCTGAGATCCATCACTTTTCTGTCCAAGGTTTGGGTGGGACTGCAGGAATTACCCCACATTTGGGAACATAGTTTAAGTGAAAGTATAGCTTTCTGCTCCCTGTGAGGATTGAAGTTCCAGAAGCCAGGATTCCCTCTTCCTGGTTCTGCAAATCTGGGTGCACAATCAGTTCCTCCCATTCCGTGCAGTTTAAGTGAGCAGATTATATTTTGTCATATCAGAAAATGAAATCAATAAGGCACTTATGCAATGTATGAACAAGGAATGAGGATGACTTGCTTGAATTTGTCTGAAGATCTGACTCTTCCTTCCTAGATAAAAAAATTTCAGCATCATTAATTGTGTGACTAAGGTGTTCCTATTTTTGATGAGAATAGACATAATTTGGGTTTCAGTTATGAGGGGCTAAATTTTGTTTCAAAAAATTTAGCAAATGCTTGGATAAAATAGTGACATTTAGTTAGGATAAAAGTGAGACCCTGGAAGAAGATGATGGCTATCTTAAATATCTGGAAGATGTGTCTAGAGGGTAGAAATAATCCAGTGATTTAAAGTTGCATTGAGGTATATTTTTGCTCATGGTTTCAAGCCCTTCAAAAGTGAAATGAATGGTTTGGGTAGTTAATGAGTTCCTCATTAACAAAAGTAGTCAAGCACAGGCTGGATGCCATCTTGCAAGAGATTTTTAATGTTGAGGAGGTTTGTCCAAGATCGTTCTAAAGTTACCATTTCAGGATTCCAAGCATGGGCAACAAGCCTAAGGCTACAGTTGAGAGGGGGCAGATACACCACTGTATCTGTCTTCAGATAAAAATCAGCCATGGCAGTCTTCCCTGGAGGTCCAGTGGTTGAGACTTCACCTTTCAATGCAGGGGATGCAGATTCAATCCCTGGTCAGGGACCTAAGAACCCACAAGCCTCCCACACAAAAAAACAAAACACAAAACAGAAGCAATATTCTAACAAATTCAATAAAGACTTTTAAAATGACCCATATTTTTAAAAATCTTTAAGAAAATCAGTTATACTATAAAAAAGTTTCAAAAAATTATTTTAAAATCTACTTTGTGCTTTTACTAAGAAATAATATAATTTCAGGTGCCTTCATGGCTTGGAGCAAAATTATGTGTCCTGGAATATGCGTTAAATTAGCAATCTATGAAACCAACCCCTAGGCTGTCAGAGAACAAACACCTACCCCTTCCTATGTTTCTAGTATTGTCCTGAGGATTCCCACTGGCATAACTGACAATTTAATCCACTCTTTTTCTCATTATTTCTTTTGTTGACTTCATGGACTTCAACTGAGACTCTTCTTGGCCAGTTAAGATATCTCTATGGAACAGTGGGCTCCAGCAACCTGGACTGATCTCAGAGCACTAACCTTGTATAAATAGCAGTAGAGCAGAAGCAGAAGACTAATCAGGTACCCACAGCTCTCTAAAATACTATCAGAATCTATATATGGCATTAATGATACACTCTTTATCCTTAAGAAGTGTATGGAAGAGTTGCTAGATAGTACCAGTTAGGTTCTAAAATAAATTGTACAATTTTTACAACTTCAGAATTAATCCTGAAAATATATCATACAACCTTAAACATTAGAGACACCTATCTTGGCAAAATGCTCAAACTTTGAGAACAGCAGCTAGGTTCTCAAGTCCTTGTCTCTCATCTCAGCACTCAGCACACGGTGGCACTAAATGTAGTGGAGGGAATCTCTCTTCTTTCTCTTTTCTTTTTTTATTTAAAAGTCAATTTAGGTGAATTCAAAGTCAGTAAGTATGTGTATAATGTAACTTATAATGTTTTAAATAATGTAATAAATTGGTTCAAGTAGTGCATATGGATATTTCATATGGAAAAGCAGAATAACAAAACAGTATTGGTAAAGACAAACAAGCTGTAGGACTCACACTTTCTGATTTCAAAACTTATCAACACAATCAAGAATTGGGGAAAAGACCTAAACAGACATCTCCTCAAAGAAGACATACAGATGGCTAACAAACACATGAAAAGATGCTCAACATCATTCATTATTAGAGATGCAAATCAAAAGTACAATGAGATACCACCTCACACCAGTCAGAATAGCCATCATCAAAAAGTCTACAAAAAATAAATGCTGGAGAGGGCATGGAGAAAAGGAAACACTCTTGCACTGCTGGCGGGAATGTGAATTGATACAGCCACCATGTAAGATGTGGAGATTCCTTACAAAAACCAGGAATAAAACCACTAGATGACCCACCAATCCCAATAGTACGTATATACCCTGAGGAAACCAAAATTGAAAAAGACACATGTACCTCAATGTTCATAGCAGCACTGTTTACAATAGCTAGAACATAGCAGCAACCTAGATGTCCATGGACAGATGAATGGATAAAGAAGTTGTGGTACATATACGCAATGGAATATTACCCAGCCATAAAGAGGAACTCATTTGAGTCAGTTCTATTGAGGTGGATGAACCTAGAGCCTATTATACAGACTGAAGTAAGTCAGAAAGAGAAATATAAATATCGTATGCTGACACATGTATGTGGCATCTAGAGAGATGGTACTGATGAATTTATTTTCAGGGTAGCAAAGCAGAGGCAGACACAGAGAATAGACCTATGGACGTGGGGGGAAAGGAAGAGAGAGAGAGGGTAAGATGTATGAAGAGAGCAACATGGAAACATACAATACCATATGTAAGATAGATAGCCAATGGGAATTTGCTGTACGACTCAGGGAACTCAAACAAGGGCTCTGTAACAATCTAGAAGGGTGGGATGGAGAAAGAGATGGGATGGAGTTTCAGGAGGGAGGGGACGTGGGTGTACGTACCTTTGGTTGATTCTTGTCGATGTTTGACAGAAAACTACAAAGTTCTGTAAAGCAATTATCCTTCAATTAAAAAAATAAAATGGCAAAAAAAAAATCAAGACTGTGTGGTACTGATATAAGGATAGACATACAGACTAATTGAACAGAACTGAGAGTCAGAAATAAACTTTGACATTAATAACCAATCAATTTTCAAAGATAATTCAATGTGGTAAAATGCTTTTAAACAAACAGTGCTACAACAATTAGATATCCTTATGCCAAAAAAAAAAAAATTGTCATTCCCCTACTTTATAACACATGTAAAAATTAACTCAGAATAGACAATGGAAGAACTAAGATTGGTTGATCATTTCTAGCTTTCTATTACAACAAAATGGTAAGCTTCATTTAGTATATTTTCTCTCTGAACCAAGAATCAACCATGTCTGGGGAGTTCTGTTTCTGTTAGTGGAGAATAAATACCACAGGTGTGCCCTAGAGGTGTCTATTACTATTTTTGCTGTCTTTGATTCTAGAACTTTGTAAGTCTAGATAGATTAGTGGACAGACTAATAAATTTGTATTATTAACACAAAACAATCATGAAATAATATATAGTTCTGCTTCAAGGTTTATGTCACAGCGTGTTTATTCAATTTCTATTTTGTTTATATCCCTTTTATCTTATGTCAAACTATCTTGATTCCTTGAAAGATCAACATAATTACCTACTACCAGGAAAGCTGAAAGATCAATGATCTCGTTCCTTCACCAAGTCAATCAGTGTAAGAAAAGATACAGAATGGGGCAGACATTGGAACCTGTTCTGACCTATATTTGGGGGTAATGTGCCTGTGAGTATGATTTAAATGAGCTGTAACCTTCAAATGAAAGGGTAACATAAAAGAAGTGAGACCAATCTCCATCAGAGGACCCCTCCACGGCGGTGGGAACATACACTGAAAACTGGCAACAGTGTGAGCCTCCTGTTCGAGGACACGCTATCGCACTCAGAATACATCCCTAAAAACCCAGGAAAGGGGATTAAAAGGGCTGGTGGTTGTGGTTCAGTCGCTAAGTCGTGCCTGACTCTTGAGACCCTGCCAGGCTCCTCTGTCCATGGGATTCTCCAGGCAAGAATACCGGAATGGGTTGCCATTTCCTTCTCCAGAGGATCTTCCCAACCCAGGAATCGAACCCAGGTTTCCTGCACAGCAGGCAGATTCTTTACCAGCTGAACTACAAGGGAAGCCCTAAAAGGGCTGTACCCTTTGATTTTATGTAAGTCCTGGGTGTGGTTCTCTCTGGACTAAGCCCCATGCTGAGAACAAGGTGTTGGTCTGTATCTAAGAGGTCTGCTGCTTTGGACTTCCCCCAACCTATCCCCAGTACTAGCACTGGCCACACAGTCTGTGTCTAAATGCCAGACCAGCAGGGTTAGCTGCATCATCCTTACACTTACATCTTACATGGTAAGAGCCTTTGAAAGAGGTAAGTAGAACTTCCTGCTGACATGTACATTTGGATAGTTGAGGCCCTGCATTTGGAGACTACAAAGGAAAGTGCCCACATCGCAAACTCTAACCTTGAAAGAAAATGAGTTTCCCATTTTTCTTATTTTCACGAGAGAAAACCTCACGGCTTCCTTCCATTAGTTTGCATCACCCTTTCAAACGTGAAGGAAAAGAGATTAAAATCAAAAGACTCCAGTTCCGATTATGCCACTGCGCATCAAAATTGTGATATGACCTGATGTATGTATGCCCCATGAACTTGAGCAACTATTGCCTCTGCCTACAGGTGGGACCTCCCAGTTCAAGGGCATGCCTGACAGAGGGAATGTGTGTGAAATACCCATACATACTGAGTAATCAATAAACTCCCACTGAATTATTCTCCCCCATAGCGAAGTCTGTAGCTTCCCATAACTTTCCAGGTGTCTCAGTGGTAAAGAATCTTCCTGCCAAAGCAGGAGACACAAGAGACACGGGTTCAATCCCTTGGTTGGGGAGATCCCTTGGAGAAGGGAATGGCTACCATATCTAGTATTCTAGCCTGGGAAATTCCATAGACAGAGGAGCCTGGTAGGCTACAGTCCATGGGGTCACGAAGAGTTGGGCATAACTGAGCACACAGCACACACACACAGGGGAAGAAAAATTTCATTTGGCAATTTTTTTGGTCCATATCTAGGACAGACTATTCCTGAGGGAAAGTCAGACATAATGATATCCCCCCCCCAACCCTTCCTTCCTTCCCCATGAAGAAAATAGCTGTATTTTCCCAGTGGCTAGGTTGCTCTGACATGTGTATTGTAGGGTCTTTCTCATAGCTCTGGCATAAACTCTTGCATGATAAACATTTTGCATGCATATGATAATCCAACAGTTTTGATGTTTTCATTTATAATTTAAATAACTCTACTATTTTCCTTAGGAAACTGAGTATGCCCCAATGTCTACCGTATCTGCTGTTTGAAACAAAACCAGAGATCCAATCAATGGCTTTCAAATAGGCCTGATTTATAATGTAAATGATGTGCACAGAATTCTGTAAAAGGTAACAATAATTTAGAACTTCTACATCCGGTCATATATTCTGATGACAGCTACAAGGAAATGGCTAGCCCAAATCTCTTGATGATTTTGTGTGAATATGCTGAGCCAATCCATTAAGCCTTGATAATCATCCAATTAATTGTTTAGAAACATTACCCCCAGCTCCTGTGTGTGGTTTTTCTTGCAGAGAGATGAGGTGTCTGTTTATTTCATGGGAGGAATGACTGAGTTAAATATCAATATTCTCCACAAGCGAGCTCTCTGAAATGGATTCACAATCGATCCATCCGTGTGCTATTGTTAGCAATCTTCCTCTATATTGTGAGGCCTCTGAATTATTTTACCCCTAGTTGGTACTGTGAATTATTCCTCTTCTAACCAACCAAAAATAAAATTAACCTCTACCTAGGCCTCTTTTCCACAAGTGAAATACAAATTTTGCCCCCAAAGTGTACTCTTCTTATGCTTTAATAGCATACAGATTTTTGAGGATTTATATGTGCTATTTAAACTAGTGTCGCATTACAAAACAGAAACAGACTCAGAGACAGAGAGAACAAACACGGTTACAAGGGAGGCAGGGGAGGGATAAATTACGGTTGGGATTAACATACAGACGCCACTAAATATAGAACAGATAATCAACAAGGACCTACTGTACAGTACAGGGAACTCTACGCAATATTCTTTAATAACCTATAAGGGAAAACAATCTGAAAAACAATAAATATAGATATATATGCATAACTGAATCACTTTGCAGTACAAAGTGGAACTAACATGACATTGTAAATCAATTATACTTGAATAAAATTTTAAAAATTTCAAAAACTAAGGTCATGTCATAAGAGTTCAGAGTAACTGCAAAACGATGGAAGGAGAAACCATGGCCTTCCTCTCATTTTACATGTCATGAGATTGGGAATCAAATAAAGCTGAGAGATCAACGCTTTGGAGTCAGACCTGCATGGAACTCTGGCCCTGACACTGATGGCATACTTGCTCTTTCTGTTCTTTCTTTCTTCTTTTTCTTTTTTTAAATATTTATTTATTTATTTGGCTGTGCCTGGACTTAGTTGCAGCAGGCAGGATCCTTGCTGGGGTGCAAGGTCTCTCGAGTAACGGCGCATGCACCCAAGTAGGCTAAGGAGAACTAGGCCTCCTGGCTCCAGAGCACTCAGGTTCAGGACTTGCCACACTTGGGCTTACTTGCCCCATGGCTCATGGGAGCCTAGATCTGCAACCAGGGGTCAAGCCCACGTCCTCTGCATTGCAAGGTGGATTCCCAATTATTGGACCACAAGAGAAGTCCCATACTTGCTCTTTCTAAATCTCAAAAATAAATAAATAAATAAATAAATAAAATAAATTCAGACCCATAAGAAATTAAATAAATAAATAAATCTCAGTTTGTTGAGTCACTTCAGAATGGGAATAACTCCAACTTCTCCCTCCAGTGATTCACATAAAGCTCCTGGAGGACAGGAAGGACTTGTTACTTCTGGATGCCCTGAGGTACAGAGCTATTGTTGCTTCCCTACCTTGCCTCTTCCATGGAGCACACTGAAACACATGAAACATCTGCCTGTTTTCTGAAAATCAAAAATGGTACACTGTAATTTCTTTTCTGCCTACTGACAAATAGACTTGAGATTTCAAGGCAACAATGGTATCTCCTTCACATTCATACACTCTGAGAGCCTGGCACACAGTAAGCACTCAATAAACCACTGTAGAATGCAAATAATGTAAAAAAAATAATGTAAAATGTGCATTGTGTGTCTTTTTCATTGCATTCTGAATTACTGACAATACACCTCATCATAGTCTTTTTTTTTTTTTTTTTTTTGGTAAATCCTATTGCCAGAGGGTAAAAAAAAAAAAAAAAAAAACAGCTGTGTATGTTAGCTGTGAGATGACCCATGAATATGAAAGTGTATTTTGTCTGCAGGCTATTTCATGCTTAGCTGAAGAGCATGCAGGATGCCTGAGCAGTGACAGTTCCTGCACAGACCCCAGAGACCTTCACACTATGAGCTCAGGAACACACCACTGCTCACATAAGCTCCGGAACTCGGGCCTCGTGGCCAGGCCCTGTCGAGCAGAGACAGTAGAGTAGGAGAAGATGAAATATCACCATCACTGATGCTGCATGGGGCCAGACGCCATCTAGGCAGCCCCTGCTGTTCTTGCAAAGAAGAGGGACTCTTGTCAAAGAATGTCAAGCTCGACTCCAGTTACACACCCAAAGCTGCCCCGAGGGACCGCAAAAATCAACTGAAGAAACAGGGTTGCATTTTCTTTTGTCACTTCTTGGATAGTCTATAGCCCTGAGTTCAAACAAGTGAGTCACTTACCTTTCGTCATTTATAAAGGTTAGTATGATCTCTACTTTTCAGGGTTGTGGTGAGGATGAAATGAGATTATGCTCCCCAAAAGAGATGCGGGAATAATGGAGTCTGTTGTTGGAGTCCATGGTGTAAGCATGAGGCAGGAGCTTGGAACAGAGGTGCTTCCTCACTGCTGCAGAGCATGGGAGGGACAGAAGCACAGAGGCTGTGATTTTTCACGAGTCCCTGGACTTCCCCCCATACATCCCTTCCTAACTACGAAACGTAACTCGAGCACAAAGCCCATGTTTCTGAGAGTTGGCAAAAATGGGCTTGGAACCATTGGATCTTAAAAGAGTGATAGAGAAATACTAATGCTCATTGATTCTGGAGGTCATGTTTTCTCTAACTCTTGGGCCAGGCAGAATCTTCTCTGCCTCCAGGTCTCTCCAGCACTTTGTACATCCCCTGTAACAGAACATATACCCAGGTTTCAATACACCTATTTACCACTTATTGAAATCCAATTTGAGGCTACGTTCTTTGGATGTCACATTTCATTTAAGTCTCACGACAATTCAATTAGATATCTTTATTCTCATTTTGAAAGGAGTCAGAGGCTCTGAGAGCTCTCGGAGAGATTTTTTAATAACATGCCCAAGTTCACACAGCTAACAAGCAACAGAGCTGAGGATAGTCTGTCTCCAAACTTGAGCCTCTGCTGCTGTGACAGGCTGAGAAAATATTTTATTTAGAGGCTGCTTTGAGGGGCGTCACTGTGTCTTATTCCCTGCTGTGGCCTCAGTGCCTAGGTACTTAAATGCATTTTCACTGAAGAACGAATAAATGAACAATGAACCACTGATTTTGCTAAGATTCTAAAGCACTTACAAGGTTCATAAGCAGTATTCCAGTTTCCAGGATTACAGCTACAGGGGAGAACCATAGGAATATGCCCTGTGAGGTGCACGGTTGAGCAAGTACCTCTGGGATTTTGGTCTCATCTTGGTTTTGCACCAAAAGATGAATCCAGCTGTAGAATAAGTGCTGTCTGACTTGATGCTTTCCCTAAAAGATTCCAATAGACTGACTTTAGTGCAATAGAAAGAATTAGATTCTACACCCTTAGGCTGTAGTCATGCAGCCTTGGATAAGTGATTTTGCCCATATGGGCCTCACCTTCCTGGGCTGAAAAATATGTTCCCTAAAAATGGTGTTCTCTGATCACAGGAAGACATATGGAACAAGTATCTATCTTAGCTGCCAGAGTGACAGTCACAAGGCAGGGCCATGCAGTGGTCGGGTGCAGGTTCTGGACCCTGACTGCCTGGGTTTGAATCTCAGCTCCAGCTCGAGCCAAATATACAATCTTGGCAGCTTCCTTCATCTTTCTCATCATGATAAATGTTTTTCTTTCATGTCTCAAAGCTGTATTTTGACATAGTCACAAAGAAAACAATGTCATGAGACATTACTGAGAATGTCCAAAAGAATTAACAAAAATGTCCATTAAAAAAAAAAAACAGTATGAGATACTTGGTGATGTGTGAAGAGGTAAAGGAGGGGGGCATTTGCTGGTGATGGAGTAAGGAAGATCGTTCTGACCTTTGTGTTTAAGTCTGGGGGATACTTTCCACATGGATTCAAGTTTTAGCTGCTTGAGCTTCTCAGAACCATAAAAAACATGGTGTGGGGCCATCTTATATCTACTTATTTGTGAAATATCATAAGACTCCTAATAGAAGATAAACAATTGGTTGTACAGACATTTGTATTAGTAGTTCAACCAAGAATATTAAAAATAAAGATTATGGAGTCTGTGTATTTATTTAGGATAAAATCACTATGTGAAGGTTTTTAACCAAAATAGAGTGTTCATGATTATTCATTCCTAATGTGTAAATTTTATGAATAATTAAAAGGAAAAAATACTTCCGCTGCCTTAAACTGAAAACAAAATAAAAGAAACAGGGCACAGTAGGTATTGATAGTCTCCTAATTGAGTAGGATTATCATAACTCCAAGCTTGCTTTTTCAGAAACTTGCAAGAAATTTGAATGCCATCCCCAGTGAGAGAAGATTTTCCTCTGTTATCCTGGTTTCCTGTTGCTGTTGTAACAAATTAGCACAAACTTAAAACAACAAGCTGTATTACTTTACAGTTGTGTAGGTCAGCAGAGGGTCAGTGGCTTCCATGGACTACAATCAAGATGTCACCAGGGTTGCACATCTCCTGGAGGCTCCAGGGACAACCTGCCTCCTTGTCCTTCCAGTTCTTGGGGCTGCCATGACCTTCGGCTCCCATCTTCAAAGCCAGGACAGTGGAGTGGGTCCTTCCCAGACAGCATCATTCTGATCTTCTCCTCCATGTCCTTCTTCCACTTTTTTAAAAGAAAACATTTATGTGTTTGGCTGTGGGATCTTCAGTCTTCATTGTGGCATGTGGCTCTTTAGCTGCAGCCTGTGGGATCTAGATCCCTGACCAGGGATTGAACTTGGATCCTTTGCACTGGGAGGGCCTTATGAAGAGTCCACCCAGATAATCTAGTGCCATCTCCCCATCTCCAGAGCCTTATTTCAATCAAATCAAGAGTCCCTTTGGTCATGTAAAGTAACAGGTTCACAGGTTGTGGGGAGCCACTATTCTTCCATCTACATATCTCTTTTGAACCTCTGTGTAGGGGTCAAGGGCAGTACTCTGGGAGCAGACTGTGTGGATCTAAATCCAAGTTTTTCCAATGACCAACTCATAATCAAGTGGCTCAACTTCTCTGGCCTCCATTTCCTCATTTTCAAAAAAGCATTAATAATATAAACATATTTTATATAGTTTGTGAGAGTATGAAATTAATTAATAAAGGTGAATTTACTGAGCATATTAAGTGCTACATATTGTTAACTGTTAGGAAAAAGAGGTATGTTATTTAAGATAAGCTAAAGAGTTGGACCATAAAGAAGGCTGAGCACTGAGGAACTGATGCTTTCAAATTGTGATGATGGAGAAGACTCTTGAGAGTCCCCTGGACAGTAAGGGAGATCACGTCAGTCAATCCTGAAGGAAATCAATCCTGAATATTCATTGGAAGGACTGATGCTGAAGTTGAAGTTCCAATACTTTTCAGCCCTGAATGTTCATTGGAAGAACTGATGCTGAAGTTGAAGTTCCAATACTTTAGCCACCTGATGTGAAGAACTGACTCATTGGAAAAGACCCTGATGCTGGGAAAGATTGAAGGCAGGAGGAGAAGGGGAGGACAGAGGATGAGATGGCTGGATGGCATCACAGACTCAATGGACATGAATTTGAGCAAACTCCAGGAGATAGTGAAGGACAGCGAAGTCTGGCGTGCTGCAGTCCATGGGATTGCAGAGAGTAAGACACTTAGCGAATGAGCAGCAAGAGCTTCTATAATATGCAAACCCCCACATTTTGGTGGCTTACTACAATATGCTGATTTCTCACCCTGAAAAGTTCAGTTAAAGTCAGGATAAAAGGACAGGCTCTGCAAGATGCAGTTATTTTATCTCCACCCTCCTTTAGGGCCTGAGTCTACCCCATTCAGCCACTGGGAAACAAAGAGAAGAAATGGAAAATCTCCAAGGAGGTGCTCACCAATCTAGTCTGAAAACTTATATCACATTCCAACCATTATATTCCATTCCAGTCACTGCAAGCAGGTGAGTAAATGCAGTCCAACTATGTTGCCCAAATTAAAAAAAAAAAAAATGGATTTGATGTAAAGCTAGACAGTCCCTGCCATGGGGAGCCATAGGATCAGTATGGAGCATAACAATCCAGGGACTCCTGGCCTCTTCTGCAAGCAGATGAGACATCATCCCAAGAACACCTTGGTCACCTTGTAAAAGAAGACATCTGGAATCTGGAGGAGACAGGGGGCTGGGTTGGAGATTTGTACAGCCCAGACTGTGTGCTGCTTTGGATAAGTTGGAAGCTGAGACTGTCAATATAAGGGCAAACATTCCAGTATAAACATAGCCACGTGGTTACTGAATGAAGCCAAGACTGCTGTAGAGATGACCAGATCTAGAGACATGGATCTAGAGACAAATGTGGGCTCTAAGTATGGATCTAATCCTTATGGGCATAACAATTAAAGGTAGTAATTGAAATCAAGGGGCGTTAAAGAGCAGGTAGAAGGAAAGTGAAACCAGGGAAGAAGAAGGAGGGAAGTCACAGTCACTGGGGATACGACCAAGAAATGAAATGATGATTACTTTAAGAAACAGAGAGGTCACAGGCATCGCCACAGGAGCAATCGCCACAGAGTGTGTCATGGAAGAAGGCTGCCAAACAAGATCGTGATGTGATAGGAAGCAAAGAAGGAAGAAAAGTGAGGGACAGGAGGGCACACAGGCAACTCTTTCAAGAGGTAATACTGCGAAACGGAGGAGAGAGCTAGGACAGCGGCAGGACATGGCGGAGAACAGTTTCTTTTCTTTTATTGCCTTTCGTTGCCCTAGGATAACCTTGAGCGTGTTTGCAAACTGAGAGAAGAGAACCAGTAAGGAAGGGGTTGAAAATAGAGAAGACAAGAATAACAGACAGGCAGGAGGTGGGGGTAAGTAAAGAACCCCAAAGCCTCAGCATTGGCAGTCCCATCCTTGTTGGGATATTGTGGAGGAACATGGGGACGGCGGAGCCCACCCCCGCAGTTATTGGGGACATGAAGAAGGCTCTTTGAAGGATATATAGAGTTGATTTTATATCACATGGTATTACTATCTGAAACTATGAAAATGAGCAAATCACCAGATTCATAGGCTGCCTTTTTAAAATCTGCAACTTTTGTTTTCATTCAATAACCAGAAACTTCTCACAGTACATCAGAGAACAGAACAAAGCCCAGTCCTAATTAGGAGGCTCTTTCATTTATTTATACCTACGTTGACCCAAAAGGATTTAAGATGATTAATTAAAAAAAATAATCCAGCTATTTCCCTTCTTTCCCCAGATAAGGACTTCGTGTTAGAACAATGACAGCAAGCATGGGGTGTAGAGCATGAGGTATGTGGGGCATGGGGGTGTTTGGAGATACTGCACCTCCAATCCCATCACCAGACTACAAGGAGACCACAACTAAGGATGTCCTGTGACTAAAGCAGGAAACAGGAGAAACACTACTTGGTTTCTTTTCTAAGGGACAAGAAACATTCAGTGTTTAATGGTGCTGACATGAGAGATTTAGTAGAAGGGTTTGTGCATATTGAAACCTAGTTCTATAATATGGATGATAGTGTTTAGAAGTCACAATTAGTAATAAACCCATGATTTTTTAAAACAACTGCCTCTGATGTTACATGTAGGATGGCCAAAGAGGGCTAAAAGGGTCCAGAGGACCTTGTGAAGTTACCCATGCAATTATAAACTCCAGGCATCAGACCTCACATGAAAGCCACAAATTCAAATAAAGTCCGAGTACTTGGGAAGAACATCACGTGGCTTTGTCAATTTAGATCCTAAAACAGAATTGTAGGATGAGTGACTGCCAAGTAATATGAGCTCTGCTTCCATATATCTTTCTCCCAGTCGTCAACATCTCTCTCCCAGGATTCACTTTTCTCCATTTTATTGGGTTGGCCAGAATATTCACTCAGGTTTTTTCATAAAGTGAAAGTCACTCAGTCCTGTCTGACTCTTTGTGATCCCACTGGAATTCTCTAGCCCAGAATACTGGAGTGGGTAGACTTTCCCTTCTCCAGGGGATCTTCCCAACCCAGGGATTAAACTCAGGTCTCCTGCATTGCAGGCGGATTCTTTACCAGCTCAACCACAAGGGAAGCCCAAGAATACTGGAGTAGGTAGCCTATCCCTTCTCTAGCGGATCTTCTGACCCAGGGATCGAACCAGGGTCTCCAGCATGGCAGGTGGATTATTTACCAACTGAGCTATCAGGGAAGCTTTTCCGTAAACTCATAACTAACTACAATTGAACGTGCTGTATATTGTACTCAATGATCTTCACTGTCTGTCTCCCCACTAGGAGCATGTACACTCCTTGAAAGGAGGGACTTTTGCCTGGTTTGGTATTACATCTTTAAGGCTTTTGCCACTGGTAAGCACTTAAGTGAAGGAATACCATTTAAGTGAAGGAATGAGGGAATCAGTAGAATTGGCTAATGTTGTAGTTCACCACCATCTGCCATTTCAACCTCATTTTCCAAAGCTCCCTGTGCTCCAACCACGTGCAAATGCCTCTGTCCTCAAGTGACCCCTATAGGGCCTTTCACACACTTTCTTCACTGGTTTGGCACCTCTCCCCATCTCCCATCACACACACACACACACACACACACACACACACACACATCTTCATCTTCCCTGAAGATGCTTAATCTTTAGACATTAAGTATCTTCTCTCACATGGCAGTCCTACTCCTGGGCATATACCTAGAGAAAACCATAATTCAAAAAGACATATGCACCCCAATGTTCATTGCAGTGCTATTTACAGTAACCAGGAAATAGAAGCAACCAAAATGCCCATGGAATATTATTCAGCCATAAAAAGGAATGAAATTGGGTCATTGGCAGTGACATGGATGGACACAGACACTACCATACAAAGTGAACTAAGTCAGAAGGAGAAAGACAGGTATCATATATTACCATGCACATGTGGAGTCTGAAAAGATCAGCATAGGTGATCTTATTTAAAAAGCAGAAATAGAGATACAGACATAGAGAACAAACACACGGACATCAAGGAGGGATAAGGGGAAGTGGGATGAATTGTGAGATTGGGACTGACACCTATACACTATTGCTAGTACATATAAAATAGATAACTGATCAGAACCTACTGTAGAGCACAGGGGGCTCTACTCAGTGTTCTGTAGTGACCTAAATGGGAAGGAAATCCAAAAAAGAGGGGATATGTATACACGTATAACTGGTTCACTCTGCTGTACAGCAGAAACTAACACAACACAGTAAAGTAAATATACTCCAATAATTTTTTTTTAAGGATCTTAGCACAAACATTTTGGTCTCAAGAAAGCCTTCGTTGGCACCCAGCTCTTTTACTCAAAATTGACTTATTCAGCTGATATTATTGAGGCTTTTCCACATGCCTGTTACTTTGTTGAGCAAGAAGCGATCACAGGGTGGACCCCGTGCTCATGGAGGGAACAGCATCCCCACCCTGAGCCTTTCCCACCTCTGCAACAGTATCCACCAACCTCCAACACAAATGTGTGTCTATGTCTATCTCCACAACTGGCCTCTACAGTCCTACAGAGCAACACCATTGATTATCTGTTTTCATTTCCCCAGCACCTGGGCTTCCCTGGTGGCTCAGTGGTAAATAATCTGCCTGCAAACCGCGGGTTCAACCCCTGGTCCAGGAAGAGCTGCTGGAGGAAATGGCAACCCATTTTCAGTATTCTTGCCTGGGAAATCCCATGGACAGAGGAGCCTGGCAGGCTACAATCCATGGGGTGGCAGATGAGCTGGACATGACTTAACGACTGAACAGCAACAACCCCAGCATCTAGCACAGTGTTTGCTGTTTCATAAATGTTTGAATGAATGAAACAACCTAATGGCCAAAGGATATGAAACACGCCAATTCTACCCTTCATGTCGATAGTCTGCTGCTTTTCACTCCTGCACTAAAGATATCAGCACTGTTGCCGTGTATGTTATTTCTACTCATTTGTTTTCTCCCTCTTCCTCTATAGCTCCTAGAAGCTCCTCACTCACGATCTCTTTTGTTCCGGGCATTGTACTAGACAGGCACTATGCATAATATAATATTAAGCAAATCATCAGATACTCACAACAGCATTGCCAGGCAAAAATGATCATCCCTATTTTAAAGAAGATCTCCTTTTTCCTCTTCTCAGCCCCTTTATTTTTGGGAATGTCCTCCCTGCCTTTGTTTTGCCAAGGACAACTCAGCTTCACCCTCATTTGCCCCCACCATTGGAAGAAGGCTCTAGAGCCTCAATGTTTTACAGGGAGACTGAGATACTTGCATCAGCTCTGCCCCTTCTGCTCTTTTGTTAGACTTTCTTTGGACTATAAATCGTCCAATACAGATCTTGGCAAGGTAACAAGTCTAGACTATATTGATTTCCTTGACAAGTGACAAATAGAACATCATGATGAGTTATTTCAGTAAAAAACAGAAAGAGTTACAACTTAGGACAGCTGTCACTGAGCCCAGTGCCTCCTAGAGATTGATACCAGGTCCTTCGCCAAAGGAAAAGCTAACAGTCAACCCTCATCCTCAGGCCCCTGATTGCCAGTGTTTATGGGCATTTAAGTTATTGGACAGCATCTATAGTGGCCTTAGTATGTCACAACTCACAAAGACATTACCCTGCACACAAAGTGTTTAGTAATTGAGGTGTGAGAAGAGCCTTACTATACCCTAGCCTCATATGTAGCAGTGCATACAATGTCTGATTCTATGGGGGATAATTCAGAGTATCTTCAGGTTTTGAATGTAGCTAGAATTGTTAGGCTCTCAACTCTTCCATTTGCTAGCTATGTGACCTTGAGGGAGCTATTGAATTTTTATTAATATCTTCTACCTTACTGGTAAAATCAGAAAATTCCACCAGGTTCCATAGACTTCTGGGGAAATTAGATGAGATAACATAAAGAGAATTAAGCACTTCTTAATAGAATTCCCTTTCCTTCCTTTGGCCTATTCTCTGTTCCTTTCACTTTACATCTTGGAAATCTAGAACCTTAGAACTGTAATGAAATGAGATATCATCAATATCAAATATCCAAGTATGACAGAAAGAACTCCATGAGAAAAGGACCTCTGGCTGCCATGACTCAATCCCCCATAAGAGCTGGGAACTGACTACTGCCCCAGGTGACTGATGCTGAATGAAGGACTGAGTGAGTAAAAACATGAACAAACAAATGGAAACAAAACACATTCAAATTCTTTCATGTTTCTATGGATATGACCCCATTATTCTTGGTAACCCAAATCCACCTATTTTAACATGACTCTTTATCTATTATAAGTGGGTGCTTGTCTCCCACATTAGACAGAAGCAACTTCCATCACAGGATCCATTTTCTCTGGCACCTATTAGAGTGCTTGGACAGAGGACTGGATCTATAACTATTTGGAGGAAACATGAATGAATGAGATATTTGAAGAGTTCTAGAAATCCTTCTTTATATTCAATAAACATCTTACTGTAATGACCTACTTGCCTGCTGCTGCGGGTGTATATTTTGTATAGTTACTGCACTGTAACTGTACTTTGTGTGAAAGTGAAGTCGCTCAGTCATGTCTGACTCTTTGCGACCCTGTGGACTACAGCCCACCAGGCTCCTCTGCCCATTGGATTCTCCAGGCAAGAATACTGGAGTGGGTTGCCATTTCCTTCTCCAGGGGATCTTCCAGACCCAGGAATTGAACCCAGGTCTCCCGCACTGTGGGCAGATGCAGGCAGACGCTTTAACCTCTGAGCCACCAGGAAGCCTGCTATACAAAATAGCAGTATAGTATGTGTGTGACTATTCAACACTATGGACAAAGCCCTATTCCAATAGAGGGGGGACGCAGTCTCCCCAGAACAGAGTGGATACTCTCTGTGTGAGTCATAGGAGTTAGAGGTTGATAGTCAGTCAAGAAACTCAGAAGTGGATACCAAGAGTGTCTTATGCTGCATCAGCCTCTGAATAGAGTAAGGGCCTGATAAATGTTAATTGATGACTAAAGGAAAATGAAAGAAATCCCATTGCCTCTGATCTAAATTATACATTAAGACTGTCCCAGATCTTTGAGACTGATAATAAATGGATAAAGGAAAAACACTTTGGAGCATAAATTCTTAAAAGTACAGGAATTTTCTTGCTCTAAATCTTTCTCTAATTTTTTCCTTTTTTAAAGGTTTCCTATCTTTTTAGTGACAACAATCTCAGTTCCACAGGTTCTATTTTAGGGTGAGTCATAAAATATGGTCTCTACAACATGTCAACCAAATATTATTACTACAGACACTGAGACAGCCCCAGGAGTAGGTGGTCTGGGTGAGGGGAGGGGATGAGGTACATCCTTGCCTTTGAAAAGAACTCTAAGTTTCATAAAGTAGACAGAGAGCAAAATGGCATAATAAAGACTATATTCATTTTCTAAAGCTACTGTAACAAATTATAATGAAGTAGGTGGTTTAACAACAGAAATTAATCTCTCACAGTTCTGGAAGCCAGAAGTCTAAAAATGCAAGTGTCACCAGGGACACGGTCCCTCTGGAGGCCCTAGGGGAGACTCCACTCCAGGCTTATTCTAGCTTCTCATGGTTGCTGGCTTCTAATTTGTGCTGGCATCACACCCATCTCCACCTCCACCTACACATTGCCTTATCCTCTGTATCCAATATGCTTCTACATGTTTCTTTTTCTTTTATTATTTTAATTGGAGGCTAATTACAATATTGTAGTGGGTTTTGCCATACAAGGACATGAATCCGCCATGGGTGTACACGTTCCCCATCCTGAACCCCCCTCCCATCTCCCTCCCCGTCCCATCCCTCAGGGTCATCCAAGTGCACCAGCCCTGAGCACCCTGTCTCATGCATCAAACCTGGACTGGCAATCTATTTCACATATGATAATATACATGATTCAATGCTATTCTCTCAAATCATCCAACCCTCGCCTTCTCCTGCAGAGTCCAAAAGTTTGTTCTTTACATCAATGTCTCTTTTGCTGTCTCACATATAGGGTCATCATTACCATTTTATAAATTCCATATATATGTGTTAATATACTGTATTGGTATTTTTCTTTCTGACTTAATTCATTCTGTATAATAGGCTCCAGTTTCATCCACCTCATTAGAACTGATTCAAATGCACTCTTTCTAATAGCTGGGTAATATTCCATTGTGTATATGTACCACAGCTCTCTTATCCATTCATCTGCCAATGGACATCTAGGTTGCTTCCATGTCCTGGCTATTGTAAACAGTGCTGTGATGAACATTGGGGTACACATGTCTCTTTCAATTCTGGTTTCCTCAGTGTGCATGCCCAGCAGTGGGATCGCTGGGTCGTATGGCAGTTCTATTTCCAGTTTTTCAAGAAATCTCCACACTGTTCTCCATAGTGGCTGTACTAGTTTGCATTCCCACCAACAGTGTAAGAGGGTTCCCTTTTCTCCACACCCTCTCCAGCATTTATTGTTTGTAGACTTTTTGATAGCAGCCATTCTGACCTGTGTGAGACGGTACCTCATTGTGGTTTTGATTTGCATTTCTCTGATAATGAGTGATGTTGAACATCTTCTCATGTGTTTGGTAGCAATCTGTATGTCTTCTTTGGAGAAATGTCTGTTTAGTTCTTTGGCCTGTTCTTTGATTGGGTTGTTTATTTTTCTGGAACTGAGCTGCAAGAGCTGCTTGTATATTTTTGAGATTAATTATTTGTCAGTTGCTTTGTTTGCTATTTTTTTTCCCATTCTGAAGGCTGTCTTTTCACCTAGCTTATAGTTTCCTTTATTGTGCAAAAGCATTTAAGTTTAATTAGGTCCCATTTGTTTATTTTTGCTTTTATTTCCATTACTCTGTGAGGTGGGTCATAGAGAATCCTGCTGTGATTGATGTTGGAGAGTGTTTTGCCTATGTTTTCCTCTAGGAGTTTTATAGTTGCTGGTCTTACATTTAGATCTTTCACCCATTTTGAGTTCATTTTTGTGTATGGTGTTGGAAAGTGTTCTAGTTTCATTCTTTTACAAGTGGTTGACCAGTTTTCCCAGCACCACTTGTTAAAGAGAATGTCTTTTCTCCATTGTATATTCTTGCTTCCTTTGTCAAAGATAAGGTGTCCATAGGTGTGTGGATTTATCTCTGGGCTTTCTATTTTGTTCCATTGATCTATTTTTCTGTCTTTGTGCCAGCACCATACTGTCTTGATGACTGTGGCTTTGTAGTATAGTCTGAAGTCAGGCAGGTTGATTCCTCCAGTTCCATTCTTCTTTCTCAAGACTGCTTTGGCTATAAGAGATTTTTTTGTATTTCCATACAAACCGTGAAATTATTTGTTCTAGTTCTCTGGAAAATACCGTTGGTAGCTTGATAGGGTTGCACTGAATCTATAGATTGCTTTGGGTAGTGTATGCATTTTCACTATATTGATTCTTCCAATCCTTGAACATGGTATATTTCTCCATCTATTTGTGCCATCTTTGATTTGTTTCATCAGTGCTTTATAGTTTTCTATATATAGGCTTTTTGTTTCTTTAGGTAGATTTATTCCTAAGTATCTTATTCTTTTCATTGAAATGGTTAATGAAATTGTTTCCTTAATTTCTCTTTCTGTTCTCTCATTGTTAGTGTATAGGAATTCAAGGGATTTCTCTGTGTTAATTTTATATCCTGCAAATTTACTATATTCACTGATTAGCTCTAGTAATTTTCTGGTGGAGTCTTTAGGGTTTTCTATGTAGAGGATCATGTCATCTGCAAACAGTGAGAGTTTTACTTCTTCTTTTCCAATCTGGATTCCTTTTATTTCTTTTTCTGCTCTGATTGCTGTGGCCAAAACTTCCAAAACTTCCAAAACTATGTTGAATAGTAGCAGTTAAAGTGGGCACCCTTGTCTTGTTCCTGACTTTAGGGGAAATGCTTTCAGTTTTTCACCATTGAGGATAATGTCTGCTGTGGGTTTATCATATATGGCTTTTATTATGCTGAGGTATGTTCCTTCTATGCCTGCTTTATGGATGGTTTTTATCATAAATGGGCACTGAATTTTATTAAAGGCTTTCTCTGCATCTATTGAGATAATCACATGGCTTTTATTTTTCAATTTGTTAATGTGGTGTATCACATTGATTGATTTGTGCATGTTGAAGAATCCTTGCATCCCTGGGATAAAGCCCACTTGGTTATGATGCATGATCTTTTTAACATGTTGTTGGATTCTGTTTGCTAGAATTTTGTTAAGGATTTTTGCATCTATGTTCATTAGTGATATTGGCCTATAGTTTTCTTTTTTGTGGCATCTTTGTCTAGTCTTGATATTAGGGTGATGCTGGCCTCATAGAATGAGTTTGGAAGTTTACCTTACTCTGCAAATTTCTGGGAGAGTCTGAGTAGGATAGGTATTAGCTCGCCTCTAAATTTTTGGTAGAATTCAGCTGTGAAGCCATCTAGTCCTAGGCTTTTGTTTGTTGGCAGATTTCTGCTTACAGTTTCGATTTCTGTGCTTGTGATAGGTCTGTTAAGATTTTCTATTTCTTCCTTGTTCAGTTTTGGAAAGTTACTTTTCTAAGAATTTGTCCATTTTATTGGCATATACTTGCTGATAGCAGTCTCATGATTCTTTGTATTTCTGTGTTGTCTGTTGTGATTTCTCCGTTTTCATCTCTAATTTCATTGATTTGACTCTTCACCCTTTTTTTCTTGATGAGTCTGGCGAATGGTTTGTCTATTTATCTTCTCAAAAAAACAGGTTTTAGTTTTGTTCATTTTTGCTATGGTCTCCTCTGTTTCCTAATTTTCAAGATTCCTTTTCTTCTACTAACCCTGTGGGTCTTCATCTCTTCTTTTTCTAGTTGCTTTAGGTGTAGAGTTAGGTTATTTGATTTTTCTCTTGTTTCTTGAGGTAGTTTGTATTGCTGTGCTGCTGCTGCTGCTGCTAAGTCGCTTCAGTCGTGTCCAACTCTGTGTGACCCCATAGATGGCAGACCACCGGGCTCTGCTGTCCCTAGGATTCTCCAGGCAAGAACACTGGAGTGGGTTGCCATTTCCTTCTGCAATGCATGAAAGTGAAAAGTGAAAGTTGAGTCGCTCAGTCGTGTCTGACTCTTCACGACCCCATGGACTGCAGCCTACCAGGCCCCTCTGTCCATGGGATTTTCCAGGCAAGAGTATTGGAGTGGGTTGCCATTGCCTTCTCCAGTATTGCTATGAACCTTTCCCTTAGCACTGCTTTTACTGAAACCCATAGGTTTTGGGTTGTTGTGTTTTCATTTTCATTCGTTTCTATGCATATTTTGATTTCTTATTTCATTTCATCTGTGATTTGTTGGTTATTCAGAAGTGTGTTGTTTAGCCTCCATATGTTTGTATTTTTAATAGATTTTTTTTTCCTGTTCAGTGCAGTCGCTCGGTCGCGTCTGACTCTTTGCAACCCCATGAATCGCAGCACACCAGGCCTCCCTGTCCATCACCAACCCCTGGAGTTCACTCAAACTCATGTCCATCAAGTCAGAGATGCCATCCAGCCGTCTCATCCTGTCATCCCCTTCTCCTCCTGCCCCCAATCCCTCCCAAGTCTTTTCCAATGAGTGAACTGTTCACATGAGGTAGCCAAAGTATCAGAGTTTCAGCTTTAGCATCAGTCTCTCCAATGAATACCCAGGACTGATCTCCTTTAGAATGGACTGGTTGGATCTCCTTGCAGTCCAAGGGACTCGCAAGAGTCTTCTCCAACACCACAGTTCAAAAGCATCAATTCTTCAGCGCTCAGCTTTCCTCACAGTCCAACTCTCACATCCATGCATGACCACTGGAAAAACCATAGCCTTGACTAGATGGACCTTTGTTGGCAAAGTAATGTCTCTGCTTTTCAATATGCTGTCTAGGTTGGTCATAACTTTCCTTCCAAGGAGTAAGCGTCTTTTAATTTCATGGCTGCAATCACCATCAGCAGTGATTTTGGAACCCAGAAAAATAAAGTCTGACACTGTTTCCACTGTTTCCTCATCTATTTCCCATGAAGTGATAGGACCAGATGCCATGATCTTAGTTTTCTGAATGTTGAGATTTAAGCCAACTTTTTCGCTCTACTCTTTTACTTTCATCAAGAGGCTCTTTAGTTCCTCTTCACTTTCTGCCTTAAGGGTGGTGTCATCTGCATATCTGAGGTTATTGATATTTCTCCCGGCAATCTTGATTCCAGCTTGTGCTTCTTCTGGCCCAGCATTTCTCATGATGTACTCTGCATATAAGTTAAATAAGCAGGGTGACAATATACAGCCTTAACGTACTCCTTTTCCTATTTGGAACCAGTCTGTTGTTCCATGTCCAGTTCTAACTGTTGCTTTCTAATGTGCATATAGGTTTCTCAAGAGGCAGGTCAGATGGTCTGGTATTCCCATCTCTTTCAGAATTTTCCACAGTTTATTGTGCTCCACACAGTCAAAGGCTTTTCCTGTAGTTGACATCTAATCTTATCTCATTGTGATCAGAAAAGATGCTTGGAATGATTTCAATTTTTTTGAATTTACCAAGGCTAGATTTATACCCCAGGATGTGATCTATCCTGGAGAAGGCTCTGTGTGTACTTGAGAAAAGGGTGAAATTCATTGTTTTGGGGTGAAATGTCCTATAGATATCAATTAGGTCTAACTGGTCCATTGTATCATTTAAAGTTTGTGTTTCCTTGCTAATTTTCTTTTTAGTTGATATATCCACAGGTGTGAGTAGGGTATTAAAGTGTCCCACTATTACTATTACTGTTAATTTCCCCTTTCATACTTGTTAGCATTTGCCTTACATATTGCAGTGTTCCTATGTTGCATGCATATATTTATAATTGTTATATCTTCTTGGATTGATCCTTTGATCATTATGTAGTGTTCTTCTTTATCTCTTGTCACAGCCTTTATTTCAAAGTCTATTTTATCTGATATGAGCATTGTTACCCCTGCTTTCTTTTTCTCCATTTGTGTGAAATATCTTTTTCCAGCCCTTCACTTTCAGTCTGTTTGTGTCTCTTGTTTTGAGGTGGGTCTCTTGTAGGCAGCATATATAGGGGTCTTGTTTTTGTATCCATTTAATCAGTTTTTGTCTTTTGGTTGGGGCATTCAACCCATTTACACTTAAGGTAAGTATTGATAAGTATGATCCCGTTGCCATTTACTTTGTTGTTTTGGGTTCGAGTTTATAAACATTTTCTGTGTTTCCCATCTGGAGAAGATCCTTTATCATTTGTTAAAGAGCTGGCTTGGTGATGCCGAATTCTCTGAGCTTTTGCTTGTCTGTAAAGCTTTTGACTTCTCCATATTTGAATGAGATCCTTGCTGGGTACAGTATTCTGGGCTGTAGGTTATTTTCTTTCATCACTTTAAGTATGTCCTGCCATTTCCTTCTGGCCTGAAGAGTTTCTATTGAAAGATCAGCTTTATCCTTATGGGAATCCCCTTGTGTGTTATTTGTTGTTTTTCCCCCACTGCTTTTAATATTTGTTCTTTGTGTTTGATCTTCATTAATTTGATTAATATGTGTCTTGGGGTGTTTCACCTTGGGTTTATCCTGTTTGGGACTCTCTGGGTGTCTTGGACTTGGGTGGCTATTTCCTTCCCATTTTAGGGAAGTTTTCAACTATTATCTCCTCAAGTATTTTCCCATGGCCTTTCTTTTTGTCTTCTCCTTCTGGTACTCCTATGACTCAAATGTTGGGGTGTTTGACATTGTCCCAGAGGTCTCTGAAGTTGTCCTCATTTCTTTTAATTCCTTTTTCTCTTTTCCTGTTTCATTTATTTCCACCATTCTATCTTCTACCTCACTTATCCTATCTTCTGCCTCAGTTATTCTATTGTTGATTCCCTCCAGAGTGTTTTTGATCTCAGTTATTGCATTATTCATTATTTATTGATTCTTTTTTGTTTCTTTTAGGTCCTTGTTAAACATTTCTTCCATCTTCTTGATCCTTGTCTCCAGACTATACATCTGTAACTCCATTTTGTTTTCAAGATTTTGGATCATTTTTGCTATCATTATTCGGAATTCTTTTTCAGGTAGACTCCCTATCTCTTCCTGTTTTGTTTGGTATGGTGGCCATTTATCATGTTTCTTTACCTGCTGAATATTTGTCTGCTTTTTCATCTTGTTTAGATTGCTGTGTTTGGGGTGCCCTTTCTGTATGCTGGTAGTTTGTAGTTCCTCTTGTGGAGGTTCCTCCCTGGGGGTGGAGTTGGACGAGTGTCTTGTCAAAGTTTCCTAGTTAGGGAAGCATGTGTTGGTATTCTGGTAGGTGAAGGTGAATCTCCTCTCTCTGGTGTGCAATGCAGTGTCCAGTAGTGAGTTTTGGGGTGTCTATGTGTTTGGTGTGACTTTTGGCCACCTGTATTTTAATGCTCAGGGTTATGTTCCTGTGTTGTTCGAGAATTAGCTTGGTATGTCTTGCTCTGTAACTTGCTGACTCTTGGGTGGATCTTGGTTTCTTTGTAGGTACAGAGGCTTTTGAATGAGCTCTTGTCAATTAATGTTCCCTGGAGTCAGGAGTTTTCTGGAGTTCTGAAGTTCTGGATTTAAGCCTCCTGCCTCTGGCTTTCAGTCTTATTCTTACAGCAGCTTTAAGACTTTGCCATCCATGCAGCACCAATGATAAAACATCTCCTTTCAAAGAGAATGAGCTGCCTTTCTGGGTGCCTGATGTACTCTGACAGTGTTCAGAAGTTGTTTTGTGGAATGTGTTCAGCATTCAAATGATCTTTTGATGAATGTGTGGAGGAGAAAGTGGTCTCCCTGTCCTATTCCTCCACCATCTTAGGACTGCCCTATGTGTCTCTTACATGAATACCTGTCATTGGATTTAGGGCACACCCAAAACATCCAAGATGAGCTCCTTTCCTCAGAACCCTTACCTCAACCACATCTGGAAAATCTGTTTCCAAATAAAACCCCATTCCCATGTTCCCATGCTTAGCATATGGACACATTTGGGGGGCGGGGCACAATTCAAAGCTACTGCAATAACCAACCATACTAAGTGTGGTTGTTTTCTTGGAAGAGCAGAAACTGAGTTTCTAAAAGGTTAAATAGCAGGCACAACATCACTGAAATGGAAAATAGCAGAAGTGGGACTCAGACCCAGGCCTGACTCAGTGTGTCTGGTCTCTTTTTCTGCACCATGACCCAGCCATGAGATTATGTGTTATCACACAGGGTCTCAAATAATCCTGAGATCTAACTAATATCAAGTAAGGCAAGACTGCAAAAAGCCTTGCTGAGACTTGTCTTCAGAGATGGGTGAGTAGTAAAAATGTTTTCTATAAAATTTGATGATACATACCTGAATAAGAATCAAATATCACATAGTGTAAAGCCTGCCAAAATAAAGGTGAAGTGCTTTGGCTGCAGGGTTCTGAGACTGACATATTTCAGAAAGAAAGGGGATGCTTGGAGACAAGAAAGGAAGGAGCTGAAAAGGCTTCCTGGAAGGATAGGATCCCAGTTGAGAGGAAATGAAAAGGAGGAACTGGACTTGGATACACCAAGAAAAAGAAGGTATCATAGGCAGTGAAAATGTTAAGACAAAAATTTGGAAGAGAAGAGACATAAATACAACTTGGCTACATTGTAGGGTTTACCCAAAGGGGATTAATGAGAGATAAGACTGGAGGGTTTGGTAGGGGCATCTGGTGAAGCATCTTAAGGCTACACTTAGGAACTAAGACTTGGCTCTAAATGGTGAAAACCACTAAAGACTTCAAAATACATAGTGAGAGATGCTGATGCAAAACAGAAGTCAAGGAAAGTGAGATGTGCCTCTGGTTCTTCCAGCTTCTCTGCTTGCGCCTTCTTTATACAAAGTACAATCCTAGTCAGGCCTTCTTTCACTTTTCTTTGAGGGATGAATATGGTAAGAGAGAGCCTGGCTCTGAGGTACATTCCAATCCTAGGAGTTTAAATAGTACCATATTAGCCATTTGCTCCCTAGTAGAACCCTGATCAGGCTTCTCTGTTGGCCCAGATGGTAAAGAACCTGCCTACAATACCCAAGAACTGGGTCCAATCCCTGGTTCGGGAAGATCCCTTGGAGAACCCTGACTGTTTCTGTTCCAGGGAAGAAACCTGTGTCAGCCCCTGCAAGCTGTAGAACAGGTGGTCCATTTCCACTGACCAACTATCAACCAGCAGACCATTTCTGTTTAAATGCTGCACTGAGGTCCAATGTCTAATGGACTGGCACATATAAATGAAATTAGAAATCACATCTGAGCACAACTTTTCCACAATGAAGAGGGTATAGCCTTCATATGCAACAAAAAGAATGTGGAACAGAATGAAACAAGAACAGGATACCAGGAGTCCATTTCCCAAAACTAGAGGGACCGGACTAATCCCCACCACTGGTCTCTCTCCAGCCCTGGATGAGACCACATGGCCATGGAAAAGTGACTGCTCACCTCTGAGAACATGTTGAGGC
Source organism: Capra hircus (assembly GCF_001704415.2). Classification (NCBI taxonomy): domain Eukaryota; kingdom Metazoa; phylum Chordata; class Mammalia; order Artiodactyla; family Bovidae; genus Capra; species Capra hircus. The sequence goes on along the minus strand of NC_030829.1, from coordinate 8,522,694 downwards.
CAGGCCAGCAGCTCATAAGGTCAGAGGCAAAGAAGGAACTGAAAACAAGAACCTAAAAAAGACCCCTTCCAGAACACAATCCCACAGTCCCATGAGCCAACCCGCCTAATTCTCCCATCACCTTTTCCTACTTAAGAGTGCTGAGTGAGAGAAAGCCTGCTAGTGCTTCAGCATAAATTTACTTCTGATAATGGAAAGCAGGGAATGGTCTCAAATGAATCTTAGGAAGCTCTACAATAGAGGAAAATACTAATTATGCCTAATTTTGTAGAGCATGTGAGAAAGCACTTTTACAAGTACAATTCCATTTTATCTTTCCGGAATTAATGAAACCATACATAAAACATGCTTAGAATGGTGCCCAGAACATAGCAGGTGTTCAATAAATATCACTCTCCTTCTCATTTACCCAGGAGCTCTCTCTGCTGTCATCTTTCCAGCCTGCCTCTAGGCTGTCACTTCCCATTACTCTCTGCCATGAAAACTGGGGCAATAGTGTTCTCTTCCCTTCCTGCTCACAAACAGAATCCTACTAAATCCCTTTCGAATGAACCAGCAGAAGCACAGAGTGACAGTTTTTTGTAAATCAGTTATTATTTCTCCACTCAACATAAACACAGCCTGGGTCTGTTAAACTGAAATAATCAAATGTCAGCCATCTATGTCAGCTGCCTGAGAACCACACTGCAACAGGACATACTTGGTCCAGATAATTGCCACATAATAAGTTATGCAGATGATCAGAAATATTAGTAAAATCACTCTGTCATGGCTTTGTGCTGTGCAGGTGGGAGGCCAGTCCCTTAAGACTAAGTCATGGGGAAACTGAAGATAAACCTGATAATTAGTCTGGCTGAAGTCCTGCCAGGCATGAGATATTTCTTTCCCTTGCATCTCAGTGAATCTTTTCTCCACAAAAAGAAGAGCTATACACGCTAACGTATATGTGTAGTTCTCCTGTCAGAAAACTGTTTAAGAATGGCTGCTTCCTCTTTTCTGTTGCTGCTGCAGCAGTAAATAGGTCAGATCGAGCCCTTCTTCTTGTCTATCAGCATTGTGCTCATCCTTCAATGTCACTTCCAAATCCCCTGCAGTCAGAATTAACCACTTGCCCTTCTGGGTTCCCACAGCTGGGTGCAGGAATGACTAATTAGCCCTCGATTCTTTCTGCCACATGTAATACTTGCTTGTTTATTTGCTAAGCTTCTCTACAAGAAAGAAGGCGAGACATCTTTATCTCTATGGTCTCCCCAGGGCCTCGTGTGGTGTCTGGCACGTGGTGGGTGCTCAGCAAATGTTTGTAGAATTTAAATGAAAGTCGGGTAAAAAGCCTAGAGAAGACACAGTCACTTCCTGAAACCATCTGTAGACCCTGTGGTTTTTGAGCCCTCCTGTTTCTAAAACAGAGAAGCCTCACATGGAGACCATGTTTCTTGTCTGATAACGTGAGTTCAACAGGCCTTCCGATGAAGGAATCTTTCTTGATATTACATTGATGATCAACAGCATGCATTATCCCAGCCCCAAGATGCTAGGAGGCCTTTCTAAATTATAAATAAGAGACTGGACTGAACTCACTATGAGAATCAAGGTAATCAGCCTCCATGAGCAAGGAGTCACAGGGACCCTCCACTGGCATATGTGAGTCAGGTCTGCCAATCGCAGAGCATTACCAAGTTTCCCTGCCCCACTTTTCCAGTCATACACGAAGTTCTCTTTGAGCAACAGTGTGCTGTGGTAGAGAAGACATGGGCCTGTGTCTAGAAAGGCCTGATTCAAATCCCAAATCTACTAACTGACAAGTTATATGAGCTCATGCAAGTTAATAAAAGAAATGGGCTTAGTACCCTTACCTCTAAAATGGGGATAATAGATCTTCCTCATGTAAAAATATGGGCATTTCCTTCTGTCCCTGGCTTGAAAGTGAAATGAAAGTGTTATTGGCTCAGTTGTGTCTGACTTTTTGTGACCCTATGAACTGTAGCCCACCAGGCTCCTCTGTCCATGGAATTCTCCAGGCAAGAATACTGGAGTGGGCTGCCATTCCCTTCTGCAGGGTATCTTCCTGATCCAGGGATTGAACTCCAGTCTCTTGCATTGCAGGCAGATTCTCTACCATCTGAGCCACCAGGGAATCCCTTAGGATGTATTAATAGTATGCACTCTGGGCCCAAATACAGCCATATAAATTCCATTCACCCACCTGCTCTGCTGGTATCTGGTGGTCTTCTCAGGGCCTGTGAACCTGTTATATAGTATTTCAGAGAGACATTCTCATGGGTGGCAAACACTGAGGCCAAAAAGCACAGACAGCATCAGCACCACTTGGGGTATAAACAGACGACTGCTGTTATAGATGGAAGGAGCAAGCCTCTCGAGTGGTGCTCAGTCAGGGCTCTGAGTCACTGGTTGTGGGGCTGAGCCCTCATGTCTATAAGACCTTGGTCAAGTGGCTCCACCAGCCATGGTCCATCATCTGGGAAAGGGGCAGCTGTAAGCCTGGAGCATCCAACACTCATGGAAGCCAGCGATGGGTGTTGTGGAGACCACTGACCACAAAGATGAACTGTGCCTGCCTGAGAATTACTGATGAGTACTTGTCCCCACACGGTTACCATGACCCCACAACTACCTGCCCCAGATCTGAACGCCTCCAGGCCCAACCTTATAGCCTGACAACACAGGGCATTCTAAATATAACAGACACTATTGGAGCTCCAAGCATACCCCTTCGGCATTCACCCTTCCATTTCATACCTGCTGCAACCTAAAGCAACCACCTGCCCCTCTCTGCCCAGAAGCTCTCTCCTGGCCCACAAACTGGGCAGGCTAGGGATTCAGGGGGTTAGTGTTCTGGTAACAGCCCTCAGTGATAACAGGCAGGATCTGGAGGATAAATACCAGTTTCCTCCTCCTTGGGAGGCATAACTCGGGGATGTGTTCTGTCCTTTCTTCCTACAGTCCCCAGCAGGGCTGAGCTCAGGTGCCCAGGAGGTTGCAGCCTGAAAAACTTACTATGTTTTGGTTATCTTCCCTTTCATGCCTCCCCTTTGATTTTTCTGTTGATAAGGTCTCAAATAAGCTACTTTCCCTTTGGTTTTTTGGCTGTGCATGGTCTTCGTTGCAGCATATGGGCTCTAGAGTGAGCAGGTTCAGTAGTTGTGGTACAAAAGCATGGTTGCCCCATGGCATGCGAGATCTTAGTTCCCCAGCCAGGGATAGAGCCCATATCCCCTGCATTGTGAGTACAGAGTCTTAACCATTTAATGAAAATTAACAGGGAAGTTCTGCTCAGTTCAGTTCAGTTCAGTCACTCAGTCATGTCAGACTCTTTGTGACCCCATGAATCGCAGAACACCAGGCTTTCCTGTCCATCATCAACTCCTGGAGTTTACTCAAACTCATGTCCATCAAGTCGGTGGTACCATCCAGCCATCACATCCTCTGTCGTCCCCTTCTCCTCCTGCCCCCAATCCCTCCTAGCATTAGGGTCTTTTCCAGTGAGTCAACTCTTCTCATGAGGTAGCCAAAGTACAGGAGTTTCAGCTTTAGCATCAGTCCTTCCAAAGAAATCCCAGGGCTGATCTCCTTCAGAATGGACTGGCTGGATCTCCTTGCAGTCCAAGGGACTCTCAAGAGTCTTCTCCAACACCACAATTCAAAAGCATCAATTCTTCCATGCTCAGCTTTCTTCACAGTCCAACTCTCACATCCATACATGACCACTCAAAAAACCATAGCCTTGACTAGATGGACCTTTCCTGGCAAAGTAATGTCTCTGCTTTGCAATATGCTGTCTAGGTTTGTCACAACTTTCCTTCCAAGGAGTAAGCATCTTTTAATTTCATGGCTGCAATCACCTTCTGCAGTAACTTTGGAGCCCAAAAAAACGAAGTCTGACACTGTTTCCACTGTTTCCCCATCTATTTCCTGTCAAGTGATGGGTTGGATGCCATGATCTTAGTTTTCTGAATGTTGAGATTTAAGCCAACTTTTTCACTCTCCTCTTTCACTTTCAGCAAGAGGTTTTTTAGTTCCTCTTCACTTTCTGCCGTAAGGGTGGTGTCATCTGCATATCTGAAGTTATTGATATTTCTCCCGGCAATCTTGATTTCAGCTTGTGCTTCTTCCAGCCCAGCATTTCTCATGATGTATTCTGCATAGAAGTTAAATAAGCAAGGTGACAATATTCAGCCTTGTTGTACACCTTTTCCTATTTGGAACCAGTCTGTTGTTCCATGTCCAGTTCTAACTGTTGCTTCCTGACCTGCATATAGATTTCTCAAGAGGCAGGTCAGGTGGTCTGGTATTCCCATCTCTTTCAGAATTTTCCACAGTTTATTGTGGTCCACACAGTCAAAGGCTTTGGCATAGTCAATAAAGCAGAAATAGATGTTTCTCTGGAAGTCTCTTGCTTTTTCCATGATCCAGTGGATGTTGGCAATTTGATCTCTGGTTCCTCTGACTTTTCTACCAGAAAAGCTGATTCAAGCTGGTTCTTTCCAACCAGCTTAAACATCTGGAAGTTCATGGTTCACATATTGCTGAAGCTTGGCTTGGGGAATTTTTAGCATTACTTTGCTAGTATGTGAGATGAGTGCAATTGTGTGGTAGTTTGAGCATTCTTTGGCATTGCCTTTCTTTGGGATTGGAATGAAAACTGACCTTTTCCAGTCCTGTGGCCACTGCTGAGTTTTCCACATTTGCTGGCATATTGAGTGCAGCACTTTCACAGCATCATCTTTCAGGATTTGAAATAGCTCAACTGGAATTTTATCACCTCCACTAGCTTTGTTTGTAGTGATGCTTTCTAAGGCCCACTTGACTTCACATTCCAGGATGTCTGGCTCTAGATGAGTGATCACACCATCGTGATTATCTGGGTCATGAAGACCTTTTTGTACCGTTCTTCTGTGTAGTCTTGCCACCTCTTCTTAATATCTTCTGCTTCTGTTAGGTCCATACCATTTCTGTCCTTTGTTGAGCCCATCTTTGCATGAAATGTCCCCTTGGTATCTCTAATTGTCTTGAAGAGATCTCTAGTCTTTCCCATTCTGTTGTTTTCCTCTATTTCTTTGCATTGATTGCTGAGGAAGGCTTTCTTATCTTTCCTTGCTATTCTTTGAACTCTGCATTCAGATGCTTATCTTTCCTTTCCTCCTTTCCCTTCTGCTTCTCTTCTTTTCACAGCTATTTGTAAGGCCTCCCCAGACAGCCATTTTGCTTTTTTGCATTGCTTTTCCATGGGGATGGTCTTGATCCCTGTCTCCTGTACAATGTCATAAACTTCTGTCCATATTCATCAGGCACTGTATCAGATCTAGTCCCTTAAATCTATTTCTCACTTACACTGTATAATCATAAGAGATTTGATTTAGGTCATACCTGAATGGTCAAGTGGTTTTATCCACTTTCTTCAATTTAAGTCTGAATTTGGCAATAAGGAGTTCATGATCTGAGCCACAGTCAGCTCCCAGTCTTGTTTTTGCTGACTATATAGAGCTTCCTCATCTTTGGCTGCAAAGAATATAATCAATCTGATTTTGATGTTGACCATCTGGTGATGTCCATGTGTAGAGGCTCCTCCTGTGTTGTTGGAAGGGGGTGTTTGCTATGACCAGTGTGTTCTCTTGGCAAAACTCTATTTGCCTTTGTCCTGCTTCATTCCATATTCCAAGGCCAAATTTGCCTGTTACTCCAGGTGTTTCTTGACTCCCTACTTTTGCATTCCAGTCCCCTATAATGAAAAGGACATCTTTTTGGGGTGTTAGTTCTGAAAGGTCTTGTAGGTCTTCATAGAACTGTTCAACTTCAGCTTCTTCAGCGTTACTGGTTGGGGCATAGGCTTGGATTACGGTGATGTTGAATGGTTTGCCTTGGAAACGAACAGAGATCATTCTGTCTTTTTGAGATTGCATCCAAGTACTGCATTTTGGACTCTTTTGTTGACCATGATGGCTACTCCATTTCTTCTAAGGGTTTCCTGCCCACAGTAGTAGATATAATGGTCATCTGAGTTAAATTCACCCATTCCAGTCCATTGTAGTTTGCTGATTCCCAGAATGTCGACATTCACTCTTGCCATCTCCCGTTTGACCATTTCCAATTTGCCTTGATTCATGGACCTAGTATTCCAGGTTCCTATGTAATATTGCTCTTTACAGCATTGGACCTTGCTTCTATCACCAGTCACATCCACAACTGAGTATTGTTTTTGCTTTGGCTCCATCCCTTCATTCTTTCTGGAGTTATTTCTCCACTGATCTCCAGTAGCATATAGGGCACCTTCCGACCCAGGGAGTTCCTCTTTCAGTATCCTATCATTTTGCCTTTTCATACTTTTCATGGGGTTACTTGCTCTTAAATCCTGAACTCAGGATCTTCTGGGGAACCCAGGCTAAGACCATATCTAACCACTAAGACTCAATATCCATATTCCCAGCATAGCCTAATTCTTACAAAGCTTGACTGTATTAACAGGATGCATGATAATTCTTTGTCACATTATTTGATTAACTACACATATCATTTTCCCACAGGGCTGGAAAATAGAGTTTAAGTGTATTTGCATAGACACACACACGCAGAGGCATGTGCATTCATTCATTCTGAATGTTATATTCAAAAGAAACCCTTTGAAGTGGATGGCTCTCTGAGGTTCCCCTGACTTATGGTTGTACCCCCAAGTCTTGTCAAGGCTCCTCTAAGGATGAGTGGAATCTAGCAATGCACATTTCTCCTTCTCGTTTTTCCCTCCTCATTCTCTCCCTCCTCTCTCTCTCTTCTCTTCCAAGTCAAATAAGCCCTGTAAAATGAAATAGACCTATTATTTCCTGCGCTGAGCTGAGAGAGTGACAAATGGGGGACCAAAACACCGCCACAGTTGGCGTTAATTAATACTAAATTTACTGAATTAAACAATGAATTTTAAAGAAATAATTCTAAGATGTCATTTCAATTAAGGCACTGTCACTGGGATGATAGATGCGGATGGCGTCCAGGAAAGTCGACCATGGCAGTTACAGGAAGAAACCATTAACTCCAAAGGAGCAAGCAGATGAAAAAGAACGAAAAGAAACTCATGCTTCCAAGGCTTCTGGAAGGTACTGCAGAGTTGCTAGGCTAATCACACCTCAGTGCCTCTCCGGGAGCTCAGCTGGTAAGGAATCCACCTGCAATGCAGGAGACTCCGGTTCAATTCCTGGTTCTAGATGATTCCCTGAAGAAGGGATAGGCTACCCACTCCAGTATTCTTGTCTGGAGAATCCCAATGGACAGAGGAGCCTGGTGGGATACAGTCCATGGAGTTGCAAAGAGTCAGACACAACTGAGCAACTAAACACAGCACACAGCACCTTTTCAAATCAAGGAAGGCGTATCTTGATTAAGCTCAATCTTCTAGAACAAGTCACCTTAGCAGTTCCCCATTTTACTAAGGCAAAGCATAAGCAATCACTTTCCTGGATTTGAGCATAAATCAGAGCACAGTATTTAGGGTGAAGGGATCTAATAGACACAAGCCTTGGCTTTTCTCCCCAAAAGGATTCCTTCTCTCGGGCCCAGAGAAATGAATGAACATCTTTATGACATTTGGAAAACTGGAACAGGAAAGGGAGAGGAATCATGGCCAGAGAATGAAGAGTGACAAGAATCTCTTTAATGGCCTTTAGTTCAACTACAAGATTGTCCAAGCAAGAATGAAGATCCAGGGACTTCCCTGGTGACCCAGTAGTTAAGGTTTGCCTTCCAGCGTAGGGGTGCAGGTTTGATTCCTGATTGGGGAGCTAAGACCCCACATGCCTCGTGGCCAAAAAACCAAAACATAAAACAGAAGCAACGCTCTAACAAATTCATCAAAGACTTTAAAAATGGTACACTTCAAAAAAGTTTAAAAAAAAAAAAAACAACAACTGAGGATGCAGAAAGGAGGGCTTCGTCCAACCCATAGTTCAGACCTCAGACCTTCAAGTTGTCTGTTTCTTCCTCTAGAACAATATGGGTCTCAGGATATACAAAGAAATATCCTGAAAAGACCCTTTAATTAAAAAATAGACATAAAATTAGGAGAATAAATCGAAGATGTCACTAAGAACAGCAGGTACAACAATCTCAGTCTTAGTTTGTCTATAACATGGTTATAGTAACTACTAACTAAAGGCTGACTCCCCTAGCACATCCTACCCTCCCTCTATGTTTTACTTACTTAATATATGCCTAACCCACTATATTGAATTTTGAAGAGGCAGCGCTACAGTATGTCTGGAAAACAAGATGAGTGTGTGTGTGAGCTATGGTGTTGGCCAGAGGCAGGGTGGCAGGGTGGGATATGGAGTAAGCAGACAGGACATATTTTCAAAGCTCCTTCCCTCCCCAGAGGGATACCTCCTACATCCTCTGGGTCACCCAGAAAGCATGGAAGGGGCGCCTCAGTCTAACGGTGTTTCACCAACCCTTGCCTGGCATCTGTTACGATTTTGAATACATCACTTTGGAATCTTAGAATTTCCTTCGACTTTTCCTTAAAATGAACAGCTTATCTGGCCTTGGCCACCCCTGGGGAGTTCTGTTCACTTTCACAATCTGAAAAAAAGGACAATTTCATTTTTAATTATGAATATTCATGTGCTCAATGGAGACTGTGCATGTCATTATAATTCCCAATTTAGTTCAGAAGGAAACTGACATTTTATTCAAATTCCTTTATTCTTCACTGAAACAGAATAGGGTGACATTTTGCTCTGAAAGGAAATGGAAATTTTTCTCTTGTCTTTGTCACCTAATTTCCCATTTCCAATAAAATCCCATTTGCAATCCAAGTGTTACTAGAAGAATCCAAGAGATCAGGAGGGTGAGAAAATTCCAGTCTGTAAGGGAGGAACTGACCTGGACAAGATTAAAATGCAAACAGGAGGTGACAATCTGAGTCATACACAGTAGCTCATTTAGTCCTCACCCCCAGCCTGTTATGATCCCTCACTCTAGAGATTAAAAAAACAAACAAGCAAAACCAGGAATCAGAAACATTGACTGATTTGCCTAAGATCACATGGCTCTTAAGTAGAATAAAAATGTAAACATAGTTCTCTAGACTGAAAATCCCATTTTCTTTCCAGTCGATCATAGCTGCTTATCCATTCCATAAAGCCCCTTGATTATTAATCTGTTTGCAGAAGCCCCTCACCACCCCCAAGGTCCTGGCGAGCGCCACCTGGTGGGCCACTGCCATGCCAGCCACAGAGCCATTGCTGTTTCACAGGGGAACCAAGGAAGCCACGAGGAAATTAAGTGGTTTGAAAAAAATCATACAAGGGCATCTAAGTTACGTATGTTCTTGTTCTCAAATATCATCACATGAAAAAAAATGCATTCACATTTAAGCAGAGAAACAAAAAATCAAAGAAATTAGGTGTAGGACAATCCGTCAGCCACACAAGGCATGGCCTAAATTCCTTCCGCAAACACGGGAGCTTTATTCGTTTTCTAGGCTGTGTAACAAATTACAAACTTGGCAGCTTAGAACCCGTTGATGATCCCACAATTTCTACAGGGTAGCTATCTGGGCTCAGCTCTGCTGAGTCCTCTGCCCAGGCTCTGGCAGGGCTGTCATCAAGGTACTGGCCAGCCTGGAGTCTCACTTGAAGCTCAGATTGTTGGCAGAATTTATTTCCTTCAGGTTGAAACAACTCCAGGCCAGAAGGACAACCTCTCTGACTTCAGAGAAGTCCTAAGCCATCTTTGAAAGGACTCACTCGATTAGCTCAGGCCTATCCAGGGAATCTCTCTTTAATTAACTTATAGTCAAACTAATTAGAGACTTAGTGACATCTGTACCATCCCTTCACTTAGTTGTGTAATGTAACCAGGGGAGGGGCATCCATAACATTCACCAGACCTGCCCACAGTGAAAGGGAAGAGATTCTACTTGGAACGTACACAAAGAGGTGGAATCTTGGGGACCACCCAGAACTCTGCCTACCACACTACCAATACCACTTTTCAACAGGCAGTGTGCTCAGGTTCATGTTTGATTTTCTACTGCTAATCCACACAGGAATGTGACAATCTCCCTGGGTTCTCTGCAGCTCCTTAAATGGATGCCAGCTCACTACTTAATAAGGTAAGCCAGGATAAGTGCCTACTGTCATCCCTGGCACAGGACAAAGATGTCTAGAAAGGTTGTCAAAAGAAGACTCGGTTCTTTACCAGCAGACACTTCCAATCTACATCGCAGAAAGCTGGAAATTACTACTTGTAAAAACTAGGAGTTAAAATTATGTTTTTTAAAACTGATAGGTCACTTCCATCCTCATAGACTGATTCACCAGTGAAGAACACAGTGACTCACGAGGAAGTGAACTCAGAATAAATAAGGGGGTTGAGTTCAGGGTCTGCAAGATTAGATTCCAGAGTAATGTGGCCTTTGCAAAATTTTTATAAGTAAGAATCTGCCTGCAAAGCAGGAGAGCCAGGTTTGATCGCTGGATTGGGAAGAAAATGGAGAAGGAAATGGCAACCCACTCCAGTATTCTTGCCTGGAGAATCCCATGGACAGAGGAGCCTGGCGGGCTGTAGTCCAAGGGGTTGCAAAAGAGTCAGACACGACTGAAGCTAATAACACATTTGGGAAGAACTGGAAAAACAAAACCCAAAGACTGAGTGTGTGGCCCTAACTTGCAGCACAGCCTGTGTGACCTGAATTTCTCTTTTCCTCTCTATGGGTCACAGCACCCCTACCTTTCAGTAAGAACACCTCCACAAGCTGAGAGAACATCCCAGCTTGGTCCTCCTCACAAACACACTGTGATTTTTCAGTCAGCATGGAGGGGACAGCCCCTTGGCACCCTCAGATTCACCCGGGAGACAGATCATATTTCTCAGATGTCACAGCCACTCTACAGTGTGAGGAATAGAGGGAAGATGTCCAGCTTAAGAAAAGCACCTTTTTCTCAGCCATCAGGAACAGTTTTGGCAAGTCAACATCTTCTCTCTTCTTGGTGTTTTTTAATAGGTCTCTTGTGCATTCCCCCCTTCAAACAAAGTCATGATTATTCATTAACCCAGGTGTAGTTGACAGCACCTGTTATGGGCCTCCTCTCTCCTTATTCACTTTCTATGTCCGCAAGCAAGTCATTTAACCACCAGAGTCTGTTTCCCACCTAAGCGGACAAAATGATGCCGAGACCCAGGGACAGGGTAAGAGGATTAACTGACTTGACGCACAAGTCAGCTCCCCAGCAGGGGTCCTGACACAGTGGATGCTTCTGTCCCACCCTCAACCCCCTCCATCCCCATAAGAAGGCAGAGCTCATCTGGAGGGCATTATTTATAAAAGGCTAAAAGCTGTCTGCCTGCTAAGTGAGCTTACAGAGAATTCAAGTCTGATCATCAAAATTAATAATGGTATTCAATCTAATTTTCCAAGCCAGAGGAGTGGAAGGCTGAGCTGTAATCAATCTTTAGAGGTCAATTCACAGGGGATTTACCAGGTAAAGGGCTTAGCGCCCCCTTGTGCAGGAAAAATGCCATGCTCTTACCAGTCCTGAGCTCTCTGGAGCAAGATGCCTGTGGCTCTGTGAGATGATTGGAAACAGATCCCCCCTCTCACTTGCCCCTAGGCAGCCAACTCTTGGTTAAATTTCAGTTCTTTCTTTTAAAGATTGTGAATTTTTTGATTAGTTTCCAAATAGGATAGTCTTGCCTTGCCCATGGAATAAAAATCACAAGGGTTTACCTTAAATTTTCTTTCTATTCCTGAGTCCAAACAATGAGTTTCCTTCCCCCAGAGGCAATCACTGCTGCTAGATTCCTGGGACTCCCGCCAGAGATTGTGTGTGTGTACCTGCACATGTACAGGTTGCATATCTAGCACATACACAGAAGAATTTACACATATGTGTATATATCCTTCCACAAATGATGAAGGGCTACACACACAGCACCTGGCTTTTCTGTACACCTTCCTTTTTCACAATATATGTTGGCAATCATTCCATATCTGTCTGTTTCACTGTCTCATTTTTTGTGATTGCATAGTATTCCACTGAATGAATGAAAAATTTATTTATTTATAGAGTCTTTTTGATAATTGTATAGTATGTACATATGTGTATTAATTGGAGAAGGAAATGGCAACCCACTCCAGTATTCTTGCCTTGAAAATCCCATGGACAGAGGAGCCTGGCAGGCTACAGTCCCTGGGGTCGCAAAGAGTCAGACATGACTGAGCATCTGAGCATATTTACATATACATGTGTGTATTAACATACGTACACATATAGCATATTTGTATAAATTTTCTTAATCTTTTGCTATTTCAAACAAGCTACTGATTTCAACAAACTGTGGAAAATTCTTAAAGAGATGGGAGTACCAAACCACCTGACCTGTCTCCTGAGAAACCTGTATGCAGGTCAAGAAGCAACAGTTAGAACTGGACATAGAATGACTGACTGGTTCAAAATTGGGAAAACAGCATGACAAGTCTATATATTGTCACTCTGCTTATTTAAATTATATGCAGAGTGCTGCTGCTAAGTCACTTCAGTCATTTCCGACTCTGTGCGCCCCCACAGATGGCATCCCACCAGGCTCCCCCGTCCCTGGGATTCTCCAGGCAAGAACACTGGAGTGGGTTGCCATTTCCTTCTCCAATGCATGAAAGTGAAAATTGAAAGTAAAGTCACTCAGCCATGTCCAACTCTTAGTACATCATGTGAAATGCTAAGCTGAATGAATCATGAATCACAAGCTGGAATCAAGATTGCTGGGAGAAATATCAGCAGTGTCTGATATGTAGATGACACCACTCTAATGGTAAGTGAAGAGGAACTAAAGAGCCACTTGATGAGGGTGAAAGACGACAGTGAAAAAGCTGGCTTAAAACTCAACATTCAAGAAACGAACATCATGACATTCAGCTCCATCACTTCAAGGCAAATAGAAGGCAGGAAAGTGGAAACAATGACAGATTTTATTTTCCTGGGCTCCAAAATCACTGTGGACAGTGACTGCTGCCATGAAGTTAAAAGACACTTGATCCTTGGAAGGACACCCAGGACAAGACTAGCCAGCATATTAAAAATCAGACATCACTTTGCCAACAAAGTCCATCTAGTCAAAGCTACAGTTTTTTCCAGTAGTCATGTACAGATGTGAGAGTCATTCCACAGAGAAGGCTAAACCCTAAAGGATTGATGCTTTCAAAATGTGGTGCTGGAGAAGACTCTTGAGAGTCCCTTGGACAGCAAGCAGATCAAACCAGTCAATCCTAAAGGAAACCAACCATGAATATTCATTGGAAGTACTGATGCTGCAGCTGAAGTTCCAATGCTTTGACTACCTGATGCAAAGGGCCGACTCACTGGAAAAGACCCTGATTCTGGGAAAGATTGAGGGCAGAAGGAGAAACAGGCAACAGAGGATGAGATGGACAGAGAGCATCATCAATTAAATGGACATGAATTTGGTCTAACTTGGGAAGACAGTGAAGGACAGGGAAGCCTGGCGTGCTACAGTCCTTGAGTTTGCAAAGAGTTGGACATCACAGTGACTGATCAACAACTGCTTTCAACAAGCTATTGCTATTTCTGTAATTAATAATCTTTCTGTTGGTTTATATTACAGTGAATGTATTTTTTGGATCAACTCCCAGTAGTGAAATTGTGTCCAATGTTCTTCTAATTGCTTTATACATATTCACTCAGTGAATATTTATTGAGAATCTTATCAGGTATTATTGAAGGTGCTGAGAATATATCATTGAATGTACTAGACAAAATTATCCTTATCATATTCTACATTATGGTGATAATAATTTTTTAACTCCTTACAATAATTGTCTTGTATACGCTAGTGGTAAAGAACATGCCTGAAAACTCAGGAGATACAAGAGATGTGGGTTTGATCCCTGGAGAAGAGCATGGCAACCCACTTCACTAATCCTGCCTGGAGAATCGCATGGATAGAGAAGACTGGTGGGCTATAGTCCATGGGGTTGCAAAGAGTCGGACACAACTGAAGTGACTTAGCATGCACACAGAGACTATCAGTCTCCCATTTTATAGGTAAGAAGACTTGCCCAAGATGTACAGTTAGTGGAGTTGGGATTAAAAGCAGATAGTTTAGTTCCAGAATAGTTGTACCTTGCTACAAGCTATATTTTTACAACACATCTTAAATATGTTACACATCACAACTCAGCTCAACCTTATAAGAGGCCCTATTATTTTTTGAAATTTTTATTGGGGTAGCATTGATTTACAATGCTGTGTTAGTTTCTGCTATACAGCAACGTGAATCAGGATACACACACATACATTCACTCTTTTTTAGATTCTTTACCCATGTAGGTCATTACAGAGTACTGAGTAGAGCTCTCTACTATTTTTTTTTTTTCTTAGAATAGGTTTCACAGAAAAGAACTTGTTATGCCTGGAAACAACCTATCCATGGGGACACCTTCGAAAAGGCTCTTTAGATCAGTTTTCCTCGAAGTAGCTCTGGTCTGAGGCTCTTATACTTGTGATTTCCTGAGAGAGGAGGGGATGGGAGCATCAAGTTAGGGCAGGGGAAGAGGCTGCATAAAGATGTGAATTCTGTAGAACTCTATCCTTGGCTGAGCCCTTGGGGAGCTCGGAAGCATAAACGGCATCACAGAGTTGTCCTCCCTGGTAGCAGGGGGATGGTGATCTGCAGCTCCATGCTCAGCCAGCCATGGGCTGTGAGCTGCCTCCAGCGAGAGGTACAACCTCCTGAGCTGTTCTGGGTTAGGGAAATGTCCAGGATAAGGGTGCAGGTGCAGACAGCTGGCCACCCCACAGTTAAGGCTGGTGGAGCATGGACTGGTCCTGTAAAGGGAACCTGGGCAGAGCACCATGGTGTGTGTGTGCGCCACGTCATGGAAAAAGCATCTCCACTGGATTCTCCTGCAGGTACTTCTGAATCAACAAGTTCAAGGCTGGATGCATCAATGGGCACTGCTTCTCTATCCTCCACCACATTAAACAGCACCACCTCCTACAATGCTGCCCAGTGGAGAAGCCTCCTGGTCCTTTCCCAGCTCATCCTCTTCAGCTAACTAGACAAAACTTGTAACTCACAAAGTCTTACTTTCTCCTAAGGAAGAGCTTTCCTCATCCCAATTCAACCATTTCTTGACTCCATTATTGCCTTCTCAAATCTGTCTTCCACATGGCAACCTGAGGGATCTTCCAATGCGCAGATCTCATTCTGATACTCCTTGTTTATTAGACCTTCAAGGATTCCACTTCTCCTATTCATTAAAGCCAGGAGAGTGCTGGCCATTTTTAACTCTAGACTCTCTGTTCCACTAGCCACACACCTCAACCCACTCACATACACTGCTGTTCAACCCAACTGCTTGAGCTTCCCCCAAACGCTGAAACTCTTGACTGCAAGAAGTAGTCTACCTTTGTCCAGAGTCAGGCTAAACTTTCTCTGCCCTGGGATAAAGCCCCTCAAGGGCTCTCAAACTTGATGAATATTTAGTGTGTGGTATCTAGTCTCCAAATTTGCCCCCCAATAAATTATGCTTCTCAGTTTTTGTGCTCCTGTGCAGCCCCACCCTTGACTCTGAGCTGAACTGGAGATTTGCTTATAACCAACAAAATGCAAGAGAAGTCACACTTTGATTTCTGAGGGTTAGTCAGAAAAAGCTTCATAGCTTCCAACTTTCACTCTTGGGGGGTTTGCTCCAAGGGAAGCCAGTCACCAGGAAGAAATCCATCTGTCATGAATTGACAGATGCTGTGAGGAATCCCAAGCTAGCCAAGCAGAGAACCCATGTGAAGAGACAGGGATCTGAGAAAATAGCCCCCACACACATCCAGCCATCACAGGCACCAGACACATGAATAAAAAAGTCTTCGGATGACCACAGTCTCAACCATGGTCAGGGCAAAAACATGAGGGGTCCCAAGATGAGTCTAACAGTCACAGAACCATGGGAGATGTTCAGAAATTCCCTGGTGGGAAACCCAGGTGGTGCAGCGGTAAAGAATCTGCCTGCCAGCGCAGGAGAGAGATGCAAGAGATGTGAGTTTGATCCCTGGGTCGGGAAGATCCCCCGGAGGAGGAAATGGCAACCCACTTCAGTATTCTTGCCTGGGAAATCCCATGGACAGAGGAGCCTGGTGGGCTGCAGTCCATGGGGTTGCAAAGAGTTGGACACGACTGAGCAGGCACGCACGCAGCTGGTGGTCCAGTGGCTAAGATGCCATGCTCCCTGTGCAGGGGGCCTGGTTTCAATCCCTGGTCATGGAACCAGATCCTGTGTACCACAACTAAGACCCGGTCATCAAATAAATAAACAATATTTAATGGCGAGGAAAAAAAGACTAAGTATTTGGTGAATTGTTACTTAGCCACTGATCACTAGAACATGTCTGAATTAGCATATAGGCTACTGTACTTGGAGTGGTTCTCTTTGTTTTCCTGACTGTGCAGTCCAGGATAAGAACCATACATTGTTCATCGCTGAGTCTCATAATGTAGACATATCAGCTCAAGAAGTGCTTGATGAATGAATCAAGGAATGAGGTAAGAGTGGGGATTTGGGGGATTATTACACTCTCATGCCCTGTGCTCATCATCAGTGAGGTCACCATAACTGCTTCTATAAAAGTTGAGTTTATAAACACTGGGTGACTGAAGTGTGACCTGTGAGGTCACACACATGAGCTCTAGAGTCAGACAAACTCAGGTTTAAATTCCAGCTGTGTCCCTTATGAGTTGCATCCCCTTAAGCCTTGATTTAAACTTTGAGCTTCATTTGCTTATCTATGAACTTTGGATAACGAAAATTCCTAACTTCTTGATATTGAGGTGAAGATTGCATGAGATGATATTTTAACCCTCACAGTAAATGACTCACTCCATGTTTTCATTAATGTGTTAACTGAATTGACCATGTAAAATGCTTTGTCCAGTCATTAGTAAAAGAATAGATGAACTAACCAGCGCACTTTGCAAAGTCTCAGTATATACATCCTTTCCTTCATGCCATTTCCCTCTATTGCAAGGTCACAGACGACCTGTGCTAAGACTAAACACAACTGAAAACTGGGGGTGACCAGATTTACTTTTGAGTAGTTCCTATATGTCCAGGCATCCGCAGCAGTGAATCAGTGTTCATACCTGTAACCAACATCCAATTTCACATTCTGAACCAAACTTTTCTAAGAAGTGAGTTTCCCTACGAGAAACAAAGTCTGTCTCCAATATTCCTCTGCTTCCTCTTCCAGGGAAACATTGGGAAGACTGTGTTCCAGCCACTGCTTTGGCAAATTTCATCATTTGTTTCTCCTCTGTAATGAAGCAAGTTGTTGAAATTAGGGTCATTTCTCCAAAAAGAGAAACCTACTAAGCACAACATTTCTGTGTAGTGGGGATGTATATCAGCAAACAGCATTGGTTCCCAAAGCAGCAAATGACCACAGGAGGTAAAATTATGAGGTGATCTCATGCTCAGGCAGAACAGGAAGGGGATACATAAGAAGGTACGTCCAGAGGACTGGGGTCTCTGCAGTCTGTGCTCCCCATGGTGCCCTTAGCATGAAAGAGCTGCTTCTACAAGCATCTCCAGTATGTTCTACCTGGGGTAACACATACCTGATCATCATAACATAAATACTCCCATCATCTTAGGCAGAAAATAACAAGGGCTTTGACTTCTGGAAAGAAATGTACTCATTACTATCAACGAGAGGAACACTGGACTGATTGAACGTATATAAATTGAGGACCTGTCTAGAAGCTAATACATCCTCTTCTCTCCATTAGTCTATGGCTGCACTTTTTAAAAATCCATTTCCATAGTGCCGCTTATAATAAATATAAAATAAGCTGAAGGTGATTCTCCTTTCCCAGCAAACACAGAAAAATTATGTCTTGTCTCCCACTATGGGAGGTATATTGTCCGTATACCTAGTATCCCTCTCCCCATCTTGGAGCCAACACGCAGATGAAAATTAGTATTTGATTACAGCAAACAGTCAATCTCAGAAAGGCAACATGAGATATGGGGATTGTGCTGGTCCAAAAGTCTAAGAGCCTTACAAGCATTCCTTTTCTGTCCTCACCCTGGAGGAAGGTGTCTCCCTTCCCTGGACTAGCTCCTTATGGCCTGTCCTCCTCTGTTCTCACCAGACTCTCCCCATCACTTATCACACATTCTTTAAGAATCATCTCTGCAAGAATTCCTCCTGACACATCCCAGATCTGGTTACAAATCCCACTGTGTGTCATCAGCCCTCTGATTTGCTTCTGCCCACAAGGTGCTATAATTCTTTGTTTGTCTCTCTCTGTGAAGAAACACTCCATTTTTGCACAGTAAAACTGTGCTGCGTCCACCCCTCTAATTCCAGCAGCTGACACTGGGAGGAGAATGCAGTTGGAGCTTTCTTCATGCTGAATGGAATTGTGTGGATGGGAATAATCACACACACCCAAAGGGCTCCTTGGAGAAGATCTTGTACATGCTCCTCATTTGGTAGATACAGTTATGAGATCTTGAGGAGACAAGGAGTTGCCCAAAATTATGCAGTTTATTAGCAGCAGAGTAGGGACTTGGATTCAGGTCTCTTAAATTCTAGTCCAGGGCCCTCTTTGTTAAATGAAATCAACAATACGTATCGAGTACCTACTATATGCAAGGTTCTGTGCCATGAGAATTGCTTATGACCTCAAGGAATGTTTATTTCAAGGACAGAAGGAAGTATGGGATACACAAGACATGGCTGAATGTAAAAAGAGCTCATATGGATATATGAATAAAATGGTCTGGGAGTGTAGGGATTATGTGAGATTGATTCCAGGGGAACGGCAGCAGACACTCTTGGTCATGTGAGGTATACCACCTTGGCCCTGCTCTGGTTTTAGTTTCAGCGGCATTGAGCCATGCAATCTCACTCTCAGGCTCACAGCATCTCACCCTGAGCTAACACTTGGTTTTCTGCCCCAGTGTCAGGAGCCAATCAGCTTATACAAGCCCCATATAAAGAACTGAACAGCCTTCAGGGTCATTGCTCAAAGAAGAGGGGACCACACTCAGCAGATAAATAGCCTGGCATCTCATCCTTCAGGTGGGAAATACTGGAACTCACTCTGTTCGTCTTTAGGAATGAAGGTCCTAGAAAAGCTGAACCATGCGGCCCACCACATTGACCTTAAGAACACATGATTTTATGGACTTCCTTCCCTCTGTCTCTCCCTGTCTCTCTCTCTGCTCCCTGACATCTGCTTGCTAAGGTCATTTCCCAGATAATCTGCCTGCAGAGGCTTGTCTCAGACTCTGTCTCTGGGGCAACCAAAATTAAGACAGGAAGTCAGAGGTACAGCGCTGCTTTATGACTTCCACGAGCCCTGGGCACTTTTGCCTTCATTGGTTCCTTCTGCGTTAAAAATAAGAAAATTAATATATGATTATAAATATATACATTTATATATAAATTACAAATATATAAATATAATTTAATGTATAATATAAATTTAATTCATTTTAAATTATATTTTACCACCACATTGGTATAAAGACAAAAATAAAATACAATCCGGGTTGTATGCCTTATTATGTGCTCATTAACATTATATGCAGCTTTTCCTTCCGATTTTAAAAGGATTTAAAATTAAAATATTACCATGGGCCCTCAGCACTGTGTTCCTTGTGTGCCTAATGGATGAGTCCATCCCGCAGAGGGGAAGGAACCACAGGACGGCCTCGTGGATAAAGCGTCAAAGGAGCTAATCCTTAAAGAATGGGCTTAATTTGAACAGACACAGAGGCTTCCTATCCTTTCAATACAGATCATCATTTTTTAATATTTATTCTATTACATAAGTTAATCATGTTTATGGTGGTAAATGTGAATAATACAGAAGTATTAAGATAAAACTAAAAGTCACCTTTAATTTTACCAACTGGAATAAACTCAATACTTGAGGATATTCCTCATGGATGTTTGTGTTTTGTGGTTTGAGTTTTATATTAGGGGGGTGTAAAACTGGAATATAGTATTTTCCTAGTTTCAGCCTTACAACATAATAATTCCATATTTGCGTGCACTACAAAGTGATCTATGCAATAAGTCTAGTTCTCAGCTGTCACCATACAACTTATCCCCTTCACCCATTTCACCCACCCACAACTGCCCTCTGTTCCGGTAACCACCAATCTGCTGTCTGTATCTATGAGTTTCATCTTGTTTTGTTTGTTCATATGTTTTGCTTTTTAGATTCCACATATAAATGCTATCAAACAGTATTTGTTTTTCTCTGTCTGACTTATTTCACTTAGCATAATGCCTTCAAGGGTTAGTCATGTTGTCACAAATGGCAGGTTTTTATATGGCTAAGTCGTATTTCCACTGTATGTATATACCATATCTTCTTTATTCATTTATCTACCAATAGACACTTAGCTTGTTTCCAAACCTTGGCTATTTAAACAAAATTGCAATGAACATCAGGTGCATGTATCTTTCAAATTAGTGACTTTGTTCTTTTTGGAAAAATACCCAGAAGTGGAATTGATGGATCATACTGTATAGTCAAGGCTATGGTTTTTCCAGTGGTCATGTATGGATGTGAGAGTTGGACTGTGAAGAAAGCTGAGCGCCGAAGAATTGATGCTTTTGAAATGTGGTGTTGGAGAAGACTCTTGAGAGTCCCTTGGACTGCAACGAGATTCAACCAGTCCATTCTAAAGATCAGTCCTAGGTGTTCTTTGGAAGGAAAGATGCTAAAGCTGAAACTCCAGTACTTTGGCCACCTCATGCGAAGAGTTGACTCATTGGAAAAGACTCTGATGCTGGGAGGAATTGGGGGCAGGAGGAGAAGGGGACGACAGAGGATGAGATGGCTGGATGGCATCACGGACTCAATGGATGTGAGTCTGAGTGAACTCCGGGAGTTGGTGATGGACAGGGAGGCCTGGCGTGCTGCAGTTCATGGGGTCGCAAAGAGTCGGACACGACTGAGTGACTGGACTGAACTGAACTGAACTGACTGTAGTTCTATTTTTAATTTTTTGATGAAATACCAGACTGTTTTCCACAGTGGTGGCACCAATTCACACTCCTACTAACAGTGTGTGAGGGTTCCCTTTTCTTTACATCCTTGCCAAGGCTTGCTATTTCTTCTCATGTTGATTATAGCCATTCTAACAGGTGTGAGATGATAGTTCACTGTGGTTTTATTTGCATTTCCCTGATAATCAGTGATGCTGAACATCTTTTCCTGGGTCTGTTGGCTACATTCATGTCTTCTTTGGAAAAATATCTATTTATATTCTCAGTCCATTTTTAAATGAGGTTGTTTGGGAGGGGTTTTTAATGCCATTGAGTTATTTGAATTGTTCCTATATTTTGGATATTAACTTCTTATCAGATATGATTTGCAAGTATTTTCACTATTCACTGGGCTGTCTTTTCATTGTATTGATGGTTTCTTATGCTGTACGTACACTTTTAGTTTTATGAAGGCCCCACATGATTATTTTTGCTTTAGTTGCCCTTGCTTTTGGAGTCAAATCTGAAAATTCAACATTGGGATTGATGTCAAGGAGCTTACTGCTGCTTTCTATTTCCTTCTAGGCATTTTTGTGTGTGTCAGGTTTTACATTCAAGTCTTTAATCCATTTTGAGTTAATTTTTGTGTATGATTAAGTCTTTTATATGGCTGTTCAGTTTTCCCAACACCATTTAATGAAGACACTGTCCTCTGTGGTTTGGGGGATGCAAAAGTGCATCATATACGTCAGTTAGAATATGTCCTCACACGACTTTGCCTCAGTGCCTTGGAGATATTCTTTTTTGTTGTTGTTTTTAATGTCTTGGCATGTGTTACTGAGGATGACAGTCTGATTTTTGTCCGACACTGACTTCTGTAAGTAATATCTTCTCTGCCTGCTGCTGCTGCTGCTGCTGCTGCTGCTGCTGCTGCTGCTGCTGCTAAGTCACTTCAGTTGTGTCTGACTCTGTGCAACCCCATAGACGGCAGCCCACCAGGCTCCCCCGTCTCTGGGATTCTCGAAGCAAGAACGCTGGAGTGGGTTGCCATCTCCTTCTCCAATGCATGAAAGTGAAAAGTGAAAGTGTAGTCACTCAGTTGTGTCTGACTCTTAGTGACCCCATGGACTGTAGCACACCAAGCTCCTCCATCCATGGGATTTTCCAGGCAAGAGTATTGGAGTGGGGTGCCATTGCCTTCTCCATTTTCCTGCCTAGTAACTTTCAAAACTTTCTCCTTCTGCATAATAGTTGTTTCTTCATTACCATGTATCTAGGGTATACAACTAACTTAGAGAGCATATTAAAAAGAATAGATATTACTTTGCCAACAAAGGTTCATCTAGTCAAAGCTAGCTAGGGTTTTCCCCCTCATAGCTCAATTGGTAAAGAATCTGCCTGCAATGCAGGAGACCCAGGTTCGGGAAGATCCCCTGGAGAAGGAAACAGCAACCCACTTCAGTATTGTTGTCTGGAGAATCCCATGGACAGAGGAGCCTAGCAGGCTCCATGGGGCTGCAAGAGTTGGACACAACTTCGTGACTAAAGAGAGAAAGATGTATGGATGTGAGAGTTGGACTATAAAGAAAGCTTGAGCACTGAAGAATTGATGCTTTTGAACTGTGGTGTTGGAGAAGACTCTCAAGAATTCCTTGGATAGCAAAGAGATCCAACCAGTCCATCCTAAAGGAAATTAGTCCCGAATATTCATTGGAAGGACTGACGCTGAAGCTGAAACTCCAATGCTTTGGCCACCTGATGCGAAGAGCTAACTCACTGGGAAAGGCCCTGATGCTGGGAAAGATTGAAGGTGGGAGGAGACAGGGGATGACAGAGGATGAGATGGTTGGATGGCATCACCAACTCAGTGGACATGAGTCTGAGTAAGCTCTGGAAGTTAGTGATGGACAGGGAGGCCTGGCATACTGCAGTCCAGTGGTTGGTTGCAAAGAGTTGGCACGACTGAGCTACTGAACTGAACTGAACTGAGAATAAAACTGTTTCCTCCGTTCTCCATCTTCTCTTTCCTAATTCCCAGCTGTTCATTCCTCTCTTCTGTATTCTGGGTTATTTCCTCAGGCAATTCTTCCACTTTATGTATTCGCTCTTTAGTCACATCTAGTTTAAACTATCCTTAAATAAGGTTAATTATTTCTCTCACCTATGGCAATATTTTTCATATGTAAACAAAGCTACTTTTCTCAGATTTGAATATCCTTTTCCATTACCTCCATTTTATGGAGTCTATTCTTCTTTTACTTTGAATATTTTAAACACACTTATATGAAAGTACAGGAACATCTCGGAGATATTGCATGTTTGGTTCCACACACCACAATAGAGTGAATAAAGCAACAAAGCAAGTCATGAAATTTTCAGTTTCCCAATGCATAGAAAAGTTGTCTTTATACCATTCTGTAGTCTATTAAGTATGCATTATGCCTTTCAAAAACAATGTATATACCTCAATTTAAAATACCAAATGCCAAAAATGTTAACCATCATCTGAACCTTCGAGTCATAACCTTTTTAACAGAAACATCAAAGATTACTGATCACGGACCACTATAACAAATATAATCACAAAGACAAAGTTAGAAATAATGTTTGTTTAAATTATTATTTCAGTATAGTTGATTTACAATATTGTGTTAGTTTCAGCTGTAGAGCAAAGCGAATCGGCTATACATATACATAGATCCACTCTTTTTCAGAATTGCCAAAGCATGACACAAAGTGAGCAAATGCTGTAAATGGTATTGATAGGCTTGCTCCACACAGAGTTGCCACAAACCTTCAATTTGTAGAAACTGCAATATCTTTGAAGCACAATAAAACAAAGTGTGCATGTACTTTCTCAGCTGACTTCACTCTCCTTTCTTGGGCATCAGAGCTTCCATTTGCTGCACCTGCTGACTGTCTCTCATGGTGGCATTTCCTCAGTGTTTTATTTTTTCTCCTCAGCTCATCTTCAGTTGGAATTTTCTTCAGGGGAGGCTTGGGGCATGCCCTGGTTTATGAAGACCCCCCCTTGAAGGATGTTTCCTGGGAGTCTCAGCTAGGGCCATAGGATTCACTGGTTCTAGATCCTTGGATTAATCCTCAGCTCAGGTCTCCAGTGCACACATGCAGAGCAGCTCATTGCATGCTCTTCCTGGTAGGTCTGATCCACCTTAGATCATGGTAGGCAGTGAATTTCTGCCAAGGTTACACATGCTGCCATTCTGACGTATAAGTTTGCATTTCTTAAATTGTTTCACCCTGTCTTTTAACCCATTAATTTTTAAAACATAAGTATTTAAAGAAATGTTCCTTTACTTGGAGTCTCTGGAATCTTAGAAGGTAGATATCATACGCTGAAATTGTTGGAAATTTTTATATTTGTGCATTTTTTTCTAAAGAGACAATCTGTAGCTTTCATCATATTCACAAAGGGATCTGAGACCCTTAGAAACCATTCTTTGAATGGCGCTAAAAGGTTTTAAAACCGCTCTTTTAAACAGTCTTGAATGTCTCCTAAGTTAAGTGGAGCCCTTAGACATATGCTAAGAGCTACAGATAAAGAAATACATCCTATACTCTTTTTAGTCTAGGTCAGAGTGGGGAGGGAAGTCTTCAGAGGCTGGCGTGAGTGGTGCCACCACAGGTAGGCTCCATGAGGCTTTCTTTCAGAGAATGTGTGTGTATATTAAATATATATTTGGGGCTTCAAGAAGCTGGAAAGAAAGGAAGCCAGTCCAATCAGTGTGACTGCCTTCACCAAGCAATAGCCAACCCAAGCTTGCTCTGTCTCTGCTACTGCTGCTGCTAAGTCGCTTCAGTCGTGTCTGACTCTGTGCGACCCCATAGACGGCAGCCTGCCAGGCTCCCCTGTCCCTGGGATTCTCCAGGCAAGAATACTGGAGTGGGTTGCCATTTCCTTCTCCAATGCATGAAAGTGAAAAGGGAAAGTGAAGTCGCTCAGTCGTGTCCGACTCAGCGACCCCATGGACTGCAGCCCACCAGGCTCCTGCGTCCATGGGATTTTCCAGGCAAGAGGCTCAGTCTCTACATCCCCCATATTTCACACCAAGACACATGAGGACACAGAAATATTGTAAAATAAATGGAATTAGTCATAAATATATATATATAAAGCTGTCAGCACATAAAATAAAGTAACATCACACAAAATAATGTAAGACAAAAAGACAAGAGATGAAGTCACCTTCTAATGATGAAAGGCCCAATTCACCAAGACGACAAAGCTATTTCCAACTCAATGCACTGAAACGACACTGCCTCAAAATCTAAAAATCGACACTTGACAGAACTACAGGAACAATCGGGCCAATCTGTCATCCTAAAAAGAGATTTTAACCACTGAACACTGATAGGCGACATCTACGATTGTGTCTCTGACCGTGTTCCTGTCCGCAAATTGAGATTCAGCAAGGGAATGTTCAGAAAGTCACACAGCAGGGAGGTGGACAAACTCAGCTACAAATCCAGGTTTCTCTGACCCCAAAAGCAAAGCACTTTTTGCTTTGCTTCTTCCTACTAACAAGAACTAGGAGAGAGATGATATCAATTTGGAAGTGTTTTTTAATACACATAATGCATTTGGTGGAGTATTTTTCCCTCCTCAGCAGCAGTTCCTTGCTATTCCTCCCCACCTGTTAATGACTGGGGTGTGTGCGGGGGCGGACTTGGCTTCCCGAGGCAGCCCACACAGGTTGTCACACTGTCAAGGATTCCTCCATTAACAAGCTGTCACTACGATGCCAACAGCCACCATTTGGTTTGTTCAGGGAGTCAGGGCTCTGCGGTGGAGACTTGGCGCTAACGTTTAGAGGAATTAAAAAAAATAAGGCAAGAGGCAGATGTCTTCCAGTCTGTTCTTCCACAACAGACTCAGGGATGAAGCGTGGGTTTTCACTGGAAGGAGGAGGGAGATGGGCTTTTAAAATAAGTGCGAAGAAGGAAAAAAGCTAGGCCAGGGGGACTAGAGAATAAGAATGATGCATTTAAAATGCAGCCCTTCCATTCCTCCAGGCTTCCTCTGGACAGGTTTCTGAAAAACCCCACACCTGCCCGTACCTTCAACAATGTGGGCTTCTCAAATTCTTAATTTTTTCATTAATTTATTTATTTGACTGCATTACGTGGGGCATGTCGGATCTTAGTTTCCCAACCCAGGACTGAACCCGAGCCAACTGCGGTGGAAAGTGGATTCTTAACCACTGGATCACCAGGGAAGTCCCTCAAATTCTAATTTTTAAAATGGTTACAAAGGTTAAATTCTGTTTCTTAAAGTGAAAGGTGCCATTTGCCTACAACCTTTTCAGAATCACCCAGATGAAACAGATGGACACTCTGCCAGTCTGCCGAGGCACTTTCTGAGGTCTGTGTACTTCCTGTTAATTAGTAAGATTAACCTACCAGTTGACAGGCCCTCCCAACTCCCCGCTAACAAAGACGCCTGTGGAAATGCCAGCTCTTCAGAGCGCTTCAAATAAGGGGACAGGAAAACCCAGCTTTTGAGCAACTACATTCAGAGATGCCATCTCAATAAATATCTTTCTTTGCACCTGTAGCCTCAGAATTGATTACCACCTTCCTACCAACAAGTTCAGCACCTGTACCACCTAAAATAGGCTTGAGTTCTTTCCAGCAAGTAAGCCTTCACAACCTGCTCAACAAAAGCTTTTATGTTTCCAAAAATTGTACCGAAGCTGCCTTTGTTGTAAAAGTGATGTTTCCATAGTCAGATTTCAGGGAATTATAAAGTACAACCATCTCCCACTTCCACCCCCTTTTAAGTTCATATGACAAATAACATTGTTGTTTAGGCCCAAGGAGTCAGTCAAAAGCACAGCCTTAATTCACGATGAGGATCTAAGTTGGCTTAAGAAAAAAGAAAAAGCAGTTATCCTGGCCTGAATCATCACTGAGACATGGAAAATATTCTGTTGGCAGAGGAAGAGCAGGCAGGTTTAGAGGTTTATACATACACTGACGAACTTTGGGAAGGATAGATGAAACTTGGATATTCCTAAGCATCTGTGATCTGGCAGGAATCATTATAGGCACCAGGCAGGAGACTATATCAGAAAGAATCTGGATGGCAGTAATCACTTCAGGTTTCCTCCATATCCTAACTGTAGCTTCTGCCCAACCTCCCACCCTATGGGATGTCTCCTGTGAAGCCCCTGTAGGGTTTGCTCTTCTAAGACTTTAAGCTCCAAATAAAGAGGAAAGTTTCAATCAGGTAGCAACGTCGGTTCCCCTTTGGCTATGGCTACCAGGAGTCTTGGAGGCCGCATTATTCTTCCGTCTTCTATCATCAGCTATATTTTAGAACAAGAGTCAAAAAACTGAAGTCCTTGGGTCAATAAAGCTTCTGTAAATAAAGCTTAATGGAAACCCATCAGCCCCATCTGTTTATGAATTATCTATGGCTGCTTCTATGCTACAATAGCAGAGCTATTAACAATAAAGACCATGTGACCCACAAAACCTAAACTATTGACTATCTAGCCCTTAATAGAAAAAAATCTCCAGTTTCAAAATATGTACAAATCCTGCATGTAGTATTCAAAATATATTTCTAAAGGATGGCTGAGGTGGCAATAAAAGTAGTCCAAAATGACCAGGAAAAACAAACTCTCAAAAATAAGTAACTACTTAAGCTACTGTATGATCCAGGGCCATTTTCCCTCCCGCTACAAATACTGGATCATCCTACCATGGGACTCACAATCACTGATACTCATACCAGTGCTGGGACCTTAATGAGTGAAAATCTTCCCTGGTGGCTCAGAGGTTAAAGCATCTG
The DNA here is from genome assembly GCF_001704415.2 of Capra hircus. Classification (NCBI taxonomy): domain Eukaryota; kingdom Metazoa; phylum Chordata; class Mammalia; order Artiodactyla; family Bovidae; genus Capra; species Capra hircus. Next base: position 8,494,854 of record NC_030829.1, on the reverse strand, counting down.
CCTCCAGTGCAGGAGACCTGGGTTCGATTCCTGAGTCAGGAAGATCCCCTGGAGAAGGAAGTGGCAACCCACTCCAGTATTCTGGCCTGGAGAATCCCATGGACGGAGGAGCCTGATAGGCTACAGTCCATGGGGTCGCAAAGAGTTGGACATGACTGAGAGACTTCACCTAAACCAGCAAAGAACCTACCATGCAAAGAATGGCATTAAGGAAGTTTGCTTATCTTAGTCCATCTAAGGTTGAAGGGGAAACAAGTCTCCCTTGAGAATTCATAATGACAAGCCAACACTCAGGCAAATTTGGGACTGGACTCACAATGCCCATGGGGACTGGACTCACAAGACTGTTGTTCAGTCGCTCAGTCATGTCTGATTCTTTGTGACCCCATGGACTGCAGCATGCCAGGCTTCCCTGTTGTTCACCATCTCCTGAAGCTTGCTCAAACTCATGTCCACTGAGTCAATGATGCCATCCAACCATCTCATCCTCTGTCATCCCCTTCTCCTCCTGCCTTCTATCTTTCCCAGAATCGGGGTCTTTTCCAAAGAGTCAGTTCTTCACATCAGGTGGCCAAAGTATTGGAGTTTCAGCTTCAGCATCAGCCTTTCCAAAGACTATTCAGGGCTGATTTCCTTTAGGATTGACTGGCCTGATTTCCATGCAGTTCAAAGGACTCTCAAGACTCTTCTCCAACACCACAATTTGAAAGCATCAATTCTTCAGTGCTCAGCCTTCTTTATGGTCCAACTCTCACATCCATACATGACTACTGGAAAAACCATAGGTTTGACTAGACAGATCTTTGGCAATAAAGTAATGTTTCTGCTTTTTAATATGCTATCTAGGTTTGTCATAACTTTTCCTCCAAGGAGCAAAAATCTTTTTTTTTTTAAATGAGACATAGGCAGAAATGTTTATTTTGCATCAACTTTGTTTTTTTCTTTATGTGTTCCCCATCCAGATCCTCCCTAAGAATCTTTTAATTTCATGGCTGTAGTCACCATCTGCAGTGATTTTGGAGCCCAAGAAAACAAAGTCTGTCATTGTTTTCATTGTTTCCCCAGTTATATGCCATGAAATGATGGGACCAGATGCCATAATCTTTGTTTTTTTAAATGTTGAGTTTAAAGCCAACATTTTCACTCTCCTCTTTCACCTTCATCAAGAGATTCTTTGGTTTCTCTTCACTTTCTGCCATAAGGGTGGTGTCATCTGCATATCTGATATTTCTCCTGGCAATCTTGATTCCAGCTTGTGGTTCATCCATCCTGGCATTTTGCATGATGTACTCTGCATATAAGTTAAATAAGCAGGGTGACAATATGCAGCCATGATGTACTCCTTTCCCAATTTGGAACCAGTCCATTGTTCCATGTCTGGTTCTAACTGTTGCTTCTTGGACTGCATACTGGCTTCTCAGGAGGCAGGTAAGGTGTTCTGGTATTCTCATATCTTTAAGAATTTTCCACAGTTTGTTGTGATCCACACAGTCAAAGGCTTTAGTGTAGTCAAATGAAGCAGAAGTAGATGTTTTTCTGGAATTCCCTTGCTTTTTCTATGGTCTGATTGATATTGGCAATTTGACCTCTGGTTCCTCTTCCTTTTCTAAATCCAGCTTGTACATCTGAAAGTTTTCAGTTCACATATCATTGAAGCCTAGGTTGAAGGATTCAAGCCTAGACTGAGCATTACCTGCTCCGTGTGAAATGAGTGCAATTGTGCAGTAGTTTGAACATTCTCTGGCATTGCCCTTCTTTGGTACTGGAAGGAAAATTGACCTTGAACAGTACAAAAAGGCAAGAAAAATATCCAAGGCAAGAATCTAATTTAAACTAGCTAGGATTGGCCTTGGAAAAAGCTCTAAATAGCCTTTCTGGAAAAATGCATCTTACATACATACAAGCCTTGAGAACTTTCCACTGATAATGTTTCAAGGAACATGAGCTCACAATCAAAAACTACTCAGCACATGAGTAAAACAAGTCATTTGGAGGGAGTTGGCAAAGAACAAAATCAGTTCTACAAGTGACAGTAGCAATAGTAACAGTAACAATAGCTAGCACTTGTGTAGTTTACTCTGTGCTAGGAATTTCTCTAAGAACTTTACATATCATTAGTCTTCAATCCTCAAAACAGTTCTCAAAGCAATTACTTTTCTTACTTTTTTCTTAACTTTCATTCCCATTTTCCAAACGAAGAAAACAAAGCACAATGTCTTCAAATTTTAGAATGGTGAGAATTAGAATCTAAAAAGTATTACAGGTAATACATTTAAAGAGATAATTGATTGAGATTGCATCTCAAAAATGACCAGGCCTATTTGAAAGAAAGATTCAAAGAGAGATTATATAAATGAAAAATATAGTAAATAAAAATCAAAAAATCAAGGTATAAGCTAAATTACAGATTAGACACAGCTGAAGCAAGAATTATTGAACTGGAAATAGTCTAGAATTAAAAGAGAATTACTACTCAACAGGAAGATGAATGCAAAGATAAATTAATAATATCATTATTTAAAATATTGCATAAAAAGAAAAAGTATAAATCAGAGGTTAAGAGACACAGAAAGCGAAGTAATGATATCTAAAACACGCCTAATAGGAGTTTTGAAAGGAGCTAATGGGCTGGTAGATAGATGATATTTGAAGAGATAATGGCTCAAATTTTTCCAGAATTGATGAAAGGCATGAGCTAGTCGGAATAGGATAATTAAAAAGAAGTCTAGACAGTGATACGGTGTAATGAATCTGCCAAACACCAAGTAACAGAGAACGCTTTTGAAGGTACCCAGAGGAAAACAACCTAGCTTACCTCCAGTGTCATGGCACTTAGACTGATGGATGACTCCCAGTAGTAGCAGTGGAACCCATTTAAAGTGCTGAAGTGAAATAGCTGTCAACTGGAAACTTTATAACCATCAAGGCAGTAATTGACGAATAAGGGTGAGATACAGGCAGCTATAGACAAGCAAAGACTGGGTTAATTTCCAAAGATCTTTACTAAAGGACTAAAGCATATACTTTAGAAAGAAGGGAAATGATTTCAAACAGATTGAAGATTTAATAAACCATAATGTGCACAGAAGGTGGTAAACATCTGGGTAAACCTAAGACCTATCTAACTTATAAAACAATGGTGATAATGTCATTTATATGATAAAATATGAACAAGGTACAAAAAGTTATCAAGTAATAATATTATATACATTCTTAGAGAATATTTGGGAATAAAGTATTTTAAATCTCTTACATTGTGGGGGAGGAGAAGGCAAACTGATTTTAGACTTTTAAAAATTGAATATGGAGAAAATTTTCTAAAGCAACCAATTAAATTATACAAATAGAATGGAAATAATAGCAGAAATCTATCCCAAAATAATAGCAGAAAACTAAAGGAATAATGGGGGACAGAGGAAGCCCTAACCTAATCAAAAATTCCAACATAAGTACAAAATAAAAGAATTGGAAAAAATCCAAATATCAGTAATTACTGTGAATGGAAATGTACTAACCTCATCAGTTTAAAGATAAAAATAAAGACTGGATAAAAATATGCCTAAAACATGAAGGCAAACAAAAGTTGTAAGATAAATTTACAAAAACAACTTACAAATAAGCACTGGCACATAAACAGTACTGCACGAAATAAAATTTAAAGTAGAAAGTATTATTAGCATCAAAGGAGGTCACTTCATAAAGATAAAAAGACTTAATTCATCCAGAAAATATAAAAACTTCAAACTTACACACACTGAAAAAAACATAGGCTCAGAATATAAAACTCAAAACCTGACAGAACTACCCAAAGAGTTAGACAATTCCATAACATAAGACTTTTAACACATTTATTCCCATAATTGACAAGTAGGGAGAAAACAGTCAGTTAGATACAGGAGATCTAAAGAACATAGGTTAATGCTCTTGTCAAAAATGGAAGAATACGCACTGCTTTCAAGAACGGATTGGTTGGCAGCTAGATAGTGAGAGTCTTACGTGTTTGGCAACCAGGTGGTAAGAGTAAGTCTACTTAGGAAGAGGCTGAAAGAAATGCTGGCAGACAGTTGTGGTCCTGGAATTAGGGTAGTGAAAACAGGGATAGGGAGAGGTGGATTATTTTAAGAAAGATCAAGGAAGAATATTCATAGAGCTTGGTGATGGATTACACATTGAGTGTGAGTGTTGGAAGCAGGCAAGAAAGAAATTTACAGGTTGAAAAATGTACAGATTTCTGCTCTATTCTCTGAGTTAGGGAGAAGAGGAGAAGCAGGTTTGAGACAGCAGGGGTGAATTTCACATAGGATGTGATCATTTTGAGCTCCATGAAGCCTAATTTAAATAGGCAGTTGGTTTTACAATCAAGAATCAGAGGAGAATACTTGGTTTGGAGCTACTGTTTCAGGAACTGTTCAGTTCAGTTCATTTCAGTCACTCAGTCATATCCAGCTCTTCATGACCCCATGGGCCACAGCATGCCAGGCCCCCCTGTCCATAACCAACTCCCTGAGTTTACTTAAACTCATCTCTGTTGTGTCAGTGAAGCCATCCAACCATCTCATCCTCTGTAGTCCCCTTCTCCTTCTGCCTTCAATCTTTCCCAGCATCAGGGTCTTTTCAAATGAGTAAGCTCTTCACATCAGGTGGCCGAAATATTGGAGTTTCAGCTTCAGCATTGGTCTTTCCAATGAACACTCAGGACTGATCTCCTTTAGGATGGACTGGTCGGATCTCCTTGCTATCCAAGGGACTCTCTAGAGTATTCTCCAACATCACAGTTCAAAAGCATTAATTCTTCAGCACTCAGCTTTCTTTAGAGACCAACTCTCACATCCATTCATGACCACTGGAAAAACCATAGCCTTGATGAGACAGACCTTTATTAGCAAAGCAATGTCTCTGCTTTTGAATATGCTGTCTAGGTTGGTCATAACTTTCCTTTCAAGGAGTAAGCGTCTTTTAATTTCATGGCTCCAGTCACCATCTGCAGTGATTTTGGAGCCCCCAAAAATAAAGTCTGCCACTGTTTCCACTGTTTCCCCATCTATTTGCCCTGAAGTGATGGGACCAGATGCCATGATCTTCGTTTTCTGAATGTTGAGCTTTAAGCCAGCTTTTCACTCTCCTCTTTCATTTTCATCAAGAGGCTCTTTAGTTTTTCTTTACTTTCTGTGATAAGGGTGGTGTCATCTGTATATCTGAGGTTATTGATATTTCTCCCAGCAATCTTGATTCCAGCTAGTGCTTCATCCAACCTGGAATTTCTCATGGTGAACTCTTGCATATAAGTTAAATAAGCAGGGTGACAAGATATAGCCTTGACACGCTCCTTTTCCTATTTGGAACCAGTCTGTTGTTCCATGTCCAGTTCTAACTGCTGCTTCCTGACCTGCATACGGATTTCTCAGGAGGCAGGTCACGTGGTCTGGTATACCCATCTCTTTCAGAATTTTCCAGTTTATTGTGACCCACACAGTCAAAGGCTTTAATGTGGTCAATAAAGCAGAAATAGATGGTTTTTTGGAACTGTCTTGCTTTTTCAATGATCCAGCAATTGTTGGTAATTTGATCTCTGGTTCCTCTGCCTTTCCTAAAATCAGCTTGAATATCTGGAAGTGCACGTTTCAAGCATTATTGAAGCCTGGCTTGGAGAATTTTGAGCATTACTTTACTAGCATGTGAGAAGAGTGCAATTGTGTGGTAGTTTGAGCATTCTCTGGTACTGCCTTTCTTTGGGAATTGTTAGAATGCACATATTAACAGGAATATTTGGAGAAGATGATATGCCATGTAGATTTTTTAAAACGATAAAAACAGAGGGAATAGATGAAATAAAAGGTGGTATTTGTTCTCTACTGCTACATAGCAAATAGCCTACTACCTGGTAGCCTTGATTTGCATAGTCTGCAGTTTGACAGTTTGCTCTGGATTCATTTGAGTGTTTGGTTTTTTGTTTGTTTGTTTCTCGTGCTGGTTTTACCTGAGGTCATATGGCTACAGTGAATTGATGATTCAGATGAACTCATTGATCTAAAACTTTCTCACTTGTCTGGAAATTGTGAGGCCACAGTATCTTGGTTACCTTTCATATGACCTCTCCAGCAGGTCGGCTGCAGCTCCTTCACACTGTTGGCTCAGAGTTCCAATCACAGTCAGAAAATGACAAGCACCAATGTGCAAGCCATTTTAAAACACTGCTTGCTAATTTCTCTAAATCCTATTTTCTAATTTCCTTAAAGAAGCTCATGTGATCATGTTTAAATTAAATGGAAGCAGAAATAAACACTACCTCTTGAAGGAGGATCAGCAAAGTCACAATGCACACGGACAGGCACCGGGAATGGAAGAGATGAACGAAGTCATCTTGGCAATCTACCAGAGATCCAGCAAACAATAACTAAGTTGGAGAGGGCTGTCCAGAAAGCCAAAGAGTATGCTGATGCAGAATCCAAACGAACAGAGTCCAGAGAACAATGGAGTGGTTCCCCATGTAGAATGTCGTAGAGGGTCAAGTAAGATAAATCTGAAGAAAGGTCACAGGACTTGCCAACAAAGAGGCTGCTAGTGCTCTTAGCAAGAAAGGCTCTTTCTTTCATGTGTGCAATTAACTTCTGTTTAAATAGGTAATGTGTCTTGTGATAGATATTTTATTTTTTCCCCAGCTTTTTTGAGGTATAATTGGTTAAACAAAAAAACTGCACATCATTGGTGTATACAATTTGGTGAGTTTGTACGTAAGTGCACACTTGTGTTGCCTTCACCACAGTCTCAGTAATAAATATATCCATCATCACCAAAATGTTCTGTGTCTCTTTGTTGTCTTTTTCTTTCCTTCCTTTCTGCCCTCCTTTTTCTTTCTTTCTTTTTGATGTAGTCAAAATATTTCACATGAGATCATACAATGGAATATAATTCCACCTTAAAAAGGCAGGAAAACTTACTATTTGTGATAGCACGGATAGCCCTGGAAGGCATTATATGAAGTGAATTAAGCCAGTCACAGGAAGACAAACACTGCATGATTCCTCTCATATGATGCATCTAAAGCAATGAAAGGTTTAGAAGTAAAGAACAGAATGGTGACCACCAGGGGACTGGGGGAGGGAAGGACAGAAGGAGCCAGAACAGCTTTGAAACTCATAAGGATAGAGGGTCGAAGAGGGAATGGGAAATGTGGAGGATGCATCTGGGAATCCCAGAATTAAAGAGGAATGAGGAAAGATCGTCACTGCAGGGGAATGCAGGATGACTGGACGGCGGCATTCCTTTGCACTGTGAGATGTACATGAAACCAGGCATGTTTAAATGCTGGTAGGAGAGGCCGGGGAGAGGAAGAACAGGTGCAGATGGAGAAAAAGGAGAAAAAAATGACTCAGCAGAGGACTGACTGCTAGACAGAAAAGAGGAACACCTGTTCTGCTGGAACAAGAGGAAAGGTGAAAACCATCTTCCAGAAATACAAAAGCGACCGACCACAGAGAAGGACATGGCCACACATTCACCATCGACAAGGGCAGCAGGCCAGGATACGACATTGCTCTCAAATTATAGCACAAACAGAATCTACTCCATGGACCAGTTTAGAATCAAAACAAACCTGGGTCTCAATCCTGACTTTAACACTCAGCAGCTGAGCAGCCTTGGAAAAGTAACTCAACATTTCTGATCCTCTGTTTTTCAACCTGTCCATGGACTCATGACGCTAGACCGACACCTTTCGCAAGATTCATATATGATCACCCACGTCACGTTCATATATGTTCACATGTTCATCACACACGTTCATATATGATCACACTCCTCTCCCTGGCAGGTCCCATCCACCTAATGGGCTTCATGGCATGAGGGACATTAGGACACCTTTCTGAGCTCTAGTTTCTTCATCTAGAGAAGTTTAGACTGGACAGATGGGCTTTCCAGGCTCCTTTGGGCACTGAGGTTCTAAATATCCATAGGTCTCAGGAATGGCTCCAGCCTGGGATCTGCCAGACTTTTGAAAGGAGGACAGATTTACACAATGGAAGACAGAAGACCCAGGATGAACATCCTGGAAGCTCCTGGCAAACCTGAGCCTTGCTGCTCACTCTTTGAAGGAGGATACAGGAACCACAGACCTGCTAGAGAAAGGAGGCTAAGCGGAGACTTGATGGTGACCTTTAAGCGGGAATTACTTTTCTAGAAGCTTGACAATCCCTCTCTGGAGCTGAAAACATGGCAGACTGCCAACGCCCATCCTTCATTCATTCCAAAAATATTCATTGAGTGCCTATGAGGTGCCATACACTCTACTAGACATCAGGAATATACCAGTGATCAAGACAGGCAGAAACCATTCCTTTAAGCAGCTGACATTCTGATAAAATATATGTCATAAGATAATAAGTGCTATGGGCTTCCCAGGTGGCTCTAGTGGTAAAGACCCCGCCTGCCAATGCAGGAGACATAAGAGATGCAGGTTTGATGACTGGGTTGGGAAGATCCTCTGGATGAGGGCATGGCAAGCCACTCCAGTATTCTTTCCTGGAGAATTTCATGGACAGAGGAGTCTGGCAGGCCACAGTCCATCAGGTCACAAAGAGTCAGACACTACTGAAGCGACTTAGCATGCATGCATGCACACAGTAAGTGCTATAAAGAAAGATAAAGCAGGGAAGAGGAGCAGGTGAGGGAGTGGGTGAATGCAAGTGTCATTTTAGATAGGGTTGTCAGAAAGGGCTTCATAGAGAAGGCAGTGCTTAGGCACAGGCCTGAGAATAGAGAGCGTAACAGCCATGTGCGAACATCTGGGGATGAGCACACCAAATAGGAGAGAATCACTGTCAAGGCAGGAATGTACCCAGCATGTCCCAGCCTGGAGTAAGGAGCATCACTCATCAAGGCCACAACACACATCCCTACACGACTCCTCTTTAGATATTTGCGTGGAGCTCAGTCACAATCATAAGGAGATATTACAAATCAAACAGACTCAGGGTCACATGATCCTCTCCCAAGCGTTCCCCTTGCTGCACTCAGCCACAGTCACCTGCAGCCAATCAATCAGGATACCTGCACAGCATCACTGAAATTATTCATGTAGCCTCTAGATAAGGTTCTCTCAACAGCCATGCTTCTTATGATATTCTATGGGTTTCCTTTTCTTTTTTTACAGGATAAAACTACTAGTTGGAAAATCTATTTTGTCCCACTATAAGCCCTTTCCCTATTGGCATTATCCAAAACAGACTAAGATGGAAGCTTCCTTCTTCAGGGGATACATTCTACAACTTGGCATTGCTATTGAGTTCCAGGATTATTGATTCCTGCATAGTAATGACCCCATAACTTGCAGTTTCTCCCTCTCATTCTTTCTGATGCCCCCAATTTTATTTTTGCTCCTTGGTGACAAATCCCAAGCAATCTTCTGGAGCTGACAAGAAGCTAATTTTTAAATAAGGATGTAAAACTGTTAAAAAAAAATTTAAAATACTGGTGTTCTGTTACCCACAGGATGCAGTTGAGAAGCTGTAAATCTGGACTGGTGAATTTGATGTTATTCTCACTACAGGGTCTGAATTGATCAGTCCAAGGTGGCTGATGGGGCTTCCCAGGTGGCACTAGTGGTAAAGAACCTGCCTGCCAATGCCTGAGTTGAAAGAGACATGGGTTCGATCCCTGGGTTGGTAAGATCTCCAGGAGGAGGGCATTGCAATCCACTCCAGTATTCTTGCCTGGAGAACCCCATGGAGGGTTGAGCCTGGTGGGCTACGGTCCATAGGGTCACACAGAGTTGGACATGACTGAAGCTACTTAGCACGCATGCAAGGTTGCTGATGTCTGCCTTCATTGGATACTGACATGGCTTTCCCATGGCTCTCCAATTTACAAAGCTGTTCCACGTGCCTTAATTGAATGCCAGGCTGTTCCCTCCCATCACCACTGATGTCTTAATTGCTAAATTCCATGTATAGTCTGACCGCGGCATCCCTGTAGGGTTTGGAGCTCTTAGCCACTCCTGCCTGACATTTTCAGTTGTGTCTTTAGCCATGTGATTCTGTCTAGTTTCTACCCCATCATGCTCCTTTGCTGGGCCTCATTGGTAGATGTCTCTTTCTGAACATATCCAAAGTTTGGTCTTCTCCAGGGTTGTGTTCCAGCCTTATTTGCTGTGAGATCTCCAAACCCATCCATCAAGTCACCTGCTGTGCATATGCCGAGGGTCTCCACATATGGCCTCCAGCCTTGATCACTGGGTCCTCACTGATCTGGCTCTGGGCATGAGTTGTCAGTAGGACCCAGGGCTCTCACAGATGCCTCCAACTCAGGTCAATCACCAAATGGTCTGTGTCCTTCTGTAGCTTCTACACATGAAGTTTAGTGCTGACTTTCTTTCCTTCATCCCTACTCTGGTCCCAATTGGTCCATTTCACAAGCCATTCCTTTTGCCGACTTTGTTCAGACAACATATTCTCTGTGCTTCTTCCTAGAAAAGCATAACTTTCTCTTTCTTGCTATTGCTGCAACCAGTACAGACATCTAACACTGCACAAATACACCATGCTAGCATTTTTGTTTCTTGCACAAAGATCTCTGAGGTCATCAACAGTTTTATCTCTGATGCCTGCCAAATGGCCAGATCTCATGGGCATGAGGAAGGCACTGGCAGTTCCTTCCCACTTGAGCTTCCCCTGACAGTGAGTGAGCCAAGAGGATGAGGGCAGGAATGGCGAGGGGACAGGAGCAGGGCCTGGCTCTGCCCTGGCTCCTCATTGAGCTGCTGTACTGGCCTGCATCCAAGTGTATAATCATCAAGTGATCAAGTGAAGGGTTGACCAGGAGTCCCAACCAGCTCAGCGCCTTGCTGCTTAGACTCCTGGTTGAAGACATTGCCTCCTCGTTGGCAGGAAATAGATGCAAGGGCTGGGGAGAGCACATCGGAGGGATGGCAGGGGGTAAAGGCTTTCTAAGGATGTGTGAAGAAAAAGCATTCCATGAAGAGGGAACAAGTGACTGGAGTCAGCAGAAGAGGGGGAAGTAGGGGATGAGATTGGGAAGGATAAGGGTGGCCAGATCATGGAGGGTCTAGCAGATTCCCATGAGGTCTGGAGGTTTATTGTGAGTCATGTGAGGAGACTTTGGATGGCTTTGTGCAGAGGGATGACATAATCTGACTTCGGTGTGTCTTATGGATCTCCTTGAACATGTGTGGAGGATGGGGAAGTTAGGTGGGGTCAGGGAAGCCAGTTAGGAGGCTATTAAAATAATCCAAGTGAGAGATAGCTGTGGCTTGGACCAACAGGCAAGTTGTGAAGTGATGGAGGTATAAGAAGTAGTTTGACACATGAAAAGATGATCCATATCACTAATTATCAGAGAAATGCAAACCAAAACTACAAGTAGATATCATCTCACATGGGTTAGAATGGCCATCATCAAAAAAACTTACAAACGATAAATGCCAGAGAGGGTATGGAGAAAAGGGAAACTTCCTATACTGTTGGTGGGAATGTAAATTGGTAACAGTCGCATGGAGAATAGTATGGAGGTCCCTTTAAAAACTAAAAATAGAACTAACATATGACCCAGTAATCACATTCCTGGGCTGACACCCAGAGAAAACCATAATTCAAAAAGATACATGCACCCCAATGTTCATTGCAGCACTACTTGCAATAGCCAGGATGTGGAAGCAACCTAAATGTCCATTATCAGAGGAAGGGATAAAAAAGACGTGGGTATATATATAATGAAATACTGCTCAGCCATACAAAAGAATGAAATGGACAATGGATAGACCCAGAGATTATCACATTAAGTGAAGTCAGACACAGAAAGATAAATATCATATGGCACTACTTATATGTGGAATCATATTTTAAAAGAGTACAAATGAACTTATTTACAAAACAGAAGTAGAGTTAAGGATATAGAGAACAATCTTGTTGTTAGTGGGGATAAGGCAGGAGGGATAAATTGGGACTGATATACACACACTATACAGCTACAATAGATAACTTATAAGAACCTACTGCATAGCACAGGCAACCCTACTCAATAATCTATAATGGCCTACATGGGAAAAGAATCTAAAAAACAAACAAACAAACAAACAAACAAACAAAAACAGAAAGGCTTTATGTATACATTTAACTGATTCACTCTGCTATACACCTAGGACTACCACAACATTCTATACTCCAGTAAAAAAATTTTAAAAAAGAAATGGTTTGATAAATATATATGTACCCAATAAAGGAGCACCGCAACATGTAAGACAAATGCTAACAAGTAGGAAAGGGGAAATTAACAATAACACAATAATAGTGGGAGACTTTAATACCCCACTCACACCTATGGACAGATGAACTAAACAGAAAATTAACAAAGAAACGCAAACTTTAAATGATACATTAGACCAGATAGACCTAATTGATATCAATAGGACACTTCACCACAAAACAGTGAATTTCACCTTTTTCTCAAGTGCTCATGGAACCTTCTCCAGGATAGATCACATCCTGGGCCATAAATCTAGCCTTGATAAATTTAAAAAAATCAAAATCATTCCAAGCATCTTTTCTGACCATAATGCATTAAGATTAGATCTCAATTACAGGAGAAAAACTATTAACAATTCCAACATATGGAGGTTGAAAAACACACTTCTGAATAACCAACAAATCACAGAAGAAATCAAAAAAGAAATCAAAATATGCATAGAAACTAATGAAAATGAAAACACAACAACCCGAAACCTGTGGGACACTATAAAAGCAGTGCTAAGAGGAAAGTTCATAGCAATACAGGCATACCTCAAGAAACAAGAAAAAAGCCAAATAACCTAACTCTACACCTAAAGCAACTAGAAAAGGAAGAATTGGAGAACCCCAGAGTTAGTAGAAGGAAAGATCTCTTAAAAATTAGGGCAGAAATAAATGCAAAAGAAACAAAATAGACCATAGCAAAAATTAACAAAGCCAAAAGCTGGTTCTTTGAAAGGATAAATAAAATTGACAAACCATTAGCCAGACTCATCAAGAAGCAAAGAGAGAAAAATCAAATCAATAAAATTAGAAATGAAAATGGAGAGATCACAACAGACAACACAGAAATACAAAGGATCATAAGAGACTACTATCAGCAAGTATATGCCAATAAAATGGACAACGTGGAAGAAATGGACAAATTCTTAGAAAAGTACAATTTTCCAAAACTGAACCAGGAAGAAATAGAAAATCTTAACAGACCCATCACAAGCATGGAAATTGAAACTGTAATCAGAAATCTTCCAGCAAACAAAAGCCCAGGTCCAGATGGCTTCACAGCTCAATTCTACCAAAAATTTCGAGAAGAGCTAATAGCTATCCTACTCAAACTCTTCCAGAAAATTGCAGAGAAAGGTAAACTTCCAAACTCATTCTATGAGGCCACCATCACCCTAATACCAAAACCTGACAAAGATGCCACGAAAAAAGAAAACTACAGGCCAATATCACTGAAGAACATAGATGTAAAAATCCTCAACAAAATTCTAGCAATCAGAATCCAACAACACATTAAAAAGATCATACACCATGACCAAGTGGGCTTTATCCCAGGGATGTAAAGATTCTTCAATATCTGCAAATCAATCAGTGTAATTCACCACATTAACAAATTGAAAAGTAAAAGCCATATGATTATTTCAATAGATGCAGAGAAGGTCTTTGACAAAATTCAATATCCATTTATGATTAAAAACTCTCCAGAAAGCAGGAATAGAAGGGACATACCTCAACATAATAAAAGCTATATATGACAAACCCACAGCAAACATTATCCTCAATGGTGAAAAATTGAAAGCATTTCCCCTAAAGTCAGGAACAAGACAAGGGTGACCACTTTCACTGCTACTATTCAACATAGTTTTGGAAGTTTTGGCCACAGCAGTCAGAGCAGAAAAAGAAATAAAAGGAATCCAAATAGGAAAAGAAGAAGTAAAACTCTCACTGTTTGCAGATGACATGATCCTCTACATAGAAAACCCTAAAGACTCCTACCAGAAAATTACTAGAGCTCATCAATGAATATAGTAAAGTTGCAGGATATAAAATCAACACACAGAAATCCCTTGCATTTCTATACACTAATAATGAGAAAGTAAAAAAAGAAATTAAGGAAACAATTCCATTCACCATTGCAACGAAAAGAATAAAATACTTAGGAATATATCTACCTAAAGAAACTAAAGACCTATATATAGAAAACTATAAAACACTGATGAAAGAAATCAAAGTGGACACTAATAGATGGAGAAATATACCATGTTCGTGGATCAGAAGAATCAATATAGTGAAAATGAGTATACTACACAAAGCAATTTACAAATTCAATGCAATCCCTATCAAGCTACCAGCAATATTTTTCACAGAACTAGAACAAATAATTTCAAGATTTGTATGGAAATACAAAAAACCTCGAAAAGCCAAAGCAATCTTGAGAAAGAAGAATGGAACTGGAGGAATCAACCTGCCTGACTTCAGGCTCTACTACAAAGCCACAGTCATCAAGACAGAACGGTGCTGGCACAAAGACAGAAATATAGATCAATGGAACAAAATAGAAAGCCCAGAGATAAATCCACACACATATGGACACCTTATCTTTGACAAAGGAGGCAAAAATATACAATGGAGTAAAGACAATCTCTTTAACAAGTGGTGCTGGGAAAACTGGTCAACCACTTGTAAAAGAATGAAACTAGATCACTTTCTAACACCACACACAAAAATAAACTCAAAATGGATTAAAGATCTAAATGTAAGACCAGAAACTATAAAACTCCTAGAGGAGAACATAGGCAAAACACTCTCCGACATAAATCACAGCAGGATCCTCTACGATCCACCTCCCAGAATATTGGAAATAAAAGCAAAAATAAACAAATGGGATCTAATTAAAATTAAAAGCTTCTGCACAACAAAGGAAAATATAAGCAGAGTGAAAAGACAGCCTTCTGAATGGGAGAAAATAATAGCAAATGAAGCAACTGACAAACAACTAATCTCAAAAATATACAAGCAACTTCTGCACATCAATTCCAGAAAAATAAATGACCCAATCAAAAATTGGGCCAAAGAACTAAATAGACATTTCTCCAAAGAAGACATACAGATAGCTAACAAACACATGAAAAGATGCTCAACATCACTCATTATTAGAGAAATGCAAATCAAAACCACAATGAGGTACCACTTCACACCAGTCAGAATGGCTGCGATCCAAAAATCTGCAAGCAATAAATGCTGGAGAGGGTGTGGAAAAAAGGGAACCCTCCTACACTGTTGGTGGGAATGCAAACTAGTACAGCCACTATGGAGAACAGTGTGGAGATTCCTTAAAAAATTGCAAATAGAACTGCCTTATGACCCAGCAATCCCACTGCTGGGCATACACACCGAGGAAACCAGAATGGAAAGAGACACAGGTACCCCAATGTTCATCGCAGCACTGTTTATAATAGCCAGGACATGGAAGCAACCTAGATGTCCATCAGCAGATGAATGGATAAGAAAGCTGTGGTACATATACACAATGGAGTGTTACTCAGCCGTTAAAAAGAATTCATTTGAATCAGTTCTGATGAGATGGATGAAACTGCAGCCGATTATACAGAGTGAAGTAGCCAGGAAGAAAAACACCAATACAGTATACTAACACATATATATGGAATTTAGAAAGATGGCAATGATGACCCTGTATGCAAGACAGCAAAAAAGACACAGATGTGTATAGTGGACTTTTGGACTCAGAGGGAGAGGGAGAGGGTGGGATGATTTGGGAGAATGGCATTGAAACATGTATAGTATCATGTAAGAATCGAATTGCCAGTCTATGTCTGATGCAGGATACAGCATACTTGGGGCTGGTCCACAGGGATGACCCAGAGAGATGTTATGGGGAGGGAGGCGGGAGGGGGGTTCATATTTGGGAACACATGTACACCCGTGGTGGATTCATGTCAATGTATGGCAAAACCAATACAGTATTGTAAAGTAAAATAAAGTAAAAATAAAAATTTAAAAAAAAAGAAGTGGTTTAATTCTGTTTGTATCCTGAATATAAATAAGAGCTGAGATGGATTAGAGACTAATACTGGGATGAGAAAGCTGCTGTGGAGACAAAATGAGATACACGCATGCAGTGCCTCACCTACGGGCCTGGTCTCAGCCCACCTCTACCCCACCCTGTACATTTGCCTACAAGTAAAATGAAATCCCTGGGAAATTCACAGGCTGTCTGGCTGAGAGGAGGAAAGAGAAGGCAGAGGGAGTCCTCGCCTTGGCCAGCACATGCTCACTCACCTTCCTGGCTCTCAGATCCCTGCAGTTCCCCAGGCAACAAGGACACTCAAAAATCATCCCATGCAGGTCACCTAGAGAAATTCTAGGTGTGCCCCTCAACCTAGACCCTTGTGCATGCCACTCCCCACCTCAGTCCCTTCTTTGCAACTTGGTTCTTTGTCTGGGCACCTGCTACCACCCCTGTAAGATTCAGTTTGTTAGGAGCTGACATTTTCCTAAGCTCCCAGCCCTGCCCCTCTTCAATCTGAGTCAGAGATGGTCTCTGCAGCTCTCCCAGCACCCTGGAGCTCTCCACCACTTCAGACCTCACCATGCTGGATCTTAATTGTGGCAGGATGTAAAATCTATCCCCATTACTCTTCTATGTACAAAGAAAATGTGGTTTCTTCATTCGGTCAATAACTGGCCTGTTCTTCCTCACAAGCCCCCTCCCCACTGGTAAGCAAGAAAAGAAAACTGAATTTAGTTTAAGCTGTTACTCTTGGGTCTGATTCTAAATTGGAAGAATCTGCTGAATTAAGTACATAGTCTCTTGAGGTCAAAATGCTCAGATTCTCAGGTTTCTGAAGCCTGTCTCTCAGGCTCCATCCCATCCTCTCTATGTATATTGTTGGGCTGGTGAATGGAGAGAGTGGAGCATCCTTGAACAGACCTGGTACCCTCTGAATCCTCTCTGCTTTAGGCTATGGAGAGACAGGGCTGAACTGACCCTGAATGACCTCCCCCAAAGTGAGGCAGTTCCACCCCAGGCATTCCATCAATGCCTGCGGGAACAACTCTGGCTGCTGTGACTTGCCAACTGGCCTCTCAGCTTCTTCAAGACCCAGCAGTGCTTTCTGGCTGATTGGGGCTCCCTTTGGGGCTCTCACTGACGCCTCTCCTAGGCCCTTCAGAGTCTCTGCCATGTCTGAATCCATCCCTGCTGCATCCTTCCACAGGACCACTTATGGTAGACCCTTTTCCCCACCATATCCACCCTCCATCCAGGCATCTCACCCATTCCCCCGGGAGCCAAAGTACAGGGAAGCCAGCCCTAGCCTGATCACTCCTCTGGCCATTTGCCTCTTCTGATCACATCTTCCTTTCCTGTCTTCTTCCCACTTCTGCCATGTCTAGAAAGAGCAAGCTATTCTCGGGGCCTTTTCCCCTGTTTCCTGGCAGCCGTATGCTCTGGGTGACAATGAGCACACTTCCCACTTGAGAAGTGGATGTGTCCCTCTAAAAGTTCACATGGGAAAAATAAAGAATGAATAAACGTTCACATGGAAACAAACCAAGGTGAAAGCTAATCAGTGCATGATGTTACCCTTGAACACAGAGTACAAGGGTGAATCTGTCAGAGTAGAGCTTAGAATATCTGTTTCCCTGTTGTAGAAACTAACACCCATCTCTTTCCAACGTGCATGAGAAAACACACAGCCCTGGTCCATCGAGAGCCACATGGCTAACACAAGGGGAGCTGGTCTAGCACAAAGCAGATCTGAGAGGAGTGCAGATAAAAGAAACAGAGAGCTGAGCTGCGCCCTCCCTCTGAAGCGTTCAGCTGAATGGCACCATCCACCACCACACAACCACCCCTCAGGATTCTCCGTGTCCTTCGTTCTATTTCTCTTTCCTTTTTCCAAAGCACATTTCCTCTGAATTACTATATGTTTATTCATTGAGCTAAACCTATTTATCTGTTCATTGTCTATCTTCTCACACTAGAATGCAGGCTCCATATGGGTAGAGACTGTTATATTCACTGCTCTGCCCTCAATATCTAGAATTGTGCCTGCAACATAAAACGTACCTAATGAAAATGTGTCAAACAGATGAATGAATGAAATGTTTAAGTCTGAGTTTCCTGTGTATGACCTTTAAAACAATCCTGACATGCTGTTCAATACACACTTGAATGAAGGTGTGTTTGGCAGAGTCAGTGGGAGCAAGAGACAGAGCTGCCTGCAAACACTCAAAGACTAGGGTACAGAAAAATATTAGATTCAGTCTATGTGGTTCAAGAAATAGATGTTACATTAAGGCTCAATATAAGGAAAACTTGGTAGTAAGTTGTTCCAGGTGGGATCCGCTGACAGAGTATGTGATGAGCTTCTTGTCACTGGTGGTTTAACAAATGAAGCCAAGCTACCAGGAGAAACTAGGGGAAGGACTCTTGCAAAAATGACAGGCTAGATGTAGATTCTGGGACATTTTCAATACTGAAAAGTCATAGCTCTACCTCTCTCTCCCGAGTCTGCATACTACATACTTCCTCTTAACCTCTGAACAGGTTAGCATGCCTCTGTTTTAGGTATACATCACTCGGGAAAATTTTCTCCAGTCTAGCCCTACTTTGGCACATCATTTGCTTGTGACTTGGAGAAGATCAGCATACCTCAGGGAGCCTCGGTTTATTTATCCACAAAAGGAGGGGACTGGAGTGGATAAATTAAACTTATTGTTGTTTAGTTGCTAAGTTGTGTCTGACTCTTTGTGACGTCATGGACTGTAGCCCACCAGGCTCCTCTGTCCATGGGATTTCCCAGGCAAGAATACTGGAGTGGGTAGTCATTTCCTTCTCCAGAGGATCTTCCTCAATGATGGACTGAACCCACATCATGCTTGACAGATGGATACTTTACCACTGAGGCACTGGGGAAGCCTGGATAAATTAAATACCCCAAGATTATATTTGTGAGTGCTTATCTGCAGCTTGTGCTATACTAAGGGCTTAAGAGCCTTGGTTTAATGTGATTTTCATAATAATGGAAAGCTTTACTATGAAAGATACACACTACTCTTCTCTTTTTACAGATAAAGAAACAAAGACTCAAAAAGGCTGAATAATGTGTCCCAAGTCACAAACTCTGGAACTTGGAACCTGAACTATTAATCAGGGCTCCAACTTGTCAAACTAGAACTTATCTATTATTTGTCACCTCTGTGGGGTCTTTTAGCTCTGACAGTCTGGGATTCCACACCTTCCTCCATTGGACCACATAATCAGGATTCAAGACTTCATAACCAACCCAGGTCAGCACAAAGGCAGTGCAACCTGTCCATCTGGCCCCTCTGAACTAAGTATCTCCAAACACCCAGATAGCAAACCACATTCCCAAAAGTTTGTGTTTCTCAAATCTTCCCCACCCTACTTGATCCCTTCAAGCTTCCTGGACTATAAGAGCCAATATAAAGAGTATTTGTTCTGAATCAGACACTTCCAACTGTGGGATCAGAACAAACATGGGGGAGAAAAAAATGTATCTGGGTGTGAAGGATATCATTAGCATTCCCATTTTCAGATAGAAAGACTGAAGGTCAGTGAGATTTATGTAATGTGTTCCAGGTCAATCATAGCTAGTAAGAGACAAAGTCAAGACATTAAACTTAGTATAACTCACTGCAACAAGCACAAGGCCATTCTCTCTCCATTTATCTGTGTGAGTGTGTAGGAGTGTTTTTCCTCCATTTAAATATTGTCCAGGAGGTGATTATGGCTCAGATCACAAGTTCCTTTTTGCCAAATTCAGAGTTAAATTGAAGAAAGTTGGGAAAACAACTAGACCATTCAGGTATGATCTAAATCAAATCCCTTACAATTATACAGTGGAAATGGCAAATAGATTCAGGGATTAGATCTGATAGAGTGCCTGAAGAACTATGGATGGAGGTTCGTGATATAGTACAGGAGGTGGTGATCAAAACCATCTCCAAGGAAAAGAAATGCAAAAAGGCAAAATGGTTGTCCAAGGAGGTCTTACAAATAGCTGAGAAAAGTAGAGAAATGAAAAGCAAAGGAGAAAAATAAATGCAGAGTTCCAAAGAACAGCAAGGAGAGAAAAGAAAGCCTTTCTATGTGACCAATACAAAGAAACAGAGGAAAACAATAGAATGGGAAAGACTAGAGAGGTCTCTTCAAGATTATTAGAGATACCAAGGGAATATTTCATGCAAAGATGGGCACAATAAAGGACAGAAATGGTATGAACCTAAAGGAAGCAGAAGACATTAAGGAGAGGTGGCAAGAATACACAGAAGAACTGTACCAAAAAGACCTTAATGACCCAGATAACCACAATGGTGTGATCACTCACCTAGAGCCAGACATCTTGAAGTGCAAAGTCAAGTGAGCCATAGGAAGCATCACTATAAAACAAAACTAGGGACAGTCCATCAGGCACCCAGAAAAGCAGCCCATTGTCTTTGAAAGGAGATAGGAAAAAATATAAAAGACAAAAAGAGAGACAAAAGAGGTAGGGAAGGAGCTCCGTCCCAGGAAGGGAGTCTTAAAAAGAGTTCAGTTCAGTTCAGAAACACCAGGAAACAATCTCACTGCTGAGTCTGTGGCGAGCCCTGGAACCACAGAGGGCAACACAACTGGGAGGAAAAATAAATAAATAATTAAAACCCACAGATTACATGCCCAGTGGTAACTCCCCCAGCGGAGAAGCAGCGCAGACACCTGCACCCGCCATTAGCAAGCAGGGGCTGGGCAGGGAGGCGTGGGCTGCATTGTTTAGAGTAAGGACTGGGCCTGAATGCCCCGAGCACAATCTGAGCAAACTAACTTGGGATGGCGAACCAGACTGTGGGATAGCTACCATGTGAAAAGCCCTAAGCTAAGACACAGTCAGGCCCGCTCACAGAACAAAGCACTGAACAGAGCTAGCTGGCTGTAGACCATCCCCCTCCTGTGACAGGCAGCCAGAGCCAGAAGGGGGTCAATCACAGCCCCAGAGAGGCATTATCTACCAAACTGCAAGCAGGCTTCTTTGCTAACTGAGACTTCTTGGGGCTCTGGACGGTCACCATCCGCCTGAGAAGGGGCGCTGGGTGTACACCCAGGAAACTGGGCAGCAGGGACGGGAGAGGCGACAAGTCGCAGCGACCGTGCTCCCCAAACACCCCATCACCCGAGCTGCTCGGACCCGGGAAGGGCACAAAACGCAGGCCCAACCGAGTCTGCGCCTCTGAGGACCACCCGAGTGCCTGAACCTGGGTGGCTTAGACCTGGGAGATGCATGCAGCCCAGGGCTGGCCTTGGACGGTTCCTGGCAGAGCAACCTAGAGCCTGAGCAGTGTGGGCAGGGAGGGCACATGCGTCATGAGCAGAGGCAGGCCCAGTGTTGCTGAGACACTGAGAGCACACGCCAGTGTTATTTGTTTGCAGCGTCCCTCCCTCCCCACAGCGCGAGGGAACAAGTGAGCCTAAAAAAGTGTCCACCACCGCCTCCTTGTGTCAGGGTGGAAATCAGACACTGAAGAGACCAGCAAACAGAAGAAGCTAAAACAGAGGGAATCACCTTGTAAGTGACAGGTGCAATAGACTAAAACCCTATAGTTAGTACTGACTACATAGGAAGGGGCCTAAAGATCTTGAGAAATATAAGCCGGACCAAGGAGCTATACGAAAATGAACTGACCCCACACTGCCCACAACAAAACCAGAGAAAGCTCTAGATATATTTTTACTATTTTTACTATCATTTTTTTAATTTTTTTAAATTTTTAAGTCTTCTATTACCTCTTTAATTTTCATTTTTATAACCTACTATTATTTTACAAAAAAAAAGAGACCCTATTTTTTAAAGCAAACTTCATATATATATATATATGTGTATATATATATTATAATTTTTGTAACTTTGTTTTTTTTCTTTTCTTTAATATTGTATTTTTGAAAATCCAACCTCTACTCTAGATTTTTAATCTTTGCTTTTTGGTATTTGCTATCAATTTTGTACCTTTAAGAACCCAATCTTGAGTACCCATTTTTACTTGGGAGCAAGATTACTGGCTTGACTGCTCTTTCCACCTTTGGACTCTCCTTTTTCTCCACCAGGTAGCCTCTATCTCCTCCCTCCCTCTTCTCTTCTCTACCCAACTCTGTGAATCTCTTTGTGTGTTCCAGATGATGGAGAACACTTAGGGAACTGGTTACTGGCTGGATCTGTCTCTCTCCTTTTGATTCCCCCCTTTATCCTCCTGGCCACCTCTGTCTCCTTCCTCCCTCTTCTCTTCTCTGTATAACTCCGTGAACATATCTGAGCAGTCCAGACTGTGGAATGCACATAAGGAAGTGATTACTGTCTAGCTTGCTCTCTCCTCTTTTGACTCTACCTCATCTCATTTGGGTCACCTCTAATTCCCTCCTCCCTCTTCTCTTCTCTTCTCCATGTAACTCTGTGAAGCTCTCTGGGTGTCCCTCACAATGGAGAAACTTTTCATCTTTAACCTAGATGCTTTATCAACTGTGCGTATAGATGAAGAAGTCTTGAGGCTACTGTAAAAATAAGATTGAAAACCAGAAGCTGGAGGCTTAAGTCCAAATCCTGACAACACCAGAGAACTCCTGACTCCAGGGAACATTAACTGACAGGAGCTCATCAAATGCCTCCATACCTACACTAAAACCAAGCACCACCCAAGGGCCAACAAGTTCCAGATCAAGACATAACATGCAAATTCTCCAGCAACACAGGAAAACAGGCCTGAGCTTCAATATACAAGCTGCCCAAAGTCACTCCAGACCCACTGACATCTCATAACTCATTATTGGACACTTCATTGCACTCCAGAGAGAAGAAATCCAGCTCCACCCACCAGAACACCGACACAAGCTTCCCTAACCAGGAAACCTTGACAAGCCACCCGTACAACCCCACCCACAGCAAGAAAACTCCACAATAAGGAAAATTCCACAAACTGCCAGAATACAGAAAGGCCACCCCAAACTCAGCAATATAAACAAGATGAAGAGACAGAGGAATACCCAGCAGGTAAAGGAACAGGATAAACGCCCACCAAACCAAACAAAAGAGGAAGAGATAGGGAATCTACTTGATAAAGAATTCTGAATAATGATAGTGAAAATTATCCAAAATCTTGAAATCAAAATGGAATCACAGATAAATACCCTAGAGACAAGGATTGAGAAGACACAAGAAAGGTTTAACAAGGACCTAGAAGAAATAAAAAAGAGTCAGCATATAATGAATAATGCAATAAATTAGATCAGAAACACTCTGGAGGGAACAAATAGTAGAATAACAGATGCAGAATATAGGATTAGTGAAGTAGAAGATAGAGGTAGAAATAAATGAATCAGAGAGGAAAAAAGAAAAATGAATTAAAAGAAATGAGGACATCTCAGAGACCTCCAGGATAATGTTAAACACCCCAACATTCGAATCATAGGAGCCCCAGAAGAAGAGGACAAAAAGAAAAACCACGAGAAAACACTTGAGGAGATAATAGTTGAAACTTCCCTAAAATGGGGAAGGAAATAATCACCCAAGTCCAAGAAACCCAGAGAGTCCCAAACAGGATAAATCCAAGGCGAAACACCCCAAGACACATATTAATCAAATTAACAAAAATCAAACACAAAGAACAAATATTAAAAGCAGCAAGGGAAAAACAACAAATAACACACAAGGGGATTCCCATAAGGATAACAGCTAATCTTTCAATAGAAATACTTCAGGCCAGGGGAGGATGGCAGGACATACTTAAAGGGATGAAAGAAAATAACCTACAGCCCAGATTACCATACTCAACAAGGATCTCATTCAAATAGGAAGGAGAAATCAAAAGCTTTACAAACAAGCAAAAGCTGAGAGAATTCAGCACCACTAAACCAGCTCCCCAGTAAATGATAAAGGATCTTCTCTAGACAGGAAAGACAAAAAGGGTGTATAAACTTGAACCAAAACAATAAAGTAAATGGCAACAGGATTATACTTATCAATAATTACCTTAAATGTAAATGGGTTGAATGTTCTAACCAAAAGGCAAAGACTGACTGAATGGATACAAAATCAAGACCCCTATATATGTTGTCTACAAGAGACCCACCTCAAAACAGGGGACACATACAGACTGAAAGTGAAGGGCTGGGAAAAGATATTCCATGCAAATAGAGACCAAAATAAAGCAAGAGTAGCAATACTCATATCAGATAAAATAGACTTTAAAACAAAGGCTGTGAAAAGAGACAAAGAAGGACACTACATAATGATCAAATGTTCAATACAAAAAGAAGATATAGCAATTATAAATATATATGCACCCAACAAAGGAGCACCACAATATGTAAGACAAATGCTAACAAGTATGAAAGGGGAAATTAACAATAACACAATGATAGTGGGAGACTTTAATACCCCCACTCACATCTATGGATAGATAACTAAACAGAAAATTAACAAGAAAACACAAACTTTAAATAATACAATAGACCAGTTAGACCTAATTGATATCTATAGGGCATTTCACCCCAAAACAATGAATTTCACCTTTTTCTCAAGTGCACATGGAACCTTCTCCAGGATAGATTACATCCTGGGCCATAAATCTAGCCTTGGTAAATTCAAAAAAACTGAAATCATTCCAAGAATTTTTTTCTGACATCAATGCAGTAAGATTAGATCTCAATTACAGGAGAAAAACTATTAAAAATTCCAACATATGGAGGCTGAAAAACACACTGCTGGATAACCAACAAATCACAGAAGAAATAAAAATATGCATAGAAATGAATGAAAATGAAACCACAACAATCCAAAAGCTGTGGGACACTGTAAAAGCAGTGCTAAGGGGAAGGTTCATAGCAATACAGGCATACCTCAAGAAACAAGACAAAAGTCAAATGAATAACTAAACTCTACCCCTAAAGCAACTAGAAAAGGAAGAAATGGAGAACCCCATGGTTAGTAGAAGGAAAGAAATCTTACAAATTAGGGCAGAAATAAAAGCAAAAGAAACAAAAGGGACCATAGCAAAAATTAACAAAGCCAAAAGCTGGTTCTTTGAAAGGATAAATAAAGTTGACAACCCATTAGCCAGACTCATCAAGAAAAAAAGGGAAAAAATCAAATCAATAAAATTAGAAATGAAAATGGAGAGATCACAGCAGACAACATAGAAATACAAAGGATCATAAGAGACTACTATCAGCAAGTATATGCCAATAAAATGGACAACATGGAAGAAATGGACAAATTCTTAGAAAAGTACAACTTTTCAAAACTGAACCAGGAAGAAATAGAAAATCTTAACAGACCCATCACAAGCATGGAAATTGAAACTGTAATCAGAAATCTTCCAGCAAACAAAAGCCCAGGTCCAGATGGCTTCACAGCTGAATTCTACTGAAAATTTAGAGAAGAGCTAACACCTATCCTACTCAAACTCTTCCAGAAAATTGCAGAGGAAGGTAAACTTCCAAACTCAATCTATGAAGCCACCATACCCTAATACCAAAACCTGACAAAGATGCCACAAAATAAGAAAACTACAGGCCAATATCACTGATGAACATGGATGCAAAAATCCTTAACAAAATTCTAGCAATCAGAATCCAACAACACATTAAAAAGATCATACACATGATCAGGTGGGCTTCATCCCAGGGATGCAAGGATTCTTCAATATCTGCAAATCAATCAATGTAACACACCACACTAACAAATTGAAAAATAAAAGCTATTGATTATCTAATAGATGCAGAGGAAGCCTTTGACAAAATTCAACATTCATTTATGATAAAAACTCTCCAGAAAGCAGGAATAGAAGGGACATATCTCAACATAATAAAAGCTATATATGACAAACCCACAGCAAACATTATCCTCAATGGTGAAAAATTGAAAGCATTTCCCCCAAAAGTCAGGAACAAGACAAGGGTGCCCACCTTCACCACTACTATTCAACATAGTTTTGGAAGTTTTGGCCACAGCAATCAGAGCAGAAAAAGAAATAAAAGGAATCCAACTTGGAAAAGAAGAAGTAAAACTCTCACTGTTTGCAGATGACATGATCCTCTACATAGAAAACCCTAAGGACTCCACCAGAAACTAATCAATGAATATAGTAAAGTTGCAGGAAATAAAAACAACACACAGAAATCCCTTGCATTTCTATATACTAATAATGAAAAAATGGAAAGAGAAATTAAGGAAACAATTCCATTCACCATTGCAATGAAAAGAATAAAATACTTAGGAATATATCTACCTAAAGAAACTAAAGACCTATATATAGAAAACTATAAAACACTGATGAAAGAAATCAAAGAGGACACTAATAGATGGAGAAATATACCATGTTCATGGATCGGAAGAATTAATATAGTGAAAATGAATATACTACCAAAAGCAATCTATAGATTCAATGCAATCCCTATCAAGCTACCAACAGTATTTTTCACAGAGCTAGAACAAATAATTTCACAATTTGTATGGAAATACAAAAAACCTCGAAAAGCCAAAGCAATGTTGAGAAAGAAGAATGGAACTGGAGGAATCAACCTGCCTGACTTCAGACTATACCACAAAGCCACAGTCATCAAGACAGAATGGTGCTGGCACAAAGACAGAAATATAGATCAATGGAACAAAATAGAAAGCCCACAGATAAATTCATACACCTATGGACACCTTATTTTTGACAAAGGAGGCAAGAATATACAATGGAGAAAAGACAATCTCTTTGACAAGTCGTGTTGGGAAAACTGGTCAACCACTTGTAAAAGAATGAAACTAGAGCACTTTTAACACCATACACAAAAATAAACTCAAAATGGATTAAAGATCTAAACATAAGACCAGAAACTATAAAACTCCTAGAGGAGAACATAGGCAAAACACTCTCCAACATAAATCACAGCAGGATCCTCTACGACCCATCTCCCAGAATATTGGAAATAAAAGCAAAAATAAACAAATGGGATCTAATTAAAATTAAAAGCTTCTGCACAACAAAGGAACCTATAAGCAAGGTGAAAAGACAGCCTTCAGAATGGGAGAAAATAACAGCAAATGAAGCAACTGACAAACAACTAATCTCAAAAATACACAAGCAACTCCTGCAGCTCAATTCCAGAAAAATAAATGACCCAATCAAAAAATGGGCCAAAGAACTAAATGAACATTTCTCCAGAGAAGACATACAGATGGCTAACAAACACATGAAAAGATGCTCAACATCACTCATTATCAGAGAAATGCAAATCAAAACCACAGTGAGGTACCATTTCACACCAGTCAGAATGGCTGTTATCCAAAAGTCTACAAGCAATAAATGCTGGAGAGGGTGTGGAGAAAAGGGAACCCTCTTACACTGTTAGTGGGAATGCAAAGTAGTACAGCCACTATGGAGAACAGTGTGGAGATTCCTTTAAAAACTGCAAATAGAACTGCATTATGACCCAGCAATCCCACTGCTGGGCATACACACCAAGGAAGCCAGAATTGAAAGAGATCCGTGTACCCCAATGTTCATCACAGCACTGTTTATAATAGCCAGGACATGGAAGCAACCTAGATGTCCATCAGCAGATGAATGCATAAGAAAGCTGTGGTACATATACACAATGGAGTATCACTCAGACATTAAAAAGAATACATTTGAATCAGTTCTAATGAGGTGGATGAAACTGGAGCCGATTATAGAGTAAAGTAAGCCAGAAAGAAAAACACCAATACAGTATACTAACGCATATATATGGAATTTAGAAAGATGGTAACGATAACCCTGTATGTGAGACAGCAAAAGAGACACAGACCTATAGAACAGTCTTTTGGACTCTGTGGGAGAGGGAGAGGGTGGGATGATTTGGGAGAATGGCATTGAAACATGTATAATATCATATGTGAAATGAATCACCAGTCCAGGTTCAATGCATGATACAGAATGCTCAGGGCTGGTGCACTGGGATGACCCAGAGGGATTGTACGGGGAAGGAGTTGGGAGGGGGGTTCAGGATGGGGAACACATGTACACCCGTGGCAGATTCATGTTGGTGTATGACAAAACCAATACAATATTGTAAAGTAAAAATAAATAAATAAATAAAAGAATAATTATAAGAATAAAAAATAATAAAATAAAACTAGTGGAGGTGATGAAATTCCCACTTAACTATTTCAAATCCTAAAAGATGATGCTGTGAAAGCACTGCATTCCATATGTCAGCAAATTTGGAAAACTCAGTAGTGGCCACAGGATGGGAAAATGTTAGTTTTCATTCCAATCCCAAAGAAACGCAATGCCAAAGAATGTTCAAACTACTGCACAAATGCACTCGTTTCACCGCTACCAAAGTAATGCTCAAAAATCTCCAAGCTAGTCTTCAACAGTATGTGAACCAAGAACTTCCAGATGTTCAAGCTCAATTTAGAAAAAGAAGAGGAAGAGATCAAATTGCCAAAATCTGCTAGATCATAGGAAAAGCGAGCGAATTCAAAAAAAAAAAAAAAAAAAAAAAAAAAAAAAAAAAAAAAAAAAAAAAAAAAAAAAAAAAAAAAAAAAAAAAAAAAAAAAAAAAAAAAAAAAAAAAAAAAAAAAAAAAAACGAGCGAATTCCATAAAAACATCTACTTTTGCTTCATTGACTACACTACAGTCTTTGACTGTGTGGATCACAGCATACTGTGGAAAATTCTTAAAGAGATGAGAATACCAGAACACCTTACCTGCCTCCTGAGAAACCTGTATGCAGGTCAAGAAGCAACAGTCAGAACTGGACATGGAACAACTGTTTCCAAATTGGGAAAGGAATACATCAAGACTGCATACTGTCACTCTGCTTATTTAACTATATGCAGAGTACATCACACAAAGTGCCAGGCTGAAGCACAAGCGGAATCAAGATTGCTGGAAGAAATAATCAGATATGCAGATGATACGACCCTTATGGCAGAAAGTGAAGAGGAACTAAGGAGCCTCTTGAGAAGGTGAAAGAGGAGTGTAAAAAAGCTGGCTTAAAACTCAACATTTGAAAAACCAAGATCATGGCATCCAGTCCCATCATTGCATGACAAATTGATGGGGAAACATTGGAAACATTGACAGACTTTATTTTCTTGGACTCCAAGATCACTTTGGACAGTGACAGCAGCCATGAAATTAAAAGATGCTTGGTCCTTGGAAGAAAAGCTATGACCAATTTAGACAGCATGTTAAAAAGAAGAGACATTACTTTGCCAACACAATCTGTAGAATCAAAGCTATGGTTTTTCCAGTAGTCATACATGGATGTGAGGAGTTGGACCATAAAGAAAGCTGAGTGTTGAAAAATTAATGCTTTTGTGTGGTATTGGAGACGACTCTTCAGAGTTCCTTGGACTGCAAGGAGATCCACCCAGTCCCTCCTAAAGGAAGTCAATCCTGAATATTCATTGGAAGGACTGATGCTGTAGCTGAAGTGCCAATACTTTGGCCACCTGATGTCAAGAGTTGACTCATTAGAAAAGACCCTGATGCTGCAAAAGACAGAAGGAAGGAGGAGAAGGGGAAAAAAGGATGAGATGGTTGGATGGCATCACCAACTCAATGGACATGAATTTGAGCAAGCTCTGGGAGATGGTGAAGGACAGGGAAGCCTCACCTGCTGTAGTCCACAGGGTTGCAAAGAGTCAGACATGAGTTAGCAACTGAACAACAACAAATATTGTCCTGGATAAGTGGAAAATAACAGTTCAATTTCACTTTATACATATTGCTAGATAAATATAACTTCTCCTAATTCAGAAGTTGACAGAATTATTAGAGCTGCCATTTGTCTGCCTTCTCTCCATATATCCCTCCATTTCCACCCCTAATAAATGGCCAGAGAAGCTACCATGCAGAAATTATGTGAAGTTGCCTAGTCTGATCTTTGACTAATGTGACAGTTAGTTATTGCCACCATAATGCTGCCTAACAAAACTCAGGAGCTTAAGACAATGGTCATCTGCTGCCATGGGTATGGAGGTCAGTTCGAGTGATTTGGCTTCAAATTGCAGCATCTTAGAGTTGACTGACTTAGACCCGGTTCAGCCAGGTGGCTTTGCTTTAAGCTGCAAAGCCCTACCCCACATGTCTCTCATCCTCCCTTGGACCAGCTCAAAGGAATATGTCTTTCTTATGGCACTAGCACAGGCACAAGAGAACAAGCCAAAACACAGATGTCTCTTAAGCGTCTATTCACATCAGGTCTGCTAACATTCTGTAAACCAAAATAAATCACATGAATAAACTTAAAGTCAAGGAATGGCAAAGTGTTCCACTCACAAAGATGGTGGGGTGTACTGTTGCTAAAGGCTGCTGCTGCTGCTGCTGCTGCTGCTGCTAAGTCGCTTCAGTCGTGTCTGACTCTGCGACCCCATAGACGGCAGCCCACCAGGCTCCCAGTCCCTGGGATTCTCTAGGCAAGAACACTGGAGTGGGTTGCCATTTCCTTCTCCAATGCATGGAAGTGAAAAGTGAAAGTGAAGTCGCTCAGTCGTGCCCAACTCACAGTGACCCCATGGACTGCAGCCTACCAGGCTCCTCTGTCCATGGGATTTTCCAGGCAAGAGTACTGAAGTGGGATGCCATTGCCTTCTCCATGCTAAGGGCTACCATAGTGAAACATCACAGATTGGGTAGCTTCAATGATATAAATCTGTTTCTTACAGTTCTGGAAGATCAAGGGCTTGGCAGGCTGAGTGTCTCCTGAGGCTTCTCTCCTTGGCTTATAGTTGTCCACCTTCCCACTGTGTCCTGACTCTGCCTTTTCTCTGTACGTGCATGCTACTGGTGTCTCTTCCTCTTCTTATGAGGATATCAGTCCTGTTGACTTCAGGCCGCACCCTTATGACCTCATGTGACATTAATTATCTCATTAAAGGCCATCTACAAATACATCACATTAGGGGTTAGGGCTTGTAAATATGAATTGGGGTCGGGTGACACTATTCAATTTATAAATAGGGTTAGTGAATTTTTGGAACATCTGTTTTCATTTTAAGTTCTTCCACAACTTGGAGTCTGGCTGATCACTGTTTCAAACTCTGACTCTAGCACTTAACAGTTGTGTAACCTTAGGAGGATTACTTCCCCACTTAGAAAAATAGACCATTGACAGAGGAACGGATCAAGAAGATGCAGTACATACACAGTGAAATATTACTCAGCCACAAAAAGAAGGAAACAAAGCCATTTGCAGCAACATAGATGGATCTAGAAATTGTCATCTTAGTGAAGTAAGTCAGAAAGAGAAAAACAAACATCAAATGATATTGCTTTCGGGTGAAATAGAAAACAAATGTTACAAATGAAACCTATTTACAAAACAGAAATAGTCACAGATGTAGAAAACAAACTTATGGTTATGGGGTGGGGAGGGGAAGGGAGGAGATAATTTGGGAGACTGGAATTGACATATATACACTACTACATATAAAACAGATAACTAATAACCTACTGTATAGCACAGGGAACTCTTCTCAATACTCTGTAATGAACTACATGGGAAAAGAATTTTTAAAAGAGTAGACATATGTATATATACATATAACTGATTCACTTTCCTGTACAGCAGAAACTAGCACAACATTGTAAATTAACTAAGTTCCAATAAAAATTAATTTTTAAAAATAGAATGCTTTTAATAACCAACTCATACATTAGTTAAAATTTGAATGAAAGAATTCATTAAAAAGCAAATGCAAAGTAGTTGCTCAATAAGTACTGCTGGTACTGTGGCTCTTTACAAACTGGAAGCTTCCACTCTACTCAGGGAGACTGTACAGGTTCAGACATCAGCCACATGCCTTTCCTTCTAGGACCTAGATTCCCTCCTACAGCAAACTCTACTCTCCCAAATCTATCTTCCTTCAATCTCTTTCTACAGCATGGTGGCACTTTAAAAAATCCACTTTATACTTCTCTGACAATAAACTAGAGGCCAGAAAGAAAGGAGACGATGGTTCAGTTCAGTTCAGTTCAGTTCAGTCGCTCAGTCATGTCTGATTCTTTGTGACCCCATGAATCGCAGCACACCAGGCCTCCCTGTCTGGTGGTAAACACTTGCTTTTCTAGACAGTTTGCAGATGCCTGGCTGCCTTAAAGCCATGTCATGCTGCTGGAGCATCAGCAAAATGCTTGATTTTCATCTGTTACATAAAAAGTTTTTGAGCTCAGGGGAGGACAGTGTAAGCATTAAGCAGGACTCTTTTAGAGTATTTCCTAGGAGTTCTTTTTGGAGTTAGGGATATATGTTAACTAAGTTCCAATGGGAAGTTTCAGAACTTTGCAGACATTTCTCAGAATCTGGTTGGCTATTTCACAAGCTAAGTGCCATTAAGACCTCAGTGAAATATTTTCTTCTTGTGGCCTCTCAATGCCCTCTCAAAAGGGACAATTACTTGTCTAATTTCCAGGATTAAATCTTTCCAAAATTATTCTTACTAGTGTTTCAAGTGGTTGAAATATCTAAATTCTCAGACCCCACCCAAATGTCTGTAGCAAGCAGTAGAACCAAAGACCACAGAGGAGAACATCAACAGCATTCTTTTCTCTATTCTGCAGTCTCTATTCTGCCTATAACTGCCTATTTAATGATCACAATATCTCTAAACAGTACTAATCAGGGACCATCCAGGGAATCAGGGTCAATTTAACCAAAGTCTTCCCTCACTGGAGCCAACTTCCAAACCTGGTTTTGGGATTGCTGATCCCAGGAAGGAGGTATAAAGAAGACAGAAACAAAACTAGGTTATCTATAGGAAGGCTTCTGAATTTTTCAAAGACAGTTTGACTAGGGAAAAGTCAAGATGCTTACTATCCTCCCCCCGTACCCTGACGGAGCCTTCCACACTAACTCTTTTTAATCCCTGAAAAAACACAAAATAAGCTAGAGACTTTCTGGGGAAGTCTTTTCCCTGAAGGGAGCAAGGGAAATAACTGATGGGGTGGTTTTCCTCACTCACTCAAGTATGCAGACTCAAGTTGAGGAGCCTGGACCATTAAGCCTAATATATGTGTCCTAGAGTTTGTGAAACTCAGTGCACAGAAATATGCACTTGCCCCAAGGATAGAGCAGAAAATATGATATGGCAATTGACTTAATGCCTTTTAAAGTTGAATGTATTGGTATAGGTGTGTCTTCCCAGATTTTATCAGCACAAAGGATGTGTGTTTAGGATGGGCCCAAGGCAGATGGCATACATTAAAAAGCCAGAACAGGCCCTCAACTTCCTTTCCCCTATATAAGAGTTCTCTTCATTTTTGCAGGGGAATTGCAAGTGACTCACCATGATTATAAACCATGAACAGACATTCTTGGTTGATTCCAAGTAAGTTTTATTTTTGTTGAAGAAAAACTGGAAATCTATTTGCTTGAGGCCAAAGTCCCGTATAATAGTTAATCTACACATTTAATATATGAAGTTCTAATTATTTTAGGGCATTTTTAGGCTATGAATAGGTTTTTTATATCATAATATTGAAGAAGTAGCAGTACTATATTACCATATTGTTATTATTTATTCTGCATGATTGGAATCCTCTTTAATTTTTACAACTGCATCAGACAGAATAAAATACCTAGGAATAAATCTAACCAAGGAGGTAAAAGACTTGTACTCAGAAAACTATAGGACACTGATGAAAGAAATTGAAGATGATACACACATATGGGAAAAGATGATACCATTTTCATGGATTGGAAGACTAAACACTATTAAAAATGACCATACTGCCCAGGGCTATCTATAGATTGAATGCAACCCTAACAAAATACCAATAGTATCCTTCATAGAATTAGAATAAATAATTCAAATTTTAGAATATGGAAACACAAAAGATCCCAAATAGCCAAAACAATCTTAAGAAAGAAGAAGAAAGCTGATGAATTGTGAGCCCTGGTTTCAAACTATATTACAAAGCTACACTAATCAAAACAGTATGGTACTGGTATATGCAGAATATATCATGAGAAACGCTGGGCTGGATGAAGCACAAGATTGCCAGGAGAAATATCAATAATCTCAGATATGCAGATGACACCACCCTTATGGCAGAAAGTAAAGAAGAACTAAAGAGCCTCTTGATGAAAGTGAAAGAGGAGAGTGAAAAAGTTGGCTTAAAGGTCAACATTCACAAAACTAAGATCATGGCATCTGGTCCCATCACTTCATGGGAAATAGATGGGGAAACAGTGGAAATAGTGTCAGACTTTATTTTTTGTGGGGCTCCAAAATCACTGTAGATGGTGATTCAAGCCATGAAATTAAAAGATGTTTACTCCTTGGAAGGAAAGTTATGACCAACCTAGACAGCATATTCAAAAGCAGAGAGATTACTTTGCCAACCAAGATCTGTCTCGTCAAGGCTATGGCTTTTCCAGTAGTCATGTATGGATGTGAGAGTTGGTCTCTAAAGAAAGCTGAGTGCCAAAAAAAATGATGCTTTTGAACTGTGGTGTTGCAGAAGACTCTTGAGAATCCCTTGGACAGCAAGGTGATCCAACCAGTCCACCCTAAAGGAGATCAGTCCTGAGTGTTCATTGGAAGGACTGATGTTGAAGCTGAAACTCTAATACTTTGGCTACCTGATGCTAAGAACTGACTCATTGGAAAAGACCCTGATGCTGGGAAAGATTGAAGGCAGGAGGAGAAGGGGATGACAGAGGATGAGATGGCTGGATGGCATCACTGACTCAATGGACATGAGTTTGGGTAGACTCCAAGTTGGTGATGGACAGGGAAGCCTGGCATGCTGCAGTCCATGGGGTCGCAAGGAGTCGGACAGGACTGAGAGACTGAACTGACTGACTGGCTGGCACAAAAACAGACACATAAATCAATAGACCACAATAGAGGATCCAGAAAAAATGTACTCTTATATAGTCAATTAGTCTATGACAAAGGAGGCAAGAATATATAATAGGGGAAAGACAGCCTCTTAATTAACTGGTGCTGGGAAAACTACATATAAAATAATCAAACTGGACTACTACCTCACAGGATATACAAAAATAAACTCAAAATGGGTTAAATATTTAAATGTAAGACTTGAAACTATAAACTCCCAGAAGACATCACCTTGAGCAATATTTTTTGGATATGTCTCCTTGGGCAAGGGAAATAAAGACAAACAACAGGGACTCCTTCAAATGAAGAAACTTTTGTGCAGCAAACTATTGACAAAGCAAAAAGGCAGCCCTCTGAATGAGAGAAGATATTTGCAAATGATATATCTGATAAGGAGTTAATATCCAAAACATACAAAGAACTCTTATGACTCAACATCAAAAAACAGTTTGCTTGAAAGATGGGCAGAGAACCTGAACACTTTTCCAAAGAAGACATACAGGTGGCCAACAGACAGGAAAAGATGCTCAAGGTCACTCTGTTGCCAGATATGTGAGTCAGGTGCCTGTGGCTCTCAGCCATTAGCAAGGCCTCCTGTGTTTCCTGCTTCCATGACAAAAAGGCACATGGGAACAGTGACAACTGTAGGCTCCTTTATGTAGCAATACAGGCTTCTTTCCCTTGAGGCAGCAGCAGATACATACATACCATGCCAAAGAAAGACAGTGGATTTGAGCATCCAGCCTATCTAGCCTCAAACGCATATTCCACCACTGGGCAACTAGGACAGAGTTTTCTAGAATGAGAACAGCAATACCCGCCACAGAAATACAGCAGACAAAGTTAAGAACTAAACACTTGCAGAACTAAAAGAACGGTGTCTGGCACAGCAGGCCTTCCAGCCAAGCATACTGTTAGCACTTCCCACCCTCAGCCAGGCCCGCTTCTTTCTCCCTCTTTCTAGTACACAGTTTTTGTCACACAACATATGGATTTAGATTGCCTGCAGGGGTTTCTTTGCACAGGAGTGTCCTTGGACTCCATGAGGGCTAGAGTAAACCTATTTATCACCTTCACCCCCTGCTCCAACACACCCACTGGACAAAGCTCTGGCATGTTCCTGGAACCAAGGGACCTCCTCTGTTTGGAGCCAGCTTGACGCTGCAGTCTAGAAGTCATCGCAGATCCATTATCTCATTATGTATTGACAATCACCCTCTGACATGGAAAGCACCAGTCCCATTTCACAAATGAGAAAAAAACCACAAAGGGATATGAAAGGCAAGACCAAATGTATTCCATTTCCCTTAACACAATCCAAATATTCTCCCTGATATAAAAAGAAAATGACCACCCTTGATTCCTGCCTTAAAAGATAGTAGGAAAAGATGGAGGTATTTTGCCAGGAAATGAGATGGCTCTGAAATAGAAAACTAACTAGTTTCCCCTGCAAATACCCCATAAAGAAGGTATTCTCAAAACACTAAGCAATAAATACCAAACTCCGGAGATAAAACACAGAGGACATAGCACACATCGTTGCTTTTGACTTGCACTAAGCTGAAAACTGGGCACGGGATTGGATTCCATTTCTGAGAAAATGCTTAACCACAACTGCAGACACACAGACTAACAAGCCAACAGGCTCCTGCCCCCTGGTGCCCTCTGCCGACATGATCTGCACCCAAGAAGAGCTTGCCTTGTTCTGAAGCAAAGACTGGCCACACATCGCTCTCCACCCACCTGGTCTCAGCTCTCCCTCCCACAGCCTCACAGGGCGAGCCCCCTCCCCCTGGCTTCCAAACAGCCCACCACTCAGCTCCCTCAGGATGAGGCTATCTTGCAGCTAGACTGTCAGACAAGCCACCCCACATTTGCTGCCCACATGTCCCCTGAGCTGGAAAGGTCACATGGTGTGACCTCATGAGGTGTTTCCCCTGTGGACTGCTGCCCTGCTTTGCCTGAGTCTCCTCCCATCAAGCCCATGTGTTCCCTGATCACAGTGACCTCCCAAGCCTGAGCTCCCACAGTCCAGCTGGCACTGTGTCTTTCCTACTAACCTCCTGGAAAACAGGAAGGCATGCTGTGTCCTGTCCATACTGCCTATCACAGTGCCCACTACATACAAGGCACTTATACTTGTGTTGCATATGTGGGTAAGCAGAGCTTTCCACACCAGAGGACACAGGCCTTAAAATGCAGATGTCTGGGGACTTCCCTGGGTCCAGTGGCTAAGACTCTGTGCTTTCAATGCAGGCAGCTGGGGTTCAATCCCTGGTCAGGGAACTAGATCCCACATGCTTCAACTAAAAGTTTACAGGCTGCAACTAAAAATCCCACATGCTACAACTAAGACCCAGTACAGTGAAATAAATTTTGTAATGATGTCTGTTGGAAGGAGCACAATAACATAACTTCACTCAAGAACCCTGAATCTGTGAAGTGGGTAGGGACTCCTAAAGGAGAAGAAAGGAATCAGAAAGGAGACTCTGGAGGACAACAAAGACAGGTTTCGCCTGGAGAGGATGGAGATTAGGATCAGTTTCACTGGTGCTGATAAAGGGAGAGGGTGATATCCTCTCTCAGGGGAGCATTTCTTACAACAGTATTAAAAAAAAAAAAAAAAGAATTCAGAACTCTGAAGTCAGGTAGAATTTGATTGGCAGCCCGGCAGCTTTTCTGAAGTTGTTCATGAAGAACTCTGAAAAAGTCAAAACACGGAAGCAAAGGAGCCCTTGGAAGTGAGCATTTCCGATTGTGAACCAGTCACAGTGTGGCCTATTTCAAACCTGCATGAGGCCAGTGGAGAATGAAAGGAAGCCATAGCTGCATTGATTGCTTCCAGATGATACTTCAATGGTATGGAGGGAGGTGATGTCTTTTCATTGACTCAACTTAGAAAATTGTTTAGAAAATTTCCCAGCAGGTATCCCAGGGTTTTGATGCAGGGATAATTCTGGGCAGGGATGTTTTAATGAGATCCAGCATGAACATCATAAAGAAAGTCACCATCACAGTTAGGGAGGGATGCTGGCATTCCAACACACCTGGTGGAGACCGAACCTGGCCAACGGCATGCAATGCTGGCTTCTAGACATTTGGGAGTCTCACAGCAGCTTTGGCAGTGCTAGAGCAGCAGTGTTAGAGCCCTGGCCCAGGTGTCATGGAAACAAAGTTTTAAATGAAGGTTTACCCAAGGTCTCCTTTCTGCTGTCTGAAGCAAGATCCTTCATCATGCTCTATGCA
The DNA here is from genome assembly GCF_001704415.2 of Capra hircus. Lineage (NCBI taxonomy): Eukaryota > Metazoa > Chordata > Mammalia > Artiodactyla > Bovidae > Capra > Capra hircus. The sequence continues at coordinate 8,456,688 of NC_030829.1, read as the reverse complement.
TTTTTTGTTTCCTTTCAAAGTGAGAGATGATCCTCTTTGAAAAAATGATGGTGCTTTTTTTCCCCTTGCTTATAAAGCACCCACCTATGTGCCAGGCTCATACTAGGTGCACTATATGATTTCATTTCATTTTCACAACAGCCTAAAGCAGTTAGGTAGTATAAAGAAGTGCATATCAGTCAGAGTTCAGGCAGATGAATAGAGCCACTCTAGGTATTTTAGCAGAAAGGGAGTTAATACAGAAACTCTTTATATTTGGCTAGGAAGTGAGGGTCAGTGAGAACCATTGTTGACTTTGAAATCAGAAAATACTTGAGTCACAGGAAGCCCCTACCAATGATCTCACCTCATGATCTCATCTCATGTGTCACACTGAAGTCAAGGTTTCTGGAAGCTCACCTGCAGGTCACTGCAAGCATTGTGTCCATCGTATGTTCATGTGGTCACCCCAAATAGGCAGAGGGGAGTGAATGGCTCTCCTCCTCTCTGCCTTCCAGGTCTGCCTGAGTGTCTTGCATTGGCAGGATCCAAACCAGAACTCTACTGACCAAAGGAGCCTGGAAAATAGAGTTTTCAGCCTTCTAGCCCCCATAAAACAAGGAAGAACTTAAAATCAACAGACAATATCCAGCATAGAGAGATGCTATTATACTCATCTTATTACTGAGGCAACTGAGTTTCAAGAAATGGTATAACTTTGGCTAAGTTATCTCCACTAGTTTGTGGTGGGAATGGTGTATGAATAAGCCTGAATCCCTCTGCCTCCAAAATCCGGAAGAATGAATGGATTTTGATTGATGTAGAGGCACAGATTTATCCATCTGGATCATGAGAGGATATTTCTGTGCAGGGGTTGCTTCATTCACCAACCCTACTAGCATGAGGGAGATAAAAAGGCATCTATAGTGAGTTGCAAGAGTCCATCAGCCTTGGAAGTATATATTTGTCTGTTGGTTCGAGTGGTAAAGAATTTACCTGCCAATGCAGGAGACGCAGGAGACACGGTCAGCAAGATCCTCTGGAGGAGAAAATGGCAACCCACTCCAGTATTCCCAGTATTCTGGGAAATTCATGGGCAGGGGAACCTGGCAGGCTTCAGTCCATAGGGTCACAAAGAGCCAGACACCACTGAACACACACATGCACAGAGTGACTAGGAACAGTGTGAAAGCAAAAATAATAAAACCTGAAAAATCATTCAAGTACTATTAGGGGAATGTAAGTTAAAACCACAAATCCACTCACCCAGCAACATGAAGGGTTAGCCATGATGCAGAGCCTTACCAACTCAGACACTGCGGGTGAACAAAGAAATTGGTACAATCGCTTTAAAAAGTAATGCGGTATTACCTCTTAAAGTTCAGCATGTTCACAGTCTATGGAAAAGGATTTCCACTCATAAAAATATTTCCTAAAGAAATTCTTGCATTTGTGCTCTATAATACAAAAAACAAATTGAAATATGTGCAGTCGCATCACCCTAAGCAGACTAAAACCTAAAGCAAACCTGATGCCCATTAACAGGATGAATAAATAAACTGGATTATATTCATACAATGGAATGTTATACAGTAACGGAAATGAATTACCATTAGATTTAGCAAGGTGTACAAACTTCAAAGATTTAATGCTGAAAGAAAAAAAATTCACTGAAAAAAAAATCACTGAAGCAGTATGATTCCATTCATATAAAAGACAAAAGTAAATAGCATACTGTTTGGATTATACACATATGTCATAAAATCATAAAGAAAAGCAAGGTAAATATTAATTAAAATGGAGAATAATGGGCTATTTTGGAAGGAGATAAGAACAGAATCAGAGCAGGTGGCTCAGGGAGCTTCTTTGGTCGTGATAATGACCTGTTTCTAAAAGTGGAATAGTGGGTTCAAGTGTGTTTTACTATCATTCCTTACATCCATCACATATGTTAAATACACTCTTATATTTCACACTCCAAGAAAGTTAATGTCAGGGTGGAGATTTTCCCTCAGTCTCCAACCTTCTGCAGTCCCATCACACACAGTCAGTGTACAGCCTGTACATCCCATCCTGGCCTTTCAAATGCAACCTTATGTACATTCTGAGATAATATAACGTCTACGGCACACATCTCCAGAGTTCCTCTTGACCACCTCTATCTTGTCAGCTCAGCCCCGCAAGGTGATAAACCACAGTGGTTTACAGCCTGGATCTTGGAACTTGATTTGGATTTCAGAACCTGGGTTTGAATCCCAGTCCTGCAGCTCACTATCCATGTGATCTTTGGAATATTATATAACCTCCATGTTTCCCAGCAAGGAAGACAGTACTTATATCATGGGTTGTTGTTATAAAGATGCAATGAGTTAATGAACGTAAAACTCTTAGAATACTGACTAGCATCTAGTAAACACCACTTAGTTGTCAATTTTTACCATTACTTTTCATTTTTCTTCTGACTAGATTTGTCAATCAACCCATCCTTCTTATTTGACCTTCATATCTCAGTAACTACTATCTATTTGGTACCATTTTTAAAACATGGGTCAGCAAACTATGTCCTGTGAGTCAAATAGGGCCAACTTTCCAGTTCTATCAATAAAGTTTTATTGGAACACAGCCATGTCCATTCATTTATATATTATCTATGACTGCTTTTATGCCACAACAGCAGAGCTGAATAGTCGCAACAGAAGCCATAGGACCTGCAAAGCTGTCTGGCTCTTTATAGAAAATATCTGCTGACTGTACTTAAGAATATTGTTGAATTCTGCTCCCCTGGCTTTACCCCCTACCTCATAAGCTCCCTATCACAGACCCATTACCAGTTTTCCACACTCCAACCTCAGGCACAGTGACTAGTGACACCAAAAAAATCTTATGTCCTTGGACCAGAAGTACCAAAAAATCAAGTCCACCTTCTGTTGGCCATGTCCCATCACTGGCAGAGGACAGGACACATCAAGTGTCATGCCATTTCTGACCAAGACAAGGCATTTGACAGCAGACTCTGACCCTAAGGTTTCACTATCTCGCATTAGAAATTTCTAACAGAAAATCATGTGATTGCTTTGAAATAGGACATGTAAAAACATAATAAATATGACAGTATTCTATATTTGCAAATTATACAAAGATAAGCACTAACTATCAGCAAAACCTGGCCATTAAAAACATAATAAATCTTAACTATTACCTACTTTATCCTCCTAAATAAGACAAAGCCATTAAGATAATAATTATGAAGCTGTATGATTCTTGCAATGGGTCTTAGGAGTAAACAAGTCGATGCGAAATAAGCATCTGGGTTTTTTATGTTATCTTTATTCCACTGACTCGGTCCTCATGACCTCACACACCCAAGGCAACACACCTACCTTGCAGTTTTAAATGAGAAGTCCTCCAGTAAGGAAGAAGGATGAGACAAAGACAAAGATTAAAAAAAGAAACCAGAAAGGATACAAAGCCAAGGAATTACAGCAAATCACCTGTTCCCAGTCAGGGAGGGGGAAAAAAAACCCACACGGGAATGTCCTCCTTTGTGTGCTATTTTGGTCACATGTGATTAATAGCCTGTCACACTGTCAGGAGAGCCCAGACTCCATCAAATCGACATACATGGCAGCTCTGTGCACCCAAATCAGGTCACATTATTGTGCAAAAAGTGCCAGGGGGATGCACTGTATATGTATATAGAATATATATATAGAACACGTACCTGCCACTTGCATCCCTTGATCCTGAAATACTGCTGAAATTCTCCTCCTTACACACACTCTCAGTGTGCATGTGTGTGTGAGTGTGTGTTTCCCATTTCATTCAGCAGGCAGCTGTGAAAGCTACTTTACTGCCTACATAGCAACAGAAAAGGATCTGGTAAGTGTTTAATGAGGGGGAGGTGTGGTGAAAGGGATAGGGCAGTTAAACTGGGTAACTTAGAAGAGAATGAGAAAAGATAATGAATGTTGTTGCCATGGAAACTAGGTCATCCTCTATAATACTTCTCTATGTATAACATTCCATATTCTGAGAAATGGGCAAATCCTCTGCTTTATACTCATAAACATGATCTTTATAGAGATATTAACAGTCTAGTCAAGGTGCTTCATTTGTCCATCCATTAGTGCAGCAATTCATAAACCAGACAGAAAACATTCTCTCTAGAACAGAAGAACACATAAACGCTTTGTGAGTCCTAAAAGGACTCACTATAATTTATTTTGGTTCCTTATTAAATTGGCTGTCACATATCTCTTCACTTTCCATAAACATCCCCTTTTCCAAGTCTTGTTCTTTAATAAAATATGCATACAAGAACATCCAAGAAATTGATATTTTTCTGTAAAGTTTGGCCTCATAATCAAATGCGCACCAACTTTCTATATCAAAAGAGTCCTTCCAATAACCACCCCTGGAAGTCTCTGAGCTAACTGATTCCCCAAGGTGAATTTAGGGTTTGGGACTCAAGGTGACTATAAAACATGTGTGACGATACTGAAATAGAAACAAAAATAAAAATTCAGGACTCAAAAACATAAATCTAAATGAAAGATCAACATGGGAGAGAGGATGGTGCAATACATATTTGTGGCCCTTCATGTCCTGGTTGTGTTAGTTGATCCAACAATTTGACAGAGCTTCCTGGTGGCCAAAGCAAAAGAGAAAACATAAAGAAAAATGAACAAAATACAACACCCTGCAAAATAAGCCAACTTTTTCTTAAAACTCAGTATCGAAATACATTTCTCACTTGGAGGTTGACACATGGACCACTGAAAGTTACTGCGTATACAAAACAAATTGCAAACATGGTGATAGATTTCATTAGGACCTTTGGGCATGGAATCAAAGTACAATCCTCTGAAAGTAGTCTGGAAGGGTGTGGAGAGACAGGGGGAGGGGAGGGAATAATATGGAGGGTCTCAGGGCATTTAGGGCTTCTCTTGTGGCTCAGCTGGTAAAGAATCTGCCTGCAAAGTGGGAGACCTGGGTTCGATCCCTGGGTTGGGAAGATCCTCTGGAGAAGGGAAAGGCTACCCACTCCAGTATTCTGGCCTGGAGAATTCCATGGGGAATTACATGGAGAATCCCCATGTATAGTCCATGGGGTCGCAAGAAACGGACATAACTGAGCAACGTTCACTTTCAGGGCATTTAGATTTATTCTGCTTGATCCAAGAATTAAAATATTTTTAAGGAGAATTCCCAAACACTCACTTAAAAATATTCCTTATTTCAGCTAGCCTTTAAGTAAGAATTGGAAAGCAAACATATTTTCAAATTCTCTGATCTAGAATACAGGTCTGCTGTTATTATTGTTGATGTTGCTGTTACTTTTACTGATTGACAATCTTTTATGAAAATAGAGGAACTCAATACTCTCCAACTATCTCCCAAGTGATGATGTTATTGAAAAGGCATTATTACAATGGAACAAACTCTGAAGATGGTTCTAAAAAGTTCACAGTGCAACTGTGTCATCCAGGAAACACTGGGCCTATTTATACTATGTCAAAGGCAGAGACCAATAATGCTCATCTGATCTTCACAGACTTCTCTGCTTGCCCCCATCTCCTTTGGAGGTGAGTTAGGACTAAGCTGCTAAATTCTATCTAATGGAATGTGGGCCCCAAAACTGAGGTAAGTTAAAAACCCCAAACCCTTCAACCTGTTTTCTTCCTTTGCCATGGAAACCTTGGAGGCCATATGTTCCAGATGGCATGGTTACACCTAGGTGTGATATGAGTGAAAAATAGACTTTAATCTTGCTAGACCACCAAGATTTCAGGGTCTACCTAGTGTGAGAATACCATCAATTACCTGGATGACTGGCCAACAAACTGCCCTCAATGCACTATTTGTCATTTTTAAGTCAAGTTTTCTTAATTTTATTATGTGAAGTGAAGTGAAAGTCACTCAGTCGCGTCCAACTCTTTGTGACCCCATGGACTGCACGGTCCATGGAATTCTCCAGGCCAGAATACTGGAGTGGGTAGCCTTCCCCTTCTCCAGGAGATCTTCCCAATTAAGGGATCAGACCCAGGTCTCCCGCATTGCAAGCAGATTCTTTACCAGCTGAGCCACAAGAGAAGCCCATTTTTTTTTATTATGGGTGTTAATATTCTCTATAAAAATAGACTTAAATCTTCACAAGTTTTAGTGACTACACTATCTTTGAACATAATTCTCTTTCTCTCTCTCTTGCCACCAATCCATGCTTTCTTAATATGTGCTCAGTTGCTCAGTCATCTCTGACTCTTTGCAACCCCATGGACTGTAGCCCACCAGGCTCTTTGTCCATGAAATTTTCCAGGCAAGAATATTGGAGTGGGTTGCCATTTCCTTCTCCAGGGGATCTTCCCGTCTCAGGGATCGAACCTGTGTGTCTTGCATCTCTTGCATCGGTGGGCAGATTCTTTACCACTGAGACACCTGGGAAACCCTTTCTTAACATAGACAAAAATATAATTAGAAAGAAAGAGATGGATTCGAGACATGGATAAAGAGATAGAGGAACAGACAGATACAGTCCTTCAGTACGTTTCCATGTTTTGAGGGCTCATGATTTTATCATTTACTTCAACCAGTGATCACGTAAAGGCCACCTTCCATTGCATATGAATGTTGTTATTGAAGACTGAGAAAGTTGACTGAGATTAGCAGTTAGAAAGGGTTAGGAAAGTGTTTTAACTCAAATTATTCTATTCCACAGCCTACATCTGAATTGTCATTCTCTCTACTGCCTTGAGTTAATTACCTTACATTAACTCAATTTTTCCAAATACCAATTACTGCTTAACTAATAAGATTAGTGAGAAGTCGTTGTTTTTTCTTTTCTGTTTCCTGATAACTGGTGGTCCCTTTTCTATAGACTTCCTGTTTTCTTTAAGTATATTTATCTATTTCTTGATTTGTAAAAGCTTTTTTAAATTTTTATTTTTTATACAATTTTAAAAGGTTATTTTCCATTTGCAGTTATGATAAAATACTGACTAGATTCCCCATGATGTCGAGTATATCACTGAGCTTATGTTATACCCAATAGTTTGACAACTCCCCTCCCCCAGCTAGTTACCGCTAGTTAATTTTCTATGTCTGTGAGACTGTTAAGAGCTTTCTATACATTGAAGATATTAACCATCTCCCTGTCATATTTGTTCAAAAACTCTTAGCCAGTTTTCTTTTTTCTTTCACTTTAATTTAAATTGCTTTATTTTATTTCTTTTCCAATTTTCTGACTTCCATCATGGTTGTAAAGTTCTTGTTTACTTCAAACTAACATAAATATATGCTAATGTTCTCCATGAATCTAACAGTTTAATTTTTTCACCTTCATACCCTTCATCCACTTAGGAGATATGCTTAAAAAAGGCTTTGGAGCCTCCTTAATTTTTTCTCCTTGAGTGTGCTTATTTTCAATAAGTACTTTTCCTGAAAATATTAACAAACATCTATGCTCTATCCTGTTGATTTGAAGTACTTTCTGTATACATTGTGTCGACTGTACTCCAACAAGGAGGCAAACCATCTTGTCTTGTAATGAGGACATTACAAGCTCTAGTGCTTCTGCCTTTAAAGTATGATGTGCCTGTTTTGGCCATGAAAACATAGAAGCAAGATTAATACTCTCCAACCTACTCTCAAGTCATAGTGTTACTGGAAAGAGATTATTACAATGGAGGAAACTCTGAAGATGGTTCTAAAAAGTTCATAGTGCATTTCTGCATTTTAAGTGTGATATGCATGCTTTGGTCAGAGATCTTTTTCTTACATACAGGAGTTACTTTTCTAATCCTATTTCACTGCAATTTAATTTGTTAGTGATTTGGAATTACTTTCATTAATTGTTCATTTTTGGCTGCATCCGGTCCTAGTTGCAGCATGTGAGATCTTTCCTCGCAGTACCCAGGTCTGTCTCCAGATGCAGTGTGCAGTCTTAGTATTTGTGGCAGATGGGCTTAGCTGCTCCATGTCATGTGGGATCTTACTCCCCAGGCCAGGGATCAAACCTGCCTCCCCTGAGTTGGAAGGTGGATTTTTAATCACTGGAACAGCAGGGAAATCCCTAATTGACTCTAATTCAGAAACAGCCATATATTTTTCCTTTACTAACAATGATTATCATTAATATCTCTTTTTATTACTGAGCCATCATTAAATTCCTAGAATAAAGCCTACTTATTCATAACACAGAATTTCTTTAATACACTTGACTTCACAGAGCCCTCATGTGTTTAGGATTTGGTGTTTCCATTTCTAAGAGAGACTAGTCTGTGGTTCTCCATAGTTATAACAAAAAAACAGAGGAGAAACTTATCTTTTTGTGCTAAAATATTTCAAGTGGTGCAAGCATTCTGTGTTTTAGAGAAATTTCAAGATGGTGGAGGAGTAAAATGAGGAGATCATCTTCCTCCCCATGAATACATCAAAAATACATCTTCATGTGGAACAAATCCTACAGAACATCTTCTGAACACTGGCAGAAGACCCCAGACTTCCAAAATGGCAAGCTAATCTCTCCAGGGAAGGAGTGTTGGTAGCTACAGCAGGGGGTTGACCCTCAATCTCTGAGGTGGGAGACCTGAGTCCAGGTTGTTGGGCTACCAGACAAGCCCTGACTCCATGGAAAACTAATTAGTGAGAGCTCTCCCAAAGGCCTCCATCTCAGCACTCAGACCAGGCCCCTCCCAAAGGCCAGCAAGCTCCAGTGCCAGATGCCTCACACCAAACCATCAGTAAAACAGGAACAACAACCCTACTCAGTAGCAGACAGGCTACCCAAAGTCATACCAAGCCCACAGACATCCCAAAACACACCAGTGGATAAAGCACTGCCCTTCAGAGAGAATGATTGAGCTCCACCCACCAGAACACAGACACTAGTTCCCCCAACAGGAAACCATCACAAGGCCCTGGTCCCTCCCTACCCACCGGAGCACATTCCACCAATAACGGGAACTATGACCTGCAAAAAGGAGGCCCCAAACACAGTAAATCAAACAAAATGAAAAGACAGAGAAACATGCAGCAGATGAAGGAACACAGTAAAAACCCACTAGACAAAATAGATGAAGAGGAGACAGGCAATCAACCTGGAAAAGAATTCAGAGTGTCGATAATAAAGATGATCCAAAATCTTGGAAATAAAATGAAGAGCATTTTATTGTGATCTTCTTCCATTGATCAAGAAGATACAAGAAATGTTTAACAGGGACCTAGAAGAAATGAAGAATAGATAATCGGCAATGAACAACACAGTAACTGAGATGAAAAAATATGCCAGAGGGAACCAAACGCAAAATAACTGAAGCGGAAGAACAGATAAGTGAGCTAGAAGACAGAATGGTGTAAATAACTTAAGCAGAGCAGAATAAAGAAAAAAGAATGAAAAGAAATGAGGACAGCCTCAGAGACCTCTGGGACAAGATTAACCACACCAACATTCATATTATACAGGTCCCAGAAGAAGAAGAGAAAAAGAAAGAGTATGGGAAAATATTTGAGGAGATGATAGTTGAAAATTTCTTAACATGGGAAAAGAAGTAGTACAGAAGTCCAGGAAGCCCAAAGAGTCCCATACAGGATACACCCAAAGAGAAACATGCCAAGACACATATTAATCAAACTAACGAAAATTAAACAGAAAGAAAAATATTGAAAGCAGCAAGGGAAAAACAACAAACAACATATAAGGTGATTCCCCTAAGGTTAACAGCTGATATTCGAACAGAAACTCTGCAGGCCAGTAGGGAGTGGCAGAATATACTTAAAGTGATGAAAGGGGAAAAAATTGCAACAAAGATTACTCTACCCACAAGGATATTACTCAGGTTTAATGGAGAAATCAAAAACTTTACAGATAAGCAAAAATTAAGAGAATTTAGGACTACCAAACCAGCTTTACAACAAATGATACAGGAAATTTCTCTAGGCAGGAAACACAAGAGAAAAGGCCTACAAAAACAAAGTCAAAAAAAGTAAATGGCAATCAAATCATACATATCAATAATCACTTTCAATATAAATGGATTAAAAGTTCCAATGAAAAAACACAGATTGGTTCAATGGATATAAAAACAAGATCCCTATGTATTCTGTCTACAAAAGACTCACCTCAGACGTAGGGACACATACAGACTGAAAGTGAAAGGATAGAAAAAGTTATCCTACACAAATGAAAACCTAAAGAAATCAGGAGTAGCAATACTCATATCACATAAAACTGACTTTAAAATAATGTTACAAGAGACAAGGAAGGACACTGTAATGATCAAGGGACCAATTCAAGAAGAAGCTAAAACAATCATAGATATATATGCACCCAACACAGGAGCACCTGAATACATAAGGCATACATATGGAAAATTCTAACTATAAAAGGGAAATCAACAGTAACCAATAATAGTGGATGACTTTAATACCGCATTCATCAGTTCAATTCAGTTCAGTTGCTCAGTCGTGTTCAACTCTTAGCGATCCCATGGACTGAAGCACTCCAGGTCTCCTGTCCATCACCAAATCCCAGAGTTTACTCAGACTCATGTCTATTGAGTCAGTGATGCCATCCAACCATCTCATCCTCTGTTGCCTTCTTCTCCTACCTTTGATCTTTCCCAGCATCGGGATATTTTCCAGTGAGTCAGTTCTTCGCATCAGGTGGCCAAAAGATTGGAGTTTCAGCTTTAGCATCAGTCCTTCCAATGAATATTCAGGACTGATCTCTTTTAGGATGGACTGATTTGATTTCCTTGCTGTTCAAGGGACTCTCAAGAGTCTTCTCCAATACCACAGTTCAAAAGTATCAATTTCTCAGTACTCAGCTTCCTTTATAGTTCAACTTTCACATCCATACATGACTATTGGGAAAAACCATAGCTTTGCCTAGATGGAATTTGTTGGCAAAGTAATGTCTCTCCTGTTTATTACCTGTCTAGGTTGGTATAACTTTTCTTCCAAGGAGCAAGTATCTTTCAATTTCATGCCTGCAGTCACCATCTGCAGTGATTTTGGAGCCCCACAAACATAAAGTCTCTCACTGTTGCAACTGTTTCCCCATCCATTTGCCATGAAGTGATGGGACCTGATGCCATGATCTTAGTTTCTGAATGTTGAGTTTTAAGACAACTTTTTCACTCTCCTCTTTCACTTTCATCAATACGCTCTTTAGCTCTTCTATGCTTTCTGCCATAAGGGTGGTGTCACCTACGTATCTGAGGATATTGATATTTCTCCCAGTAATCTTGACTCCAGCTTGTGCTTCATCCAGCCCAGCATTTCTCATGGTGTACTCCACATATAAGTTAAATAAGCAGGGTGACAATATACAGCCTTGATGTACTCCTTTACTTATTTGGAAACAGTCTGTTGTTCCATGTCTAGTTCTAACTATTGCTTCCTGGCCTGAATATAGATTTCTCAAGAGGCAGGTCAGGTGGTCTGGTATTCCCATCCCTTTCAGAATTTTCCACAGTTTGTTGTGTCCACACAGTCAAAGGCTTTAGCATGGTCAATAAAGCAGAAATACATGGCTTTCTGGAATTCTTTTGCTTTTTCAATGATTCAACGAATGTTGACAATTTGATCTCTGGTTCCTCTGCCTTTTCTAAATCCAGCTTGAACATATGGAAGTTCATGGTTCATGTAATGTTCAAGCCTGACTTGGAGAATTTTGAGCATTACTTTGCTAGCGTGTGGGATGAGTGCAATTGTGCAGTAGTTTGAGCATTCTTGGCATTGCCTTTCTTTGGGATTGGAATGAAAACTGATCTTTTTCAGTCCTGTGGCCACTGCTGACTTTTCCAAATTTGCTGACATATTGAGTGCAGCACTTTCAAGCACCATCTTTTAGGATTTGAAATATCTCAACTGGAATTCTATCACCTCCACTAGCTTTGTAGTGATGCTTCCTAAGACCCACTTGACTTCACATTCCAGGGTGTCTGGCTCTACGTGAGTGATCATGCCATCATGATTATCTGAGTCATGAAGATCTTTTCTGTATAGTTCTTCTGTGTATTCTTGCCACCTCTTCTTAATGTCTGCTGCTTCTGTTAGGTCTGTACCATTCCTGTCCTTTATTGTGCCCATCTTGGCATGAAAAGTTCCCTTGGTATATTTAATTTTCTTGAAGAGATCTCTAGTCTTTCCCATTCTATTGTTTCCTCTATTTCTTTTCACTGAACACTGAGGAGGGCTTTCTTACCTCTCCTTGCTATTCTTTGGAACTCTGCATTCAGATGCTTATATCTTTCCTTTTATCCTTTGCCTTTCACTTCTCTTCTTTTCACAGCTGTTTGTAAGGCCACCTCAGACAGCCATTTTGCCTTTTTGCATTTCTTTTTCATGGAGATGGTCTTGATCACTGCCTCCTGTACAATGTCCATAGTTCTTCAGTCACTCTATCTATCAGATCTAATCCCTTGAATCTATTTCTCACTTCCACTCTATAATCATTAGGCATTTGATTTAGATCATACCTGAATGGTCTAGTGATTTTCCCTACTTTCTTCCATTTAAGTCTGAATTTAGCAATAAGGAGTTCATGATCTGAGCCACAGTCAGCTCCTGGTCTTGTTTTTGCTGACCGTATAGAGCTTCTCCTTCTTTGGCTGCAAAGAATATAATCAATCTTATTTTGGTGTTGACCATCTGCTGATGTCCATATGTAGTCTTCTTTTGTGTTGTTGGAAGAGGGTGTTTGCTATGACCAGTGCGTTCTCTTGGCAAAACTCTGTTAGCCTTTGCCCTGCTTCATTCTGTACTCCAAGGCCAAATTTGCTTGTTACTCCAAGAATTTCTTGACTTCCTACCTTTGCATTCCAGTCCCCTATAATGAAAAGGACATCTTTTTGGGGTGTTAGTCCTAGAAGTTCTTGTAGGTCTTCATAGAACCATTCAACTTCAAATTCTTCAGCATTACTGGTCAAGGAATAGACTTGGACTGAAGTGACTTAGCAGCAGCAGCAGTGTGATATTGAATAGTTCGCCTTGGAAACAAACAGATCATTCTGTTGTTTTTGAGACTGCATCCAACTACTGCATTTTGGACTCTTTGGTTGAATATGAGGGCTACTCCATTTCTTCTAAAGGATTCTTGCCCACAGTAATAGATATAATGGTCATCAGTGTTAAATTCACCCATTCCAGTCCATTTTAGTTCGCTGATTCCTAAAATGTTGATGTTCACTCTTGCCATCTCCTGTTCGACCACTTCCAATTTGCCTTGATTCGTGGACCTAACATTCCAGGTTCCTATGCAAGAATGCTCTTTATAGTATCGGACTTTACTTCCAACACCAGTCGCATCCACAACTGTGTGTTGTTTTTGCTTTGGTTCTGTCTCTCCATTCTTTCTGGAGTTATTTCTCCACTGATCTCCAGTAGTATATAGGGCACCTACCAGCCTGGGGAGTTCATCTTTCAGTGTCCTATATTTTTGCCTTCTCCTACTGTTCACGGGGTTCTCAAGGCAAGAATATTGAAATGGTTTGCCATTCCCTTCTCCAGTGGACCACATTCATTCATACCAATGCACAGATCATCCGGACAGAAAATTAATAAGGAAACACAAGCTTCAAACAATATGTTGGACCAGATAGACCTAATTGGTATCTAAAGGACATTTCATCCAAAAACAGTAGATTTCATTTTTTCTCAAGTGAACATGGAACATTCTCCAGGACATATCACATCTTGGGTCACAAATCAAACCTTAGTAAATTTACAATAACTGAAATATATCAAGCATTTTGTTCTGACCACAAAACTGTTAAGATTAGATAACAACTACTGGAGAAAAAAATGTAAAAAATACAAATGCATAGAGGCTAAATAATACCTTTCTGAATAACCAACATGTTACTGAAGAAATCAAAGAGGAAATTAAAAAAAATATTAGAAACAAATGACATGAAAACAAAACAACTCAAAACCTATGAGATACAGCAAAAACAATGCTAAGAGGGAACTTGACAGCAATATAAGCCTACTTCAAGAAACAATCTAATCTTACACCTAAAGCAACTAGAAAAAGAAGAACAAAAAAGACCTAAGTTAGTCGAATGAAAGAAATCATAAGGATCAGATAAAAAATAGGTGAAAAAGAAATGAAGGAGACAACAGCACAGATCAATAAAACTAAAAGCTTTTTCTTTGAGAAGATAAACAAAATTGACAAACCATTAGCCAGACCCATGAAGAAAAGTAGAAAAGACTCAAATCAATAAAGTTAGAAATGAAAAAGGAGAAGTTACAACAGAGAAGTACAAAGGATCATAAGAGACTACGACAAGCAGCTAACTATGTGCCAAAAAAATGGACAACCTGGAAGACACGGACAAATTCTTACAAAAGTACAACCTTACCAGACTGAATCAGGGAGAAATAGAAAATATGAAGAAACAAATCACAAGCACTGAAATTGAAACTGTGATAGAAAGTCTTCCAACAGAAGCCCAGGGCCAGAGGGTTTCACAGGTGAATTCTACCAAAATGTTCAAGAAGAGCTGACACCTATTCTGCTAGAACTCTTCCAGAAAACTGCAGAGGGAGGAAAACTTCCAAACTCATTCTACGAGGCTACCATTACCTTGATACCAAAATCAGACAAAGATACCACCAAAAAAAAGAAAATTGCAAGCCAGTATCATTGATGAACATGGATGCACAAATCCTCAACAAAATTCTAGCAAACAAATCCAACAACATATTAAAAGGACCATACCCCATGATCAAGTGGGTTTTAATCCCAATGATTTAAAGATTCTTCAATATATTCAGGCCAATCAATGTGACACACCATATTAACTAATTGAAAGATAAAAAACATATGATCTTCTCAATAGATGCAACCAGAAAATTACTAGAGCTAATCAATGAATATAGTAAAGTCACAGCATATAAAATTAATCCACAGAAATCTCTTACATTCCTATACACTTAAGAATGAAAAAAAATTAGAAACAGAAATTAAGGAAACAATCTCATTCACCACCACAACAAAAAGAATAAAATACCTAGAAATAAACCTAAATAAAGAGACAAAAAACTTGTATGTAGATAACTATAAGACACTGATGAAAGAAACCAAAGATGACACAAAGAGGTGGAGAGACATACCATGTTCTTGGATTGGAAAAATCAATATTGTCAAAATGATTATACTGCTCAAAGCAACCTACAGATTCAATGCAATAATCCCTGTCAAACTACCAATGATATTTTTCACAGAAGCCAGAAAAAAAATTTCACAATTTGTATGAAAACACAAAAGACCCTGAATAGCCAAAGAAATCTTGAGAAAGAAAAACGGAGCTGGAGGGAACCAACCTTCCCGACTTCAGACTATACTACAAAGCTACAGTCATCAAGATAGTATGTACTGGCACAGAAACAGAAATACAGACCAATGGAACAAGATAGAAAGTCCAGAGATAAACCCGTGCACCCATGACATCTTATCTTTGACAAAGGAGGCAAGAATATACAATGGGGAAAAAAGGCAGCTTCTTCAATAAATGGTGCTGGGAAAACTGGACAGCTACACATAAAAGAATGAAACTAGAACACTTCCTAACACCATACACAAAAATAAACAAAATGGATTAAAGACTTACATGTAAGGCCAGAAGCTATAAAGCTCTTAGAGGAAAACATAGGCAGAATACCCTATGACATATGTCACAGCCAGATCCTCTTTGACCCCTTCTCCTAGAGTAATGGAAATAGAAACAACAACAAACAAATGAGACCTAGTTAAACTTAAAAGTTCCTGCACAGCAAAGGAAGCAATAAACAAGATTAAAAGACACTCTCAAAATGGGAGAAAATAACTCCAAATGAAACAACTGACAAAGGATTAATCTCCACAATGTATGAGCAGCGCATACAGCCCAATGTCAGAAGAAAAAAACAGCCCAATCGCAAAATGGGCAGAAGCTTTAAACAGACATTTTTCCAAAGAAGACATGAAAATATGCTCGACATAAGTAATTATTAAATGCAAATCAAAACTACAATAAGATATCACCTCACACCAGTTGGAATGGCTATCATCAAAAAAATCTACAAACGATACATGCTGGAGAGGATGTGGAGAAAAGGGAACACTCCTACACTGTTGAAGGGATTGTAAACTGATACAGCCATTATGGAGAACAATATGGAGACTGCTTTAAAAAAAATAGGAATAAATCTACCATATGACCCAGCAATCCCACTACTGGGTATATACCCTGAGAACACCACAATGCTAAAAGACACATATACCCCAGTGTTCATTGCAGCACTATTTACAACAGCTAAGACATAGAAGTAACATAGATGTCTATCGACAGACAAATGGATAAAGAAGTTGTGGTATGTATATATAATGGAATATTACTCAGTTATAAAAAAGAACAAATCAGAGTCAGTTGTAGTGAGGTGGATAAACCTAGAGCCTGTTATACAGAGTGAAGAAAGTCAGAAAGGGAAAAACAAATATTGTATACTGACACCTATACACATAAATGGAATCTAGAAAAATGATATTGATTAACCTACTTGCAGGGAAGGAATGGAGATGCAGACGTAGAGAACAGATCTGTGGATACATTAGGGGAAAGAGAGAGAGGGATGAATGGAGAAACTAGCCTTGACATACATACACTAGCATGTGTGAAACAGATAGCTGGTGGGAAGTTGCTGTAAAACACAGGGAGCCTAGCCTGGTGCTTGGTGATGACCTAGAGGGGTAGAATGGGCGGAGGAGATGGAGGTTCAACAGGGAGGGGATGTACGTATAACTATGGCTGATTCATGTTGTTTTATGGAAGAAACTAACAGAACATTGTGAAAAATAAATAAAAGAAAAAAAAGAATTTTGTGTTCCAAAATTGTTTGCAGGAACTCACTCCTAAATCCATACAGATCTGATATCCTTCCAGGGGTTACTTACAGACATTTTTCATAATTTTATATAGGTTCTTTTTAATTTTTTCCTACTTGTTCTATAATCAGTTGCTTTTTTAATAGTGCCCTATATGATTATTCTTTCATCCATGTATTTATCTCTATTGGCATGTATTGGCACTGAATTCTACTTTTTTTCTATAAACATATACAAACAGTTATTTAACTACATCTCCTTAACTATTCCTAATAAAGTATATGGCTACTTCTTTTCTATTTCCCTGATCACCTTTAAGAGCACTTCACTTGTTTAGTTGGTCTTGATTCTTTTTTAAAAAGAAAAATAAGACAAGAAATGAAAAGAACAAAAAGTACTAATTTGTCATTTTTATTATTTTCATATATATTAATTTCTCCTTATATTTTTCATTCTATTCTTCCTTGGATAGGATACAATTCAAAATACAACCATTTTTAAAAGCCTGTCAAATTATTGATTTCTCTTTATTCTCATAATCTCTCTTTATGGTTTAAATATTTTAAACATATTTAAAATATTGCCTCCTACTATTTATTTGAGTTTCAAGTTTCTCCCCTTTTATCTTGTCCAAATATGTGTGATTAATTACCTAAAGTTTTGTGATTATTATATTCTTGTTTGGATCTATATCATCAGTGAATTTAGACTATTTCCTTTTGCACATTTAATTTGTTCATATAATTTATTTCTTCTACTATCAACTCTGTTCCCTTTTGTTTAAAATTGCATGTGTTTATATGTCCATCCCCTCATTTTTTAAGCTTTATTCTTCCATTTGTTTAGGAGCTTCTACTTGTAAACTTGTATAGTTAGATTTCAAGTTATCCTAGTTTTGTACATTTACATATTTACATGTTACATTTACATTTAATTCTCCTAAATATCTTTACCATCTATTATCCTGCAAGACAACTGTAAAATATGAGAAACGCCAATTAAAATCAGAGTGGGAGTGCACACTCAAGTCTCGGTACAACTGCTCGTGTACATACGTGTATGTGCAATTGTACGTGTGTGTATGCACATGGCATGTGTGCAGCCTGAAGCCAAAGAGACTAAAAAGTGACTGCAAGAAACCAACAAAGGCCAAAAAAAATAATAACCTATCTCCTGAGGCATGTTCATTAGCTTCTCAATTCTACAAACAGTGGCAGTCCAGCACAGTACCTATGCTCAGAACGGGTAAAATATAGTGAGCTCTCATTCTTCCCCTGAAGGCAGCGGCACAAGGGCAGCACAGGGAGGCAAGCTCAAGAAATTCAGAAAGACAGGTGAAAGATAATTTAAATACCAGAATGAACTTAAGACTTGGGGACAGGTTATACTTCCAGGGGCACAGACTTTTGCTTTACATCCTGGTACCTATAGGTCTCCAGTGGTAATATATGAATAAACAACTGTGGCTAGCCTGAGTCTCTTTGAATAATCAAATTTGTAATACTATTGTGATATGTCTATCAACTCTTTTCCACATCCAGAGCCACATTGTCACTTTTAGTGGCTCATGCTGGCTACTTCTCTGGGCTGCCTGAACCCCACTGAAGCCTCCCTTCCAAGAACTTGCCTCTGCTGTTCCCAGCTGAGCCGCCTCATCCATCAGAGGTGGGAACACAATAGAGTCTCCCGTGACATGAGGTCCTGGCCAACTGCCTGCCAGACCCTAGTGACTGCCCTAGATCTGATTTTGGAAAGAGTGACAAAGACTATGTCTTGCCAAAGAGAAGATATGAAATCTGGCCTTCCTGAAGCATGCTGCTGAAACAGGGCTGTTTTGCAAGGCACTATTCCATGGAAAAATTCTCTCTCCTTCCTACAGAGGAAGACCAGCTATCCATGAAGGCAGACAGATGAGGAGCCAGAACACACCTGCTCCCCACTCGTTTACTAAAAAACAGATCCAAAAGAACTATATGATTTTTTTCTCTCCAGCAAGGGATAAAAATATGTCTCTTTTAAAGGAAGAAATATTTTAAGTCAGCCCTGGGATAGTCACACAGGAATTTTGAAACCAAGTTTAATCCACTGCCCTTATTAGGAAGCACTTAAGATTTCTTAGGCATCCTCTCTTCCACCTTTTATGATCTGAAAGTTGTGCTCACGTGCTCAATCAGCCTACAGTCATAGTATCAGGAAAACAATGTTAAATATATTTCGGATGTCAGTGGGCATCTTGGGAGTGAACATTGTGAGTGAAGAGCCATCCTCACACACCTGTGACCTCAGGAGGGCAGCTACTCCCACAGAATCTACTGTGGCAGGTAGCCTGGCAGTTTAGGAGAAGCCCACGCTGGCACTGGTCCATCTCACCTGCATCACGCCACCAGCAGCCATTAGGTGTTATCATTCTGCTATGGCCTGGTTCCAAAAGCCCCTAAGTACTCTATCAAGAACTGCTTTGCATACCAGTCTCTCCTTAATTGTTTTGTGCAGTGTAGTCAATATGAAAACCAAGAGATATGATAAAGACTGAATGAGGCACAGGTGTTCCATGCAGGTTTCATCAAAGCACAATAAAACCCACCTCTTAAAGAGTTTAGATGCATTCCTCTCTCCCGCAGCAGGTTTTGATGGCCCGCCCTACACCCATGTTCAAGAAGCAGGAAGAATTGAGAAGTTAGACATGTGTTTCTGAATGCTGCCTGGTTACTGCTGCTGCTGCTGCTGCTGCTGCTGCTAAGTCACTTCAGTCATGTCCGACTCTGTGCGACCCCATAGATGGCAGCCCACCAGGCTCCCCCATCCCTGGGATTCTCCAGGCAAGAACACTGGAGTGGGTTGCCATTTCCTTCTCCAATGCATGAAAGTGAAGAGTGAAAGTGAAGTCGCTCAGTCGTGTCTGACTCTTCACGACCCCATGGACTGCAGCCTACGAGGCTCCTCCGTTCATGGGATTTTCCAGGCAAGAGTACTGAATTGGGGTGCCATTGCCTTCTCCAGCCTGGTTAATAGGAAAGGGGAAAAAACACAGCCCAAGGAAGTAGCCAGAGAGATATTCTCTTTTATACTCTCTCCGGTGAGGTCAGGAGCAGTAGCCCCACATGTCAAAAGCACAGGTGGTAACACTGCCAAACGTTTCACGTGAAGCCTGATTTGCTTTCTGTGTCTGTGTTCTTATCCCTCTTCCGAAGTCACACATAGCCCATTCACAGCCAGACAAAGCCCACCTTGCTTCCTTGAGCCTCAGCCCCTGGACACTCGGATACTCAGCTTCATCCCAGCTTTGAAACATCCAGATCAGTTTCCAAGATCACCCCATGATGCCCAGACATTGCCTGGTAAAGCTGGGCCTGCACATGTGCCGTGCAGGGCTGTTTCTCCCATCCATTCCCCCCACTGAGGCTGTTAGACTGCCAGGCTAATGAAGCCAGGGCTTGCATATTCTTACCTCTGAGGGATTTCCAGAGACTATTGATTCCAGTCTCAAAGGTTTGTAAGAAATTCTCAAATGGGTATTTAGCACAGATGCTTCAGGAGGAAAGCTCCTGTATCATTAGAGGGCGCACATATTTCATCCTCCATGTCCCTCTAACAGAGATGCTCCTGAGGCACATGCTGATGATAAGCCCATTAATCCCTGACAAGCCCATTTCTCCACCTTGGCTAAGGGGACAAGATAGGGCAAACATGGGTAGGTCAAGTCAAAGAGCAACTAGCATTCAAATAACTAGAAGGGTTAATGAAAAGTTTTACCTCCCCTCTGGTCTTGGGTAGTGAGACACTTTTTCATACAGAGAACAGGTAGTTAGGAACTAAAATCTCTCTGTCTTTAAAGCCCATCATTCAGAATTATCGCTAGAAACGAATCCCTATGAATGAAGTCTTGTGACACTACGTCACCAATATTCCTTGTTTCAGGCACAAACAAGATCACTATATACATTTTGCTGCCTAAAAACAGGCAAGACTCCCCTGGTGGTCCAGTGGTTAAGAATCTGCTTGCCAATGCAGGGGATATGGGTTCACTCCCTGGTCCAGGAAGATCCCCCGTGCCCTTGGGCAACTGAGCATGCGCACTGCAAATACTGAAGCCCGCGCACTCTAGAGCGCGTGTTCCGCAAGGCCACTGCAGTGAGAAGCCCCCACACCACAACCAGAGAAAGCGCCCAAGCAATAACGAAAACCAAAAATAAATACACAAAAATTTAAAAAAAAGAAACACAGGCAAAGCAAAAACTTGGTAGATTCTTCTTTGTTGTTAGTATGATCAGCAGCAGTATCAGCAATGACTGAGCTCTGAAAGTAACATAAATGCAGGTAAACAGAAACAGGCAGAGCCGTTTTCAGCCAAGAAACAAAGGGGCAGCAATTTCCTGACATAGTGCAACCCCAGGGCTCCAGGATGTGCCAAGGAGCAGATTGATTGCTTGCCTTTGGGAGGCATTCTTCCTGTTTGAAAAGGAGCCGTAGGATAATCATCATACAGCCCTCTGGAGCTTCAAACAGGGTCTCTCTATAGCTGAGCTGTGTTTTATTTACACAGCTTCTCAGTGAAGGTTAACGAGAAGGTATAAAATACTGCACACAGCCCCATGCACCTAAGTATCCAGGAAACCAAAGTGCTCCCTGCTATAAGAAGAAGAGAAAGAAAACGAGAGGCAGTCCCAGCCGGCTGCATTCAAACTCCAACACTGACACTCTGCTCTTGCCAGCCATTTTTTCAGGTGAGATTTCAGTTAAAGGTGCACCTAAAAGTTCATTTGATAATACTGGGTGATCAGTGTTTCCAGGATGATCCAACCTGACGCCAGCACGCTGTCAAGCTACAGAGTTACTTGTCATCTCCCCCAGGTTGTCTCGAGAAAGAAGTCAGAAAAATATAGATTGAGTTTACTTGGAAGGAAATTTGCATCATGATAATTGAGCACACACACCAAAAAACTATTTGGGAAATTCATAAAGAGAATTTTAGATGTGAAAGGGAGAAATATGAAGTTTAGAAATGTGCTTGCCACTGTTTCATCATTCAGGGTAGCATATCTAATTTACAGATGAAAGAATTGACACCCAGAAAACAGAGATCTTATAGTGAGTGGCACAGAATTAAGCCCTTAGAAATCTGGAACATAAATCAGAAGTAAATAAAGTTGATTACAAACCCATTCACCAGAATGATTAAGACAAAAAAGAACCCTTACCAAGTAAGGGTTAGAATGTGGAAAAACTGTAACTCTCATAGCATATGCTGTGGGTGGGAATGCCAAATAGTCCAAACAGTTTGGAAAACTATTTCATTATATCTACTAAAGCTGTACACCTGCCTATTCTATGAGCCAGCAATTCCACTCTGAGTAACATATGCAAAAAATAATGTCCAACTGTTCACTAAAAGATACATAGTAGAATGTTCATAATAACATCCTTCACTAAATAGCCCCAAACTGAAAACACCTAACCCTATTAAACAGAAGTTAAGAAATCATAATAGAGTTATACAGTGCAATACTATGCAATAATAATAAACTACATACAGCAACATGCATGAAACTCACTTATTATTGAGTAAAAAGTTTAAAATCGAAAGATAATATACAGTATCATTCCATTTACAGAAAGTTCACAATCAGATGTAACTAATCTATGGTTCAGTTCAGCTCAGTTAATCAGTCGTGTCTGACTCTGCAGCCCCATGGACTGCAGCACATCAGGCTTCCCTGTCTGCCTATGGTGTTAGAAGTTAAAATAGGGGATAGTTTTGGAGAGGGTGGATATGAGACAAAGATCACAAGAGAGGCTTTTGGGAAGTTTGAATTTCTTCAACTGAGCATTTATTGCATGGGTGTACTAAGTGTGTGCAAATTTGTCACATAATACACCTAAAATTTAAAAACTTTTCAGTATATATATGTAACACTTCAATAAGATGTTGATATTAAAAATTGGTTATAGAGATAGTGATAAATATACAAGGAACAGACAGACAATAAGAATTCAATAATTGAAAACAAAAAATTTCCACACATAAATAATTAAATTTACAGATAAACTGGGCATTGACCTTCCCTTCCCTCAAATAAATAAATAAATAACACTGAACACCATAATCAAATCTTACCACGATCACTGAAATTCAAAGTTAAAGAGCTACATTAGAGAATTCAACTTCTGCTTGTGGTGGAGTATGTAATTCAGAACAACTCTTCCACAGATGACAACTAATGGAAAAGCTGGACAAAATACTTTTTAAAAGTGTGCTGGACAGCAATGAAAGGTGAATAAGGTAGAGGAAGGAAGTCACGCCACAAGATCTGGGAAAAACCAAAGATACACGGAGGTAAGCCCTCCACGAGAAGCCACTTGTGTTGTGAAAATTTTGCAAATCTCAAGACGATAATGTAGAGTGCTGGCAATGTTCTATTTCTTGCCCTGGGTGAGGGATACATAAGTACTTGTTCTGATGTGTTGTGGATTTCTCTATTTGTGAACTGCAGTTCAAAACACAGTGGTTAAAAACAAAATATCAAACCAGCATCCCAGTAGAAAAACAAAAAAAAAGTTGAACTCAGATTTATGCTAAGCAATACTATCAAAGCCCGAAAACAGTAGACAGACAGTTCAAATGTTCTGAAAGGAAAGCACTCCACAAGAATTCTTTCAAATAGAAAGTACAGAAGCAACAAATATGCATTCTTGAGTAGGCAATAACTTTGAATATCAAGCACCTGTGTGCCTTTCTCATGAAAACTACTAGAGGATGAGATTCTGCTAGCCAGGAAATCTATCAAAATATACACAACAGGAAAGAAGAAACCACAAAATAAGCACTGGTAGTTGGTATTAAACTCATTTAAATAAAAAACTTAGTCTAAACAACCGTGAGAATTTGAGATCACTGGTTCCTTTAATTTCGCTGCCAGTTTATTTCTGCAAAGTAAAGGAGGATTATGTTTAATATTTTCAGTCAAAATAGTATGTGCTTTATGAACCAATCTTTGTTCTCTGTCTCTGTCTCTTATTAACCTCCCTCTCTATCTATATGTATTTCAATACAGGCATATCTGAAATTCAGTTTACCTACCATTGAAAACAGTAGTTTCTGGGTAGTGGGATTTTAGGTAACTTGTTCTTCTTTGCAAGCCCTATTTTATTGCATTCTTATTTAAAAATTAACATATACATTTATGAACAATAATAGTTATCATTCTTTCAAAAAACAAAAATAAACTGGGAACAATATAAACAAAAGTCTACACACAAAAGTCAGGTAAGGATGTTTCCCTTAGCAACACTGAAGGAGATATTTAAACACAGTCAGCATTCAATGAACACATAATTTAGCAATCAACAAAATAACTGACAGTTAGCATGTAAATTATTCATATTTTAATTTTTCAACTGTTTACTCTTTTCAAATATTTATTTCTCTCTTTAAAGCAAACACATTCATTCAGGAGTCTAATCTAGAAAAGAAGAAAATTTTGTACCAAACTGGGTATAAATTACATATTGAAAATTTAGGTTCAATAGAAGAGACTTCAGATAGAAAAAACTCAAAGCTATCTTAATATTACAGTGCTATGTACTTTATTGAGCTTCCCTGGCAGCTCAGTGGTGAAGAATTCACCTGCCAATACAGGAGAGGCAGGGTCAATCCCTGTCTGGGTTGGAAAGATCCCCTGGAGAAGGAAATGGTAACCC
This sequence comes from Capra hircus, assembly GCF_001704415.2. Lineage (NCBI taxonomy): Eukaryota > Metazoa > Chordata > Mammalia > Artiodactyla > Bovidae > Capra > Capra hircus. Next base: position 8,432,141 of record NC_030829.1, on the reverse strand, counting down.
ACTCCAGTATTCCTGCCTGGGAAATTCCATGGACAGAGAAGCCTGGTGGGCTATAGTCCATGGGGTTGGAAAAGAGTCAGACATGAATTAGCAACTGAACAGCAACACCAATGTACTTTATTAAATTCAACTTCTATAAAATCTCTGGGTTTTAACCCTAAAATTATTTCTCCTTGCTCCCCCTGTTTCCACTCCTAGAACATGCAGTCTTCTGAAGCAAACCAAAAGGCTCTATCATTTGTGATTCTCTTTTCTCCATTGCACCTGATTTTCAGTCAGGGGTTGCTATTGTAATACATGTGTGTGTTAGTCACTCAGTCATTTCCAACTCTTTGCGACCCTGTGGACTGTAGCCCACCAGGCTCTTCTGTGCATGGGATTCTCCAGACAAGAAAACTGGTGTGGATAGCTATCCCCTTCTCCAGGGAAACTTCCCAACTCAGCAATGGAAGCTGGGTCTCCTGCACTGCAGGCTGATTCTTTACCACCTAATCTACCAGGGAAGCCCTGCTATCGTAATGCCACACCTGAAATACCAAACACCCTCCAAACCAGATTCTCATCATTTCCAAAATCAAGTTGAAATGATCTAGTAATCAGACCTGCTACTTACCTAGTCTTTTTGCTTCCATTCTCTGGAAGCACTCATTCATTCTCCACCTCATTCATGGAACCAAGTATGAGAGGACACTGAGGCCACATGAATAACTGACCACATGAATGGGTTTCCTCCTACCAACTAGGATAAATTTCCAGGTAATAGCCTTCCAGACAAGACCTGTCTCTGACAGATGCTAGGAAGGCACTAGCCCTGGGAGTGGGGCATTGTGTAGGCTGAGGAATGGGAGTGCTCCCCCTAGAGGTGAGAGGTGGAATAAACCTGCCCTGTACAGAAAAGGGCAGAGACAGTGGGACCTTTGGGGAAATGCCTATTGGCTCAGGAATTCTGGCATATTCAAGGAGATAAAGGAAGAGAGCAGAGAGGAGGCTATGATGGCGGTCCACTGGCCAGACCAAGACATACACGAGACTGAGGATGTAGAACAGCCTCCAACTTTGGCATGATTCAAACAACGCATTCAGAAAATTTTTCACATTCCCTTCTCCAGGGAATGGCAAACCACTTCAGTTATCTTGCCTTGAGAACCCCATGAACAGTATGAAAAGGCAAAAAGATAGGACACTGAAAGGTGAACTCCCCAGGTCGGTAGGTGGCCGATACGCTACTGGAGCTCAGTGGAAAAATAATTCCAGACAGAATGAAGAGACAGAACCAAAGCAAAAACAACAACCAGTTATGCATATGACTGGTGATAGAAGCAAAGTTCAATGCTATAAAGAGCAATATTGCATAAGAACCTGGAAAGTTAAGTTCATGAATTAAGGCAAATTGGAAGGGGTCAAAGAATATGGCAAGAGTGAGCATCAACATTTTAGGAATCAGTGAACTAAACTGGACGGGAATGGGTGAGTTTAACTCAGATGACCATTATATCTACTACTGTGGGCAAGAAACTCTTAGAAGAAATGGAGTAGCCCTCATAGTCAACAAAAGAGTCCAAAATGCAATACTTGGATGCAATCTCAAAAATGACAGAATGATATGTTTGTTTTCAAGGCAAACCATTCAATATCACACTAATCCAAGTCTATGCCCTAACCAGTAATGCTGAAGAAGCTGAAGTTGAATGGTTCTGTGAAGACCTACAAGACCTTCTAGAACTAACACCCCAAAAAGATGTCCTTTTCATTATGACTTCCCTGGTGGCTCAGACGGTAAAGCATCTGCTTACAATGCAGGAGACCCGGGTTCAATCCTTGGGTCAGGAAGACGCTCTGGAGAAGGAAATGACAACCCACTCCAGTACTCTTGCCTGGAAAATTCCATGGATGGAGGAGCCTGGTAGGCTACAGACCATGGGGTCGCAAAGAGTCAGACATGACTGAGCGACTTAACTTTCTTTTCTTTTGTTCCACTATAGGGGACTAAATGCAAAAGTAGGAAGTCAAGAAACACCTGGAGTAGCAGGCAAATTTGGCCTTGGAGTACAGGATGAAGCAGGGCAAAGGCTAATGGAGTTTTGCCAAGAGAATGCAATGGTCATAGCAAACATCCTCTTCCAACAACAAAAGAAAAGACTCTACACATGGACATCACCTGATGGTCAATACTGAAAACAGACTGATTATATTCTTTGCAGCCAAAGAAGGAGAAGCTCTCTACAGTCACAAAAACAAGACTGGGAGCTGACTGAGGGTCAGATCATGAACTCCTTATTGCCAAATTCAGACTTGAATTGGCGAAAGGAGGGAAAACCTCTCGACCATTCAGGTATGACCTAAATCAAATCCCTTATGGTTAAACAGTGAAAGTGAGAAATAGATTCAAGGGATTAGATCCAATACACAGAGTGCATGATGAACTATGGACGGAGGTCCATGACTGCACAGGAGACAGGGATCAAGAACCTCCCCAAGAATAGGAATGCAAAAAGCAAAATAGCTGTCTGAGGAGGCCTTATAAATAGCTGTGAAAAGAAGAGAAGCAAAAAGCAAAGGAGAACAGGAAAGATATACCCATTTGAATGCAGAGTTCCAAAGAATAGCAAGGAAAGATAAGAAAGCCTTCCTCAGTGATCAGTGCAAAGAAATAGAGGAAACAATAGAATGGGAAAGACTACAGATCTCTTCAAGAAAATTAGAGATACCAAGGGAACATTTCATGCAAAGATGGGCTCAGTAAAGGACAGAAATTGTATGGACCCCCAGAAGCAGCAGATATTAAGAAGAGGTGGCAAGAATACACAGAAGAACTGTACAAAAAAGATCTTCATGACCCAGATAATCACAGTGGTGTGATCACTCAACTAGAGCCAGACATCCTGGAATGCAAAGTCAAGTGGGCCTTAGGAAGCATCTCTACAAACAAAGCTAGTGGAGGTGATGGAATTCCAGTTGAGCTATTTCAAATCCTGAAAGATGATGCTTGAAAGTGTTGCACTCAATATGCCAGCAAATTTGGAAAACTCAGCAGTGGCCACAGGACTGGAAAAGGTCAGTTTTCATTCTAATCCCAAAGAAAGACAATGCCAAAGAATGCTCAAACTACCTCAAAATTGCACTCATCTCACACGCTAGCAAAGTAATGCTCAAAATTCTCCAAGTCAGGCTTCAACAGTATGTGAACTGTGAGCTTCCAGATGTTCAAGCTGGATTTAGAAAAGGCAGAGGAACCAGAGATCAAATTGCAAACATCCGCTGGATCATTGAAAAAGCAAGAGAATTCCAGAAAAACATACTTCTGCTTTATTGACCATGCTAAAGTCTTGATCAGGAAGCAACAGCTAGAACTGGACATGGAACAACAGACTGGTTGCAAATAGGGAAAGGAGTACATCAAGGCTGCATATTGTCACCCTGCTTATTTAACTTATATGCTGAGTACATCAGGAGAAATGCTGGGCTGGATGAAGCACAAGCTGGAATCAAGATTGCTGGGAGAAATATCAATAACCTCAGATATGTAGGTGACACCACCTTTATGGCAAAAAGAAAAGAAGAACTAAAGAGCCACTTGATGAAAGTGAAAGAGGAGAGTGAAAAGTTGGCTTAAAGCTCAACATTCAGAAAACTAAGATCGTTGCATCCAGTCCCATCACTTCATGGCAAATAGATGGGGAAACAGTAGAAACAGTGAGAGACTTTATTTGGGCGGGGGGGGGGGGGGTGGGCTCCAAAATCACTGCAGATGGTGACTGCAGCCATGAAATTAAAAGACACTTGCTCCTTGGAAGAAAAGTCATGACCAACCTAGACAACATATTAAAAAGCAGAGACATTACTTTGCCAACAAAAGTCCATCTAGTCAAAGCTATGGTTTTTCCAGTGGTCATGTATGGATGTGAGAGTAGGACTATAAAGAAAGCTGAGCACTGAAGAATTGATGCTTTTGAACTGTGGTGTTGGAAAAGACTCTCGAGAGTCCCTTGGACTGCAAGGAGATCCAATCAGTCCATCCTAAAGAAAATCTGTCCTGAATATTCATTTGAAGGACAGACATTGAAGTCGAAACTCTAATACATTGACCACCTGATGGGAAGAACTGACTCATTGCAAAAGACCCTGATGCTTGAAGATTAAAGGCAGGAGGAGAAGGGGACAACAGAGGATAAGATGGTTGGATGGCATCACTGACTCAATGGACATGAGTTTGAGTAAATTCCAGGATTTGGTGATTGACAGGGAGGCCTGGCGTGCTGCAGTCCATGGGGTTGCAAAGAGTAGGACATGACTGAGCAACTGAACTGAACTGAACTGAATCTTTCCCAAAATGTAACTGTGGTTTTCCTTATTCTGTTGCTTTAAAATTTGTCAGCAGCTCTTGAATTAAGGATCAGAATCTTTGGAGGAAATGTTTTCTTATTTTATTGCAGACTGGTAGACACAGCTTCCTGGTCTAAACACGTTATTCATAATGATAATGAAGAAGAAGTAGGAAAAAATATGAAGGAAAAGGTGAAGGACCATTGTGGCTCCTTCATAGAAAGTCCTGATATGTGTGTACATATATGTCCCTAAAAGTTGCCCTGATTAGAACAAAGCTGCTTTCAACTCATAATCATACAATACTAGTATGTATGATTATATATATTAGTAAGTGAAGTTAAAGTCACTCAGTCGTGTCCGACTCTTGCGACTCCATGGACTGTAGCCTGACTGGCTCCTCTGTCCGTGGGATTCTCCGAGCAAGAATATTGTAGTGGGTAGCCATTCACTTCCCCAAGAGACCTTCCCAACCCAGGGATCAAACCCAGGTCTCCCTCATTGCAGGCAGATTCTTTACTATCTGAACCACAAGGGAAGCCCATATATATATATATATATATTAGTAGGAGAAGCTTTTAATCAAAATGAGTTTATGATAGTTTAGGACACATTTAAAATTTCTCTTAAGGGAGCACAGGCCTTAATCATTTCTGAGTGAATAAGGAAATAAAGAAAGCAGACAGAGTTTTAAAACGAAAACACAGACCATTTTTAAAGGCATGGTACTGCATTATTTTTAGTTATGAAAAATGATCAAAAGAATGTCAACAAAGCCTTGTAGACTTATTTTAAGTACTATGTGTAATCAAAACCCTGATTTAACTGAGAAAACTAAGGTCTTCAACATACTGATACCAAAGTGCTTATGCCCTCTTCTCTCTTTACTAATTGAAGAATCTTGTTGCAATTTTGTTTCTTCTATCAGTTCTGGCAAAGACCCGTACTCTTTGGGAGCTCTCCATAATGTTTCAAGCATGGTGACTTCCCATGGAAGAAAAGAAAAAGGCTTAAATGTGCCCCACCCCTTGGGAATCCCATCCAGTCAACTCACATAAAGTATCCCACATTCTAATGTAATGGAATCAAAAGCACTAAGCTGTAGATCACTATCCGGTAATCTTTCCGTTCATCCATGTGCTGAAGATACAATGAGAAGCAGAGGAGAGTCACAGAGTCCTGAGGGACACAGGTGGGAACCGCAAGAGAAACTGACCACAGCTTTAGTAAGATTTGCGCAAGGCACTCTGGGATCCGAGCTGATGCAGCTCAAGCCTGCCTGTGGGTATTCTGAAAGGCATCTCAAAAACATGAAGACTGGGAAAAACCCTAATGGATGCATGAGTTTCTCAAGGCAGGCCACGGCAGGAAGGGCATTCACATTGCTGCTCAGAGAGCTGAAGGGCAACACAGTCAGCTGCCTTGACCACAGGGTGCAGGAAACACCCAGAAAACACAGGTAAGATTGCAAGCCCCAGGAACATCCTCGGGTCTGCCTTTTGAAAACTTCACTCTGGCGAGATTAAGGAGTCACGACAGTAAGGGATGAGACTGGAGGCAGAGGAGCAGTTTTAGAAGGCGTCAAGACAAGCCCGAGGGACCAATGTAAATGGCCTGAGCTCCTTAAAGATGGAGTGTTTGAACCTGGCCTTTTCTCATAGGTGCACTCAGGTTCAATTCTCCCTTGGTAGGACACGTTAAGGCAAATGGCAAACTTGAGAAGTGATGAAGGTCAGACCTGACCGACTCTGAATTTCCATTCTCTAATTCTGGGTGAGACCTCTTCTCCAATGATAAGCACCAGTGGGGGCAGGCAGGGAAGGTTTGCCAGTGTCTGTGGTGCTGCGAAACACCGCAGAGGTTGCTGATCTGTTCTGGGGAGCTATAGATCTTTTCAATCAGACATACACAATGTTTAGGTTTGGAGTGTGTCCAAGAGTGACCAAGACTCCAGCTTTTACATTTAACTGGAAGATTTGGTGAATATTATAGGAACTAGTACTTCAAGTGATTCTAAAAATTTACTTTCTCCCAGTAATGAATCACTGACTCAAGAGTACTTAAAAATGGCTAAATTTTCATCTGAAATACAGATGCCTGTTTTTAATTATTAATTAAACTTTGGTTATGTTGCCTCATTAATAAACCATATGTTCTAAAGGTCTCAAAATGAGAACTAATGAAAATATTATTATTCAGTGGGAATAATAATTATTATTCATTTGTATAGCATTCGCATGGCATGAGATTATACAGAAAATGACTTCCTAATCACAAAGCCAAACTCCATGTCAATGAAGCTATAATAAAAAGCTCGCTTACTGAGTCTGAGGGTAGAATATGGCTGTTGCTGCTTCTCTCCTGGTTCAAAGATGAGTTCTGACCCAACCTCTATCATTAACTATTAGTGTAACACTGAATTCTCCAAGCCAGGCTTCAGCAATATGTGAACCGTGAACTTCCTGATGTTCAAGCTGGTTTTCGAAAAGGCAGAGGAACCAGAGATCAAATTGCCAACGTCCGCTGGATCATCAAAAAAGCAAGAGAGTTCCAGAAAAACATCTATTTCTGCTTTATTGACTATGCCAAAGCCTTTGACTGTGTGGATCACAATAAACTGTGGAAAATTCTGAAAGAGATGGGAATACCAGACCACCTGACCTGCCTCTTGAGAAATCTGTATGCAGGCCAGGAAGCAACAGTTAGAACTGGACATGGAAAAACAGACTGGTTCCAAATAGGAAAAGGAGTACATCAAGGCTGTATATTGTCACCCTGCTTATTTAACTTCTATGCAGAGTACATCATGAGAAATGCTGGACTGGAAGAAACACAAGCTGGAATCAAGATTGCCGGGAGAAATATCAATAACCTCAGATATGCAGATGACACCACCCTTATGGCAGAAAGTGAAGAGGAACTCAAAAGCCTCTTGATGAAAGTGAAAGAGGAGAGTGAAAAATTGGCTTAAAGCCCAACATTCAGAAAACGAAGATCATGGCATCCAGTTCCATCACTCATGGGAAATAGATGGAGAAACAGTGGAAACAGTGTCAGACTTTATTTTCTTGGGCTCCAAAATCACGGCAGATGGTGATTGCAGCCGTGAAATTAAAAGACGTTTACTCCTTGGAAGAAAAGTTATGACCAACCTAGATAGTATATTCAAAAGCAGAGACATTACTTTGCCAACAAAGGTCCATCTAGTCAAGGCTATGGTTTTTCCAGTAGTCATGTATGGATGTGAGAGTTGGACTGTGAAGAAGGCTGAGCACTGAAGAATTGATGCTTTTGAACTGTGGTGTTGGAGAAGACTCTTTAGAGTCCCTTGGACTGCAAGGAGAGCCAGCCAGTCCATTCTGAAGGAGATCAGCCCTGGGAGTTCTTTGGAAGGAATGATGCTACAGCTGAAACTCCAGTACTTTGGCCACCTCATGCGAAGAGTTGACTCATTGGAAAAGACTCTGATGCTGGGAGGGATTGGGGGCAGGAGGAGAAGGGGATGACCTAGGATGAGATGACTGGATGGCATCACTGACTTGATGGACGTGAGTCTGAGTGAACTCCGGGAGTTGGTGATGGACAGGGAGGCCTGGCGTGCTGCAGTTCATGGGGTCGCAAAGAGTCAGACACGACTGAGCGACTGAACTGAACTGAACTGAGGGTGTCCCAAGTCACACAGGAAGTTGCAATGGCTGTTGTGAATATTGCCGCAGTGAACACAGGGATGAATGCATCTTTTTGAATTATGGTTTTCTCTGAATATACGCCCAAAAGTGGGACTGCAGGATCATAGGGTAACTCTATCTTTAGTTTTCTGAAGAGCCTCCAAACTGTTCTCAATGGCTGCACCAGTTTACATCCCTACCAACAGTAGAAAGGCTTCTGTTTCTCCACATTATTTATATTCATAGATCCTTTACTATTTATAGACTTTTTGACTATGACCACTCCAACCAGTGTGAGGTGATACTTCATTGTAGTTTTAATAATTAGAGACGTTGAGCATCTTTTCATATGCCTTTTGGCCATCTGTATGTCTTCTTTGGAGAAATTTCTACTTAGATCTTCTGCCTATGCTTTGATTAGGTTGTCTGGGTTTTTTTTTTTTTTGATATTGAGTTATATGAGCTGTTTACATATTTTGGAGATTAATCCCTTGTCAGTCACATCATTTACAAATATTTTCTCTCATTTTGTAGGTTGCCTTTTTGTTTATCGTCCCCTTTGCCGTGCAAAAGCTTCTAAGTTTAATTAGGTCCCATTTGTTTCTTTTTTGTTTTTATTTCCATTACTTTAGGAGACAGATCCAAAAAGACATTGCTGCGATTTATGTCAAAGAGTGTTCTGAGTATGTTTTCCTCTAGGAGTTTTATAGTATCCAGTCTTACATTTAGATCTTTAATCCATTTTGAGTTTATTTTTGTCTATAGTGTTATAGAATGTTCTAATTTCATACTTTCACAGTAACTGTTGAGTTTCCCCAGGAAAACTTATTGAAAAACTATCTTTTCTCTGTTGTGTATTCTTGCCTCCTTTGTCTTAGATTAGCTGACCATAGGTGTGTGGGTTTATTTCTGTTCTTTCTATACTGTTCCATTGATCTATATTTCTGTTTTTGTGCCAGTACCACACTGTTTTGATTCCTGTAGAAAAGCAAGTGTTGGGTAAATAAATGTTTGTTGGGCCACACAGAGGCAATGAGACAGAGCGACCTCTGATATCCAAGCCCTGCCAGGTTCCCTCACCACATAGAGCCCATATTCTTTGCAGATATCTCTGATGATAGCTCTATTCTGGAAATGGGCCCTTCATCTAAAAGTTTTAGGTGGCCAGTGAAAGTGTTAGCCACTCAGTCGTGTCCAACTCTTTGCCACCCCATGGACTGTAGCCTGCCAGACTCCTCTGTCCATGGGATTCTCCAGGCAAGAATACTGCAGTGGGTTGCCATTCCCTTCTCCAGGGGATCTTCCTGACCCAGGGATCAAATCTGGATCTCCTGCATTGCAGGCAGATTCTTTACTGACACCAGGGATGACCCTTATGCAGCTAAGGAAGAAGTAAAAAGGAAGACTTCCTGGGTCTTGTATTAGGTAAAAATAATCAACCTAAATTAATAGTCCCAGCAAAGAGACACATTTTATGGTGCTGAATTGTGCTCCCCCACGTAGCAAGGCTAACAGCTCCTACTAGATGGTGTGACTGGACTACATGCGGTCATTGGTGCAAGATGAAGCTGATGGAAAAGAAACCTTTCAGAAAGACTGAACCTCATGGAACTTGAGTGTTCAAAGTTATTTTTAATCTAAACAATATACAATTTTCTTCTTAGTAGTGGGTAAAATACGAAATCATGGAAAAAACAGAGACTAGGTATCAGATTATGACTTCCCTTCTGCTGGCAAGGTAGTCAAAGGCAAGTCATTCAGAATCTCTGACCTGCAGTTTCTTCCTCACATTAAATGTAGAAATTAATCTAGAGGAAATGAATACCTACCCAATACTGTATCTTCTCATTTATTTTATATCCCTTAGTAAAGTCTTCCTTATGCCATATTAACTGAATTCCTGTGTATTACAATAGTTTGGTTGCTATGATGACAGAGATCTTTTTCCTAATTATATCTACAAGTATACAAAAAGCTAATGATGTTATTCATGTAGATTTTCACAGGCAACTCTTATACTAGTCTTAATAATTTTGTAGTTGACTTTCTTGAATTCTTTAGGAAAATAATATCACCTTCACTTAAAAAATATTTGTTGAATGAAAAAGTAAACCAACCAAGTTGGCCCTGTATTTTCAATATGGACTCATTACCAGTCCTATTTAAACAAAATTCCTTCATTCTTAAGAGCACCTTCATATTTTTTTTATCTTATTAATGTCTTCAAATAATTTTCCATAAAAACATATGAATGGCATTTTCTGTAAGTTATCTCATGTTGGAGAATATTCTGCCTTTGTCTTGCATGTGTACCTGCTAAGTCACTTCAGTTGTGTCCAACTGTTTGTGACCCTGTGGACCGTAGCCCACCAGGCTCTTCTGTCCATGGGATTCTCCAGGCAAGGATACTGGAGTGGATTGCTATGCCCTTCCCAACCTAGGGATCACACCTGCACTTTTTATGTTTCTTACTGCATCTGAGTAAAAGATGCATTGGCAGGTGAGTTCTTTGTCACTAGCACCACCTGGGAAGCCTTGCCTCTGTCTTAAAATCCAGTAAATAGCAACCCATTATCTTTTGGTATCTAAAGTTCATAGGATGATTCACTAGGCTATCAAGTCCATGAAGAAAATGACCCATGGTAACTGAATCTCCAGGGCCAAGCAGTGTCACGGAAATCACTGTGCTGTGCTAAGTTGCTTCAGTCGTGTCTGACTCTTTGTGACCCTATGCACTGTAGTCTGCCAGGCTCCTCTGTCCACGGGATTCTCCAGGCAAAAATATTGGAGTGGGTTGCCATTCCCTTCTCCAGGAGATCTTCCTGACTCAGGGACTGGATCAAACCAGTGTTTCTTATGTCTAACCTGCCTTGGCAGGTGGGTTCTTTACCACTAGTGCCACCTGTGAAGCCCCAATCACTAGCACTTCCATTAGTCGACTTCTGCTTGGTTATACTGCTACAGCAGAGAACCCTAGTATCCCTGTTGTTCTCACCAACAAGAGTTTATTTCTCAATCACATTATATGTTGGCTGCATAAAGGTAGGCTGAGGCTCTACTCCATAGCTGTAGCTTTCTTTACATCTTTTTTATCCCAGAATCCACACTGATAGAGCAGATCCTACCTTGAGCATTTTTTCCCCTAGCAGAAGAGAAAGGACAGTAGCAGAATCATATATAAGCTTCACTGTTAAACCCTCTACTTAGACGCAGCACATAACACCCAGCTCATATGTGATGAGCCATCTGGCTAAGCTTGACAGTAATGGGGAGATACACTTCTCCTGTTGGGGAGCAAGTCACATAGAACAAGCAGGGATGTGTTGATCATCTTAGAGGCAGGGCAGCAAACCGAGAACAGCTCAATCTACCACAGGACTCCACAAATACTTGTTGAATAAATACATGATTGGTTACTTTTTATTTTCCTTTTTTCTGCATCAATGCTTATTGAATTGTTTCTTCTTTATTCCCAAAGTTCCAGAATATCATTAGACTCTATCTGGGAATGGATTCATCCATCTAGTCTGGCCCTTAGTGAATCTTTCCTTGTCTCTTCTTATCTCTTGACTTAGGACTTTGGTGGGATTCTATTTTGTTTTCAATCTTAGGGAAATGTACTTCTATCCTTCTTTCTCCTTGTTAATTTTTTTTACTTACTTACTTATTTATTCCACTGCACCAGATCTTAGTTGCATCATGCCTGACCAGGTATTGAACCCAGGCCCTTTGCACTGGGAGTGAGGAGTTTTAGCCACTGGATCACCAGGGAAGTCCCTTTTCCTCCTAATTTTTGTTTTTACAACCTGATTTGTCTGACAAAGAACTGATGCTTTCAAATTGTGGTGCTGGAGAAGACTCTTGAGAGTCCCTTGGACAGCAAGCAGATCAAACCAGTTAATCTTAAAGGAAATCATTCTTGAATACTCATTGGAAAGACTGATGCTGCAGCTGAAGCTCCAATCCTTTGGCCACCTGATGCAAAGAACTGACTCATTGGAAAAGACTGATGCTGGGCAAGATTGCAGGCAGGAGGAGAAGGGGACGACAGACGATGAGATGGTTGGATGGCATCACTGATTCAACGGACATGAATTGGGCAAACTCTGGGAGATGGTGAGGGACAGAGAAACCTGGCATGCTGCAGTCCATGGGGTGGCAGGCCATGGAGTTGACACAAACTGGCAACTGAACAACAACAACATTGTCTGTCTTTCTCTAAGTCTTGCTGCAAGGATAATGGATATCTTCCATCCATTCCCTATATATCTTACCTTTTCTTATAAAGCTTGAATATCTTCAGTCTTCTCTGAGCTCCACAAATATTTCTTTGACATTCCTCAGGCTCCTAAATCTATTTTCTGCAAGGATCATCATTGTTCACTGTTTTATATAATAGATTTATTTAAGTTTTATTTATGATTATCTAACCTTGGGAAGATCAGAAATAAAGAATGCAAGTGTAAGAGTTATAGGGTATTTTTCAATAGAGTATTGCATTTTTCCCCTCAAGGAAGAATTAAAGAAAAATCATGTGGCCATGTTTGTATTAGATATTAAGTGTGTTTTAATTTGAAATGTGCAATAAATCACTGAAACCTAGCTAGAAATATATTTTGATTTTAACTATAAGCAGGGGACCCTTGAATCCCATTTTGCCCATTGTCCTAACACAATTATTAACAGCTCCTATGTTCATTCCCAGAAAGGTCTTGGCTTGGAATATAAATTATGTGGTCACCCTAATCATTCATTAGTCAATTTTGTCTCCTTACAAAAACAAAGAGGTTAAGAATACTTGGACCCCACTCCTCCGATTATTCATAGGAGATAAGCCATTGAAAACAATTTCTTGAATTAGCGCAAATCTAGACCTGTTTTGATGAACAAGAGCAGGGAACACAAGTATGTTTAAAGGGCTAAACTGTACACTATGAAGGGCTTCCCAGGTGGCACTGGTGGTAAAGAACCTGCCTGCCAATGCAGGAGACGTAAGAGACATGGGTTTGATCCCTGGGTCGGGAAGATCCCTGGAGGTGGACATGGCAGCCCACTCCAGTATTCTTGTCTGGAGAATCCCATGGACAGAGGAGACTTGGGGGGAGCAGCTACAGTACAGTCCACAGGGTCACAAAGAGTTGGACATGACTCAAGCAACTGAGCATGTTCGCACATACAAAGAACAGTATTGGTGTATTTGATTAATGCATCCATACCTCCTTGGTCTCTGCAGATGAGAAGCAGGGTCCCCACAGAGCAGATCATGGTCAAACTATGCCCACCATCCTTAGAGAAGGTATTTGTCTTCTGTGGTTTTAGTCTGGCCAGGGACTGGGGCACATATTCCTTCTATGTTTACAACCCCGAACAATCAGGACTCTTTTTCTCCTAGTAAATTTATGTGTCATCTGAGTTCCATTTGGATAAACCCGTAGGAAGGCTTGTGGGGAGTGAAATACATGGCCAGTACATTATTTGGATTAGTCCAGAAACCATAGTGTAATATTCTTCTAGGGACTTTTTAAATACTTCCATTATATTTTTTATCTCTAAGAATAATTTCTTCTTTCCATGAAATGAAATTCTTTCATGATTCTCTATTTATGGTTTATTGACTTAATGTCCTCTGGGATTTCACTGAATATTATTATTTATCTATTAATAGCAGCAATTTTATTTAAAAGGTACCATTTGTCCATGTGGTTGCCTTAATTTCTACTAGTGATTAGATAGATATTTAGAAATAGCTGCAGATGCTATACGTACAAACACTAGGGGTGTTTTTTTTAATGTTTACTCATTCTTATGTCATAGTAGGATGTCTGTCTTACCTTTAGGAGCTGACCAGGGGGTCTTCCCTGGTAGCTCAGCTGGTAAAGAATCTGCTTGCAATGCAGGAGACTCTGGTTTGATTCCTGGGTCTGGAATATCTCCTGGAGAAGGGATAAGCTACCCACTCCAGTACTCTTGGGTTTCCCTGACGCCTCAGATGGTGAAGAATCCACCTGCAATGAGGGAGACCTGGGTTTGATCCCTGGGTTGGGAAGATCCTCTGGAGGACGGTATGGCAGCCCACTCCAGTATTCTTGCCTGGAGAATCCCATGGACAGAGGAGCCTGGCGGGCTACAGTCCATGGGGTAGCAAAGAGTCAGACATGACTGAGCAATTAAGCACAGCACAGGGTGCTGTTTGAGCTGTAGCTCAAATATAATAGTGTTCAAACCTTTAGAAAAAGGTGGAGAGAAAAAGGAAAGGTTTTAATCTCTTGAGAAACAGTAATCTTTTGAGGGAGGGTGTAGAGATATTTTGGTGAATATAGGCAAAAGGAGGAAGGCTTGGGCAAAAATATTCTTTGAGGTTAAATGTTCTCTCTAACCCTTGAACCCCTTCTTTCTTTCCTTCCCACATATTCCACCTAACAAAACAACAGAAAGTCCATAAAGGCAGAAGTCTTCATCCCAAGTCAGTCCATTGTCTGCATGACCGTTTATTTACCATCCACATTCCAGGACACTTGGGGTACCCTCTTGGGATTTTTTCCTGCTCCTCATAGATCCTTGTACACCTTGGTTTGGAACTCTAAAATGATCGTCATTCGCCTATACATCCGTCAACTGCTGATAACCAATTCTCATTTCCAAGCCCTGGCAGTTCAGACAAGAGGATTTTACTGAATTATTTGTGTATTTGTTCCGTTTTGTTTGCCAGATGTCGTTTTAGCTTCCTAGGTAGGTTATTCCTATTTAAGGGAAGAACAGGAACTTATAAGCTCTTCCTTCTCATCTCTACTGTTTCTTGCCAAAAATTCTAGAAGTTTTAGGAGGACACTGCTTGCTAGTTCATAGCTATGGTGTAGACATTTCTTTGTTATTGGATCATATTTATGGGGATGTGAAAACATGAGGAAATAGTCCAGAAGTTGGAAGAAATCCACTCTTCTGTTCTAATCCATTCTAGTGTGTAGCTATTTCAGTGGATTCCAAAGCAACTCAATAGTCTTCAGTCACCTGGGATGACAAAACGGCCTTTTATTTGAACCTGTTAGCAGACATTCGCTCCTTCTGAAGCTCTCCTTGGTATCTCCAAGGTCTCCAATAGCTAAATAACTATGGAATCAGCCGGTAAGTACCACCAAATAACTGAGCTGACTTTTCCAAGGTGACAAACTTGCCCTGACTCTAAAGCCATGCTGCTCTTTTATTTAAGGTATTGAAGCTACATAGCCTATTTGCTGAAGTTTGTGCGCTAAACAACTCTTCAGTGTTACACCTGCTTGGATGGCATGTGATTCAACTTTGGAACCATTTTCAGTAAGGATCACATTGTGAACATTATACCCTTGTTGCTTTCCATGTACAGAAAATTCATATCACCTTGCTGCTATGTCTGTTGAGGAGGCTGGTTTATGGATGAGAGCTGGAGGCACACTGTGGTCATTAGTGGCTACTGTCTGTGTTTCTAGTTCTGTTTAACTACTAAGGAAAATGCTGACAACTTTTAAGAGCTTCCGCTGAAACAGCAAGTTACCAAAAAAAAAAAAAAAAGATATGTGAGTTCACTTGAGTTGTTTTTAAATTTGAGCTCCACCTACACACACCGGCTGGAAGTGTGGACAGGATGGAGGACATGTGGAGACAGTCCTTGAGCTGAGAGACCTCAAAGGAACCTAAAAGAAGCTTAAAGATCCTGGGTGCCCCTTAGGGAATGGCAGAAGTCGGTGGAAATGCTTTATCCAGGTGTCTTTCTTCTGTTCTGAGCACACAAGCAATCAGAAGGAAAGAAACTGCTAATTTGAATTTTCTCTTGGAAGCAGAAATGTGCAGACCTTTTTCAGACTATCCCCATTTGAAAAGATCACAAGCCAGGTATAGCAGTATTGAAGAGGTTAAAGCCTGAAGAGGCTAATTGCTTGTTACCAAGTGCATTAACCATTCAATGTATGGGGTAGGAGGGGGACACATGTGTCCTAATTTCAAGCCAGAGTTCTCATCACTTCTCCATGTTACTCTGTGAGGAGAGGTGTTTGCCCATGATGGCAAGGCTCCATTTGGTAAGACTGATAGGTAATTTCCAAATCATCTGCTACGAACTCTGAGCCACCTTGGACAGTCAGCACAAAGACCTGCTTTGGGCCTGAAGAGAAGAAGCTTCCAGGGGTCCTTACCCTGGAGCAAGCAGCTGCTGCGACAGGCAGAACTCCCATTACACCTGTCCTGAGACACTGGCTGAGTCACCTGCAGCTCATCACCAACTCAGGAAACAAACCCCTACCTTTAGATTTGGGCTGTGCTCCTGCTTAAACTCTGCATAAGCTGTAATCCCAATCGTCGTGGGAACCGTACACCAGTTCTCTTTTTCCAAATCTGACCAGTGTGAGACTCTTAACCAAATGGTGCTTCAGGAGTAAAGCAAAGAGAAGGCAGGTGGGAAGAACAAACACCAGATGATAACTTGGAAAGCCAGTGAATGAAAGGGATGTGCTCTGGGCCACACTGACCACTGACCTTCAACAACCAAAGGGAGAATTGAGCTCCGGGGAAAGCAGAAGGCAGATTAGATGAGAGCACGGTTAAAGCCACAAGTCCTGACTCTAAGCTACAAATGCCTTTGGCCCAACCTTCACACAAGTCTCTCCCTGCATCGTACCTGTTTGGCCCCATGTGAAAAAGAGCCATAGACGAAAAGGAACCAAACTCATACATTAAAAAAAAGAAGAATGAAAAACAACACAGGATAAAAAAGCGTATTTAAGGAAAGAGATGAATCCCTCATCAAATGATTCTGCAGGGTCTCAAAGAATTACATGGAACTTTCTTTTCAAAAATGACATCAAAAAGAGAACTGAAGGCTTGAAAATCTTCAAGAGATTTTAGGATAATAAAAGGAACAAGGAAGTGAGCTGACAAAGTGCAGGTGGAAATGTAAGAGGAAAACGGAAACGTTACAAAAATTAGTCTTTTTTGAAGCAGAAAACTGTTGACTATATATAATTAAAAATATAGCCAGGTCCCTGGCTGGACAAAGCTCAGGTAATAACTCAAATAGTAAGAAAAATAACAGATATTTAAAGAATTATCAAGAGGATTGTAAAATTTAAAAAAAAATCAACAAATATATAATTGATATTCTGAGAAAAAATAAAGGAACCAAATATTTATATACACATATAGTTACTATATATATTTAATAACTGTATTATATGCATATACTTTATATATACTTCATTGTGAACTGTTCATTAACAAGTTTCATCGTGAATATAAGGAATAAAGATAAGTCAGAGACTCAGACTTCCACTTCTGATTATAGCAGACTAGGTAAATTCAGGCCAATTCTCCCCCTGGACATGCAAGTATTAAAAAGCAAACAAATGAAGAAGCAAGAAACCTAAACAAAAATCAAGAAAAAAAATAAGAAGAAATTGAAACAGCCTATGGGGGTTTAGATAATGACGTACCCAAAGTCCATTAAAATAACCATCCTTAACACATTCATGGAGAAATACACAAGAATGAGATCTTGGAAGACAACTAGGAATTATAAATACAACTAATGAAAATATTTTGTGTGTGTGGGTTACTTTAACTTCATCACTTCATGTGACCACTTGGGATATTTATTTGTATTTAAATTCTGAAATGGGGAAAGAGTACAAACTGTAAGGTGACATTTTGTTTTACAAGAATATATTTTAGTTCATACGTGAACTCTTCCTGAAAAATTATAATTCTTAAAATACAGTTAGCTAAAGCAAGAACTTAATGTGTGGGCTTAGACACTGGTGAAAAGAATTACTGAACTGGAAGCAAGATCAGAAGAAAATATAAAAAGTGAAACATGGGAGAGAAAAGGATGAAAAAGTCAGAAAAAGATGCTCAGAGAGAAGTGATAAAGACTGATGTACTTGGAGAGACTGACTTGGAGTCCCAGAACGAGAGGTTACAGAAAATTGGACAGAAGTATCATGGCTGAGAACTTTTTAAAACTATTTTTTTTAATCAAGCTATAAGTTCAAGAAGGCCTAAGCAAAGTAATAAAAAATAAATTAAAGAACAATTAAATACCTCAGGATGAAATTAACGACAGCTAAACAAAACAGACTTTTAAAAGTTTCATGGGACTTCCTTGGTGGTCCAGCGGCTAAGATTCCGTGCCCCCAATGCAGGGGGCCCGAGTTCCACCCCTGGTCAGGGAACTAGATCCCATATGCCATAGCTAAGACCTGGCATAGTTAAATAAATAAATAAATATTTTTAAAATAAAATAGAGGTGTCATGATTCCCTGCAAAGGTAACAGGGCTTCCACCCAAAGTCTGGTTCTAACATCAAGAATGAAGATGCCACCCATATCAAGAGGCTGTGGAAAAGTCTGCTATTTACATGCTTGTATCCATGGGGAGAGCAGGGTGACTTCGGAGAGCAAGCAAAAGAGACTTGCCTGGCTTTCACTGTGATTGGGAAGTAGGGCCAGGGTCAGGGTTCCCGCATGCAGGCAGGGACCTGTGTGGGTAGATTCTCCCACCAGCAGTAACGGAGGGAGCACCCAGGCTCTGTCATCAGCTGGTCCAGATGTGGGGCAGAAGGGAAAGAAGTGGGAGGGAGCTTAAAAGCTGTCAGCAGCTAAACGTCCAAACTTGGAGCCAGCCACCTCCTCACAGAAAGTAACAACTGGACTTCCACCTGGAAACAACAGATTCAAACAGAAGACAGTGAACACAGACCTTCACAGTACTGAAAGCAGGAAAGTGTCAATCCAGAATCTGATACTCAGCAAAATACATGTGGAGAATGAGGGTGAAATAAGACAAATAAAAACCAAAAGGATTCATAAGCAGCACATCCCAAACACCCTTAAGGAAATAACAATGAGTGTTCTTCAGGCAGGAAGAAAATGATCGCACATGTTTTCTTGGAGATGCAGGAAGCAATGAAGAGAAGAAAAATAAAAAGCTAGATATGTATGTCAAATGAATGACATAAATGAATAAATGAATGCTTTCTGTACAAAACAATAATAATCATTATTACAATCGTGTTTTACATGGTTTAAAATGTATAATGAATTAAAACATATGACCATTGCATATAAGTTGATAGGAGGATAAATGGAATTACATTTTTTAACGTTGTCCTGGAAGAGGATGAAAGTTCCAAGTAACAGACTTTGATAAGTCAAAGGTATATGTTGTAATCACTAGAGTAACCACCAAAAGACATATATTTTAAAAGAAAAAAAATATATATGGACATCTAGGCAGAAAGTCACACATGGACTTTACAGAGTGTGTAAGTGTGTGTGTTGGGAAGGGAGCTGATGAGGTTCCTCTTGATCTCTACTTTCAGTACAGTGCAGTTCAGTCGCTCAGTCATGTCTGACTCTGTGACCCCATGGACTGCAGCACGCTAGGCTTCCCTGTCCATCACCAACTCTCGGAGCTTACTCAAACTCATGTCCATTGACTCAGTGATACCATCCAACCATCTCTTCCTCTGTTGTCCCCTTCTCCTCCCACCTTCAATCTTTCCCAGCATTAGAGTCTTTTCCAATGAGCCGGTTCTTCGCATCAGGTGGCCAAAGTATTGGAGTTTCAGCTTCAGCATCAGTCCTTCCAATCAATATTCAGGACTGATTTCCTTTAGGATGAACTGGTTGGATCTCCTTGCAGTCCAGGGGACTCTCAAGAGTCTTCTCCAACACCACAGTTCAAAAGCATCGATTCTTTGGCGCTCAGCTTTCTTTATAGTCCAACTCTCACATCCATACATGACCACAGGAAAAACCATAGCTTTGCTAGATGGACCTTTGTATCCAACATTTAATAACAGTAGACATTGGTGCAATATCTGTAAAGTTCTGAGTAAAAAAAGGAATAGCCCAATAATTATGTCCCTACCCAAGTAAACCTTCCAGTGCAAATGCAACTGAGAAATTGCCTGAAATATGCAAGAACTCAGGAAAACTAACACCTACAAGCCCTTTGTGAAAAGTAATTTATTGGAATAATAAAATGAATATAAGAAGCCAAAAGCCAAAATAAAGAAAATATGTATACAAAGCCAGGATAAAAGAAATGCTGATGATGTGCTTAAAACAGAAGAAAAACTGACAACTCTGAGAATTACAGTGAGAGAAAAGGTTATGAATGTTATAAAACTTGACAACATCAAAGCACTGAGGTAACCAATAAAACTAGACATGCCAGAGAGTAGGAAAAAAAAAAAGTTTGCTATTTTTTTCACTGTTTATAGCAAAGATTTCCAAAGATACAGTCCATAGTTATATTATGTTGTTCAAATATTGTTCCAAACTCATGATGTTTTAAATAATATGATTATTTTAGGATTAATATATTTTGCAATAAAGAAACTCTTATCTTAAGTGTAGCCATGTGATTAGAACCTTCATATTTAAAGCCGTTCTTCTAAATGTCTACCTATTGTACATATCTCATTAGGTTTCTCTACATACGCAATGAGAGATGCTTGCAGCGATTTTCATCAGAATTTTATCGATTATTCTAGGTTCTGTTTTTGTTGTTTTATCTCTGCAAAGTGGGATTTGGAAGAATTTTAATCTTTTGTAATATTTTCTCAATTGTGCAGATGTTTTGTAATGAGCAAGTAGGATCTTTAAAAATAATGAAAGCAGTTTTTATTTCAAAAGGTAGGCAACAAAAAAGAGAAATATTTGCAACATATACAACAACCAGTTGTCAGTATTATGCCACCCAAACATCAACAGGAAAAAGAAAAACACCAGAGAATATGGGCAAAGAACATGAAAATACACTAAGAAAAAAATACACATATCCATAAAAAAGCAAAATGCTTTACTTTATTAATTATCAAGGTACATAAAAACTAAATACAGAAGTAAGACAAATATTTTTTTATCAGTTTGGCAAAAATGACAAACATTATTAGTCTAATTTGGCGAAGGTGGGCAAAGGACTTCGTAGGCATTATTGGTATATGACTCCCAGCACACTGTTCTTATATTCCCAGGTATATAGTCTGATTAAGACAAAACGTGCTGTGCATTTTTAAATACAGTGAGTTTGGGACAAAATCAGGACATTCAAGAGATACTATTTGGGACAATAAAGATTCATGCATAGAAATGCCTTTCATGTTCTAGTTCTCTTCTAAAATATTTAATCTTGTCTTTTATGTCATGCTCCTTAGATGAATCTGTGCTACTTTACAGTGATTGCCAACACTGTTTCATTATCTTGAATCAATCAGAACAACCAGAACTTCCATACACTGCCAGTGGGAGTGATGGTTCCATCACCTCAAAGAAATGTTTTGCAGTTTCTAATAAAGTTAAAATACAGCTACACTACAACCCAGGAATTCCACCCCTAGCTGTGTTCCCAAGAAAAAAAAGTGAGTGTATACGTGCATAAAATCTTGTGCAAGAATATTCATAGCAGTTTTATTTATAATAGGCAAAAACAGAACCCCACTCAAATGCCCATCAATAGGAAAATGACTACAGTGTCTTATTCATACAGTGGGACCCTATCCAACAATTTAAAGGAACAAGCTACTGATACAGCAACACACATGAATCACACAGACATTATCTGAAGAGATGTCAGTACATACTGTATGTTTGCATGTATATTCAGTTCTAGAATAGGTACAATATATCCATGGTGGTGATGGACGTCAGAATCTAGCAGTTCTGTTTGGGGAGGGGTCTACTGACTGAAAGGGGGTGTGAGAAGTTTCAGGAGTGAGAGAAATGTTCTATGTCTTGATCTGGGTGTTGATTACACAGGTATGTGCAAAGGTTAAAAAGTCTTCTAAGTGTACACCTATGATTTTTGCATTTTGCTTAAGCAAATTTTACTAAGTATACAATTGGCTTTAAAGAAAGGCCATTCCCCTCACCTAAGAGGACGTGAACACCCCTTGCTCACTGCTTCCCACACCTCTCCGCCAAGGCTTGCACTTTCTCTCTCGACACCTGGTGGATGCCTGGTTGCCTGAGATGATCTGGAGAGTTGGGTGGATTCAATCCAAGGAGAGAAAGGGTGCCTGACCTCATTTCATGACTTGGGATGGAGCTGTATCTATGCTGTTTGGTAAAACAGCACAAATGTAAACGAGGTGTAAACTGCTTTCACATCTCATTTAGGGAACAGATGAGGCGTGAAATGCATTTCACAGGCACAAGGACTGGAGGGGGATGCTTAGCATGGTGCAATGTAGAACATTTGTTCCTCTTCCCTCAGGGATGCTGGGTTATTTCTGAACATGGCTACTGTGGGGGCAGGAGAAGCAGAGGGTGGGGGTGTGAGAACTGGAGGAAGCTGAACTTAGGATCCTTCCTTCCCCTGAGGACCACCTCCTACACGTCTGCTGAAGTCCAGCTCAGATCTCACCGCCCTGCTCACCACTCACTCACTGATTCAGTGGCTCTTTCCTCAGGTTACCCACAGCACCTGGCTCAGCACTCAGAATTCTTACTCATTTCCCTCTATCCTGTGCTATAAGGACAAGGAATATATATTGCTCTTGGCTTCACCAGTTGCTCGGTTAACCCTTTAGGAATTAATGAGAACTGAGACGGGGGAAGAGGAAGGAGAATCATGTATCCAGGGGTTGCCTTCTAGTCGTCAATTCTAGGAACACCCCCAAAGAAATACAAAGTTCCGAAGACAACTTGAAAGCTTTGAAAACTTGTATTACTTTCTATCTCTCATGTTCATCCTTCAGGGCAAACTGACTTGTAAAGATAAACCTGGGATTTATGTTTTGTTTTGTTTTTTTAATCACTGAAGCAGTGTTTTGCCCCCTTGTGTGAGAAGAGCTTTGAAATCTCAGATTGATCATTATTATATCTCGATATCTCTACCACCTATTCTAAAATATTTATAGGTCTTTGTTCAATAACAAAAGCAGGTTTTTTAAATTAATTTACTTATTATTATTATCTTTTTTTTTTTTTTTTGGCTGCAAGTCTTGCCAGGATCTTAGTTCCCCAAATAGGAATTGGAGCCACACCATCAGTCGTGAGAAGCCCAAAGTCCTAGCCACTGGACTGCCAGCGAATTCCCTAAAAGCAGACTTCTCGAAGAGAGCAGGTTAGACCTAAATTCCCAGTGCCATCACCTGATAATAGCTGCATACATTTCTGTGTCAGTTGTAACATATATTGACTGTTGACTCTTAAAGGAGAGCCTAACGAGGATGATTCCTAGCTATAACACAATGAAACTATCGTACTGGGGAAATTTTGCTTAGAAAATTCCAGGGAATTCAGGGAAATTGAGATGGTAGCCTATTGTGAAATAGATAGTTCACTAAGATTCAGAAGATCTGAAATCAAGCCTAGTTGTAGACTTGACCTTGAAAAAATTACTTAACCTCTCCAGATCTCCATTTCATCCTGTGCCAAAGAGGATCAATTCCAGAGAGCAGTTTGCATTTGCCCTGAGACCCAACGATTGTTTTCCTAGGACTATATCTCAGACAGGTACCTGAGATATAAATCACAGGGGGTGTTTTCCCTCTCGACCCCTCTTAGTTCTTGTGGCAAAAATGACATAAGACAAATTAACAGGAGAAAAAGAAACACATTCCAATTCATGTGCACTGAAGTCCCATCGAAATGAGACCTAAGACGTAGCCAAAGCAGGTGGATTTTATCGTTGATAAGGAAACAATAAATCTGTGAGGAATTCACAGAACAAAGAAGCTTAGGTTTGGGGTGGCCAACTAGTGAAGATTCTAAACAGGGTTGGGCTTGGTGGAGTAAACAGAAGTCAAAATGTTTGCCTCTATGGGCTTCTCGGCCCTGGATTCTGTCTTGGGCAGCAAGGGTGCCCTTCTCCTCCAGATGCCGGGAATGTAACTCTCACAGAAGAGATTCATTCCCTGCCTCCAGGGAGGCAGAAAAAAAAGAGTCAGAGTGTTCCTCTTGTATTGGTTGTTTTTTTAGTAACTTTAATTTAAAATAATCAATATATCATTGAGACACATTTTCATATCTGTCCTGGGATTCAACATACACAAATTCAGATACACTAAGATTCTCATCCCAACATTGCTTATAAAAGCAAAGAGTTGGAAACAATTTGAATGCTTATCAATGTGAGCAGGGATAAACAATGTTTGCATATAAAACAAACCCACATAACCTACTTAGAGGAGTCTCAGAAAACAGAAGGCTGGGTGAAAAATGAAAGATACACTTTGGAATTTACAGTACAATTAATAGCATTAGGTAAAGAAATATTCAAGATACAGGGGAATGAGACACTTTAGAGATTAAAAAAAAAGACAAAAAAATACTGAGTGAAAAAAAAAAAAGATCCTATATATAAAGTACTGATAATCTAGAGACATTAAATGTTGGTTTAGCAAAACACAGAAAAAGATAGGTAACTATTTCTAGGCAGACAATATTTATTTTCCTTGCTTATCTCAAGTCACAGCCAAAAACATCAAGATTTTCAATGCAGCCTCATATTTTGTCCAGACCATCCACTACTTTGGCAAAAGGTTAGGCTCCATGTGTTTAATATATGTTGTGCAATATAAGGAGTAGACTGTCACAGATTTTGCTCAGGATTGACAATAAAGACTTTTTTTTTTCAGGTTAACGCAATGTTAATTGGGACCATGCTAACATTTAATTAATTTTAAGTACAATAGCTCATTTGTCAACAAAGGGGGGGGTAAAAATATTAATTGGAACATATGTGAATGGTTATTTGCTGGGTGTAGGAAACATCCCACAATTAAAGTTAATCACAGTGTGATTAATTGATTTTAATTGATTCAAGATGGGTTCCAATGGCATAACATAAGTCTGTCAATAAAACTTATAATTAAGCCTCATTAGGAAAAAGAAAGTTACTAAGGCAAGCAGCGATGGGGCAGAGCAGCAGCAGGCTGCTCCCCTCATGACACAGGAGGAAAGCAAAGACCAGGAGCCCCAGGAGGGAAACAAAGGCACAGAGCTCGGACGTTCTAGGGAAAGTCTTCAGCCAAAACGGGCACACACACAACCTGGGAAATGAAAACGGACTCATCAAAGCTTTGGAGAGGAGAGGGTTGGGTCGGGAACTGGGTCCAGGGTGCACGGGGAAGGACATCAAGGACAGAGGTCAGCACGACTCAGATGCCCCACAGGGATGTCTCATCTGCAGGCCAGCCGGTGGTCCCTGGGAGTAATGAGGGAAAGGATCAGTCTGACAGCACTGGAGCTGGCGTGGGAACAAAAGGAGGACAACGGAGCCCTGATACTGAAGCAGCCCTGGTACTACATCACCGGCCACGACGGCCTGAGGCCAAAGCTACCAGCATAGAGCAAACATCTAATTCTTACGTCCCATCCCAGTATCGACAGAGGCCCATGCTGCGGCTGGGTTCTGCAAGGCCTCTGGACAACGCAACGTCAACACGATGAGCACACTGACCACTTCACAGCAGTCCCGTGACTGGGCTACCCTGACAGAGTGCTCTGTACCTGACCGCCTGAGCGCCCTGCACAGCAGACTGCTCCGGGAGAAGGGCCCTCACGGATGCCCAGCCTGAGACCCACAACCGTCACCAGAGCCTGTCCCCCTGAGGCCTGCTTCCCTCGCGCCACCATAACCGTTGCATCCTTTGCCCAACAGCTGTCCCAACAAACATATCTCAGAGATGTTCACTGAGCAAGGGCTTGGAGATGGATAAACTGTCAGGAAAAAAACAACAAAAAAAGACCCCATACAACTAGAGATAAGGTAGGGCTTCCCTGGTGGACCAGTGGTTAAGAACTCACCTGCCAATGCAGGGGACGTGGGTTCAACCACTGATCTGGGAAGATCCCACAAAGCTCAGGGCAACTGAGCCCACACACCACAACAGCTGAGCCCACCAGCTCTGGTGCTGTGTTCCACTGCAAAAGAACCCACTGGAATGACAAGCCCGCGTGCTGCCATGCAGAGGAACCCCGCTCGCCACAAGCAGAGAAAGCCCGAAAGCAGCAGTGAACACACAGCGCAGCCAAAACTAAATACGTATATATATACAAATTTTTTTAAAAATCTGTATATGACGGGAGACACATGGGGGGCTTGCCAAGGAGAGAGGAAGAAGGATTGAGAAGACATCCATTTTTACCCAGTTCCAAAATATTTCTTGAAACACACCCACCCATCTAATGGGGCGTTGGAGGTGGCATCCAAAGTAAAACCCCTTTCGTGAGAGAAGTCGTCACTTTCGACCTGCCTTTCTTGACTGGAACGATAGTGCTTGCTTATAAAAGGCCAACATGAGTAACAGGCAGGAAAGTCGAATCAGAAACCCTGTCTTTGCTCCTCTCTGTATGTCAGCTCTATTCTTACATTTTAGAGCAAGTCAGTCTCACTCCAGGTGCTGGGCCATCTGGTCAGACTCACAACCTTCAAACTTTGGGACCAATCACCATGGCCAGGAGGACATATTATGACTGCCTGACCCGGACTCATTCACCCAACCCTCTGGCCACAAACATGCAGGATGGCCCCAGAGCAAGGTAGGAGAAGACAGCTCACGTTAAAGTGAGACTACCACAAACACTGTAACAATGCATCTGCCCACCACTTCCCCATGTATTCATTCCCAGTTTATCTAGTACCTACTGACCCAGCACTGCACTGGGTCCTGAGCTTACAGTAAATGGTGAGCAAGACCAATGTAATCCCCATCCTCACTGAACACACAGTCAAGGATTTCTGTTATAGCTAACCTTGGGAATAAGCTACCTACCACCTCTGAACTTCTGTGACCTCATCTATAAAATGAAGAGAGTAACAGTTACCTTTCACGGTTGTTGCGGGAACAATCAGACATGGCCTCCAGTGTTCAGCATCAGCAGCGCAACCTGCGGTGCTGTGCCTGGGAGGGCAGCTGATACATCAGCATTGCCTCCAATTCTTCGCTGAGATTTTGAGCATTGTTTCAGCAGTACAGCTCCCAAGTCTGTTCCTCAGCTTGGCTGGAGATTCTGTGCGCAACCCAATATCCTTTAATCAATTACCTTCTGATCAAACCAGTTTTGATTGTTTGCTACTAAACACCTTAACTGATAAAGAAAGTGCTTAGTAAATGGTAACTATGGTTACTAATCCCTCAGCCTCTTGTCCCTTTATTAGAAAAGTACAGCTGAGAGGCAGGGGGACTCAAAAGAAGCAGCTCTAAGAAGGAAATCTGACCCAAGCCCCGGACACAGCAGAAGCTGAAGGCAGCCCCAAATTTGATGGGCACGCAGAGCAAAGAGTCCCTGTCATTTCTCAGGGACCAGAGGAAGCAGGGAAGCAGTTTGGCCTTCCATGCAGAGAGGTAAAATAATGATTTCTCCAAAGGGGCTTTCATGCACTGCACTGATTAAAAGTAATAAGATGCTGCTGCTTCGACTTCAGATTTAATTTCAGACACTTAAATGTGTTGTGGCCTTTCAATTGAGTTCTGCGTGTTCAGTGGAGCAGGAAGGTAGAAAATCTTAGATTGTCCTTGTCATTCAGGAGACATTAAGAGGACAATGCCCACCTTGCTGACCTCAGAGGATGGGCATGAGACACGATTGCCCTACTGTGCCCATTGACCTTGACAGATAACAGAAGGTTTCCACATGAGGAAAAGTCTCCAAATTTTGCTAAACTGACCCTGAGGTGAAAGCCCTTGAAGGTCAGCTGGGCCCCAGCTGAGGAGTCTGAGCTAGTCACTCTCTGCGCACCGCCAGCGAGGAAATGCCCATCTTCCCAGAAACGCACCTGGCTGGGAGTCTCATGACTTTGGACTTCACTTGGTCTTGGCTCTCCTGCTCCATCCTTATCCAATCCATGACTCAAATCACCCACCCCCAAGTTGGTCAATCATATCCTGTGATACTTTGAAATTCACCTCCCTCAATCTCAGTTTCCTGAGACCATTTTCAGAACGCTCATGGTGACTTCACCACCAGTGTGGAGGGAATAAGACTCAGGAGAGGCTGGGCGAGGACATGGAGACTCTTCCATACATGCCTGAGTTTACAGATCACGCAGTATTGAGCCATGGAAAGGTTTAGAACACAGGGGTAGAATGTCAGAATCAAATTTAAATTATGGCATTTAAATTAGAGTGAGGGTGAGCAAGATGGCCTTAGTGTTCCTCTCACTAAACTTTAGACAGGCTTCCTCCTGACTAGAGGCTCCCTTTCCTCAAAGCATGACTTACTTTACTTTTTCATTACTTACTTTAGGAAACTGTAAATTCTTTCTCTGTCCTTTCGAAATGTAACTCTTCTCCCAGCCAATTAAAGCCCAAGAATCCTGAGTCTTTCTCAAGGACTGAAGAGCCATCCTTTTGAAACAGAATCATCAAGAGAGATGATTACAGTCATCTCTGTCTCTGTGGGAGCGTAGAAGCCTAACTTTGATAAACACCAATTAGCAGACACAGATGAGCTAATCATACTGACCTACCTTCCCCCTAGAGTCCCACAGTACTTTCCACTAGCTCACCCCAGTGCTTAAACACTCCCTGTCCTTTGTTTCAGTGGCACTGAGGTCACTCCCTATGGCACTGAAGCTGACCTCTATAACAACAGTCTTGAATAAAGTCTTCCTTATCTGCTTAATTCCATCAAGTGCAATTCTGAGCTGACAAAGGTGGGCACAGGAACAATTTAGAAGATTCATTCATTTTCCAACAGAACAGAGAGAGAGGCAAAGACAGCAGAGCTGGAAATCACAGTTTGGATGTTGCAGGAAGGACTAAAAGATAATTTCTGAAGTTAGAGCAATTCTCTGTGATCCTATCCCATACCCATCGCAAAGGCCAGGAAAGACACTGGGCTGAGATGGAAAGACAAAACAAGGAGCTCATGTTTTACCACACTGAGTTGGAAGTTTCTCTGGAAAGACGCCCAACACATAGTGAGGCAAGATCAAGTGCACAATGTTAAGTTATATATTAATATCTTTTATCATTACAAACATAATGCGTACACATAGTAGAAAGCTGGGACACAGAAGATTACAAAGTCAAAAGAAGCAAAACACCCAGAACCTCCACAGAAATGACTGCCACTGGTTCCATCTAGACTAGTCTGTGCCTCGGGTACCCTGGGGCTGGGAAAGGAAAGGTAAGAAATAGGGCATTGTAACTAACATGACACCTGCTATGAGAGGGAGTTAGGGGGACGCTGCAGCAGGACAGGGGCAGGTGACGACCCAAGAGAAAGGAGATGGAGTCTAAGTCACCAATGAGATGACATTTGAGCCGAGTTTAAGCGTGAGTTTGACAGTCATAACACAAAGGGTCTGAAGACCAGTCAAAGGCAAGCCAACACCTGGCAGAAGACATTTGCTCCAGAGTACTGTCAAAGTCTTCATATCCACAATTATGAAGAGCTCCTACAAAGCAATGAGAAAAGGCAAACAGTCTGATTTTTACAATGGGCAAAATACTTTACAGGTACTTCACCACAAAAGGTATTCAAACAACCAGTAAACATATTAAAAGTTGCCCAATGTTATCAGTTATTGAAGAAACGCAAATTAAAGGCACAATCCCTCATCATCAGACACCTACCAGATGACTAAATTTAAGATACTAGATGTTGGCGGGTCTGCAGAGGAACTACAGCTCTTGGGCCTTTCTGGTGGGAGCATAGGTATAAATTGGTAGAGCGACTCTGGATAACCATACAGTAGTATCTTCCAAAGCTGAATAAATGCCAGTCTATAAAATAGCAAGTCCACCCATTTATAGATTCAACACACCAAGAAAAGGATGTATGATCACAGAAAAAGATTCATGTCAATGTATGGCAAAACCAATACAGTATTGTAAAGTAAAATAAAGTAAAATAAAAATTTAAAAAAGAAAAAGAAAAACATGTAAAAGAATGTGAATAGCTGCAAAATTTATAACAGCTTCAAACTGGAAAAGCCCAAATTTCCGTGAACAGTCGAATGACTCAAGTGTGATATGTTCATTACACAGAGAGGAGAGCACAAGGAAAATGAACTGCATGTGACAGCATCAGTGGATTTCACAAACACAAAATTGAGAAAAATAGCCAGACATCAGAGAGTGTATATGGAATGATGCCATTTATACAAAGTTAAAACACTGTCAAAATTAATCTGTTAAAAGTCAAGACAGTGATATCCTGGAGGGCAGGAAATTTCTGAAGGGGAGCACTGGGGCTTTGGGGGAACCAGGCATTTTCTGTTTCATGACCTGGGTGCTGGTCACTCCATGTGTTCGTGCTGTGAAAATCCATCTGCCAAAAATGTATGATTTGTGCATTTCTCTGTGTGCATGTCGCATTTCAGTAACACTTACATTAAACAAAACAGAAGTGAAACGTGGGCTTATTTTGCCTGAAATGCAAGTTGCTGGGGAAGAAGAGGCTCTCAGAACTGGCCCTTGTGTTTCATAAACACCTACACAGTCTGTTCTTAAAAGTCAAAGACTGGACAGAAAGGTGAATGGAGGAATAGAAATCTCAATTCCTCAAAGAGAAACAAAGACAGGAACCAGTGAGCAAGAATACTAAAGGAAAAGGATGGAGGCAACTAATACAACAGGGGGACATGCTTATAAAGGCAGCACACTAGAAATGGACAGAGAGAAGCAGGACAAGGACTTGAAAATTCCAGCACTCCTGTTTTCTAACCCTTACATGAAATGTAAGGATATGCAGAACACATAACCCTGTGAAGAGCCTAATTGTTCTCAGTGCTAGGACTCAGGTAGGGGTGGGGCTGGGACTGTATTCTGAGGCAAGTATACTTTCTCATGAGATTCTTCCATCAGAGAAGAAGGGAGGTCAGGTAAGGGTCTGGAATTCTTGCGGCTGAAAAAAACCCTCTTGTTCCCTCCTCTCCTGCTGATCCCCTATCCCTAACACTGCATCCTCTGCTAAACAGCAAAGCTGGCACACCCAGCTGATGCCTCTTTCCCACCAGCTACATGCCAGCTTTTCAAACCTTGATGGGGAAGAGCCAGAGGGCACTGGGCTCAGTGGCCGGGGTCTCTACCCCGCAGCTTTGATGGAATTCCAGTCGAACCAGCATCATTCATCAGTGTCAGGGCGGCGTGGCGCTGAGCGATCACCGTGGTGAGTGCAAATCCAGCTGTTTGGAGTCAGAAAGGCCTTTACAAATCTGCCTTGCTATTTCAGATTGCCAGGAAAGTGACAGCTCTTCTCAAGTTAAAAGAAACCAGGTCAGAGGTTGGGGTACCTGAGGAATCCCTGTATCTTTTCAAGCCCACATGTCTTTGGAGTAGCTGGAACTGGCCTTAAAGTCACAGAAAAATAGCTTGCTCTTACTTGAGCAAAGACTCTGCAGTCTCAGATTAAGTAATAAGCTTAACATACATATTCTCTGCCCCTATTTGACACAATGGGTTACAGAACAACTCACTTGTTAGCTTAAGACAGCCCAGCTTCTGGGTCATGAAATCAAGAAAGGAGACTCTAGTCCTGTGATTCTCAAAGTAAGACCAAGACCAA
Source organism: Capra hircus (assembly GCF_001704415.2). Lineage (NCBI taxonomy): Eukaryota > Metazoa > Chordata > Mammalia > Artiodactyla > Bovidae > Capra > Capra hircus. Next base: position 8,400,658 of record NC_030829.1, on the reverse strand, counting down.
GTGCATCAGCAGGACCTAAAAATTCATTAGAAATGCACACTGGGGACTTCCCTGGCAGTCCAGTAATTAAGAATCCGGCTTCCACTACAGGGGATAAGGGTTAGATCCCTGATCAGGGAACTAAGATCCCACATGCCACAGGGCAACTGAGCCTGAGAGCTGAAACTACTGGGCGCGTGAGCCTCAACTAGAAAGTCTGTGCCACAACGGAAGATCCTACACGATGCAAACAAGAGCCAGCATAGCCATAAATAAAGAAATAATTTTTAAAAAAGGAAATGCACACTCCTGGGCCCTACCCCTAGATTTACAGAATCAGAGATGCTGGGGTTGGGGGTCCAGGGATCTGTGTTTTAACAAGAGCCAGGTGATTCTGTGCAAGTTGTCAGAGAAACATTGCTGTCAGGGCAGAAGACTGGCACTTCCCTGCCCTCTATTCGAATTAGCTCAATTTTCAGAACGTCTTCTGAGGATTGGGGCATTCATGCTTACCTTCCTAAAGGCTGAGGAAGCCTAGATTAGAAGATCTCTTGAGGAAGCTCCCTTTCAGCTTTAATATCTATGATTTCTCGCCTTCAAAGTATTCTCGTGCTTCTGCTAGGGTCGAGTTGGCAGGCGTTGATTTGTTTTTCAAGCCAGGAGCCCAATGTAGTTGATGTACAGCAAGAGGTAACAGGATACAAGGACATCATGGTATCCCACAGAGACAGGTGAACCCTTCCTTCCGAGCCTCGTTTGTCCCCCAGGACTCACAAATTTGGCACAGCCTGCTGCATTGGTTGTGGGATGTGGATGGAGGAGAAAGAATCTCCCATTTTGCTGATGGATACCTCAGAACAAGCCATGGAAGAAGCAGGAACACCAGGCCTTTTCTGCCTCTGTTGTTCCAACCATCGTCTGTTCTCCTATCCCCTAGACCCAGAGCACCAAGGTCAGTCTATTTACAAGCAATCTGCCACCGTCTGTTCCAAGAAATTTGTTCTCCAGAATTTGTCCCAGACTGAAGGCTGAATACATCCAAGGTTTAAGAGCTTATGTTGGGAGAAATTGAACATTATCTCAGGATAATGTTTTCCTACTGCTACTTAAATTTCCAGAGGCATTTACAAAAATTAAACATCAATAGGAAGCCAAGTCCTTTATTTATGAAGCCAGCAATAGACATTGATCCTGTGATAATGTTATTATTTTTCTTATTGCTCCTGTTGGTGTGCATTTCATCATCATTGGGCTGGATGAGCAGAGGAGGAGCAGGATGTTTATTGACTTGCAATTGCTTGTTGCTTTAAGAAAGTCTGTGCTTCTGTCTTCAGGCCTTTAGAAAGCTAGTTATGCACAAACACATAAGCATATTAAAGCTCTCAGTTAATTAATGTATCTAGTCATTGCTTCCTGGATTGTTTTAAAATGTGACATGGATTTTTTTATAGGGTCAGTATTTTATGAACACATCTAGAATTTAGTCATACATCTTGACACTCAAGCCACTTAGCACACATAGGGAGGGCAGTAGGCTCCTTTAGGCTCCTCTGTCAACAAGGAAAATGGGAACAATAATTTTATCTATGGGCTTCCCTGGTGGCTCAGTGATAAAGAATTCACCTGCCAATATAAGAGACATGGGTTCAATCCCTGGGTCTAGAAGAGCTCCTGGAAAGGGAAATGGCAACCCACTCCAGTATTCTTGCTTGGGAAATCCTAAGGACAGAGGAGCCTCACAGACTACAGTCTATAGGGCTGCAAAAGAGTTGGACACAACTTAGCGAATAAACAAAGACACCAATTTCATTTATAAGAAAAGTAGATTTGGCCAAGAGTATTAGAGAATGCTGACTCATCCTGGACCCAGACACAGGAGCCTGAGGCAGACCATGGGAAATGAGGCCATCATCCTCTCAGCAAGAGGAGCTTGTCTAGTTCATCTGCAAGGAGGGGAGAGGGAATTGACTGTGGGTCTGCAGGATGTGAACTTGAAATCGGGTGAAAATGGATGCATGGATAGGGGTAAGTGTGCAGGGAAGCCTGGGTGTGACTCACTCCTGATCTGACACTGAATGAAGAGAGCCAGGGACGGGGTTAGTCCCAACGATCAAGAATGTGCCCGTGCGGTCCTGGGAGGTTCTCCTTCCCGCAATGGATACACACGCATGGAGTTCAGGCTGCTGAGAACGGAGGTCTGGAGAAAAGGCATCCAGCAGATACTGTGGTTGCAGTGAGGGAAGCAGAAACAGCAGCTGGCCAGTGGATCTGAGTGTGGTTTCCACAGCAACACATGTATCCCTGACGTGACATTCAAGACAGTGCCCTTCTCTGCCAAGGTCGGTCCCTCCTCCTGTGTTTTGGACCTCTTCCTTGATCTTCTCAGGGTATCAATTAGCCCATTTCTCTTCTACGCAGAAGAAGCCAAACCTTTCCTCTCAATCACTTAAAAAGGCTCAAGTCTCCCCCAAGTTAAAAATACCTTCCTTCTACTCTGCGTTTCCTGCAGCTTTAGGCCTCTCTCCTCCTCCCCTTCCTCACGCCACAAAGTTTTCCAGAAAGTTCTCTCTCCCTGCTGTCTCCATATGCTCCCCTCCCACTTACTCCTCAGTTCACTCCAATCCGTCTTCCACCCCCATCACAGGCTTTAAAAAGCCTCTATGATCATCAGGTGACCTCTTTACTGCTAAAGCCCAAGGATAATTTTTAATCCTCATCTTACCTGAAACCTCAGCAGTGGTGCAGACCATACCTCATCTCTGGAATTATGTGGGCTCTCAGGACTCCTCAACCCCACGATTTTCCCCCATCTCCCTGGATGCTCCTGTATTTCTCTGCAGGTTCCCACTCCCTATCCAACTTGCTAGAGCCCCTACAGACTCTTGAGAGTTGTCCTTGATCGCTCTTTCTCCCTTACTTCTCCATCAAAACCATCAGTAAATCCTGTTAATTTGGGCCCTTCAGTAATTGTGTATTCTGTCCACTGTCTGCCTTCACTCCTCTCACATGTAGAGAGGTGCTGTAGCACCTCAAGAAAAAAGGGATAAAGTTGCCTAAGGTCACACAGCTAATTAATGGCCACTGGAAATAGGGCCCAAGTATTTCAGCCCCTGGTGCACTGGTGTGTCCACATCAGTTCAGTTCAGTTCAGTTCAGTCGCTCAGTCGTGTCTGACTCTTTGCAACCCCATGAATCGCAGCACACCAGCCCTCCCTGTCTATCAGCAACTCCCGGAGTTCACTCAGACTCACATCCATCGAGTCAGTGATGCCATCCAGCCATCTCATCCTCGGTCATCCCTTTCTTCTCCTGCCCCCAATCCCTCCCAGCATCAGAGTCTTTTCCAATGAGTCAACTCTTCGCATGAGGTGGCCAAAGTACTGGGGTTTCAGCTTCAGCATCATTCCTTCCAAAGAAATCCCAGGGCTGATCTCCTTCAGAATGGACTGGTTGGATCTCCTTGCAGTCCAAGGTACTATCAAGAGTCTTCTCCAACACTACAGTTCAAAAGCATCACCCTACATTATTTAGGAAAACCAAAATTGATTATGGATATGATGTCATTTATCATCAAGATTTTGTTGAGAAAAAATAGGGGAGTGTTGTTGTTGTTCACTCATTAAGTTGTATCCAACTCTATGCAACCCCTTGGACTGCAGCATTCCAGGCTTCCCTATCCCTCACCATCTCCCTATGTTTGCTCAAATAGGAAAGTGTAGGATCCCTCTAAGCAGAAATGCCCTCCTTTGAATTGGCATGATTAGAAAAAAGTCAAGACAAAATTCCATGCATGTCCTCAGAAGACTTTCCTGAGGATCATTTTCCTGGGAACTTCACCAACATTGAGAGTCCAACTCTCTCCATCTCATCTTGGTAACAGCAGGAGCTGATGACAACCAAGGAAGGAAGGAGACAAGGAAGACTCAACCTTCAAAGGTTTGGCTGCAACTGTCATCCAGAAGTGAGAACAGCAGATGAGGCAACAACACTCCCTGAAATAATCGAATCATAAGGACTGTCCTGTGAAACACAGAGCTGACATCCTGAGTGGCTCCAGGAGGCAAATTGAAAGCTCAAGAGAAGCTCAAGAGTTCAGCCTTGTATTACATAAGGAAGAGCTGTTGGAACTGTCCAAGGTACCAAGAGAGGAACTAGGTGCGAGGGACACCATTTATCTTTGTTAAGTAGACTCTTGCACTAGGGTGAGCCAGACAAAACAAAATCTGGTTTTCATACCATGCCTCATGGCTAAGACCAGGCTGGGTGGCTTGACCTTCTTAACAACACTAACAGACCAGTGGGTACACACTATACCTTGCTTTAAAAAGTGGGAATTTAGACTCACAAAAGTTATGACCTCAGTCACACAGTAAACTAATGGAGGATCCAAGATTTCACTCATCCACTCAACACAATTTTATGGAACACCATTATGTTGTACTGGAGTTGAAAATGGCAACTCACACCAACATCCTTGCCTGGAGAATCCCATGGATAGAGGAGCCTGGCAGGCTATAGTCCATGGGGTTGCAAAGAGCCAGACACAAATGAAGTGACTTAGCATGCATTATGTTGTACATATTATGTGAAAGAAAGAAAGTGAAGTCACTTAGTCATGTCCAACTCTGCGACCCCATGGACTGTAGCCTACCACACTTCTCCTTCCATGGGATTTTCTAGGCAAGAGTGCCAGAGTGGGTTGCTATTTCCTTCTCCAGGGGATCTTCCCAACCCAGGGATCAAACCCAGTTCTCCAGCACTGCAGGCAGAGACTTTACCCTCTGAGCCACCAGGGAGGCCCCACATACTATGCAAGCATGATAGATAAAGATGGGAAAGGTAATCCCATATCACCCAGGAGATAACTAGAGGAGGCCCACTGATGTAGTGAGATGATATGGAGGTTAGTAAGTCCAGGAGGCTACTGAATACAGATGAGGGCTATCTAACCTGCTAGAAAGGAAAGACGTGGTCAAAGAATGTAAGATCAGAACCAAGTCTTGAAAAATCAGCTAACAAACCTTAACAGGGTAAAGAACGGCAGTGGAGGGGATGCTGTTGACACTCCACCAGGATCTCCTTTGCCAGGACAGGGTTCCCACCATCCAGCTGCTGTGGATATCTCAATTGCTATTATTCACACTGACCCCATTCTCAGGACAGTTGGCCCTAGCCAAGGGGAGGTACCTCACCCATACACAGGGATACTGTTAGTCACTCAATCCCACATGACTGTTTGTGATCCCATGGATTGCAGCCTGCCAGGCTCCTCTGTCCATAAAATTCTCCTGGAAAGAATACTGGAGTGGAATACTGGAAGATTCCCTTCTTCAGGGGATATTCCTGATCCAGGGATTGAATCCAGGTCTCCCACATTGCAGACAGATCCTTTATTGTCTGAACCACCAGTCAAGTCCTATATGTAGGGATATCCCCTCTGTGATAACTGACTGTCATGGGGGTCCATGGGCCCTGCCTGAAATTGGGACAATTTCTGTGATGCAACTCACACTCAGAGCTCCCTGTAGGAACAGCTGAGATCACATTCTTGCTCAGCTCCTTACCCTATACTCCCCTTCCTCCTTCCCTTCCCTTCTCCTGCCACCACTCCCTTAAGAAACCATATGAATCCCTGGCTTTCTTTCTGCTTTTAGAAAACCTAAGTCAGGGAGAAGAATGTTCTAGATGGAGAGAGCAATGGTGCAAAGGCATGGATGTGAGAGAACCCAGAACAACACAGCACAGCTGTGAGCTTGGGCAGAGGGATGAGCGATGGTGGGGCAGGACAGAAACCAGATGGATGCCCAGATGTCTCCCAACATCCAGCCAGTCACATGCCACCTCTCCATACTAAGCTGACCTCTGATATCCTCATGGTTGCCTTCAAAGCACTATTTCAGCACATATCTAGATAAAGTGAGTTTCTAGAGAAAGGAGTTACAAACCAAGATTCCTGGATTTATTCAGTAGCATTTTACAAAGTAGAAACCAAGATGAGCTCCCTGAAATTTCCCGACTCCCAAAGTGCACCGCCTCAGTGGAACTGGCCCCTATCTCCACTTTCAGGAGAGCGAATTATCTCAGCGGCTGTTTTCGTCCTTCCTTGTCTCTCCAGCAGCAGTGGCCTCCTCTCCCCTTTCATCGGCTTCTTTCCTCTCTGGCCTCCACTCATGAGGTCTTGCCCCTGGGTCTCTGTTAGCACTCAGTTTTATTTCTGAAACTGTCCAAAGCCAATGAAGCTCTTTAATCACGAAGTGAGGCTGCCAGGGAAAGAATGCTAATTGGAAACTTTTATCTCTTGAGGTCCTGGAGAGATTAGACATAAATACGCTTCTTTTGTCTATCATGCCATTAGCACAGAACAGACTCCGGGGGGGCAAAAAATGAAATGTGGTCCCAGACATAAGAAATTAATCCAAGAAACATACCAATTCCTAAGCAAATGACAGATCTTTGGACTTTAAAAACTAAAGATAATGGCCCATATGGAGGCAGTTATTTTTTTCTTAGGAAGCACAGGAGTGGTCTAAGGCAGAGAGAAACAGATTCCAAACACCCAGGTGGGGCTCACGATGAAGCCTGAGGCTCAAACAAGGCCCAGTCCCTGCATCACGGTTCAGGTCCAGAATAGAATCCCGTCTCACAGCCACGTGTGGAGTCTTCTATACGCCAAGCCTTCCATTAATCCCTGGAATCACAGATAAAAATAAGACACAGTCTTGTCCTCAGAGCTTAGGAGGAAAAACAGATACATAGAAAATACATTCTCAGCACAGTTGCCGTAGCTGAAAGAAAGAGAAGAGGCATCTCGTTCCTCTTCAGGGAGAGGCAGAAGGCAGGGCAGGCTTTTCCTTCATGGACCACACAGAGGAAAGACCCACATTTTCTTCCTAAACATGGCATCCACCCAAAGCTGGAACACCAATCCCGTGTTATTATTTCATGTCCTTTCCTGACTCTTCAGTGATACCAACAGAATAATTCTGCTCCCTCCCCCCAAAAAATCCATTTAAAGGCTCTCGTGAAGGTTCCCAAAACCATAAATGGCTGAAGGACTGAACTTGAACAAAATCTGAGAGCAGAGCAACTCTGAGGATTCAAGCAGCAGAAGTTAAAGCCAGCTACTCTGACACCACTGAGGAATCGATGGGCTCCAGATCATTGTCCTAGTCTGACCTCACTCTGAGAAAAGTAGCATCTGACTGCATGAGCTAATGGTATAAGACCAACCATCACACTCTTCTTTACTCCTCACAGGATGAGTGGTTCTCCAAAACCAAGTGCTGCTCCCGCCAGAAGGTGGCGGGATTCAACGTGGAACACACAAGCCACATGGGCCTGCCTGAGACTAGCCAAGAATTGCATCAGAGGTCTTTTTCAAAAGTCAAGAGACTCAGCCCTTTCCCTGGACACACTGACTCGCAAGTTCCTGGATGGGACCCAGAAATCAATATTATAATAAGCTCCAAAGTCACCGGTCAGTGAGGCTGAACCATCTCCTTGACCTGGATGAAGTTGGTCATATCAGCTTCCACCAGGAAAGGGCTAACATGTTTGGTACAGAACGCCAAACTGCCATGAAAATTATGATTTATTTTTTTTCTACTCTTTTTGAACTGCCTACATTGAAATCCATTATAATTGCATTACAAGCTGAGGAAAACACTGAATTCCTGTACCTGCCCCACCCTGGACTCTCACCTGACTGAGGAATTACAAGCATGGGAATATCACTGGCTCCCCACTGTTACCCCTAAAGACCCCTACAGCTACCTGTCTGAACTTCTAGCCACAACCAAAACACCACAGTGCTCAGGCTTCAGGAGAGATCTTTCATTCAACCCCACTACATATCCAGGACCTAGAACAGAGGCTGCTGCATATAAGGCCCTCTATATACTTACTGAGTGGAGCAAGGGAAAAAACAGAGGGATTTTTCTGAGCCATACCCCCAAACATCAACCAGAGAATGAATTTATGAGTACCTTGTCACTGAGATGTAGAAAAAGCAGAACAAGGGAGGCAGAGATAATATCTGGCCAAAGCAACCCTGACTTCAGAAACAGTATCTTATCCTATGTCAGAGAGACATTATTATTCTTTATTAATACAAACAAACAAACAAATAAAACAACCTTTGTGCCTGAAACTCCTTTTAAAACTGTGCTGGTCCTCCACCAAGCATTCCAACCCCTCTGAGTGCTGGATTATTTACTGTTTATTCCTGCATGGAGAGGGGGCAGTGGTTAAGGAAAATTTCCTCCCCGCTGTTCCACCCTTCTGATTGAAGCCACAATGCAAACTGGGGGGCGATTCAGGGCTTAACAATAGCATCCCACTGATCTTTGCAGGATTGCAAATAAAGGAGGCCGGATCCTTAGGAGGCCTATCAGAGCTAAGGTCTCCCAGCTCCTATTGTTAAAGAACATTCATTACCAAGCTCGCATATAAAATCCTGAGAAGGAAGCAAACATGAGCCTGCAGTAGTTCTCATGCTATTGCCTCTCGGGGCTAATTAGAGCTGCTTTTGTAATTCACCAGCTATAAATTCCTTGTGATGCTCTCACAGCCCTGGAAGACTGGCCACCGCAGGTCAGGATTTTGTGCTGACATGGCACGTCCACCCACTGACCCTAAAACCTGTGACAATCACTCAACCAACCACCTTGTGGTTGGTGGCCCTCAGACACCCTGGGATGGCTTCCCAGTTTGTTAATTGTTTTCCTGTTCTCTGCTGCTCAGGTTAAAAGATAACTCTGCAGACGGTATGAGGCAGCACCTGCCTTATTCTCAGCTAATTTATTTTAAATTGATTTAGTACAGACTTTTTACCCGGTGATGCCTACAAAGTTATGAATTCATTTCCTCATCCACCCTCTTGAATTTGATCAAGGAATGAAAATGGCTATAAAGCTTTATGGCAAGACTTTGGAAGAACAGACAAAGGGAACCAAGCCAAACTAATCTCAAAACTGAAAAACAAATATTTCAAAAGCTTCTTATCTATGATGGGAGATGACAGGATAGGTAGTTACACAAAATCTAACATCTGATAATGTGGAAGAAACCATCATGCTCGTTGACAGAACTTCTGTAATTATCTGGTCCTTTATATTTTTTTCCACTTGTCATGTAATCCGCCCAGTAATCCAATGGGTGTAGACATCTCTTAACTGCATTTTACTTGAAAAAAAATTTTTAAGTGGGGCTTAGGGAAATTAAAGTACCTGCCTGAGATCACAAAGTCAGGAAGATTTGAACCTTGGGCAGTTCAAGAGCAAAGTCGGAGCCCTTTCTACATCATCTATTTTTTAAAATCCCTTTACTCTGACCTGCCAAGCAGCTAAACCAGAAGGTGATTTGGGGTCTTACAAAAGGATTCGTTACTTTCATAAAAGACTCACGACTGGGTTCCTTGAAATAGCCAGCTCCCCTACTGTGCTGAAAATACAATTCAAGCTCCAAAACTGTCTATGTACCAGGAACATTTCTACACCACATCTGCTATGTAAAGCAGAGCAGGGTTCTGGCATAGCGACTTTTCTAAACAGAAGCACCGAAGCCACAGGACTGATGAGGACAGTGATAGCATGAGGACGCGATACTGTCGAGTATCAGGACATCATGTGAATTCAGTGATTAGTGCAACGTCCTGCGCCCAGTGAACACCGAAAGTTGCTCTCTGCCAGTCAGCACTTTTTTCAGATGTCTTAAAATACAGTCTCTGATAGAGTGCAAAAATGGTCATGAATTTCTTCTCTCTCATCCAGACATGAAGTCTATTTCTCCTCCCTTTGCATCTCGGTGGGCCATGTGATTTGCTCTGACCAACCGGAGATTGGCAAAGATGATATAATCAGAGGTTAGCAACGTGCTTACCTCCCGGCTGGTCGGCTTGCTGAGCTTGGAACCCAGAGACCATCATGTGATTCGGTCTGAGATGGTGTGCTGGAGGATGAAAGGTCACGTGGAAGACAACTAAAGCACCCCAGGGAGCCCCGCAACCAACAGGCAACCGGATCGTGGCCGCCAGCCTGCCAACCCCTAGACACACACGGGAGGCCATGGAAGATCACGCAGACCTGCCAGCTGAGAGCAGACACGTGACCAAACCAGCCACGACCAGCTGAGCTAGCCCAGGCCAGAGGAACTGGGCGCTTCACAGCATTCAGTTCAGTTCAGTTCAGTTCAGTCGTTCAGTCGTGTCCGACTCTCTGCGACCCCATGAATCTCAGCACGCCAGGCCTCCCTGTCCATCACCAACTCCCGGACTTCACTCAGACTCACGTCCATCAAGTCAGTGATGCCATCCAACCATCTCATCCTCTGTCGTCCCCTTCTCCTCCTGCCCCCAATCCCTCCCAGCATCAGAGTCTTTTCCAATGAGTCAACTCTTCGCATGAGGTGGCCAAAGTACTGGAGTTTCAGCTTTAGCATCATTCCTTCCAAAGAAATCCCAGGGCTGATCTCCGTCACAATGGACTGGTTGGATCTCCTTGCAGTCCAAGGCACTCTCAACAGTCTTCTCCAACACCACAGTTCAAAAGCATCAATTCTTCGGTGCTCAGCCTTCTTTACAGTCCAACTCTCACATCCATACATGACCACAGGAAAAACCTTACGACCTAACAAAGTTGCGGGATGATGTCTTTAACCAATACACAGTCCGAGGCATTTCCTGTCTGCTATGCTCTGAGGCCTTCCAGCAAGCAGAAAAGAAAACCAGAGAATGGCCAGAAGTAGAAGACAGCAAGAGAGGGAACAAGGTGTGCAAAGTAAAAACGGAGTGGCTGAGAAGTTAAAGGACTCAGCAAACCACGATTAGCATTTAGCTCTTCTCTCTCCCAGTTCCCAGATCTCTCCCCAACACCGACCTCTTTCTCTGAATGTCTGAGGCTAACTGGACCAATTCCCCACTCCTATGGTAGTCTCCAGCCCTGGGGGAGGCAGGTCAGTTGGAGGTTTAAGTTAATAATAAATGAAGAATTTTTTCCAGTGTGTTTCTTCATTTCTCCTTCCCTCTTCAGATCTCTTCTGCAGGTGATTCGAGCCAGCCAGCAAAGTAGGGAGTGAAGTGGATAAAAAGACAGACAGAAGCTACAGTGATGTTGTATGACTAGAGGGTGTTTTTCACCTTCAAAGCACATTGACTGTAAATTACAGGATATACTTTCACAGTTCACATTTCTGTAGAATATCTACTTTTGAGTCTCCGAGCAGAGGAGAATATGTTACTTAAAAAAAAAAAAATGTAACAGACGATGGATGTGCTCCACTCCGAGGGGACAGGAAAGGAGAGGAACCCTCAGGAGCTGTCAGTGTTCTGGCCAGCAGTCAAGTCAAGGACTCTTCTTTCCACCCTGGAGTGGCTACTCCTATAAAGGGTGAGGAGGTGGCCTATCCCCTCCCTCCATCATAAAAAACTACACAACCCTAACATACTCAATTATGTTTAATTCACACTCAAGCTATATAATTCAATACCCACCTCCAGAAACCACCTCTCAAGGATGGGAAGAAATGTAACCACACCTTGTATTCAGTGGGTACACAGCATCATAAGCTATTCAAATATTTATATACCTCCGTACTGGCTGGTAAGCAGTACAGCTGCCATACGCAGGCTTAATTAATAATGTAAATTCTAGCACATATGGTTTACCACAGAAAACCACACATTACTGTGACATCAAAATGCCCTTCTATTGGATATGGATCCACAGGAGCCCACTATTACTTTTTTAATGAACTGAAAATTTGCCTCCTGGTTCAAAAGCGAGAGAAGGCGGCCCCTCAGACAAGCTGGGTGTGAACTATTTATACACACCCAGAAGAGACTCCTCACCTTGCTGGGCCCAGGTACTGGCTGAAGACTGGCCAGGGCCCGTGGGTACAGTCAGATGTCAGCACGGGGTCTCTTGGTGAGCCTGCTTCAGCTGCTGAGCCATCCGCAGTGGGGAGCAGCCATCCCAGACAAGTGAACCAGCCTTGGAGGGAACTCTGCCAGACACCCCAGCAAGTGGCCGTGGAGCCCCCCAAACCTCATCGAGTGACCTCTGGGCAGGGCAGCCTCACCCTACTCACCGCTCCCACCCAGACCTGCTCCCATGGGAAGATGGCATCCACCCGAAAGCCCATCAGCAACCACAGCTCCACCTTCGTTTTTGCCCATGTCCCTTTCCCTTCACCCTCTGAATTTTGTCACATTTTGTCACACTTCGTGGAGAGTGCCCTCAACCAGCTGCCTCCTTCACAACAGCGCCCACTCTCCTGCGACTGGTGTGTGTGGGGCCCATGGTTCTTCAGAGTTCCTCCTCTCCGTGAAAGAGCCAGCCAAAGATCCCGGCCCCGCTGCTGCAGAGCCAGCCTGCTCCTCACCTACCATCCCGGACTCCTGCCTCCTCCGCTCTGCTGGTCCCTTTGGAGCCCCACCCCCTGCGTGGGCCCAGGAGCTGTGCCAACCTCACCAACTGCAGGTGAGAGAAGATGGGAGGAGAGGACTCAAGGCCTGGGGACCATGAGAGAGTGCAGCACTAAGATGGAGAAAAGGTGCGGGCCCCACTCGGGTTCCCATGAGAACGCGTCTCTCAGTGGCTCTCGGTGCAATGAGAAAGATGCTGGGCGATTGTGAAGCGCTCCCCAAACCCGACTAGGTGGCTCTGACTAGCACCACTTAGCTACTGCAGACCGACAATTTCAAAGGCGCAACAAAATACTAGGAACTTATTATTTTGATGTGATAAAGGGTTTGTGTTACAACATATAACACTTTGAAAGCAGCTTTTAGATTATACTTTAGAAGTTTACTTTATGTGTGTGTAAGTAGTCTGTGTATGCATATATACACACATTCTAAAAATAGTAACAATAGAGTATATATAATACATACTATAGTACATAACAGACATATATACAATAGAAATATATATATATATGTAGTATATATTGATATAATTTATCAGTTCAGTTCAGTCGCTCAGTCGTGTCTGACTCTTTGCAACCCCATGGACTGCAGCACGCTAGGCTTCCCTTTCCATCACCAACTCTCAGAGTTCACTCAAACTCATGTCCATTGAGTTGGTGATGCCATCCAACCATCTCATCCTCTGTCATCCCCTTATCCTCTTGCCTTCAATCCTTCCCAGCATCAGGGTCTTTTCCAAAGAGTCAGTTCTTTGCATCAGATGACCAAAGCATTGGAGTTTCAGCTTGAGCATCAGTCCTTCCAATGAATATTCAGGACTGATTTCCTTTAGGATGGACTGGTTGGCTCTCCTTGCAGTCCAAGGGACTCTCAAGAGTCTTCTCCAACACCACAGTTCAAAAGCATCAATTCTTTGAGTCCAACTCTCTCATCCATACATGACTACTGGAAAAGCCACAGCTTTGACTAGATGGACCTTTGTTGGAAAAGTAATGTCTCTGCTTTTTAATATGCTGTCTAGGTTGGTCATAGCTTTTCTCCCAAGGAGTAAGCGTCTTTTAGTTTCATGGCTGTAGTCACCTGCAGTGATTTTGGAGCCCAAGAAAATAAAGCCTGTCATTGTTTCCATTGTTTCCCTATCTACTTGCCATGAAGTGATGGGGCCGGATGCCATGATCTTAACTTTCTGAATGTTGAGTTTGAAGTCAATTTTTTCACTCTGCTCTTTCACTATCATCAAGAGGCTCTTTAGTTCTTCTTCACTTTCTGCATAAGGGTGGTGTCATCTACATATCTGAGGTTATTGATATTTCTCCTGGCAGTCTTGATTCCAGCTTGTGCTTCCTCCAGCCAGGTATTTTGCATGATGAACTCTGCATATAAGTTAAATAATCAGGGTGACAACATACAGCCTTGATGTACTCCTTTCCTGATTTGGAACCAGTCTGTTGTTCTAAGTCCAGTTCTGTTGCTTTTTGATCTGCATACAGATTTCTCAGGAGGCAGGTAAGGTGGTCTGGTATTCCCATCTCTTGAAGAATTTTCCAGTTTGTTGTGATCCACACAGTCAATGGCTTTGACATAGTCAATAAAGCAGCAGTAGATAGTTTATGGAACTCTCTTATTTTTTCAATGACCCAACAGATGTTGGCAATCCGATCTCTGTTTTTTCTGCCTTTTCCAAATCCAGCTTGAACATCTGGAAGTTCATGGTTCACGAACTGCTGAAGCCTGGCTTGGAGAATTTTAAGCATTATTTAAATTTAGTTCATATATAGTATATATATATAGGTTAGTTATACAAATAAGTAGGGCTATACTTTTTATTTTTTATATTATATACCAGTCATTAAATGCTTTAAATATCTAGGTGCAATTAATATATCTAATTGATAACATAAAGGAGATAATAAGAGACATCACACGTATGGAACCTTGAGTGTCATAGTGCCTAATCCCCCAATATTTAGTCTAGTCTAAACCAATCACAGTAATTCCATTGTCTTATGGATTAGTAGCTAAGAAATGGGCATTTAACCCAACTCTAGCCCATGAGAAATGACTCTCTTGGAGAATCAGGGACAAGTTTTCTCAATGTAAAGAGAAAGCCACAGAAAAGGCTGTCCTCCGTCTCTGGTGCTGTGGTGTCTAGATGACATGGGTTTGCTGAGGCCACCAGGCCTCCAATCGGAAGACAAACCCAGAGTGTTGAGGAAGCTGGCACCATCACAAACACATCACAAATACACCCACATGAAGTAAGCGTCCTCCTTTCTTAATGTTTTGTGTGGGGAGCTCCCAGTCCTTGGTGACAAAGCATCTTATCAGACATGGGACATCACATCTAGACTCGCCCTTTCTCTCCTCACTGATTGCTCCTTTCTCTCTCTGCTTCTCTTGGTTTTGGCCTCTAACAGGGATGGACAGTCTCTACCCGTCACCACTGACGTTGCTGCTTTAAAAGAAGGAGAATTTCCACCTTATGGGAGAAGGAGGCAGGAAAGGGCCACTACTTGATTCTGATTTCAGTGTGGGAATGAGGCCAGAGTCCAGACAAAGAAGCTCACACCACGAGATGAGAACCACCCTGCCAGCGCCCCTCCTCTCCTGATTATGCTAAAGACAACGTCTGCTTCCCAGGCCCAGGAGACCTTGTACAAGGCTCTCCCTTAGGTCCTTAGCCCTGGGAGGGCAAGCAGTGGGGGGACACCATGTAGCCACCTAAAAAAAATGAAATTAAGTCTTCCTCCTGATGGTGATTTCTCATAAATATGGCAAAGTCAACCTGATCTCAAGAAGAAAACCAACACAATCTTCCAATTGGAAATTATCAAGACAGAATTAAAGGCATTTAATACTGCCTGTTAGCAAGTTCTGTCTGGCACAAGATTTCCCTTGAATAACGCTTTCAAGTAAGAGATTTTCACTCTCCCCATTTCTCCAGAGACTTAGAAAAACAAAACTCTAAAAACAAGGTGTTTAGGAGGCAACTGGAACCTTTTAATGGCATGTATAATAGATATTTTCACCCCTGGTCGAGTTAAAATTATAATTTTAACTTTAACTGGGATTTGTCATTACAAGTTAAAAGTTGAGACAGTTCGAGATGATCTAAATTATTACTAGAAATACTCCAACTTCCCTGGGAGAGTTTGTGAATGGGATAATCAAATTGGGAACATCAATGGGGGTTAGAAAGTTGGAATTATTTATCAGTCAGTTCAGTCACTCGGTCATATCTGACTCTTTGCGACCCCATGGACGGCAGCACGCCAGGCTTCCCTGTCCATCACCAATTCCCGGAGCTTGCTCAAACTCACATCCATCGAGTCGGTCAGGCCATCCAACCATTTCATCCTCTGTTATACACATCATTTTTGAAGAAGGCAACCAAGTTATGAGCTCTCCTAAGTATCATAGCTTATCACTGGTACTCTGGGATGGTGGCAGAAACATTCTGGTTGAGAGGAGAGAGACGCTCAGATGGCTTTCCAAATAATAATAAACAACAGGTTAATATTTGGGAAATCATGAAATGTCCTGTTTATAAGTGCCCACAATAGGAAGTGTACCCAGAGTAAAATGAGATGCATCTGTCTGAAAAGATACATAAAATCCTATCAAATTCAGTCTCGGTTAAGTTAGAAATGTGGATATACAGGCCAAGTATATAATATTAAATATGCCCACCTTCAGAATCTCCAAATGCTGAGTCATCTCATCCCTGCCCATTTCTACAGGAACAGATGAGGGGCATGTCTCGAAGGTACCATTTGTGGGCTGCTGTGCAATACACAAGCTGGAATCAAGATTGCCGGGAGAAATATCAATAACCTCAGATATACAGATGATACTACCCTTATGGCAGAAAGTGAAAAGGAACTAAAAAGCCTCTTGATGAAAGTGAAAGTGGAGAGTGAAAAAGTTGGCCTAAAGCTCAACATTCAGAAAACGAAGATCATGGCATCCAGTTCCATCACTTCATGTCAAATAGATGGGGAAACAGTGGAAACAGCGGCAGACTTTATTTTGGGGGGCTCCAAAATCATTGCAGATGGTGACTGCAGCCATGAAATTTAAAGACGCTTACTCCTTGGAAGAAAATTTATGACCAGCCTAGATAGTATATTCAAAAGCAGAGACATTACTTTGCTGACTAAGGTCCATCTAGTCAAGGCTATGGTTTTTCCTGTGGTCGTAATGGATGTGAGAGTTGGACTGTGAAGAAGGCTGAGCACCAAAAAATTGATGCTTTTGAACTGTGGTGTTGGAAAAGACTCTTGAGAGTCCCTTGGACTGCAAGGAGATCCAACCAGTCCATTCTGAAGGAGATCAGCCCTGGGATTTCTTTGGAAGGAATGATGCTAAAGCTGAAACTCCAGTACTTTGGCCACCTCATGCGAAGAGTTGACTCATTGGAAAAGACTCTGATGCTGGGAGGGATTGGGGGCAGGAGGAGAAGGGGACGACAGAGGATGAGATGGCTGGATGGCATCACGGACTCGATGGACGTGAGTCTGAGTGAACTCAGGGAGTGGTGATGGACAGGGAGGCCTGGCGTGCTGCGATTCATGAGGTCGCAAAGAGTCGGACACGACTGAGCGAATGAACTGAACTGAACTGAACTGAACTGAATTGTGCAATACACAGGAATCCTTCCTGCTTCAGCTTTCTCACATCTAAAAGAATAAGAAGGAAACAGCAACGTGGAATCCCAGAGAAGGCAAGCATCTAACCTAGTCCTCAGACCCTGAAGTCTATGATAACAGTCATGCACCACTCTGCCCACTCCCTGTGGGTCATGCCCTGTGACATTTTAATAAAGTGAGAGCTGGATTTACTCAGCAACAGATGTTCCCAGCTGATGGGTTCCAGATACAGCATCAGTGGTGGTAGAAACCCAGTTCCCCAAATCGATCCAGATAAACTGTGCCCAGAACTTAGACTCAGGAAGACCTCTAGAAACACTGACAGGATATATGCTTATTTTTCAACACTAGGTTGGTGTTTTTTAAAAAGCGTTTCACCGACACCAGGTTCTTGCCAGCACCTTCCACTAATACACGTGAGCGAGTGAAGGAATGGTTTTGCTTGTCCTCAAACTCAGCAGCTCTGAGAATTGGAAGTGCCTCACCCCACCTGAATAAATTTTGAAATCAGATAAAGCTAATGAAGTCACTGCAATGGACTCAAGAGAAGAAGGATGAAATAAAGACAGAGAGATGGCAGGCCCTGGCAGACAGAAATCTCATCAGGAACCCTGCAGCAGAACAAGCTATGTTGATAAAGCAACCAAGGGAAAAGGCCACAGTCAGGACATTCTCCTCCAAGCCCGAAGAGCCCTCAGGGGACAGGCCACACCCAGCGCAGCAGATACAAGCTGGTATGGGACCTGATGACCTTAACCTGTGTGCCTTCCTCCCATTTAAAGCCTTACAAAGCCCTCCAACTCTCCCTACTAAGTTCTCTACAGTGGAAACTGCAAGATTCAGGTCACAGATACTAAGTTTAAGATAAAGACTCCAGGGATGATGATCTACATCGTTTTGAGTAACACTGGCTGCTGCAGCAAGTCTAAAAATAAAAAAGGGAAACATGATAGAAGTTTTTTTTTCTGTGTTCACCTAACAGTTCTTGACAGAGAATGGATTCTTCCACATAGTCATTCAGGCAGATGGTTGATCATAGATCTTCAGCACGTGGTTTCCAAGGTCACCCTGAAAGTCATCTCTGTCTCAGGCAGTTGGAAAGGGTGCACCGCTCAAAAGAACTTGCAGGGGAGGTTTGTGTGCCAAACCTGGCAGGGATACACATCACTGACTCCCACAGCCCATTGGCTAGAACCCAGTCACATGACCATGCTGAGCTGCAAGGGAAGGTTGGGAAATGTAGTCTGGCCCTAGAATTTTCATACAGTCAGTGGTTTTTGCCACCAGAGACAATGATCAACTCAAAACTTCCTAAAATTCTCTTTTCCATAAGAGGAAATAAAGTCCTAAATAGACACTTTAGAATCCAGTTTTATGTATCATTATGTCTACCCAGGGGCAGAAGACATTGAAGTTTCCAATCTTCCTGCTGGGGCACTGAGCCCAGCTCAGTGTTTCTTAAAGTGTACTAGCAACTGGCTCAGGAGTTCAAGTTTTTTGGTGTCCACAAATAGTACAGAAACATGGAAATATCTGTTCATAAGAAATGTAAATGTGCTATAAAAATGTACATTTCAAAGCCTGCCAATATGGAAAAACAAAAACCAGGCACAACAAATAACATAGATATGTATAATAATAACAATAACAATGATACTTATCTACTCAGGCAAATACTATAAACGTGCTGCAGGTTTTCATGCTAGAAAGTGTAGCCGTCAGGCTTAAAGATTCTTTCCAATTAGACCATACAGAATTTTTTAACTTGCAGCATGCTCTAGTGAGAAGAGCTTATATTTTAGAAAACAGACTGCTGCTGCTGCTGCTGCTGAGTCGCTTCAGCCGTATCTGACTCTGTGCAACCCCATAGACGGCAGCCCACCAGACTCCGCCGTCCCTGGGATTCTCCAGGCAAGAACACTGGAGTGGGTTGCCATTTCCTTCTCCAATGCATGAAAGTGAAAAGTGAAAGTGAAGTCACTGAGTCATGTCCAACTCTCAGCGACCCCATGGACTGCAGCCTACCAGGCTCCTCTGTTCATGGGATTTTCCAGGCAAGAGTACTGGAGTGGGGTGCCACTATCTTCTCCGAGCAAACAGACTAGGCTTTCTGAATTATCAGCTGTGTGACTATGGCCTCCTCATCTATAAACACAGGAGTAAAGTTAAGGCAAATAAGATATTACAAAGCATCCAGCATAGGCTCCACTGTTGGTATTTGATAGCTGAGAGAATTAGTAGACACAGGGAAGCAGAAATGGCCCCTATTTGAACTTCAACAAGGTTTGGAAATGTGGGGTGAAATACTTCTAAAGTTCCAAGGGCAGAGAGCAAATAAGGTGTGACAATGAAAGGCTCTTTCCTGGACGTTCCTACAACTGGAACATTCCTATTTGTCTCTGAAAACAACACAGGTATCACCTCATCTGGAAAGTTTCTGTGACCCCTCTTAAGACGGAGTAAGCACTCTGAACTGTGGTCCCACAACCCACCTCCAAGTCACGCCTGTCACTGTCATCATACACGTGGGGAACCCATCATTCTCTAATCTACAGTGAGGTCATTTTAGGGCATGACTGTGTCTTATTTACTGTATCTTGGTCATCTGGTAAGACATGTGGCACTTGTGGGCCAGTAATGAGTAGGTGCGTGAATCCCAAGCCCAGCAGTGCCCCAGTGACGCTGACGCACCCATGCCGGGGAAGACGTCTGTGCTGGCCATCTGCGGGGGGAGCTGCATTCGTGCCCACTCACCCTGGGTCTTTCCAAACCAATCATTAGTGTCCCCATCAGAAAACTTTTAACCAAGACTTCTGACAGCTTTCTTCAGGATCCTCTGGAATAAGACTGAGGGTAGAATTGAAGAAAGCAGGGAGGATTAAAAAAAGGACACAGCTTCTTTTCTTTGATGCTATAGAGAAAGACTTTGGTTCCATGGGGGGAGAAAAATGTATCTTGAGTGGAGCTAATTTCTTTTCCTTTTCACTCAAAACTGAAATAGGGTTATTTTCTTAATAGCTTGTGGCAGCTTGTTTTCCACAGCAGCTCTTTAAATGGAGCTCATACGGTAATAATTTACTTCAGAAAAACTGAAGCAGTTGGAAAAAAAATACTGGATGAGGTGAAAAGAGAAAGGTACCGGCCAGGGAGCTGCTTGGATGTTTTGTTCCTCTTTTTGAGATTATTTATCATTAAAGCACAATATCTTTCTTCCAGACCTGGAGGATTCAAACAAGGACTAACAAATCACACAGTAAACCAGCAATGAGCCGAACAATTACTCCAAGCTAGAAGATGGATTTCTTATGGGAAATGTGATTTGAATCGCTGAGGTTTTTAAATTCACCTCAGGATGCTCCTGGGCCGGGCTGCCAGCAACAGGAAAATTCCAGGCTATTTGGTATTCTCTCCTGAGTGAGCTGGTGTCCTTATTACATGATCACTGCTGTTATTCAACACTCAGTGGATATCCACAGGGGTTAGGCACCGTTCAGTTTCCATTAAAGACAGCTCCCATCTTCAACCTGTTTGCATTTCAGAACGGCAACACAAAGAAACACAAGGAATGAGATGTATCTTAGAGATATACTGAGAACTTGCCCAGGATCCCTGACATGACCTGCATGCTTGCCTGGATGTGGTAACTTTCACAGGGAAAGAAATGTCTCTCCCACAAGATCTGCAACTCCAATACTCAAACATTTCACAGGTGAGTACCAGAGGCCAAGCCAGGAAGGCATTCTCAAACCCAGAGTGATTCACATTAGCCATCATGGAGTATCTTCTATCAGTACTGGTAGAAGACAACACTTTACTTCTTTGCATTGAGGTAGCATTGCTATGATATGTAAGCTTCACGTATGCATACACCACAGCACGCTCACCACCAAAACTTCAGTTTCCACTCATCACCATACAGCTGATTCTCTTTACTCATTTCGCCCTCCCCTCTGCCTCCTTTCCCATTCAGTTCAGTTCAGTTCAGTCGCTCAGTCGTGTCCTACTCTTTGAAACCCCATGAATCGCAGCACGCCAGGCCTCCCTGTCCATCACCATTTCCCAGAGTTCACTCAAACTCATGTCCATCGAGTCGGTGATGCCATCCAGCCATCTCATCCTCTGTCATCCCCTTCTCCTCCTGCCCCCAATCCCTCCCAGCATCAGGGTCTTTTCCAATGAGTCAACTCTTCTCATGAGGTGGCCAAAGTATCGGAGTTTCAGCTTTAGCATCAGTCCTCCCAATGAATATTCAGAACTGATTTCCTTTTGGATTGATTGGTTTCATCTCCTTGCAGTCCAAGGGACTTTCAACAGTCTTCTCCAATACCACAGTTCAAAAGCATCAATTCTTTGACCACTGTTCTCTTCTTTTTATTTATGTGTTTGTTTTGGTCATTGATTTTGTCTGTTTGTTCATATTCCACACAGAAGTGAAACCATATAGCATTTGTCTTCCCCAGTTAGACTCAGTACACTTAGCATAGTATCCTCAAGGTCCATCCATTTTGTCTCAAATGACAAGATTTCATCTTCTTATGGCTGAGTAGTATTCCATTATATACAGGATGTGAGACGGTATCAAGTCAATTTTATTTGATTTTCCAAACCAATGTGATATCATGATCTCAAAAGGAAAGACAAATCATTTGTCTCATATATATCTCTCTATATGTACACACACACCACATTTTCCTTACCCATGCATCCACTGAGGGGCATTTCAGTTGCTTGCATATCTTGGCTATGGAACCTTTGGTATTTTTGTTTTTTGTTTGGACAGATGAAATGATCAGTTGGCCTGAGCATTTTATCAATAGAGACATCTGAACAGGGCAATCTAGTGAAAAGGAAACAGTGGGTTACAGAAGGCCAGAGCCAGGCAGAGAAGGAAAGACTGGCGGACTTGCCCAGGGTCATATACCTGTTTAGTAACAAAGGCAGTCCAGGTGTAGGATCATACATAGATACTTGGACCTCCACCTGTCCACTGATAATGCCTATTAGCACACACACACTCAGGGAATAAAAGAAGTAATATGAAAAACAACAAAGGAGAGGAGTTGGGGAGAGAAGGTAGCAATTTGGAAGACTTCATCCACATATTTGCCTTTCCATAGGCCTCGCCTCATTAAGAACCAACAGTGGCTCTGAGACAAGTGTCTCTGGGTTTCTTTGCATTAAAAGTCCAGAATGATCCAGAACAGTTATCTAGACCTTATCTCATTAAAAGCCCAAAGTGATCCAGAACAGAGTGGCTCCGGAAGAAAAGGATTTTTCGAAAGCTCTAAAAGCGTATTTTGTCCCACTGAGATACAGATGACTATTCAAGAAACGAAGTAAAACAATGAATGGATACACAGGGGCTTCCCTGGTGGCTCAGTAGTAAAGACTCCACCTGCCAATGCAAGGAGATGAAGGAGAGACAGGTTTGATCCCTGGGTCGGGAAGATCCCCGGAGGAGGAAATGGCAGCCCACTCCAGTATTCTTGCCTCGGAAAACCCATGGACAGAGGAGCCTGGTGGCTACAGTCCATGGAGTTGAAAAAGAGTTAGACATAACCAAGTAACTAAACAACAAATTCAAGGTCAAAGCTGGAGAGAGGAAGGCAATGGACTTTGGTCTCCGTAAAGTTCAGCATATAATCCTCAATTTGCAGAGTAGCTAGGATTTGTCTTTCCTTTTGGTATCATGATATTAGCTGAGGTCACACTGGTTTTGAACAATCAAATCAAATTGACTGAATCCCATCTCACATGCTCTCAGAAATCCAGGCCCAGCTCAAGAATTTACTGAATCCCTTGTGGCTTTTTGTTCTTGTAGTCACTGGAGTCCATGTTGGAGGACCACTCTCCACCTAACTTGCGTGGCCCTCTCCTAAATTCCCCTTCCCTCTTCTCACTGCTAAGCCCGGGATGGCACTCTCTGACTTCTCTAGATCACCATTCCCACCACACTGAAGACAGGTGAGTATTACCTTGGATCCAAGTACAGATGAGAAGACAAACCTTATTGCTACCCAGCCCATGCTTACTCAGGACCTGGGCCATGCCTGCTGTGGGGCACACAGCCACTCACTCACCACAGAGGATTCCATCCTCAAGTCCACAGCACTCTCACTGTGGCACCCTCCTTCCAAATATGTCTCGCATCTATCCGTCTCAAGACTACCTCCAGCTCCCAAATTCCTTCTCATTTTTAACACAAGGTATTAAGCTACCTATGGTCTTTCCTCAGCATACCAGAGGGCCCCTTAGGACACTGTGTTCAACATTTCCTAAAATAATAAGTTTTTCTCTCCACCATACAATCTCTAATTCCTAAATTTCCATTGCTTCATGCCTGAGCAGGATTCTTCCTGCTCCCAGTCTCTCCTCCTTCAAATTTCATCTGACACTAGGGGATGCATCTTCTCTCACCCTGCTTCCTGTGATTTCACTGGCTCCTGCCTGAAGCTCCCCCTGCCTCAGACACTTTCAGTGGCTCCTCACTGATACTCACGTTTGCACACATACTTTTGAAACTTGATTTTCTAAGGAAAAATTCTCGAAAGGCATGAAAAAGTATTTTGCCACCTAAAGAGAATCAAAGCTGATCAAAAAGTAAAGCTACAATTAACACACCATTAAACAGGGGCTGTTAAGGGCACGGAGGTCAAGAAACCCAGTTATGTTTCCTGTGAATGATGATAATTAATAACACAAGAGATCCATGGCACATCACATGCACAGAACACTTCACAGACAGAGGATAATTAATTACACAGATAAAGATACTGCAGATTTTTCTTTTAGTACCCGTGGGTTCATTAAATTCTCCATTTGGTTAACCAAGTAATTTCCTATACTTTTGAATTCCTGACTAGGGTGGAAGGAAAGGAGAGAGCAGCAGAAATGTCAAACCAGAGTCAGCCTTTGTTCTTCTCCCACTTCCTGGGAATCTGTAAAACAAAATCTGCATGGGGGTCCTCACTCCCCCCACTTAGGGAAGGGCATTCAGGGAGGGCTGCCCCAGCATCAGCCTACCTCTGTCTCAGAGCCCACGGCTACCCCGACACATCTTGTCCACCAGGGTTACCCCCTTCCCAGAGCATGCAAGTGGATGAAGGTTTTCTCATCAGGGCGATGAACCCAAGGTCTTTCTGAGACCCCCTCTACATGCCCTGGACACCAAATAACTCCCAAGAAGATGCTAGGACCCATCTGACAAGTCCAGACCCTATTCTATCCCTTGGCTCCCCTGGGAATCTTCCCTGCCCCACACAGACTTTCGCTAGAACTTTGAATTTCCTTTGTGAACTTCCTTAAGAACTTTGTCCCTGGACACACAACTTTGGACACCCAGCTCCACTGAGATCCATGAAACTGGGAGCTCTTTTGGAGCTGGACCTATACAGCCTACTTTATCTATTAGACTAAAACTGAAATACTGCAAATTCCTAACAAAAAATGTTGGAGACAGTCCCCCACCACCATTACCAAGCAGTATAGTTTCTGTGCAATGTAATAAAGGCACCAATGTGTCATCAAGTTCAAGTTCATGAACTTGATCAAGTTGACCAAGATTGATCAAATTATAAACTTGATCAAATTATAACACCAACGTCTACATAATCTAAAAGACAACATCATATTGTAGAAAAGACTTGATTCTGCAGCCAACTGGTCCTGGATTCAAATCCTATGCCTGCCAAGAAAAAAGGAGCAAACAAGTTTGAATATGCCTAGCATATAGTAACTACTAAGTATAGGTATTTGTTTAATGCCATTCAATCAGTTACACTAACTATTATGGTAAGTAGGATTATGATCAAGGTCCCTGAACTCCTAGGGAAGTACAAACAGAAACAGATACTTTGGACTAGAAGAATTAAGATTTTTTAAAAATTTTATTTCCAAAGGAGACAGAAGAAAAGATGTTCACAAAGTCTTTTAAGCTCCAAAACTTCAAAATCGACCCTAATTACTTCCATCAACTCTACTTTTCCCCAATACAGATCCACAGTCATCCCATGGTCCTTTGATGGTCTAAGGATGACAGATCAGACACTTGGACAACCCCCTACCACACCTAATTTATGTTACAGATTGGGAGAAATGAATATTCTTTACCATTACCCTGCACTCTTGATGACAAGAAGCCATAACTAGATTCTTTGTTGGTTAATGAGCAAGAAAGAGACAGCACAAAAGAACTTCATTCTTTTTTTAAAGTAACAACTTCCCTAGAGTTATTGGGGTTAGAAGCAAAGTCTGAACGTTTTCTTCCCCTTCTGAATCCACTGAGTGTTTTAGATTAATATATTAAACCTGCAAATATGCCAAACACTACTCTCAACATCACACAAATCTTATGAGACAAAAGTTTTTATTTCTTGTTTTACAGTTGGAACAACTCAGGTCCAGAAAGGTGAATAACATAGCAAAGATTCCAATCAGATCCTAAGGGCTTAGAGTCTGGTCCCTAATCATGAGATTACAAGGAATAGTCTCTACCTTTCTTCAGAGACAGTAGGTACCATCAGAGAGAGTTTCCCTGACCAGGAGAAGCTGTGATCTGGGTGATGGGGATTGGCTGCATTACAATAACGAAAGGATGACACAAAAGCCATGAGTGAGACCATGGATGAGCTCAGGTACTGATGAGAAAAGTGTCCCCCCACTTCAGAGCTGTAAGAGCAACAACCAGCCAGCACAGACAAAGACGCTGCAGCGTGTCCACGCACCCTGTTCCTCTACTTCTTGGGAATGCGGCCAGACTACATTTCCCAGCTTCCCCTGGAGTCAGATAGGGTCATACGATCGAGTTCTCTGTGGTCAGGCCCCACTCAGAAGACCTCCTTCACAATGCTCTCTCTTCCTCTGTCTTCAAGCCAGATGCAGAAAATTTGGTAGCGGTCTCTGATGCGTCAAGGGATGGAAGAATCCTGGGTTCCTAAGTGATTGCACGGAGCTGAGCATCACCGCCAACTATGACAAGGGCTGTGGCGTGTATGAGCAAACTTACACTGTGATGAGCCAGACATTCTAATGCTGACCTTCACTCGCCAAACTCCCACCCTGTGGGCAGGGGCTTTGGCCTCTTCACTCTTTCTTCGCACCCTTTGATGAACCCTTGTGGTCTTTCCACTGCTCATTAGCACTCTACCTCAGCTTGCACGGAGAAAAAGAAAGAAGATGAAATTTAAATCAGTTCATTTTTTTTTCTTGTTAGCAGCTCTGGCCTAAGAGGAAGCAAAAAAAAAAAAAAATGTTTCCAATGAAATCAGAGAGGAGGATAAAATTATTGCTGAAGATAAGGTTTGACAATCATCTGTGGATTTCAGTTTTCTGTGCTTTCTCCCCTTCATTAATCAACAACTGGCTGTGTTAATAGGCAGTCACTTCTGCCGGCACACTTGTCTGCTCCTTCTAGGCAGTTGTGTTCCGAGCACAAGTCCACGTACCCATGAAACCTCTCCGGGTGGAAAGCTGACAGCCACCGATCACATACAGATGCCATCATATGTCAGTCCTGCCTCGGCTTCAAAGCCAAGCGCCCTAGAACGCCATCATTGACAGAAGTGCTGGCATTACCTGGTCCTTCTCAGTCCTGTTGCATAAGATAAACCAGAGGCCCAGCGGGGGCAATTAATCTTCCCACAGTCAGACAGCAAGTCTAAGACCAAGCCTCCTGGCTCCCAAGGGAAATGCTGGAAATACGTATTTCAAAACTAAGGGAACAATGAAAAATGATGCACAGTGTGTGTTTTAAAAGGCAAGCAAATGATATACTATAATATGAGAGAGAATCTGGGAAAGGGCCAGGTATTCCTGCAAATAGCATTGGTCAGACATACTCAAGAGGGAGGAAAGGAGAGAAAGAGGAACGAAGAAAGAACAAGGACTCCAATTCCCAGAACAACTGCTCCTGAGAACTTCCAGCCCGAGTCAACTCGCCTCGTCTTTGGAAGATGCCCTACAGGGTGGTTCTTCTCACATCCTAAATCCAGAGCCTGAGAGTTGGGCCAGCTTATGTGCATGGATCTGACTGTCCCCTTATTAACATCCACAAAAACACTAACATTAAGGGAACCTGGAACCAGAGAGGACACTCCAGAAGCACTCCAGAAGCAGTTTCCAAAGGACAGCCCAGTTGTCTACCTCCAAAACAGGGCACTGGCAGATTGGGATGAAGATGGAGAGAGAAGCATTGCCTCAGAGTCTTGCGTCCTGGATACTCATGATTAGGAGATTCACCTCCTTCTATCCTTGGGTCCTCCTCAAGGATCAGCCCTGGCCATTGGTTTTAACCCAGAAGAAGTCATTTAAATTCACTCTAAAGATATTCCTGATTAAGAAGCAGATCTGAGAGTGTTAACAAATCCACTTTAACTGGCCAAATCAGAGTAACTTCATAGACTTGCCTAGAGCAGGGGTCACCAACCTCCAGGATCCAATGCCTCTTGACCAGAGGTGCAGTTGATGCAATAATAAGAGAAATAAAGTAATAAAGTGCACAATAAATGTGATGTGCTTGAATCATCCCAAAACAATCCCCTCACCCCAGTCTGTGGAAAAACTACCTTCCATGAAACCAGTGTTTAAAAAGTATTAGTTGTTCAGTCATGTCCAATTCTCTGCAACACCATGGGCTGCAGCCTGCAGGCTCCCCTGTCCATGGAATTCTCCAGGCAAGAATACTGGAGTGGGTTGCCATTCCCTTCTCCAGGGGATCTTCCTGACCCAGGGATTGAACCTGGGACTCCTGCATTGCAGGCAGATTCTTTACCATCTGAGCCACCAGGGAAGCCCATGAAACCGGTCCCTCGTGCCAAAAAGGTTGAGGACCCCGGGTTTAGAGGCATTTCTCTCATAGAGTGCATGATCTGGAGGGAGACATGTGATAACCAGATAGACGCAAATAATTATGATAACTCCTATGTCCTGTGCAAGGTCTGGCAGACAAGGTTTACACTGGGAGGAATCAAGGAAGTGCTGGTTGTCCTTAGAATAGATGAAGTTGAATACTTATCACATGAGGGAAGAAGAGTTCACAGTTGTCAATGATTTGAAAAGGACTTCAAGTTCCTATCAAGGAAACTGCCACATTGAGAGGAGGGAATTTTCTGTATTTCTTAGGCTCGTGAGGATTGGGAGTTGAGCTACAAGCTAAAGAGAAAGAGAGCATTCAGGATATAGAAGACCCCTGCCACATGGGAAAGCCCAGTCTTTCTGGCTTTGTGCTGAGCATGGAGAAGAGAAAGAGATGGAGAAGAAAACCTGTGTTCTGGCCTCCCTCCAGGCTGAGATCCCAGGGAGTTTGCACGCAGTGGCAACCTTCCAGTTAGCAAGAGGATTCATGAGACCCCCAGGGGCCAGCAAACCACTTCCAGACCACAGTCTGAGGGAGCCCACAGTGCTTTCAGAAAAGCCCTCCATTCGGCCAATCACGAAGTCCAAAATGGCTACAACACGGGTGGAGGGAGTTATCTAAACATTTGACCTGAGGCGGCAGCTTTGATTCTTTATGGTTATCGTGTGGTGAGCAGGAGGCCCAGAAGACTCTGTGTGTCCTGAAGAGGGGGCATGGAGGTTCTGTGGACACTGAAGCCAATGAGTCAGGGTCCAAACAGAGGTTGTGGAGGACCAGGACACAGTCATTCTCTTGTATTCCTTTGTATGTTTCAGGAAAACTCTTCAAGTCAAGTAATTATGTTCGAATTGGCTACCTGGGTGGTAAATACTTTGAATGCTTGATTTCTCAGAAATAACCTTTAATTGAAAGTTTGACTGGGGGCATATTCAGAATTTGAAACATGTCATTTTCTTTTAAATGATGTATCTTCACTCTTGACGGTGAGAAATCTGATGTCAAGCTGATTGCATCTCAGGTAACCTGCTTCTTATTTACAGAAACTTTCAGAATATTCTTTTTATCTTTGGAGTCTTCCACTTTAATTTCATTGCATCTAAGAGCGAACTTTTTTCTCAGCATCCTGCTCAGCATGGATTAGGCCATGGCATTCTAAAGACCTTCCTTTCTTTACCTCTGAGAACCTGTTTTCCACTGGTTTTGTTCCCTCTGTTATCACATCCTCTTGCTGGAACTTTTAATGGATGAATATTTAACTCCTTATTACCCAGTTGTCTATATTTTATTATTTTCTAAATAGTGAAAACTGCATACAACCTATTTCCTAACAACAGAGGACTCATTAAATGCATCGTGACACATTTGCTGGTGACGCATGGAGTCGTCTTTTTTTTAATGATGATCTACAGAAAGAAATCTAGATGGTCATGCAATGTAAACAATAACCAAAACAAAATTAAACCATAAATGCACTGGAAGAGAGCATCAGGGAAAACAAGGTTGTAATCTCAGACCAGAGGAGAGTTTTCTGAACACGATATTAAATACCAGACCCAGAACCATCAAGGATACATTGATAAATCTGAATGCATGACATTTTATACTTGTTTGGCTCTTTTTTGATAATTTTTATCAAAGTATAGTAAGTATACATAGAGAAAAATGCACCCAAATGTACGAACTGATGAATTTGCACAGCCTGAACAACGTATGTAGCCAGCACTCAAATCAAGAAAGAGAATGTTACCAGTATCCAGAAGCCACCTCGTGTGGCCTCCCATTACCACCCCCCCGGGGGCCACCACTCTCCTTTCAGTACCTGGGAGTATTTGTGCCTGTCTTTGAACTCGCTACACGCATAGGATAATACAGCTCAAGCTCTCTGGGGCTGGTTCTTTCACCCAGTGTTCCTGATGGTCATCCACATTGTGTTCAGCACTGCACTGTTCCCATCCTTTTCCACGTGGGGAGAGACTCTGATTTCTGGCCATTCTACTGTTGACAGGATAACCCCATCAACTTTTGTTTACTACTGCAGGAGATTTCTTTGACTTATCTCCTAGCTTTGGTCTTTAACCCTGGCTTTGCTTTGTCTTATTTAGTCAGTCCTTTGATCTCTTTTTTTCATTTCAATTGAACATATTTTTAGTTTCCAGGGATTCCTTTCTTGCTAACTATTTGCTCTTTTTAATATGGAATATCTTGTTCTTTGTTTTTTAAAGAGGAGAAAACAGATAGTATCCACTTGCCTCTCTTTTTAAAGACAGTTCAGAACTTTCAAGTTCTTTTTTTGTTTCTCAATTATTTCTGTCTCTTCCACAGAAGATTGCTCTATTTTGTTTGTGTTGTTTTTTTTTTTTTTTTTGTTTGTTTTTTTAATCTTAGCCCTTCCCTTCGTGCTACTGGTTTTCCTTAAATATCTGATTTCTGGGTGAGAACGCACGTTCACGAGCAAAGGGTAATGTTTCCTCTGCAGTGGGCTAGATTTGTTTTCCTAACAAGCTTTTCCATAAGTGGAACAGTGGAAGGCAGGCTTTGGGGATAGGGCTGGGGAGCTGTCTGCAGGCAGCATCTCACAACTGTCAGGTACAGAGGGCGTGTGGGTTTCACATCAGAATGACCTCTTGGGCAGAGCTGCCTTGTTCTTGATGCCTTTATTTCTCTCTTTCTAATGCTCATTTCTGATGAGCTCAGCTTTTCTCTGGATCCCCAAAACCACAGGAAGATACCTTCCTAGAAAGATCACACGCTTTCTTTAAAGATTAGCTCCTGGGTTTGTGCCATGGCGATATGCTCTGTGTATGAGGGGAAGAGGACGAAAGAGGACACTTCCCAGAGACTCGGCTGTTAAAAATTCATTTTTTTTTTTTTTTGATTGCTAATCCTGGCGATCACCCATAGCCATCACTCATCGTCCTCAACCTTGGAAGCTTCCTCTGCTGCCCCTTGAAGAAGGTTGCTCTCATGCTGGGTGTCTCCGGCTGCAGTTTTTCCAGATCTGTTGTCTTTATCAAACTGATCACACCTGTCTCTTCTCATACAGGATTTCGTTTAACCTTCTCTGTGGCTCTTGGCTTTTGTCCTTAACCTTCCAGCACTGCTGTATTTGAACTATTGTTCTTTGAAGTCTCCCTTTTTCCTTCCAGGAGAGTTCTGGGAGAAAGGAAAGCTGGATATATAAATTTGCCATCTTAAATCTGAAACCAGATGTGCATGTTTACAGGAGAATGGGTTGGAGGGAGGCAAGAATGGCTTCAAAAAGACATGTTTGTGATAATACAGGTGTAATAAGATAGGTCCTTAGGTTCAGATGGGGCCAGCAGCAATGGAGGAGTGGAAAGATTTATTCATAAGTATGGAAGGGACTTCCCTTGATCCAGTGGTTAAGAGACCACCTGCCAATGCAGGGGATGGGTTCGATCCCTGGTCAGTAAACAGTCCACATGCCATGAGGCAGCTAAACCCACGCATCACAGCTGCTGAGCCTGCAGTCTAGAGCCCATGTGCCTCGACAAAAGAAGCCGCTACGATAAGAAGTCCAGGCACCGCAACTGGAGAGTGGCTGCGCTCATTGCACTACAGAAAGCCAGTGCACAGCAACGGAGACCCAGCGCAGCCAAACAATTAACGCTTTTTTAAAGTATGGAAGTGAGATGTAATAGGTAAATAATGAGAACCTACTGTACAGCATAGGGAACTCTACTCAATGCTCTGTGGTGACCTGAATGGAAAGGAAACCCCAAACGAGAGGGGATATATGTATACGTATAACTGATTCACTTTGCTGGATAGCAGAAACTGAGACGCTGTAAAGCAATTATGTGCTGTGCTTAGTCGCTCAGTCATGTCCGACTCTTTGCAACCCCATGGACTGCAGCCCACCAGGCTCCTCTGCCCATGGGGATTCTCCAGGCAAGAACACTGGAGTGGGTTTCCATGCTCTCTTCTAGGGAATCTTCCAAAACCAGGGATAGAACCCAGGTCCCCTATATTGCAGGCAGATTCTTTACCACCTCAGCCACTAGGGAAGCCCGAAAATAACTATACTCCAGGAGATTGAAAAAAAAAAAAAGAAGAAGAAGAAGAAGTATGGAAGTGAAATCAACAGCACTTGGTGAAGGATTAGGCACAGGAATTAAGAATAAAGGTTCAAGGTGATCTCTAGAGGCTGGTGTAACCAGAGGACAGAGGTTCCCTTCACCATATCAGCACTCAACAAGGAATGGAGTTTTATTATTATTATTATTATTATTATTATTATTATGAAGAGATGGCACTCTAATGCAGCTAAACATTCCTGACTGTAGCTTAACCATTCCATAAGCAAAAAAAGCTCAAAATGCTCAGGCCAAACCCAGTAGAACAATCCATGCATTTCCAGAGTCAACTGTGCCGATAAGCTACAACCAGGGCTCCCTAGAGACCCCCAGGCGGGCTCAGAAAACAGTCATTGATAACCTCCAGAAAACTCTGACCCTGAACTGTTTCTTGGGCTATTAAACTGCTTAGACCATGTCTCCTGAATAAGTTTTATGGTAACTGACATGAATTTGGAGAAATGGAGCATCTTGGGTAGAAGTTTAATCTTTTTGTTTCCTCTGGTGTACTCCAATGTAATTAACTTCACGTCAATAAGTGCTATATTTTTATAACATACAAAACCTGAACTGTTATATTTTGATGCTATTTGCACCCCATAAGGAGGCAGTCTTCAGGGAGGATGCTAATATCTGATATCAAGTGGGAAGGAGAGAAATAAGAGTATATTTCTGGAAGCAAGAAAAAGTAAAAACTGAACTCAGAGGAGGTAGTCTCCAAACCTCGAAGCCTTGGCCTCGTCACCGCATGCTCCCTGACCCTCATCCTTACAAGCCCACCAAGCCCTTTGTGGCTGTGTGATCACAGCAGACCAAAGGATGATTTGAAGCAGACTGATTCTTCCACTGGAAACATCCCACAAAAGAAATGCTGAAAGCTTTGGGGATATTTTGTGAAGAAATACCAGAACCTGTGCTATATCTTGGTTGCAATACTACAAAATCCTGTTGCAAAATAAGCCAAAGTCAAAAGACTGGACACATTTTGTTTTCTGTGTTTTAATCCAGATTTGGGGATATTGAGAGTGATGAATGCACCTCTAAAATTCCAGCCACATCAGAGCATTCTTAGATTACATCTTCTTGGTCAGACTTCATGAGGAAAGAGAATTCTAAGTGACTCTGGGTCCTTCCAAGAAGTCATAAAGGCCTTGGGTGGAGGGTGGGGTGGGGGGGTGGGGGTTTGTTCTGGGATAAAGTCATAAGGAGGCAGGATGGTTAACCAAAGGAGGAAGGGATGCACAAGTTAGCGATGAGGCCCTGGAAACTGACACCTACCTCTCTCTTGAGTACTTTTGAGCTTACAAAGCACCTTCACTTGAATAATTTTATCCTTGTTTTCTGGGACAGGCAAGGGAGGTTATATTAGTTCCATATTATTGGAAAATAACCCAGAGATTTTAAAAGAAATATGCCCAGTATTTCCAGCTAGCAAGTCATGGAAGACCCCAAGACTCCTGAATCTTAGTTTTTGAGCTTGGTGAAAAAAGTGAAAATGAAAGTATTTATCTCTCAGTTGTGTCCAACTCTTTGGGACCCCATGGAGGGTAGTCCACCAGGCTCCTCTGTCCATGGAATTCTCCAGGTAACAATACTAGAGTTACCAATTCCCTTCTCCAGAGGAATTTCCCAACCCAGGGATTGAACTGAGGTCTCCTGCAATGCAGGCAGATTCTGAGTGGTACCTCTTAAAACACTGCAACACTTCTCCATGGTTATGTGCTGGCCACAAGCACCCAGGTGGGCTAAGAAGCAGCCTTATTGATGTTACTCTCTACTGAAGGGAAAACAAATGATCAGCTCAGTCCAATGAGTCTAATTTAAAGCTGCCTTTGTGTAAACAGGAAAGCAGAAGGCAGTAGTTTGAATATCCAGCTAAGACATTATGCTGAATATAAAACTGCACTCTGATCACACTGTATTGATTATCTCAAAGCAATATCCAGAAACTAATGAAATGGAATTTGACATGAAATGCACGATCTTTGATTTGGGCTTCAACTTGTTTATACACACAATGCAGGGTCCAAAATGGCTGCTCAGGATTGCCCCACCACCCTCTGCCATGCAGCCCTAGTTATGGTGTTTATGAAGGATAACTGGGTGGCGATAAGGCTGTACGAGTATATATGTGTGTGTGTCTGGGCATCTGGGCGTGTCTGTGGGGGCATGGGGATGCTCCAAAGCACAACAAGGAAATCTATTGTGAGTCTAGAATGGCCCTCCTCCAAAATTAAAAAGAGAGATAAGAAAACAAAACATGAATGTGGCTTTGCTCAAGTTCCCTAGAAGCAGAGTCTGACATGGGGGTTCAGAGGCACAGGAGCTACAGAGGGGGTGTCCTCAGGAGAAAGGGGGTGGGGGGCTCAGGATGGGGCTAAGGAAGTAGCTAAGCAGGAAAGTGCTTCAGCCCAACCCTCTAGGAGCTCTGGAGTATGACTTGTGTCATAGAACTTGTCCCACCATAATCCTAAGAATTAGCTTCTTTGCCCCTATGGCAGTCCATTATCGGCTGCAGAAGGAGGGGCTGGGATATCTTACCCCGTGCCAGGCCGCTCTTGCTTGGCTGAGGGTCACCTGTCCAGAGAAGGATCAACTATACGCCAGGGGCAGCAGACACTAAGAGCAGCTGAGAGATGCTAGCCCGGAAACGGTTCACAGCAACAATAGTGTCCGCTGGATATCACATACATTTTTATTTTGCGAAAGGCAAACTCACCCAGAGTGTGATTTGTGTCTTCTGCAAGTTCTGATCAGCTCCTGCTGTCTCAGAAACAGAAGCCACTTTGGTTGCGAACTAACGTCAAGGCTAAGGGAGGATTACAGATCCATCTGTGGCCTTGTGGGTCATTAGAAAGTCCACGCTGAAAACTGGTGAAATCTGAGTAAGGCTTGGAGTTTGCCTAGTTGTATCATACCAATGTCAGTTTCCCGGTTTTTATAAGATGGTACCTTTCGAAGAAGCTGGGTGATGGCTATGTAGGAACTCGGTACTATTTTCACAACTTCTTGTAAGTCTGTAATTACTTCGAAACAAAACGTCTTCCAAAAACACAAGATCCTGGGTCAGAATGCAAGGTTTGAACTCTGGTTCCAGCAGCAATGAGCAGCGTGATCCTCTTCATTACAGTCACTTATGAGAGGAGCCCCTGCGCCTTATTCCTCTGTGTATTTTTTTAGGGTCTGCCCCCTCCTTCACACACACAAAAAACCATGACAAAAGAAGAAGTCACTCAGTGATTCAGTGAAGAAGAGACTGAATAGTTACCCTGAAGCATATTTCTTAAGCTCCCTAAGCCTCAGTTCAGCACCTGTTCTGCGGCAATGGCAAGGGTCCTACGCATTCACACATAAACCATGCTCAGTGTGACCTAACCTTGTTCCTTATTCCCTTAGCAGGATTCAGGGCAGGGTGGTGGGCTCAGAGTCACATAAACCATGCTCAGTGTGACCTAACCTTGTTCCTTATTCCCTTAGCAGGATTCAGGGCAGGGTGGTGGGCTCAGAGTCACATAAACCATGCTCAGTGTGACCTAACCTTGTTCCTTATTCCCTTAGCAGGATTCAGGGCAGGGTGGTGGGCTCAGAGTCACATAAACCAAGCTCAGTGTGACCTAACCTTGTTCCTTATGCTCTTAGCAGGATTCAGGGCAGGGTGGTGGGCTCAGAGTCACATAAACCATGCTCAGTGTGACCTAACCTTGTTCCTTATTCTCTTAGCAGGATTCAGGGCAGGGTGGTGGGCTCAGAGTCACATAAACCATGCTCAGTGTGACCTAACCTTGTTCCTTATTCCTTAGCAGGATTCAGGGCAGGGTGGTGGGCTCAGAGTCACATAAACCATGCTCAGTGTGACCTAACCTTGTTCCTTATTCCCTTAGCAGGATTCAGGGCAGGGTGGTGGGCTCAGGGTCACATAAACCATGCTCAGTGTGACCTAACCTTGTTCCTTATTCCCTTAGCAGGATTCAGGGCAGGGTGGTGGGCTCAGAGTCACATAAACCATGCTCAGTGTGACCTAACCTTGTTCCTTATTCCCTTAGCAGGATTCAGGGCAGGGTGGTGGGCTCAGAGTCACATAAACCATGCTCAGTGTGACCTAACCTTGTTCCTTATTCCCTTAGCAGGATTCAGGGCAGGGTGGTGGGCTCAGAGTCACATAAACCATGCTCAGTGTGACCTAACCTTGTTCCTTATTCTCTTAGCAGGATTCAGGGCAGGGTGGTGGGCTCAGAGTCACCTGGGGAGAAGCTTAGAAATGAAGGTTCTCTGGTCTAATTCAGGGTATACGGGATGAGGCCCCCAGAATCTATAGTTTAATTGGCCCACCCAAGTGACTGGGTCATGAAGCAAAGCTTGGGATCTATTTATGGCCAAGATCCCAGCATGTTATTAACCTGTGAAGTCAGAGGAAGGAAAATACGTGAGGAAATAGAAAGAGAGAAGAGGAGAGAATAAGGAAGAGATGGGAGATGGAATCGTACTGGACAGGGCTGGGGAAGCTGCCAGCATCCTCTCCAGCCTTCCCGGTAGAGGTTGCAGCCCAGGGTCAGGCTAGTGGGTCCACAGAGGACTGGCAAAGCAATTTGCAGCCCAACTGCCTGTGAACCCACTGCTTTGAAGGTGTCTGCGAACCCTTTCTGTCGACCTCTAGAATATCTTAAGAATTTACCAGATTTTAGTCAGACTGTGATTTCCAAAAGAATTTTTTTAAAAAAGCAGGTAGTGTTGCTTCTATATATAAAAAGTCTGTCGTTATGGAAACTTGTCTCAAATAAAGCTCCTTTTAACACAATAAAAGTCCTCTCCTCCGCGTTTGCCAGCATTGTTTCATAAGAAGGGAAGGAAGGCACGCATCAGAAAGACGTTTGTGTAAAGCTGTAGAGAAGAAATAAATTTAGAGTACCTTAATACTGAGATTGGCAGGCCATGTTCACACTTCTCCAGCTAGCCCAGCAGGTCTCTCCCCGATCCTACTAGTCTCCAAATCAGACTTTCTCCTTTTTTCCCTCCAAAAAAGAGGGATTAGCCTTTGGAAATGGCATCTTCGTTTTTTAAAGAATTATAGGCAGATGCTTTAAACTGGCTGTCTGGCTATCTTCATGGGTGTGAGAGTGTGTGTGTGTGTGAGAGTGTATATGTACACATGCATGTACAAGCTCACACTCACTGACCCACAGGAATGAGGAGGTGGTGGTCCCCTCCCTCCATCTGAGGAGTGGTTTCTTTATGCCAGACTATTATAAGATCCACTTATTTTCACTCCCCGCCGTGACTGTTGGTACCTTCAGAGATGCAGCTGAATTGTTCTGGGCTTGGAATCAAAAGATCTGAGTAGGCAAATCATTCAACTTTCTCATTTCTGGTTTTGGGGAAATGTTGCTTGCCTTGACCTCCTCCCAAGGAGGCTGTGGAGACACCATGAAAGAACAAGAGTGATGGTGAATTATAAACCCAAAGCCAAATGCAAATGTCAGCTATCTTTACTGCTCCATGTGGCTCAAAATACTCTTACCCTATAGGGTCCTTATCACCAGCACGATTTGGGGAACCCCAGGTGGAAGTCCCTAGGTATCATGGTACCTAGGATAACACTTTCAGAAAACATCACCTGCAAGGCACTATTGACCTCATTTGCCACTTAAAACAACTCTGAGGTAGATATGGTTGTCCCGTCTTTCAGAGGGGACACTGAGACTCAGGAGGCCTATCCCCAGATTGAATAACCAAAGGGCAGCTGGATGAGCAGTGACTCCACTGGGCTTTGCTGTTCCCACAAGGCAGCCGGGTCTGTGCTCAGCAGCACTCCTCTATGGGGCACTTTCCTGAGGTCTTGTCAGTCTCCCCATGTCTTCTGTTTGGGTTTGTTTTTTGACCTTTATGGGCTATAATCAGCATATGCACTTCATCATCTCATTCAAATTGAAATCAAGAAGAAGTGCATCTTCAGACTCCATGATAACCCATTTTGTCATCACTATGTTTCCTCATTCCAGTCTGGATGATAATAATGTGATACAGAATGTCTTTTCCAATGCAGTCAAAATTCTTATCAGGCCTGCACATGTGTGTGTGTGTGTTTGCTATCAGACTGATGGCTGATTTGTCGAGTTCACTGATCCTCTCTCTCATTTATCCGATAATTGATGTAAAATTTCAAAGAAGTGCCCTTTTGTTCCAGAAACACAATATAAGAGGTCTGAAAAAGCCTACATCCACACAGTGTTAAACTTAAAAATCTTTGTAATCAACACTGATTTGACATGATGGCATGCAACCCTTTTTATCTCCAAAGCTCTTTGCAAAAATTAATTACCAATTAATGCAAAAACTTAGAGCATTATGTATTTATCGTCTCTGCACTCTGAACTTGAAAATGTTTATCTTTAAAAGGGTGACTACTAAAACTCTCTTATATGCTTTCAAGCGCAGGGGAGGAGTTCCAAAGAACTCACTGAGAAGGACAGATCATGAGTGAGATGAGACTGCCAGAGTATTCTGAGAGCTATTAGTAATCCCTGGAAGATATTACACAAATATTCAGTAGAAGTTTGCTGAAGGAATTTCTCCAAAATAATAATGCTAATCCCTCTAGAGCGGTAAGATCTGATGTGAGAGGCTGAGCCGCTCTGCCCTTGCGCTTGAGTCCAGGGAGCCTCTGAAAAGTGCTTTACAACACAGACACTTGAATGGTCATAGCAGAAAGCGGGAGGAGAGAGCAGGGAGGAGGCAGGAAGAACACGTCTCGAGAGGCAGGAGGCAAGAGAGCAGAGAAAGCAGTTGCCTGCTGCTGTTTTGAGGCTGAAGGGACAATGCTTGGCACTGCACAGAGCTTTCTACAGAAGAACCATGAACTGCAAAGACTCATTAGGACTTAACTTCCATTTTAAGACATGAAAAGTAAACTCTTTCAAGACTAATTGTTTTCTGTCAGTAAGTTGGCTACTTCCTCATCCCAAACAAGCCTCTCTCTAGCCCCACCTGGTGGTCCTTCTGCCTTCAACCCACAGGCTAGAATAAAAGAAAAACTTGTGTTAAAAAAATCATTTACTGTTCCTAGGTTTGGGGCCCACAGTGAACACGGAAGATTTTTCTAGAGACTGATCAGAAAACATATCTGTGCAGAATTAGGCACGCTCTCTCCTCTCTCTTTTCCTCCTTCCTCACCCTTTCCCTTCCGCCATAAGACATGGGTACAATTTATTTCAAGGCTGACAACACAGCCAAAAGCCCAGAGGACAACACTCCTAGACTCCTCACCACAAGAAACCAGTACCAGCTCAGCAGGCATGAATTCATCGCACAGCTGGAACAGTCTGTCATACTCACGCTATGAAAACTCTTCCGAATTTCCACGATGGAGCAAAGCAAAGCGGCTCAACAGAGGCATCATTTAGACTTTGAAAGAGGAAGACGGTACATGCCAGCCATGACACCCAGGGTACCCAGACAGCTTCTGGGCAGGGATGTGTAGCTTGTTTATTACTGGAATTTTTTTTTTTCAGTAGACATACTAATGGGTTAATATCTACAGGGTCTGTTCTGCAAACGGGAGAAAAGTTCACGGAGGGTGAAGAGGTGCCCATCCCTTCCAGAAATAACAGTACCCTGACCTCTGGAGGGTTTCAGATCTCTGAGAACAATGCAAGGGTCTTATTGCTGTCTCTGAAAAGCTTTGCAGCTCTGCCTTGAATTGCCACCCTGCCACCCAACCTCTGCTCCCTGGAAAGTCGACTCTTCTCCTCTCGTACTGAAGCCCCGGCAACAACACAACTCTGGGAAGGGAGTTGGCACAGCAGTAAGCTGACAAATATCATTTTTAATTAAATAGTATATTTTAAAATGTGTTTCACACGTTAAAAGCACAGATGGTGAGGCGTCCATGCCTTAGGAGACAGCTGTGCTTAGGCGAGAACAGGTGGGGAGGACGGCCCATCCTCGCACCAGCTTTCTGGCATGCTTTCCTCCAAGCAGGGCCATCACCTGATTTGCCTCCTGCCCTTGGGCTGAGGATCTTGCTGACAAACTCTAGCCCACCAAGACCAAGCCAGAGTTCCTTGTTATCCTGCACTGGAGGGGGGAGGGGGGCGGGGGGGGCGTTTCCAACTAAAGACATTGTGCAAAAAACATTTCACAACAGCCAGGATGCATTTTCTACCTTATTGTTTCGTGGTAGTTGTTATTATTGTTAAGGATCATTTTTGCTGTCGTGAAGAGTTTTTCTTTTGGTTTGGTTGATTTTACAGGGAGGAGACAAGTGAAAGAAGAGTGGGAGCAGTGTAGCGTACAGTGACCCAGACAGCCCTGCAGATCCCCAGGGTCTGGGGACCACAAGGGCCATGTTTCCCTCCTTCATTCATACTGACCTAGCACAGTGGTTTTCACAGTTGGGGTCCCTGGACCACCATATCAGCATCCTCTGGGAAAATAATGGAAATGCACTTCTCAAGGTCCACTCCAGATTCAGAAGAACTGCACGAGTGGGGCCCAGCCCTCTGTGTTTTAACAAGCCCTCTCTGATGCCTTTTCAAGTTTGAGAACCAAACTTGATTGGATGCCTTGGGTATCCAATGCAGGTTTATTCTCAATGGGGTAGGGACTCTGGTCTGGCCTATTCTATGTCCTACTGCAAA
Source organism: Capra hircus (assembly GCF_001704415.2). Classification (NCBI taxonomy): domain Eukaryota; kingdom Metazoa; phylum Chordata; class Mammalia; order Artiodactyla; family Bovidae; genus Capra; species Capra hircus. The sequence continues at coordinate 8,360,024 of NC_030829.1, read as the reverse complement.
ACTAACATGTTATTTGCTAGCCCAGCTCCCCAGTTTCTTAGGAATTCCTGAAATTCTGGTTCACAGGCAACTCTGGATATCTGCGTGTGCAGATGAAGGACAGAGCTGGAGTTGTGGTAAGGCTGCCAGGGTAATGCTAGCTTCTAACAGCAGACTGGTACCAAATAGGAAAAGGAGTACATCAAGGCTGTATATTGTCACCCTGCTTATTTAACTTCTATGCAGAGTACATCATGAGAAACACTGGGCTGGAAGAAGCACAAGCTGGAATCAAGATTGCCGGGAGAAATATCAATAACCTCAGATATGCAGATGACACCACCCTTAAGGTAGAAAGTGAAGAGGAACTAAGAAGCCTCTTGATGAAAGTGAAAGAGGAGAGTGAAAAAGTTGGCTTAAAGCTCAACATTCAGAAAACGAAGATCCTGGCATCTGGTCCCATCACTTCATGGGAAATAGATGTGGAAACAGTGGAAACAGTGTCAGACTTTATTTTGGGGGGCTCCAAAATCACTGCAGATGGTGACTGCAGCCATGAAATTAAAAGATGCTTACTCCTTAGAAGAAAAGTTATGACTAACCTAGATAGCATATTCAAAAGCAGAGACATTTCTTTGCCAACAAAGGTCCGTCTAGTCAAGGCTATGGTTTTTCCAGTGGTCATGTATGGATATGAGAGTTGGACTGTGAAGAAAGCTTAGTGCCAAAGAATTGATGCTTTTGAACTGTGGTGCTGGAGGAGACTCTTGTGGGTCCCTTGGACTGCAATGAGATCCAACCAGTCCATCCAAAAGGAGACCAGTCAAAGACTGATGCTGAGGCTGAAACTCCAATATTTTGGCCACCTGATGCAAAGAGTTAACTCATTGGAAAAGACCGTGATGCTGGGAGGGATTGGGGGCAGGAGGAGAAGGGGATGACAGAGGATGAGATGGCTGGATGGTATCACTGACTCGATGCACATGAGTTTGGGTGAATGGAAGTTGGTGATGGAGACGGAGGCCTGACCTGCTGCAATTCACAGGGTCGCAAAGAGTTGGACACCACTGAGCGACTGAACTGAACTGAACTCTGTCCTCAGAGCCTTCTCTCCAGCTGCTCCACCAGTAAATTCTGTGCTCAGAGAGAACAATGAACCTGGTGTGGCCCCGGGCTCAGTGGGAGCTGATGGTGCATTGGGGGAGGCAGCCTTGGAAACAGATCTTTGTACTGCAAACTGATCAGAGCTCTAGAACAGCCTGAGCCAACTGCCTCGGGACATCATGGAGCCCAAGGGAACACAGGGACACAATTGTGCCTTAATCTCTCCAGCCCCAGCAGAGAACCCAACAGTCCAGGTGGGAAAAGGCACAGAGACAAAGCATCTTGCTGCAGGATACGGCCCCTGCTCCTTCCTCGTGAGGCGATGCTAGGATGCCAGGCGGGGTCCTCCTGCCAGGGCCCCTGAAAGCCACTAGGCAATGGAGACAAGGAGGCTTCCCCAGCTGTCCCAGCAGTGCAAGCTGGCTCTCTCTGAATCTGAAGGCAGTGACGTGCACACATGCACGTGTGTGTGTGTGTGCGCGCGTGCACATGTGTATGGTGGTGTGCACATTTCCAAACCAAGGGAAAGCCTGTCTATTCCTTTCAAACCCTTAATTACTAAGATGCAACAACTGAAACTAAATATCTAGAGTTCTATGACTAACGTCATCTCAGTCTGAAGCTTTCCTCCACCCTCTTTTGGGGTGTATTTCCAATTAAAAGTTCAACACTAGCAGGCTGGTGATGGCCAAGTCAGGATCCTTACCTCTTCTAACCTCAGCAGAGGGAACCTTCTGGCACCACTCTGACCCCTGCCAAAGGCAAGGGGAGCTTCTTCCTGTCCATCCACATTGACTCAGGCTGCCCCGCCCTCACCTACGAGAGTCTTCCACCCAGCAGCCCCATCCATGGTCCTCCTGGGAGCTTGGGGTCCGTGAGTCTGGAGGACTGGCCCCACCATTTGGGAGCAAGGTCTTCTTGTCTCTTAGCTTTGCCACATCTGCACGGAAACATGGAGTGCTGTATTCCTTCCACCCTCGGGGGGATGGTGAGGAGGAGGAGATGTCTGCAGTGGAGCCTGGCCCCTGGGCCTGGTGAATGACGGCATTAGGAAAGCAACTCACAGTGCTGGCTTTGGAACCATTCCTCTGACCAATTTCAACAGGTTAAATGGACCATGCACAGTGCTCTCTGGCAACGCTAAGTCTCTGGTCTCTGCCTGACGCACACTGAAGGGCGGGCAGCCCCATGAGCACAAGAAGCCTGGGTCAGGGCTGAACCGGAACTTGGGGGATGATATGCCAGAAAGCCAAAGAGACAATGAAACAAGTTGGAGAGAAAAACCGGTCTCTAATTGCGGCCTGGGAAAGGTCGTCGTTTCACTGACTTTATTTCACTCCCGGTGGATTAGAGTGCAGGGCTGCACGCCCTCTCGCCCTGGCTGAGCAGAACCTGGTGGATGCAAGTCCCCAGCTTCGTCCCTACCACCAAGCTCATTTGCATGCCCAGTACCCCCCAAACATCTAAGTGTGCAAGGTTTCCAGGGTCCAAAAGTGGGCTGGAAGAGCCCCGGCACTGTCTTCTGGGCATAAAACACTGCCACAACCCTGCCCCCGTGCAAAGGCCAAACCAAACTAAGTCTTCAGGGCTGCCAGAGTGGTGTCTCTGTGCCTGGCAGAGGCTACAACCTAGGGCTTTTTTCTTATTCTTGGGACCTTGCTCCTGGGAGCCCAGGGGGCTCAAGCTGTGTCAGGAAGAAACCCAAAGCTCCCGTCACTCAGAGAAGTCCACTAGGAAATGTCACAGGGAAGGGGGAGAAAGCCATGTACGAGGGACCGCCTACACTGGACAGAAACACAGTTCCATCAGGACCATCGCCATCACCATTTTATACATGAGAGAATGGAGGCTCGGAAAGGTCAGGCTTTACCAAACGCTGCACACTGGCTGGGGACAGAGGCAGAACCCTGTGCCCTAAGCTTCTGTCCATCGCCCTGAATCATCTGCTTTCCTACCCCACTCAGCAGATAGTCAGGAAGAAGGTCATGATCCTTAGCCACGCTCCTCTTAGAGAAGGGCAGCTGAGGAATACCAGCCCCTGCCTGGGTGGATGGGGATGTGCTGGGAAGACCAGAGTCCTAGGAAGAGCCTGCATGCCCTGGACCTAAAGCAGTGTGGCCTCATGTGATGTATCCCCATTCCTCCCAATCCTGGGCCTGCCAAGTTGATTTTTCAGAATTTTCATCAGTTTTCCTCACTCATAACTACCCTTTCCCAACACAACTATGCCTCACCCCATGACCCACGCCCCTTTTCCAAATTTCTTTGCAATGAGTATGAATCCCCCACTCTTTTTAATTCATCGCCAGCTCTACCTTTCTCTCTTTCTGATTCTCCGCTCTTCACTCTTCTTCCCCTCACTTTTCTCCTCTCCTGTCCCTTTTTCTTCTCTGTGTCTCTTTGTCTCTCTGTCTCTAGTCCTCTTTCTAATTCCCTCTCTTTAATTTCTCTCTCCCCAGCCCTCAGTGGCTTCCTTCTCATCTCCTCCCACTTATCTCCCTTTCCCCTACTCTCTCTCTCGGTTTTGTCTGACCACTCTCTCCTGACTTCCTCTCTTACTCCCTCCCTCAGCCCATCCATAAGACCAGGAGCTAAAACACAAGTCACAACCGCCCACAGGGTCTCAGATAACCTGGAGCACTTCATGCTTGCACACAAACCCTCAGCATCCAACTGGCCTTGGTACCTTACAGCTGCCTGATTAAAGCACCAAGGGAGGTTTGGTCTGGAGATGGTTTTACAGTGTTTGCAGAAGGGGGTAGTTGCATTTTGTCCCCATGCCAAAATAAAGCAGAGATTTTTGGAAGGGGAAGTCAAAAATAAAAATCCCAGCCAGTCCCTCTTAGTATTGTTCTGCGTGCCAGCGACTTGATGCATGTTCACTGGAAGGAGGGTAACTGCAAGGCCACCCGCGGCACTGGCCCGGCCTCCTCCTGGCCCGCCTGCTCCCCAGTGAGGCGGGGCCGCTGTGAACAGGAGACAGCGAAACAATGGGGAACTGGGCTCGGAGCCTTCGACCCAGACGCACAGGCTAAAAACGACATCTGCCCACGTGAGTAGTGTTTTTCAGCATAAAGAGAACAGGAGGGAGCCATGGGCTTTGTAAAGGTGGCTTTAAAAGGAGGGGAGTGAGCCAGGGACACATTTTATCTATTTCTGCAGCCCTCAGCCTTCAGAGCCATCCAGGCAAGGGAAGAAAAAAAAAAGAGATAGATGTTATTGGCATTTGCAATCCCATCTCAGAGGACAGTGCTGAAGCAAGGTCTGGGGGAAGCTGAGGTTGTTTGGCCCCACCTTTCTCTTTCCAGACAAGGCCACGGGAGCCCAGCCCCCACAGGTTCCCTGCCAAGGCTTCCCTATACTGAAACAAAAGAACGCTTCTTCAGACCCTTACTCTGCTGTCCACCACCTCCCACACCTGCTCTGCAGGCAGATGAGCATCAGATGGGGCTTGGAACTCGGCAGCCGTGGCCCTGATCCCTAAGGGCAGCACATACACGCACACGTTGAAGAATCCGGGTTCTCTTTCATAAACTCAGCAAGAGGATTAGGGTGTCTGCCCTCAGTGCCACCGCATCGTTTACGCTCAGACTACATTTTCCAATTCACTGTCCTCAGATGGCTAGCCGTTTGAGGGTTTTCTTTTTCAGTCTTTTATTAACATCCACCTCCAACATTTCCTGTTATCTCAGACGGGTTTTTCTTGAGACAGAGCTTGCGACAAGGACTCTGGTGCACGTGACATACTAAGGGGGTGCCGTCAGAAACCAGGGAGGGAGTGAAGCGGGATAAAGCAGAAGAAGGAGCCAAGCAAGGACGGAGGTCTTGGTGATTGGAGCATAGAGGCTCTGGAGAGAAACTTCAGCGCAAAGTTGTGCCCTCTTTAGGTCCAATTTTTGCTGTGCTCCCACATGCATCCATCGTGGGCTGCAGGCTTCCCATGTGCATGACCAGAGCCAGGCAGCACCCATCAAAGGAAGACAATTCTCTGGAGAAGCGGTACATCAGTGAGCTTTCAGCAGCCTACATCCCAGCAGTGAGAGGGTGGGCATCCCAGCGTGATAAATGGGATCTGGACAAGGCACCAGCAGCATTTGTCACGCTTGGCAAGACCGCAGTTAGAAACGTCATACAGTTCTTGATGGATCCTACCTTCATCGTGCGCTCTCCTGGGTTCATCGTACCTAATCTGAAGGGCAGTAAAAGGGCAAGGTGCCGTTCCTTCATCTCTGCTGCAACAACGCCAGACTCCCTAGGTCTCGCCTTCATCCCCAGGGGCTCCTGTGCTCGTGCAGATCCCACCGCCTCTCGCCTGGACCAGCTCATCGTCAGTCTCCCCCCGAGTCTGCCTGCTTCTAGCTTCACCATCTCTAGCCCATCCTCCTGCCTGCCACCAAAGAAAACCAGGTCATTAGTACCTTATGCTCCCGCCCTAAAACTCTTCAAAGGCATCCCATTATCCTCAAGATAAGACCCAAACTCCTTAACTTGACAAAGAAGACTCCTTGTGACTTGGCCCAGATGACCACTCCAGCCACATCGCATGCCCTGCCATCCTCACCTCATTTTCCAATCATACTTTACTTATGTATTCTCCGGTCCACAGGACGTCTTGCATTCCACACCTCCTTGTCTTTACACAGTATTCTGGAATGCTCTCACTCCCTTATCTACTTGACTATTGTTTATCCATTCTTCCAGAATGAATTTAAACACAGCCTCCTGCCTGAAGTTTTTTTTTTCTGACCTCACAAGCCACCATTTCACCTTGAACACACCTCTGTATTGCAATTCCCATGTTGTAAGACATTATTTTGTTAACCAGTATCCCCCATCAGACCATGAGTTTTCTAAAGGCTTGAACCATGTCTTACTTATATACATGTCCCTTTCTAGTTCAGTGTCTAGCTTATAGAAGGCATCCACACACCTTCTTGAAGTAATTGATAAATGCCTGGGCAGCTCTATCCAAGGACCTGAATATTTCATCCCTGTATATTATTACCAATCCTCAGAAGTTAGAGAATAAGTCTTCTGGGTAGTTAGCCTCTCTCTCAAAGACTCTCACATCTGAGCAGTTTTCTAATTTCATGCTAATGGTACTATTCATAATCATTCCTGTCTCTGAGTCACTGCTTACATGTCCCAAGTCCGTGAAATATTGCTTTTTTCTTCTATGCAAATCCTATGCATTACTGGGTCACAGTCTAACAGTTCTGCTGCCATGAGGGTAGCCCCACTAAATATTAAATATGTGAGTTTGTTTTTCTCCTCCAGACAGTGAAGATTCAAGTTGTGCTACTATCTTGGTAGAGAAAACAAATATATTTTTAATTTCTGGGATAATGTCCTTTCAAACAGTAGGTGCAGGGACTTCCCTGGCAGTCCAGTGGTTAAGACTCCACACTTCCAATGCAGGAGGCACAGGTTTGATCCCTGGTTAGGGAACTAAGATCCCACATGCTATGCGATGTGGCCGCCGAAAGAGAGAAGGAATAAAAACAGTATGTGCAAAGTGAGTAGCCTCAGTCTTTCTGCAAAACAGTTCTTTTCTCTCAGGAAATAACTGAGTACATGGAAGATCACACTTGCAGACTTTCGCAGGTGGCTGGGCCATGTGACCAGCTCTAACCAATGAAAGAGAAGCAGAGAGGAAGTGCATCACCTCAGAGCGGAAGTGGGGGAATCTGGGTACAATCCCAGGGTTTCTCCTCTCCTTCTGCAGGGACCCTGGGGGCAGCCTCATAACAACAGCAGCCTGATTCACTGAGTCACTCTCTGGATGAGAATCTGAGAGAATCCCCAGACACAGCAATAGCAGTAAGCTTCCCTTCCATTAAGTCACTGAGACAATGGGATTGTTTGTTTCCGCAGCATAGCCTATCCTGTCCTGATTACTATGGGAGGAATGGAAAACAAACTTGGGAACCAGGTGGGCAAGCCTAGCTTTGAGTCATCGAGTGCCTGATCCCAACAGGGTCTTGATCAAGCACTCCCAGATTGGCTGCATTCTTACAAATAAATCTGCTTATAAAATAGAGAAGCATGGGCCTTCCCTGGTGGTCCAGTGGTTAAGACTCTGCACTTTTACTGCAGGGGTTTTGGGTTCGATCCCTGGTTGGGAAACTAAGACCCTATAGGCCATGTGGTATGGCCAATAATAATAATAATAATAAATAGAGAAGCGCAACATTGAGAGTTACAGATTTGGCGATCCAAATGTTATGCACCCTTGGCCAAGTCTGGAAAAGAACAATTAAGATTTTCGTCACATCAAGGCTGCCTGTGAAGCGTACCAGATCCTGGAGAAGCAAAACCTCATGGCAAGTGAGCAGGCGTCTACTGGAGGAGGCAGGATGAGCAGTGTGGCCAGTTTGCATACATCTCCCTGAGTCTGAATGAGGCCAGCCAAGCCTCCTGCATATAAACATAAACTCCTCATTTTAATTTTGGTCCTTAGAGGGCTAGAAAGACCAAGTCATTTTAGTCTTTGGAGATACTGCATTTCACTGTGCTCCTATGGAGCAGTGCACATCTCTTGGGCCTTAGAAGATGCTGGAATGAATCAGACTCTGAACTCCCCCAAAGCAGAGCCCACAGTCTCAAAAACTGCAAGTGGTGAGCTGGCCTCCAAGGGCTGTGTGGGCCCCAGATCATGCCTCCCTCCCCACACTGCAGGAGGGCTACCTCTCTGAGTTGGTCAGAAGTGGGCGAGCTCCAGAACCCATAATTCACTCAGCACATTTGGACTGAATGCCAGCGGTGATTCAGCAGTACTTTAGGTGCTGAGGATTTAGCAGTGACCAAGACACCAGCCCTGATGTCATGGAACTAATGTTCTGGGCTTGGCAGGACATGAAAGAAACAGAGCAAGCTCTCAGATCAGGTTGCGGCAATGTCACGAAGGCTGTAATGTGGTGGCCTGGCGATGATTAAAGTGATGTGGGGAGAACTGTTTTGGATTAAGTGGTCAGGAAAGGCCTCTCAGGACAGGTCATTTTGGAACTGAACCTGAATGATAACAGTATTAGCTAATATGATTGAGGGCTTTCTTGGTGCCCAGAGATATTCAAAGCACTTTCCATGTATGAATTATTTTAACCCTCTCAACAAGTCCATAAAGTCAGTACTATTATCTCCATTCACTGCTGAAGACACCACGGCAGCAAAGGGTTTGATTACGTTCTGAGGGTCGCACAGCTAGCCAGAGCGGGGAGGCAGCATGCTAACCCACAGAGTCTGGCTGTGGAGTCTGTGCCCTTAGCTCCTGTCCTATACAGCCTCTTAGCAAATGCTATAAAGAACTACGACCTGAGAAGATCTTGGCATGCACTCCAGGACAGAGGGTACAGCAAGCACCAAGCCCCTATGCTTGGAAAGCAGACATCCTTCCACAGCAATCTCTGTTTGGACCACTGAGTTACTTCCACTTCCAGCCAAACTCAACATAACTGTCTGAGACCTCTCACCATTATGCTTGACAACCTCCAACCAAATATTGCACGAAGAAGATGTTGCAAATTTTAACTTGAACTTGAGATCAAGCCCAACATAATTGCTCTCTGAAATATTAAAGCCTTGCTATGGCTCCTGCAACCATCCGGGACCTTATAAAATCTAATTTCATCTTGGCAGGGCTCCTCGCAGGATAAACACAAGCCTATTCAAGGAAGTCTTAATTCAATAACATTCAAACTAGGCCAGCAATTGATCAAGCCAGACCTGTAGGCTCTGTAGAGGAGGGCAGATGTGCACTGAGCTTGTCCATTCAGTGGATAAAACCCTCAGCCGGTGCTGAGCACTGAGGAAACACAGAATGAGGATTTGATGGCAATATTCAGGATCCTGACTCCGAAGATTACAGTTATAGAGATTCTGAGTGCCCTGCTTGACATAGTGAGAACTTCCCCCAAAGTACTAAAGAGATGACAGAGTTTTGGAAGTGGAAAATGAAGAAAACGTTGGCACATATTCTGAACCTCTGATCAGGGAAAACAGCCTATTAAAGTGTTCGGTGGCATTTGAAGGTTTTTTTTTCCCCTCTCCACTTGGCAAAATGCAATAGTTTCGAGAACTGATAGAATGTAAAATACAAAGTAAAAGTAGAACTACAGTGAAGTTTATGTCCCATAATCCTGACGCAGGGCTGCAGGAGAGCTAACAGCACGGGCTCCGCCGCCACAGGCTGAGGCCCTGCCAGGTTCCAGGGCCCCAGGTGCGCCCGGGCACTGACAGGTGAGAAGAAACACTGTCACTGAGACAAGATAAAGACTCCACTACAGGGTCCACCTCTGCTGGAGACACGGGTGGAGGTTTCAGCTGATCTCACTGTCATAAGGCAGGTGGGGTGTGCCCAGTCAGCAGGCCAAATGTGAAGGCAGACAATATTAATGAGAATTCAGTGTCTTTAGACCAGTGGCTTCCAAGTTGAGTCTACCCTAGCATCACCTCTAAGGCTTGTTCAAACACACACGCTGGGCCCCATCCCTGGAATGTCTGATTCAGTCGCTCAGGCTGAGGCCTGAGAAGTGGCATCTCTATCTTCCCAGGTGATGCTGATGTTCTTGGTCCAGGGACCACACTTTGAAAACCCCTGCTAATGAAATGAGAGGAAGTGGCAGTGTGAAAGATTTCCAAAGGTATGTCAATGACTTAAACCACATGGAAGCAGATAGGAGTAAAGATTCAGGAACCCTGTCCTTGATGAGTTGTCCAGAAAGGTCTCTAACTGGGACCCACCACCAAAGGCACATCTCTCCCAAGGAAGGGAACTAGCATACAGAACATAAACTGTGGGCAGGCACTGTGCCCAATGCATCAAGAAGGGTCATTTTAGTCTTACAACAACCTTATGAGCTAAGAAGCATGATCCCATTTCAAACACGGAAAACCCTGATGGTCAGATAGATGAATCAAGAATTCAACTGTCTCAAACATTAAAAGAGAAGCTCCTTCTCACAATCTGTGTAGCTTTTAGCTGCTATCTTCTGTGACATTTCATGCAGAAATAAAATACAAAGGAAATTTACCAGGACCGTTGCAATAGTCAGTGAACAGGGGCCAGTCAGAGAGATAGACTTGGTTTCTCCAAAGATTAGTTCAAAGCAGCAGTCCTTGAGGAGGCTTCTGGGATCCCCTCAAAGGGTTGCCTTATGGTCCTAAGAGGCTATGGCTGAAGATGCTCAGAAATCTTCAGTTCCCTCATGAGGACCCTGCACACAACCACCTTCCCCATCAGCCCCCCAAAACCACTATAGTGTGTGTTGTTAAATTGCTAAATAGTGCCCAACTCTTTGGGATCCCACAGACTGTAGCCCACCAGGTTTCTCTGTCCATGGGATTTCCCAGGCAAGAATGCTGGAGTGGGTTGCTGCTTCCTCCTCCAGGGGATCTTCCCCACCCAGGGATCGAACCCATGTGTCTTGCATTGGGAAGTGGATTCTTTACCACTGAACCACCAGGGAAGCCCACTATAGGATGTACCATCCCTGAAAAGTGATAAGTAACAAGCAGTAGCTGTTATTTCCCAAACGCTAAACTAGTGCATGTGCACATGTTTGCACGCGCGCACACACACACACACACACACACACACACACACAGCCTTCACATAATAAAGCCATGAATTGGGCTTCAGTTTGTGACACAGCCCCGCTTTCTGTCCATTTGTGAGCCCTGGGGGATTTCTAGTCAAGCAACCCCTGGCCTGACCGCTGCGGGATGGTAAAGGATGTGGTCCTCATTTGGGAATGAGGACTCATTTTTCCGTTCAAGCTGATTCAAGCCTGCTCCGTTTTACATGTTTGCTTAAAGGCAAATAACATGTATGAAAGGAGGTACACCACTAAGTAAAAGGACAGAAACACAGTACACACTCCCCTGGTCAAGGGGAGACAGCTACAGAGACCTTCCAGTCCCAGCGAACATCCTTCTCTCCTTGTCCCCGAAATGCCATTTCCATGGGTCTGGCCCCACCCGCAGAGCTCAGCAAAGACGGGGACCCTGCAGGAGGGGCTCTGACGGTGACGAGGCTCAGGGACTGCCACCAGTCTCCTGTTTGGAATTTCTCAGAGTTTCGCTAACACTGGGAGCTGCCACACAGAATTGTTCCTGTGCGTTTGGGGGCAACCTAAGCATGCGGCAAGTGCTTCCTGAATCGCAAATGGCAGGATCCTATGTAGCAGGGAAAGTCTGGGATTGGCGCCTGTCATAAAGACCAGAAACTGGCATCACAAGTGGGCAAAGGAGGAACTGCCAAGATTTTCTGGTGTTTATATGTGTGCCTGACTCCTGAGATGAGCTGTGTGGACGGCTTCTCAAGGGTGTACCAAACAGATTTTGACCTATTGTTCCTCTCTGTTGAGCAAGTATGCCATAACTTTTGGAAGGAAATTTGACAGTGAGAATCCGAAGCTTTAAAAATGTTTATAGCTTGGAATCTAGTAATTTCACTACTGGGAATCAAGCCTGAAGAAATAATACTAATGCATGAAGAACTTTATGTACAAAGATATTCATCATAACAGTGAAATGACTGAGGCAACGTAAATATCCAACTCTAAGTAAAAGCCTGATACTTTGGATTTTCACTTTGATCTTCTTGGGAAGGAATCACTGAGACCTGTGTATCTAAAATTCTCCCGCTCAAGCATGGAAATTAAAGTACACCTACACTCTAAAACATATAGCTAATGAAAGTGCCTGCAAAAGTAGAATAATATGAATTGTGCTTATAGTATAGTAATAAATTTAAGTAGACAATCATTTCTACTAGTGTTGTGAATATTGGATAAATGGTAGAAACTGGATATAAAGAAATATTTGGACAGCTGTACATAAAGATGGAAGATTGAAAATATCTGATTTTCCTTCTTTTCTAAAACCTCACTAAAGCTATAGTAAAGGGGTTTGTCTTACAGGTATAATTTCAAAAAGATGGAAAGATCAGGGAAGGAGATAGCAAGAAAATGCTGAAAGCTGCCAAGTGAATGAAAGATGGACAAGGGGTAACTGAGTAAACTGTTTAAAACAGAAATTTTTTATTATTTTTAATTGCAAGATAATTGCTTTACAATATCGTATTGGTTTCTGCCATACACAGCATGAATCAGCCACGGGTATATACATGTGTCCCCTCCCTCTTGGGCCTCCCTCCCACCCCCCACCCCATCCCACCCCTCTAGGTTGTCACAGAGCACTGCGTCTGAGCTCCCTGCATCCTACAGCAAATTGCCACTGGCTATCTATTTTACATACGGTAATGTATATGTTTCAGTGTTACTCAAAAACTGAATTTTAAAAAGACAGCAGGGAATCCAAGGCCAGCCTGAGTAACACAACAGAATCGTCAAAAAGCTCAGGTACTGCGAGCATTAAGTATTTCCAGCAATGGGGTTAAAGAGAGAGAAATCAAATCGTAAAGGAGGGATGAAGGGTCAGATAGTGCTCCAGGCCCCATGCTCACCCCACACTGCATGAGACTTCCCACCTGAGGAAATCTGGAAGTCTCCCTCTGAGAAGGTAAGGGGTAAGCAGAAAGCTCCCCGGCTGGCACAGAAGACAGTGGGCAATGTGACCCAAAGCAGTGGAGTCAAGTAAGGCTATATGAACTGAATGCAGAGGTCACTCCTCTTCCCTCTCTAGGCTCTTAGAACGCTGACAGCCAGACCTTCACCCTCTGCCTAGCCCCAGAGGAAGGACCATAAGATACTGATGTCGAGGTTCCCCAGTAAGATGACCTACTGTGATGCTCACAGTCTTCAAACCGACTCACTTGCTCAGGGTTTCCAAGGGTTTAGCCCCCCCACTTCTTTTATACACGATCAAGAATCACTAGCCTTCTAGGTGAACCTCTAACATAAAATATAATGATCAAAACAAACAACATATAAAAAGAGGCAACTCAGAAAAAATAAAATCTCTGCAGAGAGAACAAACTTTCATAAAAATGTAGATTGTTGTTTACCTTGAGAGAAATAAGAGAAGACATAGCTTCTATGAAACAGGAACATGAACCTAAAGAAAGAATATGCTGCCACAGCATTTTCCAGAAAACTGTACATATCTCTGAATGACTGGTGCCTGACATTATTGTCATCTGCCCCCAGGCTTATTGCAAGGACACTTGCCTTATTATCTAAGTCATAGAAAAATCTTAGCTGCAAGGGAGTCTGGGAAATGTAGTTCTTAGCATTTGATTCATTCTCTATAGCAAGGAGGGTGAAAAGGGTGCTGAGTAAGCCACACTAACTATATTATCAGCTACAAATGGTGCATTTACTACACTGAGAAATTCACATTTTTTGAACTAAACTCTACTTTTAATCATGAGTTTTTCTATCCCTATTACCTGCATAGAATCAGATGAAATAAAGTCCAAATTCCATTTGTTCCACAGGAGATAGAACTGACTTTCAGCAAAGTCAGCCACAGTCATGAGTGACCACTGAGTGAAATTAAAATTCCCAAGCACTGTTTCCTGACTTCTACCATTGAGAAAAAATATCACCTACTTATAAACCAGGGATATGCTTTTCTTACTCATAATTTTTCCCATTACCTGTTATAGTTCCTCTACACTTAAGAGTCTCCAGAGTTGCAAATGCATTCCTAGATGAAGATATTAATTCCTGCAAATGTGGAACTAATCCTGGTAAGTGTGGAAGACGTACCTGATGGGATGGTGACATACAAGTGGAGTATGGACAGAGTATCAGATGCTTGTTTCAACAGGTGACAAACGATCCTGTGGCATCAGCAAAATCCAGAGGCAGTAAAGGGTTCGGGTGCCAGCAATGAACAGCCAGAGGCTGGAGCTTCATGGGGGCTTCAGCTCCATTCTTCTCCAGTCCTACTCTGTCCCAGATCTCCCCACCCCATCATGCCTAAATCCTGAGTCCATCTGGATAAGGCTACAAGGTGCAAGACAGCCTTAGCCATGCCATTCCGTGGGGATCTGGATTTTATTATGCTGCCAAAGACACAGGAATTGATGAACTGGAAATGAGCCATGGAGGTCCAAGTTACCACAGAGCTGTCTCTTCCCCTGAAAATGCCACCTTTGTCCTGATGACACAGACGTCACTCCACTTTGCCTCTCCTGCTCGAGTCCCAGCTCTTTTGGTTTGGCCCCAGTCCCTGCCCATCTCCAGCTGCTGTCTGGGGTCACTCATAATGGGTGGGTTAGAAGAACCATACTTTATTCCCTCAGCACACATTAAATATCATCTGCTTATTATGGTATCTTGTTGGCAAACTGAACCACCCAAACCAAAGCCAAGGCCTTGAAAACACACTGAGATGCACTACTTCAGCCAGATCAGAAACTCAACTTGGCTTTCTCCTTCTTCCTCTTCTCCATGAACCCATGAAACACAAGTCTCAGCAAAGCACCCCATTTTGAAGGACCTCACTTGATTCTGACAATGGGGGCCATTCAGCCTTTGGTCACGCTGACCCTGCAGGAACCTAGAATGGAGGAGAAGCAGGGTCAGCACGTAACAGACCTTCACCAATTCCTTTCCCTCATGTCAAGTAGTAGCAGAAATGTCTCATATTTATAACCAGGTATCTGTGAGTCAGGAACTGTGCCATCAGCTTCATAAAAATCAGTTCACTTGATAACCACAGCCACTCTTCATGGTTGATATAATTACCCTCATTTTGCAGATGAAGAAATAGGATTGCAGGCACCAAATGATGTGCTACAAGTCACACAGGAAGTATGAAGCATTTCTGTGGAGCAAAACAATACCTTGAATCCTAATCTCACATCCTTGGAGCAGACCAACAAGAAGATATTCCATAGTTTACTGACAGGATCTCCACCCTGAGGTGTACCAAGGCAGTGGATTAGAGGAGGATTAGGGCTAATGAAGAGGGTTCTTTATGCCTCATGACCATTTCCTGAGAAATTGATGGCCCTCATACAGGAACTGAAAATCCAGGAGGCAAGCTGCAGGCAGATGCATTCATGTGTCTGACTGTTTTCTCTTGGACTTGGACCTGATCATTTAGTAAAGTCTGGATTAAACATATCAACCTCTTCACCACTGCTCTGCATGGGAACACTGGTTACCTCCCCATCCCATTGTGTTTTTCTGCAAACAACAATCTGTATTTCCTCTACCTGTGGCAAATTACTTCTTTTGAGAAGCCTGATCCTCCATCTCCCTTAGTCCGGGAAGAATTAATCTTTTTTCTTTTCCTTTGTACTCTCCTAACAGAGTGCTGTTTTGTGACCAAGTGTTTACACAGAGGCAGCATCGCATTGTGGGAAAGCTTTGAATCAGGAGCTAGATGACCTGGATTCTGGGGCTGCTGCTTGCTAGCTCTGCAATCTTCAACAAGGCCCTTGTTCTCACCTATAAAACACAGATAACACTTGCCTCACCTGCCTTGCATGTGGGGCTAAATGAGATGTTTGTGAAAGTGCTCAGAAATTTTCAAGTTGGTTCCTGGGTTAGTGGCTTGGGGGAGGGGGGGCTATTTTTATTTGCTTTCTGTTCATTTTGGTTTTATGCTTCTTCATCTACATTTTGAGGGTGGAGACTTGTGTTAAGTGGGTTTGTATCCCACTCAGAGCCTGCAGAGTGCTGCTACAGGGCTCCTGGGGACTGGCTTCTCCATGAATGTTTGTTGAAAATAAAAGAACGTAACTGTGAACGGAGAGATCTCGCATCCTTGACACACAAGGTATGATCACCATACCTCTCTCCCTCTTTTTCTGCATGCCTGTATTGTGTGATTGAGCACAGGCATGCGTGTGTGTGTGTTCCATCATCAGCCACATCCTTTTTTCTTAACCACGTCTTCCTGGTCCTGCAGAGCAGTCCTGGGGCTGACTGACAGAACCAGACAATGACTGTGAAACAGAATCTTTTTCTCCAGATTCACACTGTCAGTGGGCTTCAGTTTTTGTTTGTTTAGTTTTTCGTCTTCTTTGCACCTGGACTTGCTGCACCCAGGCTTCAGCTTTCAAATGAGAGCAAACCAAGCTTGGGAGGCAGGCCCTGCAGGGCAGCACAAGGGAGACACAAGAGAGAAGAAGCCCCCCACCCAGCCAGATGGGCAGCTCAAAGCCAGACTCCATGAGCCTCAGCACAGCCTGCACACAAACCTTCTGTGTCCAAAAGGACACAGGGCGGGCAAACTAACCTAAGCCATTCCTTTCTGACACTACTCTTTATTTGGAGTGATATGGAGAAACAGTCAGTACTGTGCAAAGCAGAAAGGTTTCCAATTCAAGACAGATAGCCACATCACAAAGAATAGTAGCTCCAAGATGGGCAGGTGTACAGATGGTGAATCTCCAGAACACAGTATGCATGTTCCTGTGTAGATGAGTTCAGGACATCTAGGAGGATTCTTCATCTCACTGATATAAAGTCAAGGTGAAGCTGAAAACAGTGGAAGTTCTTAAAACACAACTGGATTCTAATACTAGCTCAGATGTGTGTTCTCGGGGGAGTTCTCTCATCTTCCATCCCATTTCATAAATGCGAAGGAAATACCTTCCACAGAAAAAGTAACTTGCACTCAGCCCTAGGGAAAGACTGGGATAAACTACAGCTTCTACATAAAGATACACACCGCCCAAAGAATGACTGTGTGTCAAAGTGTCCAGCCAGACCCTGAGCAGATGCTCATTCCATGCTTTCTCTATATCCTTCTCTACTTTATCAAGTTTCAAGCTGATGTTGGAAACACTGCTATTAAATCTTTATTTCTCTAATTCAGAAATTCAGATTTTTTACCCTTCAAACTGATTTTAATCTCTCCCAGGAATCATATCTCTGATGGATTTTTGAATAACAAATATTTGGTATTTATAAATTATTCTTCAGCACATGTTAACTCAAATTACCACACTGAGTTGATAAAATTAAAGTTCAAAGACGGAAATTTGATTTATCTGCTGGATGACTGTCTCATGGGTAAATGTCTTTTAAATGTTGAAAATAGTTCAAAGATATTTCTTTCCCTATCTACACAGAATCTTAGGGTTCAGGTATCCCAGGTTGGAAGCCACCACCATCTTGGTAATATTCATTCATTCCTGTAAAAAGCATTGCTTTCTCCTAAGAGTTGCCTACATCTTGTTGTGATTCAGTTTATGATTCTTGCTGGAAAGAATCTCAGTGGGGCAACTGAGATCATCTGAGGTTAGGAGCAGATAATAACTTCAGAGGTCTCATGCTGGAGAAACAAAGAACTGGCAATATAATCCTAGTAAAAATGAATTTTTCAGATTACAGTTTTGCCCATGACTGGTTCTGAGAAGAACTTAGTGAAGAGTTTCAGATATTGCTACAGACAGTTACTTATTCTTGGCCAAGAAGGAACCATAATCAGCTCTACAGCTGTGAGCCATTTCCCATTACAAAAAAATTCTCTAAGAGAAAAGCTTTCATGTACACAACAGAAAATACATATAGATCCTGAGATTTAGCAGGAAGCAAGTAATGTTAAGACGGAAGGTCTTCCCTCCTTAAGATTTCATCACCATATCATGTTACCAATGGCATGGCAAACACAAACAGTCCCTGGCTGAAGAATCCTTGGAGGTTCAGGGGCTGGAGAACACAACTTGAAATGAGATAAGAAAAAGTGACAGAGCTCCTGGGGTGGTTTTACCTTCTTTCAAGATGATTTTATTTTCCCCCAGGTCATAATCCAGGAAGACTACCCTCCCCAGTGAAAGGTCTAGAGTTGCATTCCCCCAGGCAGGGAAGAAAGAAAGGATGTGTTGTTAATTATGGAGTTGACTTCCCTGGTGGCTCAGACTGTAAAAGCATCTGCCTACAATGCGGGAGACCATCCCTGGGTCGGGAAGATCCCCTGGAGAAGGAAACGGCAACCCACTCCAGTACTCTTGCCTGGAAAATCCCATGGACGGAGGAGCCTGGTGGGCTGCAGTCCATGGGGTCACAAAGAGTCGGCCACGACTGAGTGACTTCACTTCACTTCCCAACATTTAATGCTTTTGCAATGTCTTCTGGTTGGAACAGCAAGAAAGTCTCAGGGTCCACATGTGCAAACTAGTCCCTGCTTCTTTCTTCTTGTAACCAGTAAGAAAAAGTATCAAAGCTGATCTTTTTACAAGCACAAGGAGACAAACTCTAGGTATCAATGTGGCCAGTTATAACTAATGTGAAGTTCAAGTGAGACTGAGAAAAGACCAGAGGAGACAGATGAATACGTAATGTACCAGCAGGGCTGATATTTGAGGCCCAAACTCTGAATTCTTCCTTTGTAGGGCTGCTTGTAGTATTTTATGCTATTGGAAAACAAAGTTTGTATGTTTATTTTAGCAACATGATTTTAAAAGATATTTCTATTTTCACCTTCACTGCAAAATAAAAGTAATTTATATTTATTGGGTTTCTTTTCCTTTTTTTCTCATTCATGGAAACAATATTGTATCTTTTGAGTCAGTTCTAATGAGGTGGATGAACCTAGAGCCTATTATACAAAGTGAAGTAAGTCACAAAGAGACAAATATCACATATTAACACATATATATAGAATCTAGAAAGATGGTACTGATGGGGGCATATTCTTAATATTTTTAACTGTATTTGGGCTTCCCTAGTGGCTCAGATGGTAAAGAATCTATCAGCAATGCAGAAGACTCAGGTTTGATCCCTGGATCAGGAAGATCCCCTGGAGAAGGGAATGGCAACCCACTCCAGTATTCTTGCCTGGAGAATCCCATGGACAGAGGAGCCTGGCAGGCTACAGTTCATAGGGTTGCAAAGAGTTGGACACAACTGAGCGACTTTCACTTTTGTTCCAGGCATTTTCAATGAAACTATTTTCCATAACAGTCTACTAATCTTTTTTTTTTTCCTAATTTCTTTTCCTTTATAAAAAGCTTTTCTTTATATTTAAGTCAAAATGTTTGTGAAGGTCCTTTTAAATTCAAAGAAAATGATGTCAGGCATTTTTGGTGCAGAGAGCAATTCCAGACCCAGTAGGAGAGCGCTTATGACTGAACAAAACTCTTCTCTCCTAGGAAATGTGAGCTCCCTGCCTGGGGTTCACACACTAATGACTGTGTGAGTCATTATATATATATGCCTCCAAGGCTGAGGTTCTGTGCTAACCCATTCTGTATGGCAGATTTCAAAACGTTAATCACGGGATGGCAGGTGTGGCTGCAGTTGTTTTTCTCAAGTTCTTCTCAGCACCATTCTTCCAAGCCTTGTGATCCAGCCAGCACCAAGTGGAAGGTTAACCAGAGACTTTAATTGACACCTGGTATCAGGTTCCCTTCCATCAACGAAATTGGGGCTCTTTCCAAGGGTGCCTCCTTTACCTCCTCCTGTATAAGGGAACTTTTGGTGGGTGGCAGCTTTTCAAATGTCAGATGGCTTATAACTGGTTCTGTGTCTGTGTGTTTGAAGAATTGAGGGGAAGGGGAAAGAAAGTCAGTTTGGAAAATCAGAGTCAGAAAAAGGATAGAGACCTAGTTTGAAATCCCAGCTAAATCCTGGAAAAGGTGTTCGATGGTGAGGAAGATCCTAAAGATTCCTCAACCTCAGCTTCCTCATTTTGAAACAAAAGGAAATCTATTTTTATTCAACATGTTGGGGGAAGGTGGAGACACAAACAATTGTGGGAAAGATTTGCATAGTACCCGCAAAAAATAAATACTCTGGGCTCCGTCCCCTTGCTATTGGCTATGTGGTTTCGCTGTCCTTTCCACAAGATATGGCATAATTTCTTTGTTCCTTGAATGTGGGCTCAGTCATCTGACATGCTTTGGCCAATGAAACTGGATCCCAGTGACAATGTGCTAGTTCCCACCCAGGGCTTTAAAAGGAAATACATGTTTCTAGTATCTCTCTTCAACTTCTTTCTTCAGCATGTGGTGAGCTTTTCCAGACACTTCAGCCTGTGTTGAATACATATATAGAGCAGACCTGAGCACAGTCTGCAGTGAGGATCTAAACCCAATAAGACCAACAACTAAAGCAGAGTTCCCAGCCAAACCCAGCCTAGACTACCTGATCTTCTGCCAAACCACAAATGGGCAAGACTATATTATTAGTAGCATTAGTATTAGTCAGAGTTTGAAGGTGGTTGGTTACACAGAAAGAACAGACAGATACAATACTGAAAAAACCAATGAGTTTTCTGATTTAAAAATATTTTTGACAAGCAGCTCCAATTCAAGTTTTCCTATCTATAGTCTCACTGAAATACCAATGAAAATACAGCAAAAGGTGAAAAACTGTACTATCCCAAAAACTTAGACTGAAAGGCAATCCATGAACCTGAAAAGAACAGATATAATCCAGAGAAAACTCCACCT
Organism: Capra hircus; assembly: GCF_001704415.2. Lineage (NCBI taxonomy): Eukaryota > Metazoa > Chordata > Mammalia > Artiodactyla > Bovidae > Capra > Capra hircus. Next base: position 8,339,623 of record NC_030829.1, on the reverse strand, counting down.
AAAAATTAGTAACAACAGAACTGAAAATTGAAGATCAACCCCTCTACTGCCTCTGTCTGCTCCCAATTCTTCCATAATGAAAACAGAATAGTAATCCTCTCCTCTACCCACTCCCCAAATAACCAAGCACCATTTTTCTACATCCGGGATAAGATTACAACACCAAGAAATGACCTGAATAGCAGCTACAGCAGTATGCGTCTGAGTACATCTGGGGCAGGAGCACAGGCAGAGACCCCTGTAGGAATGTAGATTTTCACATGCAATATACAGAGCCCAGTCGTTTGGGTGTGAGGGAAAGACACTACCCCAATAAAGAAAATGAAAGGCTGCCAGAGATAAGAACTGGAACCATTACTATGCAAATTTATTTGCCAGTTAACTGAATGTCTGTGATAAATTCAACCATAACACAAGTGGACAGAGAATATAACCAAAGCCTGGCTGTTGACAAAATGCTGAAATCTGGTCTGAAAGAAAATACAGTATAAAAATAGATCCTATGTTATGATAGCAATATTTAACAAAATTACATGAGCATTTTCCCTTTGACCCACCAGTTTCACATCTCAGAAGTCTACCCTGAAAATACGTTTGCACAAATACCAGACAATATGTGCTCAAGATTATTCAGAGGACTGGTTAGACAAGCCAGGGTATCTCCACCCAGTGGAGTACTCTGCTACCACACAAAAAGCATGAGGAAATGTTGTTTGGACCAATACAGAGTGAGCTCCAAGATAAACTAAGCGACAAATACAAGGTTCAAACAGTGTATAAAATATGATACCTTCTGTGTAAGAAACACCAGGAAACACACACATACACACACACACACACACACACACACACACACACACACACACACACACACACACACACACACAGTGATTTTTGTCAAAAGAAATACCAGGGGACTTCCCTGCTGGTCCAGTGGCTTAGACTCCATGCTTCCAATGCAGGGGGCCCCGGTTCCATCCCTGCATGTTGCAACCAAGGCCCAACAAAGCCAAATATATAAACATTTTTTCTAAAGAGAGAGAGAAATAATAGAAGAATAACTTACTAACAAGTAGAATGGACGGTTACCTGTAGAAGTCAGGGGTAATGGGAAGAGTAATAGACTAAAGGGGAGGGGCACAGAAGCAAGGATTTTCTGAGTATTCACTCTTACATCCTTTAAACTCCTAAACAGAAACGTTCACACATTCAAAACACGCACACACGGTTCAATCCTAAAGGAAAAAAGCAAGTTCTAAATTTTAAAATAGAGAAAATAAATATTTCAACTGACATCTGAAATCAGTTTTCAGATTGCACGTCTTGAAGAATCATATAAAAACAAAATGAAATGTGTGAGTCTTTGTGAAGATCCTGATTCAGGAAGAGTTGAGATAATCAGGAAAATGTGACTATGGAGTGGATGTGAGATAAGACTAAGGACTTGTTATTTTCCTTAAATGTGGTGGTAATGGCATGGTGATTACACGGGGAAAGTTCTTATCAGTTAGAGATGCATAATGAATAGTTTAAGGATGAATTGGTATGATAGCTGGGAATTACTTTGAAGCTCTCAATAAGGAATAAATCAGTGTTTGGAGTGAAAAGAGAGATGAATACTGCAACTGAGACTGGCCAAATACTGATAACTGCTAGAACTAGGAAGTGGGTACATGTAGATTCACTTATTAATCCAAGTACATTTATGTATGTGTAAAAACAGCTAGAATTTATAAGTTACATCAACAGCTTTTGAGCTGTTAAAAACAAGCATAATAATTCTATATGTACTGACATAGGGAAAGCTTCAAAATATATTAAGCGGAAAACTAAAAAGGTGCTGAACAATGTGAAAACATTATCTTATTTGAGTGACATATGTGTGTGTTCCATATGTATGCAAAAGATATTGCTGGTGGATGCCATCAAACTGTTGATCATGGTTACCACCGGCAAGGGGTTAGGTTGTGGGGGAAGAAACTTAACTTTTTATTTTACACCATTCTTTGCCGCTTGATGTCTTAACCTATGAATAGATCACTTTAATAATAAAGTTTTAAGATTTACTTTAAAAAAAAAAGAAAAATGATTATAGATGAACCTTGGTTTACTCATTAAGAAAAATAAGAAATTATTCAAAAATCTATTAAAGGAAAAAAAAAAAAAGAACACTCAGAGGTTGCACAATGTCCCTGGAAATAACCTATTAGACAGTCCAAAATAAAATTTCCTGGAAAGAGCCTGTGTATATGTGTGTGCATATATAGATGTGCGTGCATGCTTACTCACTTCAGTCATGTCCAACTCTTGCGTCCTGTGGACTGTAACCCCCACAGGCCTCTCTGTCCACAGGATTCTCCAGATAAAAATACTGGAGTGGGTTGCCCTGCCCTTCTCCAGGGGATCTTCCTGACCCAAGGATCAAACCCACGTCTTCTGATCGTCCTGCATTGGCAGGCAGGTTCTTTACCCACTGAGCCCCTATATATAATGGGCTTCCCTGGTGGCTCACACAGTAAAGAATCTGCCTGCAATGTAGGAGACCTGGGTTTGATCTATATTCTTGCCTGGAGAAACCCCATGGACAGAGGAGCCTGGTGGGCTACAGTTCACGGGGTTGGCAAGAGTTGGACACAACTGAGTGACTAAGCAGAGTAGCATACATATACTTTTATATATATATATATATACACTTTTTAAAATATTTTAACTGATGAGGTGAGAAGGATCTTTTACAGTCTTGTGTCAGAAGCTCTATACACTATAGCAAACTGACTTGCTAAAATGGCAACAAGCATCCTTTTGTTGATGAATTCCTCTTTGTGATGTGGCAGCAGCATCTCCCATCAAGAGGGGAGTCTATCCACCCCACCAAGAATGGCTGGCAGTGTCAGGCACTTCCTTTGGAAAACAGAATGTGTTAGAAATCCTGCTGTGCCAATACAAACCCTAAGCCTTGAGGAGTTATGCACGCATGCTTCTGGGGCTCTCTCTTGGAATCCCACCTAGCTGCCATGCCCACAGCCTACTATCAGATCAGGGTCCACATGAGGACAAAATCACTTCAAATGAGGCCAACCCCTGCCCACCTAACAGCTAACTGTGGAGGCATGAGTGAGACCATTCTAGAAGAGGAGAACTTCTCAGCAGAACTTGGCCCAAATTGGCAAACTGTAGAATTGTGAACTACATATATGATTATTTTCCAAGTCACTAATTTTTTGATGTGTTTTTTTAGGTAGAAGTTGCCAGTTGATGCATTCATATTCACTGTCACACGTGGGAGGGCAAATAAAGACAATCTTGGGGATAGGAGGGATCTGAAAATATACTCTTTAAAAAAATATTTCATAAAAATAATATTTAAAACATGAAATAATGAAAAAAGTAAAGCAAAATTAAGAGGCCAAGGAAGAAGTCACAGCAAAATTAGACTCCTGAACACAATTAATATAAATTGGCTTAATTCTTATTTGACTAAAAAGAATATAAAAAATGACAGTATACTCATGAAGAGCTACAATATAAAAATTATTGTAGAACTGAAAAAACTGAATTAAAAAGTAAATTTGTATAAATAAATGGAAGAGGAAAAGAGAATAAGTTCTAATTCTTATTACACTATAAATGGGACTGAAAGACACCAATTGTAATATTAAATAGATGTCTATAAGAATATATTTGGAAAAACATCTAAAGAATTAAAAATGTGGTTTCAAAACAGACTGCAAGCAAAATTCACAAACCACTGAAGAAGAGCAAACCAATGAGTACAAATCCATATAAGAAAAGACAGAAACAATAATGAAGAAAACCATGAATATCAACAACAAAATAAAAGCAAATGACATAAGGTAGAAGCAAGTATATCAGTTGTTGCAATGAGCATAAAAGGCATAAAATTTCATATTAAATATGCTTGATACAAAAAGAATCCAATTAAGCAAGAAGCACAAAACTGAAATTTTTTGACAAAGCACAGAGTCAGCAAATACAAACAGAAAGCTACAACTGGGATAATAAAATCAGATAAAGCTGAATTCAAAGCAAACATTATAAAAGGGATTTTATAATTATCATTTTATATTGATCAATAATAGAATCCACAGCAATGTCATAAATTTCCATGAATCTTTATGCATCAGTCAACATTGTGTCAACATATGAAAAGTAGCAGAAAAACAAGACAAAACTGTAAAAGAACCGTTGCAACTATTGACAGATCATAGATGCAAACAACCGTGAGACAAAACTCAAGATCTTGAGGCTGTTTATCTTTTTAGACTCTCAAATCCCTATGAGAGTCTCATGAAAGCACTCTCCTTACTCAGAAACATGTGCATATTCCCTACATGTCAGGGGGTTTAGGAATCCCGGAAGCCCATCTGTAAACTTCTCTGGGGCCCCCTATGGGTTAACAAAACTAGATTAAAGGATTTGAAATAAATAATTCAGAAAGATTGACTTAATAATTACCAATTTTAACTCTATGGAAAATAGCTTTCTAGTGCCCATGGGCCATTCACATAAATCCATCATACGATGGATCACAAAGACAATCCAGAGTTCTAAAAAGTATTCTGCAGCCACATCCTCTAATTAAAATGCAATAAAACCAGAAATTAAGAAGAGCATGTTAATTCTAAGATAAGGCCACTTGAAAATATTAAAAAAAAAAAAATCACCCTCCAAAAAGCTCTTTGGCTGAAGGAAAAATGAAAGTGACCACTCAAAAAAAAAGGAACAAAAATACGAATACACATACCATTTCTTAGACGTGGAGATTCATGATTAAGTTCACTTATGAATCTGTTACTAAAAGCTATCTCTCTCTATCTTCCTGTGTAAGTATAACTGCTTCACAATGTTCTGTTAGTTTCTGCTGCACAACAATGTGAATCAACTATATGTATACATATACCCCTTCGCTCTTTGAGACTCTCTCTCACCCCCCAGTCCCATCCCGCTGGGTCATCCAGAGCACTGAGCTGAGCTCCCCCTGTGCTAAACAGCAAAAAGCTAGCCCTTTTAATAAATTGTATTCCGAGAATAGACTAATTGTCAGGATAAAAAGGACGAACAAAGGCCATGAAGATCTAAGTCAGTTTTAAAACAGAAGAGGAAAGACGGGAGCAGAAAGTTTACTACAATACTGAGATACAGGAAAAGGCCATTGTAATACAAACAGTATGGACTGGCATACAAAGAGATACACAGAACAAATGTAGAGTGGAATAGAGACTCAGAAATACATCCCACTTGAGATTTCGCTGGTGGTTCAGTGGTTAAGACTTTGCCTTCTTATGCATGGGCTATGGATTTGACCCCTGGTCAGAGAATTAAGATCCAACATGCCTCACAACCAAAAAACCAAAATGTACATATATATCTAAAAAAAAAAAAAGCCAAACATAAAGCAGAAGCAATATTGTAACATTTTTAATAAAGACTTAAAAATGGTCCACATCAAAAAAAAATCTTTAAAAAAAATAAGAAATAGATCCCACTTGGTATGTGACTTTGACACATACTAAAGGTGGCTTGTCAAGGATGTATATTGTCACCCTGCTTACTTAACTTATATGCAGAGTACATCATGCAAAATGCCGGGCTGGATGAAGCACAAGCTGGAATCAAGATTGCCAGGAGAAATATCAATAACTTCAGATATGCAGATGACACCACCCTTATGCCAGAAAGTGAAGAAGAACTAAACAGCCTTTTGATGAAAGTGAAAGAAGTTGGCTTAAAGCTCAATATTCAGAAAACTAAGATCATGACATCCAGTCCCATCACTTCAAGGCAAATAGATGGGGAAACAGTGGAAAAAGTGGCTGACTTTATTTTGGGGGGCTCCTAAATCACTGCAGCCATGAAATTAAAAGACACTTGCTCCTTGGAAGAAAAGTTATGACCAACCTAGAAAGCATTTTATAAAGCAGAGACACTACTTTGCCAACAAAGGTCTGTCTACTCAAGGCTATGGTTTTTCCAGTAGTCATGTATGGATGTGATAGTTGGACTATAAAGAAAGCTGAGTGCCGAAGAATTAATGCTTTTGAACTGTGGTGTTGGAGAAGACTCTTGAGAGTCCCTTGGACTGCAAGGAGATCCAACCAGTCCATCCTAAAGGAGATCAGTCCTGAATATTCACTGGAGGGACAGATGCTGAAGCTGAAACTCTACTTTGGTCACCTGATGCGAAGAACTGACTCATTTGAAAAGACCCTGATGTTGGAAAAGATTGAAGGCAGGAGGAGAAGGGGATGACAGAGGATGAGATGGTTGGATGGCATCACCGACTCGATTGGACATGAGTTTGAGTAAGCTCTGGGAGTTGGTGAAGGACAGGGAAGTCTGGCGTGCTGCAGTCCATGGGGTTGCAAAGAGTCGGACACGACTGAGTGACTGAACTGAGCTGAAAGGTGACTCTTCAAAGCTATGGGGAAAGGAGGTTTGCTTGGTGTGTGGTATGGAGAAAATGGATTCTCTGGGACATGAAGAAATGATGCAGGGGAGGGATTCCTGAAAGGCCAACACACACACACAAAGATACTCTCACAAGAAAGGAGAGAAATAAAAATTCATATGACAATTAAATACTCCACATCTATTAAAATACAAAGTTTAGAAAAACTGTGAAGATGTAAAAATAACAGGCTCCCTGTGCAGTCCTGGCGGGTATATACACTGATAGTGGAAAGACCTGGAAAGTCACTTTAGCTGTCCTTGGCAAGATCTAGTGTGCACACACTCTATTACTGTTAGCCCTCTCTTAAGCATTCATCCCAGAGAAATTTTCCATCAGGTTAGTAAAGTGGCAATTTTAAAAGATGCTTTTAACGCATGATTTTGATATTGTAAACAACCCGAGTGTCCAACAAATGAGAATCAGTAAGTTAAAGGTAGAAAATACTTAGATAATATTAATACTACTTACCCTTAAAGTAATATAAGTGAGATCACTTTCAGCACCATGGGCAGTCATTTCAAACAAGGCACTGGGCAAAAGGCTAAAAAAATTTTGAACACAATACCATTTGCATAAATTTAAAAACACAAATATGTACAAAACAATACTACATTTTCCAAATATAAATGAATTTAAGAATGTGGTGTACTTTCCTGGGGGAACAGTGGTTAAGACGCCATGCTTCCAATGCAGGGGGCAAGAGTTCAATCCCTGGTTGGGGAACTAAGATCCCACATGCCTCGCAGTGCAGCCCACCAAAAAAAGAATATGCATAAAGTACATGAGAATGGATATCTATAGCAAAAGATGAATGAAACCATGGAAGAAGAATAAAGAGGAAATTAAATAATTGAGTCCATACTAGATAGCGGCCTAACATGGGCTTATGGTTCCATTGTGCTGATTAACAAAACTTTCTGTCCTATATTTACCTTTCAAATTATTATTTAAAACACAAGCCTACTCATCCTTTAGATTTGGTTTCTATTTGTAGAACATCTTCAAGTATGAAGTATTTAATACTTTCACATTCTTTCAGGTAATGCTCACAAGAAACATGGATGTTTGCTATGATTGTCTACATTTTGCAAAAAGGAAACAGTGTCTGCACTTAAGGAATTTTCCCAAGGTTGCATAATTAGTAAGTTAGAAAGAAGAGGTTGAAACCTGGGTGTGGGGAATACAATACAATTCCTCCAGCACACCTCACCTTAACTATGTGGTCTTAAAGACTCCTCCATTTTTTGAGCTCCAAAATCACTGCAGATGGTGACTGCAGCCATGAAATTAAAAGATGCTTACTCCTTGGAAGGAAAGTTATGACCAACCTAGATAGCATATTCAAAAGCAGAGACATTACTTTGCCAACAAAGGTCCGTCTAGTCAAGGCTATAGTTTTTCCATTAGTCATGTATGGATGTGAGAGTTGGACTGTGAAGAAGGCTGAGCGCCGAAGAATTGACGCTTTTGAATTGTGGTGTTGGGGAAGACTCTTCAGAGTCCCTTGGACTGCAAGGAGATCCAACCAGTCCATTCTGAAGGAGATCAACCCTGGGATTTCTTTGGAAGGAATGATGCTAAAGCTGAAACTCCAGTACTTTGGCCACCTCATGTGAAGAGTTGACTCATTGGAAAAGCCTTTGATGCTGGGAGGGATTGGGGGCAGGAGGAGAAGGGGACGACAGAGGATGAGATGGCTGGATGGCATTACTGACTCGATGGACGTGAGTCTGAGTGAACTCCAGGAGTTGGTGATGGACAGGGAGGCCTGGCGTGCTGCGATTCATGGGGTCGCAAAGAGTCGGACACGACTGAGTGACTGAGCTGAACTGAACTGAGATCCTATATACACTAGACTGTATACAACACCCTAGGAGCAATGAACAGAGATGCTGATGTTGCTGTGATAGAATCAACCACAACACACAAAATAAGAATGTATAAATCTTGCCACGAAGCCTCTTCCCCGTGGGGTCCCAAAGGAACTATACACAAGAAGGCATGTTTTTGTTGTTGTTCGGTTGCTCATTGTGTCCGACTCTTTGTGACCCCAAGGACTGCAACACACTAGCTTCCCTGTCCTTCACTATCTCCCAGAGTTTGCTCAAACTCATGTCCATTGAGTCGGTGATGCCATCCAACCATCTCATTCTCTGTCGCCCCCTTCTCCTTCTGCCCTCAATCTTTCCCAGCATCAGTGTCTTTTCCAGTAAGTCAGCTGTTCAAATCAGGTGGCCAAAGTACTGGAGTTTCGGATTGAGCATCAGTCCTTCCTATGAGTATTCAGGGTTGATTTCCTTGAGAAGGTACAGGTGCTTTAAAAATGTAGCTGAATATCATGGCTCAACCTGCATGCTTTCTCCTCTCTCTCCCTCAAATGAATATGACCAGGACCTGAATCTACTAAACCAGAATTTTCTCCCCTTTGGAGGCAGATGGGAGCAAGGTAGTAACAGTCTCGGGTTTGACTCCTGGTTCAGAAAGATCCCCTGGAGAAGGGAATGGCAACCCACTCAAGTATTCTTGCCTGGAGAATCCTATGGACAGAGGAACCTGTCAGACTATAGTCCATGGGATCGCAAAGAGTCAGACACAACTGAGCAACTAACACTTGTCTGTCTCTGAGTAGTAGTTTCAGCTGAGGCTCCAAAACAGAGAGAAATAAGTGCCTTTGACAGAGGTGCACCAATATCTCTGTCCCCTTCTCCTGGATATAATACTGGACTACATTTTGCAATATCTCTTGCTTGTATGTAGGTAGGGCCCTATAATTAGATTTCAACAACAAAGTGTGTGGGAAAGAAACAATCTCACCACCTAGTCAAACCAGTTAAAAGTGGGGCCATCCTCCGTACTTACTGATGCCATCTTCCTTGCATGAGGAGTTATTCCTACTGAAAGTGCCACCTCAAATTCAGTGGATTAAAACAACAGCCATTTATTTCAGGCACAATTCGGCAAGTTGGTAACTTGGGTGGGATACAGAGGGTGGTACTTCTCATCTCACTGCGGATGCCCTCTTTGTTTGCAGTGCAATGTAGGTCAGCTGGCCTCTATACTCCTGGCAGTTAGCTGGCAGTTGGCTGAAGGGACAGAATAGCTGAGCACATGACTCTCATTATCTAGCAGACAGATCCAGATTGTTCACATGGGAATGGCAGGGCTCAAAAAAAAAAAAGCAGAAGTTTCCTGAGGGCCAGGATCAGAACTGGGTCACTGTTATTCCTACCATACTCTATGGGCCCAAAGCAAGAAATAAAGGCACTGTAGGCTGAAGAAACAAGTATCCAGACTCTACCTTTCGATGGAAGAACTACAAAGCCAAATTACCAAGACTGTGGATACAAGGAAGGGTACCTACCAGCTTCCCCAGGCCTTTTTTCATAACTGTGGTCAAATCTTACAGAACACACCATGAAAGGTGTTACAGAGGCTCTATAAAGATTCTTAAACCACAGTCCACAGATCTTCAAGGGATTCATTTCAGGAACTGCATGAAGTTTACAAGAGAAAAAAGTGCAGTGATATAAATTAATTTCTAACTGATGTTACCATTTCCTTCAGTTTATTAATGTGACAAACACTATATGATATCAGTGACATTGTCACCATAGAAGTCACAGATGTTTCCTCATATATTCCAGTTGCTAAAGGTATCTCAAAATACTGTTTCGTTCATGATTACTTCAAAAGTACATAAGTTTTTGGACCTGCCACCTCAGTCTTATTATTTAATGTGTAATAAAGAAGCACCTTTATTATTTTCAACACACTTTACTAACATTTTGACTCTTGTATCCTATTCACTTAAAAGAACTATCCTGAGAAAGGGTCCCTAAGCTTCACCAGACTATCAAAGGAAGCCAGCATGCAAAATTAGACTCTCCACAAAGAAGACAGCAAAGACACTAGGAAAAGAAACCTGGATATTGAACAACGGCAGAGAGCAGAACTCCTCCCAACACCAAACTACTTCGGCCAATAACATGACCCAGAAATAAAATTCCTTTGTTTGAAGCCACTGAGATTTGGGTTTGTGGTTAGAGCACATCTGTGCAGTTTAGACCACTAGTTACCAAACCATTCAGCCTGTCTTTGACATCCAGATGTAAGAGCTGGGACCATAAAGAAGGCTGAGCGCTGAAGAATTGATCCTTTTGAACCGTGGTACTGGAAGACTCTTGAGAGCCCCTTGGACTGCAAGAAGATCAAACCAGTCAATCCTAAAGAAAATCAATCTTGAATATTCACTGGAAGGACTGATGTTGAAGCTGAAGCTCCAATATTTTGGCCACCTGATGCAAACAGCTAGTAAAGTAATGCTCATAATTCTCCAAGCCAGGCTTCAGCAATATGTGAACTGTGAACTTCCAGATGTTCAAGCTGGCTTTAGAAAAGGCAGAGGAACTATAGATCAAATTGCTGACATTTGCTGCACCATCGAAAAAGGAAGAGAGTTCCAGAAAAACATTTATTTCTGCTTTATTAACTATGCCAAAGCCTTTGACTATGTGGATCACAATAAACTGTGGAAAATTCTAAAGGAGATGGGAATACCAGACCACCTGATCTGCCTCTTCAGAAGCCTGTATGCAGGTCAGGAAGATTGTTAGAACTGGGCAGGGAACAATAGACTGGTTCCAAAGAGGAAAAGGAGTATGCCAAGGGTATATTGTCACCCTGCTTATTTAACTTCTATGCAGAGTACATCATGAGAAACGCTGGGCTGGATGAAGCACAAGCTGGAATCAAGATTGCCAGGAGAAATATCAATAACCTCAAATATGCCGATCACACCACCCTTATGGCAGAAAGCAAAGATGAACTAAAAAGCCTCTTGATGAAAGTGAGAGAGTGAAAAAGTTGGCTTAAAGCTCAACATTCAGAAAACAAAGATCATGGCATCTGGTCCCATCACTTCATGGCAAACAGACGGGAAAACAGTGGAAACAGTGGCTGACTTTATTTTGGGGGCTCCAAAATCACTGCAGATGGTGACTGTAGCCATGAAATTAAAAGAGGCTTACTCCTTGGAAGAAAAGTTATGACCAACCTAGATAGCATAGTAAAAAGCAGAGACATCACTTTGCCAACAAAGGCCCATCTAGTCAAGGCTATGGTTTTTCCAGCAGTCATGTATGGATGTGACAGTTGGACTGTGAAGAAGGCTGAGCACTGAAGAATTGATGCTCTTGAACTGTGGTGTTGGAGAAGACTCTTGAGAGTCCTTTGGACTACAAGGAGATCCAACCAGTCCATCCTAAAGGAGATCAGTCCTGGGTGTTCATTGGAAGGACTGATGTTGAAGCTGAAATTCCAATACTTTGGCCACCTGATGTGAAGAGCTGACTCCTTTGAAAAGACCCCGATGCTGGGAAAGATTAATGATTGGAGGAGAAGGGGACAACAGAGGATAAGATGGTTGGATGGCATCACCGACTCAATGGACATGGGCTTGGGTAGACTCCGGGAGTTGGTGATGGACAGGGAGGCCTGGCATGCTGTGGTTCATGGGGTCACAAAGAGTCAAACACAACTGAGTGACTGAACTGAACTGAACTGATGCAAACAGCAGAGTCATTGGAAAAGACCCTGATGCTGGGAAAGACTGAAGGTAGGAGGAGAAGGGGACGACAGAGGATGAGATGGTTGGATGGTATCACGAACTCAATGGACATGAGTCTGAGCAAACTCAGAGATAGTGAAGGACAGGGAAGCCTGGCATGCTACAGCCCATGGGGTTGCAAAGAGTAGGACACAACTTAATGACTGAACAACAACTCAGTAAAATGAGATGGATTAAAAGTAGAATCATTAGGATTATTATACCTTCTTTTACCCCAAAACAAGTAGGGGTATCCCCAAAATTAATTTTTAGACTGACAGGAGAAACAAGTAGAATCTTCTTCCCTGGCTGATGGTATATATACAGCCCAATAAACTTGTGATGAGGTTGGAATGTGAGAGAGTTGTCGGCAGAAACTGATACGGGTTCTCTGAGAGATATGACAGCAAGGGCCTAGCTGGAGCATCACCTCAGCACAGAACAGAAATGAACTTCACTTTGAGAATTCAGTGAATCAAGGAAGCTAAGTTCCCGTGTGGACCCTGTGAAATTTAATCCATTCTTAAGCTGTTTAAGAAGACCTCATTGAAAAGGACTGCCCACAGAGGCAAAGCATGCCCAGCAACGTGCCTTGGCTGGCAGAACAGGGGAAGAGCGGTAAGAAGTCAGCAGAGAGTGGGTCTATTGCCTAAGATAGAGTGAGGTACAGAGGTCCCCACTGGAGGTCTCTGAGAATACCCCAAAGAACCACCCACTGGATCCCTATCCTTAACAGAGGGCTTGTGACAGCCATATCATTAGAAGACAACACAATTAGAAACATTGCCTCTGCCTTTTGTAAAGCCCCCACTCCATATTCTCCAGCTCTGAAGAAGCCAGATTCAGCAGAGTTAACTGGGAAAGAGGTGGGACAAGAAGACGGAAAGAATGGACCACAACCTTCCCTTCTCCTGCTGAGCCTCAAGTCACAAGTTACGTCTAATTTTGGAGAAAAGGGGTATTGAAGGGTCTGAAGTTTTGACATTAGATTAGATTGGACTTTTTACTCTTGCCAGTGAAACTGATCTGACTCCTCAAAATGACTGGGAAAGCAATGAAGTCTCCCTAAAACATCATCCAAGAAGTAAGGATTAAATTTTTTTACAAAAACCTTTGTGAGGAAAGAATGATTCCAACTTATACTCCATTACAGTGACAAAAGGAACCCAAACTAACTCACAAAATCCATCAGAAAATGGATGATTCCACATGCTTCGGCCCAGAGTTTTCTCCACACGATTGACTGGCTGGAAGGAACTGCTAAGTAGCAGGACTTCCTCACTTGGCAGGTATGCCTTGGCGGTGACCACACCAGTGGAAGAAGGCAAGGCTTGTGCTATTACCAGGATGTTCCAAAGCTCATGAGATCAATGTATCCTTTTTCACCCCAACTCAACCCTTCTCAATAGAATCTCAAGATATTTTCTCTACTGAGACCTACTGCACAGTTACAAAAATATCAAAACTCTGCAGTCTCTTCCTCTGAAATAGGACTATGACTACAAATGTCTTGTTTCCCAAGACCTGTTCTACTTCTCAACCAACTTGTCCACTGTATTCTATTTCTACTGACAAAATATATCATGTAAAATAATCCCAGATGCATGATCACATACAGAAGTATATTTTCCATAAATATTGGTTAACAATTTTCCTGTTTTAATGTGATCAATTAGACTTTTAATTATTACCCACATAGGACACATTGATCTGCTGAGATTTACCACAGTAAAGAGGACCAGAGAAAGACCTGAGCTTCAGTGTTGACCTTTAAGCTACATGTAACAGTAACTGGAAGTGCCCCCACCCATAATCCTCAGACCTGGCCATATTTGTGTATGAGGCAGACTCCCACCTGCCAGTATCTGCATCTCCTCCAGGGCTTTTTCCAACACTTCTAGCAGGCCTTTGAGTCTTGGAAACGCCAAGAAATTAACGTTTCCCTGAGCAGCCCTCAACTGATAACTGATGGAAGTTATTGTATAAACACCTCAGCTTCTTTGCCCCACAGTAGGATATGTCTGAGTCCTGTGCTCCTTTCTTTCCCAAGAGTGTCCATATGGGATAAAGCTCCAGTTTCCCATGGTGGTAATTGGCTACACACACCATTTATAAGGTGACTTCCTTCCCTGTCCCACTTTTTCACCCACTTCCTGAGTTCTTTTTACACTTGAGAATAAACTATCTATATTCAAAATCCTGTTTTGGGGTGTGCTTCCCCTTGCTCGTTGGTTAAATGTGGCCCCAGAGAATATCCTGGCCTCCACACAGCCTGACTGGCTTCTCCTCCCCCGACAAATAAGGTAAAAGTGTGAAGTCAGAGAACAGAAAACCTCCCACAGCTCACTCAGTGCAGTGGGAGACCGGCCCAACCTTCACTTTGCTTATTCTGCATGGAGATGCCTCTGAAACTTCCTGCAGTAGAGCTTTTCTGCATCTGTCCACAGGCATGGGAATCCTCCTGGTTTGTTTTAATGAAAGTGACATGTCTGAGAAGAGACAGCCTTCTGAAACCAGATGGGGTTTGGTCAAGCATTCTGCTGCCCTTTGCATCTTTCTGAAGTTACTCCTTTGAAAACTGTTGGTGATGGTTAACAAGGCAACCGTTATTCTAGAGGAAAATTTTCAGAGAGGGAGAAGAGATCCAAGCATGTGACTCTCATCTGGACTGCAATGCCGTATGAAGCCAAACGTAAGCAGAACACCCCAACTGAGAATTAATGGTGACCGCTCCTGAGCCTCCCCTCTGGTGGGACCCAGACTTCTGGCCCACCTGCTCATGAAGAGCTTGCAGCCACTGCTCCCCCCCACAGAGGGATAAGTGGCTTCTCATCCAATAAATTCCCCACTACTGGCTTTCTTCACTGGTTTTTCCTTTTCTGTAATCATGATTCCAACATCACATGCTTTCTCTTGGGCCAATTAACCTTCCATTTCTATGCCTCATCTCATCTCTGGAAAATGTGGCTTCATATTTCAGCTTCTTCTCAGCAGGACTCCAAGCGTAGTCTACAGTTCTTGAAGAGTCTTGAATCCAATCATGACATCAATTAGAGTTGCCAGGCTTCCAGATTCAGAGGATTATATTAGGTCTTCAGTCATTTTAAGATGAGTTTCCATTTGGCAACCTGCAGCTAACATCTTAAAATGTTTATACTCACTGATAATAATATCATCACATCATCGTAATAAATATGCACAGCAACTAGTAGGTTCCAGACCTATTCTAAGGGTTTTAGATATATTAACTCACTTAATTCTCACAATAACTCTAGAAGGTAAGTATTATCTTCCCTATAGAAATGAAGGCAAGAAACTTGCAAAAAAAAAAAACAGTAACTTGCACAAGTTCACACAGTAAATAGGTGGCAGAAGCAGGATTCAGGGCTGCCATATATGGGTGTGCAGTCTCACACTGCACTCCATTAGGAAGAAGCATTTGCATCAGCTGTTAAAAAACCTGCTCAACCTTCCACACCAGGAATATGAAGGACATGCCAGAATTCTTATGGGTTCTCTAGTCAAGACAATTAATGCACAGCCCAAGATTTGTGTATGAAGACATCTATCACAGAATTATTTATATTACAAAAGTTAAAGAAAAAAAGCAACAACAGAGGAATGACCAAAGCAATTACATCAAAACCACTTCCTAATTATTTTCAAACAAAAATAATGCTTTTAAAAGATACATAAAAGTTACCTTGAATTATGGTAAGAGATGAAAAGAAGCAATATAAAAAGTCTAAGAAGTCTGTAGAGTAAAAATAGAAACACAGCACCCACCGGAGCTCCTGGTATGACACATCCTGTGACCAGCCAGATGCCTATGGCAAGACAATTAATGCAGTATATAACTTTTCATCTCTTTTCCTGCAGCATTATTTCCTTGGGAGATGGTCCTTTCCCTCCTCCACATGATCCTAGTGGGTTGCCACTTATGGGATCCCATCCTTCTAATCCTTTTGACCATTAGAATGGACGTATAACAAGCTTGGCCAAGTTCTGTCTCTATTCCAGATATTTTACTCCCGACTGAGGACACAAAAGGGTTGAAAGTGGTTTGAGCAACATCGTAAAGAATTCCTCCACAGTGTCTGCACACTAACAGTTTAGTGAATTTCTACATCAAGCTTCTCGGATCAGGCCTGCCTCTTGCCCTTTCTAAGATCTTTGATTCTATGGACTACCTAGTATCCTTCTTTGCTAGTTATTAAGTGACTGGTTCTCAGATCAAACCACACCCTGCTTTACTTTGCTAGGGTGAGGCCTATGCAAATCATGGTTCTTTTCTGTCAGTTTGATTCAAGTCAGCTCTGCCACAAACGGCGGGGAGGGAGACTGGAAGACAGGAGGAAGGACTTGCTCCTCCTGAACAAACACAAAGTTTTTCAGTGACACCTGGGCAGCATCTCTCCACCCCAGTACACTAACCGGTTCCACAAACAGTGGGTTCCGGTGGCATGGTTTCTATTACTCAGCTTTTATTTCCACACTCTGTGAACTAGCCTCATTGTCCCTCTTCTCAGCCCCAAATTGCCAGCACCAGGCAAAGCCTTTTTGCAGAGGTCAAGGTACTGATCCATTAGGGTCCCACCTGTGAGTCTTTATGTTCTTATCACCCCCAATTTTCTCCCTCTGTGTCCTTAGCCCCAGCAGTGGGACTGATTCTCGCAATTACTAATTTTATATTAATCCTGCTGCTGCTGCTAAGTCGCTTCAGTCTTGTCCAGCTCTGTGCGACCCCATAGACACCAGCCCACCAGGCTCCCTCGTCCCTGGGATTCTCCAGGCAAGAACACTGGAGTGGGTTGCCATTTCCTTCTCCAATGCATGAAAGTGAAAAGTGAAAGTGAAGTCGCTCAGTCATGTCCGACTCTTAGCGACCCCATGGACTGTAGCCCACCAGGCTCCTTTGTCCATGGGATTTTCCAGGCAAGAGTACTGGAGTGGGGTGCCATTGCCTTCTCCATTATATTAATCCCAATGTCCTCCTATAATTGCCTTTTCAGTCCTCCAAAACCCAACTAATCCAGACAGTTTATTAAACCCTCTCTGTTCAAATAACTGGAATGGCTTCTCTTTTTCCAACTGACTCACCTTCTAGCGCATTCCTTTTTCTCAAGGAATTGCATTGATTCTTTTTCTCAAGCTAGTCAGGCCTCTCGTTGTTGACTAAAATTTAAGAAACCTAATAGGGGGCTTCCCAGTTAGCTCAGTGGTACAGAATCCACCTGCCAATGGAGGAGATGTGGGTTTGATCCCTGTATTGGGAAGATCCCCTGGCATAGGAAATGGCAACTCACTCCAGTAATCTTGTCGAGAATCCAATGGACAAATAGATAAAACAACAAGGTCCTACTGTATAGCACAGGGAATTATATTTAGTATCATGTGATAAACCATAATGAAACAGAAAAAAGAAACTTTGAATAGGGTTATTCTCTACCAATGTGGAAGCTGAGACTTAACAATGGTTAATGAACTTGCCAGAAGGCACACGGCAAATAACAGCTGAAACTGTGCCTCAAACTCAGGCCCACCTAATTCTGAAGCTTCCTGGTGGCCCAGGGGCTAAGACTTCGCATCCTCAATGCAGGGGTCCCAGATTCCATCCTTGGTCAGGGAACTAGACTCCACATGCTGCAACTAAAGATTCTGCATGCCTCAACTAAGACCCAGTGCAGTCAAATAAATAAAAAGATATTTTTAAATAAATAAAAATTTTAAAAATACAAGTTTCTGCCTTCTCCTCTAGATGACAAAAGTATTCAACTAAAACTTATTTTTAAAAGTAGAACCTGACAACTTCTGTCCTCAACAAGATGACATCCTCTGGCCCTGCCCACTCCTCCCCACCAAGTACCATAAAAAACACTGCAAATTGCCAGGGTCCAGCCCCGGTGGATACAGGAAATTCGAAGCGGGGACGGCGTTGGCGATCAGATAAGATTATTTATTTAGAGATATAAAGAGAGATTAGGAAAGGATAGTGTAGTGGAGAAAATAGAGGAGAAAAGAGGCTGTATTCCTTGGTTTACATAGAAAGCCAATAAAGCCCCAAGACAAGGGACTAGCACCGTCTACGTAGGCCGCAGGCGCCCGCTTGAATAGCGGAGGGTGCCCCACCTTGGGCTCCCTCTCATGTGGGTCTTAGAAGCCCAGGCAAATAAGTATACATGGCGAGCCTCTATGCTCCAGATGGGAATTCAGCCTGAAAAGGGCGAATAAGAAAAGAACAACATAGGGGAAACCAGTCTTTCCAGGAACTGGTCCGTCTCTTTATTTTTCAGGGCAGCTTTTATACTTTAAGTTGTACATAGAGATCAATGGATAATACAAAGTCATGCAGGGTCAGCAGTCCTAACCCTTATTGAGACCACGCTTTCCTTCTGCATTCCTTCCAATATAAAAAGTTCTCAGGTGATTTACATCATCTTCTGGCCAAGAGGCCTGCTAACATTTTATGACCCTTTCTGATGATGATTAGTCAATCAGAAAACTCATTTTCTCCAAAGGTGATTTTTCTTAAGTCAGGCACCACCCTCCGAAGGCACCAGATAAAGTTGCATTCCTACAGGGCAAAGGTGTAGTGGGCTATAATCAAGAAAAGAATTTACTAGCCTAAGGTCTAATGTGATTAATATCAAAGGTTATTACTTATTTTTCCCATATGCTAGTTATATCAATTAGTGTATACAGGGCACAGGGATATGGAGATTTAGCAGCAAATATTTGCTCAACTTGAAACCCTCCACCAGTATATTTCTAACAATCCACTAATACTTTACTAATAATTTTCTAACTTCTCAAAAGACTCTGTATTTAGAAAGTTTAAAGTGTCTCGTGCCTCTCACAGTTGGGAGGTTGTGAACAATTACATGTGTGGATGTAAGAGGCCAGACAAACTTGTCAGGCAGGCTAGAGAGCCATCAGAGGAGTTTTTGGACTGAAACACTCTTGTTACACCCAGGAAACTTATTAACTGGAGCTCTAAGTTAACTCTTTTCAGAGAAAGGTGGTGGGGGATAGCCCCCTATTAATGTCAGAAAAGTTGGTGAAAGGCATAATGCAGTAAGGCAGACAGACTCTGCTTTTGGGGTAGATGCCTGAGAAAGTCCAGGGGGACCCCTGAGGCCTGATCTCACCTTTGCTCTGGCAGGCCTCTTCCTCATGACCTTTGCCACGGGCGGGATTCCCCATGCTGGCTCCCGGCAGGAAATAATTCAAGAGACAGCCAAAGGGGAACTCTGAAAGGTAGAAGAAGAGGAGGATCTGGTTTGAGATGCCAGAACTGGAGAAGCAGCACAGCGGCTGGGGATCACATGACCTCTCAACCTACAGAAGGGGGTAACCTCGGCCAGATGTTTCCTGATGCCCAGCCTGGCAACAGAGGAAGCCCAGGTAGGTTCATTCCTCAGGAGTCCACTGCATCACCAGGTGAGCCCAGCAGCCAAGATCAATCAAATGCTCCACTGATAGGAAGGAGTCAGGGGGCACTGTTTCCTTCCCCACTGGGCCTGAGACCCCCACCACCAGCACCACCAACCCACAGACACCACATAGATGGGAGACACCAGAAGAGAAATACTCCAAAATGAGAGGTCATCACGTAGAGGTGGATTCGCTTTACAGGCAATAATGGAAAAGAGTATCAAAATCAGAATGAAAGCATTTGCTTTCCTGTCAGATACCAGTGGGGCCTCACAGGTATGGACAAAGTCCATGCAGATGTGACTCAAGGCCTGGAGAGCCCCCTGGAAAACAGAGACACAGACAATCCATATCCTGGCCCCTGGGGACAAAAGCAGGTTTCATCTGTCAGATTGCGCATGACAAGGATTCAGGGTTGCATACCATTCCTGATTTTGTTGAAAACACAGCATCTTACGTAGGTTTGCAACCATTCTACTGTTCAGGATATTTTTCAGGTATAATGTTTTTAAGAAGTCCACATCCCACCTATTCGTCTCTTTACAGAAACAGGTTTTAAGGAGAAATATTTTGTAAGATAAAAGCAAAATATTCTGTCACCTGAGCTGCAGAGATTGACTAGGGAAAGAGAGAACTCAGGTAAATGTACGTGTCAAGAGGGTAAACTTAGAATATAATTTGGTTTCAACTTTTATTTCTAGTTTTGCAAAGTAGCATCAAAACTAGGAGATTTTCCTCTGTGTTGCTATAAAAAGTACAAGTTGGCTCAAAAGGTCACCAGGGATCTGTCAGGGCTCAGCTCCCTGCAGAAAGCACTTTACTCTTCCCAGAAAATGACTTAACAAAGAAGTAACTCTCAGGATATTTACAAAAAGAGAGAAGGAAGACAGCATTCCACACTTTTCCCAGATTTAAAATTCCACTGCCCTAATCAGCAACTTCCCTGGAATAAGGAGTGTTTGGTGGGTGACAAGAAAAAAGTGATAGACAAGCTCTACTTTCAAACGATCACTATGGTACATTTCCCTGTATCACATGCCAGAGTGGCAAAATAAAATAACTGCACTCACACTACAGAGAATTTACCAGAATGTTGGTTGAAAGCTTTCCAGGGAAATCATTCACTTGTTTATTTAACAAATAATTATTGAGCAATTTCTAGATGACGGATACTGTTCTAGGCAGTGGAAAAAAATGGCATAACAGAAAAACAAAAAACCAAAAACCTCCCTCAGGAAGCTTACATAGGGGTGAAAGGAAACAAACAAATAAGCATAAGCATATAATGTCAGACAGTGATGAGTGTTATGAATAAAGATAAAATAGGTTAAAGGAGGCAGAGTCAGGAAGATAGGGTACAGGAGCAGTATTTTATTCTAAATGCTTAAAGATAATCACTCTGAGGAGGTGGCATTTACGTAGAGACAAAATGGAGCAGGCGATGTGTGCGCATGATTGTAAAATTAAAGAATCCTGGCAGAGCCAACCGAAGGTGAATGGAACACGCACTCAGAAAATGAGAAAAGAGGACTCCCTGATGGTACAGTGGAGAAGAAAGTGCCTGCCAGCGCAGGGGACATGGGTTCGATCCTTGGTCTGGGAAGATTCCACATGATGCGGAGCAACTAAGTCCGTGCACCATAACTACTGAGCCCGCTTGCTGCAACTACCGAAGGCTGCGTGCACCTACAGCCTGTGTGCCACAACAAGAGAAGCCGTCTCCAGGAGAAGCCCGTGCACCACAGCTAGAGAGTGGCTCACGCTCCCCGCAACTAGAGAGCGCGCAAGCAAAGCAAGGAAGACCCAGCGCAGCCAAAAACAAATAAATACATTATTAAAATTAACACAAGACAAGGACCCAGAATGGAGTTGCTTAGGCTAAGCTCCACTCCCCAAACCAGGACTTACCTTAGCACAGCATCGACTCCTTCAGAAACGGGATCTTCCAGAGTCAAGCAGCACGCACGTGGAATCTAGAAAAATGGTACAGATGAACTTATCCGCAAAGCAGAAATAGAGACACAGACTTAGAGAATAAACGAATGGATACCAAAGGGGGAAGGAAGGGGTGGGATAGGTTGGGAAAGTGGGATTGACAAATATACACTACTATGTGTAAAATACTACGTATAAAGTGGCTTCCTTAGTGGCTTAGCCGTAAAGAATCCACCGGCCAATGCAGGAGACTCAGGCTCGGTCCCTGGGTCAAGAAGATTCCCTGAAGAAGGAAATAGCAACCTACTCTAGTATTCTTGCCTGGGAAATCCCAGGGACAGAGGAGCCTGGTGGGCTGCGGGCCGTGGGGTCACAAAGACAGGACTTGGCAGCTAAACAACAATGTGTAACTAAAGAGAACCTACTGTGCTGCACAGGGGACTTTACTTGGTGCTCTGCGGTGACCTATATGGGAGGGAAATCCAGGGGAGAGGGGAGATGTGTGTGTGTGTGACAGGTTCCTTTTGTTGTACAGCAGAAACTAACACAACATTATAAAGCAACTATACTCTTTTTTTTTTTTTAAGAGTCATTCAGGAGTCACTTGATCAGCACTACTTGGACAATCCGTGTGAGGGGTCCCCACCAGCCCCGCTAAGGAAGGAAGCCTTGCAACAGTCAACCCAGTTTTTAGCCTCGTTTCACTTCCTCATTCCTGCTCCTGTACAAAATGCCTTTTATTTTTCACAGCTCCTTGGACTCCTTTCTATCTGCTAGACTGGATGCTGCCCAACTCAGATTGATTTCTGCTCAAATAAACTCTTAAAAATTGTAATATGCCTTAGTATCTCTTAACAGTTGTGTCAGAGGACAGAATTAAAGGAGCACCCCAGGGGCCCTGTGAGCCACGAGCAATCAGGTGCAGGTACCACTGAGTTTCCTGAGCTCACTGCCCCTGGATGTTGGCGGGGGGTGGTAGTGGGGTGCAGGGATCAGTTCCTCTCCACAGCTTTTGCATTATGAGCTTTCAGACTTCACATGAGCATTTATTTTTGTGGACTGGGTCTGGAAATCAGCCAAGTCAGACTGGATCCAACTTAAAAACCAGATTGGGCCTGGAGTCAGATGGGTTCAACTTAGAAACCAGACCAGTTCCAGCATCAGAATGGTTCCAACTTGGAAACCAGATCAGGTCTGGGGTTGGACCGGGGCTAACCTAAGTGGAACTGAGTCTAGTGTGAGGTCCCAGATGAATAAAATTCGATTCAAGGCTGAAAAAGCAGGTTAAACTTACTAAAGATTATCTGGAATTACAGTGGCTACAGTGGAAAATTTTAACCTAGAGAAGCTTATCCACTTATGAAGTATCGTAGGGAAAATGGCATCTCAGGAAAGGACTCCTCATAAAGGGTGGAGAAGTTACCTCTCCTCTTCTACACTGTCCTATGGCCAGGATGGAACCCACTGGAACCCCATACTCACTCCAGAGCCAGGAGATGGGATCCTGGAAAAACCCGGCTTAGAAGCAGGCAAAGGGTAAGAATTCTTGCCAAAGTCAGCTCTCCAAAATAATGTCTGTGGTGACTCATCAAGAAAGGAGGTAGGTAGATGTCCATCGGCAGACAAATAGATAAGAAAGCTGTGGTACATATACACAATGGAATATTACTCAGCTATTAAAAAGAATGCATTTGAATCGGTTCTAATGAGGTAGATGAAACTGGAGCCTATTATACAGAGCAAAGTGAATCAGAAAGAAAAACACCAATACGGTATATTAACGCATATATATGGAATTTAGAAAGATGGTAACGATGACCCTATATGCGAGAAAGCAAAAGAGACACTGATGTAAAGAACAGACTGTTGGACTCTGTGGGAGAAGGCGAGGGTGGGATGATCTGAGAGATCATGCTATTCTGAGAGAATAGCATTGAAGTATGAAGATTAACATACATGAAATAGATCGCCAGTCCAGATTCAATGCATGAAACAGGGTGCTCAGGGCTGGTGCACTGGGATGACCCTGAGGGATGGGATGGGGAGGGAAATAGGAGGGGGGTTCAGGATGGGGAACACATGTACACCCACGGCTGATTCATGTGAATGTATGGCAAAAACCACCACAATATTGTAAAGTAATTAGCCTCCAATTAAAAAGAAAAATAAATAAATAATAAAGGAGGTAGGACTTCCCTGGTCATGCAATTGGATACTATACAAAGAAAACCATAAAAGTGCCACCAAAGAACCACTTGGGCTAATCAAGGCATTTAATATAGTCACAGAATGTAAAATTAATATACAGTAATCCCTTGCATTCCTATACACTAACAATGAAAAATCAAAAAGATAAATTCAGGAAACAATCCCATTTACCACTGTAACTAAAAGAATGAAATCAGTTCAGTTTAGTTCAGTCACTCAGTTGTGTCCCACTCTTTGCGACCCCATGGACTGCAGCACGCCAGGCCTCCCTGTCCATCACCAACTCCCGGAGTCTACCCAAACTCATGTCCATTAACATGAGTGATCCCATCTAACTATCCCATCCTCTGTCATCCCCTTCTCCTCCTGCCCCCAATCTTTCCCAGCATCAGGGTCTTTTCCAATGAGTCAGTTCTTCACACCAGATGGCCAAAGTATTGGCATTTCAGCTTCAGCATCAGTCCTTCCAATGAATATTCAGGACTGATTTCCTTTACGATTGACTGGTTGGATCTCCTTGCAATACAAGGGACTCTCAAGAGTCTTCTCCAACACCACAGTTCAAAAGCATCAATTCTTCAGCGCTCAGCTTTCTTTATAGTCCAACTCTCACATCCATACATGACTACTG
This sequence comes from Capra hircus, assembly GCF_001704415.2. Lineage (NCBI taxonomy): Eukaryota > Metazoa > Chordata > Mammalia > Artiodactyla > Bovidae > Capra > Capra hircus. The sequence goes on along the minus strand of NC_030829.1, from coordinate 8,315,338 downwards.
GAAAAACCATATCCTTGACTAGACGGACCTTTGTTGGCAAAGTAATGTCTCTGCTTTTTACTATGCTGACTAGGTTGGTCACAACTTTCCTTCCATGGAGTAAGCATCTTTTAATTTCATGGCTACAGTCACCATCTGCAGCGATTTTGGAGCCCAAAAAAATAGTCTGCCACTGTTTCCACATCTATTTGCCATGAAGTGATGGGACCAGATGCCATGATCTTCATTTTCTGAACGTTGAACTTTAAGCCAACTTTCTTACTCTCCTCTTTCACTTTCATCAAGAGGCTCTTTAGTTCTTCTTCAGTTTCTGCCATAAGGATGGTGTCATTTACATATGTGAGGTTATTGATATTTCTCCCGGCAATTTTGATTCTAGCTTGTGCTTCTTCCAGCCCAGTGTTTTTCATGATGTACTCTGCATAGAAGTTAAATAAGCAGGGTGACAATATACAGCCTTGACGTACTCCTTTTCCTATTTGGAACCAGTCTGTTGTTCCATGTCCAGTTCTAACTGTTGCTTCCTGACCTGCATACAAGCATCTCAAGAGGCAGGTCAGGTGGTCTGGTATTCTGTCTCTTTCAGAACTTTCCACAGTTTATTGTGATCCACACAGTCAAAGGCTTTGGCATAGTCAATAAAGCAGAAATAGATGTTTTTCTGGAACTCTCTTGCTTTTTCCATGATCCAGCGGATGTTGGCAATTTGATCTCTGGTTCCTCTGCCTTTTCTAAATCCAGCTTGAACATCTGGAATTTCACAGTTCACGTATTGCTGAAGCCTGGCTTGGAGAATTTTGAGCATTACTTTACTAGCATGTGAGATGAGTGCGATTGTGCGGTAGTTTGAGCATTCCTTGCATTTCCTTTCTTTGGGATTTGAATTAAAACTGATCTTTTCCAGTCCTGTGGCCACTGCTGAGTTTTCCAAATTTGCTGGCATACTGAATGCAGCACTTTCACAGCATCATCTTTGGGCATTTGAAATAGCTCAGCTGGAATTCCATCACCTCCACTAGCTTTCTTCAAAGTAATGCTTCCTAAGGCCCACTTGACTTCACACTCCAGGATGTCTGGCTTTATGTGAGTGACCACACCATTGTGGTTATTTGGGTCATTAAGATCTTTTTTGTACAGTTCTTCTATGTATAATTCTTCTTTTCCTAATATCTTCTGCTTCTGCTAGGTCCATACTGTTTCTGTCCTTTATTATGCCCATCTGTGCATGAAATGTTCCCTTGGAATGGTCTAATTTTCTTGACGAGATCTCTAGTCTTTGCCATTCTGTTGTTTTCCTATGTCTTTGCATTGATCACTTAAGAAGGCTTTCTTATCTTTCCTTGCTATTCTTTGGAAGTCTGCATTCAGATGGATATATCTTTCCTTTTTCCTTTGCCTTTCCCTTATCTTCTTTTCTCAGCTATTTGTAAGTCATCCTCTGACAACCACTTTGCCTTCTTGCATTTCTTTTGATTTGGGATGATTTTGGTCACTGCCTTCTATACAGTGTTATGAACCTCTGTCCATAGTTCTTCAGGCACTCTGTATATCAGATCCAATCCCTTGAAACTATTCATCATTTCCACTGTATAATCCTAAGGGATTTAGGTCATACCCGAATGATCTAGTGGTTTTCCCTACTTTCCTCAATTTAAGCCTGAATTTTTCAATAAGGAGCTGAGTCATAGTCAGCTCTAGGTCTTATTTTTGCTCACTGTATAGAGCTTCTCCATCTTGGGCTGCAAAGAGCATTTTCAACCTGATTTCGGTCTTGACCATCTGGTGATATCCAAGCATAGAGTTGCCTCTTGTATTGTTGGAAAAGCGTGTTTGCCAAGACCAGTGAATAACCATCATTTTAAAATCTACAAACAATAAATGCTAGAGATGATGTGGAGAAAAGGGAACCGTCTTGCACTGTTGGTTGGAATGTAATTGATACAGCCATTATGGAAAACAGTACAGAGATTCCATTAAAAAACTAGGAATAAATCTATCGTTGCTGTTGTTCATTCTCCTAGTCATATCCAACTCTTTGCTACCCCATGGACTGCAGCACACCAGGCATCTCCTTTCCTCCCACCTCCCAAAGTTTGCGCAAGTTCATGTTCATTGCATCAGTGATGCCGCCCAGCCATCTCATCCTCTGACGCCCTCTTCTCCTTCTTCCCTCCATCTTTCCCAGCATCAGGGACTTTTCCAATGAGTCAGATTTTCGCATCAGATGACCAAAATACTGGAGTTTCAGCTTCAGCATCAGTCCTTCCAATGAACATTCAGGGTTGATGTCCTTTAAAATTGACTGATTTGATCTCCTTGCTGTTCAAGGGGCTCTCAAGAGTCTTCTCCAACACCACAGTTTTAAAGCATCAATTCTGAGATGCCCAGCCTCACAGGAAAAGTTAATACTGGAGATAAACATTTGGAAGATAACACCCACATAGCTGAAATTCGAAGCAATGAGCATCTTCCTGTTTAGTCTGCTGAATTTTACTGGTTGACTGGATGTATGCAAAAACAATAGAAATTTCTGTCTCTGGAGCTTATATGATCAAAGTAGGCATGCCTTTGTGCCTTTAAGATTGCAACCAGTTTACTAGCTCTGCTAAAGAAATCTGATGAGAACAAATGTGAGAATAAAATATAAGGATAACCAAAGAAGAGAATTTAGACAAAGATCATCAAAAATTATTCATAGAATATATCAAAAAGCATGTCTGAAACACATACATATACACACATGTATGGGAGTCACAAGTTATCTGTACATATACATATGTATAAAAGTCAAGTACACAAATAAGCACACACTTGCAGTGAGCATTTGTGCTTAATTATTCATAAAGAATACAGGCACATTTCATTTTTAATTCTCTATCTCTAATCTTCCTTCTCCCTGCTCATCTCAAATCAGAATTCCAATTTATAAGATGATTCTCGCCATACCAAACACTTAGAATTAGGGGAAAGGGGCATTTTTTACAAGTTAACTTGGGATCTGTTATCATTTTTTAGAGATGACACTTGATTTCTCACCTGATGTGCTGAAGAATGGCAGAGAGGAGGCCTCTGGGGAGCGAATGAGATTTTCATAGTTTAAACTCTAAAAATAACAGCCCCATAACACTGAATCTCATTACCAAGCAGAGAGCACTCTCGTCTCTCCTTGCACTGTGGCATTCGCAAGATGACTTTCAGAAGCCCACACATTCACTCCTCCCCCATCACACATAAACACAAACACACACAGACACACACACCCCACCAGCTATGCTGTTACCCCTGGCAAACTTGGGAAATATGTGTCAGAACTAGAACCTTCTCTTGTCACGTTATCATAATTTACTGCCCGGGAAATGAGTCTGTGGTTACAGACCACTGTGTGCCTTGCGTGGCAGATTTGGGCAGAGTCCGTGAGCATAATGAATGCAGCTGCACGTCCAGAGTGCTGGGAGGACGGAAATTCAGACCCAGAGTGAATTAGAGAAAGAGAAAACCCAAGCCAGAGGCACGACCCAGCTCACTCAGGCTTCGTCAGTCATTGTTTACATCATGCTCACCCATAAAATAGATAATGACAATACTTCCACATATTTCCAAGCTGCTCCTCTCCAGGGAAGTCTGAAAGTTCATAGTGGCCTTGTAAATAAGTTCCAAATCTGCAGCAGATAATGAAAGAAACACGAAATTGGCATTTCATCAATCTCTTGATCACACCTCCCTGTGCCTCAGGCAAGGACTATTTGCAAAGCTTCCTAAAAGCAATAAGCCAGAGGGAGAGATACACAGCCCTCATGTCTGGCTCAACTATTTGCCCTTAAATCCTATATCCTGAAAATCTTCTGCCAGAGTGTTCCAGGGGAAACACACCACAGCCTAAGACTCACCTCTCTTTTCTTCCTACCTTCCCAATCCCCATCTTCACTGCCTTCTAGAAAGCAGAGCTTCCCATCCTGCCAAGGCCTAGAATTAGCAGAATATGTGATTAATATTTCAATTCCACAGACATTTGATGAACTAGGGTTTATAAAACAATTTCAACATCTATAGGGCACTTTAGAGTTTTCACATGTCTTCACAGCACAGTGAATGCTTGCAACGGGCTGTGGGAGAAGCAAGTGCGTCCTCCTCTTCTATCATCCCATGGAGTAGGGAAGGCTCAGAGCTGAAGCAACAGAGGCCAAGGTCAAGGAAAGACTGGCCTTGGGACACTAAGAGGAAGTACCCAAACTGAGGTCCACCTGAATGAGCTATATTGTCTTTTTTTAATAGGAAAATAATTCTGGAATCAGACAGACCTGACTTTGCCACTCAGGCAAACAGTAATTCCTCCAAGTCAATTCACTAATCTCTAAAATTGATTTATTGTCCCTGCAAAGGCTATGATGATTAAGGGAGAGGGGGAAATGTAAGCACCAGGCACAGAGCCTGGCCTCTGTTCTGGGAACTTTAGCCTCCTCTGTGCCCCTTCCCCACTCCCTGTGTACCAGCTTTATTACCCACAGCGCTATGGTCACTGCTGCAAGGGCTGCTCTGCTGGTGGCTACACTAACCTGTTCGTGGAGCTTCCTACATGCCAGGCGCTGTGCCAAGCGCATCCCAGGTACCCATGTTTAATCCTCACCACAACCCTACTGAGTAGCACTATATTATGGGCCTTATTTGAAAGCCTAAAACACCACCCCCCACCACCAGACACACACACACACACACACACACACACACACACACACACACACACACACACACACGATTTTCAGAGCAGAGTTGAGATTCCTCTCTGGTCTGCTGATTCCACTGTCCTGACCTTAGCCACTCTGGTCCACTGCCTGAACACTCAGCCTCAGTCCTCTGCTTATCCTCAAAGACCTGCCTTCTACATCTTGTCCTCATATGCCCCAAAACCACCTTGCAACTAGACCAATAAAAAGCTACTAGGTTCTGCTCACCAGGCTCTCATCTAGGGTTGCCAAATCTAGCAAAGAAAAATTCAGAATGCTCTATTAAGTTTGAATTTCAGGAAAGAAAGACAAGGCAATTTGGGGTAAATATGTCTCAAATATTGTATGCTATGCTGCTGGCAGTGGACATATTTATCCTAAAAAATTACTTATTATTCATCTAAGGTTCAAATTTAACTGAGTAGCCTGTATTTTATCTGGCAGTTCTAGGCACTTCTTAAACCTCAGTAGCCTCTGTCTATTCTATACCCCAGACCATGCTGCAGAAGTCTTACATCAGTGGATCTGGGGGAAAATCATACCTTTAGTCCTTACATCCTTGAGAAGTTCCCACTTCTTGGATCTGAGCCAAAATATAGACATTAGCAAGAATATAATACAACCAAGTCTCTGCCTGTCCTGAGCCTAAGATTTCTGCCTTTGCACTCTTGGAAGCTCATGTCAGAATTGTCACTACCCTGCTGGAGAGACTGCAAGGAGAGGCCTTATGAAAAGAGAGGCAGAGACCCTGAAACCACAGAAAGGGAAACCAAGGGAAGCAGCCAAGAGCAACACTCAAAGCCAAACGTGTACCTAGTCAAGCTATCCCAGCCAAGCCCCAGCCCTTCAAACTATCCTTGACCAAGTGTCGGGCATGTCAGTGAAGAAACCATCGTGCATACTCCAGCCCAGCAGATGCAAGTGAAACAGAGACATTCAATCCCTACTGCTCCGTCCAAATTATAGACCCTCCTAGTTATGTCACAATAGAAAGTCATGATACTTTCTACTACTAAGCTTTTCATCTAGTATGTCACGCAGTGACAGGTACCTGAAACGCAGGCCAAAACATTATTTTCCATAAATTTTATCAGTTAATGTAAGCACCCAGTTCAGCCCAGTTACTACCATGGATTCCTCCCAATGCAACCTACAAACTCTGATTCTAGGTCCAAGCTCCTTCTGCAGTGGTGACTTTAAAGGCTGCTGGAGTGTGAGAGTCAGTGTCCATACTTCTCAGTTCTAGCTAGGAGCTGCAGCATGGCAGGGCACAGCAGGCAGGGATGCTGGGGTTGCTCTGTAACAGAGGCAGCCCAGCACCAGCCCACACCCAGGGAGAGCAAGGCCGAGAGGAGACTGCAGGGCACCTGCCTGTTCTCAGCTGGGGCGCCCGCCAATCCTATTAGCTTTGTGCTTACATAATCACAAAATCCACCCACGCACCTTTCAAAAAAAAATCCCAGGAACCAAGGGCCATAATATCCGTCTGAATTATTATCTGGATTGGCACACTGAGGGGAGGGTGGATAAAAGCACGGTGAGGAAAAGCTGCTGGCAGCATCAGCAGAAAAATACAAGGGCTTCTAATACTGATTCACAATTTAAAAGATAATAATGCCGTTATTTGACCACTCAAAATTGGTTAAATCATACCCTATGCATTACTCATGTCTGATGTTCAATATAATGATCAGGCTTGATTTTAGTGGAAGATTACTTTTTTCTTGATGTTTCTGTTTATTTTCCTTCTATTTCAGCTGTGGCAGAAGTAAAACTTCAAGATGATCAATAGACACTGGAACATGTGCATGCTTTTGGAATGTATAATTACCTACACTGTGATTCATGGTATCAAGACAGTGTCTACTCCATTGATACCCTTGGGAGAATGATGAATTCAAAAGTGATGCTGGTAAGAAAATAATCTTCAATACTACGATTTTCCAATAAATTTCATTCTTAATTTTCACTTTACTCTTGTTGTCTAGAGAACTGAGGTACACATACCTTTAATATGTGGGACCCTATCATCAGTTTATGTCAGGCTTCATTCTGTTTAATTTGATTCCACTTTTTGCCTTTTTTCCTATTTCTTACACTTGCTTATTCCCCTCCACTCCCACCAATGCGCAACTACTCTAATGTGTTTTGTTTCTCAACATTGATGTAACTGTTTATGTCTCCTTTCTCTCTGTGAGTTGTCAACCTTAACTATGACAATGAATTTGTCTGTTTTTACCTCTTCAGTTCAGTTCAGTTCAGTTCAGTCGCTCACTCGTGTCCAACTCTTTGTGACCCCGTGAATCGCAGCACGCCAGGCCTCCCTGTCCATCACCAACTCCCGGAGTTCACTCAGACTCACGTCCATCGAGTCAGTGATGCCATCCAGCCATCTCATCCTCTGTCGTCCCCTTCTCCTCCTGCCCCCAATCCCTCCCAGCATCAGAGTCTTTTCCAATGAGTCAAATCTTCGCATGAGGTGGCCAAAGTACTGGAGTTTCGGCTTTAGCATCATTCCTTCCAAATAAATCCCAGGGCTTATCTCCTTCAGAATGGACTGGTTGGATCTCCTTGCAGTCCAAGGGACTCCCAAGAGTCTTCTCCAACACCACAGTTCAAAAGCATCAATTCTTCAGCACTCAGCTGTCTTCACAGTCCAACTCTCACATCCATACATGACCACAGGAAAAACCATAGCCTTGACTAGACAGACCTTTGTTGGCAAAGTAATGTCTCTGCTTTTCAATATGCTATCTAGGTTGGTCATAACTTTTCTTCCAAGGAGTTTTACCTCTTAATTTTTGCTTTATGTACTTTAAAGTATGTTAATTGGGTGCAGACATTTTAGGGCTGTTTTGTCTGCTGTGGATTGGTCCTTTTAGCACTGTAAAATAGCCCTCTTTATCTCTGGACTCTGGAAACAATTTCTGCCTTGAAATTTTCTGGTATTAATATAGCTGTCCTGGCTTTTTGATTTCTGCATAGTGAATTAAGAAGCTGCTGCTGCTACTGCTAAGTCGCTTCAGTCGTGTCTGACTCTGTGTAACCCCATAGACGGCAGCCCACCAGGCTCCCCCATCCCTGGGATTCTCCAGGCAAGAACACTGGAGTGGCTCGCCATTTCCTTCTCCAATGCCTGAAAGTGAAAAGTGAAAGTGAAGTCGCTGAGTCATGTCCGACTCTTAGAGACCCCATGACTGCAGCCTACCAGGCTCCTCCATCCGTGGGACTTTCCAGGAAAGAGTACTGGAGTGGGTTGCCATTGCCTTCTCCAAAATTAAGAAGAGGGATTCATAATTCCCCAGAATTAATGTTGAAGTCATTATTCCCTCAGAATATGTATAGATATCATCTGAAACGTACCAAGGGTAAAAACCTTTGGACATAATTAGCTACTGTTGCCTGAAAGGAGACCTCAGAGGAGGGACACTCAGCAGACAGCACTGGAGTGAGGTCTCTGCACTAAACCACAGTGTAGGCACTGGAGAGCAAGAAATCAGTTCAAGGGACCCAGTTCTTTTCAAGAACTCAGAGAAATCCCTTCATTTTGACTTAATTGATTTCTCCAGAGCAGACCTTTCATGGAATAAACTGCCCTGGGGCGGGATCCTTTAACTGAAGGTATATTCATTTAAGTACCTCTTCTGTGCCAAGGGCCATGCTAGGTTCTGGGGATTTCACGCAATAAGTAGCAAGGGTTTTGGTCCTCAACCAGCTTACTGGCTTATTAAGAGCCATAGGTGAAAGCGGACCCTCAAAGCAGAGTGCTGATAGATGAAATTGATGGGTAAGTAGCACACGGGCTGAAGGAGGAAGGAAGACAGTCAGTGGAAGCACCCATATAGGCCTGAAACCTCAGACAACTCCTGACGCAATGAAGGAGACTAATCTCTGTGACCTTCAGAAAGCAGCTGCATTTATGAGGCGACCACTGGCTTAGCTTCATCTAAGTGCTGATTGTCTTCCAGGGCGCTGAATTCATGGTGTTGGACAGAGCTGGATTTGAATCACTAGCTCTGGCCATCTTACCACCTTTTGAGGCTCAGGTTCCCATCTGTAAAATGAAGATAATAATATGTCCTTCACAAGGGTTTTGTCAGGTACAAATGAAAGCAGGGCAAGTTAGATCAGGTTTGTCAGAGGCCGACTCAGGGCTGAGATTCTTGTGCAAGTGACTGATTAAGAAAACACCCCCAGTGAGACCAGCAAGGGAGAGGAGGGAGCAGGACAGGGAAGAGGAGGATGGCTGGGGAGGACTGGTCTCAGGGAGAGACCTGCAGAGGGTGGCCTCAGCTGGACTGTGCAGGGGCACTCTGGAGTGTGGGTTACACCTCAGAGGTTGTCTCCATTGAAGGCAAGAGGGCAAGACTTTCATATCCTGCATCTGTCCATCAGGAGCTAAGAGTCTCCATGGGGGTGAGAGGGGAAACCTACACTCACAGACACAGTGAGCAGAGCAGGTTCCCCTGCAGAGCACCATCTGCCCAAGAACAGACTCCAAGGCAGGGTGTCTGTAAGCACATGCCCATTGAAACTGGAAGGGAATGCACAGACAGGGCAAGGGATACCCAGGGGCCCTGGATGGAATACCTATAGCATCCAGGAACATAACTATTCCTCAATAAATGGCCTCTGTCCTTTTCCTTAAAATGGTAGGAGAGGCGAACTTCTCTGCCTTTCACACACTGCTGCTGCTGCTGCTAAGTTGCTTCAGTTGTGTCCGACTCTGTGAGACCCCATAGACGGCAGCCCACCAGGCTCCTCTGTCCCTGGGATTCTCCAGGCAAGAATACTGGAGTGGGCTGCCATTTCCTTCTCCAATACATGCATGCATGCTAAGTCACTTTAGTCGTGTCCGACTCTGTGCAATCCCATGGACAACAGCCCACCAGCCTCCTCTGTCCACAGGATTCTCTAGGCAAGTATACTGGAGTGGGTTGCCATTTCCTTCTCCATCACACACTGCAGTCAAGACAAATCTGCAGGCTTCCTCTTGTTTGCAGCTGAGAATCATGTCTTAGGGCAATAAACTGAGACTTCCAGGTGTGCAGGAAAATTCACCCAGGTGCGAGAGAGGAGAGGGCATGTCAGTCACTCACACACTGATTAACCCCTTTGGTGCAGCAGCTCCTCCTTAATCCAAGAGATTCTCTTTCACCCCCATTTCAGCTGCAGAACAGCAAGTGGCTGATGAGGGGACAGGGTAGGTCATGTTGGCACAGCCCAGGCACTCACTCTCCCCATCATTTGCACTTTGGTATCCAGGATTCCTTCTTGGTATCTGAACTTCCCCTCCTTCGTCCCATGTGTCTAACTAATAGCTCCTGTCCATGACAGCTCTGTCCCCTCAGGTCCCACTAAATGCACAGGTCTCTAGCTCTGAAGAGCACTTCCGGTCTGCACTAGAGATGCCAGTTTTACCCTGCCCATATCCTCAGCCTATTTTCTGAGTGAGCCACTTCCCACCGCCCTGCTGAGTGGACACCAGGCCACAGGACCCTGCCCTCTGGTTATGTCTTATTGCACAGAAGATCTCAGATAGCGCTGAGCCACTTGGGTTCTTTCTTCCAGGAATCTAGAATGGAACACACAGGCTGCAGGCGGCCTCCTTCACATGCTCCTGGACAGTGCTATCCAGCCAGGTCTGAAATGGTCTTTTTTGGCCTGATGAACAGAGCACTGGAGGAACCAGGTCCAAAGAGAGAAAACTGAATTAGAGCCCTGAAGAGAAATATGCCATGAGCTAACATGTTGCCACCTCTTGCTTTTAGATTCTGGAAAATTTCTCCCATCTCTCCTATGTTTTAAAGAAGCTTGTTTGAATGAGCTTCTCCTTCCTGAGAATAATACTCTCTGACTGGGACTTGCTGGTGGTTCAGTGGCTAAGACTCCAAACTTCCAACGCAGGGGGCCTGGGTTCCATCCTTGGTCAGATCCCACATGCTGCAACTAAAGATCTCCCACTAGCTGCAACTAAGACCCGGCACAGATGAATAAGTAAATAATGTTTTTCAAAGAGATTCTTTGATTAAAACAATCTCAAGAGAAAGCTTCCTGAAACCATTGGGGGAAATCCCACAAACTTAGTAGAGAGAACTTCTGGTTAGATCAAGACTGGGTCATGCTCTGAGTCTTATACCAGCAAGAGGCTCAATAGATGTCAATTGAATAAATGAAAAACTGCCCCCAAAGTGGGGACTCTTTGGCTGCCTGAGAATCCTCAGTTACCTGTCTGACATCCAGAAGCACGACAAGGAAAGGTGTCACAGGGCCCAAGCACAGCTTGGATTCTGTGCCTCAAAGTTGTTCCAGTCATCACTGAACACCTGTTTCCTTTGGCAGTCCAGGTTGCTCTGAGCCATTCCGGCGGATATTAGAGTTCTTCCCTGTTCCGCATCTCAGATGAGTGATGGTTTTCTTGACAAGGAAAATGTTCAGAGTTCTCTTGAGTCCCATGAGTAGTCAGAGTCATAAGGATTGGGAGCATAGAACCAGGTACAGACAGCCAACAAGTGAAGATTTAGATCCTGATTACCAGGAACAGGTTACACAAGTAGTTTTGGAAATGAGGTCAAACCCATTTATCTCCAGATGGCCCCAAACCAGAAAAAAAAAAAAAATGCCCAGGGTAATGGAAAATTTTCAGGCATCATATGACCATTTATCATATCTAACCGGCACCTTGATTCCTGAAATGCTGGGTATATCTATCTTAGAATTTAGCCATGTAGTTGTCCCACATTTGCGGACTTTACTATTCAAAGTAAAAACCTTTTATTCAAGGATTGATAAGCTGATCAAAATTCATGCTTCCAAGACCAAAATAACCACTCCTTCCCCATTGCTGTCAAACATTACTTTTTCTTCCTTGCATTATTTCATTTAAAAATATTTATTAAACATTGACTCTTGCCAAGCTTTTCCCTGGACACAAGGATAGTATAGAATGCAAAAAAGTCCTAATTTCCAAGGGACATATATTCTACTGGGCATAAGGGGAGACAAACAAACATATAAAAATTAAATATAGATGATTAGGAAGAAAAGGAGTCCAGAACTGTGGAGATACTGAGTGTCCTGAATGAAAGAGAATTGCTACCCTGTATGGGATACTCAGGGGAGACCTCACTGAGAGGCTGATGTGTGAGCAGACATCAGAAGGAAGTGTGGACTCGACACTGCACATCAAAGGAGAGAAGTCTGGGCAGAGGAAACTGCAAGTGCAAAGGCCCTGAGGAAAGAGAGGATTTTTATGTTTTAGAAAAAGGAAGGAGGACAGTGTCTCTAAAGTGGAGTGAGTGAAGGTAAGAGGATGGGACATGAGGTCAGAGAGGTGTATGTGATTACTTTCTACTAGTCTGTGAATCCTAAAATCTAAAAATCAAGCCTCTGTCTTACTTATCTGTATACTCTCCCTAGGTCTTACCACAACTCCTGGTCTGTAAGAGTGTTTTAATAAATATCTATTATAGTTACAAATTAATGCATAGTTGACTAATACTTTATGCCATTTGTAATGCATTTCTTTAATTATTATAAAGAAACCTAATTTTCATTTCCATTAATATTGAACTAGTTTTAGTTTCTGAGTCAATAGACATAATTATATCAAATAAATGAGAGATGGAGAGATGGACGGATGGATGGTTGGATGGAGATATAGATATGCTGATGTCATATTTGAGCAAAACCCTAGAACTGGGACTTCCCTGGCAGTTGAGCAGTTAAGACTTCACCTTCCAACACAGGGGTTTCGGTTTAATCCCTGTTTGGGGAGCTAGGATCCGACATGCCTCACGGCCAAAAAAAACATGTACAGAAGCAATATTCAATAAGTAACAAATTCAATAAAGACTTAAAAATACCCTAGAACCTAGCTACGATCATACATCTGTACATATGTTCATGATCCCCTGGGCTTTTCGTTTCATCTTTAACCTATTTGCGATTTTATCCATCAAGTATGAGGAGTTGGACTTCCAACGCCCACATGGGTAAGACTGTGGTTCACTAAAGAAAGGCTGTCTCAAGCTTAAGAATGCTGTGCTGTGGTCCCTTGAATATAAATCCATTTCTGAGTATCTTTATCTCCTTGGTCTTGAAAACTTACCATGTACATCAGCGACTCTGACTCGTTTCCTGATTGTACCCTCGTCTTATTCTCACTTTCCTGTCTGGTCAGCTCCACGATAACATTAACAGGTAGGGCTCAACTGACTCAGTTGTGCATAGGACCCATGAATGTACCACAGGCCATTGAGATCTACCAAGTTCTTGGCCAAGGTTTCTTCTCTTGTTTCTTTTGCCTGGGTGTCAGTCAAGCCTGAAGTTCCCCTTCACTAACAGGGAACCAAATTAAAAGCTGAATGAATAAATGAATGAGGAAGCCTCAGTCTCTACCAGATCTTGCAAGGAGAAAATAGAGACGCTTCATTAAGTTGAAGCTGAACAAGTTCTAAATGAGTTGCAAACTTTTTCCTCCAAAATTTCAAGAACAACTGCGTTTTAGCACATAAATGAAGTTATTTCCTTCTGTGGGGCTGGTAAACACATTTACCAGGGGAGTTGGTATGACAGATCTAAGAACATTAGTTGATATGTCATACTAGGATATACATCTGTAATTCATTCCCCTTTAAAGATGCTCCACAAATATTTCATCTATCTCACTTACAATATAAATTCCAGCCTCTGTCTTTCACCAACTATTCATTCATACCAAGCTGTGTTTTGTGAAGGTCCCTATAAACTATGGCTGTTGTCCAAATACAAGACTTAAGATAAATTTCTCTTGACTTTGAGCACTAAGGGAAGTTTGTGGCTTGGGCAAAATTGGTCCAAGTGTGTCAGGATGGGAGCAGCTGTAGGGGGGAGTCTTGTCTTCTAAGAAGCTCAAAGCTGGAGCACTGAACTCTATCTCACTGCCCCTCAACCCAGTTTCCTGGTAAAATTACCTGGTGCCTAAGGATACCACATGATTTATGATCTTCATTTAGCTTTATTTCAGCTTGCCCATTATAAGTTTTATACTAATGTTCAGGGAAGTTTGAGGGATGCCTTCATTAAAAATAGGAAGATATGTATTTTTGATAAACAAAGAGGTATATGACCTACTACACTAAATGGGATTTTGAATCATATAGACCTGAATTCAATATCAGTTTTAACAATTATTAAAAGTAGGAGCATGATTGCACAAATTGCTTAAATTCTCTGAACTTTAGTTTCTTCGTCTGATAAGAACAATGATTTTTAAATATTGTGAGAATTAAATAAGACGATGCATAGAGAATGCTTATAGCCCAAACTTTTTAAGTGTTCAATAAACAATACTTCTATGTTAAAAATAAAAGCTATTGATAGGCCCGGGAGCCAGCATGGGGAATCCTGCCCATGGCAAAGGTCATGAGGAAAGGAGCCTGACAAACACAAAGGCAGGATCAGGCCTCAGGGGTCCCCCTGGACTTTCTCGGGCATCTACTCCCAAAACCAGAATCTGTCTGCCTTATTGCATTATGCCTTTCACCAACTCTTCTGACATTAACAGGGGGCTATCCCCCACCACCTTTTTCTGGAAAAAGTTAATTTAGAGCTTTTAGATAATAAGTCTCCTGGGCATAAGAGTGTTTCAATCCAAAAACCCCTCTGATGGCTTTCTAGCCTGCCTGACAGGTTTATCCGGACTCTTACAGCTACTTCCTAGGAGTCAAAATCATTAGAATAAGACTGATTAAGTGTTTCATTGTTGAGCCAATACTTGCTGCCAAGTTTTCATATCTTTTATTTGTTGATATAGTTGGTATGTAGAAAAAACAGGTAGTAGCCTTGGTATTAGCAACATTAGATCTTTGAATTAAGTACTTTCTTTGTTATAACCCACTGCACCTTTGTCCTACAGGAATGTAACTTTATTTAGTACTTTGAGGGTGATGCAGATTAAAGAAAAAACAGTTCAAGGGAAAATGAGTTTTCTGGTTGATAGACATTTATCTAGGAAGAGAGCCATAAAAATGTTAACAGGCCTCTTGGCCAGAAGATAATGTAAATCACCTGAGACCTTTTGTATATGGGAAGGTATGCAAAAGGAAAGCCTGGTCTCAATAAGGGTCAGGACTGCTGCCCCTGCATAACCCTCCATATTCTATTATTTCTTTATGTACAACTTGGGGTATATAAACTGCCTTTGAAAATAAAGTTGTGGGTCTTGCACTGATGCTTGGCTCCCCCATGTCATTCTTTTCTTATTTTCCCTTTTCAGGCTGAATTCCCATCTGGAGCACAGAGGCTCGCCATGTCTACTTATTTGCCTGGGCTTCTAAGACCCACGCGAGAGGGAGCCCAAGGTGGGGTAACCTATGCTAGTCAAGCGGGCGCCTGTGGCCTATGTAGACGGTGCAAGTTCCTTGTCTCGGAACTTTATTGGCTTTCTATGTAAACCAAGAAATACAGCCTCTTTTCTCCTCTATTTTCTCCTCTACACTAGTTTTTCCTAATCTCTCTTTATATCTCTAAATAAATAAGTCTCTCCTCGCCGACTCCATCCCTGCTTCGAATTACCCTGGATCCACCGGGGCTGGACCCCGGCAGATAGGCAACTCATAAATTTACACAATTTATGCCAAAGTATTTCTTGAATACACTTCTTGCATCATTGGAACTAGTTTATGGAGTTTAAATCCCAACTCCATAACTAACTGTCTTTAATCTCAGGCAAGTTTCTTTACCATTTATGCTTCAGTTTCCTAATATTACGTGATAATGAAAACAATATTTACTTCATAAGGTTATTTTTAAGAAGACAATATAGTACAGGTGCTTTTAAAGTGTCCAAGGACCTCCCTGGTGGCCCAGTGGCTAAGATTCCACACTCCCAATGCAGAAAGCCCAGGTTCCATCTCTGGTAGGGGAACCAAGATCCCACATGCCTCAACTAAGACCCAACACTGCCAAAATAAGTAATTTTTAAAGTGTCTGACATACACTAAGCACTCAACAAGCGCTACCATTGTTAGGAGGAGGAGGAGGAGGACGGGGAGAGGAAGACATTATGATAGTAGTACTTGATTCCTAGATTCAAACAAAATTTTCAGAAACATCTGCTCCATTTTGATCCCAAGAAAAAGTGAAAGTAATAAACACAGAAAACTGAATTGGTCTAGGAACACAGAGATATCTGTCCTGGGTTTATTTTCACTTACACATTGGGTGCTTTGCTGATAGTGACATTCAAGATAAAGACTTTATGAGGGGAAAATATGCCTCATAAACCCAGATAGGTGTATACATTGTAATTTTGCTAAAATACAAAGGAATTTGCGGGGGGCAGGGGAGGGCAGATACATCCCTCTTTGTAAACTTATAGAGTCAGGAACCATGGAAATAATACAGCTCAAACCCCATCACTGTTGATTCCTTGTATATTTCTTTCATTTTTACTATTTGCAATATGTTTTCATACTGAGCTACCATCTCTTTTGATCTTCTGAATGAGCCAAAAAAAGAGAGCAGGACAGGTACAATTATTATCAATAAAGTGAGTAATAAAGTGAAGTCTGGAGAAGGAAATGACAACCCACTCCAGTACTCTTGCCTGGAAAATCCCATGGATGGAGGAGCCTGGTAGGCTACAGTCCATGGGGTCGCAAAGAGTCGGACAAGACTGAGCGACTTTACTTCTAAAGGGAGGTATCTCAGGACATAGTAAGAGATTGAACTGGGTTCAAACCAGATACTTTCTCAAACTGTGTACATTGCTGTGTTAGACTTTCATATCGGAGCAGTTTCATGTACAAGAAAACCATTCTACAGTCAGCACTAGAACATCAAAAGAGAAGATCCCAGGATGCTTCAACTTCTTCAGAAAGATGCCTGACACCGCGTCTCTCAGAAGAGGGGGTTTTGGGAGAACAGAGTGCTTCTTTGTTTTCATTATTTGTGTATCTCATTTCAGCACATAGCCCTGTCATCCCTAAGTATCCACCACTAGCAATAAAGCAGGTACCTCTAAATCTCTGGGGATTAAAATGGAAAATTGAAGCACATAAGAACAGGATTACGAACAGCTGAATCAGGGGATGCTGAAAACTTTTAGAACAGGCTGCCAAATTGTTTTGCTTTTTGCCAAAATCTCTTTTCTCTTTATTTAAACTCTTCTGGATTATAAGAGAAAAGTAAGTAAAACCATTGATTTTCTCTACTCAACTGAGAATAGTTTCTGCAGTCTAAGAAAAAAAGAAAAGCCTCAGAAAGGTACCTGTGATTGTTCTAGTCCTTGGAAGGAGGAAGAGACCTCTTGAGGCATTCAGACTCAGGCTGCTTAGAAACTGACCATACATGTATGTTGGGATCTGGGCTGGTTATTAAGCTATTGTCTCTCAGCACCACCCACCCATCTGTTCTCTGTTTTATGATCCTGAGGTTGAACTTCACAGGTAAAATTTCTCCTTTGCCCTCTGGCTTCCTGTTAGGATCTGCCAATAAACGGTATAAAGGGAGACAGCAAGACTAGAGGAAGGAGAAAGGAATTGCTCCTTGCTTCCTCTTCCTGTCAATGTCACCTCGGCAACAGTGCTCCATGCTAGCAGCAGTAGCAGTTGATTCCAGGTTTTTTTCATCCATACACTCAGAGCCAGATTCATGGGGTTCCCTTCAGGGACACCAGCACCAGACACGTGGCACCTCCTGCTTCACGGCCTAGGTCTCAGCTTTCTGGAGGCCTTCACTCTAAGTCTCTAGGTTCTAATTAACCCAACCTCTTCCCTTTGTTCTCCGCGCTCTAATGGTGGTGGATGTTTTCTGCAGTTGCTACATCTCTCTGCAGTTACAATCCTCCAAACACCTGTTTAGCAATTTAATCCCCAATATTAAATTATCTCTAGTAAAATACCAGATATGGTTCCTGTTTTCCTGAAGAGAGAGACACTGCCTTGGGCAATGAATGCACTTTTAGATCCTAAATTCCATTTTGCCCATCCTACCATCTTGCTGGATAAGTCCATTCAGGTATGACCTAAATCAAATTCCTTGTGATTATACAGTGGAAGTGAGAAACAGATTTAAGGGACTAGATCTGAAAGACATAGTGCCTGATGAACTATGGACGGAAGTTCGTGACATTGTACAGGAGACAGGGATCAAGACCATCCCCATGGAAAAGAAATGCAAAAAAGCAAAATGGCTGTCTGGGGAGGCCTAACAAATAGCTGTGAAAAGAAGAGAGCGAAAAGCAAAGGAGAAAAGGAAAGATATAAGCATCTGAATGCAGAATTCCAAAGAATAGCAAGGAGAGATAAGAAAGCCTTCCTCAGTGATCAATGCAAAGAAATAGAGGAAAACAACAGAATGGGAAAGACTACAGATCTTGTCAAGAAAATCAGAAATACCAAGGGAAAATTTCATGCAAAGATGGACTCAATAAAGGACAGAAATGGTATGGACCTAACAGAAGCAGAAGATATTAAGAAGAGGTGGCAACAATACACAGAAGAACTGTACAAAAAAGATCTTCACAACCCAGATAATCACGATGGTGTGATCACTCACCTAGAGCCAGATATCCTGGAATGTGAAGTCAAGTGGGAAAGCATCACTACGAACAAAGCTAGTGGAGGTGATGGAATTCCAGTTGAGCTATTTCAAATCCTGGAAGATATGCCAGCAAATTTGGAAAACTCAGCAGTGGTCACAGGACTGGAAAAGGTCAGCTTTCATTCCAATCCCAAAGAAAGGCAATGCCAAAGAATGCTCAAACTACTGCACAATTGCACTCATCTCACACACTAGTGAAGTAATACTCAAAATTCTCCAAGCCAGGCTTCAGCAACACATGAACTGTGAACTTCAGATGTTCAAGCTGGGTTTAGAAACAGCAGAGGAACCAGAGATCAAATTGCCAACATCTGCTGGATCATCTAAAAAGCAAGAGAGTTCCAGAAAAACATCTATTTCTGCTTTATTGACTATGCCAAAGCCTTTGACTCTGTGAATCACAAAAACTCTGGAAAATTCTGAAAGAGATGGGAATACCATACACCTGACCTGACTCTTGAGAAACCTATATGCAGGTCAGGAAGCAACAGTTAGAACTGGACATGGAACAACAGACTGGTTCCAAATAGGAAAAGGAATACATCAAGGCTGTATATTGTCACCCTGCTTATTTAACGTATATGCAGAGTACATCATGAGAAACGCTGGTCTGGAAGAAGCACAAGCTGGAATCAAGATTGCCGGGAGAAATATCAAAAACCTCAGATATGCAGATGACACCACCCTTATGGCAGAAAGTGAAGAGGAACTAAAAAGCCTCTTGATAAAAGTGAAAGAAGAGAGTGAAAAAGTTGGCTTAAAGCTCAACATTCAGAAAACGAAGATCATGGCATCCGGTCCCATCACTTCATGGCAAATCAAAGGGGAAACAGTGGAAACAGTGTCAGACTTTGTTTTTTTTGGCTCCAAAAGCACTGCAGATAGTGACTGCAGCCATGAAATTAAAAGATGCTTACTCCTTGGAAGAAAAATTATCACCAACCTAGATAGCATATTCAAAAGCAGAGACATTACTTTGCCAACAAAGGTCCATCTAGTCAAGGCTATGGTTTTTCCAGTGATCATGTATAGATGTGAAAGTTGGACTGTGAAGAAAGCTGCGCACTGAAGAATTGATGCTTCTGAACTGTGGTGTTGAAGAAGACTCTTGAGAGTCCCTTGGACTGCAAGGAGATCCAACCAGTCCATTCTGAAGGAGATCAGCCCTGGGATTTCTTTGGAAGGAATGATGCTAAAGCTGAAACCCCAGTACTTTGGTCACCTCGTGCGAAGAGTTGACTCATTGGAAAAGACTCTGATGCTGGGAGGGATTGGGGGCAGGAGGAGAAGGGGATGACGGAGGATGAGATGGCTGGATGGCACCACCAACTGGATGGACATGAGTTTGGGTGAACTCCGGGAGCTGGTGATGGACAGGGAGGCCTGGGGTGCTGCAATTCATGGGGTTACAAAGAGTTGGACAGGATTGAGTGACTGAACTGAACTGATGAGGCCTTTGGGCCTCAGGCTAAACTATAGGGAGGGAACACAGCTCCACCCATCAACAGAAAATTGGATTAAAGATTTACAAGAGCATGGCCCGACCTATCAGAGCAAGACCCAGATTACCTCATAGCCTATGCCTCCCATCAGGAAACTTTCACAAGCCTCTTATCCTTATCCATCAGAGGGCAGACAGAATGGAAATCAGAATTACAGAATACTAACCAAACTGATCACCTGGACCACAGCCTTGTCTAACTCAATGAAACCACGAGCCATGATATGTAGGGCCGTGCAAGAAGGATGGGTGATGTTGGAGAGTTTTGACAAAATGTGGTCCACTGGAGAAGGAAATGGCAAACCACCCCCATGAATAGTAACAAAAGCAAAGAGGTGTGATACTGAAAGATGAACTCCCCAGGTCAGTAGGTGACCAATACGCTACTATAGAAGAGCGGAGAAATAGCTCCAGAAAGAATACAGAGGCTGAGCCAAAGTAAAAACAATGCCCCATTGTAGATGTGACTGGTGATGGAAGAAAAGCCCAATGCTGTAAAGAACAACATTGCATAGGTACCTGGAATGTTAGGTCCATGCGAGGTCTAAGAATCAAGGTGAATTAGAAGCGGTCAAACAGGATGGCGAGAGTAAACAGCAACATGTTAGGAATCAGTGAACCAAAATGGACCGGAATGGGCGAATTTAATTCAGATGACCATTATATCTATACTGTGGGCAAGAATCCCTTAGGAAAAATGGAGTAGCCCTCATAGGTAACAAAAGAGTTGAGAAAGCAGTACTTGAGTGCAGTCTCAAAAATGACAGAATGATCTCTGTTTGTTTCCAAGGCAAACCATTCAATATCATGGTAATCCAAATCTATGCCCCAACCACTAAAGTTGGAGAAGCTGAAGTTGAACAGTTCTAAGAAGACCTACAAGACTTTCTAGAACTAAGAAAAAAAAAAAAAAAGATGTCCTTTTCATCATAGGGGACTGGAATGCAAAAGTAGGAAGTCAAGAGATACCTGGCATAAAGGCAAGTTTGGCCTTTGAGTACAAAATGAAGCAGGAAAAAGGCTAACAAAGTTTTGCCAAGAAAATGCACTGGTCATAGCTAACACCCTCTTTCAAAAACAAGAGAAGATTCTTCACATGGACATCACCACACGGTCAATACCAAAATCAGATTGATTATATTCTTTGCATCCAAAGACAGAGAAGCTCCAAACAGTCAGCAAAACAAGACCAGGAGCCGACTGTGTCTTAGATCAAGAACTCCTTACTGCAACATTCAGACTTAAATTGAAGAAAGTAGGAAAAACCACTAGACCATTCAGGTATGACCTAAACCAAATCCCTTACAATTATACAGTGGAAGTGAGAAATAGATTCAGAGGACTAGATCTGATAGACAGAGTGCCTGACGAACTATGGACATTGTATCAGTGATCAAGACCATCTCCAAGAAAAAGAAACGCAAAAAGGCAAAATGGTTGTCTGAGGAGCCTTACAAATAGCTGAGAAAAGAAGAGAAGAGAAAGGGAAAGGATAAAAGGAAAGATATACCCATGGGAATGCACAGTTTCAAATAATAGCAAGGAGAAATAAGAAAGCCTTCTTCAGTGGTCAATGAAAAGAAATAGAGGAAAACAACAGAATGGGAAAGACTAGAAATCTCTTCAAACTATTAGTGATACCAAGGGAATATTTCATGCAAAGATGACCACAACAAAGGACAGAAATGGTATGGACCTAACAGAAGCAGAAGATATTAAGAAGAGGTGGCAAGAATACACAGAACTGTACAAAAAAGACCTTTATGACCCAGATAACCACGATGGTGTGATCACTCACCTAGAGCCAGACATCCTGAAGTGCCAAGTAAAGTGGGCCTTAAGAAACATTACTTTGAACAAGGCTAGTGAAAGTGATTGAATTCCAGTTGAGCTATTTCAAATCCTTAAAGATGATGCTATTAAAGTGCTACACTCAATGTGCCAGCAAATTTGGAAAACTCAGCAGTGGCCACGGAACTGGAAAAGGTCAGTTTTCATTCCAATTCTAGAGAAAGGCAATGCCAAAGAATGTTCAAACCATCGCACAACTGCACTTACTTCACATGCTAGTAAAGTAATGCTCAAATTCTCCAAGCTAGGCTTCAGTGATACATGAACCAGGAATTTCCAGATACTCAAGCCAGATGTAGAAAAGGCAGAGGAACCAGAGATCAAATTGCCAACATCTTCTGGATCATCGAAAAGCAAGAGAATTTCAGAAAAACATCTACTTCATCAACTATGCTAAAGTCTTTGACTGTGTGGATCGCAACAAACTGGAAAATTCTTAAAGAGATGAGAATACCAGACCACCTTACCTGCCTCCTGAGAAATCTGCATGCAGGTCAAGAAGCAACATTTAGAACCAGATATGGAACAATGGACTGGTTCCAAATTGGGAAAGGAGTACATCAAGGCTGTTTATTGTCACCTTGCTTATTTAATTTATATGCAGAGTACATCCTGGGAAATGTTGGGATGGATAAAACACAAGCTGGAATCAAGATTGCTGGGAGAAATATCAATAACCTCAGATATACAGATGATACCACCTTTACAGCAGAAAGCGAGGAGGAACTAAAGAGCCTCTTGATGAAGGTGAAAGAGAGTGAAAAGCTGGCTTAAAACCCAACTTTCAAAGAACAAAGATCAGGGCATCCAGTCTCATTACTTCATGGCAAATAGATGGGACACAACAGAAACAGTGACAGACTTTATTTTGGTGGGGCTCCAAAATCACTGCAGATGGTGACTGCAGCCATGAAATTAAAAGATGCTTGCTCCTTGGAAGAAAAATTATGACAAACCTAGATAGCATATTCAAAAGCAGAGACATTACTTGGCCAACAAAGGTCTGTCTAGACAAGCTATGGTTTTTCCAGTAGTCATGTATGGATGTGAGAGTTGGACTATAAAGAAAGCTGAGCGCTGAAGGATTGATGCTTTTGAACTGTGGTGTTGGAGAAGACTCTTGCAAGTCCCTTGGACTGCGAGGAGATCAAACCAGTCAATCCTAAAGGAAATCAGTCCTGAATATTCATTGGAAGGACTGATGCTGAAGATCCAATACTTTGGCCACCTGATGTGAAGAACTGACTCATTGGTAAAGACCTTGATTCTGGGAAAGACTGAAGGCGGGAGGAGAAGGGGACGACAGACGATGAGATGGCTGGATGGCATCACCTACTCGATGGACATGAGTTTGAATAAGCTTGGGGAGTTGGTGATGGACAGGGAAGCCTGGAGTGCTGCGGTCCATGGGATCACAAAGAGGTGGACATAACTGAGCGACTGAACTGCACTTGCTTATAGACCAAGTCCGTGAAACCTATGAAAGGACATTCCATGATACATTACTTCGTGGGGGCATTAATTAGTAGGTAGTCCATGAATAAAGGACTCCATGGGTAAATAATTTTGAGAAATGACTGAACAAAGAAAGTTTACTCACTGAACAAAGCAAGTTTAACTTACTGTAGGATTTCTCAGAGCTTTTAATGATCTAATGTTTGTGAATCTCAAAGACAGGGTAAGAAATTGCAAGCCGCTCTCCAGATCACACTTGACTCGTCTTTCCATGTATCAGCTATATATACAACTAATTAGATATTCACATTCTCTCTGACCTATTTCTCCCCATTCCTTCCTCCCCATTGTCATCATCCCAGTATTAACCCTCCCTTGTCATCTTTCTCTGCCAGCCTCCTACCTGACCCCCTTGCCCTTCTCTTTCCCCAGGTCAGTCCTCCATAGCAGAGCTCAGAAAACTGCAGCCCACAGACAAAGCTAACCAGTTTCCTGTTTCTTCATAGCTAATAAGCCAAGAATTTCTTTTTAATTTTTATATGGTTACATTTTAAATGGTTATATAAATACTTACACATTTTAAATAGTTATGTAAATACTTACATGGTAGCCTCAAGGTTGTCTCCTGGCCTTTAAAGCTTCAGACATTTACTATCTGTCCCTTTAAAAGAGAGTTTGCACACTCCTGCCTGACCCTCTTATTGGACGCATTATTCTTAAATCCCCTACATTTTGTGTGAGATCGTCTCATAAATTGCTCTTCCTTGTTTAGCCTGGATGTTTTGAAAACTATGGACAAGTAAAATCATCTTATGAAACAGTCCTCACTCACCAGGTAGGGAAGAAAGGCCCTTCTTTTGGATTCTGAGAAAGAAGAAAACTGCAGTCACCCACTGACTCCGAAAAGTACATGAAGTCCCTTCCTGGGGATACAAGAATGTGTGCTAAATAGTGATCAGGTAGAAAGAATGATTAATTCTGTCAGAGTAGAATCACCAGGCAGGAAGTGGGAAGGAACAGACAGGGAGGAGCTGGTCAGTGTTTCACCACTGGCTTTGCAAGACGTGGGATGGGAGACGAAATGCTGATTTTTATCATGCAGATACTCCCACTCTGCCGGTTTTATGTTATCAACCTGCCGTCACTGGATTCAGAGTTGGGAGAGACACAATCAGCTTTCACTTTAGCATGCCAGGAACAGGACAGGAACCAAAGCAGGAAAAGCAAGGACCTCTTTCTTGGAGCTTCTGTTCCCTGACCACTGAGGAGAAAAACCTCGTCCCCTGGAGTGGTGATTCGGAATCACGTCGACAGCTGGTCCTTGCTGTAAATCTGAAGTTTGAGAAATTGTCATCTGCTCCCTTTGTGATGTCATTTCTTCATGGGAGCTGGGGAGGTCTACCCTGTGTCTATGCAGAAATTCCTTCCATTTCTTCCAGAGTGAGAAATACTTTTGAGAAATAAATCAAGGAAATACTTGGGTTGCTTCCAGTTTGGGGCTATGAAAATTGTTGTACAAGTCCTTTTGTAGACATACATTCTTATTTCTCTTAGGTAAATACTTACATATGGCATACTTGGTCATAGGATACACAGATTTTTTTTTTTTAACCTTTAAAAGGAACCGCCAAAACTCTTCCAAAGTGGTTGCACCAATTTTTCACTCCAACCAGCAATGTCTGAGACTCCCAGTGTTTCCACATCTTCAGCAACACTCGGCACTGCAAGTCTCTCATTCTAGCCATTCCAGTGGGTGTGAGCTGGTATCTCCCCGTGGTTTTAATTTGGATTTCTCAGATGACTAATGATGTTGAGCAGTTTTTCACATGCTCATCAGATGTATACACAGAAGTGGGATTGCCGGATCATACGGCAATTCTATTTTTAATCTTTTGAGGAAACTCCATACTGCTTTCCATAATGGCTGTACCAATTTACTTTCTGAATCCTGATTATTCTGAATTCTTTGTCAAACAGCTCATAAACAGCCTATTTCTTTAGGGTCAGTTATTGGAGCCATTTTAGTTTCTCTTAGTAGTGTTGTGTTTACCTGACTCTTTGGGATCTTGGATTCCTGCGCTGGTATCTGAGCATCTGAGTAAGTAGTCTCCCCTTCCAGTCTTTTCATCAGGTCCTGTCCTTCACCAGTCAGCTCAGCTTGGGGTAACGGTCAGGTCACCTGGCAGTGTCCATAGGCAGGTAGGGCTTACTATCAGGATTTCTAGTTGGGTGAGGCCACTTCCTGTGCTCTGAGGTTAAGAAGGGGTGC
This sequence comes from Capra hircus, assembly GCF_001704415.2. Taxonomy (NCBI): domain Eukaryota; kingdom Metazoa; phylum Chordata; class Mammalia; order Artiodactyla; family Bovidae; genus Capra; species Capra hircus. The sequence continues at coordinate 8,289,954 of NC_030829.1, read as the reverse complement.
TGCTGGCTGGGCTCCACAGAAGAAGGCACTCTCTGGCCTCTGCAACCAGCTTTACAAAGTCGCTGTTATGTTTCCTAGTAGGTTGGTGCTGGTTGTACTATGCAACTGGGCAGGGCTACAGACCAAGCACCATGATTGCTTCTGATCAGATAGATAGGTGTCTCAGGCTATGCTACCCAATGGGATGGTACCACCAGTTGGACTCCATATTCAGGCAGAGCTACAGGCAGGGTTTCATAGACAGATGGGGCCACAGGCTGGGTATCATGAGCACACAGACCAATATCTGTGCTCTGCTGTTGGGCAAGGCCCAGCTGGGCTTGCAGCTGTAGGCTGCAGTTAGGTGGGGCTAGAAACTGTACTATATTGTTGGGTGATCACTGTCTGGGTTCCTTCCCCTGGAGAGGCTTCAGGCTGTATTCAGCAATTGGTGGGGCCATAGACTGGGATCTGTGGTAGGGCAAGGCTATAAGCTGGGCTCCATGACTCCGCTGCAGGGTGGTGCCACAGGCTGCACTCAAAGGCTCTCTTAGGTGGCGCCTTTGAGTTATGTGGGCCCAAAGGCTATGCTCAACAGTTGGGCAGGATAGCAGGCTTGGCTCCATGCCAAGGTTATAGGATGGACTCTGTGGGATCCCAAATCAAACCAGGATTCTGGAAGGCTGCCTGGGCTGACTCAGCATCCTCACAGCTCCCAAGTCCATGGTCCAGCAATACATCCCAGTGGTCCAGGAAAGAAACCACACCCCTATCCCCACCCTCAGCATCTCCAAGATCCTTCCTAAATCTGATGCTAGAACATTAGACAGTGCTTCTGGCCAGTTCTCACTAGTTTTACCTCGTATCCACACTTTCTCTTTGCCATCCCTCCTTCCCCAGCCACCTCTGCCCAGAGCAGGAGGGCTAGATCTCTTTGGCCCCATGCCCAACTGCCTTAGGCCAGCTAGGAGGTCATTCCACAAGGAAAGTGAAATCTTTAATAGTCCAACCATCAAATCAAAGCTATTTTTCAAGCAATGAGAATTGTAGTAAAATACCCATGCAAAGCAACCAACCAGTGATGTGCTCAATACATAACTTGTATTATCATTAAAGGTCAAAAATCAATCATCAGTGAGGATTGAGACAATTATGTGAAACGAAATCTCTACCAGCCAATGAGAACCAGGAAAAGGTGGCCGGTTTGCCATCAGGGAGTCATCTGGCCTCAAGAGCTCATTGTCCTGGCAAATGAGAATTAGACTCTAATTATTCCATTGGCAGATTTCAGAAATTGTTAAAATATACTCTCTGTCACAGTGTCAAAACAATTATTTGCTTGCTTGAGCAGGTGCCAGGCATTGTAAAGTGTGTATGTTCTTGTGAAAATAAGCGGGAAACTTTCAGAAATTGGAGGTCTAAGCTGAGGCACTAATTATAGCATATGCAGTTCCCTAAAGTCAGGAGAGGAAAAGAGAAGCACGCTGATTCTCCTTTCCCTTTTTTGTTTCCCTGAGACTGTGAATTCTAAGCACACAGGAATTCACCACCTGAACTGCAGAGAGGGGCTCCCAGCCCCTTGTCTCTCACCCTTGCCTTTGAACCATCACTGGTCCTTAAAAGTGCAGCAATTTTCTCTGCACAGTCTGTGGACTTCACCTGTATCACCTCCTTTGATCCTCCACAACAGCCCTGTACGTTCAACCAGGTGGTGGCCTGTCCCATTTTACAGATGCAAAAACTAACTAATGAGCGGTGTTCCAAGTCTCCTGACTCCAGGAGACACACTCTTTTTCTACATGACTTCAAAATGGAGCTGCCTTTCTTCCTGGTCCCTAGAATAACCTTCCTGTTGCTGTTTAATAGACTCTGAGACCCTTGGACAGACAGGAAATAAAACAGGCACCAACACAGTGTCCTTTGAGCTGGTCACTACTAACTACTAGACACGGAGTGGTTGACAGGCTAAAATAATAGCACCAGGAAGCCACTCCCCACCCCCCAAAATCAAGAAGCGCTCAATTCAATCAGTGTTGACTAGCCTACTATGCACAAGACATGTATAAGTGGGTGTGTTACCCCTGAAACGAGGCAAGATTTCTTCTCTTAAGGAGTTCCCGCTTGAGTCAAAGACATAGACATCTTCCTACTTTCTGAATATAATGGCAGCTCCTGTGAAGGTACAAAATGTTCAAAAATCAAAGAGGAGCAAGAAATATTCACAACGTAGGGTCAAAGGACTCTTCTTTTCAATGATTATAAAGGATCTCCCATGATTTGCATGGCTCAGGCACACTATGACCATCTTCATACGCCACAAGAATGAGAGCCATCCACCTGGGTCACTCCAACCCCCAGAGTCATCCTTCGGTTCTGAAAAGAACCAGCATGGGTTCATTGTGGATGAGCAGGGGTTGGTGACACCCTACCAGGGCCCCTTTACAGGTTGGTATTGTCCCCCAGATATTATGAGTAGTGACTGTCATGAGCTTCCAACGTGCCTTCCTTCAGCAAACTGCCCTCAGCTGACGTGAGCCTCCTGGCCTGAGGAGCTGTGTCCCCACCCCAGGGATGACTCCCAGCAAGGACCAGTGGAGGCCAGTCAGCCTCCTGGCCTCAGGGTAGGGACCACTCCATGATGAGGTTTATGCTCCAGGACTGCCTCTGGTTCAGGCCAAGCTGAGTGTCCTGAGACCACATCCTTGCTTGCCCTTTCCCTCCTCTCTCCTGCCCCCTGCCTCATTCTGAGTTTCTCCTAAAAGCAGCCCCTCCATGAAACCAGGGGCCCAACCCCTGTCTCAGGCTCTGCTTCTTAGAGCCATGACAATTACCTACTCTTTCAGAGCCCCATTTCCTCACATATAAAGCTCATCATGTGTCACAAGTGGTCGTGAAAACCAGCTGATATGTCATTCAAGGTCACTGTACAATTTCTGGGCTCAATTAATCATGGCATTCCGCCCTCCTTTCCTTTAGATTTCAGGAGGATTTCTGGTCTTGAAACAGATATTGAACACAGAGACCCTGGGATATTGAACACAGAAACCCCGGGCAGCTGCAGGGCCCAACAGACCACAAGCAGCCAGCCAAGCGGCTTGGACCAGAGAGCAAGTCAGGACTTGTGCCAACCAAGTGCACTTTGTGCCCCATTTACCATGACAGGTGGGGGCAGGGAGCTGGTCGAGGACTGGTTGGGGGGCCAGGAGGCTGGGGCAGCAGAGCCATTGGCAGAGTTTTCAATTCAGGACATTTGTAGGTTAGCGCTGCTGTTCAGCTTTTTAAGCAGAGGGGCAGAGAGATCACCCACAGGATGAAACAGCTTCCTCTGAAATATTGCCTCCTGACTCCACTGTTTCATCTCCGATGGCTTCTGCCTCCCTCTGCCCTCTCCTTTCAGGCCGCCTTCCCACCGTCAGCGCAGGGCGAGCCCGAGCTGATGAGGGCACCTGGCTTTTGTGGCAGCTCTTCAAAGCTGGAGGTCAGGTGTGTTTCTAGGATTTAATTAAGCTGGAAATGAAACCCAGCCCTGGAGTGGCTCATCGTCTTTATTATCACCTTTCTTACTGCTTGTCAGGACACACAGTGGCTCCAGGTCTTGAAAAGGAAAACGTGGGATGCTTCCCAGGAAGGGCTCAGTTCATCTGTTTCACACAGCATTTCCTCCATTTTAGCAGGATGGGAAAAAAGACAGTATTCAGGGACATTTCTCGGGAAAAGAATGACCTTACAACAGACAAAGGAAAATGTATTTTGAAATAACACACGGTTTCAAGTATATTTTCTTATTACAAAATGTGCCCATGATAAAAATGTGTAAGATACAAAAACATAAGGAAAAAGGAGTCATTTGTGACCTTACCGATGAGAAATACCACTGTTAAATATATGGTCTCCTTCCTGTTAAGTAAGGCTTAAGGGCGTGGGGCTTCCCTGGTGGCTCAGATGGTAAAGAATCCACCTGCAGTGCAAGGGACCCAGATTCGATCCCTGGGTCAGAAAGGTCCCCTGGAGAAGGAAATGGCAATCCACTCCAGTATTCTTGCCTAGAGAATTCCATGAACAGAGGAGCCTGGCAGGCTTTATAATCCATGGGTCACAAAGACTCAGACACAGCTGAGCAACCAACATTTTCACTTTATTTCAGGGAAAGACAGACAAAGAAAGAGTCCCCTCTTTTTGGTAGAAGTGTCCTGTTCCTATAAGGGTTATGATTCACTCTATAATCCTTTTTTTTCTTTCTCCTGGTCGCTACACTCCACACAGTGTGTGGGGATCTTAGCTTCCTGATCAGGGCCTGAACCCAAGCCCCCTGCACTGAAAGTGTGAAGTCTTAACCACTGGACCGCCAGGGAAATTCCACCCTGTTGTTGTTTTTTTTAAGTGTATGGATATATTCACTAAAATTATTTCACATTGGATGCTAATTCACTAAGATCAACGAGCTTCCCCACCCCCACTTTCAGGCACCCCGGAACCAGGAAAAAATCATCAGGCCTGCAAAGAATGTCCATGCTTGGTAACACTGCAGACTATCACATTGCAGGCATGTTTTCCGTGCCTAATAGCATATTCTATAGTCTCTCAGATTAATCAAATGAGATGAGGGGATTTAGACACTGCTGTGCTCTGAGAAGGGGGCTTAACAGGCTCCCAAAGTAATATCGTTTGACATTCGGAGCTAGCAGACTGCAACTGCAGAGGGCATTCATTTTTTAGCCTGATTTGCGTTCGGCGGGTGGCAGTCCCCTTCATGTCCCCTCAGTGTGGCAAGGCTTGGAAGCAACAGGGCACTGACCTTTCTCACTCTGGAGATGTGATTGCTTTCACACTGATCGCACAGAAACACTGAGCAAACCTCATACTGTTAACTCCATCCCACGCCGGCAAGGCTGGCATTTCATGACTGTCATCTGGCATTAGCCAGCTGAAAACTCACTAAGATGGGGAAGCTGTGCCGAATTAATAACTTTGAAGGGAGTCATTTAATCAGTTTTCATGCAACTTGGCTAAAGGCAAGTCATAGAATCATAGACTGTGGAAGATGGAAGGGGTTTTCGAGAACTTCTCATCCAGCGCCTTTATTTTATAAGTAAAGGAAACTGAGGACTAGAGATGGGGAGGGATCTTTTTTTTCCAGGTCACAGAGCTAGGATGGAATAGTGGTGTTCAACCCTACCTGTTAGCTGCACCAGATCTTAAATGAAATCACACATGACCACTACAATGTGCATGAGACATCTAAGAAACAGCACTGCGACTATAAGGAGGGTTGGTCTCCAAAGCTTCACTGCTCCTTGTTCAGCTCAGCTGTGAGAATCTCGGGGAAGCCCCGAGTCTCCAGGAGGCACAAATCCAAACCATCTTCCTATGACCCACTGGCTCCAGTAGCATTTCCTGTACCTCCAAATATTCTTTATATAAACAATATATTAGACTGATAAATAACTCAAATTAGAAACAGAAATCTCACAGTCTTTTCATTTGCAATAGGAAGACATTAATGGTCCCTGTGACAGCAAGTGAAATACCCGTTATAAGTTGGACAGACAATGCAAATAAGTAAGCATGGTGATAGCCTCTCCCAGCATCAGTTTTAGCCACTATAAAAGGTTATGTGGTTTAGGCGAGCTAAGCCCAGCCCTGGCTCCAGGAGTAATTCAGAACTGGCCCAAGACAGTTACCTCTGGGTAACCACTGAAGCGGCAAACATCAAGAGTAACTCAGATGCACTGAGTAAGACCAATACTGACCTTGGCTTGGGCAAATAAAATAAGGTTTACTAACTGAAGGATACCAAAGGAAGTCGGGGTGGTAAAAGCAGAAAACAGCAGAGAGGACTGTCTAACCAAAGGGGAACTGAGTTACCCTTTCCTTATTAGTTAGGCCAAGAAGTTTCTTAAACCAGCAATGAGGTCTTTCTTGTAGCATAATTATAACTCATCATTATAGAGATTGGCTCAAAGACAGACATGTGCCCTAGTTGGTCCCATCAGAGGAATGCTCAGTATTTTTGTTTGACAGCTTAGGTAGAGATATTCTTTTCCAGTGATAATAACTAATAAGCAAGTGGGGCTTTTTTCATATCATCTGCCTTCCTAGTGGCAAAAGGGGACCTCACCTTAGGATAAAGCTGACACCATGGACAGAATAACAAAACCAAAAAGAAACTCATTCCTTCTTGGCATCATGGAGCTCCTTGATCAATCAGCATCTAAAGTCAGCACTTCTGAAATTTACATTCCACAAGCCAATACATTCCCTTTGTTGAAACCAGACTGATCTGTGTTCTTCCACACTCACAATGGAGGGTACTCTTATTGATATGCAAACATATGGTGGTTCCCAATTTCACACAAGCCTGAGGACACATTTAAATGCTTCTAATCTCATGAGGGAAATTCACTTTAAGAATTATGCAGTATTAGGCCAGTAAATCCAATCCTTCAGTCAACAGTTCAGATCAACAAACATGATGTGGAAGCCTACTCTGTGCCAGAAAATGTGTTAGGCAGGGAGCCCAAATGGAAACCCTGCTCTCGAGGCAATAACCTCTAACCAAATACTGGCAGTAGCAATGCAGTCAGAGGGTCTGCAAGTTATTTTTCAATATTTCAAAAGGTCCAAGAAGAAAATAATCACATCTTTAACCAGAATAAGACTAGACTGACTGTGTATAGGACGCTGATTACTTTTGAATGTGGTAACTCTGGTTATTCTAAAGTTCAGATTGCTTCCACGTCCTGGCTATTATAAACAGTGCTGCGATGAACATTGGGGTACACGTGTCTCTTTCAATCCTAGATGTCCATCAGCAGACGAATGGATAAGAAAGCTGTGGTACAAATACACAATGGAGAATTACTCAGCCATTAAAAAGAATACATTTGAATCCGTTCTAATGAGGTGGATGAAACTGGAGCCGGTTATACAGAGTGAAGTAAGCCAGAAAGAAAAACACCAATACAGTATACTAACACATATATAAGGAATTTAGAAAGATGGCAATAACAGCCCTGTATGCAAGACAGCAAAAGAGACACAGATGTAAAGAACAGACTTTTGGACTCTGTGGGAGAGGGAGAGGGTGGGATGATTTGGGAGAATGGCATTGAAACATGTATACTATCATGTAAGAAACGAATCGCTAGTCTAGGTTCAATAAAGAATACAGGACGCTTGGGGCTGGTGCACTGGGATGACCCAGAGAGGTGATATGGGGAGGGAGGTGGGAGGGGGGTTCAGGGTTGGGAACTCATGTACACCTGTGGCGGATTCATGTCAATGAATGGCAAAACCAATACAGTATTGTAAAGTAAAAAAATTAAAAAATAAATAAATAAAGTTCAGATTGGAAGTTAGAAATGGAAAAATGAATCTGAACTGTGTTTTCTTTTTATGGCAGAAAATCTTCCAATGTAGGGAGATTCTGTTAGAAAGAAGGAAAAAAATGAGAGAAGGAGGTGGGGGGAGGGAGGAAGGGAGGGAAAAAAAGGAAGAAAGTAATTAAATCAACGCAATGCGGAGGGTGGATTGATCTGTAAATCAGTCCTTTCACAGTTGCTAAGATGTCCTAAACTTCATTCTTCTGAATGACATCATTTCTACCTCTGGTAACTTGCAAGAAAAGCCACCTTTGAAAACACCCAGAAACAAGACACCAATAAAGATGAATAAGGAACTTCGCTTTCCCTCTACCTCACAACACAAGAACAACATGATATACAGAATTCTCAGCGAGGAATACATTTCCTAGAGCTGCCATAATAAATCACACACACTGGTGGCTTCAAACAACAGAAGTATATTCTGCCGCACTTTAGGAGGCTGGAAGCGTGACTCACAGTGTGAGGCCTGACTCCCACCCCAGGCTGCAGTGGGGAGGCCTGTGCAGTCTCCTCTGGTGGGGTCTGGGGGCTCCCAGAGTTCCCTGGCCTGTGACAGGATGACGCCAATCTCTGCCTGGCTCCGCTCGGCCTTCTCTGTGCATCTCCGAGTGTCAACCCTCCTCTCTTTTCTCTTCCAAGGGTAACTCACTCCAAATCCAGGATGATTTCACCTGGAAACCTTACCTTCATTCCATCTTCAAAGCCCCTGTCCCCAAGACGGCCACACTTAGGACTGGAATGTATCTTTGTGAGTGGCGGTATTTAAGGCTCTGATTCTGTGAAAGCATCCTCCTGATCATTTGGACACTTGTACTTTCGACTGAGGAGAAGTGTTGTTGCTCGATCAACTCTTTACGACCCCATGGACTGTAGGCCACTGGCTCCTCTGTTCATGGGGATTCTCCAAGCAAGAATACTGGAATGGGTAGCCATTCCCTTCTCCAGGGGATCTTCCTGACCCAGGAATCGAACCCAGGTCTCCTGGGTGCAGGCAGATTCTTTACCATCTGAGCCACCAGGGAAGAAACCACCATCTAAACCATCACCAGCCCCTCGAAAGCAGTACAACTGAAATTCACTCCTCCCAAATGTGCTTCTCTTCCTGCACCTCTCACTATTAACGTCCCACATTGAATCAGTTTCTCTGCTCTGTTTTCCACCTGGAATTTCCCTGTGCCCACTTCTTTTCCATTCCACAACCACTGTTTCAATGCTTCCCAAGCATCAGCCTGGCAGTTGACTCCCTGACCTTGGCTTCATCACCCCCTACCTCTAATCCATCCTCCCCACCACTGAATGATTGACTTTCCTAAAATAACAGCCTGTACAAACCTTAACAGTGACTTTCCCCTCTCATCTCTCATCAGACCTCACACTTACTTCAAGGATTATTTCAGCCACTTACATGCCACCCAATCCAAGAAACTCTGTCATCTCCCAAGGAGACATTTTCTCTTCTCTGAATTCCCATAATTCCTCTTCCCCAACTTGCAGTATTTAAGCAATTGTTATTTTTAGACAGTGATCTACAGTTATTTCCACCAAGGGCTGGTCTTTACCTCCCTAGAAATAGACACAAATTGAGTCATTTATTGGTCACTTCCTGAGCTTTTCTTTTCATCCCTATTATTCTGAAAATGGATGCTCACTGGTAAGTTGGATCCTGGCATGGTCCTACCTCCCACCCTGCCATAGTTGACTGGACACAGGTGTGTGACAATTAGACTCTCTTCAGTGAACTTGAACGTTGACTCACAAAAAGCCCAAAAGTTACAAAAATAGTATAGAGTCCCCATGTACTCTTTACCCAGTTTCCCTGATGATATCATCTTTCCTCTAGCATATTTCCCAAAAAAACTGTAATATTAAATATAACATACAGTCCAAATATAACATATACTCTAAACTGACTGTAATATTTCATTTTCATAGTATTTTACAAAAATATCCATGTGTGACACATTAGAATTTTTAAAAACAAGTTGTTTACCACAGGTTATCTGGGGGAAAAGCTAGTTTACATAATCTTATACAAAAGAAATTGAAGGTAGTGACAGAAATTGAAAAGAAAATGAAAGTCCCACAGTTTTTTGGACCGACTGATTTGGTCAAGTCCCTGCTCAACCCCTAGACTAGCTGTGGGCAAATTCTAGAAATCGGTTTAATAATGATTAACCTTAAAAAAAGGAGATAATTATTCTGTATTACAGAACTATAAGAACCAAATGATATAATGTTTTCAAAGGTACTCTGAAAAGTACTTGTAAACGTAAGCCAGTGTTCTTTCCACACCAATTAAATCATATTTATGTCTAACTTACAGTAGTGTGCCATCTTAATACATAGACTGCATCTCAATATAGCGCAATTATAAGAACTCCGTATTTTATAGGTGCTTGACAATTTTCAAGACCCTCCCACACACATATAAACCTATAATTCTAAATATGTCTGTTTAATCTTCACAAGGTGGTTTTCCCAGTTTTACCCAGAAAGCTCAGGAATGTCAAGCCACCCACACAGAGTCAAGCAGCCAGAAGGAGAGTCAGGACAGGAACCCAGGTTTGCTTTCTCTGAACTCAGCTCCCTTTCTCTTCCCCACATCAATGTGCATTTTGCAAAAGCCTAACATTAGCTCTACTCTGCAGTAATCTACCAACCCAGGGGAAGGGAAAAGATAATTTGTGCAGATTTTACAACTGACATTGCCAACTTAAAAGACCAACTTAAAGAAAATACTTGGTGTTTTATGATAGTTAGCCTCTGTCACATGATTCCCTCTCATTTATATGTAATTCTGTCCTTTCCTTCCCCCTTTCCCCAAAGTGGCACCATAGAGGTTGCTAAGCGATTGTCCCTGACAAGGTCTCAGCGCCTGTCAATAAAGTGAAACCTTCTCCCATTCTCTGTTCCCTTTTAGTGCTGAGGAGGGTGTCAATCAAAGAACATCAGTAAATGCTGGCTTTTGAGGGAAGGCAGAGAGGCCCTGACAGGCGGGGAATAAAAGATGACTATTTTTAAACTAGCAAGTCCTTTCTTAAAGTAAGACAAGTTAACTAAGAGACAAGTTTCACTGCTCTGCTTTTCTGGGAGGTGAAAAGGCTCCTTCAGGTCAAACCACCATCCTGACTGGGGAAGGATGTCTTGTTTGTCCAGAGAGCAATTTTCAATGGTGTGCTACAGCTCTTTGTAAATCCAAGAGAAAAACACCTCAACAAATAGGTATCTAAAAATAAGGCTCATGGATTTAGAAGATTCTCAAAAGCTTGGCCATCACATCTAACTAAGTAAGACCTCCAAAGAATGGAGAATTGATATGAAGGGTGAATGTGACTAAATGGTATCAAATTTATCAACCTATGTTTATATTCAATAAATACAATCCAAGTCACTGTGTGTATACCCTAACAGTGGCTGCCACCTTTGTGCAAAGCACTGAGCCTACACAAAGACAAATACACAGAGATTAAGATAAAGGGATTTTGCACCCCTACAAATGTATAATCTGATACAGAATTAATATCTGCATGAAGACCTACAAGGCAGAACATCTAGTCAAGCCAGAGAATATCTGTCTTATGTGTAAGATGGAAATTATCAATCCAACCACTACTCTATCCACCACCTCCCTAAAAGGAACTTTCAAATTGTCTTACCCCAAAGGGACCGAGTTCTCAGAACACACAGTTCATTTACCTTAGAACATACCAAGTTGCTCTTGAGCCTGCACCTGAATCATTTTCTGAATAGACTCATTAACCTTTGCTCAAACATAAGCATATGTTCCTAGCAGGTGGCAGCTTCCTTCGGTCCCTGGTAATATCAAGATAATGCCAGCACAAACACAGAAATGTCACTGTTGCCAAATTTTTGAGTTACACAGACATGTTATCATCACAGGACATGAGAAATGGCACATGGCAAATTTCTGCACAGAGAGCAAATGCCTGTGAGGAAGATAATACAGTGGGCTCAAGACACAGACCCATGAGCGTCAAGTGGAAAGATAACTGACTTGGTGAGGCTGTGAGAATGGAGGTGGCTGGAAAGAGCCAACCCAGGGACAAGTATTGAATTCCCCAGCAGAGTGGCACCAGGGAACACTGGACTTCCCACACCAATGCCAAGCCAGGAATGGTGAGAACAGCCCCTAAAGAGAAGTATGGAACACACTTTTACCAATTTAATCTCGTAACTTTAAAGAAAAGATAAGAGACTTGCTTTTGGCTTACATATTTTTCGGAATAAGAAACAAGGCATTCTGGATAATACGTATGTTTGGTGGTTAGTTTTTAATCTTCCTGGCATTTAGTGTCCCCAGAGTGTTTAATCTCTCAACCCAAACTTCCCTTCCAGCCCAGTCTCTAGCCTCAGACACAAACAGAATTTCAGAGTATCTTGGGACCCAGGTTTCAATAGCACCTTAACACAGGTACCTAAATTGGGAACCCTCAGGTTGACTGGTTTCATTTCCAGTCTCAGCCCATCACTCGCATGTCAGGGAATGGTACCCATGCCTGTTCCATCTACGGAAATGGAACCAGTGTGGTGTGGTAGAAGGAGGGTGAGCTTTGAGGTCACCGATCCTAGTTTCCTAGTTTGGGCTCTATGCTTTCTCTTTGAGCTCCAGATGGCTCCTCTTTAAGATAAGGCTAGTAACGCCCACACAAGAGAGTTGTCAAAAGAACTAAGTAGAATGCCTATCCCAATATTTACCACATAGACTGTAGTCACTCAGTTGTGTCTGACTCTTTGCGATCCAATGGACTGGGGCTTTGGGTCCCACCAGGCTCCTCTGTCCATCGACTTCCTTCAGGCAAGAATACTGGAGTGGATTGCCAGTGCCCTCTCCAAGGGACCTTCCCAACCCCGGATCAAACCTAAGGGTTTAACTGGTCTCCCCAGGGGGTGCTAGCAGCCTGCCTGCCAATGTGGGAGACACAAGAGACACAGGTTCCATGTTTGGGTCGGGAAGATCCCCTGGAGGAGGAAATGGCAACCCTCTCCAGTATTCTTGCCTGGGAAATCCTATGGACAGAGGAGCTTGGGGGGCCACAGTCCATGGGGCCACAGAGTAGGACGTGAATGAGCGACTGAGCACACACACAGGTGCTTAATAAATGCCAGTCTGCAGCCTTCCATCCGCATATGAGGCAGATGATTGATTCAGCTTTGTATCATCAACGACATGGAACTTAATATATTGTAAAGTGCTCTTTATTTTTTTTTTAAATCTTCTTCATATTCATTGTGATCATCATTCAACCCATCCCCCCAGCTAATTCCTCCTTCAATGTGACCAATAACCCACAAAATACACTACAGTTTTGCTAAGCAGCTAAATAACTGTGAAAGAGAATAATAAAAAGAATACATAGATAACCTTGTCCTTGACCTCTGAAAGTGGCAATAGGAATGGTGTGATGTTATGTGAGTGAACGTATCAAATCTCATGGAAAGCTTGCACCTTCCAGGTTACGCAGAAACAGAGACGGCTCTCCATGTGGTGACCCACCGTTCTCTGCAGTGCTCACTGATTCTATACTATGACTTGTGGTTTTAAAAAGACCAGTCTATTACCCACGGTTCTGTTACCCATCCCCTGCAGCTGTGTCTGTGTGTAAGCAGGTGGCAGCATGGAGATGGCTCCCCCATGTCGGGGACAGAACTTCGCACAAACACAGGGGGTCTGAGCACTGCCTCGGTGTCCCTCACATGACCCCCAAATCGGAGCAATGTCACTGTCTTAAAGAAACTCAGAAACACATCCCTAGCTGTCTGGCAGAGATGACCAGACCTTGAGGATGAGAGAAAGAAGGCCAGAATTACAAACAAAACGCCGAAGGTGACAGTCGCAGCTTTCCCGCCTCTCTGCATGCTTACAATGGCTGAGAAGTGTGTGGGTGAGGCGCTTCTGACAATTGCCCCTGACCTGTGCTTCTCAAACAGCGCTGCACCCACCATACTTTAAAATTTGATCTGAATTCCAAGATGAGTACTTCTCCTACTGAAAATGTTACAAAAGCAAAATTGAGAATTGTCACAAATTCCATTTGCAGTAAAACCAGGACAGCTATAATCTACAGACTCCAAAAAATCTGCATAAGGGCCCCCAAAAGCCCCTGAAATGCGGCAGAGGCTGTGCAAGAGGTAACAAGAATAAGCACGGGGTGAAAAGGCCCAGCAGAGGCCCATCTCAGAAAGTTCCAGGAAAAAGATCTGCTTCCTGGATATGAGGACTCCTCCTAAGGTAAATGACATCTCATGGTTGTCACAGAGAGTGCAGAAATTGGGGTACACAGCCAGGAAGAAAAAGCCCTCGAGGACTCAATCTGACTTGGAAAGACAGAGGAAATGAGGCTACACTCAGAAAAAAGAAAAAAAAAAGCACAGAAAAATCTGTATTTTCAGGAAGCAGTCTGTCTCTGCGGCACCAAAACAAAGAAAGCCCTTGGGTCGTGACATCTGGACATCTGGGCATCCCATGCCCACTCCCACCATCACCAAGGAGCTGCCACCAGGAGCTCCTCCAGGAAAATAAAACGATTTAAATATGAATAGTAAAGAGATATCGACACAAACTTACTATAAGAAAAACAGGAGAGAGGGGCAAAACTTACCTACAGACAAAAACTTTCTGAGAAAAATGGTGCCACCGAGCGGATTGAAACTGTGACCAAGCATTTTACCAGAATTTATATCCAATATTAATGAAATACCTCACTGAATAAGGACCACAGTGCAAAAGTGGAGAAATTCAAGGAAAAGATGATGAAACAACAGAAATATTGTTCTTTCTCATTAGCTTCTCTTTTATTTAACTGTACAAAGAAAGCACTTTCTTCAATTCATCAGCTAATATCAGGTAATAAAAGAAGAGAAAGTTTTAGGAAGTAGATAATACTCATTTATATTGAGCACCGATTTGGCAAGTAACAGATGCCTGGAAGAGTAGGCGGTGACCTCCCTGACAGTCCAGTGGTGAGACTTCGTCTTCTAATGCAGAGGGTGAGGGTTTGACACCTGGTCAGGGAGCTAAGACCCCATATGTGTTGAGGTAAAAAAACAAAAACGTAAACCAGAGGCAATATTGTAACAAATTCAATAAAGACTTTAAAAATAGTCCACATCAAAAAAAAAATCTTAAAAAGAAAGTAGGTGGCCATAGAAAATTCTAAGTATGGAAGTAACTACTAAAACAAAAATTCAAACCTTTATAAATCACAGAACCACGAACCAACAAAGAAAAAGAGCAAACTTCATAGTGAACAATATTTAAAAAAAAAAAGAAAAGAGAAACTGAACTCTGCCAAAATTAAAAAGACACGTGTTTCTGGATGAGGCTTCCACAGACCACGTCTTCTTTATCCATTCATCTGCCAGTGGACATAGGTTGCTTCCATGCCTTGCCTGTTACTATTAACACTGAGGTAGGGGAGCATGTAACTTTTTGATTTATGTTTTCTTAAGGAAACGCCATACTGTTCTCCATAGTGGCCAAATTGCATTCCCACCAACAGTGTAGGAGGGTTCCCTTTTCTCCACATCCTCTCCAGCATTTACTGTTTGCGCCCTTTTCTCCACATCCTCTCCGGCATTTACTGTTTGTGAACGTTTTGATGACAATGCCACTCCTACCTGCGTGAGGTGATACCTCATTGCAGTTTTGATTTGCATTTCTCTAAAGACCCTGACGCTGGGAAAGATTGAGGGCAGGAGGAGAAGGGGATGACAGAGGCTGCGATGGTTGGATGGCATCATCGACTCGATGGACGTGCATTTCGGTGGACTCCGGGAGTTGGCGATGGACAGGGAGGCTTGGCGTGCTGTGGTTCATGGGGTTGCAAAGAGTTGGGCATGACTGAGCGACTGAACTGAACTGAATAATTAATGATGTTGAGCATCTTTTCATGCGCTTTTTGACCATCTGTATGTCTTTTTGGAGAAATGTTTATTGAGATTTTCTTCCTAATTGTTGACTGGGTTACTTTTTATCTTATTTTTTTCATTTTATTGGTTCCTTTTTATTTTGTTGTTGTATATTTTTCTTTTTTTTATAAATTTTTTTATTCTTTAAAAAGTGATTCAAAACAGAAAAGAGGCCTGAGTAGTTGCATCACACAATACAAAGAATTACACAAAGCAGGGATCACAACATTAACCGTAGACCAGGTAGAAGTATTGCTCTAAAACAAAGCATTGTATGAAACAAAGAAGGGCAATTGGTAATGGTTGCTGTCAAAATGTAAGATGTTCAAGTTATGAAGATCAAATAATTTAGCAGCAATATTCACAAATCGGAAATTTCAAGAACTATGAGGAGAAATAAAGAAATGCCCTAGTAACAGGAGCTACACTGTTTCTGTCAGCTCTCAACAGTTAAGTAGACCAAAAAAGGGTAACAAGAGACAAAGATAGAAAACCTAAATAAGAAAGCTGATGAATTGAGGCAGACCTTGGAGATACTGCAGGTTCAGTTCCAGCAGAAAGAAGAAGGAAAGTTACTGCAATAAAAATAAATATTGCAATAAAGTGAGTCACATGAATTTCCTGGTTGCCAAGTGCATATAGAAGTCATATTTATACCATCCTGTAGACTATTAAGAATGCAACAGCATTATATCTAAAAAATATACATACTTTAACTTTAAAATATTTTATTTCTTAAAAATGCTAACCATCATCTGAGTCTTCAGTGAATAGTAATCGTTTTCGATGGTGGAGGGTCTTGCCTCAGAGTTGATAGCTGCTGACTGACCAGGGTATTGGTTGTCATAGGTTGAGGTGGCTGTGACAATTTCTTAAAATGAGACAATTAAATTTGCTGCACGGATCAACTCTTCCTTTTATGAATGACTTCTCTGCAGCCTGCAATGCTGTTTAATAGCATTTGACCTAGTGGAGAACTTCTTTCAAAATTAGAGTTAATCCTCTCAAACCCTGCTGCTGCCTTATCAAGTAAGTTTATATAATATTCTAAATCCTTTGTTGTCATTTCAACAATCTTCACAGCATATTCACCAAGAGTAGATTCCATCTCAAGAAACCACTTTCTTTGCTCATCCCTAAGAAGCAACTCATGATCCATCAGATTTTATCATGAGGCTGCAGCAATTCAGTCCCATCTTCAGGCTCCACTTCTAATTTTAGTTCTCTCCCTATTCTTTCCCTACATCTGCAATTACTTCCTCTACTGATTCTTGAACCTCTCAAGGTCATCCATGAGGGTTGAATGTCCTTCTAAATTGTTCTCCTAAACTCCTTACTGTTGATATTAGTAAACAGTTCTTAAATTCCTGTTACGGTTGGTATTTTGATCTTTTCCCACAAATATTCTAAATGGCAGCTAGAACGGTGAATCTTTCCCAAAATATTTTCAATTTATTTTGCCCAGATCCATCAGAGGGATCACTATCTATGACAGCTATAGCCTTACAAAATATATTTCTTAAATAGTAAGATTTGAAAGTTGAAATGACTCTTTGACCCACGGGCTGCAGTATGAAAGTTGTGTTGTTGTTCAGTTGCCCAGTTGTGTCTGACTCTCTGTGACCCCTGGACTGCTGCATGCCATGCCTCCCTGTCCCTCACCAAACTCGGAGTTTGCCCAAGTTCATGTTCATTGCATTGGAGATAAAGCAACAGTGACTTTGTACATCTCCATCAGAGATCTTGGGTGACCAGATGCCTTGTCAATGAGTAGTCAGATTTTGAAAGGGATATTTTTTTTGGAGCAATAGGTCATCCAGATATGCTGTCCTCCAGGGTTTGTTGTTCCAGTTAGAGAGCACAGGCGGGGTAGATTTAGTACAATTCTTAAGGTCCCTAGGATTTGGGAGGTGGCTGATGAGCACTGGCTTCAGCTTCATGTCACCAACTTCATTAACCTCTAATAAGAGAATTAGCTTATCTTTTGAAGATTTGAAGGCAGGCAATGGCTTATCCTCTCTAGTTATGAAAGTCCTAGAAGGCATCTTCTTCTAATAGAAAGTTATTTGCCTACACTGACAATCTGTTGGTTAATGTAGCCACCTTCATGAATTATCTCATCTAGACCTGCTGAAGAATATGTTGCAGCTTCCGCATCAGCGGCTTCACTTGTACTTTTATGTTACAAAGATGGAGATGGCTTCTTTCCTTAAACGTCATGGACCAACCTCTACTAGTTTCAAATTTTTCTTCAGTGGCTTCCTCACCTCTCTCAGCCTTCACAGAATTGAGGAGAATTAAGGAGCTGGCTCTGGACTAGGCTTTGGCTTAGGGGAATGTTGTGGTTGGGTTGATCTATCAAGACCAGTCAAACTTTCTCCTTATCAGCAATGAGGCTGTTTCACCTTATCATTCATGTGTTCACTGGAGTAGCATTTTTAATTTCGTTCAAGAACTTTATTCACCACTTGGCTAACTGGCACAAGAGGCCTAGTTTTTAGTTTGTTTGGGTTTTCAACATGCTTTCCTCACTAAGCTTAATCATTTCCAGTTTTCAATTTAAACTGAGAGACGTGACTCTTCCCTTAACCACTTAGAACACTGTAGGGTTATTAATTAACTGGCTTAATTTCAATATTGTCATTTCAGGGAAAGGGAGGCCCAAGGAGAGGCAAGAGATGGGGAATGGCTAGTGAAGCAGTCAGAACACACACATTTATCAGCTAACTTCATCACCTTATCTGTAAACAATGACAATAATAACAAAGATCACTGGTCACAGACCCTGGCAAAAAAAAACATAATAACAATGAAATTTTTAAAATATTGTAGTGATGGTGATTTAGTCACTAAGTCGTGTCTGACTCTTGTGACCCCATGGACTGGGGCCTCCCAGGCTCCTCTCTCCATGGGATTCTCCAGGCAAGACTACTGGCTTGGGTTGCCATTTCCTTCTCCAGGGGATCTTCACAACCCAGACATCGAACCCAGGTCCCCGGCATTGCAGGCAGATTCTTTACTGACTGAGCTAAGAGGGAACTAAAATATGACACAGAGACACGAACGAGCAAATGCTATTAGAAAACTGGCACCAACAAACTCATTCAACACATGGTGGCCACAACCTTCAACTTGAAGGGGGAAAAAAGTGGTATCTGCAAAGTGAACTAAAGCAAAGTGCAAATGAGGTCCGCAATCCTGATTAATATATACCAAATTCACGACCCTAAAATAAAAATGCATTTTAAGTCCCCATGGAATAGTTATGAAATTTGACCATGTATTAGGCCACAAGTAAAATTCAGCAAATTTCAAAATGTAAAAATAGAACAGGAAGGTTTTCCAATCACAATGGACTAAAACTAGAATCTAATTATAAAAGGAGAAAACAAAAGGGTCCTACTACTCCTAAAAGTAAAGCTTTTTCTCTTAACTCTTGAATCAAAGAGAACTAAACTGAAATCACAGAATTTCCAGAAAGCATGGATGACAAAAAAAATATAGCACTTGTAAAAATCAGCTAAAATAGTTTTCACCATAAATAATAACTTTAATAGTAATAACCTAGTCAACTAAAATAATAGTAAAATAATTAAGTATATATTCCACTTTTATATGACAAAATTGATACTTTTGAATTGTGGTGCTGGAGAACTCTTGCAAGCCCCTCAGACTGTAAGATCAAACCAGTCAATCCTAAAGGAAATCAACCCTGAATATTCACTGGAAGGAATGATGCCAAAGCTGAAGCTCCAATACTTTGGCATTTGATGCAAAGAGCTGACTCACCAGAAAATACGCTGATGCTAGGAAAGATTGGAGGCAAAAGGCGAAGGAGGTGGCAGAGGATAAGATGGTTAGATTGCATCACTGACTCAGTGGACAAGAGTTGAGCAAACTCTGGGAGACAGTGGAGGACCAGGGAGCCTGGTGAGCTATAGTCCATAGGGTCACGAAGAATCAGACATGACTTAGTGGCCTAACAACAATAACAAATCACAGGAAAGAAATTAATAAAAGTTAATAGCAGAAACTGATTAATTAAAAACTAGGAAAACAATGGAACCAATGAAATAAAATATGATTCTTACAGGATGTAGGGAAGAACAGTAATAATATATAAATAATTCTGTATCTTATGATTTTTTTAAAGGAGGCACAAATACAAAAAGGAAAATATGACAAGATGCAGAGAAAATTAAAGTATCATGGAGAATGATTTATGAAATTCCACACAAGTAAACTTGAAAATCCAGATAAAATAAATAATTTTCTAGGGAAATAGAGTTTACCAAAACTGATTCCCAGAAAACAAAATAGAAAATTTAAGCATATTGTTTTCCATGGAAGAAACAGAAAAATTATCAAAGAACTACTTTTTAAAGCACCGGGCCCTACTGGTTTCACAGTGGAAATAGACTAAAACCTTGAACAGTAGATATCCAACATAAAATGTTTCAAAACATAGAAAACATAAATTATGAAGTAAACGTAACATTGATAAAATCTCCAAGATGACACAAAAAAGAAGAAAACAGTATTTAAGAAAATTGCCAAGTCACATCAGTGGGAGAAAGGTAGACTACTTGCTAAACAGTCAATTACTAGCCTTTTGTAGGAAAAATGGAATTGGAGCCATAAACCCCATCATGCCAGAGAAACTTCAAATGGAGAAGAGATATAAATTTTAAAAGGAAAACAGAAAAGTGGTAAAATTTTAAAAAGGAGAATTCCTTTAGAGCCTCAGTGAGTGAAAGGCCTTAGTTGTTCAGTCACTCAGTCATGTCCAGCTCTTTGCAGCCCCAAGGACTGCAGGGAGGCAAGGCCTCCCTGCCCATCACCAGCTCCTGGAGCTTGCTCAGATTCATGTCCATTGAGCCGGTGATGCCATCCAACCATCTCATCCTCTGCCCGTCCCCTTCTCCTCTGCCTTCGATCTTTCCCAGAATCAGGGTCCTTTCCAATCAGTCAGTTCTTCACATCAGGTGCCCAAAGCATTAGAGCTTCAGCTTCAGCATTGGTCCTTCAATGAATATTCAGGAATGATTTCCTTTAAGATTGACTGGTTTGACCTCCTTGCAGTCCAAGGGTCTCTCAAGAGTCTTCTCCAACACCACTGTTCAAAAACATCAATTCTTCAGTGCTCAGCTTTCTTTATAGTCCAACATTCACATCCACACACGCCTACTGGAAAAACCACAGCTTTGACTAGATGGACCTTTGTTGGTAAAGTAATGTCTCTACTTTTTAATATGCTGTCTAGGTTGGTCATAGCTTTTCTTCCAAGGAGCAAGTACCTTTGAATTTCACGGCTGCAGTCACCATCTGCAGTGATTTTAGAGCCCAAGAAAATAAAGTCTGTCACTGTTTCCACCGTTTCCCTATCTACTTGCTGCCATGATCTTAGTTTTTTGAATGTTGGGTTTTAAGCCAAGCATTTCACTCTTCTAAGAGGCTCTTTAGTTCCTCTTCACTTCCTGCCATAAGGGTGGTGTCATCTGCGTATCTGAGGTTATTGATATTTCTGCCTGCAATCTTGATTCCAGCTTGTGCTTCATCCAGCCCAGCGTTTTGCATGATGCACTCTGCGTATAAGTTAAATAAGCAAAGTGACCATATACAGCCTTGACACACTCCTTTCCCAGTTAGCTAGAAAAGCCTTCCTAGCTATCTTCAAAACCTGAAAGCTATAAAATCAGATTAATAAATTTGCCTATAAAGGTGTTTTTAAATCTTCTGAATAGCAAAATACATCGTACGGTTCCAAAAACAAATGAAAACCTGGGAAATATATATGCAACTTATTTCATGGATATGGATTCTTAACATCATAAGAAGCTCCTAGAAATAAATGCGAAAAATATCACAACCCAGTAGAAAAACAGGCAAACAGCCTGAACAGGCAGTTTACAAAAATGGAAATACAACTTGCTCTAAGCGTCCAAACGTGAACTCGTTCTATTAGCAAAACCCTGAAATTTCAGTAGCATGCTCTATTAATGACTTCATACGGAAACAGCCTCTCTTGTCTGTCACTGGTGGGAATGCAACTCTTTCACTGAACACAATAGATTTCAAAAATGAAAATGCATATACACTTTGCCCTTCTATTCCTCTTCTCAAAAACTATCTCATAGACATATCTACATAATGTTTGAATTGGCATATGTGTAAGCCTGATAATAATGGTCTGAGAACAACAAATGCCCTTCAATGACAATCGATTAAGTAGACTATGACTCATGCTAACGTGTAGTTGTGAAAGTACACCAAAAAAGAGAAAGTGTTCTATGTACTGATATGGAAATATCTCTCAGATAATGTTGTTACATGAGAAAATGAGATAAAGAACACTGTAAGCAATATAAGTCTATAAAACTAAGGCAAGACATGCTTTTATTTGCTTGAATATGCATAAGGAAGCTCTGGAAGAGAATAGAAGAAACCAATAGTTTCTTTGGGGGAAAAGAGAGAAACTGGGAAGCGGGAAAGAAAAATTAAGGAGAAATTTTCACTCTTTACCTTCTTTATTGTTTTTCATAAACAAAAATATTTTAAATAAATAAAAGTAAACTTGGGTCATACACAAATAAAATTAATAAAATACCCTGAAGGAACCAAAATTGAAAAAGCTCATTGCAGCATTATTTACATTAGCTAGAACATGGACACAACCTAGATGCCTGTCAACAGATGAAAGGATAAAGAAGGTATGGTACACATATACAATGGAATATTACTCAGCCATAAAGAGGGATGCATGTAAGTCAGTCCTAATGAGGCGGATGAACCTAGAGTCTATTATACAGAGTGAAGCAAGCCAGAAAGGAAAAAACAAATACTGCATACTAACGCATATTTCCTTCTGGAGAAGGCAGTGGCAACCCATTCCAGTACTCTTGCCTGGAAAATCCCATGGATGGAAGGGCCTGGTAGGCTACAGTCTGTGGGGTCGCAAAGAGTCGGACACAACTGAGCGACTTTACCTTAACGCACACATATGGTATCTAGAAAGACAGTACTGATGAAGCTACTTGCACGGCCGCAGTGAAGACACAGACAGGGAACAGACTTAAGGAGAAAGGGTGGGGAGGCGGGAAGCAAGGAGGGGCCGTGATGTACCGAGAGAGCAACATGGAAACATACATCACCATGTATAAAATAGATAGCCAATCGGAATTTGCTGTATGACTCAGGGAACGCAAACCAGGGCTCTATAACAACCTAGAGGGGTGGGATGAGGAGGGAGAGGGAGGGACATGGATATACCTATGGCTGATTCATGTTCATGGCTGGCAGAAATCAACACAATACTGTAAAGCAATTATCCTTCCATTAAAAAGAAATAAATGTAAGTTTTAAAAATGCAAGGTCAAGATTTCTATTTTCTATACATATAAATGGTGTTTTATCTGGTAAGGAACTTTCCCTGGTTTATGACATCATCAGGAGGTTGCTTGATGCACAAAAATTAGGATAATACACAAATTTTTTTAAATGAAACTATTTTTTTGCTCAATTGAAAAATAAATTTTTTAAATTAAATACATAAATAAAACTGGACTGTATACTTAAAGTCACAGACCCCTACAACAATTTCCCCAACATTGTGGAAATCTAGAATTCCTTTAATGCATACCATAGACCAATATTTGTTCTAACAGCAATTTTATCATCAGTTGACTGAAGTAAATTATATTTGAGACTGTTATATAGACACTCAGACATTTGTACAATGTACTCAAAGGTAATTTTTTTTTCAAAAATTATAGAAAGTTGAGATTTGAAACTTTAATGAAACTTCACTGAAAACTCTTCATTTTAAAAAATGTTCATCATTAACAAACATATTTATATTTTTTAACTCCCCTTGAGTTATTTCCTAACAAAATAGTCTTTGCAAGAGAAAACTTTTATATTGTGCAGCATTTGTTAAATTAAGATGATGGAAACTGGAAATCATTGGATTTGGGATCAGGAAACATGAGCTTGAATTTCTAAGCTGTAAATTCCTTTATTTCCTTTCAGGAACCAACCTAAGTGAACTCAGATATTGAAGGTTCCCTAGTGAAGCCACTTAGCAGCAGCAGCAGTGTCTATTGCTCCTCCCTCTAGCCAAACCTCATACCCTCTTACACACTGTCGCCTTCAAGACCTAGAGAGCAAAAGGTTTGCCATCTGTTTGCTTATTTATCTTAAAGCAAGGTTTCTCAGCATTGTCACTATGGACATTTTGAGGCTGGTAATTCTTTGCTGCAAGGAGCTATCCTGTGCATTATAGGCTGTTTAGCAGCAGCATCTACTCACTACATGTCAGTAGCACCCTCTCCAGCTGTGACAATTAAAAATATCTCTGGATATTATCAGATTTCCCCCCAGAGGACATCTCAACCAATTTAAAACCACTGCCTTAACAGTAGAACCCTCCATGGATGTGGGACAGTCTGAACATCTCATATGCCGTCTAGTGGGTATGAAGGGAAGAAAGCATTTCCTCTATGGTAGGAAAACATCCCATAGGGATATCTGCAGAGTTTATTCACTCAGTTGGGTGTGGTCAGGACTCACTAAGTGAGAGCCCCCAGCTCCCACCAAAGACCTCCTTTTCTCATCCCTTTTAATCACGAGAACACCCGACCCTTCTATACCCAGATCTCCTGATGCAAGAGAGGAGATTTTTTGTTTCTAGGAAAGGTAACACAGTTCTGTTCAATCTTTGTAGCCAAACCACTTCTCTGTTATCATCTAATTATTCCTCCTCTGTAATATCTGCATAATTTCCATAGCACTCCTGATCCAACATTTACAAACGGCTGTAATAACAGAGCGAGAGTCTAATGAGTGAAGCTCTTTTCCCAAATCTCTCACTAACATAAATGAAAAACCAGAATCAAGTTCTAGCTTGGCCACCTACTTGCTAAATGTCCTTGGACAAGTTGTTTAACCTCTTTGAACCTTGGTTTCTTCAGCTGTTAAATGCATGTGGCAACATCTGCTTCCAGGGTTAAGAAATAAATTATATACTCCATGCAAACCCCCAGAAGGCATCTGTCCTTATTTTGTCAGTAAGGTGGCTCAGATGGTAAAGAATCTGCCTGCAATGCAGGAGAGCTGGGTTCGATCCCTGGGTCAGGAAGATACCTCTGGAGAACAGTATGGCAACCCACTCCAGTACTCTTGCCTGGAGGATCGCATGGATAGAGGAGCCTGGCGAGCTACATACAGTCCATGGGGTCGCAAAGAGCTGGACACAGCTGAGCGACTAACGCTACTACTGCTGGTTGCAACTATTCTTACCACTTAGTCCTTTTTTACCTTGACACGATCTGAAAAGCAAGCCAATAGTTCAGCTTTCCCCATTCCCTGGAACTGCAGTTTGAACAAATGAATTATTTAAACTGGGTAATGGGCATTTTATTTTCATTATATTATTTAACCGTGTATGTATATGTTGTTCATATTAAATCACAAGAGACTGGTGACATATTCAGCCTCAATGAAAATAAGCTAAACTTCTGCTTAGTTTGAAGAGCAGAATGCCAAAATTTACAAGCTGATCCAATGAGAGCATGCAGCAGATTTAGTGAGAAGTCTGGAGACAATATAACCAAACTGAAGTAGTTGCAGCCTTAGTTCACACCTCTCACCCATCTCCAACATTTTAAATGAGCAAATCAAAGACCCAACCAAAATTACCCCCACTGAAAGATGTAATCTTTAGAAATGAAATGGCATGGGCCATCGCTTAGTATTCTGGTAAAAACTGGAAGAGCTATAAGAGCAAAAAACCGGATATCACACAATTCAGAAAAAGAATTACTCTGGAAAGCAAATGGAAAAAATCTTTTAGACACACTGCCCTTTATTTTCAAGTAAAGAGAACAAAAATTCCTCACATGAAAAAAATTGAAGAAAAGATGAGAGATAAAATATAAAACAACAGAAGGAGATAGAGGGTAAGCTGTCAGCTCTCAGGAAAGAAAGAGAGGACTTAGCACCTGATAGAAGCGGGGAAATGAGGGATTCTTCGCATAAGACACTGAGTTTGAATGTCAGCAGTACCATCTACATTAACTAGTTGTGTGAACTCTGAGCAATGAAATCCCTCTCTGAGCCTGTCTACTCACCTATAAAATCAAGACAAAGTCTACTTCACTGGGTTATTCTAAGAACTAAACAGGAGAACAGCCTCGCCCAGCAATAGGTCCACAGGACACAATGAATGTCTCTCCTTTTTTCCATCTGTTCATCTCTATTTGTTCCTTCCTTTGTCCTTCTCCATCTGTCAGACATTCTCCCAACTTTTCTTATTAATAAAAACGACACCTAACTCTTGTTTATTTTTGATAATAGGAAGCAGGTACAGAGAAAATTTTTAAATCTACAAATTATTCAAGCCTTCCTAAATCATTACCTTGAGTCAACTTTCCCAGTTAGAATTATTCCACAGATCATAAAGGTATCTATGCTGATGCACTAAATTTAGAAATTCTACAAAGCCAATAAGAGAAAGAATATATTGACAGATGATATCTAGCTAGATGATAAATAGATGTGTGTGTGTGTGTGTGTGTGTGTGTGTGATAGTCATTCAGTCGTGTCTGACTCTTTGCAATCCCATGGATTATAGCTCACCAG
This sequence comes from Capra hircus, assembly GCF_001704415.2. Lineage (NCBI taxonomy): Eukaryota > Metazoa > Chordata > Mammalia > Artiodactyla > Bovidae > Capra > Capra hircus. Next base: position 8,264,023 of record NC_030829.1, on the reverse strand, counting down.
GCTCCCCTGTCCATGGAATTCTCTGGGCAAGAATACTGGAGCAGGTTGCCATTCCCTTCTCCATGGGATCTTCCCAACCCAGGGATCGAACCCAGGTCTCCTGCATTGCAGGCAGATTCTTTACAATCTGAGCCACCAGGGAAGCCCAGATAGACAGACACATAGATACACAGAAGCATAGAAAGGGCTGATAAATATACATACACACAAATATGCATCCATACAATTGCCTAGTGGGGAAACTCCCTTATTTTAGCATAACTAGTATAACAACTCTAGTATAACATGAGTAAGCATGATCCATTTGTACCAACTCAAAGATAATGTGGCAATAATGTAGCATACTAATAATGTAATGGGGTAAGTACAACAATAAAAAGATAGAAAACATCCTGATACATTGCTTTGGAAAACAGACCATAGACTTCACTGCCTGGCTCATTCTCTCCTTATTATGCTCTGCTGATGCTGCTGCTGCTGCTGCTAAGTCACTTCAGTCGTGTCCGACTCTGTGCAACCCCATAGACGGCAGCCCACCAGGCTCTCCTGTCCCTGGGATTCTCCAGGCAAGAACACTGCAGTGGGCTGCCATTTCCTTCTCCAATGCATGAAAGTGAAAAGTGAAAGTGCATCGCTCAGACGTGTCCGACTCTTTGTGACCCCATGGATTGCAGCCTAACAGGCTCCTCCATCCATGGGATTTTCCAGGCAAGAGTACTGGAGTGGGTTGCCATTCCCTTCTCTGTATTATGCTCTAGACCAGTGCTATCCAGTAGAATGTTCTGCAGTAAAGGAAATTTTCTATCCATTTATGTCCATTATAGTAGCCAAATAGCCATATGTGGTTACTGACCACTGGAAATGTTACTACTATAACCAAGAAACTGGAAGTGGATTTTTCATTTTACCAAATTTGGATTAATTTGGATGCAAATGTAAATAGCCACATGTGACTAGTGTCTACCCTATTGAACAGCACAGATCTGGGGAAATTAAATCATATAATGTAAGAGGGAGGGGATATATGTATCAGTTCAGTTCAGTTCAGTCGCTCAGTCGTGTCCGACTCTTTGCGACTCCATGAATCCCAGCACACCAGACCTCCCTGTCCATCACCAACTCCCAGAGTTCACTCAAACTCACGTCCATCGAGTCAGTGATGCCATCCAGCCATCTCATCCTCTGTCGTCCCCTTCTCCTACTGCCCCTAATCCCTCCCAGCATCAGAGTCTTTTCCAATGAGTCAACTCTCCGCATGAGGTGACCAAAGTACTGGAGCTTCAGCTTTAGCATCATTCCTTCCAAAGAAATCCCAGGACTGATTGATCTCCTTTAGAATGGACTGGTTGGATCTCCTTGCAGTCCAAGGGACTCTCAAGAGTCTTCTCCAACACCACAGTTCAAAAGCATCAATTCTTCGGCGCTCAGCCTTCTACACAGTCCAACTCTCACATCCATACATGACTACTGGAAAAACCATAGCCTTGACTAGACGACCTTTGCTGGCAAAGTAATGTCTCTGCTTTTGAATATGCTATCTAGGTTGGTCATAACTTTCCCTCCAAGGAGTAAGCGTCTTTTAATGTCATGGCTGCAGTCACCATCTACAGTGATTTTGGAGCCCCCAAAATAAAGTCTGACACTGTTTCCACTGTTTCCCCATTGATTTGCCGTAAAGTGATGAGACCAGATGCCATGATCTTTGTTTTCTGAATGTTGAGCTTTAAGCCAACTTTTTCACTCTCCTCTTTCACTTTCATCAAGAGGCTTTTGAGTTCCTCTTCACTTTCTGCCATAAGGGTGGTGTCATCTGCATATTCGAGGTTATTGATATTTCTGCCTGCAATCTTGATTCCAGCTTGTGCTTCTTCCAGCCCAGCGTTTCTCATGATGTACTCTGCATAGAAGTTAAATAAACAGGGTGACAATATACAGCCTTGATGTACTCCTTTTCCAATTTAGAACCAGTCTATTGCTCCATGTCCAGTTCTAAGTGTTGCTTCCTGACCTGCATATAGGTTTCTCAAGAGGCAGGTCTGTGTATCTGATTCACATTGCTGCACAACAGAAACTAACACAACACTGTAATTATATTCCAATAATAAAATAAAAATTTTTTAAATCATGTAATGTAGCATATATACAATGGAATATTACTCAGCCATAAAAGAGAATGCATCTGAGTCAGTTGCAGTGAGGTGGATGAACCTAGATCCTATTATACAGCATAAAGTAAGTCAGAAAGAAAAAAACATCATATATTAACACATATATATGGAATCTAGAAAGACAGCACTGATGAACCTATTAGCAGGACAAGAATGGAGACACAGACATAGAGAACAGACTTATGCATTGGAGGGCGGGTAGGAAGGAAAGGGTGGGATGAATGGAGAGAGTAGCATGGAAACATACACACTAACAGATGTAGAATAGATGGCCAGTGGGAATTTGCTGTACAACACAGGGAACTCAAACCAGAGTTCTGAGACAACCTAGAGGGGTGGGATGGGGTGGGAGGTGGGAGGGAGGCTCAAGAGGGAGGGAACATATGCATACCTATGGTTGATCCATGTTGATATACGGCAGAAACCAACACATTTTTGTAATTATCCTTCAGTTAAAAAGAAAGAAAGAAAAATTTTATATGATATTATACATGTTTCAATGCCATTCTCCCAAATCATCCCACCCTCTCCCTCTTCCACAGAGTCCAAAAGTCTCTTCTATACATCTGTGTCTCTTTCGCTGTCTCGCATACAGGGTTATCATTACCATCTTTCTAAATTCCATATATATGTGTTAGTATACCATATTGGTGTTTTTCTTTCTGGCTTACTTCACTCTGTATAATCGGCTCCAGTTTCATCCACCTCATTAGAACGGATTCAAATGTATTCTTTTTAATGGCTGAGTAATACTCCATTGTGTATATGTACCACAGCTTTCTTATCCATTCATCTGCTGATGGACATCTAGGTTGCTTCCATGCCCTGGCTATGGTAAACAGTGCTGCGATGAACATTGGGGTACACGTGTCTCTTTCAGTTCTGGTTTCCTCAGTGTGTATGCCCAGCAGTGGGATTGCTGGGTCATAAGGCAGTTCTATTTGCAGTTTTTTAAGAAATCTCTGCACTGTTCTCCATAGTGGCTGTACTAGTTTGCATTCCCATCAACAGTGTAAGAGGGTTCCCTCTTCTCCACACCCTCTCCAGCATTTATTACTTGCAGACTTTTGGATCACAGCCATTCTGACTGGTGTGAAATGGTTCCTCACTGTGGTCTTGATTTGCATTTCTCTGATAATGAGTGATGTTGAGCATCTTTTCATGTGTTTGTAAGCCATCTGTATGTCTTCTTTGGAGAAATGTCTATTTAGTTCTTTGGCCCATTTTTTGATTGGGTCATTTATTTTTCTGGAATTCAGCTGCAGGAGTTGCTTGTATATTTTTGAGATTAGTTGTTTGTCAGTTGCTTCATTTGCTATTATTTTCTCCCATTCTGAAGGCTGTCTTTTCACTTTGCTTATAATTTCCTTTGCTGTGCAGAAGCTTTTAATTTTAATTAGATCCCATTTGTTTATTTTTGCTTTTATTTCCAATATTCTGGGAGGTGGGTCATAGAGGATCCTGCTGTGATTTATGTCAGAGAGTGTTTTGCCTATGTTCTTTGATGCAGGATGCTTGGGGCTGGTGCACTGGGATGACCCAGAGAGATGGTATGGGGAGGGAGGTGGGAGGGGGGTTCAGGATTGGGAACTCATATGGCAAAACCAATACAGTATTGTAAAGTAAAATAAAAATAATGAATTAAATAAATGACCTTAATCAATTACAATCTGTATATCTCAAGTTCAGAAGGTTTATCTCACAAATGAATCTTTTTTGGAAAAAAAAAATTGTATTTCTTTTGATTGTTTAATTTAAAAATATGCTATAATAAGTTAACCAGGGCAAAATTTTAAAAATAAAATAAAGAAAGAAAGAAAAATTTTAAAAATCATGTAATGTAGTAAGTGGAAATAATTTCATGTAGGGTCACTTTCTCCATCTTGTTAATTATCTTCTCATTAATGGTGATTTGCCCAGTCTCCTAATAGGAGCTAATACTCTCCAGTAGTGGCAGATCTCAGCTTCCATTACTCTCTCTGCTTCTGCCTTTACTACCACAGAGGGAGAAGTAACACTGAAAAGGTCAAAGACAGAGGTGTTATTGATGAGCTAGCCTATTGGACTGTTGACTAGGTAACTTGCCCAATAGGTTTAAAAACCTCTCTATGCTTTGCACTAAATTATAAAAGATATTCTCAGGAACATTCTCTCCACAGCCTGCACAAGGTGTTCCTGAAGGCTCTTCCTCATAATGTTCCTCACCATAAACTCATGACTCACCCAGATTGCAAATCTTTGGTGGGCCATTATTAGTCAGTTGAGGTTCACAGCTCTTGGGTCTGGAAGGAAATGTTAGCATTTCAAAAGAAGGAATTAACTGCACATCCTTTATGCAATCATCCTTAATGTTTCCCCCCCTCAACTGCAATTTTAATAACTACTGGACAGCTGTAAACTCCAGAATGTGCCCCTGGAAAGTACTTGAACACAGACAGCTACGCTGCCATTTAAGTGGAGAACTGCTACCCTTAAAAGGAGGCCAAACTGGAAATAAGAATAGTAAACTCTTGGAAAACTTGAAGACTTTACTGAAGATTTGTGTAAGGCAGGGGTCCCCAAACTCTGGGATCTAATGCCTGATGATCTCAGGTGGAGCTGATGTAATAACAATAGAAATAAAGTGCACAATAAGTGCAATGCACTTGGACTCACCCTGAAACCATCCAGCCACCTGCCCCACCCACTGATCCAGGCAAAAATCGTCTTCCGTCAAACTGCACCCTGGTGCCGAAAGGTTGGGGGTCACTGATGTAAAGGGAATACCCAACCTCTTCAAGGAAGCAAATATCCCAGATTAATGTTCCTAATCAAAGTGAATGCTACCTTCCCCAGCTCCTGACCTGACCTCCAAGACGTTATGCCAGTCCTTCCCAATGGTGGGATGTGCCAACTGTTGAGCATAAAGCATATACAGCCTCAGCTGTCAATCACCCTTTCCCACATGAAGACTTGAAATGACGGAACTCAAAACAATTGTTCCTTAAAGGAAACGATCGTCCTTTCTGTTTATTCATATCACCTTGCAGTCACCTCTTACACAGTGAGTGCTCATTAGATAGCTTTCAATTATACAAAGAGAAACACACCATAATTGGGATAAACAGAACTTTAACCATGCTATGTTACCCTTGAATGATTCAAAAGAAACTTTGAAAGTATGTTTGAAAATGGTAATGCTTAATTTACATGAGCCTTTCAGGTTATTGTCATCCTTAATGAAAATGATCATCAGAACTGTAGCTTCTCTCCCAGGAAATATTCTTTCTAGTTTCTCTCTTGCCCCCCAAAAATGCAATATCCACCCCTTCCTATATACTTCATTTCTTCTTCAATTAATTATTACTTACAGAAATCTTGCCACAAATTCATCTTATATTTTCTTTTCCTACACTCTAATCTCTAGCGAATGATTATCCAAATTCCATTTCATTAATGAATGTCAGGTCAGATTAAATCAGCTCTGTTGAGAGGGGTTTTGTGTTTTTAATGAGTATATGGGGTGGCTATAGGAAGTTGACATCAAAAATAAGTAGGACAAACGAGATCCATATTAATGGGAGAAACTGGTCTTGGGTTTTCCACTTTTAGAGTGAGTCATGCATTGCAGGGCTTTGTGGGGATCCAATTAAGGTTACTTGAGTATATATTTGTATGATACTTGTTTAAACAGTTAAATTACTGAATCTTACAAAAGGAGTGAGGAGTGGAATCCAGGAAAAAAAAAAAGAACAAGAATGTTATAGTTGCTACTGAGCCAAAGAGGATATTCTGGTCACTAGACATAACCTGCTCTCATCTGTGGCCTGAAGAAAATACCCACATGGTCGCCCAAATCATTCCTTCTAAGTCTACTCACTAATAAACCTTCAGTACACCTATTATCTTGGTACCAAAAAAAATTTCCTTGGGGGGTGAGTACCATTATATGGTCACAGAAGATGCAATCTTAGCTTGTACATTAATAAATGCAATGCTAAGTTGCTTCAATCATGTCCGACTCTGTGCAGCCCCATAGACAGCAGCCCACTAGGCTCCTCTGTCCCTGGGATTCTCCAGGCAAGAGTACTGGAGTGGGTTGCCATTGCCTTCTCCATTAATAAATAGTTTTCTAGAAACATGAATCCGTTCTCAGAGCCTGGTTAAATCCAAGGCACTGACAAGTTTAGTTTCTGGGACAGTCCACGATCATTCTGACATTGCTAACCCTCTAAGAAGTCGGCCAATCAGCAGTTCAGTTCAGTTCAGTCGCTCAGTCGTGTCCGACTCTTTGCGACCCCATGAATCGCAGCACGCCAGGCCTCCCTATCCATCACCATCTCCCGGAGTTCACTCAGACTCACGTCCATCGAGTCCATGATGCCATCCAGCCATTTCATCCTGGGTCATCCCTTTCTTCTCCTGCCCCTAATCTCTCCCAGCATCAGAGTCTTTTCTCGTTTGTTCTACTTATTCCAAGGTTTGATGTCAACTTCCTATAGCCACCCCATATACTCATTAAAAACACAAAACCCCTCTCAACAGAGCCAATCTCTCACTCTTCCTGAATTCATTATCTTATTCTCCACATTCTATGTCTGAAAACACCTTGCCAAGAACCGTTCTTCTCACTATACCTGGCGAACATATATTTTTTTCTCTAAGAAGCTAGAGTAACAATGGAAGATGGACGTTTGCCAACTGCCAATAAATGTGAAGTTGAAACTTTTCATTTCTTGGCTTTATGGATAACTGTTCTGCCTCTCTATGTTTGACTTTGAAGTAAAACACCTTCTGAATCAAACACATTTAACCCTACAGGTTAAACACATTTAATCTTTCCCTTGATGGGGGCTGAATTCTAGAGCTAATATTTGCATTCACTTACCATATGAGATTTTATATACATATATGTGTGTGTGTGTGTGTGTGTGTGTGTGTGTGTGTGTAAATATAAAGTGGGCTTCCCAGGTGGTGCTAGTGGTAAAGAACCCACATGCCAATGCAGGAGACTCCAGAGATGTGAGTTGGATCCCTGGGTCAGGAAGATCCCCTGGAGGAGGGCACGGCAACACACTCCAGTATTCTTGCCTGGAGAATCCCATGGACAGAGGAGCCCGGCTGGCCACAGTCCACAGTGTCACAAATAGTCAGACACGACTGAAGCAACTCAGCACACATGCACACACCATATGAGACTGGTGAAATCCTTAACCTCTTTTACCCTCTATGTCCTTAGCTGTAAAAATAATACTTTCATCTCAAAATTATTGTAAGTATCCAAGGAAACAACGTGTAAGTATCTGGCACTTTATGAGTATTCAAAAGTATTCCTATCCTTTCCCCCAAGTAATCTTTTCTGGAGAATAGCTTCAGCATTCAGTAGCACTTGTGAGTCTTGTAATATCTTACTGAAAGGAGTCATTCCAATTACTATTCTAATAGTTTTTTCTGAGATTACAAGCCCTAAGTTTATCATCTTGCATCCAATATAAGTCATATCCTTATTATCAGCTGTAACTCTGAATCCATGGGTTTTATTAACAATGAAAAATTTTCTTACATGCTTTCTGGAGCACTTGGATTTATTACACAAATAGTCTATGTTTAGACATCTAATGAAAGGCCAGGCACAAAGCTAATCTTCTTTCTCTCCAATAATTACCATAGTAAAGTTGTTAACATCAAGAAAGGTGCAATTTGTTGAATGTAGACAGTTAAGTCTAAGAGGAAGCAAAGGCTTTGACCATCCATCTCTATTTATTAGAATAGTTCCCCTACTGGTCATCTCCATCTGAAATCTGTTCTCTAGCTCTGCCCCTGCATGGTCTATGCCCAGACTTTGGAATCTGACTGTAGCTCTTGAATTACAGCCTATGTCTGTAAAAAAGAAAGATTGTAGAAAATAAAATACAATTGCAGACACACGACAAACACAAGCCCAAGATCTAGGTGAGGGGTGGGAGTGGAATGAGCCAGAATGGAAAGAAATTACATTCTGGGCCAACAAGTATATCTCTTACAATAATTTTAGATTATATCTAGCCCTGCTGCCAGCTGTGTTATTTCTAAGTGAGACACCAAGATTTGTGAGGAAAACCAGCAAATATTTTACAAGGCAATAAAAATGTTAAAAGGCCAAAGGATCCTTTAAACTATCTGGGGAGCAGAAAAGTCCAATGCAAAGGTTTTATTTCACTGTGATATGGTTAAATCAGTCTTGCTTCAATACCTGAAAGAGGTGTAAATAGAAACATTCATCACAAATGAGGAACATCCTTAAGGAGAAAGAAATGTAACCCAGAGGTCAACCTGCCACTGAGAGTCTCAGTGAAACTTGTCCTGTCCCCCAATTCCATCACCTGTAACAGTCATAAGTCCTCTCGACAACATCTGCACAACTGAAAGTTTATTTCCTCGGACTCTGTTACCTCTGAATCCGTGTGTGTGTGTGTGTGTGTGTGTGTGTTTGCTCAGTCGTATCTGACTCATTGCAAACCCACAGACTGTAGCCAGCCAGGCACCTCTGTCCATGGAACTTTCCAGGCAAGAATCCTGGAGAGCGTTGCCATTTCCTCCTCCAGATCTTCCCAGCCCAGGGACCTCTGAATCTGGCTCTTTTTAAATCCACAGCAATCTTAGTTTCTTTACCAGTTTCCAAAAGAAAATCATCACTCAAAGCAAGTTTTTTGTTTTTTTTTTTTGATCTAGGGAGGCTTCCTGAAGACTCCAGGTGACACATGGAGATGGGTTACCTCACAGCACACACATCTTCCCAGAATCTGCTGGTTTCACTCTCAGCACCCCTACAGCAACCAACAAAACAATCTCTTCCATTAACCACACAAGATATTTTTAGAATATACCCTGGCCCCTTGAGACAGAAGAGGCAGGTAACTAGTACCACCCTAAGTTCCTTTAAAAAAGCCTTCTCAAAAATGCCCCTCACTCTGTCAGAAGAATTCCAGCAAAGTTTACTTTCTCCAGTTAATACACCATGGCAGACAAAATGGTGTCATGGGCAGAGATGGAAACCAGTATTTGCGAATGTTTATTACGTGCAATTGCTTTATGTTTACCCCTTACTTCTCCTGCAAAGACAATCGTCTGTGGTCTACCATCATACAAAATGGAAAACTGACGTTCAAATTATATCCATGTCTCAGATGCAATGAAACTGGGGTCTAACTTAACTCTAACTGATAGCAAAACCTAAGTTTACCCCCAATCTCCACCTTTCTCCACACTTGCCCTCTTAGCAAAACTCAACCAGTTCAAGGTTCATTCTTCAAGCTATGGAATGCACCAAGGAATTGGAGAGGAACAGAAGCAAGCCAAACTCCACTCAGCCTCCTTCTCTCTCGTTGTATTGAAATCCCAAGTGTTCCTTTGAAAAACACTGCCATCATCCTGTGAAAAGTGTATAGCTTACTCGAGCAAAGCATGTTATGAAAAATCTATACTCTGCTGATTTGCAGCTAACAGAAAGCAAGTGAGTTCTTTTGTACCTTTTGCTTGAAGACAAAGAAAAAAAAATGAAGAGGAGCTTAATCCATGTAGATGCCACTTGAAATCTGTACTTTATTTCCTCCATTTTAAAAAACCTACACCAACTAGCTGACCAGACCATTTTTATTCCATATTTATGCTGACATTTCCCCACTGCAAAACCCACAGGGGAGATACTTACAAACGCAAGAGTGAGGGGAGGAAAAAAAAAAAAACCTTTCATGTTCAGCCTAACCTACTTCCCACAGCATCTTTAAATATTTCTTTCTTTGGAGAAGCAGATGTTGGTTGCAACCTTGCACAAAGTCTGAGAACAAAAATGCCTGCTCCCTTTTGAAAATGTCTAATCTCAAGATCCCACAGCCATCTTCTGTGGAATTCCCCTCTGTGTGCATATGTCCTCCTACTGAATTCATGTGTGTGTTGTGTATGTGCGCATAAATGTGTTGGGGTGGGGTAGTGGGCAGCGAGGAAAGACCTAGCGGATATGAGTAAATATTTTCTGTTAGAAATGTGCCTGGGATGTGCAAAAGACAAGAGATAGCCAGCCTAAGACACTTAAGCACTCTCTTTAGAAGGTGATACAGCATGATTTGTACAAAGAAGTATGGGATAAGTGCAAACAGCCATTACCAGTGCAATCACACAATTCATCTTATGCAATCAGCATACATAAATAAATTATAGAGTTTTATAAACAGGCATGGAAAAATGTTAATAATATGTTGGTAAAACAAAAAGTAATTATAGAATAAAATGGATAGAATAATCTCATATGTTAAACTGTGCATGTCACATTTTTATAGGTTTTATGGTAATAATCACACATTCCATGACATCACATACAAATAGGTCACATGCTGTATGCCCAGGAAAGGAGGTGGTAATAGCACTTGCCTCTGGATGGGAACTATAGATGTCTTTTACTTTCTTTCTTTGCCTTGTCTGAATTTTCAATTCATGCAATAATGAATATGCATTACTCCTTTCAAAATACATTTTAAAGTTATTTTTAAATGAAAAGATATACACATGTGAAGAATCTTTTTGCATTCCTGCAGCATCAGAACCCAATAGAGAGCACCTTCTTCAAGAGGCTTTTCTGACAAACTCCACTGTCTACAAGCTGAGATTCCCACACTAGGCAGAAACCCCCCTCCGACTTCTCAGAGCATCAGGCTAATTAGGGATGGTGTCACCTTGACACTACTGGTTTATGCTCCTGCATGGTCAACAGTAAGCATGAGCTTCCAGGGGAAGGACAGCATCTGACTGGAACTCAGATGGACTGTTTGGAACAGAAAATGAAGCCCAACTTTCTAGATAAGAAGGACACATTCTTGTCACATTGTTTCAGGGATCTATTGCTGAGTAACAAACAACTGCAAATGTAGTGGCTTAAAGCAGTGGTCATATCATTAGGCTCACAAATGCTGTCGGTTAGGAATCTGAGCAGAACATGGCTTGGTTCTGCTCCAGAGTCCAGAGCCTCAGCTGCGCAGATGCCAGTGGCTGGGGGCTGACACATTTGGAGGCCCCTGACTCCATGTCTGGTGCCTGGGGCATCACGACTCAAAGTCTAGGCTCCACATGTTCACCAACGCATGGATGGATGCACCTAATATGGCCTCTCCACGTGCCCTGGGCTTCTCACCACATGAACAGAGCTGTGAGCGGCACAAGAGTGACCATTCCAAGAGGACCAGGCAAAAATTCTATCATCTGTTGTGAGTTACCCTTGGGGTTCACATAGTACCACTTCCGCTGGTTGAGATAATCCTAGGTTAAAATAGTCGAGACATGGAAGCAACCTAAATGTCTATCAACAGATGAAGGGACACAGAAGATGTAGTACATAGAGATGATGGACACTACTCAGCCACAAAAAGAATGGAAAAATGCCTTTTGCAGCAATAGGAATGGACCCCAAAATTGTCATACTAAATTAAGTCAGACAGAGAAAGAAAAATCCCTCGGATATATGTGGAATCTTAAAAAAAACAATAAAAATGAACTTATTTACAAAACAGAAACAGACACACAGACATAGACAACAAACTTACGGTCACCAAAGGGGAAAGGGGGGAGGGATAAAATAGAGGTTTGGGATTAACATATATACAGTACTATGTACAAACTCGGAGAAGGCAATGGCACCCCACTCCAGTACTCTTGCCGGGAAAATCCCATGGACGGTGGAGCCTGGTAGCCTGCAGTCCATGGGGTCGCTGAGTCGGACACGACTGAGCGACTTCACTTTCACTTTTCACTTTCATGCATTGGAGAAGGAAATGGCAACCCACTCCAAGTGTTCTTGCCTGGAGAATCCCAGGGGCAGGGGAGCCTGGTGGGCTGCCGTCTATGGGGTTGCACAGAGTCGGACACGACTGAAGTGACTTAGCAGCATATACAAACTAGATAATCAATAAGGACCTACTGTATAGCACAAAGAACTATATTCAATATTTTGTAATAAAGTATAATGAAAAAGGACCTGGAAAAGTTTGTGTGTGTATAGATACATACATATACGTATGAATCACTTTGTTGTACAGCTGAAACCAACACAACATTAGTAAGTAAATCAACTATATTTCAATGAAAAGTTGTTTAAAAAAAAAAAAGATAATCATAAGATTGCCTGACTTAAGAGGTAAGGACACAGACTCTCTTGATGTAAAGAGTGTCAACAAATTTATAGCCATTTTTCAAAAGTCATCACACACATTTTGCTCTGCGGGAGCCAGTGGAGCTGGAGCTACAGAGGAGAAAAACAGAAAGAGCTCTATACTGGGGATCAGAGGGCTTTCTGCCCTGTTCTTCCAATAACTCACTGTCTCGGTAATAAATTCCATTTTTCCCTCAGCAATATAGAAATAGCCATGTTAGGCTGAACCATATAAAATTGCCAATACTCAAACCATTTCTGAGGTTAAAAAAATTACTATTGGTTGAACCTAATACTTAATCTAATGCTACATAGAAATGAAGGTTGAAAAGTGATCAAATTCCTGGGGAAGAGTATTTAATGCTCCTTATTGTTTTAATGCTCCTTGCTTTTTTGCTCTCTTGAATAGGCTTTTGTAATAATTCTACTAAATTTAAAGAGAAATTGATATTCCCTACCAGCGGACTTTTTCATTACATACTGAGTCTATGGTCAGAGTGTATGTCCTGTGACTATGGTTCTCCTCTAGTGCATCCTTCCAAACATCTTTTCTAAAACCTTCTTGAGGTTTCATTTATAGCATAATAACAATGCTTGCTTTTTATTAACCAAATTTTGGATCCTTGCTAACTTTACATTATATTTGAACAATGTGTCAAATGCTGCCATATATTAGTCTGTGATATCTTCAGTATTCAATGTGCTGCTGCTGCTAAGTCACATCAGTCATGTCCGACTCTGTGCGACCCCATAGACGGCAGCCCACCAGGCTCCCCCGTCCCTGGGATTCTCCAGGCAAGAATACTGGAGTGGGTTGCCATTTCCTTCTCCAATGCGTGAAAGTGAAAAGTCAAAGTGAAGTCGCTCAGTCGTGTCCGACTCTTAGTGACCTCGTGGACTGCAGCCCACCAGGCTCCTCTGCCCATGGAATTTTGCAGACAAGAGTACTGGAGTGGGGTGCCATTGCCTTCTCCCATTCAATGTGTTACTTGCTCTCATTACTCACTAAAACCGCTGGTGGTCATCAAACACCAACTGTACTTATAATCAACCATATTTTCTGCTGTTATAGATACATGACCACTGAAACAAGCTGGTGTACGGATATAATAACATATAGTAGAGAGATCAGAGAAGGCAATGGTACCCCACTCCAGTACTCTTGCCTGGCAAATCCCATGGACAGAGGAGCCTGGTGGGCTACAGTCCATGGGGTCGCTAAGAGTCGGACATGACTAAGCGACTTCACTTTCACTTTTCGCTTTCATGCATTGGAGAAGGAAATGGCAACCCACTCCAGTGTTCTTGCCTGGAGAATCCCAGGGACAGGAGAGCCTGGTGGGCTGCCATCTGTGGGGTCGCACAGAGTCGGACTCGACTGAAGCAACTTAGCAGCACAGCAGCAGAAGAGCAAGAGAGGTGAACCAAGAGGCACATTACTAAAAGGTAATTTTGCCACTAAATGTAACTGCAAAATAATAAGACTCTGTCTCTTGAATGACTCTGGAAATTGGATCTAGTGACAAATTGGAAGATTTGGAATTTCCAAACACATTTTGAGTGATGGAGTAATATGCACCCTCTCAAAGACAATTTCTCAAAAGGCACAAGCCAATATTATTAACATTTGGTGTGTTCATTCCCCAGTACAGCTCTAAGTCAGCCAGATGAGTTCCCTGATAGGGTAGTTTGCATCCATATGCAAAATAATAAAAGCCTAAATAAAGCCAATTAACACCACAATTAATACAGTGCATATACTGGGGGCAGCTGTGAGGAACAAGAAAGAATCCTGTTCTTGGCTCTGGAAACCGAAAATTGAACTTACTAGCAAGGTGACCAACTCACCCCCATTTTGCCCACGACTCAGTCCATTGTAACACTGAAAGTCCCATGTACCAGGAACTCACTAAGTCCCAAGAAAGTGGGAACTGTTCATCAGTCTACTTACTAGACAACCTTTTTCCTTTAAAAAACTCCATGTCTCTGACTGCAAAATGATAAAAATAAAGCCTAATTTGTATACCTGCTGTGAGAACAATGGAATTAATGTAGACTTTTTAATGTCTACAAACCTTTGTCCCATGACCCCAGGGCACCTGGACAGCTGCCTGGCTTTCCGTGCCCTTATGATCTTGGCCATTAACCTCTGTTATAAAGATTCTGTAAGCAATTCCATTAAAGAAGAGGTGCTGCCAGCCCTCCTTCTGCAGAACAGTCCTAAGTGCTGTCTAAGTCAGCGGAACCTGAAGACCCATATCCCAGAGAAGGGGACTCCACATTTAAAGCATATTCCCAGTGAGGACTAGCTTTGCGTTCCCCTTGCCAAGTGACAGTCTTCACGTGGAGAACTGATCCCCCTCTCCCTCCCACCCCAAACAAAAAGCAATCGCAGGATCACAGGAGGGGCAGAGGCAAAGAGTATAAAAGCTCTGTGTTCGGCAAATTTTGAAAACACTTCTCTTCCAAGAGCCATCAGACACGTTTCCTCTGCCTAGTGCAAATTAGCAATCAGAGAAGAAAGAAAATGCTTTCAGACTATTACACTAATAAAGAAGACGTTAAGCCACTCCAGTCAGAAAGCTGAGCAGTAATAATAATGGAATTTTTCCAGCCTATCGTTTAATTAAAAGTTGCCAAAATTAGTGTCCGTGCCCCTCCCTCAACCATCCCCCTCCTTCCTTCCCCCTCCTGCCGCCCTTCCTGACTCCACACAGTCCCCCATCTTCTCTCCCTGCACCTCCCTCACACCTGGAGACAATAATGATGTGCATCTCCAAATGAACTGAGAAAATGAAAATTACCTTCCTAGAGGAAGGAAAGTGCGTTTGACAGCCACCTTGTTCCAGGACTTGAGAGACTCTGATATAATTACCTCGGAGAGGCTGCGGGCAGATGGCAAACTCGGCAGCCCCGTGTCCTCAGTCAGCAGGACACTGCCGAGATGCTCTCCATGACATTTTGTTCAAGATGTTTCCAGCACACAAAGCTGGGAACTGGCAGCCAGCAAAAGGGCCTGCAGAGCGTTCATTATCCTGAAATCATGGCCAACTCACACTTGAGCCCTGCGGGTCCCAGCCTCTGTCCCTCCGTCCAGCCCCACAGGCAGAGACCGGGGACAGGATCCAGGGGGACAAAAGCACCTTATGGAGAAGCTGGCTTTGCACCCACGTGCTCCCACGGGCAGGATAGGGGCACCGCAGCAGAGCTGGGGCGGGGCATGCTTGGCCTGATGCTGGCCCTCCCGGGACATCATTCTCCAGCACTTTTCATCTGTGGGAGTCACAGGAGGAAGCTAACGCAGGCCGCTAACTCCCAGACAGATGTTTGGGATGGCTGTGAAAGAGAGTAATGGAGGGCTAAAGGGAGGCCCAGAGAAATCTGGCCCCACTGAGTGTGGAGTCTCTGACCCTTGAACGCCCATCTCTTCAACATCCTGCTTTCCAGGAATGTCTCTGTCCATGTCTGTGGTAGGCAGGGTAACACGCTACCTGCTGCAGCAAACAGCTCTGCATCTCAGTGACCGGAGGCAGGGGAGGTTTATTTATGTCCTGACACACTCTCACGTGGTTCCTTGGTTCCCCTCTTCCAAGAGGATTTGGGGTCCTTCTACCCACACATGATCCCTGAGACGACTGCTCTAGGAGACAACAAGAGCATGGCCGACTGTACAGCAGGACTTGCAGACAGGCCCAGCAGGGCCCTTTGGATATGACACTACTAGCAAGTCTCTCACCGGTTTTTTTTTTTTTTTTTTTAATCAGGATCTGAGTTCCCCGGCCAAAGATTAAACCTGGGCCACAACAGTGAAAATGCCAAGTCCTAACCACTGGACCGCCAGGGAAGTCCCCAGTCTTTGGCCTTGATAAGAGTGAATGAGGTCAGGGCACTTGAAGCAGTGTGCTAAGTCTTGGTGATGGGTACTTTAACAAGACAGCTATGAGTTCATTCATTTGTTTCCTATGAATGAGGAATTTCTAGTAATTGAAACAAAACTGAGCTTACCGTTGTCAGCACATCTTCGAAATGCAAATTAGAGTGTGGATCACATAGAACAGGAGGATGTGGGAATAGCTAAGAGACCGTGCCATATTGAGCTAACTTCAGGACTCCTCAAACAGGAGATCCTCTAAGCCCGGGTCCAAGTCACAGTGGATGATGTTGGTATGTGAGTTAAGTTAAGAAAGGGGCCTAGGCTCAAGGAGGAGCCCAGGGGCAGCTAGTTCCCAAAGGGAGAGCTGCAGCTGAGAGGAGGTGGGCTGACGGGTGGAATGGATGGCACTCATGGGCCATGTGTTCACCTTGTTTAATGCCTACAGCCCAGAGACCTCATCTTCCCACTGCTGGAGGGAGCTGATGGGAGTGGAGACCTCGGAGCCTGAGAAAGGCAGCTGATCCAAGCAAAGGGCAAATGAGCTTTGACTTAAGGCAGCTCAGAAACTTAAGAACCAGAAATTAACAATTCAACTGAAAATTCTTCCAGCTATAAATTATATAAAGCTATCAATGCTTTAATATCTTTACTCATTCAGGCAATATTCATTCAGTACAAACCAACTATATGCCAAGCACTGGGTCAGGTGCGGGAGTGACTATTCATTTGGTTTCTTTCAAGAGTTCACAGCCTAGGACCTTATTCTACTCTGCACTCCCTTATTGCATAAACTAGAGGGGGAGGGAAACAGGAAAATATATACTACCTCTACTTGTAATACAAGAATAGAGCACTATGAATTTCTACACTCAGAGGGGCAAAGCAGATTTCTCAAGGTCACACAGGTGGGAAAAGGCAGCGACAAACTTCACCTTGAAATTAAAATTGAAGTTCCTGAAGTCTATTTCATCCCACATCAGACACACTTCCCCATAACACATCTGCCCAAGGTTGACTTCGCTGCATTTTGGTTCCTGGAGTTCTTTATTACATCCCCCGAAGGGATCCACACTTACTCCACACGCAGGGCCATGAATGGAAACCAGCGCTCCCTTGGCTGGTACGCCAGGGAAGCTAACAAGAGCCTGTCTTTCAAGGCTTTGATCACACAGAAGACAGACCCAAGCAGAAGTTCACATTGTTAAGAGTGATTATAGTGATTATAATTAATACTAGACAACATAACGATAAGAACATGATGTATTTAGAATGCTTAATTAGAGCCATTTTATCATTATTTTCTTCCTAAGCCCAATGATCATGATCATCATGATTAATAATGATCAGAACCACAGGAAGACAATGACAGCAATGATGACAAATGCCTCAGGGCCAGTCTGGTGTTCTCTGGGACGCGTACTCCTCCAAGTCTCTGGCTGGTCAGAAGGACTTTGTTAGTTGTGAAGTGACTGATCTAATGTAATTATTATAGTGAATAATCAATAACCAGTGGTGTTACACTGCAGAAGGTAAAAAGGAAAGCTCAGGCCACAGACACATCACTGTGATGGTGCCCCTCCTCTTCCAGCACAGAAGCTCTACAGTGGGACAGCCTGGGTCTGAGGGCCCTGCTCTCCCACCAGATCTGGTTCCCGGGACCATGAACGTGGCTGTTAGACTTCCAAACAGACTTGTAGCAAGATCCAGTTTGATGGTTAATTTTTAGTTTTGGTGGTCAAGCATGAAGTTGGTTGGTTTCAGGATGCCCAGATAGCTGGCAAAACACTGTATGTATGATCTATACACACGCTTACAATGTTGGTTCTGTGTCTCTGGAGCAGCGCTTCTCAACCTTTTTGGCACCAGGGACCATTTTCATGGAAGACAATTTTACCAGGGACTGAGGGTCAGGGGATGGTTTGGGGATGATTCAAGTGCATTACACTGATTATGCACCTGATTTCTACTATTATGACATCAGTTCCACCTCAGATCATCAGATCTTAGGTTGGGGACCCTGCTCTGGAGGAGGGTCCCTGACTGTGATACCTAATGTATCCCAGATACCCAATGGAGCTGCGCTCATGTGCTCAGGTGCTCAGCTGCGTGCAGCTCTTTGCAGCTGCACAGACTGCACCCACCAGGCTCTCTGTCCATGGGGTTTGCCAGGCAAGAATACTGGAGTGGGGTGCCGTTTCCTCTCCAGGGGATCTTCCCAACCCAGGGAGCAATCCCATGTCTCTTGTGTCTCCTGTCTTGGGGCTGGGTTCTTTACCATTAGTGCCACCTGCTGAGATGTACCCAAATATATTAACGCCAGGAAAATACCAGTTAAGGTGTGAACCCTATAATGGAAGTTCCCAGGGCACCTCAAGAAAGGAGGGTTGTGCTTCTTTTATGGTAGATCTACTTTTTTTAAAATAAATTTATTTATTTTAATTGGAGGTTAATTACTTTACAATATTGTATTGGTTTTGCCGTACATCAACATGTATCTGCCACAGCTATACACGTGTTCCCCATCCTGAACCCCTCCTCCTCCCTCCCTGTACCATCCCTCTGGGTCATCCCAGTGCACCAGCCCCAAGCATCCTGTATCACGCATTGAGCCTGGGCTGGCGACTCGTTTCATATATGATATTACACATGTTTCAATGCCATTCTCCCAAATCATCCCACCCTCGCCCTCTCCCACAGAGTCCAAAAGACTGTTCTATACATCTGCGTCTCTTTCGCTGTCTCGCATACGGGGTAGAGTGTTCAACCTGGGCACTGTCAAGACCGTGGTGCTCTAGCTAGAGAACTCCCTAGCACTCCTCCTCATCACTTTTGAAACTTGGGCATCCTGTCTGTTCCCGCCTCATTCTACAGTCTGCTTGGGCTGCTGGAAGCCCTCTCTGCTCCTTTACTGAGCAACTATGCACTCTGCACTTCCCACCAAAGAGGCAGAACCAGCCTCTAGCTCCCCAGTGACATGGTCATCCAAAGAAGCAGACGACAGAGAAAGGCAGTAAAGCCATTCGTGAAAGGATGCAGGGGCACAGGGTGAGGAGAGAAAAGAGCAGTCGAGTCCAGCAAGAGGAGGAACATCAACCAGCACACGAAGAGCCCATCCTTCTGTAGCCCCAGACACCCTGCTCGAACCAGCAACCTTACAGACACTAGTGGGACCTGGACATTGAAAGCGGGAGTGAAAGCGAAGTTGCTCAGTCATGTCCGACTCTTTCGGCCCCGTGGACTGTAGCCTACCAGGCTCCTCCCTCCATGAGGTTTTCTAGGCGAGAATACTGGAGTGGGTTGCCACCTGGACATTAAACAACATGTATTCATGGGGTCAGAGCAGCGTCACTGAAATTCATTCACGCATTCAACAAATTTGCCTTGACAATGTGAGGCACTGTGCTAGGCTTGAGAATAAAGCTGCAGGGAAGTCACAAAACCCAGTCCCCAGGAAAATCACAGCCCAGAGAAGACAATCAATAAACAAATTCTAAGTGGCGGTCCGTTCTCTGACGGAAGAGCCTGACATCCAGCCTGGATGCTGGAGGTTTAACTAGTCCAGGTCCACTGTACATCAGAGGGAGATCACTGGACCTCAAGACTCTGAGTCTTGTGTGTGTTGTTTCCAAACACCAAGTGTCCTAAGCATGTGTTTCTGAAGCAAATACCACATAATGTTTTTTATTGGAGTATAATTGCTTTACCATGTTGTGCTAGTTTCTTCTGTACAATGTGAATCAGCTGTATCATACACATATCCCCTTTCTCTTGGACCTCCCTCCCACCCATCCAGGTCATCACTGAGCACCGAGTTGGGCTCCCTGTACCATGTAATGCTGAGCATGCAAAACCAGTACCGATATCAACAACAGTGGGCAACGGACTGACCATAACGTTTTGGCCTCTGTGATGCAACTGCCACTTCACCAGTACTTTCACCACTAAGACTCGAGGCAGAACTAGTTCAAGGGAATAGGGAGCTGCCATATTTCCTATTCACCCAAGAACCTTCTGATGCTGATGAAGAAACGGGAGATGTGTCACATGCATCAGTTTCAAACAATTTCAAACCCACCCTCCAGAGAAATCCAAGAGTTTTCTGGGCAATGCAGGAGAGACACAGGTAAGAATCCCCAATGGGCAGCAGACTGTCATAAACAATTCCAGGATTCAGGAGACGGCACAGCACTGTTCTTTGCCATCAATTTGCCCTTCATCCCACACACAATCCACCTTATATGAGCATCCAGAATGCCCTCCTCTCCCTAATCTCGCTCCTCCTTTATGCTTCCATTTCTACCTCTGACCCTCTATCCTCACCCCAGGGTCTTGGGTCCACCCTAATAGGCCAGAGGGAAGAGCCTACTGCCATTTATAAGAGGACTCCTAAAGCTTATAGGCTCAAAGATCTACAAGAGCTTTCTCAGGATAATGCTGATCCCTTCTTTAGTATAACTTGTGAGTCTTGGCCTCTTTGCCTGGACTTCCAGGAGTACAGAAGTAAAAGAAAACACGGGGAGGACAAGGAAAGAAACCTCCTCTGCCACATCTAGTTTTGTAGGGCTCCTGCAGGTCTTTTCCACCTGAAATTAATGACTGATGGACCCTCCTACACCTGACACTGTACACCCTCTCATTCCCCAAAGGCTGGGGTGGCTAAACCCCACACACTCTAGTTTGCTATCTAAGCAGGCCATGCTCTGAACTAAGGCTGTGCCTTTCTGGAAAGCATGAACCAGCCATATATTGTCCTTATTCTCCTAAGCATCAGGGTTCAATCCCAACCACAATCAGAAGGAAAAATAAACTTCATGGGAACTTGGAGGCCACTGTAAAATCCAAGCTTCAATCTGAAAGAAATAGCCTATCAAGTTCTTTAGGGGGAAATAAGAAGAGTGTAATAAAAATATTGTAGCCACTTCCAAAATATTGAAGCCGCTGTCTTCCAAACTTTTTATCTATTTCCTACCTCGAGGTCTTTGATCATCGATGGCCCTTCTGCTTGGAATCTTCCCTTATCTTCTCCCATCAAATGTCACCCATAGTTTTAGGCTTCATTAAAAGTTTCCTTCCTAAAAGATGTTTTTCCTTATTTACTTCCTTCATAAACAGTAATATTAGAACACTAACATACATTGGGAGAAGGCAATGGCACCCCACTCCAGTATTCTTGCCTGGAAAATCCCATGGAAGGAGGAGCCTGGTAGGCTGCATTCCATGGGGTCGCTAAGAGTCGGACACGACTGAGCGACTTCACTTCCACTTTTCACGTTCATGCATTGGAGAAGGAAATGGCAACCCACTCCAGTGTTCTTGCCTGGAGAATCCCAGGGACAGGGGAGCCTGGTGTGCAGCCGTCTATGGGGTCACACAGAGCCAGACACGACTGAAGCAACTTAGCAGCAGTAGCAGCAGCAACATACACTGAGAGTTTATTATAATGCCAGTATTGCATGTACTTTGCTCATTTAATTTTCAAAACTATATTATCAATATTGATAACCCTATCATGACCAGCTAAGCGACTGATCATTATCCTTAATCACCATGACTGTTGTCCGTATCATTCTTACTTATAAGATAAAGCTCAGGTAGGTAATTTTCCTAAGAGCACCCAATCAGAAAATACAGAAGTACACAGTAGAAACACAACCCTCTGTATTTGTTATAACACCCCCACTTTCTGCCCCCACCCCAACAGGAAGTCCATACTGTAGTAAATGTTCAACTAATTTTGTTTTTAATTGAACTGAAATAGTTGACTAATAAGAAGTAGGATACTTAAGATAAAAAGATACATGAAACTATAATATGAGCTTAGTCATGTCCTTGAAAATGTAGTCTTGAGTGAGTCACATTGTTTTAGTAGTTCCAATGAAGAGAAAAGAAGTCTGACAGAACAGATAGTAAGTCTGAGATCAAAGACTTGGCCTAACAAGCTATCCAGCCTTTGGAGACATCCTCAAGCAGTTAAGAAGAGCCTAGACTGGCATCTAACCAGCTACCGAAATGTGTATGTGACACCAGTGCCGTTAAATCCCCTTTAGCCTTTCTTCCACGCCCCACCCCCACCCCCAGCCAGAAAGGCTAATGCACACAGTATTGCTCCAATACTCCACAGTATTGCTGACTTATTTAAGAATAAACTCCTGTATTCATTTTGTATTGCTTATATAATGAATTACCACAAACTCAACAGCTTTGAACAATACCCATTTTATGATCTCATTGTTTCTGGGGGTTAGGAATTCATGCCTGACTTAGCTAGGTTCTCTTGTCAAGGTCTCACAAGGCTGAAGTCAAAATGTGTTAAGGCTATGGTTTCTTCTAAGAGCTCAGCGAGGGAAATATCTCCTTTCAGATTCCCTTGGGTTGCGGAAAGAAGTCATCTCCTTGTGGCTTGCATGGCAGCTTCAAAGACAGAAGTGGAGAGGGTCTGTTTCTTAGAGTCTCTGATTTCAAAGAACATCAAAGCTCTCTTCTGAAGGACTCACCCAACTAGGTCAGGCCCTTAACCATACCCTAGGGCACAAAGCTAACCTCAAAAAATTTAAGAGTACAGAAATTATCTCAAGTATCTTTTCTGACCACGATGACATGAAAAGAGAAATCAAACACAGGAAAAGAAACTAGAAAAAAAAAAATTACATGAAGACTAAACAATATGCTGCTATAAAACCAATGGGTCAATGAGCAAATCAAAAAGGAAATTTGAAAATACCTTGAGACAAACAACAATGGATACACAACCACACAAAATATATGGGGTGCAGCCAAAGCAGTTCTCTGAGCGAAGTTCATAGTGATACAGGCCTTTGTCAAAAAACAAGAAAAATCTCAAGTAAATAGCCTAACTTACCACTCAAAACAGTTAAAGAACAAACAGAACCTAAAGTTAGCAGAAGCAAGGAAACAGTAAATATCAGGGAGGAAGTAAATAAAACAATTTTTTAAAAGATAGGAAAAAACAAAACCAAGAACTGGTTCTTTCAAAGGGTAAACAATTAGGCCCAGCCCACTCATGATAATCTCACCTATCATTAACTCAGTCCATTAATGAGGGTCCTTAATTAACCCTGAAACTCCAATCCTTTGGCCACCTGATGCAAAGAACTGACTCATTGGAAAAGACCCTGATGCTGGGAAAGATTGAAGGTGGGAGAAGAAGACAACAGAGGATGAGACGGTTGGATGGCATCACCGACTCAATGGACATGAGTTTGAGTAAGCTCTGGGAGTTGGTGATGGACAGGGAGGCCAGGCGTGCTGCAGTCCACGGGGTTGCAGAGTCAGATACGACTGAGTGACTGAACCGAACTGAAATAACCCTGCAAAATCCTCTTAACTTTGTCGTATAATACAGCAAGATCATGAGCGTGATTCTGTTAGAAGCAAGCCTTAAGTTCTGCCCACACTCTCAAGGGAGGAATTATACAGGACTCAACAGCAGGGGGAGAAGATGACAGAGGCCCTCTTGGGATTTTGCCCATCACAGCTTTTCTCTGTCTCCCCCAAAACACACTCCATTGCCTCAAATAAAAGAATTTCGGCTCAAGTCTGGGACAGGCTAACTTAAGCATGTCTTCCCAATTCCCAAGTTAAGGTATCTTCTAAATTATTGATTCTATCACCCAGATACTAGGTCTCCCCTATCTTAACAAGCAAGGCACAAAAATATTTACTTAAGAGACCTTATTTCATTCTCTTTTTACTTTTCTTTTCAGATGTTCCTATTAGTTCTCAATAATGATTCAGGTCGTACTCCAGACTCCCTTTCCCTCCCTCCCACTGTTTCTAACACAATACCAATGATGGCATTGACAGCACTGTGATGACAGCGTCAGACAGTCCTGACACGAGGGAATCACTCGCCCCCACCCCCTTTCAAGGCTTCCGCAATTGCACATCTGTCATGGGCTGATGGGAAAACAAACCAGATTAAGTTTAATGTCAAGTTGTATCACCTCCCACTTGTGAACTCCTTCCACTTCTTTGTCTCAGAATCTGTGGAATGTGACGGACAGCAGCAAGCCCCTCATTAGCATATTTCCTATTGCCAGTTCAGGCACAAGAATCCTCCTTTGCCAGGATTTGAGATTCCAGTCAGATTCTCAATTCCATCTGACTAGGCTTTCTCATTATTATGCAAATGCAAGCTTTACCTGAAGGCAAGAGCTTTCTTCTTAATATTTAAATTCCATTTCGTTTTCATTGATCTCTAAACAACAGCCCATCTTTGAACTTTCCTTGGAGAACTTCGTAGGGATGAAATGCCGCCACCGCCCACCCCAAGACTGTTTGGTTCCCTCTTTAGATTGGAATGATTTGGAGAGAGGCGCATGGAAGTGGCAGGAGAAGTATTGATTAATCCACCTCTGCTTACAGAACAGGACTTTTGAGTGACTTTGGCTGAGTCTGGTATAGGGCATTCTGCTGCTACAGCAAGGCACTCAAGGAAGAGATCAACTGGCCGAGAAAAGACCAAGTTGACAAGCCAGGCAAGCCTGCTTGGAAGAGGGCATGGGATCCAACAAAAAGACCAACTGCCAAGGCAAACAGTCCACATCAGACAATGGAAAGGGACTAGGTGGCGGATAGCCAACGCGGGGACTAGGATGGGAACCGGAGGCAGGACTGGAGGTGCCACCTCAGGGCCCCAGGGAGCCGGCTGGCACAGCAGTTCAGTGTCCGTGCCTGTGTGCATGTCCAGCTCAGTGACGTCCGGCTCTGCGGCTAAGGAAGGCACTCCACCAGGCTCCTCTGTCCATGGGATTCTCCAGGCAAGAATACCGGAGTGAGTTGCCATGCCCTCCTCCCAACCCAGGGATTGAACCCACATCTCTTACTTCTGCATTGGCAGGTGAGTTCTTTACCACTAGCACCACCTGGGAAGGCCCCATTTAGTGTCCAAGATCACCCTCTCCATCAATCATCTTCTCCACCCCAGTCCTTCTCCTCAGAGGGTCTATATCCTCAGCAGCTACAGCAGCAAACTGGGCCCTTTGATAGAAGCTATATGGACCCCTGACCAAAGCCAAACCAATCAGCTTCTCCCACAGGAGATGTGGAATCGGGGTGCAGAGTCCAGTGGGTCTCCCTCCCCTTCTCTCGCTCTTCCGTGCTCCTCCCACTCCTGTCTCCCTTTCTCGGGGTTTGAAAGGTTTGTATGAGATCGGAGCAAGGAGCCTGTTTTCCAGGCCTAGGCTTTTCCTCCCCTAAGAAAGGGGCTGCGGAGGGAAAGTGAAGGAAACACTGGGAGAAAACCATGAAGGAAGGAGAGAATGGCTTGCAAGGTGGGTCCCTAAGTACCCACTTCCTGACCTAGCTTCTATTTGGAACCAGAACCAGAGATCACTGAGGTAAGCAGCCAGCACTTACTGTTCTAGAACGGTGTGGCTGCTCAGCAGGGCTCTTCCCTTTCCTCTTTTGACTCACAACCTGGCTCCAAAGGACCCAAGATCCAGGGCTTCACAGAGTTCCAGCGGCTGCTTCCACAGCGCTCGGCCACTGGCGTCGCCCTCGGCTGCCACCTTGAAAGCCTGAAGATACAAACAATACTTGAAAAGCAGCAATAAGACGGAAAGCTGAAGTTTCCTCATCATTTTCTAATGTATCTCCAATAGGAAGGTCAGCGTCTGAAACTTTCCTTCAGGAGAAAGAAGTGGTTTTCAATGCTTGGAACAACTTGGCACCTTTTTTGTCAAACAAAGATGACGTATTTTCCCCTATCTTGAAACAGGATGAATCCAGGGGAAAGCACGGGGAGAAGGAGCAATATAATGAGAAGAGGGAGAAGGTAGAGGAGAAACGGCTCGCTGACCTGCGCGGCTCTGGGGCTGGCTGTGACTTCTGGTTTCAGCCTTCTCGGCAGTCCCAGGCGGGGCGCACTGAACCGCGGAACAGTGGGGGAGGGCGGATGTGCACAGCCCTGGAAGCCAAAGGCCTGGATGTGTGTCCTGCTCTGCCATTTACAGCACAACTGTTTGCTTCAGTTTCCTCAGCTGTGAAAGGAGGATGAGGGTAGGTGAGTTCAGTTTACTTCAGTTCAGTCGCTCAGTCATGTCCGACTCTTTGCGACCCCATGAATTGCAGCAGCCAGGCCTCCCTGTCCATCACCAACTCCATTTACCCACTCATGTCAATTGAGTTGGTGATGCCATCCAGCCATCTCATCCTTGGCCGTCCCCTTCTCATCCTGCCCCCAATCCCTCCCAGCATCAGGGTCTTTTCCAATGAGTCAACTCTTCACATCAGGTGGCCAAGGTATTGGAGTTTCAGCTTCAGCATCATTCCCTCCAAAGAAATCCCAGGGCTGATCTCCTTTAGGAGGGACTGGTTGGATCTCCTTGCAGTCCAAGGGACTCTCAAGAGTCTTCTCCAACACCACAGTTCAAAAGCATCAATTCTTCGGCGCTCAGCCTTCTTCACAGTCCAACCCTCACATCTATACATGATTACTGGAAAAACCATAGCCTTGACTAGACAGACCTTTGTTGGCAAAGTAATGTCTCTGCTTTTGAATATGCTATCTAGATTGGTCATAACTTTCCTTCCAAGGAGTAAGCGTCTTTTAATTTCATGGCTGCAATCACCATCTGCGGTGATTTTGGAACCCAATCAAATAAAGTCTGACACTGTTTCCACTGTTTCCCCATCTATTTGCCATGAAGTGATGGGACCAGATGCCATGATCTTCGTCTTCTGAATGTTGAGCTTTAAGCCAACTTTTTCACTCTCTACTTTCACTTTCATCAAGAGGCTTTTTAATTCCTCTTCACTTTCTGCCATAAGGGTGGTGTCATCTGCATATCTGAGGTTATTGATATTTCTCCTGGCAATCTTGACTACTGTAGTATGCTGCTGCTGCTGCTAAGTCACTTCAGTCGTGTTCGACTCTGTGCGACCCCATAGACGGCAGCCCACTAGGCTCCTCTGTCCCTGGGATTCTCCCGGCAAGAATACTGGAGTGGGTTGCCATTTCCTTCTCCAGTGCATGAAAGTGAAAAGTGAAAGTGAAGTCGCTCAGTCATGCCCGACTCTTAACGACCCCATGGACTGCAGCCTACCAGGCTCCCTATAGTATAGGGAGTGCCTAGTAAAACTTCAGCTATTACTACTTCCAGATGTATAAGCTGGATTTAGGACCTCTAGATGTACAAGCTGGATTTAGAAAAGGCAGAGGAACCAGAGATCAAATTGCCAACATCTGTTGAACCATAGAAAAAGCAAGACAATTCCAGAAAAACATCTACTTCTGCTTCATTGATTATGATAAAGCCTTTGACTGTGTGGATCACAACAAACTGTGGAAAATTCTTCAAGAAATGGGAATACCAGACTGCTTTACCTGCCTCCTGAGAAACCTATATGCAGGTCAAGAAGCAACAGTTAGAACCAGACGTGGAACAATGGACTGGTTCAAAACTGGAAAAGGAGTACGTCAAAGCCGTATTTTGTCACCCTTATTTAACTTATACGCAGAGTACATCATGTGAAATGTTGGGCTGGATGAAGCACAAGCTGGAATCAAGACTGCCAATCAATATCTAAATCGATATTTCTATTGATATAGAAATATCAATAACCTCAGATATGCAGTGACCACCACCCTAATGGCAGAAAGCAAAGAGGAACTAAACAGTGAAAAAGCTGGCTCAAAGTTCAGCTTTCAAAAAATGAAGATCATAGCATCTAGATCCCATCACTTCATGGCAAATAGATGAGGAAACAATGGAAACAGTGACAGACTTTATTTTCTTGGGTTCCAAAATCACTGTGGACAGTGACTGCAGCCATGAAATTAAAAGATGACCAACCTAGACAACATATTAAAAAGCAGAAACGTTACTTTGCCTACAAAGGTCCGTCTAGTTAAAGTTATGGTTTTTCCACTGGTCATGTACAGATGTGAAAACTGGACAATAAAAAAGGCTGACCCCTGAAGAATGGATGCCTTCAAACTGTGGTGAGGAGAAGACTGTTGAGAGACCCCTGGACTGTAAGAGATCAAACTAGTCAATCCTAAAGGAAATCAACCCTGAATGTTCATTGGAAGGACAGACGCTGAAGCTGAAGTTCCAGTACTTTGGCTATCTGATACGAAGAGCAAACTCATTTGAAAAGACCCTGATGCTGGGAGGGCTTGGGGGCAGGAGAAGGGGAAGACAGAGGATGAGATGGCTGGATGACATCACCAATTTGAGCAAGCTCCAGGAGATGAAGGACAGGGAAGCCTGGTGTGCTACAGTCCGTGGGGTTGCAAAGAGTCAAACGTGACTGAGCGACTGAACAACAACAAAAATTACTACTATGAGGAAAACCAAGGCACTGAGAGTTCTCTGGCACTATATGGAGAGTGAGTGAGAGTCAGAAGTCCACTCTGCGACCATCCTGTGCTATAACTTTCATGTAGTTGGATTCTTTCTGATCTGTTTTGCTCCAATCCATGTCTTAGGAAACTGAGAAGCTGCCAAACTGGTCCAAAAGAAACACAGAGAATTGAAGAGAACATAGCCACCTGGACTCCCATGATCAGGTCCTGCCTTCTTTTTCTCCAACAGCAGAGAATGGAAAACAGACACCCAAAGTCCATCTTAAACAAACTAAAACAGACAGTTGAAACTGTGCTAAAAGAGAAAGGACTATGACATCCAGTGAAATGCAGCAGATACAGACCTCAGACAAACTATCACAGCACAATTGTCCAAACAAGAGGGTACTTGGTAGAGAGAGAAACAATCTCTCAACTGGAGGAACATGAGGACATCAGTGAGCTGTCAGAGGAGGTTTTCTGAGACCCAATTTAGCACCAAGTGTCAGAGGGGAAAGGAGCTCAATGAAGAATCACACATATTTTGCAGGAAGATGACTCTGTGACTGATGTAGATAGAAGATGATTATCAATTTCAAAAGCTGTGCATTAATCCTTTTGTCAGGGAATAACTAAAAGCTAAAATGATTCATTCACTCCCAGGTGCGTCCAACCTTGCATCTCAAGCCCCTTCCTCATCCGAACCTAATAGAAAAAGCAGATCCATGAAGAACATGTTTCATTCAAGATGACATAATAAAAAAGAATAACACAGGTTTATTTTAAAAAAAACCTTATGAAAATAAAAGAGATAGGAAAACAAACAGGAAATAAGAACAGTTAACAGAAAAAAATATAAAAATTGTTGACAAAAAGAGGGGGAAATGACTAATATCACTAAGCATTAAAAGTTTAAAAAAAAAACTTGAAGAAAACAAAAGGGGAAGTATTCATAACATTGGATTTAGTGAAGACTTCTTGAATACAACGCCAAAAGTATAGGCAACAAAGGACACGTACATAAATTAGACTACATCAAAGTTTATTTTTTTTTATTTTTTTTGCATCAAAGTTTAAAACTCCTGTGCATCAAAAACATAATCAAAAGACAATCCATGGAGTGAAAGAAAATATTTTCAAATCATATATATCTGATAATGTGTTAACATCCAGAATATGTAAAGAACTTGTCTAACTCATGAAACTATGAGCCATGCTGTGTGGGCCACCCAAAACAGACAGATCATGGTGAAGACCTCTGACAAAACGAGATCCACTGGAGAAGGGAATGGCAAACCACTTTAGTATTCTTGCCTTGAGAACCCCATGAACAGCATGAAAAGCAAAAAGATACGACACTGAAAGATGAACTCCCCAGGTTGGTAGGTGCCCAATATGCTATCGAAGAAGAGCAGAAATGACTCCAGAAGGAATGAAGAGCTTCAGCCAAAGTGGAAACAAAGCCCAGTTGTGGATGTGTCTGGTGGTGAAAGTAAAGTCTGATGCTGTAAAGAACAACATTACATAGGAACCTGGAATGTCAGTTCTATGAATCAAGGTAAATTGGAAGTGGTCAAACAGGAGGTAGCAAGAGTCAACATCGACATTTCAGGAATTCAGTTCAGTTCATTTCAGTTCAATTCAGTCACTCAGTCGTGTCCGACTCTTTGCGACCCCATGAATCGCAGCACGCCAGGCCTCCCTGTCCATCACCAACTCCCGGAGTTCACTCAGACTCACGTCCATTGAGTCAGTGATGCCATCCAGCCATCTCATCCTCTGCCGTCCCCTTTTCTCCTGCCCCCAATCCCTCCCAGCATCAGAGTCTTTTCCAATGAGTCAACTCTTCGCATGAGGTGGCCAAAGTACTGGAGTTTCAGCTTCAGCATCATTCCTTCCAAAGAACTCCCAGGGCTGATCTCCTTCAGAATGGACTGGTTGGATCTCCTTGCAGTCCAAGGGACTCTCAAGAGTCTTCTGCAACACCACAGTTCAAAAGCATCAATTCTTCAGTGCTCAGCCTTCTTCACAGTCCAACTCTCACATCCATACATGACGACTGGAAAAACCATAGCCTTGACTAGATGGACCTTTGCTGGCAAAGTAATGTCTCTGCTTTTCAATATGCTGTCTAGGTTGGTCATAACTTTCCTTCCAAGGAGTAAGCATCTTTTAATTTCATGGCTGCAATCACCATCTGCAGTGATTTTGGAGCCCAAAAAAATAAAGTCTGACACTGTTTCCACTGTTTCCCCATATACTTCCCATGAAGTGATGGGACCAGATGCCATGATCTTCGTTTTCTGAATGTTGAGCTTTAAGCCAACTTTTTTACTTTCCTCTTTCACTTTTATCAAGAGGCTTTGGAGTTCCTCCTCACTTTCTGCCATAAGGGTGGTGTCATCTGCCTCTCTGAGGTATTAGTGAATTAAAATGGACTGGAATAGCCTAGTTTAATCCAGATGATAATTATATCTACTACTGTGGGCAAGAATCCCTTTGGAAAAAATGGAATACTCTCATAGTCAACAAAAGAGTCTGGAATGTAATACTTGGATGAAATCTCAAAAATGACAGAATGGTCTTTGTTCATCTCCAAGGCAAACCATCCAGTTTCACAGTAATCCAAGTCTATGCTCCAACCACTAATGCTGATGAGGCTGAAGTTGAATGATTCTATGAAAACATACAAGACTTTCTAGAACTAACACCAAAAAAAGATACCCTTTTCATCATGGGGAACTAGAATGCAAAAGTAGGAAGTCAAGAGATACAAAGAGTAACAGGCAAGTTAGGCTGGGGAGTACAAAATGAAGCAGGGCAAAAGCTAACAGAGTTTTGCCAAGAGAATGCACTGATCATAGCAAACAGCCTTCTCCAGCAACACAAGAGACAACTCTACACGTGGACGTCACCAGATGGGAAATACCAAAATCAGATTGATTATATTCTTTGCAGCCAAAGATGGAGAGCTCTATAGAGTCACCAAAACAAGGCCAGGAGCTGACTGTGGCTCAGATCATGAACTCCTTACTGCCAAATTCAGACTTAAATTGAAGACAGTAGGGAAAACCACTAGACCATGCAAGTATGACCTAAATCCAATCCCTAATGATTATACAGTGGAAGTGACAAATAGATTCAAGGGATCAGATCTGACAGACAGAGTGCTTCAAGAACTATGGTTGGAGGTTCATGACATTGTACAGGAAGCAGTGATCAAGACCCTCTCAAAAGTGTGCAGAGAAAGGGAACCCTGTTACACTGTTGGTGGGAATGCAAACTAGTACAGCCACTATGGAGAACAGTGTGGAGATTCCTTTAAAAACTGGAAACAGAACTGCCATATGACCCAGCAATCCCACTGCTGAGCATACACATCGAGGAAACCAGAATTGAAAGAGACACGTGTACCCCAATGTTCATCACAGCACTGTTTACAATAGCCAGGACATGGAAGCAACCTAGATGTCCATCAGAGATGAATGGATAAGAAAGCTGTGGTACATATACACAATGCAATATTACTCAGCCATTAAAAAGAATACATCTGAATCAGTTCTAATGAGGTGGATGAAACTGGAGCCTATTGTACAGAGTGAAGTAAGTCAGAAAGAAAAACACCAATACAGTATACTAATGCATATATATGGAATTTAGAAAGATGGTAACAATAACCCTGTATGCAAGACAGCAAAAGAGACACAGATTTATAGAACAGTCTTTTGGACTCTGTGGGGAGGGCGAGGGTGGGATGATATGGGAGAATGGCATTGAAACATGTAAATTAACACATGTGAAACGAATCGCCAGTCCAGGCTTGACACATGATACAGGGTGCTCGGGGCTGGTGTACTGGGATGACCCAGAGGTATGGGGTGGGGAGGGAGGTGGGAGGGGGGTTCAGGATGAGGAACAGATGTACACTCATGGTGGATTCATGTCAATGTATGGCAAAACCAATACAATACTGTAAAGTAAATAAATAAATAAAACTGAAAAAAATAAAATTTTATATATAAAAATTTAAATTAAAAAAAGACCCTCTCCAAGAAAAAGAAATGCAAAAAGGCAAAATAGTTGTCTGGGGAGGCCTTACAAAGAGCTGAGAAAAGAAGAGAAGTGAAAGGCGAAGGAGAAAAGGAAAGACATATCCATCTGAATGCAGAGTTCAAAAGAATAGCATGGAGAGATAATAAAGGCTTCCTAAGTGATCAATGCAAAGAAATAGAGGAAAACAATAGGATGGGAAATACTAGAGATCTCTTCAAGAAAATTAGAGATACCAAGGGAACATTTCATGCAAAGATGGGCACAATAAAGGATAGAAACTGTACGGACCTAACAGAAGCAGAAGATATGAGAAAAGGTGGCAAGAATACACAGAAGAACTATACAAAAAAAGATCTTCATGACCCAGATAACCACAATGGTTTGATCACTCACCTAGAAACAGACATCCTGGAATGCAAAGTCAAGGGGGCCTTAGAAAGCATCACTACAAACAAAGCTAGTGGAGGTGATGGATTTCCAGCTGAGCTGTTTCAAATCCTAAAAGATGATGCCATTAAAGTGCTGCACTCAATATGCCAGCAAATGTGGGAAACTCAGCAAGGCCACAGGACTGGAAAAGGTCAGTTTTCACTTCAATCCCAAAGAATGATCAAACTAGTGCACAACTGCACTCATTTTACACACTAGCAAAGTAATGCTAAAATTCTCCAAACTAGGCTTCAACAGTAGGTGAACCAAGAACTTCCAGATGCTTGAACTTGATTTAGAAAAGGCAGAGGATGATTTAGAAAAGGCAGAGGAATCAGAGATCAAATTGCCAACATCTGCTGGATCATAGAAAAAGCAAGGCAATTCCAGAAAAACATCTCCTTCTGCTTCATTGATTATGATAAAGCCTTTGACTGTGTGGATCACAATAAACTGGAAAATTCTTAAAGAGATGGGAATACCAGACCACCTTACCTGCCTCCTGAGAAAACTGTATGTAGGTCAAGAAACAACATTTAGAACCAGACACAGAACTACAGACTGATTCCAAACAGGGAAAGGAGTACGTCAAAGCTGTATTTTGTCACCCTGCTTATTTAACTTATATGCAGAGAACATTATGCAAAATGTTGGGCTGGATGAATCACAAGCTGGAATCAAGATTGAAGGCAGAAATATCAATAACCTCAGATATGCAGATACCACCACACTTATGGCAGGAAGTGAAGAGGAACTAAAGAACCTTTTGATGAAGGTCAAAGAGGAGGGTGAAAAATCTGGCTTAAAACTCAACATTCAGAAAACTAAGATCATGGCATCTGGTCCCATCACTTCATTGCAAATAGATGGGGAAACAATGGAAACAGTGACAGACTTTATTTTCTTGGGCTCCAAAATCACTGCAGATGGTGACTGCAGCAATGAATTTAAAAGACGCTTACTCCTTGGAAGGAAAGTTATGACCAACCTAGATAGCATATTCAAAAGCAGAGACATTACTTTGCTGACAAAGGTCCATCTAGTCAAAGCTATGGTTTTTCTAGTGGTCATGTATGGATGTGCATGTTGGACCATAAAAAAGCTAAACACCAAAGAATTGATGCTTTTTAACTGTTGTTCAAAAGAGAGTCCCTTGAACCGCAAGGAGATCAAACCAGTCAATCCTAAAGGAAATCAGTCCTGAATATTCACTGGAAGGACTGATGCTGAAGCTGAAACACCAATACTTTGCCTACCTGATGCAAAGAGCCAGCTCATTAGAAACGACCCTGATGCTGGGGAAGACTGAAGGCAGGAGGAGAAGGGGATGACAGAGAATGAGATGGTTGGATGGCATCACTGCCTCAACGCACATGAGTTTGAGCAAGCTTCAGGAGACGGTGAAGGACAGGGAAGCCTGGCATGCTGCAGTCCATGGGGTCACAAACAGTCGGACATGACTGTGTGGCTGAACAACAACAACAACATAAAGAACTTCTACAATTCAACAACAACAATCAAAAAAGAAAAAAACGCAAAGAACCCCAACAACCAAAAACACTTTTAATGGATAAAGGACTTGAACAGACATTTCTCCAAGGATATTGAAATGCCAAAACGCACATGAAAGATGCTCAACATCACTGGTCATAAGGGGAAAGCAATTCAAAACCACAACGAGATAGTATTTTGCACCCATTAGAATAGCTGCTACAAAAAAAAAAACAAGCAGAAAAGAATTAGTGTTGGCGAGGATGTTGAAGAGTTAGAAACTTGTGTACTGTTTTTTTTTTCACTTTCTATTTTTACTTTATTTTACTTTATAATACTGTATTGGTTTTGCCATACATTGACATGAATCCACCACAAGTGTACATGCGATCCCAAACATGAACCCCCCTCCCACCTCCCTCCCCACAACATCCCTCTGGGTCATCCATATAGGAATGTAAAATGGTGCAGTAACTGTGGAAAACAATATGATGGTTCCTCAAAAAGACTAAGAATAAAATGGCCATATGATCCAGCAATCTATTTCTGGGTATACACATAAAAGAAATGAAAACAAGGTCTCAAAGAGATATTTGTACACTCGTGTTCATAGCAGAATTAATCACAATAGCCAAAAGGTAGAAGCAACCCAGGTGTCCACCAATGGATGAATGTATAAACAAAATGTGGTAGATACAATCAATAGAATATTATTCACCCTTGAAAAGGAAGGGGGTTCTGACATATACCACAATATAGATGACCCTTGAGGACATTATATTAAGTGAACTAAGCCCAGTCACAAAAGGACAAATAATGTATGATTTCAACTATATGAGGTAACTAGACTGGTCAAATTCAGAGACATAAAGAAGAATGGTGGTTGCCAGGGTCTGGGAGTCCAAGAGGAAGAATGGAAAATTGTTAAAGTAAATAAAGAGATCCAGTTTTGCAAAATAAAAAGAGTTCTGAAGATTGGTTGCACAATGGTGTGAATGTACTTAACAATACTGAATTATATACTTAAAAGTGATTAAAGTGGTAAATTTTGTGTTATTTGTATTTTTATCACCACCAAAAATAATAAATAGAATAGCCATGGTATACACAATGATAATGTAAAAATAGTATTACTAACAACAATTAGGGGACTTCCCTGGTAGTCCAGTGGCTAAGACTCTGCACTCCCAATGTGGAGGGCCTGGGTTCGATCCCTGATCAGGGAAATGGATCCCACATGCCACAACAAAGACTGAAGATCCCATAACTGCCACAATTAAGACCTGGTGCAACCAAATAAGCAAATGTTATTTTTAAAAAGCA
Source organism: Capra hircus (assembly GCF_001704415.2). NCBI lineage: Eukaryota > Metazoa > Chordata > Mammalia > Artiodactyla > Bovidae > Capra > Capra hircus. The sequence continues at coordinate 8,228,219 of NC_030829.1, read as the reverse complement.
GTAACAACAATTGAGAGGAGAGGGGAAGACAGATAAATATATTGAAAGAAATCAATGTGAACCCTGCAAGTTTGACCCAAGAAAAAGAACTGACAAGAATTCGGTACAGACAGGGGGAAAGCAGGAAAAAAAGAGATAGAAGCAAAATTGACTACAGCAAAGTCAATAGAGTTTAAATGAAGGGAAGAGTGAAATTACCAATGTAAGCACCCGAGGAAATTAAAAGAGCACAAACTTTTCAGATCTCCAGAAAGTACACACACATCCCATCCCGCCACCACAAACACAAAGGAAGCAGATCATATAATAAAAGATTATAAAAAGGAAAAATAGAAGAGATGGCATCTAATATGATGACAGAACTAACATCCCACTCACTTGCTTTAATAATAAATGTAAAGTATGTAAACATCTAGTAAGCCTGGGTCATGAAGAAAAAGCCAACAATATGTATACAAGCGACATATCTAAGACAGCCTAACCCAGAAAGGTGGGAAATGAGAGGCTGCACCAAGGTTTGCAAGCAAATGCACCTCAGAACAAAGTAGAGGCTCTGAAGCTCCCTCACAGACAGGGTAGAATTCAGGGCAAAAAGCACTAAACAGGCCATAGGATAAAGTACCAAAAACAAGGAAAAATGACCATTAATAGGAGACTTTAATCCACTTCTCTTTAAGCCATGACTTAACATGACAAACAGTATAGATGGGACATAAAAACCCCTAAATTCACAAATTAACCACATGGGACTAATTAACACATTCTAAAAGATAAAAAATATGCTTGCAGGGGTTTGGATGGTTCAGACCAAAAGCTTTGAGAACAACTATCTTGGCAGACTTAGAAAACAGGCTAAGGAGTTGGATCTGAGAGAGAGCTGCAGCAGACATCGAGCCCCACTTCTGGCCCTCCAGTCTGTACAGTAAATGGTTGTCTGCTTAGCCATCACTACTGTCCTCAGAGCCTGCTCTCAGATCTGTCCTGCTAGATGGAGGAAGTAAAAGTCACTTTCTCTTGGATCATAATGATGCCAGCTGGGCATCAGAGAAAATGCAGACTAATGGAATGGCAATTCCTGCTCATCCCCCCCGTGGTTTATTTCACAGCCTAAACAAGATGTGGCATTAACACAGGACACACACACACACACACTCCCTCCCTCCCTGGTGCTGCAGGATCACTGAGGCCTTTCTTTGCTCATTGAATGTATGAAGCCAGGGCCTGTCATAGACTGTGTGGCTTCATCTTTATAAGCAGCTGTCTCTTGGGAGTGTCTCATCAATAAATCCCTCCCCCCTCATCTCTTTTGCTTTTTATCAGCCCAGCTCCACAAGGTACCATTATCTCCACCTGCCCTTGAAAATGTTTATTTCAAGATATCTCTCTGATGGCTAGTCATGCAACTTGGATGATGACCTTGCAAATAAACATGAGCAGAAAATTCTACCCAACCAACAGGAGGTTATTCAAAAGCTTTTTATCTGTGAAAGTCAATTATCTTTTCTGACATTTTCTTGTTCTGTTTGCAAAGGAATACACACACACACACACACACACACACACACACAAACAATGTGGAAATAATGTATTTGGAACATGGATAATAAGAACAATTAATATTTATCGACCAGTTACTGCAAATGAATTGCTTTGCATAATTTATCCCAGCACCCCTGTAGAGTACAGAAAATCTCTTCCCAGCACATCCAAATGGAAAAACTGAGGCTCAGAAAGGCTAAATAATATGCCCAGTGAATTCCCAAGCAGTGAGTGGTAGAGTACACATTCTGTGGACCCATGGTCTGGGTCAATTCCTCAATTCCAGGCTGTGAACACAGTGGTCATTAATCTGTGTCACTATCTGCCAAAGCAAGGCTTAGATGCTGTTATATACTGCATGCATGCGTCCCCTGAAAATTCACACTGAAATCCTAACCCTCAATGTAACAGGATTGGAGATGAGGCCTTTGGGAGGCAGTCAGGTTCAGAAGTAGTCACAAGAGTGGAGTCCCCAGGATTAGAAAGAGACTAGAGCTCCATCTCTCTGGGCCATGGACACGGTAAGAAGGCAGCTATCTACAAGCCAGGAAGTAAGCCCTGAACCCAGGACCTGTCCATTCTGGCACCCTGATATCAAATCGCCTGCACTCTAGAACTGTGAGAAACACATTTCTACTGTTTAAGCCACCCAGCCTGGGACTGCCCTAGCGGTCCAGTGCTTAAGAATCCACCTTGCAATGCAGGGGACACAGGTTTGATCCCTGGTTGGGGAACTAAGATCCTACTTGCCGCAGAGTGCCTAAGCCCCCATGCCACAGCTAGAGTCCATGCATCACAACGAAAGATCAGCTTGACACAACAAAGATCCCACGTGCTGCAACTAAGCCCCAACATATCCCTTGGTACTCTGCGGCGACCTGGATGGGAAGGAAATCCAGAACAGTGGGTATATATGTATATGTATACCTGATGCACTTTGCTGCACAGCATAAACTGACACAACATTTTAGGGCAACTATACTCCAATAAAGATTAATTTTTAAAAATGCATTAAGGGAGTTCTTTGCTAATACACCTATTCCTCCATTCAGTTTAATACACTCCTTGGAAGAAAAGTTATGACCAACCTAGACAGCATATTAAAAAGCAGAGACATCACTTTGTCAACAAAGGTCTGTCTGGTTAAGGCTATGGTTTTTCCAGTGGTCATGTATGGATGTGAGAGTTGGACTATAAAGAAAACTGAGTGCTGAAGACTTGATGCTTTTGAACTGTGGTGTTGGAGAAGACTCTTGAGAGTCCCTTGGACTGCATGGAGATCAAACCAGTCCATCCTAAAGGAGATCAGTCCTGGGTGTTCATTGGAAGGACTGATGTTGAAGCTGAAACTCCAATACTCTGGCCACCTGATGCGAAGAACTGACTCATTTGTAAAGACCCTGATGCTGGCAAAGATTGAAGGCAGGAGGAGAAGGGGACAACAGAGGATGAGATGGTTGGATGGCATCACAGACTCAATGGACATGGGTCTGAGTGGACTCTGGGAGTTGGTGATGGACAGAGAGGCCTGGCGTGCTGCGATTCACGGGGTCACAAAGAGTCGGACATGACTGAGCAACTGAACTGAGCTGAAATGATAAGGAAACATAAAACTTGATCCCACCCGTGCTCACAGGTTGGGGGACGGCAGGCCGCCCCTTCCACCATCATCTGCTACATCTGGTGGTTGGAATTCTGATCTGGCCTGGCAGCTGAGGCCCGGCCCCTCCCTCTGACCTTCCGGTCCCCCCAGCCGAGGGCTCTTCCTGCTCCAACACGCTACACTGTAATACTGCAGTGTCTTTTCAAAAGCTATGGTTGCACAGCAGCACTGCTGTCCCCGTTTGCTTCTCCACAATACTCCCGATTTCCTCCTCCATCGTGCAGTCCCTCTCCCTCCAGTCTCAGAGGCACTCTCTGGATCCCAGCGGCCAATGCCTGCCCCTCAGACATCAGAGCCCCTGGTCTGCAAGGGAAGGGGAACTGTAGCTGATGAAGAGACATGCCGTCAAGACACGTCAATGCACACACAGAGTAGGGCGGGTGAAGATCAACAAGATCCACAGGAAGGATGGCCTGGGAAAGGCCAAATCCATGCAGACTTCATTTGGTCCTAAAGACACGCCTATCAGGTTTCTCCTCTTGGACTTGAAAAGCAAAAGTTTCCTGCAGAACAGAGGCTGGAGGATCCAGTGTCAGAAGACCAATGTGGTGTTTCATTTGTTTGTTTTTAGTTTTTCTTTGTACTTTTTATTTCACAATAATATATAATAGATTTTCACATTCCTACATCGAGATTTCCCTATTTTAAAAATCTTACAAGACCAATGTGTTTTTAATTCTATATGCCTATCATTTAGGAAGGATGTCAGGTCCCACCATCCCTACTCACAGCAGGGGATGCTGAGATGTTGCAAGAGCTCATAGGCTGAGATGAGAATTAGCTCACAAGATTAGAGATATTTCTAGAGTAGACAGGTCCAAAAGAGCTCTGCTTCCTGAGTGTCACCGTAGAATCAATGTCAAGAGAAGAGAGTGGGAACTAAAATGATTAGTATTTTGTTTCTTCTTCAAATGGATTTTTGCCATCTTCAAGATCTCCGTCAGTTTATAGACTGATAGATCATCCAACTCCCATTACTACAAGCAAGAAAACTCATCCCCTGAGGAATCACATTACCTCCTCAGGACCATATGGACTCAAGCAAGTTCGTAAGGCTGGAACCAACCTCCCTTTTCCCAATCTTAAGCTCCCTCCTCTGCATCATGAGAATGCTTTCAATGTGAATATCAAACTTAAAAGGAGGTGGATCGCAAACTGCAAACTGCTGAAGTAGAAATTAATCAATCATTTGGAGACAGGGGCTGTGCAGGGTCCCTAAACAAAGCTCTGCCTCTCCCACCCCAGGCCCATATGCCACTTCCCTCTGCCAGGGCAGCTCCTGGACTGCTGGGTGTCCTTCTGCTCAGGACATTGAGCAAACTAGGTCAAACACGGTATTCAGCAACCTTTCAGAAGCATTGAAGGTCATCTCAGTGCTCAGCATTTTTGCATCTTTTCAAATAAATAATGAAAGTGGAGATTCTCAATATGGCATAGCTGGGCTAATTCCCTGGGAGCTGCATTCACGCAGCACCACATATTGCCAGCATATGTTTCTCCTTGTAGAGTGGATGCCAAATCAAGATTACATTAGGGAATAACTTTTCCTAAAGAATTAAGGACATCAAACAATAACTTGTTAGAAAAATCTACTAGGGAGGAATCTGAGCAAAGGGAAGTCCTGTTTACAATAGCAACACACAAAAGGGAAACTTGCGGAGAACAATTAAGGAGATAGGGTCTATATAACTACTAAAAGTGTTGTTAGCCGCTCGGTAGTGTCTGACTCTACGTGAGCTCATGGGCCCGCCAGGCTTCTGTGCCCATAAAATTCTCGAGACAAGAATACTGGAGTGGGTGGTCATTCCTTCCTCCAGGGGATCTTCCCAATCCAGGAATCAAACCTGGGTCTCCTGCATTGCAGGTGGATTCTTTACCATCTGAGCCACCAGGGAATCTCATCCAACTACTAAAGAAATCCTCAAAATGTCACCAAGATGATCATGAAGTCTGAACGGTACCTCCCTGATGGATATGCACACAAAATAGTCCACAAATGTTCATTCTTTCAAGATCATTTAACACATATTTAACGGAATCCCAAACAAAATTCTGAAGCTACTTGTTGTAGGCAAACTTATGGCTTCCTAAATAGGTCCATGTCCTAATCCCAGTACTTCTGAATATATTGCATACATGGTAGACTTTACAAATGTGGTTAAGGGTGAAGACTTTGCAATGGAGGGAGATTATCCTGGAATATCCAGAGCTGAACCTAATCACACAGATCTTTTAAATTAGAGGATATTTTCTGGCTCTGCTTAGAATGAAAAAAGTCGGAGAGAGGCAGCATTACTGCCTTTAGAGGTGGGACTTCCCTGGTGGCCCAGTGGTTATGAACCCGCCTGCCAGGGCAGGGGACAGGGGTTCATGCCCTGGTCTGCAAAGATTCCATGTGTCGTGGGGCAACTAAGCCCCTGCACCCCAACTACTGAGCCTGGGAGCCTAGAGCTCACACTCCACAACAAAAGAAGCCACCTCAATGAGAAGCCTGTGCACCACAACTAGAGAGCAGCCCGCATGCAGCACCAATGACCCAGCACAGCCAAAAATGAATGAATAAATAAACAAAATATTCTACTGTAAGTGATGTTCTAATACATAAAGCTCGAAAAAAAAAACAAAAACAAAAACAGGAAGGCGTCCATGAGCCAAGGAATGTGGGCAGCCTCTAGAAGTAGGAAAGGGCAAGAAAACGATTCTCTCCTATAGCCTCCAGGATGGAATACAGCTCTACTAACACTTTGATTTTAACCAAGTGAGACTTCTAACCTACAGAACCATAAGGTAAAAAACCTGCGCTGTGTTAAGCCATTAAGTTTATGGTATTATTTTATTACAAAGCAAAGGGAAACCAATACACTATTTTTTTTTTAGTTTTTTATTTTTTAAATTTTAAAATCTTAATTCTTACATGTGTTCCCAAACATGAACCCCCCTCCCACCTCCCTCCCCATAACATCTCTGTGGGTCATCCCCATGCACCAGCCCCAAGCATGCTGTATCCTGCGTCAGACATAGACTGGCAATTCAATTCTTACATGATAGTATACATGTTAGAATGCCATTCTCCCAAATCATCCCACCCTCTCCCTCTCCCTCTGAGTCCAAAAGTCCGTTATACACAGCTGTGTCTTTTTTCCTGTCTTGCATACAGGGTCGTCATTGCCATCTTTCTAAATTCCATATATATGTGTTAGTATACTGCAATACACTATTTTTTAAACCTGACCAAATTTTGAAATTGTGAAGTACTGCAGAATTAGCCTAAGAAGGAAAACATAGGGACCAAGCCGGGGTGGGGGGGATGAATATTCTTGACATGAAAATTATTAGAGGGGACCACTCTGTTAGGTACTAAAATATATCTGGTACTGGAATGTAGAATCAAATAAAGCGGAACCAAATAAATGTTCCAGAACATTCAACATTTTTACATTCTTAGAGGAAACATCACTAAACAATGGAGATATCTGATTAACAAATTAAAATTGTTGCTGCTCAGTCACTCAGTTATATCCAACTCTTTGCACCACACCAGGCTTCCCTGTCCTTCACTATCTTCCAGAGTTTGATCAAACTCATGTCCATTGAGTTGATGATGCCATCTAACCATCTCATTCTCTGTCTCCCTCTTCTCCTCCTGCCTTTAGTCTTTCCCAGGATCAGGATCTTTTCCAGTGAGTCAGATCTTCATATCAGGTAACCAAAGTATTGGAGCTTCAACTTCAGCATCAGTCCTTCCAATGAATGTTCAGGGTTTGTTTCCTTTAGGATTGACTGGTTTGACCTCCTTGCTGTCCAAGGGACTCTCAAGAGTCTTCTCCAGCACCATAGTTCAAAAACATCAATTCTTTGGTGCTCAGCCTTCTTTACAGTCCAACTGTCACAACCGTACATGACAACAGGAAAAACCATAGCTTTGACTATATCAACCTTTGTCCACAAAGTGATGCTTCTGCTTTTTATTATGCTGTCTAGGTTTGTCATAGCTTTCTGTCCAAGGAACAAGTAACTTTTAATTTCATGGCTGCAGTCACCATCTGCAGTGATTTTGGAGCCCAAGAAAATAAGGTTGGTCACTGTTTCCATTGTTTCTCCACTTATTTGCCATGACGTAATGGGACCAGATGCCATGATCTTAGTTTTTTGAACATAGAGTTTTAAGCCAGCTTTTTCACTCTCCTCTTTCACCTCCATCAAGAGGCTCTTTAGTTCCTCTTCACTTTCTGCCATTAGGGTGGTGTCATCTGCATATCTGAGGTTATTGGTATTTCTCCCAGCAACCTTGATTCCAGCTTGTGATTCATCTAGCCCCGCATTTCACATGATATACTCTGCATAGAACTTAAATAAGCAGGGTGATAATATACAACCTTGACATACTCCTTTCCCAATTTGGAACCAGTCCTTTGTTCCATATCTGGTTCTAATTGTTGCTTCTTGACCTGAACACAGGTTTCTCAGGAGGCAAGTAAGGTGGTCTGGTATTCCAATCTCTTTAAGAATTTTCCACAGTTTGTTGTGATTCTCCCAGTCCAAGGCTTTAGCATAGTCAATGACATGGAAGTAGATGTTTTTCTGGAATTCCCTTACTTTTTCTATGATCCAACAGATGTTGGCAATTTGATCTCTGGCTCCTCTTCTTTTTCTAAACCCAGCTAGTACATCTGGAAGTTCTTGGTTCACATACTGCTGAAGGCTAGCTTGAAGGATTTTGAGCAGTACTTTGCTAGTGGGTGAAATGAGTGCAATTATGACACAGTTTGAACATTCTTTGGCATTGCCCTTTTTGGGGATTGGAATGAAAACTGACCTTTTTCAGTCCTGTGGCCACTTCTGAGTTTTCCTAATTTAATTGAAAATAAAATTAGTTTATATCCTCAGTTTATCATAAATCAAAATAAATTTTAGATCACTGGGGTGGTCCCAAGATGGTGGAGGAACAGGATGTGGAGACCACTTTCTCCTCCACAAATCATTTGGATGCTGAGCATCTTCCACAAAACAACTTCTAAACACTGGCAGAGGACACCAGGCACCTAGAAAGGTAGCCTATTCTTTTCAAAAGGAGGTAGGATAAAATATAAATGACAAAAAGAGAGACAAAAGAGTTAGGGACGGAGACCTATCCTTTGGAGGGAGTCGTAAAGGAGAAGAAGTTTCCAAACAACAGGAAACCCTCTCACCAGAGGGTCTGTGGGGAGTTTTGGAATCTCAGAGGGCAACATAACCAGGAGAAGAAAAAAAAAAAAAAAACACAGAATACGCACCTAACCGCAACTCCCAGTGGAGTAGCCCAGACACTCGCCTCTGCCACCAGTGAGCGGGGGCTGCACAGGGAGGCGCGGGCTGCAAGCTTAGGGTAAAGGCCGGGCCTGAGGACCATCTGAGGGAACTAATAGCACCCCAAACTGTGGGACACCCAGAAAACAAAGAGAGAACTTTCCCACAAAAGGCTCTAACCTAATGCCCAGCCTGGCCCGCTCACAGAACAAAGTGTTGAGTGAACACCAAAGGAGAGCTAGCCAGCTGTGTATAGGCCCGTCCCCCCACTGGAGGCAGAGAGGCAGGCAGGCGACAGCCAGAGCCTGAAGGCAAGGGGCAATCTCGGCCCCAGAGACCAGCATCCTCCGCCAAACTGTGAGCAGGCCCCCAGTTGCTAACCACATCTTCCTGGGATCCTGGATGGTTAACATCTGCCAGGAGGGTTGTGGCCTGAGATCAGCTCCCCAGAGGAGACACACGGCACATCTGAGACGATGCTATCGCTGTGCACCCAGGAAACCGAGCTGCCGGGATGGGGAGATGATTAAGACCCATGGTCCACATGGGACAGTGTGCTCGCCAAGCACTTGGTCACCTGAGCTGCTCAGACCTAGGAAGCATACAAAACACATGCCCAGGGGAGTCTGTGCCCTTGAGGAGGACCCAAGAACCTGAACCCGAGAAGCTTAGACCTGAAAAATGCACGGAACACAGGGCCTGCTTTGGACAGTACCCCTGCAGAGTACCCTGGAGCCTGAGCAGCGCAGACCCGGAAAGCACACACTGCTGTGAGCTGGGGCAAACCCAGTGTGGTCCATATACTACGAGCACTCCCCACACATGTCAGTGATATTTGTTTGCAGTGTTCCTCTCTCCCCACAACACAACTGAACAAGTGAGCCTAAATAAGTCACCTCCTTCACCCCCTTGTGTCAGGGTGGATATTAGACACTGAAGTGACTTGCAAACAGAAAAAGCCAAAATAAACAAAGAGGGACTGCTCTGGAAGTGACAGGTGCAACAAATTAAAACCCTGTAATTAACACTGACTAACTGCAAGGAGATCCAACCAGTCCATTCTGAAGGAGATCAGCCCTGGGATTTCTTTGGAGGGAATGATGCTAAAGCTGAAACTCTAGTACTCTGGCCACCTCATGTGAAGAGTTGACTCACTGGAGAAGACTCTGATGCTGGGAGGGATTGGGGCAGGAGGAGAAGGGGACGACAGAGGATGAGATGGCTGGATGGCGTCACTGGCTCAATGGAAGAGAGTCTGAGTGAACTCTGGGAGTTGGTGATGGACAGGGAGGCCTGGCGTGCTGCGATTCATGGAATCACAAAGAGTCGGACATGACTGAGCAACTGAACTGAACTGAAGCATTGGAATGGGCCTATAGACCTTGAAAAGAAGTACAAGCTGGAACAAGGGGCCATCTGAAACTGAACTGACCCCACACTGCCCTCAACAGCTCCAGAGAAATGCCTAGATATATTTTTATTATTATCATTTTATTTTTTTTTAATTTTTTATTTTTTTTTTAAATTTTAAAATCTTTAATTCTTACATGCGTTCCCAAACATGAACCCCCCTCCCACCTCCCTCCCCACAACATCTCTCTGGGTCATCCCCATGCACCAGCCCCAAGCAAGCTGCACCCTACGTCAGACATGGACTGGCGATTCAATTCTTACATGACAGTATACATGTTAGAATTCCCATTCTCCCAAATCATCCCACCCTCTCCCTCTCCCTCTGAGTCCAAAATATTATTATCATTTTAAATTGTTGTATTTTTAAGTTCTTCATTACTCCTTTAATTTTCATTTTTATAACCTACTATTACCTTCCAAAAAAAAGACACTATTTTTAAAGCAAATTTCATATATATATTATTTATAAATTTTGTGATTGATTTTGTTGTGTATTTTTAAGAGTCTGTCCTCTACTCTAGATTTTTAATCTTTGCTTTTTGGTATTTGTTATCAATTTTGTACCTTTAAGAACCGAATCTTCAGTATCCATTTTCACTTAAGGGTGTGATTCCTGGCTTGATTGCTCTCTCCCCTTTTGACTCTCCCTTTTCTCCCCCAGGTCACCTCTATCTCCTCCCTCCTCCTTCTCTTCTCTACTTAAGTCTGTGAATCTCTCTGGGTGTTCCGGGCTGTGGAGAACACTTAGGGAAGTGATTCCCCCTCTTCTCCTCCTGGTCACTTCTATCTCCTTCCTCCCTCTTCTCTTCTCCATGTAACTCTGTGAACCTCTCTGGGTGTCCCTCACTGTGGAGAAACTTTTCACCATTAACCTAGATGTTTTATTATCTGTGCTGTATGGATGGAGAAGTCTTGATGCTACTGTAAGAACAAGACTGAAAGCCAGAGGCAGGAGGCTTAAATCCAAAACTTGAGAACACCAGAGAAATCCTGATTCCAGGGAACATTAATCAACAATAGCTCATCCAAAAGCCTCCATACCTACACTGAAACCAAGTTCCACCCAAGGGCCAACAAGTTCCAGAGCAAGACATACCATGCTAATTCTCCAGCAACACAGGAACACACCCCTGAGCATTAAAATACAAGCTGCCCAAAGCCATGTCAAACCCATAGACACCCCAAAACTCACTACTGGACATTTCACTGCACTCCAGAGAGAGGAGATCCAGCTACACCCACCAGAACACAGATGCAAGCTCCCCTAACCAGGAAACCTTGACAAGCCACTCATCCAACCCCACCCACAGGGAGCAAGCTCCGCAATAAAGAGGAACCACAACTTCCAGCCTACAGAAAGGCCACTCCAAACACAGCAATCTAAACAAAATGAAAAGGCAGAGAAACACTCAGCAGGTAAAGGAACATGATAAATGCCCACCACACCAAACAAAAGAGGAGGAGACAGGGAGTCTACCTGAAAAAGAATTCAGAATAGTGAGAGTAAAGATGATGCAAAATCTAGAAAACAAGACGGAGCTACAGATAGATAGACTCGAGACAAGGACTGAGAAGGTGCAAGAAGACGGAGCTACAGATAGACAGACTCGAGACAAACAAAAAAAACAAAAAAAAAAAAAAAAAAAAAACATACAGATAGACAGACTCGAGACAAGGACTGAGAAGGTGCAAGAAGACGGAGCTACAGATAAATAGACTCGAGACAAGGACTGAGAAGGTGTAAGAAATATTTAACAAGGACCTAGAAGAAATAAAAAAGAGTCAATCAATAATGAATAATGCAATAACCGAGATCAAAAGCACTCTGGAGGGAACCAACAGTAGAATAACTGAGGCAGAAGACAGGATAAGTGAGGTGGAAGATAGAACGGTAGAAATAAATGAAACAGAGAGGAAAAAAGAAAAAGGAATTAAAAGAAATGAGGACAACAGCAGAGACTTCTGGGACAATGTTAAACACCACAACATTAGAATCATAGGAGCCCCAGAAGAAGACAAAAAGAAAGGCCTTGAGAAAATACTTGAGGAGATAATAGTCGAAAACTTCCCTAAAATGGGGAAGGAAATAGCCTCCCAAGTCCAAGAAACCCAGAGAGTCCCAAACAGGATGGACCGAAGGCAAAACACCCCAGTTCAGTTCAGTTCAGTCACTCAGTCGTGTCCAACTCTCTGCGACCCCATGAATCGCAAAACACCCCAAGACACATCTTAATCAAACTGATGAAGGCCGAACACAAAGAATAAATATTAAAAGCAGCAAGGGAAAAACAACAACTATACTACAAAACTACACTCATTAAGACAATATGGTGCTGGCACAAAGACAGAAATATAGATCAATGGAACAAAATAGAAAGCCCAGAGATAAATCCATTCACCTGTGGACACCTTATCTTTGACAAAGGAGGCAAGAATATACAATGTAGAAAAGACCATCTCTTTAACAAGTGGTTCTGGGAAAACTGGTCAACCACTTGTAAAAGAATGAAACTAGAACACTTTCTAACACCATACACAAAAATAAACTCAAAATGGATTAAAGATCTAAATGTAAGACCAGAAACTACAAAACTCCTAGAGGAAAACATAGGCAAAACACTCTCTGACATAAATCATAGCAGGATCCTCTATGACCCACCTCCTAGACTAATGGAAATAAAAGCAAAAATAAACAAATGGACCTAATTAAACTAAAAAGCTTTTGCACAATGAAGGAAACTATAAGAAAGGTGAAAAGACAACCTTCAGAATGGGAGAAAATAATAGCAAATGAAGCAACTGACAAAGAATTAATCTCAAAAATATACCAGAAAAATAAATGATCCAATCAAAAAATGGGCCAAAGAACTAAACAGACATTTCTCCAAAGAAGACATACAGATGGCTAACAAACACAAAAGATGTTCAACATCACTCATTATCAGAGAAATGCAAATCAAAACCACAATGAGGTACCATTTCACACTGGTCAGAATGGCTGCTATCAAAAAGTCTACAAACAATAAATGCTGGAGAGGGTGCAGAGAAAAGAGAACCCTCTTACACTGTTGGTGGGAATGCAAACTAGTACAGCCACTATGGAAAACAGTGTGGAGATTCCTTTAAAAACTGGAAATAGAACTGCCTTATGACCCAGCAATCCCACTGCTGGGCATACACACCGAGGAAACCAGAACTGAAAGAGACATGTGTACCCCAATGTTCATCACAGCACTGTTTACAATAGCCAGGACATGAAAGCAACCTAGATGTCCATCAGCAGACGAATGGATAAGAAAGTGGTGGTACATATACACAACGGAGTATTACTCAGGTATTAAGAAGAACATATCTGAGTCAGTTCTAATGAGGTGGATGAAACTGGAGCCTATTATACAAAGTGAAGTAAGTCAGAAAGAAAAACACCAATATAGTATATGAATGCATATGTATGGAATTTAAAAAGATGGTAATGATGACCCTATATGTGAGACAGCAAAAGAGACACAGATACAAAGAACAGACATTTGGACTCTGCGGGAGAAGGTGAGGGTGGGATGATTTTAGAGAATAGTATTGCAACATGTATATTACCACATGTGAAATAGACCACCAGTTCAAGTTTGATGCATGAAATAGGGCACTCAAAGCTGGTGCACTGGAACAACCCTAAGGGATGGGATGGGGAGGGAGGTGGGAGGGGGGTTCAGGATGGGGGACACATGTACACCCATGGCTGATTCATGTCAATGTATGGTAAAAACCACTACAATATTGTAAAGTGATTAGCCTCCAATTAAAATAAATTAATTTTAAAAAATAAAAATAAAACTTTAGATCACTAAAAGAGTAAATATTTTTAAATCTTATAAGATGTGGCAAAGAATAAAATTAAACATATTTAAATATAAACAGGAATTAATATTTTCTATGCTTTAATTGATGGAAATTTCAGACTTAATGGTATAAAATATTTATTTTGTGGCTTCTAAATAACATAATGAAAATTAGGAGAGAGAGAGGAAGTAAAATGTTTCTTAAAGATAAAGGGTGAAAATCTATATTATATAAAATGCATCATTATCATACACAAATAAGGGACTTCCCTGGCAATCCAGTGGTTAAGACTCCATGTTTCCAATGCAGGAGGGGTGGGTTTGATCCCTAGTTGGAGAATTAAGATCCCACACGCCATGTGGTGTGGTCAAAAAAAAAAAAAAAAAAGGTCATATGAAAATAAAATGCTCAATAGGTGAATGAGCAAAACATACGATCTGATCATCTATGCAGGAGGAAAGAAATTAGTAAACAAACATTCATAAATGCTCCACCTTGCTGTGATCAAAGAAAAACAAATTAAAATATTCATTACCATTTTACACCTATTATATTATAGAAAATAATGATACTCCTCAAGGCTAATCAAGTTCTGATGAAGTTAGTACATTTATACACTGCTGATTGCAATTTAAATAGGTTCTGCTTTTAAAGTGATTTAACTATATATGGCAAAAGCCATAAAATAAAAATTTTCTTGGATTCAGTAATTCCATCAGTAGGAATTTGTCCTAAGGGAAAAACCTAAAGGAGAGAGAAATGTCTTTGTATGAAGATATTAATTTACAAAACTAAAAAACCAAAGGCAACAGACAAGGAATGGTTAAAGTGAGCATTTACTTGATAGAATATTGGACAGTCATGGAAATGAAAACAATGAAAGCTACCCAGCAACAGAGAAAATTTGAATATTGTACAAAATGTTAAGTTTAACGCTGAAAAGTAGCAGGCTGAACCATATGAAGTTATTATTTTTGCACTGAAAAAAATGGCCAAACATTGAAAATTCCACATGGTTCAACCTTAGTTCTGCATGGATATAGGCAGATAAAAATATCTTCTTGTGGACTAGACCTATGAGGAGACACAAAGAGAAAAATGGCTGAAAAGTGTTACTATCAAGGATTAACTTTTCACCTTCTTTTATCTTTCTTGTTCTTGTGATATAATGTGTAAAATCCATTTTAATGTTAAAACATTGAAGATATGATTGCTATACAGATAAAAACATCTCATGAAACAAGTTAAAGAGTATGATTGTGCTGAATCTTCCCATTTAAGATTCTTTAATTCATCGTACAAGAATCAATGAATTAAGTTTTCTACTAGAGAAAGGACTAGTTTTTTAAAGACCTAATCAGAAATGTCAACTTGAGTTGTAAAGCTGCATAGCGGGGGGTCAAGCACAAACTTTTACAGTCAAATCCCATTTATTATTATAATACTTATAAAACACTGGAAAAATTCATTTAACCTCAGTTCCCCTTTCTGTAGTTTCCACAGTGGCTCAAATGGTAAAGAATCTGCCTGCAATGTGGGAGACCTGGGTTCAATCCTGGTAAGGAAGATCCTCTGCAGAAGGAAATGGCAACCCAAGATGGGGGCAATAATGGCACTTTCATGAGAATTGTTGTAAAGATTGATAGATTGGTGATGATTATCAGCCTCTTAATTGAGTCTCTCCCCTTCTTGGATCACAGCCTTGTCCTGGAAAAGGGGCTTGTGTAACTCAATGAAGCTATGAACCATGCCTTGCAAGGCCACCCAAGACAGATCATAGTGAAAAGTTCTGACAAAATGGTCCACTGGAGAAGGGAATGGCAAACCACTTCAGTATTCCTGCCTTGAGAACCCCATGAACAGTATGAAAAGGCAAAAAGATAGGACACTGAAAGATGAACTCCCCAGGTCGGTAGGTGCCCAATATGCTATCGGAGGTCAGTGGAGAAATAACTCCAGAAAGAATGAAGGGATGGAGCCAAAGCAAAAACAACACCCAGTTGTGTGGATGTGACTGGTGATAGAAGCAAGGTCTGATGCTGTAAAGAGTAATATTGCACAGGAACCTAGAATGCTAGGTCCATGAATAAAGGAAAACTGGAAGTGGTCAAACAGGAGATGGCAAGAGTAAACATCAACATTTTAGGAATCAGTGAACTAAAATGGACTGGAATGGGTGAATTTAACTCAGATGACCATTATATCTACTACTGTGGGCAAGAATCCCCTAGAAGAAACGGAATAGCTGTCATAGTCAACAAAAGAGTCTGAAATGCAGTACTTGGATGCAATCATAAAAACGACAGAATGACCCTTGTTCATTTCCAAGGCAAACCATTCAATATCACAGTAAGCCAGGTCTATGCCATGACCAGTAATGCTGAAGAAGCTGAAGCTGAATGGTTCTATGAAGACCTACAAGACCTTCTAGAATTAACACCCAAAACAGATGTCCTTTTCATTATAGGGGACTGGAATGCAAAAGTAGGAAGTCAAGAAACACCTGGAGTAACAGGCAAATTTGGCCTTGGAGTACAGAATGAAGCAGGGCAAAGGCTAATAGAGTTTTGCCAAGAGAACGCACTGATCATAGCAAACACCCTCTTCCAACAACACAAGAGAAGAGTCTACACATAGACATCACCAGATGGTCAATACCAAAATCTGATTGATTATATTATTTGCAGGCAAAGATGGAGAAGTTCTATATAGTCAGCAAAAACAAGACTGGGAGTTGACTGTGGCTCTGATCATGAACTCCTTATTTCCAAACTCAGACTTCAATTGAAGAAAGTAGGGAAAACCACTAGACCATTCAGGTATGACCTAAATCAAATCCCTAATGATTATACAGTGGAAGTGAGAGATAGATTTAAGGGACTAGATCTGATAGAATGCCTGATGAACTATGGATGGAGTTTCATGACATTGTACAGGAGGCAGTGATCAAGACCATCCCCAAGAAAAAGAAATGCAAAAAGGCAAAATATTTGTCTGAGGAGGCCTTACAAATAGCTGAGAAAAGAAGAGAAGCAAAAAGCAAAGGAGAAAAGGAAAGATAAATCCATTTGAATGCAGAGCTCCAAAGAAGAGCAAGGAGAGATAAGAAAGCTTTCCTCAGTGATCAGTGCAAAGAATTCTGGAGTAAAACAATAGAATGGGAAAGACTAGAGATCTCTTCAAGAAAATTAGAGACACCAAGGGAATATTTCATGCAAAGATGGGCTCGATAAAGGACAGAAATGGTATGGACCTAACAGAAGCAGAAGATATTAAGAACAGGTGGCAAGGATACACAGAAGAACTGTACGAAAAAGATCTTCACAACCCAGATAATCACAACTGTGTATCACTCACCTAGAGCCAGACATCCAGGAATGTAAAGTCAAGTGGGCCTTAGGAAGCATCACTACGAACAAAGCTAGTGGAGGTGATGGAATTCCAGTTGAGCTATTTCAAATCCTAAAAGATGATGCTGTGAAAGTGCTGCACTCAATATGCCAGCAAATTTAGAAGACTCAGCAGTGGCCACAGGACTGGAAAAGGTCTGTTTTTATTCCAATCCCGAAAAAAGACAATGTCAAAGAATGCTCAAACTACCGCACAATTGCACTCATCTCACACGCTAGTAAAATAATGCTCAAAATTCTCCAAGCCAGGCTTCAGCAATATACGGACTGTGAACTTCCAGATGTCCAGGGTGGTTTTAGAAAAGGCAGAGGAACCAGAGATCAAATTGTCAATAACTACTGGATCATCGAAAAAGCAAGAGAATTCCAGAAAAACATCTATTTCTGCTTTATTGACTATGCCAAAGCCGTTGACTGTGTGGATCACAATAAACTGCAGAAAATTCTGAAAGAGATGGGAATACCAGACCACCTGACCTGCCTCTTGAGAAATCTGTATGCAAATCAGAAAGCAACAGTTAGAACTGGACATGGAACAACAGACTGGTTCCAAATAAGAAAAGAAGTATGTCAAGGCTGTATATTCTCACCCTGCTTATTCAACTTATATGCAGAGTACATCATGAGAAACTTTGGGCTGGATGAAGCACATCCTGGAATCAAGATTGCTGGTAGAAATATCAATAACCTCAGATATGCAGATGACACCACTCTTATGGCAGAAAGTGAAGAAGAACTAAAGAGCCTCTTGATGAAAGTGAAAGAGAAGAGTGAAAATGTTGGCTTAACACTCAACATTGAGAAAACGAAGATCAGGGCATCTGGTCCCATCACTTCATGGCAAATAGATGGGGAAATAGTGGAAACAGTGGCAGACTTTATTTTGGGGGGCTCCCAAATCACTGCAGATGGTGACTGCAACCATGAAATAAAGATGCTTACTCCTTGGAAGTAAAGTTATGTCCCACCTAGACAGCATATTAAAAAGCAGATACATTACCTTGGCAACAAAGGTCCATCTAATCAAGGGTAAGGTTTTTCCAGTAGGCATATAGGGATGGGAAAACTGGACTATAAAGAAAGCTGAATGCCAAAGAATTGATGCTTTTGAACTGTGGTGTTGGAGAAGACTCTTGAGAGTCCCTTGGACTGCAAGGAGATCCAACCAGTCCATCCTAAAGGAAATCAGTCTTGGGTGTTCATTGGAAGGACTGATGTTGAAGCTGAAACTCCAATACTTTGGCCACCTGATGAGAAGAGCTGACTCATTTGAAAAGACCCTGATGCTGGGAAAGATTGACGGCAGGAGGAAAAGGGGATGACAGAGGATGAGATGGCTGGATGGCATCACCCACTCAATGGACATGAGTTTGAGTGAACTCCAGGAGTTGGTGATGGACAGGGAGGCCTGGCGTGCCGCAGTCCACGGGGTTGCAAAGAGTCGGACATGACTGAGCAACTGAACTGAACTGGAGGAGAACGTGGCAACCCATTCCAGTATTCTTGCCTGGAGAACCCCATGGACAGTATGAAAAGGGAAAAAGACATGACACCCAAAGATGAGCCTCCCAGTTTGGAAGGTGACCGATATGCTACTGGGGAAGAGCAGAGGGAGATTACTAGTAGCTCCAGGAAGAATGGAGTGGCTGGACCAAAGTGGAAACGACGCTCAGCCGCAGATGTGTCTCGTGGTGAAAGTAAAGTCTGATGCTATAAAGAACAATAGTGCATCGGAACCTGGAATGTTAGGTCCCTGTATCAAAGTAAATTGGACATGATCAAGTAGGAGATGGTAAGACTGAACATTGACCTCTTAGGAATCAGTGAACTAACATGAGAGAATTTAATTTATGACCATTATATCTACTACTTTGAGTAAGAATTTCCTTAGAAGACATGGAGTAGCCTTCATAGTCAACAAAAGAGTCCAAAATGCAGTACTTGCATGAAACCTCAAAAAAGGACGAAAATGATCTTTGTTCCTTTGCAAGACAAACCATTCAACATCACAGTAATCCAAGTTAATGCCACAACCACTCATGTAGAAGAAGCTGAAGTTGATGGGTTCTATGAAAACCTACAAGACTTTCTAGAACTAACACCAAAAAAAAAAAAAAAAGATGCCCTTTTCATAATAGGGATTGGACTGCAAAAGTAGGAGTCAAGAAATACCCAGAGTAACAGGCAAGTTTGGCCGTGGAGTGCAAAATGAAGCAGGGCAAAGCCTAACAGTTTTGTCAAGAGAACATGCTAGTCATAGCAAACACCCTTCTCCAACAACCCAAGAGAGGACTTGATGCATGGACATCACCAGATGGTCAATACTGAAATCAGGTTCACTAAGTTCTCTGCAGCTGAAGACGGAGAAGCTCTATACAGTCAGTAAAGACAAGACCTGGAGCTGACCCTGCCTCAGATCACGAGCTCCTTATTGCAAAATTCAAGCTTATTGAAGTAAATAGAGAAAACCACTAGGCCACTCAGGAATGACCTAGATCAAAGCTGCATGATTATACAGTGAAGGTGATAAATAGATTCAAGAGATTAGACCTGATAGACAGAGTGCCTAAAGAACTATGGAAGTAGGTTTGTAATGCTGTACAGGAGGCAGTGACCAAAACCATCCCAAAGAAAAAGAAATGCAACAAGGCAAAGTGGTTCTCTGAGGAGGCTTTACAAAAAGCTGAGGAAAGAAGAGAAGTGAAAGGCAAAGGAGAAAGCAAAAGATATGCCCAACTGAATGCAGAATTCCAGAGAATAGCAAAGAGAGATAAGAAAGCCTTCTTAAGTGAACAATGCAAAGAAATAGAGGAAAACAATAGAATGGGCAAGACCACAGATCTCTTCAAGAAAACCAGAGATACCAAGGGAACATTCATGCAAAGATGGGCACAATAAAGGACAGAAATGGTATGGACCTAACAGAAGCAGAAGATATTAAGAACAGGTGGCAAGAATACACAGAAGAATTACACAAAAACAGTCTTAATGACCCAGATAACCACAATAGTGTGGTCATTCACCTAGAGCCAGACATCCTGGAGTGTGAAGTCAAGTGGGCCTTAGGAAGCATCACTATAAACAAAGCTAGTAGAGGTGATAGAATTCCAGCTGAGCTATTTCAAATCCTAAAAGATGATGCTGTGAAAGTGTTGCACTCAATATGTCAACAATTTTAAAACTCAGTAGTGGCCACAGGACTGAAAAAGATTGGTTTTCATTCCAATCCCAAAGGGTAATGTCAAAGAATTTTCAAGCTACCATACAATTGCACTCATTTCACATGCTAGCAAGGTAATGCTCAAAATCCCTCAAGCTAGGCTTCAGCAGTATGTGAGCCGAGAACTTCCAGATGTACAAACTGGGTTTCAAAGAGGCAGAGGAACCAGAGATCAAATTGTCAACATTTGACTGATAATGGAGAAAGCAAAAGAATTCCAAAAAACATCCACTTCTGCTTCATTGACTGTGCTAAAGCCTTGGACTGTGTTCATCACAATAAACTGTGAAAAATTCTAAAAGAGATGGGAATAGAGACAGACCCCCTTACCTGTCTCCTGAGAAACCTGTATGTGGGTCAAGAAACAACAGTTAGCACTGGAAACGAAACAGCTGAGTGGTTTCAAATTGGGAAAGGCGTATGACAAGGCTTATTTAACTTATATGCAGAGCACATCATGCAAAATGCCAGGCTGGATGAATCACAAGCTGGAATCAAGATTGCCAGGAGAAATATCAACATCAGATATGCAGGGGTGTGTGGGGGTGTGTGTGTTAGTCCCTCAGTCATGACTTACTCTTTTCAACCCCATGGACTGTAGCTCATCAGGCTCCTCTGTCCACGGGATTCTCCAGGCAAGAATACTGAAGTGAGCAGCCAAAGGATCCTCCAGAGGACCTTCTCAACCCAGAGATCACAATCAGGTCTCCAGAATTGCAGGCAGAATCTTTACTGTCTAGGCCACCAGGGAAGTCCATGCATATGATACCACTCTAACAGCAGAAAGTGAGGAGGAACTAAAGACCTTTTGATGAAGTTGAAAGAAAGAAAGTGTGTGGAGAAGGAAATGGTAACCCACTCCAGTTTTCTTGCCTGGAAAATGCCATGGATGGAGGAGCCTGGTAGGCTACAGTCCATGGGGTCGAAAAGAGTCAGACACGACTGAGTGACTTCTTGATGAAGGTGAAAGAGGCGAGTGAAAAAGCTGGCTTGAAACTCAACATTTAAAAAACTAAGATCATGGCATCCAGTCTCATCACTTCATGGCAAATAAAAGGGGAAAAGTGGAAGCAGTTACAGATTTTATTTTCTTGGACTCCAAAATCACTGCATATGGTGACTATAGTCATGAAATTTAAAGATGTTTGCTCCTTAGAGAGAAAGCTATGACAAACCCAGACAGCATATTAAAAAGCAGAGATATCACTTTGCCAACAAAGGCCCATCAATTCAAAGATATGGCTTTTCTAGTAGTTATGTATGGATGTGATAGTTGGACCATAAAGAAGGCTGAGCACTGAAAAACTGATGCTTTCAAATTGCGGTACTGGAGAAGACTCAATCTTAAAAGAAATCAACCCTGAATATTCATTGCAGCACTGTCGCTGAAGCTGAATCTCCAATACTTTGGACACCTGATTCAAAGGGCCGACTCATTGGAAAAGACCCTGATGTGGGAAAGACTGAAGGTAAAAGAACAAGGGGGTGGCAGAAGATGAGATGGTTAGATAGCATTACCAACTCAAAACCAGCCTACACATATGGTATATGTAGAATTATCTTCACAATTAAACTGTATAATAAAGATTTAGAAGTAAGTACAATTGCAAATTAGAAACAAATTTCCCTTCTCCATCTTAACCAATAAAACAAGAAGTCTAAGTGACCCTTGGTCATACTTTTTGGAAGTATCTGCCATAAAATCTTTTGTGCTATTACTCATCACTTGTGGATATGCTTTCTCACCCTTCGGAACAATAAGATTTTGAAGGCTTTAATTCATTCCTTTTTTGTCCCTTTACTATCTATGTATCTGTATTCCCCTTGTGGATTTTCTCTCCCTCATAGGGTGCATCAATCACATGGCTTCACTTCCTCCATCACAAGGGCAGTAAGAACCCAGGCTGAGCAATGAACTTCCCTTTTCACAAACAGCACCTGAAAGGAAAATCTCTCCCTCTGAAATACTAAGAAGGTTCTGTCCTGAGCTGGCAGGGCCATGTTGGTTGAGTTTAGTGGACCTGTGATGCACTGTCCAGCTACCCTTTTCAAGCAAAGCCACTCATTTCCCCAACTGCCAGAGCGCTGGCTGCTGATTGCTCAGAGCTGGAATTGCTCACCTGGAATTGCTCTCGGCCACAATGAAACACTTCATCAAAGTTATGTCTCCTTCCAGAGAGTGGCTCATAACCAATGCCCTGCTAATAGAGAGATAAAATGCCATGGACTCTTTGCTTCAATATGGAGACCACTTTGAAGGCTTCTAGAGCTTCCTGTAGGATTAGGCAAGGCTTCAGTTTGCAACCCCTTCAGATGTGAGCATTTTTCTTTGCCTAGTCATGGCTTTCTCAGTTCCCCACAGGTACAGGTTCCAAGAGCTCTGCCCAATAAATCTTTATGCAACTCTCCATTCAAGAGCCTGCTTCCAAGGGAAGGAGAATGTGGGACAAACTAAGAGAGCAGCATTGCCATATATATGCTACTGCGTGTAACACAGACAGCTTCTGGGAAGCTGCTGTATAGCACAGGGGGCTCAGCTCTGATGACCTAGAGGGGTGGGATGGGGGGAGGGGGGAGGGAGGCTCAAGAAGGGGATCTATATACACTCACAGCTGATTCACATTGTTGTACAGCAGAAACCAACACAACATTGGGAAGCAATGATCCTGCAATTAAAAGTAAGTTTTTTTAAAAAGGAAAACCAAATTCTAAAAGAAAAAATCTGCTTCTTGGGATCCCAACTTAAGATAGTTAGTGCATGAACAGAGCTTGTCTCATGATAAAAAGAACAGAGAAATCCAACTATGTTCTCTGAACACCTTGATTATGTTACACCGAAAGCCAGAACTCTCCTCGGTCTTCCAAGTCCCCTAAGTCAACAGATTTCACTTTTAACTTAGGCTAGCTAAAGCCGGGTCTTAATCTCTAACCTCTCTCTTACCTCTAAAGGAGTTCTGCCTGGCACACAAACGCTGTCTCATCTCCTGCAATTGAACTCAATTGTTAAGCAGTTATTTTATGTCTGTGTTTCATATAATGACAGCCTTGTAAGTTGTTCTAATAAAATGAAAGAAAAAGATTGTATCACAAGACAAGGATGGTAAGTACTAGATGCACCTACAGATTTAATAATATTATTAGCATATTAAAATTTCTGAGCCGTGTGGCAGTAAAGTCATTTTAATTACAAGAAAACCTGCTTAACTTCTTTCTAGGCAGAGTTTGGTCTGTCTGCATGGCCACAGAACATTGTAGTGCAGGTATAGCACCCAGAGAGGCTTGGTTTTTGCCTGCAGTGTGGAGCTCACCAGATTTCAAGCTTCTCCTTCAGTGTGTTTACCGGTGCTCTGGTGTCCTGGGAATTAGCACCGTTTTCACCATATTGATTACCAGGGACAGTTGAAAGATCAGCAGCAGTCTTTATCTTCTTTAGCTGCCTTTATTACAGCTACCACACCCAAGACATTATATTCCTTATGGTCCACAAGTCATAAAGAAAGAAACTGTTGGACTGTCCCTAGTGGTCCAGTGGCTAAGACTCTGTGCTCCCAATGCAGGGGCCTGGGTTCAATCCCTGGTCAGGGAACTACATCCCCCATGATGCAAGTAAAAGATCCTATGTGCCACAACTAAGACAAGCACAGTCAAATATACAAATATTTGTAAAAGAAAGAGAAGGAGGGAGGGAGAAAGGAAGAAACTGAGAATCTGAGAGGTTCAGTAATTTTCCCTGAAAAGTTTTCTTTTCAGCCTGATTCTCCTGCCCCTCGATGCCCAAATAATATCCAAAAAGATAGTTCTTTAATTGGACATAAAGCCCTACATCCAAATGTCCAACTAGAGCTTCAGTTCAGTTCAGTTGCTCAGTCGTGTCCAACTATTTGCGACCCCATGAATCACAGCACGCCAGGCCTCCCTGTCCATCACCAAATCCCGGAGTTCACCCAGATTCACGTCCATCGAGTCGGTGATGCCATCCAGCCATCTCATCCTTGGCCGCCCCCTTCTCCTCCTGCCCCCAAGCCCTCCCAGCATCAGAGTCTTTTCCAATGAGTCAACTCTTCACATGAGATGGCCAAAGTACTGGAGTTTCAGCTTTAGCATCAGTCCCTCCAAAGAAATCCCAGGGTTGATCTCCTTCAGAATGGACTGGTTGGATCTCCTTGCAGTCCAAGGGACTCTCAAGAGTCTTCTCCAACACCACAGTTCAAAAGCATCAATTCTTCAGCACTCAGCCTTCTTCACAGTCCAACTCTCACATCTATGCATGATTACTGGAAAAACCATAGCCTTGACTAGATGGACCTTTGTTGGCAAAGTAATGTTTCTGCTTTTGAATATGTTACCTAGGTTGGTCATAACTTTCCTTCCAAGGAGTAAGCGTCTTTTAATTTCACGGCTGCAGGCACCATCTCCAATGATTTTGGAGCCCAAAAAAATAAAGTCTGACACTGTTTCCACTGTTTCCCCATCTATTTCCCATGAAGTGATGGGACCGGATGCCATGATCTTCGTTTTCTCAATGTTGAGCTTTAAGCCAACTTTTTCACTCTCCTCTTTCACTTTCATCAAGAGGCTCTTTAGTTCCTCTTCACTTTCTGCCATAAGGGTGGTGTCATCTGCATATCTGAGGTTATTGATATTTCTCCCTGCAATCTTGATTCCAGCTTGTGTTTCTTCCAGTCCAGCGTTTCTCATGATGTACTCTGCATATAAGTTAAATGAGCAGGGTGACAATATACAGCCTTGACATACTCCTTTTCCTATTTGGAACCAGTCTGTTCTAACTGTTGCTTCCTGACCTGCATAAAGATTTCTCAAGAGGCAGGTCAGGTGGTCTGGTATTCCCATCTCTTTCAGAATTTTCCACAGTTTATTGTGATCCACACAGTCAAAGGCTTTGGCATAGTCAATAAAGCAGAAGTAGATGTTTTTCTGGAAGTCTCTTGCTTTTTCCATGATCCAGTGGATGTTGGCAATTTGATCTCTGGCTCCTCTGCCTTTTCTAAAACCACCTCAAACATCTGGAAGTTCACTCTTCATGTACTGTTGAAGCCTGGCTTGGAGAATTTTAAGCATTACTTTACTAGCATGTGAGATGTGTGCAATTGTGCGGTAGTTTGAGCATTCTTTGGCATTGCCTTTCTTTGGGGTTTTAATGAAAACTGACCTTTTCCAGTCCTGAGGCCACTGCTGAGTTTTCCAAATTTGCTGGCATACTGAGTGCAGCACTTTCACAGCATCATCTTTCAGGATTTGAAATAGCTCAACTGGAATTCCATCACCTCCACTAGCTTTGTTCGTAGTGATACTTTCTAAGGCCCACTTGACTTCACATTCCAGGATGTCTGACTCTAGATGAGTGATCACACCATCGTGATTATCTGGGTCGTGAAGATCTTTTTTGTACAGTCCTTCTGTGTATTCTTGCCACCTCTTCTTAATATCTTCTGCTTCTGTTAGGTCCATACCATTTCTGTCCTTTATCGAGCCCATCTTTGCATGAAATGTTCCCTTGGTATCTCTAATTTTCTTGAAGAGATCTCTAGTCTTTCCCATTCTATTGTTTTACTCCAAAATTCTTTGCACTGATCACTGAGGAAAGCTTTCTTATCTCTTCTTGCTATTCTTTGGAACTCTGCATTCAGATGCTTATATCTTTCCTTTTCTCCTTTGCTTTTTGCTTCTCTTCTTTTCTCAGCTATTTGTAGGGCCTCCCCAGACAGCCATTTTGCTTTTTTGCATTTCTTTTCCATGGGAATGGTCTTGATCCCTGTCTCCTGTACAATGTCACGAACCTCATTTCATAATTCAACAGGCACTCTATCTATCAGATCTAGCCCCTTAAATCTATTTCTCACTTCCACTGTATAATCATAAGGGATTTGATTTAGATCATACTTGAATGGTCTAGCGGTTTTCCCTGTTTTCTTCAATTTAAGTCTGAATTTGGTAATAAGGAGTTCATGATCTGAGCCACAGTCAGGTCCAGGTCTTGTTTTTGTTGACTGTATAGAGCTTCTTCATCTTTGGCTGCAAAGAATATAATCAATCTGATTTTGGTATTGACCATCTGGTGATGTCCATGTGTAGAGTCTTCTCTTATGTTGTTGGAAGAGGGTGTTTGCTATGACCAGTGCATTTTCTTGGCAAAACTCTATTAGTCTTTGCCCAGCTTCATTCTTCATTCCAAGGTCAGATTTGCCTGTTACTCCAGGTGTTTCTTGACTTCCTACTTTTGCATTCCAGTCCCCTATAATGAAAAGGACATCTTTTTTAGGTGTTAGTTCTAAAAGGTCTTGTAGGTCTTCATAGAACCGTTCAACTTCAGCTTCTTCCTCGTTACTGGTTGGGGCATAGACTTGGATTACTGTGATATTGAATGGTTTGCCTTGTAAATGAACAAGGATCATTCTGTCGTTTTTGAGATTGCATCCAAGTACTGCATTTCGGACTCTTTTGTTGACCATGATGGCTACTGCATTTCTTCTAAGGGATTCCTGCCCGCAGTAGTAGATATAATGGTCATCTGAGTTAAATTCTCCCATTCCAGTCCATTTTAGTTCACTGATTCCTAGAATGTCGACGTTCACTCTTGCCATCTCTTGTTTGACCACTTCCAATTTGCCTTGATTCATGGACCTAACATTCCAGGTTCCTATGCAATATTGCTCTTTACAGCATCAGACCGTGCTTCTATCACCAGTCACATCCACACCTGGGTATTGTTTTTGCTTTGGCTCCATCCCTTCATTCTTTCTGGAGTTATTTCTCCACTGATCTCCAGTAGCATATTGGGTACCTACCGACCTGGGGAGTTCCTCTTTCAGTATCCTATCATTTTGCCTTTTCATACTGTTCATGGGGTTCTCAAGGCAGGAATACTGAAGTGATTTGCCATTCCCTTCTCCAGTTAACCACGTTCTGTCAGACCTCTCCACCATGACCCACCCATCTTGAGTTGCCCCATGGGCATGGCTTGGTTTCATTGAGTTAGACAAGGCTGTAGTCCTAGTGTGATTAGATTGGCTAGTTTTCTGTGAGTATGGTTTCAGTGTGTCTGCTTGGTAACATCAATTTCACCACATGTGGACCTCAAACACATACCTTTTTTTTTTTTTTTTTTTTTTTTGTCCTTATCTGATAGCGTAGAGGCTCAGGATGCCCTGAGTCAAAAGACACACTTGCTTACTGGCTGGATGCAATAAATGAGATGTCCCAGGATTTGTTTGCACCAAAAGCCTAAAATGCACCTAGAAAACTCAGCTCTCTAAATGTGTTCCCTTGGAAATTATTCTGCATAATCAGAGAAGGAAAAATAGAGGTATGCAAAGATTCTCAATAAAAGAAAAACAGACTCCACAGCTATGGTCTCACTTCTGGATACTTTCAAATCCAGAAAAGTGACTCCCTGGGGAAAGGTTGGAGAACGCAAGGTCCAGCCAGAGAGTGAAGCCCCTTCTTGTACCTGTATTTAGAGCTACTTCTGCCAGAAATGACAGGTCAGGACAAAGCACACTGAGATTCTCTGGTGGTCCAATGGCTAAGATTCCACACTCCCAACGCAGGGGGCCCGTGTTCAATCCCTGGTCAGGGAACTAAATCCCACATGCCGTAACTTAGCCTTGGTGGCTCAGAGGTTAAAGCGTCTGCCTGGAATGCAGGAGGCCCAGGTTCGATCCCTGGGTTGGGAAGATCCCCTGGAGAAGGAAATGGCAACCCACTCCAGTACTCTTGCCTGGAGAATCCCATGGAGGGAGGAGCCTGGTAGGCTACAGTCCATGGGGTCGCAAAGAGTCGGACAGGACTGAGCGGTAACTTAGAGTTCACATGCCGCAACTAAAGATCCCACAGGCTGCACCTAAGACCCGGTGCAGCAAAACAAATAAGTATTTTTTCAATTTTACAAAAAGGAGAAAGCATGCTGTCTTCCCAGAATCACTTTTGGATAAGTAAACCCAGTTCAAAGGAACACCTGAAAGTCCAGCCACACCTTTGTTGAGTTACCAGTTGGTTTCTACTGGATGTCAGATGTGTGAGGCTGTTTGCTGGGTTGAAAGACCTTAAGGCTAGAGATAGGATGAAGCAGCTGGAGTTGATGTAGGGCCAAGGTCAACATCAGATTCTGACACTCTGAAGGCTTGGAGAACCAACTGTCTGTGGCTTCAGCTATTCACATTCCTTGAAGCTGCGGTGGTCCTGATAAGCAAGTCCGAAACTAGGATTCTGCTCCATCTTTCACAGCCAATCAATTTTCCTGCCCCTCGCACATCCCTTCTCAGAGACTTCATACCAGCCGACAGCTTCAGGCCAAGAGACTTTGAACAGAATCAATTAAAAGCTAGCCATGCCACTGGCTGGCCAGGAACCAACAACTTTTCTTGACAATCTGGAGTGAGATGCAGGGACTGTTGAAGGTCCCAGAAGTTGGTACTGCAGCATGTGACAAGGACAGACAATGACCCAAGTTGGGTGCAGGTCAGTTATGGAGCTTCAGAGACTTCCAGACTTGTCAAGGACATGAGCAAAGATGTGCAGATAGGAGCAGACGAGAAAGAACAAAGCTCCAGGTGTGAAAATGGTTGCATGCGGACTGTGTATACATGCGTGTAAAAATTCCTGTGAGAGGCTGCTGTCGCCACTTAACATAAAAGATGTTCTAGTGGGTTTTAATTTTAGTGGCCAGTTCTATGATGCTGTATGTAATGCACACCTGATGACAGGAGTAAGACTATTCAGTGAATATTTGTTGTATTTTATTACCATGGCCAGAGATAATTTCAGAATGAAAGTTTAGAGTCCTAGTTTTTTTTTAAAAAAAGGAATGAAGCTCCAGAAAAAGAGAAAGCAGCTCCCTGATGACTCCTAAGACATTGCAAACCCCAGCTGACCCACCTACAGTTCAGTTTCATAGGATTTCCCAGGAACCTTTCCACAAACCCTGTTTACACAAATTAGCCTTAAGTGGGTGAGTTCCTCTAGCCCACAACCAATGACCTCATTTGAGGAAAACATATCCATATATTTAAAAATCACTGGAACTTCCCTGGCGGTCCAGTGGTTAAGACTTCACCTCCTAATCCAGGAGGTGCGGGTTTGATCCCTGCTCAGAGCGATAAGATCCCACATGCTTCATGGCCAAAAAAAAAGAACATAAACAACAGAAGCAATGTTGTAACAGATTCAATGAAGTCTTCCCAAATGGGCCATGTCAAAAAAAATATTTTTTTAAATCACTGATTGAATACCAGTCAGGCATAACTGTACTAAGCATTGCTGATACCCTTCTACTGGGAATTCAAACTCAGAAATAAGTACTCATTTTAAAACAGGTATATAAAAAGTGTTCAGAGCAACTGAAAAGAGGCACTGTGCAATATGCCTATGGGGTGGGAGTTGGAGTGGGGGGACAAAAAAGCTCCCCAGGAGAAGGAGGTGACATGAGGAAGCTCAGCTAGAAGGATAGGGGAATGTTTGCAGGTGGACAAGAAGGTCACCCCAGGAAGAATGAAGCTGTTGTTGTTCAGTTGCTAAGTTGTGTTCAACTTTGTGACCCCATGGACTGCAGCATCCCAGGCTCCCCTGTCCTTCACTATCTACCAGAGTTTGCTCAAACTCATGTCCATTGAGTCAATGATGCTATCTAATCATCTCATCCTCTGCCACCCTCTTCTCCTCCTGCCCTCAATCTTTCCCAGCATCAGGGTCTTTTCAAATGAGTCAGCTCTTTGCATCAAGTGACCAAAGTATTGAAGCTTCAGCTTTAGCATCAGTCCTTCCAATGAATATTCAGGTTGATTTCCTTTAAGATTGACTGGTTTGATCTCCTTGCAGTCCAAGGGATTCTCAAGAGTCTTCTCCAGCACCACAGTTTGAAGCATCAATTCTTTGGCACTCAGCCTTCTTTATGGTCCAACTCTCACATCCATACGTGACTACTGGAAAAAACGATAGCTTTGATAAAAATACAGTGGCCCAAGCAAGCCTAGCAACATTTGAGGACCATAGGAAGAGCATCATTGTGTCAGGAACAGAGACAGGGGAGAGCAAAAGAGGAAGGGAAAACGGGACTTGTTGGCAATGATCTACATGAGAGGAATATTAAGAGTTTTAGATTTGATATTTCACCTAAATGGAAAACCATGGAAACTTTGAAAAGGAAACAATATGGCTATTAGTATTGTAGGAAGGGAAAGGAAGAAGAGGTTGGAGTCAGGAACGCAAATTAGAAACTGGCGGTAGGCTTCCAACAAAAGAATCTCTTGATTAAGATAGGTAAAGTGGGGTCCAGAAGAAGAGCATATATCCAAAAGCTATTAAGGAGATGGGACTCAGCTTCACTGGTGGCTCAGACGGCAAAGAATCTGCCTGCAATGAGGGAGACCTGGATTCGATCCCTGGGTCAGGAAGATCCCCTGGAGGTGGGAATGACTACCCACTCCAGTATTCTTGCCTGGATAATTCCATGGACAGAGATGCTTGGTGAGCTACAATCCACGGGGTCACAGAGAATTGGACACAACTGAGCGGCTAACATACACATGTGGTGGAAAGTGGGGAATCAATGATGACAGAGAGATTTCTAGTGGAGCAACTGGTGGTTAGTCAGGCCATTCACCTAGGGGGGAGCCCAGGATTATTAGGTTATTACAAGATATTGAGTATAATCTCCTGTGCTATATGATAGGTCCTAGATGTCTTAGTTTTAGCAGGAGAAATTTGAGCATTTTAAACATTAATGAGAAGGATTCACTGGAGAGGGAGAGTTAGAATTCAGGAGAGAGAAGGAATCAGGGATACTATATGATTCATAAGAGACAGGGTGAGATTTGTGAGTTATGCAAGTATCTTGAATGGATCTTGAGCTTAGGAGATGTGTCCAGCTGAGGATGTGAATTTGGAATTGAAGATAAAAGCCAGGCTGGAGGTGGCATCACCCATGGAGACTGAGAAGAAACTAGAGACAGGAGCAAACACTGAGAGATGTTGATGCTTAAGGAGGGGGCAGAAGTAAGGGAGGAGGCTGAGGAAACAATGCCCAGAGGGCTCGTGGGAGAGAGTGAAGGTCTAGAATCACATGGGCCCTCCTCACCTCACGTCTGGGTCACCAGAAAAGCCTCTGAGGACTTCCCTGGTGGTCCAGTGGCTAAGACTCCGAGCTCCCAATGCAGGGGGCCCAGGTTCAATCCCTGGGCAGGGAACTAGATCCTACATGATACAACTAAGAGTTATAATGCCACAACAATGATCAAAGATCCTGAGTGCCACAGCTAAGACCCAGCTCAGCCAAATAAATTAAAAAAAAATTTTTTTAAGCCTTCTGACTGGTTTCCCAATTACTCCATCTCTAATGCAGCATCTTCTGGCCCGCCACCAGGACAGAGAGGCAGGGGGTCAGTAAACACCCAACAGACATGTGATGGGTGAGAAAGCAGATGTCCTGAATCTCCATTTCCCTCCGCCGTCTGCCTGCTGTGTAACTTTGGGTGAGCCCTCTTTTTCTTTCCATTTCAGCTCCCTCGTGTGTAAAATAAGGACACCATTTACTTTCACAACCTCATAGGGTTGTCCTAAAAATTACATGAGTTCCTGGCTGTGAGAGCGTTCGAAACACTTGTAAATCACAACCCAGGCATGAAGAACAAATATTCATCTCGAATTACAGTTTGCTTCATGGTGCATCCTTCCACAAAGAGTTCCACTGGCTCCCTTTCCTGGCTCCCAGCAAGGTAACGGATGGCTCTGCCACCACCCAATCACTGTCACCCCTCCCTTTCCAGGTCATTCCAAACCGGAGTCACAGTTAAACAAATGTAATGCATTTGCAGGTAGAGTTGGCAAGATGTGCTCTATTTATTTTCTGGCCCAGTCCTTTAATTGCACTTGGAAATAAACGGCCCACTACAGAGTGAAGATGAGAGAGTGGTTTGGAAAAAGAGAGAAAAAAGGAAG
The DNA here is from genome assembly GCF_001704415.2 of Capra hircus. Lineage (NCBI taxonomy): Eukaryota > Metazoa > Chordata > Mammalia > Artiodactyla > Bovidae > Capra > Capra hircus. The sequence goes on along the minus strand of NC_030829.1, from coordinate 8,195,899 downwards.
CTGAAATGGATTTGGTGCAGGAGTGGGGCGGGAGGTAACATCACACACATCTGAAAGAGCTGAGAAGAGACGCAGTTTCCTAAGGGCGTTCTGAGTGAAGTCTCCTTGTTAGGTAGACTCCTGGGTCTGGGTTTCCTGGTCCCAAATCCCAACATGAGTCTCCATTTCATTCATACAAATCATTAAAGTCTCTCCATTGCCCACCAGTGTGCCGTATTCTATCCCCAAGTCTCCCCTCCAAAGATACCTTCTGAGAGCATCCTCTCCGCCGCCTGTCAAGCCCAGCTCAAGCCTCTTCTTTCCTAAACTTATTTTGATAATTTTTTTCATGAGGACCGTATTTAAATTCTTTATTGACTTTGTTACACTATTGCTTCTGTTTTATGCTTTGGTTTTTCAGCCTCAAGGCATGTGGGAACCTTAGTTCCCCCATCAGGGATTGAACCCACACCCCCTACATCGGAAGGCAAGGTCTTAACCACTGGGCCTCCAGGAAAGTTCCTAAATCCTTCCAGGACTGAAAGTCTAAACTATAGTTGGGCACACTCTTCCGTTGCTTCATGTACACTGGCCTTTTCCAATATCATTGACCTTAAACAACAGTCATGTACTGGACGCTTGACATCCACTTATCTATTCAAGGCCCATAGTCTCCCCATTTTACAAAGGAGGCGATTAAGTCTCATGGAGCTATTTTTCACAACCTTTTCAACAGAACAATACTTTCTGTAACTACTGGTGAGAGTGTTATTTGTGTTACAGCTCTTACCAATTTCGCAGAGGGAAATTGTTTGCCCAAAGTTGGCAGATGTCAAGGCCTCCTGGGCACGACAGTAAAGTTCAGGCTGGTATTTCTCCTGACAGGTAGGGTCTGTCTCTTTGTTTTTCCTCTAGTTCCCCTAATGATGCCAGTTACTGAGGAGATGTCTGGGCATCTGGGAAAGAGGATGCCATCGTAAAAAGAGCTGCTGAGAGGGAGCTAAGAGGACCCCAAAGATCCACACTATGTTTCAAATTTCTCTCCAGAACAGAGCAAATATCAACCACATTCCAGCCCCTCACACCATCTTCATAAATCAGATTCCCAAATAGCTTTGGGTGAAAATGATTTTCTTTTCCTCTTCACTGTTAAACAATGCTTAATTTGCTAATATTTTTAATGTTATCTTAATCAGAGCAGACTGTGATTTTCACAACATTTTAAGCAGAACAATCCTTTCTGTATCTTAGCACTTTAGCCTATCGGAATGTTATTTGCAGTTCTGTGAACTGAAGCAGACTCACCACAATTAGCCATCACCATGGTAATTTTATGCCTTTTGTTTTCTGTTTTTGTTGCAAGTGCTCATCAAAGAGATTGAAGCTTTACTGATGAAACAAAATTCATTACCTGCCTTTGGATTTAAGTGCACCACATTTAAAGACATGTTTGCACATCGTATGGTGTTCCATTTCTAGATGACTTCTCAGAAATAAATAAAATGTACTGTCTAGAGCCAAGCAAGCTGCTTTTACTTGCTTTTCCTCGAGCCAGGACTGGCAGATTCTCTGGCAAAAATGTCATGGCCTTCAGTGGGAACATAGCCTCTGAGTGTTGGTAAAGCCTTCAAACCCCCTGCACAGTCCCTTTCATTTTCTTGGATGACCTCAGATGCTACATGGTTGAAATGAAACTTGCTTTCCACATGGAGCAGGAGGATAAGTGTACAGCTAGGGTCAACTGTCTGCAGTGATGACAGCCAGCTGTCTGCCCATCCAAGATGGCACTCCTCCTATCAAGAGGGGCATTCCATTTCCTTTAAACTTGAGTCTGGCCCTGGGACATCTTCCAACCATTATACCATGACAAAAGTAATGTTATACAAACTCTGGAGTCCAGGCCTCAAGAGATCTGACGGTTTCCATTTTCATTCTCTTAGGATCCAAGAGCTGTGTGAAGAAATGATGCGTGAACACCTGGAGAGTGAGCCCTCACCAGCTGCCAGCCACTCTAGATGCCTGAGCTGAGGCACCAGACACATTAGGGAGCCTACCTTGGACATGCTGGCCGCAGCTAAACCCCCAGCTGAACAAAGACACATGGTGACCCCAGCCAACACCATGTAAAGCAGAAGAACCTTCCAGCTGAGCTCAGCCGACCCACAGAATTGTAAGAAAATGAATAGCTATATCGAATGGTGGTTTTCAGAGGACAGGGGAAGGGGGAAATGGGGAGTTGTTGTTCAATGGTACAAAGTTAAAGTTATCCAAGATGAATGTGTTCCAGAGATTTCTGGTCAACATAGTGCCAACAAGTAACATGCTGTGTTGCACGCTTAAACATTTACGAGAGTAGATTTCATGTTAAGCATTCCTACAACAACAGAAAAGCAAAGAGACTCAAAGAAACACAAGAGAACAACTCCCTCAAACACACATCTTACTTTTTGGTAGTAATGTTATCACAGGGTGTATCATATGTGCAAACTCATCAACTTGTATACACTAAAGATGTGCGGTTTTTAGATCACTTCTATCACAATAAAGCAGAAAGAAAAAGAAAGATGGAGGGAGGGAGAGAGAGAATGAAAGAGAGAGGGAAGAAGGGAAGGAGGGGGGAAGGGAAGAAAGAATGAGGGGCCTCCATCTTTCCGGCATGCCCCCTCAATGCGGCCAGCAACATCATTTACAGGAATACTTGGGCACCATCCAAATAAAGCAGTTCAAATTGGAGATGGCTTCTGAATGTGAAATGATCCAGCTATTTAATGTATTTTACGGTATTAATAAAATTGAGTGTTCTGGGAAGTGCCTTTTAAGTACACCAGGTCTAAACCCAAGGTTCTAGAAAGCTTTTAGTTTAAATGCAAACTCACTGGAAATGTGAGACCTGCCAGCATTAAGGAGATGTCTGGCTGAATGGACAGGATCCAGAGAGACTATTCCCCTAGACCAAGCATCTCTGTGTCCATTTTCATCCAGGAAAGCTAGATAACGCTCAAAAGCTTAGACAGCAGAGAGCTGGGGAGGCCAGGTAGGAAGCCAAAAAGAAAAGGAAGGTAACTTTTGCTTGCCTGCAGGTGAATTCAACTCAAGGAAAACTGGAAGGTAAAAAGAACTGGAATTTCTTTTTAAAAATTACTTTGGAACCCAGTCATATGTGACTAGCTATGACTGTGGGCAAGTCACTGTCCTTCCAGGAAGTTGCTGCAGATAACATTTCTTAGCACACAGAACTATCGTGGAAAACAAGAGAGGAAAGGGGGCCGGCAGGGTTTGTGAACCATGAGATGCTGTTGGTATGTGAGGAATTGTTATCACCCAAGCAGCAGCTGCTGCTATAGCCTTAGTGATCAAAATAGCAGTAATAAAACAAGGTAATACTCCTTAGTGGAACATTGTGGATTTTCTCCACAAGTAATAGACACTCTGATTTGACATCACTTCCCAAGAATTCCATGTGAGCATGTGCCAGGTTCCCGTCAGGAGACAGAGACCACTCCAGTATTCTAACAGAGAAACTTTATTATAAAGATTTGTTATCTTGATATAAAATTCTTAAGGCGATAACTAAGTGAGCTTCCAGAATGGCCAGAAATGGGACTGGTTGCTAGGATATGGGGCCTTCAGTCCTCATGAGGTTCTGGTCTCTCAGCTCCTGCCCTCTGACCCAGACAATGGGTGGGACCACTTCTCTGCCCTCCCCAACTCCATGACAACAGCCAGGAACCACCCAGGGCCATGGCAACAACATCCACGGACCTGACACTCAGTCGTGTCTCTTGGCTTTCTCGCAGGGAGCTTTGCTGCCTGCCTGCTTTGCAAACTTCTAGACAGCTGGGCTGAGCGAAGCATTAGGCAGCTTTAAAAATTGATGCAGGTGATTATTCTTTCATGAGACACCGCAAATCCAACAGCACGAGGCCAAGGGCAGGCACATGGCAGCCGGCGCCTCCCTCTGCTTGTTCCTTGTGGATTTGAGCCTCTGAAAGAAGGTGCAGAGAAGGCCCCGGGCACAGCACACACCACCCACCACTGAAGGAGGTGCCACCATGCCCTTGGCACCAAGGGCATGTGGCTCTGGAGGGCCCCTGGCGTGTCTCACCCCCTGCATCTACCTGCACCCCTAGATCAGCCATGGGTCTGAAGAACTCACAGCTATGGCCCCAGACTCCATCTCTGCTGCCCTGAGCGGTGGGAAGCCTCCCTTGTGGGGCTTTTACTCACTACTTTCCCAATTAGCACACTATTGGCCCTAATTTTCTCCTTCCCTCCTCCACCTTCTATTCTCTTTTTCTATCTCTCCTTTGTCCTTCTTTCCATTCATTCCTGTCTGTCAGTCCATTTTTCCCTTTCTCACGGGCCAAGTCACTGAAAAAGACCCTGAGGCTAAGCGAGATTGAGGGCAAGAGGAGAAGGGGCCGACAGAGGATGACATAGTTGGATGGTATCACCGACTCAGGGACATGAATTTGAGCAAACTCCAGGAGATAGTGAAGACTGGGAAACCTGGCGTGCTGCAGTCCATAGAGTCACAAAGATTCAGACACGACTTAGAAGTTGAACGACAACAACAAGGGCCCAATCCCTCTCGATCTGTCTGTTGAGTTCTCTGTGTGTAGAGGGATGGGAGGAATCTGTCTACATTTCTCTGCACATGCACACATGAGTATGTGTGTGTGTTTCCCTGACGCTGTCTGTCTCCTATGGCTTCTGGGCCTCTCCTTGGTCACCAATTTCAGTTTAATCTCTCTGAATAGAAAAGCACCCTGGAGTAGGGGAAGAACTCATGCTTATTCCCTTTCTGCTTCTGAAAAGAGGAAGTGTTGGCAGTGGAGGGGGGTGCATGGGAGGGGCAAGGGAGCTTCCTAGTGGTCCAGTGGTTAGGACTCTGTATTTCCACTGCAGAGGGCATGGGTTCAATCCCTGTTCAGGGAACTAAGATCCCACTAGTCACATGGTGTGGCCAAAAAAAAATAAAAGAAATAAAGAAAAGTGGAAGTGTGGCAAAGATTAATTCAGCTCAGGACACAAGTATAGAGTCTCAACTGTGTGCTAAACAATGAACCACAGATGAAGAGTTCATTTCAACACATTATTTAGCAAGGGCCTACTATGCACTGGGCCACATAGTCACTCATTACAAGAGGCTCGAAGAGGAATCAGATGGAGGCATGTGCTATAGATCCCAAGGTCTGGAAAGGGAGGCAGATGCATGCAAGCTGCTACAAAAAGGGAATCTAAATCAGGCTGGGGAAGCAGTTCATCAAGAAGGGCTTCCTGGAAAAGGGAATCCTCCTCCTAGGCTGTTGGTTGGAATGAAAACTGATGTAGTCACTATGGAGGACAGTATGGACTTTCCTTAAATGACTGAACACAGAGTTACCATATGATCCAGCAATCCCACTCGGGTTCACATATCCAGAGAAAAGCATAATTCAAAAAGGTCCCTGCGCCCCAGTGTTCACTGCAGCACTGTTCAAAAATGTCCAAGACACAAAAACAACCTCAATGTCCATCAACAGATGAAGGGATAAAGATGTGGTATATAAACAGTGGAATACTACTCAGCCATAAAAATGAATGAAATAATGCCGCGTGCAGCAAAGTGGACGTACCTACAGACTATCATACCAAGTGAAGCAGGTAGAGAAAGACAACTATCCCGTGATACCACTTATATGCAGAGTCTAAAACATGATACAAATGAACTCATCCACTAAACAGAAACAGACTCAAAGAAAACAGACTTGAGGTTGCTAAGTGGGTGAGAGGGTGGGGTAGGGATGGATTGGGAGTTTGGAATTAGCAAACGATTATATATAGAATGGATGAGCAACAAGGTCCTACTATATAGCTCGGGGAACTATATTCAATAGCCTATAATAAACCATAGTTGAAAGCACATTTAAAAAAAAAAAAAAGAAGTACTTCTGGAGGAGGTGATGATGAATCTGGAAAAAATGGAGATGTTAGCCAGATGAAGACGTGAGAGAAGGCATCCAAAGCAGAAGGTATGTCATGAGCAACAGCATGAAGGCAAAAAATAACCAGCTGAGCTCTGCAGGAACCTATAGCAGCCCAGGCATTGGTGCAGGTAGAGGAGTGAGGAAGTCTGGAAATGGTCGCGTCATATGAGGTCTTAGGAGCCAGGCTGTGGGGAATCCTGTTAGCAGCCCTGCCACGGCCCTCAGTACCTGCTGTTCCACATAGAGTTTCTCCCCACACATACCCACAAGGCCAGTGGAGCCCACTGGGCACTGTGCAGGGCAGGTAATTACCACCCCTGGGAATATACTCAGCCAATGACCAACGGGGATTTGGGGAGAAAACCTGGGTTTAGAGCCTTTTTAGTAACAATTCTGTGGCACATGCTACAGTCCGTCAGGTGTCCCACAGGTGATCTGCTCACAGGCACATTCTCCCCTTTCCCATCTCAGGTCCCCACCTCTCCTCCTGTGTTCTTGTCATCCCCCAAATAAACTACTGGCACTCAGTTCTCTGTCTTAGGGTCACCCTACCTTACTCAGGCTGATGCAGCCTCCTGTGGGTAGGAGGGAGCCCCCGAGAGCCTCTGAGAGGAGCAGCACAGTCAGATCTGATTCTGGATGGACACTCAGGTGGTTGGTTTGGACAGTCGGCATAAGGTAACTGCACCAGCCCACCTAGAGATGGGGAAAATCCCAGTGGGATGAGCACAGTAGGGGAGATGAGAAAGGGCCAGAAATGCAGAGAAGAGAGGGCTCCTATCGACGAGGTGAAACCCTTTCCTTTAAGGGCTCAGCAGACCCCCATAATGCATGTGATGAACACCAAGAAAAGGTAGGATTCGGCACCAAGGAGTCTCAGAGCGAGCCAGCTACCTCCCCCAAGCAGGATGCCAGGAAGGAAGTGGCAAAGGCATCCCCAAGATGCTAGCACTAGGTGGCACTATCAGTAAAGAACCCACCTGCCAATGCAGGAGACATGAGACGCAGGTTTGATCCCTGGGTTAGGAAGCTCCCCTGGAGAAGGAAATGGCAACTCACTCCAGTATTCTTGCCTGGAGAACCCCATGGACAGAGGAGCCTGGCGGGCTACAGTCCATGTGGTCGCGCAGAGTCAGACTCTACTGAAGGGACTTGGCATACGACAGGTGACTGGTGAAGAATGAGTCAGAGCCTGGCAAGAAGGTAGGGACTCCAAGCCCCCAGTGCAGGGGGCCCAGGTTGGATTCCTGGTCAGGGAACTAGATCCCACATGCCACAACCAAGAGTTCACAGGCTGCAACTAAAAGATTCCACATGCCACAACTAAAGATCATGCGTGCTGTGCCTAAGACCCAGCACAGCCAGATAAATGAACAAATACTAAAGAAAAAGAAAGTGTAGGAAACACACGCAGGGTGAAGAATGACTGCTCAGAAACCACCAAATAGTTGAGATAGAGAGCAGAGGGTGGGGAGCCCCAGGCTAGACAGGAGGGGGTACACCACAGAATCCCCACCGCTACTACTATTGCTCAGCCCGAGTCCAAGCCTGCACTGGGCTCCACCAGCTCACGGGAGGCCCTATCCTGAGGACTGAGTGCCAGGAAGGCATGGACCAGACACCCAGAGACGCCAGCCACTCCCCTCGCCCTGCGTGGGGACACGTGTGCATGGCTGGGGTGCTGACTCCTCCCCCCATCAGAGTGGGTGATCCCACCAGAGGTGCGAGTTCCAGCCCCTGTTTCATTGGGACGAGAGCATCAGCAGAAGTCAGGGAACTTCACACAGCTTGAGATGGAGGTGAAGATGAGAGTCCAAAAAGAAATCCCACACAGTCCAAGGTGGTGCTAGTGGTAAAGAACCCACCTGTAAGTGCAGGAGATATAAGAGACTTGGATCCAATCCCTGGGTCAAGAAGATCCCCTGGAGGAGGGCATGGCAACCCATTCCAGTGTTCTTGCCTGGAAAATCCCATGGATAAAGGAGCCTGTTGGGCTATAGTCCATAGGGTCGCAAAGAGTCAGACATGACTGCAGTGACTTAGCACACACACACACACACACACACACACACACACACACACACACACACACACTCAGTCCAAAATACGGAAACAAACAGATCAAATTCCTGCCCACTGAAATGTCCCTTTGGCTAAAACACAGCAGCATTGATTTAATGATTTCTCTCTTTGCTGAGCGTCTATGGAGGGGGCATAGGGACCCAAAAGATGGCCAGGAAAAGGGAAAGTGAAGGGAAGGCTGGGTGTGGATGAGCTGAGTACAGAAATCATCCCTCATAGGAAACTCTTCAGGGAACACAGCTGGCTCATCTCCTTCCCTGGACAGCTGGCTCATCTCCTTCCCTGACTGGTGCTCCATGAAACAGTTCTTCACGTTGACCAGTACCAGAAGACTGGCTTCTGAGAAGCAAGGGATTCTGGGAAAGGAAGAAGTTAGCATCTGCTCACAACTTTCTGCAACTGAAAAATTGCCAAGTCTGCAAAGTAGGGGCTATGAGTTGCATTTTATAGATGATGAAACAGCCTCGGAGAGGCTTGGGAACTGGCCTTAGACCACTCAACTTGTCAGATGCCATCAAAATTCACACTCATATCAGTGATACTAGGGACTTCCTTAGTAGTCCAGTGGCTAAGACTTTGCACTCGCAAAGTAGGGGGCCCAGGTTCAATCCCTGGTCAGGGAACTCAATCCCACATGCCACAGCTAAAAGTTCACATGCCACAATTAAAGATCCCACATGCCACAGCTAAGACCTGGCACAGCCAGATAAATAAAATAAAATAAATAAATATATTTTTAAATGGTTCTATATTGTTTTTTACCCAGAAGAATAAATTTGACTAGCCCTGGGTTTGGAACACTAACCATCCTTCCCACCCTGTGTTTAAATTATCTGTTGTACAGCAGAAACTAACACGATGTTGTAAAGTGATTATCCTCCATGGCTTCCCTCATAGCTCAGTCGATAAAGAATCTGCCTGCAATGCAGGAGACCCGGGTTCGATTCCTGGGTAGGGAAGATCCCCCGGAGAAGGAAATGGCAATCCACTCCAGTATGCTTGCCTGGAAAATCCCATGGACAAAGGAGCCTGGCAGGCTACAGTCCATGGGGTCACAAGAGTTGGACATGACTTAGCGACTATACCACCACCAAAAAAAAAAAAAAAAATCCTCTGATAAACCATATTGGAAAAGAATGCATGTATGTGTACAACCAATCATTTTGCTGTAAAATAGGAATTAGTAATGTAAATCAACTGTATCTCAATAAAAATAAATAAAAAAGATTTGCTTGTGTATGCCAGCTCATGGTCTAGTCGATATTTGCACATTTTGTTAAAAGCCTTTTGTTTTTAAAAATAAATATTAAGAAGTACTTCAAGAAGTATTCTCTACTCCAAAAGACAGAAAATCAAGTCCATTTTCTACATCTGCATCTCCATTCCTTCCCTGCAAGTAGGTTCATCAGTACCATTTTTCTAGATTCCATACATAGGTGTTAGTTAATATACGATACTTGTTTTTTCTCTTTCTGTCTTACTTTACTCTATATAACAGGCTATAGGTTCATCCACTCACTGCCACTGACTCAGATTTGTTCATTTTACAGCTGAGTAATATTCCACAGTGTGTATGTACCACCTCTTTATCCATTTATCTGTAGAGAACAGACTTGTGGGTACAACAGGGAAAGAAGGACGGGACAGATGCAGCAAGTAGCACTGACGTACACACCCCGTCATGTGGAATAGATAGCTGCTGGAAGTTGCTGTATAACACAGGGAATCCAGCCTGGTGCTCTGTGATGACCTAGACGGTTGGGATGGTGGTGGAGCGCGGAGATGAAGTTCAAAAGGGAGGGGCTATCTGTAGAGTTATGGCTGATTCGCATTGTTGTATGGCGGAAACCAACCCAACAGAGTAAAGCAATTTTCCCTTAATTAAAAAATAAATTTAAGGAAAAAAGAAGAACAACATAGGGATATATTTCAGTATATAGACATATCTCCTAATGTCCTCCAATGGTAGGATTCCTCAGTGAATTTTCTCTAAATCCCTCATTCCTCTTCCTACAGCATTTTAGGAAAAGTGGGCTTTGGAGTCAGACTTGGTTAAGATTATTGGCTCTGCCATTTCATAATTCTGTGGGACATAGGACAGTCACCTACCCATTCATGTAAGCCTAGAATTTCACAGGTTTTGTTATGAAGATTGAAGATGATATCAGTATGTGCCTGGCACCCAGAAGACTATCTAGTGATCCCTTCCCAGCCTCTTCCCATTCCCCACACAACTTTCCCCTCTGTGGACAATCCAGTCACCTCCACAAACGAGTAATTTCAAAACAAAGATGACATAACCCTTGGCTGGCTTGTGTATGAATCCCGTGTTACACTCTATACCTAAATGTGTCTAGAGGGTGTGCCCTTAAATTCTATTTGAATGACTTGAGCTCTTTCAAATCCTGAAAGATGATGCTGTGAAAGTGCTGCACTCAATATGCCAGCAAATGTGGAAAACTCAGCAGTGGCTTCAGGACTGGAAAAGTCAGTTTTCATTCCAGTCCCAAAGAAAGGCAATGCCAAAAAATGCTCAAACTACCACACAATTGCACTCATCTCACACGCTAGTAAAGTGATGCTCAAAATTCTCCAAGCCAGGCTTCAGCAATACGTGAACCGTGAACTTCCAGATGTTCAAGCTGGTTTTAGAAAAGGCAGAGGAACCAGAGATCAAATTGCCAACATCTGCTGGATCATGGAAAAAGCAACAGAGTTCCAGAAAAACATCTATTTCTGCTTTATTCACTATGCCATAGTCTTTGACTGTGTGGATCACAATAAACTGTGGAAAATTCTAAAAGAGATGGGAATACCAGACCACCTGACCTGCCTCTTGAGAAACCTCTATGCAGGTCAGGAAGCAACAATTAGAACTGGACATGGAACAATAGACTGGTTCCAAATAAGGAAAAGGAGTACATCAAGGCTGTATATTGTCACCCTGCTTATTTAACTTATATGCAGAGTACATCATGAGAAATGCTGGGCTGGAAGAAACACAAGCTGGAATCAAGATTGCCAGGAGAAATATCAATAAGCTCAGATATGCAGATGACACCACCCTTATGGCAGAAAGTGAAGAGGAACTAAAAAGCCTCTTGATGAAAGTGAAAGAGGACAGTGAAAAGGTTGGCTTAAAGCTCAACATTCAGAAAATGAGGATCATGGCATCCGGTCCCATCACTTCATGGGAAATCAAAGGGGAAACAGTGGAAACAATGTCAGACTTTACTTTTGGGGGCTCTAAAATCACTGCAGATGGTGATTGCAGCCATGAAATTAAAAGATGCTTACTCTTTGGAAGAAAAGTTATGACCAACCTAGATAGCATATTCTAAAGCAGAGACATTACTTTGCCAACAAAGGTCCATCTAGTCAAGGCTATGGTTTTTCCAGTGGTCATGTATGGATGTGAGAGTTGGACTGTGAAGAAGGCTGACCGCTGAAGAATTGATGCTTTTGAACTGTGGTGTTGGAGAAGACTCTTGAAAGTCCCTTGGACTGCAAGGAGATCCAACCAGTCCATTTTGAAGGAGATCAGCCCTGGGATTTCTTTGGAGGGAATGATGCTAAAGCTGAAACTCCAGTACTTTGGCCACCTTGTGCGAAGAGTTGACTCATTAGAAAAGACCCTGATGCTGGGAAAGATTGGGGGCAGGAGGAGAAGGGGACGACAGAGGATGAGATCGCTGGATGGCATCTCATGATTCGATGGATGGGAGTGAACTCCGGGAGTTGCTGATGGACAGGGAAGCCTGGTGTGCTGCGATTCATGGGGTCACAAAGAGTCGGACACAACTGAGCGACTGAACTGAACTGAAGTTTGGTCAGGGGCAGAAAAGAAAAGCAGCTGTCAGCCTTCATGTGTAGTGGCAGGGTGGGGGTGGTGGTAGTAGTGGATTCCCTGTTGCAGAAAATCCCTAGTGGATCAACTAGTGTACAGGGATCAGGTGAGAAGCGGGCTTTGGCGTAAAACAGAAAATGAATCACATGACTTTGTACCAACAGTACAATAAAACCTAACAGAGAAAGTTCTAAGTCATGGGTAAAATTCTGCTTGATTCAGGCATATAAACAAGCTTGCTCAAAGGAAAGGAAGTTCTCCATGGGTAAAATCTGCTTGATTGTGGGATATGAATAAGCTGGTTCAAAGGAAAGAAAGTTCTCCATTAAGACATGCTAGCCTTTGGAGGACCATGTAGATGCTGATTTTCCCTGGTGAACCAGAGGGTTTGGAACTCACTGGAGGAGGGCTGAGCCCCTGACAGGGGTGGAGCTCTGCTGGGCACAGCAAATTTGTGCCCAAAAAAAAGGCCTGGATGCCCATTGAACCCAGATAACAGCCACAAAAGGGTGGCTAAAAATTAGGAATCTAACAACTTACAGGTCATATTCCGAAAGGTTCCCTCTGCCACTTCACAACCGCTTAGGTAGGGTCACTAGCCATCAAGCTTTATCAAACCTTGGGAATTCCCAAACTGAGTCAAGATCAGGAAATCAGTAGGAGCAGAGGTTGGACACACTTCCATCACTCGCTTTTCATCAGCAAGACCTAAATAAATAGGCTTTTTTCTCTCCCTAGCCTGAGTCTGGGCGATCACGCAGGCAGGCTGAGAGTCGGGGGCACACATCTGAGACTGCCTAAGAATGAAGCAAACTTCAAGGCTGTGCCTATCACCTTCAGCCTCTGCTAAGCTCCAGTATGTGTGTCCCTCAAAGCATCTTCTACATTGTTTGAACTGATCATTAGGGAAAGTCATTGTTGGAAAGGTGAGAGGACAGCACTATGGAAAACAGAGAGGCTTCCATTCAAACTCAGCCCTGGAACTCCCAGGCTTGTGACCTGAGGCACCCATTCATCCTTCCAGTTGGGCCAATAACCAACAGTCCCTGATTGTCTGCAAGCAAAAGGAAATCCACCCCAAATACTCATTGGAAGAACTGATGCTGAAGCGCCAATGCTTTGGCCACCTGATGCGAAGAGTCGACTCATAGGAAAAGACCCTGATGCTAGGAAAGACTGCAGGCAAAAGGAGAAGAGGGGCAACAGAGGATAAGACGGTTAGATAGCATCATGGAGTCAATGGACATGAACTTGGGAAAACTCCAGGAGATAGTGAGGGACAGGGAGGCTTGGCGTGCTACAGTCCCTGGGGTTGCAAAGAGTTGGACACAACTGAGCAACTGAACGACAACAGAAGGATTCCCGGGATCCTTAAGGATGTCCTTATGCAGGACAGCAAGGGCCAAAACCAAAATGTCCCAGGAAAACCAGGGTGAACTCACTGCACCCCCCACCCTGACTTAAATTCCGAGCTCCCATCTGTCTGTCTGGAAATGGAGTGAGGAGACCTAACACGCATGGAGACACAAAGATGGTAAAGATGGGAGGCCTCGCTGGTGCCAGAAATGTTGTAAATCCTCACTACTCCAGCCTAGAGACGCTGCCTTGCTTTTTAAAAGAATAATAAGAGAAAGGAAAAATAGGCAGGAAAGCCCCAGAGATGGGGAAAGAATTGAGGGACAATGAGGAAAAGGGAAAAGCAGAAGCAGCAACAACAGCCAGCAGCCCACTATCTCGGGGCGCTCCTGAATCCTGCAGGAATCCTGCATGGGTTCAGTAATGACTGTGAGACATGGGGCAGCGTGATAGAATAAAAATGACTCCTTCTCGGGGCACTCAGCTCAGAAGTCATCAGAAACGAGCTCAGAGCACCGTCTGCTCTGAGACCCTTGTTTCCTCTTTCTCCCTAAATATTAGCACATCTCCCACCCCGACCAGTGCCAGTTCCAGAGAGCCGGCAGGAAGGTGGAAGGCGTCCTGTCACAGCTGCCCAGCCCCCTGGAGCCAGGACCACGTCCCTGAGAGCATCCACGTCCAGGTGCTCTGACGGGTGACACCCACCCTGCGTGTTCTTGCTCTCTGCCTGAGCCTAACAGCTGTAAGCTTTACCATTGCTTGGTTGCCACACACTGTCAAGTGGAGGTTTCAGCAGCTTCCTTTTGACAGAGACTTAATTGTTGTTGCTACCTGAGTGTCAAGTGCATCTCTCTAGGCTGGAGGGCTTTTGGGAAAATGGCACTCATTCAAACAGGAAAGGGGATCCAGCTAAATGAGGAGCCTCAGCAGGATCTCAGCAAGCAGAAAGGCGGTTGTTATCATCACCCCCAGGAGCTAAGAGGTCCCTTCACTTAGCTCTCTGGATGCCAAGAATTTCAAGGGCATTGCTAGCAGGGATCTGGAAAAAGATCACTGGACCGGCAGTCAAGAGACCTTAATTTAGGTCCTGGGTCTGTCCCTACAGGGCTGTGTGCCCTTAGATGAGCCCTTAAGATTCCTTGTGAAGTTTCCTCATCCATAAAATGAAGATAAAGATAAGACTATAAATTCCCATCTAGTCTACTGTGCAGGAGAGGGGTATTAAATCAGTTTATAGACACTAAGATAGTTTTGGAAACGTTAAGGTGGCCAAAACTGGAACCAGTCTAATAACAGTGGAATGGTACATTCATACAATGAAATACTACATGGAAATTTTAACAGAACAAACAACTGCAACATACCATGGATGCATGAATTTTACCAACAAAATAATGCATCAGAGAAGCCAGGTGTAAAAGGCTATGGATTGCATGGTTTTGTGTATATGAAGTTCAAAAACAGAAAAATGAATCTCTGGTGACAGAAATCAAAATAGTGGCTACTCTGGGTAAGGGCAAGGATTGACCGGGAAGAAGTACAAGAGAAACATTCCAAGATGTTGGAAGTGCTTCCTATCTTGATCTACTCAGTGGGTACCTGGGCATTCACACATGTAAAAATATGTTCAGCGTTGTAATTCGTATCTACACAGTGTATCTGCTTTAGTGTATGTCTGTAATACTTCAATTTAAAAGTCTCTTTAACAAATGGTGTGAGCAAAACTGGACAGCCACCTTCAAAAGAGTGAAACTGGACCACTGTCTTACACACAAAAATTAAATAAAAATGAATTAAAAACTTGGACATAAGACTGGAAACCATAAAACCTAGAAGAAAACATAAGCAATAAGGTCTTGGTAATTTTTTTAATTTGACATCAAAAGCGAAAGCAATAAGAGCAACAATAAACAAAAGGGACTACATTAAACTCAAAAGCTCCTGCCCAGCAAAGGAAACCGCCAACAAAACGAAAAGGCAACTTACTCAATGGAAGAAAATATTTGCAAATCATATATCTAATAAGGGGTTAATATCCAAAATATATAATGATCCCATACAACCCAACTCAATAGCAAAAAAAGAAAAAAAGAAAAAAAAAAGCAAACCAATTTTTAAGCAAGAAGAAAATCTAAACAGACATTTTTCAAAGAACACATACAGATGGCAAAGAGGTACATCAGAAGATGATCTACATCATTAATCATCAGGGAAAGGCAAATCAAAACCATAAGGAGATATCACCTCACTATGGAAAACAGCATGGTGATCCCTCAAAAAACTAAAAATGGGACTACCATGTGATCCAGCGATTCCACTGCCAGGCATTTTTCCAAAGAAACTTAAAGAACTAAGTCAAAAAGTTAGACACACTTCCATACTCATTGCTGTGCTATTTACAACAGCCAAGATATAAAAACAATCTGAGTTTCCATCAATGGATGAATGGATAGAGAAACTGCTGTGTGTGTGTGTGTGTGTGTGTGTGTGTACATACAATTGTGTATTGTTTTAGTCAATCAGGCGTGTCCGACTCTTTACGACCCCCTGAACTGTGGCCCACCTGGCACTTTTGCCCGTGGGATTCTCCAGGCAACAATACTGGAGTGGGTAGTCATTCCCTTCTCCAGGGGATCTTCCCAAACCACGGATCAAAGCTGGGTCTCCCTCACTGCAGGCAGATTCTTTACACCATCTGAGCCACCTTATTCAGTTATAAAAAAGAATGAAACCTTGCCACTTGGAACAGCATGGATGGACCTCAAGGGCATTGTGCTAAGTGAAATAAGTCAGACAAAGAGAGACAAACACTGTATGATCTCTCATACATAGAATCTTAAATATGAACAAAAGAAAGTTCATAGGTACAGAGAACATTATTGGTTGCCAGAGGCGGTAAGGAATAAGAAATGGGTGGACTGATTTTTTTCCCCCTTTTTAGTTTAAATAAGCTGAATAAAAATAAATAAAATATAAATTAATAAAGGAAAACTATGAAAGACTAGCCAGACACCTGAATCACTATGCTGGGCAGATTCACTCTTATGAACTTTGTTCTGTGTGGATTTGTCCTTCTCTGTGACCTCAATACATCCTGAACATGAAAGCGTAAAAATAGACAACATTTCAAAACGAGAGGCAGTGCCATCTACTATTTAAAAGCAAAAGGCACACGTGTATTCACACACACACACACAAAAGCTGCTGCCAGCTTGCGGCTACTAATAAAGATGAAAATCTCTAAATGATCTACTGCCAGGCTAGATCACTCTGATCTGTTTCTGATCGGAGCAGAAGGAAAGCAGAGACTGCAGGAAGATGGAACTTACCGCTCGGTTTGACAGAGGGAAATATGATTAGAATGCACCCAGGCAGAAATAATGACTCGCCTCCCCCCAGGACAAGCCCGCCCTCCTGCCTGTACCCACGACAAGCCCTGCGTTGCTAACGACAGGGTGCTGGGAGGCTGGTGGCATCTCAAATCCCACCTGACTCATCATGCAATCAAATAATACACAACCTGAGAAGCCCAGACACTTCCCAAAGGATGGTGCGCGAAGGCACATTGCACACTCACCTCCGTGCATTAGAATCTAAAAGGAACTCTCTCATTAGATGGGTGCCGCAGAGGAGCCTGGGAGGGAGATGCGGGGTGGTGTGGGTTTCTTGAGAGGGTACTCTTGGAAGGAACTCTCGGGGAGTGAGGAGAACAGAGAGGTCAGGGGAAGGCAGGAAGTTTGTCTGTGGTCTCAGCTTGACACAAGCACTAGCCTTATCCCACAGAAAGCTCTGGAGCAGGAATTACATCACAGACGGTCAGTCATTCACCAGAGACTGTTCTCCAGTGGCGCAGGGATGAGTGGGTTCTCATGTCTACCAGGGGAGGTGGTCCCAGCGGTGGAGGACAACTCTCTAAAAGCAGGGGCCGCTGTGGGCCATTAGCAGCGGCTGGAGAATTGGTTCTGGGGCTCTGGGACCCCCAGTTAAGGGAGTCAGGGTGAGGCATCAACAGACCTAAAATACCACCTGCACGCTGACAACCTCGGGTTCCTATCTCTAGCCACACCTCTCCCCAGAACTGCAGACTCAGAAGCCCTGTGGCCCACCCAACATCTCCAGGTAACTGAAACTGAATTTGCTCCACACCCAGCACCTGATCCCAAACCTGTTCCTCTGTATCTTCCCTTCTCTGTGAATGCTTGATTCGACTCGCCCAGGGGCTCAACCTTGATCTCTCCCTTACTCTCTCTCCAGTCCATCAGCAAATCCTCTTGGATCTACCTTCAAAACTGAAGGCAGAACTGGACTACTTCTCACTCTTCGAGAACCACCATCCTGATCCAAACCATAGTATTCCTTTTTTTCCCCCCTTTCTTTTTCTTTTTCTTTTTTTTTTTTTGTTTATTGTTTGCTTCCCTCAACTAGAATGGGAGCTCTAAAAACAGCATAGATTGTTTCTGTTTCGTTCACTGCTATGCCCCAGGTGCCATCACACCTGTCAGTTAACAGTACATGACCTATAGGAGGCACTCAACAAATATCGTTGAATAAATGAATGAACGATACAGCTCAGCTTGGGGATCTATGAAGTGAAATAGTTTGAGTCAATGACCTGTGAGTTTTCTTTCAAATATAACCCTGAAATTTTAATCTGTGGATGGTGTATTCAACTGATACTTAAATGACCTGTGAGGTTATTTTAAAACAGGATGTACGAAAACCACAATATTCTTGCCTGGAATACTGCAGTGACTTCCCAAGTGGTCTCCTTCGGTTAAATGTGGTCCCCTCAAAGCTGCCCGAGGGGTCCTGCTCAGGAGGAGGAACAGTATCCCTGCTCTGTTCCAATGGCCCCATCTCATGCAGAGGGAAGCCAAGGTCCCTGGAAACCAAAATGCCCTGAGTAACCTGGGGTCTAACCCTCAAGCCCCTCCCTTACCGTTCCCATGACAGCCACACTGCCCTTGACACTCAGGGAGGCCTGGTCCCCACTCAGGGCCCTTGCACTTGCCATCTCGCCTGCCTGGAAGGCTGTTTCACCAGACGTCATCATGGCTACCCCTTTACTTCCATCCCATCTCAGCTTAAAAATCACCTTCTCAGTGACAATTTCCCTCATCACCTCAAACCCTCCCACCCCCTCATTTCATACTCTTCTTTCCTGATTTGACTTTTTAAAAATTTATTTTATTGAAATATAGTTGATTTACAAGGTTTTGTTAGTTTGTGCCATAAAGCAAAGTGATTTTATACATATGTATATATTCTGTTTAGCATTCTTTTCCATTATGGTTTATTATAGGATATTGAATATCATTCCCTGAGCTGTACAGTGGGACCTTGTTGTTTAATATTTATTCTATATATAAGAGTTTGCATCTGAAAGTCCCAAACACTCCCTGATTTAACTTTTTCATCCTTTAGTATTTGTCACCACCCAAAACATTTACCTTAAATTCTTGCCTATGATCTGTTTCTTCCAATAGAATGTAGGCTTCTGAAAGGAGGGGATCTTTCCGGGTCGCCTCCATTACTAAAACTCCAGTTCCTAAAACACTGTCTCGCACAAAGAAGGGACTCAGTATATGCTGATCAAGGGAATGCATGAATAAATGAATGAAATATGTAAATATATTTATACATCAGTTCAGTCAGTCGTGTCTGACTCTTTGCAACCCCATGGACTGCAGAACTCGAGGCTTCCCTGTCCTTCACCAACTCCCAGAGCTTGCTCAAACTCATGTCTTCTGAGTTGGTGATGCCATCCAAACATCTCATCCTCTGTCGTCCCATTCTCCTGCCTTCAATCTTTCCCAGCATCAGGGTCTTTTCAAATGAGTCAGCTCTTCACATCAGGTGGCCAAAGTATTGGAGTTTCAGCTTCAGCATCAGTCCTTCCAATGAATATTCAGGACTGATTCCCTTTGGGATGGACTGGTTGGATCTCCTTACAGTCCAAGGGACTCTCAAGAGTCTTCTCCAACACCACAGTTCAAAAGCATCAATTCTTCAGCACTTGGCTTTGTTCACAGTCCAACTCTCACATCCATACATGTTCACTGGAAAAACCATAGCTTTGACTAGATGGACCTTTGCTGGCAAAGTAATGTCTCTGCTTTTTAATATGCTGTCTAGGTTTGTCATAGCTTTTCTTTCAAGGAGTAAGCATCTTTTAATTTCATGGTTTCAGTCACCATCTACAGTGATTTGGAGCCCCCCAAAAATAAAGTCTGTCATTGTTTCCATTCTTTCCCCATCTATTTGCAATGAAGTATTGGGACAGGATGCTATGATCTTAGTTTTCTGAATGTTGAGTTTTAAGCCAACTTTTTCACTCTCCTCTTTCACTTTCATCAAGAGACACTTTAGTTCTTCTTTGCTTTCTGCCATAAGGGTGGTGTCATCTGCATATCTGAGGTTATTGATATTTCTCCCAGAAATCTTGATTCCAGCTTGGGCTTCATCCAGTCCAGCATTTCTCATGATGTACTGTGCATATAAGTTAAATAAGCAGGGTGACAATATACATCTTTGACGTACTCTTTTCCCAATTTGGAACCAGTCTGTTGTTCCATGTTCAGTTCTAACTGTTGCTTCCTGACCTGCATACAGATTTCTCAGGAGGCAGGTCAGGTGGTCTGGTATTCCCATCTCTTTCAGAATTTTCCACAGTTTATTGTGATCCACACAGTCAAAGGCTTTGCCATAGTCAATAAAGAAGAAATAGATGTTTTTCTGGAACTCTCTTGCTTTCTCAATGATCCAACAGATGCTGGCAATTTGATCTCTGGTTTCTCTGCCTTTTCTAAATCCAGCTTGATAATCGGGAAGTTCACAGTTCATGGACTGTTGAAGCCTGACTTGGAGAATTTTGAGCATTACTTTACTAGCGTGTGAGATGAATACAACTGTGCAGTAGTTTGAGCATTCTTTGGCATTGCCTTTCTTTGGGACTGGAATGAAAACAGACCTTTTCCAGTCCTGTGGC
Source organism: Capra hircus (assembly GCF_001704415.2). Classification (NCBI taxonomy): domain Eukaryota; kingdom Metazoa; phylum Chordata; class Mammalia; order Artiodactyla; family Bovidae; genus Capra; species Capra hircus. The sequence continues at coordinate 8,175,678 of NC_030829.1, read as the reverse complement.
CACTGCTGAGTCTTCCAAATCTGCTGGCATATTGAGTGCAGCACTTTCACAGCATCATCTTTTAGGATATGAAATAGCTCAACTGGAATTCCATCACCTCCACTAACTTTGTTCATTGTGATGCTTCCTATGCCCCACTTGATTTTTCATTCCAGGATGTCTGTCTCTAGGTGCATGATCATACCATCATGGTTTTCTGGGTCATGAAGATCTTTTTTGTACAGTCCTTCTGTGTATTCTTGCCACCTCTTCTTAATATCTTCTGCTTCTGTTAGGTCCATACTGTTTCTGTCCTTTATTGAGCCCATCTTTGCATGAAATGTTCCCTTGGTATCTCTGATTTTCTTGAGGAGATCTCTAGTCTTTCCCATTCTATTGTTTTCCCCTATTTCTTTCAATTGATCACAGAAGAAGACTTTCTTATCTCTCCTTGCTATTATTTGAAACCCTGAATTCAAATGGATATATTTCCTTTTCTCCTTTGCCTTTAGCTTCTCTTCTTTTCTCAGCTATTTGTAAGGCCTCCTCAGACAACCATTTTGCCTTTTTGCATTTCTTTTTGTTGGGGATGGTCTTAATACAAATAAAATATTTAGAGAAACTATACCAATGGAGAGGGGCTTCCCAAGTGGCACCAGTGGTAAAGAACCTGCCTGCCAACGCAGGACACATAAGAGATGCAGCTTCGATTCCTGGGTCAGGAAGAGCCCTTGGAGGAGGGCATGGTAACCCACTCTAATATTCTTCCCTGAAGAATCCCATGGATAGAGGAGCCTGGCAGGCTACGGTTCATAGGGTTGCAAAGAGTCAGACACGACTAAAGCGACCTAGCACACAACAGGCATAGCAATAAAAGGGTTTCTCTGGTGGCTCAGATAGTAAAGAATCTGCCTGCAATGCAGAAGACCCAGATTTGATCCCTGGGTTGGGAAGATCCCCAGGAGAAGGGCATGGCAACCCACTCCAGGTCTGTAGTCCATAGGATCACAAAGAGTTGGACACAACTGAGCAAGTGACAATTTCACTTCCATACTAATAGAACTATGAATAATTTTTTAGTCTTCTTAGTTTAACTCTCTTTAGGATTGTTCTAGATTTTCCCCATTCAATTTTTATTACATATATAATTTTAATATTTGTTTATATTATTTTTGGAAATAATTCTATCCCAGAAAAACTCACTTTCTAATGTTTATCCTTGTTGTTTCAGTTGCTAAGTTGTGTCTGACTCTTTGTGAGCCCATGGACTATAGCCTGCAAGGTTCCTCTGTCCATGGCATTTCCCAGGCAAGAATCCTGGAGTGGGTTGCCCCTTCCTTCTCTGGGGGATGTTCCCGACCCAGCAATCGAATCTGTATCACCTACATTGACAGGCGGGCTCTTTACCACTCAGTCACCAGGAACTAGTTAGCCAGAAATCCTCATCCCCATAACAGTGGCCCCTGTGACCTGCCAAATATCAGATTAGCCTGCTTCTCCCTCAGCTCTTGGGAATCCAGAGTGATCAGCATGAAGCTGATGGGTGGGAGATGGCAGAGAAGAGATGGACTTGGGGCAGCAGGGGTAATTCCTCTCCCAGGTCCTTGCAAGAATCCATCACAGACCACTGTCCTCCCCAGTGTCTTCACCTAAAAAGATGTTAGAGGGACTTCCCTGGAGGTCCAGTGGTTAAGATTTCACCTTCCAATGCAGGGGATGCAGGTTTGATCCCTGGTCAGGGAACTAAGATCCCACATGCCTGGTGACCCAAAAAACCAAAACACAAACAACAGAAACAATATTGTAACTAATTCAAAAAAGACTTTAAAAAAAATGATCTGCATCAAAAAAAAAAAATGCTAGAAAAACAAATTCTTGGTTCTCACACCAAACCTAAGGAATTAAACACTGGGGAAAGACCCCAGGAGCCAAGGTTGAATAAACCCTACAGGCGATTCTGATACAAACTCAGCTGTGAGGTCACCGCATCTAACTCACTCAAAACAGGACTGCACCTGGAACAGGAGGGTGGGCAACAACGTGGGGTCAATGTGGGGTCAACACGGGGGCGGGAGGGGGGATGTGGAGATCAGGAGAGGAAGCCTCTTCCTTGGTTCCGGCAGGGAAAATATGGCAACTGCTTGAAATGTGATAGATTTGTCAAAAGTATGTGAAAACGCTTCAAGGACCAGCCCAAGTCTGTGTTTTGCTCACACCGTGTATACTGTGCCTGGCATAGAGCCTAGAGCCTATTAAATATTTGTGACTGAATTAAAAGTGAATGTATGAATAAATTAGCCCTATAAATTATGTAACATGACATGCTTTCATTTGTGCTATAATGATAAAAATTGCAAATCTGTCTTCAGGATTGGAAACGACAACCCAGAAAACCTCTGGCCACCTTCTTGCCAAGGTGGCTGCCCCTGGGACATCCAAACCCTCAGGGCCTCCTCCATATCTTCAATCCTGAGATGCCTAAAGACCAGGTTGCCAGATAAAACTCAGGGTATCCAGTTAAATTTGAATTTCAGATAAACAGTGAGTCATTTTCTAGGGTAAGCAAATCTCAAATACTGCCTAGGACATGCTTAGCTGTTCATCTGAAATTCGAATTTAACTGGGCATCCTGTATTTTTATTTGCTCAACTTGGCATCTCTACCATGGACTCCACTGGTTCCTTGGAGCAAGCCAAGCAAAGTTTCTCCATACCCTGTCATTTGTTGGGAACAGGGTCCTGCTGCTTCTTTCTTGGAAAGGTCCAGGATACTTCCCAAGGCTCAAGGCTTTGCTCACTTGGATAGTAGGCCTGTGTCTATATTCTATTTTCTTTGACTCTTTGTAAAATAGATGGGGAAACAATGGAAACAGTGACAGACTTTATTTTCTTGGGCTCCAAAATCACTGAGGATGGTGACTGCAGTCATGAAATTAAAAGACACTTGCTCCTTGGAAGAAATGCTATGACAAACCTAGACAGCATATTAAAAAGCAGAGACATCCCTTTGCTGACAAAGGTCTATATAGCCAAAGCTATGGTTTTTCCAGTAGTCATGTACAGATGAGAGAGTTGGCCCATAAAGAAGGCTGAGCACCGAAAAATGGTGCTTTCTAACTGTGGTGTTGGAGAAGACCCTTGAGAGTCCCTTGGACAGCAAGGAGGTCAAGTCAGTCCATCCTAAAGGAAATCAACCTGAACATTCATTGGAAGGACTGATGCTGAAGCTGAAGCTCCAGTATTCCGACCACCTGATGCAAGGAGCCGACTCAATGGGCATGAGTTTAAGCAAACTCAGGGAGATAGTGAAGGACAGGGAAGCCTGGCACGCCGCAGTCCACAGGGTGGCAAAGAGTCGGACACAACTTAGTGGCTGAACAACAGCAACAAATACAGCAGCATCCCTACCTCTAGCTTCCCATCCTCTTTTTTTCAAAAAGCAGAGGATAAACGCTTTTACAATACTGTTTTAGTTTCTGCTGAACAGCAATGTGAATCAGCCATATGTATACATATATCCCCTCCCTCTTGGAACTCCGTCCCACCACCCCCATCTCACTCCTCTAGGGCGTCACAAAGCATCGAGATGAGCTCTCTGTGCCATATACAGCAGCTTCACGCTAGCTAGCTATTTCACTCCTGGTAGCGTATAGCTGTCAATACTACCTTCTCAGCTCATCCCCCACCCCAGGGCCCACATTATTCCCTACTTCTGTGTCTCTATCCCTGCTGTGCAAACAGGTTCATCTGTACACCTTTTTAGATCCCACATACACACATTAATACATGGTATCTGTTTTTCTCTTTCTGACTTACTTCACTCTGTATGACAGTCTAGAGGTCCAGCCACCTCTCTGCAAATGATCCAATTTCATCCTTTTTTATGGCTGAGTAGTATTCCGTTGTATATCTGAACCACATCCTCTTTATCCATTCATCTGTCAGGGCACATTTAGGTTGTGTCCAGGTCCTATCTTCCTTTACTCCCTCTTACCCTTTGAGACTCATTACCTCTCAGTGGAAACCTTCCCTGGAAAGCACACAGACACGCACATGGAAAGTCTGCATAAAACTCTTCCTTTTGTATGTACAAGCTTCCATCGTAGCAGCTGCCCTTCTCGGGTGGGAAGCAAGTATAGATGCTCTGCCTCTTCCACTGAGCATCTCTTTATCACTCCATTCCCAATACTCTGTCCCATACCTGGCTTTCAAAAGGCATTTGATAAATAAGTGAATAAGTGAAGGTATAGTTTCCTCTTTGGGAAACTACATCCAATTCTTTTGAAAGCAATCAGGAAATAGTGGGAAGGGGACTTCCTTGCTGGTCCAGTTGCTAAGACTCCAAGCTCCTAGTTCAGGGGGTCTGGGTTCCATCCCTGGTCAGGGAACTAGATCCCATATGTTGCAACTAAAACCTGGAGCAGCCAAACAAATAAATATTTTTCTAAACTAATAAAAAAGAACTTGCAGGAAGAGAGGAGTCCTCACAGGTGTCTTGCCTTGTAAATCTCTCTCCCTCAGAACAAGTCAGTGACCTCCAAGCCAGGGACTCACCCAGAGGACACACAGGTCCTCGCACAGAGTCCAGGGTCTAGGAAAGTGCCTTGCAAGCAGATATGGGGTGATTCTCCCCAACCAGTCAGACAGTGGATCTGAGACCAGGCAACTAACCTTGGCCATGCTCATGGGCCAGCAGCATTGCCAGGGCATTCTCAGAACTGGCCTTGAACTTCCTGGGGGTTTTCTGCCCCTTTTTCACAGGTACTGCAACTCGCTGTACATTTAGTCTACCCTACTGCCCGTTAGACGAGGAGTCAGGTCCTGCTCTTCACTCAGCCTCCTCTCAACCTCAGATCTCCTCCTCAGAGATGCTGAGGAGGGCATGTCTGTTGGATGGTAACCTGAACATTCATTGGAAGGACTGATGCTGAAGATGAAGCCCCAATACTTTGGCCACCTGATGCAAAGAACTGACTCGTTGGAAAAGACCTGGGAAAGATTGAAGGCAGGAGGAGAAGGGGACAGCAGAGGCTGAGATGGTTGGATGGCATCACCGACTTGATGCACACAAGTTTGAGCAAGCTCCGGGAGTTGGTGATGGACAGGGAAGCCTGGTGTGCTGCAGTCCATGGGGCCACAAAGAGTCGGACACAGCTGAGCGACTAACCAACAACAAACCTGGGTCTCCCACCTACTTGCTTGGTGGGTCCTGAGAACCTGTGCTTTAAGCCAGTCCACGAAACACTCCCTGGTGAAAGCCTCGGAAAATAGCGAAAAACAGAGCCCACCTGCAAATGGAGAACTATTCGTTTGACAGCAACAGCAATACCGGGTCACAGGGCTTGTCATTAAATCACTGACATCCAGTGATGTACATCCAGCGCCGAAAATAAAAGTGCACTTCGGAAACATTTATGGCTGAGATTTAAAACCCCTGGAACGGAGACATTCAGCGGTGAGTGTCCCAGGACAGCCTTCAGCCTGGCTCCGAGGCCTCAGCTCAGAACCCAGGAAGGCAGTTCTCATCTCTCTCCCTGGTGATACCCAGGAAAGAAATGTGTCTGGAAGGGTGACAGAGCAATTCGTGCGGCTTCAAGATGAGGCTGGAGAATGCAGACACGCTTTGCTTCCTCTTCTGAGCTTTGAATGTTAATTCTCACCTGCAGAGAAGAGGAAGGGTCTCGTTATCCGTAAACAAAGTTGGGCTCTCCCTCTTCTGCGTCTACACCGGGTTTAGAACGTGGTGTCAGTGACACGTGGGCTTCCCAGTGGCTCAGCAGGAAAGAATTCATCTGCCAAGGCAGGAGACGCAGGTTCGGTCCCTGGGTTGGGAAGATTCCCTGGAGAAGGGAGTGGCTACCCACTCCAGTATTCTTGCCTGGAAAATCCCAAGGACAGGAGCCTGGAGGGCTGCAGTCCATGGGGTCCCAAAGAGTCAGACACGACTTAGCAACTGAGCACATGTGCACACACCTCAGTGACACGGTCTTGCCGCTGAGAGTGGATCCCCCTGGAACTGAGGGAAAATATTCTGCACTCCCTTTAGACGAGCTGGCCCCAAGACTACCACCATGAGAGCTACTTCCTAGTTGCCATTTCTTCCTCGGGTGGTCGCCCACCATCTCCTTTTCCTTGGCACTGTCTGCCTTTCTCTTTTTACTGGTTAACATAAGCAAATTGTTTAAGTCCAAAATTCACTTGCTCTGAGATGCAGGACAAGAGAAGATGAATTCAAGTAACACCACTGATGGCAAGATATCTAACAAAGCCTTCCAAGGCTAACACTGCCAAAAAGAGATGGACTCAGGAAGGGGAACCAGAGGGACTTAGACCTCTGACTGCAAGTCAAAAGCCTCTGGCCTCTCACAGTCATTCCATGGATTCCCGTGGTTGGACAGGACCTAAAGCTAGTAAGACACAGAGGAACCAAGAGATGAATCCTTTTCTTTCTTCCCCAGTTCTTGCTCAGAATGTGCAGTCGCGAACCTGGGACAGCACACCCCCTGCCCTCCATGTATACCGTCACCAGGACACCCAGGAAGCTCCTAAGGATCTCCCAGTTGTACAAATCTTTCTGTTTCTCTTCTCCAGACAATTTTAAGACCTAAAAAGGACATCGCTTCTAAAGACAAGTGCAGGTGGGTTGGGGTCTGGGGAAAGAAATCTCTCAGGCCGTGTCCTGCTCTGCAGGTCAAATGTCCTGCCATCTTGGAGTCGAAAGCAGACATAGGCCACGTGCCCTCTCACAGAAGCTTCCTCTCCAGCAAGAGCCAGTGGGAAGTTTGGTGTCACTTGCTGATGCGTGTAAATCTCCACAAATGACTCATCCCCCAAAAGACAACTTCACTAGAGGCACTTTTTTTTTTTTTTACCCCTAATTAACTATAAAATTGCTTCAAATCTCCATTTCACATTCACTCAAGGCTATGCATTCCTCTTGTTCCAGATTTTGGGAACAGAGTGTCAGTCTGCTCACAGATCTAGGCTGTACCTTTCAGATGTCAGAGCTTCAGAGAAGAGAAACACCACCTGTCCCTCATCCCCAGACAGCCCCCTGCCTCCCTCTCCCCTTCCTCTTGCTCAGATGAGACACGCAGTGGACCCTCCAGTCCACCAGGGAGATATTCTTTAGCTCCTTCAGAAGATGGGAGGGGGGACTTCCCTGGCAGTCCAGTGGTTAGGACTCTGAGATTTCACTGCAGGGGTCACGGGCTCGATCCTTAGCCATGGGACTGACCTTAAGATGCCGCAAGCCATGTGACCAAAAAACTGAGAGGGGAGGTAATATTCAGGGGGCGCCAGTGATGCACCAATCACTGTGCTGGTACCATCACTCCCCTGTGACACTCAGTGCCACATGACACCAAGAGGTACGGCTTACTGTCCCATTTTACAGGTGAGGAAACTGAGACGGAGAGGCCAGTACTGCCAGCTCACAGTGGTCAAGCCAGAGGCTGACCTCAGGGTGGGGTGTGAAGAGGTCCTCTCCTGGAAGGCTCACAACTGATTTGGTGATCTTCAAAAACTCACTTAAACTCCCTGTGGGAACTATTAATATTATCAGTTCTCCTAAATTGGAATAATCTTGTCTGTTCATCCTCTCCCTGTTCCCCGTATCCTGGTCCCGCAGTGCTGCTGAATTAGATAATGTCTACAAAGCTCTCTAAGTTCCTTGAAGGGAAGTTTCGATAAACACAAGTTATTAACCTTCAAAGCACCCAGAGTTTTGAATGAAGAAGTTCTAAAAATTATCATAAAGTCCTGCTGGGGTTGGATAATGAAAGGCAGCTTTATTGAATTTTCAAACACTTCCTTTTCTGCCAGAGAGCAAAGGTGAACCCCTCCAGCGAGAATGGGCTCTACTCCAACACTCGTCCTGGCTCTTCGCTCTTCTCAAGTAAGAGAAAGTCAAGTGCCTCTTTCCTGAGCCTTCCACAGTGGTTACATGGAGATTCAGAGCAGCAGGTGCCTCAGGCTTCTGAACAATGTGGCTCCATCACTCTCCAGCTCTGCCTCCCCAGGCGCAACTGAAATGATGTTGTGACAAGGCTTGATGGGAGAGGAGATGCCACCGCTGAGAAGTCAGGACCCAGAGACTCAGTATTCATAAGATGTCTACTCCTCAGCATCCCGTCTCCCTCCTGCTGACAGTGCGGTTATCATGGGTCAGAGAAGGACCTAGCGTTGTCCACGCAAGCCACACAGGCGAGTGGGGGCCAAGCTGTGCCTGTCTTCTGAGCTTGCGCTGTGAGGGGGAGAAGGGGTAGACAGGAGGAGGGCTAACGGAGACTCCTCTAGGGATCGAGACAGCATGGGTGGCTCAGATTATGCAAACGCGGAGCAGGAAGCAGGAATGCAGGTGAGGGAGGGGGGCTCCCAGCAAAGCCATCATCTCACTGTCAGTGACCGCCTGCCACGATCCCTTTCCTTAGCCATGAGCTTGGTCCTGAGTTCACGATGCACCCATGTGGACAGTGGCTACTGGACATCTGCAAGAGCAGCCCAGCTCCAGACCGAGGGAGCTACCCTCCGTAGCCCACCTCCCCTACCTTCAGGGTCCCACCAAGCCAGCCAAGGTCATCTTCTTGCAGTGAAAGTGTAAAGACGGCACCTTGGACTTTCCTGGTGGTCCAGTGGTTGAGAAGCCACCTGCCAATGCAGGGGACACAGATTTGATCCCTGGTTCGGGAAGATTCCACATGCCAAGGGACAGCTAAGCCCGTGGGCCACAACTAACTGAACCGGTGCACCTACAGCCATGCTCTGCAGTAAAAGAAGCCCCTGCTGTGAGAAGCCCCCACTCACTGCAACCAGAGAAAGCCTGCACAGCAACAAGGAGCCAGCATGGCCAAAAATAAAGAAATGATTATTTCTAAAGGCACTCAATCATCACACCAGACTTGATAGGTCAGACCTACTTGCCTGGGATGCCAAAAATCTTCTTTATAACTAATTTTTATTGGAGTGTTATTCCAAACATCTTATTTTCACAAAACCTATCTGCCCTCCTAGGAAAAATGGCAAAGGGCCATTTTGCGGACTCATGTGTGAACAATTCTTGAAAAGATAGAGTGGACAAAGACATCTCCTGTCTTTGGGGGAAATATAAATAGGAGAAGGGATTTATCTAGAGCAGGGGTTGGGGGCAGGGTCGGGGCCAGAGAACCGAATTCAGCGGTCTGGGCTCTTTCCCTGAAACACTGGTTTAAGTTTGGCAGAGATGATCATGGTTTTGAAATAATTTCATTTATTTATTATTTTTGGCTGCACTGGGTCTTCATTAACGTGCTCAGGCCTCCTCTGGCTGCAGCTAGTGAGGGCTGCTCTTTGCTGCAGGGCACAGGGCTTCTCACTTCAGTGGCTCCTGTTGCAGAGCAGGGCGCTAGACCCTCAGGCTTCAGCAGTTGTGGCTCCCAGTCTCTAGGGCCCAGGCTCAATAGGTGTGGGGCACAGGCTTAGTTGCTCTGTGGCATGTGAGATCTTCATGGACTAGGGATCAGACCCGTATCCTGTGCATTGGCAGGCAGATTCTTAACCACGGAGCTATCAGGGAAGTCCAGAGATGACCACTTTTGAGGGCAGTATTTGGTCCCAGTTCCTTGGGAGAGACAAAGCTTTAAGAAAGTCTAAGGGTCCGAGGTTTTCCCTTGAGAAGCCACAACACTGCAGAGGTACAAATCCTCTGCCAATCACAGCCCAACTAGACCTTCTCTGCTCCCCACCAGATGGGGTCCCCAGGCCCTAACACAGAGACCTGCATCCTCAGTAGCTCTAGGAAAGCTTCCTGGGCTCCCGTAAGAACACAGATGCTTTAGACACAGAAGAGACTGGGGCCCGAGTCATTCTATCTGGGAAATGAGTCTATCCCAGAGTCAAAGATCACTATGACTAAACCTTCACTGTTGCTGTTTAGTTGTTAGGTCATGTCTGACTTGTCATGCAAACAGGACCATGCCATGTGGCTTCTAAAACAAATAACTTACTTTCATTACCATTGTGATTGTTATTCATCCTTGACTGCGCAGGTAAAAACCTGAGAATCTTGACATCACACGGGTGTGGATCCACACGTTTCTTTCTATGCCTTGAGCAAGGTGTTGAGTCTCAGTTTCCTTATGGGTAAAATGGGGGTAGTAATAGCACCTCTTCCAGGGTCACACTGTGAGGGTTTGACTTTGTTGATTGCATGGAAACCACCCAGCCCAGGGCACAGGGAGTGTGCCCAATAAAGGAAAGTCACTCTAATTAGTAATGAAATAGCAAGCAAGCCATACTAACAGTGTGAGAGGAATCTGGATGAAGAAGAAAGATGCTGGCTGAGAAACGGTACCCATTCTCAGGTGAGAACAGAAGCTTTTTTAGTTAGAAGAAAAGGATGACCAAAACCCAGAAAATATGGTCACCTGGCTATGTGGAAGATGAACCAGGCCAGAAAGAAAAGGATGAAGAGGCAAGAGAAATGAGGTTGCCTTGCCAAAAGGACCTTGAACTCAGGTGGAAGGGTTGGGCCAGCTACAGGAGGCCATGGGAGGCCCCTGTGGAGGTCCAGACTTTGGGCCACCTGTATTCACCCATGGACAAGTGACACACATCCTGGGATTAAAGGACCCACCTCTGGGGCACCCTCCCATCCCCCATCCTCTCTTCAACCCTCCTGTCAGGGGGAAAAGACCAAAGAACACTGGGCTCCCCAAGACCTATCTGGGGACAGGTAGGATGCTGGGCAGGTCCAAGGCCAGAGCTCCCAGCAGGAGTCTCAGACATCACTAAACCCTTGAATCACTGCTTGACCTAAAAATAACTGCCAGACAGCCTTTTCAACAGCACCAGCCCAGGGAGCGAGCACCGCCTCTTCTCCAGTAACTACACAGCTCACCTGGAAACCCTACTCCCGGAGAAGGAGCCCATTTTCCTCCACCTCCAATAAAGAAAAACCTCTGCATGGGAAGAGAAATGTCCTGCAGACGAGGGTGCTCAGGAGGGGGCCGCCTTGATTAAAGCAGGTTGTTCTGCCAAGAAGCCTTGAATATGCTCTCTTGGTTTGGGGCTGTTAGTGCAGCATGGAGGCAGCAGGCGACATGAATTGCCTTTTATCTAATTGGAAAACTCCCACCGAGTTTAGAAGTACTCATTTAGACAGGCAGATCAATAAAAGAAATGGGGAGCGTATGACCGTGGAGATGTTTGGGAACGAGCCGGGCCTCTATATATCTGCTTAATAAAGATAAACTCATCCAGGTTGCGGTGCAAACCTGGGCTACCCTCTTGGCTCCAGACGTCAGCATGTTCCATTTATTTTCCACGAGCAGACGTTTCTCAGGAGCAACAGGCAAGAGACCCCTTCCCTCGCCTTCTCTTCATGGCAGAAACACAAAGAGGGGCCTTAGGACTTTGACTAGGATTATTCTAGCATCTTCCCAAAGTGGTGAGGGCGTCCCAGGTGGCACTGGTGGAAAAGAACCACCTGCCAATGCAGGAGATACAAGAGACCCAGGTTCAACCCCTGGGTTGCAAGGGTCCCCTGGAGGAGGAGACGGCCCCCCACTCCAGTATTCTTGCCTGGAAAATTCCATGGACAGAGGAGCCTGGCAGGCTATACAGTCCATGGGGCTGTAAAGTGTCAGACATGACTAAGCAACTAGGTACCCACAAAATGGTATTTCCTTGACCCAAACTCAAATGGAACAGAACAAAAAGCAGAGATCCACAGGAAAGGGATAGAAAAAAGAAAGGAGAGATGAGTGAGGAGACAAATGAGGCTCTCTTGCCATTTCATATCATTTTATTGTGTATAAATCCCACTGCACAGTAATGAGTACTGTCTGAGCATCTGTGTTAAGAACTCCCCAGCTGAAACCTTCTTTCCCCTCCTCTCTCTCTTAGTCATCACTGAATTAGGAGCTCTGAAATGTCTTCCTCATTCCCACATCACCACCCTCATGACCTTTTATCCATCCTTGTCCTTGCTGGCAACCCCCCACCCTCAGCCCCATTCTATACACAGGAGGCTGAAACCCTCACTTCAAACACAAGCTTTTGTTCCTGGCCACAGTATAGAAGCTGAGTCCCTTCAAAGAGAAAAATGCTGTGTGGCTGAAGGTCCAGAAATAGAAGGGGTGTGTGTGTGTGTGTGTGTGTGTGTGTGTGTGTGTACACACACACTTGTACGTGTACTGGTCTACAGGTACTTCACATATGCTGGGGGAAATGTGATAAAGCTGGGAACCCTGATTGGAATTGCTGCGTCCCTCCTCTGACTCCTGCAGAAGTTCCTCCCTGGGCTGGGGCTGTAGGAAGAAGCCTGCTGCCTCTCGGCTTTAACAAAGGACTTTCTCTTGCACCATCCCACTGCGAAGGCTCAGACTCATACCTGGGCCATGGATCGGTTGCCATGGAAATGACTGCAGAGTCACAAATAAGGCGGTATTATGTTCTCTCAGCAGGACCAGACGAAAGCTAGAAGCTAGAGAGAGAAAGAGGAAGAGGGAGACGGAACTGGAGAGGGAGAAAGAATAAGAATACCTTCTATCAATAGCAAGCCATAAGGGAAACACAAAGTGATGGAGCGAGAGGATGATGCTTGAGAAAAAGCAGCCTTCAGACAGGACAGGGGGTGGCATTGTCTCCTTTAAGGGAGGGCTCTCATGTCACGAAGGAGGGAGGAGCTCAGGCACCCCCCGTCTCTTCTACTGGCTTTTTCTCTCCCTCTTTCTTCATTGGGTAATGTTGCAAAAAGCTAGAAAGGAAGGGTTGGGGGGAGACATACAGAATGAGGCAGGAGGTGAAAGGGGGTCTCAGGAGGTGAATCAAGTTATTTCTCTTCTCCTCTCTCCCCACGAAACAGAAGGGCCCTGCTCTGATTCTCGACAGAAAACTTCAAGCCTCCTGGTCTGTGACCCTCTTATCTATACACCCTTCAGGATCTCAGCACTCTTATTAAGATTTTTGTCCTGAGCCCAGTGCCTCTGAAGAGAGGGGGATCCCATTGTCCTCCCAAGGTCACTTGTTCATTCGAGTCTTCATCAGTTTCCTTGCTGTGGATGCAAGTGTGAGCATCAAGGTCCAGATTCAGACTCAAGGAGCTAATAAGAAGCACCAAGCTTATTCCAGCTAAACTACAAGACTTTCAATAAGGCAAGGAACTTTCAAATTCTCCCTCTGCCACTCTTTTTTTTAAAATGGATATAAATATAGATTTCAATAAGCACAATGCTTTCGACAAAACATAAAAAAGTTTCTTGTGATCTCTCAATCCCTTAATCAAAATAAGCAGATTTTCAAAAGTATTGCAATCTTACACACTTTCTCTGAGCCTCATTCTTTTTGTGGTGGCCAGGACAGTTAGCTCTGCCTTAGTCGGGAGTTTAGAAAGACTGAGCAACCTCCTCTGTAATATTGTTTGAGTAGCAGTGAAAGTCTTGCCAACAAAAATGTTCTCCCCTATCAACAAATACAAGTGCCTAAAACCCTGCATTTGTGTAATCCTTTTCTGTCTTCAAAAGGTCTATTCAAAAAGTCAGAAGTTAGGACAATCTTCCCTAACTTCTCAGTGGGAATGTTTTCAGATTAGCTTCCCGAATGGTGCTAGCGGTAAAGAACCAGCCTGCCAATGCAGGGGACTGTAAGAGACACAGGTTCAATCCCTCAGTCAGGAAGATCCCCTGGAGGGCATTGCAAACCACCCCAGGATTCTTGCCTGGAGAGTCCCATGGACAGAGGAGCCAGGCAGGCTACAGTCCATAGGGTCACAAAGAGTCAGACGTGATGGAAACAATTTAGCACAAGGAAATGAGACATGGGATGCGTAAACTCTGCTGCGTACAACAGTGGACAGATAGGAGTGTTTCTGTCCCCCATTATATGCATCAGAATTTATTCATCAGAATGCTCACATCTGCCCCTTGAGAGTCAAGGGAATGATATTTGTCCCTAAGGGATCAAGCTGCTCACTCCCGGGTCCTCCCAGGATGGGACCAGGAGCAGTTTCAGTCAACATGGAAGCACCAAGAGTTTCCAAACAGCTGAAAGATCGTGAAGTTCTTTGCTCCTCTCTGTAAGGTTTTCCTGGCTTGACACAGTGACTCTAGACTCCTCAGGATCCCCACCCTAGTCTACTTATCTCCCTCCATTGTGAAGTGGGAGATGAAGTGGTGAGCCTTGATCTAACTCAAAAGGTCAACAGCAGGATCTTGGGAGGATCTGAGGCAGGCAGTTGGCAGCCAGCTTTACTAAGCCCTCCGTTAAGGTCTTAACTGAGCAATAGAAGCATAGAGAAATTACCTTTCTGATTGGGACTGGTAATAATTCAGTCAATCAAAAACTGAGCTAGGGACTTCCCTGATGGTCCAGTGGTTAAGACTCCACACTCTCAATGCGAGGGGCCCAGGTTCGATCCCTGGTCAGGGAACTAGATCTCACGCCACAACACAAGTCACAGTGAAAGATCCCTTAGGCCACAACAAAGATCAAATATCCTGATGCTGCACCTAAGACCCAGCACAGCCAAATAAATGAACATTTTTTTAAAGACTTAGCTAAAGCAGGGAATTGCTTTTTAAGAAGTGATACAAAACACCCTAAATAGTCATTGTAACTTAAAACATAAACATGCTTTTTTCCTGCTAACTTTTAATGTGGAGCCAAGATGCTTTCTTTGAATATTAGAACACTGATAAAAGTTCTCCATCGATTTCTTCAAAAGCCACATTCACAATTCACATCTTCAATTTCCAGTTTCCATTACTTTCAAGCAAAGCAAAATTTTAAGGACAATTATGAGGTAATCTGAACACACAATCCTTCCAAATTGTTTTGTATTTCTGCAGTCATTTATAGTTGTCTCACCCACACCCAATTCAATAGCAATTTTTTATCAACTCACATTTATTGAGTCTTTTCAAAGCATGCAATTTTGTTTTCATAGAAATAGCTCTCTTTTCATATTCAATGTTCATTGGTTTACATAATATTTAATTAAATTATGGATTGATGTAGCGAATTGGTTGAGTCAAGGTTTGTTAAAAGAGGCCCCACCGCTATTTTTTTCTCTGAAGGCAAATTCTCCTCCTAAAGAGTTTGCCTGAAATTGACCTTCAAGGAAAATCACGTTTTAAATATCAGAGGCCAATTATTATACATCAAGAACTCTTTGTGCAACAAATAAGAAAATAGTTTCTCAGGATACAAAAATAATTAAGGTAAGGTAGACCTCTGGCATGAGAGGGGGTCACCAAAGCCTCTCTCTGAAAGCAACTAAAATACAGAACGCTAGTAACAGCTATTTCAGGACCCTGGACAGCAACTGAAAGCGAACAACAGCGACTGATGACGCGTCAAAAACCAGCGCTTTTGGAGAACAGTTGGAATCTACCGTGTATTTTCCAAGGGCTGATCCCATCAAGCTCCGTCACCCTCTCAGATCAGTTAGCATAGTTAGTTCTAACAGGCGGAACAGACTGGATGACCAGCAGCTTCACTGCCAGAAGGGGATGGTTTAGTTTGGAGCTAAAGGTGAAAACCTGGTGCTCAGTGAATGACAGGCAACAATCTCAGTGGTGACCAAACAAGGAAGGTCAGACATTACAACAGTCTTTGAGGTGGTGATTCTATCTGGTGCAAACATCAGCCTAGAGGACTAGCCAGAAATTTAATAGGGAAATGCAAGAAGTGATCACTCACGGAGGTACTTATAACCATTCCACCTATCTGGCTGACCTGGAGTTGGTGACATGTGTGGTGGGCAGGGTTGGGGTGGGACCAGCGGGAGGCTTATGAAGAACAAAAGCCAGAGCATCCTTAAAATAGCACACAGATCTATCCGCATCAGGTAGAAACCTGTCTGGCTAAAAGTGTGTAAACACAGTCTCTGAAGAATCAATTGCTGGCCACTAAATCATGCAGACACAAAAACAAGACCTGGGAAACCAAGCTTAGAAATAATATTGTAACATGTTAATTTGCTGTTATATATGTTTTTTTAAGTGAGAAAATTTAGCCACATACCACAAATGAGATAGACTTCATAAGAAAGTTACTAAACAAACAAAAACCCTGAGGGGAAAAAGCAGACAAAGATAACTTATCTTTATTAATTTATATAATTAATTCACTATAATTTATTAAATTATGGATTATGTGCTATGGTGAGTGAGGTGTCACCAAATAATAAAATATAAACTTTTACTTGAAATTTAATTTTCAGCTTTATGTGAAATAGAATGGTGTGGATTCCTATAATCGTATATATAATGTGATGAATACTTTGAGCTAGATATTTGGAACTCTGTAAAACTCTGCAAGAAAATTAAAATGGTTAAATTAAAATTAAAATTGAAACCAACACTTTCTTTCCTTGTGAGTTTGTTATCCTGGTTTTTTTTTTTCCAAGTATTTTTATTTCTGTACTTTCAAACTCTAGACCTAGATTTTTTTTATAACCTGACTGAAAGTCAAAGATATATACACACTCCTACAACGAGCCTCCCTTGGAAAACACAAGAAGATTAAACAGATTGTGAAATAAAAACCTCATGTGTGCCAAACATGTGGGTGTATTCACTTCTTAATTTGTCATAACCGACACGATTTTGTCTAAGGTACAATTTCAGTGTGGGGAAAATACCAATGATAACTTCGAAGATACTCAGTGCAGTTTCATCAGTTGACTAATAGTATTTCTTATGCTTTCTGTTGCCTTCAATAGGAAAACTTCAACTTTCTTTATAGTGTGTGTTGGCAAAGAAGAGAATATATTCTAATTACATCCAACAGAAGCTTTGAGACCAGAAGTGGGCATCCAGATAGTGCTTCAAGAGCCAGTGCAAAGCTCAGGCCTATCCATCCTGTTAGTCTCCCCAAGAGGCACAGTGCTGACCAGTCTCTAGTCAGCTTCCCTCAATTTTTTTTTATTGGAGGATAATCCAATAAATATAAGCAGCTCATATAGCTCAACATCAGAAAAACAAGCACCCCAATTTTTAAATAAAATGGGCAGAATACCTAAGCAGACATTTCTCCAAAGAAGACATACAGATAGTCAATAAGCACATGAAAAGATGCTCAGCATTTCTCATTATCAGAGAAACGCATATCAAAACTCTGATGAGGTATCACCTCGCACCATCAGCCAGTTTCTCTTTACTAACAGCCCCCGATGATGCCCTGTGGACCTGGCCCCACCTTGCCCCTTCTACAGCATTCCTGCAGAGAATGACTCCCTACTCCCGCCAGAGACCTGGGCGTGTGCACCGGTCCCCAGGCTGACTTCCTCCCAAGCCTACCAGTTGTAGCATCCACCTACAACTGCTGATAATTCAACTACAGTAGAGAAAAAGTTTCTCTTCTGTGATTTATGATGACTGATGAAGACTGTTCTAAAACACAAAACTGCCAGGCAAATTGTTAAGAACACACTCATTTACAAATCAAGCAGATCAAGAATATCCCTTTGAATTCCCAAAGTCAAAGTACTCATGTCAAATGAGACCCATGGAACCATTAAAGGAAGTCTGGCAGCTCTCTATCAGCCATCAGGAACACCTGCAAGTTGGAAAACTCAACTTTTTAACAGATGTCTCGTGGTTTGGAGTGCTGACCCAGGTGGGCCCTACCCACAGCTCTAGGAACCAGCTATGTGCCTCTGCCCAGGCCCTAATATTTGGTGAAATAACCACCCCTCTGGGTAGAGAGCCACTAGGGCTAATAAAATAACTACACTGGTGAGTGAAAGCCTCCCCCAGCCCTCCACACACGAGCTACCCAGTCTTCCGCTTGCCAGCCTCATGGGCCACTCAAGTCCAGGAAAGTAAAGAGTGAAAGTGAAAGCCACTCAGTCATATCCTACTCCTTTCAACCCCAAGGACCATACAGTCCAGGGAATTCTCCAGGCCATAATATTAGAGTGGGTGGCCTTTCCCTTCTCCAGGGGATCTTCCCAACCCAGGGATCGAACCCAGGTCTCACACATTGCAGACGGATTCTTTACCAGCTGAGCCACAAGGGAAGCCCAAGGATACTGGAGTGGGTAGCCTATCCCTTCTTCAGCAGATCTTCTCAACCCCTGAATAGAACTGGGGTCTCCTGCATTGCAGGCAGATTCTTTACCAACTGAGCTATCAGGGAAGCCCTGAAGTATAGGAAGCTCTCGGAATTCTCTTGAGCTGTCAGGCAAGTAGTCCTCTCCAAATGAAGAAAGCTTAAAAATGCAACCTAGATCCATATTTTACTGAAATCCCCATGTTCCACTCAAAGCCCTCCTGGTTCCCCTGAAACCACTAAAGCAAATCTTAACAAACCCAGGGCAATGACGCCTGGCTCACTTCATCCAAGTTTCTACCTTTCCTCCACAAACCTTTGTGGTAGGGTGAATTTACATGGGCATTTTTAAAAGCAAATGTTTAATAATTTTCAGATGTCTTTACAATTCTCATTTCCAATAGTCTCTGAGAATAAATTGCATTCATTTGCAGATAGAAATTGTAAGAAGCTTTAACTGCTTAAGTTTATAGGATTCCCAGGAAGGAAGAGGAATGTCTGGGAGACAAACCAGGCAGGAGGCCCATCCCTGGCCTCCTACACTCCTGCCACGAGTTCGTTAATCACGGATTGAACCAGGGACTCCTGCAATGGGAGTGAAGAGTCTTAGCCACAGGACCACCAGGGAATCACAGATTTTAATAGTCACAAAAAATTTCATTCTATGGACATCCTATAGCAATTAACTTCATTTCATTACACAAGCAATATTTGAAGTACATATTTAAAAACAGAAAAAAAGAAATAAGAATCCTGCATTCTGCCAACACCAAGTTAGCATATTGGTAATTGCCTCTCTAGAATTTTTTAAGAACACAAAAGTACAAATAAAGATAAATGTGGATTCTACTATATTTCTCACTTTGTCATCTTAACAACCACAACATTGTTGATCAGCTATACTCCAATACAAAATAAAAAGTTTAAAGGTAAAAAATTTTTAAATAATGTATACTAAATGTTTTTTGTTTCTAATACTTGTTTTTCTTTGCTATTATTTCAGTTAATTATCATATTTCATTGCATGGACAGACTATGTTATCCTTTTTCAGATATTTAACTGGCTTCAATTAATAGCCACTATTAACAATGCTCCATCTTTATACATAAATCTTTACCTGCATACTTGATTCATTTACTAATAAAAAATCCTAGAAATGATAGTGTCAAAGAACACTTTTCATTTGTTAAGTATTCTAGGTCATATTGCCCAACTGTCCTTCCAAAAAATGACTCTCAGATCTGCCATCAACGGTACTCAAGTGCTCACCTTCTCACCTCTTAAACAACTCTTAACGTTATCTTCAAAATTTTTTTCAATCTGATAGCCAAAATAAGGTCTTTCACTATTTGAACGTGCATGTGTCTGCCATGAAGATTGAGTTTTTTCAAACTTTTCTTCTTATTAAAATCATCCAATTTGTTGTTAGGTTGTCCATCTTCTTCTTGTTAGATTATAGATCCCTTTTTCATTGAAAGACGTTACCATTCTATCTTGCATATCATACTCCTTTGTCATTTTCCTGTTACATTTTTATGGCTTCTTTTTTTAGTATTTCTGTAATTAAAAAATAAATTTCAGGACTTTGGGTTCTGGAAGCTGGGTAAACTAAGGCTTTCTCCCAGCTCCACTCAATACAACCCACATAGAAATTATAGATCAAAAGAATAAAATTAAATATACAGCTTAAGTTAAAAGACAAGAGAAATTCCTTGGTGCCAAAAACGCAGGAGTAGGATAAAACCATGTGCCAGAGTCACAACACTTGAGAGGCATGTCAAACTCAACACAGGCCGTAAGGGGCTTGTGTTTTAATAGTTACATAAGAATGGGTGATAAGCTTTAAATCCACAGAAAGCAGAGAGCAAAAGCAGAAATTATTCCCTCACACCAGACCATGGAAAAACTGTTAACTTCATGAAAGAGAAGACTGGCTCTTAAATGAATTCTCTGTAGCAACTCTTTCACAATCAATCACCCATGAGACTACCACAAGAGGAAAGAAAGAAAAAGTAAGAAAAAGTTTTGCTGGAAACGTGTTCACAATCCAAAATTACAAGCCATGCTCACTATTCACGGTTACAGTGTACAGAGAAACAAAGAACAGTCTTAAAAGACTCCTGGATGGTTACCTTTTAAATGAGTAAAAAGAGAGAAGAAGTACAAATTTACAAAAATAGAAAAATATGAAAAAACTTACTGGCAAATGAACGTTTAGAAACTAAACTTTTCCTGTACAAGACCAACATATCAACGTAAGATTAAACATAACTGAAAAGTTAATTAAGTGGAGAAGAGAGAGATGAGAAATTAACGAGACAAAGAGGTAGGAAATGTCTAATAGAGCTTTTAAAAAGGAGAGTGGAAAATAAAAGTGGGAACCCCCCTGGCGGTCCAGCGGTTAAGACACTGAACTTCCACTGCAGGGCCTGTGGGTTTGATTCCTGGTTGGAGAATTAAGGTCCCACATGCCAGGTGGCAGAGCCAAAAACGGAAAAAAAAAGTAATATTTTAAGAGATAATAGATGAGACTCTTCTAGAATTAATGAAAGACATGAATCTTCAGTTAAAGTATAATGAGCTCTAAAAATGATACATTTTTAAACCCTACCCATAGCTTCATATAATGAAACTAGAACATCAAAGTCCAAATGAAACGTCATAAAAGAGACTAGAGGGGAAAATAGATGATCTATAAGAACAAAGAACAATAATTAAACCGACAGCAGACTTCGCACCAGTGACAACAGACGCGAGAACACAATAAACTAAAGCCTTTAAATGACTAAGTGAAATTACATATCACCCCAGAACTCCATATGCAGCTTATACATGCCTCAAGGAGGGGGGAGAAACAGTCACTTTCAGATAAAGACTGAGATTTACATATCATAGCAGAAAAGTAAAAAAAAAGAAAGTGAACGTGTTAGTCGCTCAGTTGTGTCTGACTCTTTGTGACCCCATGGACTAGACCACCAGGCTCTTCTGTCCACAGAATTCTCCAGGCAAGAATCCTGGCGCAATACCTGCTTCCACAGACACTACGGTTTAGTTCCTGTTGGCTGAGTTTATGCTGTGGTCCCACCATCTAGTCCTATCCAGTTCCATCTTTTAGGGAGGGGTCCTCATCACCTTCACTGACCCATTCCAGAATCTCTGGAGTTGTCCTTGAAACAGTCACTCAGTTGTCCCCAACTCTTTGTGACCCCATGGACGATAACCCTCCAGGCTCTTCTGTCCATGGAACTCTCCAGGCAAGAATACTTGGGTGGGTAGCCATATCTATTAGAGGGAATAACACAGGAGAGGGGAAATGAGCCCTAAGACAACAGTGGGAGGAAAGAAGCAAGGAGAAGTAAGGAAACGGGTAAATAAATGAGTAAAATTATGCAAGCATTGAATGAAAAAATAAAAGGAGTAACAATAGTAAGGACTTATTTGGAGGACTGAAAACAAATAGAACTAAAATCCTATAAAAAAGAAACATGGGCATGGGGAAAGGAAAGATCAGAATTAAAATGTTCTAAAGTCCTTGAATTATTCAGGATAAGGTCGTTGTTGTAGCTGTTGTTTTAATTAACTATGCATGTTAAAAATTAAAGTGTAACCAATAAAAGAATAGAAATAGAATGAATAAATTTCAAAAACAGTTGAAGCTAAAAAGGGCAATAAAGAATATTTTATTAACCTAAAAGAAAGCAGGGAAGAAAAACAGCAGAGCAAAAGCATGGTAAATAGAAAACAGAAAATAAGATGGTTGGTATAACTTCAAATAGATTCATAATCTTATAAATTAATCAGATTAAATGTATTAAACAGAAATCCGCTGATTGAATGCTTATCTATTTGGCCATATGCTATTTACCAAAGACTCATCTGAAACATAATGACATATAAATGTTAGAAGTCTATGAATGGGAAAGATATGCTAGGCATAAACAACTAAAAGAATGCTGGTGTAACAACATGAGTATCATAAAAGGAAGACCAAACAAAAGAATACAGATATAGAGATATACTTATTTAGACACAGTTGTTATCATTTACATAAGGATAAAAGGGGCAGTTCACAAGAAAGAATAATAACTCACACTTATGGAGCACTTACAATGTGCCAGACACTATTCTAAGTGTTTTAAAATTTCATTTTAGTTTATTTATCTATCTGCGCCAGGTCTTAGGATCTTCAATCTTTGTTATGACATTCGGGATCTCCTTAGTTGCTGCATGTGGGATCTAGTGGCTAGACCAGGGATTTAAGCTGAAGCCCCTGTATCGAGAGTGTGGAGTTGTAGTGACTGGATGAGAAGAGTCCCTTTAAGTACTTTTTATATGTATTAATTTATTTAATCTTCACAATGATCCCCAAAGCACTGCTCATTATACAGATGAGAATACTGAATTACAGGAAAGATCCAGAGCTCGTCGACAATATAGTCACCATTCAAACCCAGCCAGTCTGGCTCCAGGGTCTAAACTCTGCATTTTTTGCTAACAGCATGACTTCAAAATATATGAAGCACCCATTTATAGAACTGCAAAGAAAATTAGCAAATTCACAATCATAATAGAAAATTTAATATGCATGCCTCAGTATCTAATTAAGCTAATAAAAAATTAGTGAAGATATAGAACACAATTAAAATACTTGACTTACTGGCTCTATATATAAGGCATCATTCCCAACAATTAGAGAATACATATTCTTTTCAAGCAGCATGAAACATTTATAAAAATAGATCACATGAAAGGTTGCAAAGCCATTCGCTCTATAAATCCCAGATAATGAAAAGCACAGAGGCCATGATTTCTAACTACAGTGTAATTAAACTACAAATCAATACCAAAAAGATAACCCCAAATAACCCATATATTTGGAAATTCTGAAACATACTTTAAACTATATTAAGGTCAAAGGACAAATTGCAATGTACATAATAAAATCTTTAGAAAAAATGATGACAAAAATACTGCATATCCAAAGTTACAGAAGTACTAAGAAAATGGTGATTCTATAGTCTTAAAAGTCTATATTAGAAATAAAGGAAGATTAGAAATTAATGAGCTTCATTGTGCAACTGGATCCAAATTGGGAAGGGATTATGTCAAGGCTGTATATTGTCACCCTGCTTATTTAACGTCTATGCAAAGTACATCATGAGAAATGCTGGACTGGATGAAGCACAAGCTGGAATCAAGATTGCCGGGAGAAATATCAATAACCTCAGATATGCAGATGACACCACCCTTATGGCAGAAAGTGAAGAAGAACTAAAGAGCCTCCTGATGAAAGTGAAAGAGGAGAGTGAAAAAGTTGACTTAAACCTCAACGTTCAGAAAACTAAGATCATGGCATCTGATCCTATCACTTCATGGCAAATAGATGGGAAGCAATAGTAACAGTGAGAGACTTTATTTTTTGGGCTCCAAAATCACTGCAGATGGTGACTGCAGCCATGAAATTAAAAGATGTTTGCTCCTTGTAAGAAAAGCTATGACCAACCTAGACAGCATATTGAAAAGCAGAGGCATTACTTTGCCAACAAAGTAATGTTTGTCTAGTCAAAAATATGATTTTCCCAGTAGTCATGTATAGATGTGAGAGTTGGACTATAAGGAAAGCTGAGCGCCAAAGAATTGATGCTTTCGAACTGTGGTGTTGGAAAAGACTCTTGAGAGTCCCTTGGAATGCAAGGAGATCAAACCAGTCCATCCTAAAGGAAATCAGTCCTGAATATTCATTGGAAGGACTGATGTTGAAGCTGAAACTCCAATACTTTGACCACCTGATGTGAAGAACTGACTCATTGGAAAAGACCCTGATGCCGAGAAAGATTGAAGGCAAGAGGAGAAGGGGACAACAGAGGATGAGATGGTTGGATGGCATCTCCGACATGATTGGACATGAGTTTGAGTAAACTCCAGGAATTGATGATGGACAGGGAGGCCTGGCATGCTGCAGTCCATGGGATGGCAAAGAGTCAGACACGACTGAGCAACTGAACTGAACTGACTGTGCAACTAAAGATAGAAAAATTCAAGAAGCTATAAAGGAGGGAGAAATGATAAAGTAAGAGTAACTAACACAATTAAAAAAAAAACCCTCATAAGTTGTTTCTAGAAAGTTTTATAAAATTTGTCCTGAGGAAGAAGAGTACAAGCCACTTCAAACCCAAAGCTGGGAGATCAGGGTCTCCACTCACCACTGTGTGACCCATTGGCAGGTTCCTTAATCTCTCTGGGAGCAGTTAGCGCATCTATAAAATTAGTCAGTTAGGGACTTCCCTGGGGGTGCAACGGTTAAGACTCCACAACCCCAATGCAGGCGTCCTGGTTCAATCCCTGGTCGGGAAACTAGATCCCACGTGCAAGATCCCACATGCTGCAACTAAGACCCGGTACAGTCAAATAAATAAAATAAATAAGAAAAATAAGAAAATAAAATTAGATCAACTCAGAAACTTTGCTCTTCCAATTCTCACAGAGATTATTTACTAAGAAGAATATATAGGGAATTGCAAAGCAAATGGCTGTTATAGGAGAAAAGTCTTTGGTCCTGATGCAATCTGAAAAAATATAACCAGAAAGTGAAGAAACACATTCTGTGGGCAGCTTCTCCCTTGGCACCACCTGAGACTGAGCTAGGAAAATGTTAGCAAATTCCCAACTGAGTGAGGAAACCACATTTATTCAAAAAGCCTGCTCCTGGAGAATTCATAACTCCAAGCTGTAGAGGTTCTAAGACTATTGGGTCCATGTGAGTGTGAAATCCCAAATGTATGGCAACTTTAGGACATGCACAGTAAAGAATAAACACTCAAAAATATTTTTGAATAAATGAACTAAGATGAATATGCAAGGTAATGCATAAAAGGCCATGCTGATCCAGATTTCCGGATAAAGACAGTTTAATTAATCACTCAGTTCATTTGTTTTAAAAAAAAAAGAAAAGAAAAGAAAAAGTTGGACTAAATGCCTAAGAGCCTACGGCTTTAAATTAGATTAAATCATGGCTGACAATGATGGATACCTATCCTGATTAACTAGAAAAATGGACTTCAGTCTTTCCCATGTGCCTGTGGGAAGGAAGGGGCCACAGACATCAAAGATAGTGTGAATACAGCCCCGAAGTTTCTTATGACCTCTCTACCTAGAGAATGACAGATGAGTATGATCCACACTTTGAGAAAAAGACCCTGACCATGTGGACAGGTTATTTGAAAAGTGGAATATGCTCTCGCTCACTTTTATTTTTTCAGAGTTGCAAACATCTCTTCTTTATTTGAGTATGGTGGATTTACAATGTTGTGTTAGCTTCAGGTGTATAGCATAGTGAATCACAATTACACATATATTCACTCTATTTTAGATTATTTTGCCATGTAGGCCATTATATAGTATTAAGTAGGGTCCCCTGTGCTATACGTGCATACTCAGTCACTAAGTCATGTCCAGCTCTTTGTGACCCCATGGACTGTAGCCTGCCAAGCTCCTCTGTCCATGGGATTTTCCAGGCAAGAATATAGGTCCCCATTATGAGTATATCATAGCATCTAATTTGATCTGTGTTGAGTCAGGTTTGTGATAGGTCTTGTTTGCAAAGGAATGAGAAGGTAAATGTTCTAGCAGCACTGAGGTTAATCAATGCCCTGTTACACAGATTGGTGCACAGGTGTGCAAAAAGCTCCAAAATGGTCAATCTATAAACTCATAGAATAATGACAAGCATCAAAAAATGTAGGAACCTTGTAACTTCCCTGGGGGTCCAGTGGTAACGACTCCATGCTTCCAGTGTAGGAGGGCACAGGTCAATCCCTGGTTTGGGGAACTAAGATCCCACATACCATGCAACAAGGTCAAAAAAAATTGTTTTAATTTTTTTTAATAAATAAATATAGGAGCCTATACAGAGCAAAAAGCAGGCTTCTTGTCCTTTGCAAAAACATGAGGAAGCCCAAGTCAACCCACAAAACTTCAGCTAAGGGGGCTCGTCTTCTGCATGACTTACACACGTGTGTCCTTCCAGGCCAGACCACCCCCCAGCTGTCAGCATTAACCCCGGGAAGAGAAGCCCAGTTCCTTGTACCCTTAATGCTTTCCCTATGTCCGCACTCCCCTCGTTACGTGTGAGCTAATGTTAGAATGGAACATTTGGGGCAGATCGAGAAGAATAAATTTCACAGTTTTCAGTTTCCTGTCTAAGACCAGAACTGGAAAGTCAGAAAAAGTCTCCAGGGAAGAAGGCTGTGCAACTGTTTGAGAGATGGTGTGGCAGCCTCCTGGAGACTTAACCATTTAAGAGACCATCTCCTATCGCTTCTATGAGGAATCTAACATAAAACACAAGTGAACATATCTGAAAACAGACTCGATGGACACAGAGAACAGATTGGTGGTTGCCAAAAGGGATTGGGGGGAAGGGATGGAGTCAAAATTTAGGAGTCACAGAGGTAAACTAATATATATGTATTAATAGAATGGATAAACAACAAGGTCCTACTGTATAGCACAGGGAACTATCTTCAATATCCTGTAATAAACCATAATGAGAAAGAATGCATATATATGTGTATAACTAGTCACTTTGCTATGTGCCAGAAATTAACTTGTAAATTAACTGTACTGCAAAAAATTTTTTAAAAATAAATAAAACAGGCCTTGGTCGTGCTAAGCTTTCCTGACCACTCAATCTACAAATGGGTCAGTTCATCTGGAATGTTATGCAGGGGTCAAAGCTTTGGGCATGCTACCCACCACCCCTTCCAGAAGCCCGAGGACCAGCTGCTTCTTAGTGACATGGGTCTTGGTTGAGAAATGGGTCCGTCTTTTCCTTCATGAGCTTGTCTCTCTCTTGCTTCCTGCCAGCTTTGCCAGCTCCTCGAGAGGAGGGCTCCCTCTGCCCAGTGATACACAATCTCCTCTGAAATTCAGCCAGGCCAGCCAGAGAAAACAAGATCCAGGATTTCCTCATTCAAGAGAGAGAGAAGACAAGAACTTGAAATTTTTCTCGTTCAATAAAGCCCATAAGTCAACATTTGCCCTCAGTTCCCTCAATATCCCTTCAAAATGCTGGAAACGAACTTGAATTCATTTTTATAAGGCTCATTTTCTTAGGCTAAGAAAAAAAATTCAAGTGTGAAAACACAAAGAAGGGCGCTTGTTTGTGTCTCTGAGGCTCTCGCTCAGCCTTCCTCCCTCCCCACCCGTTTTATCTCCAGATGTGTGCTAGGCAGCCAGCGCAGCTCCAAATTCCATGGAGTCATGTATTTTTTAAATGTCGATCTTTAAAGGGCACCACTGCCAATGGCTCAGCCGCATTGCGGGCATTTAATTACGTAAATGAAGTACACTCAAAGAAATGCATGTTGGGCTTTTTTTTGTTTGCTTCTTTCCACAACTCCACTTCAATCTGTATTTTTCCCCTTCTAATTGAAATTAATTTCCCTTGCTGTTTTGTGTTACAAAACACCTGGATGGGGTTATTATTCTGGAAAGCTAATTATAAAATCAGAAGGCTAAGCATGAGGCAGATTTCCTAAATCGCAGGTGGCGGTGGCGGCAAGTGCCGATGGAAGGGAAAACATTCACAAATGCAGGTGAAATACGCTTGCAAAAAAAATCCCCCGTGGGCCTAGCAATGCCTGCAGATCAGTTGATCTCTGAAGGCTTCCTTTGGGACACACTGTCTCCCCATAGGACTAATGTATGCATTCCCCCAACTTCGTGGAGGAGAGCTCCCGGCAGGCCACGCTCAGCAATCAGGGCCCTGCGGCGACTGCCTCGCCCACGGTCATGTACACTTTCGAGAGCAGCTGACTCCACTGGCCGATCCTTCTGAACCTTCTCATCCGATCTTGGGACAACTCTGAGGGGTGATCCCAGCTTCAGAGCTACCTGAGGCACCATCCTGAGGATCACTGATACTTCATCACAGCTCAGCTTTCCCCTCTGCCCAGCCCTGCCCCTGCCCTTACACAGGTATGGATCCCAAGAGCGCTTCCTAGAAAGCCCCCTGCATCAGTCAGCAGCAGGGTAAGCTTCCTAGGGAGCCCTCTTTCCTCTGCAAAGAGGGGAGACAGAGACAGATTTTAAAAAAAAAAAAAAAAAACTGACCTGACATTCATGGCATCTTCCAATCAAGCCTGTCCACACTAATTCACTTATTCCATGGCTAAGGGTTTTTAAGACCCATTAGTACCAGCTCACTAATGGCTGCTTACATTAGCCCCAGCCTAAAGTCCAGGAAAAAAAAAAAAAAAAAAAACAGATGACAGCCCTGGGAAGTCATCAGGAAAAGGAAAGCTAGTTGGCAGCATGTAAGAACAGCCTCTGGAGAAGGCAACGGCACCCCACTCCAGTACTCTTGCCTGGAAAATCCCATGGACGGAGGAGCCTGGTGGGCTGCAGTCCATGGGGTCGCTAAGAGTCGGACACGACTGAGCGACTTCACTTTCATTTTTCTCTTTCATTCATTGGAGAAGGCAATGGCAACCCACTCCAGTGTTCTTGCCTGGAGAATCCCAGGGATGGGGGAGCCTGGTGGGCTGCCGTCTATGGGGTCCCACAGAGTCGGACACGACTGAAGTGACTCAGCAGCAGCAGCAGCAGCATAGTGCAGGGAACTAGAGGCAATGATATCTGTTCAATGACTATCCCATGATAAACCAGAACAGAAAAGAGTATAAAGAAAGAATGCATATATGTGTACCACTCTGCTGTACAGCACAGGGTGGCCCAACATTGTAAATCAACTATTCTTCAATGAAATTTTTTCGATAAAAAAATAAATAGACCCAGAACACGCTGGTCTAAGCTGTGGTGGTCGCACTCCACCCAAGAATAAAGAGGAGGAATTCTGAAGGAGTGGAAGACCTGCACACTCGCCTTAGCTCAGGCTGCTCTGACAGAATCCCATACACGGGGCGCTTAAACAACAAACCGTTATTTTCACTGTTCTGAAGGCTGAAAAGTCTGAGACTTGGTTCTTGATGAGGGTCCCTTTCTTGGCTTGCACTGTATCCTCACGCGGAAGAGAAAAGAGGCTGCCTTCTCTTCCCACAAGGGCACCAAACCCGTCGTGAGGGTCCCACTGCCACGACCGGACACACACATAACCACCTCCAGAGGCCTCACCTCCACACACCACCACACTGGCAGCTAGAGCTGCAACATATGAATTCTGGAGGGACACAAGCATCGAGTCCATGATAATATCCTTTGAGCAATTCAAAAACACCAGGCCTTTGACAAGATTTGGGCGGCCGAGTTTCCAGTTACGTTTCCTGCCAAATAACTGGAGAGCAAATGCCATCTGTCTGGGCAGAACTGGGCACTGACCTCAGGAGACATGTGGGTGAGCTTGGAGATTCCAAGGACAAGAGCATCTGGCTAAGAAAGGGCTCTCTCTTCTCCCAATTTTCCCAGCATGAGAATGAATGGACACACAGAGTCTTAATACATTCGGTCATGGAATTCTATGTCACAGTGATTCTCGGTCTCAAAAAAGCTTGGTAAGCCGGAATTACAAATTGTTAAACGTGGACTTAAATGTTATTTATTTAGAGCTATTGATGAAGAACTTTAAGGTTATTGATGTATCCTTTAAGAAATCCTCCTAATGTTATTTAATGTTATCAATTCAGAACTTTAATGTTATTGATGTTAAACATCAATAAAGCACCTATAACCCATAGATTATTGAATTTTTACCTCTAGGAATATATCTTTTAAGCAATCATCCTAAATGTCACAAAATAATGTACACAAAGACATTCATTATGGGTTATAATAATGATAATCTGGAAACAACTTGAATAACGTTCAGTTGAGGAACACTTAAGTAAATAAAGTATTTAGTAAGCAAGAATAGTCAATAACAAATATTAGTTACCAAGTATGCTATACTGTTAAAAAAAAAAACTTACAATGAAAATTGCATTTACTATAGAGACAAAATTGTTTTAAAAGTTAACAAAATCCATGCACATAACAATGATTAGGAGGACTTCCCTTCCCTCCTGGTCCAGTGATTAAGACTCCACCCTCCCAATGCACAGGGCCCGGGTTCAATCTCTGGTCAAGAACTAAGATCCTGCACGCCTCTCAATGTGGTTAAAAAAAAAAAAAACTTACAAAAATAAAATAAAATGATATCTATTCACAAAAGTCACCAAAAAATCAGTTTAAAAAATGATTAGAGGGATATGTCTAAAAATGATGACAATGTTTAGAAACAATAATTATATATTTTTTAATCTCACATTATCTTTCTTCAACTTTTATTGCAAGAATATTTATATAATAAATTTTCAAGGGAAAAAAAAAACAAAACCAGGAGTCCCGATGGATTCACATGCTTTCCAAAATGGCATCCAGA
The DNA here is from genome assembly GCF_001704415.2 of Capra hircus. Classification (NCBI taxonomy): domain Eukaryota; kingdom Metazoa; phylum Chordata; class Mammalia; order Artiodactyla; family Bovidae; genus Capra; species Capra hircus. Next base: position 8,145,290 of record NC_030829.1, on the reverse strand, counting down.
ACAGGGTAGAAGGAGGAATTCAGAAATGACCCACTGATAGATTAGGGGCAGCTGCAGTGCCTCCCAAGGCCCACCCACCTCAGTGAGAGCTGACTTCCTGACCAAGGGAAGGATCTTCCTTCCCAAAGAAACAACGCCAGGATTGGATTCAAGCTTAACTGGTACCAGAGTCTCCATTTATTTCCTAAGCTACCATCTGAATTGAACCACTGCCGCATTTCAATCTCACGAAAGCCTCTGTCTTCAGAGCGAAAAAAAAAAAAAAAAAATGCAGTCACTATAGAAGAAAAGATAAGAAATAAAAAGGGCAAGTCCCACTTCCCCTGCATGAAATCTCATAGCAATTTCTGGAATGGAAGTGGCATTGTCTCTAATTCCCCCTGGGGAGCCTGAAACAGGGATGAAGTCCTTGTCCCTACAAAACACGAACTGCCTCCCAGCTATGAGGATATATTTTCAAAACCAAACTTCAGAACCTATGCATTTGACGGTCAGAATGGAGTATGCGAAGCTGGAGCTATTCCAGGACTTACGAACAATCAGGACTTCTGATTCACACAGCAAATAGCCCTTTCTGGGTGGTGATCCAAGCGCTGCCCATGGTGCTATATATGAAAAATCCAATAGCTGTATTTCTCCAAACTCTATAGAACACAAACGGACAAAACAGTTTTCCATTACTTCTAGGTATGAGACAATGAGTGGTAGGACTTAGATGCCAAAATGGCAGTGCTTCTAAAATATTTTCAGGATTTGTGTGGATGATGCAACAGAAAGTTTGAGAGTTGTCAAAGGAAATCCGAGCTGAGGAGTTGTGTTAGTCACAGCTATCATTACAGTGCTGTAAAGGGAATGGGGAACTCAGGAGATGCTTGAAATGCTTCCTTAGGGCTGAATTTCTGAGGCAATGAGCTCACTGTGAGCAAAATTTATCCCCCAGGCCTCCACCTTTTGCATCCAGAGTTCTCCTGGGCACGCTTGCGTCCTCAGTCTCGACTGACTCTTTGCAACCCCGTGGACTGTAGCCCACCAGTCTCCTCTGGATATGGAATTTTCCAGGTAGCCCATCAGTCTCCTCTGGATATGGAATTTTCCAAGCAATAATACTGGAGTGCGTTGCCATTTCTTCCTCCTGAGGATCTTCCCAACCCAGGGACTGAACCCATGTTCTTGCATTTCCTGCCCTGGCAGGAAGGTTCTTCACCACTGAGCCACCTGGGAAGGGTTCTCTGTCAATCAAACTATTGTCTCCAAAATCCTCTCCTAACCACTGAGAAGCCAGCCTTGGTGTTTGGATCTTTCTTGTGATGTAAATCCCCTGGGTAAGATACCAGTTTAAACTGTCACTATCCCCTTCAGATTCAAGATTTCTGAGAAGAAAAGAGGAGATATAATGAGAACACCAATTGTCTGAGAGGCTTGTGGACAGAGAATCACAGAGGACACGCAAAGGGTCCTGGGGTGGGCAGGACTGGGGCACTAATTAGACTGGCTCTCACTCATCCTGCTGCTGGACCCGGCTTCCCCACCCTGCTCATCACCAGCAGGGAAAGGACCTCTGGGCCTGCATCCATTACCCATCTCCACGCTGCTTCCTTCAGTCTGCCTCTGGGGCAAAGTAAACACAGGATGACTAACGGCTCAGATGGTAAAGAATCCACCTGCAATGCAGGAGACGCAGGTTCAGTCCTTGGGTCAAGATCCCCTGGAGAAGGTAATGGCAATCCATGCCAGTATTCTCGCCTGGAGAATTCCATGGACAGAGGAGCCGTGTGGGCTACAGTCCATGGGGTTGCAAAGAGTCAGACACAACTGAGTGACTATTTCAAGAGCAACTGCAAAGATTCTGGAATGGGTCAATTAAGGTGATGAGGACCCCTTCCTAAAAGATGGAGCTGGATAGGACTAGATGGTGAGACTACAGCATAAAATTCAGCCAACAGAAACTAAACCGTAATATCCGTGGAAGCAGGCAAAACACCTATTCATGCACCACTGTACCCACAGCTCAGGGCCCGCTATGGAGAAGGGCCTCTGTGGAGCTGCTGCATGAAAGGATAAGCCCTCTTGGCCTTCAGGGCCGGTTACAGCTTCCTTGTTGTCCCTGTGGTCCCTGCACCCGCTCCAGCAGCCGCTGCTGTTGCAGAATATAGATGCTTTTTGCAAAACACCAGTCTGCATTGTTGCCCCCAAGGAGAGACCCAGTCTTCTTTGGGGGATTGTAGAAACTCAAGTACTGTGACTTGGAGTTACAGGGACAGAGTGAGAGTCCAGACCCTTCCCAAGCCCAACAGAGGACCTACAGACCCCAGAAGATAGAGGTGGTCCTGCCACAGCCCACCTCTCAAGGTTGCCCTCAAAATGTCCCCAAGGTTCTGATTTCCCAAGGTCTCAAGAATCATCCCCGCAGCCACCATCCAGCAACCTGCCTGCACTCCAGCAAAGTTCACACGACAAGACTTTGTCTTTTCTGTGTTTTTTCCAAATTTTTATCATAGGCCTGCACTGATTTCATAATGGGAAAACCCACTCTATTTTAAATTGTTTAAAATAAATTCAAGTTTTCTAAGGTGAAAGAGAAACTTTGCTCCAGCATTACTGCTCCTGGCTGTGAATCCAGGGAGTTTATTTTGGTCCCATCAACACCCACTCCAAAGTCCCATATGGTCTGTGCATAAGTAAATACGTTCTACTTTTTTAAAGGGCCATACACAGTTTCACTCTGCATTTCAAATAGAAATATAAACTTCTCAGCTGTTGTAAGGGGGAAAAAAAAAAAAAAACTATCCAGGATCCATGGAACTAACCCTTCCTTTCTTCCATGTTTCCTCCCAAGGACACTGAAATCCCTCTTTCAAGGATTTGGCCACCCATTTATCTGAACTGCTTCACTCTGACCTCTAAAGTGCATACTCAGTCGCTCGGTCAAGTCCAACTCTTTGCAGCCCCCTGGACTGTAGCCCGCCAGCCTCCTCTGTCCACGGCATTCTCCAGCCAAGAATGCTAGAGTGGATTGCCATTCCCTTCTCCAGGGAATCTTCCCAACCCAAGTCTCTTACGTCTTCTGCACTGGCAGGTGGGTTCTTTAGCCTAGGCCACCTGGGAAGCCGGAGACAGGCACCCCCTACAGAGGCTGCCACAAGCCTGTGAAACGCCCAGTATTTGCTCCCAGAGCTCCCCTTCCACATCTAGCCCCCTTATGATGCCCCTTCATTGTTTCTTGTTTTGTTTTGTTTTAAAGAAACTCCTCTCCTCTTTATTTTTTTTCAGTGTTGAACTTTTTATGTTATTTTAATTTGGGGAGGCCTCACCATGTGGCAGCTGGGATCTCAGTCCCCCAAGCAGGGATCAAACCTGTGCCCCCTGCATTGGAAGCATACAGTCCTAACGCCTGTACCACAGGAAAGTCCCTCCTTCTTCATTCTTATATTCATGCAACAAACGATCCAGTGCCAGCTCCTGGCCAGCCTCTGGGGATACAGTAAGGAACAAACTAATCAAAAAAATTCTGCACCATGCAAAAGCCTGTGTCAGAGACAAAGGGAATTTCCCAGGGAGAAATCCTGAGGGATATTCAAACAGGACAGCAGGCAGCTAGGCAAGAGCCAGGTCTGTCCAAGGTGGCTGGGTATTGGAAGGAACCCTTATCCAAAAAGCTGAGTCTGTGATGGAGAAATTTCAGGACCAGTGTAGCCCACCGGGGCCAGCATTCAGGACACAGGGCCTGGCCCACCGCACCAGGCTGCCCTCCAGGCTAGCCAAGTCCAGGCTTAAGGCTCACACAAAGCAAGGATACCAACACTTCATTCTTTAAAACATTCACAGTTTCGATTTTAAAAGAAGCACTAAGGGTCATGTGGAAAAGCAGAACTTGGCTTGACTTCTTAACACTAACTTTATAATTTAATTTCTTTTCCTTTTTACTCAATTAAGTAGAAAGGGGGGTTCAGGATTGGGAACATGTGTACACCCGTGGCGGATTCATGTTGATGTATGGCAAAACCAATACAGTATTGTAAAGTAAAATAAAATAAATTCTGAAAAAAAAAAATCATACACATTTTAGCTCTTAGGGTATCCACAATTACTCTTGATAGGGCCTTCGTTTCAATATTAACTCTTAAGAGTGGAGGCTTGTATGTCACCCTTCACTTTTAGGTATAAAATTGACTACCCCAACTACTGACTATGTTATTTTAATTTTTTGGACTCGCCAAGTGGCATGCGGGATCTTAGTTCCCCAACCAGGGATCGAACCCACGCCCCCTGCTTCCAATAACAAAAAGCTTAATACTTCTCCGTCTGCCCTAACAGATGCCCTCCCAGCTGAAACTTTGCCTTTAGCCTGGCCCAGACAGCTGCCTATCTACCAGCCTGTAATGAGAATTGTAACCCCTTCTTCCGCTCAGACTCCCTCCTCTCAGGAGCTTATATCCTGGCTGTTTTCATTTGCATGCAAATCTTAAATAAATAGCTTGCCTAGAATAAACTTGGCCTTTAAAACACACAGATACTCACACTTTTTCTCAGTCCCTCTGTCTCTCCCCTCTTCCTCTTCCCTCTCCTTCTTCTCGTCCTCCCCACACGCCTGCCTCCCACTCTGTGCCACCCTGTCCCTGAGCCACGGAAGAAGCATCCTCCGGACGCCTCGCCACCCTGCCCCTGCTCATCCACAGCAACTCTCCAGTTTCTCCCTTTCCTTCCGCAATTCAGCTTCTCACCCCAGTGCTGCCTTTCTGGAGTTGCCACCAACTCACTCCTTACCACGCGCACGGTGGCCACCCCCAACTCCCGCCATATCCAAGAAAGCAAGGCCATCTTGCTCACTCAGTGGCCTCCTGGCCATTGAATCCAGCACCTCTACTCAAGCCTGAAACTCTGATAATCCTGACACTACCTCGAGTCATCACAATAGCCACTGTTTACTGAGCTCTTATGTTCTCCATGGGATGTTAAGCCTTCCGTGTTCATTATATTATTTACTCTGCAACAATTAAAGAGGACTTCAGGACACTCCTGGTGGTCCAGTGGTTAAGAATCTGCCTGCCAACACAGGGGACACGAGCTCGACCCCTGATCCGGGAGCTAAGCCCGTATACCGCAACTACTGACCCCGTGTTCTACAGGCCGCGCTCCGCAACAAGAGAAGCCCAATTACCATAACTAGAGAGTAAACGCCGCTTGCACAAGTCCCACGTGCAACAGTGAAGACCTGGTGCAGCCAAAAATTTAAAAAAAAAAAAAAACTACAAAAGAGGGACACTCCGTTGAGAGGTAAGGGTGTGTCTCCTTCCCCTGAATCAACAGCTACTTTGGCCGACTGAACCCAGTGGGGGTACAGCTATGCCAGCTCTCAGCCCTTGACCTTAAAAGACCAGCGGCCTCTGCTTTCTGTCTCCTGGGACTCTCACTCTTGGGCCTCTGAGGGGCCCTGATGGAGCGAGCACACAGGTAGGCCCTCAGACCCCAAGCAGGGGGTGCCCAACCCACCCAGCCTCTCCAGCCAGCCCAACACAGGACTCGGATCTTCTGGAGCAGAGACGCATTGTCCCCCCACCCCGACCCAACCCAAACTGCAGATTCACAAATACAACAAACGAGCATCGGCCTTTTAAGACGTTAAGCTGTGAGTAATGCATGCCACGATAGACACAGAGCATAGAAATTACTATCATATCACTTTCATTTTTTGTGATTTTACTATTATTTACCACTGGAAGTGGAAGTGTTAGTCACTCAGTTGTAGCTGACTCTTTGCGACCACAGACTGTATCCTGCCAGGTTCCTCTGTTCTTGGATTCTCTAGGCAAGAATATTGGAGTGAGTGCATTCCCTTCTCCAGGGGATCTTCCCAACTGAGGGATAGAACCCAGATCTCCTGCATTGCAGGCAGATTCTTTACCATCTGAGCTACAAGGGAAGCCCTCATTTATTACTACTTATTTATTTTATGCAGAGCAAACAGAACCTCAGAGATGTTCCGGTGGCTCCCTGAGGTCACAGAGGTCCTCTCAACCGTTCAACCCCATCCTTGCCGGAGCATGCTCCACTTCGAGGCTTTCCCTCTCTTCATCCGTCTTTCTTTGCTGGTGTGCTGCCTGGTAGGGTGAGAATAGGGATGAATAGTGCCTGCCAGCTATTCCACACCTGGTACCACGTAATCAGCAATGAACAAAAAGGTTTGCAGATAAACATGTCTTTACCCTTGTTGATCGCATTCCATCACTTGGCCGTCTAATTATAGGGAGAGATGATCCAGCTGTCAGTCCAATTGCCTCTGCTGAGCAGCCAGGGAGTGCTCTCCACTTCCATTCTCAGCTTCATCCCCACCCTCCACTGCCAACCGCCCACTGAACAGATCCCCTGAGGATGGTCAGGTCGCAATGCACAGACAAGAGTCTCTAAACTAAGGACATCAGTCCCAGTCCTCGTCAGACTGGAGCCCGCCTCTTTGGCCCATTTCTCTCATTGGCAGTGCCCATCTTCCCATCTCCATGTATGAAAAGAAGGCAAGTTGGTCCTTATTAGTCATCTGTTTTATAAGGACCTACTGTATAGCACAGCAAACTGTACTTAATACTCTGTAATGGCCTATATGGGAAAAGAATCGAAAAAAGAGTGGCTGTATGTATATGTGTAACTGACTCACTTTGCCGCACAGCAGAAGCTGACACAACATTGTAAACCAAGTATACTCCAATAGAAAGGAAAACAAAATCAAAACAAGAACAAACCAAAAGAAACAAGGCAAGCTGAGCCCTTACATCTTTTTAAGCCCTGCTGTCCAGACACCAGGTCTGTTTTGCAGCTTTCTTTGCAAAATCTATCCCTCTTCATCTCCCCATCTCATAAGAATGCCATGTTGCTTGGACTATCATCACCCCTACCTGCGGTACCTAGGTCTCTGTCCTCCTCCTTCGGCCCCACTCGATTCTAGTCCCTTCACAGAGTCACACAACTAGTCTCACTAAAATATAACATTCTTAGATTGCAGCTGTCCTCTGAAACCCTTAAGGCCAGACCCACAGGTTCAGGTTCCAAGTCCTCAACTTGTGAGGACTGAAGGGACTCCTCTCTGGGCCCATCTTACCTCCCCTGCCCACATTGCCCCTCACTACTGTTCAGCAGGTCCCTTCTGTACATCCCCACCGGCCCTGCAGAAGCCTCTTGTTCTTCGGCAGGATGCCCTCTCCCACCAAGACAAAGTTATGTTGGGGAGACGGCAAGAGCTAGGGTGGAGCCCAAGATCCAGGACACCTGTCTGCCTCATTCATGAGGCTGCCATCTACTCCACACCTCCATGATCAACCTTCCCTTGGACCTAGGGAATGTGGAGTGCCCAAGAGAATTCAGTTGGCCACTTGGCTTATACCTCTTGTGTTGTTAACTACCTGGGCAACCACCTATGCGCACATCTTATCTCTAATATCCAGAGAGAACATGACTCATTTTTTTTCAACTTAGTATCTTGGACAATAGAACTAGGCAAACAGCAGGTAGTCTATGTGAAATGAAATGAGAATTGAAATAGTCCATCCTAGTCTGCTGTCACGCCTATTCTTTCTTATCTGGAAATGTGAAATAAGTCAATGGATATACATGCACCTGAGTCAGACACAGATAACTGACTAGGAATGAAGAGTTCTCTCTCCTACAAGGAAGAGGGAGTCAGCAATTAAGAACACTGATCACACACACAACATCCTTAAATTTGCTGCTGTTGTACCCTCAGCATGTATTTCTACCTCAATTTCCAATATGGTTGCCCTGTGCCAGCCGACACATCTGCATCCCATCCAATGGAAATGAGGGAAGGAAATACAAAGCATGCCCCTTCTCTTTCACTTACATCCCATTGGCCAGAACTTAGTCATACAGATATCTGTGATAGAGGCCAGAAAAATGTAATCTTTATTTAAAGAAGTCATATGTCCAACTGAAAACTAAGGGCCTAGAACTAAGAAGGAGGAGCAGATGTTATGAAAAAACTAGCTTCTCTGCTACAGAATCCATTCCTCTCCTATGGAAATCACACGGTTTGTGAGGGAAATGACCATCCCTCTATCTATGCCACTAGAAAGACCTCCAATCCAGGAAACAGAATTAATCGCATTGTATTCACAAATTTAATGTACATTTAATAATAGAATGCAAGAAGCACATAATAGCTAGAGAATCAGCCATGAGTCTTTCCCTCAAAAAGCTCACTTTCTTGCGGCTGTATCTGTATCAGCTAGCTATCACTGCACAACAAAATATCCCAAAACTTAGTTGTTTAAAACAATGTGTATTTACTACTGTTCATGAGTCTATAGGTTAATGGTTCCACAGATCTGAGTCAGGCTTATCGGAACTTGGCTATACTCGCTTATGTGCCTATAGTTGGCCGCTGAGGAAAGCTTTGTGGGCCTTCGGTGGCCTCCTCTGAAATGTTCAGACTGACTGGGTTCTAGTTCACATTCTTTTGCATCCTCCAGCAAGCTAGCCCGGGCTTGCTACACGAGTGGAAGATAGAATCCAAACAGGAACAGCTGACAGTACGAGAACTCTTGAGACCTAACGGTTCAAAACTGGCAACCATTATTTCTACCAAACTGTACAGGCAAAGTGAGGGATGAGGCCAGTCCAAATTCAGAGATGGGCAAACGGACTTTATCTCTCAACAAGAGGAGTTGCAGAGTCACTTTACAAGGGGCGAAGACACAGAGAGAGGTGGGCAATAGGGAGCCTTTTGCAATCTACGCCCAGAACTGTATTTTGTCATTGTGAAAGTCCTCCACCGTAATAATGGAATTGAATCAAAAGACTTGTCTGCCCTTCTAGGAACCAACCCCAACAGCTGATTTTGTTTTTGTTTTAATCATTCTGTCCTGTCCTAGAGAAGGAAATGATAACCCGCTTCAGTATTCTTGCTTGGAAAACCCCACGGACAAGGGAGCCTGGCAGGCTACGGTCCAAGGGGTTGCGAAGAGTCGGACATGACTGAGCAACTAAGCACATACTCTGTCCTGTACATAAGAGTCACTAGAATTCTCAGGGGACATGTAAAACAACCACAACAAAAAATTAAGACTCACTGTTGTATAGAATATGAACTCCCACACAGGAACAAAGTACAAGAGAGGGGAACTAATGATTTCTTCTGGAAGTCACTTAGATATTTCAACCAAGACACTAATGTTCCACCAGGGAACAGTTTTCAAGCTCATATATTTTATGCATGCTTATTAAACATATTTTATTCATGTACATATATATAAGTAACCATATTTGGTACAACAGGACAAATGTACAATCAATATAAAAGCCAAAGGAATAAACAGAAAATCAATCTTTTGTGCTAAACCTTGGCCTCAATAACCATTGATAAGATTCTGGAATAAAGAGGAATGAATGCCTAGTTTCAAGATATGCTTTGTTCCTTGACAAACACCATCGGAGTTGGCATCCATACTAAAACACCCATTCCAGTTGCAAGGCTATTTCCAGTTTTCCCATTATCCATTCTAGTTTTCAAGGGATAATCATTTTTCCAAACAATGCATAAAAACTAAGATTAGCAGGCCCAGGACAACTTTCAGAGAAGAAATTTTCCCTGTTTCATTTATCATTTTTTATCAATACTGTACCGTGAAAGAAAAAGTTGCTGTTTAGTCACTCAGTCGCATCTGACCCTTTTGCAACCCCATGGACTGTTATCCACCAGGTTCCTCTGGTCCATGGGATTTTCTGAGCAAGAATGCTGAAGTAGGTTGCCATTTCTGGGTCTCCTGCATTGCAGGCAGATTTTTGCTACTGAGCCACCTGGGAAGCACCCCCTCACACAGAGAAAAAGACAACATGTAAATCTTTAACTTGGAAAGGGGCTTCCCTTGTAGCTCAGTCGGTAAAGAATCTGCCTGCAATGCAGGAGACCTGTGTTCGATCCCTGGGTCGGAAAAATCCCCTGGAGAAGGAAATGGCAACCCACTCCAGTATTCTTCCCTGGAGAATCCCCATGGACAGAGGAGCCTGGCAGGCTGCAGTCCATGGGGTCACAAGAGTCAGACACGACTTAGTGAGTAAGCCACCACCAAACTTGGAAAGGATGAAGTCTGCTTAGAGAAGTGAGTGGCTTCTGAACACAATAAATATTCAGAGAATGAATTCTAAGAGGAATAACATAGACCAGAGAAGTAAGAAGGGACAGTAGTATTTGCAGGCTGACCTCCAAAACAAGGCCCAGGGTGCTGAAAATCAAGAGTCGGCTAAACTATAGAGGAGTGGAAGTTTGGGGAGCGACTTGGAAGTCATTTACATTAATCAGAACCAGACACTTGTTCAGATCCTTTCTCCCCACCTTTCTGGTAAGAATGGAGTAATCTAGCCATTAAAAATAATGAGATAATGCCATCTGCAGCAACATCCCCTGGAGAAGGAAATGGCAACCCACCCCAGTATTCTTCCCTGGAGATGATCATACTAAGCGAGACAAGTCAGAAAGAGAAAGACAAATACTATTTGATGCCACTTACATATGGAATCTAAAATACGATATAAACGAACCTATCTATGAAACAGAAGCAGAATCAGGGACACGCAAGAGACTTGTGGTTGCCGAGAGGGAAGGAATTGGAGGATGGATCATCTGGGAGTTGGGGATTAGCAGATGCAAACTATTATATAGTTTGAGAACTGACAAGTAACCAGGCCCTAGTGAGTTCCCTGGTGCTCTAGTTATTAGGACTCGGCACTTTCATGCTCAGGCCCAGTTTCAACCCCTGGTTGGGTAAAGCATGAGATCCTTCAAGCCCCTTAGCACAGGAGAAAAAAAACAAGGCCCTACTGTATAGCACAGGGAATTATATTCAATATCTGGTGATAAACCATGATGGAAAAGAATATTAAAAATACATATATTTAAGTATAATTGAATCACTTTGCTATACAGCAGAAATTAACGCAACATTATAAATCAACTATACTTCAATAAAAAGGTTTTAAATTACAAAAAAATAAAATTATCATACTTATTTGTTTCCATACCCAGGGTCTGTTTCTCCCCACTAGAATGCAAGTTCTGTGAAGGCAGAGATCTTCATGCTTTACCAGTGACTATTTCCTAAGCACCTGGAATAGAGGGGGCTCATAGTAGGCACTCAATACATAGACGCTGAGTGAATGAATGACTATCAATTACTATAAACACAGACCCAGCACAGGGAACTCTGCTCCATGCTCCGTAGTGATCTAAATGGAAAGACAATCTAAAAAGAGATGATATATGTATATATGTAACTGATTCACTTTGCAGTATAGCAGAAACGAACACATTATAAAGCAACTATACTCCAATAAAAGTTAGTAATAGAAAAAAAAAGAAACATGGATCCAGTAAGAGATCTGGAAATTTCCAGTTTGCAGGAAGTTTGTGTGTCTCTCAAAAAACTTGATATGATCCTGTTTTACTTAATGTATACATACTGCATGGATGAATGAATGAATTTGCATATCCACAACCACAGGGAAATTGTCAGATTGTAAATGCCAAAGTCCAAATGCTTTCTGGTGCCAGGTACTCAATTTCATCCCCTTGGTAATAAAGAATCAAAGAATTTCTCTCCAGGGACTTCGCTGGTGGTCAGTGGCTAAGACTCAGAGCTCTCAATGCAGGGGCCCAAGTCCCATCCCTGATCAGGAAAGTAGATCCCACATGCCAAAACTAAAACCCAGCACGGCCAGACAAATAAACAAAAATAAATTAAAAAAAAAAAAAGATTTTCTGACCAAGACCACCAACCCAGTGGTGGTCCAATCAATGGCCTTAGCAAAGAGCTCTGCTGAGAACCAGAGAGCTTGGCCAACAGCTGTTCCGGTACTTCAGGCAAGTTACCTCTCTGCGAGATTCCCATTCCTCCCTGCAAAACTAGCACATTGGAACTAGATTCTTTCTGAAATTCTTTCCACCACTAAGAAGCAGTTTGGTGATTCCAGCCACTCATAAAATCCCAGACTTTGACTGAAAGCTGCTCACTGCTCCTGAAGAAGCACCCCCTCAGCCACCAGCCCCTCCCATAGCTGGAGTCTCAAGCCCCAGCCTCCCTGCCCACCACTGCAATGGGGCGTCCCACGTGTGCAGAGCCCTTCTACCCTTCTGGAGCTCCATCACCTCAACAGACATTCATGCCTTTGTTTGGCTTTGTATCTCCTTTGTGTGGCTCGAAAGAGCACTTAAAAGAGTCAAACTCGATGACAAAGTTTTCTTCCTCTCTCGTGCAGGAAGAGGTTGGCACCTTGTTTTTCAGCTGACCTAGAATTGCTAATTTTGCTGATTTTCTCCTGTAACTGCCTCCTCATTTACCACACAGTAGAGATCGGATTCCTTCCTATTGAGACAAGTAGTTTTGGCTGCTCCTTTGGGTTTTTAGTATTCTTTCAAATTATTCTGATTGATATAGACCTCTATCCACACTAATTATGCAGAGCTTCTCTTATAGAGTGTGGTTTCCATGGCAACAGTGGAGGGAGAACAGGTGTGCGGAAAGCTGTGATATATTAAATGACAGTTACCCTCTGCCTCAGCGATGTAGATTGCTTTTCTCTGCGTTTATTTATAGCAGGCAGTAATTAATCTGTGTGAATCGCGTCACTGGGGGTGGGGGTGGGGAAGAGGATCCAGAATGATTAACAAGAGTCCTAATTATCCTCATACCTTTGGATCTGAGAATCCGGTCACCCTCGGATAATTCCAAAGCTGAATTGCTGGACTTTCACTTACACAGAGAGGCTGCTGCCTCCACTCCATCACCTGGAAAAGGAAGCATTCTTCCAGCAGCCCTAGGGCTGAGGTGGGCACCTGTGCCACGGCATTCGGCAGAGGGCTTGCAAAGTGGACCCTCGGGTTCTCTCAGATGACCAGTCAAGGTAGAAAAGTACAGCAGGTCAGTGACCCAGAATCCAGGGAGACTCTGGCCCGACACATTCTGCAGCAGAAACACCACCAGGAGGCAGAGAGCAAATGCAGGGAAGCATCCTGCAAGGCCAGCCTCCCTCTGGGCCCAGGGTGCTGTGAACAAGGGAGAATGTCCAGGGAGTCAGCCAACCTCAGCTCCAGCCACTCGCCAAGACCCATTCATTATGACCTAGGTCATTTCCCCTGTCAAGTGGAATGGTGTTAAATCAGAGAACCTCCCTTTTTTTTCCAGTAAGCAGCCTGAGATGACCTCTAAAAATGGTTCGCAATTCACTTTGCCCAGGAACCCCTCAAAATCATGAAAATCAAGAGGTTGTTCAAATCTTCGTGTTTACTCTAAGAACACTCATGAAACGACCCAGGCCTGTAAGGGTATGCATATCCAAAATGCCAACAATCACGTCGTTGTATGACGGAAACTAACACAGCATGGCAAAGCAATTATGTGCTGTGGGTGTGGTTAGTCGCTCAGTCACGTCCAACGCTTTGTGACCCCATGAACTGTAGCCCTGCAGGCTCTCCTGTCTGTGGGGATTCTCCAATCTAAAAAGGAAAAACAAATGAAAAGCCACCAAATAAGTGCAGGATGTCCCTTTAAGAAGCAAAGGGTACCATTCCGTGGTTACAGTGGTGGTGGTGATATAGTCGCTAAGTCATGTCTGACTCTTGCAATGCCATGGACTGTAGCCCACCAGGCTCCTCTGTCTATGGGATTCTCCAGGCAAGAATACTGGCGTGGGTTGCCATTTCCTTCTCCAGAGGATCTTTCTGACCCAGGAATCAAACCCAGGCCTCCTGCATTGCAGGCAGATTCTTTACCTACTGAGATATGAGGGAAGCCCTCATACAACGGTGGCGTTGTCCAAACAGTGGGGCTGGATGCAGTGTCAGTGGCCTAAACAGAGTGCTGAATTTTTCCTGCACACCTACTCAAAAATGCAGAGAGTGATGCTGAACTGAAGAGCTTAGATGTAGATTCTCTGGTCACTGAACATATCCAGGTGAACAAAGCCCCTAAGATGCGGAGGAGGACTTACAGAGCTCATGGTAGGATCAACCGGCCACATTGAAATGATCCTTACTGAAAAAAGAGTAGCTCTTCCCTGAACCGGAAGAGAAGGCTGCACAGAAGAAAAAGATATCCCAGGAGAAACTGAAAAAACAAAAACTTGTGCCCTGGGAATAAATGCCACAAAAATATTAATGCAAATAAAAGTAAAAAATAAAAAATAAATCAGAGACTCTCCCAGAAATAGCAATCTACATCTCCAATCGAGTTAAAGTTTGCTGCAGAAACAGATAGACCCAAAATGTTAATAGCTGAAAATAAAGCTTTTTTTCTCCTACTTCACGGCCGTCATGGGTCACTTGGGGGCTTCTCTGCGTCATGATGTCAGTTGAGGACCAAGGGTGATGGAACAGCCATGGAGAGGATGTTCTGAGGGATCACCAGTTAAATGATCATCGGCCAGTTCTGGGCACAAGTCATTTAACCTCCGGGAACTGGGAAGTACGATCCCAACAGGAAGGCAGAGCGCTGGAAAAATGTTATGAGCAACATTAATGATTAGGATTCAGCCCTTGCTAAGCAACTCTGTCCTCTGGATGGACCACTGTGGTAACAATAAAAACTTTGTCAACCTGATCTAAAAATAGGAATGGGGAAATTCATGACGGAATACACCAGTGACTGGAACTGTGTGCTGGGGTGGTCAATTTATGAGGGATTCTTTTCCTTTCTCCTATTGATATTTATCAAAGCTTAGGACAACGCAGTCCAATTGTGCCTGTCATTTAAAAGATCAATTTCTTTGAACTCAATATATACGCATCGAAGGCCTATTTACCCTGAGCACAATGCTAGGGCACTGTGGGAAATGCAAACATGATTAAGTCAGGCTCACTAACGACTGTTTTCAACATGTGAGTGTGTGGAGCTGACAGACTGGTGGAGAAAAGTTAGAACGCTGGAAGAAACAGTCAAGAAACAGACAGTGGGGCAAGAATTGTGGAAATGCTACAGAGGTGGGCCCAGAGGCAAAAAAGGTAAAGAGGACCATCGAAAGGGGAAATGAAAGGAAGAGAAGGTGATTTGGGGGACGACAGTCTTGGTTTGGGTCCTACCAGACCACTTGACCTGCCTCTTGAGAAACCTGTATGCAGGTCAGGAAGCAACAGTTAGAACTGGACATGGAACAATAGACTGGTTCCAAATTGGAAAAGGAGTATGTCAAGGCTGTATATTGTCAGCCTGCTTCTTTAACTTATATGCAGAGTACATCATGAGAAACACTGGACTGGAAGAAACACAAGCTAGAGTCAAGATTGCCAGGAGAAATATCAATAACCTCAGATATGCAGATGACACTACCCTTATGGCAGAAAGTGAAGAGGAACTCAAAAGCCTCTTGATGAAAGTGAAAGAGGAGAGTGAAAAAGTTGGCTTAAAGCTCAACATTCAGAAAACGAAGATCATGGCATCCAGTCCCATCACTTCATGGGGAATATATGGGGAAACAGTGGAAATAGTGTCAAACTTTATTTTTGGAGGCTCCAAAATCACTGCAGATGGTGACTGCAACCATGAAATTAAAAGACACTTACTCCTTGGAAGGAAAGTTATGTCCAACCTAGATAGCATATTGAAAAGCAGAGACATTACTTTGCCAACAAAGGTCCGTCTAGTCAAGGCTATGGTTTTTCCAGTAGTCATGTATGGATGTGAGAGATGGACTGTGAAGAAGGCTGAGCACTAAAGAATTGATGCTTTTGAACTGTGGTGTTGGAGAAGACTCTTGAGAGTCCCTTGGACTGCAAGAAGATCCAACCAGTCCATTCTAAAGAAGATCAGTCCTGGGTGTTCTTTGGAAGGAATGATGCTAAAGCTGAAACTCCAATACTTTGGCCACCTCATGCGAAGAGTTGACTCACTGGAAAAGACTCTGATGCTGGGAGGGATTGGGGGCAGGAGAAGGGGACGACAGAGGATGAAATGGCTGGATGGCATCACGGATCGATGGACTTGAGTCTGAGTGAACTCCGGGAGTTGGTGATGGACAGGGAGGCCTGGCGTGCTGCGATTCATGGGGTCGCAAAGAGTTGGACACGACTGAGTGACTGAGCTGAACTGAACTGAACTGATACCCCAAAGCCAGAGTGAGTCTCACCTGGAGTACACGTTACCACTGGATGTGCAGATATTCACAAATAGTAGATGTGCAAGGCTCCCAAGGGGAGGAGGACAGAAGAGGATGTCCATGGGCAGGACTCAGGCAGGGATGGGAAGAACAGTCAATTACATGGCCAGGAGAGATGGAGCCAGGAGAGCTGTCCACCGTGGAAGAAGATAGACAGGAAAGGTACAAGTGCCATGGCATGGTTTTATTGCTTCAATTCTTGATTCTATAAAAAACCCCCTGGGGGCATACACAGTTGGGACAAATTCTGGACAAAAGATACAAAGAGACCAAAATCCCAACTGCCACTTTTGAAGAGCCTGGAGCAAAAGCAGGATGTTGGGAGCAAAAGCTGGGTACTGAGCGTGCCCCCGCAGTCAACACCACTGGAGGGAGGGGGTGGCCACCTCAGGCAGCCCTCCAGCCCTGGACACACCCGTACCCTCACCTCATATGAGGAAAATCCTTGCCACCCCCTCCCTCTCCCTGCTCGGGGAGTGAGCAAGTGAGCAAGGGAAACTGCTGTTTTTCTTCAATCCTCTCTGCTGCAGCAGGGGCCCCAATAAAGCCTTGCCTGAAATGAAGGGGAAAAAAAACACCCTTTATTAATACAGCTTCTTTAATTTGGTTCCATAAATATAAGTAAAGTTCATATATACTCTGAATTAGATTATAAAGAATCTTGTCTTTGAACCTCAAATCTTTGGGGGCTCATGTCTAGATGCCCTGCATATGTTCTCCCTAGTTTTAAAATAATACACGTGTGGTTATCTGTTAATCGCATAGAACTGATCAGCTACATTTACTTTACCAGGATGTGTATCACGATACCTTGTAGTAACTTCTGTGCTGTGTGCAACTGAAGGGCAAGATGGGTTTTCATTTTATCCTTCAACTTGAAATGGAGTGAATATGGGATAAATTAGCAGGATTTTTTAAAAGTCAGGCCATGGAAGTCACAGAAGGTGAGAGTTTCAAAAGGGGTCACCCCAGTCTTTTCATACTGCGAGAAAGTGCAAGAGGGTGAAGAACAGGATCAGCCTGCGAGCGGAGCAATTTTCGTGCTGCTTAAAAACACCTGAAGCAGCTTCAGGAGGAGAGAGAGAGGGGTTAGATAGCAAAAGACTGAAGCAGGAATGGCTGGTGAAGACATGGAAACAGTGACTGTAACCAACTCTTTCTGGAGGTTTAGCAGTCAGTGTTAGAAAAAGGAAAAGATGAGTTTAGGATATGCAGGGGAACCTCGGTGTACAGAAGCAGAAGGGGAGGAACCAAGGGGAGGAACAGATTGAAAATGCTCATGGGAATAGAAAAATACACATCTGAAATGCCAGTATTCGAGCAATTTTAACTTATGAAAACAGCAATTTCATGTGATTCAATCTAATAACACAGCAATAAAAGCTAACTATTCACTTGGAAAAGAGCACATTATCCAGGTTCGGCTGGCACTGGCAATGTGCCAAATATGTATCAGCGATCTTCCTGCCAGACTCTGAAGATGCTAGATGGATGGTACTCAGCCTGGGTTCTGCAGAGGTTTAGGAAACAGATATGAAACAGATCATGTGGATTTGCCATCATAAAAGCCACATGGGTGTCACTTTTGACAGAGAGCAAGGACTTCCAGGGAACCAGGAGAAATCTAGAAGAATGTTAAGACAATGCCCAGGCTGGGCATCTGGTCAGTCTGGAGGGACAGAGAACATCGCTAGTGAATGATGGGGAAGGAGCCTGCATCCCAGGCAGTCAGAGGCCACGGGGAACTCAGGAACTACGTGTTTTTTGATATGGCGGATATTAAATGTCTAAGGGAAGATAGTTAAGAAATCAACATGGAGATGAGACAGGAGCAGACACGGAGGTCTGGTAGGTAACACGAAGGAAGTGCTACGATCTACTTGCTCGAACAGTATATTCTTAGGGGCCCTCTGAAGATCCTGCTCTCCAAGCACGTCTGCAGCTCTGACTCAAGGCACTGAAAGAGGCTTAGACTAGTGGCAGAACTATGAACCAGGGGGCAGTGTCTGAATCCCTGGGATCCTGGCGGTCAGACACAGATGATCACACGTGTGTGTGGACACAGCACAGCATGATGCTTCAGAGGAATATTCTCGAGGCTACCTGGCTCATTTTGAGTCACATCTCTGCTACCAACCATCTGGGTGAAAAAGACAAAAGAAGCCTGGTGCTTCAATTTCCACATTGGCCAAATGAGGACAGTAATCCTATCTACACAGTAGCTTCCCTGGTGGCTCAGACGGTAAAGAATCTGCCTGCAATGTAGAAGACCTGGGTTCAGTCCCTGGGTTGAGAAGGTCCCCTGGAGTAGGAAATGGCAACCCACTTCAGTATTCTTGCCTGGGAAATCCCATGGACAGAGGAGCCTGGTTGACTACAGTCCATGGGGTCACACAGTTGGACACATCTGAGCAACTAACGCATACTAAAGGGATGTTTTCAGCATTAACTGAGATGACAGATGACAGATGTACTCTGCCTGAGCCCTAGCAAGAACTTAACAAATGCTGGTTAACAGTAGTAGGTATGGTTTGAGTCCTATCAGCAGAAAGGGTGAAAGCATGGGACACTGTGTCTCCTGGACTTTGGGGCCCAAGATGCAGCCTCCCTCCAGGATAGTAACCCATAAACAGTCCAAGAGATCCCCACAGCATAAGGAGGGTGTGAGGTCCAGTCACAAAAAGCATTCCTGCTCATGGGCATCTTTTAAAATTCTCCCAGAAATGTGCTAACGGTGTTCCTCCCTCTCCAGACAGATAAAAGCAACAATAATTAACTGCTTGATTCCCCCTGTTCCATACCTCATAGATTCCATCTGTCACCCATGTTCTGGGCTAGGGCAAAATAAAAGTAGACTGAGGAGTGGAAATGAGTTGTCTCACCCCGAAACTCCCGGGAAGCACCCCTCAATGACAGGGGATGCCACATGTGTGGTCCATAGGAACATCGGAGAATGCAGACCCGAGGAAAAACGAATCTGCCGCTATAGCCAGCAGACACATGCAGACCCACATCGTGCGTTTAGAGGCTGCCAAGGCTGAAAGGCTTGGACCTTTACTCTCTCCCCCTTGTCCAACCCCTGCAACCTGGATCTCTCACTGCTTCTGTAGGGTCCATCACAGTCATCCTTCGTTAGATGAGTGAGGGTGAAGCCAGACCTCAGCAGTTACCAGTCCAAGATCCCAGTACCTAGAGTTCCTCAAAGGAGGAAGCGGGCTTCACGGAAGGGAGAGGACATGCAAGACTTCCAACATTCTCAAAGTCTCTGTGTCACTGATATTAATATTTATGATAAAACCCCACAGAGCCCTAAATAAGTCTTAACCTAAGACCCATGAACCGAGTCATGAGCGATTCCTCTTTACATCTGAAATGAAAACATTTTACAGTAACTTCTGGAAGCAGCTTCATCTTTAGGGTGCAGGGAGTAAGACCCAGAGAGGTGAAGCAGGTTTCCCAAGGTCACCCAGCAGCGCCTTAGGTGTAGAACTTGACCTTAACCCAGACACATTCACGCTCTTTCCAAAAAAAAAAAAAAAAAATCCACTCCTTTGCACTGCCTCCTGTGAAGATGAAGTTGGAGCTTCTGTGACATGATAAGAGCCCTACTTACAATTCCTCTGTTACTCTGAAGCTTCTGGGAGTCAGTGCAATAGAGCTGATAAAGTTTTGATGACCTAGTAATCAAATAACACCAGGTAAAGAAACACTAGCTTCCCACTCCAGCCAAGAGGGTAATTCTCATGGGGAGACAACGCTTAGATTGTCTGAATCTCTGACTCTAGTGGTTTTATTCCCCCATCTTTTTTATTTCTAAAATGACTTAGAAAAAAGTAATAAAGAACACGGTAGCAATAAAAACAAAAGGAGAAAATAAGGACCCGGTACACACACTCGACTAAAAAGGAAACTTGACTTCAAAGTTAGCTTGCTTTGTGCTTTAAGGAAAAAAAAAAAAGAAAGAAAGAAAAAGAGAAAATAAAATTCATGCAGAGTTTTTAACACAGAGTTTTAGCACAGAATGGGGAAACACTGAAAATATATAGACCATTCTCGGTGGATTTTCCAAGCACCACAAGAAACATCAAAAAATTATTAAATTCCCAATTACTGCCATCCATATAGATGTTTTTCACAGCTGGAAAACAAAGTTGAAAATTGGCCAGGACAAGTGAGCCAAATATAGATGCGCTGGAAGCCCTTCCCAACTCATGGGCCCCAAAGAGGTCAAGCAATTCAGAAGCTGGGCTAACAAGAGCAAGTTTCCCATGGGGAAATGCCTGCTGGAGGTAGAGGGAACATTGCTTGCCTGCCAGTCCTCGATACCTTCAGGGAGGCAAGGGTCCAGGCTCAAAGTTGCCCTGGACAGCACACGAGCAAACCAGATGACCCTTTATTGGCAGAAGCAGCCAGTGCCAGGGTCCCTCACTCCCCAGTCACTGACACACTCAACTGCAGAAACTCACAAGGGTCACCTCGTTTTTCTCATCTCTGACTGCAGTACCCAGAATAGAACAGATTTAATACAGGTTTTAGGGAAACTTAGGATAAGAAAAACCTGAGGTTCTGACAGGCTAAGTATTTTGTCCAAGGTCACACAGTGATCGAGTCGTGACTCCTTGTGATCTGTTCTCTCCTGTTGTTTGAACCTGTCTCTGCTCCTGGCTGAAGTCGCAGCTCAGGCAGATCACACACCCAAACCACTGCATTATTAACCATTCATCTTCCTTGAAGATCCCAGAATGAGCACTAACCCAGTGTAGACGGCTTGTGATCTTTCTCCTCTCGCTTCCCTCGCCTTTTCACAATGTCATTTTGCAGCCCCTCGTGTCGGGCTGGGCTTGCATTAGGCTTTTACCAACAGAAAGTGAGGGAGGAGGCGTTGAGACCTGGCTGCTTCCACTCGCTGTCGCGGAACCCTATGTCTGCCATGTGAACAAGCCCAGTTTAGCCTGAATGCCTACCACTTCCACCAAGCTCAGATTTGGTGACTCAATTTCCAGAATCAGAGAGGTTTGGGGACTTGCCCAAAGGCACACAGCAAGTTGTGATAAAAGCAACACTCCGTATAGGAAGCTTTTCTTGACTCCTCTGTAGTGCTTCTTCTAATGTAACCTACAAAAAATGCCATTTAACAAGGCTAAGAAAAGACCACTGGGTTTAAAAAAATGCATCCCCAAACAGAAGACCCTCACAACTGTATCTGTACTCTGCACTTGCCACCTACAGGCAATAGGCCTGCATTTCCAATCAGTAGAATAACAACCCTGCAATGCCCCTCCTCTCCTCAAATCCAAGTCAAATCATAGATCCAAAAATCCAGCATCTTGGTTATTGTTGTTTCACGGTTGTTTCTTTCATTTTCCTTTTATTTCCCAGAATGTATGGTGCTGGGAGGAGAAGTAAAAGTTAGTTGCTCGGTCATGTCCGACCCTTTTCAACCCCACGGACTATAGCTCACCAGGCTCCTGTGCCCATGGAATTTTCCAGAATATCAGGGAAGGGATGGTCCCAACCCAGGGATCAAATCCCAACTCAAGTCACTTAAGGGGTTGTGGTAACTTTCCTAAGCCAAGGGCAGAATTTGGTGCAAAGAAATACAAACCTCTTTGACCTTAACTTCCCTACAATTAATTTGCTGCCTAGAAATAGTTTCTACTGAGGGGGGAAAAAAAGAGGGTGTTAGCCTAACCTACATCTCTGGAGAAACAGCCAGTGCGACTTCATGGAGACAGAACCTAAAAATGTATCTGCAAGTTACAGGATGTAGCTTTTTCAGATGTGACATGCCACAGGAAAAGCACTGGGAGCTGTTGTGTTTCTGCAACTTATTATACTGTTTAATTAGAATTTGTCTGTCAAAGAAGCAGCTTAAGCAGCAGTTATCAAAAGGGCATAAGTATCTCAGCATCAGTGCTTCTGCCCCAGAATTTAAACAGAGTTTTTAAAAAAGGCAAAGAAAATGCCAGGGTGCGGTGATTACCTTATCATATGAGCTGGTGGGGTGGGGGGCAAGGCTCACAGGCTCACAGACTAGCCCAGGGTATAGGCATGTTGACAGATGTCAGTCTGGGGAGACTCACCCACTCCCCAACACCAGGACAATCAGTATTGTTTCACTGAATAGGCCCCTACTTTTCATCAAAATTCACACTTACCACAATCTCTCTGGCCAAGCAAATCTGCAGATGACAACAGCAGATGATCTTTTGCCTGCATGACAACGCTTTACCTTTAGTAGCTAGAGTAACACTAAAACAACAGAGCCGGGGATGGTTTCGTGATACTGTACTGTTGCGGCTGCTCCTTAAATGGGGAAGTGGCTCTTCTTTGCTCCACACGGCATCACTGCAAGGGCTGTCTAACAACATTTTGTGCTTTGTGGTTTTTTTTAATATTTTAATTTTATGGAGTATGGGGCAGTGGTAAAGAATCCGCCTGCCAATGCAGGAGATATGAGATGTAGGTTCCATAGACTGGGTTGGGAAGATCCCCTGGAGTAGGAAACAGCAAGCCACTCCAGCATTCTTGCCTGGAAAATTCCATGGACAGAGGAGCCTAGCAGGCTACAGGCCATGGGGCTGCAAAGAGTCGGAGACGATTGAGCAATGAGCACATACTCGCACAGTTGATGCACAATCTTGTGTTAGCTTCAGGTGCACTGCAAAGTGGCTCAGTTATACGAATAACTACCCATTCCTTTTTAGATTCTTTTCCCATATAGGCTTCCACAGAATACTGAGGAGAGTTCCCTGTGCTACCCAGTAGGGCCTTGATGGTCATTTTTTTGTTCTAAGTAGTGTGTGTGTGTTTATCCCATGCTCCTGATTTATACTTCCACACCACATTTCCCTTTAGGTAACCAAACATCTGTTTTCTATAAGTCTGTTTCTATTTTGTAAATAAATTCATTTCTATCTTTTCTAAAATTCAGTATAGTTCAGTCAGTCAGTCCTGTCCAACTCTTGGCGACCCCATGAATCGCAGCACGCCAGGCCTCCCTGTCCATCACCAACTCCCGGAGGTCACTCAGACTCACGTCCATCGAGTCCGTGATGCCATCCAGCCATCTCATCCTCTGTCGTCCCCTTCTCCTCCTGCCCCCAATCCCTCCCAGCATCAGAGTCTTTTCCAGTGAGTCAACTCTTCGCATCAGGTGGCCAAAGAATTGGAGTTTCAGCCTCAACATCAGTCCTTCCAATGAACACCCAGGACTGATCTCCTTTAGGATGGACTGGTTGGATCTCCTTGCAGTCCAAGGGACTCTCGAGAGTCTTCTCCAACACCACAGTTCAAAAGCATCAATTCTTCGGTGCTCAGCTTTCTTCACAGTCCAACTCTCACATCCATACATGACTACTGGAAAAACCATAGCCTTGACTAGACGGACCTTTGTTAGCAAAGTAATGTCGCTGCTTTCTAATATGCTGTCTAGGTTGGACATAACTTTCCTTCCAAGGAGTAAGCGCCTTTTAATTTCATGGTTGCAGTCACCATCTACAGTGATTTTGGAGCCTCCAAAAATAAAGTTTGACACTATTTCCACTGTTTCCCCATCTATTTCCCATGAAGTGATGTGACGAGATGCCATGATCTTAGTTTTTCAAATGTTGAGCTTTAAGCCAACTTTTTCACTCTCCACTTTCACTTCCATCAAGAGGCTTTTTAGTTCCTCTTCACTTTCTGCTATAAGGGTGGTGTCATCTGCATATTTGAGATTATTAATATTTCTCCCACCAATCTTGATTTCAGTTTGTGCTTCCTCCAACCCAGCGTTTCTCATGATGTACTCTGCATAGAAGTTAAATAAGCAGGGTGACAATATGCAGCCTTGACGTACTCCTTTTCCTATTTGGAACCAGCCTGTTGTTCCATGTCCAGTTCTAACTGTTGTTTCCTGACCTGCATATAGGTTTCTCAAGAGTAAGGTCAGGTGGTCTGGCATTCCCATCGCTTTCAGAATTTTCCAAATTAGATTCCACAAATAAGCCAACTCATGCAATAATCATCTTTCTCTGTAAGATCATCTCCAGGTCCATCCATGTTACTGCAGATGGCATTACTTCATTCTTTCTGTGGCTGAGTAGTACTCCACTGTCTATACACATCACTCTTCTTTTTCCATTCATCTGTTGAGGGGCATTTTGGTTGCTTCCATGTTTTGGCTATTGTAATAGTGCTGCTATGAAATTGGCATGTATGTATCTTTTCAAATTATGGTTTTTTCAAGATATGTGCCCAGAAGTGGGATTTCTGGATCATATAGTAGCTCTATTTTTAGTTTTTTAAGGAAGCTCCATACTGTTATCCACAGTGGCTGTTACCAGTTTACATTCCTACCAACAACATAGGAAGGTTCCCTTTTCTCTACACCGTCTCCAGCATTTACTGTTTGTAAGCTAATAACATCTTGTTTTTTGAGTAGCTTAGCAAAAGCTGAGGTTTGCAGAGCTGGACACTAAAGAACAAGTTTAAATAAGAAGACTGGGGCATTTCTCAGTCCCAATCCCAAGACCCCAATCCATGATGCTCCAGATTCAAAGACAGGACAACCATTAGGATAACTTCAGGGGCTCCAAACAAGACCCATAGCAGGGAAAATCAATAAAACCTGAGATTTAAAGAAAATTTAGTCTGGGATGGGAGATGACAGTGTAACATTAGGGCCAGCGTGCGACTGGGGACACACTGGTCCTAGCACAGTGAGATTCAGTACCAGACACTCTTCCCCACACAGAGACATGGCCATTCTTTTTGCTTGCTATTTGTGGATGCACGTATGGATGCGAGAGCTGGACTGTGAAGAAGGCTGAGCGCCGAAGAATTGATGCTTTTGAACTGTGGTGTTGGAGAAGACTCTTGAGAATCCCCTGCAAGAAGATCCAACCAGTCCATCCTAAAGGAGATCAGTCCTGGGTGTTCACTGGAAGGACTGATGTTGAGGCTGAAACTCCAATACTTCGGCCACCTCATGCGAAGAGCTGACTCATTGGAAAAGACCCTGATGCTGGGAGGGACTGGGGGTGGGAGGAGAAGGGGACGACAGAGGATGAGATGGTTGGATGGCATCACAAGGAGATCCAACCAGTCCATCCTAAAGGAGATCAGTCTTGGGTGTTCTTTGGAAGGAATGATGCGAAAGCTGAAACTCTAGTACTTTGGCCACCTCATGCGAAGAGTTGACTCATTGGAAAAGACTCTGATGCTGGGAGGGATTGAGGGCAGGAGGAGAAGGGGATAACAGAGGATGAGATGGCTGGATGGCATCACCGACTCAATGGACATGAATTTGAGTGAACTCTGGGAGTTGGTGATGGACAGGGAGGGCTGGCATGCTGTAATTCATGGGGTCACAAAGAGTCGGACACAGCTAAGCAACTGAAGTAAACTGTGGATGCTTCTGCTCTACAAAGACAGAATTGGATATCTGTGGCAGAGACACTGTGGCCTGCAAAGCCTGAAATATTTACTACACGGCCCCGTCCAGGAAAAGTGTGCTGGCCTCTGCCTTACAGCATGGTAGCTAAGCTTCTGATATGATGGGAGACCTGTAGCTTTGGGGTACCATTAGGTACACACTGGTGTCTGAACTACCAAGGACATCACTGCAGAGTGTCACAATCATACGGCTGGTGAGTGGCAGAACAGGGGCTCCAGCCCATGTCCTTGTGATCTCAAGTCTGCAAACCAAATGGATATGAACTCCTTTTCAGCAGGAAAGGACTGAGGACAAATGATTGCTGCCAAGCCAAGCCTGCATCCCAGAGCTTCCTCCTGGAAGGATTGACAAGGTTGTCATTCTCTTCAAAGGAACCCTTTGTGCATCTTTCCAGCTTCACAGCCCATGAAGCCTCTTTGAGGAAGGTTGTGAAAGACAAATATTTTCAAAGATTTTACAAGATAAACCACAACCCAGATGGTGGGCCATTGTTGAAATATCGTTTCTAAGCTCCAAGCTCACCCTTCAATACCTGCCCTCTGATAACGGAAGCGGGTCTCCTCTACAGTGAGCACAATGCTAAAGTTTGTCAGTAGAGGGCGCTGGCAGGACATCGCAGGAGGCGGGGGACTTCACTTCCTGATTCATCTTGCTCAGTTTTGCTTTTTCTAGCTCCGCTTGCACCTTCTGCCCTATTTGCATGCCCAAAGTAGGCCATCCCCCAGCAACCTTGCCACCTCCTACCCCCACCAAGGCCCGGAGACCACCTTCCTGCAGCCCTCTGGTTGTAGACCCTGCAAGTCTGTCAGACTCCACCCCACAGTGGCACCTTGCCCACTCCGTCTGCGCTCTGATCTCCCAGCCTCAGCTCACCCATGCCCCATAGGATTGTTGCTGTTTGTCCAGTTACCATAGACCAGCTCTGGCTCCTACAACCTAGCAAACTCTCCCATCACCCAGGGTGCTGCAGCCAGACCTCCAGTTCTATGAGAACTGGACTCCTCCCTTCCAGGTCTATCCGCCCATGCGTACTTTTTCGTGTTCTTGTTTTTCTTCCATCTTTACACATACTGTCTTATCATAGCCTTAAAATTCTTTACATTAAATTTCCCCAGTGTTGAAATCACTGAATACAGTGATTGAATGGAGTTGAATTCAGAGAGGAAAGTCAGCCAGGAGCCAAGACGTGCTTCTGCGCTTGTGAAATCCTCCAGACAGGCTGGATGTTTTACTTCTTTGAATAGACCTCGGAATGTGGACACATATGCTACCAAAAGCTATTTACTGATGTACGGACGAATGAATGAACAAATAAACTATCTCAATTATGATTAAGAAACAAAATATAATGGGGATTAAAATGGGTAACCTAGAAAACAGAGGCCGGTCTGACACAGAAACTCAGGAAATTTTACTGACACCATAAAACACTCTCCACAACATCTCAGTATTTTTTTTTCTAAGTGTGTATAAGTGATGCCTATCCACATTAGAATATCCACTTCAATCCTCTTCTAATTCAGACCCTGTGTTGCCATAGCAACCCACAGTCCATTTAATAAACAATCAGCTTTTATTACAAAAATTATGAAAGGAAAGTTTTTGATGTTTTTCTCTAACACTCTTATTTTTCCATTATGAAAATCTGGTATTTTATAAGGTACACTTTCATGCATTAGGCTGTGTGAGCTCTACATGCAGCCAAGAGTCCAGTATTGTGATGCTGGAGTATTCAACTTCAACTCAATTTCACCCTATACCAACATCAAAACGGACCATTAGGGACTTCCCTGGTGGTCCAGTGGCTAAAACTCCATACTCCCAATGCAGAGGGCACAGGTTCAATCCCTGGTCAGAGAACAAGATTCCACACACTGCAACTAAGACCTGATGGAGCCAAATAAATTTTTTTAATTACACATCAAAAGTCTCCCATGAATGCTACACCGCAAATAACAGCATGTGTAGAATGCATCTAGCCCTCACCACATGCTCATCACAATCTCCAGAGGCCATCATCATAAGACCCTTCTCCCAGGTTTTAGATAAGGAAGCGGAATGTCGCGGGAAAGTTAAAGGGCTCCCAGGCACAGAGCTGTCACCAGCAAACCAGCCACACTGCCCATTAGCACCAAGACTCCACAACAGCAATAAGTATTTTATTTTCTTCCTTTGAGATGAAGAAAACTGATGTTTGTAGGGCTCTTACTAGATCACAGGCCCTGTGCTTGGTATTTTATGTGATTACCTCATCTTCCCAATCATTCTTCAAAATATGCATTGTCATTCCCATCTTACAAACAGAAAACAGAGATTTGGGGGGATTTAAGAACTCTCCTGAAGAGGGGCAAATTTGAACAGCCCTGAGACTCATTTTCTCCTCTCTTCTTATGACTCAGCAAAGAGCCAGGTGAGCAGGACTGAGTTCTTTCAACAGAACAGGTCACTAGCGACCCAATTCCAGGCTCCCCATTCTCCCCCTTCCTGGTAACACCAAAGGGCAATTACTGCCATGGAGATGTGTATGAACTGTTGAGCAGTTTCTAATAAAGTTGAAGGTATGCCTACCCCGTGACTCTACCATCCCATTTCTAAGTTTTGATTCAAGAAAAGTGAAAACTTAAGTCTACAAAAAGATGTGTACCAGAAGAGCCATACCACTATTTACAACAGCCAAGACATGAAAGCAACCTAAATGTTCAGTAACAGATGACTGGTTTAAGAAGACGTGGTACAAACATTCAAGGGGCTATGACTCAGCCATTTAAAAAAAAAAATGAAGCAGTACCATTTGCAGCAACATGGATAGATCTAGAGATTGTCATTCTAAGCAAAGCAAGTCAGACAGAGAAAGACAAGTATTATATGATATTACTTACATGTGGAATCTAAAAAGTAACACAAATGAATCTAGGTACAAAACATAAACAGACTCACAGACACAGAAAACAAACTTATGATTACCAGAGGAAAGAGGGAGGTAGAGAGGGATAAGTCAGAAATATGGGACTAACAGATACACACTGCTATATATAAAACAGATAAGCAACCAGGATTTATAGTGTAGCACAGCGGAAAATATTGACTATCCTAGAACAACCTGTAATGGAAAAGAATCAAAAATATCTATATAAACTGAATCACTTTGATGTAGACCTGAAACTAATACAACACTGCAAATCATCTATGCTTTAATTAAAATTTTAAATTAAAAAATATCTATAGAAACTGTACTCATAATAACCAAAGTTTCAAAACAGCCCAGGTGTCTGTGAGAATGGATAAACAAATTGTAGCACACCGATACAAGAGAATACTACTCAGCAACTAAAAGGAACATGTTACCGATAACACAGAACCTTGGAGAAATTTCACATTTTGCTGAGCAAGAGAGCTGACACAAAAGGATATGCGTCTTGACAGAGAATGGACACACGTATATGTATGGCTGAATCCCTTTGCTGTCCACCTGCTATCACAACACCGTTAATCAGCTATACTCCAACATAAAATACAGTTTTCTTTTAAAAGGGTGCATGTCCTTTGATAGTTTTTTTGTGGGGCTTCCCTAGTGGCTCAGATGGCAATTAATCTGACTGCAATGCAGGAGACCTGAGTTCGACTCCTGGGTCGGGAAGATCCCCTGGAGCAGGGAATGGCTCTCCACTTCAGTATTCTTGCCTGGAGAATTCTATGGACAGAAGAGCCTGGCAGGCTACAGTCTCAGAGGTCGCAAAGAGGCAGACATGACTGAGCAACTAACACTTTGACTTTTCACATGTCCTTTGATCGCTTTTATGTGAAATTCTGGAACAGACATAACTAATTCATGGTGTCAGAAGTCAGAACAGGGTAACTTTGAAGGGTTATTGATTAGGAAGGGGCAGGAGGGGAGTTTGTGGGGTGGGGAAAATGTTCCGGGTCTTGATCTGGATGGTGCTCACTTGGAGCATATATCTGTAAAAGTTCTTCAAACTGGACACTCAAGATAATCCATTTTCCTGCATAAATAAAAAAATGTTGTATGGTTCAGTAGGTAAATAATCTGCCTGCAACGCAGGAGACACAGAAGACACGGGTTCAATCTCTGGGTTAGGAAGATCCCTTGGAGTAGAAAATGTAACCCACTCCAGTATTCTTGCCGGCAGAATCCAATGGACAGAGAAGCCTGGCAGGCTACAGTCCATGGGGTCACAAAGAGTCAGACATGACTGAGTGGCAAGTGCATGTGTGCGCACACACATACATACACACACATCAATTACCAGAAAGGCTATGAAGAACAGATGAAATGATAGCCCACAGCCAGTGGTAGAGATAAGCTAGGAGCCCAGCTCTCGTGTTCTCTCCACACCAGCAGCAAGCAGGGCTTTCTCGACACACAGAGCAAGGCAGTGGTGAGGTGGGCTTGCTTCCCTCCTATCATCCTGATTCCCTGGCTCAGCAGGCCAGGTGGAATTTCGGGTATTCATTTGGAGAGTGAATCATAGCTCCAGGGAATAAGAGTCCCCAGCAGCTCCAGAAATAATGATGTGTCAACATCTGCCTCCAATGACTCAGATTTAATCTCCACAGTGACCTTGTAAGCTTGTGGGATTATTAGAGCTGGCAAACAGACACAAAGAATATTAAAGTTGTTTGTCAAAAACCGCTCTGCTTCTGTCAAGAAAAACTTTCGGAACAGAGGAACACACATGCTCCAAACAGAAGGAAAATGGGAGGAAGAAGATGCTACTTAAGTCTATTTTGCCAAGAACTATCACTTGGAAAGAGTAAATTTCTAGTGTTTCCAGCTTCTAAAAAAATTCACTATTTTTCAAGTTCAAAGAATCACTGCTTGCCAGCGCTTTAAGATTAAAACGACACAACTCTCGGATGCCCTTGTACCTTCTCCATCTTGTGTTGAGGTCACAAATTCCAAGTGACTGCCTCCAGTCACATCAGACTTGGTGTCCAGGAACCTGATTTCTTACCCTGGCTCCTTAGGTAAGCCACGTCAATTCTCTGAGCCTCAGTTTCCCCATCTATAAAATGGAAATACGTGTCAAGGGAATAACATAGAGGTTAGAGAGAGGTCTGACGCATGTAGTGGGCACTAAGGAATCATGAGCTGCATTTGACACATTTCCACTTCCCAGCCTGAAAGCCAGCTCCAGAATATAGCAACCTCCTGCTGACATTTGGTTTCCCAATAACACTGTTTTGAAGAGCCCTACTTATATTGTGCCTTGGACCTGCTTCCCACCCCTCGTAAGTGAGCCCCTGGGTCTCCTTGGTAATAAGGAAGAGCGGCCAAAATGGTGGAAGACCCTAACTTGAGATCTGTGATTCGCAAGGAAGCTGTCCCCTCTTGCAAATGAATAGAGAAGGAAACATACACTCTCCTTGTTAGGCTATTCTAATACATAAGCATGCACTTCACCAGTTCAAGGTTGAACATACCCATCAAACCAGAACCCACGAGGAAAGACGCCTGTGTACACTGGTGTGTGGATCACTAAGCATCCTCCAAACAAGGTTCATTATATTTTTATTTTATGAACTTTGTTGCCTGACATCTCTCCCCACCCAGATTCTAACGTGCACAAAGGCATAGCCCACATCTCTCTTGTTCAGCCCCATTGGCCCAACACCAAACACAAGGACTGTCAAATACCAGGCACCACAGGAATGTTTATTGAACAAACAAATGAATGAGGGATTTCTCAGCTCATACCACATCAACACTAAGTAGATACGGACCATACCTGTCTTGTTTATCTGTATATCCCAGCTGCTGCATAGGAGATGCTCAATAAATGTTTGAGGAATAAATGAGGAAGGGCAGGGAGGGCGAAACTAAGGACCTTGGACTAAGACGAAAGAATTGCGCTCACATCAATAATGTTTTCCCGCAGTCATTCACTCATGCTCTGAAATGTCCTCGATTTTGAGAAACCCAACTGTCCCCAGCACTTGAGCAAGCTGCCTATTTGATACCTTTAGTGCCAAGGTGATCACAGCCACTGAGAAAGAGTTGACCGGAGAATTAAATCTCGTTAGCAAAATTTCTCAGCAAGGACCAATAGCCAAGGAAACAATGAGAATCAGAAATTTGTAAGCTTCAGATAAAATGTGGTTTTAAGAAAAAGTCACAAAACGATCTGCATGTTATTTTGACCTTAATGACTATGTCTCTGGACTTCTCTGGTGGTCCAGTGGTTAAGAATCCCCTTGCCAATGCAGGGGGCACTGGTTCAATCCCTGGTCCAGGAAGATCCCACAAGCTGCAACTAAGCCGGTGCCCCACAACTACTGAGCCAGCACTCTAGAGCCCACGGCTGCAACCACTGAAGCCTGAGCGCCTGGAGCCCACGCTCCACAATGAGAGAAGCCCGTGCACGGCAGCTGGAGAGCAGCCACCACTCACTGCAACTAGAGGAAGCCCACCCACCGCAGCCAAAACTCAGCACAGCCGTAAGTAAACATTGTTTTTAAAAAATGACTGCATCTCTGCCTCCGGGTCCCTCCCTGGGGTCTCCTCTTGCTCCTTCCTCTCCTCTGCCCTCCTCTACCCCAACCCCAACAAGTCAAGTGAAATCTGGAATTTTCTCTCTTGTGTTTTATCTTGGAGCTGCCTCTCCTGGCCATATCTGTAGGATCACTGCAGCCTGTCCACATCACTCACCTCCCACCTTTGCTCACAGCCTCCTGGGCCAAGATGCAATGATTCAGCTAAAGCTTCCCACAATGCTGAGCATGAGGAAAGAGCATCCAGGGCAACAACGAAGCCTGTTCTCAGTGAGTCACCGCTCCCCCGAGATCCTGCCCCACTACTGAGGAAGCCGAGCAACTCTGAGCAGGAAGTCGTCTGCCTCCCTGCATAGAGGTCTAGCCACCGGCCAGCACATGGTGGGTGTCAGTGCGTAGGTGCTGAGTTAAGATCAGGGTTGAGGGGGCCCTGTGAAGCCACCCACTCTAGGACACTACTCAAAACTTGGGGGGACCCAGCAGGTTAGTCACTCTAGATACTAAACTTTGTTTTGAGCTTCAAGCTTTGTTTTGGTCTGAATCACCAATCTGCAGCTTCTTTAAATAAATGCCATTATTTTAAGCCCCTGAGTTTGGGCTTGGTTTGTCACATGGCATTATCACAGCAGTAGATAACTGATGCACTGAGGAAGCTGCATTTGGATCAATTACCCCACAATTTATGAAGCTCATCAGAAACCGCACAGCCCTGCCCTCACCAAGCTTCTCACACCCTGCCTTGAATGGTGGTTGCCTGCGGCAGTTCAGGGGGGACTGGTCTCTGCCCTTCCTGAACACATAGGAGCCTCTGAAGGATGGAGACCCACTTGGGGTGTTTATTTGTGCATCCTCCAGAGCTTTTCCATGGAGACTAGACTGGAACAGAGAGAAAACAGAAGCACTAACTTGTACTGACCCCTGATCAGGGAGCAGCTCTGAACAATTCACTGGAGAAAAAGGGGGGAGGGGAGTCATAGACAGAGAGAAATTAAAATGAAAAATTTTAAGAGAATCGTCCCCCTTTTCTTGGCAGCACAATTAGCCAGAGGAGCCCCAACTGATGCTGTTTCAACACTCTGATAGGAAGGTGCGATTGATTGGAGGAGAATCAGATGGAAAACAACACTTAGCGTTGATATGATTTCTTACGGGTACCTTTTTCCTTTTGTGCCTCACAAACATGAACTAATTAGTTGTCAGAGCACCCCAGACTAGATGGTAAGTTTCTGCCTGTATCTTACAAGGGGGGGAAGCCAGCACTTGGAGGTCGCCAGTGCAGCCCCAGGTGTTCTTCTTGCATCTCCGCATCTTTCCACCACCCTCCGGGCTCGCGGTTTTTTACGTCTTTCAATCCGGAGTTTTGGATTCCTATTTATAGACTGAAAATACTAGGAAATTTGAACCAGAACCAACATTAGGGAAGCGCTGATCCAAATCCCTTATCTTACACACGCTGAAAAGAGGCTTATTTCAGCCAAGGACTATCTAAGGTCACAAAACAATTCAGAGAAGAAGCAAAATCAGACCTATTTTTCTCAGGGTAGGTCAACTCTCCTCATCCCTAACTTCCAGAAGATAACAGTTATTAATGCCAGATTCACAAATGACTTCCGCCCAACCTGTGTTCAAAAATGATGTGATGTGTGCGAGTCATTGACTCAGCAAACCGATATGGAGCGTGCATCCTGGGATTCCTGAGCACGAGGGATTCAAAAATGAATTCAGCTTGTTTGAAGCTGGGTGTGATGGGCAGTTGGTGCTGGTGATAAGCAGAACTCAGGGAAACTCTGTCCCACTGAAGCCACAGGAGCCCACAAGCTGGGGCACCACAGCGTTTCTTAGCCACATATATTGTTCTGAGCACATAGTAGGTGCTCAGTTAATATACAGTGACTGTTCACAGTGGGTATATTTCAGGATACCTCAGAAGAGCCGACAGCAGGAGCCAGGGAAGCTTTCTAGCCCAGGAGAAAGCTCACCCACTGTTGCTTTGACTCCCGCAATCCCATCACTGGGTATTTTAATTCATCATCGCCCCTACTCCCAGCAGTTACTGTTGCCATGACGATGGGGAAACATCACACCTCAGTCTCACTGCACCTTCACCCCTTCATAAGGCTGATCTTCTTAAGGCTTCTATGGCAGGGCCTCGGTCAAGCTCCTCAGCCATCTCTCTGACCTCAAGTCAACTCCCTACACCCTGACTTCACCCTCCAGAGTATTAAACTGCTCGGACAACCCTAGACCTGACACTGTTCAGACCCCCAGCCTCTGCAGAGACTGTTCCGTCTGCCTAGAAAGCCTTCACCCAACTTGTTTGCCTGTCGAACCCCCCTGCCTCCAGACGCTCCTGGCTCCAACCCTGGCCCCAGCACAGCAAAGAGCATCTTCCTTCTGACATCTGGCGTCGCGTGCCCACACCTGCTCATATCAGGCCCGCCTCCTTTATACAACTGTGATCACTGAGCCCCCAGCAGCGAGCCAAGGGCTCTGCGCATAGCAGTGTTTCACACGTCTGAACTTCATTTTAAAATTGAATCCTGGACTTCCCTGGTGGTACAGTGGGTAAGAATCCACCTGCCAAGGCAGGGAACAGGGCTTAGATCCCAGGTCCGGGAAGATCCCACATGCCAAGGAGTAACGAAAGTCCACAGGCCACAACTACTGAGCCTGTGCTCCTCAGCCTGTGAGCCACAGCGAGATTAGCCACCGCAATCAGGAGCCCGGGCACCGCAACTAGAGAAAACCTGCACACAGTAACAAAGACCCAGCACAACCAAAAATAATAAACAGAAAGCTAAAAAATAAATAAAAGAAAACTGAATCCTACTATTAAAACAATCTTAAGAATCAAATCGCCAGTCTATGTCCGACGCAGGATACAGCATGCTTGGGGCTGGTGCACGGTGATGACCCAGAGTGATGTTATGGGGAGGGAGGTGGGAGGGGGGTTCATGTTTGGGAACGCATATACACCCGTGCTGGATTCATGTCAATGTATGGCAAAACCAATACAGTATTGTAAAGTAAAATAAAGTAAAAATAAAAATTAAAAAATAAAAAAAAAAAACAATCTTTAAGATGGAGAGGCTGAAGCATGGGCAAGTATAGTCAATAGCTTGTAATAACCTATAATGGAAAAGATCTGAAAAAGAGTGTATATATAATGTATATTTGTGTGTGTGTATATATATGCATGTGTGTATATATATGTATACACACACATGCACACACACACACACATAGCATTGGCCAGTGTGTCCATATGGGAAACGTCAAATGAAGTTTTTGACCAACTCAATATGTCTGAATCATTTGCTATACACCTGAAACACTATAAATCTACTATACTTCAACTTTTTAAAAAGATGAAAGGATTGAGTGTAGAGAAAAGCCCCCTATAGGTGTTAACGAAGAAGGAGGAATACAGGGGAGCCCAGAGTCCCTGCAGGACTCACTGTACCTCCTCCATCTTCACCCTGAGCATCCCTGAGATCCCCCAGACCCTCGTCTGGCTGTTTTCTGGGCAGGCTCTTTCCTTTATTAATACCACCTTGCAGCCACAGACCCCTAAAAGATGGCAAGGAGAAGTTTATGCAGGTCCCCGAGCTACTTCTCTTACAGACAAGAGATGTTCAACCATCACTCAGTGCAGGAAGTGATCCCAGTGTGTCCCCCAAAGCTGACACCTCCTGGGTCTTGCTGGCTTCTCCATGGCTCAGAAGCCTAATGGGGATGGTGAGCAGTTCTCAATAAACTCTGAAATTTCTCTCCTAAGTATCACCTGCTCCCCAGTCTTCTGAGATGCTACCCTGTCCCTCCTTTCTCTCCACTGACCTCTCTTCCAGTCCCTAACTCCCAAAGTGATCCTCCCAGCCCTGAATACATGCAAATGGAATTCAAGGAAATTAAACAGTCAGGCTCTCTCAGTACCTGTTCAGTTCACACAAAGAGTACCAATTTCCTGCTGATGGAAGTAATTACTCGGCTTTAAGATTTCCTCGTTTCTCTCCCTCCAAGAAGGACACAGCAAAACTGTCTTCCATGAGACGTTTGGGGGATAGAGAGAAGAAACCTACCATATAATCTGTTTTAAATAAACTTTTTAAAGGCATATATAACCAAAACACAAGAACACTGCAAACTTGCCCTTCCATGATTGCCTGATTCTCACTTTGTCTCATCAAAGTCTCAAAGGCTGTTCTTCAGTCAATGAACTTGACTCGAGGCCATGGAGTGAGCACAGACAACGAGGGTCACTGAGGCGGGGAGCCCAGGGCACTCAGGGAATGTGCTTACCTCCTCCACACCAAGGATGGTGCCACCCTGTGGGGCTGAGAAGGACAACAGGTAGACAAGCCCAGGTTCCCGCCTCAAGGAGTAGGTGGAGGAGATAAGCAAGTGAAGAGTCAAGGACAGGGACATCCCTAGTGGTCCAGTGGTTAAGACTCCATGCTTCCACTGCAGAAGGCACGGGTTCCATCCCTGTCTGGGGAACTAAAACTCCATGTGCCACACAGTGTGGCCAATAAAATAAAATAATAAACGTAAATATCTTAAATTATAATATCAATTAAAACAGACTTGCGGTTGCTGAGGAAGGGACGAAGAGGAATGGACTGGGAGTTTGGGGTTGGTAGATGCAAGCTACTCCATGTAGAATGGATAAACACTAAAGTCTTAATGTGTAGGACAGGGAACTGTATTTGATATCCTGTGATAAACCATAATGGAAAAGGAAACAAAAATGTGTATATTTGTACAACTGAGTCACTATTTTGTACAACAGATTGGTCCAACATTGTAAATCAACTATAATTCGAGTTTAAAAAATTATTTAAAAAAGAGAAAGAAGAGTCAGTGACAATAAGATGACAGTGAGATGGCCAAGAGACTAAGGGGAAGGCTCAGCTAACTCTGGCTGGATGGCCCAGCCTTCAAACAAGAAGGAAACATCCCCTCCAGGGACAGAAGCGCTCATGATGTGCTGGCATCTCAACCAGATCCTTTTTGTCATATGGGTTCGGCCACACTCCTGCTGCTCTGAATACTGACTGCAAAGTG
This sequence comes from Capra hircus, assembly GCF_001704415.2. Classification (NCBI taxonomy): domain Eukaryota; kingdom Metazoa; phylum Chordata; class Mammalia; order Artiodactyla; family Bovidae; genus Capra; species Capra hircus. Next base: position 8,108,128 of record NC_030829.1, on the reverse strand, counting down.
CTCACAGCTGCCTTCTCCAGAGACTTGCTCTGGGCCAAAGCATCTGCCCTGTCCAGGAGTTTACAGCCTCGGGTCCCCACAGGGACAACCTGCAGCCAATGACTGACTGACCAGGGGGTATGAAATGCTGCCTCAAGAGTGAGGACTTCCCTGGTGGTCCAGTGGCTAAGACTCCTGGCTTTCAATGCACGGGGCCCAGGTTTGATCCCTGGTCAGGGGACTAGATCCCACATGCCACAGTAAGGCCAGGCACAGCTAAGAAGTAAATATTTTTTAAAAAATAAAAAGCTCAGCAACCTAAGTACTCATCAGTAGGAGAATGGTTAAGTGAGTAATATTTACAGAGTGCAATACTTTAAAACATTTCAAATTAATTAACTGTATCACCTAATTACACAGATGAATATGGGAAACAATGTTCAGAGAAAAAAGATGCAAAAACATACATATTTATGGAAAATGTAAAAACATGCAAATCCAGAACCCTGTATTTTTTGGTCATGGATACATGTGCTTCCCTGGTGGCTTGGACGATAAAGAATCTGTCCACAGTGCAGGAGACCTGGGTTCAATTCCTGGGTCAGGAAGATCCCCTGGAGAAGGGCATGGCCACCTACTCTAGTATGCTTGCCTGGAGAATCCCATGGACAGAGGAGCCTGGCGGGCTACGGTCCATGAGGTCGCAAAGAGTCAGATACGACTGATCAACTGCCACATTCACATGTGTCTGTGGTAAAATTAAACACACAAACCTCAAGGCAGTGGCTACATTTCCAAGGGACAGTAATGAGAGAGGGTGTAGCTTATGTTTCAATAATAGATTCAAAATATTGAAATTAAAAATAATATCTGAAACAGGGACTTCCCTGGCATCCCAGTGGTTAAGACCCTGCATTGCTAAAGCAATGGGCGTGGATCTGATCCGTCATCAGGGAACTGAGATCCCACATGCCGTGTGATATGGCCAAAAGACATTAAAATAATAATAATAATATCTGAAGCAAAATTTAAAAAAAGGAAATGTTCAGAAGATGAAGCCACGTTCCTTCCTGTGACCTCCTCCCAGGTTGGCACCTCCAAGCACACTTTCCTATTCTTGCCTATAAAGATTATCAAAATTCAGTTCAGAGAGGAAGAAGAGAAGAAAATGTAGGAATCCTCTGTCTGCTTCCGGTGCTGGTTCCAAGACATTCACACAGAGATGACCCGAGTGCTACATCCTCCAGAATCCTGTCAGGGACCAAGCATGTACACCACCTGCTGAGGCACCAGAAAAGGAGGTGGGTGCCTGGCTGCAAATACACCCTGAGTCTGTCATCGTGCAACTGTCAAGGGACCAACTCAGCTCCCTTGCAACCACTGCCCTCATTTCCAGCAAAAGCTGTAGCTTGAGCCAGAAATCCCAGGACTGGGTCCTTGTTTCTCTTCCCAGACTCTTGGACCCTTTCAGATACACTTTATCTGCAGACTTCCAAGGACGAGGACAAGGTTATTAATTCATTGTTACTAAAAATCAGAATGAGGAGTCACAAGACATTTGATTCAGTAGCATACTCAGTAAATCTGAGACAAAAGTCTGGATCTTTGAAGAGATCTAATGTTATTAAATTAAACTCCAATGGGTTCACTTGGGAAAGTTCAAAAATAATTATCCTGGAGTTCTAAGAGTCAATATGGTCTCTGGTGTTTCCTGTAATTTTTTTTCCCTGAGTTACTAAGAATTACTGAACTCTTCTAAGAGATTCTTAGCTAAGGCCATGATGGGAATCATTGTTCATCTGAGAGCAGTTAGCAAATAAATATAAGACCCTTCTTACTGTGCATTCAAACCCAGATTATTTAGAAAACAGTTTTACATAATAAATCTGAACTACTATATATGCCATGAAACAAAAGAAATAAGTAATCAAACAAAACAAAGAGCTTAGTAGGAGAAAATACATGGAACATGGACTTTAGATAAAATCAGTGGAAACAGCTTGCTGAAGAAATGACATTTAGCTGAGATTTAAAGGAATATAAGGAGCTAACCAAACAATGAGGGATGAGGAAAACCTTCCTAGGTAGAATGAGCAGTTTGTTCAAGAGACTAAAAGACCAGTACAAGAACTTTCCTGGTGGTCCAGTGGCTAAGTCTCTGTGCTCTCAATGCAGAGGACCCAGGTTTGATTCCTGGTAGGGAACTAGATCCCACATGCCACAACTAAGACTGAAGATCCTGAGTGCCTCAACTAAGACCCAGTGCAGCCAAATAAATGAATTAATTTAAAAAAAAAAAGACCAGTACAGCTAGACAGAGGTGAGCAATGACAAGGACCATGTGCAATAAGGCGCGTGAAGACAACAGAGGCCAGGGCAGGCAGGGCTTCGTGGGTCATTGGAAGGGGTCTGGATTTTATCATAGGGACAGAAGCAGTGGAAGGATTTAAAGCAGGATGAACAGAATCTTTCTTGTATTTTTTTTATAAACGCAGTCTGATTGTTGGGTAAAGGACAGCAAGAAAGGAAGGGCCAGCTAGGAGGTTTCTGCAATCATGGGTCAAGAAGATGGTATTCATCTATTTGATGGATATTAAGGTTGTTTCCATGTCTTGGCTAATTGTAAATAGTGCTGCTATGAACACTGAGGTGCATGTATTTTTAAAGAAGGTGTGGTATGTATATATACATACAATGGATAATTACTCAGCCATAAAAAAATGCAATTATTATTTGCAGCAATATTGATGAACTTAAAGATAATCACACTAAGTAAGTCAGAAAGAGAAAGAAAAACAAATGTCATGTGATGTCACTTATATGTGGAATATTAAAAAATAATACAAATGAACTTATTTATAAACACAAACAGACTCACAGACATGGAAAACAAACTTTTGGTTACCAAAGGGGCAAGGCAGGGGGATGGATAAGTCAGGAGCTTGGGATTAATATAGATCCACTACTGTATATAAAATAGATAATCAACAAGGACCTACTGTGCTACTACTATAGAGCAAGGGAACTATGCTCAATACTTTATAATAACCTATAATGGAAAGAGGGTCTTCCCTTGTAGCTCAGCTGGTAAAGAGTCTGTCTGCAATGCAGGAGACCCAGGTTCGATTCCTGGGTTGGGAAGATTCCCTGGAGAAGGAAATGGCAACCCACTCCAGTATTCTTGCCTGGAAAATCCCATGGACAGAGGAGCCTGGTGGGCTACAGTCTATGGGGTCTCAAGAGTCAGACACAACTGAGCAACTAAGTGCACACACACATAATGGAAAGAATCTGAGAAAGAATATGTATAGCTGAATCAGTTTGCTGTATACCAGAAACTAACACAACATTGTGAATGAACTATACTGCAATTAAAAAAAAAAAAAGAAGACAGTACTGGACTTCCCTGGGGGGCCAGTGGAAAAGAATCCACCTGCCAATGCAGAAGACATGGGTTTGACATCTGGTGGTCCAGGAAGATTCCATATGCCATGGGGCAACTGGGCCAGTGGACCGCAGTTACTGCAGCCCACATGCCTAGAGCCTGTGCTCCACAACTAGAGAAGCCCGCACTCTGCAGCTGAAGAGCAGAGCCTGCTCACAGCTAGAGAAAACCCGTGGGAAGCAGCGAAGACCTGGCGCAGCAACGCCAGCACAAAATGACATTTCCTATAGGAAAGGGTGACGTCAGGCAAAAAACACAGAGGGGGAGAAGACAGCCCAGACTAAGCTGAGAAGAACCCCCAGCATCCTGTGGTCTGGAGGATTAAAGGAGACAGAGAAAAAGACAGAGAAAAGAGGAACTAACAGAGAAGGGTCTGCCAGGACCTGGCCTGGTCTGTGCCACCACCCACCCCACTGGAAATGACGTGCCAAGGCCACCTAGGGCCTCTCTACAGCCAAAGCCTAGGACCGCCTTCACTGCCCACCATCTACAGACGCCATCACTGCTGGCTTCTGGAAACCCTCTCCTCTCTTGGCCTCCAGTAGGTTTTCAGCCACAATTAACAACCACATCAAACCAAACAGAAAGCTCTCATCTCACAAAACAGGAAGCATCTCCAGAGGTGAGCCAGCCTTCAGGGCTGGTTGATTCATCACCTGATGAAGTCTTCAGGGACACAGGCTCCTCTGTTTCTCCGCTTTGCTGCTTACAGAACAGCAGCCTCTGAAAGGAAGGGGAAAAGAGAGAAGAAAAGCAAATGGGTTTTCTGTTCAAAAACAAGTTAGAATCCTCAGATTTCTCCCCAGTTTCATTTGACTGTTCTCGAGAACAACGATTCTAAAACGCTTAGTCTCAGGACAACTAGTCTTCAAAATTATTGAGGACCCCAAAAAGATTTCATGAGAATTGCATATACTGATATTTATCATGTGAGAAATTAAAACCAAATCATTTTAAAATATTTATTTATCTTAAATAGTAGTAGTGGTAACAAACAGTAAATATACATTAACCCAAATATTTTCTAAATCAAAAAAATCCTAAATGCAGCATTGCTTTACATTTTTCAAATCTGTTTAATAGTTGGCTTAATATAAGATAGTTGGTCTTCTATGTACTCTTCCGTTCAACCTACTGCGATATCACATGTCACATAGCCTCTGGAAAACTTCACTGTATACTCATTAAAAAGCGAGAGTGCAAAAGGCAAATGAAGTGTTGGTATTATTAAGAAAACTTTTTTGGGGGGAGGCTAATTACTTTACAATTTTGTAGTGGTTTTTCGCCATACATTGACATGAATCCACCACGGGTGTACATGTGTTCCAATCCTGAACCCCCCTCCCACCTCCCTCCCCATCCCATCCCCCTGGGTCATCCCAGTGCACCAGCCCTGAGCGCTCTGTCTCACACATCAAACCTGGGCTGGCGATCCGTTTCACATATAATTTACATGTTTCAACGTTACCCTCTCAAATCATCCCCCCCTTGCCTTCTCCCACAGAGTCCAAAGGACTGTTCTATACATCTGTGTCTCTTTTGCTGTCTCACATACAGGGTTATCGTTACCATCTTTCTAAATTCCATATATATGTGTTAGTATACCGTATTGGTGTTTTTCTTTCTGGTTTACTTCACTCTGTATAATCGGCTCCAGTTTCATCCACCTCATTAGAACGGATTCAAATGTATTATTTTTAATGGCTGAGTAATACTCCATTGTGTATATGTACCACAGCTTTCTTATCCACTCATCTGCTGATGGGCATCGAGGTTGTTTCCATGTCCTGGCTATTATAAACAGTGTTGCGATGAACACTGGGGTACACGTGTCTCTTTCAGTTCTGGTTTCCTTGGTGTGTATGCCCAACAGTGGGATTGCTGGGTCATAAGGCAGTTCTATTTCCAGTTTTCTGAGGAATCTCCACACTGTTCTCCATAGTGGCTGTACTAGTTTGCATTCCCACCAACAGTGTAAGAGGGTTCCCTTTTCTCCCCACCCTTTCCAGAATTTATTGCTTGTAGACTTTTGGATCATGGCCATTCTGACCAGCATGAGATGGTACCTCCTTGTGGTTTAGATTTGCATTTCTCTGATAATGAGTGATATTGAGCATCTTTTCATGTGTTTGTTAGCTATCTGTATGTCTTCTTTGGAGAAATGTCTATTTAGTTCTTTGGCCCATTTTTTGATTAGGTCGTTTATTTTTCTGGAATTGAGCTGCACGAGTTGCTTGTATATTTTTGAGATTAATTCTTTGTCAGTTTCTTCATTTGCTATTATTTTCTCCCATTCTGAAGCCTGTCTTTTCACCTTGCTTATAGTTTCCTTTGTTGTGCAGAAGCTTTTGATTTTAATTAGGTCCCATTTGCTTATTTTTGCTTTTATTTCCAGTATTCTGGGAGGTGAGTCATAGAGGATCTTGTTGTGATGTACTCTCATCGGAGAGTGTTTTGCCTATGTTCTCCTCTAGCAGTTTTATAGTTTCTGGTCTTATGTTTAGATATTTAATCCATTTTGAGTTTATTTTTGTATATGGTGTTAGAAAGTGTTCTAGTTTCATTTTTTTACAAATCGTTGACCAGTTTTCCCAGCATCACTTGTTAAAGAGATTGTCTTTTCTCCATCGTATATTCTTGCCTCCTTTTTCGAGGATAAGGTGACCATAGGTGCATGGATTTATCTCTGGGCTTTCTATTTTGTTCCATTGATCTATATTTCTTTCTTTGCGCCAGTACCATACCGCCTTGATGACTGTGGCTTTGTAGAGCCTGAAGTCAGGCAGGGTGATTCCTCCAGTTCCATTCTTCTTTCTCAAGATTGCTTTGGCTATTCAAGGTTTTTTGTATTTCTATACAAATTGTGAAATTGTTTGATCTAGTTCTGTGAAAAATACCATTGGTAGCTTGACAGGGATTGCATTGACTCTATAGATTGCTTTGGGTAGTACACTCATTTTCACTATATTGAAGAAAACAGTTTTAATCTTGCTGACCTCCTAAAAGGGTCTGAGTGACTCCTAAAGGCTCACAGACTATACTTTGAGAACCAGTGCTTTAAAGAAGGTAAAAGTGGTCTCCCTGGATTGGGGTACACCAAGGAAAATTGAGGGACAAGTTAAACTGTACCAAAAATATGAGCGTTAACTAAGAGAACCACACTGATTGGTAAAATTCCACTTTCCTTCCCTAGACTTATCCGCCTACCTCAGCTTCCAGAACACTGTCAGGATAAATCCTTCAACCAGGAGACTAACACATGCCTGAGAAATCTAGCCAGCCTAACAGAAAAGGTGCAAAGATACTTACCCTGGAGAAGGGAATGGCTACCCACTCCAGTATTCTTGCCTGGGAAATCCCATGGACAGAGGAGCCTGGTGGGCTACAGTCCATGAGGTTGCAAAGAGTCGGACACGACTGGGGAGACTGAGCAGGCACTCAAAGATGCTCAGTAAAGAAGCTGCAGCACATGGATACAATGGGATACTACTCAGCGATAAAAAGGAACAGATTTGAGTCAGTTCTAGAGGGGTGGATGAACCTAGAGCCTATTATACAGAGTGAGGTAAGTCAGAAAGAGAAGAACAAATACCATATATTAGTGCAAATATGTGTAATCTAGGACTTCCTAGGTGGTGGTAGTGGTAAAGAACCCACCTGCCGATGCAGGAGACATAAGAGATGTGGGTTCAATCCCTGGGTCTGGAAGATCCCTTGGAGGAGGGCATGGCAACCCACGCCTGTATTCTTGCCTGGAGAATCCCATGGACAGAGGAGCCTGGTGGGCTGCAGTCCATAGAGTCTCAAAGAGTCGGACACGACTGAAGCAACTCAGCACGCACACACATGGAATCCAGAAAAATGAGACTGCTGAACCTATTTGCAGGGTAGGAATAGAGACAGAGGCATAGAGAACAGACTCAGGGACACAGCAGGCGAAGGAGAGGCTGGGGTGAACTGAAAGCAGCATTGATGTATATAAACTACCATATGTAAAGCAGATGCTAATAGCTGCCATATAACACAGGGAACCCAGTTTGGTGCTCTGTAACATCCTAGAAGGGAGAGTTGGGGGTGGAGTGGGAGGGAGGCTCAAGAAGGAAGGGATATACATACAGGTATGACTGGTTTGAGTTGTTGTATGGCAGAAATCAACATGACTTTGTAAAGCAATTATTACCTAATTTTTAAAAATTTTTTATTAAAAAAAATCAAATATAAAGATACTGAGATCAGCAGTTACCCAGTGAAACAGTACCCAGTGAAGTACCCAGGCTTCACCCTACAGTGAAAGCCATGAAGAGCAACATAGAAGCCAGATGAGCTTTCTCATGTTCCTTTCAATGACTAACAGACAACCAAAGATAACAAGAAATTTGAGGAAACTTAAAATGAGTAATAAAAATTAAAACAAACATATTGGGTTGGGGGAGATTAGAGAAGCAGGGAGCATGCAGAAGATAAAACCTTTCTTTAAACTATCATTAATATCTCAGAGAAAATGTATTTACAAAACAAGACCAAGATACCTTTTAAAATATTCAGAGACTCCAAAAAGGAGCCCTTTAAAGAATAAAAATACAAGAGTAGAAACTTAAAACCCACTAGAGGGAGTTCCCTGGCTATCCAGTGGTTAAGAACCCACCTTGCAATTCAGGGGATTTGGGTTCAATCCCTGGTCAAAGGGATCCCATGTCTAAGACCCCACAAGCCATGGAGCAACTAAGCCCGTGCAACCCACAGCTACTGAGCCCATGCACCCCAACTACAGAGTCTGTGCAGTGCAACGAAAGATCCTGAATGATGCAATGCAAATCTCACGTGCTGGAATTAAGACCTGATACAGCCAAATCATGGAAAAAGGAAGAGAGTTCCAAGAAAAACATTTATTTCTGCTTGATTGACTATGCCAAAGCCTTTGACTGTGTGGATCACGATAAGCTGTGGAAAATTCTGAAAGAATGGGCATACCAGACCACCTGAACTGACTCTTGAGAAACCTATATGCAGGTCAGGAAGCAACAGTGAGAACTGGACATGGAACAACAGACTGGTTCCAAATAGGAAAAGGAATACTTCAAGGCTGTATATTGTCACCCTGCTTATTTAACTTATATGCAGTGTACATCATGAGAAACACTGGGCTGGAAGAAGCACAAGCTGGAATCAAGATAGCCGGGAGAAATATCAATAACCTCAGATATGCAGATGACACCACCCTTATGGCAGAAAGTGAAGAGGAACTAAAGAGCCTCTTGATGAAAGTGAAAGAGGAGAGTGAAAAAGTTGGCTTAAAGCTCAACATTCAGAAAACGAAGATCATGGCATCTAGTCCCATCACTTCATGGGAAATAGATGGGGAAACACTGGAAACAGTGTCAGACTTTGTTTTGGGGGGGCTCCAAAATCACTGCAGATGATGACTGCAGCCATGAAATTAAAAGATGCTTACTCCTTGGAAGGAAAGTTAAGACCAACCTAGATAGCATATTCAAAAGCAGAGACATTACTTTGCCAACAAAGGTCCATCTAGTCAAGGCTATGGTTTTTCCAGTGGTCATGTATGGATATGAGAGCTGGACTGAAGAAAGCTGAGCACTGAAGAATTGATGCTTTTGAACTGTGGTGTTAGAGAAGACTCTTGTGAGTCCCTTGGACTGCAAGGAGATCCGACCAGTCCATCCTAAAGAGATCAGTCCTGGCTGTTCTTTGGAAGGAATGATGCTAAAGCTGAAACTCCAATACTTTGGCCACCTCATGCGAAGAGTTGACTCATTGGAAAAGACTCTGATGCTGGGAGGGATTGGGGGCAGGAGGAGAAAGGGATGACAGAGGATGAGATGGCTAGATGGCATCACTGACTCGATGGACATGAGTTTGGGTGAACTCCGAGAGTTGATGATGGACAGGGAGGCCTGGCATGCTGCGATTCATGGGGTCGCAAAGAGTCGGACACAACTGAGTGACTGATCTGACTGACTGAACTGACAGCCAAATAAATAAATATCTTTTAAAAACCACTAGAAGTGTTAGTAAGCAGAGCAAACATATAGAAAAGGGAAGATCCCCTGGAGAAGGAAATGGCAACCCACTCCAGTATTCCTACCTGGAGAATTCCATGGACAGAGGAGCCTGGTGGGCTGCAGTCTATGGGGTCACAAAGAGTTGGACACAACTGAGTGTCTAACACTTTAAAGAAGTTCAACTCCAAACAGCAGGCACTCTAGAGAGAAAACCTGTTTCCACACTGTTTTTCCATATTGAAAGACTCACAAAGTTCTCAGTGCAAGAGATAAAAATAGAGCCACAATGAAACCCATCATTTTTATATTTCAGAACTGGGGACAAAGAGAGGATGCTAAAGATCCTGAGCAGAAAAAAAAAATACATGCACACACATACATACACACAGTACCAAAAATCAGAATAGTCCTGAACTTCTCAACAGCATCAGTAGAAGGTAGAATTCAATAAGCAATGCTGTTGGATTGTAAGGGAAATTATTTCCAACCAAGAATTTCATATCCAAACTTTTCATTAAATGTGAAAGTCCTATAAAGACATTTTCAGATATAGAACACTCACAGTAAAATTTCTGTCATTTCTCAGAAAGCTACAGGAGGATGTGCGTCACAAAAACAAGAGGGTGTGCTTGCTTCAACAGCACATACACCCAAACTGGAGCAATACAGAGAAGAGTAGCCTGGTCCCTGCGCCAGAATGACATGCCAATTTATGATGCATTACATATATTTTATGCAATGGAATGTTGCTGCTGCTGCTGCTGCTAAGTCGCCTCAGTTGTGTCCGACTCTGCTACCCCATAGACGGCAGCCCACCAGGCTTCCCCGTCCCTGGGATTCTCCAGGCAAGAACACTGGAGTGGGTTGCCATTTCCTTCGCCAATGCATGAAAATAAAAAGTGAAAGTGAAGTCGCTCAGTCGTGTCCGACTCTTAGCGACCCCATGGACTGCAGCCTACCAGGCTCCTCCATCCATGGATTTTCCAGGCAAGAGTACTGGAGTGGGGTGCCACTGCCTTCTCCGAATGGAATGTCACTTGGCTTTAAAAAAAAAACAAAAAAGAATGCATTTGAGTGAGTCCTAATGAGGTGGATGAGCCTAGAGCAAAGGAAGTCAGAAAGACAAATATAGTATATTAATTAACACAGGTGTGTGGAATCTAGAAAGATGGTACTGATGAACCTATTTGCAGCAATGGAGACACAGGCATAAGAGAACAGGCTTGTGGACACACTGTGGGAGGGAGAGGGTGGGCCAAATTCAGAGTAGGACAGACACATATACATTCCCATGTGTAAAACAGATAGCCAGTGGGCATCTGCTCTGTGACACAGGGAGTTCAACCCAGGGCTCTGTGACAACCTAGAGGGTGGCGAAGGGTTGGAGGTGGGAGGGAGGTTCAAGAGGGAGGGCACATATGTATGTGGCTGATTCCTGTTGATGTATGGCAGAAACCAGAACAATATAGTAAAGCAACGATCTTCCAAAAAAATTTTTTAAAAAAGAGAAAGAGTATCCCAAGAAAGAGGAAGAGGTAAAAACCCACAAATGCAGGAAAGAAGAGAAGAAAACCCCCAGAGTGATGGTGAAGGGAGACCTTGGACGACAGCTGCCCTGGATAGCAACCAGCTCAGTTTGGAGCAGGACAAAAACTGGAAGATATTTCTTTAAAAGAAAAATTAACAGAATGGCTAATGTGACTGAGCATTCAGAGAATAGTGTCACACACCGTGGGAGGGCTTTAAGCTGAACTGGTGATAAACACGGAGAAAACCATGCCTGGCTAATGAGAGTGCCACACGCATGCGCGCTCAGCCACGTCTGGCGCTTTGCAACCGCTTGACTGTGGCCCACCAGGCTCCTCTGTCCACGGCATTATCCAGGCAAGAATCCTGGTGGGGGCTGCCATTTCCTCCTCCAGGGGATCTTCCCCACCCAGGGATCGAGTCCATGGCTCGCATGTCTCCTGCACTGCAGGTGGATTCTTCACCTCTGAGCCATCAGAGTTTTTCTAATGAGAAGGGTGCACAGCTACAGAATTTAGATCAAACTAGTGAAATTAAACAATGCTCATATTTTATGACCCAACATTTCTACTTTGGGGGACATATCCCAGAGTAGTTCTCACTGGGGAGCATAGGTACAGTGTTGCTTATTGTAAATAATCTGAAACAACTTGGGTAGCCACCAACTGAGAAATAGATCATTGAAAAGCGAAAGTTGCTCAGTCCTGACTGACTCTTTGCGACCCCGTGGATTATACAGCCCATGGAATTCTCCAGGCCAGAAAACTGGAGTGGGTATCCTTTCCCTTCTCCAGGGGATCTTCCCAACCCAGGGATCGAACCCAGGTCTCCTGCATTGCAGGAAGATTCTTAACCAGCTGAGCCACAAGGGACGACGAGATCACTGAAAGGTGCAGGTGTATATGATAGAATATTATGTGGCAAATATTATTAACACTATGTTAATTTCTAGTTAATGAAATTGAATAGATACATACGGCAATATGAAGAGACCTCAAAAACTGAAGTTGAATGAAAAATTTAAAGAGAAACAAGATCAATTGCACAATACCACTAACAAAAATACTTTGAAATACAACAAACATGGATATGTGCATATAAATAGACATATGGAAAGTGGAATGGAATAATATAATCAGAAGATAAATACACAAAAATGGAAACATGGGAGGTAGGGTAATTGGATTGGAAATGAGAGATAAGGTGGGAAAATAACATATTTTAAAATGTAAAAGACAGCAGCCACAGACCAGCAATGGTATAATAAATGGAGGAGAATGATCAATTCAACTTTGTGCACACAAGATACAATCACATCAGCAAAGGTGCATACATCTACTTCACAAATATATCTCATCCAGTGCCATCCTCTCTACTCACTGCTCCAGCCACTTACGCCGATTTTCTATTCCTTGAACACCCCATGCTCATTACCATCCAAAGCCTTTTTGGACTTCTGGTTTCATCTTCCTGTATTTTCCGCCCCTGGCTCTTTGTATGGTCAACCCTTTTTCACCTTTCAAGTCTCAATTCAGCATTTCACATCTCAGAGAGGACATCCTTCACCCTTCAATGCAAACTCACCCCCTCAACCCTATTATTCCCTATCCAAAACAGCCTCCTTATTCCTTTAATATCAACTAGCAAAATGAAGTTTTCTTGTTTGCTTATTGCTTGCACTTCTCTGAGCATATTTATAATGTAAATTTCATGAGGGCAGAGATCTTGTCTACCCAATTACATCTATAACCCTTGGAGCTAGAATAGTGCCTGGCAAGTCATCAGTGTTCCATCATTTATTGGGAAAATTAAAAGGTCAGTAAAGATGAGATCAGGAACTGAGAGGCCATGATGTTGGATGAGTCATCAATACGGACGCTAAAGACACTAAGAATGAGGACGGTGTTCAGAGGAGGAATAACACGGCCAGTCAGGTACCGAATTCTCCCATGATGAGGGAGAAAGATGCAGCCATCAGTGGATGATGCATCAGGAAGAAAGAAGAGCACTATCAGATGGCATGAGTTTCAGAGGAGCAGATTTTTGTGGGCAGAGTAGAAAGGCCTGTTCCAGCGCAGTGATGAGAAGCAAGGAGGACAATTACTCCACCTCCTGACCTCTGGGTTGGTAAGATGCAGGAGAAGGGACAGTCCCCATCTGAGACAAACCAGGCAGAACCAAGTTTCAAGCAGAGAAAAGAAGTCAAGCCGGAAAAGCCGGAGAAGACAGGGATGAGGTTCCCGGTGACAACAGGAGATGTGGGTTATGCCGGAGCAGTGGCATGTGCATTTGGAAAGGTGCCTTTCCAAGGTGCATTTGGAAACGTCTAGAGACCTTTTTGGTTGTCATAACTGAGGGGGTATTACCAGCATCTAGTGAGTAGAGGCCAGGGCTGCTGCCAAACATGGACAGAACTGTCCTTCATAACAAAGAGCTACCCAACCCAAAAGGTCAACAGTGTCAGAAACCCTGGGCTGAGAAACCCAGGCACAGAGGATGAACGGAACCAGAGGGGATGAATGTCCAGTTGAGAGAATGCCAGGACACTCAGGCATTTAGCGGTCACTGAAGCAAACCAGGTGGGTGGCATGATGCGTCCTGATAGCTTCTGGCATGGGAATGCAAAACCACATCTGTTGCTGAAGTTGAATCTGCTTATCTAATGCGATGGCAGCTCCCCAAGGAATCTGCACATAGCATGATGGAGATTATGGGCAGCAGATTCCCAAGACCAGCTCAGTGTAACCGAATGCACAGGTGATGTCTCAAGGACATTCGCCTTGACCCAGTGCCCAAGATGCTCAAGCTCTGAAAGTTCATGTTGTCTTCTGAGGAACTCGGAAATCCTTGGAAAACGTTAACACGCAAGATGCCTTGGGCCCTCTTATTTGCCATATCATCTACTGGAATTTTCTTCGGTTGCTTCTTTTCACAAAATGGCAAGATGGGAAGGTCATAGCAAGCTCCATTTGAAAGTGACTTTTCTTAAAGGTGCATATCAGTTAAATCAGGACCTAGATAAGGAAGAGTGAAACAATGTGTAGGAAACCCTTCAGATATTAGGTGTTTGTTCAGGTATTTAACAGTCCTATAAGAAAAGGATTTGGAAACCTTAATAGCTGAGCAACATGAAGCCAAGCCAGAGTTTTGTAGATTACACAACCAGCACAAATTTGTAGCTGGGATTCTAACTCAGGCCAGTGTGGCTTTAAAGCTTGTGGGATTTCTACTCTGATACGCAGTTCCCAGCAGAATCATGCCTTGCATATGCAGGCACGTTAGAAACACCGGGTGGATGGATGGGTGGATAAAGAGATTGATGATGGGCAAAGCACCTATATGGTTCACTCACTTTTTCCCCTCCTACCTCGTTTCCTAGTAGTGGTTTTTTGTTTACTTTGTTCTGTTTCGGCATTTTTTTTTTTAAACACGATCCGTTTCTCGATTACCCGTGGTCATAGAAGAGATAGATAATAGAAATAATCAAAAACAGAAGACAATCCCAAAATAATTTCTCTTTAGTCTGAGGACTCTGTTCATGCCCTTTCCAACAGCAGATCTACCGACCTAATTATATTTTACCTTGGCAAATATTAAAATTATTTTTCATTCCTTAAACACACACCAACCGGTGGTGAGTAAGGTAAAGTGAGACACAGCTGGATGGCAGGAAAAAGGCAAGTGGGGACACAAAACTTCAGAGCAGAAACTCTACAAGCTTTATTACCTTCAAGCGAGTGATGAGAAATTTATTTATAAGCCCAGAATGAGTCCTGTAAATGGAATAGGAAATAATGAGTCATTTCTCTCTGGATGTTTTTCTGTAGCTTCATCTGTAAAAAAGATAGTATTCAGAATCTCTTCAGAGAGATTTTGACTTGCCGGGGTCCTGCAAGGGGGTCTGCCTTTGGGTGAGTACAGAGAATTATGAAAGAAGCCAAGTTGGTACAAGCTGTCCTTGTGGTCCTCCTGACCTCCGGGCATCAAGTCAGCCCCCCTCTGGCAATACTGTCCACTTTCTCTCCCATCAAGCTGTAAGTCAGAAGCCTCCCCACTTTTCTAATCGATGGGCCAGCGGAAGGTACTTAGATCCTGGAGACAAAGGCCAGAAGAGCTTCCTCTTTGTGGACAAGTGCTTGAGGGCCACGCAGGGGCGCTGCCAGTGAGGCGCAGAGGACGGGTGGTTCTCTGGGAAAACAGTGAGGCTCTCCCTCTAGAGAAAAGCTGAAGAGCATCATCTGGATTCTGAAAGCTGTTGTGCAGCCCAGCCGGCAGTGTGGTCCTTGCTCCATTTGCCTACACTGCCCCAGGGAACTCTCCCCACTCCTTTCCCACACCTCTGCCGAGGATACTGACAGTTCAACATCACATCACCACCACGAGGCCATGCATCTCTGGCTTGTCCTCTGAACCAGGGAGGGAGAACAGGAACTGGCCCCTTTTGGGGCTGCTCAGGTCCAGGCCCAGGGCTTGAGTGTTGACGTCACCCTTTTCTTCCCCTGTAACACCTGCCCAGCCCCGGAGCCTGACCATGGGATGGGTTCAGGGAAGATTTGCTGGATGTCTGGTACAAATCTGGGTCTTGGCCTTGCAGAGTTAATCTCAGTTTGGGGGTTGTTTGAATGCATGGCACAGTGGGAATGAGCTGGCCAGACCCAGTGCAGGTAAGAGACAACTCCTCTCTCCCCCTGCTCCCTGGAGATGACATGGTCTGAGACACCAGCTCACTTGCTCTCCAACTCATGGGAGAGGTGGAGACTTGCCAAGACCAAGCAGGAAACAATGAACACTCCAGTAGGGGAAGGCTGCTGGGGACCAAAGAGGCCATCCTGAGGAGGTTGGTGACTTCAAGGAGGCAAAAGGACAAGAGCGAGCACGCCAGAGGAGGTTCTGTCCGAATGGTACACACACCATTCCTTATCACATTCTTGCTCCGTTGACCAGCCTTTACCTTCAGGTTGGACATGATTGGGGGCATGCCACTGTCGGGGCCGCTCCCGCCTGCCTTCCAGACCTCTAGGGGCAGTAATTGCCTCTCGCCAAGCCCCCGGCCTCTAAGAGGTGTTGATGGGGGAACAGCAGCCTCTGTCACTCAGCCAAGATGAGATGCTCCAGCGAAGAAAAGATGATGGACAAAGACGTGGCCCCGACCTCCCCTGGGGGCGGAGCCAGGAAGTGGGAGCAAGCACCGCCTCCCCTGTTTTTGCACCTGGGGGGCAAGTCCCCTGTGTCACTAAATCGTTCATTTCCTCGAGATGGGAGATGGGTACACAACCCCTCTACCCTGCTGTTTCCTTGGCTTCCTTCTTTTTCTAAGGTTACCTCTTCTTTGGACTTACCTGGTGGTCCTGTGGCTAGGACTCTGTGTTCCCAATGCAAGGGGCCTGGTCAGGGAACTAGATCCCACATGCAGCAACTAAGACCCAGTGCAACCAAATAAATGATTAGTTTTTAAGTTTACCTCTTCACTTGGCTCCTAAGCTTGCCCTTTGCTCACAGCCCAACCTCACCAAACAACAGAGCACCGCCCAGGTGTCACTGCATGATAACAGAAGGACAGTGAGGGCCCCAGGTGTGACTCTGTGGGCAGCCATGCATGCAGCAGGCGTGGGAGCCCAAAGAACCTGGAGTCCAGAGTCAGAAAACCTGCCTCCGAGTCTCCCCTTGACTGACTGCATGACCCTGGAAAACCCCTGTCCCCACTTCTTAGGTCTCGTTCCCTTATTTATAAACTGGAGATAATAATACCCATGAGCAGATGACATCCTGCATGCATCTGAAAGGCTGGGCTTAATTATAAAACCAATAAATAATGTATGAGGTCAGTTGCAAATGGCACCTCGGAGACAGAATGTTTCCTGTGCCAGCTGCAAAGAGAGAAACAAATTAGCTTCATTTGTACCCATGGTCTTAATTCAGAACACAAACAATCACATCAACAAAAAGAAGTATCTGAAGGTGGGGGCAGCAGGCACTCCACTTAGGATCCAGAAGAGAGGTTCAGAGAGGTGACAGCTGACAGCCCAGATCCCAAGACCGGGAGACCCTGGCCCTGACAGCCCACCAACCCAGTGGCTGCTCAACTATTAGTCTGATGCTGTTAAACACTGGGATCCATTGTAGTCCATTGTCAGCAGGGAAACGTGATGAATTGATTACCACATCGTTTCCTCTTGGAGAAGGGGCTAGTTGGGTGTTCAGTCTTCCTCAGTTTCACTCTGGAGGTTCATTATAAGGCATGGATAAGACCCCAAGAGAGGGACTTCCCTGGTGGTCCAGGGACTAAGACTCCATGCTCCCAATGAAGGGGGCCCAGATTCAATTCCTAGTTGGGGAATCGGATCCCACATACTACAACAAAGCACCTCCATGCCACAACTAAAGATTCCACATGCTGCAACTAAGACCCAGTGTAATCAAATAAACACATAAACTAAAAAAAAAAAAAAAGACCCTAAGAGGAAGCACTTGATCTACCCCTCAGTGCTGGGTACTGCATGGACATCCTAAAATGCTAAGTGTCACAGGGCCCATATAACAGCAGGCTTATCCAGCAGCCAGGACATCTGGGTCCTACTGCCTAGTTCCTACAGGAGCCCAAACACCTCAATGAATCCTGACGTGGAAAACTATAAAAAGGACTGGGGAGTCAAGGTCTGCTGGGCACAGGAAGAGCCATCTTTCTGTGCCAGGACCCTGCTTGCCCATGCCTCTTTAACCCATTCTGCCACGAACACACCACCAGTCTATCTCCAGTTCAGCTAAGCACGTGCCTGCTAGCTTCAATCTAATTCTTCTTTAAAAAGAGGAAGTCTGATTAAAAACCCTGCCAACAATCAGCTGCCGATTCCACCTTCCAATTTCTGCACTAATATTCCTCTTGAACTCATGGCAGTCTCCCCTATAACTCCATAATCTCTGATCCTGGGTTCTGGTGTTCTAATTTCCTGAATATCCTTTGGAAGTTCTCTGTAGTAATGAAATCTGCTTGCCACATGAGAACAATTTACAAAACCCCATCTCCTCTCTTGGACCCAGAACCTAAAATTCAGAGCTCTCCTGAATAATTTAATATAAGTCAGCTTTATCTAACCACCTGGTGATTTATTTATTATTTAGACTGGATCAGGACTAGGACCAGAGTTTAGACAAAAGCAACTGCAGTGTGACCCAGATCTAGCTTCACCCATTCATTCATTCAGCTGTTACTCAGAACCTCCCAGGCTCCTATGTCACAGAGCCTTCACTGACCTCTAAGAACAGAGAAATGAGGAATTTGAAACCCGTCTCAAGGCTTAGCAGCCTGGCAACCAGGATCAAATCCTGCCTCGCCACTTGCTAGTTACCTAACCCTTCCGTGCCTCTAATGACTTAAAGTTTCTGAGCCTCAGAATGAAGGTGAAAACACTGTCAATTCAAAAGAATCTTTTGTGAGGATCATAAGAGAAAGGTCTTAGCAGAATGCCTGCTGCACAGTACATATTTCATAAATGTGAACCATAAATACCATGTGTGGTCTGCTGCTTCTGACAGGGCCCCCAGCGATCTCCATATCATAGTGTTCATGACTTTGTGTGACCCTCTCTCTACTGGGATATGCTGACCCTAGCAACTTGCTTCTAAGCCAAAGGATACAGCAAAAGGTGACAGGATTAGCTAACACAAGACTGTGACCTCCAGGCTGTTGGTATTCTCTCTCTCTTGCTCTTACGCTCTCTTGGATGAGAGGCACCCTTGGCAATGAATGGAAGGTGATCTCAGGCCAACAGCCAACAAAGAGCCAAGTCCAAGAGGAAGGGAATCCTGCCAACAACCAAGTGAATGAGCTTGGATGCAGATCCTGATCCAGCTAAACCTTGAGAGGATTGTAGTCCCAGCCATATCTTGACTGCAGCCTTGTGAGAGGAGAAACCCAGCTGAGCCATGCCCAGATTCCAGACCCAAGGAAGCCATGGACCAACACTTAAAGCTTTGGGGTGACTTATTACTCAGCAAGAGATAACTAATACAGTACTGTTCCTCAAGCTTGTCGTGTACTTGAGGGACATGGAATAAATAGTGTATAGCAAGGAGCAGAAGAAGGGATGTGGAAAAGCAGGTAGATTTGCAGCTAGATCATCAGGAGCTGAGAATCCCATGCTGTTTAGGGATTCTCATGGGGACAATGAGAAGGCATCAAATGTTCTTTATGAAAACCAAGGACTCAACTTTCTCTTTAAATAATAAGACAGATTGGAATCATAAAGAAAATATCTTTCAAGAGAAAGAGCCAGAATAATGTCTTGAACTGGTATATTACCCAGGATATATATTTGGAAATTTTCCAGAGAACTGAGATCTCTTATTTTTAGCCCCTTCTGCTGCTAGGCAAATCAGTTTGGGATTTATATCACCAAGTTTAATGGTGAAGAAAAGAAACGAAAGTGAAGTTACTGAAATAAACAATTTCATTAACTTCAAAATCAGTGAGTTCAGAATCAATTAAATCTGTAATACCCTTATTTAGGACACAAGTAGTGAATTAATAACAGTGAAAATTAGTTTTTTAGGAATACAAAGGGAGCGAGACTTTTGCAAATAACTTTTGACACTGGTTTCCTAAATCAATAAAGATACATAATTTTTCACTTGCACATCTTCTTTTTAAATCCTGAATCAACTTTATAAACAATTGCCCTTGGGCCAGTCCCATAAATCAGTTTGAAAGTGACCCAGTTTTTTCACATGAGTCATAGTATGCATGTATCTAGGTCTTGTTGTTATAAGACAAAGGGACTGATGTAAGAATATGGTAGATAATAATAATAAACAAAAGGAAAATACCTCTGAGGTATTTACAGAAAGAGGTTTGAAAGAGCTTAAGGGATGAGAAATTTGATTTGGAAGAATTATTGCTAAGTTTGTATCCACAAAACAAATAGTAGACCTTAGTATTGATAGAGTTGGTAACAGGGAATTCCCTGGCTGTCCAGTGGTTAAGACTTGGTGTTTTCACTGCTGAGGGTCCAGGTTCCATCCCTAGTTGGGGAACTGATACCCCACAAGGTGCACAGAGTGACCAAAAAAAAGTAAAGACAGACTTGGTAACACTTATCTCCTAGAAATTCACACAGTCGTTGTCTTGACTCGTTTTTATTGAACACCTACTATGTGACAGGCACTACACTGCACCTCACCTCAGAATGAAGTTGTTTTATATATATATATTCATGTGTGTGTGCATGCTAAGTCACTTCAGTCATGTCTGACTCTTTGCAACCCTATGGACCATAGCCAACCAGGCTCCTCTGTCCACGGGATTCTCTAGGCATATACATATTATATATGTGTGTATATATATATATATAATAAATATATATATATATATATCTGTAAAATTGCCTCCAATTCTAGAAGATTCAGTATCAACAGCCCCTTGAATGTCCAAATTTGGGTTATTCTCAAACTACAGATTCCCTCATGGAAAAGGAGCCTGTATCTCACCATCCTGACAGCCCTGCTTCAGGAAATGAGACTCAGGACCACGCTAAGTGTGTTCTACCACCGAAGTTTGGCACTGCCCAAGTAATCCCACAGGATTATTACTCAAGATAGCTGCTGATGGAGGGAACATTTGGAAGTGGAGGACCTAGAGCCAGAAAAGCAGCCACATCCTTTTATTCTAGAGGTGAGTCAAGTGTGGTCCAGAGAGGCTCTCTGACCTGCACCAGCTCCCAAAGGGCATCTACCTTCTGACTGGACCATCACCTCAGCAATAGAGCTGGTCTCAAGCTAAAGCATCTCTCTAGATATTGTCACATCTGGTGATTCTGGTTCTTATCCCTCCAAAACACAGAATGTCCCAGAACCAGGGTATGCCAAGGCTCCTCAATCAACTTCTGCCCCTCGCATTTCACAGAAACGAACATCGAGGCCACAGGATTCAAGTGCTGGGATGCTGGGCAACAGATAGAGAGCTAGAACGCAGGTCGGCATTTAGCCCCAGCCTCCTTCTGCACCTGCTCACTCCATAGTCACCTATGGAGTGTCCCCTGCATGCCTGGTGCTGTGACCAGATTCAAAAAAAGACCCCGAGCTGAAGCCTGTCATTCTGAACAGCTGTGGTCAGGCAGAACCGAACCTGAGCAGGGCTGGCTCTGAGACAAGTCCCAGTGGAAAATGGGAACAGAGAAAATGATGACGGACCAAAAAAAGTAAAACCTATTCCTTGAATATCCCAGACAATTCCTTCCAAGAGCTGAGTACCCCTCGCTCCAGCTTCCATCTTTCTCCTTTCCGTATTTTTCACAGCAGCAGGTCAAACCTCATCTTTGCAGATTCCACCAACGGGCGGAGAGTGATGTTAGCTGATGAGCTGGAATTAGTTAAACTGACTCCTTGGGTGTGTAATGCACTTTACTAAATCAGAGATAATGAATTCCATAGAGAGCACACAAGGGGAAGGAAAGCATAAGCACACAGTCTAAACACACTTCATTTTAAGGGGAGCCAAGGGACTGTCCCAGGAAGTTCATCCTTAGAAAGGGCCTGCTCTTCACAGTTTACCTGGCTGACAGCAGTCTCTCCTGGCCACCTTCCCTACTCAGATCTTCTCTGCCCTTTCAAACACATTTTGGCTTTTGCCTCGCAAGGGTGAGCATCCGCTTCAGGCTGTGTGAGAAGAGAGCTTTCTTACACTGGGGAGCAAGGACTCGGTTTCTGAGAAGTCATTTTTCCCAGCATTTCCTGGAGTTGTTTCCCCCTGGTGGGGACTGTTCCTGCCTCGGAAATTACTGAAGAGGGAAAGAATGCTGACTGACCTCAGGAGGAACCCTTGAACTACAGACACAGTGGCTCTGATGTGTCTGCCAATCCCTTGACACCGCTCCCTTAAGGAAAAAAAAGCTAATTCTCCTCCACTTGAAAGCGGGTCATACCTGGGGTTCCTGTCTAAGGAACGGCATGGGGATAAAGTGGTGCTACGTGACATCTGAGTTGCTGTTTAGTCACTCAGTAGAATCCAACTCTTTTGCATGTCCATGGACTGTAGCCCACCAGGCTCCTCTGTCCAGGGGATTCTCCCAGCAAGAATACTGGAGTGGGCTGCCATGCCTTCCTCCAGGGGATCTTCCTGACCCAGGGATTGAACTCATGTCTCCTGCATTGCAGGCGGATTCTTTACCTCTGGACCACCAGGGAAGCCCCTGATTTCTGAGGGGAGGCAGTAAAAAGGATAACTTTCACCTGGCTTTTGCTGTCTTGGCATGCTTGCTCTGGGAGAATGCAGCCACCATGCCACAAAGACCCTGTGTAAGGCCCTCCCAGGGAGAAAGTGGCCTCCCCACAACGGCTGGCACCAACTTGCCAGCCCTGTGATGCGTCGTCTTGGATAGGGGCTCCTCCAGCCAAGGTCAAGACTTTTGGGGACTCCGGGTGACATCCTGACAGCTTCATAAGACCCCTGATCCGCAACTACCCAGTTTGGCCACTCCTCCATTCCTAATCCAAAGAAATCATGAAAGACAAGAAAGATTTATTGTTGTGTCAAGCCACAATGTTTGAGGAGAATGTGTTACACAGCACTAGCTAACAAATACAGTAGCTGACCCAGACTCACTCTCACCTTGGGAGGAAGCCATGCCCGAGAGAGCAGAGAACGAGAAGAGAGGTTGGGTGGAGATTATGAGAACAAAAAGGAGGGCAGAGAAGAGAAAGGAGGCAGGGATGGAGGGTGAGAGGGAGTCAAGCAGCTCTCTCCTCCTCCTCTGGTTCCTACTTAGCTCTTCCTTTTCTGACTTTCCATCCCTCTCTTTATCTCCCCATTTGGACAGCTGGCTTCTGAAGACAGGGCAGGGCTCCTCTTTCTTCTCTGTGGCTCACAAAGCCTGGCAGTGTCCTCCAGAAAGGGAACCAAAACTAATGGGTAAGACTGGTCGGCCAAAGGTGAGTCAGTATCAGAAGGAACATTCTAAGAGAGTTTGGCAAAGAAGTTGTGACAGGACATGAGGCTTTAGACAGGGACTCAGCTGTGGACCCTGTTTTGTGGACAGTGGTTGAAGGACAGGTTCTTAGAGGCGCCAGCAAACTATTACTGTTGCCAGCACTTTGATGGCCCCCAAAGAACCACATTGTCTCTGGGCAGCCCTCTCCCACACTGCCTCTGAATTTGGCCACATGATTACCTTTGTCCGATGGGGCAAGCGTGATGCACATGACGATCTGATAGGGACGTGCCCACGTTTCCCTGCACTCTAGTGCCTCCACCCAGGACAAGACCCCATCAACTCAGCACTTCCTTACAAGGAAGTCGCAACTCCAGATCAAGTGATATTTGAAGTTTGTTTGTGAATTGAGAAAATGTAAGCCATTCCCTGATAGCTCAGCTGGTAAGGAATCTGCCTGCAATGCAGGAGACCCTGATTCAATTCCTCAGTCAGGAAGATCCCCTGGAGAAGGGATAGGCTACCCACTCCAGTATTCTTGAGCTTCCCTTGTGGCTCAGCTGGTAAGGAATCCCCCCACAATGCGGGAGACCCTGGTTCAATTCCTGGGTTGGGAAGATCCCCTGGAGAAGGGAAAGGCTACCCCCACTATAGTGTTCTGACCTGGAGAATTCCATGGACTATACAGTCCATGGGGCCGCAAAAAGTCGGACACGACTGAGAGACTTTCATTTTCAGGCCATCCCGGACCCTCTCCCTTTCCAGAAAAAACAATCGTGTCCATCTTCTAAGACCCCAGAATATAAGTAAACAGAACTCTCCTCTCAAGAGATAGAAGATATTTTGTGACATAACAATAAGAGGAAAGGAGGAGAGAGAGATGCAACTAATGACAGGCATATTCACAACAATCTGTATTATGAATACATATGTATATTTATATCTCAGCAGGCCCTGCAGAGTTATAGATGAGCTAATTAAAATGCTTATGCTTTTAGCAATGATGCTTATTGAAATCACTTTATCACCATGCAAA
Source organism: Capra hircus (assembly GCF_001704415.2). NCBI lineage: Eukaryota > Metazoa > Chordata > Mammalia > Artiodactyla > Bovidae > Capra > Capra hircus. Next base: position 8,084,197 of record NC_030829.1, on the reverse strand, counting down.
CTGAGGTTTGTTTTCAGCTATAGTGCAATCCTACCTGAAGTATTCTGACCTAAATTATTTATGTGCCTAAAAATAAATTGTCATCCCCCATTACTAACTCTGTGGATATGTCTCAGGAGGTGGAAATTTTTGGTCAGCTCATGTGGCTCTTAAGGCTTTTCTTGCATCTTCTTTGCCTAAGAAAGGGACTGGGCTTACTGTAGGACTCCTACGGTGGGCCAAGAGGTTGAGATAAACTGAGAGAAAGGCTAGGCCTGGTTAGATGCTCCTGAGTAAAGAAGGACTACTGTCAGACAGTTGGGATCCAGATGGATAACTGTTCTGTCTGGGTTCAGTTTCCCACCCTTCTATCAGGCGTGAAGGGGTTGGGTGTGACTACAGAAGAATAGCACAAGCAGGACTTTGTGAGGGGTAATGAAGCTGTTCTGAATCCCAAGTGTGGTGCTAGTCACATGAATCTAGAGGTGTTACAATATTTAGACCCATATTTTGAGCCAGACACCCAAAAAAGTCCATTTTGTTGTATGCTGAGAAGTCTTTTAATTAAGAGAAAAAGATAAACAATATTTGGTCAGGTCAATAAAAAATCATTCTACCTGCAAATTGTATCTTGAATCGGTCTACTTGCCTCCACCTCTATTACAAGCAGCATCTCTCTCCCGGACTTTCGCAGCAGCCTCCTAAGTAGCAGTACCTTCTGCCACGCTCACCCCTCTAGACCATTCTTCCTGCGGCAACTAGAGACTTCATGTTACTTCCAGGCTTGAAGATTTCAAAGATTTCCCCGTGTGCTTTGGCTTAAACCCAAGCCCCTCCCCTGCCTGCAGGGCTTGGCGTGATCTGCTTCCCTCTGCCATCTCATCTTCAGTCGCAATGGACCCACTCCACTCCTTTAAATGGCCAGGCTCAGGACCTCTTCTACACTGTTGGTGGGAATGTAAGTCAGTGCAACCACTATGGAAAACAGGGTGGGTGTTCCTCAGAAAACTAAAAACAGAACTATCATATGACCCACCAGTCCTGCTCCTGGGCATATATCCAGACAAAACTATAATTCAAAAAGGTCATGCACCCCTGTGTTCAGAGCAGCGCTATTCGCAATAGGCGAGACATGGGAACAATCTCAAGGTCCATCAACGGAGGAATGGATAAAGAAGATGAGGTGCACGCAGACAATGGAATACCACTCAGGCAGAAAAAGAGTGAAAATATGCCATACATAGAGACATGCGTGGGCCTAGAGATGATCGTACTAAGACACGCAAAACAGAAGTAGACCCACAGACATAGGAAGCAAACTATGGAAAAGGATACACATATATGTCTGTGCTAGTTGCTCAGTCATCTCTGACTCTGTGATCCCATGGTCTGTAGCCCACTATGCTTCTCTGTTCGTGGAATTCTCCAGGCAAGAATACTGGCGTGGGTTGCCATTCCCTTCCCCATATATATATATATACACATATATATATATATACATACATCACTTTGTTGTATACCTGGAACTAACACAACATTGTAAATCAACAATATTGAAATACAAATAAATAGAAAATAAAAGATATTTACTATATTAAATGGGCTTCCCAGGTGGCTCAGTGGGTAAAGAACCCACCTGCAGTGCAGGAGATGCAGGCTGGATCTCTGGGTTGGGAAGGTCCCCTGGCAGAGGGCATGGCAACCCACTCCAGTATTCTTGCCTGGAGAATCCCATGGACAGGGGAGCCTCGTGGGTTGCAAAGGGCTGGACGCAACTGAAGCAGCTGGGCCCGTATGCACTATTTTAAGTATTAGGTGCTTACCTTACCAAATCCCAGAAGTGCTGGTGAAACAGAAGAGGCAGGCCTACCACAAGACTGCTGAGTTCACCACGGAGGAGTGACCCGGAGGCCAGGAAGCTGTTCCCCTCACGGCTCCTGCCACAATGGTCTGAGAGCCCCAGAAGCTGAGGATCACACGTGGAACTGCTGAGGCCAGTGGCCACTGGTGCCTCCAGGCATGCGCAGTCTTATGACCTCATTTGCCAGGAGGAAAACAAACTCTGAATCACCTCCACCTTCTAGTTTTCCACAAGTGCATCTAATCAGCAGCTAATTGGTTTGCAGAACCAATTGGCTGCAAGAGTCTTGGGAATGGGGGTGGGAACCTTCCACCATCTAAAATGGCAGTTGAGAGAACCAATCCCCCCTACCGACTACAGGTTCCACCCCTTCAGCACTCCAAATACACCTGACACATATGTAAGCTTCCAACAGCAACAATGTCCAATACAAGCAGCTGTCTCTCATACAAACAGATGCATCTCACCTCACCCCAAAAGGGAAGAGCCCAAGCCCTGTCCATCACTGAACCATCTTCAACTATCCTTCAGTTCTGCCAGGTTCCCGCCTTGGCTTAAATTGTAACCTGAGGATTAAACTGTGTGGTTCACCACCAGCAAGACATCTTAGAATAGTAAAGGAAAGAAAATGGCTAAAAAGTAAATACCTACAAAAAATACATGCAAAACAGAGCAAGCAAGAAAATAGGAGGAGCTGCTATAATCTTGTGTCTGTCACTGGTCACGAGGCCAGGGATGGACTTTTAACTTTCCTACACCAACTATTCCATATTACTGTAACTCTTCTCTAGCTCAGCTGCTTTAGCTGGTGAGATTGCTCTACTGCAGTATATATATATATATATTGCAGATATATCGCTCAGATAGTAAAGAATCCACCTGCAATGCAGGAGACATGGGTTCAACCCCTAGGTTAGGACGATTCCCTGGAGAAGGGAATGGCTACCCACTCCAGTATTCTGGCCTGGAGAATTCCATGGACAGAGGAGCCTGGCAGGCTATAGTCCATGGGGTCACAAAGAGTTGGACACCACTGAGGGACTTTCACACAAACACACACACACACACACACACACACACACACACACACACACACACACAGGCTTCCCAGGTGGCTCAGTGGTAAAGAATCCACCTGCCAATGCAGGAGATGGGTTTCAGTCCCTGGGTGGGGAAGATACCCTGGAGAAGGAAATGGCAACCCACTCCAGTATTCTTGTCTGGGAAATCCCATGGACAGAGGAGCCTGGTGAGCTACAGTCCAAGGGGTCACAAAAAGTCTGACAGGACTGAGTAACTGAGCACACACAAACACACACACATCATACATATACACAGAACAGTGTGTGTGTGTGTATAAATTTATATATGTAGATAGGCAGATTTAGTCCACAGGGTCACAAAGAGTCAGACACAGCTTAGCAACCGAACAATGACGATAGATTCATACATTTCCCCTTTCTCTATTGCGTACACATTTCAGTGTATTGATTAACCTCTGGACCACAGTATCCCAAGGCCCCAGAGGAGCCTCACGTTTACAGACATTCTTCCTGACCCATCACATGACTGCGTCCCCTGGACAAAATGGGTCAATCGCCCAGCCAGGCCATCAGCCCCATCACCGAAAGACGGAGGACAAGACAGAACAAACCCTCCCTCTCCAGCCTCAGGATGTGGGGGTGAAGGGAGAAGTTGGGGGAACCCTAGAAATAGCTCCTCTGCCTCAGAATACTTCCCCTACAACAGTCTCCAATATCTGAAATTCTAGCATGAGGCAACAGTTGCTTTTTCAGTCTTTCTGAACTTTCATAAACTTTCTAACAGTAACAGCTTCTAAAAAGGAGCTGTTTGGGGGACTTTTCTGGTGATCCAGTGGCTAAGACTCAGCACTTCCAATGCAGGGAGCTGGATTCAATCCCTGATCACACAACTAGATCCCATATGCTTCAACTAAGAGTTCACATTCTACAACTAAAGATCCTGGTGCAGTGAAATAAATAAATAGCTAAAAAAAAAAAAAAAAAAGAAGAAGCTGCTACTTTGTTGCCACAGGATTCTTTCACCCCAAAATTAAAAACTGCAAAATGGGCAGGTCAGAAACTCAGGAATGACTTTGCACTGTTAAATAGAAAAGTAGATGGCAGCTTCATGCCCCCTGGGGCAGAAACCCACGAGTGGAATAACGGTGAGAGAAGAAGAGAAATCCATCCCTTTATTTCCTTGGAGACAGCAGCGCAGAAGCCTGGAATTAAAGGTGACAAGCCCAGATGTCAGATGGCAGATTAGCTTTGTTTGAGGGATCCAAGAAGACTAAGGGATTTACCCAGAGTGACAGGCCACGGGCCGTGGCCGGTACCAAATGCCATCTAGAGCTCTCGCTATCTTGAAAGCAGACTCCAGGGAAAGACCTGCAGCGGGCAGCCTGAACATCAGTAACGACCACAATCATAGGTTATAGTGAGCTGGGTCCTCTGTGAGTCCCTTGTGTTTGGAAAGCTTAGCGTTCAGCCAGAATGTGATCAGAAACTCCAATTCCACTGGCTGAAGACCCTTCTCAAACTAGTCCTAATAACCTTGGAAGTTTATACCATCATTAAGATTTTGTTTGGCAGTTGTAGTTCACTGATATCTCTTAGGATGGGAAAGGTGACAGGCCTTGTCGAGTGCCCCATACATCAGAGAGAGGGAATCTGGACGGAATAGCATTGACATATACAGACTACCATTTGTGAAACAGACAGCTAGTGGGAAGCTGCTGTCTAGCACAGAGAGCTCAGCTCGGTGCTCTGCGATGACCCAGAGGAGTGGGATGGGGAGAGGGCGGGAGGTTCCAGAGGGAGGGCATCTATGTATATTTACGGCTGATTCACACTGTCGTACAGCAGAAACTAACACAACATTGTAAAACGATCACCTCTAATTTTTAAAAAGGAAAAAATAAGTAAGGAACCTGGACCCACAGCTTAACTTTCTCCCTCGACCCCTTGCCCAGGTGTTCTACTGCCGAGGGAAATGGAGTCTGTTCTAAAAAGGGAAACCTCACAACTCCTACAAAGCCTTCCTATTTGGTAACCTCAGTTGGCCCAGATTGCAGCCAACTCTATGCCCTAAGTCAGCCCTGTAATTTAAGACTTGTAACACCCCCCACACCCGGATTATAATGCTGCCCGATTCTCTACAAGTACCCCAGCCACCTCCCCATTTCCATAATTCTGTTTTACTGAAGTAGCTCCACCCCAATTCCCTGCGCTCCTCCCCCCTTGAAATAGACTCAAGGCTTCTCTCTTCTAGAAATACAAATCTGACCCTTTAAGAAACATAACACAGGCGAGGACCCATACTCACATCCAGTTTACTTCTTACCTTTGGCAAAGTTAATAGGAGAAGCAGTCCAAGGCAACAAATTAGGCCACTACTTAATGGCCTGGAATTCCAATTAAATCAAGGAGCTTTATGAGACTGCCTGACGGTGGGGAGGAGTGTCTGACCTAATCTCAGAGCCCAGAAAGGCCACCTGAAGAGGGGAAGCAATTGCCCATCAGATTTGCCGTGGGTGGAAGGAAGCCATAAGCTACAGGGAGACTGGGCTCGTTAAAATGGTAATGCTCCTGTCTCTACGATGAAAGCACTCCCCGGACACCTCCAGAAATGACATTTGGAACACTCAAAGAACCGAGCATTTCCTCCCCTCATCCAGCCTAACTATTGTCATTTTATGTATTGCTGTGCAATGAGGCCATTCAATTTGGACTCATCACTGCGGAGTGCAGGCCATGCTTCACAGACACCTGCAGGCCAACAAAAGCCCTGGAATCTCAGCTCAGATGACTAGATGGGGATGTCAGGGCACTGTCAACAGACCTCATCCTCACTGACACCCCGCACTTCCATTTGAAATGTCCTGAAACACTAGCCACCTCCAGGAAACCATACTATGTGTATTTAGAGGGGAGGAGACACGGCATGAAATCAGGCCCAAGAAGAAAACGTAGGATGAGTCAGTGAACATACACAAGAGAACCTGTAGTATCTAAAGTCATCATATTCCCCCACAGTGACCCATTATCTGATCAGTATTCAAAGTCAGAATCTCGATCGTCATCCTTGCAAGCTAAGTCGCTTCAGTTATGTTCAACTCTTTGCAACCCCATGGACTGTAGCCCACCAGGCTCCTCTGTCCATGGGGTTTTCCAGGCAAGAATACTGGAGTGGGTTGTCACGCCCTCTTTCAGGGGATCTTCCTGACGCAGGGACTGAACCCACATCTCATATCTCCCACACTGGCAGGCCCATTCTTTACCACTAGTGCATCTGGAAATCATTCTTGATTTTGCCAAAGTCATCTTTCGATCATTCCTTCTAGCGTTTCCAGATCACCTATCACTCTCCAGGCACTGGGCTGAGCGCTGGAGGTGCATCAGCGAACATGCCCACTGGTTCTGCCTATGGGTTCTGGTGATATCTGCCTTAGCTGGGGTGCTCTAGAATCAGATTCTCAGATAAGGAATTGCAAGCAGATGTTTCATTGGGAAGAACTGTTGGGAGATACATCTAAAAGGAGGGAAGATGACAGGATTGGGCGTGACATCCAAGCAAGTTGAAATGAGGCCCCAGCTGACCCTACAGGGCTAGAGCTCTAATGGCCCTTCAGTGCTGTCCTGAATTGAAGTCTTTGTATCCCCCGTCAGCCAATCCATCAGTGGATGCCTAGGACGGGTGTCAGCTGGGGACAACAGTTTCCAAGGTCACTGACGGTAATTCCTGGAGGACACAGTGGTAGCCATAGACACCGGATATTCCCGACAGCTGTGGCAGCGTAAAGAGCGGCCACGGGTGAAGCCCCCTCGGTAGCTCCCACCCATCTGTCTACTGCCAACCTGAGCCCAGTCCCTGTTGGCCTTTAGGATGTCTTGTCTCAAACTCCTTGCTCTTCTCTGCCTTCCATCTGGTGACCTTCCAGTCTTGTCCCTTAAAGCATCCTAAATACCTAAATCATCTCTGGAATGACATCTGAGCTCCCGGCTGGAGACCGTGGAGGTCTTCAGACATAATAAGGAAGGACTTCAAAATCTCGGTAAGAGGATTTTTCCTCTTTTCATTTTAATAATACCTACAATTTTTAATGTCATTACATTCTGGATCATCTGGATTTCCACTTTAAACCCAAGCGCTACCTTGAAATTTTAGTGCCCACATTTGCACTTGTTAACAATCACGTGGGCTCCAGGTGGTAGGAGTTTAATTTCCCCAGGCTACTGAGGGACAGTTCAGAGACAAACAGGGAATAAATGATGCCTCCGGGCCAAATGAAGGTTGAATTACTTCACATACCTTCCAAGTTAAGCTTCCACAGCGTTTAAGTCGAGAAGAACAGTGAGCTCTGGAGTCATTTCTAACATGCAGTACAAGTAGGTCAAGTTCAAAGCACTCCACTGATGCAAGCGTCACTGTCACATTGAGAGCGGCAATTTTGCTTCCCCAAAACAACTCGATCTGACACACGGAACTCATTTTTTATTTTATTTTCTGTTTAGATTGCAGTTTTATATGAATACGATTTACAAATTTTCTTTGGTTTCATAGTTGTGTAAGACTTATAAATATGACTCTAAGCCTGGTTTCAGGGTTGCATATATTTAGGCCAAATTACAATGAAATCATTTGTCAACACTGAGAGATTGTGAGAATTTTTTTATCCAAAAGATAAAGTTAGTTCAGTTCAGTTCAGTCGCTCAGTCGTGTCCGACTCTTTGTGACCCCATGAATTGCAGCACGCCAGGCCTCCCTGTCCATCACCATCTCCCAGAGTTCACTCAGACTCACGTCCATCGAGTCAGTGATGCCATCCAGCCATCTCATCCTCTGTTGGCCCCTTCTCCTCCTGCCCCCAATCCCTCCCAGCATCAGAGTCTTTTCCAGTGAGTCAACTCTTTGCATGAGGTGGCCAAAGTACTGGAGTTTCAGCGTTAGCATCATTCCTTCCAAAGAAATCCCAGGGCTGATCTCCTTCAGAATGGACTGGTTGGATCTCCTCGCAGTCCAAGGGACTCTCAAGAGTCTTCTCCAACACCACAGTTCAAAAGCATCAATTCTTTGGTGCTCAGCTTTCTTCACAGTCCAACTCACATCCGTACATGACTACTGGAAAAACCATAGCCTTGACTAGATGGACCTTTGCTGGCAAAGTAATGTCTCTGCTTTTCAATATGCTGTCTAGGTTGGTCATAACTTTCCTTCCAAGGAGTAAGCATTTTTTAATTTCATGGCTGCGGTCACCATCTGCAGTGATTTTGGAGCCTCCAAAAATAAAGCCTGACACTGTTTCCACTGTTTCCCCATCTATTTCCCATGAAGTGATAGGACCAGATGCCATGATCTTCATTTTCTGAATGTTGAACTTTAAGCCAACTTTTTCACTCTCCTCTTTCACGCTCATCAAGAGGCTTTTTAGTTCCTCTTCACTTTCTGCCATAAGGGTGATGCCATCTGCATATCTGAGGTTATTGAAATTTCTCCCAGCAATCTTGATTCCAGCTTGTGGTTCTTTCAGCCAAGTGTTTCTCATGATGTACTCTGCATAGAAGTTAAATAAGCAGGGTGACAATATACAGCCTTGGCGTACTCCTTTTCCTGTTTGGAACCAGTCTGTTGTTCCATGTCCAGTTCTAACTGTTGCTTCCTGACCTGCATACAAGCTTCTCAAGAGGCAGGTCAGGTGGCCTGGTATTCCCATCTCTTTCAGAATTTTCCACAGCTTATTGTGATCCACACAGTCAAAGGCTTTGGCATAGTCAATAAAGCAGAAATAGATGTTTTTCTGGAACTCTCTTGCTTTTTCGATGATCCAGCGGATATTGGCAATTTAGGGGTATCATAAATTATTCAGGTGAAAAACATAGATCTAAACCCTTGCACATGGCCTTCATGGTCTGGTCCCAGTTTTGCTATCCCACCTCCTCCTCACACTGCTTCCGGTGAACAGAAGTTAGGAAACCGTCATGTGATGTCTAAACTGACTGGTGGGACTTCCCTGGTGGTCCAGTGGCTAAGACTCAGTACTTCCAATTCTGGGGGCCCTGGCTCAATCCCTGCTCAGGGAACTGGATCACACATGCCTCTACTGAGACCCTGTGCAGACAAGTAAATAAATATTTTTTCTGTAAAATTACACTGACCGGAGCCACTTTTGCCTTCCAGTGGGAAAAGGAGCTGCTTTTTTGGTAAAGTAAGGGATTAGGCATTTGTTCTGCTACATCTCATTTACAGAAACTAAGGCTTGAACAAAACTGGAAAGATCGACGTTTCAAAACCCCACCTACATCTTTCTGTGCTTCTGCTGGGTGAAGATCTGAGCATACAGTCCACTGGGTTGTGCTTAGTAAGTGGTTTCCATAAGGACAAACAGAAACTTCAAAAGACCACAGACTCTAAATAATTCATGGTAATAAGTGTATTATCAACATGTAGGAAAACCACACTGATATAACCAGATTCAACATGCACATGCAGAAAGCAACTTTCCTCCTTGCCTCCCTTTGGTGGTTTAATCGCTAGGTCGTCTCCAACTCTTGAGACCCCATGGACTGTAGCCCACCAGTCTCCTCTGTCCATGGGATTTCCCAGGCAAGAATACTGGAGTGGGTTGCCATTTCCTTCTCCAGGGGATCTTTCCAACCCAGAAATCAAACCCAGGTCTCCTGCATTGCAGATGGATTCTTTACTGACTGAGCTAGGAGGGGAGCCCCTGCCTCCCCTTAAAGTCACCCAAAGATGAGTTGTTCCTCTAACAAGGAGAGAAGGGTGCCAAGTGGCTGACTAATGCTCAAAACCTACTCTCTCATGGACTTCTTCCACAGGTTTCAAGGGAGTTTCCACTCTAGGACACTAGATTGCTCCTCCTACTGGAGGCAGCACTGCTTTTCCTCCTTCCTCCACCTCTGGGCACCAGGCAGTCAGTCCACACCCTGCCCAAGGCTCCTCAGCCCTTCTATGAACCCGTTCATCCTCTTGAGAGAACTCCAAAATTCCACTACCCCATCAAGGCAACTTTAATGACCACAGACATTGGTGGAGAAGTGCTATTTCCCAATACCACAATCCTTCTTCCCTCCAACGCCAGCCAGGCTGCTCCACCTACCTCTTGCATTGCCCTTTCAGGCATGAGTCAGCCACCAGTCCACTGGGGACCCTAAATTCCAAAGAATACATGGCAAGGCTCCAAGGGGTCTCCTTCAATTACCTCTCAGTACACATAAGCATTGTTTCCCGTCCCCTGACGGAGACATAGTGGGGAGACGCCAGAGCACTCCATCCAAAGACATTCTCTCATTTAGCCTTTTCAAACTCAATTGCATTTTATCCTTGAGTTGGAGGTTGATTGCAGATCACAACAGTGGTTCCCAATTACCTCTTCACAACCCTACTGAGGTGGTCTAGCACCTCACTTTAGAAAGGAGGTGTAGCATCTATTATTTCTGTGCCTAGATTTCTGCTGCCTCTATGGAAACTAAGAAAGAAAGAGTCCTATTTTAACACCCTGTTAACAGAAGTGTAAATTCTACAAAATCTGGGTATAAATGGAGTAACAGAAGGCTGGTCTCTATAATTAAACAGACGATGATTTCAGAAGGCTTAAGATCCCTTTCTTTAACTCAAGATGAAAACTATGTCTCTATGTGGCCATGTGACCCTGCCACAAACTGTCAGCATAAGGATCCCTTCAGATCATCTGGAAAGAGAAAAATCTACTAACATGATGGCGGTATAAGGGAAGGAAAGGAGGTCATTTGAGTAGAAGGTAATTTCCTGCTGGGCTGAGAAGGAGGCAAGAAGTATGGCACAGAAGCAACAAGAACTCAACACATGAGCAGCACTTCTACACAGAGAGAGGCTGCTAATGATGCACACAACAGCGGAGAAAGAGATTGATGGCTCAATCTGGGAAGACAGAAAGCAAAGCAGGCCTGGAGAAGCATGTTCATAGCAGTCCTAGAGAAACGAGTCTGAACAACAGATGTTCCTCTGCACAAAATAATAAAGAAACTGAAGTTTACACAGTATCAAACACACAACTACACCCAAAGGGATAAATGAGACCTCTGACTTCCCTGAAATATCCATCTGAGCTGCAAATATGTTCATTAATTAAATTTTTCACAATTCCTAAGTATCACCATTTTGGCTTTTTGAGAGGACAAATTTCTATGGAGTCAGGGTCTACACTTAAAGTTGTATAACAGAAGCAAAGGACATTTAACTGTATTTTTCCTATTTTGCTAGATTTTTATCCATTGAAATTACAATGAACTATTGGTATTTCTTTTCTGTAGAAGATGCTTCTGTTCCCCCATTTCTTTGTGTTTCCAAGAAGAGACAACTGTCTAGCTAAATGTTTATGCTGGTCCTCCATCAAAGAGTCAAAAAAAGCTAGAAAGAACCCAGCAGCTCAGCTCTCATCATTTTGAAATCACATTATCACATCATTTCATAAGTCACAGGGCAGGTGACTTATCCAGGGACATGACATATTGGCTTCCAAAGTATTTTCTGAAAAGAGAGGCATGCTTCAAACAGAAACTTCATCTCCTCATATGTTTCCATGATGACAGCAGTAAGAGAAAGGAAGATGGAGAGCCATTCACTGGCTCTGAAAATGTGTGCCCAGAAGTGATGCATGTCTCCTCACATTTCATTGGCCAAAAAAAGTCACATGGCCATGTCAACTTCAAAGGGAGTGGGAAAGTCCAGTAGTACCATGTGCCCTTCTTGGAAGGTCCTCTGCAATGAAAGAGATGCTGAATTTCACCTTATCACTCTCAAGTGTGGTAGTAAGTACTGCTGGGAGAGGGTGCAAAGACTTCTCCAGCCTTGGGCCAATGATCCCTCCTTATCCTCCACTCCTTCTCCGAAGCCCAATTTAAATCCACTCATCAAAACGTCTTCCTTGTTATATTCAACCCAAAGTGGTTTCGGAAGCCTCTAAACTCCTACCCAGAGTATATGCTATGGATACATTCGCCAGGTTGCTTCTGCAAAAGATCTCATTTGGGTATGTATGTCCATTGCCCAATTAAACCGAAGCCTCCTTGAGGGTAAGATGCCTTCTTATGCCAAAGCAAGCCATCCAGTGAACAGAGACTGTAAGTCACAGAGGGATATCTGTGGGAGACTCCTTGGAAGCACCCAATTCACATGTAACACAGGCAACCATAGGTATTATACCAAAGTTTCAATCAAGTACATTACGCACAAGATTAACAGCCATCAAGACCAGAGAGGCTGTAATTACCCTCAATCACACATGTAAACTGAACTTCAGGACCACACGGAATTAACCACAACCCCTTCACTCTGAGAACAGATCACCACATGGAATTAACCACAACCCCTTCACTCTGAGAACAGATCACTCCTTGCAAGATCACTGAATCAGCTTGAGATGGACCTGGTGAAGCTGGGTTTCCTAAAAGCAAAGACCAAGACTGGGATTTGTGTGCAAGTGACTTACGGTGGACGTCTACAAGGAACTCCCAGAAGAAACCTACAAGGGAGCAAGAGGAGAAAGATGAGGTAGAAACTAAGTAAAATTGAGAGTTTCAGATGAAATCTATCCTTAACTCCATCCCACAGGGAGCTCTGGAACACAAATTGGACCCTGGAGGCTGCCCTACCTTGAGGCAAGAGAAAGGGATTTTGGAAACTCCTACCCACCCAACCCCAATAGTCAGTCTTCACCATCTGCTGCTCCAAAGTAAGGGGGGAAGATATGATTTCAAGGCATCGCTGGGTGAGGCTGCTCTACCCATCTGGGAGCAGTCCTCAGGTTAGCAGCTGAAGATGGGCAAACAAAACTGATAAAGATGTAACCCAGCGAATCTGGAGAGAGACCATTACCATATTCTGTGTCCTAAAAGGCAGACTACACATACAGAGGCTTGACCATTACCCTTCACCTCCAGATGATGAGTAGAGACTCCTCCAAGGATGAGTAGGGACCCAGCTGTCAGCTGAGTGTATGCAGCTTCATCACTCTCCTGTAGAAAGATCCTCAGTAAGTTCATTCATTAAGGGTATCACTGGGGACTTTCCTGGTGGGCCAGTGCTTAAGAATCCGCCTTACAATGCAGGGGGCGAGGCTTTGATCCCTGGTCAAGGAACTAAGATCCCACATGCCATGGGGCAATTAAGCCCATGTGTTACCAAAACTAGAAAGAAACCCATGCACAACAAGGAAAGATCCCACGTGTGGCAACTAAGACCCAATACAGTCAAAAATAAATTTTTTTTTTAAAAAAGAGAGAGGCACTAATTTGAAATCACTGAGTCAGACAGACTCACCACTCTGCTCTCTTCCTCTTCAGACAACCACAGCCAACTAAGGTCATTCTGATCCTGATAGTCCGTCCTGATTGCTAAGATGACAGCAGAGGGCTTTTGATGGGGTATTCAGTGAAAAATGGGATGAATCTGCCTTTGGGTGGCCACAGAGGATTAGCCTCCATTGTGAGGCTGCACTGAGGGATGGTATTTTGGGAGGATGCCTGGAATTGATACCTCACAAGAGTTCTTCTGAAGGGATGATTTATACATCACAAGACAAAGAGGATTTGTATTCAAGAAAATGGATTCTTTTCCTGAACGGCTTTGAAGCAGATGGATGGCTTCTTGTAAACTGCAGTTCTGTGTCTGTGAGCTGAGTGTCTCCAGACGATTACTAAGGTAATGTGGCTTGTGGGACCCACTGCAGCATCCCTGCCACTACCCATCCTGTGCGTGTGTGCATGCACATGCGTGTGTGTGTGTGTGCATGCGTGCACGTGCTTGTGCACTCATATGTAAAAGTGGCCACATAGCAGTTACCTAACCAGGCTGCCCTCTACGGCATAGCTCTACAGAGAAAAAATACTATTAACCAAACTACATATGCATGCAAATTGATGATACTGATGAAGGAAATGTTTGGCTTATAATTGCCCACCAATTTCTTCCCATAAAAACATGCTCTTATCTACTAGAAACTTCATGATAAGGGTCATCCTCCATATTTTAAATAGCTCTGTCAGATTCCCACATGATCTTGACACCAGCTTTCATGTCCATGCAATTGAAAAGATCCCAGCGTCCAAGATTTATTAAAAATCAACTAAGGGAAAGGTTTATCATTGCTATTAGGGCCTCAGTCCCTGACCACTGGGGTCACTGGAAGGTTAGAGAAGAAATAAATAGGATCAGGGACAGTGAAAAAATTTCCAGGAGAAGTGAGACAACTTCCACTGAGGAATCTAGAAGGTTACCTAAGGGGTTCTAGAAACCATGGCATCAGCCTTGAGAAAATAAGAACTATAATCCCCTTTCATTGAGGGAAACCAGCTATAGGGTTGGTTTCATTCCATCCTCAGGGTGATTCTCATCCAGTGGGGTGTTGGTAAGCCAGGTCAGGAGAAGGGGGGAAAGCTCTGATGTGTGGTGTTTGCTGACTAATATGGTATAAATACTCTGACTGTGGCCAGTTAGAAGCTACTAGTGTGATATCTCCAGACAAGAAATTGGAAAGAATCAGCTGGCTCTAGATCAGCACAAGGGGAAACACAAAGAGATGAAGGGTTGGACTGTGCAAAAGCATCTGTTTCTGCCTTTGCATCTTCCACCTGCATCACCCAAGAAAACAACTTCGAGTTACTCTCCCCGAGTACAGAAAAGTTGGATCACTGCAAGTGCGAAGCCTTGTAAGATACAAGGAATGCACCAAGCCCATCTTTGTCCATCATATGAAAGAGTTCTTTGGGTTGCATGTTATCAAATCCTGTATAATTCACATGCCTACCACAGTGCTTTGCCCACATTGACCACTCACTGATGATTACTGAGGGAATGGTTTAGTGACTCTTTTTTCCAAACGTCTAAGTCTGATCACCCAAATCCAGCCTTCCCAGACCTGAGGATTTTCCCCCGAAGTTATTAATATATGCAAAGGTAAAGATATTGACATTTGGAAGGGACAATAAATCCAGCAAATCATCTTTTCTTCTGTCCCTCTAATAAGTGAGGGATTTTTTGTTTGTTTAATCACCGTCATGTTCGACTCTTTTGCGACCCTGTGGACTGTAGCCCGCCAGGGTTCTCTGTCCATGGAATTTGCCAGGCAAGAACACTGGAGTGAGCTGCCATTTCCTTCTCCAGGAGATCTTCCCATCCCAGGGATTGAACCTGCATCTCCTGCATTGGCAGGCAGATTCTTTAACACTGAGCCACCAGGGAAAACTGTCACAAAGATCAGCACTTTCTATTCTGATTTATAATATAATAGAGAACAGGACAGCTTGTTTTTCATTTAAGTCATTTATAACTGTCACCTCCACTTACATCAAAGTTCAGTGATATTCTATAAAAGCTGCTTTTGAAAACTCATCAGTCGCAAACTGAAACAAAACTACACTAGGCTCTAAACATGCCATCCAAGACCTCTATGGATCTCTTTCTGTGGTTTTCCTAGCAAGACTAGTAGGAACTCTGAGTGTTCCAGGAAAGAGCAACTAGGGATACATTATCATATCATCATAGGAGTAAAGTTAAGAGATAAAGATGTCTTACATAAGATTTCTTTCAAGCAGGAAACAATCCATCTGGGGTCAAACCAAAACGGGAATAGTTTCTTTCGAGTTTGCAATAATCTCAAAGAGGGGGCAGGTTTTGCCTGTCCTTTTATAATGTCATGATCCTTTATGATATCCAAAATATGTTGGAATAGCCACCTGCAGGCATGCTGAGAGCAATTCTAACAAATTTAGTCTAACTCAAGTAACTCTTTAAAAGAAAACTCTATCCCAACCTAGTGTCAAATACTTTGCTGAAATGTTCTGCTCACTGAACCTGGCTTTTCTCCACCTCGCTCTATGTGCTACCAAATATCCAATATATTAAATTTACTTTCCCTTTGCCCACTGATTTTATAATTCCATCGTGAGAGGCTATCAGGTTTTGGGGGCAAGATTCTTTGTTTACAGCTCTCAGCTTGCCTGTTGCTGATGATTTCATTATCCTCCATATGACTCCAGATTTCTTTTCTCCTGGTATTTGCTCCATTCTTTTAAAGAAATTTAAATCTATTGAAGAGATATTCTCTTTCAGTTTGCAGCATCTTTGCCATTTTTCAAAATCTGTCATTATACTTTTCAGCGTCTTCTTCACTTCACGACCGCTTCACCATGATTGTAGGAGTAGATGATGAGCAAGACCTAGAAAAACTCAGTGCCCTAGTTCATACCTTCTTGGGCATATCCACAGAACTTTGCTTTGTTAGGGTTTTTGTTGTTGTTCTTTTGTTTTACTGGTTTTCATTGTTGTTCTTAGGGGGAGGAGTTTTCCATGCATGGTTCAAATTCCCTCTCTGTCTTTTTTCACACAATATGAATCCTCAGTGTTTGGACATTCTAATACATTCACTTATTTCATTTGCCCCTTTTTCATCTATTTCTTTCTTTTCTTAATTTTCCTTGAGGAGGAAGAGGGAAAACTCACCAGAATTCTGATTTTCACGGGTTTTGGAATTACAGACCTGGGTTCAGATCTCAGCTTCGCCACCCACCAGCTGAATAACCCCTGATAGGTTTCTGACCTCTCAAAGCACTGCTGTCACCAGGAGCACAGATAGGGCACCATCACTTCCCCCACCAGGATCATTTGAGATTACATGAGTTAGCCCACATGGAAGCCCTTGGAAACCTAACCCTAATTCTATCTTAATTTTATTTAATTTTCTGTTCCCTCAGTTGCACACAACTCCATCTCATCCCCAAATCCTTACTCCAAGTCAGCGAAGAATCCTTCTAGAAACCTCCAGAAAACCTTTCCCTAGCCACCACCTCTCCAACATGTCTGCCACCCAAACAGCATCTCAGTGAGATCTGAAGCCCACCAAACACCAGAAATTTCTCAGTGATCTCATCAACTGAAGATCATGGCTGCAACCCAGGACTGTGAAAAGAGATGGGACAGGGATTTTCCTAAAAGACCCTGGTTCTGACCTACTGTACAGGTCATGGAACTCTGCTCAACGTTATGTGGCAGCCTGGCGGGGAGGGAGTTTGGGGGAGAATGGATACATGTATACGGGTGGCTGAGCCCCTTCACTGATCACCGGAAACTATCAGAACATTGTTAATCAGCTATGTTCTTGTCATTCAGTCACCAAGTCACGTCTGACTGTGCAGCCCCATGGACTGCAGCACACCAGGCTTCCCTGTCCTTCACTATCTCCCTGAGTTTGTTCAAACTCATGTCCACTGAGTTGGTGATGCCATCCAACCATCTCCTCCTCTGCCACCCCCTTCTCCTCCTGCCTTCAATCTTTCCCAGCCTCAGGGTCTTTTCCAATAAGTTGGCTCTTCGCGTCAGGTGGCTATACCCCAATACAAAATAAAAAGTTAAAAATAAAATAACATCAATAGAAAAAAATAAAATTAAAAAAATGTATTTAAAAAGGCCCTTGTTCTGTCCTCTCAATTCCTTAGTGCCCTAATCAATCTGTTTGGGCCTTGAGTCATCATTGTCAAATTGCCTTGCATGACAGAATCCTATTTGTCTTTGTTCTATCCTGTTTTTCAAGAAAATTCAGAGTCTTGATTCCTTGTTGAAAAAAAAGTTCTTGCTTCTTTTTTGACCCCATTCTCCATCTTTGAACAAATACAACCAGGAACCCATTTTTACCATAATCAATGCCCATAGTTCTGCAGAGACAGTGGGGTTTTTTAAGCTTCATGATTATTCCCACACTTCCAATTAATTCTTCATCTTTTCGCTCTAAAGTTCAGATGATTTCCCTAAGGACTGATTCTTCTCACTCTGAAATATATACTTGCTGTCTTTAGTGCTTATTATGTATAATCCTCATCTGCTTCCCTAGTTGATGAGTAACAAAATCACTATGGAAGATCTCTGGCCAAGAAACATCTTAAAATATACTCACAGGGCCCTGAGAATTATGAATTGGAGGTGAGATCATGATAGCTACAGTGAGGAATTAATTGAGGAGGGCAGCTAAGTTTACTAAGTTAGGCAGATGTTACTGGACTCATCCAAGCATAGAAAGAAATACATCACCATCCTCTGTCAAATGACTATTTACTATGTCTGGGCAGCCTGATTTGTATTTCACATGTACCATCTCATTCTATCCTTAGAGAAACTTTATGATCTAATGATTACTACTAGAAGATGTTTACAGATAAGGAAACTAAAGCTTTAAAAGGCAAAATATTGGGACTTCCCCGGTGATCTAGTGGTTAACACTGCGCTCTCAATGCACGTGGCCTAGATTCAATCCCTGATCAGGGAAGAGATTCCACAGGTCATAACTAAGATCTGGTACAGCCCCAACACACACACAAAAAAAGGGTAAAATATAAATAACTTGCCCAGTATCACACAGCTAGCAGCAACAGACCCAGGATTCAAATCCAGATCTGACTCTAAAACTCAAGCCTTCAAGCACAATGCTCTACCATATCTGAAAAAAATCCAGATCACTTCATAACGATATTCAGGAATCTCATGGAAATCTATCTGACATTGTATACCAATAACTGACCTATAGAGAAAAAGAGTAATTTCTCTTTAGTTTATTAGATGCAAGAGTCTATGATACAACTTTAGGAGCTCAGAAATGAATTATAGACTGCCCTCAGAAGAGAAAGATTGCATTATGAAAAGTGAGCACTCCACAAAATCAAATGACCCAGACCAAAAAAATCGTCAGATGACCTAAACAGACATTGCACCAAAGAAGATATACAGGTGGCCAATAGGCACATGAAAAATCAAAACTACAATGAGTTGCTTTCTCACACTTCTCGGAATGGCCATCATCAGAAAGTCTACAAATAACAAACGCCAGAGGCTGTGAAGAAAAGGGAACCCTCCTACAATGCAAGTTGGTGGACCCACTATGAAAAACAGTATGGAGGTTCCTCAGAAAACGAAAAATAGAATTAACATGATCCAGCAATCCCACCCCTGGGCATACATACAGAGAAAACCATGATTCAAAAGATACATGCACCCCTGGTGTTCAGAGTAACACCATGTAAAACAGCCAAGATATGGAAACAACTTAAACGTCCATTTACAGATGAATAGATAAAGATATATATGTACAATTCAGTTCAGTTCAGTCGCCCAGTCGTGTCAGACTCTGAGACCCCATGAATCGCAGCACACCAGGCCTCCCTGTCCATCACCAATTCCCAGAGTTCACTCAGACTCACGTCCCTTAAGTCGGTGATGCCATCCAGTCATCTCATCCTCTGTCATCCCCTTCTCCTCCTGCCCCCAATCCCTCCCAGCATCAGAGTCTTTTCTGATGAGTCAACTCTTCGCATGAGGTGGCCTAAATACTGGAGCTCCTTCAGAATGGACTGGCTGGATCTCCTTGCAGTCCAAGGGACTCTCAAGAGTTTTCTCCAACACCACAGTTCAAAACCATCAATTCTTTGGCACTCAGCTTTCTTCACAGTCCAACTCTCACATCCATACATGATCACTGAAAAAACCATAGCCTTGACTAGATGGACCTTTGTTGGCAAAGTAATGTCTCTGCTTTTCAACATGCTTTCTAGGTTGGTCATAACTTTTCTTCCAAGGAGTAAGTGTCTTTTAATTTCATGGCTGCAGTCACCATCTGCAGTGATTTTGGAGTCCAAAAAAATAAAGTCTGCCACTGTTTCCACTGTTTCCCCATCTATTTCCCATGAAGTGATGGGTCCTGATGCCATGATCTTAGTTTTCTGAATGTTGAGCTTTAAGCCAACTTTTTCACTCTCCTCTTTCATTTTCATCAAGAGGCTTCTTAGCTCCTCTTCACTTTCTGCCTTAAGGGTGGTGTCATCTGCATATCTGAGGTTTTTGATCTTTCTCCCGGCAATCTTGATTTCAGCTTGTGCTTCTTCCAGTCCAGCGTTTCTCAAGATGTACTCTGCATAGAAGTTAAATAAGCAGGATGACAATAGACAGCCTTGAAGCACTCCTTTTCCTATTTGGAACCAGTCTGTTGTTCCATGTCCAGTTCTAACTGTTGCCTCCTGACCTGGATACAAGCATCTCAAGAGGCAGGTCAGGTGGTCTGGTATTCCCATCTCTTTCAGAATTTTCCACAGTTTCTTGTGATCCACACAGTCAAAGGCTTTGGCATAGTCAATAAAGCAGAAGTAGATGCTTTTCTGGAAGTCTCTTGCTTTTTCCATGATCCAGCTGATGTTGGCAATTTGATCTCTGGTTCTTCTGCCTTTTCTAAAAGCAGCTTGAACATCTGGAAGTTCACGGTTCACTTATTGCTGAAGCCTGGCTTGGAGAATTTTGAGCATTACTTTACTAGTGTGTGAGATGAGTGCAATTGTGTGGTAGTTTGAGCATTCTTTGGCATTGTCTTTCTTTGGGATTGGAATGAAAACTGACCTTTTTCAGTCCTATGGCCACTGCTGAGTTTTCCACATTTGCTGGCATATTGAGTGCAACACTTTCACAGCATCATCTTTCAGGATTTGCAATAGCTCAACTGGAATTCCATCACCTCCACTAGCTTTGTTCATAGTGATGCTTTCTAAGGCCCACTTGACTTCACATTCCAGGATGTCTGGCTCCAGGTGAGTGATCACACCATTGTGATTATCTGGGTCGTGAAGATATTTTTTGTACAGTTCTTCTGTGTATTCCTGCCACCTCTTCTTAATATCTTCTGCTTCTGTTAGGTCCAGACCATTTCTGTCCTTTACTGAGGCCATCTTTGCATGAAATATTCCCTTGGTGTCTCTAATTTTCTTGAAGAGATCTCTAGTCTTTCCCATTCTGTTGTTTTCCTCTATTTCTTTGTATTGATCGCTGAGGGAGGCTTTCTTATCTCTCCTTGCTATTCTTTGGAAATCTGCATTCAGATGCTTATATCTTCCCTTTTCTCCTTTGCTTTTTGCTTCTCTTCTTTTCACAGCTATTTGTAAGGCCTCCTCAGACAGCCATTTTGTTTTTTTGCATTACTTTTCCATGGGGATGGTCTTGCTTCCTGTTTCCTGTACAATGTCACGAACCATATATGTACAGTGGAATACTATTCAGCCACACAAAGAATGAAGTTATGCCACTAGTAGCAACACAGATGGTTGCTGTTTAGTCTCTAAGTCATGTCTGACTCTTTGTGACCCCGTGGACTGGAGCCTGCCAGGTTCCTCTGTCCATAGGACGGACCCACAGATTATCATACTGGGTCAAGTAAGTCAGAAAGAGAAAGACCAACACCATATGATATCACTTAGATATGGAATCTAAAATATGACAGAAATGAACCTATCTTCAAAACAGAAACAGACTCACAGACACAGAACAGACTTGTGGTTGCCAAGGAGACGAGGGATGAACTGGGAGTTTGGGATTAGTGGATGCAAACTAGTATGTTCAAATGGATGAACAACAATGTCCTACTGTATAGCACAGTGAGCGACATTCAACATCCTGTGATGAACCCTAATGGAAAAGAATACGTGTGTGTATGTATGTAAATGAATCACTTTGTTGTATGGCAGAACTTAACATAACATTATTAATTGACTTCGATGAAATACATTTTCTTAAAGTAATGCAAAGATCTGCCTGTAATCACACAGGAACATATCAATGATTTCTATTGGTGATGTCACACAGGTGCTGTGAACACTACTATGGTTTGTTTCCAACATCTGAAATATAAGGAAATGCTAAATTTTAGAGATTAGTGAAAATAAAAGTATCTTTCTGCCCAAAACTATAATAAAATAAAAAGTAATGCAAAGACCTGACAGAGGATATTCTGGCTGAAGAATCCAGAAAATTCTTTTCATTTCATTTTAAATACCCCTTCTCCCTCCCCATCTCGGAAAAAAAAAACAAAAAAACAAAAAAAAACAAAAAAAACAGTTGGTTTGTAACCCAGACCAAATGAAATGCTAAATGACAAGTATTACGAATTTTTCTCCAGGCAATGTAAAGTCCTAAAGCAAAAGAACCCTACTTTTTTGCTGAATACACAATACTTTTTATCCATCTGAGGTCAGGCTAGTGTGGGGTCAGGAGGCAGTGCAAGACTAGCAGTCGGATCCATTCTCCACCAGGAATTCCTGAGGACAAGGAAAGGAGATTGACAGAGGGCAAACAGCATCCAGATCAAAGGTAGGCCACTATCGGCCAGCCAGGAAATCCTTGCATCCAGCTGTCATCGGGGACCTGGAAATAAAGGGGAATATCCACTTCCGACCTCTCCTTTTCTGCATCTCTCCAAACCCAAAGTTATATTGAAAACAGTCATAAATATCACAAATGTAGGACCCACGTCTCATGGCCCATCTTGCAATAAAGTTTCTGCTTTGTAATAAAGTTCCTAAAGTGTTCTTTATGGAAACTGTCCTTTTTCCGTTGCTTTTCTTTTGTCTTCATAATCTCAGTGGTGACATATTGTGAATGGGCTGGGTGCGTGGCTAATAAAAGCCTCGTCGCTCGGGGTTTGAGTGACTGTGCTTGTCTCCAGGCTGCTGGCGGGTTAATGTGGCGAGGTGCCAACAGTGCCTCGAAAAATAACAATAATGTGATTTAGGTCTAGTGTCATTAAACTTGATTAGCTGAGTGAGCTCATGAAAATCCATAATTAACTAGAAAAACAAGAAGACAGATGTTTCTGCCAGGAAATTGAGAGCCTGGTCTTCTATCAGACTGGTTTTCTTCGCACCTGAGGATCCTGGCTCTGTACCCCTCTCTCCCTATTCTTACACAAGTGAGTATCCTCAGCGTGACTCATCTCTTATCTAATCATCACTACCTTTCATGGGGAGGTGGAAGGAAAAAAAAGGCCATTCTTTCAAAGGTGCTGAAGCTCATAAGGCAAAGTGAAGTATCAAAAGGGAACCGTGGACTGAGCTCCTCACTCACACTTTCAAGCCCCCTGGGCGCAGTGCTTCTCAGCTGGGGTTCATCCTATCCCACTGGGGGACATCTGACAGCACCCAGAGATAGTTTAGGTTGTTACTACTGGAGAGGTTGCGGCTAGTATCCAGTTGGTAGAGACCAAGAATGCTGCTGAATGTTCCTATAATGCATAGGACAGCTCCCACCTCATTTGGGTCAGGTTCTCTGATGCAAAATGTCAGCAGCTCCAATGCTGAGCCAAAGGCAAACTCAAAAAGGACCATCCTCTGACCCAGACCAGCAAAGCCCTTTCACTGAGGAGCCGGATCTTCAGATCCCCAGGTCAGCCCTGAGCCACGCATCTTGGTGATTCTGAGAAAAAAGAAACACAAGTAACAGTATGCAGGAGCCCAGCAGAGGTTGGAAAACAGTCATCATTTTTGGAGAGCTGGCATCAGCTTAAGAACAAGGCCCTTACATGAGGATCACTCCTTATGACAGTATTTGTTATAAAGGTCATGACCTTTCATATTACACTCTGCTCAATTCCTGGGGAAAAGGGCTTTTTATCCCATTCTTTCTCCAGTTTCTCCTTTTCAGCTCAAGACCTTAAAGAGCAGGAGGAGGTCAAGAAGCCACAGACTGAGTCATGGGAGGACAGGCTCCATGCATGGACTTTTATTCAACTTGGTACAAGAAAGCTTTGAAACCTAGATTTCCCCAGGCACTAAAATAAGGCTGCTTATAATCTTTCCGTCTCATGGGGACTATTCAGAGAAGTGAGGAAAGACTTTCCAAAACCACTTATTAATGTAGAAGGCTGAACCGTATGAAATGGCCATCCTCATAGCACAAAACTGGTTGACTATTAGCATTTTCTTTTGGTCCAACTTCATTAGGTTAATGAGGGTTCTCAGGAGAAACTGATCCAATAGGATGCATCGAGATACAGAGAAAGAGATTTATTATGAGGAACTGGCTTGTGCAGTTATGGAAGCCAAGAAGTTCCACAATCTGCCATCTGAAAGTTAAAGGCCCAAGAGAGCTGGGTATGTAGTTCCAGTCCACGTCCAAAGCCCTGAGAACCAGAGGAGCCAATGGTGTAAGTCCCAGTCCTGGTCTGGAGACGCAACGACCTGGAGCATTAGCGTTGAAGGGCAGGAGAAGATGAATGTCCAAGTTCCAGCAGAAAGAGATAATCTGTCCTTCCTCCACTATTCTGCTCTCATTGAGCCTCTAAAAGGTTGACTGATGCCCACTCACACTGGAGAAGGTGATCTTCTCTACTCTGCTCACTAATTCACATACTAATCTGTTCTAGAGATGCCCCTCACAGACACACCCAGAAATGATGTTTTGCCAGCTATCTGGTCATCCCTTAGCTCAGTCTTCAGTTCAGTTCAGTCGTTCAGTCATGTCTGACTCTTTGCAACCCCATGAACCACAACACTCCAGGCCTCCCTCTCCGTCACCAACTCCTGGAGTTCACCCAAACCCATGTCCATTGAGTCGGTGATGCCATCCAACCATCTCATCCTCTGTCGTCCCCTTCTCCTCCTGCCCTCAATCTTTCCCAGCAACAGGGTCTTTTCCAGTATGTCAGCTCTTCGCATCAGGAGGCCAAAGTATTGGAGTTTCAGCTTCAACATCAGTCCTTCCAATGAACACCCAGGACTGATCTCCTTTAGGATGGACTGGTTGGATCTCCTTGCAGTCCAAGGGACTCTCAAGAGTCTTCTCCAACACCACAGTTCAAAAGCATCAATTCTTCAGTGCTCAGCTTTCTTTATAGTCCAAGTCTCACATCCATACATGACCACTGGAAAAACCATAGCCTTGACTAGATGGACCTTTGTTGGCAAAGTAATGTCTCTGCTTTTCAACATGCTATCTAGGTTGGTCATAACTTTTCTTCCAAGGAGTAAGTGTCTTAATTTCATGGCTGCAATCACCATCTGCAGTGATTTTGGAGCCCCCCCAAAATAAAGTCTGACACTGTTTCCCCATCTATTTCCCATGAAGTGATGGGTCCTGATGCCATGATCTTCGTTTTCTGAATGTTGAGCTTTAAGCCAGCTTTTTCACTCTCCTCTTTCACTTTCATCAAGAGGCTTCTTAGTTCCTCTTCACTTTCTGCCATAAGGGTGGTGTCATCTGCATATCTGAGGTTTTTGATATTTCCCCCAGCAATCTTGATTCCAGCTTGTGCTTCTTCCAGCCCAGCGTTTCTCATGATGTACTCCGCATAGAAGTTAAATAAGCAGGGTGACAATATACAGCCTTGAAGTACTCCTTTTCCTATTTGGAACCAGTCTGTTGTTCCATGTCCAGTTCTAACTGTTGCCTCCTGACCTGCATACAGGTTTCTCAAGAGTCAGGTCAAGTGGTCTGGTATTCCCATCTCTTTCAGAATTTTCCACAGTTTCTTGTGATCCACACAGTCAAAGGCTTTGGCATAGTCAATAAAGCAGAAGTAGATGCTTTTCTGGAAGTCTCTTGCTTTTTCCATGATCCAGCTGATGTTGGCAATTTGATCTCTGGTTCTTCTGCCTTTTCTAAAAGCAGCTTGAACATCTGGAAGTTCACGGTTCACGTATTGCTGAAGCCTGGCTTGGAGAATTTTGAGCATTACTTTACTAGCATGTGAGATGAGTGCAGTTGTGCAGTACTTTGAGCATTCTTTGGCATTGCCTTTCTTTGAGATTGGAATGAAAACTGAACTTTTCCAGTCCTGTGGCCACTGCTGAGTTTTCCAAATCTGCTGGCATATTGAGTGCAACACTTTCACAGCATCATCTTTCAGGATTTGAAATAGCTCAACTGGAATTCCATCACCTCCACTAGCTTTGTTCGTAGTGATGCTTCATAAGGCCCACTTGACTTCACATTCCAGGATGTCTGGCTCCAGGTGAGTGATCACACCATTGTGATTATCTGGGTCGTGAAGATCTTTATTGTACAGTTCTTCTGTGTATTCCTGCCACCTCTTCTTAATATCTTCTGCTTCTGTTAGGTCCATACCATTTCTGTCCTTTACTGAGGCCATCTTTGCATGAAATGTTCCCTTGGTGTCTCTAATTTTCTTGAAGAGATCTCTAGTCTTTCCCATTCTATTGTTTTCCTCCATTTCTTTGCACTGATCTCTGAGGAAGCTTTTCTTATCTCTCCTTGCTATTCTTTGGAACTCTGCATTCAAATGGATGTACCTTTACTTTTATCCTTTGCTTTTTGCTTCTCTTCTTTTCACAGCTATTTGTAAGGCCTCCTCAGACAGCCATTTTGCTTTTTTGCATTTCTTTTTCTTGGGGATGGTCTTGCTTCCTGTTTCCTGTACAATGTCACGAACCTCCGTCCATAGTTCATCAGGCACTCTGTCTATCAGATCTAGTCCCTTAAATCTATTTCTCACTTCCAATGTAGCTCAGTCTAGTTGACACGTAAAATTAACCATCACACTAATACTACAGGTATTTAATTAATAGGAAGTACTTGGCTATTTATAGTTCTCCAAACACTCAGTTCTATCCCATCTGAATTTGCAACCACCTGTGAGAGAAGTGTTCATTTTAATTAACATTCTCATTTTATAAATAAGGAAACTGAGGCTGGAGAGGTTCAATAACTAGTCCAAGAGAGCACAGTTAAGATGCTATAGAACTAAGACACAAACAGAGCACTCCTAAGTTTTTCTCACCAGCTTCTCAGCCTGAAGCAAGCGCAACACATGGCCATCTACTATTTGATGGGACCTTTACACTCTGCAGTAGAAAAACTTTACACCTTGCCGGGATCAAAGTCAAGGTAAGAGTTGGCTTCATTCTTAATCAAGAACCCTTGCCAAGAGGAAAAACAGGTCCTGTACAGGCTCACATAAGTGCTGCACTAATTCAGAAGAAAAGGGAACCCCAGGTTGGGAAGAAAAGACCTCAGCCTGAGCATCTTCACTTTCTTAGCCCCCTGGGCCTGATGCACTCCGTGTGCTTGGCTCTCAAGCCCACAGATGCAAAAACATTGTTAATGAGCTTGGTGTCAAACCACAGGTATCATGGGAGCAGGGCCCAGGCTCCTGATCAATGTGAGCAATATTTAGCCTTCCCAGGGCCCTGCTGGCTGCCCTCATCCATTCAGCAGTTCTGCAGTGCTATTTTTAGTGTGAAGTTAATAGAGATCCCTGGGGTGATGTGGAAAGGGGAAAGGCACTGGAGAAGTGGTGCTAAATTTGTAAGCCAACAGAGCTCTCAGCTGGAGTTTCAGGAGGGAGATGATACAGGGACGAGGTGAACAGCCCACCATTGATCCGTGTAGGTCTTAACCAAGGGATTCTGTTTCAGGCTGCCCCCCAGGAGGGGCAGGGGAAGGAGAGACCAGCACAATCCTCCTTCCGCCTCAGGGATGAAGTAAATAAAATAAATGTTGTGGGAAGGGGTAGATTGGGAGTTTGGGATTAGCAGATGCAAACTAGTATGTGTGCTATATAAGTTGCTTCAGTCATGTCAGCTGTTTGCAACCCCAAGGACTGTAGCCCGCCAGGTTCCTCCGTCCATGCAATTCTCCAAGCAAGAATACTGGAGTGGGTTGCCATTTCCTTCTCCAAGGGATCTTCCCAAACCAGGGATCGAACCCGTCTCTTAACGTCTTCTATGCTGACAGGCAGATTCTTTACCACTAGCGCCACTTGGGAAGCCCAAACTAGTATATATAAATGCAACGGGTAAACAAGGTCTACTCTAAGCACAAGGAACTAAATTCAATATCCTGTGATGAACCATAATGGAAAAGAATATAAAAAGGGATGTATACATATGCATAAATTTTTTTAAAAAAAAATAAGGGAGTTCCCTGGCAGTCCAATGGTTAGGATTCAGCAATTGCACTGCCAGGGCCGAAGTTCCATGCCTGGTCAGGAACTAAGACCCCACATGCTGCATGGTGCAGGCAAATAAACAATAACAGAAATGACAGCCTGCTCCATGCGCTTAACCTTTAAAAATGAAATATGAAATAAAGTAAAAATAATAGTATTCAGAGAGGAAAATCAGCCCATAAGCTCACGTTACCTTAAAACATATGTTAGGAAATAAAAACCATTCACTCTTAACTGATGTCAAATCTTTGGTTTCATATTTAAATAACCTCTACCCTAAGATTCCCTCTGGAAAGCTGTCAGTGTAATTAGAGCTATAACAAAGGACATATAGACTTACCCAGGAAAGAAAATTATGACAGGCTTGATCAAAATTACCCTATAAATATCACTTTGCTGTTTTAACTACCACGTTTTAGTTCTAGGGCCATGAAAATGAGTCATATGCTACCAAAACCAGGCGTGAAGTTTGATTCACTCCTTCTACGGCAGCCACACGTACAGATGCATCCGCTGAGACTTGCCCTGTGATTAATGTATATAAGGTCCCTGGTGGGCAAGTCCATAAATGTGAAAGTTATACTGAAATGAAGCCTGTGGGAATAAAAATAGAAATCGAGAACTTTTTTTCTACCTTCCCGCTGCTAAGCCATGAACATCCCAAGGGAGGTTTCCCTGGACACAGGGATGGTAAAAGATGGAATAACTCTTGGCCAAGGAAAGTGCATTGGATGCCACCATTTAACTGTTCAACCTTGCACATCACTCTGTTTTTTTTTTTTTTTTTTTTTTTTTTTAATCCTTGACAACTTTAGAGGGTTGATGGGCTTTCACCAAATTTGGAAACTACACCAAGAAACACAAAGGCAAGGAGGGTGGGTAGGGAAAACGAAGAGGGAAAAAAAAAAAAAAATACAGTTCCATGTGCCTTCTTGGAACAACAGATTGACTAGTGAACATTTTCAAATGAAGATTTTTTTTTCCTATCATTTTTGATGTCGCTCATTGAACTTCACTATGAAGACTGAAGTCACAAAGGAAAATGTCTTACAAAGAGGAGAAAATGACTTATTCCCATCATAAACTCAAACAAAAGAAGCATCCCTAACACTTACTACATCATTTCATAAAAACAGGCTTTTTTACCTTGTTTCTGACTAAGAACACGGTCAGAAACCACTTCCTCTAGAAGTGGGAATCAGAGGCTTTGAAATCTGCTCACTGTTGCAAGATCGGATGCTGTCTGACTTACCAGAGGAAAACATGACATTTTTATCACTCTTGGGTCTACAAGAAAAATACTAGGTCTCTTTTCATAAAGACTTTTGTATAAAACATTAAGTATTGAGACTTCCCTAGTGATCCAGTGGCTAAGACCCCACCCTCCCAAGGCAGGAGGCCCAGGTTCAATCCCTGCTCAGGGAACTAGATCTCACATGCTACAGCTGAAGATCCTTCTTACCGCAGATAAGACCCATCACAGCCAAAGAAAATAAAATGATTTTATTTTTAATTTTAAAACCAAAAAACAGAAAACAAAATAGTAAATATTAACAACCAAATTAAGAAGATTATTAAAATAAAGATTTAGAGTTTTCAGAACTGTTGGTTCAAATGTTGGAAAGGTCAATTTATTAGTCTTCCAGATTTGTTTTGATTCTACAGGGATCCAGTGGCCATCAACTCTGTTCTTCTTTGGGAAGCTAGAAGGAGGAGGTGAGAACGTGTCCCAAGAGTCACATATATTCAGCTCTATCATCCAGGGAGGTGGGGTGTTGCTCTTTCTAATGGCTGCCCTGAGGAGCCCCAACTATAGAGGGAGGGAAGGAGAACAGGTCATGAGGTGGGGATGGCAAAAGAATATTCCCAGGAACAGGAAGATCAGCCAGGCAGGATGAGGAGGTATAACCCCAAACTAGTCAGAAACTACAGAAGGAGCCCATCATTACAGAGCGAAGTAAATTGAAAGGAGAAAAACAAGCATCATATATTAACATATATATATATGAAACCTAGAAAAACGGTACAGATGACACAGGGGGCAGGGAAGGGTAGGACAAACCAGGAAAGCGGCACTGACATATATGCACAGTTATGTATAAAGGAGACAGCTAGTGGGAAGCGCTGTACAGCACAGAGAGCTCAGCTTGGTGCCCTGTGATGGCCTAGAAGAGTGGGATGGAGCAGGGAGGTCCAAGAGGGAGGGGAAATATGTGTATAGAGCTGATTCACTTCATTGTGCAGCAGAAACTAATACAACATTGAACAGCAATCATACTCCAATTTGAAAAGAAAAAGAAAGGAACTCTGTTCTTCCCTCTTCTACAGAGGGTAGGATTTTCGACCAACATGTCACCATCACGGAGATAACCTTCACGTTTTGCCTTTATCATCACAGAGGATTTTCAAGCATCATCCAGGGCAGCTGTCGATCTGTCCTCCTGAGGAATTGCTGGTTTTGCTACCAGAATGTCTCCTCTGTCTGTTTCCATCAGACACTGGCATTCTGGTTATAACAGTTAGTGAAAGCCAAGCACTGATGTTCCAAACCAGTTATTAATATTATCTCTGTCTCCTCAAAAGCCATACTGTACGCCCTGTATCTGATGAGCACCCTTTTTTCAGTGAAAAATTGGAGATTGCCACTGTCCCTAAGAACATAGAGGAGCCTCTGCCCCCACTGATGCCACCCCCTAACCAGATTAAAAAGCTGGAGAAGCGCTGTCCCAACTGCCTCTATCCCAGCACGTTGCTCAGTGGACTAACCTGCTCTCCTAATCCACCAGTGGGGACTTCAACCTGGGTCCCACACACATAACAAGAGGGTCTTTTCTAACAGATGGATCCCCCCTGCCCTCTCCCACTCAGGCCCTGAACTCCAAAACTGGGGAATACAACCTGACCTGGCCACACTATCACGTGACCTTAGGCATTCCGTGTTCACATTTCTGTCTGAATCGCAACTCTGGGGGGCAGGGAGGAGGGGCCGGTGGTGAGAAGCCAGCATTAGATTAATAAGATTCACAGGGAAATAATGATTCCCTAATTTAGCAGCAAAGAGAGAATGGGAACAACCTTCAAATGTCATCATCCGAGGTGCTGTTGAAATACCTCCCTTTTCTGACACAATTCTGTCAATTAGCTGAGCAGAGCAATTACCATTCCTTTCTCTTTTTTATTTGCAAAGAACCAAAACTTTGTAAGGATGATAAATGACTCCCTGGAAAATTCAATGCTGGTTCTGCTAAATTTGCACTTTCCATATTGTAAGGGTTTTGGTGGATTATTTTTTCCCAGTTATGTCTCATAATCAATAGGGTGGGCAGCTTAAAAAAACAAAATAAAACCGAAAAAAAAACCATGCTGTGTAGAATTCAGACATGGGGACTTCCAAGAAATCAGACATACTCAGATCCATCGAAGTGACCAGCAAATGAATACCGATCTCAGCGTAATTAGTACAGTCGAGGACGTTGTTAGCCAAATGATGAAGTAAATCTCATTTTAATTGTTTAGAATCCTATTCCCATTCCCCTCAAAAGAAGAAAAGGAAATGTATTCAGATTATGACCTTTGAGAATTCTGGGCTCATTAGCGTTTCACATAACACGGCACAGAACTGAAGCAGGAGAGACTCCGCAGTGGTCCCCTCACTGCGGCGTGTACCTCGTTAATGGCATGAAATTAAGGAGGTGTCAGAGTTGGTCCCGGGTCTCGGTTGACTGTGGCTTACAAACAGTATCTTCAGTCCAATATAATGGCCAGCTTACAGTGGTTAAACCTGTCCATTAAAAAAAAAAAAAAACGAGATCTAATTTTGCTCCAGTGCTGGGACAGGGGACAAAAAGAACAGAGAGGTGGGCACTGAGGCATACCCTGAACCAGGTTCAGAATGTTCTGGAGCTTGGGGGCTCTCCACAGCTGTAGGAAAGGAGGAGGCTGGAAGGAAGTGAGGAAAACTAGGCACAGACAGGGACCAGGGAAGGGAAGGGAAAGGAGAAAACCGAAGAGTAGAGAGACAGGGAGAGAGAGGTCATCCCGCCCATCATTGCCCCCCGAGGCCACCAGCATCCTCGAGACAGACTGCCCTCCATGGTTACGACCAAAGTCAAAGTCAAGGAAGAGGTAAGGGGAGAAATCCAGCAGGCAGCGCTGCCCAGAGACGACTGTTTCCAAGGCTCTCCACCTGGAAGAGCCCAGCCCAGCTCCACACATCATCTGCCTGAAGAGGTCTCTTCCATTACCCATGGCTGTATCACAAACCACCCCAACCATCTATTCTTCATGGTTCTCTGGGTGTTTTGAGTTTAGCTCCAGGGGATGTAGCTGTGGTCACTCCTCTGGCTGCATTTGTGCAGGTGCTCGGCTGGGTTGGGACTTCCAAGATGGTCTCTCTCTTTTTAAAATCTTTATTTTTTTATTTGGCTGTGCTGGGTCTTAATCACAGCACTCAGGATCGTTGATCTTCATTGAGGCTTGCGGGGTCTTTAGCTGCAGCATGGAAGATGTTTAGCTTCAGCCTGTGGGATCTAGTTCTCTAACCAGGGATTGAGCTCAGGCCCCCTGCATTGGGAGCACAGAGTCTTAGCCACTGGACCACCAGGGAAGTCCCTGCAAGATGGCCTCTGAGCACAAAGGCTGTCGGTACATGTGGCATCGCATCACTGGGTAATCAACTGGAGCCTGGTGGCCGACAGCCAAGAGAGGCTCCCAAAAGAACCAGCCCTGGGAAAACTAGCGCTCATCTAGCCTCTGTCTGCTTTCTGTTTTCTCATTGGCCAGGGTAACTCACATGACCAAGTCCCGCGTTATTGTGGGAGGGGCCACCCAAGAGTCTGCGTTCCAAGACCGACGGTTCACTGGAGAATACCAGTCTCCCACAAGGGCACAGGCCACCTCAGAATCCAAGCCCTTTCTGAGACTTCACCTCCGTTCCACTGAGGCTGCTGGAATGCAGGTAGCGCAGCAGGGTTGCAGGAACTGCCCTGGGTTTGAGGTTTGCTCACACACGCGTGGCTTCTCCGGTGGCTCAGTGGTAAAGCACCCACCTGCGGTGCAGGACAGGAGACGCCGGTTCAATCCCTGGGTCAGGAAGATTCCCCTGGAGAAGGGAATGGTAACCCACTCCAGTATTCTTGCCTGAGAAATCCCATGGACAGAGAAGCCTGACGGGCTACAGTCCACGGGGTCACAGAGTTAGGCATGACTTAGCGACTAAACCACCACACGCACATACACGCCCCCAGGGTTCCTTGGTTCTGTCAGTGGTACCACGATCCATTCGTTTGTGCACATCAGATCCTGCCTTAACGTCACCTCCGCCTCCTCACATCCTAGCAGTCCATTACCAGGTCCCCTTCAGGAAAGGACATCACTTTGGGGAAGACACTGTTCAACCCGACAGTACAATGAGCGCTAAGCACGAGGCGGCAGCTAACGAAGAAATGAGCAAACGAGCAGGCAAATGTGAGAGTGGATGGTCAGCCAGGTGAAACCAGCCACCACCGTGTGCCAAAACCACCAGAGCGGCCTTTACAAGTCCCTGTGGGCACCGCTCTATGAAGGGGAAAGGCTTTGCTGTCAATACCTTGAGGCCCTGGCCTCTCTTTGGGGATGAACGTTCAAAATACTGTGTTTATATCAAAACTTTCCAGAAAGCACGAAGATGCCTCTCAAAATGAAAAGGCAACGGTGCTCTCAGTAGGGAGCCTCCAGGCTCCATGGAGGGGGATCTCAGGAGTCACAACGTTTCTGACAGGTGGCCCACCCTCCTGGTCTGTCACACACCCCCAAACTCAGTTCTCCCAGATTATCATTTTTCTTAATTAGGCCTGAATTGGGGTTCATCCAACACAATGACAGGTGCCAGAGAGGGCCCCTCTTATTTCCCTGCTCAGCCCTCATTACAAGTCTCAGCTGAGAAACTGCTGAGCCCTGACATTGCACATTTATTTAGAATTGCAAACACCTGTGCACTAGAAAACCAGGCCAGCAGAAAGCCTAGCCTCCTCGGTGCCACCCCCGGCCCCAGCAGCCTCTATTCTCAGGGGCGGCCTGTCCTCCTGCACCCACCTTGGAGGCCAGCCAGAAGCCAGAAGGCTCAGTGATTCACACACTTAATGAAGGCAGCACCCCACACACACCTGAGCACCCGGGCAGAAAGCCTCAGCAGTGTGGACCCTTCCCACACTACGGTGCTTCCCACCAATGGTTTAAAAAAAAAAAAAAAAATCATTATTGCGGGGCTAGGAGGCTTGGTAAATAGCATTAGCCTAAGGAAGAAGCAGATTTCCTGAGCCCAGCTGAGAAATACAATTAAGTTGTAATATTTTGTCAAGGCTTGTCCTCCTCCTGACTGTTTATCAGTGTTAAGAGACAATTTATACTTTGCAGTTCTCTGGGATGGTGAGTATATCTCACAGCAGGCAGGTGAGATTAAACTGTCTGTCACGGGGTGCCGGCCTTCCCGTGTTGCTGCAGACAAACAGCCAGGGAGATGCCAGCCCCTGACCCCTGGTGGATCTGCTGACTTGGAGCCACAATAGCCGTGAGAAGGACCCACCATCTCCTCCTCAAAGCTAGCAATTACTGGGAAACAGGAATCCGGACCAACAGGAAGATTCAGGACCCAGTGAGAGGGGAGGTGGTCCCCTCTTCAGAACATAATATGAGATTTCTTAGCCTTACTCCCAAGGGTCTCTGATTCCCCAATAAGTTGAAGGTGGGGTCCACGGGAGGCCCCCACTGTTACAGGGAACTCTGTCACTAAGATGAAGGTACCCTGATTAGGCCATTTCCTCACACAAGCTGAAGGAACACAATCAAGTAAGTACGTGTATCTCTGAGATGACATATTTAGCCTGTCTTGAAATTCAATCAGCCTTGGATGTCTCTCTCTGTTATAAAGGGTTTCAGCACATTAAATAACTGAAAATCTGTTGACTCTCTTTATCGTCCTATGTTTTATTCACTTGAAAATGAGTGTTCATGTCCCCAGAAAGACTTGCACAGGGATGCTCATTGCTTCTTTTATTCAAAACAGCCCTAAACTAGAAACAACCCAAGTGTCCGTCAACAAGAGATGGGATAAACAGGCGGTGGTGTATTCGTACAATGGAATACTGCTCTTCAGTGAAACACAGCAAGCAGCTGACATATGCAACAATGTGGATGATCCTCACAGACATCATGTGGAGAGAAAGAAGCCAGATCCAAAGAAGTACAGACTGTCTGATACCATTTCTATGAAGTACAAGATCAGTCAAACTTGATTTTGGTCACACGTGACGAGAGTGTTGATCTCTGGAGGGGGGTATTGACTGGAAGGGTGTTCTCTGAGGTGACAGAAATGTTCCAGTGGTCACACACCTTGTAAAAAGTCATCAAGCTGGACACTTACGATTTGTTCATTTTAATGTGTGGAAATTAAACCTCAAATTTTGAAAACTTCTGAAATTCATTCATGGTGTCATTTAACTTGAATTAATATCTCCCAACCTACTAAACTGTCCCAACCTTCCAGTAGTTTGCTGAAAATTAACTTCTCAACACTCAGGGACTGTTGGCTCCTCCAGCAGACCATGAACTCCCAGCTCTTTATGGGGCCCTCAGATGGTTGCTGGATGGATGGATGTATAAGTGGATGGAGGAATGGATGGATGGATCGATGGATGGATGAATGGGTAGGTGGTGAGAGATGACCAGTCAGCATGAGGCCATGTTATCAGATGAGGACTTAAGTTAATGGGTCCACACGTTAGTGAAACAATAACTTATCCCATTCCTCTGAGCTACTAGAAACCAAGTTTACAAACTGTGATGGAGGAGAAGCACTAACTTGGATAATCCAAACTTGGTCCAAAAATGACTTGTCTTGTGTCTCAAAAAATTGTTATTGCTACCTAACTGTTTAGTTCAAAACTGACTTGCTAAAAGGTTACAATAGGCAGGAAGTAAGCCAAACTAAGGAGATGGCAGGCTGGGGGGAATCTTACATAAGCAGTTAATATCTGAGAACCCAGTTCCTGTGCAAATGCAGTCCATCTTTGGGTCTCCATTATTGGGAGTATCTTGTTCAGCAGGATCCATGTTTCTGCTTTGAACTAAATTTTGGAGTCTTTATCCTTTTAACTGTGAGCGTGTACACAGGATTCTTTCCTTAGAGGGACAAGAAAAAATCTTGGCTATCAAATGCATTCTCAATTGCTTTATACAGAGAAAGAGGCCAGATTCCAAGGGAAGGGATGAAGAAGAGAAGAGGAAGGCTATCCTGTTTGAAAGAGGGGCTCTTTTAACCCTTTGGGGTGAAGTTGATTCAAACACCTGAACAGGAGCAAAGATTTCATATGCAAAAATGTTACCAGATTGGTGTTAATTGCTTAAAGTGCTTAAGTCATAGGGCATTTTAAAAATAAATTTGCCACTGTCTCTCTCTGAGTACTGGGTCTGGGGGGCTTCCCTCATGGTTGAGCAATAAATAATCTGCCGGCAATACAGGAAACCAGGGTTCAGTCCCTGGGTTGGGAAGATCCCCTGGAGGAAAGCATGGCAATCCACTCCAGGATTCTTGCCTAGAGTACCCCATGGGCAGAAGGAGCCTGGAAGGCTGCAGTCCATAGGGCTGCAAGGAGTCGGACACAAATGAAGCGCCTGAGCAGCAGCAGCAGCAGCGCTGGGTCTGGGATATGCGGGTGCAACTGGCTAGGCTTTCAAAACTGAAGATGATTGTGTTCTTTAAGCCAACAGAGCACGCGGCTGTGGACTAGACACCTGCCAGAAACCTGGCCCTGGGGAGTCCCTGCCTGTATTTATAATGATGCAGAGCACTATCCTCTGATAGCCAGAGGTTCTCAACCTGCAGGTACTGAAGTCAGTCAGGTGACTAAAGTTAGCAATCCCCTTAGACAAGCACACGTGCACAGACACACACACACTTACTCACACTCATAACCCATCCAGCCCTGCCAGCCTCCCATCCAGAGAACACCCCCTCTAGCAGGTCTTTTTGGTCCAGAGCTCCCACAGGGAGCCTAAGTGAAGGCCTCCAATAGCTCCAACCCATAACTCAGTTTCCCACAAAGCCTTCTTCCCCTGGTCCTGAAGAAGCCATATACCTGGTTGTCCGGACCACACCCTGGGGCTGACACCCTGGGGCTGTCAGCGGGACAGTGGCCAAAAGAGGCCCTCCCCCAGTTCTTTTCCCAAGTTTCTGATAAGCACAGCTACTGGGGCTTTCCTGATAGCTCAGATGGCAAAGAATCCACCAGCAACGCAGGAAGACCATGGTTCAAACCCTGGGTTGGGAAGATCCCCTGGAGGAGGGCGTGGTAGCCCACTCCAGTATTCTTGCCTGGAAAATCCCCATGGACAGAGGAGCCTGGCGGGCTACAGTCCATAAGGTTGGACACAACTGAGCAACTAAGCCCAGCACAGCACCCTCTCCCATGTGTCATGTTCCCACACGGATTCAAGGACATGACCCACAACCATGGCTGACACAACTGCAATTGGGCCGCACAAGCTTGTGCTATGAAGAAACTGAGCCAAACGGAAATGTGGGGACAGCCGATCTGGTCTGAGAAGAGGGACTCAGCTCCAAAATGAACTGAGGGATCAGGGGACCACAGGGCAGTGGCAACAGGAAAGAAAAAAGGAAACACACAGGCCCCCGTGGCATCATTGATCTTGACTCTGAGCCTTGAACCCAGCTTCCTGCCTGTCCTAGGCCCAGCCCTAGGCTTCAGAAATGGGACTGCGGCGAGAGCTGCTCCAGACCCTGGGCCTGGAAGCTGGAATCTCAGCTCTGGCACTCAGCACTGGGGTAACATGAAATGGTGCAGTTCCAGGCCTGGGTTTACTCATCTTAAATAGAAGGGGGAAAGTGGGAGCGTGACAGATTTTATTTTCTTGGTCTCCAAAATCACTGCAGACAGTGACCTCAGCCATGAAATTTTAAAAAAAAACAAAAACAAAAACACGCTAGCTCCTTGAAAGGAAAGCCATGACAAACTTAGGGAGTATATTAAAAAGCAGAGACATCACTTTGCCAACAAAGGTCCATATAGTCAAAGCTATGGTTTTTCCAGTAGTCATGTACAGAGGTGAGAACTGGATCATAAACAAGGCTGAGTATCAAAGAATTGATGCTTTCAAATTGTGGTGTTGGAGAAGACTCTTGAGAGTCCCTTGGACTGCAAGGAAATCAAACTGGTCAATCCTAAAGAAAATCAACCTGAACGCATGTACACCTGTAGTGGATTCATGTCAATGTGTGGCAAAACCAATACTGTATTGTAAAGTAAAATAAAGTAAAAATAAAAATTTTTTTTAAAATTAGATTAAATTAAAAAATAAAAAGAAAAGAAAATCAACCTGAATATTCATTGGAAGGACTAATGCTAAAGCTGAAGCTCCAATACTTTGCCCTCCTGAAGTAAAAAGCCAACTCACTGGGAAAGACCCTACGGCTGGGAAAGACTGAAGGCAAAAGGCGAAGGGGGCAGCAGAAAATGAGATGGTTAGATAGCATCACCAACTCAATGGACATGAGTTTGAGCAAACTCCGGGAGGTAGTGAAGGACAGGGAAGCCTGGGGTGCTGCAGTCCATGGGGTTCGTAAGAGTAGGACATGACTTAACAACTAAACAACGACAACAAAGGGGAAGTTATTACAGTCCTCAGCACAGGCTTGTTTGGAGAACTAAATGGGTCATGTGTGTAAGGCCCAGAGCATCACGTGAGCCCAGCATGTGATGACTGCTCAGCAGTCTAATACGCCCTAGTGCTTGCAGTTGCATGATGCTGGATAATGTACATAACTTGTAAATGTCTTGATTTCTGAGCTGCAAACTAAGGAAGTAAGATGAGCTTTGTATTCAATAAACTGTAAATGCAAAAAGGACTTCCCTGTTGGTACACTGGATAAGAATCCAACCTGCCAATGCAGGGGACCTGGGTTCTACACCTGGTCACATGCCATGGAGCAACTAAGCCCGTGCACCACAACTCCTGAAGCTCCTGCACCCTAGAGCCGGGGAGCCACAAGAGAAACCACAGCAGCGAGAAGCCCGCACACCGCAGCTAGAGGGCAGCCCCACTCGCCGAAGCTAGAGGAAGCCTACACAAAGCAACGAAGACCCCGAAGCTGGAGGAAGCCTACACAAAGCAACGAAGACCCCGAAGCTGGAGGAAGCCTACACAAAGCAATGAAGACCCCGAAGCTAGAGAAAGGTCTACACAAAGCAAGACCGAAGGAGACCACCACGAAAACTGGAGGAAGCCTACACAAAGCAACAAAGACCCCGA
This sequence comes from Capra hircus, assembly GCF_001704415.2. Classification (NCBI taxonomy): domain Eukaryota; kingdom Metazoa; phylum Chordata; class Mammalia; order Artiodactyla; family Bovidae; genus Capra; species Capra hircus. The sequence goes on along the minus strand of NC_030829.1, from coordinate 8,045,270 downwards.
AACCAGAGAAAGCATACACAAAGCAACGAAGACCCCAAACCGGAGAAAGCATACACAAAGCAAGGAAGACTCCGAAGCTAGAGGAAGCCTACCGAAAGCAACAAAGACCCCAAAGCTAGAGGAAGCCTACACAAAGCAATGAAGACCCCGAACCTGGAGAAAGCCTACACAAAGCAATGAAGACCCCAAAACTGGAGGAAGCCTACACAAAGCAACGAAGGACACCGAAGCTGGAGGAAGCCTACACAAAGCAATGAAGACCCCGAAGCTAGAGAAAGCCTACACAAAGCAACGAAGACCCAGTGCAGCCAAAAATAAATAAATAAAAAAGAAGCCCTTGAGAGATAAACATGCAGATAAATAAAGAGTTCAAAGGATCCGGAGGGCTGCTCTCGGCTCAGAATCACCGCCGTCTCCCAGCGACAACGCAACAGCCCCATGCTTGGCTCTTCTGTCCTCACCTTCTGAGGGCAGTGCGGGGACCTTCCTCAGTCTCAGGGCTGGGTCAGGTATCCCTGGATCTTTCCTTCTTTTTTTCATCTTTTGGCCCTGCAGCCCCGCAAGTGGAATCTGAGTTCCCTTTGCATTGGAAGCAAGGAGTCTTACCCACTGGATCGCCATGAAGTCCCTGCCCCTGGCTTTTTGAAGATCCAGTTTCCTCCATGTGAGAGGAGTAGAAGCAGGAAGGAGGGAGAAAGGCACTGCCTCCTTCTTGCTGTTACCCCATCCTCACTCGGTGGCTCCTACTGGCTGCCATTCAGAGCCCCAGCCTGACTGTCCTGCCCAGGGAGGGCCCAAGACCAGGCCTGCTCTCAGACCTGGGCAGCTCCGTTAGCCACGCTCTCTGCTCACCCCACCTCCGCCACCACAAGCCCATCCACGGAGCCCGGGCAAGTGGACACCTCTGTAGTCAGGACACCTGGTGCTTTCCAGACTCTGTGTCAGCACCTGATGAACTCAGTTCTATTTTTAGTCAAGATGGCGCTGAAAGAGCCAAGAAATTTCCCCTCTTCCTCTTTTCCCTGCACAAGGCTGCTACCTAGAAAAAATCCTCTTGTTCTCAACCTGAAAAACAGAGGGTTGGAACCTGAAAGCTTACAAGTTGGATGAGATTAGTTGGTTGGATGAACTTACAAGTTGAAGAAGACTGAGAGCTGCACACAGTGGGTTTGTGGTAGGAAGCTGAGTCCAGCATGGGAAGGGGAAGTCTGGAGAGTGAAGGATCACAGGAAAGGAATTGGGAGACTTCCCCAGTGGCCTGTAGTGCAGACGGCACAGGTTCAATCCCTGGTTGGGGAACTAAGACCCTGCATGCTGCGTGGTGCAGTAAAAAATAAAGAGGGGAAAGGAATTGGAGAGGTGGTGTTCAGGAAGAGTAAGAATTCTGGGGGCCCAGGACAGGTTGGGGAAGGAAGACAACAGATAAATCTTAAGATGGGAAACGCCCAGACCAAACTCCTGAATTTCTCCCTCACATTCTTCATCTGAAAAATGGGGCACCCACCTGCCACTCTGTCCCAATGTGACAGAAAGCATTTCATAAATCTGCACCCACAGAGGTGTCTGCTATGATACTTGCTCCACCTTTTGCCAGAACTTCCCCTCCATTGGCTCTGTCCCCTCTGAATGGCAGATGATTACATAACCTAAGAAAGGTTTTGTTTCCCAGAAAAACCCATCAGAGTACCCTCCGGGTCCCACGGTTCATGGCATGCCTTCAGGTTTTCCTCCTGAAAGAAAAGTTTTTGCCAAACATTTGTGAAAGGCAGATAACAAAAAAAGGGAAAATGCTGAAGGCAGAGATTAAGAGGAAACAAAGAAGAGAAGATGGATGAAGAAAGCGGCTTCTGCATTCTGTTTTTTTCCATTAAAGATGCTGGAAACATCCCCCCAAATGGCTGGAATGCTCGCACCTTTGGATGCCCAGACTTGCTCTCCACACACTCCAGGAGGGTGACACCTGTGCAGAAGGTGCTGTAAGGTGGGATTAGCCCCTGTTGACTGCAAGGCATCAAGAGTTCCTGGAGGACCCTCAAGCTTTCTGCTTCCCATCTTCATGACCCCACTTTACTGAACTACCCCCATCACACCCCAGCTGCTTAAACTTTGTCTACACCATTGTCCTCAGAGCCTGTCACTGGGGACATACCTCTGAGCTCAGGAAAGTTCTCATGCACTTTTTTTCTTTTGCACAGATTCAGGTTTAGGGATTCAGTTTCACATACATTGATAGACTGAAGCTGTGACAGCTGCGGCTATCTGGTCAACCTATCAACCTTCAGTTCCCCTCTGTTATACAAGCAGAAGCACTGCAAAAAGTTTTGACAGTGAGCAACCCCGTCATCTAAGAAGACAGCACCATATGCAGCATCATGGATGGACCTAGAGATGATCGCACGAAGTGAAGTGAGTCAGAGAGAGAGGGACAAATGTCACTTGATACCACTCATACGTGGAATCTAAAGAAATGGTACAAATGAACTTATCTACAAAACAGTAACAGATTGTAGAAAACAATTTTATGGCTACCAGGGGGAAAGGGGAGAAGGATAAATTGGGAGATCGGGACTGACATACACACACTACTTTATATAAGAAAATATAACTAATAAAGACCTACTACATAGCACCGGGAACTCTACTCAATACTTGGTAATGACTTACATGGGAAACAAATCTAAAAAGGAGTGGATACGTGTATATATATAACTGATGCACTGTGCTGTACAGCAGAAACTAATAAAACATTGTAAATCAACTATACTCCAATAAAAATTTTTAAAAATAAATAGAAGACTTCCCTGGGGGTCCAGTGATTAACACTCTGTGCTCCGATTGCAAGGGTCACAGGTTTGATTCCTGGTCAGAGATCTATGGGGTCGCACAGAGTCAGACACAACTGAAGTGACTTAACAGCAGCAGCAGAGAAATAAGATCCTACATGCTGCACAGAACTTTCTAAACAAACAAATAATTTTTTAAGAGACAGCAAATAGAAAGCAAGGAGTGATAGAAAACACAATGGTTTGGGGGCATTGGGGGCAAAACTGAGAGCAATCCCTCAAAATGGCTCCCAACTGAAGCCACAAGAGATGGTGCTGGAACTCACAATAAGACCAGCTTCATCATATCCATGCAACAAATGGTCTATTGCATATACACTGAATTCCTCACTTAGGTCTCAAAACCTTTCTCAAAAATAAATATTTCCCCATTTCTTTGCATCCTACTAATAATTACTTCATTTTCAAAGGGGAAAAAAAAGAGCAGTAGGACAGCACAATGAACATCTTCTCTTTTTAAGAGACGAAAGGTCCAAAACCTCAATTTTGTGAACACCCACGATAAACCCAGTACTGAAATCCAGGGAGGACGGACTCTCTCAAATCCTATGTGCTCTTATTTAACATAGAACTTTAACTCCCTTGGCTCTATTCCTTTCCAGGCCAGATTATAGGAGCCAAACGAGAGACAGTCCTCGCGAAGGCAAGGACACAGACATAAGAAATACAGGGAAGGGGACGTGCATTGCATGGACCACAGGATTCTGTCCTAGTGATTACCTGAGGTCACCACAAACAGGGTGAATTCAAATAACCTGGGGTAGAGAGAAGTGGAAAACATAGACAGAATAAGGATGATGGATTGACCATTGCTGAGGCTGGCCACTGGGTACATACGCTTTATAGTACGATTCTTTCACTTCTGTATTAATACATGCTTGAATTTTCCCATAATAAAAAAAAAAGATATTTGATGAGGAGTTCCCTGGCAGTCCAGTGTTTAGGACTCTAGGCTTTGACTGCCATGGCCCTGGTTCAATCCCTGGTCCAGGAGCTGAGATCCCACATAGCAAAAAAAGGATATTTTAGGACTGAACAGCTCTTAAGGTACTCTGCTTTAAAAAGGTTGAAATCACATCATACATTTTTAAACCATTCTTTTCAAAAAATAATCCAACAACGTAAGGAGGTACTTTAAAAGAGATACTCTAGAAAATACATGTTTATCTGAAAATACCTCATTTCCTGATAGTAACTTCTTCATTTAAGGGGAGGGAAGCTTATATATGTCAAACTCTCTTGCTTCTCAGTTCAGTTCAGTCGCTCAGTCATGTCCAACTCTTTGAGACCCCATGAGCTGCAACATACCAGGCTTCCCTGTCCATCACCAACTCCTGCAGCTTACTCAAACTCATGTCCATTGAGTCCGTGATGCCATCCAACCATCTCATCCTCATCCCTTCTCCTCCTGCCTTCAACCTTTCCCAGCATCAGGGTCTTTTCCAATGAGTCAGCTCTTCGCATCAGGTGGCCAAAGTTTTGGAGTTTCAGCTTTAGCATCAGTCCTTCCAATGAATATTCAGGACTGATTTCCTTTAGGATGGACTGGTTGAATCTCCTGGAGGTCCAAGGGACTCTCAAGAGTCTTCTCCAACACCACAGTTCAAAACCATCAATTCTTTAGTCCTCAGCTTTTTTTAATAGTCCAACTCTCACATCCATACATGACTACTGGAAAAACCATAGCCTTGACTAGACAGACTTTTGTTGGCAAAATAATGTCTCTGCTTTTTAATATGCTGTCTAGGTTGGTCATAGCTTTTCTTTTAAGGAGCAAGTGCCTTTTAATTTCATGGCTGCAGTCACCATCTGCAGTGATTTTGGAGCCCAAGGAAATGAAGTCTCTCACCATTTCCGTTGTTTCCCCATCTATTTGCCATGAAATGATGAACCGGATGCCATGCTCTTAGTTTTCTGAATGTTGAGTTTTAAGCCAGCATTTTCACTCTCCACTTTCACTTTCATCAAGAGGCTCTTTAGTTCTTCTTCACTTTCTGCCATAAGGGTGGTATCATCTACTTATCTGAGGTTATTGATATTTCTCCCAACAATCTTGATTTGAGCCTGTGCTTCATCCAGCCTGGCATTTCTCATGATGTACTCTGCATATAAGTTAAATAAGCAGGGTGACAATATACAGCCGTGATGTACTCCTTTCCCAATTTGGAATCAGTCTGCTGTTCCATGTCCAGTTCTAAATGTTGCTTCTTGACCTGCATATAGATTTCTCAGGAGACAGGTCAGGTGGTCTGGTATTCTCATCCCTTTAAGAATTTTCCACAGTTGTTGTGATCCACACAGCCAAAGCTTTTGGCATAGTCAATAAAACAGAAGTAGATGCTTTTCTGGAACTCTCTTGCTTTTTTGATGATTCAACAGATGTTGGTAATTTGATCTCTGGTTCCTCTGCCTTTTCTAAGTCCATCTTGAACACCTGGAAGTTCATGGTTCACATACTGTTGAAGCCTAGCTCTCTGCTAGGGCCCAAATCAATTCCTTCTGCACTGATAACTTCTCTGTCCACGTAGACCAGCAAGGAGCACTGAAATGTTCAGCCCAAGGTGTGAGTAGCCCTGCCCATAGGAGGTGAAGATGGTGGGCCTTCTCCCACATCCTGCCCAAGGAGAGGTGTCCTCACAGGCTGCCCACAGGTGCCTGGAGGAACTCCATGTGCTGCTGGCTGCTAGGGCAGCTTGGGGAGGGATGAACTGGATCCAGGCTCTAAGATTTGGACCCAGGCAAACATGTGTCACCCCTGTCCTCTTCCTGGAGCCAGAAGGGTTTCACCTCATCCCCTGGGCATCAGCCATTAAAGAAGATCAGTGCTGCAGAGCAAGGCACTCTCTCAGACCAAAATTAAATTGAATTTTCAGGAAACACAAGCATTCGAGTTTGAGAGGGATCCAATCACTCATTCCAAAGCAAGTTAATTTATTCTCTGTTTGTTCACATCAATGATGTCTCCATGGCTTGAGCTCAAGAGCCCAGGGTAGGGGACGGCAGCCAGCCCTGGCATTCCAGGGGCCTTCCTTTGGAGGTTCTAAATTATTTCCTGTTTGTGAATACTTAGCGCTTCCAACCTTCTCTGTATGTTCTGTCAAGGACCACTTAATGTGATTATTCTTGAGGAAACAGTGTATCCAGATAGTTAATGACTTAGGAACAGACAGTCACTCAAGGCAGTTGTGGCCATCTGCTATTTTTAAGAAGCCCCCCCTCACAAAATGGTACCACCACCCATCTGACTCAAAACAAAGCTGGGCATCAGCCCAGAAAGTTCACACTCCGCCACATCCAATACAATGAAGTCCATTTTCATTCCTAAACATCTTTCAGATCCACCCAGCTCTCCATTCCCACTTCCAATGGCTTCATCCACTCTAATTTCCTTGAGCTTATCGATATCTGTAAGAAAGTTCAAAATGAGGCCAAGGAATGGAGGATACACTTCTGAACCCCAAGAAGAAAGCTGTGCCATCCCTGGAAGGGAAACGGTATTGTAGAATATCAAATTCTCCCTGCGTCTCAACCCACCAACCAAATATGGAGCCAATCAGGCTAACAGCCATAAGCAGCATTTGCTTGAGGTGTTGTCCCTGAAAACCACTCTCAGCAGGGAGCAGAAAATCAAAAGCCCTATCCCAAAGAGAATGAAAAAGGAGTTCAGGGAGCCACTGAAGAATTTCACATGAGGTTACTAAAATAAAAAGTTGATGATTGTGGCACTACCCTGATAGTCCCATGGTTAAGACTCCAAGCTTCCAATGCAGGGGGCTTGGATTTGATCCCTGGTCGAGGAATTAAGATCCCATGTGCCACACGCCACAACCAAAAGTACAAATAAAAAGAAGCTGATGATTGTCTCTTTCAGCCAGTCAGGCTGGTTTCATGTGAAACTCATTCTAATTCTTGAGGGACTCTAAGAGGCAGCCTGTTGACATGACCAAGAGCAGGTTTTGCTCAAGATGTTTAATATTGGACTTAGATGCCTTTAGCTAGAATATGCTATCCCCATTTCACACCTGCCCTAGTATGACAGCTGCCCTAGTTCACATATTTCTATCACCTTCTGAACCCTCAAGGCATTTCACTGCTTCACCCTCAAAATATGAGCATAAATGATAACAGAAAGGCTCAGAAGAGCCCATTGTACAGAATGTGACACTTCTCTTGCCAACCCAGCATCTCCGGAGAAGAAGGGAGCTCAGAGGTGCCCCAGGACCTTTTGCCAAATCCAGGGAGGGAGGTGAGCCCAGGACCATCACACGTTCACAGACCACTCAACTAGAAGGGGAAGCCAAGAGTCCTGGAAGAAGACAGGTGAGAGGCAGGCTGGGTCTCGAGCTCCCACGACCAGGCAGAGGGAAGGCAGGGGTCAGAGCCATCGGCCAGCTGAGGGCCACGCTTTGGGCCAGCTGGTGCTCAGCCTCCCTGGGTACCAGTGCATGGACAGGCGAGATGGAGGCAGCCCTCGGAGGCCATCGTGTGGATGGTCGCAGCCTCCTCCATGGACCCTATTCTGGCCTGTGCCTTCTCTCCAAGAGTAGAGCAGTCCTGGGTGAAAGGGCAGCTGGAGGGTTTGGGCTGCAGCTGAGCATCCTCCCAGGTTCACTCCAGAGAAGACACTTACCTGTGGGCCTCTCGGGGCAGAAGGCCAAAGTCAAGTACTCCCCATCCTCAGTGGGGCTCCTCCGGGCCAACAAGACCCTGGCATTTCCATCCCCTGCCCTTCCAGAGAATGGAGCTCAATCTGACTTCTTGTGTGGGAAGCTCTTTTTAGAAATCCAAATTACCCAGAAGCGCAGATGGAGCCCACCTATTCTGGGGTGGTCCTGGAGGAGGTAATGACCCTCCCCGGGCAGATGCCAGGCTCCAGGAAGCCCAGAGGAGCCACCCTGGTCCTGAGCACCAGAAGGAACCGAGCCCCAGCCCTGCTCAATGAACAACTCAGGATTTGCTCTTTGAGTTGCAAATCCTGGACCGCAGGTCCATGACAGTGCTGCTCATTGCACCTGCTAGGGACCGTGTGCTTTCTTGCTCCCGGGTTGACTGTTCACCCCCACATTCTTTGTTTACTGAGTTGCTCATTCCTTGCTGTTGAGACAGGCTGGGATCCGGGATCCTTTGCTGCAGTGCTTGCACTTGGACACACCTCTCCTTGAGCAACAAAATACAAAGAAACTGTACAACTACGTGCACAGTTAGGGAAAATTCTAGACAAAAGACACAAAGAGACCAAAAAACCCAACTGCCATTTTTGAGGAGGCTGGAGTAAAGGAGTGTTCTGAGCATGCCCCCTGCACTCTACATCACCAGAGGGGCGGGCAGACCACCTAAGCCACCCCTCCAGCCCGACCCCTGGACACACCCCTATTCTCACTCCATATAAAGAACAAGCTCACCCACCACCTCCAGGAGCAAGAAAGCAAGGGAACCTGTATGTCTGGCTCCCCGCTGCGGTAGCAGGGGCCCCAGGAGAGCCCTGCCTGAATTTCTTGTCTGGCCTCTAGTCAATTTCTATTGATTTAGGAGGCCAAGAACCCTGGCCAGTAACATTATCACACCCTAAGAATAAAACTCAAAGTCCTTATCACAGCTGGCGAGGCTCCAACCTCATTTCTTAACACTCTCCCCTCAGCCTGGCCTCCTGACCGCGCTCCATACATGTCAAACATCCTTGGTGCTCCTTGCCTTTGCACTTCCTGCATGACCCATCATTCCAGGGATCCCTCCCCTTCCAGCAGGCTGACCCAGAGCTTGCGTACATAACTCAGCAAGTTTCTGAGGAAACGAAAGAAGCACAGAAGCCCCTCACAGCCTAGGCCGGGGCCTGACGCTGGGCCACATGGGCCACAGCAGGCCGCAGGGCAAGCCCAAGGTCAAAGCATGGGGAAATACACTCCACCTCTTGCTGGGAGAAGCTTCAAGATCACAAAGCAAAGAGGTATGAATAGAGGGAGGGAGAGGAACTACAGCCATTTTTCAGTCCACCATATTACCATCGCTTTCCTATATGGATCAGGCCTGGGAGAAATCTCCTAGGGGTGAGGAATGGATTTTTCTTTTTTTAAAAAAAAATTATTTATTTATTTATTATTTTACTTTACAATACTGTACTATATTTTTTAATATGCCTTCTTATGCCTTTTGGATTTTAAATCTATCCAAATAATTAATAAATAATTTCAACTCTTTTTTAAGCTCTGTTTTAAATGTCCAGTAAGGAAGGAGATGGAAACATTTAGCTAAAGAAAATATGGGGCTTCATGATCCCTGCACAAGTTGAGATAAATAACCACACACTTGTTCAGTCTGCATTTCTAGCAGTCCAGCTTGCTAACTTCTTTGTATTTTGATTCTTTCTATAAGTCTGCCTGTCCTTGATGTCCATAATGATCAAGCGTTCAGTCCAAGAAGAAGATACAACAATTATAAATGTATATTCACCCAACATAGGAGAACCTCAATAGGCAAGGCAAATACTAGGAACCATAACAGGAGAAATCCCAATAGTAACACAATAATAGTGGGGGACTTTAACACCCCACTTTATCAATGGACAGATCATCCTGACAGAAAATTAATAAGGAAACACAGGTTTTAAATGATACTTTAGAGGGCAGGGACGCGCGGGAGGCGCGGGCTGCAGTGCTTTGTCAGAATGGGGCCGGAAAGCCCCACGCGCAACCAGAACGATCTAACTTGGGCTAGCAAACCAGACTGTGGGATAGCTACCACGCGAAAAGCTCGAACATAAGACACCGCCAGGACCGAGCACAGAACAAAGGACGGAACGGAATAAGCTGGCTGCAGACCATCCCCCGCCGGGGACAGGCAGCCAGAGCCGTAAGGACTGGAAAGGGGCAATTGCAGACCCGGAGAGACTTTACTTACCTAACTGCAAGCAGGCTCCTTTGCTAAGACTTCTGGGGGTGCTGGACAGTCACAATCTGCCTCACAGGGTGCGCCAGCGGTCCACCCAGAAAGCTGAGCAGCAGCGGCAGAAAAGGTGACAAGCCACGGCGATCGTGCTCGCCAAACTCCTGAGCTACTCGGACCTGGGAAGGGCACAAAGCGCAGTTCCAGCCGAATCTGTGCCTCTGAGGGCTGCCTGAGCGCCGAACCTGAGCGGCTTGGACCGGGGAAGTGCACGCAGCCTAGGGCCGGCCCCAGACGGTTCCCGGCTGAGCATCGTAGAGCCGGAGTGGTTTGTGCGCCGCGAGAAGGGACAGGTCAAGCGGGGCTGAGACACCGTGTGCACACGACAGTGCTATTTGTTTGCAGCATCCCCCCTCCCCACAGCGCGACTGAACTAGTGAGCCTAAAAAACCAGCAAACAGAAGAAGTTAAACAGAGGGAACCACCTTGGAAGTGATCCCACACGGCCCATAACATCAGAGAAGGGCCAGATATTTTTACTACTTTTAAAATCACTCCTTTTTTTTTTGCCTTTTTTTTTGTTTTTTTTTTCTTTTTTCTTTTTTTTCTAACTTTTTTATAATTGTTAAGTCTTCTATTTCTCCTCTAATTTTTATTTCTATAACCTATTATTACTATTTTTTTTAAAAAAGACTTTTTTTTTTTTTTAAGGCAAACACCATATATAGTCTTTGGATGGTTGTTGGTGGTTTTTTTTGTTTGTTTGTTTGTTTGTTTTTTAATAATTCTTTTTTTTCTTTTTTCCTTTTCCCTTCTGCTTTTCTTTAATATTGTATCTTTGAAAATCCAACCTCTACTCTAGATTTTTAATCTTTGCTCTTAGGTTTTTGTTGTCAATTTTGTACATTTAAAAACCCAAACTTCACTACCCAAGTTTACCTGAGAGCAAGATTACTGGCTCGACCACTCTCTCCTCCTCTGGACTCTCCTTTTTCTCCACCATGTGGCCTCTGTCTCCTTTCTCCCCCATCTCTCCTCTATCCAACTCTGTGAATCTCTGTGTGTTCCAGACGGTGGAGAACACCTAAGGAACTGGTTACTGGCAGGATTTGTCTCTCTCCTACTCATTCCTCTCTCTTATCCTCCTGGTCACCTCTGTCTACTTCCTCCCTCTCCTCTTCCCCGTATAACTCTGTAAATACCTCTGAGCGGTCCAGACTATAGAGCACACATAAGGAAGTGACTACTGGCTAGCTTGCTCTCTCCTCTTTTGATCTCACCACATCTCATTCCAGTTACCTCTAACTACCCCCTCCATCTTCTCTTCTCCTTGTAACTCAGTGAACCTCTCTGAGTGTCCCTCAATGTGGAGAAACTTTTCATCTTTAACCTAGATGTTTTATCATCAGTGCTGTATAGATGGAGAAGTCTAGAGGCTACTGTAAAAATAAAACTGAAAACCAGAAGCAGGAGGCTTAAATCCAAAGCCTGAAAACATTAGAGAACTCTTGAATTCAGGGAACATTAAGCAATAGGAGCTCATCAAATGCCTTCATACCTACACTGAAACCAAGCTCCACCCAAGGGCCAACAAGTTCCAAAACAAGACATACCACGCAAATTCTCCAGCAACACAGGAACACTCCCCTGAGCTTCAATATACAGGCAGCTCAAAATTATCCCAAAACCTTTGATGTCTCATAACCCATTACTGGTCACTCCACTGCACTCCAGAGAGAAGAAACCCAGCTCCACCCACCAAAACTCCAACACAAGCCTCCCTAACCAGGAAACCATTGACAAGCCACTGATAGAACCCCACCCAAAGTAAGGAAGCTCCATAATAAAGGGAACTCCACAAATTACCACAATATAAAAAGGCCACCCCAAACGCAGCAATATAACCAAGATGAAGAGACAGAGGAATACTCAGCAGGTAAAGGAACAGGAGAGTTGCCCACCAAACCAAACAAAAGAGGAAGAAGTAGGGAATCTACCTGAGAAGGAATTCCAAATATTGATAGTGAAAATGATCCAAAATCTTGAAATCAAAATGGAATCACAGATAAATAGCCTAGAGACAAGGATTGAGAAGATGCAAGAAAGGTTTAACAAGGACCTAGAAGAAATAAAGAAGAGTCAAAATATAATGAATAACGCAATAAATGAGATCAGAAACACTCTGGAGGCAACAAATAGTAGAATAACGGAGGCAGAAGATAGGATTAGTGAAATAGAAGATAGAATGGTAGAAATAAATGAATCAGAGCGGAAACAAGAAAAACGAATTAAAAGAAACGAGGACAATCTCAGAGACCTCCAGGACAATATGAAACGCTCCAACATCCAAATTATAGGAGTCCCAGAAGAAGAAGACAGAAAGAAAGATCATGAGAAAATCCTTGAGGAGATAATAGTTGAAAACTTCCCTAAAATGGGGAAGGAAATAATCACCCAAGTCCAAGAAACACAGAGAGTTCCAAATAGGATAAACCCAAGGCGAAACACCCCAAGACACATAGTAATCAAATTAACAAAGATCAAACACAAAGAACAAATATTAAAAGCAGCAAGGGAAAAACAACAAATAACACACAAGGGGATTCCCATAAGGATAACAGCTGATCTTTCAATAGAAACTCTTCAGGCCAGGAGGGAATGGCAAGACATACTTAAAGTGATGAAAGACAATAACCTACAGCCCAGATTACTGTACCCAGCAAGGATCTCATTCAAATACGAAGGAGAAATCAAAAGCTTTACAGACAAGCAAAAGCTGAGAGAATTCAGCACCACCAAACCAGCTCTCCAACAAATTCTAAAGGATATTCTCTAGACAGGAAACACGAAAAGGGTGTATAAACCCGAACCCAAAACAATAAAGTAAATGGTAACGGGATCATACTTATCAATAATTACCTTAAACGTAAATGGGTTGAACGCCCCAACCAAAAGACAAAGACTGGCCGAATGGATACAAAAACAAGACCCCTCTATATGCTGCTTACAAGAGACCCACCTCAAAACAAGGGACACATACAGACTGAAAGTGAAGGGCTGGAAAAAGATATACCACGCAAATAGAGACCAAAAGAAAGCAGGAGTGGCAATACTCATATCCGATAAAATAGACTTTAAAACAAAGGCTGTGAAAAGAGACAAAGAAGGCCACTACATAATGATCAAAGGAACAATCCAAGAAGAAGATATAACAATTATAAATATATATGCACCCAATATAGGAGCACCACAATATGTAAGACAAATGCTAACAAGTATGAAAGGGGAAATCAACAATAACACAATAATAGTGGGAGACTTTAATACCCCACTCACACCTATGGACAGATCAACTAAACAGAAAATTAACAAAGAAACGCAAACTTTAAATGATACATTAGACCAGATAGACCTAATTGATATCAATAGGACACTTCACCCCAAAACAATGAATTTCACCTTTTTTTCAAGTGCTCATGGAACCTTCTCCAGGATAGATCACATCCTGGGCCATAAATCTAAACTTGATAAATTCAAAAAACTCGAAATCATTCCAAGCATCTTTTCTGACCATAATGCATTGAGATTAGATCTCAATTACAGGAGAAAAACTATTAACAATTCCAACATATGGAGGTTGAACAACACACTTCTGAATAACCAACAAATCACAGAAGAAATCAAAAAAGAAATCAAAATATGCATAGAAACCAATGAAAATGAAAACACAACAACCCAAAACCTGTGGGACACTATAAAAGCAGTGCTAAGAGGAAAGTTCATAGCACTACAGGCATACCTCAAGAAACAAGAAAAAAGTCAAATAAATAACCTAACTCTACAACTAAAGCAACTAGAAAAGGAAGAATTGGAGAACCCCAGAGTTAGTAGAAGGAAAGAAATCTTAAAAATTAGGGCAGAAATAACTGCAAAAGAAACAAAAGAGACCATAGCAAAAATCAACAAAGCCAAAAGCTGGTTCTTTGAAAGGATAAATAAAATTGACAAACCATTAGCCAGACTCATCAAGAAGCAAAGAGAGAAAAATCAAATCAATAAAATTAGAAATGAAAATGGAGAGATCACAACAGACAACATAGAAATACAAAGGATCATAAGAGACTACTATTAGCAGTTGTATGCCAATAAAATGGACAACGTGGAAGAAATGGACAAATTCTTAGAAAAGTACAATTTTCCAAAACTGAACCAGGAAGAAATAGAAAATCTTAACAGACCCATCACAAGCACGGAAATTGAAACTGTAATCAGAAATCTTCCAGCAAACAAAAGCCCAGGTCCAGACGGATTCACAGCTGAATTCTACCAAAAATTTCAAGAAGAGCTAACACCTATCCTCCTCAAACTCTTCCAGAAAATTGCAGAGGAAGGTAAACTTCCAAACTCATTCTATGAGGCCACCATCACCCTAATACCAAAACCTGACAAAGATGTCACAAAAAAAGAAAACTACAGGCCAATATCACTGATGAACATAGATGCAAAAATCCTCAGCAAAATTCTAGCAATCAGAATCCAACAACACATTAAAAAGATCATACACCATGACCAAGTGGGCTTTATCCCAGGGATGCAAGGATTCTTCAATATCCGCAAATCAATCAATGTAATTCACCACATTAACAAATTGAAAAATAAAAACCATATGATTATCTCAATAGATGCAGAGAAGGCCTTTGACAAAATTCAACATCCATTTATTATAAAAACTCTCCAGAAAGAAGGAATAGAAGGAACATACCTCAACATAATAAAAGCTATATATGACAAACCCACAGCAAACATTATCCTCAATGGTGAAAAATTGAAAGCATTTCCCCTAAAGTCAGGAACAAGACAAGGGTGTCCACTTTCACCGCTACTATTCAACATAGTTCTGGAAGTTTTGGCCACAGCAATCAGAGCATAAAAAGAAATAAAAGGAATCCAAATTGGAAAAGAAGAAGTCAAACTCTCACTGTTTGCAGATGACATGATCCTCTACATGGAAAACCCTAAAGACTCCACCAGAAAATTACTAGAGCTAATCAATGAATATAGTAAAGTTGCAGGATATAAAATCAACACACAGAAATCCCTTGCATTCCTATACACTAAAAATGAGAAAGTAGAAAAGAAATTAAGGAAACAATTCCATTCACCATTGCAACGAAAAGAATAAAATACTTAGGAATATATCTACCTAAAGAAACTAAAGACCTATATATAGAAAACAATAAAACACTGATGAAAGAAATCAAAGAGGACACTAATAGATGGAGAAATATACCATGTTCATGGATCGGAAGAATCAATATAGTGAAAATGAGTATACTACCCAAAGCAATTTACAAATTCAATGCAATCCCTATCAAGCTACCAGCCACATTTTTCACAGAACTAGAACAAATAATTTCAAGATTTGTATGGAAATACAAAAAACCTCTAATAGCCAAAGCAATCTTGAGAAAGAAGAATGGAACTGGAGGAATCAACTTGCCTGACTTCAGGCTCTACTACAAAGCCACAGTCATCAAGACAGTATGGTACTGGCACAAAGACAGACATATAGATCAATGGAACAAAATAGAAAGCCCAGAGATAAATCCACACACATATGGACACCTTATCTTTGACAAAGGAGGCAAGAATATACAATGGAGTAAAGACAATCTCTTTAACAAGTGGTGCTGGGAAAACTGGTCAACCACTTGTAAAATAATGAAACTAGAACACTTTCTAACACCGTACACAAAAATAAACTCAAAATGGATTAAAGATCTAAATGTAAGATCAGAAACTATAAAACTCCTAGAGGAGAACATAGGCAAAACACTCTCAGACATAAATCACAGCAGGATCCTCTATGATCCACCTCCCAGAATTCTGGAAATAAAAGCAAAAATAAACAAATGGGATCTAATTAAAATTAAAAGCTTCTGCACAACAAAGGAAAATATAAGCAAGGTGAAAAGACAGCCTTCTGAATGGGAGAAAATAATAGCAAATGAAGCAACTGACAAACAACTAATCTCAAAAATATACAAGCAACTTATGCAGCTCAATTCCAGAAAAATAAACAACCCAATCAAAAAATGGGCCAAAGAACTAAATAGACATTTCTCCAAAGAAGACATACAGATGGCTAACAAACACATGAAAAGATCACTCAACATCACTCATTATTAGAGAAATGCAAATCAAAACCACAATGAGGTACCACTTCACACCAGTCAGAATGTCTGCGATCCAAAAATCTGCAAGCAATAAATGCTGGAGAGGGTGTGGAGAAAAGGGAACCCTCCTACACTGTTGGTGGGAATGCAAACTAGTACAGCCACTGTGGAGAACAGTGTGGAGATTCCTTAAAAAATTGCAAATAGAACTACCTTATGACCCAGCAATCCCACTGCTGGGCATACACACCGAGGAAACCAGAATTGAAAGAGACACATGTACCCCAATGTTCATCGCAGCACTGTTTATAATAGCCAGGACATGGAAACAACCTAGATGTCCATCAGCAGATGAATGGATAAGAAAGCTGTGGTACATATACACAATGGAGTATTACTCAGCCGTAAAAAAGAATTCATTTGAATCAGTTCTGATGAGGTGGATGAAACTGGAGCCTATTATACAGAGTGAAGTAAGCCAGAAAGAAAAACACCAATACAGTATACTAACACATATATATGGAATTTAGGAAGATGGCAATGACGACCCTGTATGCAAGACAGGAAAAAAGACACAGATGTGTATAACAGACTTTTGGACTCAGAGGGAGAGGGAGAGGGTGGGATGATTTGGGAGAATGGCATTCTAACATGTATACTATCATGTAAGAATTAAATCGCCAGTCTATGTCTGACACAGGATACAGCATGCTTGAGGCTGGTGCATGGGGATGACCCAGAGAGATGTTATGGGGAGGGAGGTGGGAGGCGGGTTCATGTTTGGGAACGCATGTAAGAATTAAAGATTTTAAATTTAAAAAATAAAAAACTAAAGAAAAAATAAATAAATAAAAGAGAAGTACAACGGTTTAAAAAAAAACGAAGTTAAGGACGAATAGAAATATATCGTAGTATAGTGGTTATATTATAATATCGAACAGTATGACATACTGATGGGTGGAGAGTGTAACACTACTGAAATTGTAAATAATTCCTTTTTGAGTATTCAGGATTGTGAGGAGCCACGCTCAGTATGGAGATAGGTTTTCAATAAAACAAGGTCTAAAGCGAATCACTATTCAAGATCAATAACTTACTTTTTTATTATATGTTGCTTTTAATTGGACATCAACAACAACAAAAAGTCAACATAAAACAAGACAAAAAAAATAAAGAAAAAAAAATAAATGATACTTTAGACCAGCTGGACTTATCGATATTTATGGAGCAGTCCATCCAAAAGCAACAAAGTATACATTCTTCTCAAGTATACACGGAACATTCTCCAGGATTGACCACATGCTGGGCCACAAGGCAAGCCTTGGTAAATTTAAGAAAATTGATATCATATCAAGCATCTTTTCTGATCACACTGCTATAAGATTAGAAATAAATTCTGCCTGTCCTTAAAGAACAAAGTGGTTGAAGTGTCATTTTAGAGGGCTGGTGTCACGTGATGTTATGCAATGTGCTCTGAGGTCACCCCTTGGTGGGTTCAAATCCTAACTGTACCATTTCCTATCTGGAATTTCAGGCAACTCATTCATCTTATTTAATTACCAATTTTCTCTATAAAATGCAGAGAGTATCATCTATTCTGCAGGATTTGGGTAAGAATTAGAGGAAATAAATACAGAATACCTAGAGAAATGTCTGGCACATTATAGATTAAACAAATGGCACTATTTAGAAAGTTGAAACTTGATTTTTCTTTTCACAAATCATTTCCTATGTTACTTTAAAAATAAAACTTTTGGGGAATTTCCCTAGTAGTCCAATGGTTAGGAATCAGCATTTTCATTGCTGTGGGCCCAGGTTCAATTTCTAGTTGAGGAACTAAGATCTCACATTCTGACAGAATGAGGTCCACTGGAGAAGGGAATGGCAAACCACTTCAGTATTCTTGCCTTGAGAACCCCATGAACAGTATGAAAAGGCAAAAAGATAGGACACTGAAAGATGAACTCCCCAGGTCGGTAGGTGCCCAATATGCTACTGGAGACCAGTGGAGAAATAACTCCAGAAAGAATGAAAGGATGGAGCCAAAGCAAAAACAACACCCAGCTGTGGATGGGACTGGTGGTAGAAGCAAGGTCCGATGCTGTAAAAAGCAAAATTGCATAGGAACCTGGAAAGTCAGGTCCATAAATCAAGGCAAAATGGAAGTGGTCAAAAAGGAGATGACAAGAATGAACATTGACATTCTAGGAATCAGCGAACTAAAATGGACTGGAATGGGTGAATTTAACTCAGATGACCATTATATCTACTACTGTGGGCAGGAATCCCTTAGAAGAAAGGGAGTAGCCATCACAGTCAACAAAAGAGTCTGAAATGGAGTACTTGGATGCAATCTCAAAAACGGCAGAATGATCTCTGTTTGTTTCCAAGGCAAACCATTCAATATCACGGTAACCCAAGTCTATGCCCTGACCAGTAATGCTGAAGAAACTGAAGTTGAACAGTTCTATGAAGACCTACAAGACCTTCTAGAACTAACACCCAAAACAGATGTCCTTTTCATTATAGGGGACTGGAATGCAAAAGTAGGAAGTCAAGACACACCTGGAGTAACAGACCAATTTGGCCTTGGAGTACAGAATGAAGCAGGGCAAAGGCTAATAGAGTTCTGCCAAGAGAACGCAATGGTCATAGCAAACACCCTCTTCCAACAACACAAGAGAAGAGTCTACACATGAACATCACCAGACGGTCGACACTGAAATCAGATTGATTATATCTTTTGCAGCCAAAGATGGAGAAGCTCTATACAGTCAGCAAAAACAAGACCGGGAGCTGACTGTGGCTCAGATCATGAGCTCCTTATTGTGAAATTTAGACTGAAATTGAAGAAAGTGGAGAAAACCACTAGACCATTCAGGTATGATCTAAATCAAATCCCTTATGACTATACAGTGGAAGTGAGAAATAGATTTAAGGGCCTAGATCTGATAGAGTGCCTGATGAACTATGGAAGGAGGTTCATGACATTGTACAGGAGACAGGAATCAAGACCATCACCAAGAAAAAGAAATGCAAAAAAAGCAAAATGGCTGTCTGAGGAGGGCTTACAAATAGCTGTGAAAAGAAGGGAAGTGAAAAGCAAAGGAGAAAAGGAAAAATATACCCATTTGAATGCAGAGTTCCAAAGAATAGAAAGGAGAGATAAGAAAGCCTTCCTCAGTTATCAATGGAAAGAAATAGAAGAAAACAATAGAATGGGAAAGACTAAAGATCTCTTTAAGAAAATTAGAGATACTAAGGGAATATTACATGCAAAGATGGGCTCAATAAAGGACAGAAATGGTAGGGACTTAACAGAAGCAGAAGATATTAAGAAGAAGTGGCAAGAATACACAGAAGAACCGTACAAAAAAAGTTCTCCACGACCCAGATAATCATAATGGTGTGATCACTCACCTAGAGCCAGACATCCTGGAATGTGAAGTCAAATGGGCCTTATGAAGCATCACTATGAACAAAGCTAGTGGAGGTGATGGAATTCCAGTTGAGCTATTTCAAATCCTGAAAGATGATGCTGTGAAAGTACTGCACTCAACATGCCAGCAAATGTGGAAAGCTCAGCAGTGGCCACAGGACTGGAGAAGGTCAGTTTTCATTCCAATCCCAAAGAAAGGCAATGCCAAAGAATGCTCAAACTACCACACAATTGCACTCATCTCACACACTAGTAAAGTAATGCTCAAAATTCTCCAAGCCAGGCTTCAGCAATATGTGAGCCGTGAACTTCCTGATGTTCAAGCTGATTTTAGAAAAGGCAGAAGAACCAGAGATCAAATTGCCAACATCCGCTGGATCATGGAAAAAGCAAGAGAGTTCCAGAAAAACATCTCTTTCTGCTTTATTGACTATGCCAAAGCCTTTGACTGTGTGGATCACAGGAAACTGTGGAAAATTCTGAGAGATGGGAATACCAGACCACCCGACCTGCCTCTTGAGAGGCCTGTATGCAGGTCAAGAGGCAACAGTTAGAATTGGACATAGAACAGACTGGTTCCAAATCAGAAAAGGAATACGTCAAAGCTGTCTATTGTCACCCTGCTTATTTAACTTACATGCAGAGTACATCATGAGAAATGCTGGGCTGGTTGAAGCACAAGCTGGAATCAAGATTGCTGGGAGAAATATCAATAACCTGATATGCAGATGACACCACCCTTATGGCAGAAAGTGAAGAGGAACTAAAAAGCCTCTTGATGAAAGTAAAAGAGGAGAATGGAAAAGTTGGCTTAAAGCTCAACATTCAGAAAAAGAAGATCATGCATACGGTCCCATCACTTCATGGCAAATAGATGGGGAAACAGTGGAAACAGTGGCTGACTTTATTTTCCTGGGCTCCAAAATCACTGCAGATGGTGACTGCAGCCATGAAATTAAAAGACGCTTACTCCTTGGAAGGAAAGTTATGACCAACCTAGACAGCATATTGAAAAGCAGAGACATTACTTTGCCAACAAAGGTCCGTTAGTCAAGGCTATGGTTTTTCCAGTGGTCATGTATGGATGTGAAAAGTTGGACTATAAAGAAAGCTGAGTGCCAAAGAATTGATGCTTTTGAACCGTGGTGTTGGAGAAGACTCTTGAGAGTCCCTTGGACTGCAAGGAGATCCAACCAGTGCATCCTAAAGGAGATCAGTCCTGAATATTCATTGGAAGGACTGATGCTAAAGCTGAAACTCCAATACTTTGGCCATCTCATGTGAAGAGCTGACTCATTGGAAAAGACCCTGATGCTGGGAAGGACTGAGGGCAGGAGGAGAAGGGGACGACAGAGGATGAGATGGCTGGATGGCATCACCAACTCACTGGACATGGGTTTGGGTGAACTCCAGGAGTTGGCGATGGACAGGGAGGCCTGGCGTGCTGCGGTTCATGGGGTCACAAAGAGTCGGACATGACAGAGTGACTAAACTGAACTGAACTGAAAGATCTCACAAGCCACAAAAAAAAGGTAAAAAAAAAAACCTTTTCAATACAATGAATAAACAACAAGTTCTTAGTATATAGCACAGAGAACTATATTCAATATCCTATAATAAACCATAAAGGAAAATAATGTTTTTAAAAAGAATATATATAAAGATATATATACTGTGTGCTAAGTTGTTTCAGTCGTGTCTAACTCTGTGCAACCCTATGGACTGCAGCCTGCCAGGCTCCTCTGTCCATGAGATTCTCCAGGCAAGAAAACTGGAGTGGGTTGCCATTTCCTCTTCCAGTGGATCTTCCCAATCCAAGGATCAGACCCAAGTATCTCACATCTAACCTGCATCAGCAGACAGGTTCTTTACCACTAGTGCCACCTGGGAAGGTTATATAAATATATAATTGAATCACTTTGCTGTATAGCAGAAATTGACACATTATAAATCATCTATATTTAAGTTTATTTAATAAACACTTTTAGATCAGATGGAAGCCTTGGTAGTCAACCCTTTAAAAAGACATGGCAATCCTCTTATTGGCTATGATTTTCAAAACCCAGGTTTACTTATGGTAAACAATGCCAGTGTTAATCACTGTCACTCAGAAAACAAATCTATCCTCCAATCCATAAATATACCATCAGAGGACATGGGGCATTAAACCCAGAGCTAGATGAGCGAGGCCTCCAGGAAGCCAGAGGTTGGAACTAGCCCAGAGAAAAGAAACCTCTTTTTGAATAAAGCATAGGGCTTGGAAAAATTAGACTTTAATTCAGAATTTAGATGGCTAATAAGAGAATGATCTGATTCCATCTGCTCCAGGAGATGCTCTTGTAAACCCCAGGGAAACATGGCTTGGTTCCACAAGATGACTTCTGGGATTTGGAAGGATAACTGAGACGGATCAAGTGGATTATCAAGGCTTTAACTAGGCTGATTGCATCCTTGCCGGCTTAATCACAAAGGCACTTCTCTGAAAGGGAAGGGCTCCACCCTTGCTAGGAGTTTAGAAACAGAAGTGGTGGGCTCAAGGCTTCCGGGAAGCTAAAATGTGGCGCAGTTGCATGGGGTGCCTGCTGGGTGGCTGAAAACTGAAGACAATTGCCTTGAAAGGCAAGTTCCAGCTCCCACTTGCTCACATGTACGGATTTATGACCCAAACACCTGTCTGAGAGGCAAAATTTAATGTCTTTGACAAAGGAGGAGCATTTCTGAACTAGGGATTTACAACGACCAAGAAATAGCAGAGAGATACAATCCTTTGCATCCATCTGAACAGTGCAGCAGTCTGAGAAGTGATTATCACTGTGTTCCTTGAGGGCATTCATCAGAATTACAATGAGGAACTGGAAACTTCCACTGTGGAAAGGCAGGAGCTGGAGAAGTATTATTCCAGACTTCCAGGCTGTTCTCTCCTCCCAGTTAACCTGCCTCCCTCACTCGCCCCTACAGACCCTCTTTCCTGCATCCCACTCCCCTCAACATCAAAGGCTAACTCCCGGAATGATCAAATCCAGGGACCAACTCACTTTTTCCAGAATATTTTAGACCTTCCAGACCGTGAGTCTCTGTTGCCACAACCCAGCTCTGCCACTGCAGTACGTCAAAAGTAGCCGAGGACAATACGGCATAATTGTGTTCCAACAACACTTTTATTTATGGACCTGAAATTTGCATTTCATATCATTTTCATGTGTCATGAAATATTCTTATTTTAATTTTTCACCAACCATTTAAAAATGTCAAAACCATTCTCTATTCACTTGCCACACAGAAACAGGTTGGCAGGCAGCATTTAGCTCTGGGGCGGCAGTAGTCCTGAACCAGTGGCATCATACACACTGGGAAGTGAATGACTGCACAAGTTGAAAGTAACACCTCCCCAATGGGGACTTGCATATGAAAGAATCAATAGAATCTATCCTTCCAATAACTAGGTATTGAACGTCTTCTAAGTGCCAAGAGCCATGCTGGACCCTGGAGATACAGGGGTGTTCCAAACAAGTCCTGATCCCTGAATTCCTGCAGCTGACAGGTCAGCAGGGAATTTTTCTAACTATATTTTGTGAAGACATAACTGAGCAGGATGAGAGGATATCTTAAAATGACCAGAAGTCTCCCCCAGATGCCAAATCCTTGAAGCCAAAGTCAACTTGTTACTGTGTCAAAGCTCACTCTGCTCGCCACATAACAGGCCAGTGACTCTGAGAGACAAGATGTTGAAGCCAGGAATATGACTTTATTCGGAAAGCTGGCTGATGGAGAAGATGGCAGACTAATGTCTCAAAGTAACCATCTTGTCAGGGTCTGGGTGCCAGTTTCTTTTATAGAGTCAGAGAGGGAGACACAATGAGGAACTGAAGTCAAAAGGCAGAATAGAGAGGGAGAGGCAGTGAGGAAGTAAATAGAAAAACATACTTTCAATCTTGCAAAACATCTCCAAGAAGAGTCTGTCTTTAGAAGTGGTGTTTTAATCTCTTCTATTTACACATGGACAGGGTCAGATTCTCTCTCTACAAGCTGAACAAAGGCACTTCAGTTTACAGTCAGGCTGAGGGGCAGGGTCCTCTGAGGCAGGCTATTATGTATGATTATAATAACAAAAGCAAAGAAAAGCAAGTCAAAGGGAGAAGGAAATGGCAGCCCATTCCAGTATTCTTGCCTGGGAAAGTCTATGGACAGAGGAGCCTGGCAGGCTATAGTCCAAAAGGTTACATGACTGAGCACGTGTGCCTGAGAAGGGTGGAAGGAGATGGGTTGGAAGCAATAAACTGGTAGAACTAAAAAAAAGAAAAAGAAAAGAAAACCAAGTCAAAGAAACAGTTTCCAACATGGAGTCAAAATTGACCAGGACATAGCCCTGCCATTCCAGTTAGATCTTCTGGCCCTAGAACTCCCTGAGGAAGCTGCAACTGCTTTGTCCCTGGGAGAGCTGGATGCTTTTTGTTGGGGAGCTGGAGTGCAGGACAGAGGTGAGGGGACCAAGCCAGGGAAATCACTAAATGATATTACAACTCCAACTACAGACCTGCAATGGGATTCGCATCTGTTCCCAGGCAAATCTATGGACAATGATTCAGAACTTTACATTTTCTGGGCAATGAGACCCTTTTATGCCAAGCTTTTGAAAATCCTGTTGTTCTGTCTCCCCAGCCTGTGAGGGGCACAGAAACACAATCTGCACTTGCTTATTTTGTATCTAAGCAACTGTCAGATTCCATATCTACTAATAAGAAAGGGTATAATTATACCCTGATACTTTAATTAGTAGCAGATGCCTGAGTTTGTGAATCAAATGTAAGATTTTGAAGGACCTGGAAGCTCAATTATATGCAAACTTCAGGAGCCTGATGTTTAATACTCTAAATCTTCCTCTTGGTCAGCCAGGGCACAAGATGTCCAGACAGTGGCCTTTACCAGATTTGTCCACAGTGAGGAAGCCTAGGGACCTATTTGCATGCAATTTTCATGTCACTGAATATCACTGTGTAATAGAGCAGACTTTCCCTAGCCGTTTTTCCAGCTACGGTTGGTAACATCTTTATTTTTTAATTCACCCCTTCTTTCTATCCACAAAACCTATTCAAGAAATAAACCCTAAAAAAGGAGAGGTTCTCATCTTTTTTAGAATTTGAAAAGCCTACCATAAACTGCAATTGGATTATAGTTGGGACAGTATCACTCGGACGATATTTTTGAGTTTATCTATTACAGAAGATGTATTTCCTCAGGCCATTAAAAAAAAAAAAGTCTTTAAGTTTACTAGCTTGGTTTATTTCCACACACTCCCCTCAGAATTCAAGATGAGTTCCTACAAATAAAAAAATAAAACAAAATTTTCTTCCTCGGGTCTGAAAGCACTACGTCTTGTATCCAGGCCTTTGGAAAGGACAGAAATGATCAAACATGTCCTTGGAATTGCTAATACTGCTGCCTGCACACTTCTGCCTGGTAAATACAAAGCCCCTGAGGGCTGAAAAATAATCATCACAATTCAAAAAAAAGAGGAAGAGAGAAAGAGAAAGGGAAACTAATATAATGAAGGGGGAAAAAAGAAGAGGAGGAGGGAGACAGGAAGCCATTCTTCCCTACCTGTAACCACTGCTCACCATCACGGCACCTGGGCCATAAGTTGATCTATTAACTGGTAGAGACCGTGAGTCAGGTTCTTTGTTTGGCCTCAGTCTCCAGCACAGAGTGGGCCTTCATTTAAAGTTTGCCAAAAGAAACCAAATGGAACGCTCCGGGTCTCAGTTTTCCCATCTGAACATGAGAGGACAGGGACAGGATCATCTCTAACATCCGTTCTGTAATTCTACCGTCCTATTTCCAGGAGGCTTGCAGAATTCTGCAGGGGTCAGTTTTCCAGCTAAGCCGACATCTTGGTTAGAGATAGAGGATAATTAGGAAAAGCCCAGACTCTGAACTTAAACCCTGAAATCTCTTAGAATAACGTGTTTCCACCCACCTGATAGAACTTCAAGATATTTTCAGATGGCACTCCCACCAAACATGCAGGAAAACATGACTCTCTTGAATGATTCCCAACAAAGTGCTCCAACCTTTGGGATCTACAGACCAAACAAATGAGAGTTCTTCTGGAACCAATCACTACAGGATGGAAAACAAAAGGTAGGGTCTATACAGTATTCTCACAATCTGGGGAATTTCAGGAAACTTTCTTTTGCCCTTGTTTTCTTAGACACCAAAGATGGACTCCAGTTCCTTGAACACGGGCATCACAGGTCTCCACCCTAGACTTTAGTTCCAGAGGATACATGGAGGATGAAGAACCTTAGGAGCCAAAATAACCCTGCGTATTCTTTTCTCCAGTCTGGATTCAGCCAAATAGCTAGACACAGGAAAGCAGCAGATCTGTGCTCTGTCGCCTTCAGAGAGCGTTAGAACATCTGGGCAGCAGGTGGGCCTGTCCTGCGAGCCCAGTGCATGGTGGGAAAGGATGCTCTCATTCCCCACCAGTGAGCTCGACTAACCTGTGCTGCAGCCTGGCTACCAATGCCTCCCTGACCTCAGCGAGCAGAACGAAGCGGATTGGGAACTTTTTCCCACTCTTAATTCCCTTCGGCTTCACGGTACCCAGCTGCTGACATCCCTCCCCTGTGGGAAGATTGTGTGTTTAACATAGCTCGAGGCAAAAAAGAAGCAATTACTCTTGCCCAAATCTCTCATTCCACAAAACAGCCTTTCCCAGACTGGCTGGTGAAGTTTCAGTTTCTTTAATATCATCCCAACAATCTCCTTTCACGACCCAACTGTGCTCAGCCACCCCAACCCACGCCTTTATCATTTCGTTTTGACCCTTGGCGGTGACAGCACCCATTTACGGCCAAAGCCTGTCCATCCACTGCCACCTAGCGTCCGCAGGCTGTCAGATCCGCCCGACTCTCAGGCAGTCGTTGAGTGCATTTCCTTGAGCAATTTTGCTCATTCCCTTGATAAGAAATACTAGGAGTGAGTTGGGGTTTGTCCACCACTCACAGGGGAATTTCTGTCAGTGGAGACACACAGCATGGGGCTTGTTGGTGTCACTGCTGTCTGAGGCTTCGTTCTGGAAGAAGCCCCCTGGACATCTCTGGAGCAGGACTTCTCAGATTTTCACATGCCTTCCAATCACAGGAGGGTCTTGTGAAAATGCAGATTCTGACACAGCAGGTCTGGAATGAGGCCTGAGACTCTGCACTGCTAACAAGCTTCTAGGTGATACAGATGTGGTTGGTCCAGAGACCAGGCTGAATATCAAGGAGCGAGAGGGGCTGGAGGGACTCATCGACATTAATCATTAGCAGCTAAGCTGGTCCTCAGCTCTGCTTCTGAATTGCCCAGGCCTGCTGCACACACACCCCCACCCTCGCCACAGTCCACAGAAACCCCTGCTCCAGGGCCATATGGGGGGTGGTTCTATACTTGACCTTGAAATTCAAATCTGACTTTACCACTTACAGTGTGGCCTTGGGGAAAGACGCTGACCCTCTCTCATCCTCAGTTTTCGCCTCTGTCAAATGAAGACAATGCTATTCCTCAGAGAGAACACCCAGAAACCAATCACTTGCCCCAAGGCAGGTGATGAGTGGCTCCATATTATGCAAGTTCATTGTCAGGAAGGCTCAAGTTCCCTCTCCTGCTGTCCCTGGACTGTTATTTGTGCTCTAAGAGATGATAAGTATTCAAATAGGTGCGGGCTTCCAGAGACCAAACAAGCAGACCCTGATATTAAAAAAAGCTGGGAGGTGGGAGAAGGGGTGTGAGAGGCAGGCGAGGTAATAACTCCTGCCGCCTTTTGATTTCTGCTAAAGCCTCTGGAAGCTGTTCTGTCAGTTGTGAATGGCCCTCCAGGGAAGGCGACACTGACGGCCCAGCTCAAGGGCTGTCAGTGGGCCACGCACCCCCTCCCCTCCTTGCTACTTGGTGCTGGTGGCTTTTATTTCTGCAGAGCCGGCCTTGTTCCCACCCTGTAGGCATTCAGGGCACAGAAAGGCAGGCACCCAGTCCCCAGCCCTGGGGGCTTCATGCCACGGGGTGAAGGGGGGACAGCAGCAAGTGGGGAGTGGGTGTGCCAGGACAGAGATGGGCAGCAGACACTCCTGCTCAGTCCCTAGGCTGAGGTCCCAAGGGCCTGAGAGTGTGATGAGTTAGGGACTGTGCTTATTCAAGACGGTCATTTAGAGACTTCCCTGGTAGGCTCCAGTGGTTGAGACTTCTCCTTCCTGTGCCAGGGGTGCCAGTTTAACCCTTGGCCAGGGAGCTAAGATATAACATGTCTGGTAACCCAGATAAAAAACATAAGACAGAAGCAATACTGTAACAAATTCAATGAAGACTTTAAAAATGGTCCCAATCAGGGACGTCCCTGGTGGTCCAATGGTTAACACTTTGTGGTCCCAGTGTAGGGGACATGGGTTCAATCCCTGTTCAGGGAAGATCCTGAATGCCAAGTGGCCAAAAGAAAGAAAAAAAAAAAAAAAGATAAAAATGGTTCACATCAAAAAAGGCTTTTAAAAAAATGATGGTTATTTTGACCAGACTAACCTGATCAGAATTCCCACATAAAGGAATATAAACCACAAACTTTGTTAAACCAAGAATATTCCTAATTCCAGCTTCCTCAGTTGGAGGCTTGAAAGTGTTTTCTGCCTAGTACATCCCTTTGTTATTGGAAGCCATAATCGGCCATGAGAAAGAGCCATAAGTCAAAGCATTAGAAGCAGAGAGGTAACAAACACATTTTGCATTGCTTTGATTCTTCCCAAGGACTTTTCCATTCTATTTTTTTATATTTGAATGGCAATCCTAGATAAAATATTTTTTTAAAAAAGGCTGCCACGCTGTTTACAATAGCTAAGACATAGAAGCAACCTAGATGCCCATCGGCAGATGAATGGATAAGAAAGTCGTGGTAGATATACAAAAAGGAATATTACTGATGGCAACCTCATAACGCGGCCCTCTTGCATGGGACTCTCGGGGACTTTGGAGGACTGGAGCTCACAGAGTTTGGGTGCGTGGCCAGCCCTGACCGGGCTCCCAGGAGGCGGGTGCCAGGCCAGGTGGGCCGGGTCCTAATAGAGTGGCTGTCCTGCTCTCATTTCTGAATTCAATGGCAACATTCAAATCCTCCAGCCAAATGCAGCTTCTGAAGCTGTGCTTCCCACAGGCCGTGGCCAGGCCAGACACTCCTGGTGCTGGTCACACCACCCGACCCGGGTCATGAGGCTCCGCAGGCCAGTGTCTCCACAGCGCTATCTTCTGTGGAAGGCACCTCTGACCTCCCTGCCCTGCCCTTTCCCTTCTTCCTGCTGCTCTCATTAGCTCACAGGGGCTTTGCTTAAGGGGTCCTTGCCTTGGTCGGTCTCCCCGACATGCCCACTTTCCATGTAGATGTAGGGGTGAAGACCTCTCTGCTTCTGTGTTAGCATTTGGAGGTGGTGGATCAGGAGGGGCACATGCTTGCTGGGTTGATGACTCTCAGAGCTTTGCCCGCCACCTCTCTCTGGGGCCATACATCAAGGCCCAATCCTGCTAGAACGGACCTTCCAGGATGGCCAGCAGGTCCAGCAAGAGCTCCCTGAGCTGTCAGCAGCCAAGCAGAGACTGGGAAGAATGGAAATGACTCCCTAGTTCACAATTCATTTTGGAATTAGACAATCTCCCTGAGATTCCACTCCCAACAAGAAAACAAAGTGGACTCTCTTAGCCCTCAGACAGGCCAGCCCCATATTAAAGCTGATCCGCATACAAACAAAAACAAAAACAAAACAATGCTCAGTACTTAGTTCAGTTCAGTTACTCAGTCATGTCCAACTCTTTGCAACCCCATGAACTGGAGCACGCCAGGCCTCCCTGTCCATCACCAACTCCAGGAATCCACCCAAACCCTTGTCCATCGAATCGGTAATGCCATCCAACCATCTCATCCTCTGTCGTCCCCTTCTCCTCCTGCCCTCAATCCTTCCCAGCTTTACGGTCTTTTCAAATGAGTCAGCTCTTCGCATCAGGTGGCCAAAGTATTGGAGTTTCAGCTTCAACATCAGCTTCCAACAAACACCCAGGACTGATCTCCTTTAGGATGGACTGGTTAGATCTCCTTGCAGTCCAAGGGACTCTCAAGAGTCTTCTCCAACACCACAGTTTAAAAGCATCAATTCTTCAGCGCTCAGCTTTCTTTATAGCCCAACTCTCACATCCATACATGACTACTGGAAAAACCATAGCCTTGACTAGGCGGACCTTTGTTGACAAAGTAATGTCTTTGCTTTTTAATATGCTGTCTAGGTTGGACATAACTTTCCTTCCAAGGAGCAAGCATCTTTTAATTTCATGGCTGCAATCACCATCTGCAGTGATTTTGGAGCCCAAAAAATGAAGTCAGGCACTGTCCACTGTTTCCCCATCTATTTGCCATGAAGTACTCAGTAGATCCTGAATTAATTTGTGTGGAATGAATGAATGAATGAATGAGTGCGGCTGGTTCAGGATCAAGCCTAAACCCTCAAATCCCATTGAGGAATCACAGAGTGCTCCCTGTGGGCAAAGTCTGGTGCCTCGTGCCACAAGGAAGTCAGTGAGCAAGAATGCACTGTCCCTGCTTCAAAACTCACACAGCTTTCCCTGGAAGACAAGTCACGGATGTCGGGAAAGTTAACAGCAGAGGATTTCACCCTTTGTGACCTAGGGAGATTTTTCAGTCTCTAAGACAAAATCCCTGTGTTATGGAATTGGTGATCCCTACTCACTGAAGAGTTCTCCATCCTCACCAAATGCCACAATCCTCTTAATACGTGACTGGGGCCAGCTTACAGATATGACAGGACTGGGGCATCAGTCCAGCTGCCAAAACAGCACAAGGAAGATACACAGAAGTTCAGTGAATTGAGTTAAATGACCACTGCACAGCACAGGGAACTGTATCCAATATCTTGTAGTAACCTAGAATGGAAAAGAGTCTGAGAAAGAATACATACATATGTGTAACTGAATCACTTTGCTGTACATGTGAAACTAACATAATATTCTAAATCAGTAAAAGAAAATAAATTAAATGAGAATTTTAAATCATTATAAAAGATATATGGATGTGAGAGTTGGACCATAAAGAAGGCTTAGAACAGAAGAATTTATGCTTTTGAACTGTGGTGCTGCAGAAGACTCTTGAGAGTCCCTTGGACAGCAAAGAGATCAAACCAGTCAATCCTAAAGGAAATCAACCCTGTATATTCACTGGAAGGAGTGATGCTGAAATTGAAGCTACAGTACTTTGGCCACCTGATGTGAAGAACTGACTCATTGGAAAAGACCCTGATGCTGGGAAAGATTGAGGGCAGGAGGAGAGGGGGATGACAAAGGATAGGATGGTTAGATGGCATCACCAACTCAACGGACATGAGTTTTAACAAACTCTGGGAGATAGTAAAGGACAAGGAAGCCTGGTGTGCTTCAGTCCATGAGATCGCAGAGTCAGACACGACTGAGCAACTGAACAACAGCAAGAACAAAAGATATACTCTGAGCAGGTATGTTTAAAGTTACCCTGTGGCTGCTTTGTTGTTCTTTAGTTGGGTCATAGAAAAAGCAAGGGAATTCCAGAAAAACACCTACTTCTGTGGCCTCTAGAGAAGGTTATTACAAGAGAGTTGGAGCCAGCAGGGGTCACTTGGTTCAAGCAGGACAGGTCAAAAAGGAAACACATTTGAGCCAGAGTCTCAGGTCACTGAGCCAACTTGAACACAGCCTACCAAGAGACCTTGGCTGCCTTGAAAGTGGAGGGAGTTTCCAGAAAAGGAAGGAACCGTCTCTCCCACTAAGGACATCACCAAACTCCAGAACACCATGCTCTGGAAGTTTCTCTCAGAGGTCCCCTCTCTCGCAGGAGCACCGTGAGAATTTCAACACTTGGAGCACCCACACCAAGCTTGGTTTGGGGAGAGCAGCCTTCATTCCCAGACAGATTCCCTCTTGCCCTTGTGTCTAAGAAGAGCTGAGCCTCGGGGTGATGTCGGGACTGACTGACAGGTCCTGGCTGGGGGCGCAGGCCCGTCTTGTCACCCACTGGGCCACTTCCCTCCTTCATTCATAATTACTCTCACCTTCATCACCAGGCTCCAGAAGCTGTGCCTGGCACAGCGCTGCCGTTCTGGAAGCCTCCAAATGTGCACAGGTGTGGTGCTCCAGAGGAGGGGGAGGCAATTATCCCCTGAAATGCACAGCTACCAAAATAGCAAAGTGGTGAGTCACTGAGAACTGCCAGCCACAGGGATCATGACAGTGATGTCATCATAAAGAGAGGAAAATAGGAGGAAATACTGCCGAATCCATCTTCTTGGAAGAGGTGGAATATGAAATGGGGGTGAGAGGACAAGAAATTGCTCAGACAATGAGCATGACACTTCCCCCACTTCTGCACCCCCTCCCAACAAAGGGATCTTTGCTGCCCTGAGGGACCGTCTTGAAATGATTCATTCAGCAGGTTCTGGACGCCTACTACGTGTGCAGATGAATCAAGTGAGTGTCTAAAAGTCTTTGCAAGGCACTGAAGTCTGACTTCAAAATGCTTACTCACAATCTCATCTCTTGACTGTTTCCATCTGCAACCCACCTGAGAAAGAGCTGCCACCTAAAAATCAATCCCATTCAACTCAGATTTCCCAAGAGAACAGCCTCATCTGCCTCTCAGAAGAATCTGTTACATCTTGGATGTAACAACTGCACAGAGCTGTGAGGGTAAGCCAGAGCTCCTCTCAGATCTAAGGACAGTAAAGCTGGGTGCCTGCAGCTCTCTGCACCCTGGGGCAGGGGGTGGGGGAATACTGCCTCCACCCAGCTGCCACCTCCTCGGGGGTCAAGACAGCAAAAGACAGAAGCTGTGACCACACTGCAGAGCCTTGTCACCAAGGAGGGTCCTTCCTCGGGAAGTTGTAGACCTTGAGATCATCAGCCTCTCGGGAATATCCTTAACAACCTCCGATTCCCTTTTTAATTAATGAGTTCCATCAATCATATTCCTTCTATACTGGTATGATTGGTATTTTTAGCATTTTGAAGATTATATATTTGACAAATTCAAAAGTATTAGACAATATTTACATTCCAGTCTGCATTTGAACCCATTCACATGAAGGTTTGAGAATATTGCTTTTGGTTTTTTTTCTTATTTTGGCCGCACCACATGGTATTTGGGGTCTTAGTTCCTCGACTATGGATCAAACCTGCATTTGAAGCATGGTGTCTTAACCACTCCAGGGAAGTCCAAGGATTCAGAAATATTTCTTGGTGGAGGAGGAGTTGGTGGGGATGCAGCCAAAATGCATGACTTGGGGGTGGGGGGACAGTAATTAACCATAGCAGCTATTCATGATAGTTTGAGTCACTCATTAGGTGCTACCAGGCTCATTTTATTTATCATCATCCTTTAATTCCATCCCTGGTGGCTCAGACAGTAAAGCATCTGCCTACAATGCAGGAGACCTGGGTTCAGTCCCTGGGTCAGGAAGATCCCCTGCAGAAGGAAATGACAACCTGCTCCAGTATTCTCGCCTGGAAAATCCTGTGGGTGGAGGAGCCTGGTGGGCTACAGTGCATAGGGTCGCAAAGAGTTGGACTCAACCGCGGGACATCACTTTTGAATTCCTTCCTATCCTCCAAACATCTGGTTCTATCCTCTTTCACAAAAATATTTATTGTAAGGTCCTGCTCTCTTCTCACAGAGGAAAAGGTCGGGGCGGGGGGCCGGGGGGGGAATGTATTATTTACTACTCAGAAATTTATCAGAAGTTCTAGAAGACAAAATTAAACCTGAGATCAGTCAGAACAAAGAGAAGAACTAGATTGGATGGTTGAGGCCTGGAGGGAGCCCTGCTTCCCATCTGGGGATGGAGAGGACTCAACGGCCAGGAAAACCCACTGAGGCCCCAGCCCTGGCTCTGAATCGATGCTCTGAGCTGTGTGTTAGGTCCAGGGCTGGCACTCTGAGATACTGCCGACTTTCTTCAACTTGCTGTGATTCATGGTTCCTGATGCGTTTTCATGGTCTTTTCTCACCAACTTTCCCTCAGCAGGGATGTCAGTGATATAAATGACTAGCTGAGAATGCTGATTTGAAATAAGCTAAGGATGGTCTCCATGGGTTGTCAAAGAATGGTAATTAGCAGCTAAGTATTGCGTCCTTCCTCTGTCATTTTCCTTAACTTGATAACAAATAAGTTAGGCTGCTTCGAGATTTTTCTCTTTTCATTTTCAGTTGCAAGTAGCTGAAGCCTAAAATGTCACAAATACAAAAATAACATCTCTTTACATTCTGCCACTTAAAAGGCATTTCACAGGGAGAACTATACGTTCTGTTTCTCTACATATGTTAAGCTTACATCATCTTTTCCCACCCATGTCCTGCTGAAAAAAATCACGGATTTCTTTCCTGTTCCTCCAGTTTTGCTTGCTTTCCCATCATCTGCAGGACTTGTCTTCTCTCAGCTTCTATCTTCAGCTTCTAAACCTGCCCCTCAGTTTCCCAGCATGAAGCTGTTAGTCCAGGAGTGTCCACCACCTTGTAAATGGGCTCCAGGCTCCTTGGATAGGAGGTCTTCTTGCTCTCAGGCTTGCCCTGTCAACCTCTGGACTGATGCCTGGCCTACAGTTGTTGGAGCTAGGACTCAGGTGACGGGACCTGGGCGCTGCTCCAACCCCATCATTTATCCATAAGAGGATAGAAGCAAATCAATGACCTTGTCTATTCAAAGTGAGTGGCACATCTCAGGGGTGCAGTGGGGACCAATGACAAGATTTGTGAGCAAAGCACATCAAAGGGTCTGGAAAGCACTAACCAGATGCTGACTCTGGTTTTCTTTTACCAAATGCCTGGCCATCATTTCTCTCACTCAGAGGTTTCCTGCAAGGTTTTCCTAAGACAGTCCAACAGGACACCTGCTTCTAGAATAAGGAAGACGGCTCCAGCTGATGCCTAGAGGACTTGACCTTGGCCTGTCAATAGCTGCGTGGCCTTGAGCAAGTGCTGAGCCTCCCAGAACGTCAGTCTCCTCATTGGGAAGTATGAATAACAAATACCTCCCAATATTTCTCGCCAGTTATCATGAGGATCAAATGAACATGTTTCTAAAATCATAAAATGGAAAGCTTTATTATTTCTTAACTTGGAAAGGGGAAACAGTGCTTGACTTCTGCTCAGAATTTTTTCCCATGACCTCTTACCTCTCCTTATGGAAAATCTGACTCAGAAGATTTCTCCTAAGAAATCTCATTCATTACTTCATTCATTCAATCAATCCATCAACAAAAATTTCCTGAACACCTTCAGTGTGCCAAGACCCTCTGCCAGGCACGGGGCATCAACGCTGAATGAGACACAATCCAATCAAAAAGTGGGCAGAAGATCTTAATAGACATATCTCCAAAGAAGACATACAGATGACCAATAAGCAATGAAAAAATGTTCCATATCACTAATTATTAGAAAAATACAAATCAAAACTACAATGAGGCACCATCTCACACCAATGAGAACGGCCATCACCAAAAAATCTACAAACAATAAATGTGGGAGAAACGATAAATGCTATGGAGAAAAGGGAACCCTCCTATCCTGTTGGTAGAAATGTAAATTGGTAACAGTCACTATGGAGAAGAGTATGAACATTCCTAAAAAGAAGAAAAGAGTAAAAATAGAACGGCCATATGACTTAGCAAACCCACTCCTGGGCACAGACCCAGAGAAAACCATAATCCAAAAACACGCATGTACCTCAATGTTCATTGCAACACTATATACAATAGCCAGGCCATGGAAGCAACCTAAGTGTCCATCACCAGAGGAATGGATGAAGACATATAGACAATGGGTATATAGACAACGGAACATTACTCAGCTATAAAAAAGAAAAAATAATGCCATTTGCAGTAGCATGGATGGATCTAGAGATTTTCACACTGAGTGAAGTAAAAGAAAAACAAATATCATATGGTATCACTTACATGTGGAATCTAACAAATTGGTACAAATGAACCTATTTACAAAACAGAAATACAGTCAGATGTAGAAAATAAATTTATGGTTACCAAGGGGAAAGGGAGGAGAGGATAAATTGGGAGGCTGGGATTGACAGATACACATTACTATATATAACATAGATAACTAATAAGAACCTACCGTATAGCACAGGGAACTCTAGTCAATATTCTGTGATGAACAGAATCTAAAAAAGCATGAAGATGTAGAGAGAGAGACGTATAAAACCAAATATACAGGTATATATAACTGAATCACTTTGCTGTGCAGCAGAAATTAACCATTGGGCTGCCCTGGTGGCTCAGACAGTAAAGAGTCTGCCTGTGATGCAGGAGACACAGGTTTAATCCCTGAGTCTGGAAGATTCCCTGGAGATGGGAATGGCTACCCACTCCAGTATTCTTGCCTGGAGAATTCCACGGAGAGAGGAGCCTGGTGGGCTACAGTCCATAGGGTCACGAAGAGTTGGACATGACTGAGACTGACACCTTCCACTTTTTCCAAATCAACTATACTCCAATAAAAAAAATAATAACTTAAAAAAAAAAAAACCATTGAATGAGAGGAGTCCCTACTGTCAAGATCGTGGGAAAATAGACAAGTAGCAGCTAAGATGGGTCTTTGTTGGAGCAGAATGGGAAGGGGCCAACTCTGTAACTCTCTCTGGTCCACAGAGGGCCTGGTGTGAAAAGTGAGGGACTTGAACAAAACAAGTGTTCTAGGCTTATAAATGAGCCTGCTGCTGCTAAGTCACTTCAGTTGTGTCCAACTCTGTGCGACCCCATAGACGGCAGCCCAGCAGGCTCCCTCATCCCTGGGATTCTCTAGGCAAGAACACTGGAGTGGGTTGCCATTTCCTTCTCCAAAGCATGAAAGTGAAAAGTAAAAGTGAAGTTGCTCAGTCAGCGACCCCATGCACTGTGCCTTGGCTCCTCCGTCCATGGAATTTTCCAGGCAAGGGTACTGGAGTGGGTGCCATTGCCTCCTCTGATAAATGAGCCTACTATGTTCTATTACTCCAAATCCCATTACAAAAGAAAAACATTGTAAGACTCAGGATGCCTGTATGTTCCAGTCCAACTGAGATGCCACATACGTTGAAACATTCTCTCTCTCTCTCTTTCTCTCTCTCTCTCTCTCTCTCTCTCTCTCTCACACACACACACACACACACACACACACACACACCCCTCACTGTGGGAGGGGATTTGGTGCATAATTCACAACCAGGCACGTTCCATTTAGTGCTTGCCCCAACCCCACTCTTGGTCATGGCTGAAGGCACTGCAGGGCTTTTCTGGATGTCAGCTGGAAGAAATCCAGGTTGGGCCAGGCTGGCACAAAGCAGCTGAAGTTATCATGGAGACTGTCACAGTTTCAGGAGGTGGCTCAGGAGTTGTTTATAGACTTTTCAATATTTAGAGCTGTTGCTTCACAATTTTCATTCATTTCTCTGAGGTTTTAGCTGTCAGATTAATTTCCAAGGTCCCCAAGGAATGCTGGACCTTTATTAACCCAGTCAGACTATTTTCTTTGGGGGTTCTTTTCTCTGTATGTGGAAAACACTTGACCTCTTCAATGATCTGTTCAATTTACCTGCACTTCATCAGCCAGAAGGGTCAAAAAGAGCTTCCAGGGACCTACCTGGTAGTCCAGTGGCTAAGACTACAAGCTCTTAATGCAGGGGACCTGGGTTTGGGGAACTAGATCCCACATGCCACAATTAAGAGTTCACATGCTGCAAATAAAGATCCCACATGCTGCAACTTAGACACGGTGCAGCCAAATAAGTTAAAAAAAAAAAAAAAAAACACCTACCGGATTTTAAGAATCCTAAGCACACCCTTCCCCGAACACCTTTCAGAACAAACAAACTCACCATGGGGATGTACAGTTAGGAGAAACAGTACACGCGTCAAGTATAAGCATGGTGACTACATACACGAATAAACAGTAATATGCATGACTTCATAAGTATTTCTGTAAGCAAATCACAAAAAAAAAGACTGTGTGATCTGAGCTCCAATGTTAGTTAAGCTACCAACTATCTACACTCCCTTGGGCTCAGCTTTCTACCTCTTTGAGTTTATTTGTATCAAATTACAGAGTTGGGCTGAATCAGTGACTTTCAAAATTTCCAGCAGCAGAATTCCTTCTTCAGACCAATGATATCGGAGAGGGGCTCAGGGCACAGAAGAGATGCTCCAATATATAAGGGAGATGCTCCAGCTGGTTGTGCAGGTCCTGAGTCCCACCTGCTGGGCCTCTCTTTTCTCCATTCTGGAGCCTTTTGGGATTGCTGGAACACAGGCTGAAACCCCTTGAACTGAGAGTATTAAATCCTCACTGAATCCCAAGCTATGTTATTGTCATTGCCAAGTTCTTGCTTCCATCAGCTCAGCCACCACCACAGGCTGTTTCACTGTTGTAAACAGGTCAGACATACAACAGTGAGACCTTCCTGACAAAAATTCATAATGATCTCTTCACTTTTGATGACCCCGCACGGCTCAGTGAGGGTCCGTCAGCCCACGGCGCTGGAGCAGAAGGGACCCACTTCACAGGAATCTGCTTTCGAGTGGGGAGACTTGGGTAAGTGACTTGAGATCCGCAGTGGTAATCCAGACCTCCCCACAAACACAGAGTACCTCTCAAATACAGGGGTTCACCCCACTGCTGCCAGGCACTAGTGGAGAACGCAGAGACCAAGCTGAGTTCCCAGAGGAAGTCACCTCCAGGGGGACACATTCAGCTCTGAGTATCAGGTACTGACGGGAGCACCCAGTGACTGGGGGTGCTCCCCAGTTCCACCCTGAGGTCCAGAGCCTCAAAGCCAACTTTCCTGGAGGGGGTGGAGCCACTGTACCTTCCATCCCAAGGGCACGGTGCACCAATGAGAGCCTCCAAAACTCCGGGGGCCCGCTGATCCCTACAGAGTCTCTGAAGATTAGGGAGCCCTTGGTCAGGAAACCAATTGCAGCAAGTGTCTGCAGGCTCCACTACTGTCCCACCAGGCGGACAAGTTTCCATGTGATACGATGAGGAGAGACTCCTCCCCTCCTTCAACAGAGGCCAAATGCCCACCACGTGCCCTGACATGCGCCAGGAATTAAGCCACAAACAAGACGAATATTCTTTGCAAAGCCACCAAATCCAATAGACACTTACCAGTCCTCATGTCACGGAGCTTCTCAGCATTTGATGCAATTGACTAGCCCTTTCATGGATCACTGGTTTTCCATAGATTTTTACAGATAAAACTCATTTTTCCTACCTCCCAGGACTCCCTTCTAGGCCTTTTCAGCCTTTTCCTCCCTTGCTTATTAGCCCAAGACACTACCCTAACATCTTACATACTCTCTTCCTCTAGCTCGAGACCAAGGGTCTGACCCTGGGGTCCCCAAGCCCCTTGTAGGGGGGTCAGTGAACCTGAATGTGAAAAAGACTGCAACTTCCTTTTCACTCTCCTCTTACTGAAAGTTAGCAATTCTTTCAATTCTGAATGCAAATTAGCAGGACCTGTCACCTCATCCCCAAGAAAAATCCCAGGGATCTTCATCCCACACAACGGTTGTTGCAGTTGTCTCAAAATCTGTATCCATCACTACTCTGCAATTAGAGCAATTATCAGAACTGCCACTGGGTATCATTATTTAATGAGTTAATAAAGAAGCATCTATACATCTATATCACAAACTTATTTTTAGTTATTTTGATAGCTGTGTTTCAACATAATTGGTCTCCATTGTTACCTTCTACATGTCACGTCACACATTTAAAATCACAGGCATACCCGGACTGCCAAAGGAATCCAAAGCACACCGAGAATGAAGCGCTGCCACCCGTGGGGGACCAACATATGACCTTGGCTTCAGTTACCAGCATCTCACACAGGTCTTTAGCTCAGACCCCTCTTCTGAATGCCAACCCTGAAAAATTACCTGCTCAAGAGAAACTCTGAATATCTCCAAGTTACCCTAAACTCATCATGTTCAATGCCAAGTTCCAGTGGCCCCCAGGACTTCCCTGGTGGCACAGTGGATAAGAATCAGCCTGCCAATGCAGGGCACATGGGTTTGATCCCTGATCCAGGAAGGTTCCCCATGCTGCGGAG
Source organism: Capra hircus (assembly GCF_001704415.2). Lineage (NCBI taxonomy): Eukaryota > Metazoa > Chordata > Mammalia > Artiodactyla > Bovidae > Capra > Capra hircus. The sequence goes on along the minus strand of NC_030829.1, from coordinate 8,005,783 downwards.
CAACTAGGCCCGTGTGCCACTATGCTCCAGAGCTCAGAAGCCGCAACTAGCACTGAACAAGCTCTCTAGAGACCGTGCTCCTCAACAAGAGCAGTCACCAAAATGAGAAGCCCTCAAACCACCATGAAGACCCCGAAAAGCAAAAAATAAATCAATTGATTTTTTCAAGGCAGCCCCCCACTCAGAGAACCCCCAGTGTTAACTCCCCAAGCCTGCGCTGTAACAGAGTCCAGCCGCTCTCTCCCCGCCCTCCAGCCTTCCTTGTCAGTCATTCGTACCCCACCTTCTCCCTGCCCCCAGACATCTGGTCACAGAGGGTCCACCCTGCCCCCTCAGCCTCTGCCTAGTTGACATTGAGTTTTCACATCTCAGCCCTCAGCAAAGCCTTCCTTGCCCTCCCTACCTATCAAATCCCCCATGGCATCATATAACCCTCCTTTCAGAACTACCTCTACAGCAGTTTTACTTGTGTTTGTAATTACTTATTCTGTGTGTGTGTGTGTGTGTGCTGTACCATGCAGGATGTTGGCTCTTAGTTCCCCGTCCAGGGACCGAACCGGCACCCCCTGAAGTGGAAGCACAAAGTCCTAACCCCTGGACTGCCAGGGAAAAACCAGTAGTTACTTCTTACTGTTGGTGCCCCCAACTGATCATAAGCTCCCTGAGAAAGGAACTGGGTCTATGTTTATCACTGCCCACATCCCCAGCACAATGCCTAGCACAGAACTGGCATTCGATAAACATTTGGTAAGTAGATGAGTTAACTAAAGTCCATGGAGTCTACAGGCTATGAGAAAACAGATATGACACAAACATTCAAAATAATAATCATTTAATGCCAGTTGTTGTAAGTGGTACTGAGTAAAGAATGATGCGCATCGTGAACAGATTAGTCAGTGAACATTTTCCCCAAAAAGCAACATTTGAGCTGAGACTTGAAAGATGAGGACCAACTGTTCAGCTGAATGAAGGAACAGCATTTTAGGCAAAAGGATCGGCATGTGGGTAGCCTCTGGAGCAGGAAGAGCTGGGCAGATTCAGAGATGGGAAGGAAGCTTTGGGGGCTGGAATGCCAAGAAGGAGAGAATGCCAAGAAGGACAGGACCAAATTACAAAGAACGGCACAGGCCAGGGCAAGGGTTTGGGGCTGTGGTTGGTTGCAAAAGTGCTACAGAACTTCTATGGTTGTCCAGTAGCTAAGACTCTGTGCTCCCACTACAGGAGGCCCGGGTGTGATCCCTGGTGGGAGAACTATTAGTAGAGCCCACATGCCAAAGCTAAAGAGTTCACATGCTGCCACTAAAGGTCCCTCATGCGGTAACTAAGACTGGCACGACCAACCAACCCAACAACAGCAACAAAATCTAAGTGGTCTCAGCTATTCCCCTACAGGGATCTAGCCCCTCCACAATGTGGTTTTGTGGTTCCTCCCATCAAGAAGTAGAATCCACTCCCCCATCCCTTAACTCTGACCTGGACTTTTCTCTTGCTTGAGTCTAAAGAATGCTGCTGTTGCTAAGTCGCCTCAGTCATGTCTGACTCTGTGCGACCCCATAGACGGCAGCCCACCAGGCTCCTCCGTCCATGGGATTTTCCAGGCAAGAGTACTGGAGTGGGCTGTCATTGCCTTCTCCCTAAAGAATGCAGAGGAAGCCATATGCCAGATCTGAGTCCAGGCTTCTGGGTACCTTGAGCCTCTTTTCTCTCTCTCTCTCCCTCCCTCTTTCTCTCTCTCTCTATTTCTCTCTCTATCTGTCTATCTCTCTCCCCCTCTCCCCTCCCCTTTCTCTCTTGGAAACCTTCTCAGCTTCTGCAGATCTTATGTAGATCAAAGTCCAGCCATCCAAGCTGACTCCCTGCTAGACCGGCCCCTTCCCAGCTGACCCACCAGCTGACCCCAGAATTATGAGTGAGCCCAGACAGGTCCAGAAGAACCACTCAAGTGAGTCCAAACCAAGTCACCAATTGTAAGCCATAAACGCCTGTTAGTTACAGCCACTACGTTTGGCATCATTTGTTAGGCAGCAAAATCTAAGTGATATCACAGCTTTCTTCCGAGAACCAAGGGACACCTCGGAAGAGACTTAATAGCTGAGTGCCAGGGTGAGATGTGCCCTTGTAAGATCTCCTCTGGCTGCCATGTGAACAATGGGTGGAGAAGGGGCAGGACCATCTCAGAGACCAGTTAGTGGGTGCTGCTGCCACCCAGGGCGTGGGGATGAACCCCTGACCTAGGAGGTGGTAGTGATGTGATGAGAACAGGATGGGCACAAGAGTGCTTCAGGAAGTGATATCCAAGGATTTGGTGGTTGATTCAGTAACGGGGCTAATGACAGGGAATGACGCCTCCATTTCTACTTAAGCTGCTAGGAAGGCAACTGTATTAGTCAGGCTTCTCCGGAGAAACAGAATTAATAGAATGTGTATATATATATAGCGAGAGAGAAGGAAATTTCCTATAAGGAACTGGAGCATGAAATTATGAGGACTGCAGTACAGATCTGCAGTGTGGTCAGGCAGCCCTGAGACCCAGGAGAGCTGACAATGTGATGAAGTCCAACGCCATCTGTTGGAGAATTTTTTTACTCAGGGACACGCCCATCCTTTTTATTCCCTGGACCTTTAACCAGTTGGATGGGGCCCACCCACATAACGGAGGGCAATCGGCTTTACCAATGAAAATGTTCATCTCATCCAAAAACATTCTTGCAAAAACATCCAGAAACATGACTGGCCAAATATCTGGGTGCCCTGTGGTCAGGTCAAGCTGGTACTTAAAATTAACCATCGCACTGGTACTATCAGTGACTGAGACGGGGAGGCTGAGAGGGGCAGGCTTGTGGGCTAAGGTCCCGAACTCAGGAAGTATGAGGTTCACTGGACAGAGGCTGCTCTGGATGGGACCAAGGCCACCCAGGGACGCCTGAGCAGTGAGACTGGTTCCTCCCACCCCTGCCGCCATTGGATCGTGATGTGACCCTGAAGAGACCGTGGAGAGGCGGATGGCACAGCACCCATCTAGAGATCTGGACAGTCCAGTTAGAGGAGCAAAGCGGAGCTCAAGGAGAATGGATTCCAGCTGGACTCGTGGAGGAGACCCTGGGGCCACCCTTCCAAAGCAGGCTCCACTGCAGCTCTTGCAGTGGGCAGCCCAGCTCTGTTATTGCCCTGCCTCGTGGCCGTGGGCCTGGGTGCTCCAGGGTCTGAGGCCTCTCTGCCTGCTGCTCCACTCACCTTCCCTCACTCCACCCTTCCAGGAATAGAAATCAGAAAAGGACAATGATTAGGAACGTGGGCTTTGCCTTAAGGCTGCCTGGGAGCAAACCTTCAGCCACTGGTCAAGGGCATCTCTTCCAGGACAAGTCACTTAACCATTTCCCAGTGTCCTCAGCCATGAGGTGGGGATAAAACAGGGCAGACTTGCCTCTGTTGGAAACTAACTGAAATAACACTTAGCACAGTATCTGGCACTTAGTGAGGATGCAGTGAGTGGGATGACTAATTCTTGCTATCATCATTATCATCACTGTGGGCTTTAGATTCTACAAGCCTGGTCCACTGCTTATTAACTACTTTTTTAGAATATTCATATCCATTCCAAACTATTTTATTTATTTAATATTTTTGCTTTTTTTTTTTTTTTTTTTTTTTGGCCGCACTGTGTGGCATGTGGGATCTTAGTTTGCTGATCAGGGACCAAATCCACACTCTCTGCATTAGAAGCACAGAGCTTTAACCACTGGGCTGCTGGGGAAGGTCTCTAAACTACTTACTAACTACTTAGATAGTTCAGCCCCTTAATTACACATTCACCTACTGAGGTGAATCCTGGATATGTCATTTGACCTCCCAGTGCCCCAGGCCCTGAATGGTGGGATGAGACACTGGTTCTTCATTCTCAGAGGTTCTCTGAGAACTAAGATGGACCATTGTAAATACCGAGAACCTTCCCTGGAGCTTGATAAGTGAGTGGCATGCTTTAACCAGGAGTAGAGTAAGGGATGGAAACTCTCAAACTGTGCCATGCTGCTTGGCTCCCCTGTGGCTTTTCTGTGCAGAAACCCTTATCCATTTGTCAAGCATCACTCATCTGTGAAGCCTGCACAAGCCTCTGTTCCCCCTAGAAGCTTCCCAGATACTTGTCTCGGCCCAGGCACCCTCTGCTGGGCACACCTGCTGTGAAGGATATGCTTCTATCAGTGCCTGGGTCTCTTCACATCCAGAGCATCTGCCTACATCTCTGATCTCCACACGCAGGTCCCAGAATGGAGCAGAAGTTCCATAACGGCTGGTGAATTTCCCACGTGGTCCAGAGGTTAAGAATCTGGCTGCCAATACCGGGGACATGGGTTCCATCCTCAGTCCAGAAGATCCCACGTGCTGCAGGGCAGCTAAGCCTGTGCCCACGCTCTAGAGCCCATGCTCCACAGCAAGAGAGGCCACTGCAGTGAGAAGCCCACACACCACGATGAGAGTAGCTCCTGCTTGCCGCAACTAGAGAAAGCTCACATGCAGCGACAAAGACCCCGTGCAGCCATACATAAAATTTTAAATGTTTTTAAAAGATCTAAAAAAAAAAATGCTGGTGACACTGAACCAACTTGGCCAGAGAACATTCTGGATTGATAGGAGGTCTACAGCCGCAGATCTGCAGCCCCTCGGACCTGAGGGTCTCTGAGAAAGGCAGGGAGTCACTAAGGCTTCAAGCAGGCAGGCAGCCTGGGTGCCGCCTTCTCCCTGCCACCCACCCTCTTTCCTCCAGTAACCCCTGGCATCACCACCCCAATCCCCAGAGAACAAGAGGGAAGCCATGAAGAAGTAAGAGTACCAGCAGGTGAGGACACGCCTCAGGGCCTCTCTCCTGCTAAGCGGCCTGAGTTTGCAGGTTTCCTGTGGCTCCAGCCCAATCCTTAATGAGTTGGCAAGAAAAGATGTCTCAGCTCAGGTTGCTGCTCCCGCCAGCATCAAAAAATGCTAAACAGCCTCTCTCTGCCCCACCAGGCAGGAGGGTCATGCCGGGCCTGCCATGTGCGCTAACACGCCAGTCCCCTGGGACTCGTGCGAACCAGGGCGCACCGTCCCACCACCTGCACTGGCCATAACTGGCGAGACTCTCGAGCTGGCCCTGTCCCCAGTGCTAACGGCCCCCAGCCTGGCCTGCCGGCAGCTCTGTGGGCTCCCCCATCCAGAGCCCACTGTTAATGCAAAGCTCCTCGTGTCCACACAGACTCCAGGAGGTGGGCCGAGAAGTTGCAGGCTTCACACCAGAAGCTGCCCATCCATCCTGTTAACTATCTCATCCAAGCTGCTGCATATGGGAGGGAACCAGGGGCTGGGTGGAAGAGGGCAGAGAAAGACTAGCTATTTTCTTGAAAAACCTCACACAAAACACAAACTGCTCGTTCGCTCGGGTATTCTTTGGAAATTTACTGAGTGCCCACTAAGTATCAGGTTCCGAGTTAGGTGCTAGACTCCCGGTGGTTGCCCTGGTGGGATCCGCTGCTACTGGGGCCAGATTTGAATTAAGGAATCACGGAAATGATTCTTGATTCTGCTGTGCAAAGCTGCTACAGACTTCAGAGTGACGGCCCATGTCCTGTGGAGAAGGGGCTCAGACCGAGTTGGGGGCTGGGGGTTAAGCATCTCCAGAGATGCTTAAAAGGCATTTAATGATGGCTCAGCAGGTAAAGAATCTGCCTAAATACAAGAGGCACGGGAGGCGCAGGTTCGATCCCAAGGTTGGGAAGATCCCCTGGAGGAGGAAATGGCAACCCACTCCGGTATTCTTGCCTGAAAAATTCCATGGATAGAGGAACACCAAAGGCTGGAGTCCAAAGGATCACAAAGAGTGGGACACGCCTGAGCGACTAAGCACACATACACGCGTACATTCTTGGGATGATTTCATTCGTAATAAAGAGAGGAACCTTTTCACCGACTATCTTATAGACCTTTAGAAACAGTTAGTTGAGAGACTTCCGTGGCCATCCACTGGTTGGAATTCGGTGCTCTCACTGCAGGAATCCCAAGTTCGATCCCTGGTTGGGGAACTAAGAACACACAAGTTGTGCTCCACAGTCAAAAAATAAACAAGGTCAGCGGTAAAATACTCCATAAGAAATAGCTGTCCCCAAGTTTCATCCTTTTCTTCGACAGTAATCAAATACCTGAATATTAGCAGGGGACTAGGCAACCTAGAACAAAACTACATTCTCCCAGGTGAGTGTGTAACTACGTTGCACACAGTGGGATATAAAGCAGAAATGGTCTGAGCAACTTCCTGGACGTACACTTACAGGGAAGGAGAATGTCCCTGTATATTCCCGTCCCTCCTTTCTGCTACTAGAACAGTGCTTATGGCTCCCAGGGCTGGAGCAGCCACCTGGGACACAAGCGGGAAAGGAACTTAGAGGATGAGAGAACAAGTCACCCTACCTGAAACAAAACTCGTTTCCTGCAGGTGGGGAGCCTCAGGTAGCAGAGCGTAAATGAGATGTTTTCCAGGCGGAGCCGGTGGGACAGCCCACGGCAAAGGTGCAGACCTGACGGACTTCCCTTGTGGGCTAGTAGTTAAGAATCTGCCTTGCAGTGCAGGGGACACGGGTTCGATTCCTGGTCTGGGAAGATTCCATGTGCCACAGGGCAACCAAGCCCTCACGTCACAACTATCGAGCCTGTGCACCACAACTAGAGAGGGCGTGAACCAGCAAGGTCCGCATGATGCAACGAAGGTCCACGTGCTACAACTAACGCCTGACGCAGCCAAATAAATAAATGCATTTTTTTAATAAAGTTTTTTTAAGGTACAGGCGTGGTATCTTATCACATTCTAAGGTGCACATTTCTTGCCCATTTTAACATCTCTGAAGTTGATTTTCATCTTACAATGAGGGTGCACTACAATAGCCATGTGTCATGCTTTACATTTTAACACTGTTGAGTAAGAGAGGTACCCAGCAATGATGAATATCTCGCATAAAAGATGGCCTCACAAGCTGGTCATCTGAGCTCTTGCTATTCCATGCAAAGCTCTTCATTGAACCATCACTGGTGGTTTCTTGGAAGACAGACAACCTGCCAGTGAAGGTGAAGCCCTGGGGAAAATTCCAATTTTTTTTTTTTTTTTTGGTATTTTGAGTATTTATTACCTTTGTATAAAATTTATATTTTATCTTTAATTTGTAATGCTTTATAATATTGTGGTGGGTTTTGCCATGTAGCAACATGAATCGGCCATGGGTATACATATGTCCCCTCCCTCTTGTACCCCTTCCCACCTTCCTCACCCTCCACCCCTCCAGGTTGTCACAGAGCGCTGGTTTCAGGCTCCTTGCATCACACTGCAAACTCCCACTGGCTATCTATTTTACAGATGGTATTGTGTACGTTTCAATGCTATTCTCTCAAATCATCCCACCCTCTCCTTCCTTCACTGCATCCAAGAGTCTGTTCTTAATGTCTGTGTTTCCTTTGCTGCCCTGCACATAGAATCATCAGAACTATCTTTGCAGATTCCATATATATGTATTAATATACAAGCTATGGGAAAGAAACATGCTGTCTTTTTCTTTCTTTCCACCCACGTTACAAGAGTGATGAACTCAGTAGAAAGCCAGCCAGTCACAAACACAGATGGAAGGGGATATAATTCTGCTAGGAGAGGGACTTTTTGTCTGTGGCCAGCAATCTAAGTTGACTGGAAGTCAGTACTTTTATGGCCTTGAAGAATAAAAGATAAGAAAGAAAGTTTCCCTAGGCAGAAGTGGGAATTTCAGAGGACAATGCATTTTTCCAGGGAGCAGAGAAAGGTGGTCCAAATGGACTCAGCAATGAAATGTGTTCCACAGACAGAAAAGGGAACATTCGCCACGCTCAGTCATGTCCGACTCTCTGTGACCCTGTGGACTGTAGCCCACCAGGCTCCTCTGTCCCTGGGGATTCTCCAGGCAAGAATACTCGGGTGCATAGCCATTCCCTTCTCCAGGGGATCTTCCCGACCCAGGGATGAAACTCAAGTCTCTTACATCGTCTACACTGGCAAACAAGTTGTTTACCCCGGAGCCACCTGGGAAACCTGAAGTCCAGTGTAATCTCTGCCATGGACCAGTGTCTATCATATTCCCCATTTTCCCTTTCCAACATGGGGTTCACGTTGTATTAACTTGTGTCCACTGAGTTACCACATTTTGGCCATGCTGTGATTAGATCACTTCCCTTTTCATTCAAAGACCACCAGATCAAGGAAGACTATCTTTTTTCGCTGGTGTGGGGGGAAATGTTCTGAAGAGACAGCCTGTTTTTCTGTTGGTCCTCAGATATCTTCACCAAGCGAGTCTGTATGATTCGTGCTGAGACATTCAGAGCCAAAGTTCTTCAATAAAGAGCTGAATATTTTATTTGTAAAAAGTTTAAAGTTCTTCATTATTTTCACTCCTAGTGTATATTCTTACCTCTCTGACATAACTAACCTCAATAATAATTTTATTTTTAAAAACCCAGAAATTTGACAAAATAAATTATGATTCTAAACTTGATCTTATATTGTGGATTGAAAAAACAATCTCTTATAAAATGAGGATCGGACCATCTGACAATTTCTGAAAAACAAATCAGGAGGGAAACTATCTTCTCTTTTTTAATATTTCTTTATTTGGTTGCTCCAGGGCTTAGTTGTGGCACACAGGGTTGCAGCATGCAGGATCTAGTTCCCTGACCAGGGGTTGAACCTGAGACCCCTGCATCAGGAGTACAGAGTCTTAGCCATCAGACCACAAGGGAAGTCCCAAGGGAAGACTGTCTTGATCTGATGGGCAGGACCGTGCCTCACCCAGAGATCCTGGCCTTTCACACAGAAGCAGAACCAAATGGGACTCTGCCCCCAGTTAAGGGGCGGGGAGGCTCTATATAGGGAAAAGATACACAGATACTTGACTAGCCGAAGGAATTGGCTATACCAAAGGCTATTAATGATGGATGCTTCCCTAATGTATTATAATAGACAAATATCTATTTCAATTTTTAAACCAGCCTCATGTTTAATGGGAAAACACAAGAAGCACTCCACGAAAGCCAGGAACAAAACAAGAATTTCCACCACAGTACACGCGTGCTAAGTCGATTAGTGCCTTCTGACTCTTTGTGACCCCTGGACTGTAAACCTCCAGGCTCCTCTGACTATGGGATTCTCCAGTCTAGAATCCTGGAGTGGGTTGCCATGCCCTCCCTCCAGGGGATCTTCCCAACCCAGGGACTGAACCTGAGTCTCTTACATCTCCTGCATTGGCAGGCAGGTTCTTTACTATAAACACTACCTGGGAAGCCCATTATTTACAATGGTTCTGAAAATACTAACCAATGCAATCAATAATGAACAGAAATATAAAGTACAAAGAATTTAAAAGTGGAAGCAAAGTTATTTGTCTTTGTAGTTGGTATGATTACTGACTAATAAAAGCCCTAATAAAAGCCCAAAACAATACAAATTTTTTATAGGTTGGATGACTATAAAATTAATAGAAAGAATTTAATAGCCAGTTAGATTATTAAGGAAGAAGATCTCATTTGTAACAACCAAAAAGGATAAAATATATAGAAATAACCTAAATGTGCAAAGTTGATGTGAAAAAAATTAAAATTGCCCCAGAGGGATGCACATCAAAAAAGGACTTGCACTAATGAGAGGATGTACCATATTCTCAAACAGGAAACCCCTCATATGCAGAACAAAAAAAAGCAAAATCCAAGCAGACTTTTTAAGAAGTCTCCATGTCAATGTATGGTAAAACCAATACAGTATTGTAAAGTAAAAAAATAAAATTTAAATTTAAAAAAAAAAGACTTTTGAAAAGTAGACATTTGAAAAGACTTCCCTGGTGGTCCAGTGGTTAAGAGTCTGCCTTGCAATGCAGGGGCCATGGGTTCGATCCCTGGCTCAGGAGGATCCCATGTGCCTCGGAGTAACTAAGCTGGTATGCCCACGACTACTGAGCCCACATGCTAGGGCCCATGCTCTGCAACGAGAAGCCTGTGCACCCCAACAAAGTGTAGCCCTCACTCGCCACAACCAGAGAAAGCTCATGTGCAGCAACGAAGACCCAGGGCAGCCAAAAATAATCTAAAATTTTTAAAGCATGTGAAAAGAGAAATAGATGCACAGACACAGAAAATGAACTTACAGTCACCAAAGGGGAAAGAGGGGAGAGGGATAAATTAGGATTAGGGGATTAATATACACTCACTGCTGTATATAAAACAGATAACCAACAAGCACTTACTCTATAGCACAGGGGACCATATTCAATATTTTGTAGTGACCTATAAGAAACACACATACACACACATACACTTATATGTATATATGTTTAACTGAATCACTGCACTGTACACCTAAAGTTAACACAACACTGTAAATCAACTCTACTTCAATAAAAAATAAAAGTAACAGGAGAGGAATGCCAGATATTAAGATACACTTTAATACTATGGGGCTTCCCAGGTGGTGCCGGTGGTAAAGAATCCGCCCGCCAGTGCAGGAGTTGTAAGGAACCTGGGTTCAATCCCTGGTTCAGAAAGATCCCCTGGAGTAGGAAATGGCAATCCATTCCAATATTCTAACCTGGAAAATTCCAAAGGAGCATGGTGGGCTATAGTCCCTGGAGCCACAAGGAGCTGGACATGACTAAGGGCACACGTGCACACACACGCGCACACACACACACACACAATACTACAGCGATTAAGTTAATATGGTACTGGCACAGGAAAGGATAAACGGATTAAAGGAACAGAATTTAAAGCCCCCTCCCCAAAAGATTCACAAATAAATAGACATTTAACATACAAGAAAGATGATATTTTGAAATAGTAAGAAAAAAATTGTTTCAACAAAATAATGTTACATGTTAGTCGCTCAGTTGTGTCCGACTCTTTGCGACCCCATGGACTGTATGTAGCCCACCAGGCTCCTCTGTCCATGAGATTCTCCAGGCAAGAATACTGGAGCGGGTTGCCATTTCCTGCTCCAGGGATCTTCATGACCCAGGGAGGAAAAATTAAATTACCAGAGAGCAGGGCTGCCACACTGCAAATATTTTTTTCTAATCTGCTGGGGTTTTTTTTTTCACTTTGCATATGGTGTTTTTTTGCAATGCAGGTGTTTTCTATTTCTATTTTTGCTTTATGTAGTTAAATACATCCATCTCTTTTCTTATGACTTCTGGGCAAGTCTTGTCCACTTTGAGATTAAAACCATTTTCATATTTTCTACTAATACTTTATGACCTTATTTTTTTAATACTTAAATCGCTATTCCATCTAGATCTTATCTTGATGGAAGACGTGAGAGTGAGACCACGTTTATTTCTCCTGGTGTGATTTCTCAGAGAACCAAGGTGAGTTCAGAGAAGAAAAGTGAGTCTAGGGAATTCCCTGGCAGTCTAGTGGTTAGAACTCCATGTTTCCACTGCAGAACTGCAGCAGACATGGTTTCAGTCCTTGGTGGGGTAACTAAGATCCTTCATGCCTCGAGGCAAGGCCCCAGAAAAAGCAAAAGCAAAAAAAAAACAAAAAAAGTGATTCTTCCTTTGCTTCTAGGACAAAAGCTAGCTCCCAACTGCAGGGAATCAAATAGCTTGCACTGGTCAAAGTCGCTTCTTCAGCTCCAGTCCTGAGAACCCTCACAATAAAACGTGCAGTCACCAGCGGCCCTGCACTGCCTCCAAGATAAAGGTCAAAGGCAGGCTGAAGGCACTTGGGACCTGGCCCGGCTTTTCAGTGCAATCCCCCTCTGGCTCACTCCCTGCCCCAGAGTGCCCTCACTGATTATCTGGGTGAAAGAAACGCCTTGTGCATACTGGAATTCACTCTTCACCACATTCCTCATCTGGTTGACTCATTTTTCAAATCTAAAGCCAGTCATTACAGGGAACTCCCTGGTGGTTCTGCGGTGAGGACTCCACGCTGTCACTATAGGGGGCACAGGTTCAATCCCTGGTCAGGGAACTGAGATCCCACAAGGCTCACGACTCGGCCAATTAATCCGTCACAATCAATCAGTGAGAAATAAAAAGAAATAAAACAAAGTCAGTCAATTACCTACCCCTGGGATGCCTTGCCTTACACAAGACACACACACACACACACACACACACACACACGCTCCACCCACATCCCTCTCCCTGGGCCAAGACCCCTCCACACATATCACTGCCAGAACAGAAACCACAGTCCACGCTGGGCTCTGCTGTGTACCTTCCCTGCTGGACTCCAGACAGATGTGCCCAGCGCTTCCGCCCTGCCCCGACCTTGTGCACAGAGAGGCCAAACGAATGATTCCAGAATGAGTGAAGGTCTTCCAACCCTGCTCCCCTTTACAAGCATTCTTCTAATGTCAAGAATGCTAAAATCATCAGGAAGAGCATAATATATTCACAGCAGTAACATATGTAATGTCCAGAATAATACATACTATAGATGCTTCGTTTCTAACAGAGTGACACTTAATCTGCCATTCTGACACACAACAGCCTGTTGGTTTTTGCAAAAATGGCCCAAGTATGCTCCTCCCTGCATCCATACCTCTTTTCAGTGTGACAGTGCAGCATCTTCCTTCCAGAGGTGGAGAGTATTTCTTTGTCCTTGAGGCTGAACTTGGGAACTGCTTTGGCCAATTAAGTGTGGCAGAGTTGACATCGTTCCCATTCCAAGCCTGGGCCTCAGGAGTCCTTCGGTGGTTTTTTGCTCCTTTTTTATGGAATGCTCACCCAGCCATGTGGAAAGTTCCATCTAGCCTTCTGGAAGATGAAATACATACGGTCAGGTCACCTCTATCACCCAAGGGGACCTGCAACACCCAGAGGCAGACAGTCTATCTGACCGGCAGCAAAGCACAGACACATGACTGACCCTAGTCAGGACCAGTAGAACCGCTCAAACCCCAGCAGAAATTGCAGAACCACGGGATCATGAGCTTAATGTGGTGGGATGTATTTTTTTTAAGTCACTATGCTTTGGAATGGCTTACTACGCACTTAAAGCTAATTTACAGGGGACTTCTCTGGTCCCCTGCATTGCAAAGCAGATCCTTAACCACTATCCCTGGTCAGGGAACTAAGATCCCCCCTGCTGCGGGGCAGCTAATCTCGAGCACTGCAACTAGAGAGACTGAGAGCCACAGTCTGAGCCTGTGCACTCGGGGGCCCGAGCATTAAAACAAGAGAAGCCCTCTCGCCACAACAAGAGAAGCAGACTGCAACGAAGACCTAGCGTAGCCAAAAAAAGAGCCGATTTACAACTGGTTACTGAATTGTTGGGCTTCCCTGGTGGCTCAGACAGTAAAGAATCTGCCTGCAATGCAGGAGACCTGGGTTCGATCCCTGGGTTGGGGGATCCCTCCAGAGGAGGGCATGGCAGCATGGCAACCTACTCCAGTATTCTTGCCTGGAGAATCCCTATAAACAGAGGAACCTGGCAGGCTACAGTCCAGGTAATCGCAAAGAGTCAGACACGACTGAGCGACTAAGCACAGCATTGAATTGCTGCCATCCTTCTATATTAGTTACTAAATATTCATACCAAATGCCCCACCAGCAGCAAAGAGACCCCTGGCTACTCTACAAACCAGCAACAATGGCGAACGCCAGGCCCAGCAGGGGTCTTAAGTACATACTCTGTTTCTATAGCCTGGTCCCTCCTGACTTAACGATATTAATGAGGTATCAGTTGTTAAATATTAACATCTGATCAAAGGGGAATAGCTAAATGAGCTCTAGCATATCAGAATATTACACTGTCACTAAAAATAAGCATATGAACTGTCACTCCATTAAGCCCTGTCAGTAAGATAATGTTAAGTGGAAAAGAACAGATCACTACCGACTGGGATGCACCCACTGTAGTAACATCAAACGCCTATGTGCACAATGACAAAAAAGAGAATTGATATTATAGTACCAAGAGCTTGGTGTTTTTGTTCCCTGTAACTATTTTATTTTAGTGCATAATAAGAGAAAAGCAACTCTAAGTAGAATACATTTGGCAATTTGTCTTCTTTGAATTGAACTATCTCAGAGCAAAGCCCTGATGTTGAGTAGAATGCATTAAGAAGAAATATTTCATTTCTTATAGGTAACATATCCTAAATGTCTATTTAGATTTCTAACTTATTTTTAAAGGGGACTTCCCTAGCAGTCTAGTGGTTAAGACTTCCTGCTTCCAAAGCAGGGGGTGCAGGTTCAGTCCATGGTGGGGGCATAAGATCCCACATGCCACAGGGCATGGCTATAATAAATTAATTAATTAAATAGCCTATTCCCAAGCTCTCTTTAAAAAATAAAAAAATAAAGTGATTTTTTAAAAAGGTTAAGATGTTACAAAATAAGAACAAATCAATATGTTCTAGAATGAATCATGCTTGTTTAAGTAAATACTAATTCACATGTGGGTTAACTTTGCGCCATCAGCTTCTCTCCCCCAACCCAACATGGACAAAAGCTCTGTTTCTTCCAAACTAGATGCCCAAATTCTTGTGATACAAAATCTAGAGGTTGTGTATACCAGACATTGCCAAATTCTTATACAATATCTATTCTTTCTGTCTTTATTAACTTGACCAATGATTTTTTTTTCCCAGGGTTGGAAGGTGACAACTTAGTTCCCCAGGATCCCCTGCTGCTAGTGATGGCCATGTGACCATTTCTGGCTAATGAGATGCAAGTGGCAGTCTAATGCGGGGGCTTCTGGGAAAGTAATCGTCCTCCTGATATAAAGAGATACAGATGTTCTGTGTGAAGTTCTGTGTCATGCCTTTGTAACTGTAGTCAGCTTTTTAAGGATAAGGGCTGCATCACTATTTTCAAGTCCTCCTCTACACTGTTTTTGCTGAGCGCACAGGAGCCTGATTGAACAAATAAGAATTAAAATGACATCAAATAACTTTGCAGGCACAAAGTCTGAATTTTAGAATGTGGATCAATGATTCTCTGAGTTCCTATATGCTTTCTTTTAAGAAATAAAGAAGATGTAGTACATATATACAATGGAAAATTACTCAGCCATCAAGAAGAACCAAATAATGCCATCTGCATCGACACGATGGACCTAGAGACGATCATACTGAGTGAAGAAGTCAGACGAGAAAGACAAATCTCATATAATAACACTTATCAGTTCAGTTCAGTTCAGTCGCTCAGTCGTGTCCGACTCTTTGCAACCCCATGAACTGCAGCAGGCCAGGCCTCCCTGTCCATCACCAATTCCCGGAGTTCACTCAGACTCACGTCCATCGAGTTGGTGATGCCATCCAGCCATCTCATCCTCTGCCATCCCCTTCTCCTCCTACCCCCAATCCCCGCCAGCATCAGAATCTTTTCCAATGAGTTAACTCTTCGCATGAGGTGGCCAAAGTACTGGAGTTTCAGCTTTAGCATCATTCCCAGGACTGATCTCCTTCAGAATGGACTGGTTGGATCTCCTTGCAGTCCAAGGGACTCTCAAGAGTCTTCTCCAACACCACAGTTCAAAAGCATCAATTCTTCAGTGCTCAGCCTTCTTCACAGTCCAACTCGCACATCCATACATGACCACAGGAAAAACCATAGCCTTGACTAGACGGACCTTTGTTGGCAAAGTAGAATCTAAAATACAATGCTACTGGCTAAGTCACTTCAGTTGAGTCTGACTCTTTGCAACACTATGGACTCTTTGCAACAGTTGAGTCTGACTTTTTGCAACACTATATAGCCCACCAGGCTCCTCTGTCCATGGGATTCTCCAGGCAAGAATACTGGAGGGGGTTGCTGTGTCCTCCTCTAGGGGGATCTTTCCAACCCAGGGATCGAGCCCACGTCTCTTATGTCTCCTGCGCTGGCAGTGGGTTCTTTACCACTAGCGCCACCTAGGAACAAAGCAGAAACAGATTCACTGAGGTAGAAAAAAAACTTATGGTTACCAAAGAAGGAAGGAGGTTGCTGTCCAATAAATTAGGAGGAATTTGGAATTAGTAGGTACAAACTGCTGCTACCGCTGCTGCTGCTGCTAACTCGTTTCAGTCGTGTCTGATTCTGTGAGACCCCAGAGACGGCAGCCCACCAGGCTCCCCCATCCCTGGGATTCTCCAGGCAAGAACACTGGAGTGGATTGCCACTTCCTTCTCCAATGCGCAAAAGTGAAGTCGCTCAGTTGTGTCCAAGTCAGCGACCCCATGGACTACAGCCCACCAGGCTCTTCTGTCCGTGGGATTTTCCAGGCAAGGGTACTGGAGTGGGTTCCCATTGCCTTCTCCCACAAAGTGAAAGTGAAGTCATGTCTGACTCTTCGCGACTCCGTGGACTGTAGCCCACCGGGCTCCTCCATCCATGGGATTCTCCAGGCAAGAATACTGGAGTGGGTTGCCATTTCCTTCTCCAGGGGATCTTCCCAACCCAGGCATCGAACCCAGGTCTCCCACATTGCAGGCAGAGGTTTTAACCTCTGAGCCACCAGGGAATACATAGACAACAAGGTTCTATTGTATAGCACAGAAACTTAACTCAATAGCCTGTAATAAACCATAGTGGAAGAGTATGTATATGTGTGTGTGTGTGTGTATACTTATACGTTTATGTATTTATATTTATATATAAACATGTTTAGTTGCTCAGTTGCATCCAACTCTGCAACCCTATGGACGGTAGCCCCCCAGGCTCCTCGGTCCATGGGATTCTCCAGGCAAGAACACTGGAGTGGGCTGCCATTTCCTCCTCCAGGACATCTTCCCGACCCAGGGATCGAACCCGGGTCTCCTGCATCTCCTATGTTGGCAGGCGGATTATTTACCACTGAGCCACCTGGGGAGCTCTCTCTCTATGTGTGTGTGTGTGTGTGTGTGTGTGTGTGTGTGTGTGTGTGCGCGCGTGTGTGTGTGTGTGTCTGAATCACTTTGCTGCACACCAGAAACTAATACAACACTGTAACCAACTATACTTCAATAAAAATAATAATAATAATAAAGAAATCATTAATCAGGCATATGTCTTCTGCCTTCAACCATTTCCCCTCTTCTGGCCTGGAATGCAAATATGATGCCTAAAGGCGAAGCATCCATCTGTGAGAATGAAGAAAGCTGCTGCTGCTGCTGCTGCTGCTAAGTCGCTTCAGTCGTGTCCGACTCTGTGCGACCCCAGAGACGGCAGCCCACCAGGCTCCCTGGTCCCTGGGATTCTCCAGGCAAGAACACTGGAGTGGGTTGCCATTTCCTTCCCCAATGCATGAAACTGAAAAGTGAAAGTGAAGTCGTGTCCAACCCTCAGCAACCGCATGGACTGCAGCCTACAGGCTCCTCCATCTGTGGGATTTGCCAGGCGAGAGCACTGGAGTGGGGTGCCACTGCCTTCTCCTACACGGCCTCAATGGCAGAGCAGAAAAGCAGAAGGAGCTGCTGCTCCAGCTGCCGAACACCTTGCGACAGACTGTTCTGGAGGGAGAAAAGGAAACCTTGTACTTGTTTTAGCCACTGTAGTGAGGTTTCTGCAACATGGAACCAGACACAATCATGACTGATAGAAAGGTGGGACGGGCGCTGAGAAAGAGGATGAGACAGGGGCTTTGGACAGAAAGGCCAGGCCAGTCCATTTCAGAAAGAAGTAGATGGGAGGCAGGAAGGAGCAGAAGACCCAGCCCTGGACTGCGATAAGGGAGCCAGGTAGGTGTTGGCACAGAGATCACGTGAGAAGAAAACGCCTTTGGAAGTGTTATTAGAGCTTAGGAATCACAGCCCCTGAAAGGTCGCCAGCAGGGTCCTGTCACAATGGAATTCCTCCTCAATACTTCTGGCTGCTGCATTTTATCTTTGTGTATAGTCGGGGGAAGAGTGTCTCTGCAGTGACCCAGCCAGGTGGAGCCCCAATATTTACTCTGGTGAATAAGCAGGCACATTCTGAAAGAGCAGGGACAAGGCAGCAGGAGGTGTGAGGTCAATCATCCTGCCACGATTCGCTACAGAATCTCAAGCCAGTACGGTGCCATGTGTGGCTTCAGGCTCGCCTTGGGGAAGCAGGGGAGCAGACCAAATGTGCGGGGAGAAGCCTTCCAGCTCAGGGCCTATAGTAGCCCAAGGGTTACTGCAAGAGAGCATACCTGGACTCCTAGAAGGATATCCCTGCTTTGGGTAGTGTTCCTTTTGGGCTTTGATGGCTGTACAGGTTGTGAAGGCAAGAACCACGTGCAGAAAGAATGAAGGTCATCCTAAGTCATGAACACCTGTCCACCAGCCACTCTGACTTGAGCGCTCTGATGAAGATAGCCTAAAGAAATGTCGGAGCTCTGTAGCTGGCTGAGCTCTGTAGCTGGAGCTCCGCAGCTTCCCCAAAGCCCTTCCCACCTGGCCGCTTAGACTCGGGGCCTTTCTTCCCTGTTTCCCACATACATCCTCCTGATGGTTCCCAAGCCCCCCACAGAGTCCTCAGCCTCTTGTAATACTCCACACTGC
Organism: Capra hircus; assembly: GCF_001704415.2. Classification (NCBI taxonomy): domain Eukaryota; kingdom Metazoa; phylum Chordata; class Mammalia; order Artiodactyla; family Bovidae; genus Capra; species Capra hircus. The sequence continues at coordinate 7,987,320 of NC_030829.1, read as the reverse complement.
CCTCTCTCTCATCCAGTCCCATCCTCTCCCTGTAGGAGATGGCTTCCCTTTTTGACCTGGAAAACTCCTACCCATCCTTCAGGGCCCAGATCAAGTATTTTGAGAAAAAATGAAAGCAGCCCTGGGAGCTTTCAGCTAGTCACTGTCCCAGCTGCTACCAGCTAGGTCGTGATGTCCCCTCAATAAACAATTTCATAGAATATCAACACCAGTTGAGAACTCTGACAAAGATACCACGCGGATATCATACCTGAATAGAGGGTGGAACAGAGACACTGTGCAACCAGGGAAAGGACCACATCTCCCCTCCTGGGGCTGAAGAGAGCTGCCATGGCTTCTTTTCAAGAACGTCTCTATTCCCCACTCCATTCCTCCCGTCTCCTAGACGAAAGGTATTAAGACGCCCAGTCGTCAAACTGCCCCTCTTTCTAACAACACTATCCCAGAACAGACCTCACTTCCTTGTACTCAAATCGCCAAACACAAGCCCAAAGCCACCGTGAAGCCCCTCCGAGCCATTCTCACCCAGCACTGCACAGCTCCCTGAGGTATGTGTTCTCTCTTCACGCAGCAGCTTACGAACCCAAGTCCAGCTCCACGTGCATTCCTGGGAAGTGGTTGGTGACAATCTCTTCCTCTGCGATCTGATCCAGTCCAGCAGAGCTAATCTCCCCTCCCATTGACATCTACTATCTGGAACATTTCTCCTTGGTTCCACCGTCTTGCTACCTCTCTCCCAAAGGGCCTGCTCATTCCCTCGTGATGAGGTCCACGTCTTCCTCTGCACTGAACAGGTCCCTTGGGTGTCTTTGGAACAAATGCTCCAAGACCAACCACCACTGGGAGTTCCCTGGCAGCCCAGTGGTTAGGACTTGGCACTGTCAATGCAGTGACCCGGGTTCAATTCCTGGCTGGGGAAGCAACACCCTACAAGTGCCACACATGGCCAAAAAAATTTTTTTAATAAATGCGAAGAGTTGACTCACTGGAAAAGACTCTGATGCTTGGAGGGATTGGGGGCAGGAGAAGAAGGGGATGACCGAGGATGAGATGGCTGGATGGCATCACGGACTCAATGGACGTGAGTCTGAGTGAACTCCGGGAGATGGTGATGGACAGGGAGGCCTGGCGTGCTGCGATTCATGGGGTCGTAAAGAGTCAGACACGACTGAGCGACTGAACTGAACTGATTCTTTTAAAAGACCCCACATCACAAAGCAGCATGGCTAGGCCTCTAAGAATCTCAACCCTAAGCACCAAAATGTTCCGAACTCTTCCCCCTTCCCAGCGCACACGTCACGTGGAACCACAGGACGGGAATATTAGGAAGTCTTCATCAGCACTTGCCCCGCTGCTGCTCATTTTTGCTGTGTGCGCTCTTCTTAAATTTGCAACCTTGCCATCGCTGCTGATGGCCCGCCGAGGCCACCTCTGAGACTGCAACCTCCCCTGACAGCGAGATGCTGCGTTATTGCAAGAAGAGGACTGCAACGGCAGGCAAATAATAGGAGCACAAGTTAATGAGTTGAGAGTACCGAGCTCCTTCAGCAGAGGAAAGAAAGGAAGAGTCCTGAGGATTAAATCACATCCATAGAGTGTCTGCAAAGAGGCGTCAGAGGGGATGCTGGCAGCCTAGGGTTGAGGTTTAACATGCGCCAGTAGCAGCCCCACGAAGCAGGCTTGTGGAGCGCAGCATTTGCTAAAGTGCCCCTTTCTATTTCTTTTCCAGTTTAAACACACGGACATGCAGGCCAGCTTCACTTCTCCTGGGCCTGGCTCGACAGGACACTGCCAGGAAAGGCGGCCACAGTCTATCTTCCAAGGTTCTCTGCACGAAACTGCAACTGCTTTCACAAGGAAAACGTGATTTTGCTCAGCCTTATGGAATGTGGAGCAAATTTTTTTTTTCAAAGACAGCTTAGGTGCGGGTTTTTTCCCCTCTCTGAAATGGTTCCCTATATGACAAGGGTAGTACAAACAACACTCACTCACAAAAATTTAAAATGAAAACTTAAGTCAGACACAGAGACAAATATCATATGATATCACATATGTGTGGGATCTTAAAAGGGTGATACAAATGAGCTTATATACAAAACAGAAAGAGACTCACAGACATAGAGAATGGACTGTGGTTACCAAGGGTGAAAGGGAGTAGGGGAGAGATAAATTAGGAGGTTAGGATTAACAGATACACACTAATATATATAAAAATAGATAATCAACAAGGACCTGCTGTATAGCACAGAGAACTCTATTCAAGATCCCATAATAACCTGCAATGGAAATGAGTATGAAAAAGAATATGACTATACACCTATAACTGAATCACCTTGCTGGATGCCTGAAATTAATACAACCTTGTAAATCAACTACACCTCAATAAAATTTAAAAAAAAAATGTCTTCTCTGCTCCCATTTCCCCACTCCCTCGTACAGTATCAGACCCCACAGCCCAGTACCTCGCTCTCATCAGAAAGGAAACAGGGTCACAGACACACAGGAGAGAAGGGGCCCAGCAGGACTCTCAGGAAGAGAAGAGACTTTTTCTTGTCGTCTCTTTTGCCATAGTTGAGGGGAGGTTGAAATAGAACAAAATGGCCCCTTTCTCTTTTTTTTCCAACAAAAATTAATTCTGCAGCCACAGGAAGGGTTGTAAACCCTCAATAGTTTAAGAAACATGTGACCTGCAGAATCACCTCAATTTTGTCACCTGGAAAGTAGGGTTCTCTTACCTGACCTTAACATCAAAGGGATGTTATAAGACACATTCATACAATATCTTTAAAGTCCCTGTGATTTCTCAGAGGAAAAAAAAACTGAATATGAGGTGAGACTGTCAAATATAGTGTAGGCATGTCCAAAAGTGAGTGAAACAAGTCTTAGCCCTCACACCACAACTCACCTTGCTGCTCAGAATGCCAGCCCAGCCAGGACCGATGGTGGCGGGGGGAACACCTGGGCTCCTGCTGGGAAACGGCCCAGTGTCATGTGTTTCTCTGCACCTGACCTGCACTGGAATCGGGGGACACACCTGGTTCCTGAACTTGGTCCTGTTTTATCTCACAGCGTGGAGGGCCTCCAGGGAGTCAGAGGGAAGGGTCGGCCCTCCCACCCCACCACGCAGTTCTGGATCCTGAGCACCACTGCTGCCAACCCATCACGCCACCATCATCACCAGCTACTCATCACCATTCCCTGCCTAGACCTCCATCACTCAACTCATACCCATCACCACCCACTGGACCACCATCACCCTCCCACCCCCACGAGCATGTGCTAGTGTTACCAACCAGGGTTCCTGGCCTTCCTCAATCAACAGAAATTGATCAGAGGCCAGACAAGAAATTCAGACGAGGTTCTACTGGGGCCCCTGCTGCAGAAGAGGTGGGGCAAGAACAGCAGTCCCTTGCTCTCTCACTCCCTTGTTGGAGCGGCGGAGTGGCAGGGGGAGGCGAGCTCATTCCTTACATGGTGTGAGGGTAGGGGTGTGTCCAGGGGACAGACCAGAGGGGTGCTTAGATGGTTTGCCCACCCTCTAGGTGGTGTGTGCAGGGGCGTGCACAGTACCTGCTTTTGCTCCAGGCTCTTCAAAAGTGGCGGTTGGGTTTTTCAGTCTCTCTGTATCTTTTATCCAGAATTTGCCCTAACTGCATGTGCAACACAGTTGTTTTTAGCCCCACAGTTTCTTTGTATTTCGATGCTGGAGGAGAGGTGTGGCCAGGTACAAACGTGCATGTGTGCTCAGCGGTGTCTGACTATTTCCAACCCCATTCACTGTAGCCCTCCAGGCTGCTCTGTCCATGGGCTATCCCAGGCAAGAATACTGCAGCGAGCTGCCACTTCCTCCTCGAGGTGATCTTCCTGATCCAGGGACCAAACCCGTGTCTCCTGCACTTGTAGGCAGATTTGTTACCACTGGCGCCACCTGGGAAGCAAGTGCAGCAAAGGGTCCCAGGCCTGTCTCCCTGTTTGAAAAACTAACCTTATACTCAGAGGGCAGAGAAAGACCAAGGAAAGAGGCAGCCACTCCAGGTGGGGAGGAGGCAGGCGTGACAAGCCAGGGAACCTACACATGAGGCTGGTCTGGGGCACCGCAGTCGAGGGCATCTCCCCGCCCACCTGCCAGAAGCTTCCAAGTTTAAACAGAGGCCTTAACATACACCGTCCAGATGACCCCAATACCTTACTCTCTCAAGGCTGTGTCCTTGAAACTGGCTCCCCTGAGGGGCCGTGGGCGGAAGGCACCTCCCAAGGACAGGGGAAGATGGGAGGGGGTGGCAGTTCTCAGGTCAACCTGCGGGGAGACAGGGTCCATGGAGCTGACCACTGGTCTAGACCGTCCAGTAGATCCACGCAAACCTCTATATTTGTCATCAGACAACATTTAGCAAGTCGCCTAGGACAATAACGGTAATAATCATAATAGCTCATAATTCTGAGTACTCGCTGCGTACCAGAGACCATTCTAAGAGCTTTTCATGTGTCAGCTCATCATCACTTCATGCAGGAAGTGTTACTGGACCTATTTTCCATCCGGGGGAGCTAAATCACAGAGGCCAAGTGATTTGCTTCAAGTCCTACAGTGAGTAAGTGTCAGACCCACCGAGAGCCCATGACCACCGTGTCACACTGCTATCCCTCCAAATAAATACAGGGCACATTAGTGAAGGGCACTGGTTAAGTTCCCCGGGTTACAGGGGCCCCCAGGCCAGAAAGCCCAGCTGAAGCTGCAGCCACTCATACTCTGGGCCATTTGCTTACCCCAAGTACACCACACACTCGAGGACAAAGCTATGGTCCTCAGTGATAACAGCCAGGCACAGTGCTAGCCACATACACCCTTGGTTTTCTTCATTCTCACAATAATCTCCTGAGGTAGGTATAATATCTTTCTCATTTTATACAAGAGGAAACTGAGGCTTGGAGCAAATCTACAACCTGTCTGACTGGCATGCGGTAATACATCTGAAAGAACCATGTTCAGAGTGGTCACCTGGACCCGTGTGCAGAGTTCTGTACGAAACTAGAAGCCACAGCCCTTGGGTCTCAGCTGTGGCTTCAGCATCCAGGATGGAGCCTGAAAGGTCAGCTACGGTAGATGAAGACACCCATGCACGCCTGAAGGAAGCAATGACTGAAAGAAACAGCGGTGCTCAGAATCAAAATAACAGCCAAATGTATCCAGGACATGGAACAACAGACTGGTTCCAAATAGGAAAAGGAGTAAGTCAAGGCTGTATATTGTCACCCTGTTTATTTAACTTATATGCAGAGTACATCATGAAAAATGCTGGACTGGATGAAGCACAAGCTGGAATCAAGATTGCTGGGAGAAATATCAATAACCTCAGATATGCAGATAACACCACCTTATGGCAGAAAGTGAAGAGGAACTAAAAAGCCTCTTGATGAAAGTGAAAGAGGAGAGTGAAAAAGTTGGCTTAAAGTTCAGCATTCAGAAAACTAAGATCATAGCATCCAATCCCATCACTTCATGGAAAATAGATGGAGAAACAGTGGAAACAGTGGTTGACTTTATTTTTCTAGGCCCCAAAATCACTGCAGATGGTGACTGCAGCCATGAAATTAAAAGACGCTTACTCCTTGGAAGGAAAGTTATGACCAACCTAGACAGCATATTCAAAAGCAGAGACATTACTTTGTCAACAAAGGTCCATCTAGTCAAGGCTATGGTTTTTCCAGTGGTCATGTATGGATGTAAGAGTTGGACTATAAAGAAAGCTGAGCACCAAAGAATTGATGCTTTTGAATTGTGGTGTTGGAGAAGACTCTTGAGAGTCCCGTGGACTACAAGGAGATCCAACCAGTCCATCCTAAAGGAGATCAGTCATGGGGGTTCATTGGAATGACTGATGTTGAAGCTGAAACTCCAAAACTTTGGCCACCTGATGCGAAGAGCTGACTCATTGGAAAAAACCCTAATGTTGGGAAAAATTGAGGGTGGGAGGAGAAGGGGGTGACAGAGGATGAGATGGTTGGATGGCATCACCGACTCAATGGACATGGGTTTGGGTGGACTCCAGGAGTTGGTGATGGACAGGGAGGCCTGGCGTGCTGCGATTCATGGGGTTGCAAAGAGTCGGACACGACTGAGTGACTGAATTGAACTGATTCCCAGAGACACATGCACCCCAGTGTTCACTGCAGCATTATTTACAAGAACCAGGACATGGAAGCAACCTAAATGTCCACAGACAGAGGAAAGGATAAAGAAGGCATGGTATGTATAGACAATAGAATATTTCTCAGATACAAAAAAATAGCAATAATGCCATCTGCAATGACATGGATGAATCTAGAGATTGTCACACTGAGTGAAGTCAGAGAAAGCCAAATATCATATAGTATCACATATGCAGAACCCAAAAAAATGGTACAAATGAACTGATTTATGAAACAGAAACAGTTACAGGTGTAGAAAAGAGTCTTACAGTTACCAGGGAGGAAACGAGGGTGAGGGATAAATTGAGAGATTGGGACTGACATATACACACTGCTATAAATAAAACAGGTAACTAATAAGGACCTACTGTACAGCATTCCACGTAATACTCTGTAATGACATTTATGGAAAAAGAATCTTAAGAGAGGTTATGTGAATATGCATGACTAATCCACTCAGCTGTACACCTGAAACTAACAAAACATTGTAAATCAACTATCCTCCAAAAAACATTTTTTTTAAATCGTGCTGATACTGAACCAAAGGGATGGAGTACCCATATTCCTAGAGATTATTCAATATTGTGATATTAAATAAAGCTAATATTTTATAGGGCTTCCTTGGTGGCTTAGACAGTAAAGAATCTGCCTGCAATGTGGGAGACCTGGGTTCGATCCTTGGGTTGGGAAGATCCCCTGGAGAAGGGAAAGGCCACCCACTCCAGTATTGTTGCCTGGAAAAGTCCATGGACAGAGCAGCCTGGTGGGCCACCATCCATGCAGGGTTGCAAGGAGTCGGACACAACTGAAGCGATTTAGCACAAAACAGCAATATTTTATAATTTTAAAATGTAATAACAGCCAAAAATCCTTAAAGGTCAGAAGAGCAGGGGGAGAGAGCGAGCAAACACGTTAATTTTAGAGTCACTGTGGCAGGTCGCTGGAGCCCAGAGCCAGCCTCTGCGGTAGGGACCCCACCCACAACATCATTTTCCTCCAGTCCCACCCTACTTCTATGTGGGGGCAAGTGAGGGTTTGCATAGCTGTTCCTCTGACCCAGGCTCATTTGTAAAAGTGGCTGCTGCCCTTTACAATGAGACACTCTCAGATCTTCATTCTGAGCCCTTAAATACATCCAGTGACCTATGTGCCGACATGTGTGGTCAAAGGACATAGTGTAAGATTGTTCCCATTAAAATCAGCCCTGGGGTAACCACCATGTCACCAAGTTGCAGGCCTGGCTGGGTCCTGGGATTTGTTTTAGAATCATAGTCTCTCTGTGCCTATAAAGTTCCGGTTGTATAAAGACCCTCCCAGAGTCTGGAGGAAAATGGATACACGTTTATGTGTGGCTGAGTTGCTCTGCTGTGCAACTGAAGCTATCACAACATTGTTAATCAGCTATACTCCAATATAAAATAAAAAAGTTTAAAAGAAATAAGTAATAAAGTCCCTCCCTCCTACTCCATGTCCCGCCTCTGCCCTCCCCTCCACACAGACAAGTGCAGCCACTTCTGACAGCCGCCGACTTAATGAAAACCCTTCAGCTTTGTTTCTGTCCTAATGGAGGGTCTGTTCCTACCAGAACAACAAGACAAATATACTCTCTGCTTCGTAAATTTGGTTGTGTGTTTTGTTTTGTTTTGTTTGCAGGGTTGGGAATAGGGAGAGACAGCAAACGAGCTGTGGGCATTAAACAAGTTCTCATCTGTAGGAGACTCGGTTTTCCTTATCACATCTTCCTAGACTCACAACACCTAGATGCCTCAGCTCATGGCGGGATATCAGCTTTAGCGCCTCATCACGGGGCCTCAATTACATTGTTAACAGTAACGAAAAAAACTGGAACCAATTTTAGAACAAGAGTTAAAAGAGGAATAAGAAAAATCCCTGCTGTGATCTTTTAAAGCATTAGTTGGGAAATAGTTCCCTCCTGTGGTCTCAGTGGAAATTGCCGCTCTTACCCAGAAAGCTTTCCAGTATCTAGAGGTTAATACATTTTCTCGTGCTGCTATGAACCAAATGGGCAGTCAAGCAAAGCCTATGGACCCTCTTCCTAAATTCATAAAGCAAAATATATAGAGTTACAAAGGGAACCAATTCTTTTTAGATTTATTTTCCAATTATTATAAACAAGTGGGGTCTATACTAATATTATATGTGCTTTTTTGACAGTAAATAACAAGACCTCATGGCAGGTCTATTTATCATAAATGCAAAGTAGTGATGAGTATAAATGACATTTTGAAAAATCAGTGGCAACTGTAATACAATATACAAATACCTAGGATTTCGAGAAGAGATATATCACAGGTACCAGTAACACCACACCGGTCAGGATTTGACCTTTTATTGTCATTTATAATTGGAGGAAATTCTGTATTTCAGTTGTGTGCATGCTCAGTCGCTCGGGCATGTCCAACTCTTTGCTATCTTATGGACTGTAGCCGCCAGGCTCCACAGGGTTCTCCAAGCAAGAACACTGGAGTGGGTTGCCATTCCCTTCTCCAGGGGATCTTGCCAGCCCTGGGATCGAACCCCATCTCTTGCATCTCCTGCATGGGCAGGTGGGTTCTTTACTATAGTCACCTGGGAAGCCATATTTCAGTGAGAGCTTAGTAAATACAAAGCTCCAATTTTTCTCATTCTAGTAGAGGATTCTACTTCCTGAATTCCATCCCCTTGAGGACTCTTTGGGGTTATGGGACCCAAGTAGTTTATCTACCTTAATTTATTCATGGAGTGGTTTACCCTCAGGAGGCATGGAGTTTACCAGTTTTGTAGTGTTTCAGGGGGAAATGCTTGTGTTAGCTCCAGGGTGTGAGAACTGAGGAATCTGGATGAAATGGCCAGTGAAACAGCACTACTCTGAAAAGCAGGACACCAGCTTCCTGTTGCATCCTGGCTAAACATGCCAGAAATGGACGTAAACTGCAGCCAAATAGAAATAAGCCTGATGCCATAGAAGTGCCAACACTTTCACCAAATTCTCCCCAAGTGATGGAGAGTTTGTGCTCGAAACCATTACAACAGCCAGCAGCACCTACCCGAGCAGGTGTTTGGGACGCTGCTCCTTTCCTGCCATCAGGGAGGCAGAGGCTTACAGCCCAGAGTCCCGCCCAGAATCACACAGGACCCAGCCCAGGTCAGGCTGCTTCTACCAACCAGTCTTCAACCTCCGCTCAGTGCTGCCGGTGGTTTGAAAACTGGGGACTTCCAGGTGAAATCAACAGCCACTGTGAGAAGACCCCTGACCCCAAGAGACCCCAGTGAATGAACCCAGGGGTTAGCCAAGGACCCCAACTTGGAATGAAAAGTTGAAGGGGAAGCCTGACCTCTGGGAAGGGCAGCTTTGAGCAGGACCCAGGGGTTAGCCAAGGACTACCCCCCAATCATGGAGAACAACCCAAGAACATGACAACAAAGGACCCCTAGTCCAGAGTGTCCGACCCACTTGCCACAAGGCTCTCATCTACCAAGCAGTTCCACAGCACGTCCAGATGCATCCCTTCTCCCTGCTGGGCTCCCCAAACCTCACGTGGCTGCCCCTCTCCTACCTAAACCCTCTTGGGACCTCTGTTGCCAGCTGGGCTCCCTCGCTGCCACCCTTTCACACCCCTGGACTCCCCACACATGGCCTTCATCTAAACATTTCACTGCTGGAACTTCTCTGGTGGTCTAGCGGTTAAGAATCCGGGCTTTCCATGAGCAACAACTGCTGAGCCCCTGCTCTAGAGCCTGCAGGGCACACCTGGTGATCCGGAGTGCCTAGAGCCAGCGCTCTGCAACAAGAGAAGCTGCCACAGGGAGAAGCCTGCACAACACAACAGTCGTGCCCTCTCGCTGCAACTAGAGAAAGCCTGAGTGCAGCAACGAAGACTCAGCGCAGCCAAAATCAAAAAGAAAATAAAACAAAAGAATTGTGAGGAATAATATAATTCAGAAGGAAATAAAGAACATCTAAAAAAAAAAAGAATCCAGGCTTTCATTGCACAGGTCATGGGTTTGATCCCCAGTGGGAGAACTAAGATCCTGCATGCCACCAAAAAATGAATAAATAAACACTTCACTGCCCAACCGGCCCCGCCACTGCCTCCCTGCTACACACACACACACACACACACACACACACACACACAGGTGAAGAGGGGTCTCCCTTGGCCATCTAGACACAGCGGGAAGGGGTGGAGGAGATAAAATGGCTGGTGGCAAGACTTGTGCTCATCTGCTGCCAGGAAAACCCCCAAGTGACAACTAACTGCAGAACAACCACAGACAACTGCAGAACAACCACAGACAAAAAAAGACTGGAACCTACCAAAAAAGATCCCTATCTCCAAATGCAAAGCCACAAGGAGACAGTAGAAGAGGTGCTTTCCCAATACAATCAAATCCCACACCCACTGGATGGGTGACCTGCAAACTGGAAAAGAATTCTGTCGCTGAGGTTCTCCCACAGGAGTAAGAGTTCTGAGCCACATGTCACACTCCAGGGACCTGGGGGTCTGGCATCCAGAGGAGGAACCCCGAGAGCATCTGACTTTGAAGGCCGGTGCGGCTTGAGTGCCACACAGGGCTAGGGGAAGCAGGTTGAGAGACTTCATTGGTTTTTTGTGGGGTTTTTTGGTTTTGCTTTCTATGGAGATTTTTTGTTTGTTTTTTGCCACACTGCCTAGCTTGCGAGATTTTAGTTCCCCGACGACCAGGGCAACCAAGGGATTGAACCCGCAACCCCTACAGTGGGAGCAAGAAGCCCTCATCACTGGACGGCCAGGCAAGTCGCCAGAGACTCCACGCTTGGAGGGCATACGAGGCGTGTTGTGCGCTGGGACTCGGGGCAAAAGCAGTGACTCCAGAGGAGCCTGGGCCGCGCCTACCTCGGGTCTTGGAGGGTGTCCTGGGAAGGCGCGAGCAGACCCTGGTGGTCGAGCCACGGGGAAGGCTCCTCAGCGTGAGCTCTCCGCAGGCCGCCGTTTGGGCGCTGCGACCTGGCGGGCACCCCCAGCCCTTACTTAGGCTCCGGTGTGGGACCCTTCAGGACCAACAACCAACAGGACGGGAACGCAGCTCCGTCCATCAGCAGACAGCCTGCCTCAAGTCGTCCTGACCCCGCAGCCCTCTCTAAACAAACACGTCTGACTCCCCGGCCCGCCAGAAGGATGGAACCAGCGCCGCCCACCCGGAAGTCTGCAGGAGCCCCGGACCACGCCCATCCACCCCGGGTCACCAGAGCCAGAGGAGCTACCGTCCCGCGTCCTGCAGAACGGAGACCACAAGCACAGCAAGTGAAGCAAAACACCGCAGTTCCTGACAAAGGCACGGGATGAAACCCCAGAAGAACTGAGGTGGAGACAGGCAGTCTACCTGACAGAGAGCTAAGAGCAATGACCGTAAAGATCTGAGCCGAGATCTCGGGTGAACGCAGTGGAAGAACCAGCAGTGGTGTCCCATTGCCTCCGCCCTGCAGACTCCTTCTGGCTTCTTGACCATTCCAAGCCCTCCTCGGCCATCTCACCAACTGCAAGTTCTGTCTATGGCTGAAAACCTGTTTAATGTCCCAGGTCTCCCCACAGCATGCAGTGGACTCGTCAGGACACTCTTTCTCAAGCAGGGTGTCCCTTACCTGCCTCACCTTGCTGTCCTTCCTAAGCAGGTCTCTCCCCAGGGTGCCCAGGCCACCCCATGAGGATGTACCGAGGGTCACCCTTACACTTGGGATGCAGGCTCCATCCCATTTCCCGAGGGTCTGAGGCACATCCCCGTGTGTTGGCCTCTGGCAGAGCCTGGTTCCCCTCACTCACTAGTGCCAGCTTTTACAGCATTGGTGCCTGGAGAAGGGGTGAGGGTGAGGGTGAGGGTGGGTCACACAGAGCTTGGGATGGGAGGTGCCGCTCATGTCTGTCAGCACCTGTCCTGAGTGTCCAGGTTTGTCTGTGAAGTCCAGAACTCTCTGCGGAAGGCCCTTCTGACCTCTCCTGACCGGTGGGTGTGGACACTTTCCAGCAGCCCACTGTATGTTCGCAAGGGTGCAGCCCCTGGAAGCCTCACCCACTGAGCCTCCTCTGTTCTGAGAGCCTTACATGGCATGACTGGGCTGGGGCCACCTTAGGATTCAAGCAGAGAAACATGAGTCTCCTCAGCACTGTCTCATGGGTGCTTTACCTTCTCTCCATCCTGCCAACCGCGTATCTGACCAGCAGGTGAAAGCATTCAGATCACTCTTTTGAACACCAGTAGAGGCTTCCAGGGACCTGCCCAGTGACTCAGAGGTAAAGAATCTGCCTGCCAGCGCAGGAGATGTAGGTTCGATCCCTGAGTCAGGAAGATCCCCTGGAGGAGGAAATGGCAAACCCGCTCCAGTATTCTTGCCTGGAGAACCCCATTGGACAGAGGAACCTGGTGGGCTACAGTCCAGGGGGTCTCAAAGAGTCAGACACGATTGATCAAGAAGCTTCCAGGAGCCCTGCTATTTCTGCTCTCCAGTTCTCCAGTGGGGCCTCAGCCAGTCCAACCAAATAAACGCAGTGTTGTTAGCTAAAGGGCCTCACCTAGAGTTCTAGACTTCACAGGCAAACCTGGACACTCGGACCATGGGTGCAAGTATGAGTGGCATCAACATCCCTTGCTCTCCCAGAGATGGCCCGAATGCAGTAGGCAGCTATGAACTGAAGCTGGCACAGGTACAGAAGAAATATCTACTGACTGAAGTCATTCATTTCTGACTCTGAAGCCCATCCCACAGGGTGATGAGAAATTCAGTCTCAGTCATTACTGACTTCCCACACTAACACCCAACGCAGCGGCAGGTCCTGGGTTACCACTCCATGCTGTCCAGCCTCATGGTCCCTTCAAAGATGGACGCTTCGCCTCATCTAGAGCATGATACCCTCTGGGCCCGCTGTGACCTTCTAAAAATGCTGTCCTAAAACCTATCCCCTCGGGGCTGTTGCTGCTTCAACTCCTGGCCCCAGAGACTCCAGCTTCTGCTCCCCACCCAGCAAACCAACCCTGGGTCAGAAACATGCAAAGCCTTTAAGCTACCTTGTGGCACTGAGAGGAGGAAGGAAATGGGAGAATTCCCACAAATTCACACTTAAACCTATAGTTGTTCCCAGTTCAGTTTCACTCTTTCCCAGAATATAAATTCCTTGAGGGCACAGCTGTATTCCCAGCACCTAGTTAATAGCCTTTTGATATTTAATTTTTAATTATTGGGGAGAAAAAAATGAATAGGTGAATGGATAGATGGATGTAAGAAATGAGAGCAAATGCCCTATAAAACAAAGATGCCAGACTTCCCTGATGGTCCTGTGGCTGAGACTCTGAGCCCCTCCAATGCAGGGGACCCGGGTTCCATCCCTGGTCAGGGAACTAGATCCTGCAACAAAGGCTGAAGGCCCTGAGTGCCGCAACTAAGGCCCGGTGCAGTCAAATAAGGAAATTTAAAAATAAAAAGACTCCAAGGGACAGGAGAAACTCTAGAAAGCCTTTAACTTTTTTTTTTTTTTAATTCTTATTGAAGTGTGTAGTTGCTTTACAATGTTGTGCCGGTTTCTACCGTATGACCCAGTAAACCCACTACTGGGCATATACTAAGAGAAAACCACAATTCAAAAAGATACACGTGCCCCAATGCCCCAGTGTTCATAGCAACACTATTTACATGGTATCATGCCAGGACATGGTAGCAATCTAAACACCCATCAACAGAGGAACAGGTAAAGATGCGGCAGGCATATACAATGGAATATGACCCCTTCCGTTTTTGTGGATTGTTTTGGTGGGGTTTTTTGCCTTTAACTTTTCATCTCAGTGAGATCCCAGCTCCATCACCAGCCAGCCCCAGGACATTCAATCCTTCTGTGCCCTGTTTCCTCCTGCCCTGCAAAATGTAATGAAATTAGTGGCCACCTCAATACTGACTGCTCAACTAGAATAAGTTGCTGGATCTGAACTGCTTAGAAGAGGGCCTGGATCGTGGCGAGCACTCAGCAGACGTGAGCTCTTTTTAGCAGCAGTGCCAGCGCAGGGAGAGGCCGTCATTAGTTGCTCAGATCACAGGCGGCTGCGCAAAGAGCCCCAGCTCAGCTATTCGGCAGCCGTGTCACCACAGGCAAGCTGCCCAGCTTCTCCAAGTTCACTTCCCTGTATAGAGTGAGTATGAATAAAAACACCAATTTCACGGGGTTCTTCTGCAACAAATGAATTCTTAAAGACTCAGTACAGTCCTTAGAACCAGTAAGCACATAGCTTGATGCTAAGCAAGTTGATACGTGCAATAAGAGGAGGCAACCATGACATCGATGGAACACAGCAGCGTGGAGTAGAGACAGAAAGGTGAATTACTAAAGAGTGCATCAGAAAGATGAGATGTGGAACCACGGGACAAAGTACCCCAAACTGGAGACACAGGTGAAGACACAACATCACAGGTTACTGGGAGCAGAAGCCACTGGAGCCAAAATCTGGGAGGAAAACAAACCTGAGCACGAAACAGCTTTATTCGTCATCATCAAAAACCAGAAGCAACCAAGCTAACAATCCGAAGTGTAAGAATACTACTACATTAACACTAAGTCCAAACACTGTTTACAAATGTATATATTTTTTTTTAAATCTTCCTGGGGATGGGAAGGAAGAAAATAGTAGTAGTGTTCCAAATTACTAGAAAAAAGACAACACAATCCAAGCAATGAAAGATTGGAAAAGGAAACAGAAAAAATACTCCAAACACACAAAATGTCAGAAGACCACATAACTATATTAATAACTTTAACCAAGTTGTAAATTAAACTTTCCTCTTGGATTGCCAAAAAGAAAAACAAAGAAAAAAACCATAACTAATACATCCAGAAAGAAAAAAACAGTGGTATTAATAGTAAAATATATTAAAAAGTGAAAATGGAAGATGGTCGTTACATATGAATTACATGGCTTAAAAATGTGTAGAGACTAAAACAGTTATAAATACAGGAAAACTTAAAAAGAAACACAAAGGTAATAGACTTGACCTATTTACTTGCTTCACTTGGTGTCACTGATTAAAAAGGACATAAGCAACTTTTAAGCAAAAAGGAAGGCTTTCAGGAGCCACAGAGCTGACCCAAGCCAGGGTCCCTTGTGGGCAGAGTGCCGAGGCAGACGACTTGGATGTGACCCAGATGGATAATTAACTACAAAGGCAAGGTCAGTGGATGGGGACCCTCATTAGCAGGGGCCAGGCGCTCTCTGGGGCACTGGCTCCAGCCCAGTTCCTGTCTGTACTCAGGCCAAGCCAACCCACCATGCAGTCGTTAACAGCCCCAGCGCAGAGCTGCTTGTAGTTCAGCTGCAGGTGAACCCCAGTTCCGGGGAGGGTCCATTAGATCCCCATTGTCCTCCCACCCCACGCATTTAGGTTCCCAAGCCCCTCAGGGAGAACTTGGTAGTCTCCAACCTAGAAGCCAGGTAAGTGAAAACCAACCAACGAAGATTTTACACGTATTAGGGATTCAGCTTCTCAACTCATTCCCGGAGCTAATTTGTTCAACTCCAACATACTTGAGACATACAAAATCAACACATCCTCGGATAAACTGCGTATTCTGAGCTACACAGCAGAACAGCTGCATCTGATCTTGAAACAGGGAAGAAGGAGGAAGAAAATAAGAAAATACAAACTGACCGTGGTAATCTTGCCAAACAATTCCAAAAAGTAACCCCCAAAATGACACCTGAGGAAGAGACTGCGCCATGCTGTGCTGAGTCGCTCAGTGGTGTCTGACTCTTTGCAATCCCATGGACGGCAGCACGCCAGGTTCCTGTCCATGGGGATGCTCCAGGCAAGAATACTGGAGTGGACTGCCATGCCCTCCTCCAGGGGATCTTCCCAACCCCGGGATCAAACCCAGGTCTCCCACATTGCAGGAGGATTCTTTATCAGCTGAGCTACCAGGGAAGCCTGAAGAAGAGATTACTCATCTGAAAGATCTGGGTTCAATCATAAGGGACATTTGAAAACCATGATCATCTACAAGGTTGACAGCTGTAAGAAAACACTTAAACACTGTCGTCTTTTTTATAAGTCTCATGCGGTTAGTTCAAGTGGGTTATTTTTTTAATTTCCCAACCCACTGTTCAATGAAGAAATTAAGAGAAATATAAAAGCTGAAGGATGAATATTTTAAATAAGAATTCATACTACAAGGAAGTAAAAATCTTTCAACTTTTATTTCTAGGATACATTTCATCTGGACCCTTTTCTTTACAATTTTCCCCCTAAGAGAAATGATTACAATAAAAAATATAATCCAACTACCAGCAATGTTTGTAACCAGAAAAGAATCTAAAATCTCTGGCGTGATAATATAGGATTTCTTTTAAAAAATATAAACTTCATACCAGAAATAAAGCCTGAATATTCTCTTTTTCTTTAAAAATATAATTTTTCCTCCTTTGCCTTTCCATGTAAATCTTATAACCAACCACTTAGTTCTAAAGTCTGTTTTTAAACTTGTAATTAAAATGCAGTTTTTCTCCTACTTTGTATCCTGTTCTGTACTGTGAAGCAACTAATAGCTGGAAAAGTGTCACAAAAAAAAGAGATGGCACTAGGTTGTAGCCAGATTCTTCTAAGACATATTGATCATTAAAAAAAAAAAAGCTCCCCATTAACAAACTGAAACCTACTTAACGAAGTGCATTTTGCCATGTTTATGAAACTAGAAATTGTGTACAATGCACTTTTGCAAACTGTAAAGCTCTAATGGAAAACATTTTTTAAATCTGACTAGAAAGGTTGCTGACTGACATAGAAACTCAGTGACTCTTTTTCTCTAACTACTTATATTTGGGGAGAGGAAGACTAGAAATTGCAAAGAAGTTGGGTACACAGATCTCACAAAGATCGACTGGC
This sequence comes from Capra hircus, assembly GCF_001704415.2. Taxonomy (NCBI): domain Eukaryota; kingdom Metazoa; phylum Chordata; class Mammalia; order Artiodactyla; family Bovidae; genus Capra; species Capra hircus. Next base: position 7,970,240 of record NC_030829.1, on the reverse strand, counting down.
CTGCAATGGCATATGACTATTATTCTTAAATGAGAATAAAGACGGAGGGGCACAGGAGTACACCATTACTTGACACCAGACTCAGAAATCAAGCCATCTGTCTCAAACTAAGAGTAAGAAATGAAAGTAAAAAACTAACATTTTTTTCCCCACTTCAGACCAGCTTTTCAGATCATTACTTACAGTCTATTTTAAAATAGCATTCCAAAGCCCAATATAAAGAAATAAAACAGAAATAGTGTGCTTTAGGAAATCAAATAGCCTAACTATAAACATAGGTACAACATACCTGAACCAGAGTGACACTCTCCTTCCTTTAAATAAAAAGCATTATCCATAACTTTGTAGGGTATTTTCTGGAACACAGAAAGCAAAGGATAAAAAAGTTTGGCAACAAAAATAATTCCAGTGAGGGCTTCCTTGTTTGTTAGGATGCAAAACAGACGAAAGGAAAACTTTTCACGTGTCACCTTGGTGGAACTAGACAGCTCCATGAAGACACATCGAGCAACGAAGGACTGTGAAAACCTGGTCACCTGTGGACACAGGTGACCTGAAGAAAGCATCTGCATCCTCTAAAGGAGGAGGGAACAGACAGGAGGGAATGGGCAGGGAGCCGGGGAGGCTGCCACGAGGGTCTATGGAGGCGCCTTTCCTAAAGTTTCTGAACCATCTTCCTGTGGCTCTGAGAACAAGCCCAGCCCAGCACAGGAAACGAGCCAAACAGCTTTGTAACTTCTCTTTTGGCCCTCTGATGCACCTACTCTTTTCTAATAGTGCCTTCTTTCCCCAAGAGAATATTCAGGCCAATTTTGTTTTTTGGTTTTTTCTGTATTAGTGAGAATTATAAACTAGCAATTTGGGATACCCCTAATCTCACTGAGTGTCTTCTGTTGGTGATGGTACCTTGAATAATGAGGAGGAGGAACTTAACTGCCATTTACACAAGAGTCAAACAAGTCCATGTCATATTCTGATGATTCCATATTAATAGAAGTCAGCTATGATATGTAAAAAACTATTTTGCCAAGGTTTCAACTACTGAACTTTAAAGCAATTTCAGTATTGCATGTGAAAGTCATTTATACTGAAGTAACATGCCTTCATGTTTTCTACATACAACAACAAAGTAAGATTTTTTTAAATATACATATATTTTAAACCAATTAGCTCCCTTTACAATCACACCTTCAGCCCCACATTTAAAAATATAAACCCAAACTGTCAAATGAAAACAACAATGGACCAACTGACAGCATCATTTAAATGAAACAACAATTCAAGAAAAGGTCAGCATTGAAACTTTGAAAATAAGCACGCACAGATTCACTGGAACGCTGCTCGGATGGCTGGTACGCTCAGATATGAGCCTCACACAGAACAGACCCCACTGGGGTCTCAGACAGCTCCTTCCTCTCTCACTTTCTCATTCCACGATGCACGCCTGTGCATTCCACCAGGCAAGCCTCACTGAGGTTTATACAGCACTGAGTTATCCGAACAGCACAGACTAGTATTAAATACACAGCCTATTCCAGAATTGGCATATGCTCCCAACAACTGTTTTGTGTACTCCCTGAATTGTAAAATAGTCCAATCCTTTAGGAGCATAAAAATGAAAGGGCTTATCATATCTATTCATACACATTGTGCAATAAATGTTACTAGGTTAAGACAGTAAGGTGAAAAAAAGGACAGAAGGGTACAGTATATTTTCTTTAAACAATTCCATTACATTAGACAGTACTGTTAATGACATGTATTTATTTTAACCAGATTATGAAAAAAAGAAAAAATTTTTTACCAGAATCTGTATTGATTTCTTGGAGAAGTTAGTAATAAAACATTAAATATACATATTCACTTGAATATTTGAAGAATCTTTGGTAGCAATTGTTTCTTCCACATTATAAGACTTTTCAAAATAAATGTCAAAATTAATTTACTAATCAGCATATGAAAGATAAATTATGGTTATTATTCTTTTGGTTTTCCTATAAGATATATTGAACCTGACTATTAACTTGCATTAATCATGCACTTAACACAGGATCTGTTTAACTTATGTACACATAAAATGAGAGACTAGTACCAGGAAGTAATTAGACAGCAATGAGAATCAATGAGAAAACATAACAATAACAACTGTTCTTAAGGAATTTATTTTTAAATTAAAAGATTTACAATGTTTTGATTATGCAAAATAGCGTAAGGAAAATCAAACCAAATCAATAAACCAAGAGAGAAAGATAACTTAGTTTTCTTGTATATCCGTACTTAAACCATTATTGTAAGCATCTGATGTTCCAATCACGTACTTAAGTGTAATAATTTCAAACGTTTCACCGGTGGGTTTAACTTCTCATTTTCAACTTTTATGAACTGTAATGTAATTTAATTCAAATTCTATTATACTTAGTGTTTACACTGCAACAGCAGCAAATCGCCCAAGTTCAATCAAGCGTGGAACTGGGGCACAGCTTCTAGCCGCAGACAGAAATTATACACTGCATTCAGTACAGTAGAGGACGTTATAGTAACCAGAGCGTAGAGTTTTAGTACACTTATTGCAGGGTTGGTATTTCTTTCCCTTTGAACTGAACCAGCTGAGCTTCTGAGCTGACATATTACTGCTGTGGATAGTAAGACTGCTGTGGGGGCTGAGGGAAGGGGTATGAAGGCTGCTGGGGTCCCGGGTACGGAGCCTGCCCAGGGCTCTGGTGATACACTGGTGGATACGGCATATTATACTGGCCATACGCATAAGGATTGTAGCCCATGGGCATGGGCATCTGGCAATACCTGATGGGAAGAAGAACAAAAAAAAGCTACATCGGTAAACCAAATACTAGAAAATGAACCATACAGTAACTATTCTAAAATGAAGTTTTTTTCAAGAAAACCACATTTTCCTCTATTTCTCAGTCTATTAGAGAACAGTGGAGAGAGAAAAAAACAGCTGTTCCTAGGTACTTGCTAGAGAAAAGAGTTCTATCCTGTTATTAACTGAAATGAAAGAAAAAAGTACTTAATACTACCCAAGTGAAGACTCTTGAAGGAAATAAGATTAAATATTCAACTATCACCAAGCATAAAAACAGAGACTCTTCATTTTACTGTGGCAATCAAAGTCCATTTCTGTTTTACAAGATTCAGTGTTTACTGTAATGCTCATAGATTTACACTGGTTTCACAGGTTTAACATTTGGGAGATACAATTTACTTACTAAGTCTGGCAGACATCTTAAAAGGAAGTTAAACGTCTGGATTTTTAAGATTACAAAAATAACAAAGACAGCTGATCTTTAAGCCATAATTAGGTAGATCCCTGGTTTAAGAGCTGATAGGGATGTCAAGACGTCAGAGTACAGGCATGTGAGGAAGGCCTTATCAGCCTCGCTACGTCCAGAAAAGGCGCCTGTTCATCACCTAAATAAAGACGACCAAGGAAGCACATTCTGAATTCCATACCAAAGGTATGTTTACTATAAACCCAACACGTAAAAACAAAAAAAAAATTAAATAAACCTGGGAAATGGCTACTCAACTGCTCAAAGTGACTATAACTTACTGTATTTCTATGTGAGCTGACAATGTAGTCTATGTGACACCTCCATTCAGAGAATGGGTGACCTTGTTTTTAAAAGACTAACCAGAGTTAGAAACATTAGCCAATTCACTAGGACATACAGAGTTTCAGTCTTACCCGGGATACCCTGGATAGGTGGGGTATGGGGGTCCCTGGGCCTGAGGCAGGGGAGCTGAACCAGGAGTCTGTGATGGAGCTGGTACAGTGGTCCCAGTGCCTGCCGCAGCCAGGGCTGGAGCTAGAGCCGCAGCCGGAGCTGAAGCGGGAGTTCGATTTGCTGGCAGCACAGGAGGTGGAGGCCGGGCTGGGGGCTGGGGCTTAGCAGGCTGTAAGAAAAAGTCGGCACTGACTACAACACAGGTCAGCTTTCTGTCAAATTGCTATCAATTAAAACGAATGAGAGTGTACGAGAAACTCCAAAATCCAACCGAATGTATTTCTAATTCCCATTCTTAAATGTGGGCTCACCACTCCAGGAATGTACCATAGTTGAAAAATAATTCTCCAATTTGTGGATATTCCATAGCACTGCTCTTTTCCTGATGCCCAATATTTAATCATTTACTGCTCCCATCTGTGGTCACACATTTGAGGGAGGAGGAAGGAACGGGTCAGATAGTGTTTTTCTCTATATCTCCTCCTGGCCCCATGATTTTTCATATTAAAATTTCAAAGACCAGAAAACTTAAAAGAGTACTATCATAAATAATCACATAATTACCGATTAAATTCATTAATTATTAACATTTGGCCAATTTTGCTTTACCTATAATTATATTCTTATATTTATCTCTACATATTTGCAGGACCATTTGAAAGTTAAGCTGCAAACTTAAGAACACTGGCCTTAAAGATTTCAGTATACAAGTCCTAATATTCTCCTATATAATCACAATACCATTTCACCCTGAGAAAATTAATAGTTACTCCAAAATTAATAATTATTCCCTAGTATTACTGAGTATCCACCCTACATTCAAGTTACCTTATTTTTCATAAAAACACCTATAAGAGTTTTAACCAAGATCCAACTGAGGCTCATGTACTACATTTGATTATTAGGAGTCTTTCCTCTCTTTTAATCTAGAAGCCCTCTCCATCTACCTTTTCTCTTTCTATAATATTCGCCTTTAGAAAACCAAGACAAGTATCTCAAAGAATGTTCCTGTTCTAGGTTGTCCAAGTGTTTCCAACAGCACGATTTAATTTATGGTTTTATCACTGTCTTTGCTATAAACTGGAAGTTGGTTCCAAAGACTTCATTAAACTCAAGGTAAAAATTTTTTAGCAAAAATTCAGAAGTGATCCATGAATAAAGAATGCGTATTCTTCATACTGCAAAACATCAGAAGGCTGGTCGCCTGATCAAAGTGGTGCCCACCAGAGCTCTACAAGGTAAAGTCTGTGTTGCCCTTCACAGCTAGTAAAGTGTCACAAACACGTAAAACTTCCATCTTAGAAGGTAACGGTTGCTTACTGACCGGCATGGTTCTTGGTGCTGGAGTTGGCGGCGTCGGTGCATGCCCCCCAGCTGGAGAGGACTGATACGTGGGTGTTGGGATTGAAGGAGCACTCGGTTCTCTGGCAATGCTTTGTTGCAAGTCCCTTATTAAAGACAGAAGCATTAGAAATTAACACAATTTTGAAAACCAACATCTGTAAAATCCAGATATTTTTCTTTGTTTTCTTCATGTATGAAACACAGAAAATAGAATCAAAACAATGATAGTATTTTAAAATATACTATATATTTCTGTTCTTGGCAAGAACTAATTGAAATCATCTTTCTTCCTACTACTAAATAAAATTAAGTTAGTTTTATTCTATTTCTGAAGATAAGGGGAAAAGGTAAACTTTTCCAGAGCCCATAATTACAGCCAGAGTAAGGAACACGTTAAACTGAGCAAGCAGTCCTAAGAAACTGCCCTCTCTCTAGTAAGAGGTCAGCCCCTAGATGAGAAACTCCTAACATAAAAATCTAAAAATGATCAGAAAACTACAACTGTTTACAATCTCCTACCTAATATTTTAATCACTGTATATCAGTGTTTACAGAAAACAATGGAAATTGCTTGATGAAAATTTTCTGAAGATATCCAAAACATGGCACTGAGATACCTTATGTTAAAAGATACCTCACATAGGCAATCTCATTAAAGACAGATGTTGAAAGCACCACTAAAATACAGCATCAAAATTTTTTAAAAAATTTAAAGACTCCTCCAACAGTAAATTGGAATCTATCCCCAAATCCCGATAAACAAAACCCTAAAGTAAAATACACTCTTATGAAATATTTGGTACTGATCAACTTGTCACTGTGCTGATTCACAAGCACGGAACAACAAATACAACATGCCCTCAAGTGTCTGTGGCAGGCCCTGCTGTCCTGATGGAACGATTCCAGCAAGTGCCCTAGACCACACTTTCACTCTCAAAAACAAGCCCAGTTGAAAGATAAATTAGACACTCCATATACAAAAAAGATGAACACACATTCATCAAGAAATTACAAATACTTCCTAAATGTTTATAATCCGTAATAAATGCTTACAATATAAACCACAAGCTTTTAGCCCATATTAAAATTTTAAAAGGTCAGATTCTGAAACATTTAGTGTATGTGTGTCTGTATATGTATCCCATATATAGTAAATATAATACATTTAATAGTTTAAGTATTTTACTCATCTATAATTATCTTAATAATTACCTAATTAGTTGAGTATATTTAATCATAAATACAATATCTAACATGAATATAGATATAAAATATCTTTCTTTCCTTTGAAAAACCAGACACGGTTGCAGTAAATAACACATTTATAGGACAAATGAGAGTTTCCTAGCCACTATATGAATTTCCTAGCCACTAGATGAATTTCCTAGCCACTAGATGAATTTCCTAGCCACTATATAAATTTCCTAGCCACTATATAAAACAAAGCTAGTAAATCACAGATCCATCTTTATCTGTTTCATGAACTAGGCTTCTCTACTAGACTGAATTTGAACCAAGAGTTCAACATCCTTGGGGGCCAAGGATGGGAACACAATCTGAAAAATAAAATTACAGACTACTTGATGGTGACTATAAAAATAATTCAGAATCTCCATAATTATTTAAATTTGGTATAATTTTACAAAACAGAAATATATTCACTTGAGGCAAAAAACTGACAGACCACTATCTACAAATTCTCATTCCACCATTCACTCCCACAAACACACAGACACTATACTATTCTTTCTTATGAACCTGTCCAGAGCTTCCTGATCAGAAATAAACCAATCCAAATGTTCATTTTTATTTTCTCCCTTTTTACACAAAAAGCATATTTTACACTAGTCTGTAATCTTATTTTTTAACATAAATTATTCGAGATTTTTGTATATTGGTAAATAGAAAACATCCTTTAAAAAGAAGTTGGATTAAATAATGTATGGGTCTGCAATTCAGACCTTACCGTGTCCCACAAAAGGGTTGCCCCACTGTGCACTCCCACAGCAGAATGAGACTTGCTCCCCAAAGTGTGCCGATAAAGCACGCTATCAAACTTCCAAATTTTGACAGTCTGAAAAATGCCATTTCAGAGTAATTGTAACTCATATTTATATTGAATGAGGGGAGGTATTTTTTCATATGCTTAACAGTCACTTTTATTTCATCTGCAGAATTTCTGTTCACATCCTTTGCCAATTTTTCTATTGGGTTTTTTCCCCTCTTTATTAGTATCTCAGAGTTCTTTATAAATTTGGTAAATTTGCTTATTGTCCTGGGAATAAGTTTCAAACACTTTCCGCCAGCTTATTACATTTTGACTCTGCTGATCATGTTATGATGAACTTACTCTTTTTTATTTAATGGCTTCTGGATTTTATGTCAGAATTACAAAGACCTTTCCTATTCCAGCTTTACTAAAAATTTCTCTCATTTTCATTTCATTTTATACATTTCAAGTATGATCTGTTTGGAACTTATTCTGTTGTAAAAATAACTTTCGTTTCCTAAATGACTGGGCACTTGTTTCTTAACTTCTATGATTTAGGATTTTTTTTTCTTAAAACACTAAATTCACTTAAGGATTTAAATCTCTTCCTATCTTCTGTCTTTAGTCTAATCATGTGCCAGTACTGTGTTTTAATTAGAGACAATATTACATATATTAAAATCTGGTAAATTAGTTTCCATTGCTGTTATTTTAATGCAGTTTTTCCTGGCTATTCTTGACTTTTTTCATCTTGAGCTTTAGAACAACTTGTCTACTTTTAAACGAAAAAATTTTTTTAATCAAAATTATGTTGAATGGATAAATTTATTTAGAACTGACATCTTCATGAAGCTGTCTCACCCTATCTAAGGACATGATATGTCTTATAACTTGCTCAAATCCTCTCTTGTGTCCTTGAATAGTGTTTCAAAGCTTTCTTCATACAGGTCTCATATATGACAAATCTATTCTTATGTATTTTACTTTCTCGTGACTATTTAACTGAGGTCTTTCCCTCCACTGTATCTTCCATGTCTTTACTTTATGAATGCTATTGATGGCTACAAATTATTTTCACAATCACCAATTCTTTTATTATTTGCAGAGTCTGGCTGCTGATTCTTTTAGGTTTCCAAGATGTACAATCGTCAAGTCTGTAAATAGTGACAGTTCACGACTTTTGTATCTCTCATCGCCTTTTGCCCAATGGTGCTGGCTGGTGCTGCCAATAGGACCCTGAATGACAGCACTGACAGGTGGCACTGGTCTTTAGGGGGAACGTGCATAGTTCCTCATGCTTTTTCCTCATCTGTGAAGACCATCTTTTTCTCCTTAGGTGTAAGGATACTAAACCAATCACTGTATTCATGGTCATGCTCATGTTCCTTCATTAGTTAATATCGCGGAGAATACGAATGGCAAGCATTTTATTTAGAACTTTCACATCCATGTTCATAAATAAAACTGGTCCGAAGACTGCTCTGTTTTACTCTTTTCAGATTTACTTACTACTAAAACTAACTTGGGTTTGTTTTTAACCTCTAAAACCATTTTTTAAAGATTTTAAGTATTTGCTTTTTAAAGGTTTAGTAGAAAAGCTGATAACAAATGGCCCTGCTCTGTCTTGGGGCTGGAAGGAAGTAGCTCTTAAGTTCTCCCCATTCTTCTACAGGAAACTGTTTTAAGCACGGACAAATGAGAATAATGGTGAGGTCATCTGAGGGGCTCAAGAAAGGCTCCTGAGTAGTAGTCTCTGGGTTCTTCATATTCATCGCTAATGACCACCTGACTCTCAATATACCTGAAGGACAGGCTGGCTGGATATAAAATCTTTGTCTTATATTTGCTTTCCTTGAGTTTGAATAGCAATCATTCCATTCTCTTCTAGCATGCAGTGATGCCAGCCTAGGTTTTTTTCACCTTTTTATAAACTGAGCTGATCTGTCTGCCTGACTGCCTTAATAGGATTCTGCCATTTTCTTTTTTAAAGAATATTTATTTGGCCAGACCATGTGCATGTGAGATCTCAGATCCCTAAGCAGGGATTAAGCCGATCCCCCGTGTTGGGAGCACAGAGCCTTGACCACTGGGCCACCAGGGAAGTTTGGTCATTATCTTTGAAGGCTAATAATGTATATGCCTTAATACAAATAAGTGTTAACAGTTCTTACTCGTTTTTCCTGACCAAATGACGTATACCCTTTCAACAGTACTTATTCTAAGAATATTCTTGAGTAGTATCATTAAGTATTTGTTCTGTTCACTGTCTGGGATTTTCTTCTTTGAAGGGAATTCAGTTTTACATATGTTAGATCTTCTTTGCCCACCTTCTCTACTTTTTTTTAATCCTGTTCCTTGCTCTGGTTTCATTTTCTTTGATTCCTTCTTTGCTACTCTTTGCTCCTGTGTTTTCTTCCCTGTCTTTTCTTGCTTTGGTTCCTCCTCATTTCATCTCACATCTGTGATGGTTCTGTTCTCTTCCAATTGTGTCCTAAATCCTGACACTTCATATTTTATGACCTCTTGTTTTCCTACCATCTTCCTTGAGTACTGGCTTTGTTTGTGGTAATCCTTAGTGATTGTTTCCTAACTTTTTTTTTTTAATTCACAGTAAAATTTCACCTGTTCTGTGACAATGTTATTCTGGTGAATGTTTTTCATCTATTAGTTTTGTTAAATTTTGCTCTCTTTCTCATCTTAATGGGTACAATGCTCAGTCGGCTCTCCATTACTCCACGCAGAGTGAGTACTATGTTGCTTGCCCAGTAGGCCCTATAGAAAGTGCTTTTGCTGACATTTTCTGAGCTGTAAATCCTCTCTCCCTCACGCTGTGCCTGCAGCTCCATTCAAGGACCCCATCTGCCTCTTCAAGGTAAACTGCTCGTGTTTGCTGGCATTCCCAGAGAAAGTCACATGAGCTGTGCTGCCATCACTTCTGTGACATCACTATTCTCCCTTCATCTAGAGTTTGTGCTCCTTTACATCCTGTTGTTCTTGAATCATGCAGCTGGTTGCTTGTTGCTTTGTAAACCACCACAGAGGAAATGAAGGAAATTGCTAACTCACACTGCCAACACACCACAAGGGTATCCACATGTGATTTTTCTAAAAGAGGTAGCAAGAATATGATTTTTTTTTTAAGAAAAATACTTCAAAAGTACAATTTGATACAGAAAATAAACTTACTTTAAGAGCTCATCCCTTTCTGTCTTCCGTGCGAACACTATATCACTGCACTTGTTCTGGAACCTGACAAGTATTTCAGTCAGCTCATTGTAAAACTACAAGCAAAGAACAAACATCAGTGACAAACCAGAACAATTTTTAATCTAAGAGGAACACAATTTAAAGCTCATTTGTCAATAACAGTTAAAGAACTAAAGCCCTCTGCATGAGAGACAGTCATACCACTTAAGTCCAGTACCTTATTGTTAAATATGACCTAAAATATTTTGAAAAAAATAAATAAAATAATCATTAGAAAGTGCTGTCACCAAAAACTCAGTGACAAGTTAAGTTTCTTTTTTTTTTTTTAAATATAATAAAGTTTTATGTTTAAATAATTTTCACTCATTTTGAAGGGTTTTTTTTCAAATTATTCTAGTATGTTTTTTGTCAGCAGTCGAATAACATTCTTTTTTCCTCCCTGAAGGTAATTGCATGCTTCTTATCAGAAGTTTCTTATTCATATCAAAAATATATCGGTTCCTGTTGCTTCATATTTTCACCAAAATTAGCACTGCCACTCTAAGAATTCTTATTCTTTTTTAGTGAGTAGGTAGAAGCACAAGCTGGCAAGTTAAGTTTCATGATCGTGAACAAGTTCCCAATTCCTAGAAAAAAATCTACTACTTAATAAAAACAACCTATTTAACTGGAAACATTAGATTTGCATGTTCACTTCAGAAACGCAGGCATCATTTCAGAAACTTTTCGAAGGATTTCCAAAAGCACTCTGGAGAGTTTTCTCAGCTTACCTATTTCAACAAAGCATTTTAAATCAAATTAAAATGGCATTTTACTATCCTCTCTCTTTGGAAGGTTTTGGCAGTATTTCTATGTTCTCTTTAGAGGGTTTTACATTATACCTACTGTATTAAAATCGAGATAACTTTATTCAGTCATCATTGTGGAATTAAAGTACCAGAAGGAATTACGTACTTGAAAAACTTAAAAAATCACTTGCTCCCCAAAATTGGTCAAACCAAATATAAGCATTTCCCCAAAAATATTTAAAGGAAAGGCTAGAAAATACTGAAACATATTCAGTAAGCACTCTAAGACACAAGCATATCACAAATCTATCATCACCTAAACCATCAGCAGAGACTATGAAAGGCATACCAACCCCCTTCCTCATCACGTATCAGCTCTGACTACGACTCCTATTCCCTCATAATTCACTCAGATTGGCCGACTTTCTATCATGTAACAAAGTATTGCTGATTTTTGCTAAATCCTGCTACCTGAAATGAATGTCTACGTATACTCATTCTGCAAAGTTCCCATGAAATCCACCACCTTCATTAAGCTTTCTCCCACTTATAACAAAGCTCTCGGGGGCCAAAGTCATGAAAGCTAAAGAATTCAAGATGAAGAATGATTTGGTCCAATTGGAAATATCAATTAACTTCTCAAACTATATCCTCACGGCCACACTGGTCAGTTAGCTCTTATTTTTTGTGTGCTTCATACCTTTGTGCCCTCCTTCAAATTAGCCACAAGTTCAACAAAGTTGTCATACGCAGCAGCTAAATTCTTCAAGACTTCTTCTCTTAAATTGGCTTCATTGTTAGATTGTTTCATTTTTGAAAATTCCTGGTGTGAGACCTTATGAAAAGAAAGATTTATGCAGTTATATATATTTATGAAATTAATATCACTCATGACATTTTTATTGATACTTTTCCAACTATGAAAATCACCTATGATTACACTGAGTTATTATTAGATATTTACCTAATATATTCCCTTTGGAGTAGCACAGCACTTGATAGCTTTCCATTACTAAAATTACCCCAAATTCAGTGGGCATGAAAATACAACCAACAGTTTACAGGTTTCTATTAATATGGAATACTTGCCAAAAACACAATCCTAAATAGATAGATTTAGTCCACATTATCCCTCCTGTATACAGATGATCCCTTCTGTAATTTTTTAAATAAAAATCTTACTGAAGTATATAAACTTACCTGAATATTTTTAAGAAGTCCTTCCTGTTTCTTTAGAGATTCCTGGACTTTAGTTGTGAGACCCCCATAGATTCGATCCAGTTCAGTAACAGAAATAGCTTCTTCATTTATCACACCATCTTGAGCCAGAGCAGTCAGAAACTTGCTCGTCATGTCAAAATTCACTGATTTCAGGTCATTCTCCAGCCCCTCTCTTTCCTTCTTTACTTCATCAAGATTTGTCAATAAGGATTTTAAGACATTTACCACCTATACAATTTAAAAAAACTTTTAGCTGAATTGCCCAAAAACCCAAAAGCCAATTACCACAAGGGAATTATACAAAGGTTCACCAGGGTCAGGGAGAGATGATTTCTCAGAGAGCCAAGTATAATTCAGACATCAGGTTTACTTACATACAGACACTGCTGTACCTTTAGTGGTTCAGCCGGCAATGGCAGCAGCAATAATGAAAACAGATTTACTTAACATTTATCATGCGCCAGGCACGATCCTAAACACTTCACAGATCTAATTTAATGCACTCCTTACAATATCCCATAGAGTACGTATTTATTACCTCTATTCCACAGATGGAGAAACTGAGTCTCAGAAAAATTAAGTCACCGGCCTGAGGCTACACAGTTACTAAAGGAACAGAGGTGAAACATGAGACCTAAGTCTGCCTGACTCCAAACCACTCTCTAATCACATTTATACTTTACTGTGTCCTCACGATGATGTAGAGGAAGGTGTGTTTTGTCAAGAGATACCCTATTTTGCCAACATAGTGAGATTGAGAGAGGGAGACATGGAGATAAAAATAGAGATAACGATACATGGAGACAGCACTTGAGAGGGGGAGACAAAGAGAGAGACAGAAAGCTCTAAGTCATACACTGATTTTAAACCCCGGGAGAGAAAGAAGGGGTAGGTCCTATCTCTCTTCACATCATGAGTTCTGCCTCTCATTCAGTCTCTGCCTAACAGCCACATGATTCATAAATGCCTAACACCCATATGTGCTAATAGTGTTTCAGGGTTCAAGTGCCTGCCCTCTAAGGCCCTTGTGAGCTGCTCCCTTTCACTCACAGCTCTTCACACTTCGCCTGGGCAACCCCAAGCCCCCATTCTGCTTGACCAAGAATGCTCAGAGCAAGAAAGTGGGCAAAGAAGGGACCGTCCAAGAACCCCATCTCCACCCCTGACTCGCTTCTTACCAGCAGCAATTTCAGCCCCAAAGGTCTCCTCACCTACTGCCCGTGCCTAAGAAGCTGCCCTGCTCTGCAGTCCATGTCCTTAGTCATCAGCTCCTTGACAGGAGGGTCCAGGGCGACCTTCCCATGTGGAAACCGAAACCTGAGGAAAAGCCTCAAGTTTCTTCTACATGTCAGCCTCTGGTAACCACCGTTTATCTCCTAGGTGTCCTCTCTTAAATGCAGTCTCTTAACATGTTCTAATGTGACTCCCAGAGGTCTAAGAAGCATCAAGCCACAGACACTCTAAAAGGAAGAAGAGGGCAAAGAATCACGGCTGGATGGGCACAGCAAAGTCTATTAAAGGGGCCTAGCAGAATCTGACGTTAGACAAGCAGGTCAAAGTCTTGCTTGCAAATGACTTCCAGGACATATTATTAAATGAAAAAAGGTACAAAAGCATATACACTGTATGTCGCATTTTCAATGAGAAGGGAAATCAGAATATAAAGCTATACACACATATTCTGAATATCTGTGTGCATATGTATTTTTCACAATACAAAAGCACTAGACACAGACCAGACACTAATGAATACGTTACGTATACAGAGCAGATGGGAATAAGGTGGAAAGAACAGGGCTGAGAGTTCTCTACAGGAACCTTCTGAACCATGAACATTCTTCTACCCATCCAAAACACAAAATTAAATCAAAACTGCAATACAGAAATGAAGGAATCTAGCTGTCCAGCAAAGTGAAACATGATGACATAGAAAAAAATATTTCAACTCTTTGATTATACTCCCTTAGTGAATATCATGGGCTTTGTTACCGTATAACCAAGGACAGTTTACCTGGAAAATTCATCTGCAAAACAAGAATAATAATAGTACCTATATGTCAGGACAGTTGGAAAGACTGAAGTAAGTCCATATAAGTGCTTAATGTAATTTCTAACACAGGCTAAGTGCTCCATAAGTAGGAGCCATTATTATTAACTGTTGGTTATGTCTCACAGTTTAATTCTCTACTTTGCATGCACTGTGGACTAAAAAGGCTTAAGCATATAAGCACTCAGACAAGAACAGAGGAAAAATGAGAAACAGACCAAGAATTAAAGTATCCTTTATTCTGCTGAATTAAAAGGATTTCTATAATCATGTAACACAGTTTATGTTGGGGGATACAATAGCATATATATTTGAAAAGGTTTTGATAGCTTTACCTCTTGATAAATTTAGATTGATAATGGAATCTCAACCTTGACTTTAACCCTATGTGAAGGTTGCTTGGCCATTAGGAAAGTAAGAAATGTCATTTTCTTCTATACGTATGTTATGCCTAACAGAAGTTCAAAAATTTTATAGAAGTCAAGTGAAATAAAGCTAGGGGAGAAATAGGAATATGCAGAATTAATTTTTTTTTAAATAGTCTAGTAAACAAAGCTGAAAGTCAGGACTATCTTGAAACAGACTGTCTTATGTAGTATAGAAACTAACATCCTCTCAGTACCTAAAAACAGCTGCCCAAACAGAACAAAGATAAATAACTAGATAGTTGGCCTCTTCAGAAAGAAAGAAAAAACAGCCCTACCCATTATGCTTGGACCTCTTAATAAAACAGGTACCTTGTATCACGTTAATAATCAGCAATTCAAATGGCTGGGTGTTTCTCATAAGAACTCTGGCTAATGTGTCATCAACTATGGTGACAACTATCTGAAGGAGCTTTAATAAATAAATGATGTTTGCCTTTTCTGATAAAGACACATGATGAATATATATACAGCACTGAAAATTGTTGGTTACCTCCATGCAGAAAATCTAGTTTCAATAAAATAACTTCATATTGATTGTCAAACTTTTCTTCCCCTATGTAATACTGTTCTGGATTAACAGAACAGCTATTACAAATTTAAAAAAATTTTTTTCCTTTTCTATAGAGAGCAGAATCAAAGAACGAAAGCCATGGAAGTTCTGAGTTGTGTATGTGACACTAAAAAGAAAAAAGGGGGGACATTAAAGAGAGTTCTAATAAAATCAAAAGAAGCCAGAACATGCTGCTGTTCTACGGTTGTGCAGTCTCCTCTTTACAAATTTAATATTTCAACCACCTTCCTTTTCTCCTCGACATCCTCAAAGCATCTGACTTCACAGTGGTCGTTCTCTCTGGCCCCCAACCAGAGATCCAGGGTCTGTGCATATCCCCTGACGCCGTTTTCCCTTCACTTCAGGGGCCGGTTTCCACTCAACCTCTGGTAGCTGCTCTGCATACACTCACTCAATATTCTCGGATCCTACTCCTGTTCACCTTTCTGCCTGTCCACTGTTCTCATAATGTGCCAGTGTCCTAAGAAGCCCCCTAGGCAAGGGGTTCCAAATGCTGGAACGTTGAGAATTCCGTCACCTAAAGCCCCCACACGTCTCAGTTTCTACCTGTATCCCGGTTATCTCTGTGTTATGTCTCCTCTCCTACGCCTGCTTGTGAATGGGGAGTGAGGGCCGGCCATCGTGTGTACCGAGCGCAGTGCCTTACACAGCAGATGCCTGTCCATTAACTCTTGGCTGAATGAATACATGAAATGCTTCTGAGCAAAGACAGATGAGAAATGACAATGATAACTTCTGAGAACTACTGTCACAGGAAATTCACCTTCTTCAAGAAGCTTTCAGCAGTATCTCTTGCCCTTTGGCTTACTTTCCTGTGTGCTTCAGGGCCCCTATCTCACCTCACAGTGATCAGTCACACCCATCCCCTTAGGGTCTCAGCCAATCACGCTCCCATGAGCCTGGAACCAGTAGAAACACCATGCCAATGTGATCTACTTATTAACATGCACACCTTGACAACCCTCCCTTCAGAGGTAGTCCCAGGGAAATATGGTAGAAGGTGGCATATAGAAAGATGCAAGAAACAAAGAATGTCAGAGGAGTATCTGGCCAATCCAGTCCTTCCCCCTCAAAGAAGTGCCTTTACTTCCAAGTCGCTACCTTTTATCAAATTTGAATTAAACACTGTGAATATATACAGCACTGAGCTCACAGAGGAAACATTCAATAAATGGATAGTAATATAACGTTTACACAGTGTATATATATCATGTCGCTCTAAACACAACGACCTCCATGTACGTCATTTTTTTAAAAAAGGTCAGTAAGAAGAAAACTGGGCAATTCACTGTGTGTAATGGCTTGAACACAGCTGTCAGATGCGGCCGGCCACCCACATCAAAGTGCACATCCTCACCTCACTGCCCTGCATTGTCTTCGCCGGGTTAGCAGAAGGGATGGCAGCATTCAGCTCCGGCTCCGGCTTACACAGAAGTGCAATGGTGTCTCGGTGAGCCTGGTAACGCTCCTTCACCTGTCCATCTGCTTGCACGGCTTTATCCAAAACGGTTCTGAAGTTGTTTCCCTCTGTAGAAGAAAAAAACAACGTTACCAGAGCACAGTAATGGTTTTAGCAGTAAAGTACACAAGCTGCTTGTACTTTCAATTTTGTTCCCCAATTTTACCTGTCTCCCTGCCAGCCCGAAAGCACCAGATGACAGAAACTGAGCTCCTGTCAGTCTTTGCATCTTTAGTGTTTTATAACCTTAAAACACCTTTGTGGTTACAGTCCACTAAATAAAAGCCAATTGACATTAATCTTTTTCTACAACTCATGAATATGGAAAGATAATATTCACTCTAAAAACTGTTACAACTTATTTCAAAAATGTTCCTGTCTCAAAGGATCACTCTTTAAATCTGACTTATAAGAAAAGCAGATACATTTTTAGAAAATTCACAATAGTATTAAATACTTTTTATAGAGAAATAAAGCAAGTCTAGATATCGTTTATCTGAACAAGCACAAAATCTTTATAATCAAAGTCTTAAAAATAATAATTTGGCCTCAGGTTAATTTAAAACTCATCTTTTACTACCTGGTAGTATCACTACTATGGAGAAGGCAATGGCACCCCACTCCAGTACTCTTGTCTGGAAAATCCCATGGACGGAGGACCCTGATAGTCCATGGGGTCGCTAAGAGCCGGACACGACTGAGTGACTTCACTTTGACTTTTCACTCTCATGCATTGGAGAAGGAAATGGCAACCCACTCCGGTATTCTTGCCTAGAGAATCCCAGGGATGGGGGAGCCTGGTGGGCTGTCATCTATGGGGTCACACAGGGTCGGACACAACTGAAGCAACTTAGCAGCAGCAGCAGTATCACTACTAAATGAAATGAAATCACAACACCATATATTTATATAAGATCTCATTTATCTTTTTTTTATAATATGCAGAAAGCTTGAAACAGGAAGTAAGAGTCACAGGATCATTTTAATACTTTCACTTTCTTAAGAATCTGAACTTATCATGGTGAACATCCTTGTTATTTTTTATCTTACATGGAACTGAAGCAAAACACCTGGATTTTCATATGGAGCCTAATTCAATCAAGCAAAAATTGTGGATACAAAATGAGAACTTACTCAAGTGAAAGTCATTTAGGGACATTTTTACCTGTTCTTAAAGGCTTATAAAGTTCATTGGATGGCGTTCTTTGCCAACGTTCCTTGAATTTTGCCCTTAAATCATTGTCAGTCGCTTCTTCTTCATCCAACAACCTTAATGACTTTTAAAAAGGAGGCAAAGCAACAGTGAAATATCATTTCTGGTGTAAAAAACTTTAGAACATTTTTAAAATGATCATACTCAATATAGGTGAGAATTAGTGAGCTAGGGCTATTCCTACAGTACTGGTTAGAATATAAATTAGTACAATAATTTCCACTGTAGAAATCCAAGTCATAATATACTGAACAAAACATCTTGTAAAATTTAAGGCTAAGTTAGCCATTACCTTACTCAGTGAAATTAAGATGACTAAGAGATTATGTACACCCATATACCAAAACTACTTTTAAATGAAGATTTTTTTTAAGATTAAATAAACAGAAAGCCTTTAGAACTTTGAAGCCATAAACAAAACAAAAAGAAAACTGATTAATTCATACAAATAAAAAGATTTAGACGTCAACCCAATACAACAAACTGAAAATTAACATTAAAAAAAAAGCCTTTCAAATGCAGAGCTGAGAAAACGAGACAGTAAAGGCAGAAACGTAAGAAAGTGCTAATCCACCAATGGACTCAAGTGCTAGAGTCAATGGTACCTGTTAATGCCTGACCGTTTAGAGCAGAGATCTGCAAACTGTGTGTCAAACGTTAGAGTAAATATTTTAGGACTGGGGAACAGTCTCACATATTCTTTTTTTTTTTTTAATAGCAGTTTTCTAAAAGTGGTAAAAATCATTCTTAACTAGTGAACCATATAAAACAGGCCACAAGGTGGAGCTGGCCTACTGTCCATACTTCACCAACTCCACATTCTCTAGTGGCTCCGAGTGTGCATTTAACAGGAGACAGGAGACACAGGTGGGGCTAATATGAGTAGGAGATCAGATCAAAGGCACTATCTTCCCTCAAACGGGGACTTCCAAATAGATGACACTCAGTGGATGAGTATTTAAAGGAAAACTGACCAACTCAAGGGAATCTGACCATCTGAACCCTGGCTCTATATAGAAAAGAAAAGAAGTATCACCTCAAGATTCCTAATCAAAAGCCTGAACTTAGGGCTGGAAATGACTACCTGTATGACACAAACTCCTAAAATGAATTTCAAAATAAAAGATTAACCACACACACACACACACACACACACACACACACACAAAACCCTCCAAAAAAGTTTTAAAATACAGGAAACACACAAACAAAAACACTGAAATAAGAGGAAACAAACCGGTATGAGAAAAAATCAGGAAAAAATAATAAATCACAGAACCAAACCACAAAGACTACTGACCCTGAGATAAGATAAAGAATATAAACTAAACATATTTAATATGTTTTAGAGTAAAAGTATGACAGGAGAAAGAAGATGAGAAGAACTGAAAAAGAGCCTAATAAAATTTCTGGAAATTAACGAAGTTATAAGATTAGGAAGCTAATTGATAGCTAAAAAAACTGCTGGAATATAACTGCAGAGAACTAGCGAACTGGGAGGCACACCAGAAGAAATCAGGCAGAAGGGAGCACAGAGCAACAGAAAGCACAAGTGGCTGGAAGACCCAGAAAATAAACTGAGAAGATTCAACATCAGAGATGGAGAAAGACATAATAATGACAACTGGGAAAAACCAATATTCAAAGAAGTGAAAACTAAGAACTTTCCAGGATGGATGAAAGACACAATTTCTCAAATTCACTGAATCCCATGGAATATCAAGCAACTTTAATAAAAGAAACCCATACCCAGACACATCATAATAAACTATAAAAAAGAAAAGTAAGTATATAACTTTCATCCTGTTAAAAAGGGGGGGGGGTGAGAAAAAATGGAGGGAACTCAATAAAACCATAAAAAGTGAGGGTGAGGAGGAACCAAAGAAAGAAAACAGATATCAAAAGAGAAAGACAAGTGTTGTAGAAAAACATGGTTCTAAATATATGAATAATTTAACCTTCCAGAAAGAGATTGTCAAACTAAAAGTAAAGGAAAAATCTTATTACCATATGGTATTTACAAAAGACACAATCACAAAAACACCAAGTTGAAAGTCACACACACAAGAAAACTACAGACCAGTATCCCTTATGAATATAACTGCAAAATGCTCAACAAAATACTACCAAACCAGATCTAGCAGCACATTAAAAGAATTCTACACCATGACAAAGTGGGATAACCTAGGAATGCAAGGGTGATTCACACTGAAGAATCAGTTAATGTAATACTTCATATTAGTAGAATGAAGGGAGAAAATCCATGTGATTATCTTGAGACACAGAAAAAATATTTGACAAAATCCAACACCCTTTTATGATATAAACACTCAACTAATTAAGAACGGAAAGGAACTTCCTCAATCTGAGAACAGCCATCTATGAAAAACTTAATAGCTTGACAGTGAAAAACTGGAATGTTTTCCCCGAAGATATCAATCAAGACAAGTCTGTGGACTCTCACTGCTTAAATCAGGATTGAACTAACTGGCGCAATTACAGTAAGAAATAAAGGGCATCCAAAAGTGGAAAGGAAGAACTATCTCTAGTTGCAAATGATATGACTTTTTATATGAAAAATCCTAAGCAATCCATAAAATAACTATTAGAGATAATAAACAAATTTAGTAGAGTTGCAGAAAACAAAATCAACACACAAAATCAGCTGTATTTCTGTACTCTAGAATGAAGAATCCAAATAGGAAATTAAGATAATTCCATTATAACAGCATCAAAAAGAATAAAATAACTAAGAATCACTTTAATCAAGGAAGTAAAATACTTATAGAGTGAAAAGTATAAAACACTGCTGAAAGAAATCAAATAGAAAGACAGCCTCTGTCCATGGACTGGAAGCCGTAATACTGTTAAAGATCAGTGATATTCTTCAAACTGATCTAAACATTCAATACAATCCTCATTAAACTCCTACTAATTTTGGGATTTTCTACATATAAGGTCAAATCAAATCATAGTAAGATACCACTTCATAGCCATAAGGATGGCTTCTTTCTCTTTTAAGACAATTATGAGGGTTAGCAAGGATGTGAAATTTGGAACCTTCATACACTGTTGGTAAAATGTAAAAGGGCACAGCTACTTTTGCAAACCAGTTTCACAGTTCCTCAAAAATTAAACACAATATTACTGTACAACCCAGTAATTCCACTCCTATGTGTGTAACCCAAGAGAACTGAAAACAGGTGTTCAAACATAACCTGTTCACAAATAACAGCATTATTCTGAATAACCAAAAAGTGGAAACATCCCAAGTATCTATTTCTGATGAATGGATAAATAAAATACTTAATGATATATCCACACAATGGAATATTTAGCCACAAAAAGAAATGAAGTACTGACAAGTGCTGTGACATGAATGAACCTTGAAAAGATGCCAAGTGAAACGGGCAAGCCTAAAGGCATGATTCCACTTATCTGCAATGTCCAGAATGAATGAACCTATACAAACAGAAGTCAGCTTTGTAGTTGCCAAAAGCAAGGGGAATGGGAGAAAGAGGAGTGACTGTTAACTAGCACAGGCTTTCTTTTGGAAGTGATGAAAATTTTCCAGAATTAGACCGTATTGGTGCTCATACAATATTGTGAACATACTTAAAAACCACTGGATCGTACACTTAAAAGAGACCCAAATGGTGAAATTTTATATTATGTGAATTTTACCAAAAAAAAAAGAAAAAAGACACATATAGATAAATGTAGGTGATTTATGAAAAGGACCAATTAAATATCCTTATTCTGGAAATGAAAAATATGGGGGGGGGGATGCAATAGAGCGGCTGAAGAACACAAAAGGCAGGGCTAAACAGGCAGTCAGTGAGCTGGGAGGCTAGCCTCAGACAGCCCCCCACAGAGAACAAGCACCAGAAACGTTAGAAGACATGAAGAACTGACTCAGAGGCACTGCCATCAATCTAACAGGAATTCATTAGGAGAGAATGGAGAAAAAAGGATAACTGAAGAGACAGAACCCATGAACCTAAGATGGAAAGGATCCAACAGATCCCAAGCAAGAAAAATTTATCATTTAGAAAATACATTAGTGGACACTTCAAATTATCTGAAAACCAAGACTAGAATTAAATTTGCTACCAGAGACATAAACACTCAAAAACATTATCAGCTTCACAACTTAATAACTTATAAAATGAAACTACAAGTACAACAAAGAGAATAATAATGAGTCTAACTCATAAGGCTGTTAGAAGATAAAATAAATAAAAATACCTCATAAGAGAGGCAGAAAACACACATACCATACACACTAATAAAACCAGTTTTTCCTTAATTATGAGATGAGCTTTTTTTCACATTGATATTTGTTTTATTTTAGTTAAGCCCTTAAGTAAACCTGGAAGGTATATATTCTCATTCCCAAGGTTCACACTATCATAGTATATAAGTACTGTCTTTGCCCCAAAGTATTTGGAAACAGTGTAAATACAACTTCCTCTGATAGTTAACTGAAAGATTGAAACAGCATGGATTAAAGCATTGACAACAAAAGTCACCTAAAAGAGACATGACTCCTCAACTGTCAAAAAACAAAATAACCAGTTTGAACACATTTATAGTTAAAGAAACAAATGTATCAATTAGTAGAACAAGGCAAAAGCACCTTAAAAGCAGAATAGCATTGGCAAATAGTTGACTTTAGCCAACAAACGTTAGTGTTACATTCCTATTGATAAAATGCCCTTGCCATCTGAAGATGAGCATGGTGGGCTTGGAAAACATATGATGGCCTAACTTCCTTAGTCTGATTCCTTGTTCACCAGAGACTGAATCTTTCACAAGAAAAAAAAGTCCTTAATAATGAAAAAGTCTGAACAGTTTGTGTGATAGTAATTTCCCATAATATACTAGTTTCACACAATGGTCATGTAAGTTTTATTAATGCGCATTATATACCCTTAAGACATATGAACCCATTCTCACTCAGAATTCCTCTTGAGGCTGAAGGGCAGACTATGGGCCACAATAAATTCACCTGAATGATGAGTGCTACCCTGTGAAACCACAGAAAGAAGCCTCCTTTCCCAATCCCTGCTGGACACCAAGGGGCCAAAGAGTATTTTATTTACCTGAAAAGCAAACATCTTAAAACATACCTCATCGAGGATTTCTCTATTTCTTTGTAGAAGTTCAGGTAGCTCTTTGATCAACTGATCAACAGTCTGGATGCCTCCCTGTTCAATCACAGATGTGGACTTGGTCAATATAGACTGAGGTACGGTATCTCCAGATATATCTTCAATTGCTGCTGGAAGATTAAGGGAAGCTAACACCCTGAAAAAATGAGATACTATGTCATCTAAAGGTCTAATCCTTCTTTCAAACACTAGCAGCGGAGTTATCACTCCAAAAAAGTGGATAAGCCCTATAAACGGAAACATAAAGCAAAGACAAAGAAAGAACAGAAAATCAGGAACTGATAAAATTAAAGAAAACATCATTAGAGAATTAAGTTAGATTCACAATTCAGAACTGAGCACCAAAATGTTTAAAAGTTACATTAAAATATACTAGATACCTTTGGCTCACTGGTTAAACTTTACTTCTTTCATCCTAAGTAATTGAAAGTCAAAAACTCTATTTTAAAAATGCGATCTTTTATCACACTCCTGATTGATATACTGTCAGTGACAAAAGAGACATAATACACTAAATAGTTATAATTTCACATCAGTTCAGTCGTTCAGTCACGTCTGACTGTGATGCCATGGACTGCAGCATGTCAGGCCTCCCTGGGCATCACCAACTTGCATAGCTTACTCGAACTCATGTCCATCGAGTCGGTGATGCCGTCCAGCCATCTCATCCTGTGTTGTCTCCTCCTCCTGCCTCAATCCTTCCCAGCATCAGGGTCTTTTCCAGTGAGTCAGTTCTTCACATCAGGTGGCCAAAGTTTTAGAGTTTCAGCCTCAACATCAGTCCTTCCAATTAATATTCAAGACTAATTTCCTTTAGGATGGACTGGCTGGATCTCCAAGCAGTCCAAGGGATTCTCTTAAAAGTCTTCTCCAACACCACAGTTTAAAAGCAATTCTCTGGCACTCAGCTTTCTTTATAGTCCAACTCTCACATCCATACATGACTACTGGAAAAACTATAGCTTTGACTAGACAGATCTTTGTTGGCTAAGTAATGTCTCTGCTTTTGAATATGCTGTCTAGGTTGGTCACAGCTTTCCTTCCAAGGAGCAAGTGTCTTTTAAGATCATGGCTGCAGTCACCATCTGCAGTGATTTTGGAGCCCAAAAAAATAAAGTCAGGCACTGTTTCCACTGTTTCCCCACCTATGTGTGATAAAGTGATGGGACTGGATGCCATGATCTTAGCTTTCTGAATGTTGAGCTTTAAGCTAGCTTTTTCACTTTCGACTTTCACGTGCATCCAGAGGATCTTTAGATCTTCTTCGCTTTCTGCCATAAGGGTGTCATCTGCATAACTGAGATTACTGATATTTCTCCCGGCAATCTTGATTCCAGCTTGTGCTTCATGCAGCCCAGCTTTTCTCCTGATGTACTCTGCATAAATTAAAGAAGCAGGGTGACAATATACAGCCTTGACGTACTCCTTTCCCGATTTGGAACCAGTCTGTTGTTCCATGTCTGGTTCTAACTGTTGCTTCCTGACCTGCATATAGGTTTCTCGAGAGGCAGGTCAGGTGGTCTGTATTTCCATCTCTCTCAGAATTTTCCACAGCTTATTGTGATCCACACAGTCAAAGGCTTTGGCATAGTCAATAAAGGAGAAATAGATGCTTTTCTGGAACTCTCTTACTTTTTCCATGATCCAACAGATGTTGGCAATTTGATCTCTGGTTCCACTGCCTTTTCTAAATCCAGCTTGAACATTTGCAAGTTCACAGTTCAAGTACTGTTGAAGTCTGGCTTGGAGAATTCTGAGCATTACTTTGCTAGCATGTGAGATAAATGCAATTGTGTGGTAGTTTGAACATTCTTTGGCATTGTCTTTCTTTGAGACTAGAGTGGAAACTGACCTTTTCCAGTCCTGTGGCCACTGCTGAGCTTTTCAAATTTCCTGGCATATTGAGTGCAGCACTTTCACAGCATCATGTTTTAAGATTTGAAATAGCTCAACTGGAATTCCATCACCTCCACTAGCTTTGCTCGTAGTGATGCTTCCTAAAACCCACTTGACTTCACGTTCCAGGATGTCTGGCTCTAGGTGAGTGATCACACCACTGCGCTTATCTGGATCTTGAAGATCTTTTTTGTATAGTTCTGTGTATTCTTGCCACCTCTTCTTACTATCTTCTGCTTCTGTTAGGTTCATACCACTTCTGTCCTTATTGTGCCCATCTTTGCATGAAATGTCCTTTGGTATCTCTAATTTCCTTGAAGAGATCTCTAGCCTTTCCCATTCTATTGTTTTCCTCTATTTCTTTGCACTGATCACTGAGGAAGGCTTTCTTATCTCTCCTTGCAATTCTCTGGAACTCTGCATTCAATCAGGTATATCTTTCCTTTTCTCCTTTGCCTTTTGCTTCTCTTCTTTTCTCAGCTATTTGTAAGGCCTCCTCAGACTATCGTTTTGTCTTTTTGCACTTCTTTTTCGTGGGGATGGTCTTGATCACTGCCTCCTGTACAATGTCACGAACCTCCATCCATAGTTCTTCAGGCACTCTATCAGATCTAATCCCTTGAATCTATTTGTCACTTCTACTGTATAGTCATAAGGGATTTGATTAGGTCATATCTGAATGGTCTGGTGGTTTTCACTACTTTCTTCAATTTAAGTCTGAATTTGGCAATAAGGAGTTCATGATCTGAGCCACAGTCAGCTCCCAGGCTTGTTTTTACTGACTGTATAGAGCTTCTCCATCTTTGGCTACGAAGAATATAATCAATTTGATTTTGGTATTGACCATCTGGTGATGTCCATGTGTACAGTCTTGTGTTGTTGGAAGAGGGTGTTTGCTATGACCAGTGCATTCTCTTGGCAAAACTCTGTTAGCCTTTGACTTGCTTCGTTTTGTACTCCAAAGCCAAATTTTCCTGTTACTCCAGGTATCTCTTGACTTCCTACTTTTATATTCCAGTCCCCCAAGAAATCCACAATTACAACTCGCTGCTGAACAACCGTCGACAGGAGAATGTTGGATCCCACCAAAAAAAGATACCCCACGTCCAAGGGCAAAGGAGAAGCCCCAGCAAGACGGTAGGAGGGGCAAAATCGTGTTTAGAATCAAACCCCATACCCACCAGACACACTCAGAGGGCTCAAACAAACCTTGTGCACACCAGGACCCAGAGACTTACACCAGAACTTAAACAGGACTGGGGAAACAGACTCTTGGAGGGTACAAACAAAACCTGTGCACACCAGGACCCAGGAGAAAGGACCAGTGAGCCCATAAGAGACTGACCCAGACTTCCCCGTGAGTGTGCAGGAGTCTCCAGCAGAGACATGGGTCAGTGGTGGCCTGCTGCAGGGTCAGAGGCACCTTTTGAAGGAGGTCGCCATTATCTTCATTACCTCCACCATAGTTTGGCCTCAGGTCAAACAACAGGGAGGGAACACAGCCCCACTCGTCAACAGAAAACTGGATTAAAGATTTACTGAACATGGCCCTGCCCATCAGAACAAGACCCAGTTTCCCCCTCAGTCAGTCTCTCCCATCAGGAAGCTTCCAGAAGCTTCTTATCCTTCTCCATCAGAGGACAGACAGAATGAAACCCACAATGAAAACCACAGAAAACTAACAAAACTGATCACATGGACCACAGTTGTCTAACTCAATGAAACTATGAGCCATGCCATTGTAGGGCCACCCAAGATGCACGGGTCATGATGGAGAGTTTTGACAAAATGTGGTCACTGGAGAAGGGAATGGCAAACCACTTCAGTATTCTTGCGTGAGAACCCCATGAACAGGATGAAAATGCAAAAAGACAGGACACTGAAAGATGAACTCCCCAGGTCAGTAGGTGCTCAATATGCTACTGGAGATCAGTGGAGAAATAACTCCAGAAACAATGAAGGGAGGGCGCCAAAGCAAAAACAACACCCAGTTGTGGATGTGACCGGTGATGGAAGTAAATTCCAATGCTGTAAAGAGCAATATTGCATAGGAACCAGAAATGTCAGGTCCATGAACCAAGGCAAATTGGAAGTGGTCAAACAGGAGATTGCAAAAATGAACATCAACATTTTAGGAACCAGTGAACTAAGATGGACTGGAATGGGTGAATTTAACTCAGATGACCATTGTATCTACTACTGTGGACAAGAATCCTTTAGAAAAAAATGGAGTAGCCCCTATAGTAAACAAAAGAGTCTGAAATGCAGTACTTGGATGCAATTGCAAAAACGAGAGAATGATCTCTGTTCATTTCCAAGGCAACCATTCAATATCACAGTAATCCAAGTCTATGCCTCGACCACTAATGCTGAAGAAGCTGAAGTTGAATGGTTCTATGAAGGCCTACAAGACCTTCTAGAACTAACACCCAATTTCACATCATCTAGGCATAATGTCAAGAGGACACAGTTGATATACATATTAATACAGAATTTCCATTTGTTTTATGGCACAGGAACTATTATTCTATTATTTCATTTATATAATGAAATCTTATGCTCCCTTCCTGCTGGAAAAAGAATAGAGGTCAAAACTTACTCATTCATCAAAATTAAAAACATGAAAAAGCAAACAAGACTAGGGAAAAAAAACTCAGTAACGTATCTGACAAAAGATTTACCTCTAGAATATCTAAAGAACTCTTTTAAGATTATTAAGAAGAAAAATGAGCAATAAATTTCAACACTTCATGAAAGACATGAAGGGCTAATAAGCACATGAAGAGTTGCTCAATATCATTAGTCATCAGAGGGATGCAAACTAAACCACAGTGAGACACTGCTACACACACACTAAAATAGCTAAAATCAGAGACTGACAATGCTAAGTTCTGACGAGGTGCCGAGCAACAGCACTTCTCAAACGGCGCAGGGACAATGACTCTGGAAAACCATCTGGCCATCTCCTGTGAAATAAACATACACTAACTATACAACTCAACAATTCTGTAATTCTAGGTTATTTACTCATGAGAAATAAAACATGTCCACACAAAGATGTGTACATCAATGTTCGTAACAACCAAAATGTCCATTTCTTGGGGGCACTATATATTTGCTGTTTCAAATACCCTTAACATTCAGTTCTAAGCTCAGGAAAGTACAATGTTCATAAATAACCCACCAGGAAACATCAGAAATTTAGATAAACTTACGAAAGTTAAGCCCTACTTACCCATTTGCCAAAGTGGTGGCTTCTCTCATCTGAGCAATTGATCTGTTAACTAAATCAGCTTTCCTCTGATTATAGGCAGCCAAAGACTGCTGGACTGACACAGGAACCATCTTCTCAAACAGATCTAAAATAAGGAATCAATTTCAATAAAATTTTAAGACAAAAACTCAAACTGTAAAGTGACTATTCATACCTCCTTTCCAATATTCACCTTAAAAGTCTTCAAACATTTAAAGAACAAAACTAAATCTATTGAAAGGACAATGATAAAGAGAATTTTTAGAACACTGTATTCACAGGGAATGATAATGAAGGCTTTTCCCCGAACTTGATTTTCTTAAAGATGTGTTTATCATTAAGTTTAAGGGATCTTTGGGAGAAGAAAATCTACACAAGAGAAAATAATACTCATTCATTGATAAAATTGACCATAATACCATGGTTTCCAGCTCTACCACTTCCTGGCTCTGCAACCTTGAGCAAATGACTACACCACTCTGCCTCAGTATACTCAGCAGTCAAATGGGGATAATAACCACACTTGCCTCATATAGCTGCTGTGAGAAGTAAATAAACTAATATTTTAAAGTGCTTAAGAGAGCTTTTGGCACATGGTAAACACTCTGAGCTTGTTAAACAGAAGTAAGTACAGTAGTCCCATGGTGTCCTCAGGGGACTGGTTCCAGGTCCCTCAGTGGGTACCAGACTCTCAGGATGCTCAAGCCTCTTACATGAAATGGCACAGTGTCTGCATACAGCTTACATATATTCTCTCATACACTTTAAGTCATTTCTAGCTTATTTGTAATACTTAATACAATGTAAACGCTATGTGAACAGTTGCCAGAGTACTGCAAATTCAAGTTTTACTCTTTTTGGAACTTTCTGGAAATTTTCTCTGTGAATATTTTCAGTCAGCAGTTGCTTTGAATTCATGGCTGTGGAACCACAGATACAGATGGCCAATTCTAAAATAACCATCTAATAACTGAGAAATATTAGATCCCTGGGGATCTAATATTAGCTAGAGGCTACCATATATTGCAAAGACCTATAATAGTCAAGGGTATGATGACATTTACTTATCTGATACAACCATGACTCCAGAAGCTTATATGCTTAGTCATACTTATATACATTTATTTTTAATATCAGAATCTTAAATAACAAATGTTAACAAAAAGACAAGTGCTCATTTAAGTCTTTATAATTACTCAGTTTCAAGTTTTCTGACTCTGTTGTATACTTTATGCTTTACTACCATTTACTGTCCATCTTAAAATTTCACTTAATATGAATAAAATTATATTCAAAGCATACAATTCCAACTATGTGATTTTAGCTACAAAAAATAGATTAAACTGGAGAAAAAATAAATAACACTAAAGTGCCTCTGAATAGCTGACATACCGGTGAATTTCTGGCTGATGGGTACATTGACTGGAGTAGATTTCACAAGTGTGGCTTTGCCAATAGGGTCTAGATCTTTAAGGTCTGGAACTCGATCATGATAGATGAAGTCATTATCCTTCTTTGCTGCAGTAAGGGCACGGTTGATTTTGTCAGAAAATTCCTTCACGTTGACATATTCATCATAGCGAGATGCCACTGTTTTTATCAATTCTGCTGCATGCTAGCAAGAAAATGTTAAAAAAGAAAAAAAGTTTTCTTTTTTTCCAACAAATATCCAAGCTTTGGTTTTTTTTTAAAAAATCTTTAAAGATTAGCATTATTAGCATTGTGAGCAACAGAACAACCTAGCAATTCTCTTATCAAAAAATACCAAAATATCAAAAATGAAGAATACACAGCAGACACCCCTCTAAGACATGAATGAATTACCGAGAGAATAAAAGAAATCAAAACTATAAACTGACACTGAGGAAAGCTGTCTCTGGCTGTTGGGTATTTCTGTATCCAAAGGACTAGCAATTAAAATGCATTAAAAGCCCTCAGGGAGACTTAGACAGGGTCTTGAAACTACCTAAGACAGCAAACTAGAAAGAAGAAACATCCCCTTCACCGCCCCACCCCCACATGAAGGCAGAAACCTCAAAGGGCTGCATTGTGGGATGAAAACGGTGGGTCAGAAAAGAACTCTGCAATGCAGGAAAACAACAAAGCAGCACGTCATGTCAGCAACAATCGGAATTTTTTCTTTAAAACTTGCCCTTGTGATACAAAAGATGAACATAAGCCTTACATAAACTTAGGGCTCAAATTACTTAGGTGATATTGGGTACAGTAACACCAAATAAAATAGATAATGAGGATACATAATAATAATTAATTAAAATCTAAATAATAGATTATTGAGGATAAATGCAGTAATATAATGTTTAACAACTGACAATTTGCCAGAAAGATATAAACTCACAAATGTTGTATTTGAAAGCCTTTACGTTAGGTAGTTAGAATAGGAAACAGGAGTCCAGAATGGTGGTGGCTAAAAGACAAGGAAGGGAAAAGCCCGTGAAAACAGAACAAAGGAAGGTCCGAGGACCGGAGTGAGGACCTCAGGCAGAACAAACAGCGCCTCTGGCTGGCCCGGTTCACACAGGGCCAGCCCAGGGGAGGGAACACCATATAACAGAGGAGCGAAAGGGCCCTCTCTCCCCGGTGCGCTGGGGCGCACGCCCTCATGTCTCGAGGATGGATTTTCCTGCTATTATCTAAATAAAATAGAGCTGTAACACGGAGCTGTAACACTGATTTGTCTAAGAGCTGTAACACAGTCCGTTTGAGACTTGAGAGCTGTAACACAGTCTGTCCAAGACCCAAGAGCTGTGACACAAAGAGGGCTTTAATGTCCATCACTCCAAATCTTTGTTGTGACGAGACAGAACCAAGGAGCATACACTCACTTGACATCTATGTAAACAATTATAATAAAAAACTGATAAATCTATCCATTTTATTATCATTAGAGTGGATGATTTTAACACTCTTTGTTTCAGCAATAAATGGACCAAGTAAACCAAAAATGGTTAAGATTACAGAAGTTCTGAACAACACAATTAATGAGTTTGATTTATCAGACATGGAGAACCCTGCACTCCACAACTAGAGAATATATAATAGTCGCAGGCTTATAAAGAACATCTGTAGTGACCACATGAAGACATAAAAGCAAAAACACCAAAAAATAAAGTAAAAACATCAAAATTATAAGATTATAAGAATGGTTTAATGTTAAAAAACCTATTTATATAATTCTCCAAATAATAAATTTAAGTTTAAAAAAACAAATTATCTCACAGATGTTGCAAAATCATTTGATAAAATATTCACTCTTGACATTTCTTAAATTTTAGTAAAATAAAAATAAATATCCAGTTCCTTATATGTTAAAATCTTAACCCTCAATGCTGATATCATGCTTAGCAGAAAAATAAAATATTCCTAGAGTTGAAATAAAACAAAGATCACCAGTATCATCATGAACATTGACCATGTAAAAATAACCAGACAAAAGAATGAAATTAGAAGTGTAAAATTTAGAAAAAGAACAATTTATTATTTACAGATGATATATTTATTTGCATGCCAGAAAAATCTAAAAGAACCAACTATTCTAAGTAAAAGGTAGTTTAGATACAAAATCAACATAGAAAATACAGATAAACCACCACCAATCTGGAAAGATAAGCAAAAAATAATAATCCAGTTACTAGCAATGCAGAGAAATCTTAAAATATTTGTGCAAGATTAATATGAAATAGAAATAAGGATAACCAAAACAAACAAAAGCTACATCTTTAGTGTAAACTAGGAGATGGGAAAACACACAAATTTAAACCACTTTTTAAATCTGTAGATCAAATTTGACTTGTAAATGTGATCAAACACTCTCCTTAATAGCAAAATTGGTATTAGGAGCAACAGAGCAGGAGAAACAAGGGAAGGCTAAGGGCCCACCCTGAGGGGAAAGTGCTTAGTTAAGCAAATCTGAAAACAATGAAATGCAATGAGGTGACAGCTGCCAGCTGATGATAAAGGAAAAGCCAAATGGCCTCCTGGAGCCACACTAGGGTCAAAGGAAAAACGGAATACTGAGGGGCCTCCTCCGAACAAGGCAGATAACGACAAGAACAGGGATACTGGGTAAGCAGAAAAGAGGGCAGAAAAGTGGGGAAGAGGAAAAGGGATGAGCACTCAGAAAACGTCCACAAAATACAAACTTACAGCAGATAAACCACCTGGAAAAGCAAAGGCACAAAAGTGGAATCCTTCCTACACCAGGCTTTGAGAGCCAGAGGGGAAGGGCCCTACACAAGCAGGCTTGGAAAGATACCCAGTGTTCCCCCACCCAGGAACCTCTGCAACTAAAATCAAGCTCATTCAAACACAAGTAACCAAAAAGGCATTCCATCTGCCTCAACACAAAGAAACCACAAGGAAAAGGGTGAAAATGAGCAGTGCAACTTTTCAACAGACAAGGAAAATTCACCAAAGAAAATGTTGCCACAGGAAATACTGGCGATCCAGTGGTTAGGACTCTGCACTTTCACTGCTGTGGCCCCAGGTTCAATCCCTGGTGAGGGAACTAAGATCACGCAAGCCGTGCAGCACAGCCAAAAGAAAAAAGAAAAAAAAAATGTTGCCACAAATGAAAGAACACAGCCTACTAAACAAGGTAAAATAAGCTAAAAGACGTAAGGATGCAATCGCAGTACCAAAAGAACACAAAATATGAACAGAGATGCTATTCAGATAGCAAGGTAACAGTGGGTAATACTCAGGTAACAGTGGGTGATACTCTGATAGCAACAGAACGTGAAACGAGACCCAAAGTACTCAGTGAAGACAAATATGAAATCATTTAAGAAAAGAAAGACTGAAACATTTATGCAAAAAACATGAAAGGGATAATAGGTTTCACAGAAACCACTGTAAGAAACATACAAAACAAGAAAAAGTAAAGACAATTCTACATGGCAGTTGGGGAGCAGAGGCCATTACAAACTGAAAATTCAAGAGACGAATCAGCCAAATGCAATGTGAGGACTGCACATGAATCCTTATTTGAACAAACTATAAAACCACATTTTAGAAAGAAATCAAAGAAAACTAAACCAGGTCTGGGTAGTATTAGGTTACTAGCTTACGAACTGGAACTAACTGTACTGGATAGGATGACATTGTGGTTTTAATTTTTTTAAGTCTTATCTATCTTAGAGGCATACACTGAAGTAACTTAAGGATGAAATGATATGTGAGATAGCTGTAAATACATCAAAAAAATAAGAGGAAGGGGGAACTGATGAGACACAGAGAAAATATTGATAATCACTGAAACTAGGTAATAGATATTTGATGATTCTTATTTATATATATATATATGTTTGAAGCTTTCCATAATAAATACTTAAATAAAATTCATACAGATGCATAAGCAGGAACAATCAAGAAAATTCAGGGAATGAGAGATGATCACCACCAATTAGGTATTAAAACATTCTTAAGTGTCAATGATTCAAATGGTATAGCTGGAACATGAACAGATAAAACAGGCCAATATAGCAGAATAAAAACAGACCCAAATACATATGAAGGATTTAGTAAGTGATAAAGTCAAAATCTCAATGCAATGGGGTAAAGAAAGTCATTGCAGTAAACGATCTGAAGACAACTGGGTAGCCATTTGAAAAAATAAAAATTGCATCCATCCTTCACATCACCTATCAGGATAAACTCCAAGTGGATCAAAGATCCAAGAATTGAATATAATATACAGTGAATTACAGATGTACTTATACTCTGATGTCAGTAATCCCTTTTCCAAGAATTTAAGATATACCTGCTGCTATGGACTGAACTGTGTCCCCACCCCCACCCCCTCAAAATTTGTATGTTGATGCTCTAACTTCCCAAGAGATGGTACTTGGACATGGGGCCTTCGGGAGATCATGGAGAAGTCACGAGGGTGAGGCCTTCGTGAAAGGATTAGTGCCCTTGTAAGAAGAGACACCAGAAGCATGCTGTCTCTCCCTACCATAAAAGTACACAGCAAGAAGACAGGCTAGCAGTATGTAAGCCCACCATCCTGACACCCTCAGATTTCCAGCCTCCTGAACTATGAGAAAATACATTTCTGTTGTTTAAACCACCCAGTCTATGGTATTTTGTTATGGAAGCCTGAGCTAAGACAACTACTGAAATACAAAATGCCACATTCACATAATTAATCACTGCAGTGTGGTTTGTAATTACAAATCTTGGAAACACCCACGTATCCAGCAGTAACGTGTGGTTTATATAGTGAAGTACAATGCAGCTCCAAAGAGAAATGAGAAAGGTCTCTTTGCTGCTGTATGAAATGGAGAGGGCTTCAATATGCTACATGAGAAAAATAAGATGCACAGCACTACACACAGCATGTATGTGCTCAGCTGGCCAGTCATGCCTGACTCTTTACCACCACAAGGACTGAAGCCTGCCAGGCTCCTCGGCCCATGGGATTTCCCAGGCAAGAATACTGGAGTGGGTTGGCATTTCCTACTCCAAGGGATCCTCCCAGCCCAGAGATCAAACCCCACAATTCCTGGGTCTCCTGCACTGGCGGGTGGATTCTTTACCAGTGTGCCACCCATGGCCTATGATCTCTCATATGAACAACAGGAGAGTTGAGACTGTGCATTAAGTGTGCATGCACGTGTGTACATACCTGCTTATATTCTCAAAGAGAATTAAAAAAAAACACTGAAAGGATTAAATAAGAAATAAATGAAATTACTTATGAGGCAGTGGGGGAAAAGGCTGTAGGGAGTAAAACAGAAGGGAAAAAGTAGAGATCGGCTAAGTGTATGCCTGTTTCCCCCAACTGTTATATTGAAAATGTTCAAGTTCACAGAAAAATTAAAAGAACAGAACAATTGAGAAAAAACGCCTCCTCTGGCAAGTTTAACAACTGTTACCAATTTTGTCATATTTGCTCTCTTTCCCACGTATACACAGACTTTTTCTTTTTAAATAGCTATTTGAAACTGAACTTCAGACATCAAACCCTTCATCCCTAAATATCTCAGCACGTATCTAATGAGGACACTCTCCTTAATACCTACAAAGTAGTATCTAACAAAGAAAAAACAATACTTTCATAAAATCAGTTTTATCATCTTATTAGACTCATTAATGAATTAAATAAATATCTGGTATGTATCCATTTTATCTGAGTCACAATTTTACATCTATATAGAGGCATCCCTCAGTATCTGTGGGGGATTGGTTTCAGGACTCTTCACAGGCACTAAAATCTGAATGCTCAAGTCCTATAGCTGGCCCTCTGTACCTACAGATTCTGTGTCTGCAGATTAAACACAGTACACGACCAGCAGTTGGGTGACTCCACAAATTCAGAAGCTGCCAGTATGGAGAGCCGAATATTTATTCATTGAAATACACCTGCATATAAGTTGACTTGGACAGTTCACATCTGTGTTGTTCAAGGATAAACTGCATTTTTATTTCTTTTTTAAAATTGAGCCTTGGTAGCTTTAGACACTCACCAGGACAATCAAGTAGACCCATCTCCTGGAGCCTAATGAACTACACTGTCCACGAAGCGCACTCATGAGCTGTGTAAGCCCAGGTACAATTTTTCTTGGCCCCAGAAGTGAATCACCCACAGCAATTTTCCCTTTGCTATCTTACCTACTGCTGTGATATTCCTGAGTCCTGCGATTTTGTTTTTTATTTCTGGCTTGCTCATGACTAAAAGCTTTCCCCAATACTGTTAACAATGACTGCAAAACTGACTGAACGGTGCAACCATCAGGTACATGGGGAGTTCTGAGCAGGAGACTACAGAGAATATGACTTACTGTTCATCTTTTTTATCTGTTTTGTTCTCTTTGCCTATGTCTCAGCTCAAATCAAGTAAGAAAATTATATCTCATGCCTAATGGAAAGAGGAACAGCCCCTGGAGACATGAATCAGTAAGTATTTATGTTGTTAACTTCTGACCTATGGCTAAAGCTGTGTAACTGAAGCTATACACTCTTCAGGTGTATAGCTGAAAAAAGTGTCTAAAAGTGAAAGAAGTCCTTATCTCCTGTGTGAATTTGAAATAGCTTCCTTTTTCCAAAGAGGTTTTAAAAATCAGATTAAAATTTCAAAAGGAGATCTTATACAACTGGTTTATAGAGAATACTCATTTGAATATAAAAGTTCCAGAATCTCCCCAAAATAAAGAAGCTATACTTCTGTAAAACAAAGACCAGTTTACCATCTAGTCAATACTCACTGAAGTGCTGACCAACAATGGACCCTGAGAGAGGAATTCAGGATGAAAAACAAGATGACGCCCTCCTTACGCTCTGGAAAAACAGGCCCCTCAGACAGATGTATATCTCAGGAAGAATGTTAATGAATCCAGATTCCTGTATCTTCCCATACACAGAAAAGCACTAAAATCATTAACCTGGGATATCTGTTCTTTGTGAATCTTTCACTGAAAGGTTTGCTTGACTGGAGGTATTCTCTCATCAAAATCAAATATGAGCGGGTTTCTCCCCTACCTCTTCAGAAAGGTTCCTCGCAGCTACTGAAAGGCCAACTCCCAGGCCACTGCTGCTGCTAAGTCGCTTCAGTCGTGTCCGACTCTGTGCGACCCCATAGACGGCAGCCTGCTGGGAGCTGGCGTGAGGAATCCCGCCCATGGCAAAGGTCATGAGGAAGGAAGCCAGACAAAATGCAAAGGTGTGATCTGGCTTCAGGGGTTCCCCCTGAGTTTTCCTGAACATCTACCCCCAAAAACCAGAGTCGGCCTGATTTTATTGTACTGTGCTTTTCCACTCTTCTGACACTCTCTGGAAAAAGTTAACTCAGGGCTTCAGTCTTCTGCATTTGAAAGGAGTGTTTCAGCTCAAACCCCTCGGATGGCTCTCTAACTTGCCTTACCTGGACTTTTACAACTACGCATGCGATTGTTTACAGCCCCTCAACTGTGAGAGGCATGAGAAGCCTCAAACATAAAGTCTTACAAAGAGTTAAAAGTTATTAGAGTAGCGCTGGTATAGGATTTCATTATTGGGCCAATGCTTGTTGCTAAGTTCCCGTATCTCTTATCCACTGTGCAACTGGGAGCACATTTGTTAACATAGTTAGAATGTTAAGAAAAAACAAGTGTAGCCTTGAGAGTGACCACATTAGACTTCTGAGCTAATTGGTTCTTTCTTTGCTGTAACTTACTGCACCTTTGCTTCATGAAAATGTAACTTTGATACCTTCTGAGGCTGACATAGATTAGAAATATAAAGAAAAAATACTTCAAGGGAAAATAAGTTTTCTGGTTGAGCAGCCTTTCTCAAAAGAGGGTCTTAGAATGTTTCACAGGCCTCCAAGGCCAGAAGATAATGTACACAACATCATTTGTGGGAAAGGTATAAAGTCCTTTTAAAAAATAAAGTTATTGGGGCCTCGCTCACCAAAGCAGCTTGGTCGCCCCGTGTCTTCTTTATTTTCTGGCTGAATTCCCATCTGGGGCGTGGAGGCTCGCCATGTCTACTTACTTGCCCTGGCTTCTAAGACTCACGCGAGAGGGAACCCAAGGCGGGGCACCCTCCACTATTCAAACGTATGCCGGTGGCCTAACGTAGATGGTGCAAACCTCTTGTCTCAAGGTTTTATTAGTTCTCCACGTAAACCAAGTTATTCAGCCTTTTTTCTCCACTAATTTTCCTACTACACTATTCTTTCCTAATCTAATCTTATATCTCTAATTAAATAAATCTCTCCTCACCAGCTCCGTCCACCCTTCTAATTCAGACTCCCTCCACCCTTCTAATTCAGACTCCCTCGTCCCTGGGATTCTCCAGGCAAGAACACTGGAGTGGGTTGCCATTTCCTTCTCCAATGCATGAAAGTGAAAAGTGAAAGTGAAGTCGCTTAGTCATGTCCGACTCTTCGCAACCCCATGGACTGCAGCCTACTAGGCTCCTCGCCCAAGGGATTTTCCAGGCGGGAGTACTGGAGATCCCAGGCCACAGTCCTCCGTAAAGTCCCCGAATAAAACTTACACTCCGACTTGTATGCTGTGTGCTTTTCTTTCAGTCCATACTCCTGATACTTTAGATATACTACCCTGAAAAAACACTCCCTAGAAACCCCTTTCTCAGAAGCATATGTTTTCATCTGCTTTCATGTGATGCTAAGTTACTACAATCACAGTGAATCCCTGGACAAATAAATGTTTGATAATCTGAGTGTGCCCTTCTCTGATTTTGTCAATGTGGAGTATAATACAAGCATATATTTTATTTTTTCATAAAACTTGGGTTTCTCTTCTCATGAAAAGACTAATTACACTGAACTTCCTAGGTAAGATTTGCATTGTATCTTCTAATACTAGTCCATACTTAAATTTCCGTAACAGTCCTCTTCCTACCATCTGCTGACTAACTCTCAAACTACAAACAATTCGTATAACACCACTCGCCCCTGCTGCAAAGCTGTCCCAGATGTCATAGCAAGTTACTCACACACCTAGGGCAGATACAGCATAGAAGGTAGTCTGCTGATTACAAGATTCTATTTACATAGATTACGCCTGTCCTTCTCAAACTATGGAATTGTATGACCCAATTATAGACAAAGGCTATGCCACAAGTTAAGCACTCCACATCCTTTCTGGAGCATGAAAATTAATTTAGAGTATTTTATACTAAAATAAACATGAGTAAATAAAATAGAACTGAATGCAAAGTTAACATGAAATTTTTAGATAAAATAGGAAACTTCAAAGAGCACACAGTAGGTATGCTGTGCTGTGCTCAGCTGCTCTGCCACATCGGACTCTCTGTGAGGCAGTGTACTGCAGCCCATCAGGCTCCTCTGTCCATGGAATTTCCCAGGCAACAACACTGGAGTGGGTTGCCATTTCCTTCATAACCTAAAAAATAAAAACAATCACCCATCTTCATGGACAGGTGAAATGAGTGGGAAAGCTTTTTATGAATAAACTTTGGAATCTCACTTAAAAAAGAAGAAAAAGGAAATTCAAGTATTCAAGTGACTTAAATATTTATTTCTAAGAAACTCACCTGTAGCCGTGCAATCTCTTCTCCAAATTTCTTCTGCTGTTTTGCCAGGATAGACTGGTGGTACTCAGCATAGGCCTGCATGATACAGTGCTTTGCAGCCAAGACAGGGAACACCTCCTGGAAATAAAAATACTGACCAGGGAGAGTCCAACCACACAAACCACCACAGACAACATGGGATGCAGGAAGAAAAAGGAAAAGGAGACAGAAATTAGAATCACCCCATTAATAGTTTAGAGATAGGTTAGTCATTAGGTGTAAACAGAGAAGACCACATGATTTTGTGTGGACTGGATTCAATGAATTCAGGGTTTTTTTCCTTCCAATTAGAATTAACAATTGGGTTTTTTAACTGTTAAATGTAGCCAATTTAGGTTTTTATAATTCTCTTTAAGCCATGAAGTCAACATTTTGTTTACAAAGAAAAAAGGACAGCATGCATTAGAAAGAGAAGTAGAATGGACATTCACAGAGGAACATCAAGCACAGGGCTTTAGCAGCTTTCTTGTGAGCCCTTACCCAGCTCTCAGTTAACTAAGACGCCATTACTCACATATACTAATGAAACTGCTCTATAGCTGACTGTTTCATCATGTTTAAAAGACAAAAGACAGTGAAGTAAGTTCCCACTTAAATCCACAATCTAAGAGAATTTTAATAACAATGATTTTTAGCCATATAAAAATTACACAGCATCACATAAAGACTAACATTTCAATACCATACACTCAAAAACACAGAGCAGACAAAGGCACTGAGCTAACAACTGAAATGATGAAGCGTTACTCTGCCCTAATCTGCTTTGAAAAAAGTTCCAGCCAAAACTGATTTTAGAAGATCCAAAAACATGAACCAAAAAAGCAGTACAGGGTCTTCCAAAATATCAAACCCTACCCTATAAGCTCAATGTTTTTAGGAAGTACATGCCATTTAATACCCAAGAAATATACTAGACAATCACTGTCTAGACAAAAAATAATAATAATAAGAGAAATGAAAACTGAATTACTACCTTGTTTGCTTTCCTGTCTCCCAGTGAATAATTTCCTAGCTTCCTGGGTCACTACTTGCAGATATTCCAGTTTTATAACTAGAATATGAAAATACCTGATGAGCTTTATCAGTCAAAAGGCAAAAATAAAAGACATCTAAAATCTCAAACTGCACTCATGCCAGTTCTCAAGGTTAAGTCTGGAGCAACTGGGTACTTAAATAGGAGATTTTTCATGGAATACCAGGAGTGGTGCAGAGGTAGTTTCCAAGTCTTTGTAGGTGACACTGTCTTCTCGCCAGGACAGGACTGAACTAACGGCCCCACAGGATTTAACAGTACACTGGGCAGCTGATCACGAGGTCTTTCAAATGAAGAAAAGGTGAAAGGAGATCCCAAGTCTCTTAACAGCAACACTATTACTACCCAAGAGTCCTAGGCAAATTCTTCTACTGATCTCTTGGTGAATTTTAAATCTCCAGCACACTTCAAATTTCTTGATGCTCATATTTTGCTCATTCTCAACACTCATATGTTGATGTACTTTCGTGCTTTTT
Source organism: Capra hircus (assembly GCF_001704415.2). Taxonomy (NCBI): domain Eukaryota; kingdom Metazoa; phylum Chordata; class Mammalia; order Artiodactyla; family Bovidae; genus Capra; species Capra hircus. Next base: position 7,929,330 of record NC_030829.1, on the reverse strand, counting down.
TATTTTGCCACAAAACTGTCTGCAATTTCATAATTTATAAAGATTCCTGAATGACTTATAAATCATTTTCCCTAATAAAAAGCACGCAACAAATACCATTTGCTAGCATACAAACAAAATGAATTCCTTGAACATTTCTGAAAGAGAGCAGTTGACTCTTAAGACATTTCAATCTGCAAGCTTCTGTTTTTAAGCAGACTGAATTTACTTCTCAGTCTAATTGTCTGCTTTATCATTTACACATGCTCGTCACTGACTAGTCTCTTCAAATGCTGCTTCAGAAAGGTTAACATTAAAACAATTAATACTTCCTGTGACACGAGGTTTTAGACGGCGGTTTTCCTGAGCTGTACAACAGCAGCCCAATTCTCTGTCCCTGTTGGCAAAACTCAATTCTAATCAAAGTGCGGGGTGAATTTGTTAAGTTTCCTTTTCCTTTTGTCTTTATGTCTGTTGTGTGCTTTAAGATTCATCTTTAAGAAAACAGGACAATAATTAAAAGAGTGAATAATCAACATGCTCAAGTATCATGCTGTACCAAAGGACCAATGATTCAAAACAATGCCCTGATCTGATAAAATTACTGGAGACAGGTATTCACAATTTTTCAGAAAGAGTTTTAGCTTGGAAAAATAAATTTTGTAAAGGACAGAAGCAAAGGCATTCGCTAAATATGAAAGAGAAAGTGTCATGCATCTTAAATTAAAAACTATTTCTACAAACATATTCTTCAAATGCCTCCCCTTAAATTTCAAATCTCTTTAGAAATCGTAACTTTCAACTTGCTTAAGACACAAAAATGTCCGAATAGTTCCACATGCAAAACAACCAAGTATTTACAAAAAACAATAACTGACCTTGGGGAGAGTATCTTTGTACTGACACTGTTTAAAAGCATCACCAAAATAATCTGCAGCCTGATTAGCCAATTTAGCTATGATGGCATCTTTCATTTTATCTGGAATAAAATATTAAATTGATCATTTCAATGAAAATAAATATAAAATAATCTGGTATGTCATGGTAACTCAGTGAGGACATTGAGATCACAAGTTTATACATTTGTCTTACAAAATCCTTGTTGATGAAACTGATTCTCCTGTGTACAAGTTAATTATTCCCTAGGCAGATCCAGAGTTGGGATAAATGAGCAGCTGTCAGAAGCCAAGGTGCACGAGGAGTGGAGAGTGACTGACAGTACCTGTGGCATTTCTTCGGGGGGTGGGACTGTTCTAAAGTAAGACAGTTAGGGATGGCTGCAAAACTCTGAATGCCTAAAACCCAAGGAACTGTATATGCTAAAAGGGTAAATGTTATTGCATATGAACCTATCTCAGTATAAGCTATTATCTTAAAAGAAACCCTTTTCCAGTTCGTTTAGCTTCCACCTGCTGGACTGCCCTCATGTTCAACTCCTCTACACTTGTACCTTCAGTCCTTGTTCTTCTCTCTCACACTAACTTACACGCCTTAGAACAAGTTCCTTATTCCCTCACTCGCAGGGCCAGGGACTCTGCTGGGATGGCTCCTCCTTGTTAGCTGAAGTCTAGTTTAAACAAGGAAATTCTTCTTGACTGAAGAATCTAAAAACAGCATGACTCCCCCTACATCCTTATCCCACACCCAGACCACCAGTCATCACCACATCTTATTTTGTTTATAGCAATTATCTCTCTCTAAAATTACCTTGGCTACTTAACTTCTTGCTTATCATCTCCCCCATGATAAACTGCAAGCTTCCTAAAAACAGAAGTCTTCTCTGTGTGCTGACTCCATCTAGAGCCTATCACAGGGACCGGCATACAGCTGCACCCAGTAATTACAATATCTGATGAATGAATGAATTTTAAATGTTACAAACCTACATAATTACTACTCCAGGATTCAGTGTTTTAAGATGATAACTACACATTTCATAAAAGACTTCAGAAACAGCCTACATTCTGAACTATATGTTTGTACCACCTTCAGGTCAGAAAAGGAAAGTTGAAATTTTTCAATGAACCACGGGTCAAAGATGCAAAGATGAAAGTTCTACATTGAACATATTATAATCACCTTATTTTAAAAGCCTGTCACTTCTTTTTCCATGCAACAAAATGGAGAACAAAGTGGAATTACCTCTTGCGGCTTTTAAAAAAAACACTTCTTGGGCCTGGGCCAGCATGATAAGGCTGAGGGTCCCAACAGTGTCTGGAGATATGTCCACAGTGGGCTCTCTATTCAAGGCAGATAAAACGGTCTCTTTAATGTGTAAAAAGGCACCACTAGCAAACTAGAGGAAGGAAAAGGAGAATTTCATTAAAATCTGTAAGAACTCAGCAAGACACAAAACCACTTCAAATGTTAACTCAGTTCAACAGTTACTGTATTTAAATTCTTATATTATGAAAAACAGACCTAAGACGTCTCACCTACCAACAATAAGAATATTTTTCTAAAAACACTACAGAATAAGATTTAACATGCATTAGACATTCAACAGCAACAAAGTAAACTGATGCGACAAACTGATTCAACTTTTGCAAATACTTCCTCAAAATCCAAAGTGTGAACAGAGGCAGGGATATTATTAAAATGTTTTTAGTCCTAAAATGTTCTTGCTTTGGTCCCAAAATCATCTCTCAAATAATTAAAGAGTACTGATACCTAGTCCACTGGGGAACAGCAGGACGATCCAAGGCTAAGGATCTTTTATTTGGCTTTCAGAGCTCCCTGGTAAAACGTTTCCCATCAGATTTTTCTTCTGTTATATTTTGCTTAGCTTCCCAGGTGGCACAGTGGTAAAGAATCCACCTGCCAATGTAGGAGGCACAAGAGACATGGGTCCCATCCCTGTGTCAGAAGATCTCCTGGAGAAGGAAATGGCTACACTCCAGTATATCTTGCCTGGGAATCCCACAGAGAGAGGAGCCTGGTGGGTTGCAGGCCATGAGGTCACAGAAGAGTCAGACACAACTGAGCACTGCACTGAGGTTAACACGGAAATAACTTTGCATTTATGAAACAACTACCCTGATAAAAAGAAAGACATCAATTGGGACTGAAAGGAGCTGTGGGTTATGCAGTTAAGCTACACAGAGCTAACTCAAGGTTAAGCTGTACCGAAGTGAACATCACATCTGCTGCAGTCAGAAAGCACCACAAAACTAGATGAATGTCTGCAAGGAGCTGACACGCTCAGTAAAGTAACAGAATCACACGCTACAAACCAAGGGATCTGGTCTCCCATTCACAAGTAAGGACTGGAGAGCTACAGATTAAAGCACTTACCCAAGGGCAGAGAGTCTTAGCAGCAAATGGCTTGGAGAGAGACTTAGCCTCCCCTGCCCTCACACTAGGGGCCTTGCTGTGAGTAGGAGGGGAATGTACCCTCGGTCATCCAGGATCCCCTCTAAGATCTCGCGTGCCAACAACTGGAGTTTACAACGAACAGAAAACTAAATAAAATTTTAATTCATTTTCACATTTTAAAAAACCTGCCACTTATAGCCTCACAAAGGAAAGGTATTTGCATCAGGATTGTTGTCTGTGCCCATCCAAAACTGGGAGCATGTTGTGTGGTTAAAGTACACTTTGCTCTCACTTTCTTAGAACAGCATTCTTCAACTCCCCTAAACAATGGAAAAGACCGAACTCCACCTCTGAAACAAGCAAACTTCAGAACCATGAGAGACAGTACAAGGACCATTTGGGATTCCCTAAACTTAGAACGCCTGAAACCCCAGGGGACCACTGCATTAACACTTCTGCCCTCTGGTCCCCTCGTCTGGAAAATGAGAATGACATTATGCAGTGTGCATCACCAAGTGTGCAAGAGAACATGAACGTACTCTGTAAATGATAAAGCCACATAAAACATGAAAACATAATTATAGATTACCACTTCACAATAACCACTTATTTTTCCTTAAATTGAAGCATAAAAAGCTGAGTTAACACTACACTGTCGCCAAATAAGAGGCCATATTAGTAACTGACTGTATGCAAAATCTACATTTAGTTAAGAACATTACATGTCTGACCACATTTAACTATGACCTCTCCACAAGTCTCAGAGGTAAAATTTTCTTGCCGAGAGATCTTCATTTTCGTGACACTCGTGAAATTTTAACTATATCTCGCTAAGAAAAATTATGCAAAAATAATGTACAAATATTTTAAATGAGGTCACGCATTTAAAAGGGACTTGCCAAAGATTTTATCTCAAACGATTAATCATTTTTTCTCCCAACATTTATTGAGCTTTTATTATGTGCCAGGCACTGTGCTAGGTGCTGGGTGTACAACAGTGAGGAAAAACAGAGCTGGGTTTACAAGCACGTTCTTTCATCTAAGGACATCAAAAAAATGTATCAATTCATTAAAAAGTACATTATTTTTCAAGGAAGCATCTGTATGTAAAGAAACATTTATAAACCCTAATTGCAAATGATTTTCAATTCAATCCAACTCAGTATTGACAGTGAGGTAGTAACCACTGTTCTGCGTACCTGATAATGTTTAGCAGCGATTTTCAATCCTTCATCATTATCCAGGTTCTGTTCTGCTGCAATCTGGCTAGCTAAGGCTGCACAATTGAACAACACACAGCTCTTTTCATATCCTAAGCTTGCAAGAGCTGTAAAAGATTGAGAAGGAAAAATTCATCAGATTATTTTTTTTCTAAAGAAAATGAGTGTTTCAAAGAGAAATACTATGACCTCTATCCCACTGGCTCTCACAAAAACAAGTTTCCAGACCTGTTTTCTCACCCATAATCTTCTCCCATATTTCTAGCTGCCCTGCCAGACATCTATTTCCACAACAATATTCTCATCACCTAAAACTCAAGGATCAATAAATTCATCTTTCCTTCCCTTTACATCCACACTATTAGATTCAAAATGAAAAGTCATTCTCACATCATTTCAAATTCAATTCAAATAAGTTCTTCCCATTTTTCCATCAGCTCTCTCAAAATGATACCTTCCCATGACATTCAAACCAGTTTCTCACTTGGTACAAACTCCCACCTGGCCTTCTGTGTCTCACTTCCTTATGTTAATAATGTCTCTCTCAGAGGACTAGAAGACTATCTGATTAAAATACAATTCTGACTAAGACTCTACACGTCTCACGTCAATTGGGATAGCTACTATCAAACAAAATAGAGGACTTCCCTAGCGGTACAGTGGATAAGAATCCGCCTGCCAATGCAGAGAACACACAGGTTCAATCCCTGGTCCAGGAAGATTCCACATGCCATGCGCGGAGCAACTGAGCCCATGAGCCACAACCACCAAGCCTGAGGGCTGCAGCTCCTGAAGCCCACGTACCTGGAGCCTGTGCTCCACAAGAGAGGCCCCCGCAATGAGAAGCCCACTCACCCAGTGGAGAGTAGTCCCTGCGCACCCCAACTACTGAAAGCCCCCTCATAGCAACAAAGACCCAGCACAACCAAAACTGAGTAAAGAGAAACAAAACTCAGTGGGACAGTTGTCAGCAGGCATGTGGAGAGACTAGGACCATTGTGTACTTTGGTGGAGATGTAAAATGTTGCAGCCGTGTGGAAAACAATACAAAGATCCCTCAAAAAGTTAAGAAAGAAAATTACTGCATAATCCAACAATTCCACTTGAGTATAAACCCAGAAGAAATGAAAGCAGGGTTTAGTCTCAGGGATATCTGTACATCCATGTTCGTATCAGAATGATTCACAGTAGCCAAAAGGAGGAAGCAACTCACGCATTCACTGATTCATGAACAGAAGCAAAACATGGTATAAACTGACAATGGAGTATCACTCAGCTTAAAAAAGCAGGGAAATCCGATCACATACCATAAGACGGATGAATCTTGAGGACATTACACTAAGCAAAACATGCTAGTCACAAAAAGACAAACACTCTATGATCCCACCCACATGAGGTGTCTAAAGCAGTCAAACTTACAGAAACAGAAGGTAGAATGGTGGTCACCAAGTACTGGGGAAAGGGTGAAAAGGAAAGCTGTTATTTAAAGGGCACAGAGTTTCAGACTGGCGAGATCAGAGCGTTCCAGATATGTTTCACAGTGTGAATACACCTAACACCTCTGAACTATACACTTAACATTGGTTAAGAGCAGGAATTCCCTGGTAGTCCAGTGGTGAGGACTCGGTGCTTCCACTGCTGGGGCCCAGGTTCAGCCCCTAGCTAGGGAACTAAGAGCCCACAAGCCACACAATGCGGGGGAAAAAAAATTTTTTTTTAATTAGTTGCTGCTGCTGCTGCTAAGTCGCCTCAGCCGTGTCCGACTCTATGCAACCCCACAGACGGCAGCCCACCAGGCTCCCCCGTCCCTGGGATTCTCCAGGCAAGAACACTGAGTGGGTTGCCATTTCCTTCTCCAATGCGTGAAAGTGAAAAGTGAAAGTGAAGTCGCTCAGTCGTGCCCGACTCTAGCGACCCCATGGACTGCAGCCCACCAGGCTCCTCCGTCCATGGGATTTTCCAGGCAAAATTGGTGAGATAGTATATTTTATGTTATGGTTGTTTTTAAACACATATACACACACACAGAGAAGAACAAATTCAATCATAGTCACACTCAAGATCTCACATAATGTGCCAGATACTGAAAAACAAGCAAAATAATCATAAGGCTTCTGACAAAACCACTGAACAAATCACCCAGGAAAATCAGAATAGCATTACAGCTGTGTGTTTGTGCCATACAGAAGTGTCATAAAGCAAAACAGTCATTGCTATGTAGCACTTTAGTAGTCTCCCCTGTAATTACAGCCGGCTTTTAGCTTGCCCCCAACCTAATTCTAGCCTCTGCAGCATAAAGCAGACACACACACCAGCTACTCTGGCCTCAGTTCAGTTCAGTCACTCAGTCATGGCCGACTCTTTAGGACCCCATGGACTGCAGCACACCTGACTTTCCTGTCCATCACCAACTCCTGGAGCTTGCTCAAAGTCATGTCCATTGAGTCAGTGACGCCATCCAACCATCTCATCCTCTGTCGTCCCCTTCTCCTCCAGCCTTCAATCTTTTGCAGCATCAGGGTCTTTTCCAGTGAGTCAGTTCTTTGCATCAGGTAGCCAAAGCACTGGAGTTTCAGCTTCAGCATCAGTCCTTCCAATGAATATTCAGGACTGATTTCCTTTAGGATGGACTGGCTGGATCACCTTGCAGTCCAAGGGACTCTCAAGAGTCTTCTTCAACACCACAGTTCAAAAGCATTAATTTTGCGACACTCAGCTTTCTTTATGGTCCAACTTTCACAGCTATACATGACTACTGGAAAAACCATAGCTTTGACTAGACAGACCTTTGTCAGCAAGGTAATGTCTCTGCTTTCTAATATGCTGTCTAGGTTGGTCATAGCTTTTCTTCCAAGGAGCAAGCGTCTTGACCTGCATACAGATTCCTCAGGAGGCAGGTAAGGTGGTCTGGTATTCCCATCTCTTTCAGAATTTTCCAGTTTGTTGTGATTCACACATTCAAAGGCTCTGGCATAGCCAATAAAGCAGACGTTTTTCTGGAACTCTCTCGCTTTTGATGACTCAACAGATGTTGGCAATTTGATCTCTGGTTCCTCTGCCTTTTCTAAAACCAGCTTGAACATCTGCAAGTTCACGGTTCAACATTCTGTTGAATCCTGGCTTGGAGAATTCTGAGCATTACTCTACAAAGTGTGTGAGATGAGTGCAATTGTGCGGTAGTTTGAACATTCCTTGGCAATGCCTTTCTTTGGAACTGGAATGAAAACTGACCTTTTCCAGTCCTGTGGTCACTGCTGAGCTTTCCAAATTTGCTGGCATATTGGTGCAGCACTTTCACAGCATCAACTTTTAGGATTCAAAACAGCTCCACTGGAATTCCATCATCTCCACTAGCTTTGTTCATAGTGTTGCTTCCTAAGGCCCACTTGACTTAGCATTTCAGGATGTCTGGCTCTAGGTGAGTGATCACACCATCGTGATTATCTGGGTCATGAAGATCTTTTTTGCATAGTTCTTCTGTGTATTCTTGCCACCACCTCTTCTTAGTATCTTCTGCTTCTGTTAGGTCCATACTACTTCTGTCCTTATTGTGCCCATCTTTGTATGAAATGTTCCCTTGATATCTCTAATTTTCTTGAAGAGATCTCTAGTCTTTCCCATTCTATTGCTTTCCTCTATTTCTCTGCACTGTTCACTTAAGAAGGCTTTCTTATCTCTCCTTGCTGTTCTCTGGAACTCTGCATTCAGATAGGTACATCTTTCCTTTTCTCCTTTGCCTTTCACTTCTCTTCTTTTCTCAGCTATTTGTAAGGCCTCCTCAGACTACCGTTTTGCCTTTTTGTATTTTTTTTTTCATGGGGATGGTCTTGATCACTACCTCTTATACAGTGTTACGAACCTCCATCCATAGTTCAGGCACTCTGTCTATCAGATCTAATCCCTTGAATCTATTTGTCACTTCCACTGTATAATTGTATGGGATTTGATTTAGGTCAAATCTGAATGGTCTAGTGGTTTTCCCTACTTTCTTCAATTTAAGTCTGAACTTGGCAATAAGGAGTTCATGATCTGAGCCGCAGTCAGCTCCCAGTCTTGTTTTTGCTGACCATATAGAGCTTCTCCATCTTTGGCTGCAGAGAATATAATCAATCTGATTTCAGTATTGACCATCTGGTGATGTCCATGTGTAGAGTGGTCTCTTGTGTTGTTGGAAGAGGGTGTTTGCTATGACCAATGGCGTTCTCTTGGCAAAACTGTTAGCCTTTCCCTGCTGCATTTTGCACTCCAAGGTCAAACCTGCCTGTTACTCCAGGTATCTCTTGACTTTCTACTTTTGCATTCCAGTCCCCTATAATGAAAAGGACATCTTTTGGGGGTGTTAATTCTAGAAGGTCTTGTAGGTCTTCACAGAACCACTCAACTTCAGTTTCTTTGGCATTCGCAGTTGGGGCATAGACTTGGATTACTGTGATAATGTACAGCTTGCCTTGGAAACGACCAGAGATCATTCTGTCATTTTTGAGACTGCACCCAAGTACTGCATTTCAGACTCTTGTTGACATATAATAGCCATTTGAAGTAAATTCACCCAGTCCATTTTAGTTCACTGATTCCTGAAACATCAACATTCACTCCTGCCATTTCCTGTTTGACCACTGCCAATTTGCCTTGATTCATGGACCTAACTTTCCTGTGCAATATCGTTCTTTACACCACTGGACTTTACTTCCATCACCAGTCACAGCCACAACTGGGCATTGTTTTCGCTTTGGCTCTGTCTCTTCATTCTTTCTGGAGTTACTTCTCCACTCTTCTCCAGTAGCATACTGGGCACCTGCAGACCTAAGGAGTTCATCTTTCAGTGTCATATTTTTTTGCCTTCTCATACTCGATGGACCTGAGTCTGAGTGAACTCCGGGAGTTGGTGATGGACAGGGAGGCCTGGCGTGCTGCAATTCATGGGGTCGCAAAGAGTTGGACACAACTGAGTGACGGAACTGAACTGAACTGTTCATGGGGTTCTCAAGGCAAGAATACTCAAGAATACTCTAACCTACTTTCTGTATTAACAATCTACAATAACCAGGAGCAGAACACACAAAAAAATTAAGATCAAGGTGAACTAAAATCTGAACCCAGAATAAACAAAAACAATTCCAATAATAGAAAGCAACATTTCCAAGATCCTCATGAGCATCCTTAAAAGAGACTCAAAGACATAAAACAAGTACAGGATATTATTAAAAAAGAATAATCCATGAAGAAGAAAAAGCCCCTGGAAATGAAAATTTGATTTTTCAAAAGAAAGGTTAGAAAATATCTAAGCAGCCCATAAAGAGGGAAAGAAAGGGAAAATGTGAAAGTTTTGAGTGAGTAGCTCAGAAAAGTAGGCTCAATTAATTCAGTACTCCAAAGAGAAGAGAGGGAAAAAATGAAGAAATTATCAAAGAAGAAACATAATTCTAATTAATTCAACAAATATTAATATATATGCAAGCCAGTATAGCTGAAAAAAGGGGAGACAAGGGACAAAATGGGAGGCAATGTTGTCAGGAGGTAACAGAGTCAAGTTTTGCTGCAATGCTTTCGCCGCGTTTACCCTGAGGGAGGCGGGAAGTAAACAGTTTCGAAGAGAGATGCACTCAGCCCACCCGGGGACAGCAGGCGGCAGGGAAGCAGCGCTGGCGGAAGCCAGGAATAAGGACAGTCAGCTGCTGCAGCAGGCGCAAGGGGTGACTGGCTCCGAACAGAGGGGACAGCAAAAGTGCTGAGAAGTGACTGTAGTTTGAATAACTTTCACAGAAAATCTGATAGGATCTGCTGGTGAATTCACTGAATGTGGGGAACAAAGTGAAACAATTTCAAGAATGATGCCAAGCTTCTTGACCTAAGCACTAGGTGCCAATATTTCAAACCAAATTCATGTGAGAACAAACCACAGACATTTTCACCCAAGGAGAGATGCAGATCTTTGACCTTTTCTAAGACAGTTATCTAAGAATATATTCCAGGGACTTCCGTGGCGGTCCACCCTCATGCCACGGGGCAACTAAGCCTGGGGGCCACAGCTACTACAGCCTGAACACCCTAGAGCCAGTGCTCCACAGTGAGAGAAGCCACAGCAAGGAGAAGGCCCCACTCACCAAGCTATAAAAAGCCCGCACACAGCAGGATCCAGCACAGTCAAAACTAAAAATAAAACAAAAAAAGAATATAGTCCAGTGAAGAAGGAACACACAATATTCAGAAAACAATGATTCTAACCTAAAGGATAATCGTTATAGAGCAGCTTTAGACAGCAAACGGCTCACACTCAAGAAAGAATAGAAGACACCAAAAGGAGCAGGGGAGCCGCTCAGCAAGAGGGGAGTCGAGAGATAGATAATGAGACTGACAGTTTGCAGAATCTTGAGACTATGATAAAAGCACAGAATGTATGTGTTGGTGGAGCAATTAAAACTTGTAAATGTACACACAGAGCCATACAAGAAAGTGACAGTGTAAATATGAAAACAGCTCATCCAATATGTGACCGTCAGTAGACTTCAAGAATGAACTATACTCCAAGCCACAGATAAAAGTAAACTTTTACATACAAAATATACATCCCAGCCTATTACATTTCCCATAAACATTACCATCCCAGGTCGTAGTCTGCTATTTTATTTTGACAATTTCTTATCCAGGAAGCAGCAATCACTTTGGGTTTTATATAAAAGGTGTCCTAAGGAGACCAACTCTGGGGCCCCGAGTTATATAGCAGCTCTCACCTGTAACATGTCTTTTACTGGATATTCAGGGGACACAGGTCTACATGTCAACAAATATATATTTGTACTATCATTCTTAATACTTTAAATTACACAATATTCTAAGGAATGAGCAGCCCATGCTTCATTTACCCTAAACATTATTGATGGACATTTAATCCACCATAACTGCTACTAGAAATGCCTTGATCTCTACCTCCCGTTTTATACACGCACTCAATTCTTTTCCATCCCAGCTCCTCTAGGGTCTCGGTTCATCAACTTTACCTATCTCACTTAAGTGTCTCCTAGTTCCACTGATACCTGCTCCTTATTCCTAGCCAAAGAATCTGCTTGTCACAGCAGCACTGGAAGTCCTTTTCTTGACCTTGCCTCTCTCTCAGCACAATGATCCCTTTTATCCCCAAATCGTCACTGCACATTTTCTGAACTGAGCTGTTCAGCACCCACGTTGTTCGCATTTCCTAACTTCCGGTCCACTCCTCAACCCAACAAAACCTGACTTCAGCCTGCCCTAGGGAAACTTCTTTCTCCTCCTGTGTTGTGCTGTGCTTAGTTGCTCAGTCGTGTCTGACTCTTTGCAACCCCATGGACTGTATCCCGCTAGGCTCCTCTGTCCACGGGGATTCTCCAGGCAAGAAATACTGGAGTGGGTTGCCATGCCCTCCTCCAGGGGATCTTCCCAACCCAGGGATCGAACCCAGGTCTCCAGCATTGCAGGTGGATTCTTTATCGACTGAGCTAGAAAATTTTACAACCTTCTTTGACCTCCACCACAACTCTGTCAATGATGTTTCAACATGAAACTCACATGCAGGCATTTTCAAAGAGATGAATTCCAGTGGCCCACCCTGCAATGTCCTCCTTTCACATCTGGCATACTGTATCTTTGTCTGTAAATACAATCAGTATTTCTAACATTTTCCCCAGGTAGCTGCAACATGCAGCCAGGTTTGGGAACCACCAGACTGCACAACCTCTGAAACTCTTCTGGAATTCAATCCTGTCTCTATTTTCCCCTGGTTCTTCCAAGATCTGAAAGCCTTTTCTCAACTTCATTCCCAGGAAACTCTTCCTCTTATTTCCCCTGAAAGCTATACTCCCTAGTTTGGCTTTCATACTTTTCCCAACCTACAGTTTACCAGAGAAGACAAATTTATTATCTTTTAAGGAAACTGTTCCTAAATCTACGTCTCCACCTCTTTTGAGTGTTAAATACATTACATCTAAATGCCAAAGAGAAATTTCTACCCAGATATAACACAGAAAAGTCAAACTTGACCTGTCTATTGAAAAGAATAATTGGTCAAACCAAGGTCAAACCAAGTTACAAATCTTGAAGTCAAGCATCAATTCCTTCTGACAGAGAGCCAGCAGGTCCATCAGTTCTCACCTCTGAAGCCTCTCTCAAAACCATCCTTTCCCCAACCCACGGACACAATACTTGGTCTAACCTCTTCAACTGGTAATTCTCCCTTACCAGTTTAATGGGTCTGTTTCTCTCTCGTCTCTGGATTTAGGCTTTTTGAGTCATATCTAGTTTTATTAAATCTTAGAAAGGCATTCATCTTTCTAAACCAGTTTTAGTAAGAATAGTGCCTTTTCTCACTGTGCTGAGAGGGAATTTAGTTAGATAATATGTATAAAGGCCTTTCACAGTGCCCAGGTGTAATAAGCTATGAGGGAAGAACACAAACTGACAGCACACTTGCAACTCTTCACAATCTACTTCACCTTCCAAAATCCCCAAACCCCCATAGTTTCAACTCTTAGCAATAATTGTATTAATATGGTAACATACTATATGACACTGTTATTTAATATTATATAGTATATATCCTGCAATGCATACACATTATATTATAGTTATATGTAATATTAATATTATTCATTGTAGCTAATATTTATTGAGCCTTGTTCTAAGGACTTTACATGTATTCCACTCATTTAATAATCCCACTTCAGAGATGAGAAAATTAACACACAGAAAGATTAACATGATAAGCTTGTAGATAAAAAAAAAGCCTCCACTCTTCTGACTTTCGGTTATGATATTCTACCTGTAACATTATTTTCTACCTGGAAAAAACAAATTCATCTTTCAAGGATTCATTCAAACATCACGTGCATTCAAGAGCAGAATTAACTACTTCCTTGTCTAGATGCCCATAAGTGTCTTCAGAGATTAGTATACTTCCCAATATACTTTAAAATGATCAGCTATCTTCCAACCAGACTGAATACAACTATCTTGTTCAGTTTTAAAACTAGCAGAATGCCTGGCAAGATGTAGGCTCTCTACAAGTATTTGGAAATTTCATTAAAAGTTGAAGTTAAAAAGAAAGCAAAACATAAAATTTTTCATTATTTACAAAGAGTCATTAGGAGAGCAATTTGGGAGACTAAAACAACCCAAAATAGTTAGAACAAATTTCCTGTCATTTTTATTTAAAGGTTACATACCCAATTTTACCGATCCTCCAAAAAGTGAACCTTTATCAAAAGCATCCTTCCACGTAAATGTCAAGCAGATCTTGATAGAAAGAGGGGGGAAAAAAGAAAATTATGTTACCTTCCTGAATCTCACTTATTAAGTCTCTTTCAAAAAAAAATCCACAGTGAAGAAAAGGACAAAAGCTTCAATCTGTCTAAAACACTATCTTCTCTAACTACCCAACTCCTTTTCCTTTTTGTGAACCATGAAATGTTCTTTTCTGGAAGTAAAATCCGGGCAGTAGGATATCTGCAATGTCGCTCTCCAGCAGTAATCACACACACACTATCTTCTCCAGGAAACACGGCCTTCCTCGTCCTTACAAATGCACAATGACCTGAACAGAACAGGCACTTAAGGAGGAGAATTTCCAGGATGACATAAAATTTTATTTCTTCATTTGGGTGATGGCTAGACGTGTATATTCACTTCGTGACGACTCAGGCTATACACCGTTTGTTAACTGTTCTGTGTGTGTTTTATACACGAATAAAAAGTTTACTTAATTAAAAACTGCATCTCACTCTAAACTATTCCACAGTGTGAAGGTTAAAAAGAACTTAGCCTCTTTTAAATTATGCATTGCAATCCAATACAAAATTTTTTAACTATGGCTGAGAGAAATTTTCAATACATCTGAAAGGAGAGACAATAACACAAGGAACTCCCATACACACATCAGTCTTCTGCCCTTCCCTATTCATCTACCCACACTTTCCAATCCAAACACCAACACACACATACTTTTTCTCTTGGGGTATTTTAAAGCAAGTCTCACCACATTACTTCACTTGTAAAAACTTTATGCTTAAAGTATTTTGTACAAACTGTTTTAAAATTTAGAAATGTCACAACAATTAAAAACTTTTAACAAGCCTCCCAAATATAAGTGCAAGAAATCATCAGCACTTTCAGTATCTATCTTTAAAGAGAAAGACTGACATTCCTACAGTGTAACACCTAATCATAACAGTATTTGCAAGTTTATATACAAACGCAACTTGGGCAAGTAATTTTTAAAGCACATACACTGAAATTAAATACGTCCTGAATCATATAGTTTCCTACTTTATTCTGTAAAAACCAAAACAAAGGACATCACAGATTATCCTGGTCCATACTTCCTACAGATAAAAAATGCAGGAAGAAAAATGCAATCCAATGCACTACCTGATCACAGAAGTGACTCAGGAACGGCATAAACAGAATTTCCAAGAGACACTTCAAAGCAGCACAGATTCATAACAGATGGGCTTAAAAGTTTTTCATTTTAAAAGTGTTATAAAAACCTAGAGATAGTGAAGAGGCACCATTTATTTTAATAAAATACCATGGGAAAGAGGAAATGGGTGATTTACCATTATCACATGTAACTTTAAAACAAATTAAAATTAATGACTTACCTGGTTTTCAGAAAATGGAAATTTGGGTTCAATGGAACAGATCTGATCATAGTATCTGAAAAAGAGAGCAAATTTGTTTATTTTTACTTTTGTTTCCCTTGACTGAGGAGGCATAAAAAGATATTACTAAGACTCATACCAGTGTATTTTGTTTCCTTCTAGAAGTTTTATGGCTTCAGCTCTTACATCTAGAAGTCTTTAATCCATTTTGAATTAAGTGTGAGAAGTAGTCCAGTTTTTCCAACACCATTTACTTTAGAAGCTGTCTTTTCCCTATTGTATAGATTAGGCGTACAAATGTCTAACAGAAAATAAATGAGCCACAGATATGGAACGTACAGTGTGGGGAATGTGGTCAATAGTTATGTAATATCTTTGTATGGTGGCGAATGGCATCTCAACATACTAGGATTACTTTGAAATGTACAGAAATACTGAATCACTATGCAGTGTGACAGAAACTAACACAGTGTTGTGGGGCAATTCTACTTCAAAAACACACACACACAGAAAAGAGATCCGATTTTCAGTTACCAGAGGTAGGGACTTGAGGGGAGGAAGAACTGGATAAAGGCGGTCAAAAGGTCAAACTTCTAGTCATAAGGTAACTACTGATACCAGGGCTGTCAAACACAGTGTGATACATACAATTAACCGTGCTTTATATTATATATGAAAGTTGTTAAGAGGTAAATCCTAAGTGTTCTCACCACAAGGAAAAAGATTTCTATTTCTTTAATTTTGTATCTATATAAGATGATGGATATTCACTAAACTTAAAGTACTCACCAGTTCATGACTTACATCAAATCCTTATGCTGTACTACACCTTAAACTTACACAGAGCTAAGTGTCAATTACATCTCCATGAATCAGGAAGAAAAAGGAACGATAAAAAATAATCAATATAAAAACCAGTCAAAACCTAAAATTACCAAAGCTAAATATGACACACATTTATATAAATACAACTGGTTTAAGAGTATACTTAAAATTATGCATGCGTACTTTGAGTGGGCCACAAATTACATTTCAGTCAGCCATTTTAAAATTAACATAGTCTTTTAATGTGTAAACCTGTAGCTAAAATGCATGCACTGAAAAAACTGTTAACAAAAAACTCTTAGCACCAAAGAAAAATATTTGTCTACTACTATTGTCTAAAAGCAAACTAACCTCTGCCTAGGTAACCAATGCATTTCTTAAAATACTATTTCCTACTCAGGTAATTGTTTACATCCACTGGACAAATTAACACCTCTGGTAAACTACTGATTAAAAGCAGGTTTGCTGCTGCTGCTGCTAACTCGTTTCAGTCGTTTCCAACTCTGTGCGACCCCAGAGACGGCAGCCCACCAGGCTCCCCTGTCCCTGGGATTCTCCAGGCAAGAACACTGGAGTGGGTTGCCATTTCCTTCTCCAATGGAGGAAAGTGAAGCGAAAGTGAAGCGGCTCAGTCATGTCCAACTCTTCGCGACCCCATGGACTACAGCCTACCAGGCTCCTCCATCCGTGGGATTTTCCAGGCAGGAGTACTGGAGTGGGTTGCTACTGCCCAGGTTTCAATTCAGTTCAGCTGCTGAGTCGTGTTCGACTCTTTGCAACCCCATGAATCGTAGCACCCCAGGCGTCCCTGTCCATCACCAACTCCCGAGTTCACTCAAACTCACGTCCATCGAGTCGGTGATGCCATCCAGCCATCTCATCCTCTGTCAGCTCCTTGTCCTCCTGCCCCCAATCCCTCCCAGCATCAGAGTCTTTTCCAATGAGTCAACTCTTCACATGAGGTGGCCAAAGTACTGGAGTTTCAGCTTTAGCATCAGTCCTTCCAAAGAAATCCCAGGGCTGATCTCCTTCAGAATGGACTGGTTGGATCTCCTTGCAGTCCAAGGGTCTCTCAAGAGTCTTCTCCAACACCACAGTTCAAAAGCATCAATTCTTCAGCACTCAGCTTTCTTCACAGTCCAACTCTCACATCCATACATGACCACAGGAAAAACCATAGCCTTGACTAGACAGATCTTTGTTGGCGAAGTAATGTCTCTGCTTTTGAATATGCTATCTAGGTTGGTCATAACTTTCCTTCCAAGGAGTAAGCATCTTTTAATTTCATGGCTGCAGTCACCATCTGCAGTAATTTTGGAGCCCAAAAAATAAAATCTGACATTGTTTCCACTGTTTCCTCATCTATTTCCCATGGAGTGATGAGACCAGATGCCATGATCTTCGTTTTCTGAATGTTGAGCTTTAAGCCAACTTTTTCACTCTCCTCTTTCACTCTCATCAAGAGGCTTTTTAGTTCCTCTTCACTTTCTGCTTTAAGGGTGGTGTCATCTGCATGTCTGAGGTTATTGATATTTCTCCCCACAGTCTTGATTCCAGCTTGTGCTTCTTCCAGCCCAGCGTTTCTCATGATGTACTCTGAATGTAAGTTAAATAAGCAGGGTGACAATATACAGCCTTGACATACTCCTTTTCCTATTTGGAACCAGTCTGTTGTTCCATGTCCAGTTCTAACTGTTGCTTCCTGACCTGCATACAGATTTCTCAGGAGTTGAACAGTTCTATGAAGACCTACAAGACCTTTTAGAACTAACACCCAAAAAAGATGTCCTTTTCATTATAGGAGACTGGAATGCAAAAGTAGGAAGTCAAGGAACACCTGGAGTAACAGGCAAATTTGGCCTTGGAGTACGGAATGAAGCAAGGCAAAGGCTAATAGAGTTTTGCCAAGAGAACGCACTGGTCATAGCAAACACCCTTTTCCAACACACAGGAGAAGACTCTACACATGGACATCACCAGATGGTCAACACCGAAATCCAACAATCACTTAGGGCCCGAAATTTTCCCTTCACAATTTACCACAGTCAGTTATGTATTAACCAGTTCTAAACTCCCTGAGAGCAGGAACTGGATCTTATTTGCTAAGCTTTATTGCTAGCTCCAAACAAAACAATCAGCAAAATACAAAGTTTTCAAAAAGCAACTTTTTTATCTCTGAAAAGTAAAACCTGAGATTCTGTTTTGAGAACAAATAGGAACTACTAAAGAATGTGTCCATAAAGAGACAAGCAAATACAGAGACTCTGAGGCCACAGAGCCCCTAAGGGCGAACCAGCACAGCACGGGGGCCAGCAGGGCTACAGAGCAGGGACCCCACGATTGGTCTTTGCGCTTCCCAGGTGGCTCAGCAGTAAGGAATCCACCTGCCAGTGCAGCAGACGTGGGTTCGATCCCTGGGTCAGGAAGACCCCATGGCGGAGGAAATGGCAACCCTCTCAGGTATTCTTGCCTGGAGAATTCCACAGACAGAGGAGCGTGACGGGCTACAGTCCACGGGGTTGCGAAGAGTTGGACATGACTGAGCACATCCTAGGCCTTGCCAGCACAAAGGCAAAAATCAAGGCTAATATGCAGGTACCTGTTACCACAAAACAAAAGAGAAAACATCTGCCCTGCCCTGCACCCTTTCTACCTGCTTGGGCCACCTCAGATGATGGGATCTCTAGGGACAGGTATCTAATTACCATCAGCTGAAGTTCTCTGAAGGAAGAGTATTTAGTCAGGCGGTGAGAAGCCCAGGAGACAGAGGTGGGTAGTGGTCAATGCAGTCAGTTTTGATCTCTGTCCCAGTGACACTCAAATTATGGCACGCCTTCCTCCCTTGCCAGAGTCCAGCCATCTCAACCTGGACTGCTGGCAAGAGATAAGGTGACTTGCTGAGTCACCAATTCCTGGTTCGAGATTACATCACTCACTGCCAAGCAGAACACCCAATGTGCAGTGACACCTAAGCAAGTCCTGAGCAGCAGTGAGACCTGGCCACCGGCCAGGGAGGCGGACACTGAAAATAAAAGGGAGGACGGGGCAGAGGGGAGCACCCTACCCAGCTCTCCAAGGTTCCCAGTGCCAACCCGCTAGAGAGTGCCCCAGACCATACAAAAGCAGCTGGGCAGGCCTTCATTTGCTGCCCTCTGCTCTAAACTGAAAGCAGCAGGAGGAGATGAAAATACTCGCTCTGCAAATGGATCAAAGAAAAAAGAAAGGCTACACGAACATTCCAAATTTCTTTATATCTATTTACTCCAAAGCTTTTGGGGTTAACTCTCAAAATTTGACTTGTGTGGGTAACAGTGCATTTATATCCTACATTTAAATGCCTAAAAGCTACGTGATGGAATTCTCAAAGTAAAATAAGTGTCTTAGGATAGGTTGGCTTACTTTGTGGTTGAGACGGTAAAGATTCTGCCTGCAATACAGGAGACCCAGGTTTGATCCTTGGGGCGGGAAGATGCCCTGAAGAAGGAAATGGCAATCCACTCCAGTATTCTTGCTTAGAGAACTCCATGCTGACTCCATGGTGTCGCAAAGGGGACATGACTCTGATATGAACCAGGAACTGGTGACTCATAAAGTTGCCTTATCTCCTGCCAGCTATCCAGGCTAAGATGGCTGGACTCTCTGGCAAGGGAGGAATGGCTTCCCTGGGGGCTCAGCTGATTAAGAATCTGCCTGTAATGCAGGAGACCTGGGTTCAATCCCTGGGTTGGGGAGATCCTCTGGAGATCTACCCATTTCAGTATTCTGGTGCAGAGAATTCCATGGACTGTATAGTCCATGGGGTCACAAAGAGTCAGACATGACTGAGCAACTTTCATTTTAGGATAGGTTATGTAACATGAAATTTAAGTACAAAAAAAATGAAATGTAAGTTCAGTAGTCACTGGAAATCATTAATACCTGATTTTATAGTATGGAGTAAACTCCACAAAGAAACAACTCTTTTCAAAACAAAGGAGACATTGCTAACCACAGGTTCAGTTCAGTCGCTAAGTTGTGTCCGACTCTTTGGGACCTCACGGGCTGCAGCACGCCAGGCTTCCCTGTCCATCACCAAAGCCCGGAGCTCACTCAAACTCATGTACATTAAGTTGGTGATGCGATTCAATCATCTCACCCTCTGTCGTCCCCTTCTCCTCCAGCCTTCAATCTTCTCCAACATCAAGGTCTATTCAAATCAGTCAGTTCTTCCCATCAGGTGGCCAAACTATTAGAGTTTCGGCTTCAACATCAGTCCTTCAAATGAATATTCAGGACTGATTTCCTTTAGGATGGACTGGTTGGATCTCCTCACTGTCCAAGGGACTCTCAAGAGTCTTCTCCAACAACACAGTTCAAAAGCATCAATTCTTCGGCGCTCAGCTTTCTTTATAGTCCAACTCTCACATTCATGCATGACTACTGGAAAAACCATAGCTTTGACTAGACAGACCTTTGTTGGCAAAGTAATGTCTCTGCTTTTTAATGTGCTGTCTAGGTTCGTCATAACTTTTCTTCCAAGGTGCAAGTGTCTTTTAATTTCATGGCTGCAGTCACCATTTGCAGTGATTTGGGAGCCCCAAAAAATAAAATCTGTTTCCATTGTTTCCCCATCTATTTGCCATGAAATCATGGGACCAGATGCCATGATCTTAGTTTTCTAAATGTTGAGTTTCAAGCCAACTTTTTCACTCTCCCCTTTCACTTTCATCAAGAGGCTTTTTAGTTCCTCTTCACTTTCTGCCATAAGGGTGGTGTCATCTGCATATCTGAGGTTACTGATTTCTCCCAGCAATCTTGATTCCAGCTTGTGCTTCATTCAGTCCAGCATTTCTCATGATGTACTCTGCATTTAAGTTATATAAGCAGGGTGAAAGTCTATAGCCTTGACGTACTCCTTTCCCAACTTGGAACCAGTCTGTTGTTCCATGTCTGGTTCTAACTGTTGCTTCTTGACCTGCATACAGATTTCTCAGGAGGCAGGTAATGTGGTCTGGTATTCCCATCTTTTGAAGAAGTTTCCACAATTTGTTGTGATCCACACAGTCAAAGGTTTTGGTGCAGTCAATAACGCAGAAGTACGTGTTTTTTTGGAATTCCTTTGCTTCTTCTATGATCCAATGGATGTTGGCAATTTGATCTCTGGTTCCTGTGCCTTTTCTAAATCCAACTTGAACATCTGGAAGTTCTCAGTTCACATACTGTTGGAGCCTTGCTTGGAGAATTTTGAGTGTTACTTTGCTAGTGTGTGAGATGAGTGCAAATGTGTGTTAGTTTGAGCATTCTTCGGCATTGCCTTTCTTTGGGATTGGAATGAAAACTGACCTTTTCCAGTCCTGTGGCCACTGTTGAGTTTTCCAAATTTGCTGGCATGTTGAGTGCAGTACTTTCACAGCATCATCTTTTAGGCAATGAAATTACTCATTAGTACATGAGATTACCCAGCCTGTAAAAACTAACCACACCACATTTTGCAGCACTTGCTCTCTTAATGGCCCACACTCTGTCTGTGGAGCATGTTTCTCTCTGAATCCCAGTAAATCCATTTCTTACCTATCACTTTGTCTCTCACTGTGTTCTTTCTGCCACAAGGCGTCAAGAACCTCAACTTCATTCAGCACTAAAACCAGGTAGTGTGGGTTTTAGCTGGGTTCAAGGCCCAGCACATGGGTTCTAGTCCCAACCTGAGACGGTTTCAGACACACAGCACATGTTGGAAAAACAGGAGCTACAGATTCTAATTTTGCAAATATGCAGAGTGTTTTTTATATTCTCTAGTACTTTAAAAACTCAATGGCTCTAGAGCAAATATCTAAGAACTCAACTTTTTAAATCTCATGGGAAAAAAAATAGCAAACGAATAGATTTCTTTTAATATACCAAAGATAAAACAAATTTCCATTCAGTTCAGTTGCTCAGTCGTGGCCAGCGCTTTGTGACCCCATGGACTGCAGCACACCAGGCCTCCCTGCCCATCACCAACTCCCGGAGTTTACTCAAACTCATGTCCATTGAGTCGGTGATGCCATCCAACCATCTCATCTGTTATCCCCTTCTCCTCCTACCCTCAATCTTTCCCAGCATCAGGGTCTTTTCAAATGAGTCAGCTCTTCCCATCAGGTTGCCAAAGTATTGGGAGTTTCAGCTTCAACATCAGTCGTTCCAATGAACACCCAGGACTGATCTCCTTTAGGATGGACTGGTTGGATCTCCTTGCAGTCCAAGGGATTCTCAAGAGTCTTCTCCAAAAATTCTAATTAAAAAAAACTTTTTAGGGGGATGGTATGGAGACCAAGAACAACCAATCCACATTAGGAAAGTGATACCGCAACACAAACTCACATAAGCCATTCAGTTCCAGTCAGTACTGAGGGCTGGGCAACTCCAAGCCCACCAACCAGATTCAGAAGACCAGAGAGCTGGGCCAGACATTGATTAGAGTCAGTGGATGCCTCCTGCACCTTATTTTCACACTTCCTTCTTTGCCCAACCTATCTCATGAAGAATCACTCACAGAAGCACTGCTGCAGTAGAGTATGGCAGCAAATTCCCTCCAGGTTTACAAATAATGAAGACAGTCCTGACAAGCCATTTTATTTATCAAACAAAGATTTTAACTCTTCCTGTTAAATTTGTGTTTATTCATTTATGTAGCATAAATAAAATTAACTCAGCCAAACTAAGGTCTGGCAACTACAGGTACTCCTTGAGATCAAAGGTCAAGTATTATTTATCTTTATATCCACCATACTTGATTTGATTAACAAATTGTAGCAATGTCATTAGGGCTAATATTATCTCAATACCTTCACCACCAATCAGAATGTAAGCAACAGCTGAGAAGTAAAATGGAACAGCAATATTTTCTTTCTTGATTTATAAAACACTAGTGCTTGGGAAAATTTCCAGAAATCATGAAACTAGTTCCATCAACTTTATTTTACAAAGAAAAAGACAGTACCATAATGCAGCAAACTACATATTAACCCACAAAAAAGTGACACACAAATTCAGAAATTTTACAAAATCTATATAAAAAACTCACATTAAAGAAAACTAAAATTACAAATTATTTTTAAAATGTCCACAAGAATACTACATACCAAAACCAGTTGGATCAGATTCAGAAAAAACATACAGTCCTAAAATAGATGTATTAGAA
This sequence comes from Capra hircus, assembly GCF_001704415.2. NCBI lineage: Eukaryota > Metazoa > Chordata > Mammalia > Artiodactyla > Bovidae > Capra > Capra hircus. The sequence continues at coordinate 7,906,204 of NC_030829.1, read as the reverse complement.
AAACAAAAAAAGATGAGAAGCTAATCATTCTATACAAAAAGAGGAAAAAGAAACAAGTGAATGACAGCAGAAAACCAAAAATTAAGCAGACTTGGTTTAAAAAAAAAGATGGCTCTGAAATTTCAAGAGATCTGATTGGGGGGTGGGGGGTAATCATATGCAACATCAGAAATAAGAAAAAAATTGTAACAACAGGTTTTGAGGAGAATAAAACACTTTTCAGGATTCATTACTCGTTAAAACTCTGAGCTTCCACTGCAGTGTGTGAGGGTTGATCCCCGTTTGGGGAACTAACATCCCACATGACAGGAGGCAAGACCAAAAAAAAAAATTGCAAGGACTTCTGTGTGACAAAAGATACCATAAACATAAGAGACAAAACACAGATTTAAAGATGATATTTGTACTATAAATAACAGAAAAAGGATAAATTGCCAGAAAATGTACAAAACTCTTAAAAATCAGTAAGGAAAACACAATGTAGAAAATGGGCAAAAAGAAGGACATGCAATTTACAGAAAAAGAAAAGTGGCCAGCCAGCAAACAGAACATGCTGGATCTCAGAGATATCAAGGCAATGCAACCTAAAACTGGGTACCATCTTGCACCATCAATTCAGCAAAAAGCAATTTATTTAAATTATTAATCAGCAAGTATTCCTGAGGATGTGGAGGGAAAAAAAATTACTTGCCAAGGAGAATGCAAACTGATATAAATACAGAAGAAAGCTGAAAATGCAAATACGCTATTTGCTAAACAAAAAGATCTGAATAAACAACCTTCTCTGCTCCCTCTGTCAAACTTCCACTGGAAAGGCAATAAAAATTAAAAAGATGTGACTGCACTAGGACAAGACGAATGGGAAAGGGCACAACAGCATACAGGAAGCCCCAAGGACATTTCCTAAAAGGTGGAAGGAAAGTGAGTAAATGAAGCAGACAAAGCGGAAAGATCTAACTGCCTGGAGAGAAAGCAGGAAAACTGCAAAGAAGCCAGACAGGAAACTTGAGGGGACTTTCCTGGTGGCCCAGTGGTTAAGATTTGCCTCCACTGCAGGGGACATGGGTTCCATCCCAGGTCATTTGAAGATCTTTGGAAGAAATCTTGAGGCTCCCAGACCCTCCACTACGAGGACAGGCTCACTCTCAGGAAAATGTTCAGGGCACCAAGCGCAGCTCAGGTGGGCACCAAGCGCAGCTAAGTGGGGACAAAGGTAACTGAGAGCCTATTGAAAGTAAAGCCAAAGTGTGAGTTTCTCAGATATGTTCCCTCAGGTTCTCTGTCCATGGGATTCTCCAGGCAAGAATACAGGAATGGGTTGCCATTCCCTTCTCCAAGGGATCTTCCTGACCCAGGTCTCCCATGTTGCAAGCAGATTGTTTACTGGCTAAGCCACCAGAGCCTACTGATGGTGCTAATCATCTACATCATTACCTATCCTTCCTTCCTAAGAAAATCACATATTTTAGCTGGGTATATGCATGCCCTTGGAGAAGGCAATGGCACCCCACTCCAGTACTCTTGCCTGGATGGAGGAGCCTGGTAGGCTGCAGTCCATGGGGTCACTGAGGGTCGGACACGACTGAGCAACTTCACTTTCACTTTTCACTTTCATGCACTGAAGAAGGAAATGGCAACCCGCTCCAGTGTTCTTGCCCGGAGAATCCCAGGGACGGGGGAGCCTGGTGGGCTGCCATCTATGGGGTCGCACAGAGTCGGACACGACTGAAGCGACTCAGCAGCAGCATATGCATGCCCTTAATAAAAATCCCTCTACCTCTCCTACCCTTCTGAGATGTGGACATACATAATGGCTAATAGCATAAGAGGAGGGTGTTGTGGGGCAGTTTTCAGGTAACATTCTAAAGGCTGAGCCTTCTGCCTCCCTCCATTCTCTTGTCTAAGAGTTGAGTATAACTGCTATCTGGACCCTGGGAACGAGGACTCTAGCTTTTACCGAGTGGCTACCTGAAAGGAGCCTGAGCCTGATGGCTGTGCTGTACTTAGTCGTTCAATCATGTCTGACTCTTTGTGACCCCATGGACTGTAGCCTGCCAGGCTCTTCTGGGGATTCTCCAGGCAAGAATACTGGAGTAGGTTGCCATGCCCTCCTCCACGGGATCTTCCCAACCCAGGGATCAAAACCAAGTCTCCCGCATTGCAGGCGGATTCTGTACAGTCTGAGCCACCAGGGAAGCCCAAGAATACTGGAGTGGGTAGCCGATACCTTCTCCAGGGGATCTTCCTGCCAGGAATCAAACCAGGGTCTCCTGCATTGCTGAGCTACCCGGGAAGCCCATACAATCCCTAAGCTATCTAAACTACCCCTCTACCAACTTTTTACACAAGACTAAAATCATAATTTAACTCACGGATAATCTGAGATCTCCCACATACAGTTGAATTCAACCCTCATACAGCAATATATATAATATAAAACTAAAATAGGCTGACACAGAAAACTCCATACATGAATGCTGCTCACCCTCCATTTTTTCAATCAAATTTCAGAAAGCTGACAACCAGGCTTTTTCATGGAAGGAGACCGTAAGCTTTCTCTACAAAGAAATTAATCACCACAAAAGACTGGTATAAGCTGGTTATCTGGAGCTTCCCTGCCCAAAAAACCATCCCATCTGATCACCTAGTATAAGATTCAATATTTACTGAGGCACTCCTAACCAATTTGTACTTAAAGTCACTTTACAAAGGATAACATTCACTTTTAATATTACAACACATAAACATGTATTTTAGGAAATTGTAAGAGTTCGTCTAAAAACAAAAAGACAAGTCCATCACTGGACCTATACATGTAGAGCTGTGTGCCAGTACTTACCAAGCTGCTTTCTATTCTTTAGGAATTAACTTAAATCTTCTTTTTCAAAAAGTTTATTAAGTTAAAATATGTAAACTAATGCTCAGTTTATATGATTAACAAAATATAATTATTAAAAGCAAAACATTCTGCTAATTGGATGAACCCTGCCAATAACAGGATGCATACCAAAGCTACTTTTGTACATAGCTCCATTATAAAATATAATACACTGTATTAATATCTATCAGCTTACCCTAACGCCACTGGAAAAGCAAGAATGTGCTAACGTGAGGATAATGCAGAGACGACTAAAGAAACAGTTTCAAACAAACTATCTCTGCAAGAGCCCTAAAACATAGGAACAGTTGTCACATTTACGCCTGGGAAAATACTAAAAGAATGCACAGATGAAAAAAGTTTTAAAACTCACATTACCAATATTCACTATCCTTTCTTGTCTATCAAGTCTCTGAAGACTCCACTGCTCCTTAAGTGTTGAGACCAAACTTAATGCATTCATGTTTTCATTATACCATGACCCATGCTCTTTAAATACTGCTGCTGCTAAGTCACTTCAGTCGTGTCCGACTCTGTGCGACCCCAGAGATGGCAGCCCACCAGGCTCCGCCATCCCCGGGATTCTCCAGGCAAGAACCTGGAGTGGTGGACTGCAGTCCACCAGGCTCCTCTGTCCATGGGGATTCTCCAGGCAAGAGTACTGGAGTAGGGTGCCACTGCCTTCTCCACTTAAAATACTACTAGTGAAAAATCCTCACTGAACGCTACTCAGGTCTAGGTAAGAATTGCTTTGGAAATATTCTTAAGTATGTTAATATAAAGAATGTCTAAGCATTCATAGGTTAACTTTTTAAAAAGCTTATACTAAGTATCAAGCTAATGATCTTTGAAACCCAAGTCTTATCATTTAAAATTTACCACCAAGGGGTCGTAATCTATCCAGTACCCTCCTTCTGTAAAACTGACTCCATAATAATGCTACTTTAATCCATGCTGCAGGGAGAAGTTAAACCAGCAGAGTGACTCAGAGGAGGGCGATTAGGCCATTTCCCACCACTGCACATGGGCACAAGCCAATCCAATCAGAGGCTTCCGTGGACTTTTGCCAGGGCGCAGGAGAAAAGCACTCTTGTGTAAGATCCTGACTGTTAAGACCACCGTAATTACAGGAGAGCCAGTGGCCATCTCTCCGGATTACAGGAACAAAGCTCTCCTAAGAGGAAAACATCCTGGAGGCAGAATCATCTCCACGAATGCCTAAAACTAAGGAAGCAATATCCGTCGCCTTTTCAGTTAGTGAGTTTAACCTGAGCGGCTCCTACTTGCGTCCTAACATAGCTGTGTTTTTCCTGTGAACTGAGACTACATTAGACACAGGAAATGTGATTAAAAGGTGGGCGAAATAATTTTTTTTAACTATAAAGTGCTATAAAAATGTCCTGCCATTCTAACTGCAAAGTTCTACAGAAAAAAAACTCTCATTAAATACATCCTGAGTTCAATAAATATTTACTAAGATAACAAATTTACTCCATTATGTGCATACCTGTTTGTGAACAAACTGATTAAAAGGAACCTATCTGGACCGTTCTGTCATTCAAGTTTAAATTTTAAATAATGGCAGCTCCTAACCAATGGAATTCTCCATCTGTCGTTAGGTTGCGATGAACTTAGGAAGAGGGCTCATTTCAAAGTGGACAGTATGGAGTAAGTAACAAACGTGAGTTCCAGAGCCCCAATTCTGCCACTTCCCTCAAGCCAATTACTATTATGAAATTCCAACCTGGCCAACAAAGTTTTGCGGTGAGGCAAAAATGGAGGAAGGGAGGTGTCTCACAGGCAACACCCCCCCCAAAAAAAGTGAAGAAAACTAGTTCTGAGTAAATGTGGCGAGAGAGAGTGAATACGTGGTGGACCGTTCCTCGCGGGTGGCCGGTGGACCGGGCCCCGGAGGCCCGCGGCGGACAGCCAGGGGAAGCGGGTAGGGTCACCGGGGCCTGCAGCAGGAAGGAATGCAGACCACACCTACGCGCCGGGCCGAGCCGGGGTGGGGCGGCCGGCCCGGCCGTGGGTGTCAAGGAGTCAGGAAGGGCGGAGGAAGTAAGGCAAGCGGCAGGCGGCCGACAGCCTCCCCCTACCCGGCCCCAGGCCCACCTCAGCAGCGTCTCGAGCGCGCCCTCGTGCTTGTCCAGCGGGCGGCCGAGCGCGGCGCGCCGCAGCTTGCTGAGCTCCTCGGCCGCGCGGCAGTACTGGGCCTGCTCCTCCCCGCCGCTCGGGTACGTCTGCTGGATGAACTTCACCAGCGGCTTGGCCAGGTCCACCTCCGAGGTCTTTTTCAGCTGTACTGAGATGAACGCCGCCATGGCGAGCGCCTCGGCCGCCCTTCGGGCCAAAGACACCACAGGACGGCGACTAGGGTCGAGGCGCGCGGAGTACCGGGCCGGCGGCCGGGCGGACTGAGCGGCTGACGGACGTGCGCTCCGCTTGCGCTTCGGGTCCGGCCACTTCCGGGAGCTCCGGCGCAGGCGCACTCGGCGCGCCGCCCGCGGTCACGTGAGGGAGTCGGGGAGCCGGCTGCTCACCTGGGCCCCACTCGTCGTGGGCTGAAGGTGCCAGCCTGCCCCACCTGTGGAATTTTCTCTTTCCTTCTACTGCTTCGGCCATTGGGCCGAAAAATTACTTGCGTAAAAATGACTTCCTGCACTCGAACGATTTCCCAGGGAAGTACTCCTATTACGGGCACTGACGCGAGTTTGCGGCCACCTGCCCAAGACCCGGCTGCTTCAGGGTTATTGTGACCTATGGTGATTCAGTCGGCGGCGTGCTGTGCACAGATGCTGTGTTCACAGTGAGTCGAACAGGCCAGGCCCTTGCACTTGTGCAGCTTACTGTCAGGCATGGACACAGATACTAAGGCGGACCAAAAAAGTATCTTGGGGGTCTTCCCAGATGGCGCTACTGGTAAAGAATCACCTGCCAGTGCGAAAAAAGTATCTTGGTACAAAAAGCAAGGTGCTTGGGATGTAGGGTCTGAAGGTCCCTCCAACGAAGCTAGTTTAAATAATTACAATTATTAAATAATTAGAGACAGCTTTTCTAAGGAAGTGAACTTTAAAAGACCTGCAGTTTGAGGGACTTCCTGGTGTTCCAGTGGTTAAGACTGCATGCTTCCACTGTAGGGGGCTCAGGTTGGATGGAAGATGCCAAGTTAAGTGGCAAAAAAAGTTAATAATAGTTATATGAAGTATATTTAAAAAAAAAAAAAAGGCGTGCAGTTTGATAAGATGCTTGACGTTAGGAGGAAGGAAGAGAAACGGAGAAAGTAGTGGCTGGGGAGAGTCTCCCAGACCACGAGGCAAAGGTCCTAGAAGGCAAGTACTTCCGCTTCCCATGTTCAGGGAGTGGAAACAGCGTAGCAACAATTTTAAAAAGCAAGCAGAGACTGGAGGAAATTAAAGTGGAAGAGTAAGGCACCAAATCTTTCAGACCATTGTGAGCCAAGTTGAAGAGCTGTTATGTAGAATAAGTAGGAAGCTATAAATGGCATTTAAGCAATGGTGACATGATACCATTCATGTTTAAAAGACCACCCTGTGCATCAACCTCGTGGGGTGTCGTATGAAGTATACAATATCCTCATCTGTGATCTAGTCCAGTCAAAAATGTTTAACTTGACTCTGTCAGTTCTTTGCATCTAACACAATTTATGAGAAATGCAGGGGATAAAAGAACAAACTAAATGATACCATACAAAGTAACCAGGCAAATCCAGAAGGTGGAACATTGTGCAGAAAGGAAAAAGGCCCTGCTCTATAAAAAGAAATATGAGGGACATAGGGTCCAGATTGAATCCTGATTTGAACAGACTACCTATGAAATTTCAGGACAACTGAAGAAATATGAATATAGATGGACTGAATATGAGCTGGAAACACAGTGCCATGGAAAGGTGGAGTTGGTTAACTGAAAAGGGCAGGTCACAAAACAATACGTATGTTACAATATCTCATTTTGATTACAAAATGCACGTATGTATATTTATGTAGTATGAAAAAAGATCTAGAAGGATTTTATGTAAGTTGTTAGTGTTGCCAAAACGTGGCCATCTCTTCACAGAGACAGGGAGGCAGAGTTTTGGGCAAAGTAGAAAGGGTAGCTTTTATTGTTTTGCCAGGCAGAGGGAGCCACAGTGGGTTTCTGTGTGGCCCACTGTGGAGGGGGTAGTGAAGAGTTTTACAGTGGCTAGGGAGCAGGGTGTGATCAGCTCATGGACAGTTCTTGGACTAGTTGACATCAAGGCGAAATTTCAAGCATCATCAGTTCAGTCTAGAGCCCATGTTCTTGTGGTCAGCAGTTTTCATCTGGAGGGAGTCTGCTTCCTGTTACAAAATTTAGGAATATGTGTCAGGCCTTTATCTATATCTTTCAGGAAACTGTGAATTCAGTGATTCTGCCATGTGGCTGCATTATAGTCTAAATTGTTACCAGTTCCCCAGCCCAATAGCTATTCTTTGTTTCTACATCTTCACATCTCCCAATCATTAACTCTTGAGTCAGCCTTTTACTTCAAAAGAAAACAATGCAGGGGCTTGTACACAATTTCATTAGCAGCTGTACTCTTTGGAAGTGAAAATGTTTACATATTTTTGTTTATTTTTTATTTTCTTTATTTTTGCTATCTTTTTGTGTAATATTTTTAAATTCATTGATTTATCTGACTGTGCTGGGTCTTAGTTTGAGGATCTTTAGTTGTAGCATGCATAGTTTCAGTTGTGACATGCAGGATCTAGTTCCCTGACCAGGGATCAAACCTGGACGTGATGCACTGGAAGCACAGAGCTCCAGTCACTGTTCAGTTCAGTTCAGTTCAGTCACTCGGTCGTGTCTGACTGTTTGCAACCCCATGAACCGCAGCACGCCAGGCCTCCCTGTCCATCACCAGCTCCCAGAGTTTACCCAAACTTACGTCCATTGAGTCAGTGATGCTACCCAACCATCTCATCCTCTGTCGTCCCCTTCTCCTCCTGCTCTCAGTCTTTCCCAGCATCAGGGTCTTTTAAATGAGTCAGCTTTTGCATCAGGTGGCCAAAGTATTGGAGTTTCACCTTCAACATCAGTCCTTCCAATGAATATTTCAGGACTGATTTCCTTTAGGATGGGCTGGTTGATCTCCTTGCAGTCCAAGGGACTCTCAAGAGTCTTCTCCAACATCACAGTTCAAAAGCATCAACTTTTCAGTTCTCAGCCTTCTTTATAGTCCAACTCTCATATCCATACATGACCACTGGAAAAACCATAGCCTTGACTAGATGGACCTTTGTTAGCAAAGTAATGACTCTGCTTTTCAATATGCTGTCTAGGATGGTCATAACTTTGCTTCCAAGGAAATTTTCCTTCCAGTCACTGTACCACCGGGGAAGTCCTCTTTTTGTGTGAGTTTTACAGTATATATACTGCTTTTGTTATGAAAGTTTGGCCACAATTTCTTTATTTTTTTAAAATTTATTTCAGTTAAAATGTTCTGGGTTAAAATAAATAAAATAATCATGTAGAGAATGTATTAGAGGAAGGCATGGTAGAAGCAGAGAGCCAAATCATAAGACCATTTCAAAAATTCAGGCACGAGATCATGAAAACTAGCATTTACAGTAGTGAGCCAGGCTCCCAGATTTGGGGCCTGAACCTCTGAGCTGTCAGTGGGATCATTGCCTGATATATTAAAAAACAAAAAACAAATGAGAAATTTCTTGGCAGTCCCGTGGTTAGGACTCCGATCTCATTGCCTAGGTCCCAGGTTTTTTCTCTGGTCAGGGAAGGAAGATCCCAGAAGCCCCATGACGTGACCAAAAAGAAAAACAAAAAACTGATGGATAATCCACTGATGGGCTCAGAAGATGGAAAGTGTTTCTACCAAGCCTTCAAATGGAGTCCCTAAACTGACAATTGGGTATATGAGATTCGAGCTCCAAGAAGACATCTTATTTGGGAATCAACAGTGAGCATACAAATTAATTGTAAACCTCTGGGACTAGAAAGGAACACAGAGAAACTGAAATAGATCAGAAGCTGTGCTGGGCTGTGCTTCGTCACTCAGTCGTGTCCGACTCTTTGAGACCCCATGAACTGTAGCTCAATACGCTCCTCTGTCCATGGGAATTCTCCAGCCAAGAATACTGGAGTGGGTTGCTATGCCCTCCTCCAGGGGATCTCCCCAGCCCAGGGACTGAACCCAGGTCTCCTGCATTGCAGGCGGATTCTTTACTGTCTGTGCCACCAGGCAAGCCCAGGAAGGAACACAAATCAAAATAGATCAGAAGCTGTCAGGAAATATAATACCAGATTATGTTTTTCTTAAGACAGATATAGAGTATTTTGTACACTGGCTGACAGGACTGATGCACTGGGGAGAGGATGAAGAATCAGAAGAGCTGAGGACGATCAAAGGAGCCAAGTGCATGAAAAGAGGAGCAGAAAGTGTGACCAGAGCAGGGAGGGTCTAAGAAGAGGGATTAACTGTCAGAAAGATGAGGGATGTGTCCTTTGTTGAGGCAGATGGAGGGGAAAAGGAAATGAACATTGGTGTGGCTGTCTGGCATTGATCCCGGTAAGATTAAGTTGATCGTATCTGATAGAACCTGATCTATCTCCGTATGTCTCTCCAACTTTGTGTTTTCTGCTTGTTCCTCATTTATTCCTGTCCAGTCACATTGGTCTTAGTTCCTCAAACTCTAAGATCTTTCTTTCCTCATGTGACCTGGAATACTTGACCCCTTTCTTCATATGCTGGAAGAAATGTTTCCTCTCCAGCACACCATCTAAATTAGAACCCCCACCCCTTGTTAAGGTCCAACTCAGCCGTTGTTTATTCGCTTCATAACACTTATCTCGTAGCAAGTATTTTGTTACTTGATTTGATTTTTTCTGACCATTATATAAGCTCTTTAAGGGCCAAAAATTTTTGTGTGTGTTTGTGTACTATTAATCTCCAACTCTTAGCACTTGGTAGGCAACTCAGTGAATATTTTTGAATGAGTGAATGAGTTTCACTACTTGCAAAAAAGAAAGAAAAAAAAAGTCAACTATCAAAATAACACACTTTCCATGGACTTCCCTTCAGTGGTTGAGACTTCATCTTCCAATGCAGGGGGTGCAGGTTTGATCCCTGATCTGGGAACTAAGATTCTCACATGCCTCTTGGCCAAAGAACCAGAACATAAAACAGAAACAATATTTTAACAAATTCAATAAAGACTTAGAAAATGGCCCATATTAAACATACACACACACACACACACACACACACACACACACACACACACACACACACACACACACACTTTAGCCCTCAATAGCCTGTACCCTCATTTATTAGGCATTAGGCCAATGGCCAAAGAAGGAGGGTATATAAGCATAGGCCAGCTAATGGTCTGATAATAAACAATTTCAAAAATCTCAGCATCTTAACATAACAAACATTTGTTCCTTGCTCATGCAGAGTCTCCTGTGGACCAGCAACTCTCCAGGGTAGGTAGCTGTCCTCTAAGCAGTGTCTGTATAGTTCAGACTAGTTTGATCCTGCAGTTCATCCGTCTCACCATGAAACTCGTTTCAAAGGGGCAGAGGGCACTTGTCACACCAGCAGCTGTCCACTGCCTCAGCCCTTTCACTTCCATTACCTTTCATTGGCTAGAACGCCTCACATGACTCCATCGCACCAGGAGCGGTGGTCTTTTGTATGCCCACGAGGGCCCAGAAAACTGGATGTTAGGGAGCCCTAGTGATCCTTTCACTGCTTCCAAACTCACGATAACATTGATTTTCCATGTGTGTAATGCTAGGTCACTTCAGTCATGTCCAACTCTTGGCAACCCGTCTGTAGCCCTCCAGGCTCCTCTGCCCATGGGATTCTCCAGGCAAGAATACTGGAGTGGGTTGCCATGCCCTCCTCCAGGGTTTCTTCCCGACCCAGGGACCGAGCCCGTCATCTCTAATGTTGCCTGCATTGGCAGGCAGGTTCTTTACCACTAGTGCCACCTGGGAAGCCCTCTGTGTAATGAAACTCCATACAATTTCTTACAGTGTATCCACAGTGTGACATTTTGGGGAATATTAAATCAATAAAATTTTCCTGCCTGATGATCCCTGGTTCTGATCTGGCCCATCATTACCCCCACTGCTGAACTAATGGAAACCATCCTCTTTGGACAGACAGAATCCTGCTGAAAAAACCTTTAAGTTTCAAAACAGAGTCTTTCAAGTCCATGTTGAAACAATAGCCTGAAAGTAAGTGCTTATGGTTTTTGGAAGAAGTGGAAGCCTTGTGGAGGAGAAAAGCAGCTTATAAAAGCCAAGCCCAGAAGACTGTAAGAAAGAGTTTTTATAGTAAATGAGAGAGTAAATAGGGCAAGGATTTGATGTAAGGAAAGTCCATGCAATGCAAGAAAGAGAAAGCCCTTTTTGTTGCTGAGAGGAGGAGTCTAAGAAAGTGAAGGACAGAAGGTAAAGGAGGTGTCCTCACTTCCTTATTCAACACTCTCAGGGTAAACTTTTAAAGTGTTGCAGGGGGTCACAGGAGGTGACTTAGAGGGAAGGAGGCATGGAATAGAAATGTTCAAATAGACCTGCTGAAAGCAATAACGTTAAGGATGGAGGGAACTTCCCTGGCAGTCCGGAGGTAAAGACTCATCACTTCCACTTCAGGGGGCATGAGTTTGATCCCTGGTCAGGGAACTAAGATCCCACAAGCCCCATGGCATGACCAAAAAATATATTTTTTTTTCCTGAAACCAAAAAAATTAATAACTTAAAAGAGCAAATCAACCACACAAGCAGAAACATAATAAAAATAACAACAGAATAAATATAGCACAGAATGATATGCCAAATTGAGATCAAACCTAACAGTCATGTAATAAATGTAACTGGGTTTAAAGCAACATCAAAAGAAAAAATATTTAGATTGAATCAAAAGGAAAACCCGAATGTGATAGATTGTAAAAACTGGCTACGACTTCTCCCTTCAACTGTGACTTTGCAGCGTGATGTTATAGATCATCTCATCAAGAACTGGAGTCTGTTTCTCCATCCTTCTGGAGAAGGAAAAGGCTACCCACTCCAGCATTCTGGCCTGGAGAATTCCATGGACTGTATAGTCCATGGGGTCACAAAGAGTCAGACACAACTGAGCAACTTTCACTTCACTTCACTTCTCTATCCTTAAGTCCGGGTTGTTGATATAAATTGCTTCGGCCGATAGAGCATTAGTAACTGTGACGCAAACAGACACTTCAGCCCTCAGAGCTTGTCCTTTCTGACTGAGCTAGAATCGTGTCCTCCCTGTGTGTAGGCTAACCTGCTGCATTATGAAGAATTGACCTAGTCATCCCCCTAGCCCTCACCAATGGTGTGCTAATCATCACGTGTGGTGTGCTAAGTCACTTCAGTTGTGGCTGACTCTGCTACCCCATGGGCTGTAGCCTGCCAAACTCCTCTGTCCATGGGATTCTCCAGGCAAGAATACTGAAGTGAGTTACCATTTTCTCCTCCAGGGGATCTTCCCGAGCCAGAGATCAAACCATAGGATTCTCCAGGCAAGAGTACTGAAGTAGGTTGCCCTTTCCTCCTCCAGGGGATCTTTCCCACCCAGGGATCTTACCCGAGTTTCTTACATCTCCCCCATTGGCAGTCAGGTTCTTTACAATTAGCGCCACCTGGTGAGTTAGGGTATTTTCAGATCATTTGGCCACCAGCCAACCCCCAGCTGATGTTAGTTACTGACCAAGCCCATCAGTTTTGCTGAGCCAGCCTAGACAGCAAATGCCCAACCCACAGAACCATGAGCTAAACAAATGACTCTTGTTTTAAGCCACCAAGTTTCGTTACAGTTTGTTGCGCAACAAAAGCTAACTGATGCACCAACATGCCACATACAAGCTACACCTAAAACAAAGTGGTTCAGAAAGGATAAATAGAAATAGGCAAAGATACATCAGCCACATGAAGTTGCAGAAGTTCTTATCTTGATATCAGACAATTGAAGCAAAAAAAATAAAAGATTTAAATATGATTAAGGACGCTTCATAATGCTGAAGAATAAAATTGTCCAGAAAAAAAAAAAAATGTACCTAAAACGACAATATAGCTTTTTAATACCTAGGTATCAGGTAACCCAAAATATCTATGTATCGAACTAATAAATTTCAATCTTTTGGTCAAATGCTTGGGTAGTTGAGAGAAGTAAAAGGAATATCACTCAGCGATGATGCAAAAAAGATACATTTGGAAGCAAGGTAGGTGGGTTAAATCCACTCTGAATAATATGTAATACTATGTAATGTAAAGCAACCTCATTTTAAGAGATGTGGCCTTGAAAATTATAGGGCAGATGAAAAAGTATATATTTTCCACTTTGTGGTTAGGCTGTATTCTCTATAAAAAAAGTAATATTTGCCTTTGGGAGATGGTGATTCAACAGTCCCCTGTAGCACCTTTCATAAAAATGAAAAGAATCTCATCTACAACTCACGGTAACCTGGAGTTAATTCTCCTACCTTGTACTTTGTAGGATCTGAGTAGTCCAAGTTCCCCGCCCTGCCCTCACCCACCACACTCCCTCCCAGGGCCTTCCACTAGCCCTGTGGTTCTCAACTTGGGTAATTTTGCCCCCAGGAGACATTTAGCAATGTCTGGACACATTTTTGGTTGTCACAGCTTTCGGGGTAGGGGAGTGCTACTGTCAGATAGTGGGTGGAGGCCAGCGATGTTACCTACCAACACACAAGACAGCCCCACGCAACAAAGAGATGTCCTGCTCAAAACGTCAGTTGTACCCAGGGCGAGAGTCAATCTTGAAAAGCGTGTGGTCATGCAGTCAACCCTCTGTATCCGTGCGTTCCTCATCTATGGATTCAACCAATAGTAGATTGAAAATATTTGGAAAAAATTTTCCAGAAAGTTCAAAAAAAAAAACTGGGATTTACCACAATGGCCACTGTTTACATAGTGTTTACGTTGTATTAGGTATTATAAATAATCCAGAGATGATTTAAAGTATATGGTAGGGGACTTCCCTAGTGGCCCAGTGGCTAAGACTCTGTGCTCCAGGGCAGAGCATCCAGGTTTGATTCCTGGCAGGGAATTAGAGTCCACATGCCATTATCTAAGAGTTCGCATGCCAAAACTGGAAAGATCCTGCATGCCCCAAAGAAGATCCCATCTGCTGCAACTAAGACCTGATGCCAAACAAATACATTTTAAACTTTTTAAATAATAATTATTAAATAAATACTTTCTTAAATAAAGTATATGGTAGGATGTGCATAGGATATATGTAAATCTACACCATTTTAGATGAGGTACTTGATCATCTCTGAATTTTGATATACATGGGGGTCCTGGAACCAATTCTCCATGGATACTGAGAGACCACTGTAATCTGGTGGACTTTGAGGTTATCCTCCTTCTCATATACCCTCACCCATTCCCCTTTGCTAAGTATCCTGGTCCTCACCTGGGTATCCTCACTTCTCTCTCTGTCCTTTTTTCTTTTGTCCTTTGTCTTAGGCCTTAATGGATAATGATGTGGCTTAGGCCTTAGCTCATTACTGCAATCCCATCCTCAAGCCCCAGTAATTCAGAAAAAAACAATTGACCCAATTCTGGCTGCTGAGATATAAAGAGGTTTGTCAGAGGTCTCAGAGAAGGAAAGTTCTTTGTTATTTTGAGAGAATTTCTGCAAGTGACCTTTCCTTCCCTAGATGTGGATGAGGGAGCATGTTTCTGTATATCAGGGTTCTTTCTTGTCTGCAACAGAAATGAACTGTGTATAGTTTCAGCAGAAAAGAATGTATTAAAGGATATGTCGTTGTTCCGTTGCCCAGTCATGTTCGACTCTTTGTGACCCCATGGACTGCTGCGTGCCAGGCCGCTCTATCCCTCCTCATCTCCTGAAGTTTGCCCAAGTTCATGTCCATTGCATTGGTGATGCCATCGAGCCATCTCATCTTCTGACGCCCTCTTCTCCTTCTGCCCTTAGTCTTTCCCAGCATCAGAGACTTTTCCAATGAGTCAACTGTTAGCATCAAATGACCAAAATACTGGAGTTTCAACTTCAGCATCAGTCCTTTCAGTGAGTGTTCAGGGTTGATTTCCTTTAAGACTGACTGGTTTGATCTCCTTGCTATCCAAGGGACTCTCAGGAATTTTCTCCAGCACTAAAGTTTGAAAGCATCAATTCTTTGGCGCTCCATCTTCTTTACGGTCCAGCTCTCACAACCGTACATGACCACTAGGAGGACCATAACCTTGACTATATGGACCTTTGTCAGCAGACTAATATCTCTGCTTTTCAACACCCTGTCTAGGTTTGTCATAGCCTTCCTGCCAAGAAGCAAACGTCTTCTGATTTCATGGCTGCAGTCACCATCCAAAGTGACTTTAGAGCCCAAGAAGAGGAAATCTATCACTACTTCCACCTTTTCCCCCTCTATTTGCCGAGAAGTAGTGGAGTCGGATGCCATGATCTTAGGGGTTTTTTTAATATTTAGTTTTAAATTGGATATCAGTTCAGTTCAGTTCACTCGCTCATTTGCGTCCAACTCTTTGCGACCCCATAAACCGCAGCACACCAGGCCTCCCTGTCCATCACCAACTCCCGGAGCTTACCCAAACTCAAGTCCATTGAGTTGGTGATGCCATCCAACCACCTCATCCTCTGTTGCCCCCTTCTCCTCCTTCCCTCAATCTTTCCCAGCATCAGGGTCTTTTCAAATGAGTCAGCTTTTGCATCAGGTGGCCAAAGTATTGGAGTTTCAGCTTCAACATCAGTCCTCCCAATGAATAATCAGGACTGATTTCCTTTAGGATGGACTGGTTGGATCTCCTTGCAGTCCAAGGGACTCTCAAGAGTCTTCTCCAACACCACAGTTCAAAAGCATTAATTTTTTGGTGCTCAGCTTTCCTCGCAGTCCAACTCTCATATCCATACATGACTAATGGAAAAACCATAGCCTTGATTAGATGGACCTTTGTTGGCAAAGTAATATCTCTGCTTTTGAATATGCTGTCTAGGTTGGTCATAACTTTCCTTCCAAGGAGTAAGCATCTTTTAATTTCATGGCTGCAGTCACCATCTGCAGTGATTTTGGAGCCCCAAAAAATAAAGTCTGACACTGTTTCCACTGTTTCCCCATCTATTTCCCATGAAGTGATGGGACCAGATGCCATGATCTTCATTTTCTGAATGTTGAGCTTTAAGCCAACTTTTTCACTCTCCTCTTTCACTTTCATCAAGAGGCTTTTCAGTTCCTCTTCACTTTCTGCCATAAGGGTGGTGTCATCTCCATATCTGAGGTTATTAATATTTCTCCCACCAATCTTGATTCCAGCTTGTGCTTCTTCCAGTCCAGCGTTTCTCTTGATGTACTCTGCATATAAGTTGAGTAAGCAGGGTGAGAATATACAGCCTTGACATACTCCTTTTCCTATTTGAAACCAGTTTGTTGTTCCATGTCCAATTCTAACTGTTGCTTCCTGACCTGCATACAGGTTTCTCAAGAGGCAGGTCAGGTGGTCTGGTATTCCCATCTCTTTCAGAATTTTCCACAGTTTATTGTGATCCACACAGTCAAAGGTTTTGGCATAGTCAATAAAGCAGAAATAGATGTTTTTCTGGAACTCTCTTGCTTTTTCCATGATCCAGCAGATGTTGGCAATTTGATCTCTGGTTCCTCTGCCTTTTCTAAAACCAGCTTGAACATCTGCAAGTTCACGGTTCATGCATTGCTGAAGCCTGGCTTGGAGAATTTTGAGCATTACTTTACTAGCGTGTGAGATGAGTGCAATTGTGCAGTAGTTTGAGCATCCTTTGGCATTGCCGTTCTTTGGTATTGGAATGAAGACTGACCTTTTCCAGTCCTGTGGCCACTGCTGAGTTTTCTAAATTTGCTGGCATATTGAGTGCAGCACTTTCACAGCATCATCTTTCAGGATTTGAAATAGCTCAACTGGAATTCCATCACCTCCATTAGCTTTGTTTGTAGTGATGCTTTCTAAGGCCCACCTGACTTCACATTCCAAGATGTCTGGCTCTAAATGAGTGATCACACCATCGTGATTATCTGGGTCGTGAAGATCTTTTTTGTACAGTTCTTCTGTGTATTCTTGCCACCTCTTCTTAATATCTCCTACTTCTGTTAGGTCTGTACCATTTCTGTCCTTTATTGTGCCCGTCTTTGAATGAAATGTTCCTTTGGTATCTCTAATTTTCTTGAAGAGATCTCTAGTCTTTCCCATTCTGTTGTTTTCTACCGGATATATTGAAGGATATATCCAGTGGCTAACACTCCAAGCTCCCAATGCAAGGGGCCTGGGTTCAGTCCCTGGTCAGGACTGAACATGCCGCAACTTAGAAACAGTGCAGCCAAATACATAATTTTTTTTTTTAATATCAGGACCTCCATGGGATCTCTGGGACAGTCGGAGAATCCTAGGACACAAGGCAGAATATGTCCTATTGCTCCAGAGAAAACACTACTGCTTCCCCACTGTGTGCAACCCTGCTGGTAGAGAATGTGGGACCGTTAGGGATCCCACCTGAACTCCCCCAACTGCTGCCCCTGAAGGTAGTCCTGTCGCCTCTGCCAGAAGAGTCTGTGTGGTTTTCATCTTCATGTCACCAAGAACCATTTGGGTATATTAGTAGAGCTACAAGAAAGCCTGGGAAACAGAATTTCTGAATTCTGCATTGGTGAAGCAGGAATCAAGAGATGGAGAAATTCCCAACCCCAGGAAAGGTTTCAAATAGGGAATGCATATGTTCACTATGCCTTGGAAGCTGTTGGCAACCATCTTGTGGCCTTGATGGAGAATCAACCTTCAGATGAAACCGATATGCCAGAGGTCAGAAAGGAGAGCCAGAGGGAAACTGGGTCAACAGTGATGTCACTGAGATGCTGAATCAAAACAGAGCTAAGCCCACCCTGTGTCTTGAGATCTAGGTCTGTGACCAAGTAAACCCCCAGGATTCTTTAAACTGAAGGCAATGGCACCCCACTCCAGTACTCTTGCCTGGAAAATCCCATGGATGGAGGAGCCTGGTAGGCTCCAGTCCATGGGGTCGCTGAGGGTCGGACACGACTGAGCGGCTTCACTTTCACTTTTCACTTTCATGCATTGGAGAAGGAAATGGCAACCCACTCCAGTGATTTCATGGCTGCAGTCATCATCTGCAGTGATTTTGGAGCCCAAGAAAATAAAGTCTCTCACTGTTTCCATTGTTTCCTGTCTATTTGCCATGAAGTGATGGGACCAGATGCCATGATCTTCGTTTTCTGAATGTTGAGCTTTAAGCCAACGTTTTCACTCTCCTCTTTCGCTTTCATCAAGAGGCTCTTTAGTTCCTCTTCACTTTCTGCCATAAGGGCGGTGTCATCTGCACATCTGAGGTTATTGATATTTCTCCTGGCAATTTTGATTCCAGCTTGTGCTTTACATGATGTATTCTGCATATAAGATAATAAGTTAGATGACAATATACAGCCTTGATGTATATAATAGGCATAATCAATAAATAGTAGGCATAATCAATAAATAATTGTTTTTAGCTATGTTCTCCTCTTTGGAGGCTGAGGGGGGAGACTGGAAATTACAAGTTTCGAATCCTAAAGAATCTGCCTTCCAATGAAGGGGACATGGATCTGATCCCTGGTTGGGAAACTAATATCCCACATGCCACAGCACAACTAAGACCACTTGCTACACCTAGAAAGTCTGTGCACTGCGACAAAAGGTCCCACATAATGCAGCAAAGATGCTGTGAGGCCAAAAAATTCAAAACAAAAATTTAAAACAGAAGTGATGCTTCTCTAGTATTCTTCAGTTCAGTCGCTCAGTCGTGTCTGGCTCTTTGCGACCCCATGGACTGCAGCATGACAGGCTTCCTGGTCCGTCACCAACTCCTGGAGCCTGCTCAAACTCATGTCCTTTGAGTTGGTGATGCCATCCAACCATCTCATCCTCTGCCGTCCCCTTCTCCTCCTGCCTTCAATCTTTCCCAGCATCAGGGTCTTTTCAAATGAGTCAGTTCTTCGCATCAGGTGGTCAAAGTATTGGAGTTTCAGCTTCAGCATCAGTCCTTCCAATGAATCCTTTAGGATTTCCTAGTGTTCTTACCACTTAGGAAATCACAATAGTTTTAGGAATTCCATGTCAAGAAATGGGGACAGACACCAAGATACATAATTTCCATTATCTCACAAGCACTGTTTGACTTTTCTAAGTGTATATGTGTTATTTCAATAAAATAAAAATTAATTTAAAAAAATTTTTTTAAAAAGCAGTGCTGGAGAAGACCATGAGGTAGACAAAGGAAAGAAGACCTCTAGTACCTGGGCCAGGGTCCTTCCAGTGTTCAGAGCTCAGGAAGATGATGGAGAGGAGCGAGCAAGGGAGGCAGAAGGAGCAGCCGGAGCCACAGGAGGAGAACACAGAGAGAGGGGTGGCCTGGAGGCCACGTGGGCAAAGTAGTTGAAAAAGGAGAGAATGATCAGCTATGCCAAGGGCTATTAGTTCAAATGAAACTTGATGAAAAAGAATGTGTGTGTGTAACCGAATCACATTGCTCACAGAAACTAACACAATATTGTAAGTCAACCATACCTCCGTTTAAACAAAGAGAATGAAAATTTGATGGTTGAGTTTGGTATCATCCAGGCAAGGGTCGTATTTTGGTGGAGTGAAAGCCTGACCTGTGTGAGTTCTGTGGTTGGGTATGTGCGGATGAAAAACGAAAGCGACAAGAGTAGCAGCTCCCTGGTAAGGAAAAGAGGAAGGGTATTTGCATATCAACAGGGAGTTGTGTGCATCTACGTGTGAGCCTCTGTGTATGGTTTCAAATGAAGCGATATGAATGTTGATGGGTGTGACTGCTTATGTTACAGGGCACGTATGTGATTTATATACATATATGGGCTTCACAGGCGGTGCTAGTGGTATACAACCCTCCTGCCAAAGCAGGACACTTAAGAGACATGGGTTCCATCCCTGGATTGTGAAGATCACCTGTGGAAGGGCATGGCAACCCACTCCAGTATTCTGGCCTGGGAAATCCCATAGACATCCCTGGCAGCTAAAGTCCACAGGGTTACAAAGAATCAGATGCAACTGAGGCGACTGAGCATGCACACCCACATGCCTAAAGTAGACTTCCCAGGTGGCACTAGTGGTAAAGAACTCGCCTGCCAATGCAGGAGATATAAGAGATGTGGGTTCAATCCCTGAATTGGGAAGATCCCTGGAGGAGGACATGGCAACCCACTCCAGTGTTCTTGCCTGGAGAATTCCATGGACAGAAGAGCCTGGCAGGCTATGGTCCATAGGGTCACAATGAGTCAGACATGACTGAGTGACTTAGCATGCACACACAATAGTTTAATATGATCCTTTGTTATTAATAATATAAATTTAATATAATTTGCTAAATTTTATCATTTTTGCATCTGTGTATAGTATGCTGCTGCTGCTGCTGCTGCTAAGTCGCTTCAGTCGTGTCCAACTCTGTGCAACCCCATAGATGGCAGCCCATGAAGCTCCCCTGTCCCTGGGATTCTCCAGACAAGAACACTGGAGTGGGTTGCCATTTCCTTTTCCAATGCATGAAAGTGAAAAGTGAAAGTGAAGTCGCTCAGTCGTGTCTGACTCTTAGCAACCCCACAGACTGAGGCCCACCAGGCTCTTCCGTCCATGGGATTTTCTAAGCAAGAGTGCTGGAGTGGGGTGCCATTGCCTTCTCCATATGTATAGTATAGGTTTGGACAAATAAGCTAGTTTTCCCAAGAAAATTAGAAATGTATTTATTATCCTCTATGTTCAAAAGAGAACTTTCAGATGTACAAACTGGATTTAGAAAAGGCAGAGGAACCACAGATCAAATTGACAACATCCATTGGATCATAGCAAAATCAAGAGAATTCCAGAAAAACATCTACTTCTGCTTCTTTGACTACACTAAAGCCTTTGACTATGTAGAACTGGTTTCCACAACAAACTGTGGGAAATTCTTCAAGAGGTGGGAATACAGGACCACCTTACCTGCCTCCTGCGAAACCTATAGGCAGGTCAGGAAGCAACAGTTAGAACGAGACATGGAACAATGGACTGATTCAAAATTGGGAAAGGAGCATGTCCAGGCTGTATATTGTCGCCCTGCTTATTTAACCTATATGCAGAGTACAGCATGAGAAATGCTGGACTGGATGAAGCACAAGCTGGAATCAAGATTGCCGGGAGAAATATCAGCAACAACCTTAGATATGCAAATAACACCACCCTTATGGCAGAAAGCCAAGAGGAACTTAAAAGCCTCTTGATGAAGGTGAAAAAGGAGAGTGAAAAAGCTGCCTTAAAACTCAGATTCAAAAAAAACTAAGATCTTGGCATCCAGCGCCATCACTACGTGGCAAATAGATGGGGAAAAAATGAAAACAGTGACAGGCTTCATTTTCTTGGGCTCCAAAATCACTGTGGATGGTGACTTCAGCCATGAAATTAAAAGATGCTTGCTCTTGGAAGAAAAGCTGTGACGAACCTAGACAGCATATTAAACAGCAGAGACATCAATTTACCAACAAAAGTCTGTCTAGTCAAAGCTATGGTTTTCCCTGTAGTTGTGTACAGATATAAGAGTTGGACTATAAAGAAGGCTGAGCGCCAGAGAATTGATGCTTTCAAAATGTGGTGCTGGGGATGACTCTTGAGTCCCCTGGACGGCAAGGAGATCAAACCAGTTAGTCCTAGAGGAAATCAACCCTGAATATTCATTGGAAAGACTGATGCTGAAGCTGAAGCTCCAATACTTTGGTCGCCTGATGTGAAGAGCCGACTCGCTGGAAAAGACCCTGAGGCTGAGAAAGACTGAGGGCAAGAGAAGAAGGGGGCAACAGAGGATGAGATAGTTGGATGGCATCACCAACTCAATGGACGTGAGTTTGGGCAAGCTCTGGGAGATGGTGAAGGATATGGGGTCGCAAAGGGTCAGACGCAACTGAGCAACTGAACAATAGCAACAAATGTTCAAAAGCTACACAAAGGTGCTAAGTTATTTTTCATTAAATTGGCTGACCAAGTGAAGAAATACAGTTAAGAGAATCCACCAAACTTGGGCCCTGCTCCAGCTCTTTCACAGTAACTGACATACATACAGCCGTATAACACTGGGCAATGTAATCTCTTTTATATATATTTATATATCCACATATTTGGCTTCTTTGGGTCTTGGTTGTGGCACACGGGGTCTTCATTGTGGTACACAGACTCTCTGGTTGTGGTGTGCAGGCTCTGAAGTGCACAAACATTTCTTCTTTGAACCTCAATTTCCCTTTCTGTAAAATGGTGTTAATATCTAACTCATATTGTTGTTGAGGATTAAATAAGATAATTTATATTAACTGTTCAGCATGGCACTTAAATATAGTAAATGTTTAGCAAGGCCGTTAAATGTAGTTACTGTCATTAATGATCAATTAATGTTTTTTTCCTTTAATTTTTTTTCAATTTTTTCTGTTAGTTATTGACCTGTTAATGTTTTTTTTTACATCTTCTTGGGTTAATTTTTGGAAAGGGCTTTGGTTTTGATATCAGGCTGGGAATTTTGAGCTCAACTACAAGCAGCAGGCCAAAAGTTAGCAGAGAGAGAGAGAAGGAGGCCAAAGGAATGAAAGGAGTAATTGATGAACCAGAGTCTACAGGGAGAAGGGAGGTCAAGAACAAAGATCTATGTGTTGAGCAAACACACACCTCTACTGAGGCTGGCACAAATGGATGGATTAGTGTAGAAGGTATCAAGTATGCAGGAAGGAAGAAAAAGTTTCATGTTAAATGAACATTCTAATTATTCAACACAAAACCTTTACATTATATTTTATGGTCTCAAACACTGTGAAAATGCATTTATTTCTCTAAATTAAACAGTTCAGTCGCTCAGTTGTATCCGACTCTTTGCAACCCCATGTTTCGCAGCATGCCAGGCCTCCCTGTCCATCACCAACTCCCGGAGTTCACTAAGACTCACGTCCATCGAGTCAGTGATGCCGTCCAGCCATCTCATCCTCTGTCGTCCCCTTCTCCTCCTGCCCCCAATCCCTCCCAGCATCAGTCTTTTCCAATGAGTCAACTCTTTGCATGAGGTGGCCAAAGTACTGGAGTTTCAGCTTTAGCATCATTCCTTCCAAAGAAATCCCAGGGCTGATCTCCTTCAGAATGGACTGGTTGGATCTCCTTGCAGTCCAAGGGACTCTCAAGAGTCTTCTCCAACACCACAGTTCAAAAGCATCAATTCTTCGGCACTCAGCCTTCTTCACAGTCCAACTCTCACATCCATACATGACCACAGGAAAAACCATAGCCTTGACTAGACGGACCTTAGTCGGCAAAGTAATGTCTCTGTTTTTGAATATGCTATCTAGGTTGGTCATGACTTTGCTTCCAAGGAGTAAGCATCTTTTAATTTCATGGCTGCAGTCACCATCTGCAGCGATTTTGGAGCCCCCAAAAATAAAGCCTGACACTGTTTCCACTGTTTCCCCATCTATTTCCCATGAAGTGATGGGACCAGATGCCATGATCTTTGTTTTCTGAATGTCGAGCTTTAAGCCAACTTTTTCACTCTCCTCTCACTTTCATCAAGAGGCTTTTGAGTTCCTCTTCACTTTCTGCCATAAGGGTGGTGTCATCTGCATATCTGAGGTTATTGATATTTCTCCCGGCAATCTTGATTCCAGCTTGTGTTTCTTCCAGTCCAGCGTTTCTCATGATGTACTCTGCATATAAGTGTTATAATATTGTACTTCAAAGTACTTACTTGTGACTGGTGTAAAAAAAAAACAAAAATATGTGCGCTT
The DNA here is from genome assembly GCF_001704415.2 of Capra hircus. Lineage (NCBI taxonomy): Eukaryota > Metazoa > Chordata > Mammalia > Artiodactyla > Bovidae > Capra > Capra hircus. The sequence continues at coordinate 7,882,471 of NC_030829.1, read as the reverse complement.
CCTAGAGAAAGTAGTGTGGGGAAAATATACAGAAGACTGTGCCACACACTGAGAGAAAGTAAAGGCTAATTCATGAGCACAAACCAAAACATTTCAGCAAAGCACATCATCTTCCAGGTGTTTTCATCATATCGAAAGAGAAGATCTCTGTAGAAATAGAATCACAAAATATATACTATGGTCTTGCTATATTTATTAAATACAATTTTATTGATAAAAAATACTTACAGAATGGACATTGTTTTATTATATTCAGAGTAGAAAAACTAAAAAAGCAAGAGAAAGTTTGTTACTTTACATGAATATGTCATGGTTAAGGTGGCCACTTCTGAGGTTTCCTTGTGCATGGATTACCAAGCGTCAAAAGATCACATCTGCTACCAAAAATAGCAGGTACCATGACTGTATCAACTAAATGTTAGCTGGGAAATAATTTCTTCTTATGTGCAAGTTATAGGTCATTTGTTATATATGTTATATAAGAGAATCTTTATCAACTAAATGTTAATTAGGGGGTAATTCCTCTCTGTGGAAAATTCTGAAAGAGATGGGAATACCAGAACACCTAACCTGCCTCTTGAGACATCTGTATGCAGGTCAGGAAGCAACAGTTAGAACTGGACATGGAACAACAGACTGGTTCCAAATAGGAAAAGGAATACGTCAAGGCTGTATATTGTGACCCTGCTTATTTAACTTCTATGCAGAGTACATTATGAGAAACGCTGGACTGGAAGAAACACAAGCTGGGATCAAGATTGCAGGGAGAAATATCAATAACCTCATATATGCAGATGACACCACCCTTATGGCAGAAAGTGAAGAGGAACTAAAAAGGCTCTTGATGAAAGTGAAAGAGGAGAGTGAAAAAGTTGGCTTAAAGCTCGACATTCAGAAAACAAAGATCATGGCATCCGGTCCCATCACTTCATGGGAAATCAAAGGGGAAACAGTGGAAACAGTGTCAGACTTTATTTTGGGGGGCTCCAAAATCACTGCAGATGGTGACTGCAGCCATGAAATTAAAAGACGCTTACTTCTTGGAAGAAAAGATATGACCAACCTAGATAGCACATTGGAAAGCAGAGACATTACTTTGCCGACTAAGGTCCGTCTAGTCAAGGCTATGGTTTTTCCTGTGGTCATGTATGGATGTGAGGGTTGGACTGTGAAGAAAGCTGAGTGCTGAAGAATTGATGCTTTTGAACTGTGGTGTTGGAGAAAACTCTTGAGAGTCCCTTGGACTGCAAGGAGATCCAACCAGTCCATTCTGAAGGAGATCAGCCCTGGGTGTTCTTTGGAAGGAATGATGCTAAAGCTGAAGCTCCAGTACTTTGGCCATCTCATGCGAAGAGTTGACTCATTGGAAAAGACTCTGATGCTGGGAGGGATTGGGGGCAGGAGGAGAAGGGGACGACAGAGGATGAGATGGCTGGATGGCATCACGGACTCGATGGACTGAGTCTGAGTGAACTCCGGGAGATGGTGATGGACAGGGAGGCCTGGCGTGCTGCGATTCATGGGGTTGCAAAGAGATGGGCACGATTGAGCGACTGAACTGAACTGAATTTCTCTATATATAATAAGTTCCTATCAATTTTGCAGTTATCCACAGTGAACAAGAAAGTAAGCCATTAACCAGTGGAAGGAATGGATAGAAAATGGAGACATTTTGAATAATTGAAAAGACCAACCCCTTTGTTTTCATTTAAGAGTAAAGACTTTCTTAAAAACCCAAAATATAAAAAATTAAGTTACTCATTTTCCATATGTAGTGGTAGCCTAGAAGATATTCAACACATATTGAACCTTAAACCTAATCATAGAAAAATGTCCATTATAATGGAAAAAGTATAGGATTAGGAGACAGGCAATATTGGGTTCAAATACTAACTCAGTTACCTACTATGTGGGTGACTTTAAACAGGTTTTATTTAAGTTGTCCAAGCCTCAGTTTCCTCAGCTAAAATTTGAGCATAGAAATACTTTCCTCACAAGACTATTTTAAGGACTTAATTAAAATGACAGCTATTATTAAGAGAAGAAAATAGAGAAATCTTAAAAAATTGAGAATCACTTTTCTTAAATTTTCTTTTTTGATGGTTTTTCTTATATACTATTAGCTGCTTTAAAAATCTTTAAAAAATCCATTAAAGCAGGATCCATTAATTACAATTTCTAAAATCTTCAGGCAATTTTTCCTATAAAATTGGCATATATAATTTCATTATGTACTTCCTGTATGTTGATTATTATGAAAAAAAATCATTTTTCATGGTATCTTTAGCATTAAGAGGTAAATTACCTTTTCAAAGCTATAGTTTGCTAAACTACTTTTGTGATAAGCAATTATCAACTTGTTATTCTATTATGACAAATCATGTCGGTCCACTAAAGCCTGTTTTAAAGCTTCAGATGGATCAATCCTGGCCTCATGTACCATATTGATGTAACTATTGCTGCGTAACAAATTACCCCCAAATTTAGTGGCTTGAAACAATTAAATTGATTATCTTACAGTTCCTATGGGTGGCCAGGCAGAGTCACCATGTTTTTTTTATGACTGAGCCTTGGGAATCACGTACCATCACTTCTGCCATATTCTGACCAACCCTGATACACTGTGGGAAGGGGCAACACAAAGGTGGGAATACCTGGAGGTGAACATTACTGGAAGGCCATCTTCAATGCTTGCTATCCTTCCTCACATACAGGAGTAAATGTTCTGAAGAAATGCTTGTAACAGTGAAACTGCTTCTAAAGGCAGAGCATTTTGCCTTATACATAAAGATGCTCAATAATTAATTGAATAGATAAAGATTCACTCTTATAACCTAAAAAGAAAACAATTAAGTGAATAAATCCCTTTTTTTTTTTTTTTTTTTTTTGCCTGAGCTTGGATGCCGATTGGTTACCATGCACAGTTTGGCCATCTGTGTCTTTCAGATGGTGGTCAGCAGGAGTGAGGAAGATGGTTGATCGTCAAAGGTGTTTACACTAAGGAGAGATAGAAGGAAGATATGGCAGAAAGTCTCCATAGCACCTGGTAGCTTCGGTCTTGGGGTGTGGTAATCAAGGAAAATGGTCTTTGGAGGACACCAGGGACATCACAGTCAAGAGGTAATACCCAAGGGACTTCCCTGGTGGTCCAGTGGCCAAGACTCCATGCTCCCAATGGAGGGTGGCCTAGATTTGATCCTTGGTCAGGGAACTAGGTCCTGGGCTTCCCTTGTGGCTCAGCTGGTAAAGAATCCACCTGCAGTGCGGGAGACCTGCGTTCAATCCCTGGGTTGGGTAGATCCCCTGGAGAAGGGAAAGGCTACCAACTCCAATATTCTGGCCTGGAGAATTCCATGGACTGTATAGTCCTTGGGGTTGCAAAGAGCCGGACACGAGGAAGCGACTTTCGCTTTCACTTTCTTTCAAGCTCAGAGTCTTTCCTCTGCCCTGTCCAGTCCGTTAAAGAGCCCATCAAAGGCACACTTCATTTCTGTTACAGCGTTTCAGAGAACTAGATCCCACATGCCGCAGTGAAGACTGAAGATCCCAACTGCCACAACTAAGACCCGGTGCAGCCAAATAAATAATTTTTAAAAAGGGACAATACCTGAAAATACACAACAACTTGCATATCATTTCTTCCTTATGAATATCTTTCTAGTTGTAATAGATATATTTTCCTCCTATTTTCAAGATTTCCTCAGATACACACCATTTTCCTCTCTAAAACCATAATCCTCATTTGCAGGAAGCTGAGGGGACCCATCCCAAATCTCAGACCTGCAGAGATGACATTTATTGCAAATAGCCTCTCAAGCTAAAGCCAGTCAGCCTATGGAGGAACCAGAAATGAAATGATCAGTTTCCCGAAAGCCTCTATCTTGGGAACAATCCTGATAGTTCTCATCCTTCTGCAAATGGTGCTTAATAGATATTTTTAGATGAATAAATAAAAGAATGAATGAAAGTGCCCACATATGAACTGAAGTTTTTACATTATTAGGCGGGAGACCGAGTCAAGCAAGGATACGTATGGGGACTTCAGGGTATCAGCCTGATGCCTTTCCATTCATACCCAAGCTTCCTGATGCCGTGCCCCATCTGCCTAATGATGAATACCTCGAGAAAAAGTAACACCTTCTCCTGGAAAGGTGAAGAGCTGGCAGGATGTTTCTTCTTTTGAATTCTAGCCCCCAAACAATGAAGCTTCTTAATGGATGGATACTGACTATGAAATGGCATCACCTAAATGATTTAGTATCTGTAAATTGCCAGGTGTGCTAAATAGCTCAGTCGAGTCTTTGCGACCCTACAGAGTATAGCCTGCCAGGCTCCTCTGTCCATGGGATTCTCCAGGAAAGAATACTGGAGTGGGTTGCCATGGCCAACTCCAAAGGATCTTCCCCACCCAGGGATCAGACCCACGTGTCTTACATCCCCTGCATTGGCAGGCAGGTTCTTTACCACTAGCACCACCTGGGAAGCCAGTAGTGATAAAGAATAATCACTAAACTCTTTAAATAAAAGGCTGTCTTCTTCATCTCATTCCCTGCTGATACATAGCAGGCACTCAGCAAACATTTCTTGAATGAATAAATGTTAGGCCAGCTATTTCTTCTGCTCTGCCAGTATAGCCTCCACAACTGTTCTGTGCTGTGCCATGCTTAGTCACTCAGTAGTGTCCAACTCTTTGAGATCCTATAGACTATAGCCTGCCAGGCTCCTCTGTCCACGTGGATTCTCCAGGTGAGAATACCTGGGGAGTATGTGGCCGTGCCCTTCTCCAAGGGATCTTCCCAACCCAGGGGTCAAACACAGATCTCCTGCACTGCAGGGGGATTCTTTGGTGTCTGAGCCACCAGGGAAGTTTCCATAACTAGTTTACCAGAATTGGAACTGGACTGGAAAGCTCCTATATCTTTTGAAAAAATAGTGTTGCTTATGTGAAAAGAAAACAAAAGCATGAACCACACTAGGAAGGGTGAGGTGGTGAGAAACTTTTAAGAAGTTTAAAAATTGAATTAGCTAATGACAAGCCACGTGGTAATTATGAATGAAGTTTATACCCAAAGAAATTATGGACTTAAGACAGAGACGAGGTAGTTCAACCAGTTTCAGGAGCTTTAAAGTAAACCGTTTCGACCTGGCCCCAGGAAAGATTGTGAAACTGGATTGGTCTGTCTGTGTGATCCCTAGACCTCAGCTCTTTCCTTCAGCCCTTCAGGCTGACAATCCCCTCAAGTTTTCTGCACTCCCTTCTGCCCAACTTTTTTTTTACATTTCAAGGAAAATACAGTGGTGGTATGTTGAAATTAGCTCCCCAAATACCCCTAATTCCTATAGTGAAGTGGCCTCAGGACAGATTTCCCAGGCTATAAACAGTAAATGCATCACCAATGATTTGAAATAAAATCCAGCATTTTTCCTAGAAGAGATGGGGTTTCTTGCCTTTATTTCCTACTCTGTTTTCCAGAAGTTTGCTTCTTGAAAGCCCAGCTTCCTCCTTAAGTAGTGTAGTTAGAACTTGACATGGATTGGTTAAGGGAGGCAGCGCAGAGAAGTATAGCTCTTTAAAATGTTTGAGTTCAGGGATTTTTCAATATGTAATCAATAGCTCCAAAAAAACATTTACTTAAGAAAGTAATCCGATGCAAACGTAATTGGGTATTTCTTTGGGCAATTTATTTAGAATCTTTGGCCCTTTCATGATTCAACCTGCCCTTTTTAAAACTATGAGTCACCATGATTCTCATTCTGACCAGTATTTTTCTGCTTCATTGCTTGGAGGTAAATGAGTATTGCGTTGTGAATCCAGCACATTTTATCTCGTATACTACTAAAACGAGCCAGTGAAGGCTTGATAAATTGCAATGCTGCAGCATGACTAAGACAGTCTTTTCATATTGTATGCCTGGGTCTGACCTCTGGAACTGCTGCAGCCATCTTGTGGCCATGAGGAAAGGGATTAAAACAATTTTTTTTTGCTGAATCTTGAATATGTGTATTCAGACTTGCTCACTGCGTAACCCTGAGCCTGCAGTATTAGCAAGGAATCAGAGCAACTGCTTCCCCAGAAGAAGGAACCAGAGCAACTGTTTTTCAGAAAACTAGTCAATCAGTAGAAAAGCAACCTTGTAAGGAATTTGTGACTGTACTACCTAGACTCAACAAACTGACTTGGGGCATGACAATCAGCTGTGCCAAGCTCTACTGTAACTAACCAACTTAGAACTTGCAATCAAAGGAGTTTTTGAAACCAAGAGATCATTATTCTCTGTGAAAACTTGTGACTTCTGCCTTTATAGGTCTTGCCCTTGCCCTTGAGAGACAAGGGACCCTGTCGTCAGAAGGCTGTTTTCTCTCTTTTATACCTGTCAGATAAGTAAGTCCTGACGACTTCATGCTAAATTTGTCTCCAAAGTATTTTTGGAGTATGAACACTTCACTCTGCCTCAGGATCTTTGTTTCATTTTTTAAAAGTCTTTATTGAATTTGTTACAGTATTGTTTCTTTTTTTTTTTTTTTAATGTTTGTTTTGTTTTGGCCACTAGGCATGTGGCATCTTAGCTCCGCAACTAGGGATTGAACCCCTACCCTCTGCATTGAAGGCTAAGTCTTAACCACTGCACCACCAGGGAAGTCCCTGTTTGTTTCTTTGGGGGGCAGGTCAAAAGTGATACACTAAGGATGGCATAGTAAGAAGACAGCAAGAACCTGGTTCCTTGGAGATGTCTTTATTTTACTCACTTTGGAGCCCTCATGCCTCTAGAATTTTTGTTATGCGGTATAATAAATTTCCTTTTTTGCTTCAACCACATTGAGTTGGGTTTTGTTTACTTGTACCAAAAGTAAAATAACTGATATAACTTCTCTCATTGTTCTTTTAAAAATAGTGCTCCTGCCTTATCACAGGCACCCTGATCCTCCTTGTTATATATTTATATCTTTGTTTACTTGTTCACGTCAGTGTCTCCCACTGAAATATAAGCTCCACGAGACAGGGAACTTGGTCTGTTCAGATGCCTGTCTCGAAGTTCTAGCACATTACAAATGCCCATTAATATTGGCTTAGTATATATTTGTTTAATCCATAGAATTATATATGGTCTCCAATAAAGTTTTCTGGAAGGAAAGCCTGAGACAGGGGTGCACAAGCATGTTCTTTATTGAAGGCGTGCTCTTTGGAGAAAGGTACTGTGGGCAGCAGGGTGAGGCAGGAAGGGGAACTCAGGAGGGATGTGGTCTCGGCTGCAGTCTAGACTCGGCCTGCCCTGGAGAGCTCTGGAGCATGACTGGCACCACAGAGTTGCTACCGTTTTGAAGCAAGGGAGTAAGCTTATATTTTCCACCCAGATTAAAGTCATTAGTTATTGACTACGAGCTGCTTGGTTGAGGTGGAGGAGAGTGTTGTCTCCCGGGCAACTCAATTCCCATCCATCCAAAGGCAATTCTCCAGCAAGCGTGCTAAGTCACTTCAGTTGTGTCCAATTCTTTGTGACCCTCTGCACTGTAGCTTGTCAGGCTCCTCTGTCCGTGGAATTTTCCAAGCAAGAGTACAGGAGTGGGTTGCCAAGCCCTCCTCTAGGGGATCGTCCTGACTCAGGACGATCAAACCTGTTTCCTGCATCGGCAGACAGGTTAGTTACCCATTAAGCCACGTGGGAACCCCCAGTTCTCCACAGAAGGGGCCACCTGTCAGTAGTTAGTAATCAACGGTCACAGCCCCTGGGGGATGGGTGCGCTGGGCTTGTAAAGGGGATCTGAGTGGGACACCGATAGTGTTGACAGGGACTTCCCTCATGGTCCAGTGATTAAGACTTCATGCTCCCTGTGCAGGGTCGCTGGGGACAGGAAGGGGGCAGATTCAATCCCTGGTCGGAGAACTACATCCTGAATGCCACAACTAAGGCCCAAAATAAATGAATATTTTTAAAAAACAGGGTTTACAATATATATCTAGAAGGAAAAAAGAAACCTAGAGAATTACTAAAAACTATTAGAAGCAACTGTGGAATTCATGAAAATGGAAGGTTATACACGTTGTATATAAAAATGAGCAACATATCCCTAATCAATGACTCAGAAAATTTAGTGGAAGAAGCCATTTTATTTTAAAAACTATAAACTGATCAACTGTCTTAGCATTCACAAATGAAAAATGTATAAACTTGAATGAAAACTTCAAAATTCTGTTTGGGGACATGAAAGAAGATAAGTAAATTGAAAGACATAACATTTTTTGGATCAAGGGACTAAATATGTTAAATATAGAAATTCTTCCTAAATTGTCATCCTAATTCAATCCAACCCCAATTAAAATACAATGGATTTTTTTAATCTTGAAAAACAATTCTATAATTCATGGTAACCAGGAACATTCAAAACAAAGTATGGGTGGGAACCGGTCCGACCACAAACTGAAACTATAATAATGAAAGTACTTAAAAACTTGCAAAGAAATAGGCAGATCCATGGAACAGAATAAAGGGTGCAAAATAGATCCAAATACACATGGAAAGTTAGTTTGTCATAAAGGTATCATGTCAAATTGATGAGGAATGAGAAATTATATATGTTGCATCCAAACAACTAGATTACTATATATATTGGGGGGAGAAATACTGGATCTTTATTTCATTCTTTAACCCAAAATAAGTTCCAGAGGGAGCAAAAATGTCATGCAACCAATGAAAAACAGAAACTTCTAGAAGAAAGCATGGGAACATATATTTGCTATTGTAGAATAAAGAAAGCCTTACTAAGTAGTACCTAAAGTCCAAACCATAAATCATAAACAGTCAAAAGTCAAATGACCGGGAAAAATATCAGCAACATATTTGACAAGCTAATGTCCAAACTGCAAAGAGCTCTTATATGGCAGATAGTTCAGAGAAAAAGAAATACTAACGATCAATAAACTCATAAAGAAAGGCTTAACCTCAGCCGCAATTAAAGAAATGCAAATCTAAATAATGGAAGATATTTAACACCTTTTGGATTGGCAAAATTGATAAGTTTAATCGTATCTAGTTCTAACAAAAGTGTGGGAAGGTGGGGATGTCCACATAGGATTGGTAGTATTATAACTAGCTGGACTTTTGTGTACGTGATTTAGGGTTGCTGCCAGTGGAGAATGCAATACGCTTGGTCAGTCAAGCTCACTGCTAGAAATATTCCATAAGATCATACCTGCCAAAGTTCATCAAGATAGGGTGTATACAAGTGTTTAATGAAGCATTATTTATAGTTGCAAAAAAAAAAAGACAACCTGGAAATAGTTAAATTGCAGTTAATAGGATATGAATAGGGTATTGGTGTAATAACGAATAGAAAATACTCTGCCGTCTTTTTTTTTTTTTTTTGCTACACAGCTTGCAAGACCTCAGTTCCCTGAGCCTGGGCCCCTTGCAGTGGAAGCATGGAGCCCTAACCATTGGACTGTCAGGGGATTTCCTTGTAGTCATTTTTTTAAAAAGTAGGAAGTAAATTGAAAATGATATGAATGGTGGGATTGTTGCTGTTGTTCAGTCGCCAAGTCATGTCCGGCTTTTTGTGACCCCCTAGACTGCAGCATGCCAGGCCTCCCCGTACCTCACCATCTCTGAGAGTCTGCCCAAGTTCACGTTCATTGAATTGGTGATGCCATCCAACCATCTCATCATCCTCTATCACCCTCTTCTCCTTCTGCCTTTCAATCTTTCCCAGCATCAGAGTCTTGTCTAATGAGTCGGCTGTTTGCATCAGGTGGCTGAAGTATTGGAACTTTAGCTTCAGCATCAGTCATTCCAGTGAGTATTCAAGGGTGATTTCCTTTAGGATTGACTGGTTTGATCTCCTTGCTGTCCAAGGGACTCTCCAGAGTCTTCTCCAACACCACAATTCAAAAGGCATTCTGCCTTCTTTATGGCCCAACTTTCACATCTGTACATGACTACTGGAAAGACCATAGCCTTGACTATATGGACTTTTGTCAGCAAAGTGATGTCTTTGCTTTTTAATACACTGTCTAGGTTTGTCATAGCTTTCCTTCCAAGAAGCAATCGTCTTCTAATTTCATGGTTGCAGTATTTGGTTTAATTAACTAGTACTTTTGTTATTATATTCACCACTCACAGATTAGAGTACCAGTGAAATGTGTGCATGACATTAAGCTCCCTAAATATATCCTTTCTGTTCATTGTCTCAGCACTGTCATTTAAGCATCACAGTAGTGGCAAAGCAAACGCTATCACAGACTTGTATTCGGGGACAGAATACAACAGTGATTGAGAACACAGACTGTTAATAATCTAGCGCTACGTAACAAGCTACTCAAAACATGACAGCTTCAACAATAAATATTTTCTCATAATTTCTGTGGGTCAGAAATCTGGGAGTGGCTTAGCTGGATGGTCCTGGCTCAGGGCCCCTCTTGAGGTTGCGGTCACACTGTTAGCTCTGACTATGTTCATTTCAAGGTTCAAATAGGGCTGGAGAGTCTGGCTTGGAGTTATCTCATGCCATTGTTGGCGAACCTGAGCCCTGGGCTGGCTGCTGGTTGGAGGCCTGCATTCCTCACCATGTGGGACCCTCCGTGGAACCGCTGGACGTGGCAGCTGGTTTCCCCTAGAGGCAGGTAATTCAACAAAGGGAAAGTCACCCAAGACAGAAGACACAATCCAATCTCAGAAGTGACATAGCATCTTCTCCACCGTATGCCATGGGTCTCACAGATCCACCCTGGTGTAACATTTGGGGAACTTACACAGAGGATAGATATCAGGAGGCAGGGCACAGGGCCCCCAGGAGGCTGGCAGTCGGACTCCAAGGTTTAAATCATCCAATCACATTTGCCTCAGTTTATACATAGGAAAGTGGGAATAATAAGATTATCTGCTTTTAAGGGCTAAAATAGCTAATATATTTTTAAATTAATAATATATTTAAGATAGTTATGAATGAGTTATAGGACATCTGGCATTGGCTTTAAATACTTCAGGAAAAAAATCTGAGGGAGAAGAGTGGTGGTAGATAAAACATATAGGGCAAAATGTTAAAATGTTGATGATAATAATTTAAAATGGGTGCTACATCAAACGAACGTATCTACAAAACAGAAAGAAAGTCACAGGGGGGAACAGCCTTGTGGTTGCCAAGAGTCAGGGAGCAGGGATGATGCATTGGGAGTTTTGGGTTGGTAGACACAAACTCGGAGAAGGCAATGGCACCCCACTCCAGTACTCTTGCCTGGCCAATCCCATGGATGGAGGAGCCTGGTGGGCTGCAGTCCATGGGGTCGCTAGGAGTCAGACACGACTGAGCAACTTCACTTTCACTTTTCACTTTCATGCATTGGAGAAGGAAATGCCAACCCACTCCAGTGCTCTTGCCTGGAGAATCTCAGGGACGAGGGAGCCTGGTGGGAGCCTGGTGGGAGCCTGGTGGGCTGCCGTCTCTGGGGTCGCAGAGAGTCGGACACGACTGACGCGACTTAGCAGCAGCAGCAGCAGCAGACGCAAACTATTTACATTTAGGATGAATACACAACAAGGTCTTACTATATAGCACAGGAAACTCTATTCAGTATCCTAGGATAAACCGCAATGAAAAAGAATATTTTAAGAAAGAATGTATATCAGTGTGAATCCGCCACAGGTGTACATGTGTTCCCCAGATTTATGTTGGTGTATGGTAAAACCAATACAATATTGTAAAGTAATTAGCCTCCAATTAAAATAAATAAATTTATATTAATATATATATATACTTTGAAGAAGGAAAATCTTAAAAAATAAAAATAAAAAAGAATGTATATATAATTGAGTCCCTTTGCCATACAACAAAGATTAACACAGCATTGTAACTCAACTATACTCCAATTAGAAAGAGATCAATAAAAAATGGTGTGCAAGGCATACATAGAGGTTTTTTCATGCTTTTTATTTCTTAAGCTTAAAATTTCCCGTAATAAAAGGTTACATAATTCTCTACATAAAATGTTTATAGCAGTAGCCGAAACTTAGTAAACACTCAGTGCTAAGTTACTTCAGTCGTGTCTGACTCTTTGTGGCTCTGTGGACTGTAACCCACCAGGCTCCTCTGTCCATGGGATTTCCCAGGCAAAAATACTGGATTGGGTTGCTATGCTCTCCTCCAGGGGATCTTCCTGACCCAGAGATTGAACCCACGTCTCCTGCAGCTCCTGGACTGCAGGTGGATTCTTTACCGCGAAGCCACTGGGAAGCCTAAGCACTCAAAAAATGCTGGTGATTATTTTTGGGAGAATAAACAAGTTAGCTTTTGCTGCGTTCAGTTGGTATAATTCTCTACATACTGGGTATTTTATTTATTTATGGCTGTGCTGGGTCTTCATTACTGTGCGGGCATTCTCTTAGTTGGCACGAGCGGGGGCTACTCTTTGCTGCTCGGGCTTCTCTCACAGCTGCTTCTCCTGTTGTGGAGCATGGGATCTGTGTGTGCTGGCTGCAGTAGCTGCAGCACGTGGGCTCAGCAGTCCCGGTGCATGGGCTCAGTTTCCTGTGAAATCTTACCAGACCAGTGACGGAACCTGTGTCTCCCAATTGGCAGGTGGATTCTTTCCCGCTGAGCCACCAGGGAAGCCCCACACTGGGTCTTTTACACATGTATCATTCTGGATGAAATAAGTTAACTTAGGTCTTTGCAATGCTCCCTTAAAAATTATCATTCCATTCAGCTATAATCATTTTTTCTATCAGGGCCCAAGTAATCTTGCAGCCGCAAAAATGAAAATAAAAGTTCTCAGATCTTGTATAGCATAGCCCTACCCTATGAACCACAAGAGGGAGCCGATGTCCAGAAACAAACTGAAAGTAACAAAACCTTCAAATGCACTTATCACTAAGTTGAAAGGAGTCTGCTTTGCAATATTCTGGAGCTGTATATCAGGGTAACCAGGAAAGGCAATAGGAAAGGAGTGTATGATCGGTCACATGGCAGGTACAGTCCTGGGAGGATACCTGGGTGGGCCAACCAGAGGAGCTGAAGTGAGACACTGCTCGTTTCAGCCTGCCTCAGACTGAGTGTGAAAAATCACACTCACACACTGCTTATAAATAGATCATTTGAGATTTGCCTCATTTTTATAATCTAGGACTCAGTTGCATTAATTTTCAGCTTTGTAACCCAAATTCCACTTTGTAACAAAGCTTTGTGAAATATGCGCTGGCTTGGCTATTTTGAGACAAAAAACTTTACACTTTTCTTATGTCTTCTGATCACTCAACATTTTTTTCCCTTTTATAAATACTGACTTCCATTACAGAATTATGGACTTTGGTGTTCTCTGTAGGATGCAATTTTCCTCTCAATATTAATAAATAGGAATTTGGCCAATCTGTTTAGAGATTAGGATCTGACTTGGTTACAGTAGAGCCCTTTTTGCAAACATTCAGTATATCAAGATCTAACTGTAGTGCACAACCGAGTATGGGAAACATGTGAAGTCCCTGTCAATGTTACCCCCAATTATTTTTGTTTTTTGACTGTGCGATGTGAAATGCCAGATCTTAGTTCCCTGGTCAGGGATGGAACCTGTGCTCCCTACATTAAGAACAAGGAGTCTTAACCTCTGAATCACCAGGGAAGTCCCACCTCCATTTACAACTGGACATGGAACAACAGACTGGTTCCAAGTAGGAAAGGGAATGCGTCAAGGCTGTATATTGTCACCCTGCTTATTTAACTTCTATGCAGAGTACATCATGAGAAACACTAGACTGGAAGAAACACAAGCTGGAATCAAGACTGCCGGGAGAAATATCAATAACCTCAGATATGCAGATGACACCACCCTTATGGCAGAAAGTGAAGAGGAACTCAAAAGCCTCTTGATGAAAGTGAAAGTGAAATTGGAGAGTGAAAAAGTTGGCTTAAAGCTCAACATTCAGAAAATGAAGATCATGGCATCCGGTCCCATCACTTCATGGGAAATAGATGGGGAAACAGTAGAAACAGTGTCAGACTTTATTTTGGGGGGCTCCAAAATCACTGCAGATGGTGACTGCAGCCATGAAATTAAAAGACGCTTACTCCTTGGAAGAAAAGTTATGACCAACCTAGATAGCATATTCAAAAGCAGAGACATTACTTTGCTGTCTAAGGTCCGTCTAGTCAGGACTATGGTTTTTCCTGTGGTCATGTATGGATGTGAGAGTTGGACTGTGAAGAAGGCTGAGCACCGAAGAATTGATGCTTTTGAACTGTGGTGTTGGAGAAGACTCTTGAGAGTCCCTTGGACTGCAAGGAGATCCAACCAGTCCATTCTGAAGGAGATCAGCCCTGGGTGTTCTTTGGAAGGAATGATGCTAAAGCTGAAACTCCAGTACTTTGGCCACCTCATGTGAAGAGTTGACTCACTGGGAAAGACTCTGATGCTAGGAGGGATTGCGGGCAGGAGGAGAAGGGGCCAACAGAGGATGAGATGGCTGGATGGCATCACTGACTCGATGGACATGAGTCTGAGTGAACTCCGGGAGTTGGTGATGGACAGGGAGGCCTGGCGTGCTGCGGTTCATGGGGTCGCAAAGAGTCGGACATGACTGAGAGACTGAGCTGAACTGAACTGAGCCAGTTTTCGCAAGTTAACATCTAACTTTACAGTGTTGTGAGATACTTAGGCCCTAATCAGCTGCTAGCCAAACAAAGTCACACTTTCTGGGGGACATGATCTCAGGAGAGCTTATGAAAAAGTGCTCTGATGTGGGGACTTCCTTGGTGGTCCAGTGGTTGAGACTCTCCACTGCCACTGCAGGATGTGTGGGTTTGGTCCCTGGCTGGGGAACTAAGATCCCACATGCCCTGCAGCCAGGAAAAAAGGGTCCCCTAATCATGTTTTTGGCCTCTGTCGAATTTCTGGAAATTTTTTTCTGTATACCACCATATGCAACGTTTATAACTAAATTTGGTATGGAAAAATAAAGGATAGAGACAAATGATATGCTTGGTCCCCTTACTGTTCGTCCTGGGATGAGCCTGGGAAAGCAGATAAAAATCTACTCTTCCCTCACTTCCTCTTTGTGTCCTGCGGACTCTGGTCAGTGAACGAGTCCAATGTTTAAAGTTGTGGATTTTTCAAACAGGAGGTCACCTAAATGCAAGCCAACTATTTCATGTGGTGCTTGTCCAAAAAAACCCAATCTGTTCCAGTACTGGAGGAAAAATTGACTAATGTTGTCCGAAACTGGAGTCTTGCTAAGTATTCTGAAGGCTAACTTTTACTGTTTAAATTTTGGCATCTGTGCTGGATTTAGAATCTAGACAAACAACAAAAAGAGACCATTCTGTAATATTGATTTTTAATTGTTTTTTTTTTAATACTGACATATAGATTTCAGGCAGTACAGTGAGTTTGTCGTAGACACCTATAGGGTCTACATCCCTTTTTCTAATTTAGTTCCTTGGCTGCTCGAAAAATTGATTGCTAATTCCTCAGAGTAGACCCTTTCCTGGAGAATTGTTGTTATTTGGTTGCTAAGTCGTGTCTGACTTTGCCACCCCATGGACTGCAGCATGCCAGGCTTCCCTGTCCTTCACCATCTCCTGAAGTTTGCTCAAACTCACGTCCATTGAGTCGGTGATGCCATCCAACCATTTCATCCTCTGTCGCCCCCTTCTCCTTCTGCCTTCAATATTTCCCAGCATCAGGGTCGTTCCCAATGAGGTGACTCTTCACATCATGTGGCCAAAATATTGGAGCTTGAGCTTCAGCATCAGTTCTTCCAATGAGTATTCAGGGCTGATTTACCTTTAGCCAATAGAAGCCCCTTCTCCTGAGAGGATACTCCCTCCTCCTGAAGGCAGCTCACAGCCAAAGACGGACTGATAAGGATACAAAAGCCCGGACCTTCTGTCTCAAGGTATAGTTCACACTGCAGAGCTCCTCAGGGTGTCAGGCAGAAGCTAGACTCCAGGTAAGACACATTCTCACTTAGTTTTTTTTTTTTTTTTTTCTTTTACCTTTTCAAAAAATGTTTACTTATTTATTTTACATTTGGCCGTGTTGGATCCTTATTGCTGTGAGTGGGCTTTCTCTAATTGCGGCAAGCCGGGGCTCCTCTCTAGCTGTGGTACACAGGCTTCTCCTTGCAGGGGCTTCTCTTGCTGTGGAGCGCCGGCTCTAGATTGCATGGGCTTCAGTACTTGCAGCCCGCAGCCTCTGGAGCATGGGCTCAGGAGTTGTGCCACAGAGGTTTAGTTTCCCCATGGTATGTGGGATCTTTCTGTGTCCCTCCCTGGCATTGCAAGGCAAATTCTTTTTTTTTTTTTTAATATTTATTTTTATTTATTTGGCTGTGTCAGGTCTTAGCTGCTGTTTGTAGAATCTTTAGTTGCGGCATATAGGACTTAGCTCCCAGACCAGGGATCAAACCCAGGCCCTCTGCATTGGGAGCGTGGAGTCTTAGCCACTGGACCACCAAGGAAGGCCCACAAGGCAGATTTTTAACAGCTGGACCAACCGGGGAAAGCCCTCTTGCTTAGCTTTTGATCCCTGCCCTTTCCTTGAAAGCACATACTCAAGAATCCCTATTTCCACATCTAGGAAACATGACATAAGCCAAGAGGATAAAGGGAAAAGTAAGCTTCCTTCCTGCGTCTCTCCTCCAGGCATCCAGTTCACTCATAAGAGGTAACCAGGGTTGCCAGTGTTTTGGATAAACTAACAGAAATATAAAATAAAAATATACCTGAGTCTCCTACATTGAGGTGAATTCTTTACCATCTGAGCCACCAGGGAAGGCCATATATATCACATGGACATATAAATTAGATGTTTGAAATATGCATGTTTGTTTAATATAAACAAATGGTATCACTGTCACTGTTTTGCATATTTATTTGAAAATATATGTTGGAGATGGTGCCTAGCCAGTAAACAATGCTGTTTCACTTGTGGAAGCTGTTCAGGGTTCTGTTGTAATTAGGAAACTGGTCCCCTAATTATGAAGGTTGTTGCCACGCAGCACTTCCCTAATGGCTCAGGGGGTAAAGAATCCTTCTGCAGTGCAAGAGACACAGGAGATGCAGGTTCGACCCCTGGGTGGGGAAGATTCCCTGGAGAAGGAAATGGCAACCCACTCGAGTAGGCTTGTCTGGAAAATCCCATCGACAGAGAAGCCTGGAGGGGTGTAGTCTGTGCGGTCACAGAGTCGGGCACGACCAAGCACAAAGCAGATGCTGAGGTCGTTTCCAAAGTCTACGTACTAAAGAAGTACATGTGGGGATGCTATAGCGAATCCTGTTTTGTGTGAAACATCATAAATTATGAATACTGTTATAGGGACTATTCTCATTCGAGGAATTTCTGGGTCAAAAGGTACAGGTATTTTGCCAGATATTGCTGAAGTGCTTTCCACAGAAGTTAAATCAGTTTTCACTGCCATGGAAAATATGTGGAAATGGCTGTTTGTCTAACCCTCCCCAACACGATGTGTAACTATTTGTCTTATATTTGCCAATCTGACATGTAAAAAATGGTATCTTACAGTAAATGGCACTATGCATGTATTTATATATTTAAGAGCCATTGGAATTTCCTTTTGGACACTATTTATGTTCTTTTCCACTTTTATATTGGATTCTGCTATTTATTATTAATTTGTAGGCACTCTATATATTAGGCAAATTAACTCTCTGTGATGTAAATATTATTTCCAAGTTTATTAGTTACCCTTTTCCTTTCTTTATGAGGTTTCAGTGCTGTGCAGAATTCTGTCTTTTTTTTAGGTAGTTCAATATATAAATCTGTTGCTTTATTGTTCTTGATTTTTATGTTACTGGGCAAGTTCTTCCCTGGTTCGAATTGTTTTGAAAGTTCTCCATTTTCTTCTGATACTTTCATAAGTTTTCCTTTTTTTAACATTTAATCTAATGCATTTGAAATTTGGGTGCATTTGAAATTTGGGTGCATTTGAAATTTGGGTACAAATTGAAAAGAAATAATGCAGTTCTCTTTTTTTTAGATGAATAGCCAGTTATCTCAATATAATTTATTAAAAAGACCTATCTTATTATTTCTGTCTAGATACTATAAAAAATAAATGTTGGACTTCATTAATATTTTTCAGGACTTGTGGAGATAATATGATTTGGCTTTTCCTCTAGTAAGTGGTAAATTATTGAACAATTCTTGCATTCCTGGAGTGAATACCACTTAATGAAGCTGTATCATTTTTTATATTTTTATTTATTATTTTTAATAATATTATTATTATTAGCATGCAGCATCTTAATTCCCCAACCAGGGATTGGATCCATGCCGCCCGCATCGGGTGTGCAGAGTCTTAACCACTGGGCCCCCGGAGAAGTTCCTGTATTGTTCTTTTAATGTACTCCTTAATTCTGTTTGGAGAAGGAAATGGCAGCCCACTGCGGTATTCTTGCCTGGAGAATCCATGGACAGAGGAGCCTGGTGGGCTACAGTCCATGGGGTCGCAAAGAGTCGGACACAACTGAAGTGACTTAGCACGCATGCATGCATTAACTCTGTTTTGTTGTTATTCTTCGCCAGTAAGTCGTGTCCGACTCTTTGCAACCCCATGAACTGCATCATGCCAGGCTTAGTTTACTCAAACTCATGTCCAGTGAGTCAGTGATGCCATCCCACCATTTCATCCTCTGTTATTGCTTTCTCCTCCAGCCTTCAAGCTTTCCCAGCATCAGGGTCTTTTCCAATGAGTCAGTTCTTTGCATCTGGTGACCAAAGTATTGGAGCTTCAGCTTCAGCATCAGTCCTTCCAATGAATATTCAGGGTTGATTTCCTTTAGGATTGACTTCCTTGCTGTCCAGGGGATTCTCAAGAGTCTTCTCCAGCACCACAGTTCAAAAGCATGAATTCTTCGGCGCTCAGCCTTCTTCCCAACTCTCAC
Source organism: Capra hircus (assembly GCF_001704415.2). Classification (NCBI taxonomy): domain Eukaryota; kingdom Metazoa; phylum Chordata; class Mammalia; order Artiodactyla; family Bovidae; genus Capra; species Capra hircus. The sequence goes on along the minus strand of NC_030829.1, from coordinate 7,863,586 downwards.
ATCCATACATGACTACTAGAAAAACCATAGCTTTGACTATATGGACCTTTGTTGGCTTAGTGAAGTCTCTGCTTTTTATATAAATATTTGTAAGATATATTAAGCTATAGTTTTAGTTTTTGGTAATATCTTTGTGGTTATATTCACTTCATTAAACATTATGAAGTCTTTTCATTACACGCTGTAGAACACAGGAGCACAGAGTCATTATTTCTTAAGGTTTGGTAGAAGTTTTCAGTGAAAATGTTTGTGCCAGGGTGGTTTGGGGGGAGTAGCTCTTTAATATTTCCCCACATTTTTCTATGGTACTCAGTCTATTTATATTTTCTATCCATTCTAAGGTCAGTTTTGTCAATTCCTCATTTGAACCAGGTTCTCAAATTTCTTTTCTAGTGTTATACAAGATAGTCTCACCTTAATCTATTAACTTCTCCTGTATCTATATTTAACTTTCATATAAATTCTTATTTTATATATTTATGATTTTACTCTTTTAACTTCAATTAAGTTAAAAAATGTTAATTAATCTTGCTTTATTTTTTTGAAAAATTCTGTTTGGGATTTATTTCTCAGATGTGCCACTTTTAAAAAAGTGTTAATTTTGCTTTTATATTTAATTCATTAATTTTTATAATGCTAAGATTATTTTCTTATGTTTTTCTAATTTCTTGATTTGAACATTAATTCTTTTACTGTTAGTCTTGCTTTTTAAAAAATTAATGTATTAGAACTTAGTACTTTTGTATGTATCTCAGATGTTTTCCTATATGAAATTCAGTTACAATTTCACTTTCAATTTCCTCTTTAATCCAAAAAATGTTTAAAATGTTTATGATTTACTGATATAGTCATATTATTAATTTCTAATTTAATTATATTAGGTAAAATATATTTTCAAAATTAGTGTTGCCTGTATCATTTCTATTTTTTGAAATTTATTAACTTAAAAATATCATATTTTGTAAATATCCTTTGTCACATAAAAAGATGTATCTTAATATGGATAGTGTGGAGTTATATAGGGCTTCCGAGGTGGCTCAGTAGTAAAGAATCCTCTTGCCAATAGAGGAGATGGGGGTTCAATCCCTAGATCCCCTGGAGGAGAAAATGGCAACCCAGTGCAATATTCTTGCCTGGGAAATGCTATGGACAGGGGAGCCTGGCAAGCTATAGCCATGGGATTGCAAAGAGTCAGACACAGCTGAGTGACTGAGCACGCATGCTCACATAGGGTTATTTATATAAATTAGAGCCTTAATATGTCTGAATCCTTGGTGGAAAGACACAGGAAAAAAATATCATTTTAAAAGATGGTTTTAATACTGCTTCGTTGTAGAGAGTATTGTGGGAACACTGTTCCTAGGGTTTTAGGGAAAGAGAAAATATTGTTTTAAAATTTATAGCTGTAATGTCTGTCTTTTGCTTTGTAGGTTGTAAAAGCTGTAAAGAGTCTTTTAAGAGCTGTTAGTTGATACAAAAAAACCAAGATTTTGCAGCATGGCTGATTTAGAAGTAGTAACGATTGATGTACAGGGTTTTTTCTCTTTTTGGCTGTGCTGGGTCTTCATTGCAACACCTGGTCTTTCTCTAGTTATAGCACCCAGGCTCAGTGGCTCCACAGAATGTGGAATCTTAGTTCCCTGACCAGGGATCGAACCCATGTCCCCTGCATTGGAAGGCAGAGTCTGAACCACTGGAGCACCAGGGAAGTCCACAGATATACAGTTTCAAAGTTCCACTTTCTCTGTACTAACATTCACTTATGTTAAAAACTTTCAGTAAACCTGCTGTATGGAGTGTTTGGGGGCAAAAAAGGAGAACTTTGTGAACACTTGAGGTAGTGGAGCACTGCAACCACCAGGAACAATCATAATACAAGCAGTGGTGACCAGCAGAAAAAGACCTGGCTTTGGTACTGAGGCTTGAGACCTTAAGGTGCCATTCAATAGCGAAACTGGGTTCAAGTCTGGGTTAATTAAGAAATAGACTTGACATACCTTCTCCTGGTATATACTGGAAAACACAAAACATTGAAAAGAGAAGCTACAGCCTGCTAACCCACGGGTTGGGACAATCTATCCAGCAGATATTTATTTCATGTCATTGTAAATAATAAAAGCTCATTGTTTTATTGAGGTCTTGCTATTTGCCATCCACTGGCACTGGGCTGATGAGTATATACATTTACCGAATTGTTGTGGTTCAGTCGCTAAGTTGTGTCTGATTCTTTGCAACCCTATGGACTGAAGCACACCAGGCTGTCCTGTCCTTCACTGTCTCCCAGAGTTTGTTCAAACTCATGTCCATTGAGATGAGATGAGATGCCATCCAATCATCTCATCCTCTGCTGCCTCCTTCTCCTCCTGCCCTCAATCTTTGCCAGCAGCTGGATCTTTTCCAGTGTCGGCTCTTTGCATCAGGTGGCCAAAGTATTGGAACTTTAACTTCTGCCTCAGCCCTTCCAGTGAATATTCAGAGTTGATTTCCTTTAGGACTGACTGACTTGATCTCCTTAAAAACTTTGGATATTATATTTAAAACAAATAAAGACAGCTTTGAAAGATGGAGCAAAGAAAACAGAATAGTTAGGGACCTCAGAACTCAAGGATTGCTGTGTGTTGAATTCCGTAGGTTTTCTTTGTCTCTCATATTCTCAGCTGGGTCCTGGAGAAGCTACCAATCTAGAAATGCCATGTCGACCAAAAACAATCTAAGAAAAATTCATTCTTTCTAGCCAAAGGACAGGAAAGGAGCAGTCTAGTAAGACTGAGAACTTGTAGACAATAATGGCCCTAGGGTCGCGAAGAGTCGGACGTGACTCAGCGACTTCACTTTGACTTTTCACTTTCCTGCATTGGAGAAGGAAATGGCAACCCACTCCAGTGTTCTTGTCTGGAGAATCCCAGGGACGGAGGAGCCTGGTGGGCTGCCGTCTATGGGGTCGCACAGGGTTGGACACGACTGAAGCGACTTAGCAGCAGGAGCAGCAGTCAAATGCCTCAGGAATAACAGGCCCCATCCCCACCCTTGTCAACAGAGGTTGCGTGGAGAGCCTAAACTTCCATCCTCATCTTGCTGGAATGAGGCACCCTCCTCCCTGTGTCTGAATGATGTCAGAGAAGGTCAAGTGAGGAGTCAGGGCTTTCATCCTAACCATACTGTTCAAAAGCCCTCCATCCTCTGCAGCTTCACGCAGAGAACTTGGCTCCCACTCCACCTGGCAGTGAAAGACAGCATCCCACTCCATCCAGAGGTGTGGTGTCAAGCAAACCTGCTGAAACTGAAGGTTTCAATAAGACACACGATTTCGTAACATAATAACCAAGATGTCTGGAACTAATTTAGAAAAAGAATCCCTACTCCCACGGATCAGGAAAGTCTCCACTAGAATAAGAAAAGACGGTCAAACAGATGGCAAGACCAAGATACACAGATGCTGGAACTAGCCAATAGGGGTTTTAAAAAGTCCATCATAAAAAATGCTGCAATGAAAAAATTTGAACATGCTTTAGACAAGTGAAAAAGTGGGAAATTTCAGCAAAGAAATGGAAACTATAAAGAAGAGCCAAAAGAAAATTTTAGAACTGAGAAATATAATAAAATATAAGAACTCCCTGGAGGGGCTCAATAGCAGACAGGAGAATAAATCAGTGAGTTTGAAGTGAGATCAATAAGACTTATCCAATTAGAACTACAGAAAGAAAATAAACTGAAAGAAAAACAAAATGAAGAGAACCTCAGGGCTATGTGAGATCATAACAAGTCTTTCCAGAGAAGGGAAGGAGTGTGAGCCTGAAAAAGAGCTCAACAAAATAGCGGCTGAAAGTGTTCTGAACTTGGCAGAAGATATTAACCCATAGATTCAAGAAGCTGTTGAATCTCAAACAGGATAAGCCCAAAGAAATACATGCCAAGATTGATCCTAACCAACTTCTGAAAGCTAAAGACAGAAAAAAAAAAAAAAAAAAAAAGAGAGAGAGGAGAGAGAAGTGATGTCTACAAGTAAGTAGAGTAAAAACAATTTGAATGATGGCAGATTTCTCATCAGAAATCATGGAGGCCAAAAGGAAGTGACTCAACATTTTTGAAGCATTAAAAGAAAAGAACTGTGAATCCAGAATTCTACATTTAGTGAAAATATGCTTCAGGTAGAAGAGGATATCAAGACATTCTCATGGAGAAAAACTAAAAGAATTAGTCAACACCAGACTAAACCTGAAAAGATAGTTAATGGAAATTCTTTAAACAGAAGGAAGCTTACAAAAGGAGATAGGTGGTGTTTGATTTGTTTTTTTTTGGCTGCACTGATTGGCGTGTGGGGTCTTAGTTCCCAGACCAGGGATCGAACCTATGCCCCCTGCATTAGAAGCTGAGTTTTAACCACTGGGCCTCCAGGGAAGTCCATGAAACTTATAAAAGGAGGAATCTTGTAACCTGAGAAAGGAAAAAGGAAGGATAATGAATAGAGTAAAAATACTGATAAATACAATTGACTTTTCTTCTAGAGTTTTTAAAATTATGTTTGTTTGTTGAAGCAAAAATGATGACATTGTCTGACATACCTCAATATGTGGAGAGGAAACATTTAAGACAATTATAAATGGGCATAGATAAGGGGAAAAGACAGTAAGGTTTCCATGCTTCACTCAAACTGGTAAAATGTCAACACCAAAAACTCCCTTAAAATTAAAAGAATGTAGAAAATTAAAAATAAGTGATAAATTTTGTTATGCACCGAGCCCGTATCTCCGAACCGACTGAGAGAGCAAGTCCACCACAGTAATGCAAAGGCAAGAAGGGAGTTTATTTCTAGCGTGCTAGGGCCCAAGTCTCATCCAGCACAGTGGAATCCGACTAGAGCCCCGAACAAAGGAGTATGGCGGCTTATATACAGGCAGTTCTTTGTCTCAGTTACAGGAGTAGCTGGCGTTACATGATTGGCCAGGCAGGATGAGCGCATGTCCTGTCTCTTTCTGGTAAACACGACTCAGGTCCTAGAGCCCGTCATTTGGTCCCTAACAAATTTCACCACCAGTTTTATATCATCATTAAAAAAAAAAAAAAAATGTAAACCAAAGAGCTCCTTTTGAAAAGGAGATGTGAAAGTCTCTGCCTTTGCTAGAATGCTCAGTATGACGAAGGTGAAATTTGTCCATGCTGCTATAGGTGGAGAGATTATATATTTACTTTATAAAAATGGCTGTGTTCTGTATCTAAAGAGCAGCGTGCATATGTATAAGCATGTGTGTGTGGTGTGTATGTGTGTCCATGTTCGAACTTACGGCTCAACCTGTTTTTGTTTTTTCTTTTAAGTCTTTATTGAATTTGTTACAATATTGCTTCTGCTTTGTGTTTCCTTGTTTTGGTGACCAGGTATGTGGGATCTTAGCTCTCCGACGAGGAATCAAACCCACACCCCCTGCATTAGCAGGCAAAGTTTCAACCACTGGACCACCAGGGAAGTCCCTCAACCGGTTTTCATGACTGACTTTATGAGACTTTAGTGCTACTTCAGGACCTCCTGGTTGACAATAAGTAGCAAGCACTTGCAGAGAACTCATTCTTCCCACTTTGACATGACAACCACAAGCCTCTGGAAGTTCAGGGGTGCAGTAGGAGGTCCAGGAGATCAGCACTGCTCCTTGACTCTGGATTCTTCTTGAAGACTCCAGACAGCCAGGGAAGCTGATCAGATAGGAGCAAAAGGAGGGTCATTTTGTCACCAGCAGTGAGACAATACCTGGGGAACTCTGAGAAAGGACAGGGCATATAGGAGCAGAGACTAGGTACCCTAGTGGGAGGGAGGGAGGGGCTCAAAATCTTTGTAACTGGCTCAGCAGCAAGGAATCCGCCTGCCAATGCAGGAGAGTTCCATCTCCAGATCCCCTGGAGAAGGAAATGGCAACCACTCCAGTATTCTTGCCTGGGAAATCCCATGGACAGAGGAGCCTGGCAGGCTGCAGTCCATGGGGTCGCAAAGGAGTCGGACATGACTTGCGACTAAACGACAGCTAAAGACCCGTAAGAAAATATGGCTTCATTTGATTCTTAACTTCAGCGTGACTTTGACACATAAGCTATAGTTGCATTCTCAGAGACCTTAAGCTGCCACTTATTCTCCAGGTCTAGATAGCTAGACCACTTTCGATGAGAGATCATTTCTAAAAATTCTAAAAAACACGGTTATTTATTTACTTTCATTTTCTATTAGTTATTTTGGCTGCACTGGGTCTTCACTGTAACGTGTGGGCTTCCCTAGTTGCGGCACACAGGCTTAGTTGCGGATGTGGGATCTTAGTTCCCCAAACAGGCATCTAACCCAGGCCCCCTGCACTGGGAGTATGGAGTCTTATTCCCTGGACCATCAGAGAAATCCCTCAAAAGAAATGTTTAGACTTCCTCATTACTTCTATTTATTGTCTGAAAGATTTTACTATTTGAAGATTGATCCTAGTTGCAAACCATTCTCTCCCAACATGGGGTGAAATTTTAGTTCCCTGTATTTTGTTTTCATTCGTGTTGGGAGACTGTTGACCTTCATGTTTATTTTTAAAAGTAATATTTTAGAGGGTACCATTAAATCATGATTGCATTAGTTGGAATTCTTTTGGTTGTGAGTAACAGAAACCCAACTAAATGAGCTCAAACAGTAAAGGATTGCATCTACTTTCAGCTGTAGCTGGATTAGGGGCTCAAACACTGTCTACAGGGGCTCATGTTTTTCTCCTAGAGTCAAAGGTTAGGTCTGTATCTCATGAGACTTCCCTGGTGGTCCAGTGGTTAAGAAGCCACCTTCCAATGCAGCGGATGCCGGTTTGATCCCTGGTTGGGGAAATAGATCTCATGTGTCATGCAGCAACTAAGTTTGCATGCCACAGCTAATAAGCCCATGTGTTCTGGAGTTAGAGCAGCATTAGGGAAGCCCAAGAGCTGCTGTAGGGTAAGGGAGTTAGAGAAGCTGAGGTTTGGAAAAAGACGGAGCGGACACTTTACAGGAACAGACCACCTTAATGAGGCCAGAAGGGGCAGCAGTCAGATTCGTGAGCGGCTGCACTGACCGAGAAAAGAGGAAGTATACAGAGGCATGTATGTGGAAAGCTACTGTCTTAAGAGGCCTGTTCTTCCCCAAGGTTGTTCAGAGTAGTTATCTCTTAAATGGCTGGGGCAAGGAATTCTGGAGACCGGCCAAAGGCTGGACCGGCTGGGAGCTGGAGTAATCAACCTTTTTTTTTTTTTTTTGGTCTTAGTATGGTAATGTTCTTTTTTTTTTTTTTTTTAGTTCTGCAGACTTTTATTTATTTATTATAATTATTTTTTAGATACAATTAATGTTCATTTGCTGTTGTATCTTTTTTTTTTTTAAATTTTAAAATCTTTAATTCTTACATGCGTTCCCAAACATGAACCCCCCTCCCACCTCCCTCCCCACAACATCTCTCTGGGTCATCCCCATGCACCAGCCCCAAGCAAGCTGCACCCTACGTCAGACATGGACTGGCGATTCAATTCTTACATGACAGTATACATGTTAGAATTCCCATTCTCCCAAATCATCCCACCCTCTCCCTCTCCCTCTGAGTCCAAAAGTCCATTAAACACATCTGTGTCTTCTTTCCTGTCTTGCATACAGGGTCGTCATTGCCATCTTCCTAAATTCCATATATATGTGTTAGTATACTGTATTGGTGTTTTTCTTTCTGGCTTACTTCACTCTGTATAATTGGCTCCAGTTTCATCCATCTCATCAGAACTGATTCAAATGAATTCTTTTTAACGGCTGAGTAATACTCCATTGTGTATATGTACCACAGCTTTCTTATCCATTCATCTGCTGATGGACATCTAGGTTGTTTCCATGTCCTGGCTATTATAAACAGTGCTGGAGTAATCAACCTTAATGTCCATTTTTTTCCTTCAGGTGAGAGAGTTCTTTGTTTTGCATAGAATGGTGGGGAAGACCCAGAGGGGAGCTTTAACTCCAGGCTATTTTGAGCCGTGTAACTTTCCTTCAGCTGGAATGAAAGATCCCGCATGCTGCAACTAAGACCCAACACAGCCAATTAAATAAATAAGTAAACAAATAAAAAGCTAATTCAAAAAAAATTTTATATGAAAAAGCAGTACCTATATCTCAGAGAAATCTCTCCAACGAGCAGGGAAAAGAAGTCTTAATTGAAAACTGCATTTGGCCTAGGTTAGTTCAGGTAACTGTTCGTCTAAATCAATTAACGTTCCTAGGGAAATGAATGGCCAGACCTGGTCACCTGTGGGGGAGTGAACACTGACAATCTCACCAGACCCACTTGATAGGACTTCCCCACAGGAAAGAAGCAGTCTGGTATCAGAGTATGAGGAGAGAAATGCAAATTACACCCCAAATAATAGATGCCCAACAGATGTCTAGCTATTGTGCTTGGCAATATGAGTACAGAAGTAATAAAACACAGACACTACCCTCAACGGGCTCGTTTCCCCCAGTTTTCTTCCTTTTCTTTCCTTTAACAATTTAGTAAATGGCTTTACCTCATTTGTAAGGTGCTATTCCAGACTGGAAGGGCTTCCCTGGTGGTGCAGAGGTTAAAGTGTCTGCCTGCAATGTGGGAGACCTGGGTTCGATCCCTGGGTCGGGAAGATCCCCTGGAGGAGGGCATGGCAACCTACTCCAGTATTCTTGCCTGGAGAATCCCATGGACAGAGGAGCTTGGTGGGCTACAGTCCACGAGTCGCAGAGTCGGACACGACTGAGCGACTTCACTTTTCACTTTCATTCCAGACTGGAACCTATCTGAAAGGTCTTTAAGATCTGTTTCAGATTTATACTCAAGAAAAATTCCTGATCATCCTGGGACTTTCCCATTCACTGTGAGAACAAAAACACTTAAAATGAAACCCATTATTTATCTAATGTGTTGAAAGGAAAATATAACTGGTAAAACCAGAGACTCCTCTTATTAAAAAGAAGTAATGCATGATTAAAGTGGTGCTGAGGAAAAGAATTCCCATCTAGATTCACCAGTCATGACATGGGTGTTCCTCTGACATGTCCACACATGTGATGGACATACCTTACACGTGTACGTCATTCATGCTCACTCCACCCATCCCAGGAGCCTGTAGAGTCAAGGTCTTTTTCAGATACTATCAAGACTTGGATTACGCTTGGATGAAGGGGTGAGGAGGGGAAGGGCATATATGAAGCTGCAAATGCCAAGCCATACTATCTAATTTGTCAACTCCTTCATTTTTAAGAGTCACCATTTATAAAATGAGCAATCAATGCTTGTATTGAAGAGAAAATAACCTGAAACATTGATTGGTCTATTCTCTTGCTTCAGGGACAGATCTGTACCTGATTTAACTATGCAGTTAATCCTCAGGCAATAACATTCCAGGTACCTTCCGTAATTCACTGCATTGAAACCCATCCCTAGGACTCAACCCAGAACTTGGTTGGGCTGGGAACAAAATGAGGCATAAATGAATGGGCGTATTCATGAGTGATAGAGAGAAATAGACCAAGAAAATTACAAAAAAAAAGTTTTTGGAATGAAAACAGGATTCTTTAAAAAGTTATGTGATTGGATTTTCAGGTAAATATGATGGATGAACCACATCTATTTCTCTGCTCCAGCCAGAAAACACACCAAAATGACAAGAGTCCAACTTTTTTATTGCACCACTTGAAAAAAAGTGAAGTATAGTTAATGTACAGTGTTGTCTTAGTTTCAAGTGTACAGCAAAGTGCCCCAGTTGTATGTGTGTATATGTGTGTGTATATGCGTGTATATATTTCCATAAGGGCTTATAAAACCCACATGAACTTTTTGGCCAACCTAATATATATATATCAGTTCAGTTCAGTTCAGTCGCTCAGTCATGTCTGACTCTTTGTGACCCCATGGACTGCAGCATGCCAGACCTCCCTGTCCATCACCAACTCCCAGAGTTCACTCAGACTCATGTCCATTGAGTCGGTGATGCCATCCAACCGTCTCATTCTCTGTCGTCCCCTTCTCCTCCTACCTTCAATCTTTCCCAGTATCAGGGTCTATTCAAATGAGTCAGTTCTTCACATCAGGTGGCCAAAGTTTCTGCTTCAGCATCAGTCCTTCCAATGAATATTCAGAACTGATTTCCTTTAGGATGGACTGGTTGGATCTCCTTGCTGTCCAAGGGACTCTCAAGAGTCTTCTCCAACAACACAGTTCAAAAGCATCAATTCTTCGGCACTCAGCTTTCTTCACAGTCCAACTCTAACATCCATACATGACCACTGGAAAAACCGTAGCTTTGACTAGACGGACCTTTGTCAGCAAGGCAATGTCTCTGCTTCTTAATATGCTGTCTAGACTGGTCATAACTTTCCTTCCAAGGAGCAAGCATCTTTTATTTTCATGGCTGCAGTGATTTTGGAGCCCCAAAAGATCAAGTCTGTCACTGTTTCCCCATCTATTTGCCATGAAGTGATGGGACCGGATGCCATGAACTTAGTTTTTTAAACGTTGAGTTTTAGGCCAACTTTTTCACTCTCTTCTTTCACTTTCATCAGGAGGCTCTTTAGTTCTTCTTCGCTTTCTGCCATAAGTGTGGTATATATTCTTTTTTCAGATCCTTTTCCATTACAGGCTGACATTGACACTGAGTATAGCTCCTTGTGCTATACAGTACATCTTTTTTGTTTAACTATGTTTTACACAGTAGTTTGTGTCTGCTAATCCCAACTCCTAATTTATCCCTCCCTCACCGCCTTTTCCTCTTTGGTAACCATAAGTTTGTTTTCTATGTCTTTGGGTCGCTTTCTGTGTTGTAAATAAGTTCATGTATATCATTGTTTTTATTCCACATATAATAGGACATTTGTCTTTCTCTGAGTTGAATTTTTAACAGCTTTATTGAGATACATTTGACATACAGTTAACTACAGTTGACCCTCTGTATCCGCAAGTTCTGTATCCACGGGTTCCACATCCACAGAGTCAACTAATATGAAAGTATTCAGAAAAAGTTTTCTTCTCCAGAAAGTTCCAAGAGCAAAACTTACCTTATTGCACTGGCTAGCATCTCCAGTGATACACTGAGTAAAAGGGACAGTAAACACACTTGTTTTGTTCCTGATCTTAGGGGAGAAAGCATTCAATAATTTTGCCATTAAACATTATATGTAATTAAATATTTTATTAGCTGTAGGTTTTATCAAGTTGAACAAGTTCTCTTTTCTTTCTGCTTAACTCACAACTAGATCCTCTAAAAAGTTATGTGGTCGGATTTCTAGCTGACCATCCTAGATTGAGTACATAGATTCATCGGCTCCTTCCCAAATCCTCACCAAAATTATCATATATGATTCTTTTAAGATCATCACGCATCTAGAGAAAAGCTCACGCGGCAACAGAGACCCAGCACAGCCCCAAATAAATAAATATAATTCTATATGCATAAAAGAAGGACCAAGCACTTCCAAAGGCAGGATGAGAGTGTGGGAGGATTGGCTGATTATATGAATAAGAAGCAGTTAAAACAACAGGTGAGAAACAGAAAGTCACTTTCCCCACCTGGTGCCACCAGAAGGCTACCCTTCCTCCACAATAGCGTAATAGTGGCGGCTCAGATACTGAAAAAACTGAACCAAAGAGGACATGAGGCAGAGCTGAGGGCAGGGGTAAAGTGCCACCGTGAGAAGAGGGGAATTAATTATAGTATAGACACTGACTGAGATCAGCAGGATCCTTTCCCTGCTGTTTCGTGAAAACCAGGCTTATGCATCTATAGTAATTCCTCAGGCTACTGTAGCAAAGCACTGCAAATTAGCTGGTTAAAACAACATCTCTGGCGGCTCAGACGGTAAAGAATCTGCCTGCAATGTAGGAGATTTGGGTTTAACCCCTGGGTCGGGAAGATCCCCTGGAGAAGGGAATGGCAACCACTCCGGTATTCTTGTCTGGAAACTCCCATAGACAGAGAAGCCTGGTGAGCTACAGTCCAAGGGGTCTCAAAGAGACGGACACGACTGAGTGACTAACACTTTCACTTTCACTTTATTGTCTAACAGTTAAGGAACTAGAAGTTGGAAATCAAGGTGTAGGCAGTGTCATGCTCTCTTCAAAGCTCCTAGGATTCTTCCTTGTCTCTCCAAGTTTCTGATAACCCAAGGTAGTCCTTGGTACATAGACGTGTCGCTGCAGTCTCTACCTCCACCCCCACATGCTGGTTATTCCCCTGTGTGTGTGTGTCTCTATCTCCTCTTATAAGGACACGTCATATTGGATTAAGGGCTCGCCCTACACCAATATGACCTCATCTTAATGAATTACAACCCTATGTCCAAATAAGGTCACATTCTGAGGTACTAGAGGTGAGGACTGCAACATATCTTTCTGCGGAACACAATTCAACCCATAACTGCATTCTAGGCAGGAGGTTGAAGGATTACTCTCTGAGAAAACTGACCTAGTCAACAGGAACAAACCTGAAGATCCTGACATTTGGTGAAGTACAAATCAAACATCCTTGCTCTTGCCTGATCACCCCCTGGTGCTCTGATCCATACATACAAAGCTTCCAATATATTTTTGTTATCCTCCTACTAAATAAACATTTAAGGACACATGCTATCGTGAAAGACAGAGATGAAAAAAAGGAACTTCAGGTAAATAGAATATGCAGGAAGCAGGAAAAAATCTGTAAGAACCTTAGAGAAATAACAGAAGTTACATCTATGACACAAAAACAGATTTCTTAAAAGTACAGTAAGAGATTTAGAAAAAGTTCTTGGAAATAAAAATATAACAATCAGTATTTTAAAATTCAATAGATAGTTTGGAAAATAAAATAGAGGAATTGTCCTAGAAAGTAGAATCAAAATAAAAGATATTTGAAATAAAAGGAAAAAAGGATATGAAAACCAGTGAGTGGAACTAATCCAGAGAGTCTAATGTCTAACAAATAGTTCCGGAAAGAAAGAACAGAGCAATAGGGATGAGAAATTTTTCAAAGAAATAAGTTACCTTTTATCTTTGATGTTCTCTGCTGTGTTGTTCCATATCCCCAAGTCGTTACATCAGTCATTGAGAGATGGTTATTGGAAGCTTAAAATTAGTAATGAAAATAAAACAGAGGCAGTATTGTAACAAATTCAATAAAGACTTTAAAATTAGTAACCTAAATACAACCACTAGGAATAACTTAGCTGTTCTAGGCACTTACCAACATCATTTGTCTGACCTAGGCATACATTTAATCTTTTGAAAATGAGCAGTAATTGGAAATTTCAGAGCACCAAGGGACTAATAAACTAGTCAGATATTCGGCTACTCCTTTTTCTCCATGGCAGTGTATCTCAACCTTGTCTACACATTAGAATCACTAGCAAAGCTTTTAAAACTCCAAACCCCAGCCACACCTCAGACCACATAAATCAGAGTCTCTTCAAGTGTGAGCCAGTTGTTGTATTGTTAAAACTCCTCAGGTGATTCCAATGTACTGCCAAGGTTGGGAACCATTGCTCTTTAATAATCGTAATGTCCAACGTTCAGATAATACCACATTGGTTTCAGTCTTTTAAAAATAATCTCAGCTTTCTACTTGTAAGATGGACAAGCAAAATTTGATCCTCTACCTTTTTTTAGAGATGGTGTTACGGAAAGGGAGATTTTCCCTCTCAGCAAGTCACCTGCTTCAAAGAAACGGCTGCTCCAACCCCATATGAAACCTCTCTTTAAGACAATAAAGATGAGCAGGGATAATATCTAATCATAATTTTTTTACCCATGTGAGCTATGTTCTATAAACAAGTCTCTTTCTGTTCTTTAACTGCGATATTAAACAAAAAGTTAGTTTCATGTGCACAGCAAAGTAATTCAGTTATACATGCACCTGTTTTTTTCTCAAGTTCTTTGCCCATTTAGACTGCTATATAATATTGAGCAGAGTCCCCTGGGCTATACAGTAGCTTCTTGCTTGTCCATTTTGTTTCATTTCTTTTTACGACTTTTTGCTGTGGACCATTCCTTAAGTCTTTATTGAATTTGTTACAATAGTGCCTCTGTTTCATGTTTTGGTTTTGGGCTTCGAGGCATGTGAGATCTTAGCTCCTTGACCAGACCTGGGATCAAACCTGCACCCCCTGCACTGACAGTGTCAAGTCTTAACCACTGGATAACCAGGGAAGTCCTGGCTATTTATTTTAAATGTAGCAGTGTGTACATGTCAATCCCACACTCCCTAACTGCCCCTCCCCCACCCCTGCCCTGGTAACGAGAAATTCATTCCTCTCAGTCTGTGAGTTTATTTGATAAATAAGTGCTTTTGTATCTTTTTTTTTTAGATTCCCCGTATAAGTGATGTCCTGTGATATTTGTCTTTATCTGACTTACTTCACTCAGTATGATCATCTCTAGGTCCCATCCACGTTGCTGAAATGGCATTATTGTATCTTTTTAATGGCTGAGTAATATTCCATTGTGTATATGTGCTATATCTTCTTTATCCTTTTCTGTCAATAGGAATTTAGGTTGCGTCCATATCTTGGCTGTTGTAAACAGTGTTGCAATGAACATTGGGAGTTAGCACTTAAAAAGAAAAAGAACAGTTTTAATGAGATATGATTTACGTACTCTGAAAGTCACCCATTTAAAGTGTACAGTTCAGTGGTTTGGGGTATCTTTGCAGAGTTGTCATCACTACTACCTAATTTCAGAGCAATGTAGCTAATGGGTCTTGTTACAAGCATAGGGCAAGAGACCAATACCAGAAAAACATCATTCACAGTTGCAGTTTGAGTAACAAACAGGAGTAAATCAAGTTATCATCATAAAGCCAGCATATCCTCGCAACAAATTTCATGTCAAACATTAGGCTTGGAGAGCTAGCAGAATGAACTGTTGGCAACATTTATTTTATTGAGTGACACTGTCAGACATAGAAAACAAATTGCCATCGTGTATGCATTCTCACAGATATTTAGCTCTTGAGTTGGTCAAAACTATGTAAGAGCAGGAGGGAAAAGTGCTCTTGGCATATATGAGGGAAAAGTGCTCAAAGACGTCTCGTTTTGTTTATTATTGCAAACCCATGTTCCAAGAGAACATTCTGTGTTTTAAGTTTGAGGCATCTCACCTTTATTTCTGACCTCTCTGGAGCAGAGAGGAGTGACCGGCTCCTCTCAGGTACATATCAAAACCAGTCCTCTGCTATACAGTAGGTCTTTGTTGGTTTTCCATTTTAACTATAGCAGTGTGTACCTGTCCATCCCAAACTCCTTAACTATCCTTTCCCCCAGGGAACTCTGTTCAATGTTGTGTGGCCGCCTGGATGGGAGGGGAATTTGTGGGAGAATGGGTACCTACATATATGAATGGCTGAGTCCCTTTGCTAACCCTCTGAAACTATCACAGCATTGTTAATCAGCTATAATCCTGTACAAAATTAAAAGTTTAATTTAAAAAAACCAATCCTGAAAAGCTGTGAGAAGAGAGGACTTCCCTGGTGGTCCAGTGGTTAAGACTCTGTGCTTCCAATGCAAGGGGCGTGGGTTTGATCCCTAGTCAGGGAAATAAGACCCCACATGCCACATGGCATGGCCAAGGGAAAAAATTTTTTTTTAATCTATGAGAAGAGAGAGTTTGGTGTCTCCATTTCCAAGTGTTCTCCACGCAGTAGCCCTGGGAAGCAAGATATGCAGGACCGTGTGGACTCCCAGATCCTTGGTCCTTGATTGATTTTCACAAGTTGTTGCTTTACCAGTGGGAGAAATTATAGGTGTGTGCAGTGTCCATGATACCTCAGAACTCACAGGTTCAGTGTATTCCTTTTATTTAACATCTGTGCTCATCAAGGAACCCTTTTTCTCCTTGTATACGAGGGCTTTCTGATTCTCCAGGAAGTCAAGTGTCCCTAAAAGTTTCTGCAATCTGTTGTTCAGTCGCTAAGTCGTGTCCGACTCTTTGCAACCCCATGGACTGCAGCACGTCAGGCTTTCCTGGAGGCTTCACCATCTCCTGGAGTTTGTGCAAACCCATGTCCATTGAGTCCGTGATGCCATCCAACCATCTCATCCTCTGTCATCCCTTTCTCCTCCTGCCTTCAATCTTTCCCAGCATCAGGGTCTTTTTCAATGAGTCAGTTCTTCTTATCAGGTGGCCAAAGGATTGGCGCTTCACCTTGAGCATCAGTCTGCCCAGTGAATATTCAAGGTTGATTTTCTTTGGTAATGACTGGTTTGATCTGCTGGCAGTCCAAGGGATTCTCAAGAGTCTTTGCCAGCACCACAGTTCAAAAGCATAAATTCTTCTGTACTCAGCTTTCTTTATGGTCCAACCCTCACATCCATACATGACTACTGGAAAAGCCATAGCTTTGACTATATGGGCCTTTGTTGGCAAAGTGATGTCTCTGCTTTTCAATATGCTGTCTAGGTTTGTCATAGCTTTCCTTCCAAGGAGCAAGGGTTTTTTAATTTCATGGTTGCAGTCACCATCTGCAGTGATTTTGGAACCACCCCCCCAAAAAAAATCTGTCACCATTTCCGCTTTTTTTCCTCTATTCGCCATGAAGTGATGGGACTGGATGCCATTATCTTCTTTTTTTTGAATACTGAGTTTCAAACCAGCTTTCTCACTCTCCACTTCCACCCTCATCAAGAGGTTCCTTAGTTCCTTTACACTTTCTGCCATTAGAGTGGTATCATCTGCATATCGAGGCTGTTGACATTTCTCCTGGCAATCTTGATTCCTGCTTGTTATTCCTTCAGCCTGGCATTTCACATGATGTACTCTGCTTGTGAGTTAAATAAGCAGGATGACAACACTGTCACCCTGCAGTCTATACTTGAGTGCTAAGGAATACTCAAGAGACACTAATGGTATGCTATTCCCTTCCTCTTTGGTGGTTTCCCTGCTTCTTGCCCCATCCTCCAGTTTCCTACCTGATCCATGACCCAGAGCTTCGGAACCAGTTCTGAGCTTCTGCGTGTCCTCGGACAGGCTGCAATAAACTGGGGCAATAGAATTCCTCATCTAGGACTTCATTCATGGCACAGTGGATAAGAATCCACCTGCCAGTGCAGAAGACATGGGTTTGATCCCTGGTCCAGGAAGATGACATGTACCAGGGAGCAAGTAAGCCTGTGTGCCGCAACTACGGAGCCCGTGCCACAACAACGGAAGCCCACTCGCCTTAGGGCCTTTGTTCATCAACAAGAGAAGCCACTGCAACAAGAAGCCCCCACAACACATCTAGAGAGTAGCCCCCACTTGCCACTCCTGGAAAAAGCCGACTTGTAGCAACGAAGACCCAGCACAACCATAAAAGAAAAAGAATTCCTACCACGAAGTTCTCCATGTTCTCATTTGAGGATGAAGTGAAGGGGATGAAAGTGCTCCAAAGACACTGCCAATTTTTAACTTTACCTGAGCTCCTGGACAATGGGAAGAGTTGGGAAAGTCATCCACACCCGTACCTCCTCCTCACCCACCCTTTTGCATTCTGGGAAACAGGCTCACTGGAAAGAACCTTTTTTCTCAATATGACTTAGATAAGACTGATGAAATACAGTGAGTAAATTAATTAATTAAATAAAATCTATGCCCTTCCCAGATGATATAATTTTTTATCTTTTCCTGAAGCTCCTTCTAAATGTTGTGCCCAGCAGACCTTCCAAGTGTCCAAATGGCTCTTGACTACAACTTATGCTATTAATGCTCCCACGCGGTTTTGCTCATTATCATGAAATTAGCATAGAGGGCAGCCCTTAGCGTGCACTCATAAGGCTATGCAGTCTGTTCTCAGTCAAGCTCTCTGTTCCCCTTGGTACAATCTCAGCTCTGTCTCACTTTACTTTTTAACGAAAAAAGTGCAGAAACTGATCTACCTCATCCTCATTATCAGTGCCTATGCTCTTGCTGATTAAAATGTGTTTATTTTATTCTACTGATTCAATGCACTCTTTTCCCCCCACTAAGTTATTCACAAAAATATTTTCACCAAGCATGCATCACCATATGAATATATGCTTTCCTTTCAAATCCTCTGTTAACTACAGTTTACATCCTTCATAGCTATCCCACTTGCGATATACTAAATATCTTAAATCCAATGCAATAAATTCCCCTTTAGTGAATGTTACCTAATATTTACAATAATATTGAGAGCCTGGAAAATGTACTTTCATACCAGGAAAATGTGCTTTCCTATCAGCTGATGACACACCAGCTCTATAGGAAGCAAGAAAGGATATGCAAATAAAAAGGTTAGACTGAGTGTCACTCCACACACTGCTTTAATCACTGTCTTTGTGGGAAAGAATATGCTCCCTGACCTTGATTTTATACTGAAGGAAATCACAAAAAAAAAAACTGTAATCACAGAGATCGGGGTCGGGGAGGAAGGGGACATAGAGCCTCATGCCACCCAGGCTGCAGGCACCCGAGGCAAGGACCGGTGCTCCCAGCTGCTCAGGGTCTATCATCAAACGGAGAACCTCACACTGGTCTCCTGCTGCTGAAGCAAACTTGATTTTGTTTCATTTTTAGAGCTTCAGCTAAACAGCATATGTTTTGCAATGGGCCCATTGGACTTCCCAGGTGGCTCAGTGGCAAAGAATCCGCCTGACAATGCAGGAGGCATGGGTTCGATCCCCGGGTCAGGAAGATCTCCTGGAGAAGGAAATGGCAACCCATTCCAGTATTCTCACCTGGAGAATCCTGTGGGCAGAGGAGCCCAGCGGGCTGCAAAGAGTAGGGTCGCCAAGAGTCAGACATGACATAATGACTGAGTATGTGCTGTTGGTGTTACTTGCCTACCTAACTATATACACGGTCAGAGGACCCTAACCAGTTGGACCAGTCTTGGCTGAGTTGCTCAGGGTAGTGACGTCCTAGCCTGAGTCAGGCTCATTGTCAAGTAGTCCCAGGGCTTGAGATGCAGGCAGCAGAAAGATAGAAGGCCAACTGGGGTGGATCCAGACATGTGCCCGTGCTGACAGCTGCCTCAGAAGGCAGATCGTGCAATATGGAACAGACCAGAAGGGCTATCTGATGACTCATAATATGTGTTTGGGGATTTTTTTCCCTGTAATCTTTTATATCAAAATAATTTCAAACTTACAGAAAAGTTTCAGTCAAAAAGAAAACACAAGAGAGAAAAAAAGGGTACAAAGGACTCCCATACATGCTTCATCTCAGTCCCACTTTTGTTAACCTTAAGCCACTTTTACATTTTTAGCTTCTCTTATCATTATCATTATTTATATTTCGGACACGTGGGATCTAGTTTCCTGATTAGGGATTAAATCTGCACCCCCTGCTTTGAAAGTTCAGAGGCTTAAACACTGGCTCACCAGGAAATTCCCATCTCATATTATTATTTTCCAAACCATTTGAGAGCAATTTGTTTACATAACGCCCCTGTACCTCTAAACACTTCCCACTTCTCATGAAGGCAAAGAAGCATATCTTCTCTCAGGTCCCTTTCACTGAAGAAAAAAAAATCTACTTATACTATTACCTCTTCATGAGCGTTAACTTCACAGATAGTGAAACAAAAGATTATAAGAATCTAAGATTAAGTGTTCTCTTCAATTTTATATTTTCTGTCCAGCAGTCATGTATTAATAGAACATTATGTAGTATTTTAAGCTGTTTTTCGCTTATGTTTAAATCTTTAGGCCAAATACTGCATTGAATTGGCTTTTAAAAAGTCTGAAATATTAGAGTGAAGTCAGGAAAATATGTCAAATACATGATTTTTAAGATTTTTAGACTTAATTTTAGAGCATTTTTATTGGCTTGGTGACTTTTCATTTTGTTATGATTTCTAACTTATAGGGAAGTTTCAAGATGAGTACAAAGATTGTTTATGTACTCTTTACCCAGTTTGTTTTAATTTTCCCGCATTAGATTTCTCATTATCTCCCTCTGTATAAAAAAAAGTACACTTTTTCATGTATACATGTACAACATGCTCTATAGTCTAACAAAAAAGGAAAGAAACCTCAAAATATCAGGCCTTTCATTTCTAAATATTTCGGGGTGTATTTGCAAAGTACAGGGACATCTTGATGATTAAAATCAAGAAGTGAAACATTGATGCAATGCTATTAGCTAATCCATGTTAAAATTCATGCATAGTCCCCGTATTGGCCTTTATAGATGTTTTCCCTCTGGTCCAGGGTCCAATCCAGGATTACGCATTGCCTTTAACTGTCGTGTCTCTTCAGTTTCCTTTAATTTGGAACAGATCAATGACCCTTCTTAAAAGGCTTTAAAAAACTATTTTATCTAATGTGCTAGCTTCATGAAAGACATTCAAAATTGTGACCAGCTTTAAGTGTCAATGTGGGTATAATTTGTGCTGGTCATTGTGCTATATTCTTATTGGGGATGGAACTATATCCAAATAACTTTTTTTCCATGTTGGTATTGATCAAAAGTTGTTATAATTTGTAGCTGTTTTTCACCATTTAATTGATGTTGATTGGAAATGTTCTGAACCAAGCTTGGGGTTTTTATTTTTTGCCACATAATATAAATATAATAATAAAAATAATGTAATAGTTGGAAGAAACTTAAATATGACAAAATTGCAAGAGGCAAAGTGGTTGTCTGAGGAGGCTTTACAAATAGCTGAGGAGAGACAAAGCAAAAGGCAAGGGAGAAAGGAAAGGCACACATAACTGAATGCAGAGTTCCAGAGAATAGCAAGAAGAGATAAGAAGGCTTTCTTAAATGAACAATGCAAAGAAATAGGGGGACACAACAGAATGGGAAAGACTAGAGATTTCTTCAGGAAAACTGGAGAGAGCAAGGGAACTTTTCATGCAAGTTCAGTTCAGTTCAGTTCAGTCGCTCAGTCGTGTCCAACTCTTTGCAAACCCCATGAATCACAGCACACCATTCATGCAAAGATGGGCTCAATAAAGGACAGAAACGGTATGAACCTAACAGAAGCCGAAGAGGTTAAGAAGTGATGGCAAGAATACACAGAACTCTCTCAAAAATGTCTTAATGGCCCAGATAATCACGATGGCATGGTCACTCACCTAGAGCCAGACATGCTGGAGTGTGAAGTCAAGTGGGCCTTAGGAAGCATCACTAAAACAGGTGATGTTGGTGGAGGTGATAGAATTCCAGCTGAGCTATTTCAAATCCTAAAAGTTGATGCTGTTAAAGTGCTGCATTATATATGCCAGCAAATTTGGAAATCGCAGCAGTGTCCACAGGACTGGAAAAGGTCAGTTTTTGCTCCAATACCAAAGAAGGGCAATGCCAAGGAATGAGAATGTTCAAACTACCACATGATTGAGCCTAATCCACATACTAACAAGGTAATGCTCAAAATCCTTCAAGCTAAAAAAAAAAAATCCTTCAAGCTAGGCTTCAGCAGAACATGAATGGAGAACTTCCAGATGTACAAGTTGGATTTAGAAGAGGCAGAGGAACCAGAGATCAAATTGCTAACATTCACTGGATCATGGAAAAAGCAAGGGAATTCCAGAAAAACATCTACTTCTGGTTCATTGACTGTGATAAAACCTTTGACTGCTTGGATCAAACAAACTGGAAAATTCTTAAAGAAATTGTAATACCAGGCCACCTTTCCTGTCTCCTGAGAAATCTGTGTGTAGGTCAAGAAACAACAGATAGAACTGGCATGAAACAACTCACTGGTCAAAACTGAGAAAGGAGTACATCCAGGCTATATATCGTCACCCTGCTTGTTTAACTTATATGCAGAGTACATCATGCGAAATGCCGGGCTGGATGAATCACAAGCTGGAATCAAGATTGCCAGAAGAAATACAATAACCTCAGATAAGCAGATAATACCATTCTAATGGCAGAAACTGAAGAGGAACTAAAGAACCTCTTGATGAGGATTAAAGAGAAGAGTGAAAAAACCGGTTCAAAATTCAACATTCAGAAAACTAAGATCATGGCCTCTGGTCCCCTCACTTCATGGCAAATAGAAGAGGGGAAAAGGACAGATTTTATTTTCCTGGGCTCTAAAATTTCCTGCAGACAGTGACTGCCTCCATGAAATTACAAAACCCTTGCTCCTTGACAGGAAAGTTATGACAAACCTAGACAACATATTGAAAAGCAGAGACATTTTACTTTGTCAACAAAGGTCCATTTAGTCAAAGCTATGGTTTTTCCAGTAGTCGTGTACAAATGTGAGAGTTGGACCATAAGAAGCCTGAGTGCCAAAGAATCGATGATTTTGAATTGTGCTGGAGAAGACTCTTGAGAGACCCTTGGACTGCAAGATCAAATAAGTCAATCCTGAAATTAGTTCTGAATATTCATTGGAAGGACTGATGCTGAAACTGAAACTCTAGTACTTTGGCCACCTGATGCGAAGAACTGACTTATTGGAAAAGACCCTGATGCTGGGAAAGATTGAAGGCAGGAGGAGAAGGGGACGACAGAGGATGAGATGGTTGGATACCATCACTGACTCAGTGGACATGAATTTGAGCAAACTCCCGGAGATAGTGGAGGACAGGGAAGCCTGGCATACTGCAGTCCATGGGGTCACAAAGAGTCAGATATAACTTAGTAACTGAACAATAACAACAAAAGTACAACTAGTATGTATGTCTTCAAATACATACTTTAAAAAGATCAGCAACAAGATGTATATGAGAAAAATTATAAATCTCTGATAAATCAAAAAAGAACTAAATAAATGTAGAGATATTTCATGTTCATCAATAGGAAGATTCAAATCGTCAGGATGTTTATTTTTGCTCAGTCACTTAGTCGTGTCCAGCTCTTTGTGACCCTATCGACTGCAGCATGCCAGATGTTATATCAGCCCAATTTGATCAGGGGTTCAACACAGTCTCAATCAAAATCTCAGCAAATTATTCTGTGGATATCAACTAAGTGATTCTGAAAGTTTATATAAAGAAGCAAAATGACCAATACAATATTAAAGGAAAAGCACAAAGTCAGAGGACTGCATTGTGAAAGAATAGATGAACAGGTCAATGGAATAGAATTGAGAGTCCAAAAATAGATCCATATAAATAGAGCCAGCTAATCTTCGACAAAAGAACAAAGACAATACAATGGAGAAAAGATCATCTTTTTCAACAAATGGTGCCAAGCAGCAAGGTATCCATATGTCAAAAAAACCAAAAATTTCCTAGACACAGAAGTTAGAACTGTGACAAAAATAATAAATCAAAATGGATCATTGAACTAAATGTAAAATGCAAACCTACTGATGTAAAACTCCTAGAAGGTAACATAGGAGAAAGTCTGGGTGACCTCAAGCATGGTGTGACTCTTTTAGAAGCAATACCAAAGACACAATCCATGAAAGAAAGAATTGATAAATTGGACCTCATTAAAATTAAAAACTCTGCTCTGCTCTGCGGAAGAAACTGCCAAGAGAATGAGAAGACAAGCCACAGACTGGGAGAAACTACTTGGAAAAGGCATGTCTGATAGAGGACTGTTTCGCAAAATACACAAAGATTTCTTAAAACGCAGTAATAAGGAAACAACCTGATTTTAAAATAAGCCAAAGATTGGAATAGAAAGCTCACCAGATACCTCACAGATGGCAAATGAACATACAAAAAGATGTTCCACATAGTATGCCATTAAGGAAATGCAAATTAAAACAAGCGTGATCTAACACTGTACACCTAAAACCCAAAACACTGACAACACTAAATGTTTGTGAGGATGTGGGGCAACAGGAACTATTGCTATGAACGATAGTAATATTTGAACTATCAACAATAAACTGTCATTCATTGCTAGTGGGGTTACAAAATGGTACAATCTCTTTTGAAGACAGCCTGGAGACTTCTTATGAAACTAAATACACTGTTTCAAAATGATCCAGCTTGGTATTTACCCAAATGAGTTGAAAACTTATCCCTACCCAAAAACCTACACACAGATCTTTAAAGCAGCTTTATTCTTAATTGCCATAACTTGCAAGCAATCAAGATGTTTTTCTGTAGGTGAATGGATAATAAACTATGGTATATCCAGACAGTGGCTGGTACTCAGCATTAGGAAGAAATGAGCTATCAAGCTATGAAAGGACATGGAGGACCCTTTTATGCATGTTACCAAGGGAAAGAAGGCAATTTGAAAAGACTGTATGATTCCAACATTCTGGAAAGGCAAGAACAATGGAGACAGTGAAATATCAGCGGTTGCCAGGGGTTGGGGCAAGGGAGAGATGATAGAGCACACGGGTCTTTAGGGCAGTGAATCTTCTGCACCAAATTATAATGGTGGATACATGTCATTATGCGCGTGTGCTTACTAAGTCATTTCAGTCGTGACCGACTCTTGGCGACCCCCTAGATTGTAGCCCACCAGTCTTCTCTGTCCATGGGATTTTCCAGGCAAGAATACTGGAGTGGGTTGCCATGCCCTCCTCCAGGGGGTCTTCCCAACCCAGGGATCGAACCCACGCCTCTTATGTCTCCTGCATTAGCAGGTGGATTCTTTAGCTCTAGGGCCACCTGGGAAGCCCACATGCCACTATACATCCGTCCAAACCCACAGAATACTCAACACCAAGAGTAAATCCCAGCATAAACTATGGTTATGAGAGGTGTTGATGTAGATTCAAACATACAACGCTGGTGGGTGGGGAATGTTGATAGCACGGAGGGTTGTGTGTATATGGAGGCCAGGGATGCATGGAAAATCTCTGCACCTTCTACTCAGTTTTGCTGTGAACCTAGCACTGCTCTAAAACTTGTCTATCTGAAAGGGAAAACAAAGGACTACTCTACCGGTCCAGTGGTTAGGACCCAGTGCTCTCACTGCCAGGCACCAGGTTCAATTCCTGGTCGGGGAACTGAGATCCCTCAAGCTTCACCTCAGGCAAAAAAAGAAAAAAGAAAGCAACAACTATAACTGAGCTTCCCTACAGAAACATCTTTCCTGTTCTCATTGATCTTTTTAAGGAGAGATCACCTGAATGCATTTCTGTATGTCATTTTTAAAGCCAGTTTCCAAGTGGCTTGCTTGAGTAGTACATGTCGGGGATATATTCACTCTCTTCACTAGCTCTCACACAGCTGACGTATTACAACCTTTAATATTGCGGATGCAGTTTCTCAAGACGATCACACTGAGGAGATCAGTCCCTGAGCATTTCAGCCTTTCTCAGCAATGGATGACTTTCCGTGCACATCATGGACATAAATAGATGGCATCGTGTGGTTATAAACAACATCTACACATTGAACCTGAACATGAAGAAATCCAAGACAAGAACCAGGAAGTAGATTAGGAATCCTTTCTTTTCTTTTTTTTGGCCACACTGTGTGGTTTGGCTTGTGGGATCTTAGTTCCCCACAGTGTTAGCTGTTCAGTTGTGTCTGACTCTTTGCGACCCCATGGACTGTAGCTCACCAAGCTCCTCGGTCCATGAAATTCTCCACGCAAGAATACTGGAGCGGGTTGCCATGCCCTTCTCACGGGGATCTTCCCAACCCAGGGATCAAACTCAGGTCTCCCAGGGATTGAACCCGGGTCCCTTGCTTGCAAGCGGATTCTTTACCATCTGAGCCACCAGGGAGGGATCAAACCCAGGCCCCAGCAGTGAAAGCACCGAGTCCTAACCACTAGATTGCCAGGAAATTCCCAGTAATCCATTTTTTTCTTCTCTCTCTCTCAAGTTGAAATATTTTCCTTTCTAGTTTTAGGTACATGTTCATTGACTTTGCATGATGCTGGGAATGGTGTCAGTAAAAAAAAAACTGCTCTAATTTCAAGATTCACCTTCAGTCATAATGTTTAGCAGCAGCTGACAGTGATACCCAACACACAGTGCCAGTCCCAGGGACCTGGAGCAAAGCTTAGGTCATTTCCTTTAGCAGAGATAACATTAGAAAATAAACCAAAACACAAAAGAAAAACCTGACTGTACATAAAACTTGGTCTGCAGCTCAAGCTGTATATAAATTACTTCTGTCATTTGCTTCATGGATACCCACCTTTATACTTATTCATTATGAACATTATAAAATTCACAATTATAAGCACAAATGAAGTTGAAAATCTGTTAAGGAAAAAAAACATTAGATTGCTTAGCAAAAAAAGGCAACTAATGCAAATAAGTTATTATCTTTCCAAAGAGTAAGAGAGAATAGCTGTAATTCACTTAACTTGGTTTAACGGATATGGTAGATTTAACATGGTAATTGTATTATTAATTTGGCTCCTGAGAATTTTCTAAGCATTTTACATATATATCTTTTGTCATTTAACTCTTAGGAAAACCCTGTAAGTTTCCATTATTGTCAACATGCTTCTGTAGGTGAGTAAATTGAAGCACAGAGAAGAAAAGTCACATAACCAACAGACCCGCGAAAGGATATTCAAAACTCTCACTGTCCTACCCGCGGACAAATGAGGTCACACGTTTCTCTCCCAGATCGTTTCCCTGGCAACGAGGGAATGCCGGGGAATTAAGACCCTAAAGTGGCTAAGACCCCACACTCCTAATGCAGGGGCTCGGGTTCGATCTCTGGTTAGCGAACCAGATTCCACATGCTACAACTAAAGATCCCCCATGCTGCAATGGAGATCAAAGATCCTGCGTTCTCCAACCAAGATCTGGTGCAGCCAAATTAAGAAAAACCCACAAACAAATAAACAACTCAAAGCAACCTTCAACCAAAAAGGTTCAGGAATTGGTCAATAAATATCCCATCTTCCTTGCCTCTCTGTGAGACGATTCTCAGTATTCTGCACAAGGATACAGTCCTGATTACCCACTGTAGTAACTCACTCATTAACGTCTCCTTTCCTGGCTCTCTCCTTCCCAGTCTCACTTTTTAACTCTCCCATCATCCTTTCAGGGATCACTTCCTGAATCAACCACCTCCCTCCCCAACTGGTCCCAACCTCTGCGTATCTATGCACTCTTAAGAGCTGGTTGTCACCATAGCCCCCCAATTGACAGGGTACACATTCATTTTACTGATTTGGCCAAAACTTGAAATCTGTCATGGTGACTATATATTTATCTTATTCCCCAAGTCTGTAACTTTTCAGGCAGTTATGACACAGAGGGGATTTAAATTAACCCATTTTTGAGATTCCCTGTTTCACTGTGAAGCTTTTCAGAGAAGCACCAGATGCAGGCAGCAGCTTTGGCCCTGTGATTGCAAGCTGCTGCTGGGGAACAAAAATATGTTACAGAAGCCTGGACTGGGAACTTCTCGGGTTCTGATTCTGCCTTATTCCATATTTTCACACAACTTATGTAACTTCTCCCATATTATGATTGGATATTATTTTATAAAAGCACTTTGTAAAGATACTTTGAAGGGCTTTTAGCTTCCTTGGTGCAGTTCAGTTATCAGAAGGATCTAGAGAAGATTGGCTTGGTCATATTCCATGCCTCCAGGAAAAGGAAATCCAGTACCTCGGTCAAGACCGCTGCAATTCCCTGTGGAGTTCTGGTCTCTTGGCCTGGCTGGTGTGAGCTGCCAACACTGAAACCTTGTTCTCCGTCGTGCAGTTCCAGATTGTTCTTTCATCTCTCCTCTTCGATCCATCTCTTAGTTTCTATACCAGAAGCAGCTCCTATTTACCCAAGGTTTGGAGCTGTCTACAACGACCGCTTAGCGGAACAGAGCTGCACAGCATCTTAAAATCAAACATCAGGCACTCTGGTTCCCAGCAGTCCTTTGGCTACATCTGTTGTTTCTGCCTTTCTCCTCTCTGCTCTGTGCTTGCCCTCCCAGAATCAAAAAGAAAAAAAAAAAAAAACCATAAAAAACAAATTCTTTCCATTTCCTCTGTAGAGTAACTCGACCTTCTCAAGTCCCTACTTCCCACCCAAAGTGGCTGGGAGCCTTCCTCCAGGACTTCTATGGTTTCCTTTTTTAGATATAAATCTTTGGACTATCTGGTATTTGCTTGTGTTTAAGAATAGTTATAATTCTTTTTATTGTTTTATATAAACAAATACAAGGAGGTACGATATAGATTAGCAAACAGACTAGGAAAAAAAAATCAATGAACCAGAAAATAACCCAAGGATAAATAGGAACATAATGTTCAAAATGAATCAAAGATGCCCTCTATGACCTGTTTGTTGCCAGGTGCAATGAACACAGAGATACACTGCTCAGAACCCCTCAGAAACTCCTTGGGTTATACCAGCAACTTTCTTCAAAGAATTGCCCCTGGGCTATTGGAGCCACCTCCATTTGGAAGGTTCGAGATGCCTGAGAGTGCCCATTCCCCAAGGTGGCTGGTAGGCAGCCCCTGACTAGTGAGGGTGAACGAAGCCCAGCTCGCTAACCTCAAGACTGCAGGAACTCAAGGTGTAATTTATGCTCCAGAGCTCCCTACATGCTCAGACCATGTCCAAGAATTCATCAAAAATTGCATCCTTTTCTTGTCTGCCTTCCCTTCACTGTCCTGCTTCCCTGACTCCCTTACTAACCTGTGCCAGGAGAACTTCAACTTGAATCTGTGGTTTAGCTGGCTTCTGGAAGAACCCAATCTAAGACGCTAGATATTCTATTATATTGTACAGACACCCTGGGAATTCATTCTTTCACATATATACAGTGAATACCTTTTATATATTTGATGCTGTTATGAAAAAGATGCTGAAAGTGAGATGTCAGACAGAGAAAGACAAATAGTATAATATCACTTATGTCTTAAATCTAAAAAAACACTACAAACTGGTAAATATGGCAAAAAAGCAGACTCATAGAGACCAAGCTAGTAATGGGGAGAGGTGGGTATATAGGGGTGAAGGATTAAGAGGTACAAACTATTATGTATAAAGTAAGATACAAGGATATATTGTACAACACAGGGAATATAGCCAATATTTTTCAATTACTGTAAATGGAGTATAACCTTTACAATTATGAATCACTATATACCTGTATACCTGTAACATATAATATTGTACATCAACTATACTTTAATAAAAGAATAAATAAAATAAAGAGAATAATTTTTTTTAAAAAGAAACAATTATGATGATGTATATAATACAGTCCAGACCCTCACAAAAAGTAAAAAACCAGTTAGTGAGGTGAGACATGGAGAAACAGAAATATAAGATGAGGTCAAGTGCTTTTTTATTCATGCAGAAAATATCTAATATCCTCCATATATGGGCTTCCCAGGTGACGTAAATGGTAAAGAACCTATCTGCCAATGCAGGAGATATAAGAGACATGAATTCAATCCCTGGGTTGGGAAGATCCCCTAGAGGAGGGCATGGCAACCTACTCCAATACTCTTGCCTGGAGAATCCCATGGACAAAGGAGGCTGGTGGGCTGCAGTCCAAGGGGTCACAAAGAGTTGAACATGACTGAGGTGGCTTAAGACACACACACACACACACACACACACACACACACACATCCTCTACGTATGCTGCTGCTGCTGCTGCTAAGTCACTTCAGTCATATCCGACTCTGTGCGACCCCATAGATGGCAGCCCACCAGGCTCCCCCATCCCTGGGATTCTCCAGGCAAGAATGCTGGAGTGGGTTGCCGTTTCCTTCTCCAATGCATGAAAGTGAAAAGTGAAAGTGAAGTCACTCAGTCGTGTCCGACTCAGCGACCCCATAGACTGCAGCGCACCAGGCTCCTCCATCCGTGGGATTTTCCAGGCAAGAGTACTGGAGTGGGGTGCCATTGCCCTCTCCGTCCTCTATGTATACATGATGGAATCTCAGAGAGATCGAAAAGGAGTGCTCACAGCTTCATGGTTTCATATGCTGGGATTTGGAGGACACATAAGATTTCCAAACAAAAAGTTGGAAGCAGAGAGCGTATTAGCTGGGCAGAAACAGTATGGGAAGTTGAGCATGTGAGGCTGACTAGGTACAGCGAGCCACAGTGTTAAGAGACCCCTGAGAGGATCCTTTATCTTCTCAAAGACTGAATCCTGCCATTGTAACTTCCTTCATTCTGCCGCTCTATTCTATGGGCAGATGCAGGTCAGTAACCTCTGTGCTTCTGTGCTTTGTGGATACAAATCTTAGGCAACATGTTCAGATATGTAAAGATATTACATTCATTCTTTTAATATTCTTTCTATTTATTTACTTACTTTTCGGCCACACCACATGGCCTGTGGGTTCTCATTTCCCTGACAGGGATCGAACCTGGGCCCCCCTGCCATGAAAATGCAGTCTCAATCACCAGGCTGCCAGGGAAGTCCCTACATTCTTTTTTTTTTTTTTCTGTATAATTTCCCTTATAATTGTTCTTGTAAGCCTCTGTTCTACTTGGAGTGGTGGGAATTTAATCTTGGTCAAATTGTGTGGTCCCTGCTACCCTTTCCTCCTTAAGTTTTCATCCAAATTCCTGCCTTCTGGAGAATTTGGTAGGATCCCTAATCTTCTCCATCA
Source organism: Capra hircus (assembly GCF_001704415.2). Taxonomy (NCBI): domain Eukaryota; kingdom Metazoa; phylum Chordata; class Mammalia; order Artiodactyla; family Bovidae; genus Capra; species Capra hircus. The sequence continues at coordinate 7,833,206 of NC_030829.1, read as the reverse complement.
CCTAGGCATCTGATACTTGGCTTATCAGACATGAGCAGTTCACTGCCAAGTTGTCTTTCATCGCTACCCTCAAGACACCTCTATAGCTCACTGGTCTTTCTGCTCCTCCCATGCAACATTGGAACACGTAGACTGGTGGGTCTGGGAGGTGGGTCCCTGGGATCGGCCCAGGGGTGAGCAAGGTGCAAGGTCTCATTTCTACTTGTTTATTTAATTTTTGGCTGCATCACGCGACATGTGGGATCTTAATTTCCAGATCTGGGATTGAACCTGGACCCTCTGCATTGGAAGTGCAAAATCTTAGCCACTGGACCATCAGGGAAGTCCCACTACCTTGTAAATTTATAATGAGAGTTAAATGAGCTAATATTTGTAAAGTGCTTAGAATAGTGTCTGGCTCTTGATAAATGCTGTCTGAGTGTTTGCTATATGAAGCACTTTATATATGTTGACTGTTTAATATTTAGTATGTCCTTTCCCTTTTGTGGTTGGCACTTGCATGGGTCAGGTAGAAACCAGAACAGAAAATCATTTATCTTTACTGAGACTGTCACTGTTACTTGTCTTGACAATTGTGCTGAATTCCAAAGGCGTCTCATCTGTAATCTCCTCTTTTTCCAGACCATCTTACCTATTGCTGTTAGTAGCTCTGGTCAAGTCTCTGCTTGTTTTCAAAGTTTTTAATATGTCTCTATTTCCACTGTGAGACTTTGCTAAGTTTTGTACAGAAATACCTTTCCTAAGTACTAAAAAAAAAAAAAAAAGAACACGTGCCCTGGGATATATATCTAAACTAAAACAATGAAGCACAAGTAAGAAATGCCTTTGAATTCTAGGCTCTTAAAATTTTATGTCAACTTTACATTCTAATCCATAACCTGGCCATGCTTATTTTAACTTCAGAAAACATTTCACGCTTCTTGCTAATCAGTAAAGTTTTCAAGGGACTTTTCCTACTTATTTCCTTGGTTAACTGATGAAAGCTATTGCATCAATTTTGGATAATTAGACTGAATAACAGAGACCTGACAGCTCAGACTAGGCAATCGCTTTTCGCTGTTGGTGTCACGATACTTCTAGAATCCACACAGTTAAATGTATGGATATATATATACACACATATATATATATATATATTTACCTGCTTTAAGTGCTATGTGGGATAATGATTAAGTAGGGATGCACTGAATGCTGACAAAGAGGTGGAAAAGTACATTTTCAGACTCCTGTTGATTAAAATTTTAATAAATATGCCTTCATGCTGACAGGTTGTTGGATTCTTAGGGCTGTAAGTGAGAGAAAATCAACTTAAACAAGCGAGAGCAGAGAAGGGAATTTATAGCTTGCTGCTGCTGCTGCTGCTAAGTTGCTTCAGTCGTGTCCGACTCTGTGCGACCCCATAGACGGCAGCCCATCAGGCTCCCCCGTCCCTGGGATTCTCCAGGCAAGAACACTGGAGTGGGTTGCCATTTCCTTCTCCAATGCATGAAAGTGAAAAGTGAAAGTGAAGTCGCTCAGTTGTGTCCGACTCTTCACGACCCCATGGACTGCAGCCTACCAGGCTCCTCCATCCATGGGAGGCTTAGTAAGTTAAAAGTCCAGGGTGGCAGCTGGCTTCCTCAGTGGCTGTTTCCAAGGGTCAAATGATCAGGTCCCTGGCTCTCCACTTCTAGGAAAGATCTTTCCACAAGGCAATCGAGATGGCGATCATGGTAAATGGCACAAGTTGAAAAGAGCTCATTTTCCCTATTCCCTCTGGTAGAGACAGACCAGCTTTGCTCAAATCCATTTCTCATTCAATCACTGTGACCACGTGGGTAGGATGCAGTAAGTGATCAGACCTTGATCAAGTGCCACACTTACATCTGGGAAGAAACGAGCCTGTCACCACTCCACGTCTCACACTCCTAGGATGACCGATGCTTCCTGTTTACCCAGGACTATAAAGTTTCCTATGCATAGAACTTTAAGTGCTAAAACTGAGTTAGGGTAAACCAAGGCAGTTGGTCTGTTTCTCCCGTTACCCAAAGGAAAACTGGTTGCAACTCAAGGGTGGATGGGAAAGGGTGCTAGGCAGAAAAAATATATAGCTGCCTACCGCTGTGCATCACAGGATTGAATTGCTTTGGTTTATTGGCAGACAGAACTCATTTCTGACCATTCCTGCTCCCCAGGCTTCCCAGGAGATCCGGTGGTTGAGACTCTTTCCTTCCACAGAAGGGGATGTGGGTTCAACCCCTGGTTGGGGACTGCATGCCCTGAGTCTCAGCCAAAAATAAAACAGGGCAAGAGGGGATTGGTCATTCCCGTTCCCTTATTCTCTCAGGATACTTGTCAAAAGACTTTTTCAGTGACTGGAAAAGCTTACTGATGATTCTTAGTTAACTGCCAATATTTGAAGTCTAATATAAATGAACCAAAATTCTCAAACAACCCATAGTTCCACCATGAACTCTCCTCTGATGTTGTTTAGTCGCTCAGTCATGTCCAACACTTTTGCGGCCCCACAGCCTGCAGCCCGCCAGGCTCCTCTGTCCGTGGGATTTCCCAGGCAAGAATACTGGAGTGGGTTGCCATTTCCTTCTCCAGGGGAACTTCCTGGATCAGGGATAGAACCCATATCTCCTGTATTGACACGCCGATTTTTTACTGCTCAGCCCCCAGGGAAGTCTGAACTCTCCTCTAACTCAGACTTTCTTTTCACTCCAGTAGTCTTGTCACATACAGTGAAAATATTAGCTTTACTTTGTAATTGTCATCTGAGAGTTTAGCTTTTAAAATACAAATGATTCAACTTTGTGATTGATAAGATGGTCTTATAAAGAATTCATTCATTTAATCCAAATTTTACTCTTTGTCATAACATTTACTTTCTTTTTTTAATAAATAAAGAAAAATAACAATTCAATATTAAGTTAGAAACCTATGACCAGCTGCTCTTTCTAACTAACTCAGTATGTATCTGCATAGTAAAGCAAGTTCTCAAAATCAATATATTAAATATAACTTATACCACCAAACCTGCCTCTTGAGAAATCTGTATGCAGGTCAGGAAGCAACAGTTAGAACTGGACATGGACCAAAAGACTGGTTTCAAATAGGAAAAGGAATAGGTCAAGGCTGTCTATTGTCACCCTGCTTATTTAACTTATATGCAGAGTACATCATGAGAAACGCTGGACTGGAAGAAACACAAGCTGGAATCAAGATTGCCGGGAGAAATATCAATAACCTCAGATATGCAGATGACACCACCCTTATGGCAGAAAGTGAAGAGGAACTAAAAAGCCTCTTGATGAAAGTGAAAGAGGAGAGTGAAAAAGTTGGCTTAAAGCTCAACATTCAGAAAACAAAGATCATGGCATCTGGTCCCATCACTTCATGGGAAATAGATGGGGAAACAGTAGAAACAGTGTCAGACTTTATTTTGGGGGGCTCCAAAATCACTGCAGATGGTGACTGCAGCCATGAAATTAAAAGACGCTTACTCCTTGGAAGAAAAGTTATGACCAACCTAGATAGTATATTCAAAAGCAGAGACACTACTTTGCCGACTAAGTTCCATCTAGTCAAGGCTATGATTTTTCCAGTGGTCATGTATGGATGCGAGAGTTGGACTGTGAAGAAGGCTGAGTGCCGAAGAACTGATGCTTTTGAACTGTGGTATTGGAGAAGACTCTTGAGAGTCTCTTGGACTGCAAGGAGATCCAACCAGTCCATTCTGAAGGAGATCAGCCCTGGGATTTCTTTGGAAGGACTGATGCTAAAGCTGAAACTCCAGTACTTTGGCCACCTTATGCGAAGAGTTGACTCACTGGAAAAGACTCTGATGCTGGGAGGGATTGGGGGCAGGAGGAGAAGGGGATGACCGAGGATGAAATGGCTGGATGGCATCACGGACTCGATGGATGTGAGTCTGAGTGAACTGCGGGAGATGGTGATGGACAGGGAGGCCTGGTGTGCTGTTATTCATGGGGTTGCAAAGAGTTGGACACGACTGAGCAACTGAACTGATGTTATTTCAGGCATACAGTGAAGCATTCAGTCATACATGTAATAACTTAAGTTTTCTAATTCTAAACTGGTGTTAATATCAATAGACTTGCATGTACTGCCTAATATATGAAATACTTTATTAATAATTTTCATTTTGATCACAGGTCTAAATAACATCTGAATATTGATAAAGTATTAAATATAAATGTAAAAATATTGCCTATAATTTTATTAAATGCTATTTTAAAAAAATCATTAAAATGTTATGAAATATAATCTATGTTACTAAGTATAACCTCATTTCCTTTTTACTTTTCAAAATGTGGCTACTAGAAAAAATTTAATTGCATATATTTTGTATTTCTACTGGATAGCACTGCAATAGACCATCAATCTTTTATCTCTTATTTTCCTTTAATTGATTCTTAACTGTTAAACTATTTTCTATTAGTTTTAACATAAATGTAGTAATTGTACCATTCACTTATCTTACATGCATAACTTGTTGAATTGATACCTATGCATACACTTCAATAATCACTATTCAGGTCCAGATATAGAACATGTCCATTACTGAAGAAAGTTCTCTCAGGCCCTTTCCTAGTTAATACCCACCGATGGCCATTCCTTGTGCTAACCACTCTTCTAACTTGTATCCCCACCAGTAAGTTTTCCTTGTATTAGAACTTCCTGTAATCAGAATTGAAACAGAGCAGATCCTTGTCCCCCATGCCTTTTGTCTGTAGAAAAACTTTAGCCAAGGAATAAATTTAATAAGAGAAGTGAGAACATGCAGAAACAAAGGAAAACAGTCTAAGGAGACCAAATAATAATGGTTTAGTCATTAAGCCTTGTCAAGGACCTTCAGCTCCTCCTTAAGTACTGTAGATAATATTCTGAATATCCCGTGAGTTTCCTTATAGACACTGACACCCCAGTCAGGTGGAGAAGTTAACTGCACGATGCCCAGACGGTAACCATGACATGCGTGTGCGCAGGCTCAGTTTTGCTCAGTTGTGTCCCATTCTTTGCAACCCCCTGGACTGTGGTCTGCCAGGCCCCTCTCTCCATGGGATTTCCCGGGCCAGAATACTGAAGTGGGTTGCCATTTCCTTCTCCAGGGGATCTTCCGAACCCAGGGATCAAACCCGAGTCTCCCGCATCTCCTGCATCCGCAGGCAGATTCTTTACCGCTGCGTCACCTGGGGAGTAGCCATGACGTCAGCGGCACAGATCTGAGAACTGGCTTCAGAGAAATGGAAACAAACCTGTCCTGGAACTGAAGACTAACTCTGCCTAAAACAATCAAGATGACACTGACCAGACCACTGATGACCGATTTCAAGATGTCTGTCACTGCTGACTACTTTTTTGCATGCAGCCCTCTCCCTCAGCCTATAAAAGCTCTTGCCGACTGGCTGTCAGTTGAGGGGAGTTGGCCTTTGGACAGGCATCTGCAACGCCCCCTACTCCCCCAGCCCCAAGTTACCAGCATCCAAAATAAAGCAAACTTTCCTTTCCAACAACGTTGCCTCTTTAATGGCGTTTGAGCGGTGGGCAGCCGGATCCCACTTTCGATTATAGAATCACAGAGTATATATTCTTTCGTATATGATTTCTTATGCTCAGCATGGTGTTTTTGAGATTCATGCTCATTGGCAAGTGCATCAGTTTTTTTTTTTTTTAATTGCTTTGTAGAATTCCATTGTATAGCTATGTACCACAGTCATCAATTTTCCAGTTGGTGGATGTTTGGGGTGTTTCCAGTTTGGACTTATGAATAAAGCTGCTCTGAACACTCATTTTAACACTCTGAACACCTTTTAACCTTTGAGGAGAGATTGTGATCTGTCTTTGGTAAGCCCCCCAACCCCCACACTCTAGTATCACTAACACAATCCCCCTCTTGATGGATATTTGTTGGAAGTATAGTTTTAAACTAGCAGTGTGGTGATTTGTCTGTCAGTCTCCATGTGGAAAATAAAGTCCAGTGTCAGAACAAAGTTGACTCAAAGTTTCCACTATTATCACAAATAATGAACAAATAGGTCAGGAAGTCAGTCTCCTGTATTTATATGATCTATTTCAGTCTTGTTGCCAGTTAAAAATAAACTTGTACTCCCAGATACATTTGGTGACTGATTATGAAAAAAATGTAGTTGTTTCTTATGCTGTTTGTTCCCTTAATTTTCTACCCATTTCCTTCGTCTCCTTGTCCTTTTCTTTTTAACAGCAATTCAGAGGAAAGCAGATTCCCAGTGGAATTATTGCCTAGATATTCAAAGAAAGACTGTTATCTATAAGGAGTGTTATTATTTTGGTAGTAAATTACAAACTTTTTTTGCTTGTTTGTTTTCTTTCCTTTAAAATTATCTGCTGGGGAGAAGCCAGATAGCCTGTGTTTAAATCATGAATCTGAACTCATGAGTGAGGCTGGAGACTTAACATTTGAGCCTTAGCTTTCTCGTCTTTAAAATGGCGATATAATATCTTCCACATAGGGCTGCTTGGAGGATTAAAAGACCTAAGCTGTGTCAGGCTTCCCTGGTAGCTCAGTGGCAAAGAATCCACCTGGCAACACAGAGACACAGGATTTGATCCTTGATCAGGGAAGATCCCATATGCCACTGAGCAACTAAGCCCACGCTCCACAACTTCTGTGCTCTAGAGCCCAGAGGCCACAACTACTGAAGCGCATGCGCCCTACAGCCCGTGCTCCTTAACAAGAGAAGCCGCTGTAATGGGAAGCCCCACACCACAACTGGGGAAGCATTTTTGGGCTTAAGGAAAGTAAAATTTGCTTTATTTTGGATTCTGGCACCTGCTAACTGCAACTAGAGAAAAGCCTGAGCAGCAAGGAAGAAACAGCACAGCCAAAAATAAAAAAAAATTTTTTTTAAAAGAGCTAACAAGTGTCAAGCTGAGCAGTGGCCTTAGTGAAATCCATTTCTCACCAGACCTACGCCTTCTTCCTGTATGAGCTGCTATTTTTGTTTCTTATTCTCTTTGTCTCTCTGATAACTCAAGCATCATCAGATATATCTGCCAAGATTCCTAAACTGTGTGCTCAAGTACAGCAGTGTGCTGCCAGAAACTCACCAAGAGCATTCCAGGGGACTTTCCTGGTGGTCCAGTGGTTAAGACTCCCATGCTTCCAATGCAGGGGACATGGCTTCGATCCCAGGTCAGGAAACTAGGTTTCTATCTGCTGGTGCAGAGTGGCTGAGAAAAAAAAAATAAATAAAAGAAAGAGCATTCCAAAATAGTTTAACTTTAAAAGGAAACAGTGATATTTGGCATATGTCAGTCATAGAGTGAACTACCAGCTCCAAGGAGTTCAAAGTTTCAACATTAGATTGTGGTACATTTCTTTCACTGATGTCTTATTTTTACTAGGCTTTGTTTGCTATGGTTGCTGTGATAAAAAGCAAGTGCTACACAAAAATCAGTGTACCGCAGGATGAAGATGGCCATGTCCAGTCTGGTTCCAAGGTTTTAGAAGTTGTGCAGTGTATCCACAGGTACAGGCACTTTATTAGTGTGTTATTTAAGGACGAAATGAAAATGCACTTCCTTCAGTTTATGTGTATTATTTTTCATATGTCTGCCAAGATGTTAGGACGTGAATACTCATTAAGTTGTTTGGTTCTTAGTATTCAGTAGATGGTAATTGTTAGGTGTTTCTTTTGGTCTATGGGTGTGTGAAAAATGACTGAGATAAAGTGCTGAACTAGGAGGTTTGAGAACTTTCTGTTCTAAGGATGTTGAACCGCGGACAGACAACAGTGATACAGAGAAATAAGTAGATTTTGTAGGAGGTATGTAATGATAATGACAAATGTTAAATTTAAATAGCCAAGTCTACATCTTATAGATAAACAGGTTATTCCTCAAAAAACCCCACTTCTTTAAAAAAAAAGTTTTATGGGAGTATACTTGATTTCCAATGTTGTTTAATTTCTGCTGTATAACAAAGTGTCTTAACTATATATATATATATCCTGCTGACAGTGCAGGAGACCTATGAGATGCAGGTTCAATCCCTGGGTCTGGAAGATCTCCTGCAGGAGGGCATGGCAAGCCAGTCCAGTATTCTTGCTCGGAAGATCCCATGGACAGAGGAGCCTGGAGGGCTACAGTCCGTAGGGTCAAAAAGAGTAACATACAACAGAAAAAAACTAGTTCAGTTCAGTTTAGTTGCTCAGTCATGTCTGACTCTTTGCAACCCCATGGACTGCAGCACAACAGGCCTCTGTGTCCATCACCAACTCCTGGAGTTTACTCAAACTCATGTCCATTGAGTCGGTGATGCCATCCACCCATCTCATCCTCTGTCGTCCCCTTCTCCTCCCACCTTCAATCTTTCCCAGAATCAGGGTCTTTTCAAATGAGCCAGTTCTTCCCATCAGGTGGCCAAAGTACTGGAGTTTCAGCTTCAGCATCAGTCCTTCCAATGAATATTCAGGACTGATTTTCTTTAGGATGGACTGGTTGGATCTCCTTGCTGTCCAATGGACTCTCAAGAGCCTTCTCCAACACCACAGTTCAGCAGCATCAATTCTTTGGCACTCAGCTTTCTTTATAGTCCAACTCTCACATCCATACATGACCACTGGGAAAACCATAGCATTGACTAGACAGACCTTGTTGGCAAAATGTCTCTGGCTTTTAATACGCTGTCTAGGTTGGTCATAACTTTGCTTCCAAGGAGTAAGCCTCTTTAACTTTCATGGCTACAATCACCATCTGCAGTGATTTTGGAGCCCCCACAAAATAAAGTCTGCCACTGTTTCCACTGTTTCCCCATCTATTTCCCATGAAGTGATGGGACCGGATGCCATGATCTTGGTTTTCTGAATGTTGAGCAACTTTTTTACTCTTTACTCTTTTACTTTCCTCAAGAGGCTTTTTAGTTCCTCTTCACTTTCTGCCATAAGAGTGGTGTTATCTGCATATCTGAGGTTATTGATATTTCTTCCTGCAATCTTGATTCCAGCTTGTGCTTCCACCAGCTCAGTGTTTCTCATGATGTACTCTGTACAGAAGTTAAATAAGCAGCGTGACAATATACAGCCTTGACGCACTCCTTTTCTGATTTGGAACCAGTCTGTTGTTTCATGTCCAGTTCTAACCGTTGCTTCCTGACCTGCATACAGGTTTCTCAAGAGGCAGGTCAGGTGATCTGGTATTCCCATCTCTTGAAGAATTTTCCACAGTTTATTGTGATTCACACAGTCAAAGGCTTCGGCATAATCAATAAAGCAGAAATAGATGTTTTTCTGGAAGTCTCTTGCTTTTTCCATGATCCAACGGATGTTGGTAATTTGATCTCTGGTTCCTCTGGCTTTTCTAAAACCAGCTTGAATATCTGGAAGTTCACGGTTCAAGTATTGCTGAAGCCTGGCTTGGAGAATTTTGAGCATTACTAGCGTGTGAGATGACTGCAATTGTGTGATAGTTTGAACATTCTTTGGCATTGCCTTTGAGATTGGAATGAAAACTGACATTTTCCAGTCCTGTGGCCACTGCTGAGTTTTCCAAATTTGCTGGCATATTGAGTGCAGCACTTTCATAGCATTATCTTTTAGGATTTGAAATAGCTCAAGTGGAATTCCATCACCTCCACTAGCTTTGTTTGTAGTGATGCTTCCTAAGGCCCACTTGACTTCATATTCCAGGATGTCTGGCTCTAGGTGAGTGATCACACCATCATGATTATCTGGGTCGTGAAGATCTTTTTGTATAGTTCTTCTGTGTATTCTTGACACCTCTTCTTAATATCTTCTGCTTCTGTTAGGTCCATACCACTTCTGTCCTTATTGTGCCCATCTTTGCATGAAATGTTCCCTTGGTATCTCTAATTTTCTTGAAGAGATCTCTAGTCTTCCCATTCTATTGTTTTCCTCTATTTCTTTGCATTGATCACTGAGGAAGGCTTTCTTCCCTCTCCTTGCTATTCTTTAGAACTCTGCATTCAGATGGGTATATCTTTCCTTTTCTCCTTTGCTTTTCTCTTCTCTTCTTTTCACGGCTATTTGTAAGGCCTCCTCAGACAGCCATTTTGCTTTTTTGCTTATCTTTTTCTTGGGGATGGTCTTGATCCCTGTCTCCTGTACAATGTCACGAACCTCCATCCATAATTCATCAGGCAATCTATCAGATCTAGTCCCTTAAATCTATTTTATTGGTTTGATTTAGGTCATACCTGAATGGTCTAGTGGTTTTCCCTACTTTCTTCAATTTAAGTCTGAATTTGGCAAAAGGAGTTCATGATCTGAGCCACAGTCAGCTCCTGGTCTTGTTTTTGCTGACTGTATAGAGCTTCTCCATCTTTGGCTGCAAAGAATATAATCAGTCTGATTTAGGTGTTGACTATCTGATGATGTACATTGTAGAGTGTTCTCTTGTGTTGTTGGAAGAGGGTGTTTGCTATGACCAGTGTGTTCTCTTGGCAAAACTCTATTAGCCTTTGCCCTGCTTCGTTCTGTACTCCAAGGCCAAATTTGCCTGTTACTCAAGGTGTTCCTTGACTTCCTTCTTTTGCATTCCAGTCCGGTATAATGAAAAGGACATCTGTTTTGGGTGTAAGTTCTAGATGCATAGAACCATTTTACTTCAGCTTCTTCAGCATTACTGGTTGGGGCATAGACTTGGATTACTGTGATATTGAATGGTTTGCCTTGGAAATGAACAGAGATCATTCTGTCATTTTTGAGATTACATTCAAGGACTGGATTTTGGACTCTTTTGTTGACTATAATGGCTATTCTATTTCTTCTAAGGGATTCTTGCCCACAGCAGTAGATACAATGGTCATCTGAGTTAAATTCACCCATTCCAGTCCATTCTAGTTCCTGATCCCTAAAATGTTGACCCTAAAATGTTCACTCTTGCCATCTCGTTTGACCACTTCCAATTTGCGTCGATTCACGGACCTGACATTCCAGGTTCCTATGCAGTATTGCTCTTAGCACGCACACATATTCTTTTTCCTATTATTTTCTCACTGCGGTTTACCACAGGATGTTAAATATAGTGCCCTGTGCTATACAATAGGACTTGGTCGTTTATCCGTGCTATATGTAACAGTTTGCATTTGCTAATCCCAAACTCTCAGTCCTTCTTTCCTCCATTACTGTCCCAGAGCAAACACAAGTCTGTCCTCTGTAAGTCCGTTTCTGTTTTGTAGATATGTCCAGCTGTGTCGTATTTTAGATTCCACGTATAAGTGATCATCTGGTATTTGTCTTTCTCTTTCTGACTTACTTCAGTTGATCAAGTTTATGTCCATCCACATGGCTGCAAATGGCACTATTTCATCCTTTTTATAGCTGAGAAATATTCCAGTGTATGTGGGTACCACATCTTCTTTATCTGTTCATTTGTTGATGGACATTTAGGTTCTTTCCATGCCTTGGCTATTGTAAATAATGCTCCCATGAACACAGCAGATTTACGTATCTGTTCTATTATGCTTTATTTTAAACTAATTTTTATCAGAGTATAGTTGCTTTACAATGTTGTGTTAGTTTCTACTATACAGAAAAATGAATCAGTTATACATATACATATATCCCCTCTTTTTTGAACTTCTTGAATTATGGTGTTGTTTAGTATATATGCCCAGGAATGGGGCTGCTGGATCTTATGAAAGAACTGCTTCTTTAATTAGTTAAATCCTATATATTCTCAAACCTCTGCCAAATCATATATAGTCTTAAACCTCTATATATAAACCTCTTCAAGGAAACCTTCTCAATTTACAACACTCGCACCCCATTCTCTGTGCCAGCTAGACAAAGAGAGACTGTCACCCAGGCTTGCAGAAACCCTCTGCTTACCCGATCCTTGCATCCTAGAAATGTTGATTTTCTTGTCTCTATATAGGGATGTTGTGGGCAGAGATCATATCTAAATGAACTTTGCATCTGTGGCCTATGGTACAGTGTGTAGCATATAACAAGCTCTCAGAAGAGATCTGTTGATGAATTAATGAAACATACAGATGATATACACAAGTAATCGTAGCCAGTGTTAACTAGACATTGCATAGGTAGTTCCAGAGTTACTCAAATACTTGCTGTTATTGCTTTAGTCACTTAGTCGTGTCCAAATCTTTTGCGACCCCATGGACTGTAGCCCACCAGGCTCCTCTGTCTATGGGATTTCCCAGGCAAGAACACCGGAACGGCTTTGCCATTGCCTTCTCCAGGGGATCTTCTTTACTCAGGGATTGAACCAGGGCCTCCTGCATCTCCTGCACTTTCGCTCGGTGAAAGTGAAAGAAGAGAGGGCAAAAGTTGGCTTAAACTCAACAATCCAAAAAAGAAGATCATGACATTGGTTCCACCACTTCATGGCAAATAGATGGCAAAACAATGAAAACAGTGAGAGATTTTATTTTCTTGGGCTCCAAAATCACTGCAGATGGTGACTGCAGCCATGAAATTAAAAGACACTTGCTCTTTGGAAGAAAAGCTATGACAAACCTAGACAGCATATTAAAAGCATAGACATTACTTTACTGACAAAGGTCCATCTAGTCAAAGCTATGGTTTTTCCAGTGGTCATGTATGGATATGAGAGTTGGACCACAAAGAAAGCTGAGCGCTGAAGAATCATTGCTTTGAAATGTGGTGTTGGAGAAGACTCTTGAGAGTCCCTTGGATGGCAAGGAGATCAAATCAGTCAGTTCTAAAGGAAATCAGTCCTGAATATTCACTGGAAGGACTGATGCTGAAGCTGCAGCTCCAATACTTTGGTCACCAGATGCGAAGAAGTGACTCATTGGAAAAGACCCTGATGCTGGGAAAGACTGAAGGCAGGAGAAGAAGGGGACAACAGAGGATGAGATGGTTGGATGGCATCACTAACTCAATGGACATGAGTTTGAGTAAGCTCCGGGAGTTGTTGATAGACAGGGAAGCCTGGTATGCTGCAATCCAAAAAGTCGGACATGACTCAGCAACTGAACTGAAACGAACTGAAAGAAAGTGAGGGAATTCCAGAAAACCACTGATTTCTGTTTTTATTGACTATGTTAAAGCCTTTGACTGTGTAGTCACAATAAATGTGGAAAATTCTTAAAGATATGGGAATCTCAGACCACTTTACCTGTCTCTTGAGAAACTTGTATGTGGGTCAAGAAGAAACAGTTCGAACCTTACATGGAACTGACTGGTTCAAAATTGGGAAAGGAGTACGATAAGGCTATACATATGGTCACCCTGTTTATTTAATTAATATGCAGTGTACATCATGCGAAATGCTGGGCTGGCTGAGTCACAAGCTGGAATCAAGACTGCTTGGAGAAATATCAACCCCTCAGATATGCAGATGATACCACTCTAATGGCAGAAAGTGAAGAGGAACTAAAGAGTCTCTTAATGAGGATGAAAAAAGAGAGTGAAAAAACTGGCTTAAAACTCAACATTCCAAAAACTAACGTCATGACATCTGGTCCCATCATTTCTTGGCAAATAGAAGGGGAAAAAGTGGAAGCAGTGACAGATTATATTTTCCTGGGCTCCAAAATTTCCTGCAGATAGCGATTGCATCCATGAAATTAAAAGATGCTTGCTCCTTGGAAGGAAAGCTATGACAAACCTAGACAGTATATTAAAGAGCAGAGATATTACTTTGCTAACAAAGGTCGGTATAGTCAAAGCTATGGTTTTTCCGGTAGTCATGTATGGATGTGAGAAATGAACCATAGAAAAGGCTGAGTGCCAAAGAAGTGATGCTTTTGAACTGTGGTACTAGAGAGGACTCCTGAAAGTCCTTAGAACTGCAAGGAGATCAAACAAGGCAATCTTGAAAGACATCAACCCTGAATACTCACTGGAAGGCCTGACGCTGCAGCTGAAGGTATAATCCTTTGGCCACCTGATGTGAAGAGCCGACTCACTTGAAAAGACCCCTGATACTGGGAATGGTTGAGAGCAGGAGGAGAAGGGGGTGGCAGAGGATGAGATGGTTACATAGCATTACCGAATGTACACGAATTTGAGCAAACTCTGGGAGACAGTGAAGGACAGGGAAGCCTGGCATGGTGCAGTTCATGTGGTCACAATGAGCCGGACACAACTTAGCGACTGAACAACACAACAACCCTTAGGAAAGGAACCTCTAGACAGCAAGGAACAGTCATTATAGTAGTTGATTTAGGCCCAACTGCACAGAAATTACAGCTAATTAATGATGGAAGAGACTTTACACCACGATACAAAGAGAAACAGAGTAACATAGGGAAAAAACCCCAGAGTAAACACAGAAAAGGTTTCTTTGGATTTGGAGAGTGTATTATTATTTTGTTCTTATTTTGTTAATGTGAACATTTCAAGCATTTCATTAAATTCATTCACTTATTCTGCTTAAATTGATTGATCACCCATTATTTGTCCAGCACCATCCTAGGGAAAACACGAATGATCTTGGAGTTTCTGTATAATAGAAGAGACAGATATTTAAAATTATTATATTGTGGCTGGAAATAATTAGCAGGAAGCTAAATAACATTACTTTGCCAACAAAGGTCCATCTAGTCAAGGCTATGGTTTTTCCAGTAGTCATGTATGGATGTGAGAGTTGGACTGTGAAGAAAGCTGAGTGCCAAAGAATTGATGCTTTTGAACTGTGGTGTTGGAGAAGACTCTCGAGAGTCCCTTGGACTGCAAAGAGATCCAACCAGTCAATCCTAAAGGAAATCAGCACTGGGATTTCTTTGGAGGGAATGATGCTAAAGCTGAAACTCCAGTACTTTGGACATCTCATGCGAAGAGTTGACTCACTGGAAAAGACTCTGATGCTGGGAGGGACTGGGGGCAGGAGAAGGGGACGACAGAGGATGAGATGGCTGGATGGCATCACTGACTCGATGGATGTGAGTCTGAGTGAACTCCTGGGGTTGGTGATGGACAGGGAGGCCTGGCATGTTGCGATTCATGGGGTTGCAAAGAGTTGGACACGACTGAGTGACTGAAGTGAACTGAACTGAACTAACATGTCCATTTAGAGTGTATTCTAGACCAGTTTACACCCACTAACATGACTTCCATAGGTTGGCCACCTGATTCAAACGGCTGACTGATTTGAAAAGACCCTGATCCTGGGAAAGATTCAGGGCAGGAGGAGAAAGGGGGGGCAATGGAGGATGAAATGCTTGAATTGCATCACCAATTCAATGGACATGAGTTTGAGCAAACTCTGGGAGATAGTGAAGGACAGGGAAACCTGGCATGCTGTAGTCTATGTGGTCAAAAATAGTTGGATACAACTGAGCGACTGAACAACAACAGCATGGATAAAATTAATCACCCAACCATACTAAATATTGTGGAGGATGGGGAGCAACTGGTACTTCTGAGCACTGCTGATGGGAGTTTAATATGGTACAGACATTTTGGAAAACAGTTCAGCAGTTTCTTCTAAAGTTAAACATACACTCATGACACAGACCTAGTAATTCCAGTACTTGGTATTTACCAAAGAGAAATGAAACCTTGTCTCTGCACAATGACTTGTACACTAGCGGTTATAGCTGGTTACAGCCGGAAATCTGAAAAGTGAAACAGTGCAAATGTCTATAAACAGGTGACGGGGTGGCAAACTATGGTGCTTCCATATAAGGACTCCTACTCAGCAATAAAAAGGGACTACTGACAGACCAACAGCACTGGATCAACCTCAAAACATACTGAAGAAAAAAGCCCAACTCAGTAAAAGCATAGACTGTTATGAAGTCACGTGAAATTAAGTAATAAGGAAAGCTATGCTACGGTGATAGAAATCTGATTAGTATTTCCTGGCAAGGCAATGATTACTGGTTTGTAAGTTCCTAACTTCCTAACTTCCGTCATTTGGAAGTTCCTAACTTAACTTCCAAATGACGGAAATATGCTCTATGGTTCCTAGGATGGTGGTTATTCACGCTGGTGAGTACCTCTGACAAAATGCATGGGCCACTTAAAATCTGTGCATTTTAGTCTGTGTAAATTAAACCTTTTTGTTTTTGTTTTTGTAAAGCATACTCAAACGGCAACCCAACAAGTAGCGGTGGCTGGAAGCAGGGGTCATTATTAATATTTTTTTTAATATAAGAAAGTGTATTCTACAAAAAACAAACAAACAAACCAACAAAAAAGCAATAACACCACCACCAACAAACCCAAACGCCCAAAGCCTAAAAAACCCCACAAATCTGGCAGTGGAGTTAGGGAAGGGGAATTCCACGTCAAAGAAACTTTCCCAAGTATTGATTTAAAGTGGAGGAAAACTTGAAAGGGCCTAAGATTTTACAAGGCGACGGCTGAGTGCTGAGGTGGCGGCTGGCAGAGAATCGTCGGCTTCCTGGGGATGCCAACCCAGACCGACCGCAACTTCCCCAGAGGCTCCACGACCCCCACCGGCTCCCGCTGCGGCCGCCGCCTCCGCGAACCTTGTGTGCGGACCAGCGGGCAGGCGGGCGGGCGCTCGCTCGCCGGCGTCGCGCTGACGTCACGCGCGCGCTGACGTCGCCGGCGGCCGCGGCCTCTGAAGCGGGTTGGGGCGCGGGGGGCGCCGAGTTTGACTAGTTTGGGGGGCCGCTGGGTGCCTGGCGCTGCTCCCGCCGCCCGCCGCGCCCCGCGAGCCGCGCCTCGGCCGGACCGAGCGCGTCCCGCCCGTTCCCGCGGGGCCCCGCTCTGGCAGCTGGGCGGCGCTCGGCGAAAGTTGGCCCCTCGCGAGCGGGCGGGCGGGCGGGCGGCCGGCCGCGGCCATGGAGCCCCGCAGCATGGAGTACTTCAGCGCCCAGGTGCAGCAGAAGGACGTCGGCGGCCGCCTGCAGGTCGGACAGGAGCTGCTGCTCTACCTCGGCGCACCCGGCGCCATCCCGGATCTGGAGGAGGACCTGGCCCGTCTGAGCAAGACGGTCGACGCTCTCACCGGCTGGGTGGGCTCTAGCAACTACCGGGTAAGCGGCGGCTGCGCGGCCTGGCGGGGCACGCCCTCTCCCGCCGGCCCTTTAATCCCGGACTTGCTCGGGCGGCCGGGTGGGCCCCCGGGCGGCCCCGGGCACCTCTGGACGGCCCGGCGGACCCTGGGTCCCCAGACTTGCCCCCCAGCGGCGAGCCTGCCTCTCCGAAAGCTAGCGGGAGCCCACCTTCCTACCAAGACCAACTTTTTCCACGAGTGTGAGCAGTGGCAAATTCAGCGATTCTGTGACACCGTGTAGAGTTCCTTGGCACTAAGGCATTATGTTTCCACACCTATTTTTAAAAATTAGTGATCATTTACATGCGTAAACGTGTAGCAGACCCTTTGTTATACATTCGTACCTACCTGTGTAACACTACCCAGGGCGAGATGTGGGACAGGAAGATTCAGATTTTAAGTTCAAAAGAGATGTCAAGTTAATCCTTTTGAATTAGCATTTTTATCCTACTTAATCGCCTGGTTTCTTTTTGCTTGTATAATTTTTTCTGTTTCTGAAAGGTCGTGCTTTTCGTGTCTAAAGCATCTTTAGAGCGTAATAAGGTGCCTGATTAAGTTTACCGTTAAATCTAGTGAAAAGAGCCTGACTTCGTGGCATTATTTATTTGCTTTTTGTTTATAGTCGACGGAAAGCAATTGAACGCTCTGTGTCGTTTTGTTTTGCGGTAGTTAAGGACTGACTCGGATTTGAAACCGTGCCGTGGCAGGTCAGCTGATACTGGCAAAAAATAAAAAAATGAGGTACAAGAAGGAATGAGTGTTTCAGAAGAGCCGGTAGTAGGCAGGTGGTAATGCAGCCACGTTGGGAGACCAGGTAAATTTTCTGTAATCAGCCTGTACTGTGGTTTTTAGCAGTAACTTTGCTTTCTAGTCTTCTGGTGGCAGTGTTGCTTTAAAATGCTGGTCCAAGCATCGTGTGGTTGAAGTGATTCTTCTTAGTAACAGATACTTAAAACAGCGAATAGGCTGTAGTTTGAAAGCATTATCATCATAGAGAAGAAAGGGAAACTCTAAAATTATTATGCAGATTTAATGATGAAACGTAAGAGTTTTGGAAGGGTTTGACGTTTTACAACGATAATAAACAGTTTGGGAATTAACCATCTCAGTGTTCCATTATATACTGTTTCTGTATTATTTTTGAAAACTTTGGGAAAAGTTAGTGTTTAAGGATACACCATTACTGTTTAGAGGATTAGTCTTATTTCTTTGGAAGACGCGACCTACATCTACTTGCACTGTAGGAAGGGCAGAGGCACTTAAGATAGTTGATTTTGTGTTGTAGCCGAGACTGTTGCACAAAGCCGGCTCTTTGGTAACGCTCACTTCCATTGCCACCTGAAAGCCCTTGTGTCGCCCCTCTGCTGCCTGTGGTTGAATCGGCACTCCTCAGAGGTGCCATCAGGGAGCGACAGTTGAGCGGTCCCATCTCTTGAAACATATTCTTGGCTTCTGTGATTCCACGGTATCCTGCTTCTTCTTTGATGTCTCTGCCCAGAACGTCTACTCATTGCTTTGTTTTTCCTTTAACTGGTCCTTCAGAGTTAGATCCATCAGGGGCCTGACTCATGTTCTTATCTCTTTACTGTGCATTTTCTCCATGCTCCTCGGTAGACATGGTAGCCTGAGAGAGTTTTAGAAATCAGGAGAGAACTCCCATAACCTCACCTGCAGACTTCCTTTCGTGCCCCTGTCACTCTGCCTTTTCTGTTACAGAAGTGGGCTTTCTCACTTCTACCAGTTCCTCCACGTGGGTACTGAAGGCATGTGTGTCCATGCCCTCTTGTCTTCTCAAGACATGAATTCATCAACTTGGATCTCTCCTGCCTGAATCATTATTTCTCTCCTTTCTAGTGAATGCTATAATATAAGACCTTTTCTGACATTGTTCGGGAGAAAGCATTCTAGTTAGTTTATTTGAAATTTATATACTGAATTACCAAGCTAGGTCATCATTTTTTACTGAAGGTACAGTGACTATTGAAATCTTTTGAAAAAAGTGTTATCAGTTTTTTGAATATACACACAAATAGAAGTGTACTTAAATTCAAACTATGCTGAACAAAATAAAGTTTTTCTTTGGAATTGTTAGTACTTCACAATTTGAGTGTCTTTATTTATTTATTTTTTTTGGTGTGTGTCTTTAATTAACAGTCATTCCTTCAGTGAATTTGAGTGCGTATACTTAATACTAAGTATTCCAGATATTGAGAACCCACCTATGAACAAGACTAGAAAGGCTTATTCACTCAGCTTCATTTGGGCGTTAAGGACCTACAATGTGCAGACACTCTTCTGGGCACTTGAGATACAGAAAGGGATGGCAACCCATTCCATTATTCTTGCCTGAAGACCCATGGACAGAGGAGCATGGTGGGCTATATATATAGTTCATGGGATCACAAAGAGTCGGACACGACAGAGCAACTAACATTATTACATGAAGATCTGTGATGTATACATATTCTTCTTGGCCCTGGGATACAGGAGTGAAAAAACAACAGAAGTCCTTGCCCTTGTGTACTTGGATTCTCGTGGGGGCAGAGGAATAAACAAGGTAAATAACTGGAGTCTCTTCTGTGTTAGATGATGATAAATGCTTTGGAGAAAAGCAGTGAAGGGAATAGAAGCATTGGGTGGGATGCAGATGTGGGAATTTTAAATTGTCGCTGAAGACCTCACTGACGGAGTGATTTAAAGCAGGGGCGTGAGACTGCTGCCGTCGTGGAGATCCTATAAGAAAGAGGAAGGCAGATGGGTATACAGATGAGTTCCATGTAATAAGTGCTTATGAATCAACTGATGTAAAAGAATGAGGCGAAGATGAGACTGTTTGGGAAGTAAAGGAAGTGAGATGAAATTTGAGTACATTTAGGAAAGAAGTCCAGGAGTGAAGAATGCCTTTGGGCAGAGGAAGCCACAGATGCAGAGGACTTAGCTCTGCTGAGGAACAGGGGGTAGGCCAGTGTGGCTAGAGTTTCCAAGTGAGCTGAGGTGCTCAAAGGGGCAGGTAGAAAGAGCTATATAGGATTTTATTCTAAATCTTTGGAGGGTTTTTACGTAGAGGGTTGGCTGCTTTGTGAGGTGAGTGAAGTGAGGGAAGTCGCTCAGTCGTGTCCGACTCTTTGTGAACCCATGGGGCCTACCAGGCTCCTCAGTCCATGGAATTTTCTAGGCAAGAGTACTGGAGGGGGTTGCCATCTTTGTGAGGAGTGGACAGTTAAAGCAGCAAAAGAATCGGAGAGTTGGTGGCTCAGACTGGTCTGGGAACAGTGGCAGTACTTGAGAAGCGAGAGGTTGGAGGGTGATTTAGTGGCAGAGCCAACAGCATTGAGTATGAGGGTTGAGAGAGAGGAATTGGGGGTCACTGCATTGCTTAAGCACTAATAGAGGGTAGTGTTTACTGAAATGAGGAAGGCTGAGAAAACAAGTCAGGTGAAGTAAGTAAAAAGTCAGAAGGTTGTTTGACATCCAAGTTGAGATGTTAAACGGGCAGTTGGGATCTTCAGCTGAGTGGAGAAATCATTAATTTAAGGTTTAAAAATGTGTGGATAGGTATATACATTATATAAGATATATATGCTCTGGCATTTGATTTTGTTAAGTCCTGTGATTTTCAGTTCAGTTCAGTTCAGTCGTGTCCGACTCTGCGACCCCATGAATTGCAGCACTCCAGGCCTCCCTGTCCGTCACCAACTCCCAGAGTTCACCCAAACTCATGTCCATCAAGTCGGTGATGCCATCCAGCCAGTGATGCCATCCAGCCATCTCATCCTCTGTCGTCCCCTTCTCCTGCCCCCAATCCCTCCCAGCATCAAAGTCTTCCAGTGAGTCAACTCTTGAGGTGGCCAAAGTATTGGAGTTTGAGCTTTAGCATCAGTCCTTCAAAGAACACCCAGGGCTGATCTCCTTCAGAATGGACTGGTTGGATCTCCTTGCAGTCCAAGGGACTCTCAAGAGTCTTCTCCAACACCACAGTTCAAAAGCATCAATTCTTCGACACTCAGCTTTCTTCACAGTCCAACTCTCACATCCATACATGACCACTGGAAAAACCAAATTTAAAAATGGTGTTATAGCAATAAAAATGTTCCTTGTAAAATACAGTTAAATATGATAACCACCATTTAAAGAGCCCTTAGTGAGTACCAGACATTGTCTCAGATGCTTTATTTCCATTATCTCATTTAATCTTTAAGGTGGCCTTAGAAAGCCAGTACTGTTTGCTCATTGTGTAGAAAAGATGTAAGTATTTTGGCTTAGGTCCTAGACTGGTAAATTAATGATAGAGTATTTGAACCAAGGGACATTAGAATTTTCCTTTCCTTTTCTGTATTTTGGTAAACCTCTTCAATTTCCTATCATTTGTCATCTCTAACTTTTTAATTTTGTTTGTCTGTAAATGTAATAATAAGTTGACTCTCAAAATGGAAAAGACAGTAAATAGCATTTATATTATAACTGTGTAGTGCTGGGCTAGTAACATGCTAGGATTTCAAGTCTTTTCTTGTAATACAAAATCACAGCTCTTCTACCATTTGAAGGATGATGCCACCTTCCAGTGTTAGCAAAACCTTGATTGTATATCTTATAAACCATCAATTTCTGACAGTATACTATTTTTTTTGTTTGAAGTCTGCCTGTATATATGGATCTTGTCTTTTTCGCTTACCTGCCGCATAGGAAGAACATCCAGGTTTTTGCCTTTTTACTATTCACATTGTTCTTTTGCATTGTCACCTTGTATGTGTGCATGAGAGTTCTGTAGGGTAGTGATTATGAACCCAATTTAGTGCCCCCTCTTTTAAAAAAAATTTTTTTTATTTTTTAGCTGTGCCATGTCACAAGTGGGATCTTAGTTCCCTGACCAGGGATCAGATGCATGCCTCCTGCAATGAAAGTATGGTGTCTTAACCACTAGACTGCCAGGGAAGCTGCCAGCACCCTCTTTTAATGCTCCCCCTTACAATCCTGAAATAAAGTTTATAGAGAATACTCAATACTCATCACTTTTAAAAATCCCCAATATGTTCTCACTGTACTATAAAGGAAAATTTATACATATAGTTACAATGAGATAAAATGTTTCCGTGTATAAATGTGCCAACCTGATTACCCAGGAAGGCATAATGCTAGTCAGATGGCTGCCCCAGTACATACTGCTGTAAATGTTACCACTGCCAATTCACACCACTACCGGTATATGGTTGCTGGTGGTTCAGACTTTGCAAGTGGCATTACTGTCAGTGATTGTGATATTCTGGAACTCTAAATTCTGAACCTTGTTTCATTCCTTTCGTATAGTTTGTATAATTTCTTTATTTACTAATTGTCAAAATAATGAGGTAAAAATAACTAGCATGCTCCAATGTTGGCCAGATAGGTTTTGTTATCATACGAAGTCTTGCATTTAAATATGTCTAATACATTTCAAGTTCCTTAACCAGGGATTGAACCCTGCCCCCTATAGTGGAAGGCTGGAGTCTTAACCACTGAATCTTCAGGGAAGTTCCCAGTCATTATTCTTACTAATATCCAAACTGTGCTATCAGATGACCCTAAGAACCTTTGGTAGTCTTTGCTCTCCAGTATCATGAGATCATATTGCTGCTCCTGCCCTGCAGTCAGCTACTTGGTTCCTTTTTGTGGGAAATGGAATGTGGAAACTACAACATAGGTGCTAATGGAACTTATTGTTACTCATTTGATCTTTGTTTCTAGATTTTTTTAAAGAATAGTATTTTTTGAGTTCATACTTACATTCAGATTCAAGACTGCAGTTTTTGCTATTTTTATATATCTTCCATCTATATCTCCTTTTATCAACAGAAATTCTAAATAACATTGACTGTTTCTCTTTTGCAGAGTTTTGTTTTTGTCTTTAAGGTGTATCCCACTAGAGAGGGACAGTCAGATTGCTATATTTTAAAGTCACTTGGAATAGTCTTCTGTGTGGTTATGCTGTTAATTGAGTATACATTTCAGTTTACTTGGGCTTTCCTGGTGGCTCAGATGGTTAAGAATTTGCCTGCAGTGTGGGAGACCTAGGGTTGATCCCTGGGTCGGGAAGATCCCTAGAGAAAGCAGTGGCAACCCAGTCCAGTATTCTTGGCTGGAGAATTCCATGGACAGAGGAACCTGGGTAGGCTATAGAGTTCATAGGGTCTCAAAGAGTTGGACATGACTGAGTGACTAACACCAGCATTATGTTTACTTATTTTATTTCATTTTCAATGAAATTAGTTATTGCTGCAAAGAAGGTATATTCAAAGTAGTCTGGTTTCTTTGTCTGTGACTTGTATGCACTATTCCCAGCCATAAAATTTTTTTTCTGATTATCTTTCCATTGTTGTTATTTTTTAAACATTCATAACTATATCCCTTAATATTTGTAGCCCTCCTTTATAAATTTCTTTTAATTAAATTTTTTTAATTGGAGGAAAATTGCTTTACAACATTGTATTACTTTCTACTGTATAACAGCGTGAATCAGCTATAAGTATACATATATTCCCTTGCTGTTGAGCCTCCCTTCCACCCCGGACCAGTAGTCCCCTTTTTAAATATATATTAAATATGTGTCTCTCCAACTTGCTTTTTTCACTTAATGTATCTTGGAGTTCATTGCAAAGCAAAAGTAGGGTAGCCTTCAATTTTATTTTTAAAGTGTCATAGTAGTCAGTAGTGTGGATGGACCATAATTTTTTGAATCTGTCTCATACTGATGAATGTTTGGGTAGTTTCCAGTCTCTTGCATTAATCTTTTTGTGTCTTCTCATAATTTTGCTGGTGTATCTTCAGGATCGATTCCTAAGTGAGATTTTACTAAGAGTGCGTGTTTTTCCTGCTGATTTCAGATACTGCTTTCATCATCTATTAAATTTTGTGTATGAGTGTGTCTGTACTTCCAGTTGTTTTTAATAGCTTTATTGATGTAATTCACATGTTATACGGTTCGCTCATTTCAGGTGCACACCTCATTGTTTTTTAGTGTATTTGCAGGTATGCATGACCATCAGCACAGTCGATTTTGGAGCATTTTCATTACGTCAAAAAAAAAACCCCTGTACCATTTAGCTGTTACCTCCCTACCCCCTACATCCACTAGCCCTAAGCACTACTAATCTACTTTCTCTCTGTTTGGATTTGTTTGTTCTGGACGTTTCTGAGAAGTTGAATCACACAACATGTAACCATTTGTGTCTGGCTTTTGCACTCATCAGAGTGTTTTCAAGGCTCGTCCATGTTGCAGCTTGTGTCAGTCATTACCGTGCTGTGTGCTTAGTCGCTCAGTCAGGTCCGACTCTTTGCAGCTCCATGGACTGTAGCTCGCCAGGCTCCCCTGTCCCTAGGGATTCTCCAGGCAGAAATACTGGAGCGAGTTGCCATGCCCTCCAGGGGATCTTCCCAACCCTCGCCTCCCGCATTGCAGGCAGATTCTTTATGGTCTGAGTCACCATGAAGCCCATCAGTCATTACTGTTTATGGCCAAACTGTATTTGATTGCATGCATATACCACATTTGGTTTATTTACCAATCTGATGGCCATTTGGGCTTTTCTGCCTTTGGGCTGTAATTAATGGTGTATAATGACATTGGCATGCACGCGTCTATGTCCTGCTTTAATTCCTTTGGGTATATACCTAGGAGTGGAATTGCTGAGTCCTCACTGTTTCTGCACCCACCCCCCAACTTTGTTGTTGTTGTTCAGTCGCTAAGCCGTGTTTGACTCTTTGTGACCCCATAGACGGCAGCATGCCAGGCTCCTCTGTCCTCCATTATCTCCCGGAGTTCATTTACATTCATGTACATTCAGTCAGTGATGCTATCTAACCATCTCATCCTCTGCTGCCTTCAGTCTTTCCCAGCATCGGGGTTTTTTCCAGTGAGTTGACTCTTCACATCAGGTGGCCAAAGTACTTCAGCTTCAGCATCTGTTGTTCCAGTGGATATATTCAGGGTTGATTTCCTTTAGGATTGCCTGGTTGGATCTCATTGCAGTCCAAGGGACTCTCCAGAGTCTCCTCCAGCACCACAATTTGAAAGCATCAATTCTTCAGCGCCCAGCCTTCTTTATGGTCCAACTCTCATATCCATACATGACCCCTGGAAAAACCATAGCTTTGATTATACGGACCTTTGTCGGCAAATTGGTCTCTGGTTTTTAATATGCTATCTAGGTTTGTCATAGCTTTTCTTCCAAGGAGCAAGCATCTTTTAATTTTATGGCTGCAGTCACTATCCGCAGTGATTTTTGGAGCCCAAGAAAATAAAATCTGTCACTGCTTCCACTTTTTCCTCTTCTATTTGCCATGAAATGATGAGACTAGATGCCATGATCCTGGTGTTTTGAATGTTGAGTTTGAAGACAGACTTTTCACTCTTGTCTATCACCCTCGTCAAGAGGCTCTTTTAGTTCTTCATTTTTTGCCATTAGAGTGGTATTATCTGCATATCTGAGGCTGTTGATACTTCTTGCAATCTTGATTCCAGCTTGTAAATCATCTAGCCATACACTTTAGGCTTTCTCTTTTTTCTTGTACTGCAGAGAGGGGTTTTCTCCTTTCCCCAGTGGTAAACTGCAGTTGCTTCTTCCTATCTTGCTGCCTCATTTATGAGTAGTGGGGCTATTCTGTTTTCCTGGCCCAGCTTCAGTCTTAGGAACCCTCTGTCCCTGACCCTTAAGGTAAAGCTCTTTCAGAAACCCTGTCCCTCCTCAATGGGAAGCTTTAATCATGAGAGCCCAGCATGGTTTTCTCCTCCTACCCGTGAAGTAGAAGGCTTCGCCCCCGCCCCCTTTTCTCTTTACTTAGTAGTTGTTAGTGTTTACCTCTGTCAGGAGGATAACAGTGTTTCTCCTTCCATCTGTAGCTTCAAATTTTTGTTTCTTATAGGACAAGGAGCTGGAGAAGGTTTGTGATTTGCTTGCAGAGGTAGCTACTCCTTTCTACCAAGACCTGTAGCTGCCAAGGGCTTTCTCTGGTCTCCCACCCTGCTCTCTGTCTTCACTGTGTCTAGTGGCGGTTTGTGGAGAAAGCCTGCAAGCAGGCGTGAACTCCTCTCGTGTCTGCGGTAACAGGTTTCTGTATTTCCACACAACCCACGCTCAGGTATTAGCAAGGGGTTGAATATACCCAAATTCTTTTCACCCACTTGCACTGTGGCTTCATCTTACTTCTGTCCTCTTCCACGTGTGACCTACTGCTTACGTCTCATCTCTCCTTGGCATCTGTCTTTCCTTAAGATATCAAGCTAGATGATGATTCTACAACCATAGCTTTCTAAATGGATTCAAGAATAGTTACGGTTTTGTAGATTATTTGGCTTTTTCTTGTTTACAGTGGGAGTGATAATTTTTTCCAGTTTCTTCATCCTAGACAGAAGCTGGAATTCCTCTGTAATTAAATGTGCTGTTTTTGCTTAAATGTTTCATTTAAGAAACATTTCAACATTACAGGAAAGTTGCAGGTATAGTCTGTGAACTCCTGTGTACCCTTTACCTAATTCATCAGTTATTAATATTTTGCCAAATAGGCTATATCACTATCTTCCTGCATTTGCATATTATTATTGTTATTGGCCATTTAAGAATAGCGTGCCCTGGACTGGAAGAAACACAAGCTGGAATCAAGATTGCCGGAGAAATATCAATAACCTCAGATATGCAGATGACACCACCCTTATAGCAGAAAGTGAAGAGGAACTAAAAAGCCTCTTGATAAAAGTGAAAGAGGAGAGCAAAAAAGTTGGCTTAAAGCTCAGCATTCAGAAAACGAAGATCATGGCATCCGGTCCCATCACTCCATGGGAAATAGATGGAGAAACAGTGGAAACAGTGTCAGACTTTATTTTTTTGGGCTCCAAAATCGCTGCAGATGGTGACTGCAGCCATGAAATGAAAAGACACTTACTCCTTGGAAGAAAAGTTATGACCAACCTAGATAGTATATTCAAAAGCAGAGACATTACTTTGCCAACTAAGGTCCGTCTAGTCAAGGCTATGGTTTTTCCTGTGGTCATGTATGGATGCGAGAGTTGGTCTGTGAAGAAGGCTGAGCGCTGAAGAATTGATGCTTTTGAACTGTGCTGTTGGAGAAGACTTGAGAGTCCCTTGGACTGCAAGGAGATCCAACCAGTCTATTCTGAAGGAGATCAGCCCTGGGATTTCTTTGGAAGGAATGATGCTAAAGCTGAAACTCCAGTACTTTGGCCACCTCATGCGAAGAGTTGACTCATTGGAAAAGACTCTGATGCTGGGAGGGATTGAGGGCAGGAGGAGAAGGGGACGACAGAGGATGAGATGGCTGGATGGCATCACAGACTCGATGAACTCGAGTCTGAGTAAACTCCGGGAGTTGGTGATGGACAGGGAGGCCTGGTGTGCTGCGATTCATGGGGTCGCAAAGAGTCGGACACGACTGAGTGACTGAACTGAACTGAACTGAACTGAAGCTCATGACTGTTCACCCTGAATATTTTGGTGTCTTTTGTTTTAACTTGGTAATAGGTGAAGAACTTTATGTCACAGTTACATACTGTTATTATAATATGCATCTGTAATTTGTATTCATTAAAATTTCTTTCTATCTGTAGGTGTCATTAATGGGATTGGAAATTTTAAGTGCCTTTGTGGACAGATTATCAACACGATTTAAGTCCTATGTAGCAATGGGTAAGTTAATTTTATTTATAAATTATTTTAGTGTTTGACCTACTGACTTTTTCATAGTTTTTGTTTAACAGAATTAGTTCTCTGTAAATGCACAAATGTAATTGTATACAATTCAGAGATCCGCTACTTAGCATTTTTAATTTGCTGAGATATAAAAGATTCTAAGCCTATTTAAATAAATATGTTTCCTTTAAGACAAAAACAAAAGCAAAAAAATTACCGAATATACATCTAATAGATTTTTACTTCATATTTCAAATTTTTTTACTGTATCTTCTACTTTTTTGTAACATATTAATAATTTACAAAATAATTTGCAGCGCCACTTTTCAGCCTTATCTGTGGTCAAGGACCAGTTTTTTCATTGCTAGCCTATTGCAGACCAGTATTTTATAAAATACAGTACGAATAAATTATAGTGAAACGAAATGTTAAAAAAATACAAGGCTCAATTTTTATTGTGAGAGTCAACAAATGTAAAATTTACTTTGGTCACATTGTTTCCAAACCTTGTTTTAGAAAAACTCACTGTCTTGCCCACAAGATGTTTGTAGACTGGTCCTGGGCTGCTGGCCATACTCTGAACGGCACTTCTGGTGTGTTTGCAGTCCAGAATGCTGTGCTGGTATCACACTTGTGTATAGTAGTTAGATGGCAGACTGGGCTTTGACTTACCTTTTCAACCCAAGTGACCTTTGTGTGCCTTTTGGAGTGCTTCAATGAGTGGATTTGGTCCTATTATATAGAAATGTATTTAAGGGTAACCTCACATGTTTGTGATTTCTTTTATGGATTCAGTTAATGCCTCACAGTGTATCATCACCCTTATTTTCAAATTATCTTTTGTCAGCTTCATGTTCAGTATACCACTCAGTTTTGCCAACTTAGGCCTTTGTTTTTACTGCCTCTCCTTTCAGTGGAAGTATCTTAGTAACTGTCCCTATCTGTATTATTTCCTTTTTAATCAGTACCTGGTTCCAATTCAATCTTTGTATGAATAGCTTCTGAAAAGATTTTTGAAACTGTCAGTTTCCTGGTTAAAATCCTGTGATAGATGATAACATGTGTTACTTGCTTATGTATTATCTTACAGTATTTTGAATTAACATTTAGGAAATTTTACATAAAAATTCATATTTGCACCTTGTCTTGAAAAATTGGCCAGTGCGGCAACCCTGATCTTCTTTCCATTCCCACATATGAATATCGGCAGAGGCTGTGTGGTAGCTTCCTCTTTGTCTTGGTCACGAGCTTTCTAGTCCTTAAGTTCCTCCCATCTCCTCTTATCTCCTCATAACTGGAATTTTGGTTATAATACACAGGTTGGAATGCTGGAGTTCTCGGATCTGGTTCATTTTTGGTGTTTCTGGTACCTCCTTGACTGTAGGCATCTGAATTTGTGACCCCTGCCCTATCAGTTGTTGCAGACAATATTTCAGACTTCAGAGTAATTCTAGGTATTGCATATCTCACTTATTTCTCACACATAATCAGGTGGAGTTTGATGTATGTACTGACTGCTTGAATTTAGGCACTGTGGAAGTGTTAGGACCAGAACCCTTGTTTGCTGCCTGCCAGGACTATCCTGTTTTCAGAACTTACTTCTGATTTTGCTCTCCTTAGAGTTTCAGTCTTCTCAGCCCGTGTGACTCTTCTCCACCTCAGCAGCCTTATTTATCTGTGATTGTCAGCGAATACTCTCCACTTTTGTTAATCAAAAACTTGCTCACTGTTGTTAGTTCTGGCTTAACTTGTTTATGCCTCTGCTATGCTGTTATTTCTTTTTCAAATCTTCTCTTCTCCAGGGTCCTTCCTTTCTCTTTTAATGATTTACTTCTGATTTCAGTATCTGGGAGTTTTTCAGATTAATCTCACCCAGTACTGAATTTTTCCTTACTTCATGATTCTATACCCTTAAAAATTAATTAATTACATTAAGTTGTTTTTGTTGGCTAGTGTTTTTTGTATGTATTTCCCGCATATCTACGTTGTTTTATGTGTGTAGCTTTTTATCTGTTGATCTCTTCCTCTTTGTTTACCCCTGTGCATTTACTGTCAGTGTCGTTTTCACTTTAAACCCTAAGTGTTCATTATTGTTCTTAGTGAAACTTGAGCTTGTTATTACTTGCGAGTCAGTATGATATAATAGGAATATTTCATCACAGTTTTGCTACCATTTATTGAATGCCCACTTTTTATCCATTTACTGGGCTTCTCTGCTTTACACAAATGAAAGATTATCCTCAAATAATTATTTCTAATTTGTGTGACAAATTACCTCTACACGATAGGCTGCAGTGTATCTTTGTGCTATTAAAGAGATATAGTACTAAACTAAGAATCCCAGAGTTGACTTAAATAATCTGCCTGCAATGCAGGAGACCCGGGTTCGATCCCTGGGTTGGGAAGAGCCCCTCGAGAAGAGAATGACTACTCAGTCCACTATTCTTGCCTGGAGAATTCCACGTCGAACATGACTAAGCAACCAACACTTTTTGTTTTGCCCTGTTTTAAATCTTAGCCAAACCATCTTAGAAGCCTTTTCTTGAAAGGAAATTGAATTAAGTTATGTGCTGGAGGTCTTTTTTTGATTAGGTAATCTTAGGTGTATGTAACTTGATATGAATGATACTGTTTTTCTTTTGGTACACTTAGGTTAACTATTGTTACAGATATTTTTAATCTTTTTATATTAATAGTGAAGTTTTAGGAAAATTGGGATCTATGTCAATTTTAGTACCAAAAAGAGTATGCACTGTATTAATGTAATTCATTAGTATATTTACATTTTCTTTTGTGACTAGATGTTTTATGGAAAAATTAAATGTTCAAACCTCCCCCAAACACAATTTAAGTTAACACTGATCACCAACCTTGGTTATTTTTTGTCTGTCCCCTACCTGCCACTCCCGCCCTTGGCCATGCTGGTTGCAGGATCTGAGTTCCCCAACCAGGGATTGAACCTGGCCCCTTGGCAGTGAAAGCAGGGAGTCCTAACTACTGGACTGCCAGGGAACTTTATGAAAACAAAACCCAGTAAAGATGTTTAAAGATATTTACAAATCTTAAACAGATAAGTTTTAATCCAAAATGATATTGTAGAAAGTGTTAGAGCAGTCAGGTACATGGTCCTCAGCTTTGCGTCTTGTAAATGGTTTGCATCTTATACAATGCCGAGAGAATAAAATATACTAGCAGCTATGCTTCCATGTTTATACTCACTGATAAGATATACCAACTCCTTCCATGTTTCCCTGTCCAAATTCCAGTCTATGATAGATGTGTTTATTTGTTTAACAAGTTCTTTTTGAGAGTTTACAGAGTGAAAAGCTCTGTTTTGGATTTCCAGTGATTATTGATTGCATATGTTGAATAATAATCTGGTGGTCATTGTATACAGATCTGTAAGGAAGAGTGCTGACACTTCTGAATGCTTGTTATGGTCTTGGCACAGGTGCTTTTTACCAGTTTTACTTATTCTCTCACTCGCCGTATGGGGTATAGACCTGGATCCCTCCTTGTTTTACAGAGGAGAAAATCTTTGAACTAACAGAAGTTTACTGGCTTATGTAATTAAACAACCAGTAGAGCTAGAGATAAATCTTGTTCTATTTGACTCCAAGAGTATATATATTAAAAAGGGATTCTAGTGCAAAAAATTTATGAAATTTTGTTAATAGTTGTAAGTCTGAAGTTTATGTAGTGTGAAGTTTTTTGATTTTGTTGTTTATATTTTATAAATTTTAGTTTTTAAACTGAAGTGAGCTCCTGTTTGGGTCGAATTTTTTTTTTGACTGCAGTTTAGGAGATCTCAGATTTCCCACCAAGGATAGAACTCTGGAGTGGAAGCAAGTAGTTTTAACCACTGGACCACCAGGAAAGTCCCTGTATTTTCTTTTTGGAGTTAAACTCAACCGCTCAGGAATGAAGTGTCTATTTTTATTTTCCCATTATTGTTATGTGATTGTTAATACACATACACACAGACACACACACACACACCACCTCAGGTACAAATAAATGGAATTAATTATGACCGTGGCCTAAAAGGTTACTTAAATCCTGGTTTTCACTACTTGCTACTTGTGTGACCTTGATCCAGGTGTTTAAAATGCCTCTTCATCCAGTGGACCTACTCTGTTTCACAGGGTTGTTATGAGGATTAAATGGGATAATTCAGTGCTTCAGTTCAGTTCAGCCACTCAAGTCGTGTCCGTGTCTTTGCAGCCCTCTGAACTGCAGCACGCCAGGCCTCCCAGTCCATCACCAACTCCTGGAGTCCACCCAAACCCATGTCCATTGAGTCGGTGATGCCATCCAGCCATCTCATCCTCAGTTGTCCCCTTCTCCTCCTGCCCTCAATCTTTCCCAGCATCAGGGTCTTTTCAAATGAGTCAGCTCTTCACATCAGGTGGCCAAAGTATTGGAGTTTCAGCTTCAACATCAGTCCTTCCAGTGAACACCCAGGACTGATCTCCTTTAGGATGGACTGGTTGGATCTCTTTGCAGTCCAGGGTACTCTGAAGCGTCTTCTCCAACACCACAATTCAAAAGCATCAATTCTTCCGTGCTCAGCTTTCTTTATAGTCCAACTCTCACATCCATACATGACCACTGGAAAAACCATAGCCTTGACTAGACAGACTTTGTTGCCAAAGTAATGTCTCTGCTTTTTAATATGCTGTCTAGGTTGGTCATAACTTTCCTTCCAAGGACTAAGCATCTTTTAATTTCATGGCTGCAGTCACCATCTACAGTGACTTTGGAGCCCCCAAAATAAAGTCTGACACTGTTTCCACTGTTTCCCCATCTATTTGCCATGAAGTGATGGGATCAGCTGCCATGATCTTCATTTTCTGAATGTTGAGTTTTAAGCCAGCTTTTTCACTCTCCTCTTTCACGCTCATCAAGAGGCTTTTTAGTTCCTCTTCACTTTCTGCCATAAGGGTGGTGTCATCTGCATATCTGAGGTTATTGATATTTCTCCTGGCAATCTTGATTCCAGCTTTTGCTTCTTCCAGTCCAGCGTTTCTCTTGATGTACTCTGCATAGAAGTTAAATAAGCAGGGTGACAATATACAGCCTTGATGTACTCCTTTTGCAATTTGGAACCAGTCTGTTGTTCCATGTCCAGTTCTAACTGTTGCTTCCTGACCTGCATAGAGGTTTCTCAAGAGTGAAGTCAGGTGGTCTGGTATTCCCATCTCTTGAAGAATTTTCCACAGTTTATTGTGATCCACACAGTCAAAGATTTTGGCATAGTCAGTAAAGCAGAAATAGATGTTTTTCTGGAACTTTCTTGCTTTTTTGACAATTCAACAGATGTTGGCAATTTGATCTCTGGTTCCTCTGTCTTTTCTAAAACCAGCTTGAACATCTGGAAGTTCACAGTTCACGTACTGCTGAAGCCTGGCTTGGAGAATTTTGAGCATTACTTTCTAGCGTGTGAGATGAGTGCAGTTGTGTGGTAGTTTGAGCATTCTTTGGCATTGCCTTTCTTTGGGATTGGAATGAAAACTGACCTTTTGCAGTCCTGTGGCCTCTGCTGATTCAAATTTGCTGGCATATTGAGTGTAGCACTTTCACAGCATCACCTTTTAGGATTTGAAATAGCTCAACTGGAATTCCATCATCTCCACTAGCTTTGTTCATAGTGATGCTTTCTAAGGTCCACTTGACTTCCCATTCCAGGATGTCTGGTTCTAGGTGAGTGATCACACAATAGTGATTATCTGGGCCGTGAAGATCTTTTTGTACAGTTCTTCTGTGTATTCTTGCCACCTCTTCTTAATATCTTCTACTTCTGTTAGGTCCGTACCATTTCTGTCCTTTATTGAGCCCATCTTTACTTGAAATATTCCCTTGATATCTCCAGTTTTCTTGAAGAGATCTCTAGTCTTTCCCATTCTATTGTTTTCCTCTATTTCTTTACATTGATTGCTGAGGAAGGCTTTCCTATCTCTCCTTGCTATAGTACATAATAATATCTAACATTTATTAAATGTTTTGTCTCTGTCTGTCTGAAGCTGTCAGAACCAGAGTCCCACAATAGCCAGTTCTGTAGATGTGGGAGAACTTCTCTAGTGTTAACAATATATGTCTAAGCAAGATGAGAAGGATTGGGACTTTGCTAGTGGCCCACTGGCTAGGACTCTGCCCTCCAGATACAGGGGACCCAGGTTCGATCCATGGTCAGGGAACTAGATGCTACATGCAGTAACTAAAGATCCTGCATGCCACAACTAAGACCCAGCACAGCCAAATGAGTAAATAAGTTAAAAAAAATTTTTTTAAAGATGAGAAGGATTTATATTGTTTCAACTGGCAGATACTTCAGTTGCCTCATGATTCGGCCCATGATTTTTTTCATGGCAAAGATTCTGTTTTCTTAAATAATCATTTCCTTGATTAAGCTTAGGTTTTTGGATGATCATTCCATTTTGCATGGTCGGCTTTTCATTTTCTTCCAAAAAGGATGTGTTTCTTCTTCCCTTAAATGCTGTTAGTCGTCATTTTATCGCTTCTGATTGTTACACGGTAGACAGTGTTACGTTGTAGACTATGTTGGCATCACATTAGCCACACATCTAGTTGTGTGTCTGTAAACAACTAGAGTAATTAGGCCTCAGACTCTGTCCCCTCAGAGAAAGGAAGGCTGTAGCTGTAAGACCAAAGTAAAGAGAAAAGAAGTTAATGTCTATGCTTTTGAACCTGTAGGCTGATGGGAGCAGTAGGCGACCCCTTTGATGTTTACCCAGTGTCCCTCACTTTCTGAGTAGTTTACATTTATCTCAGTAATCTGAGGTGAGTACTGCTCCAGACATTTACGGGTTGAGGAGATAAAGACAGAAAGATTAAGTAGTTTGGTCACACACCTGATATCACCACACTAAGTGATAGTGGTTAAGGGATTACAAAAAGATAATTTTGACTATGAGGTGTTTTTACCCTGTGGGCTGACTACAACCCATAACTTCAGTTCTAGCCACCCTCCCATTTGCTCCTTCCCCACCCCCAATAGGTATGATTTCTTCATGGGTGCTTTGTTGGTTTATAGTTATGGAAGCCTGTTCCATGAAAACTCTCCAGGAATGGACTCTAACCTGCCTTTCCAGCCGTGTTTCATGAAATAGTGCCAGAGGTTTGGATATAGTAGAGAAGGACCTCAGTCTCATGGACCAGGCTTTGTTTTTGTCATTTGAGTAATACATTGTACATATAGAAGAATACATATCAAGCATGTAAATTTAAGGAATAATTGTAAAACCACCACCTGCCTATGCCTAGGTCAAAAGACTAGAACTCTACCAGTTCCTTATAAGTGCTTTCCTGTTGACACCTCCCACTATTTACCAGAGGTGACTATTGTCATGACCTTGGAATAATCATTCCCTTGCTGCTCTGTATTGCTCAAGCATCTATATGAATCTCTAGACAGAATAATAGTAAGTTTTGCCTGTTTTTTGAACATTATTAAGTGGATATCATACCATATGTATTCTTACGAAACTTTGCTTCTCAGTTATTTTTGATTGGAGTCATGGATAGAGAGCTTGAAACAATTTGCTTCATAACTTTTCAATATGTAAATAATTGATGTCTGTAATTTTGTAAAGTACAGTTTATAAATGGAGATGAATTGTAAATATTTATTCTTTTCTCTCTTCATTTCTCTAGTTATTGTAGCTTTAGTAGACAGAATGGGAGATGCCAAAGACAAGGTTCGAGATGAAGCTCAGACTCTGATACTGAAGTTAATGGATCAAGTAGCACCACCTATGGTAAGCCTACATTTTAAAGTTCAGATTTTGCTAATTGATGATTAATGAACAGTAAAGGTAGGTGGTAATCACAGCAAGTCAGTAAAGCCCCAGGGATGTGAAACTTAGAATTTTAAACAGTGAATTATTGTAATGCTTTAAAGAAATTGAAATTTTAAAAAAGTTGTCAGTATTTAACTGCTGGATTTTTTGGTTTTATTTTTCTTATTTTCTACTCTTTTAATGCTTTTTCAAAAAGCTAACTTATAGAGTTCAGTGATTTGACAGTGTACTGATTATATTATTTGTTAGGATTTTCTGGTTTTCACTACCTGCAAATTATATTGGTGTTCAACGAGGGTTATATGAATTTCTGAAACCCTTACTGAGACAGGGAGAA
The DNA here is from genome assembly GCF_001704415.2 of Capra hircus. Taxonomy (NCBI): domain Eukaryota; kingdom Metazoa; phylum Chordata; class Mammalia; order Artiodactyla; family Bovidae; genus Capra; species Capra hircus. The sequence goes on along the minus strand of NC_030829.1, from coordinate 7,797,408 downwards.
AATTTTTATTGTAAAAAGTGGTTGCTAGTAAAAAATTGGTCTAATGGATGTATTTTGAAAGAGGAGTAAAGAATAAAGTGACATGTAAACAAATATTTAAAGAGTAGCTCACTTTTAGTGGGAAAAAAATCAGCTTACAAAATATACAATGATATTGTGTTATTTAAAATTCAGTATAAGAATTGTATTATGTATGTTTTATTTAAAAAATCTGGAGAATTGAGTTGTAAAAGTAGACTTCCTCTTTTTTTATACCCTAGAATATAAAGGTATAAATATGTATATAAGTCCTTATTTATAACTTGGTGAGTATCCTTTGACGCTTGCTTAGCAATTCGAATTTTAACTTGTTCTTGACATGCTATTGTTATGAGTGCTATACAGGGCATCCTTGTGTCTTTGGACATAAACGTAAGGATAGAGAAGTGTTCTGACATGGTGTTAATAGGTCAGGTTATTCACATTTAAGACTTTTTTTTTGGTAAGCTTGTAAGTTACTCTCCAGAAATGGCAGAGAGAAATAATATTAGGAGCAATTGAATACAGAGTCCAGGGAGGAGAGAGTCCAGGAAGAGGCGTTTGTATGCATGTGTGTGTGAAAGTTTGTGTGTATGTGTCTATGTACACATTGGTAAACGGTAAGGGTGGTGTTTCTTAAATGTGGGGAAAAGACTGATTGGGACAGTTGGCTATATGTTTGGAAAAACAAAGCTCAATTCCTTCTTGTAACAAACCCATGTAATTGTTTTAGATTGTTTGTATAGGTTTATCTATGCTTTTTCAAAAAGAAAAAAAAAGATTACTGGGTGGGTAGCAATAGAATGATTTGCCCAAATGTGTTTCTGTATTTGGATCCAGTGTTAAAAGGAAAATAGCCTGAATTATAAAATGTTGAAAAAGCCTGTTCCTTGTGACAATCTGTACTAGTTGCTAGGCAACATTGGACCTTTTAAATGCTGACAGTACTCCGAGGCTTATAATGGTAGCATTGTTACTGAAGGTTTCTAAAGCTTAGAGGAATTTATGTGTCCTTGGGAGTTCTAAGGTTTTTAGGTATTAGACACAGTTTTTCCAAGAATAATAGAAATCTAAAGTGAAAGATACAAAATCAAAATAAAAAATGTGATTAAGATCTTAAAAATGGGTGAGAGCAGCGTCAGTGCACATTTGGCTTAGAAAAGCTTGTAGAGCAGTGAACAGTCCATGGGAAGGTTCAGCTATCAGGAAGGCTGGTAGTAAGGTCGAGAATAGAGAAAAGATTATAACGTGAGTAATTTAATTTTTTGTTATACGTGTTTACTTTTCTTTCAAATAGTACATTTGGGAACAGTTGGCCTCTGGTTTTAAGCACAAGAATTTTCGATCTCGAGAAGGCGTGTGTCTGTGTCTTATTGAAACATTAAACATGTAAGTTTTATGATTATTGGAATATGTTTTTCATTTTTTCAAGAAAAAACAATGTATCGATTTCACAAAGCTCAAGGAAAGCTTTAGAAATAACAGATTTTAAATAGTTGATAATTGATCTCTGGCACCAGAATTTTTATCTTATTTGATAGCTTTATCTGCTAATTTTTTTGTAAGTTCTCTCTCATGTTGTTAATTCAAAATTATTAGTCACTGATAAGAAGTTTCTCTTTTTCTCTTTAGTATGTTAGTTGCCACCTGAAATAGATGGTCATATAACAAATATGCTGGTAGAACTTAGAATCTACTTCTGTTCTAGACCCAGTTTGGAGTTTTCTTTAACTCTGTGGTGTTTTAGCTGTTGTAGCCAATTTCCCCAGCCCCCTTTTGCCAGTTGGCCCTGGGCTTTCTAGAGCAGTGCAAGTGGTTACCAAAATCCTAGACTGAATAAGACTCCCCCAGGTGATCAGACAGTGAAGCTGGCGACAGTGTGCAGAGATCTGACAGCACAGATGCCACAGAGCTCCAGTCTGAAGAAACTGTAAATTAAGCATGTGCTCTCTTTCTGGATTAGTTTTTTCAAGTTCTGTCAGCACGATAGGTAGCATGTAGGAGCTTTCAGTTTTTCCTGTAGTGCTCTTCCTTTCTCTAACTGTGCCTTTGTTTTATTTTCTCTCACTCCTCTATGGTCCTTTCTGCCATCTAGAGCTTGTAAGTGCATTCAATCTGCACAGCTTTTGTGGTTTTTGGCTCCCTTGTCGTTTGCTTTCAACCCATGACCTCATCAAAATATTAGTAAGCATAAATAAAAGTCTTTTAATTTACTTATTTTAGTGGAATGCAAATTTGTGTGAGACCCAGAGTCTAAAAAAAGAGTCAGTATTTTAATACAAAAGTTCAAATTTTCTGAGTGATTGATAGGTTGGCTAGGTTTAAGAGTGCCATTGGTTGAACATTTTGCTCCGTTGGATCATGTGTTGACAGTTTTCATTGTCGGTCATGATTGTTCAACTTTACATATCTCACATTGTTTACAGTTAGTTTTTGCTTGTGTCTCATACCTTCCATGTTTTAATGATGTATGCTCATGCTCTTCACCATATTTGTCTTATTGAGACAGACAAGAAGAAAGTATAACAGTATTTTGTTTACTGTTTAATTAAAACCAAATTCTCTTTACTTTTTTTTTTTTAAATTGTATTTAGTTTTGGGGCTCAGCCACTAGTCCTCAGCAAGTTGGTACCACATTTGTGTATCCTGTTTGGAGATTCCAACAGTCAGGTAAAATTTTATTTATATTCAAGCACTAAATTTACAGTCAGTTTCTTTTGCCACCTCTTGTTTTCTAGTGCTCTTATTCCATGTTTAAAAAAGAAGAGAGAGGGTGAAGGGGGTGGTAAAATCAAGATTCCACTTCATTTTCTGTTTTTTCAAACTCCACCACATTTTAGTTTTTCAGAACACATTTTATTCACAATGTCACTTAAGTTTGTTAGCTGTTTGGCTAGTATTAAGGGTAGATGGGACTTAAAGGATAATTCTTAGGTTGGAAAGATTGAGTAAGAAAGACCCCGGACACCCTTCTGTAGTCCTCCTGTGAGCTAATTATGAGGACAGATTGTCAGCGCCCTTTTCATTCCTGCGTAACAGTAATTTTTGTAGCAGTCATAACCCTGCTTGTGCCAGTGGTATATCACTTGCTGGAGATTCCATGCCCGGAGCCGCAGATACTATAGACACAGTACAGGACTGTGCTCTGGAGCTTGTCCCTTGTGGTGGAGTTGAATCTTGACAGTAACTCTTTTAGCACAGCTTGGGCATTTGGAATGACCCTGAGCTAGGTTTCCCTGCTTTTAGGCCCTTGCTCTTCCTAGAGAGGTTTGTAGAGAGTTCTGCTGTCTCTTTATTTCCCCTTCTACAGTGAACTGTGCAGAGGAACTGAAAGCTGCCTTCCACATTCCTGTGTTTAGGCCGCATTTATTGCTTCTTTTCATTGTGGTAAAATAGTCAAAACATGAAATTTACCATTTCAGCCATTCTTAAGTGTAGAGTTAGTTCACTGGCAGTGAATACACTGACATTGTTGTGCAGCCATCACCACCAGCCATCTTCAGAGCTTCTCCATCTTCCCAGCTGTCACACAGTGGCCCCTCATTCCCCGGTCCTTCAGCTCCTGGCAGCCATGGTTTACTTTCTCTGCATATGAATTTGACCAGCCATCATGTGGAACCGTATGATGTTTATCCTTTTGTATCTGGCGTATTTCACTTAGCATAATGTCTTCACGGTTCATCCATGTTGTAGTGTGTGTCAGAATCTCCTTCTTTTGCTTTTTAAGGCTGAATAATACACACCACATCTTGTTTATCTATTCATCCATGGATAGATATTTGGGTTGTTTCCCCTTTTTGGCTATTGTGAAGAATAATGCTGTGAACATTGTTGTATAATTATCTGTTTGAGTTCAGGCCACATTTCTAAAAGGCAGTTTATTCCAGGAAAATATGTTAGCTGTGATAATGATTTGTATTATCAGTTCTTTACACAGTCTTATTACAAATAGAAGTTTTTCTAAAAGTCGCATTTATTTAGATGCTTCTTAGATTTCTGTGAAACTTTTACAAGCTTTCTCTAGACGTTTCTAGGTAGGTCGTCTTGGTTTTTATTAATGACCTAATGTAATCTCCCAGGGGTTTAAAGGCATTAAAACCAACTTGGAGCTTCAAGTTGGTCCGTGAATGTCATGTTATCTTGAGGTAAAGTATTTTATTGTATCTTGTATTTTTTTTTTAAGCTCTGAATTATTTGGCAGGTTAGAGATGCTGCAATATTGGCTGTGGTGGAGATTTATAGACATGTGGGAGAGAAAGTGAGAGTGGACCTTTATAAGAGAGGAATTCCCCCTGCTAGGTAAGTATTACTAAATATTTTTCTTGTCACTGGTTTTAAAGGTTTTAATTTCATGTGCTTATTTAAAATAGGTTTAATTTTCTGGACTGTCATCATATTCAAAATATATAAAAGGATACATAGGTCAGTTCAGTTCAGTTCAGTCGCTTAGTCATGTCCGAGTCTTTGCAACCCCCCACTGCAGCACGCCAGGCCTCCCTGTCCATCACCAACTCCCGGAGCTTGCTCAAACTCACGTCCATTGACTCGGTGATGCCATCCAACCATCTCATCCTCTGTTGTCCCCTTCTCCTCCTGCTTTCAATCTTTCCCAGCATCAGGGTCCTTTCAAATGAGTCAGCTCTTCTCTGGCCAAAGCTTGGAGTTTCAGCTTCAGCATCAGTCCTTCCAATGAATATTCAGGACTGATTTTCTTTAGGATGGACTGGTTGGATCTCCTTGCAGTTCAAGGGACTCTCAAGAGTCTTCTCCAACACCACAGTTCAAAAGCATCAATTTTTGGCACTCAGCTTTCTTTATAGTCTGACTCTCACATCCATACATGACCACTGGGAAAACCATAGCCTTGACTAGACAGACTTTGTTGGCAAAGTAATGTCTCTGCTTTTGAATATGCTCTCTAGGTAGGTCATAACTTTCCTTCCAAGGAATAAGTATCTTTTACTTTCATGGCTGCAGTCACCATCTGCAGTGATTTTGGAGCCCCCAAAATAAAGCCTGACGCTGTTTCCACTGTTTCCCCATCTATTTGCCATGAAGTGATGGGACCAGATGCCATGATCTTCGTTTTCTGAATGTTGAGCTTTAAGCCAACTTTTTCACTCTCCTCTTTCACGCTCATCAAGAGGCTTTTTAGTTCCTCTTCACTTTCTGCCATAAGGGTGGTGTCATCTGCATGTCTGAGGTTATTGATATTTCTCCTGGCAATCTTGATTCCAGCTTGTGCCTCAACCAGCCCAGCATTTCTCATGAGGTACTCTGCATATAAGTTAAATAAGCAGGGTGACAATATACAGCCTTGATGTACTCCTTTTGCGATTTGGAACCAGTCTGTTGTTCCATGTCCAGTTCTAACTGTTGCTTCCTGACCTGCATAGAGGTTTCTCAAGAGGCAGGTCAAGTGGTCTGGTATTCCATCTCTTTCAGAATTTTCCAGTTTATTGTGATCCACACAGTCAAAGGCTTTGGCATAGTCCATGAAGCAGAAGTAGATGTTTTTCTGGAACTCTCTTGCTTTTTCCATGATCCAGCAGATGTTGACAATTTGATCTCTGGTTCCTCTGCCTTTTCTAAAACCAGCTTGAGCATCTGGAATTTCATGGTTCACATACTGCTGAAGCCTAGCTTGGAGAATTTTGAGCATTACTTTACTAGCATGTGAGATGAGTGCAATTGTGCAGTAGTTTCAGCATTCTTTGGCATTGCCTTTCTTTGGGATTGGAATGAAAACTGACCTTTTGCAGTCCTGTGGCCACTGCTGAGTTTTCCAAATTGCTGACATATTGAGTGCAGCACTTTTGCAGCATCATCCTTTAGGATTTGAAATAGCTCTCTTCAATAAATAGTGATGTGAAAGTGGGATTTCCACATATAGTAGAATAAAGTTTAACTTCTTCCTCATACCACATCCCCAAATTAACTGAAAATGTATCCAGAACTAAGTGTAAAATGATAAAACTTATAGAGAATGCTAGGCAATGGTTTCTTATATGTCATGCCAAAAGGATAAGCAACCAAAGGGAAAAAATAAGCTGATTTTCATCAAAATTAAAAATTTGTGCTTCAGGGGACATCATCAAGAAATTGGAAAAAAGACCCACATAATGGGAAAAATATTTACAAGTAATAATCTCATAAAAGAACTTGTGTCCCAAGTATATAAAGAATATATAATAAAGAACTCTTAGAGCTCCACAGTAAAAGGACAGATGACCCAATTTTTAAAACAGGCAAAGGATTTGAATAGGCATTTTGTCAGAGAAGACACACAAGTGGCCAGTGAGCACGTGAAAAGATACTCAGCATCATTAGCCATCAGAGAAATACATGATACTACTAGGTTGGCTAAAATTAGAAGATAGACAATAAAAAGTGTTGTTGAGGATGTCGGGCAATTAGAAGGCATTGTTGGTGGGAATGTAAAATGGTATAGCCACTTCAGAAAACAGTCTGTAGTTCCTCAAAATGTTCAACAGAATTACCACATGATCCAGCAGTTCTACCCCCAGCTATATACCCAAGAGATGTGAAAACATATCCATGCAACAGCTTGTGCACAGATGTTCATAACAACATTGTGAACATTCATAATATCTAAAAAGTCAAAATGTCTCACATCCCCGCATGCCGTAAGCTGATAGATAAACCAAATAGAGTATATCTGTACAATGAACTGCTACTTGGCCATGAACAGGGATGACGGATACATATTATAACATAAATGAGCCTTGAAAACGTTGTCAGTGAAAAAAGCCAGCCATATTAGATGATTTCATTTATATAAAATGGCTAGATACGGCAGATCTATAGAAAGGAAGCTAGATTAATGGTTGCATGGTACTGAGAAAACTGGGGAGAGTGACTGCTGATGAGTATCGGGTTTGTTTTTGGTATAATAATGACATTCTAAAATTGATTGTGTACATCTTTTAACTTTATATTAAAAGCCATTGAATTGTACACTTTAAAGGGGTGAATTGTATGGCATGAATATTTTATCAGTAATTGGCTGATACACAAAAGAGATTATGTTCTGAGATACCTAATTCTCTCTTTCATGTTGTATTTGTGATTTTTTTAAACTTATATATGGAGATAGAGTTTCTTTTCCAGTTCCATCCTAATGCTTTATTGGTCTCTATCCTTACCCTGAATCAGAACCTTCCAGAGCTTTACATACCTCTATCCTTTGGCCTTCTAAGGTGCTTTTGGATATTCCAGCCTCTATTGTATTCGCCTTTGGTTAAATGGCCTAATTTTTTTTCTTCCTGAATTGCTTAAAAGATCCTAGTTTCTTCTTTCTACTCTTAACGTCGTTTCCTCCTTTTCCATCAGATTATGTAGCCTCCGTTTTGAATAAGGTTGTTTTTCTAAATAGCTATATTATTTTATAATAGCCTTTTATCATTTATTCCTATATTTCTCCCTATTACTGTTATATTTGCTAGTATTTCCTCTTCCCATTAAAGCTGCCTGTATCTTCACTCCTTGCTGTTTCATCTGTCCCACCTCAATTCCTTACCAACCATCCTTTCTCGTAGAGCTTGCGGCCCTTCATTTCCTCCTCCCATTTTGCTACTGAATAGGTGAGTGCTGATTTCATGTTCCTTAACATCTTGTTCTGACTTTTTCCCAAAGAGCTTTGTGGCCTGTGTGGTCTTCATTCTGAACTCCTATCTTCCAGTTCCAATTTTCCCTCCCTTGGCTCATCTTGTCCACATGTTGTCTGGGCAGCCTGTTTAATTTCTGTTCAAGTCTCTGGAAGATAACTGCTGTGTAGGCTGAAGGGACTTGGTGTCTTTTGACTGAAGTACTTTCAGATGTATGAATATTTGTTGAATTTAATGGTTTCAGATGTGTGACTATGAGATGAGTTTAAGGTTTAGAAATCCTGTTATAATAAATTTCTAGAAGATTTTCAATTGAAAAAAAAAAATTCTAGACCAAACAGTATCTTCATCCTCCGTTTACAAGTAAAAGATGACAGAATGTGGGCTAAGGCTTAACTCGTTTTAGAAGTGAAATTATGACAGAAACATTGATGTGAGAAAAACATTTGGCAGTTAAAGACCTACCTAGGTCTCTAAGTCATAAATTGAAGAATAAATCATAGCATGATATAATATTGAAAAATTAAAAAATGGTGCTGTCAGTGTGATCCCATTTTGACCTGAAGAATTTATATATAAGTATAAAGAATTGGAAAGCAGGAAATTGAATAAATTCTCTGGGTGGTAGGATTGTGGGTTTTTTTCTTTGTTTCTGTTTATGTTTCCTGATTTTCTTTTGTAATGAGTATATATTACTTTTCTAATTAAACATTTTTAATTAAAAGTGATAACAGAAAGGTAGAAAGGAAGAATTCTGAATATGAAAGAGTTAATAGAGTTGGTATTGAATTGAAATTCATCATGAGATTATCAGTGACATCATCAGCATTACTTTAATCTCTGACAGTTTGTATTCCATTGTTTTTATGTTTGCTTTAAGTTTCCTTAGTATGATTTTTATGTACTTTGAAAGAATGACTTGGTGACTGAGTGGATTCATTGTAAAGTTGGAACTAAAGTATTTTTGATGGGTTTGGAGAAATAATTTTATGATGAAACTATGAAAGTGCCTTGTGTAAAAGTTATCTTTTTTTAAAAAGTGGAATTACGGTAGATGTACAGTATTATATAAGTTCTGGGTGTACAACATAGTAGTTAACAATTTTTATATTCCATTTGTGGTTATTCTGCTCCCTGTGTTGCACGATATATCCCTGTAACTTGTTTACTTTATACATTGTAATCCCCTTCCTTTGAAAGTTACCTTTCTACAGATACACCTGTGAGTGTGTAGAGTGCCACCTGTATTTGACTCCTCGTCTCTACTGAATAGCTAGCTGGGTTTTGTGTCTGCTTTCAGTAAGCGAGTTAGTTATAAAAAGAGAGTTGTATACAACTAACTGAATCCCTGGGATAGTTTTTTCTCAGGGAAGTGGTGAAGGAAATTGTTTCTAATTAAAAGTGTATGTAAAATAAACAGAATTTGTTCTTTATTCCCAGATTAGAAATGATACTTGCCAAATTTGATGAAGTGCAAAATTCAGGCGGTATGATTTTGAGTGTCTGCAAAGGTAAGAATGATTAAGTTAATCCAGATCTCAAACATTTCTGAGATTAGGTAGCAGAGTTTTATATACCAAAATATGCCTTCAAGTCAACTATTATATCACTGATTCAGCTGATTTGACTTTGTGGGTTAAAACTTGGTTAGGATATAGTAACAAAGTCTTTATATTCTGCTGATCATTACCTATCCTCTGACTCTTTTGGAATAAGTGAAAATTTAATAATGGGTTAATTGTGTAAAGTGGTATTATTCTTTAACCTTATTTTTGGTATCCTCTGTGTTGAAGCTATGATGACCCCCTTGTCCTCTGTGTCCTTCCGTGCGTGAAATGTGTTTTTTACTCAACTTACTTTGTAATTGAAGTCTAGTTGCTTTGCAGTGTTGGGTTGATTTCGGCAGTTACTCAGGTATACACATATATGTGTTCTTCTTTATATTCTTTTCCATTATGGTCTGTCTCAGGAGATGGGACCTTGCTGTTTATCCATTCTGTATATAAGAGTTCTCAGCTGCTCACCCCAGATGCCCAGTTCATCCTCCCCTGGTTTCCCTTCCCTTTGGCAACCACAAGCCTGTTCTCTATCTGTGGGCCCATTTCTGTTTCATAGATTGATTCATTTGTTCTGTATTTTAGATTCCACATGTAAGTGATATCATATGGCATTTGTCTTTCTCTTTCTAACTTCACTCCACTTAGTATGATCATCTCTAGTGTATCCATATTACCACAAATGGTGTTTCATCCTTTCTGTGGCTGAGTCATGCTCCATGTGTATCTGAACCACATCTTCTTTATCCATTTATCTGTCAGTGGACACTTAGGTTGTTTCCACTGTAGACTTTTTAATGATTGCCATTCTGACTGGTGTGAGGGGGTACCTCATTATAGTTATGATTTGCATTTCTCTAATAATTAATGATGTTAAACACCTTTTCTTGTGCCTGTTGGCCGTCTGTGTGTCTTTGGAGTATTATATAATTAGGTCTCTTCCCACTTTTCAATTAGGTTGTTGGGTTTTTTTTTGCTGTTGTTGAGTTGTATGAGCTTTTGTATATTTTGGAAATTAAGCCCTTGTCAATTGCATCATTTACAAATATCTTCTCCCATTCCATAGGTTGTCTTTTGGGTTGTTTTTGTTGTTGTTTTAATGGTTTCCTTTCTTGTGCAAAAGCTTGTAAGTTTGAATAGGTCCCATTTGTTTATTTATGGTTTTATTTCTATTGCCTTGAGAGACTGACCTAAGAAAACATTGGTATGATTTATGTTAGAGAATGTTATGCCTGTGATAGCAGAGTAATTGTTTTACTTAACTGATTTTTAGTAGAAATTGTAGGGTTGATTACTGTTACACCTGTGTTTAGACTATCAGTGATGATACCAGTGAAGAAACACAGACATAGGAACTTCACCAGTATAATCATTTTTGGCTTCTTAATTAGAATGAGACCTCCTTGGAATTCAAGGAGGCTTGGTATTGGTATCTAGTATTTATTTGATTTTGTGGTTGCTCGTCCCTTTTGTAAGGTTGCTAAATTGTGTTTATCTTACTGGGTAGCATTTACCTTCAGTCCATAAGTGTTAATTAACTGTATATGTGAATAATATATTCTAAATCCAAAGATAGTATAGGTAGTTTTTGCACCTAGGAAAATAGGTTTATTTTATAAAGATAGTGTACTTAGCTTAATAACGTATATGATACTGGAGAAAAAATTTGTTGTATGAATTATTATAGTCAGGTGATAGGAAGACTAGTTATTAATATAATTAGTTAGTTTTCTCCAGATTAAACCAAGACTAAGTATTCTTGCCTGGAGAATTCCATGGACGGAGGAGCCTGGTGGACTATAGTCCATGGGGTCGCAATGAGTCGACGTGACTTAGCATGCAAGCCTTGTTGTATTGCATAAGGCAGATGTAGTAAGAATTTAGCGTTAAAAAGATTGTGCCTACCCTAATCTAAACTTAGTTGCAGGAGCATAAATTGATTTCAGCACTACCGGTCCTCACCCTGATTACCAGCAGTTTCTCACTCTTCCTCTCTGAATAGAAGGTGTTCCAGCAGTTACCTCTGTCCATTTCCATACAAACCAGAAAGAGCAAAAAGATGGCGAATTGTTAAAATTCCTTGAATTAAGGAATTGTGTTTTTATACCATTTACAGTGTATTCTCATTTGTGTATTCCAGACTATGTAGTCACACCTCTTAAGAAAAATACAATGCATACTATAAATTTAAGATATCTGTTATTTTATTGTGATTTATTTTGAAAGTATTGCCCTTCTTGTATTTTGTGAGGTTATTTTTGTTACCTTCGAAAGATAGAAGGTTTTTTTTGTTTCCTATTCTTTTAGCTCTCATTTCTTTTTCTTTTGATGATCTCTCCATAAACAGGGAGATTTAGGGTTAGTACCTGGCATTTATGTCTCTTGGAGAGAAATCCTCAGGAATCCTTTTGTTTTGGAGATTATAATCTGAATATTGAAAGTATAGTCAAATGTGAATGTTAAAAATCTATAATATATATATTGGTGTGTAAAAATTGGTCAGGATGATTTTGATGATGGAATTGTACTATCATTGAAAAATACTGTATCAGCTTTGTTATTAAGAGGCTAAAAGAGGAAAGCCCATTTGTCAGGTTGGCGGGTCCCAGGGCCCAAGCCTCTCCCCCCTTGTCTTTATTATCTCTCAGTGATAGTCCAACCCAAAGGCTCCACATGGCAGCCATATGCTGATGGCTCCTCACTGTGCAGCTCTGGCCCTCATTTATCTCTGTGTTCCACATCCCAGAGCCTGTCACCTTGATGTGGCCTTTCCCTTTGGATGCCTGATGAGTGTCTCAGGCTTAACAGGTCCAAAAGTTAAAGCCTCTTCTCTTCCTTTCCCTCAAATCTGTTCTTTCCCCAGTTTACCCATTTCAGTCAATGGCGCCACCATCAACTCAAGCTAGAAATTTTCCTGATTAGAATTATTAATAATTAGCATTGATCTCCCATTCTAACTAGTCATTTCTACCTCTGAAATCCTAATATGTGTCAAGTTTGCTAATTTTTTTTCACATCTCCACTGCTAAAACCCTACTGTAAATCTCCTTTAGCTTTTACTTGCAACCTGCTGCAATAGGTTTCAGTTCTGTGTTTGACCCCTGAAATCTGCTTTCTACCCAGAATTGAGAATGGTCTTCTTAAAATGTTCTTCTTCTCAAAATGTAAATAGATTTTGTCACAAGAGTGAAGAAGACAGTTAAAGTTTCAGCCTAGACAAACCTACGTTCTAGGGAAAGAGAGATCATAAGTAAGTAAACATATCCAGAGTGATTGCAGCTGGTAATGAAAGAAAATACAACTACTCCTTGTCTAATGAATTTACTGAAATTAATTTAAATTCTTCCTTAAAATCCTCGCTGCTAAGTAAAAAAGCCGTTAAATGGATAATTTCCTAATTTTTCCTAACATTGTAGTATATTTCATCCCAACCCAAGATGCCTGAGTAATTTTCACAGGTAGAAAAATATGTCAATTGAGCACTGAAAGTGAAAGTGAAGTCGCTCAGTCGTGTCCGACTCTTTGCGACCCCGTGGACTGTAGCCCTCCTGGCTTCTCCGTCCATGCCAGTTTTATTAACTGCCAAGTTGAAGAAGGAAATGGCAGCCCATTCCAGTATTGCCTACAGAGAATCCATTCCATGGACAGAGGAACCTGGCAGGCTTCAGTCCATGGGGTGGCAAAGGAGTCAGGCATGATTTAGTGACTAATCAACAACAGCAAACAAGATCATACCTGAAATAATATAATGGAGGGTTATTTGGCTCCATTTTTTATTTCTGCACAATTTTTCCCCACGTAATTTTCAATCCTTTGCTGGCTCCTTGTTACTATTCACTCAAACTAAAACTTGAAAATAAAGTTACAGACAGGAAAACATTTAAGTCAGAATAAAGGCTCAACATGGAAACTTGTAGCAGTAGTTCATGCACACAACAGAATGAAGAGCTATTAAAGATATCACCTCTTCTCTCTTTCCCTTGGTGTACATATGCAAAACAAATTATTTTAGTTCAGCCAAACCTGGTATTTAATTTGGATTTGTTTCATCTGATGTTCTGTGACCAGAAAACTGTTACAAGCAGTAAAAACTTATAGTGTGTCTTTGCCTAAAACTATAATAATGAAATACCATACTTCTTATATTGATTTAGGTTGTTTAGGGATGAAAAAGTGATCTTACTAAATACAAACAAATAAAAACCAACCCAGAAGATTCGTGGTAAAAGTGGTATAAGTGTCTAAGAGCCACTGTAGTTTAAAATCTGTCATCTGCACAGTCATTAAGTGAAGTAAATAGGGTATGGAGATGTTAATTCAGTGATACCGCATTAGACAGAAGGGTGGGCAAGCCTCTCTGAGCATTGGCATATTTGATTGAGACCTGATAAAGGAGAATGAGCTGGTCATTGGATACATGGTGGTAAAAAATGCTTTGGGCAGAGAAAATGTGGCTGTAAAGGCCGAGAGGTGGAAAAGATCTTCATATATATGAAGAAGGGAGTGAAGGAGGCCAGGGCTGACTAGAACCTAGTGCGGAAAGAGCTAGGTTGGAAGCGAGAGCGTCTGCGAGAGCTAATTGGAAATGTAAGCAGGACCACGATATGAGGGTCTTGTAGGCCGTAGGAGGAGTCTTGATAGGTTTCTGGGAATAAGAAGGATTTTAGGCTGGAGAAGCTTGTGGTAAGTGGTAGTGATATGACCTCAAACTACCTACACTATATACATTTATTGTTTGGGAAAATTGTCTATTTTATTTCCTCTTCCATCTACCTCTTCTCCCCTTATGCACGTCCTAATGCATAACCTTATATCTCATGCTTTTGGCTCTGATTTCTTTCATGCTTGCCATATCTGTACCCTTTTAAGTTCTGTTTGAACTCTTTGACTTGATTTTCTAGAGCATTAGTTCAGCACACTCAAGAACACAAAGTAAATTCTATTATCAGAGATTTGAGTGTGTCATACAATTTGGGAGTAGTGAGAAATGCATGGTATTTTTTTTTTTTTTGTCTTGAGGGTATTTCAAGTCTGACTTTAATTCTCATTATAGAGTAAGTTAGGCAGAATCGTTAAGTGCAGTGGAATTAACTGCTATTAGAAGGAAACTGGATTTAAAATTAATCAAATCATGGCTTTGAAAGAAGGCAACAGCAGCACTGTGGAAGGAAAAGACTGAACCTTGCAGGCACCTTGTGATTACAGCTGGGTCTGGTGTCATCATGGAGCTTTCTAGACAGGCTCCTACGCTCACCGAGATGTAAACACGGACATGTTGGTGGCTGTGACTGCAAGTCTTTTTCTTTTTTTTTTCACTGAAAAAACTCCACATAATTCTGATTTTTTATCAAGTGTGTGTGTAGGACCGAATGCAGTCTTGGCGTGTAATCATTGTAAACTAGCTTCCACCTTCTCTGTTTGAAAACAGTTGTTAGGAAAATAATTGTTTTAGAAGGTTGGCAATAAAATAAAGCATAGAAACTAGGCTTTGAAATTACCTTGATATTTGGCTATACGAGGCAGTAAGGTAACTGGCAATCTAGTTGATAACATACCCTTTGGCGAAAAGCAAAGCAGCCCTTTCCTTAGGCTGAGTGAAAAACGTGTCTGTCTGTGACCAGGAGCCCCAGGGCCTTCTCGTAGCTTGACAGTGTGCTGCTGGCTATTGCAGCGGGGATGCAGGGTGCTCCAGTCTCCGCAGCTGCGCACTGGCTGGGTCCTCTCTCCGCCAGAAGCAAGCTTTGTTCCGTGTGGCCCTGCTGTCCGCACACAGAGCAGCCTTTGATGGGCTGCCTTTGACGTGATTTGTTTACGGCAGCCAGAAATGCTTCCTGCATAATGAGAGCAGTTAATCATGGAAACTGGGCTATTCCTGTTTGTGTGCTTCTAGCAGTCTCCGTTGTAAATATTAAAAGGTAACGACAAAAGGATGAAAACCTCTAAAAAAAGGCACAAATCAGTTAATCCATCAGATCATGTGATTGCTACTGATTACATGGATATCTTTAGGGAAGCAGAAAATGATTGTTGAACACATGCCTTGTGTTTTGATGACTGCATTAAAAGTCCCTCGGTGGGATGGCATTTATTGGCTCCCAGAGCTTTTCTTACATTAAATTTCAGGCAGGCAGCACAAGGAGAAATACCACAACCTGTATCTAACCTCTTACACGCAGTTAAAGAATAATCTTGATCAAGCTCTGCGAGGCTCTGCTAAAGAGACGAGGGTTTTCACCAAGACCCCAGACTTTTATTTTGAAGTGGAGTAGCAGCTGTTGGCTATTGCGGTGCAGAGCTGCAGCGCGGCCTGGGTCACACCGTGCTCCGGGTGTCTGCAGGGTGTCTGCAGGCTGCAGGCCGAGCCCAGTGGCGCAGGCACCGAGCTGCATTTGTTTGTTGTGCTATTTGACCTCTTGGTTTGAGAGAGCTCCCTGGACCATCTGAATGGCTATGGGAGATGGTGAGTAAGATTTATCTTTCTTCTTTTGCTTGTGGTGTACACTTCCTT
Organism: Capra hircus; assembly: GCF_001704415.2. Classification (NCBI taxonomy): domain Eukaryota; kingdom Metazoa; phylum Chordata; class Mammalia; order Artiodactyla; family Bovidae; genus Capra; species Capra hircus. Next base: position 7,781,698 of record NC_030829.1, on the reverse strand, counting down.
TTAAAGTGACGGTCATTTGCTGTATAAGAAAGGTATTTCTCCCTAAAGAATGAAGGACACTTTGTGTGTGTGTGTGTGTACACACCGCTTGTATGTTCATATATGCACGTGTATGTGTGCTTGTCATTGGTATCTTTTTCTACTTGATATGTCCGTATGGAATCTGGCAAATATGACAGTTTACCTTGCATCTTACCAAGCAAACCCTCTGTCTTCGGTGGTGAATATAAAGGGATATTGAAAGAAACATGGGAAATATGCAGAAGCTTTAAAGAGAGAACATGGCCTTTGAAAGAATGACAGATTTGGCAGAGTTGCCTAGCTCGACAAAATTGCTGTTGTATTGACAACAAGTAGGATTCTGTAGTGATTAAGTAGATAAAGAGGCAAAATGGCTTGCCATAGACACTGTTTTAATTGATGTGCTTGTTATTTGTCAATATCTCTAGTAAGTAGTTCTCTAGAAAATATTTAGTCCTTTATAAATTCTATACAGATATAGTTTGATTTTAAAAAAAATCAGTTTTGCCAGTGTTTTATTGTGAGCAGAATAATTTTTAAAATGTATTTTTATAGTGCTGTCTAGTTTTCCAAAGCACATGAGTGTACTTATTGTCCATTAACTCCTAAGGTACAAATAAATGAAGTGTAAAGAGGATTTTGGTATTTCCATTTCACAGATTAGGAAACTAAGGCTTGTTGAGTTTATAAGTCCCAGATTCAGGCACAGAGCAAACCAGAATCAAATCTAGAGCCTCAAATGTGCCTTTGGTATTGTCCTTCATAACATTTAGTACTTCAGTTTTTTTTTTTTCTTCATTATTAAACCTTTTGTTAAGATGCTTAGAGGTATATATACTTTATAATCGCATCAACACCAGAGATGTGTACAAAGGGGAATTGAGGTTACTTCAGAAGTGTTTCATGTATTTTTCACTACGTTCTTAAGAAAGGTTGGTTTGTATTTGGAAGTTTTTTAACAGTTTCAGCCTTCTTTTATGACTGTTTAATGACTTCTGTCTAACCAGTTTGTCCCCTTGGGATGCTGAGGAATAGGGTGCAAGTTTATATTTAAAAAATCATGTTGGTTAACAGTCATTTAAATAATTATATATATGTTACTGGAATATGGTAGTAAATCTGATTTTGCATATTGTTATAGTTTATTTCAAGAATTTATCTTTTATATGTCCTTATAGGAATAAATAAAAATGTAATTTTGACTTCCAGTTTTTAAGGCAAAAGCCATCAAAATTAATGAATTAAGTTCTCATATACTTAAGGGCATTGCCAAATTTATTTGATTGTTATTTTTAAACCTTATTTTCTAAGCAGATCTAAATGTTGCGTTTTATTTGGACTGTATCCAGATTTTATTTCTTTCTTAAACATTATAGGTTCAGTAGCTATCAGTGTATATTTACTTTTTCTTTTTTCAGTAATACTAAATCCATTCAGACTGTTTAAGAATGTGTTGATTTTTTTAGAAAAATCAAAATAACAACCTCTTATAAAGCTCAGAGAATAACCTTCCCGCGTATCTCTTCCTCTTTAAAATGAAAATACTGTTATTGGATTTTAGTGATAAAGTAATACATCTTTATTAAAAAATTAAAAATCTAAGCAGTAACAGGTCATCCTGGGGTTTATAGTTCTTAAGAGTTTCATATATACTTCTCTGTATATTAGTCTCTCTCACATGTAATATACATGCATCATATTAGTATCTGGAGAATACATACAGCACTGGTTTATGCTATTCCTTATGTATTTTGTTTTTTATTCTTTAATGTGCTAGTATCTTCTCTTTTTCAGAAATCAAATAATGTAAATAAAGAACCACTTCTCAATTACCTCCAAACCCCTAAGCCTAGAGATAAGCAGAGAGGAACACTTTTATTAGTATGGAGTTTGTTTTTTCGTACCTTTTACTCTGCCTTAACATTCATATTAAGTATCAAAATAGTTGTGTTTTGACTTTGTTTACATGAATGGTATCATTCTCAACATATTTTTGCCATTTACTGTGTCTGCTCAATAGTGCATAGTGGTGGATTTTTCTAAAAATGTCATGATATGTAACTGTTCTCATTTGCTTGCACTGTTCCATAGTACTCCATAGTATGGATGTGTGTCATAAATATCTCTATGTCTATGGAATTTCAGATTGCTTAATCACATATAACTTTTCTAAATGATTCTGAAATGAACACCTTTGTACAAATCATGTGTGTGTGTGTGCACATGTATTTTTGCACACACATTTTTAAAAACAGTCTAGAAGTAGAATTTCTGGATCAAAGTTTTTATTCAAGTTGTTCTAGTTCTCCCAAATTTCTCCCAAAAAAGGCTTTACCACTTCTTACCAACAGTGCTTTCTGTCTTACATTCATTTCAGTTCTCATGATTATTAATCTTCTAAAAATTTGCATATCAGATAGGTAAAAAATATCTCACTCTTTAAAAAAAATTTCCTGTCTTTTTTCTGATAACATTGATCATCTTCATATGTTTGAATGTTTATATATATATTTTTTACTGTGAATTGCTTTGTGGCATCTTTAGGCGACTCTTTTTTTCCCCTGTGCATCTTTTGGGCTTCCCTGGTAGCTCAGCTGGTAAAGAATCCGCCTGCAATGCAGGAGACCGTGGTTTGATTCTTGGGTTGGGAGGATCCGCTGGAGAAGAGATAGGGTACCCACTCCAGTATTCTTGGGCTTCCCCGGTGGCTCAGGTGGTAAAGAATCTGCCTGCAATGCGGGAGACCTGGGTTTGATCCCTGGGTTGGGTGTATCTTTTAGAGATATTTGAGAATAATTTTTAAATTTTTATTTTTTTTTAATTTTTATTGAAGTAGAGTTGATTTACAATGTTGTGTTAGTTTCTGTTGTATAGCAGAGTGAGTCAGTTACACATATACTTTTATCTACTCTCTTTTAAGATTCTTTTCCCATATAGGTCCTTACAGAGTATTGGGTAGAGTTCCCTGTGTTCCAGCTTTTTGCTTTTTCATTTATAGTTTCTCTTTCTGTGTTCTGGTTGTTAGTCTGTTATCTGTTAAAAATGTTATGCAGGCTTAACTTCATGGACATATGAAAGATTTTATTAGCAGATTTGAGAAGCACTCTAATGACCATCAATTGAAGAGTTGGTGGGGTGGCTTTCATGTGCCTTTTGGTTTAGTTGTCTTTATCCTTACCCAAGGGTGCAAAACAGAGCAGTCAGATGATTATGAAGTCGCTCTGCGCAGTTAAACCAGATAGAGTTAAAAACCTGTAGGATTATTATGTGGCGCTGAGCCCTGAAATCTGCCTCAAAAGCTCACAAGAGGAATTTGGCCTTTTGTTGTTATGCTACAGAGTGACTGGAAAGAAATAAGGTTTTGTTGCAAATAGATTGTCTCTAAACTTTAAACAATTCAAAACAGTCTATTCTTCCAAACATGAATCTTCTAAAAAAGGCAAACAAGTGATGATATAACCTTGGCTTTCCCTTAGCCTTTTGCTGCTGCTAAGTTGCTTCAGTCGTGTCTGACTTTGTGCGACCCCATAGACGGCAGCCCACCAGGCTCCCCCGTCCAATCTGACACGTAACTACTGGTTTGGGGGATTGAGAACAACAGCAAGAAATTAATGCTGAATAGATTTCTCTCCTTCCAAACCCTTGACTGTTCTATGTGATACACTTGGAGTCAATAATTTAAGGCACTGAAAGAAGCAGCCCTTTAACTTACTGGCCAAAAGGGCAAACTTTTCTTCTAGGAGCAATAAGGGGGAAAAATAGCCTATGAGGAGAGGAAGTAACTTAGAAGTGAGAAAAAAAATTGGGCATTCAACAGCAATAAAGGCAGGAAAGTAGTAGTTACTAAGATTGAAAATCTTCTTGAAACAGACCCATTTACCCTTCTGGGTACAAAGTGTTGGACATCAGTAGCAACTTATCTGCAAACATGATGTTGCTCATGAACCTGATTTTTCATGAAAAGGTTTACATCTTTCCTGTGTACATGTAGAATGTATAGTTGATGTTCTTGACAGCTGTTGTAACCAACCTGTAGCTGTGGTGAAATTTTAACTGCCTACAATGATGACATTTTAAAGGTTTTAAATAATCCTTACTATAAGCCTCATTTATTGTTTAGTTTGATATTATGGTTATTATGAAATATGTTGTTATTTAAATTTATGAATACCAAATAGTGATTTAAATTGTGTTTGTCCTTTTACTTCACAGAATTACTGAAGGTCTTGAATTTTTAAAATTATTTTCAATTGAAGGATAATTGTTTTATAGTATTGCATTGATTTCTACCAAATATCAACAGTAATCAACCATAGGTTTACCCATGTTCCCTCCCATTTGAACATCCCACCTATCTCCCTCCCTGTTTCCTCTGCGTTCTTCTCGAGCCCCAGTTTGCGTTCCCTGAGTCATAGAGCAAATTCCTATTGGCTGTCTGTTTTACATATGATAATGTATGTTTCCATGTTACTGTCTCCATACCGCCCACCCTCGCCTTCTTGCCCCCGCTGAACTGTGTCCATAAGTCTCTTCTCAATTTCTGTGTCTCCATTGCCACTTGCCAATAGGTTCTTCAGTACTGCCTTTCTAGATTCCATATGTATGTGTTAGTATGCGATAATTGTTTTTCTCTCTCTGACTTATAATAGGCTGTAGGTTCATCCACCTTATTAGGACTGTCTCAAATGCGTTGCTTTTTATGGCTGAGTAATAGTCCGTTGTCTATGTAACACAGCTTCTTTATCCATTCATCTGTCAGTGGACATCTAGGTTGCTTCCATGTCCTAGCTGTTGCAAATAGAACTGCAACGAACATTGGGTTACACTTGTCTTTTTCAGTTTTGGTTTCCTCAGAATTAGTGGAATTGCTGGGTCATATTCCTGGCTTTATTCCTAGTTCTTTAAGGGCTCTCCACACTGTTCTCCACAGTGACTGTATCAACTTGCATTCCCACCAACAGTGCAAGAGGGTTTCCTTTTCTCTACAACCTCTCCAGCATTTATTGTTTGTAGATTTTTGGATGATTAGCCATTCTGACCCATGTGGGGTGATAGCTCATTGTAGTTTTGATTTGCATTTCTCTAATAATGAGTGATGTTAAGCATCTTTTCCTGTGTTAGCCAACTGTATGTCTTCTTTGGAGAAATGTCAGTTTAGGTCTTTTGCCTGTTTTTTGATTGGGTTGTTTTTCTGGTGTTGCCTTGTATGAGCTGCTCATATATTTTTAAAATTAATTCTTTGTGAGTTATTTTATTCGCTGTTATTTTTTCCCATTCTGAGGGTTGGTTGTCTTTTCACCTTTATATGTGAATAGTGTATAGTTTCATTTGCTGTGCAAAAGCTTTTAAGTTTAGTTAGGTCCTACTTGTCTGTTTTTGTTTTTATTTATTTTTAATTGAAGGATAATTGTTTTATAATATTGCATTGGTTTCTACCAAATATCAACATGAATCAGCCATAGGTTTACCCATGTTCCCTCCCATTTACTCTAGGGGGTGGGTCATAGGCGATTTTGCTGTGATTTGTGTCATAGAGTGTTCTGCCTATGTTTTCCTCTAGGAGTTTTATAGTTTCAGGTCTTATATTTAGGTCTTTAATCCATTTTGAGTTTTTGTTTTTGTTTTTTTGTTTTTATGCTGCCGAGGCTTGCTTGAGTTTATCTTTGTATACAGTGTTAGAAAGTGTTCTAATTTCATTCTTTTACATATAGCTGTCGAGTTTTCCCAACACCACTTATTGAAGAGACTGTCCTTGCCCCATTGTATATTCTTGCCTCCTTTGTCAAATATAAGGTGTCTATAGGTGTGTGGGTTTATCTTTGGGCTTTCTGTCTTGTTCCCTTGGTCTGTATTTCTGTTTTTGTGCCAGTAGAAGGTCTTGAATTTTTAAAGATCCCTTTGACAAAGAGGGTAAGAGTCTTCAAATATCTTTTAACTAGTTATTTAATAGAGCTTCCCTGGTGGTTTAGATGATAAAGAGTCTGCCTGCAATGCAGGAGACCTGGGTTTAATTCCTGGTTGGGAAGATCCCCTGGAGAAAGGAATGGCAACCAAATCCAAACTAAGAAGTAACTATTTAAGATTAACTGTGCTGTTGAACATGGTGTTTTCCTGTGAATATTGAAATCTGGTGATTATTTTATTTTGACGCACTTTGATTTTCAATTTCTAATCATTTTACTAAAAATTTTTTTATTTTAGTGTAAATTGAAGGCATTCTTTATTGTTACTGTTGGATTATTTTACTTATTTAAAAAAAATTTTACTGGAGTATGATTGCTTGATTATTTTACTTCTGTAAGCTCGTGGTTTTTTTTAGCCCTAGGAAGTCATCTTATTTTGTTTGGTTATTTTTTTAATAATAATAAGTTTCTCCTCTTCATTAGTTTTAGTCTCACTTTATGGAATTGCTTATAGTCAGATATTGAACCTCCTAGATTGATTCACTGTGTCTTTTATGTTTTGTCTTAAGTTTTATGTTTTTTCCTTTTATTCTCTGTTATGGGAGATTTCCTTGATTTTCTCATCTAGTTCTTCTATTAAATTTTAATTTTGGCAAACAGAAGTTTAAATGGTTCAAAAAACTGACTTTTCGTTTTCTGGTGGTTCCATTTTTACAGAATGCACTTGCATACCTGTTTGCAAAATGCTGAACTCCCTGAATTGAGGGTGGAACAAGCTTGATGATGAAATCATTCCATGGGTTTCCAGTTGTTCCTTGCTAATCAGCCCTGTACTTACTAGCTTAGAAATTGTTGCTTCTCTGTCACTCTGCAAGGTAGATGAGTTCTCTCTGCTGTTTCAGAGAATTCTGAGTTGCAGCTTTTCTGTGATACTATTCTTCAAAAGCCTTCCATCCTTTTTATTTGCATCTTATAGGAAATCGATACTATCTATAGGTGCTGATTTCACATACTGTCCGCTCTGCTTCATTTTCTTTGCTCTTATGATGTTGCTTATCATTTTATTGGGGTTTCATTGTAGGGTCTTGAGCAAGAGAGTAAAGTGATTCAAATTACCACAATTATTTTAAGGAAATTTCAAACATACCCAGAAATAGAGAATATATTGTAACAAACCTCCCTTACCACCCATTATCCAGCTTCAAGAAATTATCAGTACATAGCTGATTTTTATTCATTTGTATCCCTACCTGTCTGCTGCAGCCTTATTCTCCGGCTGGACTGGGATGTGTTTGTTTGCACATACGCACACATACTCCTTCACATATGTAAAATAAAGTAAAACATCTTTTTATAAAACAATTATAAGACCATTTCACATATAAAAAATTAACCCACAGTACCAAATACTCAGTGTTCACATTTCTGTGATTATTCCATACATGCCTTTTAATGGTTTGAGTTCAGTTCAGTTCAGTCACTAAATCGTGTCCGATTCTTTGCGACCCCATGGACTGCAGCTCGCCAGGCTTCCCTGTCAATCACCAACTCCTGGAGTTTACTCAAACTCATGTCCATCCAGTTGGTGATGACATCCAACCATCTCAACTGTTATCCCCTGCTCCTTCCACCTTCAATCTTTCCTAGTATCAGGGTCTTTTCAAATGAGTCAGTTCTTCACATCAGGTGGCCAGAGTATTGGAGCTTCATCTTCAGCATCAGTCCTTCCAATGAATATTCAGGTCTTACTTCCTTTAGGGTTGACTGGTTTGATCTCCTTGCAGTCCAGGGAACTCTGAAGAGTCTTCTCCAACACCACAGTTCAAAAGCATCAATTCTTCAGCACTCAGCTTTCCTTATGGTCTAGCTCTCACATCCATACATGACTACTGGAAAAATTATAGCTTTGACTAGACAGATGTTTGTTGACAAAGTAATGTCTCTGCTTTTTAACATGCTGTCTGGGTTGATCATAGCTTTTCTTCTAAGGAGCAGGCGGCTTTTAATTTCATGGCTGCAGTCGCCATCTGCAGTGACTTTGCAGCCCCCCAAAATCAAGTCTCTCTCTGTTTCTGTTGTTTCTCTGTCTGTTTGCCATGAAGTGATGGGACTGGATGCCATGATCTTAGTTTTCTGAATGTTGAGTTTTAAGCCAGCTTTTTCACTCTCCTCTTTTACTTTCATCAAGAGGTTCTTTAGTTCTTCGCTTTCTGCCATAAGGGTGGTCTGCATATCTGAGGTTATTGATATTTCTCCCGGCAGTTTTGATTCCAGCTTGTGCTTCATCCAGCCTGGCATTTCGCACGATGTACTGTGCGTATAAGTTAAATAAGCAGGGTGACAGTATATAGCCTTGATGTACTTCTTTCCCAATTTGGAACTAGTCTGTTGTTCCATGTCCAGTTCTAACTATTGCTTCTTGATCTGCATACAGATTTCTCAGGAGGCAGGTAAGGTGGTCTGGTATTCCCATCTCTTGAAAAATTTTCCATAGTTGGTTGTGATCCACACAGTTGAAGGCTTTGGCATAGTCCATGAAGCAGAAGTAGATGTTTTTCTGGAACTCTCTTGCTTTTTTGATGATCCAGCTGATGTTGGCAATTTGATCTCTGGTTCCTCTGCCTTTTCCATATCCAGCTTGAATATCTGGAAGTTCATGGTTCACGTACTGTTGAAGCCTGGCTTGGAGAATTTTGAGCATTATGTTACTAGCGTGTGAGATGAGTGCAATTGTGTAGTAGTTTGAGCATTTTTTGACATTACCTTTCTTTGGGGTTGGAATGAAAACTGACCTTTTCCAGTCCTGTGGCCACTGCTGAGTTTTCCACATTTGCTGGCATATTGAGTGCAGCACTTTCGCAGCATCATCTTTTAGGATTCTAAATAGCTCAATTGGAATTCCATCACCTCCACTAGCTTTGTTTGTAGTGATGCTTCCTAAGGCCCACTTGACTTCGCATTCCAGGCTGTCTGGTTCTTGGAGAGTGACACACCATCGTGATTATCTAGGTCATGAAGATCTTATTGCAAAATTCTTCTTTGTGTTTTTGCCACCTCTTCTTAGTATCTCTGCTTCTGTTAGGTCCATAGCATTTCTGTCCTGTATTGTGCCTATCTTTGCATGAAATGTTCTCTTGGTATCTCTGATTTACTTTTTCTTTCTTTCTTTTTTTTTTTTTACTTTATTTTACTTTATAGTACTGCATTGGTTTTGCCATTCATCAGCATGAATGCCTCGGGTGTACATGAGTTCCCAATCCTGAACCCCCTTCCCACCTCCCTCCCAATACCATCTCTCTGGGTCATAGATCTCTAGTCTTTCCCATTCTATTGTTTTCCTCTATATCTTTGCATTGATCACTGAGGAAGGCTTTCATATCTCTCTTTGCTATTTTTTGGAACTCTGCATTCAAATGGGTTTATCTTTCCTTTTCTCCTTTACCTTTTGCCTCTCTTCTTTTCTCAGGTATTTGTAAGGCTGCCTCAGACAACCATTTTGCCCTTTTGTATTTCTTTTTCTTGGGGAGGATCTTGATTGCTGCCTCCTGTACAATGTCACAAACTTCCACCCATAATTCTTCAGATAATATGAAGGTTTGAATTAGGATTCAAACAAGGTTCACCATTGCGGTTATTAATAGATCTTTTAATCCTCCGTTCATATCATTTTTTTTCTCCACTTGCCATTTATTTGTTGAAGAAAAAGCATTTGAGAGTCGCCAGCATATACAGAAGATGTTTAAAACTATTGAGAATGGATGAAACTACTCATAAAGTGTATTGTCTGGAGAAGAGGATATTCACCATTTAGTGGCTGAGTGGAGGAGAAAGATACTGAGCTACAGGGACTTGTGAGGTCAGAGGGAAGCCAAGGAGAGTATCTTGTTGTAACAGCTGAGTGGAGAGTGGACAACCAAGATATTTTAGATTATTGTTTCCTAATCTCAGTTGCTAATTTAGCTATGACCATGGTCATGACTGGTATGTAAGAGTGTAAAACAGTTTAGCAATCCAAAGACCTTTTACTCATTGTTTTAATTAGAATAAGGAAGGATATAGCTTCAAGTGAAAAGAGGAACTTTGGTGTAAGAAACTACTTAATTTGAAACAGTGTATTTTGTGCATGAAAATCCGTGATGTGGGTTCTTAACTGAACTAGTTGGTTTACTGAAGAAAATCCACACCCAATTCATTCCTTTTTTTGAGAAATGGTATAAAGTTTTGGCTTGCTCTTTTGTTTGGCATGTTAAATGGAGAAGTTTTTAATCTTTCATATGGATTCAGAAGCAGAAATTGCAGATTTTGGAATATATATGCCCATAAAAGTGAAGTAGAATGTTTAAATAGCCATATAAAATATGTGACTTTCATTGGAAGGAAAAGGGGAAGGGACTTAGGGTAATATGAATTTACTCTTTCTTATTGGAAACTTTGTAGACCAGTTGTATTTTGGAATTCAGAATATGTCAGAGTGTAGAAAAATAATATGGTCATACACCATGCATCATTATATAACAACTCTACCTGGGTCTGAGACTGTCCCTTGTAATCAAGTACATTAATATTTTTTGCAGTCAAATGTATGCCAATTCACAGTGAGTAAAATAAGACAATAAATAGTCTCTTGTCAAATCACATCATATTTTGCTATAAGCTGAGTTCAAATCAGTTCACATTTTGCCACCAAATGAATTTAAAAAGACAAAGCAAGCTGAAACTGGACTTCCAAAGCTTTTTGGCTTTCAGGAATGCAGATACAGAATTGTGGGCCTGTAATACCTCAGTGCTTGCTGAGGACTGTTTGCAAGTGTTGAATGTAGGAAACAAAAGGTAAAGCCTTATTGAACTTGGGCTTCTTTTTTCTGTCCCCCTCAATTTCTGCCGGTCCCTCCCCTGTGCCTTCTCTTATCCCCTCCCCCTCTTTTCTCCGCCTCCATTTCCTTATCCTCTGCTTCCATCTCTTCCTTCTCCTCGCCTTCTATTTCTCCCCTCTTCCCTCTGTCACCATCTCTTCTTCCCAGTCTCCTCCTCCTCTGTCATCTCCTCCTCCATCTTCATCTCATCTTCCTGCTCTTATCGCCTTCTCTGCTTTTCCATCCTGTGTGTTACCACTGCAGCCTACTCACTTTATTAGTTTCTGTCTCCTAGTTCTTTTTAATATATTCATCCTTTTCAGTTTCTGCACCAAACCATAGTATTGTCATTTTGAAACATTGAAGTGGGAACAGACATGTCAACATAATCATGATTTATAGGTTGCTTTTGATATTTGATCCTTTTTTTTGGTTTATTCAGTAAATATTAAAGTGCCTACTGTATATATCCTAGGTGATTTTTTTTTTCTGATTTTTCTTTTAGTTCACTAATGATCCCTTGAGCTGTGTCTAGTCTACTATTATGCCTGCCTACTGAATTTAAATTTCAGTTATTGTATTTTTATTTTTAGAAGTTGTTTGTTTTTTTTTAAATCTCTGTCCACTTTTTAAAATATTTTAAAGTTATTTTCAAGCTTGCCTAGTAGATAGGCAACTATTTCAAACTTCCAAATGTAGATACTTCATAGTCTATGCTTAAGAATTCTGAGATTTGAATTTGGAATGCTAGGTAGGATGTTGATAATTCTGGGATCTATTCCTGCTGTCTGTTTCTTTCTGTTTATTCCTTCTCATGGTGTCTTATTTCCTGTCACGCCAAGTGACATTTGGAAATTTATTTGTGCAAATAATATGAGGCCAGAGACTTCAAAAAATCTTTTTTATTTATTTTTAATTGGAGAATAATTACTTAACACTGCTGTGTTGGTTTCTGCCATACATCAGCATGAATTAGCCATTGGTATAAATTTGTGGGCCAGAGACTTTCTTCCAGGAAAATGCTGCATTTTCTTTGGCTGTAGCTTGGGAGTACTACTAGTGTGAGCCTACTGAGTTTAAGGGCCTTGGGTGTCTCAGCTGTCCAAGCAGTTGACCTTAATGAAGTCCTCCTGTTTTTTTCTCTATTGCTCTCTTTTGAGAAAAGTTTGAAAAGAATAAAAGACTATGAGAGGATAAGGGTTTATTTTTGGTTCACTTTAACCTTGCAAGTAGTCATTTGGTACACCAGTTTTTGGTGGAAAAAGTCTATTAATATTTTATATCTTATGTGAGTCTTAAATTCTGCTTCCTTTGCCCTAAAGACCTTCAAAAGTACAAGTTTTGTTTTTGTATTTCTTACTGTTTGTCAGGTTATTAAGACTTTTTAATTTAATTTTTTAATAAGTATTTCTTTTTATTTGTTTTGTTTTGGTTGTGTTGATGCTTAGTTGTGGCACACGGATCTTTCCTAGCAGCTCGAGGACTCTCTAATTGTGGTGCCAGGGCTCAGTAGTTGTGACCCAAGGGCTTAGTTACCCCAAGGCACGTGGGATCTTAGTTCCCCAACCAGGGGTCGAACCCACGTCCCTTGCATTGGAAAACAGTTCTTAACCATGGGACCATCAGAGAAGTCCCAAGAAAACTTTTTTAAATGTACATTTTATCCAGTTTTTATATTGTTTGCCTTTAGTGTTTCATTTTAGATAACCTGATAACACTCAGATGACCATTATATCTACTACTATGGGCAAGAATCCCTTAGAAGAAATGGAGTAGCCCTCATAGTCAACAAGAGAGTCTGAAATGAAGTACTTGGGTGCAATCTCAAAAATGACAGAATGATCTCTATTAATTTCCAAGGCAAACCATTCAGTATCACAGTAATCCAAGTCTATGCCCAAACCAGTAATGCTGAAGAAGCTTAAGTTGAATGGTTCTACGAAGACCTACAAGACCTTCTAGAACTAACGCCCAAAAAAGATGTCCTTTTCATTATAGGGGACTGGAATGCAGAACTAGGAAGTTAAGAGATACATAGAGTAACAGGCAAATTTGCCCTTGGAGTGCAAAATGAAGCAGGGCAAAGGCTAACAAGAGTTTTGTCAAGAGAACGCACTGGTCATAGCAAACACCCTCTTCCAGCAACACAAGTTCAGTTCAGTTCAGTCGCTCAGTTGTGTCTGACTCTTTGTGACCCCATGAACCTCAGCATACCAGGCCTCCCTATCCACCACCAACTCCCGGAGTCCCACCAAACCCATGTCCATTGAGTCAGTGATGCCAACCAACCATCTCATCCTGTCGTCCCCTTCTCCTCCTGCCCTCTATCTTTCCCAGCATCAGGGTCTTTTCCAATGAGTCAGCTCTTCACATCAACTGGCCAAAGTATTGGAGTTTCAGCTTCAACATCAGTCCTTCCAATGAACACCCAGGACCAATCTCCTTTAGGATGGACTGGTTGGATCTCCTTGTAGTCCAAGGGACTCTGAAGCGTCTTCTCCAACACCACAGTTCAAAAGCATCAATTCTTTGGCACTCAGCTTTCCTTATAGTCCAACTCTCACATCCATACATGACTACTGGAAAAACCATAGCCTCGACTAGACGGATGTTTGTTGACACAAGAGACAACTCTGTACATGAACATCATCAAATGGTCAATACCGAAATCAGTTTGATTATATTCTTTGCCACTGAAGATGGAGAAGCTCTATACAGTCAGCAAAAACAAGACCCGAAGCTAACTGTGGCTCAGATCATGAACTCCTTATTGCCAAATTCAGACTTAAATTGAAGAATGTAGGGAGAACCACTAGACCATTCAGGTATGACCTAAATCAAATCCCTTATGATTATACAGTGGAAGTGAGAAATAGATTCAAGGGATTAGATCTGATAGACAGAGTGCCTGAAAAACTATGGGCAGAGGTTCCTGACATCCTACAGGAAGCAGTGATCTAAACCATCCCCAAGAAGAAGGAGTACAAAAAGGCAAAAGGGTTTTCTGAGGAAGCCTTAAAAATAACTGTGAAAAGAAGAGAAGCGAAAGGCAAAGGAGAAAAGAAAAGATATACCCATTTGAATGCAGAGTTCCAGAGAATAGCAAGGAGAGATAAGAAAGTCTTCGTCAGCGATCAGTGCAAAGATATAGAGGAAAACAATAGAATGGGAAAGACTAGAGATCTCTTCGAGATAATTAGAGATACCAAGAGAACATTTCGTACGAAGATGGGCACAATAATCCAAATCTAGGCCCCAACCAGTAATGCTGAAGAAGCTGAAGTTGAATGGATAGAAATAGTATGTACCTAACAGAAGCAGAAGATGTTAAGATGAGGTGGCAAGAATACACAGAAGAACTGTACAAAAAAGATCTTCATGACCCAGATAATCACAATGGTGTGATCACTCACCTAGAGCCAGACATCCTGGAACGCGAAGTCAAGTGGGCCTTAGGAAGCATCACTATGAACAAAGCTAGTGCAAGTGATGGAATTCCAATTGAGCTATTTAGAATCCTAAAAGATGATGTTGTTAAAGTGCTGCACTCAGTATGCCAGCAAATGTGGAAAACTCACAGTGGCCACAGGACTGGGAAAGTTCAGTTTTCATTCCAGTCCCTAAGAAACGCAATGCCAGAGAATGTTCAAACTACCGCACAATTGCACTCATCTCACACACTAGTAAAGTAATGTTCAAAATCCGCCAAGCCAGGCTTCAACACTGTGTGAACCGTGAACTTCCAGATGTTCAAGCTGGATTTAGAAAAGCCAGAGGAACCAGAGATCAAATTGCCAACATCTGTTGGATCATCGAAAAAGCAAGAGTTCCAGAAAAACATCTGCTTTATTGACTATGCCAAAGCCTTTGACTGTGTGGATCACAACAAGCTGTGGAAAATTCTTCAAGAGATGGGATTACCAGACAACGTTACCTGCCTCCTGAGAAATCTGTATGCAGGTCAGGATGCAGCAGTTAGAACTGGACATGGAACAACAGATTGGTTCCAAATTGGGAAAGGAGTATGTCAAGGCTGCATATTGTCACCCTGCTTATTTAACTTATATTCAGAGTACATCATGAGAAACGCTGGGCTGGAGGAAGCACAAGCTGAAATCAAGATTACCGGGAGAAATATCAACAACCTCAGACGACACCATCCTTATGGCAGAAAACAAAGAATAACTAAAGAGCCTCTTGATGAAAGTGAAAAAAGAGAGTGAAAAAGTTGGCTTAAAGCTCAACATTCAGAAAACTAAGATCATGGCATCTGGTCCTATCACTTCATGGCAAATAGATGGAGAAACAGTGGAAACAGTGAGAGACTTGATCTTTTGGGCTCCAAAATCACTGCAGATGGCAACTGCAGCCATGAAATTAAAAGAAGCTTACTCCTTGGAAGGAAAGTTATGACCAACCTAGATAGCATGTGAGAAAGCAGAGATATTACTTTGCCTACAAAAGTACGTCTAGTCAAGGCTATGGTTTTTCCAGTAGTCATATGTGGATGTGAGAGTTGGACTATAAAGAAAGCTGAACACCAAAGAATTGATGCTTTTGAACTGTGGTGTTGGAGAAGACTCTTGAGAGTCCCTTGAACTGCAAGGAGATCCAACCATTCCATCCTAAAGAAAATCAGTCCTGAATATTCATTGGAAGGACTAATGTTGAAGCTGAAACTCCAATACTTTGGCCACTTGATGTGAAGAGCTGACTCATTTGAAAAGACCCTGATGCTGGGAAAGATTGGCGGAGGTAGAAGGAGACGACAGAGGAGGAGATGGTTGGATGGCATCACTGAGTCAATGGACATGAGTTTGGGTCTTTTTTGTACAGTTCTTCTGTGTATTCTTGCCACCTCTTCTTAATATCTTCTGCATCTGTCAGGTCCATACCGTTTCTTACTTTATTGAGCCCATCTTTGCATGAAATGTTCCCTTGTTATCTCTGATTTTCTTGAAGAGAAATGTATATGAGTGCATAAAAATGTAGGGTTCTGATATTTTACCCCTATTGGGTTGGGTTCCTTCATCATTATTAAAAAGTCTCTAGTAATGCTTGTTCAAATTGCTTTGTTTGAAATTAGTATAGCTACATGAACCTTTGGTTAATGTTTATCATGGTCTGTTTCTTCATTTTACTTTTAACTTTTTTGTGACCCTTATATGTAAAATACATCTCTCATTTAAGCAACCTGTTTTTAAAAACAAGTTCAGTCTGTTTTTTTACTTGGACTATTTAGTTGATTTACTTTTAAAGTAGTTACTGATATATTTAATTTTATTTTTCCCGCTTTTTCTTTTATTTCTATTTTTATCCTCTTGTTTTGTCTTTTGTCGCTTGCTAGTTTTTTTCAGTTAATCAGTTCTTTCTTGTTATTTTATTTTTTCTTCGATTTCTTTTTTTATGTATGTGTTTACTCTTACTTCAGTGGTTACCCTCAAGCAGGGGTTGGGAAACTGTTGCTTGCAGGCTAAATCCAGTCATCCTCCATTTTTTATACATAAAATTTTATTGAAACACAGCCACACTCATTTGCCCAGATTGTTATCATTGCTTTAACACTACAGTGGCATAGTTGAATAGTTCCACAGAGAGACTACATATATGTAAGGTTTACAAAGCTATTTCCTATATAGCCGTTTAGAAAAAGTTTGACTGTTTTACCATAGTGCTGTGGTTCTTAAACTTGATCTTTTATCAGAATCACCAGGAGAGTTTGTTAATCCAGAGTTTCTGATTCATTAAATTTGAGTTGGGGCCTCATAATTTGCATTTCTAACAAATTGCCAAATGATGGTCAGCTGCTCACCTGGGACAACATTTTGAGTACCACTGCCTTAGAGGTTACAATCTTGCAAAGTTGCATCTTTGGCTTGCTGCTGCTGCTGCTAAGTCACTTCAGTCGTGTCCGACTCTGTGCGACCCCATAGACGGCAGCCCACCAGGCTCCCCCGTCCCTGGGATTCTCCAGGCAAGAACACTGGAGTGGGTTGCCATTTCCGTCTCCAATGCGTGAAAGGGAAGTCGCTCAGTCGTGTCTTACTCTTTGCGACCCCATGGACTACAGCCCACCAGGCTCCTCCGTCCATGGGATTTTCCAGGCAAGAGTACTGGAGTGGGATGCCATCACCTTCTCCGATCTTTGGCTTACTGCAACCTAAAATAAATCACTGTGTTTACTACTTTCATGTTAATACTGAAAGCTTTAGAACCCTTTAACTTTGCTTACCTTTTAGCACTATTTTATACCAATCTTAGGCAACAACTCAAATGTCTATCAACAGTAGAATGGATATTAATAACTCGTGGCACATTTCATGCACTAAAAAACTTGAAGCAATGAGAAAATTTGTCTTCCAAACATTTTATTGAGTGAAAAGAGCTACGTACTAGAGTACCTATTATTTGATTCCTTTTGTATAAAAGTTCAAAAATGGGCAAAACTGACAAGACTAGTTAGCTCTGGTAGAAAATAACGACTTTAGGGCAATTCAGTGAGGGAGCTTAGAGAATGTTGATAATGATCTACTAGTCTGGAGACTGGTTACACTAGCATATTCATTTTATGAAAATTAATTGAGCTGCAGGCTTTAATTTATATACTGTTCCTGCCTTGTTTTGATAAAAAGGGAAAAATTAATTTCCTAGTAGTTTTAGAATGTTAAGAGTTAATTATTTTTAAGTGGTAGAAGTATTTACTCATTTCAGTTCTGTGTGTGTGTAGGAACAGAGAGAGCACTGTTTCCATGGGAACTTCTGGCTGCTCGGTGTTTTAGTGCCTGTCGCTCTGTAGATTTGTATATATACTCTGTCCTTCCTAGCTGCATTTTTTTCAAAATAGGGTGGTGGCCCAAAAAAAAAAAGAAGGTTTATTTGAGATTATATTAATGTTTTTTAACAGAGCGGTCTCCAGAGATTTAGTGGATCCAAACTGACTGCCAGTAGCACATTGCTAAAATATGTATATATTTTTTAACTAAAAGATACGTTTTTCCTACAAGTTGTACTGTTTAAGAAAAACACTTGAAACGTAATGTGGTTTGTATTAGGGTACCTATTTGATTCTTTTTTTTTCCAGTAAATAAAACAGTCTTAACACTTGTCTGGTATTTTTTAAAATACACTGAGTAGTTGGACTTGCAGTGGTTTGTAGGGATGAGTCTGTTTTACCTGATTTGGGTGTTTGTGTAGGTAAGGGATGCAGACTGAAAGGAAGAGATTCTGGCATATTGATCTGAAGCCTGTGGTAAAGCTGCTTCTCTGCCTCGCCCATCTTGTTTGTCGTGGTTGGTTTGTGCAGGGTCCTAGAGAAAACCATCTTCTCAGACGAGTAAAAGGCACGCGTCTTGTCTTGTGATTTGAAGGGTGGATTGGGGATGGGAGGGTTCATTTTGTACGAGGAGGTTATACTAGTGTAGTTATTCATAAATAGTCCAAAAGGAGCTTTGTAGAATATTTTTGAATCGTTGATAAGAACAAATTGTTCAGTTTGGTTTCTGTGGCTTAAAGAAACAGCAGATTGTAAGATTACAGAGTTAATTATGCACAGTAATGAGCACTGTGATACTCCGTGCTTTACTGATGCAATAAGGAGCACTCCAGCAGAACAAACATTGCAGAAAAGGTTATTTTTCCTTTGTATAAATTTTCATGTGGCTTAAAGAGAAGAAAACATATTTAGGTTTATAAACCTTTAGTATTGAACACCCTTGAAATTTTTGTTATAGACTTAAGGATTGCAGCTCCATGGAGAATTTTTTTAAATACATGGAGAATTTTTACCTTTCATCTGGCAGTAGCTGCCATAAGATGATGTCACCTTGTAGCTGATTGGCTGTTACAGCACCTAGGGCAGGGAAGAGAAAGAAAAATGCCGGCACAAACCTCAGTGGTGGTTCTGTGGTTGTTGCTGTCTATTTTTGATAGAATCTTTGATTAGTATCAAATCTATTGTATTTGGCCATGTGAACTATCCAGAGCATCCTAGGGTGAGGGAAATTAAGAGCTTTCAGAGGAATGAGGCGACTGATTTGCAAACGGATCTGTGATTGTAAGTTGCAGAATCTGGGTATAAGAAATAAGGCAGGGTGTGCTGGAAGATGCACTATGGGAGGAGCTGGCAGAAAATGCTTGTATGAGTAGCAGAGAAATGAAAAATGCTTCTTACTACTCTTAGTGTTAATGTGTTTGGTTTTATGTTTTGACTTAATATATCTAGGTGAGAACTAAGATAATATTGTAAACTGATTTTAAATTACACTGGGTTATTTTATATAGTGTTAGTATATAAATGCTTATTCAAAGGAGCTTATTTTGTATTATCTATCTTAGAAAGTAATGACTTTATACATACCTTTTTTGATTTTTGAGTTTTATGGAAAATTGAGCAAAGCTTGGTTCTCTTAAAATACATTTTTCTAACACTTTGTGCAGATAAGAGCTTTGATGATGAAGAATCAGTGGATGGAAATAGGCCATCATCAGCTGCTTCGGCCTTCAAGGTTCCTGCACCTAAAACATCCGGAAATCCTGTCAACAGTGCAAGGAAGCCTGGTTCAGCAGGTGGCCCTAAGGTTGGAGGTAATGTAAATCCATTTCAAATCTGGTATGCATGCCTCATGCCCTTGATATGGCCACACACACTTAGAACTTCAGAGGAATATGTTTATTCATGACTGCAGCAGGATTGCAGAGCTAGAGAATCTGTTGCAGCACTCAGAAGAATGTGCTGCCTTTCCGAAAACATTTAAAATTTCGTATATTGATATTTCCTCTCAGAACATAAGTGAATTTGTGTTTTCTTGAGATTATTTATTTTTCAGATGCCATAAAAAGATATTTAAGGGCGTGTTAGGGGTTTGGGTCTTTCTGTTTTCAAGGAGAAAGTAGGTTTTTCAGAATTTGGGTATTTTCAGGTGCTTTAGTTGTTAAGGAAGTACTGATTCATATTATGTTCATATACATTCATCTAGGGCAGAAGTCTTAAATACTCTAACATTGGAGAAATGGTTAAAGATACTGGGTATTGAATAATTTGTCACAATAGGAAATGGGTGGTGGTCAAGTAAAATTACCTCAAAAATGTATTCTGGATTAATAATAAATAGGAAAAACCAGGTTTTAGGGCAATTATATAACACATAGTATATTCTTTGATCATATTAAACTTTTTAGCATATTGTTTATCTTTGAATTTTTTATGAGTATTATTTTCATCCACTAATTAGAAAGCTGTATTTTTAAGGTGCTAGTTTTGCCAAGTTTTTACAGTAAAATGAATTCTATAAGAAAAAAGATAAATATTTAATGCTAAAAAGACAGTAGTTTCTTTCTCTTTTTTATTAATAAATTTATGTGTTATAATTTGAGAAAATAGATTTTTACTTGTTTATGATAGCTAGTGGGAAAGTCATAGCCTTCAGGGTTTTTTTTTTTTTTTTTTGTCTACAGTCCTTTTATTAAAAATAAAAAGGAAAGAAAAATAAACTGTATTTTGACCAGGTTCTATAAGTTGTGTTTTCTTGATCTTTCTATACAACCAAATGTTATTTTTTACATCATAGGATATTCTAAACATAGTAAAACTATTATAAATATTTCATCTTTAAATGTCTTCAGTACTAGCAAGAAAGATGGTATGGTATGGTATATACATGTATATTTGCATGCATATAAATAATTTCTCGATATTTTGAGTAATTTATACTTTAGTATTTTAATCATTTTCTTTTTGTTTTGCAATTTTAAGAGTATATTCTCATTCTGTAGTCATTGTAGCCTATCACATGATGTCTAGTATGGATTCTTATCTCTGGTATAAAGTTAATGACATTCTGTGGTGGCTTACTTTTGTAACAAATGGCTACCTTTGCTAATTACAAGAGGAATATGTTTTCTTTATTTTGACTTATAAGTTTCTAATCTGTGATATTATGATAATTATTTTATGAAATTGCCTTGACTTAAAATGGATTAATATTTAAAATGCTTTGTGAAAATATTTAACATTTTTGTGACTCTGAGCCAGTGGTTTATAATTAGCTGTGATTTTCATGTTTTCTTTTCTTTGATGAAAGTTGAGATTGTAGTTTACCTACTAAAAGTCACTTAATTCTGATGTTAATCAACTTGATAAAATCAGATTTTTTAAAGAAGCAGAGACTTTCTTAATACCATATTCCCTTCTCTGATTTGTAATCCTACCCGATAGAAGAGTGTAGGTAGCTTTCAGCATTGTCATCATTAATCACTCATGCAGAGGATGCTGTCTATTTTGGTGGCAGCCCTTTTGGTAAAAACAAGGGATACACCTTCGTTTTTTCTTCATTCCTCTCCTCATTGTTTTGGCGATAGCATATTCATTCTGCAGTTTTTTGTTTGTGTGTTTCTTTTGTTTGCCGTAGCTCATTTAGGTTCACTGCCCATTTTTCTGTCTAAGAAAAAAACTCTTAGCCAGAAGATACTGATATTGCTTCAGAAATTAATGCTATTCTTGGCTGTCAGTCCTTTGAAAATACAGCTTTCAACTTTTTTGTTCTTGGCTGAGGCTTACTGATTTTTAAATCAGTCACAGATAGTTTTCTTAGAGTTGTAGAATCTTTGAGTTAGAAGGGGCATTGGGAGTCATATACTTAAATTTACTATTTAGGTATAGCAGTCCCTTTCAGAGTATTCCTGATACGTGGTTGATTATTCAGCATCTAATTAAGTATATATTCATGGATTAAATTTGGAACAAAAACCATCTGCAGTACCACTACACAAGACATAATCAACTGTACTTTGTCCCAGTTATTTTTATAGTTACTTTTCCAATCATTTTTACACATACAGATATTTTCTTAGGAGGGCAGGATTGGCATCCTTCATTATATAGTTTTGTATATGTTTTTTCTTTATATTAATAGTTAACCCTGACCATTTTCTCATTGTCTTAAATTACTAATTTAAACCTATTCATGGCTAAATAATACCTAGGCTTGCTTTCGTGTTTTCTGCTGTCGTATGCCATCAGTCTCTCGTGCATATATTCCAACACATCTCCTGCCATTTCTTGGAATGAATTTTTAAACTACTGAATCAAAAGGTACATTGATTGCTTGTGCTCTTTCAGTTTGGCATAGTATCCTTCACAAAAGTTATAAGCCATTTCAAATCTGGGTAATTTAGTTCTTATATTGCTTAAAAATCTGCTCCTTGTAACTTAGGCAGAGAAGGTGGATTATTTGTTAACATACTTTCAGATACTTGAGGGTTGTCCTGCCTCTATTATAACTATTGCGTTTTCTAGACTGTACATTTTATTTCTCCTAACTTTATATGGAATAATGGTGGGTCAGTCCAAGCGTTTTGTTTGCTACTCCGTGGTATGTAATAAATAGGCATGATTAGTTCCTGATTGAAAGGGTACAGTAGGGAGAGGTATGTAATAGTGGTAAAAGCCAATCACAGTTCACTGTGTTTAACAAATTTCTTTTCAGGTAAGATTTCCAAAATAAAAATAAAGTGAGCGTCTTTTAGAACCCTGATTGAATCTACTTTGAAGTTTTGGAGTTTAATTGACTTCTCCCAGAGATATAAGTCGAGATTAAAGAGGTGTATGCTATTTTTAGCAAAATATCCTATCCAGTTAATTAAAGTCAGTAAGACCTGTGTTTACTCTTTAGTGTTAGTTTTGTTTTGTTCTTTGGCTCAACGTGCCAACCTATTCTCATACTGGGTGGCTTCTAAACCAAGGAGAATTTTGTTTTAAAGATTATGGGTTGTTCCATATCGATATACCATTGCTATGAAAATCCATATTATGTGTCTGTCAAAAGTGTCTTTATGCTTTGCAAATTAGAATAAAGATAAATTGAATTCCCTTAAATAGTCCATTTTCTGAATAACATTTGTGATTTCATAGTAGGAATTTAGATAAACACATTTTCCCTTCTTTTGGCTTAATGGCTTCAATACAATTGGTGAAGATACTTGATTATTTCAGATATTTACATTTCTATAGTATTTTAGTCAATAACTTTTTTTTTCCAAAAATACTAGGGTCTGTTTTTATGTATGTTTTCATTTAAACCTTGAATTTAATAAAACTCAAGTTTTATTAAAACTAATTTAGGTACTTTATTAACTCAGTTTTACTGATAAGCAAACTCTAGTTTGGAGAATTTAAGCAACTTGAACTGGTTATGCTTTTAATAAGTGGGTGAAGCACAAAAAGCATTTTGTTGTATTGCCACCAGTACTAAACTCGATAAACTTTAGATCCTAAAGTTCTGAGGTTAAAATCTGTAGGAAGCATCACTATTTTCAACATCCACAAATCAGTCATTTTAAGCCTCAACTAGTGTGATTCCCAACAAAGTAGAATATTTGGAAATAAGCCAACTAGTAATTTTTTATTATAAATGGAAATGCTTTTTTTTAGTGTTTTCCTCTTTACAATTGCCTTTTTAAAGCTTATCTTCTGAGTTATAATGTCCCTGTTCCTGTACCAATTATTTTGGCTGCTATTCTTTTTTAAAAATGAAAATTGAGTTAGATGATGATATAATTGCTCTTACTTATAATTCTGACCAGATTTTGAGGTTAGTGATTTGTCACCTGTCTTACTTGTCTTACCTGTTTTATTATTTATGTCCAAATATCTATTTTCCACAGATTATGCTGATCATTCCCATTTATTCCTGTCATGCAGACAGCAAAGTTGTTTTCCCTTTTAACAAAATCAAGGTTATGAAAATTGGTATATAATTAATAAAACAAATCTCATAGAATTTGTTTAATGTTGAAGTCTGAATTTTTAATTTGTAAACCTTAGTTTCTTGTCTTTGAAATTATATAAAACCAAGTAACTTTTCTGTTTGTGTATTTTGTTTTGTTGCTTTATTCCTCTTTTAATCCCCCTAATGACTGGGAATGGTACTACCCAGAAGATTTTAGCCCTGAAGTTATCTCAAAAAATGATACAGCCCCAGTTCAGATGAACAGACTCAGAAAATAAATGATACATCCAAGACCAGTTAGTTATTAGCAGAGACGAGACAAGAGCCCAGTGTTTGGCCCACTGTCAAGGGCTTTTTGGATCATCTCTGGGTCATCTCCTCCCTCATAATACATGAGATACATATTTCTTATTTTTATCCTATGGAGCAAAACACTGTTAAATTTGGAATTTAGGGATTGGTTCTGTCTTAAATGACTGTGAATCCCCTCTCATTTATTCATAAGAAGCCCTGGTGCTCTCTCTCTTAACTTTGGTTTTAAGATAAATATGATTTGAATAATTAACTGATAAGTAGTTAAATATAAATCAGTAAGCTGCCTAATTGTCTGGTATGTCTAAAAATATATGTGTTTTGCTACAGTTATTTTCTTTTACCTCAGTTTCGTTTTACCTATTGTGCAAAAGTTGAAAAAATTTTCATTGTACAAAGTTTATTTTATGAAGCATTCAGAATGTGTAAGAGAAGGGAGGAAGCAGTATAAACAACCAGACTATTTTGATTGAAATTAGTAGGCATATTGAAAACCCACTCTCTTCACAGACAAGTTATTGTTCTTGTCTGCATCTTTGTATAGAGCCTGCTATGTATAGGGCTTCACATTAGCCACTGAGCAGACCGTCAGAGTGCTCAAGGAAAAAAAGTGGAAAAGCAGTGACTGTGTCTGTCCATGCTCATTATCCCACCAACTAGTGTTAGTGCTTGCTAGTGTTCTGGCCTTCCCATGCTTCGTTTGCCTATACTTTTTGACTTGAGATTTAAGTGTTAGAAAACTAGAGTGTCATTTAGGCAGGCAAATGGACTTCAGAGTTTGTCTCAGAAAAGAGTGAAATATCATTAACATAGGTCACACATGGGAGGGACTTTTTCCATTAGATAGACTTGTTATACTTGGTCCATATAAAGTAGAAGTTTTTAATATTGATAGCTTATAATTCCAAGCTTATATTTATCACATTATATTATTGAATTGATAAACATTATTTCTATGATGACCATGTTGTACGTTTAATTTTTTAATTAAAATTTTAAATTTCTTTTTTTAGAATTAATTTTTATTGGAGTATGGTTGCTTCACAATGGTGTATTGATTTCTACTCACAGCACAGTGACGCAGCCATATGGATATGTGTATCTCCTCTTTTTTGGGTTTTCTTCCCCTTTATGTCACCACAGAATATTGAGTAAATTTCCCTGTGCTCTACAGTAGGTTCTTAGTAGTTATCTATTTTGTACACAGACATTTTTCCTTTTTAGAATCAGTTTTTGTGTTTCTTGGTAATGCAATGCATAGTTTGATTTTTTTTTTTTTTTTTTAATGTAAAAGGCATGTTGTTACTGCTTAGTTGCCAAGTCATGGCCGACTCTTTGCCACCCCATGGAAGGTAGCCTGCCAGGCTTCTCTGTCCATGGAGTTTCCCAGGCAAGAGTACTGGAGTGGGTTGCATTTCCTTCTCTAGGGGATCTTCCCAACCCAGGGATTGAACCTGCATCTCCTGCATTAAAGGCAGATTCTTTATTGCTGAGCCATCTGGGATGCCCATGAAAGATATACTGACTGTTAACAAGTCTAACATTAGAGAAATGTTTAGGAAAAAAAAGTTCTTAATATCTTGTCTCTCTAATCTCTTTGCCCTAAGTAGCCAGTATTATCTATGATATTCCTTCCATATCTTATTCCATGTTTATTTGTGTAGGTATTCAGATTAGATTTTATTTTTGCTCACATTAAGCGTGCTGGTAAACACTTTGCAGCTTGCTTCCCCACCCCCCACAAAACACATTTTTGTTTCTGTAACATCGAGAATGAGAGCTGTCACGTTTTTTAATAACGTAGAGTTTCCCACACTATTGATGGACCATGACTCAATAAACCATTCCAGTGTCAGCGTCATTCAGGGTGTCACAGCTTGATGCGACTACTAAGAATGCAGGTCTCCGTGTACTTGTATATTTGGACCTTCTGGTGCTTCTAACCTGTAGAATTGTTCTGCTTGTTGTTGTTTAGTGGCTAAGTCATGTCCAACCCTTTTGCGACCCCATGGACTGTAGCCTGCCAGTCTCTTCTGAGAGAATACTCTAGGTTGCCATTTCCTTCTCTAGAAGGAAATCTGTAGAATAGACGCCTTTAAATGAGGCTGCTTGTTTTTCATTTTAATAAAGACATTATTTTACCTTCTCCAGCACTGAATAGAACAGCTTCATTAATTGTCATTTTGGTGAATGACATTTGGTGAATGTCACTGGGTACCGCTTTCTTTTAATGTGCATCCACCTGCCCAGCCAGGCAGCAATGAGAAAATGTTTACTGAAAGCTTTTTCAACGTGCTGCTACTTTCTTAATCTCTAGGAAATATCAGGGAACGGAACCAAGACCTGTCCTCCTAGAGTTTATATTCCAGTTAAATTTGGAATATTTGAATTTATTAATGGGAATTAGCATATTCTCTTATGTGAGTTATAATTTATTATTTTCTCATTTTTAAAAATTGGACTGTTTTATCTTCTCAACAATTTGTTACAATTTTTAAAATATTAGGCCTTTTATGCTCTTATTATAAGTCACAAGTGTTTCCTCAGTCTCTCTTTTCTCTGTGGCACTTTTATATCGAAATTTTAAAATTTTGTTTTGTTAGGTAAAATATCTGTCCTTTTTTTTACTTCCAAATTTCCTCTCTTGTATAAGGACTATTCTGACCCAAAAGTTTATACAAATAGTCTAATTTATTCTAAAACATAAAATTATTTTACATTTAGTTTGTCCCATATATCTTATGAAATTCTTATGTATAAGGTGACAGTATATTCATTTAAATGTTTTCCTCAAGCATGGACAAGTTATTGTCTTTGCAATTAGACGAAACGTTCTTTACTCCATTGACTTGAAATAACTACTAACTGTGTGGATTTTGATTCCTGTAGTTTCTTCCCTTTTTCCCTGATGGTAATCCATACTTACTGTAGCTTTTTAGTGAGCTAGAATTTATGTAATTTTTATTATGAAAAATTTTTAGCATATAGCAAAGTTCAGTTCAGTTAGTTCAGTCGCTCAGTCGTGTCCGACTCTTTGTGACCCCATGAATCGCAGCACGCCAGGCCTCCCTGTCCATCACCAACCCCAGGAGTTCACTCAGACTCACGTCCATCGAGTCGGTGAAGCCATCTAGCCATCTCATCCTCTGTCGTCCCCTTCTCCTCCTGCCCCCAATCCCTCCCAGCATCAAAGTCTTTTCCAATGAGTCAACTCTTCGCATGAGGTGGGCTCAAGTTTTCTTCATTTTCAGTGCATTGACTTTTTCCACTTGTGTTCTTATTTAAAGATTAATTTTCTTAAGTATACAATTAGATTTACAGTTCTTTCTTGTAAAACTCTGAGGATATTAATATATTCTCTGGCTCCCACTGTTGCTTTGGAGAAGTCTGTTATTCCGTTCTAGGTGATCTCTTCTTTCTCTGGTGACTGACTCTTTGGTGTTATGCAGTTACACCACAGAGTTCTAGGTGTGGGTTTCTTTTTAATTATCTTGCTTGGGTTATGTTGTGCATCCTGACTCTATAGATTCCTGGTTTCCATGAATCTTGAAAGTTCACAGCCATCATCTTTTTGTGAACATTTCCATTCTCTCTCTCTCTCTGAGGCACTCCGATTAGGTAGAGATTAGAACTTCTCATGCTGACCTCCATGTCTTTTCATGTACTTCCGTTTCCCTGTTTCTCTCTGCCACATTCTGAGTAGTTTATTCAGGTATATCTTCTAGTTCTCTAAATATTTCTTTTGTTTAATCTTTCAGTCAAAGTTGGTTTTGTTTTGTTTTAATTTAAATAGTTGTACTACTGCATTTTCCTCCCCCCCAAATTATCTGTTTATTCCTGCTATCTTTTACTGATTGACATCTTTGTGATTCTAGCCATATTATTTCTTTAAGCATTATACCCTCATCTATTAATATTCTGTAGTCTGTACCTAGACAGTTCTCATATCTACACTTCTAAAATTCTGTTCTTTGTTCCCTGTGACTTAATTCATAATGGTTTGCCCTCTTGTGTACAGTCATCCCCCAGTACCTGTGAGCATCGGTTCCAGGACCCACCACGAATACCCAAGTCATCGGATACTCAGGTCCCCTAGTCAGTCCTCCCTGTTTGCAATTCTATACCCATGGATTCAGCAAACCATACATCATGTAGTACTGTGTTATTTATCTTAAAAATCCTGGGGTAATTCCTTTCTGGTTCAGTGGTTAGGACTTTATGCTTTCACTGCCAGGGGTCCGAGTTCAATCCCTGGTTGAGAAACTAAGATCCTGCATGCCGTGCAGCCAAAAAAATAAGTAAATAAAACAAAGTGTAGACCTCAGTATTTTTAAAAAACTAAATAAATTCTAAAAAACTATATGTAAGTGGACCCGTGCAGTTTAATTCTGTTTTGTTCAAGGATTCAACATATTTGAACTTTGATTGTCAGTTCATTGCTTGAACTTGGTCCTTCAATTGAATTGGTCCTTCAGGTCCAAATTG
The DNA here is from genome assembly GCF_001704415.2 of Capra hircus. NCBI lineage: Eukaryota > Metazoa > Chordata > Mammalia > Artiodactyla > Bovidae > Capra > Capra hircus. The sequence continues at coordinate 7,753,399 of NC_030829.1, read as the reverse complement.
GAGGTTCCAGAAGCTTTCCTCAGAGGAAGTTTATTTATGCTACACACTAGAGAATCACCAGATAGGGACCCCTTCAGCCTGTCCTAGGTCTTGTCTCAACTAGAATTCTCAGTTATTCCTCTCCACCTCTTTTCCTGGGAAGTTCACTTTTCAATAGGGAAAGCTACAAAATTGTATTATAAAATGAGAAGTTGTCAGCAGTGAAAGCAGCTTTTATAGCTCTCTGTGCAGTCTGCTGCAGCTTGCCCTCTGACCACAGTAATTCACATGTCTCCCACATACAAAACGGTACTCATGGACATTTCCCAAAAGTCTCATCCTAATTATACCATCAGGCTTACAGTCCATCATCTTGTGATCTGCACCAGGTCCAGATGCGTGTGAGCCTCTGGGTGGCTCCTCTCCATCCTAGGGCCTCTGAGCTAAAAAGACATCTACTTACACCCCACACAGTCAACATATAAGGGTGGTACCAACATGGAAAAACCATAGTCGACACTCTTATTTAAAAAGGGGAGGAACAGGAACGTCCTAATAGTCACTGATTTGTGGCATTTTGAAATCCTACAGGAGTCTGCTGTCAGTTTCCCTTACTTCAGGCGTCATGAATGTTCCATCAGGAAGGTTTCATTCTCTCTTTGGGTATGCTTCTCTAAACCATTGTTTTCCTCTGTTGTTGGTTGCACCCTGGACCCTCGGCTCTGCCCCGCAAAGTCTTTTCTTCTTTTGCCTATAAGTGTCTTGTGTTTTCAGCTGAGTATCTTTTTCAGCCTACTTCCCTTAGAAAGTTGAGGATCCAGAAAGCTCTTCTGTCTTTTCATAGCACTCTTCAAAAGCATCATTGGTTGTTTCATTAGTGTAATTTTCTCTTGAAAAATTATGGATGTTCTATGAATTTTATCAAGGTTCATGCCATACTTCCTTCCATGTTGTTTTTCCTGCGTTTATCTTTGTCTTCAGTGCTAGTTGCTTCATTGTAGCGTGGGAGGAACCTGCCTCTTTGCACCTCTGAGACTTTGTTCTCCTTGCTCCTGTATCTAAAACATACTACTTTACCCTTGGCTTCATTCACCTTTGTATCCTTAGTAGTTAAGGACTGGCAAGAATGGAGTTTTCTCTTTATACTTGAACCTCTGGAAGTAGTATTTGAGGATTTCTGAGAGTGCCTGCTCTAGCCAGTCTGGCACACGAGAAGCCGTGCTATCTCCTGAATGACAATAGCCCCTAACCGGCCTTCCCCTCCCTGTGCCTCCCAGTGCAAGTGATTACCAGCTTAGAGGAGATTCTGGAGCAGGGATCAGCAAACTATAGTGCACAGGCCAAGTCCAGCCAACTGTCTGTCTTTATTTCACCCATGAGCTAAGAATGTTTTCTACATCTTTAAATGACTAGTAATATTCAGAAGAAGAAGAAGAATATTGTATGACATGTGAAAACTATATCAAATTCAAATTGCAGTAGTCCGCAAGTAGAGCTTTATTGGAATACAGCCTTGTTCACTATTTACATATTGTCTGTGGCTGCTTTTAGGCTATAATGGCAGAGTTGAGAAATTGCAACAGAAACCACATGGCCCCCAGAGTCTAAAATATTTACTCTCTAGTCCTTTACAGAAAAAAATTACTGACCTGTGTTTTAAAGTGGTTAGGCAACTGTGCGGGCTTCACACAGTTGGTAAAGAATCTGCCTACAATGCAGGAGACCTGGGTTCAATTCCCAGGTCGAGAAGATCCCCTGGAGAAGGCAATGGCACCCTACTCCAGTATTCTTGCCTGGAGAATCCCATGGACAGAGGAGCCTGGCGGGCTACAGTCCATGGGGTCACAAGAGTCGGACACGACTGAGCGACTAAACCACCATCACCACCACCAGACAGCTGGGCAGAGCTCTTCTGTTCTGTTTCAGGTCATTAACATCCTCTGGTGTCATTATTAACCCAGTTACATTTGAAAGAGCTTCAGGCAGTTTGGAAGCCAGCTTCGCTTGTCCCTTCAGCCCAACCTTTACCTGTGCTCCTGCTTTCAAGCTTAATTTGTCTAAATACGTCTCCTTGGTGTGCATGCCCGTTCTCCTTTTCTTGCAGTGATATTTGACATGAAAGCCCGTTACTCTTTCTCACTGTCTTCTGTGTAGTTATTTCCTTGCTGGTGCTAAAGGGATTTTGTAGTATGTTTAGGTGAACTTTTTAAAGTTGTATCAGAAGATGGAATGTTGAATGTGAAATAAAACAATTGATTCAACAGTTTATTTCCTATGCAGAGATCCTTTTCCTATAACACTTTGTAGGCCAAACACTCAAATTGAAGGTGAGGAAAAACATTAGGCAAACTAGGTTTATAAAAAGGTGTCCTTATAAGACATGTGAGGTGTAAGAAGGGTTAGAATGCAGAACTCAGCATGGCCTCTGTCTTCACACTGTGAGCAGCACTTCTGCTTAACCACAGCTATTCTCAGAAGTAAGTAAGGTACATTAGGGTCAAGTATTCAAACTATGTAAGTCCTTACCAAATTTGGTAATATTCGTGTCCAGGTTTAGAGGCCTGTCATATCTGAGATAGTCCTAAGGCTGATTGGTCTCTGTATCTCTGTAGGACTTCTTTTTAAAAATTTATGTATTTGGCTGCACCGGGTCTTAATTGCGGCTCATGGGATCTTCTGGCTGTAGCATGTGAACTCTTCCTTACAGCATGTGGGATCTAGTTCCCTGACCAGGGATCGAACCTGGGCTCCCTGCATTGGGAGCACAGAGACTTAGCTACTGGACCACCAGGGAATTCCCTCTTCTGTAGGACTTCTAAAAGCCATTTAATTTCTGCCTCCCCCCTCTATTCTCCACTAGCTTATTTGACCCTACTCTATATAAGACAGAATTTACTGCATAATCAAGACATTATGATTGGAATAAATTGTGACTTTCAAACTTAGACTTTCCTATGTATGTCTTTAGTCATTGCCACTGGCCTTATCGGGGTTTAGTCAGATTCTCTGCATTCTCTTGAGGCCTTTGGAGTTGTTGTGGCTGGCAGGCTGATGTGTGGGCATTAGCATTCTGTTGTACATAGGACACTTGAGTAAATTGCATATACAGTGTAATGACTCTTCATACTGAGCTCCCCCTTCACATCTCCTTTTGTCTGTAGAACTTTCTGCTTTCCATTCTTGAGCACACTGAGGATAACTGGCTCTGCTGTGGTGTTTCTGTGCAGGTCTCCTGTACCAGTTGGGATATATACTTTCCAGGAGTCAGATATTGGTTCTCAGACTTCCCTACTAGTTGCTCAGTTGCTCTTAATATTGTAACAAAGTATTTTGCAAGAAATGGTATTAACATATAAAGGAACAAAATATATTAATAATTGTGGAAAGAAGTTGTTATGAAAACTGTGTTGAATATTTAGGAACTACTGGATAAGGTTGTTATTCAGTTGCTCAGTTGTGACTCTTTGCAATCCCAGGGCTGCAGCACAGCAGGCTTCTCTGTCCTTCACCATCTCCTGGAGTTTGCTGAAACTCACGTCCATTGAGTTGGTGATGCCATCAAACCATCTCGTCCTCTGTCGTCCTCTTCTCTTCCTGCCTTCAGTCTTTCCCAGCATCAGGGTCGTTTCTAATGAGTTGGCTGTTTGCATCAGGTGGCCAAAGTATCAGAGCTTTAGCTTCAGTGTCAGTCCTTCCAGTGAATATTCAGGGTTGATTTCCTTTAGGATTGACTGGTTTGATCTCCTTGCACTCCAGGTGATTCTCAAGAGTCTTCTCCAACACCACAGTTCAAAAGCATCAATTCTAGAGTGCTCAGCCTTCTTTATGGTCCAACTTTCACATCCGTACATGACTACTGGAAAAATGATAGCTTTGACTAGATGGACCTTTGCAAACTAATGTCTGCTTTTTAATACACTGTCTAGGTTTGTCATAGCTTTCCTTCCAAGAAGCAAACATCTTTTAATTTCATGGCTGCAATCACTGTCTGCAGTGATTTTGGAGCCCAAGAAAATAAAGTCTGTAACTGTTTCCATTGTTTCCCCATCTATTTGCCATGAAGTGATGGGACTAGATGCCATAATCTTCATTTTTTGAATGTTGACTTTTAAGCCAGCTTTTTCACTCTCCTCTTTCACCTTCATCAAGAGGCTGTTTAGTTCCTCTTTACTTTCTGCCATTAAGGTGGTATCATCTGCATATCTGAGGTTATTGATATTTCTCCCAGCAATCTTGATTCCAGCTTGTGATTCATCCAGCCTGGCATTTTGCATGATGTACTCTGCATAGAAGTTAAATGAGCAGGGTTACAATATACAGCCTTGACATACTCCATTCCCAGTTTGGAACCAGTCTGTTTTTCCATGTCCAGTTCTAACTTTGCTTCTTGACCTGCATACAGATTTCTCAGAAGGCAGGTCAGGTGGTCTGGTATTCCCATCTCTTGAGTTTTTCACAGTTTGTTGTGATCCACACCATCTAGCATAGTCAAGGAAGCAGAAGTAGATGTTTTTCTGGCATTCTCTTGCTTTTTCTATGATCCAGTGGATGTTGGCAATTTGAACGCTGGTTCTTCTGCCTTTCCTAAATCCATTTTGGACATCTGGAAGTTCTCGGTTCACATGCTGTTGAAGCCTAGCTTGAAGGATTTTGAGCCTTACCTTGCTAGCATGTGAAATGAGTGCAATTGAATGGTAGTTTCAACATTGTTTGGCCTTGCCCTTCTTTGGAATTGGCATGAAAACATCTTTTCCAGTCCTGTGGCCACTGCTGAGTTTTCTAAATTTGCTGGCATACTGAGTACAACACTTTAACAGTAGAGTCTTTTAGGATTTCAAGTAGCTCAGCTATAACATCCACTAGCTTTGGTCGTTGTCAAGGCCCACTTGACTTTATACTCCAGAATGTCTGGCTATACATGACTTATCACACCATCTTGGTTATTCATGTCATTAAAATCTTTTTTGTGTAGTTCCTTTGTGTATGCTTGCCACCTCTTCTTAATATCTTCTGCTTCTGTTTGATCCATACCATTTCTGTCCTTTATTTTGTCCATTTTTGCATGAAATGTTCCCTTGGTATCTCTGATTTTCTTGAAGAGATCTCTAGTCTTTCCCATTCTGTTGTTTTCCTCTATTTCTTTGCACTGATCACTGAGGAAGACTTTCCTCTCTCCCCTTGCTGTTCTTTGGAACTCTGCATTCCCATGGATGTATCTTTCCTTTTCTCCTTTGCCTTTAGCTTCTCTTTTCTCAGGTATTTGTAAGGCCTCCTCAGACAACCATTTTGCCTTTTTGCATTTCTTTTTCTTGGGGTTGGTTTTGATCACTGACTCCTGTACAGTGTTAGGAGCCCTCCATCCATAGTTCTTCAGGCACTCTGTCAGATCTAATTCCTTGAATCTATTTCTCACATCCACTGTATAATTGTAAGGGATTTGATTTAGATCATACCTGAATGGCCTAGTGGTTTTCCCTACTTTCTTGAACTTAAGTCTGAATTTGGTAATAAAGAGTTCATGATCTGAGTCGCAGTCAGTTCCCAGTCTTGCTTTTGCTGACTGTATAGAGCTTCTCCATCTTTGGCTGCAAAGAATATAATTAATCTGATTTCAGTATTAACCATCTGGTGATGTCCATGTGTAGTCATCTCTTGTGTTGTTGGAAGAGGGTGTTTCCTATAACCGGCTCATTCTCTTGGCTAAACTCTGTTAGACCTTGCCCCGCTTCATTCTGTACTCCAAGGTTAACTTGCCTGTTATCTACACATCCTTCTACTCCACCATCTTGAATATCCATCGCTGGACAAGGACAAGTCCCTGAAGACATTTCTGTCCAGTGACTTAGACAGACAACTGTAATAGATTGGTGGGGAATTCCCTGGCAGTCCTTTGGTTAGAGCTCTGTGCTTCCACTGCAGAGGACATGGGTTCAGTTTCTGTTTGGGAAAGTAAGATCTATCATGCCTTTTGGCATGGCCAAAAAAAATTTTTGAGAAGAAATTGTAAAAGTTCACGTCTGTGTATTACTATCAAGGGATCCATTGTCAGAAACAATAAACCCTGCCATATTAAGAGATTTGTAAATGAATACATGTTGTAAGATATTAAAATAACATGGTTGGTATCATACTTTTTGTTTCTTTGCTGTTGTTATTTTCAGGTGATCAGTTAATTATACTAATTATGGGCATGCATTGAGAGTTTTATTTTCTTGAACTTTTTAATATCTAGGAAATTACATAGTTTATTTCCTCTTGTAATTGAATTTCCAATGGTAAGCATGCATTTATTTCTCTTTTATTCAGTTGTCATTACTTTTAATTTGCAGATTTATATTGCCTTAAACTTTATGTTATCCTGTTCTGTGGTCCATCTCTTGTTGCTGTTAAAACTCATAAAAACCTTCAGAGTTTTTTTTTTTAAGATAAGGTACTTTTTACATACCTTTGGAAATCCTGAGTGGTTTTTTAAATTTGAATTATATTATTTTTTAAAATGGAGTTTTGAAATAGTAATATTTCCTTTGGTAGATGATAAACTTCATCAGAAAGATATTTTCTATTTAATTTTTTAATCAGAGAGATTTTTAAATAATTTTCCATTGGAATATATACCTTACGTATTTGAAAGTCATTTCATGTGTTTTTACCATGAAGAAATAAATAATAAGTAGAGTTACCAGCCAGGGTTCAGTCAGAAGACAGAATCCACACGTGATTTTTACAGAGAGAATTTAATATAATTTGTTAAATGAATATCGATGAATTAAGGATGCAAAAAGAAAACACTAAAGTATCATGGAGGTAGCTAATCACAGTAAGTAGCTCCTACCCGTGAAGCTGGAAGAATAAAATGAGGAGGTAAAAATGATTAAGCTGTAGAGGCTTGGAGCAGAGGCCCTGCAGAGCTGTGACACAGACCGCTGAGGGGCAAGTGTAGCCGTCCTGTGTCTCTGAGAGGCATGATGAACTGGTTCAGTGAATGTTAGACAGGTTGCATTCTGTAACTCCTACTGAAATGTCCCACCAGGGTTGCTAGGGTTTTACTGACAAGAACAGGAAACACTTAGGAAGGAGCAGATTCCTTCTCCCTTCTGCTTCTGGTCTTTCAACACCTGCATTGACACAGTTTAACAAGAAACCATTCTAGACCATTAGAGTTAGCAGAAAAAAGTGTTTTGCTTGATTCTAGGCCCAGTATCACAGAATATAAAAGAACTATAAGACAATAGCTTAGTTCATTTCAGTTCAGTTCAGTCATTAAGTTGCTCAGTCGTGTCTGACTCTTTGCGACCTCATGGACTGCAGCCCTCCAGGCTTCCCTGTCCATCACCAACTCTTGGAGCTTGTTTAAACTCATGTCTATTGAGTCAGTGATGCCATCCAACCATCTCATCCTGTGTTGTCCCCTTGTCCTCCTCCCTTCAATCTTTCCCAGCATCAGGGTCTTTTCCAGTGAGTCAGCTCTTCACATCAAGTGGCCAAAGTATTGGAGTTTCAGCTTCAGCATCAGGCCTTCCAATGAATATTCAGGACTGATCTCCTTTAGGATGGACTGGTTGAATCTCCGTGCAGTCCAAGGGACTGTCTAGAATCTTCTCCAACACCGCAGTTCAAAAGCATCAATTCTTCGGCACTCAACTTTCTGTATGGTCCAACTCTCACATCCATACATGACTACTGAAAAAACCATAGCTTTGACTAGACGGACCGTTGTTGTCAAAGTTATGTCTCTGGTTTTTAATATGCTATCTAGGTTGGTCATACCTTTTCTTCACGGAGTAAGTGTCTTTTAATTTCATGATTGCAGTCACCATCTGCAGTGATTTGGGAGCCCCCCAAAATAAAGTGTGTCACTGTTTCCATTGTTTCCCAGTATATTTGCCATGGAGTGATAAGACCGGATGCCATGATCTTAGTTTTCTGAATGTTGGGTTTTAAGCCAGCTTTTTCACTCTCCTCTTTCACTCTCATCAAGAGGCTCTTTAGTTCTTGGCTTTCTGCCGTAAGGGTGGTGTCATCTGCATATCTGAGGTTATTGATATTTCCCCCCAGCAATCTTGATTCCAGCTTGTGCTTCATCCAGCCCAGCGTTTCTCATGATGTACTCCGCATAGAAGTTAAATAAGCAGGGTGACAATATACAGCCTTGACATACTCCTTTCCCAATTTGGAACCAGTCTGTTTGTTGTTCCATGTCCAGTTCTAACTGTTGATTCTTGATCTGCATACAGATTTTCAGGAGGCAGGTAACATGGTTTGGTATTCCCATCTTTTGAAGAATTTTCCACGGTTTGTTGTGATCCACAACGTCAGAGGCTTTGGCCTAGTGAATAAAGCAGAAGTAGATGTTTTTCTGGAACTCTATTGCTTTTTCTGTGATCCAGTGGATGTTGGCAATCTGATCTCCAATTCCTCTGCCTTTTCTAAATCCAGCCTGAATATCTGCAAGTTCACGGTTCACGTATTGTTGAAGCCTGGCTTGGAGAATTTTGAGCATTACTTTGCTAGCGTCTGAGATGAGTGCAAGTGTGCGGTAGTTTGAGCGTTCTTTGGCATTACCTTTCTTTGGGATTGGAATGAAAACTGACCTTTTCCAGTCCTGTGGCCACTGCTGAGTTTTCCAAATTTGCTGGCATATTGAGTACAACACTAACAGCATCATCTTTTAGGATTTGAAATAGCTCAGCTGGAATTCCATCACCCCCACTAGCTTTGTTCTTAGTGATGCTTCCTAAGGCCCACTTGACTTCACATTCCAGGATGTCTGACTCTGGGTGAGTGATCACACCTTTGTGGTTACCTGGGTCTTTAACATCTCTTTTTTCACAATTCTTCTGTGTGTTTTTGCCACCTCTTCTTAGTATCTCTGCTTCTGTTAGGTCCATACCGTTTCTGTCCCTTATTGTGTCCATGTTTGCCTGAAATGTTCCCTTGGTATCTCTGATTTTCTTTCTCATTCTATTGTTTTCCTCTATTTCTTTGTATTGATCATTGATCAGTGAGGAAGACTTTCTTACCTTTCCTTGCTGTTCTTTGGAACTCTGCATTCTAGTGGGTATTTCTTTGCCTTTAGCGTCTCTTCTTTTCTCAGCTATTTGTAAAGCCTCCTCAGACAACCATTTTGCCTTTTTGCATTTCTTTTTGGGTTAATTAGAGGCTTTTAAGTAAGTACTGCCTATTGCATTTACTTTTTGATTGTGCATGTACAATAAGAGAGCTCTATGTATGTTTGCAGTTGATTTGAAGACCCTCATTTTTTCCACATCTGCTTCCCTGGCCCCTGCAGCACACATGGATCCTCTGTCTCACTTACTTGCTATCGATAGTAACATTGTTGCTTAAACTGTTCCTCTTTTTAATGTTTATCCTTTTACCTGTATTTCTTGCATCCTTGCTGTTTCATTGAACGAAGGGTGAGAGGATTTGTATAGTTTGGATTCTATTACCAGCCTTGTCTAGTATCTTATAGAGAGTTAATCAACTACTACTAAGTACCTTCTCTTTTCTTAGAAGTTGAAGAGTTTTCAACGTCTTCTTGTAAAATGGAATGTCTCAAAATTATGCCTTTTTCACATCAAAAGACTTAATTTTTTCATGGCATTATGGTGCTAAAATGCTTAAGGGTAAACTTAAAAAAATTTTTTTTTTCTATTTGATTATCAGGTGCTTCTAAGGAAGGAGGTGCCGGAGCAGTTGATGAGGATGATTTTATAAAAGCTTTTACAGATGTCCCTTCTGTTCAGGTAAGGGTACCAGTAATGTGGCATTCCCCATGCATATTCCCTGTTATAATCACTTGTTTTTGTCCCTTTTTTCAAATCCTTTTTTTCCTGAGTTGACTGCATAAATAAAATACTTGACTTACTATTATCAAATTATTATTTATTGGTACAGTTGGATGTTCAAGTGATTTTTCAGTGAGGCTGAGATATAATTAAATCCATATCGTTGAGTCATATTACATTATAGTGTCTCAGTATATCCACTATTTTTTTTTAAAGGTGCTTGTGAACAGTGTTCTTTCATTTTTTCCCCCTATCTTTTTGTCTGCTTCATCTATTTCTCCTTTATAGCTGCATCCTTCTTTATTTGACTGTTGAATATTTGAGATTTCTTAAGGGTTTAGTTTTAGGCCTCTTCTCCATTTTCTTACTAAGTCACTTCCTTCAAATCTATGGCTTTAGTTCCCGCCTTCACATAGATAATGCTTAGGTTTTTATCTCTAAGCCAGACATCTCTTTATTGTGAAAGTAATTTTTCCACCTGTTGTTTCTTTGGCATCTCTGAGGCATCTCAGGTTCAACCTGTGCACAGCTGGATTCATGATCTTCTCCTTTCAGTGTACTCTTTCAGTGTTTCGTGTGGAAACCATTACTTAAACAGGTACAAGAGTCAGACACCTAGGAATTATTCCTGCTGATCCCTAACTTAGCAGGGAAAGCAGGAGGGAGGAAGGCTTAGACACTCCAGTGGTACTTCTCTAACTGAATGTTGCCTGGTCCCCCTCTGACCTCTTCTGCCTCGTGTCATGCCTTGCTCCCCTTCGTACTCTTGTTTCTGGCAAGTTTTTGTTTCGTTTTAAGTAAAAGGGGAATTTAATGGCTGATAAAAGTGAAAAACATAAACAGGGCCATTTTGAGGTATCCATGTATACCACTCAAATGGTATCCAGAACCCTGTTCTTTGTTAGGTCTTATTTCTGGATCCTTCTACGTTGTCTTCCCATGTGGTCAGCAATATGGCTGCAGCTGTTCGAGCCTCAGACCCTCACTACAGTCTGTCTCTTTTCCTGGTTGACCATGTACAACTTGTATTTCATTCTAATCGAACTGATTTGGGTCACATGCCCACCTCTGAACCTTGACTGTGATGTAGAGAAATCCTGTGTGCTGACCGACTTAGGCCTGGGTCCCTGGCTCCTTGCCTGGTTTCCTTTGCACTCTTTACTACTGTACTTGGCCTTCTTTCAGGGCCTTGCACGTGCTGTTCACTGATCTCTGTTTTGTCTGATGATATCTGCCTCAGTTCATGTTTCACTTTCCTCAGTAGTTCACTTCCCTCTTACATGTTCACTTTCATGACAGTGTTAATTCTCCTTGGTGGTACTTTCTGTTTGTAATTTCATATTTCATATCATTTGATTAATTCTTTTCCCTCTTGACTAGATTATATGCTGCTGGGGCAAAAACCATGCTTATTTTTTGCTAACCATAGTGTCCTTTATGCCTAGAATATTGCATCTTTGTTATGTGAACACTTGTTAAGTGAGTGAAAGGTGTTTGGCAGTTAGTTCTAGAGGGAAAAAAAGTGAACATCTCTCCTAACTGCTGTCTAGCATGGACAGGGGTGGAGGAGGTATTCAGTTCAGTTCAGTCGCTCAGTCGTGGCTGACTCTTTGCGACCCCATGGACTGCAGCACGCCAGGCTTCCCTGTCCATCACCAACTCCTGGAGTTTACTCAAGCTCACGTCCATTGAGTTGGTGAGCCATGCAACCATTTCATCCTCTGTTGTCCCCTTCTCTTCCTGCCTTCAATCTTTCCCAGCATCAGAGTCTTTTCCAATGAGTCAGTTGTTCACATCAGGTGACCAAAGTATTGGAGTTTCAGCTTCCGCATCAGTCTTTCCAGTGAATATTCAGGACTGATTTCCTTTAGGATGGACTGGTTGGATCTCCTTGCATTCTAAGGGACTCTCAAGAGTCTTCTCCAAAACCACAGTTCAAAAGCCTCAATTCTCTGGTGCTCAGCTTTCTTTATAGTCCAACTCTCACATCCGTACATGACTACTGGAAAAACCATAGCCTTGACTAGACGGACCTTTGTTGGCAAAGTAATGTCTCTGCTTTTTAATATGCTGTCTAGGTCGGTCATAACTTTTCTTCCAAGGAGTAAGCGTCTTTTAATTTCATGGCTGCAGCCACCATCTGCAGTGATTTGGGGGCCCAGAAAAATAAAGTCAACCACTGTTTCTACTGTTTCCCCGTCTGTTTGCCATGAAGTGATAGGACTGGATGCTGTGATCTTAGTTTTCTGAATGTTAAGCTTTAAGCTAACTTTTTCACTCTCTATGAATGCAATAGATTTGTTATATGCCTGAAGTCATTTTGAGGAATCATTCCTATTTTTACTAATCTGTAGGATATTTGTATTTTGTTTTTAAATGACAAAGCGTTTTAAGAGTATATTTGAAGTTACTTATGAGTGGAGAAAATACCCTTACCTATGTAACTGGTAAGGAAGATAAAGCATTTTATTTTATTATTGTTTGTAATGTATTTCCATTCTTCATTTTAAAAATGATGCCAAAATGGGAAAAATACTGTTACTTAAATGATTATTTTAAACATCAAGGCATCATTTTGTTGTGGCAAGAAATAGTAATGTTATCATTTTGCATCTTTTCTTTAAGATCTATTCTAGTCGAGAACTTGAAGAAACGTTAAATAAAATCAGGGAAATTTTGTCAGATGACAAACATGACTGGGATCAGCGTGCCAATGCAGTAAGTGTTCAGTTTTTTATTTTCTTCTCTCTCTATTTTTCCCCTCAGTGTTCTTTTCAAAAACTTGGAAATTTAGTAGTAGTACTGTCTGGTATTTGCTTGGGAAATAGAGTCTGATAAGTAGTATTTCACTCTGGAAAACAAATTGAGATAATAGGCCTCTCTCAGGGTGCATTTTTTTCTGTTTCGCTGTTTGGGAAGAGTCTTTCTCATCCATTTGTTAGTGTCTCCACCTGTGTTACTTGTTGAGCTTCACTGATGGCCCAGTGCCGTGGCTTTCCTTTGGGTTACATAGTTGTGGAGTAAAGGGAATTCCTGGGCACTTTTGGTAGGAATCTAGGGATTCCTAGGGATGGCATTAAATCTGTAGATTGCTTTTACAGTATGGCCATTTAACAGTGTTCATTCTTCCAGTGCAAGAGCACGGGATAGCTTTTCATTTCTTTGGTTCGTCTGCGGTTTCCTTTATCAGTGTATTTTGTTTCCCAGTGATTGTCTTTTACCAGCTTGGTCAGGTTTATTCCTAGGTTTGTGTGTATGTAATACACATATGTAATGAAAGTGTTAGTCCCTCAGTTGTATCCATTTCTTTGAAACCCCATGGACTGTAGCCTGCCAGGCTCCTCTGTCCATGGAATTCTTCTGGCAAGAGTACTGGAGTTGGTTGCCATTGCCTTCTCCAGGGGATCTTCCCGACCCAGGGATCAAACACAGGCAGATCCTTTCCTGTCTGAGCCACCATGGATGTGATTTTTAAAGTTTTTTTTTTTTTTTTTTTTTTTTAACTTTCTGATAATTCATTGTTAGTATAAAGGCAACAGGTTTCTGTATGCAACAGATCTTGTATCCTGCTGCTTTGCTGAATCCATTTAGTAGTTGTAATTGTTTTAGTGTGGCATCTCTAGGGTTTTCTATAAAATCATGCTACTTGCATGTGATGGCAATTTTACCTCTTCCCTTCCAATCTGGATACCTTTTATTTCTTTTTCTTGTCTGATTCCTGTTACTAAGAGTTCTAATAAATACTGTGTTGAACAGAAGTGGTAGAGTGGGCATCCTTGTCTTGTTTCAGATTTTAATGGCAGTGTTTCCTGCTTTTTACCATTGATTGTTGAGTTTGGGTTTGTCACAAACCATTGGCTGTGAGTTTTTCATAAATAGCTTTTATTGAGATATGTTGAGATATGTTTCTTTTATACCCACTTTGGTAAGAGTCTTTATCATAAATGGTTGTTGAATTTTGTCAGATGTTTTTTCTGCATCTGTTGAGATGATCATGTGATTTCTTCTGTTGATGTGCTCTGCCGCATTGCTTGATTTGCAGATGTTGAACCGTCCTTGTGACCCTGGGATGAATCCAGTTTGATCAAGGTGTATGACCCTTTTCATATGTGATTGGATTGTTAGCTAATATTTTATTGAGGATTGTTTCATTTGTATTTATCAAAGATATTGCCCTGTACTTTTGTTTTTTGGTAGCGTCTTTGGTTTTGATAGTAGAGTGATGGTGGCTTCATAGAATTACTTTGGGAAGGTTCCCTCTACTTTAGTCTTTGGAAGAATTTTTCTTTTTGTTTTATTTATTTATTTGACTGCACCAAGTTTTAGTTGTGACATGAGGACTCTTTTAGCTGTGGCATGTGGGATCTAGTTGCCTGACCAGGGATTGAACTCAGGCCCTCTGCATTGGGAATGCAGCATCTCAGCCATTCCACTAGGGAAGTCCCTCTTTTTGAAAGAGTTTGAGAAGGTTTGGTATAAGTTCTTTTTTGTATGTTTGATAGAATTCCTCAGTGAACCATCTTGTCATGGACTTCCATTTGCAGGGAGCTTTTTTTAATTGCAGATTCTGTAAATTTTTCATGATCAGTGATCAGATTGTTCAGATTACCTGTTAATTCTTCATTCAGTTTTGGTGGGCGGTATGTTTCTAGAAAGTAAGATGGACTTGTTCTATTTTGTGCTGTATCAACAATATTGCAATAAACATCTTTGCATGTATTTATAACAGTGGTATTTTTATTTTTGTAGGTTAAATTTTTATAAATGAGGTTGATGGGTAAAGAATAGATACAGTTTTATTTCAGTAGATGTTGCCAAAATATTTTGAACAAAGATATTAGTCATTCATGATCTACTTAACAGTAAGAATATCTGTTTCCTGTCTGGTACTGGGTGTTACTGAGTCTTAACTTTTGCCCATCTAGTGAAGGAAAATGGTGTGTCTTTGTTATAATTTGCATTTGCTTATCGCTGGTAAGCTTGAGCTCATTTCCTTGTATTTATTTTAGCCAATGAAATATTTGGTTGTCTTTTTTTACTTTATTGCCATTCCTTGTGCATTGTACTGTTGTGTTGCAGATAATTTTTTCCTATCATATTGTGATTTTTTTAGTTAATCTCATTTAGATGCCTCCTGATTTCTGCTTACGATAGTTTCCCTTCCTTATATGTACTTAAGGCTATATAATATTTTTTCAACTATTTTTTTAATATTCACAATATTTTATTTTTATACTTTCCATCTTTAGTTCATCTTTTTTAACTTTTAAAGATATCGGGAAAATGGCATTGAAACATGTATAATATCATATAAGATAAGAAACGAATCGCCAGTCCAGGTTCGATGCAGGATACAGGATGCTTGGGGCTGGTGCACTGGGATGACCCAGAGGGATGGTACGGGGAGGGAGGTGGGAGGAGGGTTCAGGATGGGGAACACGTGTACACCCGTGGCGGATTCGTGTTGATGTATGGCAAAACCAATACAATATTGTAAAGTAATTAGCCTCCAATTAAACTAAACAAATTTAAATTAAAAAAAATAATTTAGAAAAGCTCAGAAATTAATTTGCTGCTGTTGCTAAGTCACTTCAGTCGTGTTCGACCCTGTGACCCCATAGATGGCAGCCCACCAGGCTCCCCCATCCCTGGGATTCTCCAGGCAAGGACACTGGAGTGGGTTGCATTTCCTTCTCCAATGCATGAAAGTGAAGTCGCTTAGCTGTGTCCGACCCATAGCTACTCCATGGATTGCAGCCCACCAGGCTCCTCCCTCCATGGGATTTTCCAGGCGAGAGAACGGGAGTGGGTTGCCATTGCCTTTTCTGAAATTAATATGAGATTCTACATAATAATGGATATTATTTAGGTAAACTTTTAACTTCCATGTCGCCTAAGTATGTCTTTTGTCACAATTTTAAATAGACTCCCTTAAAACTTTAAGATTTATTTATATACTCAAACATTATATATGTCTATTATACATATAACTAAATCTGTAATGTTCTTTTCCAGAAAGCTGTTTTGTTTGTTTCTTCACATGTTTATTTATGTTTAATGCTGTTAAAATGTCTGAATATAGTTATAAAATCTAATGAAAACTTAAAAAATTTTGTTCAAATAATGTTTAGGAAGTTGTTTATTTTTTTATACTGCTCTACTTTTTAATGTCAGTAATGAAAACTTTCTTTATTTCAGCTAAAGAAAATTCGATCATTGCTTGTTGCTGGAGCTGCACAATATGATTGCTTTTTCCAGCATTTACGGTTGTTGGATGGAGCACTTAAACTTTCAGCTAAGGATCTTAGATCCCAAGTGGTTAGAGAAGCTTGCATTACTGTAGCGTAAGTATACTCTTTTTGTGATAAGTATTATTTATGAATTAATTTCGTGCTCATTGATTGAATTGCTCATTCAGTAAAGCACTAGTAGGATAACCCCCCTAAAGCATGATCCAAAAACCATATGCATAAGGATTAAATTTGTGTGATTTTGAAAAAAAAAATCTTTCTTAATAGTACTTTATACCAACTTTGAAATGTGTTTTTGTGTCACAAGTCTACTGGTAGATTTTTGGCCACTGACTCTGTGAATGTAAGAAAAAAATGAATAGGTCTCTTCTTATGTAACGTTCTCTTTGCTAATTTGGATAGTAAGCTTTTTTTCTGACATTTTAGCAATTGTCCTCGGATTGTAACATCCATCATTAACTTATCAAAGTCTAAACCTATTCAGTATGTTTATATTTTTCTACAATTTAAGGATGGTGGAACACTTGAACTCCTTTTACTGCTAATCCTGACCAAAAAAAAAAAATGTGTTGTATATATTGTTGTATAAGCCTTCCTTTGGAGAGAGGGAACACTTAGATACATACTATTAGTATTTATAATCCGGATCATATTAGATGTCCTAGTCAGAACAGAAAAAAATAAACTAAAAAACTCAGGAAATGAAAACTATGAGGATTGCAAGAAAAGGAACAAAACTGCCCTTATTAACAGATGATATAATTATCCATGCAGAAAAAGACAAGAATTAATAAAAGATTATAATTAAGGGACCATGCAGCATGGTTGCTAGATACAAGTCAGTATACCAAAATAATTGAGTATCTCTTGATAGCAAAACAAAACAAAAATCTGCAAATCATAACCTTGAAAAATACTTCATGATGAGAATTCCGCTTCTTGCCATGATGCAATAACTGGTATAGGATTAGAAAACTGGAGAAAATGTATAAGACAACTGTGTACAGATAATGGACAGCAGACAGAGCAGGACTGTA
Organism: Capra hircus; assembly: GCF_001704415.2. Lineage (NCBI taxonomy): Eukaryota > Metazoa > Chordata > Mammalia > Artiodactyla > Bovidae > Capra > Capra hircus. Next base: position 7,736,344 of record NC_030829.1, on the reverse strand, counting down.
ATTCTTGAAACAAATCAGTTGAACAGTACCATCGGCACAGTTTTGACCTGGATGCATTTCTGAACCAGAGAGGGGGAGGGAGAACCCAGGCAGAGCAAAACAGTCTTACTGAGTTGAAGAAGAAACAAGAGAAGAGATGGGAGGTTCTGAAAGCTAAAGTGGCTCAACTTTTCAGTGCAGAATACTGGGGAGAAGAGAGCTACACAGAAAAAGAGCTATAGAAGTCTGCATAGGGGATCCGTGAGTCTAGTTGAATACTAATCTGTGCATGTGAAAGGTACAACTCCATGGGGGCAGGAAAGACCTACTGCTGGAAGCCAACTTGCATGGGCTGGGACAGGTTCAAGTTTTGAGGAGCCAGACTGGAGAGACCTTGTCAAACCCCCAGGGCATGCATTTGAGACCCCAGAAAGGCTGTGGTGTAGGGATCGTACTGCTCAGGCTACTCTGGAAGCTGAGTACTCTCAGGATACCCCTCCTAACAAGCTGGGAAAGATGAGGCTACTTGCAAAGGACGTCACCTGCTCACCAGAACAGAAGGCTCACACTTTAAAGGAAGACAGTAACATCAGGGCACAGGTGGCCTCCCCTGCGTCTCATTTGAGCTTCACAAGGGAAAACTGAATGTGTAACTGAACATGAGTAAATAGGTCTGAGCACTGCTTTGAATCAGGAATCTGATATTTTCGAGGTAACTGTATTCTAAAAAGGTATAACTATATAGAAATTAACCATTTCTGCACCTTGTCAGAAATGTATTTACAGCATTCTTCCTAAGTGTTTTACCCAAAGTCAGACTAAACCATATTAAATTAATTAGGCTGGATTCATTGTTTAACTGCAAATTTGGAAAGAGAAGACACATTTGTTCAGAGTCACCCAACTGACTAGTGCATCTGTGCACGCTAAGTCACTTCAGTCATATCTAACTCTGTGATCCTGTGGACTGTAGCCTGCCAGGCTCCTCTGTTTATGGGATTCTCCAGGCAAGAATACTAGAGTGGGTTGCCATGCCCTCCTCCAGAGGATTTTCCCTCCCTAGAGATCAAACCGATGTCCCTTATGTCTCCTGCGTTGGCTGGCAGGTTCTTCACCACTGGTGCCACCTGGGGAGCAGTCAATGTATGTGTGTTAGTTGCTCAGTTGTGTCCAACTCCTTGTGACCCCCTGGACTGTAGCTCACCAGGCTCCTCTGTTCATGGAATTTTCCCCAGGCAAGAATACTGGAATGGGTTGCCATTTCCTTCTTCAGAGGAACTTCCCAACCCAGGGACTGAACCTGGGTATCCTGCATTGCAGGCAGATTCTTTACCGTCTGTTTACCAGGGAAGCTGGTAACCAGTGTATGGTAGAGTTCTGTTTTCAATCAAGAATTCTGAAATCCTACGCCAAAGATGTCAGGAAGTATTTGTGACTGAAATAGTAGTGGTACCATTAATACAAATAGCAGAATACTGATTTGGGTAAGATTTTACTTGTTTGTACAATATGTTGAATATAAGATTGGTACTGGGGCATCAGAATGAAAATAACTGATGGATAAAGACTAAACATCAGGACAATCAGAGCTGAGTGTTTTACCTGTCATGTTAATGCTTAAATTCTGAGATCAGATGGCTTCTCTATTGCAGAGAGATGCTTAAAATGCCAAAATTCAACTGTGCACTAGACCATAAAAGGTCAGGGAAAAGGAAGAAATATGTAATATCTGCACTTCCCTTTCTCTCTTTTGTTTTTCTACCATTTTAGAACTGGTTAAAGTAAAGATTTTAAGTTAATTCAGTAAAAGAATATTTTAAAATGATATGGTCCTACCTATATTTAATGTTAAACTATTTTTCTAACACAACATTTTTTGTCTTCCTTTATAGCCATCTTTCAACAGTTTTGGGAAACAAGTTTGATCATGGCGCTGAAGCCATTGTACCTACACTTTTTAATCTCGTCCCCAATAGTGCGAAAGTCATGGCGACTTCTGGATGTGCAGCAATCAGATTCATAATTCGGGTAGGTTCTTTTCCTTTCTTTTTTTTTTCCTGTCTTCCTCTGTATGTCTGCCTATCCATTTGTCTGTCTCTGTCTCTCTCTTTCAATGTACTTAAATAAATCATTGGAATTTTTTTAAACGCCAAGAAAAAAATTACTTTTGAATAATTTTTCTGATAATAAAAGGAATACACAGGTATTAATGAAATTTAAATAGTAAAGAGGATTGCAAAGTAAGATGCTGTATACAGAATAGGCACAATATGCATGTGCATGTGTGAGAATGTGTGTGTAAATAATGTTACAGGTCAGTTCAGTTCAGTCACACAGTCGTGTCCGACTCTTTGCGACCCCATGATTCGCAGCATGCCAGGCCTCCCTGTCCATCACCAACTCCTGGAGTTCACCAAGACCCATGTGCATCGAGTCAGTGATGCCATCCAGCCATCTCATCCTCCGTCGTCCACTTCTCCTCCTGCCACCAATCCCTCCCAGCATCAGAGTCTTTTCCAGTGAGTCAACTCTTCGCATGAGGTGGCCAAAGTATTGGAGTTTCAGCCTCAACATCAGTCCTCCCAATGAACACCCAGGACTGACCTCCTTTAGGATGGACTGGTTGGATCTCCTTGCAGTCCAAGGGACTCTCAAGAGTCTTCTCTAACACCACAGTTCAAAAGCACCAATTCTTCGGTGCTCAGCTTTCTTCACAGTCCAACTCTCACTTCCATACATGACCACTGGAAAAACCGTAGCCTTGACTAGATGGACCTTTGTTGGCAAAGTAGTATCACTGCTTTTGAATATACTATCTAGGTTGGTCATAACTTTCCTTCCAAGGAGTAAGCGTCTTTTAATTTCATGGCTGTAATCACCATCTGCAGTGATTTTGGAGGCCCCCCTCCAAATAAAGTCTGACACTGTTTCCACTGTTTCCCCATCTATTTCCCATGAAGTGATGGGACCAGATACCATGATCTTTGTTTTCTGAATGTTGAGCTTTAAGCCAACTTTTTCACTCTCCTCTTTCACTTTCATCAAGAGGCTTTTTAGGTCATCTTCACTTGCTGCCATAAGGGTAGTGTCATCTGCGTATCTGAGGTTATTGATATTTCTCCCGGCAATCTTGATTCCAGCTTGTGTTTCTTCCAGCCCAGCGTTTCTCATGATGTACTCTGCATAGAAGTTAAATAAGCAGGGTGACAATATGCAGCCTTGACGTACTCCTTTTCCTATTTGGAACCAATCTGTTGTTCCATGTCCAATTCTAACTGTTGCTTCCTGACCTGCATATAGGTTTCTCAAGAGGCAGATCAGGTGGTCTGGTATTCCCATCTCTTTCAGAATTTTCCACAGTTTGTTGTGATTCACACAGTCAGAGGCTTTGGCATAGTCCATGAAGCAGAAGTAGATGTTTTTCTGGAACTCTCTTGCTCTTTTGATGATCCAACGGATGTTGGCAATTTGATCTCTGGTTCCTCTGCCTTTTCTAAAACCAGCTTGAACATCTGGAAGTTCACGGTTCACGTATTGCTGAAGCCTGGCTTGGAGAATTTTGAACATTACTTTCCTACCGTGTGAGATGAGTGCAATTGTGTGGTAGTTTGAGCATTCTTTGGCATTGCCTTTCTTTGGGACTGGAATGAAAACTGACCTTTTACAGCCCTGTGGCCACTGCTGAGTTTTCCAAATTTGCTGGCATATTGAGTGCAGCACTTTCACAGCATCATCTTTTAGGATTTGAAACAGCTCCACTGGAATTCCATCACCTCCACTAGCTTTGTTCGTAGTGATGCTTTCTAAGGCCCACTTGACTTCACATTCCAGGATGTCTGGCCCTAGGTGAGTGATCACACCATCGTGATTATCTGGGTAGTGAAGATCTTTTTTGTTCAGTTCTTCTGTGTATTCTTGCCACCTCTTCTTAATATCTTCTGCTTCTGCAAGTAACAGGCAAATGTTAAACAGTAAAAATGTTACAAGCAGTGGTAAAAGGTGACAACAAATTCTTAATATTTCTCATCATCCACCTCTTAAAGGTGCCAGAAGAAGAGTTAAAAATGTAAAACTTCCCCACTTAAATCTTTAAATTTTGCTCTTCTACAACTCACCACTCTAGCCATTCAGGATGTACTTTTCCAAACCTCTATTTTGTGCCTTTACAAACTATATTTGCTACAAAATGTAAGTGTAGCATTTATATTTTATATATATGTAAAAATCATGTTTTTTTATTCTTGCTTTTTAAACTTCATGTACTCAAGCAGCTTCCCTTGTTTAATTCTTTTTGATGTCTAAGTCAGTTCTTAGTTAAAGGGCATAATATTAAGCTGTCCTCACCATATTTCTCCATGCAGTTTGTGAAATTCTTTTTCTCCTTCCTTTACCTACACTGTGTATTATTAGTATCTTAAAGGTTTTAAAATTTAATAATTGAAGAATATTATTTCATATTCTACTTTGCATTTCTTGGATTATTAGAAAACATTAGGTGTTTTTTTCCTCTAATAGTTTTTCTAAGGATTGCCAGTTTATATTCTGTGCATTTTTCCTCACTTTTTTTCTGTGTTATTAGAACAGTTGGTCTTCCTTATCCATGGGTTCTGCATCTGTGGATTCAACCAACCTCAAATCAGAAATATTTGCGGGGGAAAGAATTGTAGTGCATTTCAAGAAGCAAAACTTGAATTGCCTTCTACTGGCATCTGTTTCTGTAACATTTATAATAATTACAACTATGTGTGTATCATTTACTTTATATTAACTAATTAAGTAATCTAGAGATGACAAAGTATACAGGAAAAAAAAGTATAGGTTTTATGCAAATACTGTACCATTTTATGTAAGCGATTTGTATATCCCCGAATTTTGGTATCCTCACAGGCTCCCAGAACCATCCCTGTGGACACTACAGGACAACTGTATATTAATTTTATTTGTAAATATTTTCTACCAGTTTGTCATTTCTTCATATATTGTTTAAGCTACACTTGATACATAGAGAAATTTGAAATTTTTTTGTTTTGAGACAATGCTATTTTTGTGGGTTTTGTTACATAAAGTTAAAACAACCTTCCCCATTTCTCAGTTACAAAAATATTCAGTTTTGAACCTTTTATGATTTTGTTTCTTAGGTTGAGATCAACTTAATTTTATTTTTGTGTAAAATATGGAGATCTGACTTCGTTTTCCCCCAGATACAAAACCAGTTGACCCTGCAGTGTATAGTAGATTATAGTTCAGTCTTTTCTTAAACTACCACTCTCTTCTTGTAGTAAATTCCCATAAATATACGGGTCTGTTTTTTAAATGCCTTTCCAGTTTCTTTGATCAATTTGTCCTCTCCTGGTAAATGATATCTCTTTCTAATGCTGCTGTATCAGGTGTTTTTTAGCGTTAAAATCTAGTGCCTGTGAAGAAATCTATGAATCTGTCTTGGAAAATGTCTCTTTTCTTTCTGTTTTAATATTTTTGTAAGCTTCACTAAATCTGGCACCTTCATAACAGTGTTCAAAACTGGTGGAAATGATTGAAATCTTTATTTTTTCTCTGAGTTTAATAGAAGTGCTTTAAATATGACCTCTGAGATGAGTTTTTAGATATTCTGGATTAGGTCTGAGAATTTCCTCCTATTTATATTTTGCTAAATTTTGGTCAGTAGTAGATTTAGAATCTTGTCAGATATCCCTTGAGAAATGATTGTTTCTCTTCATTTATCCGTTGTACATTCATGAAATGAATTCTGCTTGGCCATTTGACAGTATGATACTGCTAGATGCAGTTGGCTAATACTTTAATTAAGAAGACTCTTGACATGAGGTTGTATACTCTTAATTTAAGAAGAGCTTCTTCTACCATGGTTATATTACCATTTTGTATTATATTATTATATGTTCTTTTTTTTTTTAAAAAAAAGGAAAATACTTGTTAGAGGTATTGCTAAGAGATTTTTTATAAGCTTCAAATTTGTTACATTGGTGCCCATGGGATTCTTTTATTTTTTTCTAGTTGTTTAATTTCTATATTTATGTTTTTTAACTACTTTATTTGACTTGCTGTGGCTTACTTCTTTTTTTCCCCTAGATTTTTGTGGGATATTCTCACTTTGTGATCGTTTTTATTGTTTAATCACATAAGGCTTTCTTATCATAATGTTGTGTTCTGAGTTTGGCATTAGCAGCATCCAGTGATTTAGATTTACCACACTCTATTTTATATTTCTCAGTCATTTCTAATTTCCATTTCAACTTCCTCATTGAATTACATAAGGATATTGTCTGCATTTTCAGATGGTTCTTTTGTCATTCTTATCATTTTGTAATTTGATGACTTTCTGATCAGAGAATTTGGTGGTACAATTTCTTCTTCATTGAATAACCCAAATTTTGTTAGTATCAGAGTACATCATATATTTACATAGGTAGTCTTTTAGTATTTGTGAAATATGGGATTCATTTATAGAGAGCTTTATTCATTGCTAAATCTAGTTTGTTCATATTATTCTAGTTCTTTATGGTCTCATTTTTTTTAAAAAATCCTTTTTTCTTAAAAGTTTCTTGTTCTTCGTCAGTGTCAAGAATAAATTCTCTTTTACTTCCTCAGCCTTTTGGAAAGTATATATTAAAAAAAATAAAAAGTATGTATTTTTATCTTTTTGTGTCATTGTTTTCCCCTTAACCGCTGAATTAATTTCCAGCAACTAAAGTTGACTATGGTGGGTTTTTTTTTCTGCTTTTATTTCTGCCCAATCTTTATTAGGACTCTTAACATTAAAAATATTTGCTTGATCTTAGTGTGTTCTAAGAAGGCAATGGCACCCCACTCCAGTACTCTTGCCTGGAAAATCCCATGGACGGAGGAGCCTGGTAGGCTGCAGTCCATGAGGTTGCTAAGAGTCGGACACGACTGAGCAACTTCGCTTTCACGTTTCACTTTCCTGCACTGGAAAAGGAAATGGCAACCCACTCCAGTGTTCTTGCCTGGAGAATGCCAGGGACGGGGGAGCCTGGTGGGCTGCCGTCTGTGGGGTCGCACAGAGTCTGACACGAGTGAAGTGACTTAGCAGCAGCAGCAGCAGCAGTGTGTTCTCAGTTTTCATAGATATTTATCTTTTCATATTTCTAAATGGCTTTGCTTGGCCATTATACAAGAATTCAAAAATTGGACTTCAGGTTCAGATTTCTTTTCTCTCAGAATTATCTCCTTTTCACAAAGAATTGTTTCCTGAACTCTTTATTGTCTTTATAGTGAGATATTGTTTGATTCTTTTATTTAAAAACAGCACCGCCACTGCCTTAGGGAGCTTTGTAAGAGAGTCTCTCTGCTAGGAGTTCCCTCACAGCTTCTTTCATTTGTGCTGCCTTTACCCAGAGGAGCAAGATTTCTGACTAAAACGAAGTTTGTTGAGATTTATGTTAGTTTTCATGTATCATTTATTTGTTGCTTCTGCTTGTTTCCTGTCTTTCAGTTGATATGTTCTCAGGAAAAATCCTTTACATTCTGCCTACTTGACAGGACCCAACTTGCCATTTTTAGGTTTGTTTCTACTTTATGTATTGTGTTCAGCTTGCCCATTTTTCATGAGCTTGTCTCATGTTCTTGAGACAGTAACATGTCCCGTCGTCTCACAGAAAATACGAATCAGGTTGTTGCTGTTTTACATTATTTCCTGGTTTCTGTATTTTTGTTTGTTTCCCAGGGGTCTGCTTCTAAGTTGTTCTGATTTAGTATTTGGTTGAATGCATCGTCTGTAATTGTGAGGATCACTTATTTTCCTTTGGAATGGCTCCCCTGAATATGGTGTAGCAGTAGGTTAGTCTCTAGCCCCATCTCTGCCGCTGTGTTGTTTAAGAGTTAATCAGCGGCAGTAGGACTTTGAGATCATGAGAGAGAGGAGGAAGAAGGTAGGTGAGACCTGCTATGTGGTATGTTGTGGCTAGGGAGTCCCCTTGGGCTTTCTTTAACTCCTCAGTAATGTTCAGGGATGAGTTCTTCTGGATGCTCTAATAGAAATAAAGTACATGATAAATGGAACACACTCGAGTCATTCCAAAACCATCACCGCCCCCGCACCCCCAACCTGTTCATGGGAAACTTCTCATCCACAAAACTGGTCCCTGGTGCTAGGGGAGCAAGTCCACAGAGCCCTTCCATACTGGATATAGCAGTTGAATAACATGCAAGTCAGCCCTGTGGTGCATTATCCTCATCTTGAACAACTTCAGGTCTGTGGGTGGCTTCCCTCTGTCAGACTTGAAAAAAGTTTTCTCTCTGTGTTGGTTGAGTTAGTTGTGGCCACTCACTTTTTCCTTCACTCTAAGACTTGTTTCCTCACAAGTACGGAAGCTCTGGGCTGACAGCCTTCAGCTGCAGCCTCTTCAAAGCCTGCGAAGCTTGCAGATATCTGCCTTTCCTGAAGTCTTGCCCTTTCCTAGTTATGGCCCATATCCAGTAAACTGATTGACGTAGAAGAGCAGAGTTTTGGCCATCTTAGGCCATTTTGAGACTATCTTCCAGAGCTCCCTAGTGACTTTGGGTAAAGAGGTCCTTGGGCTCTATCACAGATTGATTTCTTCCTTTGCCTATTCCTTCTTCCTTCTCACTTCCACCGGTGTTGATCCCAAAAGCACTGCTTAATATTAAAAAGGCTGTACTCCATCTCACAGCCTGCTTCCTAGGTAACCCAGCCTGTACCATCAGCTCAGAAGAAAAATAGGAGATTTAAAGCATCAAATATGTATCCTTATTTTATTTTAACATCTTTTGTGAACTTCTTAGTGTTTGCTTTACTAAAGAAGAGGTGGCTCAGGTGGTAAAGAATCTGCCTGTAATACAGAAGACCCAGGTTCGATCCCTGAGTCGGGATGATCCCCTGGAGAAGGGAATGGGAGCCCACTCCACTGTTCTTGCCTGGAGAATCCCAGTAACAGGGGAGCCTGGCAGGCTACAGTGCATGGGCTCGCAAAGAGTCAGACTCAACTGAGCGACTAACACACAAACACTCTCACTAAAGAAGAATGTAAGAGTTACTAATAGAAATCAGAAGATTGTATACCTGAATTCTAGAGAGCTATGGTTCAGCCAGGATGAAAGTTCAGTTAAAATCACCATTTCAAGGTGCATTCTTAATAATTATGCAGATTCACTCTGATAACCTGCTTTGATGACATAGCAATTACTGTGCTCTCAAGCAGTAGCCATGGTACCTCAAAAAATAAGACCAGTATGTGTTTGGTTCCCCCCAAAGTACACTGTCCTAACAGTTCTCTGTAGTTACCAGTTAACTTGTCTTTATTATTTAATATTACAACCACATCTGCCCTTCCGAAATTGTATCATTACTATCAATTTAATTTGGGAAAACCTTTTGACTGGTCTTAATTTCTTTCAAAATCTGATTTTATGGTTATTTTTGTTCTTTTCTAATATAGCTAAATACTTGAATGCAAAGCAAGTAAAGGAAGAGATTATGTAAGGTACACGGTATTTCTCAACCTCTTCTAAACTGTCTTTTTCAGCATACTCATGTACCCAGACTTATACCTTTAATAACAAGCAATTGCACATCGAAATCAGTTCCTGTAAGGAGGTAAGTTTCGAAAAACTTAGTATAGCTTTATGTTGAATATTGCATTATGTCTGATTCTTAGTTGGGTACAAAAATTAGTTGTCATCAATTTCTAGCCTTCTAGAAACCTTATTAAAGTTTTTTATCTTATGTAAGGAAAAAAGGAACAAAGTGCTTATTACGACTATCCACATTTCTTGGCCTTTTTGTATTAAAGTGTGTCTGAAAGTCGCTCAGTCGTGTCTGACTTTTTGCGACCCCATGGACTTCTCCATGGAATTCTCCAGGCCAGAATTCTGGAATGGGTAGCTGTTCCCTTTGCCCAGGGACCTCCCAAACCCAGGGATCAAACCCAGATCTCCCACATTTTATTTGGGCCACTATTTCTTTGGTTTTCAGAGAGTTTGGAGTCTAGAGTCAGCCCTTACCTAGAATCCTACAACTTTGATTGACTATCCTGCCTTGGGCAGTCATTTAATTGCCCTAAACCTCATGTCTGTGTTATGTTAGTGGGCCTAATGATGTGGACCCCACAGAGCTGTGAGGGTTAAATGAGAAGGGCACTGGAAGACATGAACATAGTGTTTGGCTCAGAGTATACAGTCATAGTGTGTCAGTCTGTTAGTGTCTGTCTCATTATTTCTACAGTCTTTGATATCAGCGGTATCACCACTGGCACCATTAGTATTGAAGACAAAACACAAGATTTGTGTGTTGGATATTTAAGGAAATTGTAAAAAACTCTTTCCCCTTTTTTGTTTGATAAATATGTTTATTTAAGTACTTTGAATGTTCGGAAAAATCAGACATCATTGTTACCTGTAAGTGATTTGGAATTTGGGGACAGTTGTTTAATTACCTCTCTCTTACATCAGGGTCAGCAAATAACAGTCCATTGGGCAGATCTGTCCAACTGTCTAGTTTTGTACAGGCACAAGCTAAGACTGTATCTTAACATTTTTGAAAGGTGTTTAAAAAGGTGGCAAAAAAAATGAGATAGAGACTGTGTTGTTCTCAAAGTCTAAAATATTTGCTGCCTGAAATATTTACTCTCAGGCCCTTTACAGAAGAGATTTACCAATCACTGTCTTACACTGAGTAAAACGGTAATTGGAAAATTAGGAATGTAACAGAGAAGAGGAAGTCAGGAAATGCATCATAGAATTATCCTGAAAATGGGGAGCATTTCAATTCCTGTAAGGGAGGTAAGGTGTAGGCAGAGATGGAAAGCTGTGCTGCAGGCTACAGAGCCATTGGACAGGCCACTGAGCCCAGAAGCTGTGATAAAGGGGAGGTTTCAGTAGGAAACGAGGCTGACTGCGGGGAAAAAGGAGATAGGTAGGAGTCAGGGTATAGAGAGCTTTGAATGAGTGGAAGAGAAATTCCAATATTGTTTCATAAGCAGTTTTTGGTGAGAAGTAATGTCATCCATCCTAGTTTTTATTCCAGCTGTGAACAGTGATTAAAAAGGGACAATGAGAAGCATTGGTTTAATTAAGTAGGACTTCTTACAACTCATGGAAATGTAAGGGGTGGAAAACTGGAGCTGTATTTGTGATAATTGACTGAAGGAGATTTTATTCAATAAGTTCAAGAGATTTCAGACAGAATTGAGACGTGATTATTGGATGTGGATGAGGGAGGTGATGTCAGCTGCTTCACGCTGTGATCGCTCGAGTTAAAATGTCAGGGTTTAAGTCCCAGCTCTGTGACTGTGGGCACGTTAATTTAACCTCCATGTTATCTCCTGGTCTGTACCATACGGGCTCCACGAGCAGGCTGAGAGGGTGAGGATTACTTGTTGTTTCGCATGTGGTGTTTGAGTTGACCTCGTAGCTGTCTTGGCCACCATTCCGTGTCTTCAGTTTCTAGTGCATAGTAGATGTTTGATAAGTATCTTTTAAGTTAAATTTTATATTAGAGAAACATTTCCAAGTTAAAATTAAGGTCTTTTTGAACTGTTAAGCATAGGAATAGTTGGAGTCTTAAAAAGAGTTAAGTATTTGAGAGTGAAAATATCTAAAAATATGTCTTATACTTTAATTCAGAAGGCAAGATGCAGAATTATAGAAGAAAGTATTAATTAGCATTTAGTTATAAAGTTATATAGCTGAGTATTAATGTTGCAGCATTTAGTTAATAGTATTTTTATTTTTCAGGCGCTCATTTGAATTTCTAGATTTGTTATTACAGGAGTGGCAGACTCACTCATTGGAAAGGTACGCACCGGCTCTTCCTCTTCCGCCGCTCTCCCCTCCCCTCTGTCATCACTTCTTTAGAAATTGATGCTATTGGTTTTGCATTATTTCTCATTTTCCTTTAAAAGTTATTTGTACTGCTTTTCCTTTAAAGCTGAGGTGTTCCCCTTATTCATCGTAGCTGTGATTTTCTTCTTTGTGGGGTGAATAAGAGTCTCTTAGGTGAATGGGCAAGAAATTCCAGGTTAAATTGGGCAGGAAATTACAGGTTATATAAGAAATTCCAGGCTAAATTGGGCAGGTATTTTAAAATGTATCTCTACTCATGTAAGATAGGTTTCCCAAGGTGCAATTAATCAAGTAATGAATGATTTAGGATAGAAGAAAGGCACTTCTTTTCAGAGGAAAGAGATCAAAAACGTAAGAGAGATTTGTTGGCAGATTTCTCCACACCAGCTGTCCGGTGTCATTGGCCATGTATATACTGGGCAATGTTTAATGAAACTCTGCTGTGAAAAAGAGGAAAATATGGGCAGCTAGTCAGTCACTGGCCATTTGTATGGCGGTATTTCTCATTTGTTTCTCATATGAAGCTTGGGATATACATGTATTTATGTTGAATACATTCTGATTTTCCATTCTTATGGAAAGCATTAAATCTATTCACAACCCATTAAAAAAAAATAGAATATGTTGTTTACTGCAGGCATGATATAATTCCGAGCTTTCTTTGCGTTCTTTTGTGGCAGCTGCTATTCAGTTTGGTTAGATTGTAACTGATTTTACTACTAGCACATTTCTACACTGGTAGGTTACTGAGGAACCACACAAAAGATTTTCTTTAATTCATGAAAAATTTTAAATTTTAGTACTATTTATCTGGACTCCATCTAAAAATAATTATGTTCAGGTTTATAATGTTTGACTTGTCAGAAGGAAACCATACATGAGCAAAATGTGTGGGGCGGATTATTAGGAAATGTTGCAATCTTAGATTCATTATTATATGCTGCTGCTCCTAAGTCGCTTCAGTCGTGTCTGACTCTGTGCGACCCCATAGACGGCAGCCCACCAGGCTCCCCCGTCCCTGGGATTCTCCAGGCAAGAACACTGGGGTGGGTTGCCATTTCCTTCTCCAACAGTATATGCTAGTTACCTTTTTTCTCTCCCTTGCCCATTTGTGATTGATGTGTGATATATAGTATATAGGCAGTATCATTTGTGGTGAGAGAGACAGTTTTATACATGAACCTAAAGGTACTTTATTTTATAGACATGCAGCTGTCTTGGTTGAAACTATTAAGAAGGGAATTCATGATGCTGATGCTGAGGCAAGAGTGGAGGCAAGAAAGTAAGTCTGTAAGGTATTTTTGTGGTGGTTTAAACATACTTTGGTCTTTTCTTCGACAGAAATTATACTGGGAGAATGAAAATATTGAAAGTGTCCCAAGTATTGTATTTGATCAGCTGTTTAGTCAAGTGGAGATTGATTTTTCTCCATTAAACCTGTACTGGTTGTCTTAATAGTTCACTTAGCCTTGTTGTTTATATATCCATCAGTATTGGTATTACATCATAACATATTCACTTTTGTTGTGAATAAAAATACCTAATTTACTGAACATTTGTTATGTACCTGATACTTTGTAGGGCAGTAGGTATATGTTCTTTTCTAATCCTTAAAATGATCCAGTGAAGGTGCTATCTCCTCTGGCAAGTGAAGTTTGGAGTTCTGGAAGTTTGCACAAGGCCACCCAAATTGTAAGGATTATAGTCAGGTTTTTAACTGAGATCTCCTTTTCTCAAAAGCCTGTTGTCTTTCTCCAAAAACTTGTTTAATTTAGAAAGTATTTACTTGGCACATTGTGGCTACATTAAAACCATAAGGGTTAAAAACTTTTGCTCTTCTTGAATGTACACATTTTACGGTTAGTGTGTAATCATGCAGTTATTTCTTTAAGGTGTTTTTGGTTTTTTAGAAAAAACCCTTTAATTTTGTTGTTCGTTTGTTTTACAGGACATATATGGGTCTTAGAAACCACTTCCCCGGTGAAGCTGAAACCCTGTATAATTCCCTCGAGCCGTCTTATCAGAAGAGTCTTCAGACTTACTTAAAGAGTTCTGGCAGTGTAGCATCTCTTCCACAATCAGACAGGTCCTCGTCTAGCTCCCAAGAAAGCCTCAAGTAAGGTCATATAAAGGATCATTACTGATTGCTTCCTCTTTTCAGCTCCACAGAGTTCCTTAAGTTGGATGGTTGCTTTCTTCTTAAAGCCTTGAAAGACTGATGACTGAATGTGCTTATTTCCCTTGGTCTATTGCCTCAGGGGTTGGATTACATGCTTGTCTAGCTTCTTCTCATTGGATTGAGTTTAGGGATTCAAAGTTTGTGTGAACAGTTTCAGATGTATTTTGTTAGAATATGTTCATTTCTTTGAGAAAGATTGGAAACCACTAATTTGTATACTTTTTTAAAATACACCCAAAATAGTCCATATAGTAAGTAGCCCATTTCTAGGGCACTGTTATGGAGGGATTATAATGGAGATTCAGAAATCGTCTTTAAAACTTTTACACAGCACTGGGTGACTGGTAAAAACGCCATTGCTTTCTTTCCTTGCCTCTGGCGTAGTTTGAGATTTTAGCAACTCCCTCCGGGGACAGAGTTACCTAGTGTTTGGCTCACTTCTCTGTAACTCCACTCTCATCGTTGTGCTGGCCACCTCATACCCTTGCTGCCTTGGCAGTTATACCCTGTTTTCTGTTTCTCTAGCCCTATAAGATGGCTAAGATCCCTAGCAGTGGCCAGAAATATCTGCAGATTTCTCTAGGGAAGAGCAGCTCACAGAATATCAGTCTGCCTCTCTGTAGTTTCTGTGTCTTTAGGGTCTTCACCCCCACAAACATTGCTAGTTGCCTTGGCAACTTCCTGGTCCAGGACAGGTACCAGGGTGGGCAGGAGAGGTATCTGGGGCACAATTGGAGGAAGTACTCACTAAATAAGAGTTCAGTGGCTTACAAGTTTTCAGAGTAAAAGAAGATACGATTTGATTTAAAAAAATAATTATTGTAGGAATAATTGTACCTAAACTTCTATTTAAATTTGTGATAAATCCTTCACCTTGAATGAGCTTTGTTGCTTTTTTTTCCCTTTACTTTTACTTGTTGTACTCAAACTTTGTATATGAGTCGCTGAAGATCATTGTTAAAATACAGAATCTGATCAAGTAAATCTGGGATGGGACTTGAGATTCTGCATGTTTTACACATTCCTAGGGGATGTCATTGCTTTTTGTCTATGGACCATTCTTTCAGTAGCAAGGATCTAAATAAGATATTTTATCTTACCCTAGTTTAGTTCAGTTCAGTCACTCAGTCGTGTCCAACTCTTTGCGACCCCACGAATCACAGCATGCCAGGCCTCCCTGTCCATCACCATCTCCTGGAGTTCACTCAAACTCATGTCCATTGAGTCGGGATGCCATCCAGCCATCTCATCCTCTGTCGTCCCCTTCTCCTCCTGCCCCCAATCCCTCCCAGCAGCAGAGTCTTTTCCAATGAGTCAACTTTTTGCATGAGGTGGCGGAAGTACAGGAGTTTCAGCTTTAGCATCATTCCTTCCAAAGAACACCCAGGGCTGATCTCCTTCAGAATGGACTGGTTGGATCTCCTTGCAGTCCAAGGGACTCTCAAGAGTCTTCTCCAGCACCACAGTTGAAAAGCATCAATTCTTCGGCGCTCAGCTTTCTTCACAGTCCAACTCTCACAACCATACATGACTAATGGAAAAACCATGATATGATCACGATGGTGTGATCATTCACCTAGAGCCAGACATCCTGAAATGTGAAGTCAAGTGGGCCTTAGAAAGCATCACTACAAACAAAGCTGGTGGAGGTGATGGAATTCCAGTGGAGCTATTTCAAATCCTGAAAGATGATGCTATGAAAGTGCTGCACTCAATATGCCAGCAAATTTGGAAAACTCAGCAGTGGCCACAGGACTGGAAAAGGTCAGTTTTCATTCCAATCCCAAAGAAAAGCAATGCCAAAGAATGCTCAAACTACCACACAATTGCACGCATCTCACATGCTAGTAAAGTAATGCTCAAAATTCTCCAAGCCAGGCTTCAGCAATACGTGAACCGTGAACTTCCAGATGTTCAAGCTGGTTTTAGAAAAGGCAGAGGAATCAGAGATCAAATTGCCAACATCCGCTGGATCATTGAAAAAGCAGGAGAGTTCCAGAAAAACATCTACTTCTGCTTTATTGACTATGCCAAAGCCTTTCACTGTGTGGATCACAAGAAACTGTGGAAAATTCTGAAAGAGATGGCAATACCAGACCACCTCACCTGCCTCTTGAGAAACCTGTATACAGATCAGGAAGCAACAGTTAGAACTGGACATGGAACAACAGACTGGTTCCAAATAGGGAAAGGAGTACATCAAGGCTGTATATTGTCACCCTGCTTATTTAACTTCTATGCAGAGTACATCATGAGAAACGCTGGGCTGGAAGAAGCACAAGCTAGAATCAAGATTGCCAGGAGAAATATCAATAACCTCAAATATGCAGATGACACCACCCTTATGGCAGAAAGTGAAGAAGAACTAAAAAGCCTCCTGATGAAACTGAAAGAGGAGAGTGAAAAAGTTGGCTTAAAGCTCAACAATCAGAAAATGAAGATCATGGCATCTGGTCCCATCACTTCATGGGAAATAGATGGGGAAACAGTGGAAACAGTGTCAGACTTTTATTTTGGGGGGCTCCAAAATCACTGCAGATGGTGGCTGCAGCCATGAAATTAAAAGATGCTTACTCCTTGGAAGAAAGTTTATGACCAACCTAGATAGCATATTGAAAAGCAGAGACATTACTTTGCCAACAAAGGTCCGTTTAGTCAAGGCTATGGTTTTTCCAGTGATCTTACTCTAGTAGAACATCTTTAAATGTAAACAACTTTGAAATCTGTGGACTTGAATCAATCTGCCTCAACATAACAGTTTTAGGAGACAATTATAAAAATAATATAATATTGGGTTTGATAACCAAATGCCAAATTTGCCATTTAATAATAATAACTTAGGGCTTCCCTGGTGACTCAGTTGGTAAAAAATTGACCTGCAACATGGAGACCCGGGTTCGATCCCTGGGCCAGGAAAATCCCTTGGAGAAGGGAATAGCAATCCACTCCAGTATTCTTGCCTGGAGAATTCCATGGACAGAGGAGCCTTGTGGGCTGCAGTCCATGGGGTCACAGAGTCGGACACAGCTGAGCGACTTATACACAATAATAACTTAAGAATATTTTCAGTAGTCTGACATTTAACCTCTCTTCCCCTCACCTTTAAAATTTGTAGATAGGGAATTCCCTGGCAGTCCAGGGGTTAGGACTCTGTGCTCTCACTGTCACAGACCCAGGTTCAGTCCCTGGTCTGGGAACTAAAAATCCCACAGGCTGACTCCTCTGATGGTCCAGTGGTCTAAGAATCCCCCGCCAATGCGGAGAATGCAGACTCGGTCCCTAGTCTGGGAAGATTGTGCCTGCCACAGGGCACCAAGCCCGCGCGCCACAGCTGCTGAGCCTGTGATCTGCCGCGCAAGAGCCACAGCTGCTGAAGCCGCGCGCTCCAGAGCCTGAGCTCCGCAAGAGAGGCCTCCACAAGAATGCCTGGGACCACAGCTAGAGGAAGCCGGCACACCAAGGACGATCCAGCGCAGCCAAAGATGAATGATGAAATCTTAAAAGATCCCGCAAGCCACACAGCACGACAAGCAAGTGAACAAACGAATAATATAATAAAGTGAAATAAAATTCATAGGTTTACTTTCCAGACCCTCTTACACACTTAGATATGTTTATTTTGGGGCTGCAGAGTAACATTGTAGTTAAAGGTAAGTAATCAGGAAAGATATTAAAGGAGGCAGTGGATTCTTTTGAAATGATTCTGGCTGTTTTGCTTTCTAATCATGTTAATACACGTTACCCTCAGCAGCAGTTTGCAGCTTTGTTTCTCTTGCCCCGCACAGGAACACTTATTGGCACTACTGTAGATGGCATTATATCTACAGAGTAATTGCTTGACTTTCCAGTGGCCACAACTGTTATGACTTAGGTGATGGAGGCTTTGGTTTCACTGAACTCCCTGTGTACTGGGAATAGTACTCCCTTTCTCTCCTTCTAAGTAAAATACCTCAGAATAAAAGTGTTGGAGAGTGCCATTATTGAGTTCCCCGTTATAATATGTGTGCCGAGGACAAGAGTGAATAGCAGCCACCTGGTCCCTGTTCCTGTAGAGCTTACAGTCTTTATTCAGTGCTAGTATTTCATTTTTGCCTCACAACTAATTTAGATACAAGTTATGCATGACAACAACTGTTTGGAAGTAATTTGTTAAAGAAAAATTGAAACCAAGTACTTCTCAACTCTTCAGAAATCTCAGTGGTGTTTCATTAAGTGTTGTCAGAGGAGTGATAAATTATTAAAAGTATTTCTTTTTACCTTGCAGTCGCCCTTTTTCTGCAAAATGGTCTACAGCAAACCCATCTGCTGTGGCTGGAAGAGGTAAATTGCCTTTTTAAGAGTCATAGCATATTTAACTTAATAAAGTAAAAGTGACTTTATAAATAAAAGTTACTCTGTAAAAAGCTTTTCTCACTCAGAGTGTCATCAAGAATTTAAAAGTTTAAAACATTTATAAAGTTTTCCTTAAAAGTTTTTGAAGCACATTAGAACTGTTTAAAAGCTAAACAGTTAAAAACAATAGCTTTTAAACTGTTTTCATGTGACCAACAAGGAGAAAATCATTTTACATTGTAAATGCCACACATATACACTTCACAACCTGTGTTTGTATACCATATACATGTACTACCTACAATGTATTATATGTAATTATATACCTACAACATACATGTAACATGTGGTGTATTATATGTCAATATATCTGTATAGTGTAATCTGAAGTTCCAGGAAGTCTACTTACCTTTACTTGTGACACACTCTGTTTTTCTGTTTTGTTTCATTTCTTTAAAGTGCCATCCTGACCCACTCAGTTAATTTCACAGCTTTATTAATGGGTCATAACTCAGAGTTTAAAGAACTCCTTATTAAAACTGAAAAACTAAACACGAGAAATTTATTTTTATTTTATTTTTTATGTTTTAATATTTATTCGGGTCCATTTTTGAACTGAGGTGACTTGTTTCAGCATCTCAGCCGTTAAACACCAGAAATTTAATGACTTAATTTGCATTGCCTGAGAGTGGCAGAACCTGAATTATTTTCTGAATTATCTTATCCCTGGACTGGTTCTACTTGCATTATTTTTATAGTCAAACAGTAGCCTTGCTGTCATCTATTTATCTTGTGTAGCACTTCAGTTTCATGAATCAGTTGTAAATATCATCCTTTCATTTACAAAACAATCCTATGAAGTTTTACAAAGTATAGTTATTTTTTCCCATTTTTTTGAAAGGGGGAAATGAGGCAGAGAAATATTGAGAAAAAATTGTCCAAGAAGATTTACTTGCAGCAACATTGAAACTGAGGCATCCTGATTTTAAAGTACTTTTGTAGAATCTATTCTTTTCTAGAAAGAATACTTTT
The DNA here is from genome assembly GCF_001704415.2 of Capra hircus. Lineage (NCBI taxonomy): Eukaryota > Metazoa > Chordata > Mammalia > Artiodactyla > Bovidae > Capra > Capra hircus. Next base: position 7,716,984 of record NC_030829.1, on the reverse strand, counting down.
CTAGTATCCATTTGGCCACTATTTCCTTTTTGGATCATCATTCAATATCTTGTGGTGATTTCAAGTTTGTATAATTTTTATGCCCTTTGCAATGATGAAAATAATAGAGGTTACCTTTCCTTTGTTTTTCATAGTATCAGCAGGCAGCAGCAAAGCCAGTTCTCTTCCTGGAAGCCTGCAGCGTTCACGAAGCGACATCGATGTGAATGCTGCCGCCGGCGCCAAGGCACACCATGCTGCCGGTCAGGCTGTGCGAAGTGGGCGGTTAGGCGCAGGGGCCCTGAACCCAGGCTCCTATGCATCACTAGGTAAGACAGCTCACTACAGGAAATCGTGCTGCATCTTCTCCCTGGTCTCAGGACACTAGGGACCCATCATTAATTTCAGTAACTGATCGTGGTGAAAGCTTTATCATCTCTATTTCATTCTTTCTAATTATGAATAGTCCGTACATTTTATATGATTCTGTCCTTGGAATGTAGTTCTGAGATATCTAAGATGCCTTATTTCTCCTCTTCCTAATCATCTTGATCAAAGGAACAGCTCTTGATTTGCCTGTAGAGTTATTTCCACAGTTCTGCACTACTGCCGCAGCCAGCTGCTGGTTACTGAGGAAGTCTGGTCTTACGCCCAGCTTCTCCATTCCCCTTCTCCTATCTCTGTTCCCTTCCCAAGAAGGCAAAGGCTTTTGGGAATCTGGGAAAACTGCAAAGCTTAATCATAATCAAAACTTAAACATACATCCCCAAAGCCATTCAGAGTTTGTTTTTTATATCAATCTGCCTTAAAAGTTTCTGGTTGGTTGGCCGTATTATTTGTCTTACTTTTGTGCTTCACTTTTCTTTCTCTTGAGTAATAGTGATAGAACACCAGGCAGGCAAACCATTGGCAGTCCATAGGAAGTGCAGAGATTCTGGGGGGGTGTGTGGTACATGGTAAAGGTGGCAGAGCTGCATCCAGTGAGGAAAGCATAGATTATTCGTAAAATGGTGTTAGACACATGGCTTGCAGTCTGGTACAAAATTAAGTTAGAATCATGTTTTACACTATAACAGTTTATTCCAGGTGACTAAAAAGTTGAACAAAAATACAAAGCAACTTGATGAAAACATAATAGTTGAGTATTCATCTAATCTCAGGTTGGAGAAGACATTTCTAAGTATAAAAGCCAAAAAACCATGAGGGAAAAGTCCCTCAGATCAAAATCTAAGTGTAAAAATGTAACAAGTGGCTGAAAACCGAAAGGGAAAAAGGTTTAGCCAGGTACTGCAAAAATGTAAAATGTCTCCCAAGTTTTATACATCTCGGGAAAACAGGTGAGCTTATTTTTATAGAAAAAAATTTTATATATGTCAAGAAAAGCATATTTCAGAATTGCCACCAAAACACCAGAACAAATATTGAACATGAGTTGTAACCAAACAGATGCAAAATGACCTATATATAAAACAAGAAAGTTAAAGTTAGTGACTGCTGGTCATAAAGAATGCAGTTAAAAGTACAGATGTGAAATAATCATGGAGCACTTTTATCTGAGTGGCATTTTCATGATACCCATGAAACTTTTTTAAATGTTCAATGTTTTGATGTTTTTAGAAAACTATGCCAAGAAATAAAAAGAACGTTTATTATGTTTTTAATAATGTATTAGATTCAAGTTTGATATGTTACAAGAGGAAATGTTTAAGTTATGGTATACCCTTATATATGCCATGCAGCCACTGACCAGTCATGTTTTTAATAAAGATCAAGTGATATAGCCTACCAAAAAATGTATGATAATTTCATCATTTTGTATGAAATTATACATATGAAGGGCCGGGCAAATGCGTTTTTTTTGTACGATTCATCTATATCATTGCTTGTAGCTAAAGTTCCTTTATATTTCTATATATAATGTTCTATTGTATGAATATATCAAAATTTAGTTTTCTGTTGGTGGCCATCTTGGTTGTTTCCTTTTTTTGTTGTTATTATGAATAATACTTATGAACATTTTTATTTATAGGACTGGACAAAAATGTTGACAAAGATGTCAACAGTGGGTTGATCACTGCTTTTAATTTTCATAAAACTTTTCTGTATTTGAAACATTACCTTGCTAGAAACGCATTATTATTTCAGTATATGAAAACCAGTCAATATAATATACCTTGTAGTAGAACAAAGGACAAAAATCACATGATCACTAGATGCAGAAAAGGCGTTGACAAATTCTGTCACTCTTTCATGATAAAAATACTCAACAAACTGGGATAGAAGGAAACTTTCTGAGCCTGATAAAGATATCTGTGAAAAATCCACAGCTATCATATATGACATGATGAAAGACTGGATGCTTCCCCGAAAATCAACAATAAGATAGGGATGTCCACTCTTGCCCTTCCTAAGAGCATTGCCATGGAAATTCTAGCCTGGTCAGTTAGGCTAGAAAAACAAATAAAAAATATCGAGACTGGAAAAGAAGTAAAACTTGATCTTACATATAGAAAACGTAATCTTATATATAGAAAATCTAAGAAATTCACAAAAAACTATTTGAGATTTTTAATGAGTTTAGCAAAAGTTATAGAAGGTAAGATCAATATGCAAAAATCAGCTGGATTTCTAAATGCTAGCAGTGAACAATCTGAAAATAAAGTAAGAAAGCATTTCCAATGACAATAACCTCAAAAAGAAAAAATTCTTAGGAATCTGTATAACAGAAGTGTAAGACTTCTCTAGGAATAACCACTCCTCTGTTTCTCCTTTGCTCTCATACTGCTGACACCAATGTGTGGGATTTCACACCAGCAATTCTCAGACAACAGCTGGGTATCCTTGTGCAGTTCAGTTGGAACATAATATATATTAACACAGACCTCACAGGTTAAAGGCTCCCGCCCCGACTCACACACCCTTCAGACATCAACTGCAAGTCCAGGTTGTTACCTGTGCTTCTGACCAACTGGCTGTAAGTCCGAGGTGCCCTTGCCCCCCCTCCTTTACAAAGGGAATTAAAGGATGTGAATGAGCAGTCGGATGAAGAGATACAGGGGACGAGGTCTGGAAAAGTCTGAAGCCCAGAGCTGCTTTCCCTGTGGAGCTGCGGTGTGCCGCTCTCCCAGCATATGGGTGTGTTAGATCAGCCAGAACCTCTGAATCTCGTGCTGTTGGCACTTCTATGGAGGCTTCATCACACAGTCATAGCTGAGCATTTACTTGGTCTCCAACTCCACGCCCTTCCCAGAGGATGGAGGATGGGGCTGAAAATTCTAAGCTTCAAACCATGGTTTCATCTTTCTGGTACCCTCCCGCATCCTGAAGCTATCCAGGAGCCCACTAGGAAATGCCTCATTAGAACAGAAGACACTCCTGTCACCCAGGAAATTCCAAGGAGTTTAGGAGCTCTGTCAGGTAGCAGGTCACCAGCAAATACTAGAACAAAAGGTACTCCATCCTACCACATAAGAAATTACAAGGGATTTAGGAGCTCTGCCAGGAATCAGGGCCATCTATATGTTTTCTTTCACATTTGTGCACTGAAAACTACAACACACTGTTAAGAGGATTTAAAGATCTAAATAAATGGAAAGACATTCATTGTTAAGATAGGAAATTGAATTACAGATTCAATGTAATCCCTCCCAAAAGTCCAGCTACCTTTTTACAGAAATTGACAAACTGCTCCTAAAATTCATATGAAAATGCAGAGGATCCAGAATAGATGAAATGATCTTGGGAAAAAAAGAGCAGACTTGGTATACTCACACTTTCCGATTTCAGAACTTACTTCAAAGCTGCAGTAATCTAGTCTGTGTGGTACTGGCATAAAGGTAGACATATACACCAATGCAAAGAATTGAGAGTCCAGAAATAAACCCATGTATCTATGATCAGTTGATTTTCAACAAGGGTGCCAAGACCATGCCGTAGAGAAGAATTCTTTTCAACAAATGGTGCTGGAACAACAGGATAGCCACATGCCAAGAAATGAATTTTGACCTCTACCTCATACTATATCCAAAATACTAACTCAAAATAGATTAAAGACCCAAATGTAAGAGCTACAGCTATAAAGCTCTTAGAAGGAAACACGTGTATAAATCTTCATTATCTTGAATAATGTGATGTTTTCTTAGATACTTTACCAGACACACAAAACTGAAGAGAAGCTGGATAAAGCTTGGACTTCATCAAAATTAAAAATTTTGTTTCAAAGGGCACCATCAAGAAAGTGAAGAAACAACCCACAAAATAGAGAAAATGTGCAAATCATGTATCTGATTAAGGACTTAGATCTCAAATATATAAAGAATTTTTATAACTCAGTAACAAAAAGACAATTCTGTTTAAAAAATAGGCAAAGGATTTGAATACGCATTTCTCTAAAGACAATATACAAATTACCAATGAAAGCACATAAAAAGATGCTCAATATCTTTAGACATTAGGGAAATGAAATTCGAAAGTGTTATGCCCAGAGTCCGAGTCCCCAAAACTGAGAGAATAAGATGTCCACAGCAATGCAGAAGCATAAAGGGGTTTATTGCTAGCTCGAGTTAGGGCCCAGGTCTCATCCAGCACAGTGGAATCCATCAAGAGCCCCGAGCTCTGAATCACATCTACTTTTATACAGACGGTTCTTTGTTCCTGTAACAGCATAGCTGATTGGTTAAACCATACGCGTGCGTGGGACTTTTAACCTCTCATCCCTATCCGGATTGGCTCAGGTCTGGCGTGGGCGGGGGGCTATGGGGATTTTTTCTGATTGGTCGAGCTACACTGCCTGCGGGAGTTCCCAGTGCCTCAGCTTTCCTAGAGACTAAACCTCAGGCCTAGCCTGCCCCTTAGAGCCTATCCTGGCTTCAGTTTGGTCCTAACATTCCCCCCTGTCTTCAGCTACATAGAGGAATCTTACTCTTTATTTGGGGGCAGGGCCTGATACTGTTGCCTCAGTACCATCAGTTGGACGGTATTGACACGGTCTTTTACAAAGGCAACAAGCTTAGTTATTATGCATGGACCAAAAGTAAGTATTAATAGTAGCACTATTAGAGGGCCCACCAGGGTGGAAATTAGCATTGTTAACCACAGGGACTGTTGGAACCAGGACTCAAATTAATTTTGAGACATTTTTTTTCTTTTTTTGATTTAGCCCTTTTTTTATCTTGGCCAGGGACTCCCTGATTACCCCTGAGTGATTCACATAAAAACAACGTTTTTCCCCTAACACAGCACATAGGCCCCCTGAGGGACTTCATACTCAGATACTTTTTGGGAATTGGGGCGGAGGTCTCTTTCTTCTGTAACTTCTTCCTGCTGTGCATGGGTGTAGGCCTGCCTAGCAGAGCAGAAGTCTCTCTACCTGATCTAAGTTGGGGTTTTTCACATCTGAAACCAGCTTTTACCCTTATAGTTGCAGCAGTTTAGTTGGCCCCTCTCAGAGATGAAATAGACAAGGGCCAAACAAGAGACCTAACAGGATGGTCATCTCTGGTCCCCGGAAACAGAAGGCAACATTTGGGGTGAGGGTTACAGGGTTTGTGACCCCTTCTGATTGGTTGGTGGTGAGGCAACAGAGCAGTGCTCCAAGAATCTTGTGTTCAGTCTGAAGTTACCATCTTCCACCTGGGTGGGGGCTCAAAGACATTGTTATGCATATTTCTTTGAGTAGGAACCAGGACTCTGTCTGGAGGCTGTACCAACCTTTGATAGTTTCTGTTTTTGTATCCCCTCCCTTCCCTGATTAGCAATTATTTGAATCTATGCTTTGGAATTCAGGGAAGGCCAAGGAGGCTGAACAAAATCTATATCCTACAGATAAGAAATGGAGAACACAGAGCAGATCTTGTACTCCAGAGCCCCACAGAGTCCCGCTCTGTTTTAATTTTAGGGAACTAGGCAACAATGACTATGATAACTTTCTGTCAAAATGGGGCATAGGACTGCCCCAGCTTGGAGCAATACAAGCTGTAATCTGAAAGTACACCCATAGCATCACCTAGTTATTTTCCAGGATATCTAAACCGTAGCTACTCTATTTTGACTTTTAATTATAAACTGTTTTTTTAATAGCCAAAGCAGATTTTACTGTTAATGATGTCAGTGTTTTTCTAGATATGAGAAGATGCAAGAATTGGGACTCATAAAATCTTTTCCTGAAAAGATCTATCTGATGGCCTGTTTTGCCAGTTTTTCCCAGAGCACAGAGTGCCTCATTTTTTATTTTTACTCTGAACTCCTTTCAGGGGCGTTGAAAGTCAGCAGTTGCAGCGGCCATGATTTAATCTTTGTAGATGCAGATGGCGAGTGTCAGTCTTCAGTTGGCAGAGCCCCTTTTTGCTCATAAACTTGACCATGATTATGAGGGGGCCACTTCATGACCGTTTTATCCCATGGTGCTGAGAGTGTCCATTCTCAGGTAAACAGGCCACTCAATGTGCTGTTACTGGACTAGGCCATAAAACAGTATCTAAAATTCTCTGGACCACCTGTCTTTCTAGCTTTTTGGTCCAGGAAAATATTTCCTCTTGTTGCTTCTTGCCATATCTAGAGTTACACTGTTACCATCATTGATCTTATATGGGACTATATATTATTCTATTAGAGGCCTCACACACATACAGTGTAAGAAACAGCAATTTTGTAAAACAGGTGAAATACAAATAACATAGCCAGCAGTATTAGTAAAGTCACAAGTAAGACTCATGTTAAGAACTTCCATTAGATGTAGCCCAGTATACCTTCAGGTTATCTGATTTAGTCTGCCCTGTAGAATCTTTATCTTCCAGGGAAATTATATATTGGCACCATCTATAAGGCACATAGCCCAGTTTTCTAGTGTCACTAGACTGATTATCTTTAGTATGGTTTAATTTTTTAAGTAAATTTTCTTAGGGCCAACCAGTTAGAGTCTGGTAATAGAGAAATTTACCAAGGTAACCAAGAACTAGACACATGTTATTGGCCACAAACCCAACAATTGGATTGATTTTTAAAACTAGCATAGGATCAGGCCTATGATAAAAAAAGCATTTGACTTACATGCAAAGGTCTAAGAAGTCAAGAAAACATAAGTGATCATATGAATCGGGTCCCGCATCTCGGGGAAGCTGTCTCCCTCTGATGTCGTCGTCTTCTCATCCTGGTGTAGTGTAGTTTCGCCTGATAAAAAAGTCCTTCCATCCATGTTGGAGACAGCCCCTTAAATTATGTCTTTTTCCAGTCCTGGTTGCAGGTCATGAGGCATCTGACCTTCATCCAAAGATAGATTACTGAGATAAGCTTCAGAAACAAACTTAGGGTGTTCTTCAAGAATTCAATTAAATTTTACATTAACGTCACATAACAGCAAAGAACTGTCTAAGAGATGAGTCCTTCTAGATGCAGACCTCCATTAACAAACTGGGATTTAACATTTCGAAATACCTTTTTTTCCTTAAAGTTACCCTTATTTTTATTAAATATAACCAAATTAAGGCTAGTTTGTTTGCAAAATAGGTCTGTTCTCACTGATTTTGGTCTGATGATTTTTATAATCATAATTGATCATAGGCTTTTTATTTTGCTGAAATATTTATAGAGTCTCAGACTGAACTTTTAAAATAAAACAGGGTTGGGAATCTCACACCAAAGGCTTATCACAGATTTTGCCTAACAAATCTAGGTGAATTCTTCCCTTTTTAAGGTCTCAAAAATTTCTTGAGATTTTTGTATCCGTGAGATAACCTTCCTAACTCACTTGATAAACTTACTGGAAACCTAAGAACTTCCAATTTTTGGAGGAGTCAGATAGAAAATATAATTGTTTTGTTTATAATGTTTAATTTTACCAAAGTATTGTCATAATTAGTTTGAGAGGAAGATTTCCCCTACTCCCTGAAAACATAAGATTTAGCCCCATAATTTTTCAGATAGAAACTATAAAAGTTATAAGCATATTCACTGGTTTATTCAGTCCTTTTGCTAACTTTTGTGAAGTCATCAGGTTTTCCATTAAAATACCAGGACATATCAGAATATTAAAAACTCCATATAATTTTTAGGATATCTGTATTAGTAATTTTACCCTACATTATAATATGAGCAGATTTATTACTCATTTGATAATCTTTTTTATGAAATTTAACCAACCAAATAAACACAGTTTAATATCTCTCTTTGGGATGCTTCAGGGGCCCTCTGAAGCACCCCAAAGTTAGCTAGAAGCCAAAAGTGCTTCATAGAATGATTTAGGAAGTTTTGTCAACAAATATCAGAAAGGTTTCAAGCACTCAGTCAGATGGGACTATAGGTCACTGTGAAACAATAGCTATTCACTCAGCCAAAGTAACAATATGGGATTTCAGAGGCAAATACAGAACAGACCACTTAAGAGGCAAATAAACTTAAATCTATTATCAAATGCAGTTTAACATCTGAAGAAAGTGTGTCCTTTTAACAGAGAGAAAAGCCAAATTCGAGTTTTTGCGCCAGCTTATTTTTAGTTATTAACAGTCCCAAATTTCTTTAGCTTCTTTGTAAGAGGAAACTAATGTTCAGTAATAAATGTTTTAAAATCTTACTCTATTTGGAAATGAGCTAGCTAGTCAGTGAACTTCCATCACTTAGTTTAGCGCAACCCAATTCAAGTTACCCCAATTGGGACAGACTATTTCAGACAGACATTCCTAAAGCATAATTATTCTTAATAGAGTTTATCTAAAAGCTCATATCTCATTTACATTTTTTTTGAAGTTTTTTACTTGAGGTAATTTTCTTGTTGACAAACTTGTAACATATAATATTTAACTTATATTAAACCTAGGTACAATGAAAATTTTTTTTAACGTTAATTACTCTAAGACATGTCTATATTAGATAGGTCAACAAACAAACATTAATATCAGGTATTTAACATTGAATATTTTCCAGTTCACATGAACCTGGAATTTATTGTTTAATTTAGAATTACTTGATTTGTAAGCGCTTACCTTTTTTAAGCCAGATAAATAGATCTCATATACAAATTAACCTCAAAAATATTACCCAGAGACAGAGACATACCAAGACATATTTAGACAGACACAGTGCAAGATCTAGCTTTAAGTCTTTTTTTTTTCCTCAGTGTCAGGAGTTAGAGATAGTCTAACTAAGTGTTCTTAAGAGCCCTGGTCTCAAGGCACAGGGAAAGAAAACCAAGTTCTAACAAATGGCGGCAGGTCTAAACCACATGGTGGCCAGACAAAGCAAAATGGCCATCAAAAATCACTACACAGATCACAGAGTTAAAACACACATATAAACCCGGCAGTCCTCATCAAAGTGAAAGTGAAGTCGCTCAGTCATATCAGACTGTTTGCGACCTGTGGACTGTAGCCCACCAAGCCTTTCCGTAACATCAAAGATTTTAAGGGAGGAAAGGAAGCCAGGTTGAAAGAAGAAGGGGGAGGAGGCGGGAGAGGGGGCAAAAGGGGTGGCCTTACAGATGTCTCCTGCCACCTACAGGTACCGAGGCATTATGGGACTTTTCCCTGGGCTTCCAGGGAGGAAGGACTGGAACTCGGCCCTACCAGAAATCAGAACCAGAATTCGAGTTCTCTGCCAAGAGGAGGTGATCAGTCTCCAATCCTCAGCTCAGGCTGAGGGCCCTTTGACCAGATTTCTGCATCCAGGACCAGGGGACTAGAAAAACAGGGAAGGATAGGAAGGGTTAAGGAGAGGAGACAGAGAGGGAAGGGGAGAGAGATCAATAAAGTCTCTTGTTCCTTACCGGTCGGGGCACTCTAGCCAGTTGTCCACGTCAGGAGGAGACCAGGGACAAAAGGGTCCCAGTTGTGGCCACTGGGTCTGGTCCATTGGCAGGCAAGCTGGCCCCTGAGTACCCTGAGTGGTCAGGATGTCAGTCTCGGTGAAGAAGAATCCCACCAGTCACCATTTGTTGCAGGAAGAGGGGACCCCTTCCAGGGCCCTAAACTGGGCTCTTGCCTAACACTCGGAAATGAATTGTCCGAGGAGACATACGTGCTGACAAAGCAAGAGATTTTATTGGGAAAGGGCACCCGGGTGGAGAGCAGCAGCGTAAGGAAACCCAGGAGAACTGCTCTGCCGCGTGGCTCACAATGTACAGGCAGTGTCTCCTTTAAACCTTTCCCGAACTCTTCCGGTTGGTGGAGGCTTATTAGTTCCGTATTTTTTATCAGGATCTCCTGTCATAAAACAACTCATGCAAATGGTTACTATGGTGCCTGGCCAGGGTGGGGCGGTTTCAATCAGTGTGCTTCCCCTAACAATTTCCCCTGCAAGATGGGGTATATAGCGGCGCCGTTGGTTCAGGCTCCTTGAGATTCTTTGGGTTCTTTCTTACGTGTGTCGCCAACACCTGAGGGGTTGAAAATCCCTGTTGAGGCAAAAAAGGTTTTACCCAAGGAGGTGGGGGGGGGGAGGGCTTGGTCAGGGTGTCCGATCCGCAGTCGGAAGATGATATCTTGGACTTGGTGTACAGTTCCCAAGTCAAAGGTGCTTTCTGAGGGCCAGCCTACATGGAAGGTCGGCCATTGTGCGCTGCAAAAAGTTATTAATTTGTTCTTCTTCACCAGCACCGATAGATTCTGTGCTCTAGACTTAAAATCAGAGAAGTGGTCAGTCCTAAGAGACAAAGGAGTAGAAGTTGTTTGTCCCATGATTACAGAGAAAAACACAGGAGACCAAATGAGCACACAAAGAGCAGAGACAGTGCCGGCTCTCACACAGACGCAACAGACACAACAAGTGCACATCGGCCAGAAGCACAGGACTAGGTCTTCCCGGGCCCCCTTTCTTTAACCTTTTTCTCCCCTTGACAGTATCTTACCAGCAGGACGTCCACAGAGCCAGCCGCCTCCCCAGCATAATGCCAGGCCTCAGCCTTACGCTGGGCTTAACCAGAAAACAGAGCCAGCTCCCCAGCACAATGCCAGGCCTCGGCCTTACGCTGGGCTTAACCAGAAAACAGAGCCAGCTGCCTCCCCAGCACAATGCCAGGCCTCGGCCTTACACTGGACTTAACCAGAAAACACTGGTGTTCAGAGATCTCTCCTCCTAGTGAGGAAACCCCTTCTGCCGGGAGAGTGTTATTCTTCCCAGTTAAAGGGATCCCGGACGAGCCCCCAAATGTTATGCCCAGAGTCCGAGTCCCCAAAACTGAGAGAATAAGATGTCCACAGCAATGCAAAAGCATAAAGGGGTTTATTGCTAGCTCGAGTTAGGGCCCGGGTCTCATCCAGCACAGTGGAATCCGACAAGAGCCCTGAGCTCTGAATCACATCTACTTTTATACAGACGGTTCTTTGTTCCTGTAACAGCATAGCTGATTGGTTAAACCGTACGCGTGCGCAGGACTTTTAACCTCGCATCCCTATCCGGATTGGCTCAGGTCTGGCACAGGCGGGGGACTATGGGGATTTTTTCTGATTGGTCCAGCTACACTGCCTGCGGGAGTTCCCAGTGCCTCAGCTTTCCTAGAGACTAAACCTCAGGCCTAGCCTGCCCCTTAGAGCCTGTCCTGGCTTCAGTTTGGTCCTAACAGAAAGCACCTCTTCATACTCACTAGGATGGCTGGTGAAGATATGGAGAAATTGAAACGTCACATACTGCTCATGGAATGTAAGCAGAGCCACCCTGGGAACAGCTTGACAGTTTCTCAAAAAGCGAAACAGAGAGTTCCACTCCCAGCTGTTTACCCAAGACATATGAAACATAGGTTCTCATTAAAATATATACATGAATAAATGTTCAAGCAACATTATTCATAATAGCGTAAAGTGGAAACAACTCAAATGTTCATCAGCTGGTAACTGGTTAAGCAGATATTACATACAATGAGACAGAATATCACTCAGCCATAAAAAGGATCATACTACATAAAAATGGAGTACTAGTGCATCCTCTAAGATGATGGAACTTGAAAGCATTATCAAGTTAGGTACATACTGGCGCATATTTATGATTCCGTTTGCATGAAATGCCTAGAATAGGTGAATCCACAGAAACATAAGTTAGTTGTTGCGAAGTGATGGGAGTTGGGAAAAATAGAGGGTGACATCAGTGGGTGTAAGATTTCTTTTTGAAGTGATGAAGGTGTTCTGGAATTGTATATTTATGAGGGTTGTGCAGGCTTGTGAATATATTAAAAGCACTGAATTGTGTACTATGAAAGTGACTTTTATGGTACATGAATTATACATTAATTTTTTAAGTGGGGAAAAATGGGAAACATAATAAAATTTACTCATTGTGAGTCTTAACAATAAAAACATTTAACAGCTTTTATTTTTTAGTACTAGGAAAAAAATACTGAATTTGAAATGTTTGAATGTGAATTTGAAAGCCATTTGCTGCAATGTTTTTTTCATAAGAAAGTCGTAACAGTGCCATGAGATTCCTTAATTTGTTTCTTTGGTTCCTTAAGGTTTGAAGAGCATGTTTGCTTTCTTACAGAAGGGAAAGGTGCCCTGTGTCCTCTTTTTTTCCTGACCCAGGCTCACACTCGGGGACAATGAGATACTTGCCTGTGGCTCTTTCCAGGGCTTAGAGAATAGATTTTCTCATTCTTTCTATTTCTGTGTCTTTTTCTCTTTTCCTTACTGTCTTCCTTCCTTCCTTCCCTCCCTCCTTTCCTCTCTTCTTCCTTCCTAGATGCCCTCCTCCCCTCTTTCTGACCTTTCTTATACAGATGTGACTTGTGTTTTCTTTGTTTTCTTCCCTTTGATTCTGTTTATAATGGCTGAACATTTATGGATCCAGAGATAATATGCTTCTGTACTGAAACAGTCTCTCAGTCTATCAGTAGGTTGCTAAAGGATGAGCAGCTAAAAGCTTGTTGAGTTTTATGCATTTTGAGTTTGACGTCGCGGAGACATCAACCTGGAATTGTTATGGAGGCACAGTGGTATATGAGAAAGAATTACATACAATGGCAGAAAACTCAGGAGAGACCTGTGTTTGAGATTAGGCTCAGAAATGATTAGAGATTGTTCTTATTGTAATCTTTCAATATTAAACTCAGTACATTACTTAAAGCAGTTGCCACTGGGTTTTTCCGCCACTGAAGTACTGAATCCTTTAACAGTGGGATATGATGAGTGTTTTGAGGTTTACCCTTTAAAACTTTATCCTGAGAAGTTTGATAGAATGGGAGACAGGAATTTCTATGAAGGAAACCTTGATATATCTATGCCAAATTTATGAATATTTGTTCTCAATGGCTAGGTTTGTGAGATTGCCTAAATGAAAAAGAAAGTAAATTATTTCAGTGGTATCATGTGACAGAAGTCAGACTTCTTTGATTGAGGAAGAAGTTGGAAGGAGAATCTGCATAAATTATTCCTATGCTTAATGGTTGAGAAGAGATGAAAAAACATTGTAGCAATTATCCATAGTTAAAGGTTAATGAACTTTTTGTTTTTTCAAAATTAAGGGAGTTACATATGTTTGTATACTAAGTTGGTAGGATCAGTAGAGAAGAAAAAGTTAAAATGCAAGAATGAGAGGAAATCACTTATGGCCAGAATTCTTATGAAAGGCATAAGGAATAGGATGTATAGCACTAGGGAGTTAGCCTTGGGTGTTGAAAGGTCATCAGCGTCACTGAGGTAGGGGGAAGAAAAGGAAGAAGCAGGTAGTTCACACGTCTTTGGGGCAGCTGGGCGTTGAGAACCACATCATCAGGAGTTTGTTGCGTCTGTGTTTTCACGTTTGAGGAAATAGAGTCAGGACACTGCTAATAAAAAGCAGGATGTCTGAGAGGCGACTGGAAGTGTGCTACAGCTTGTTGAGGGGTCACAAGAGGTGGGGTGCTCTTCTGGACTTCCTGCAGCCTCCCACGCGGTTAAGAGACTTGCTGGAAGAACTCACACGACTTGGCTGTACTCATGGCTGAGGCTTATTAGAGCAAAAGGACACCCAGCAGGATCAGCAAGGGAAAACAACCCACTGGATGTTCTGGAGGCGTCGAGGCACAGACTTTCAGTTATCCCTCCCAGAGGCAAAATGATGGGCTGTATGAAACATGCTCCTTCCTCCGGCAGTGACTGTAGCACATTTGCGTAATGTTTCTGCCCAGAGAGACTCACTTAAGATTCAGCCCAGGGTGAGGGTAAAGGGGGGGTGGTTAGGTAGGCACTGCCATATACCCAGCCACAATTACCAACATCTATTCTCCCAAAGAGAGAGCAGGTATTCCTCATAAATCACATTATCTGCGAAAACAGTTCAGGCAAGTTCCTTTAACGGGAGTTCGATACCTTGTCCCCAACACTGAAACAGTCAGGATCCAGAACTAACTTACCAGTGGCCAGCTAAGGGCCAGCCCTGTAATTAGGCTCTTCTGAAGAGTATCAGGCCTGGTATGTTAATAATTTTCTGCACAATCACTCAAGGCCAAGCCTGATGATTACCCTAGTTTCTAGCAGTGCCTTTATGCATGCCTTTGTGGTTTTATAATTGTCTCCGTTGGGGCACCTCAGTGTAGCGTGGTAGAAAATTAGAGTCGTTTGATTTGTCCATGCTTCAGGGCTTACAGGACCGAAAGTACTAGGAAAGGATGGGGTGAGGAAGCAGCAAGGCAGTAGAGGGAAGATAATGACGAAAGAGCTAAATTTAGAGTGGAATTTGGGGGTGTGCTCTAGCCTATAGAGGAAGAAAGCAAGCAAGGCGAAGTGACTCAGATTATGAGAAGCTCAGCAGACCCAAGCAGGTTTGTCTGATGGTGGAGGCGCCCAAGGTTGGAACATGGGCTTCTCTAACTTCTCTAGGCAAATAAAAATTAGACTTATTATCAATTCAGTTCTTTTTTTTTTTCTGATATCTTTGTCTCACAAAGGAAATTCATCTTATTTAATCTGGTATGTTTTAATTGAAAAAAAAAAGCTTCATATTTGTACTATGAATTCTGTCTTCTTAAAAATAATGTTTTCCAGGGGTTATAAAATCTTTTTCTAATATACCAAGTTTTCCTCTGTTCTTTGCTTGCTCTTTCATCAAAGAGGATACTTCTGACAAGATGGATGGTAAGAACTTCCTTTTCTAATTCTACTAAAAAATTTTATGGTTCTTGGATTCTGTGTAATATCTTTGTTCTCTTAATTTCTGAAAATAGACTGCTTATTTAGCAGCAGTCTTAATGTGAAAATGGCTCCATAATTCTCTGATTGAATTTGGGGCTAGACATATCCATTTTGGGTTTCTCAGTTTATTCAAATACTAGATTACTGTTTGGTTAAGTTAAATCAATTTTCTTAACTTTTTTCAACCTGAGCCCTTAGAATATTCTCGATTTCTCAAGTCTTTCTCAGCAATAGCAGATTCAAGAGAAAGGAACCTGATAAGTCACATAATTTGGTTCTTTAGTTTACTAACTCTGCTGTAGAGAGAGACAGATGACATATTTTACGGATTCATATGTCCCCTCTGGTGGCTCAGTGGTAAAGAATCTGTTGCCAATGCAGGAGACACGTGAGACTCAGGTTCGATCCTTGAGTCAGGAAGATCCACTGGAGAAGGAAATGACAACCTGTTCCAGTATTCTTGCCTGGGAAATTCCCTGGGTCAGAAAAAAGTCAGATACAACTTAGTGATTAAACAACAATAACAGTGGTCGTTTATGAAAATGAAATGCTAGGTACAGATGCTGTCTTTTTAAGAGTGTGTTTCAGATGAACATTTTATCAAAATTGATCTTATTTTGAGCTGTACCTTTTAAATTTCATTATTTAGTTTATCTTTAGTTGCTTGATCCAGTACGATAATTTTTATCTGTATGATATTTTTGTCTAGTACTAGACTCTATTATCCATACTTTTCCTTCACGTCATCAGATATTACCAGTGTTATCTAGGAACTTGAGCTTTTTTGTAAGAACTTGTAAGAAGATCATGAATCTGTAAGTCACAGTGTGAGATCTAGGAAAAATGGAAAACTGTGTTTTTCTATCAATTATTACATAAACTCTGAAACTGGTTTATCTTCCACTCTGATGATTTATTTAATCTTGGCTTGGGTACATGAGTGTTATTTATAATTGGTCTCTGTGTATCTCTTTATGTTTAATGTATTTCATAAATTTAAGGAATTATTAAATGAATGAAAACCCACCATGAGATAGTTTCTGTATTTCAGTGTGGTATCGCTTCTGTCACTGAGAGTCTGGATCCTTAAAAAAACAAATTACTCTCACTTTCCAGATCAAAATTTTTCTTGTTTGGGTCAGAAACATCAGCCTATTTGAGAAATCACCTGTGTTATATAATGTGATACTCTAATTGATGTTTAGTCCTGTGTGTTTTTTTTAATCTATATACACACAGAGAGAGAAATACCTGCTATTGCTCTATAATAGTAATGAGTTCTGATATTCATCCTTGATTTTTTTTTGACCATGCTGTGCAACTTGTGGCATCTCAGTTCTCCAACCAGGGATTGAACCCCAGACCTTAGCAGTAAAAATGTGGAGTCCTAACCAGTGGACTGCCAGGAAATTCTCTTTACTTGATAATTTTTTTTGCTAGCTTTTACAACATCTTCAGTTCAGTTCAGTCGCTCAGTCGTGTCTGACTCTTTGCGACCCCATGAATCAGGGAATACAAAAAAGCTTGAATAAATAGCTGATAGATTCGTAGGTAACGCTTTGATGAAAACAACACGGCCTGGGTCCTGGATGTGATCCCATGTTTGTCAGTTAGTTTTCTAGTTCTTTCTTGGGCTCCCTTTTGAAAATACTCAGAAAGTATTCTTACATCGGAAAGATATATTAAAACGTTTGTTTCGAAGGGAGCAGTGACAGAGTTGTATCATTCTTGAGCAATTAGTTTTGTTACCTTTCTTCATTTAAAATTTTCAATATGAAATACAGTAGACAAACTGGTTTATTTCAGAATTTTGCTATTTTCAGTTGTCTAGTTTTAACTGTTTTGTGCTGTGAGTCTTTAGGTTACCTCAAATTTTGTTTTATCTCAAAACCTTTTAAAAGCTAATTTAAGGCTATCAAACTAGAAGATATTTTTTTCTTTTGCCCTTTTGTTTTCGTCTTGGGTGGGAGGCACAAGGAAAGTCTTAATATCAACGTTGGCAGACTTTGTTGAAACGTTATTGTTTTATTTCTCTTATTTAGGAACAGCATCTGAAGATGGTAAGAATTAAACATTTTGTTAGTAACACAAATACCTCTACATTAATATTTTCATTAGTAGGAATTAAATATTAAAAACTAAAATAGGCTACTTTCTTTGCAGATCTATAATTTGCCAGCTGTGCTAGCTTCTACATTTTGTGTTTGGTTATGTTATTCATGTAGATTTTTTTTTTTTTTAATCCTTCATCCTGGAGTTTTGCTGTGTATCTTGCATTATCTCATGCTGGAAAAAACATAATTGCTTCACATGTTTAATAATACCTAGTATAAAGTTACATAGTTTCATTTTTTTCTGTAGTGACATTAATGCCTTTCTTATGTGTTTTTGTTTTTTAATTTTTGCCAGTTCATTTATACTTTGTGAGTGCACGCACCGTTGCTTTATCATTGGAGTTTAAATATCATCCCATTTAAATGCATTTATTTTGTCAGCTTTTAAATGTATCTTTGATTTTGAATCAGTGCCTGGGGAATTGCATATGGTTTGAATTTGGAAGTACGAAAACCTTGCTAGATACAATACTTTATTTTGCTGAACCAATTTACCTTTTTAAAAATATTTCTTACTTTTCAGTTTGGAGAAAGGAAAAACTTCAGTGTTTTTATTTCTCCTACTTAAAGGCTATCGTATTAGCTAAGCCTCTGATATGAACCACAGTTTTTCCCCACATTTTACGAGTGGCATCTTGTAATGCGACCAGGTAGATTTGACGTTTTGATGGTCTCATGTTTACTCTGACACATTTGAAAAATTTTCATATTTTAAGTTTTAGAATACTTCATAAAAATGGTTTCTGGCACTGTGTCACTATAATTTAGATGGTAATATCAAAATAATTTATCCTAACTTCTTTATTATAATGGATAAATTTTGCATTTCAAAAATAATAATTTTCTTTCTATTTTACTTCTTAGTCAGGAGAACATCATGTCCTATTCTAAGCAGACTCTGTAAAAGGGTGAAAGTCTTGAATCATGAGCTTTTTGGGGGGCCTTGAAGAAGTTGCTAGAATGAGAGGGTCTACCACCTGTACTTCCCATTTTGCTTCATTTTATTCCTTGTTCTTAGTTAGTCTCTTCTCTTCCCTCAACTAATTTCATAATTTTGAAATTTTCCTTACCTTTAGATATGTTTTCTTAATTAATATTGCCGTATCAAGCTAGATCATAGACTGTGATTGCCCTCCAAGTTGTGCCTTTTAAGTGAAAAGGATTCTGAGCTCTTCTCCATGATCATGTTGGTATGGGTTCCAATGTGATAGTGATTGAGGCTGTTGCTCGAGAACAAAGTACCTACTAGTAATATATTTTTGTTTTTTCTAATGACAGTTTACTTAAGCACTTTGATAAGTAAGCATTCTCTCCTTTGGTTCAAGAGCTGTAGAAACATTTTTGCACCTTGGTTTCATGGAGGAGGATGAAACAGTAATAGAGAAGGAGGGAATACTGATTGGAGGCAGAGAAGGAAATGTGTAGAGAAAAGTGCCGACTCCTCTGTGATTGGTGTTTCCTCAAATAATTTTATAAATGGAAGTTGGCTGTTTGGGGAAGAGAATAGTAAACATGTCCATGTATATCTGTAGTACTCTGATGTTTAGCACAGCATATAAAAAGATATTTTAGCTAGTATTGTATCTTCTGCAAATCCCTTCGGAAGTACGTTTTCAGTCCAAAAGACCGGGCTGTTGTTTCTAAGCTTAAGCTTGTATTTTAAACTACAGGCTGAATTTGAGAATAAATTAAATTTCATAGAAACTGAATAAATGTATGCCTGTGGTAATTATCTTAAGTATAACTCTACTGGACTAATAATATCAAACTGAGAATGGAGATCTTTTAGCTTGACTTTACTCTTACCCTTAAAGGAAAGTTAGTTTATGGTGCAACACATAAAAAACAGTATATATTTTTAAAATTTCAAGGGAAAATGCTAATCTTTAGAGTGAAGTTTACAGTGTTACAGAATTTAACAATACTTGAGAAGCACACCCAATTAGAAAATTATAGTGAGATTCTTTTTTTCCCCTCATTACTAAATATTATAGAAAAATGTCTGTAATTATATAAATCATTTTATTCTTTAGGCCGGGTGAGAGCAAAGCTTTCAGCACCACTTGCTAGTATGGGAAATGCCAAGACAGATTCCAGAGGAAGAAGTCGAACAAAGATGGTGTCTCAGTCACAGCGTATGTATTACCTATTAGTTCTCTCGTGTTTCTACTATGTTAGGATAAGCGTGTTCTTTGTATGTTACTGTATTAGGAGATTGACCAGTGGAAAAAGACAAAACTAATTCCCAAAAAGACAAGCCACATACTGAGTTCTTGTTCTGTACTTTAGGTTCATCATCACCTGACAAAAATGAAGGTATTTTTTTTTCAATGTTTTGGGTCAGTTGTTGTGCATGTTTTCGAACTTTTGGAGTGGGTGTTGTCTTGTCCTTGGTGTGTTATTAGGGCTGCATCACTGATACCTGCCACTTAGAAAGAGAAACTTCATCTGTTATACAGACTTTTGCATGGAGATAACACAAATCTTTTAGCATTAAGGTTTTCACAGTCTACTCAGAAACTGTAAATGTGGAAAATTGTGCTTTTTAGGGGCAAAATAATTGCTGTATGTTAGCATCAAATCTGGTTGCATCTAGCTAATTATTCAAGGACAGATATGTAGTATCTTTGTACTTTCCCTAAAATCCATTAGAATACAGTCAGCATTTTTGGCAGGTATATACTGATTTATAAAGAGGAAACAAATTGAAATGACCAGTTTTGTTAATATTCCTTGTTAAATTTAAGATTTATATTTTTGCAATTTCATTGGAAGCAGAGTTTCTCATAAGCGCAATTATTAAAAAGCACAATTTTGAATTCTAGGTAAAATAAATGATCCATTCCTCTGTGTTCCAGAATAGTAATATATTCACTTATGGCATAATTAATTTAAAAGAGATCTCTTTCCTTCTTTATCAAGAAATTTTCCTTAGTACATACCTCTTAGAACAGGGATTTTTTCTAGGGAGGTAGTTCTGGGGTTCTTCTTTATATCATTACTTGGTCATTTTGGAAAGAAAGAAATGTAGCTATCTTCTACTGTTCTTTAGATAATATTTCAAGATATAGATGCCCAGTTCGTCTGTTTTTTAACTTGATTCTTGAATCTTAGAATTAGGGAAAGGAGCTGGGCTTAGAGGGTGCCAGAGGATGATTAGACAAGTCCAGCCTAGCAGATTCTCCTCTTTCCAAAGTGAAAAAATCCAGGCAGGATAAAGATTGGATCACTCAAGAAGAGTCCTAAAATAAAGCAGAAATGCTCCAGTAAAATTGGTCTGCAAATTGAGGATTATTTACAAATAGGAAAAATAGAGTAATTGTTTAAAGTAACTTAATCTTTAGCAGTATAACACAGAAGTTTAGAGCCTTGCTATTCCAAATATGATGCCCAAACCAGCATCAGCATCACCTGGGAAATGCACACCTGAGAAATTCACCACAGGCGTACTGAATTCAGTCTTTAACAAGATCATTAAGTGACTTCTGTTACAGTCACGTCTGAGAACTATTGATTTAGATCATGGTATCTGGAGCCGTACTTCCCAGAGTTGGTCATGGCTATTCCAGGTTATTTAAAGTTGTTACATTTCTGTGTACTTCTAATATAACCAGTAAAATGAATAGGATAATCTTACAGGATTGTTGTGAGGGTGAAATTAGTGTATTTGCCTGAGCACAAAGTACATGCTCTATATTTTAGCTGATAAGTGATCTCTTTGTTTTTCTTAATGTAATGTCAACTGAATTTTATACTCCTGTTGTGCACTTTTCTATACCTTGTTAGTCTTACGGCCTTCAGGAAACAAAAATAATGGTGAAGGAAATTTAAAGCATAGGGAAAAGTAAAGATAGCAACCCGAGACTGTATCTAGTATCTTAAGGATAAAACTCAGTTTCATGTGAGATATTTTACAGAGTTTTCTTCTAAAGTAACACTAAGACTGAACTCATGGCAGAGATTCAAAGTGCTTTGTGTACGATTTTTTAATATATTCCTTAAGGACCTCCATTTTAAGTGTATTATAACTACTGATCATATCGAGAATATACAATAATTTTTTTTATATTTGGTTTTTGACATTGAAACCCTATGCACAGTACTTCAAGTCCTCTCCTAGAGTGTGAGAACATAATAATAGGCTTTTAGACCCAGTAAGATTTTAAGATCAGATAACTTGCCCACAGTAAAATCACTTAGGTTTTAAATCATACTGGTGAGGTTTTTATTTGCTTGCTTATATATTTATTTGAATGACTGTTTCCTTTCAAATTCTTTTGAAGAAAGATATTGCAGCTTTATATAATTTGATGCAAGTCTCTTTACACACATTTACACAGAAATATTACTGTGTTGTGAAGTAATTCACTAGGGTTTGCATGGTCTTTCCATATTTTATATCACCATTTAGGGAAAAAAAATTCTTGAGTCAAAGCAGGTATGTTCTAATGGCTAACCAAAAATAAATTGAAAGCAGACCCAATGGAGAGACTTCCAGACTTAATTATTTACTTAAAGATTGTGTCTTTTCTTGTCTGTAGTGACTGATTATGTACAAATGATTGTACAGCCTGTGAGAAATTTTGTCTCTCCACCCACCCTGCTACTGTTCAGTTTTTTTCCCTCAGTGTCTTAAGAAAGATAAAATCTGTAGCTTTTTCATGTAATTTTTCTTCAGCTAGAAGATGCTGTAATTGTTCCTCACCTGTAGTTTCTAAATGTTTAAATAATAAAAGTTTAAACATTTAATTATTTAGATTATAGCCTATCAGAAGAAAAGCTGAAAAATCTGCACTTTACACCTTCATTCCATCTGCTTTGTCCATTGGTGTCTGATCTCAGTTACCAGCTGTGAAACCTACTCAGTGTTCTGCTTCTGTTAAAGTGTGCTTTTTTTGCTTTAGGATTTTTAATTTTCAAAACTGACTAAAGCTTTCTTATTTCCATCTGCCATGCATTTTAAATCTGCTCCTTCCCTCTTCATGGATTATAACCCTTACCCTAATTCTGCCTTTACACTTGTTCAGGATCACAATCTGCTAATACCATTGGTGGTAAGAATCTATAGATTTTATTTGTGCATCAGTTGTTGGATCATCTATTTTCATTATCAAGAATGGGTTCTATTCAGCAGAAATTCTTAACATTTAATATTCTATCATTTTGTAGCCATTATTGGGGTAAAATTTCCCAATTTTGATTTTCCTGTGACCTGTCCTTATTTGTTACTAAAACCCTGTTGTTGTTTTTTTTAATTATCCATGTTGAGCCCACAAAGTATAAAAATCCCAAAGCAGGGGAGCTTTAGTAATGCCATGAAAATAGCTCATAAAAAGTACAAAACAGTGATTTGAAAACTTTAGGCAGCACAAGAGAAATTAGTTATCCAATTTCAAATTTTGCAAATTATTTTCTAGGAGCATGATGTTGCTAGGTGCATCATACACTTTTTTTTATCAACTGTGATTTTCCTCAAAGAAATAATTAACCTTGCTAGTTCTTTTGCTGGGGAAAGAGCTGTGATATTTTCTTCTTCTAAGTATGAATGACTGCAAATGGGTTGTAGGCACTGGATTATCATGCTGTTCATGGCAGGTAGTGGAGAAGAGCACGAAATAATTAACCCTGCCAGCTGTATTTCCTAGCACAGGGCATGAATGAATTCAAATATATAGAGAGGGAGCTCACATAGTTCTGATAAATTCAGCCAATCTAGAATAGATGGAGTGGTTACTCTTGCTTCTATACTGCATGTTTCTTCTCTGCTGAATAGATCCACATCTCAAGGAATTCTCCAGTTTCCTACCAACACCTTCACCTCCTAAACTTACATTGGTTTTAACAGAATAACATGTTGTATGTGGTCAGTTCGTTATTCATATTTTTATATTGTCACATTCCCATAAAATATTCCATCAGCTTACCTTGCATTGTGAGTTTGTGGCATGTTGGGTGTTTGGGTGTTTTTGGTGTGTATGTTTAGTTTAGATGCTGCATGGAGAAAATAGGTGCCTTGTGAGTATCCCTAAGGTTATGACTGAAAGAAACCTCATCTAAACATTCTTCTCCTGAAATGTCATGGAACAATTCAAATGAACCATCGTTTTAAAGTACACTTGTATAATTTCCCTGCAGTAATTTAGAATTCTTTCTACACAAATAATAAACTGTCAATTTCATCATAAACATTGCTTTGTTTTACAGTATTGCTATAAACAGCAGAAGATGAGTTTCATATTGTATACTGGTAAAGTTTAGGAATTAAGCATGAGTTTAAATTGTATTCAGGAACACCGTGCCAAGAAAACAGTAACAAGGGTCACAGATCAGCAACCTGTGGGTCATATCCAGTCTGCCTCTATTCATGTACAATTTGGTCTATACAACATGATAAAAATAAGAAAGTGTCAGAGCTTTCATTTAAAAAAAAAATCCAAAAATGTGGCCAGTGTTACCTCAATATGGGGCTGGTTTGAACTAAAAAGTCTCCACTCCCTCCCTTGAACTCAGCACTCCTTCCACAGTGATGTTCCCTGCTTCTCCCCATTGACTTTGAGTCTTTAATCTTTGCTCTGTGGAAGTGAGGCATGACGGGGTAAAATGATACAAGGTGAGCAGTGACTGGAGAAGTGCCCAACAAAGAGGAAACAGCTTTCATGGGGTTTTATTTAAGCTCAGGTTTAACTTTTATAATGCTACTATCCAGAATCTAGAGTTAAATTATACCTTGGACTTACCTAGTTTATTTTCCTTTTCAATGCAAACACAAAATGCTCTGATTGACAAGGAGCTTACCCCTTTAAAAACTATACAATTCTAGTTTAAACGCATGTTTCTTTTTTTAAAATTCTTGCCTCTTCTCTGAGATTTTGTCCAGTTCCCTCTCTCTACCTGAGCACATCTTCTCTCTTCCAAGACTGGAAATTACTAGTTTTGAAGGAATCTATTTTCTTTGACATTTATTTGCCCACAAATCTTTGTTCCACCAAAACATCTACATGCCAGACTTTGGCCACCCAAGACCCTTTTTTTATTTGGAGGCAAATAACAAAACCTGTTTCTTTTTTAGCTGGCCCAACTTTGTAAACATTTAAAATTTAATCTTGGGACTTTCCTGGCTTTCTAATGGCTAAGACTCCACACTTCCGCTGTGGGGGGCATGGGTTTGATCCCTGGTTGGAGAATGAAGATCCTATATTCCACTCAGTGTTGCCAAAATAAATAAAAGAACAAATAAATAAAATTTAATCTTGTAAAAATTTTAAAATATATGGAAGTAGCAAGATAGATAACTTTGTTATGCCCATTTCAAGGCATCTCAACAGGCAAACTGTTTTAACAGTTTGAAAGGCAAATTTTCATTATTACATTCTTAAGAAGAATGTTATCAATAATAGAATTATTGTTTCTTTATAAATGTATAGCTTTAATAGATAGCTTTTTAACATATAGTTAAATGAAACCATATTTACATGAAATGTATTGTTAGATAAGTTATTTCTTTGGAAACCTTTTCTACTATTTATGTTCCGAAAATCATAATAGTGTTTTCCTTATTAAACATAACGTCTTATAGTCCCCAAAACTGAAAATATATTTACTTGATTTACCATTCAATCCTAGTATGTGTGTATACATATATATATATGTGTGTGTGTGTATATATATATATATATATATAGTATATCTTTTTATTCCAGGTTTTCAGTATATATATAAAGCTTCCTCAATCTATTTCCTTGGAACTTAGAACTTGACATTGTATCACAGGTTTCTCAGATGTACTTCTTGAATTTTTATCCTTTCGACAAAGATCTCTTGGAGTTCACAGGCTGACATTTATATGTGTGTTTGGTGTTCAGCTGGCAGCCGGTCTGGGTCTCCAGGAAGAGTTCTGACCACAACAGCCCTCTCCACTGTGAGCTCTGGTGTTCAGAGAGTCCTGGTTAATTCAGCCTCCACACAGAAGAGAAGCAAGATACCCCGAAGCCAGGGCTGTAGCAGAGAGGCCAGTCCCTCTCGGCTCTCAGTGGGTAAGATCCTTGTGTCAAACTTGGGGCCTTGTGTGTCTTTTGTACTTTAGGCCTTGGTAGCATTGAAGACCTCATTTAGGTACTTCTAAGTTTGAGGAAAACAACTTCAAGGAGAATTGAAATATATGTTTAAAAATGAAATTAGATATCTTATCTTGGATATATTACTTCTATTTTAAATCTGTTTTTTTCTTTGCAGCTGTTTAATTTTAGTAAAATACAGTTTGCTCTTCTAATCACATACAGACTAGAAGAGTGTAAGGAAGAATTTTTAATGGTATTCCTGGTAATGCTTCATCAAGAATCATTTCTTCTCATCCTTAGCAGAACTTGTTATTTATTAGCTTTATAAGAAAGAAAAGAATAAAACCAAAATATCAAAAATACAAACCCTTCTCCTGTTTACTCCACTTCTGTGCTGCCGTTGCTTCATACCAGCCCGAAGCAGTCGGATTCCTCGGCCAAGCGTGAGTCAAGGGTGCAGCCGGGAAGCCAGCCGGGAGAGCAGCAGGGATACGAGTCCTGTGCGCTCTTTCCAGCCCCTTGGTGAGTTGTCTCGGCTTCCCTGTTGTGTTCACACCATCTGATAACCTCAAAAGACCCTGGATTTAGCTTTATCAACTGTATCTTTGCCTCTTTTTCTGTCTTTTTAAGGACAGTCAGAGGGAAGTTACATGTTTGGGAAGTTCCTTTAACATTTACTTGTCTTAAATAAGGAAATTAGACATTAGATAAACAAATTGCCTTCATAGTCAAGTAAATATCATATAGATTTAGATTACATAACATTGAATTCAAGATTTTTTCTTAATAAATATCCCTATAAAATTTAAAGATAATATTTAAGTAATTACTCTTAAGTGAAATATGGACTATTCAGTTTGATAGGAATAGAGATGTTTATGCTTTTCAGCAGAAATATTCACTCTTCACCTTACATATTTAGGATTGCTGGAAAGAAGGCTGTAAAATAATCTGAACTACTTATTAAAATGGAAGGGATTAATATTTTCATGTATTTTACAGTTTAATAGCATTTCCCATGCATTAGCTTTTATCATGTCATTGCTGTGCAGCCTGTCTGTTCCTTATTATAGAGATTGTACTGTAACCTTGACTGTAATACTCCATTTACCTCAATTATAAAATGTTAAATGGTCTTTTAAAACCTTTAGTATTTTAGAGTACTTGGAGAGGCAGAATTTTTTTATGTTGAAAATCTTTAGAATTTCTGTGTGGTCCTCAGCATTTTAACTAGTACTTTATTTTTATGCACTTACCTAAAGTCATTTCATGTTTTTTTCTTTTAATTCCATAGAGTATAGCTTATTGTAACACTTAAGAGAGTTGCAGATTTTGTGACATTTGAATAGAACGTGGTTCCAGTCGTTAGCTGTTGGAAGTATTACTTCCTTCAGTAGACCTTTTGGTATAGAATTTCTGAGAAATTAAGTTTCTTTTGGGCCATTTGGTTCAACTGTATCACTACTAAACTATTCTCTACCGACCCTTTGAGCTAGGAACACAGACAGGGGTATCCTCAACCCTTGTTTGTGTTCCAGTTCCAGGTGCCAAAGAGTTTCCTTCTGTACTTTGCCAGAGATAGGTTTAGTTCAGTATGATAATACAGTAGGTTGTAGAGTGTCTTGTGTATGTGCAGACACACATACCTGTACATATGTATTGGTTAATCCTCATGCATATCTGTTTAAAAATGAAATAAATCCTATATTTGCGTAACATAAGCAAGCACATCACCTTCAGAGTTGAAGTGGGCTTGTGGTCATTTAAGAGTGTCTGTTCTAGGGTCGGATGGTCTGGTTGATATCCCAGCTCTGTAGCTGTTGTGTACCAGGGCTTCCTTATCTGTAAAATGAGGATAATAGCAGCACATAGTTCTTAGCATTAATCTGAAGACACTTTAAAGCAGATTCCACGGAAACGAGCCCTCCAAGCAGTACTTGCACACAGTGAGCGTGTGGTTCTCAGGATTGTCGTCTCTGCCACCACCGCTCTTCCACTTCTTGCCCCTGAACAGTGCTTGCTCACCTACAGTTAGTGGTGTTATATATTAGTGGCAAGGATCTTCGATTTTTGTTAATGGTATAATACCTTGTATAATGTAGAATTAGTAGAAAGCATGAGATAGCAAGAAGAAACAAAATGTTTCTAGACCATTTAAAAACTGTACAATAGAGATTATAGGAAATTTATAACCAACTTCTAATTATAAACATGTTAATATGCCTGTTTTTAAAGGGAAAGTGAAAGTGTTAATCACTCAGTTGTGTCCCCCGTGGACTGTAGTCCATCAGGCTCCTCTGTCCGTGTGATTCTTCAGGCAGAAATCCTGGAGTGGGTTGCCATTCCTTCTCCAGGGGATCTGCCCAACCCAGGGATTGATCCCAGGTCTCCCTCATTGCAGGCAGATACTTTACAGGCTGAGCCAGGAGGGAAGATATTGTTAGTCATTAATCTTCTAGATTTATCTCAGTCTCCATTTGGCAATTGAGATCATTTAAATTTTGTTATTAAAGGAGGCAGTTTTCTCAATTGTGATGAAACATCCTATTTGGTTTAGAGGTGGTTAAACCTTTTTATCATACAGTTTTAGGAAAATTAAATTTTATAGCCTTTTGCTTACATATAGATGTTGCATAGCAAAGATAGGGGATTAGCCCTATTTGTTAAACAGGGATAAAAATAGCATTCCCAGAGATCAGGATTTTCTGGTACATTTTGCCTGGATTTTGCTGTCTTCCTTTATTTGGTGAAACCTTCTGTCGCCTCTGACTCGAATATGGCCATTTAACACATGAATCCCATAGTTTGCCATTTATTCAGTTGTAGCACAAAGCCAGCGTCAGGGCCCTGATACACCAGAAATAAATCAGAGCTAGGCAAAGATGAACTCTGGAACTTGCACTCTTAGTTTCCATCTGTTTCTGGAACTAAGATTGAAAAAAAAGGCTACATTATTACAAGCATATGAGTGTTATCTTCAGCCACAGATAACTGTTGATTTCAAAAGTTTTTTTATATATTAAACCATTTCCATATTGGTTCAACTCTTCCTTATCATTTTATTAATTATTCTGTTGGGTAAAATTAAAACCAGCTATATATTAGTATGTTTTACTAATGAAACCGATCACCTTTCAGGGTCTGATTAAACATTTTATGCAACATTCTGTCTTTAATCCTGTCTTTACATCTTTTTGATCATTTTCTTATTCATTCTGTGACAAAAGAGTAATTCATATAGTAAAAGTACTTCAATTGTTCTAATATATCTGTGGCAGAGTAACTTTTAAAATAAGGGTAATATGTTTCATTAAATAATAAAATGAAATTTTCCTCCCTTATTTGTGTATTTAAGAATAATACTGACTTTATAACATGATAAAAAAAGGATTTTAAGATCTAAAATTTTAAAATATACTAAATTTAGATTTAGAGAGATGTCATAAATATAGGGAAAAGTCACATATTTCTAGATTTTTTAAATCAAATTAGTAATATTCCCTTTTTGGTGTTCAAATGTGCTTTGATATTTAAATCTACTGAATTCCGAACTTAGGTTGTATAAACCATTATAAAAAATGTTTATGCTAATATAAATGAGGTATGTTATCTTTTGAACAATGTGAGGATGGTATGTGTACTGTTCAAGAGCAAAGACCCTGAAAGACTACAATTACTGAGTGTGGCCTTAATCAAATTAATGAACCTTTCTCTGTGCTTTGTCAAATTGAATAGTAACAACTACCTCCCTGAGTTCAGGATTAGAGGAAATAAGATTATTATTGGTTACTATTTACCATAGTGGTTTTTTTTTAAATTACAGTGTTCATTTTTCTGTTTCATGCTTGTACTTTTGACATTTCCTTCCATTTGAATACTTGCTTCTTTGTCTCCTGTGGGCTTACGTCTGTCCCCTTAGCTGTAAGATCTGTTGTGTGTCAAGGATGATACTGCAGCGTTCAGTTGCCCTTATCTAAGGCACTGTTCTGACCCCTAAGTATTTAGTAGTATAATACCATTGTTAACTGACTCTCCTTGCCTGACTGTCTTGCTGCCACTATTCCTTGTTTCTGTGGTAATAGATGAGGTTTGTATGGTCCTGTTATTCCAGCCTCCAGACACCATTCCAGATCTACTGGTGCCCTCTACGCCCCCGATGTGTATGGGGTCTCAGGTGAAGGATGAGTACATTTTCACTATCATCTGTGCATTCATCTCAGTTTTTTGTCCTTTTCAGTTCCCATTGAGTAATCATGTTTTAAAATTGATTTGTTTTTATTTAATTTGTTGAAGAATAAGTCATTTGTGTGGTTTTTTTTTTGTTGTTGTTATTAATTTTCCCTCAAGTAACTTTTTTCCTTTCAGCAATCTTACTTGAGCATTTTTCTCCCTGGAGATGGACATTTTTCTTTTGTATAACCTAAGTTATGTCATTTTAAAATAGAATAGAATTGTTTTATGTTCTCTGTTATGTACTTCATCTTTTGTATATATGTTAAAAAAAAAAAAACCAAAATGGTGGATGAAGTGTTTTAATTGTAAATGATAATAAATTATAAAAAGTAGTTGAGGAGAAGAACCCAACTGTGGTTTGTCTGTACATACCTCAGAGTGTCAGGCAATAGTAGGTGCTTGACAAATATCAAATGATATGTCTTTTAGTTATAGAATGAGTCAGCCTATCTTGAAGGAGAAGAAAGAATCATTGGAGGAGTTTTTCCTTGTAAATTCTTGGCATGGCTTCATTGAGCTCCCTAATCATTATTGGTTTGAGGATTGATCTTTGTTCCGGGCCACCCTGTGGCTCACCCACATGGATGAAATTTGCCCGACTGATAGAACTGGATTAATTACAGGGCTACCAACTTCCACGCCCTTAGTTGACCAGCCATACTTTCTTCTATCTTCTGGTGATAAATATATCATAGCGACTGTTCCTTAAATTCACTTGCCACACATTGTCATTGATTTTAATTGCTTTTACCGTTTTATTTGACCAAAACCAAATGTACCCAGAGAATACAATATTGCTTTTAAAATGCTTTGCCCCATTGGTTTTTTTTTTTTTTTTCTTTCCCCCTTCTCAAGGATCTCAAACTTTCCAGCCTGCCCATGTTACGTTTATGGCTCTCTCAAAGCTGTTTTCCTTCTTCTGATGAATTAGGTCCGGGGTATGGAATCAGCCAGTCCAGCCGACTGTCGTCCTCCGTCAGCGCCATGCGAGTCCTGAACACAGGTTCCGACGTGGAGGAGGCGGTGGCCGACGCCCTGGTACTCTTGTCCACTTCCTTATCACTGTAGACGTTCCAGTGAAGGAAACTGATACATGAGAGAGCCAGTCCACAAGTGTGGGGAAGGAGATGGGAGATTCCCGTGGATCAAATCTAGGAAGCCCAAATGTGGCAGCAGAAAAAGCAAAACAGTATAATTTATTGTTGATCTTTATTAATTGGTCAGATTTTTTAAGCCAAGGCCCATGATGGAATGTCAGGAATATAAATACTGATATTGTTAATACAGTGTTTTTATGCACTGTAGCACACTGAGAATAAAGGCAGATAGATGAGTATATACATATGTACACTGCAAGCATCTAATTTCAAAGCTAGCTCAACCTTGAGTATTTAGGGGTTGTTTTAGTTTGGAGTAAAAGTTTGTATAGTCTTTTACTTACTTGTTTTTTCTGAGCTGAGAGAAAGTACAATTTCAAAACAAATTATATTTAAGATATCTTTCTAGCTCTTTAAACCTGAAACATTAAACAGTGAGGCTTGAAAATGTCGTCTACAGATCCGTGACGGTTTTGTCAGAAGAGTTCTGTACAGATGTCTCTGTGGTCTTTCCTCCCGTAAAATTATGAAGAAAGTATTTGAGACAGTGATCACGATTGGCTTTTGCCTTTTTCCCTTGTCATTTCAGTATGACAGTTCTCTCAAATTATGACATTAATCCTATTTTTGAGAAGCATCTACTCATTTTCTTACGCAGAACTTAACAAAGGTGCCATGTTTGTTTTAAAATAACAAAGTACATTGTGCCTTTTAAACCTGCATGCCACCTCTTAACCATTGCCAATATGCTATTTGTCACATATATTTGAAAAGCAAGTTTTTAAAAATATTCATTGGTCATAGCTATAGCATATTAAATGTAATCACATGTGAGGTTCTGCTCTGTGCTGAATTTTTCTCTTTACCTCAGCCACCTGATTTTTTTCATAAAAATACTAAATAAGAACTTTGTTCTCTTGAGCTTGGGATATATTAATCACATCTTGTTCTGATGGTATTAAATTAGTCATATGTTTTAAATTTATTCTTCCTTATCAGTGTATTTCTCCAATCACATTTTCTAGTTTCCTCTATGTGAAGGATTTACTAAATTCTATTCATACAAATTTTATGAATTGATTGGATTACTCTTAAATAATCTTTATCCTATTGTTTATAATAAGATGTATTTGGTTTATATGAGGAATATTTAGCCATCAGTGCTAAAAACTGAATCCCAATAATTTGATTGTGTCTACTTCTGTTATTTGCATAGATATTCCAATTATAACTATCAATTTTTAGGAAAGGACTGTCCAACTATTAAGCCTGGTTGGACCTAGGGAAAATCATAGAAATAAAATTAACTTTAGAAATGACAAAAGGATCCAAATAGGAAGAAGACTTGAATTTCTTTGGGGAAATTGGTTATGTGACTATTTCTGTAACTTACATATTTTTCTTTGGGCTAAAGGATATTGACAAAATTAAAGATATAGCCTGCTAATAAGCAGTTCTTATGTATCTAAATATTTAAAAGCTTAATGGTTCTGATTATGGGCATTGTTTATGCCTACTTCACTGTGCTGTTTAGCAAAATGTTCTTCATTATTTTCAATTTTTCTCTTTAAAAATCTACTGCTCTCAGCTCTTAGGAGACATGCGGACTAAGGTATAGACATTGCTATTTTCTGACATCTTATGGTGCCATAACGTTCTTTTCTTGCCTTCATCAGTTTACCAGATGATAGTCTTCTATAAAAAATTCAAGTGGAAGTAATAAAATCCTTAGACCTACATCACTTTTCTGTACATATGATTATATGATTATCAGTAGGGAGATAGTGTTTAAATAGTGTCCTCTGGGGGTTCTCATCCCTTTAGCCTGACTACTTTGCACAAATGCGATGATGTCATTGACACTATGTCTATAACAAAACTAGGAGCCTAATACAAAAGGTATCATGTTTTTGCCATTCTAAATTAAGTTGGTGCCTCCAAATCAAATCAATTTAGTGATGGAAAGTCATTGAAAAACTATTTTTAATTAAGTTCAGGTTATATTTCTTTTAGATTTTAGACTTGAACAATTTAAGTCACCTGTAGCTATGTAAAATTATTGTTCTTCAGTGTTTCATAGAAACGTCTTCATCTCTCACCAGCCTGAATTCGCATATCAGATTATTTAAAGATTTATTTCTGATTCTTTCAGGGAAATCTCAAATAATCTATTCTGTCTCATTTCACTTTTAATATTCAAGGTAAAATTAGCAGTTTTATTTATTAAATAATAACTTCAGATGTGAAGAAATCAAAGTAATACTTTCTTATATATATTGAAATAGATAGTTTAGACACATTAGGGAAAGCATGCAGAACCTTTAGGAGCTTGCTTCCTAAAAGTAAGAGTAAGCTAAACGGGCTGTCATCATTCTTTGTGATTTTCTTCTCAAAGAAACATCAGGGATGGGTACAAGTGAAGGAAGAGTGGCAGAGAAGTGATAATGGAAATGAAAGAAGAATAGAGGAAAGGGGAGGTAGAGAGAAAAAGTAGAACTTTACACAGGAAACAGGTTTTTCTGATCCATTCTCATCCTTTGAAAAGGTTATAATTTCTTCATAACAACTCAGAGTTTTAGTACAGAGCCTGTTCGTTTACACTCTAGTAGTAGTTCTTGGTTTTCCACAAAAAGAAAAAAGAAAAGGAAGAACCTCATGTTTTTAGCACTCCCCGCTTTACGTATCTGACTTCCATATAGTAGTCTTATTCTGCTTCTACCACTCCCCATAGTTAAAGAATATTTCATCTCCTACTAACTCCTAAAACATGTTTTCTGAAAAAAACTAAAATTCGACATTTTATTATTACAATGATTAGCAGCATGCTTTACACTGATTTTTAAACAAAGGCCAGTCCTTTTTTGGTCAGTAGAAATCGTAAAATACCGGCATGTTATTTTAGCTACCACTAATGAGAGTCTTTATGTATAACAGAAAAAACCTGCGCGAAGAAGATACGAATCATATGGGATGCATTCAGACGATGATGCGAACAGCGATGCATCCAGTGCTTGCTCAGAACGCTCCTACAGCTCTCGGAATGGTAGTATTCCTACATACATGAGGCAGACAGAAGACGTGGCGGAAGTCCTCAACAGATGCGCTAGCTCCAACTGGTCAGAAAGGAAAGAAGGCCTGCTGGGTCTGCAGAACTTACTGAAAAATCAGAGAACGCTAAGGTGAGTTATAGTGTCTTCAGATGATTATCCTGCCTGTTGAGCTTTTTTGGGGGGCACAGTGCTGGGTCTTCACTGCTGCGCGGCTTTCCTCTAGTTACGGCGAGCGTGGCTGCTCCCTCGTCCCAGCGCACAGGCTTCTCACTGCACCGGCTTCTCTTGCTGCAGAGCTTGGGCTCTAGGGCACTCCGGCTTCAGCAGCTGTGGGTCCTGGGCTCAGGAGTTGTGCTTTGCAGGCTCTGGAAAACAGGCTCAGTAGTTGTGGTGTAGTGGCTTAGTTGCTCCATGGCGTATGGGATCTTCCTGGACTGGGGACCGTCTCTCCTACATTAACAGGCAGATTCTTTACCACTGAGCCACCCGGGAAGGCCCTGGTTAGCACTTTTTGACTTGACTTTTTCATAACACTTTAAAGATATTAGTTTGGGCTCATATGTGTCCTGAATTCAAAAAGTGGCATCAGAATATTATCCCAAGCCCTAACCCTTTAGGACCATCCATACTGTTATATTTTTAAATTATAATTATCTTGCTCTATTTAAAGAAACATTATTAAATGAAACTTTTTATTCATAAGTAGTTATTAAAAATGTTATTAAATGAAAATAAATAATAAAGTATGCATAATATTAAAGTTGACTCATTTATTGAACTTCATTCCTGATAAGTTTTTTAGTGAGATGAAAGAATATTTATGTTTTCTTGAAAATGAAAGTATATTCCTGGTGTTCATGTGGTATTTGAATCCTGGTATAATATGAAATGGATTTGGAGTGAATTTCTCTAAGAACAGAGGTTTAGGGACTTCCCTGGTGGTCCAGTGGTTAAGATTCCATGCTTCCTCTACAGGGGGCACAGGTTTGATCCCTAGTTAAGGAACTAATATCCCACATGTCATGAGATGTCACCAATAAATAAAATAAAAATTTTTTTAAGTTTATATTGATTTTTAGTTGGCTTTGATTCGGTTTCCTGTCCTACTGGCTCTTGCTTGCTTTCCCCCTCTAAAGTCTGTATCGTTTTTATCTGTGTAGTGTTTTAAATCTCGATAGTCTATACCTTTAAGAACCTAGTTTCAGAAAATTTGTAAGTTTCAGTATGGTGGAAAATAGAGGGCTACTTCCTGCCTTAATACCTGAAATTAGGGTTTGATTTTAGGAGGTATTAGAACTATATAATTTACAATAAGTGTTTGTCTATGTACTTCCTAATATATTTTAATTACATATTGTTACAGTTCATGAATATTACATATTAGAGTTCATGAATCACTACAATAAATCATCATAATGTTGTTTCCGCCCCACCAAGATTAGATTAGTGTTAGGTTCAGTGTATTATTTTAAATGGCAAGGAAGTAGTCATAGTTTAGAAAGATTTTATCCCTCAGGTGGCAAAATTTAAGAAAACATAAAAGCATTTAGAAGGGTAAGATTCATGTCCTGAGAATGTCATCTGTATAGTTTACTCTTCTGTGCTACATTAATAAAGTACAGTTGTATTTCTTTTCATATAACTTTCAACCTTTAAAATATTGTATGTATTGCTACAGAATTGTTGTTGCATTTAATAAATTGTACTTAGCCCTGACTAGTAAATCCTACAAATTTCTTGATTTTGAGAGCTGAATTTTTTTTTTTTTGGCTTAAAAAAAAAGAAGCCCAAATATATATGTAAGTCACTTTTAAATGACTTCTTCCTACAGCAGTGTATTAATTAGCCACTTTATTATTTTGACAGTCGAGTTGAACTGAAAAGATTATGTGAAATTTTCACAAGAATGTTTGCTGATCCTCATGGCAAGGTATGTTTTAGTATTTAAGATTACTCCTATAAGGTGTCATTATTATATTGCCCCAAAAAAGAAGTAAATAATAACAAAAAACTATAAGCCATTTTTATTTATATATTGCCCTAAAATGGCAATGATCTTTTCAACATAATTGAAATTGAGTATTTGATATCATACATAATTCAGAAGTTGCTCTCTGATAACTATTTAAGCTTCTCTAAAAGAGAGATTATCTAAGGCTATAAACTGAAGAATATATAGTCACATACATGACTCTTCTACAATTAGTCAGGGTATTTGTATTACTAAAAACATTCTATTTGTAAAGGAAATAATTGGGATAAGTTGAAAAAAGTTTCTAACTTTTTATTCAGTTTTCTTCTCTATTAACAAATATATTCTTAAAAGAGCAATTTTGTAGACAAGAACTGCCATTAAAAAACAAAAAGCATAAAATACGGTTTTTTAAAGCACAAACTGTGGGTGATATAGTTTGTGAGTAACAAAAGAGAAACATTCCATATGTTGAAAGAGTTCATAAAAATCTTCAGAACTTCGTTCAGCTTTTAATGCTGATTAAAGTATATGTAAGTACTTATGTATAGTCTGCATGTGTACTGTGAAATTTTTGTTTTAAAATGTAAAGTTTTGTCGTAAAATGTACTCATTTGTTCTATTTTCAGCAGTGTGTTTGACAGTGGTGAAATTTTATTCAGTATCTTCCTTTAGGACACCAGCTGTCTACATGAGAATTTCTAACCTAAGTGAGAGGGAAATCATAAGAAAAATATTTATGAATTTTGCTTCATTTTTTTAATTGTCTTCACTTTATTGTTGCACATTTCATTCCTCCTCATTTTTTCCTATTTTCAGTATTTTCATTACTTGTGACACTACTTAAAGATACTAAAATCCCACTCTTTACATAAACTAAAATCTGGCTAAGGATTATAAACTGTCTTAACTTTAAAGCAATAATTTCCAAAGATTATCCTTTTGTCTCAAGGCATATTTATTTTATCCAAGAGTGCAAGATCCCATTAAAGACAGAAAGCACACTAAGTTTATAATTTTTAAACTGAGCATGTAGATAACTATACCATTTTATACTGATATTACTACCACTAATTACTGTAAGAATTGTTATAATGGAAGAATTTCTATAAATCCTAAACAAATTAACGGTTTATTTTTTTTTGTTAGCAGTATGAGTTAAAGGACAAGACAGTTATGATCTGTGTGGACTTGTTTTACTAAATAATATTTTGTTAATAATCTACAACTTTTAAAAATAGAGTTTTAAAACATCTTCAATAAGTAATATAATTCATCTGTAGTGGAAGGTATGAGAGTGAGGTTGTTATTATTTCTTGAAGTCACAGTTTTTTATTTTTATTAGGACGGTAATGCAGTTTAGTTGGATCCTAGGATTTAATAGTAATAAAGAGACTTTTTTTAAACAGTCTCTTGTAGAAAAAAATTTTTAAATGAAGCAAATTTAAAAATTAAAGTCTCTTGAAGATCAAATAGGAAAGCCAAGTTTGATGTTGGTGACGCACAGGTGTTTGACCTCCCTTAGTAAATATGGAGAACCAGCCACGATCCTCCCTATAGGTGTCAGGAAGGAGACTTTCTGTTTTTTTCCTGTGGGGTTTTATAACAGCGTACAATTCCTATTGATCCACCTGGCTTTGCTTTGTTTTTTGTTTTTGTTTTTTTTTCAGTTATTTCACTGAATACAGATATAAAGGGGAGATTTTTGTTAACTCGTTTTGCTCAGCTTTTATTTGGTGATTGTCCATCAGAGACTGCCAGTAATGTAATTAATTAAGAATAAACTGGCTGTATCACCATACAGTGGGGGTTTAAAAATATCAGGGCTTGATTTGAGTTTTTGCATGTCTTTATATTGTTCAAGTAGTAGCTATCCCTCCTATTTAATTTTATAAAGCACGAATAGTCCAGTCATTTGAATCAAGCAGCTGTTCTTGATGCTTTCTGTTCCTTCCAAGTAAAATTTTAGTTTCCGTTTCCCAACTGCTGTCTATCAAGAGTTGGTTTTTTCTTTCCTCT
This sequence comes from Capra hircus, assembly GCF_001704415.2. Taxonomy (NCBI): domain Eukaryota; kingdom Metazoa; phylum Chordata; class Mammalia; order Artiodactyla; family Bovidae; genus Capra; species Capra hircus. The sequence continues at coordinate 7,679,377 of NC_030829.1, read as the reverse complement.
TCCCTATAAAGGGCCAGGCAGTATATATTTTCAGCTTTGTGGACCATAATGATCTCTGTTACAGCTCTGCCATTATAGCGCAAAGACATCTTTTGACAGTATCTAAACAAGTGGCCATGGCTAGGTGTCCATAAAACTTTACTTATGAACATTGAAATACTAATTTTCATCAAATTATCATGTGTCACTAAATAGCCTTTTCTTTTGATTAAAAAAAAAAAAAGCTATTTTAAAATGTAAAACCAGTCTTAGCTTGCAGACTATAGTTTCCCAACCCCTGTTGTATACAATCAACTCTAATGATTGACACATTGACACTAAAATAAAAACATGTTCAAGGGACTTCCTGGTAGACTCTGAGCTCCCAGTGCAGGGGGCCCAGGTTCAGTCCCTGGTCAGGGAGCTAGATCCCACATGCTACAACTAAGACCCAGAGCAGCCAAGTGGAAAAAAAAAAAAGAAAAATGAAAAAAACATGTTCAAGAACCTCTACTCATGGTCATGCCACTGGCTGAAGGTCAAGACTGTTGACCGGTACCAGAAACAGTGTACCAGTCCCTGGTGGGTTAAATCAACCTTTATTCCTATATACGCTGTCCGTTTCTGATCTGTGATTTTGGTCTAAAAGCTCAGTCCTGCCTTCCCTGTACCTCTTGCTTTTCTCTTCTGTCCTCCATAGAGACTGTGTCAAATAGTCTCTCCTTAAATTTAACTCCAGCCCTGTTCGCCTCTCATCTCGTGCCCTGACCATTTGTCCTGGCCTCTTAGCTTACTAAGAAAATAGATGCCATCCAACAGAAACTCCATTTCCTGCCTCCAAATCAGCAAAATTAATTGCACATAAGCCCATTCTTTCTACCTTTTCTCCTATGGAAATGGCAGGAGGTCTTACCTTGAAGCTGTTGGCAGCCTCATAAACATGTACTCTGTTTTTTTGCTAATATACTCTCATCTGCTTGGTCTTCCAGGAATTTTCCATAAATTTCAACTTGCTCTTTGACATCCCTTTTTATTTTTCAGCTTTGTTGCAAGTGTATTCAGTTTGCCTTTTCTGACACTAAGGAATGTGGTGTGGGAGAGGAGGAGAAGGGTCTTCTGTTGTGTCTGATCCAATCTTCCTCACAGCAGACAGCCTCTCTTTTCAGACACCTGTCTCTGCTTGTTTTACTAGTGTTGCTGTAGCTTAGAGCATTGCCCTAGGCCCTCCTTTTTCACTCTGTACCTTATTTGAAGCTTGTCGCCCACTTTATCCTGATGACTCTCAAGTGATACTTCCAGCCCATGTTTTTCTCCTTCACTTACCTAGTTACATGCCTTTGGCTCATCTTAAACCTTAAAACTACTTTTCCTCTTGAGTCATGTTATCTCATTAGATGAAGCCACCATCCCCTCACTGGGCATCATTCTAGAGATTTTCTCAGTCCTAATTGATTCAACCTTCTAAATATTTCCATTCTCACTACTCATTCTTGGCACAATTGCCTTTGGCCTGCTGCACCTCCTCCCCACCTTCTGTCCCTAAATTCTCTTTCACTCTGCATCCTTGAATAATCTTTCTAAAAGGTAAATCTTTTCTCTTGACTTAAGACTCTTCAGTGACTACTCATTACCCTCAAGAAAATATTCAAACAAAGCCTGTCATTTTGGCTTGTTAGTCCGTTTTCACTCTCAACCCAGCCTGAAAACTATGTTCATTTCCCCAGATGTTCATTTCCCCACTTTTCCTCATAGCCTTGAAACAGATCATCAAAGTCATTTTTCTTTCTTTCCTCAAATATGCTCTCCACATGAATTGGAATCACTTATCAGTAACCTCAACCATCCTGAGAGCTCACAGGGCAGAAACCATCTGAAGCCTTGCCCCCAGAATGGGCCATAGGGTTTCAGAGACACTTCCTATCATGAGGTTGGTTGGGTGGACTTTGCCGTGTCCTTTTCAGCTGAAGTCAACATTTCAGTCTCTTTTAGCAGCTCTGAAAAGTAGCAGTGGACCACCTGCTGTCCCCAGCAGAAGTAGGAGACCTAGAGAACCAGGGTGTGAGCGGCAGCCCCATCTCCTTTCATCTAGGACCACCTCCAGCCCCTAGAACGTTTCTCTTGTTTGTGTTAGTAAATATCTGAGTCCAGCTGAAATACCAGGTGAACTCTACTATACAGTAAAGACATCCCAGAAAGGAAGGGCTGGAAAAGAGCTCTTTTTAAGTACAGTTGAAATAGATGCTAGATTTTTTTTTTCTGTGACATGAGTAATGTGGTTGGCATTACAGGGTACAAGCTGAAATTAGTTGATGTCCATAACTTGGTAAACTTTTTCAACTTTCAGATACTACTGATTCAGTCGTGGTCTCTGTATGAAAGTAATTTAGATTATAAAGCTGCAAATGTGTAGTTTAAAGCCTCTTAATGTTTTCCAGAGAGACAGTACCACACAGTGATGACAAATATGAGTAGTGGAGCTAGATTGCTTTGGTTTAAATCCTACCTCCATCACTCTTGAGCAGTGTGTGCCTTGCGCATGGGTTTCTTAATCTGTGAAACAGAGTTAATAAGATTGCGGTGATGGTTAAATGAGTTAATGTATGTAAAGTCCTTATAACACAATAAGCACTACATAAGTTTTTTTTAAATAAGTAAGTTTGAAAAATGAAGGAATTCAAGGCAGATTTTTTTTTGATTGCTCTAGAACACTTTTTCCTCCAAATGTAAGGTGTGCCAGAAAGCTTATCCCCTGTGATTCTGACAGTTGACACAGAAGGAATACTTGAGGAGAGCCACATTTACTGAAGAACATGCTTTGATTTGACATATTATGTTCTGTGTAGTCCTGCCTGCCTACAGGTCTTAGAATCAAGAGACCAAATATGCATCTTACCTGGGGAATATTAAAAGTTGTAGTATCTTTTTACCTCCATACAATAGTAATTGTTCCAGTGCTTCACAGAAATAATTTAACTTGTGAATACATTGCTTCTCAAGAGGGGGAAAGAATAAACAAAAAATTCTTAGATACTATGCTTTGGAAGCAAATGTTGGCACTGTTCAGAAATGTTGGCAGGTGTCTGTTAGTCTTAGATTCTTTCCAGAAGTTGACATTCAAGGATAGTAGGGTCTGAAAAGAAGGGAGTTTTCCTCTTTTTTTATTTGTAAATTTTCTTGGCAAGAAAATGAGAGAGAAATACAGGAAAACCACATATTCTTCTCATATACCATTCATTTAACTCTTGTGTTAAAAACTATTTTGAGTTTGTCATAAAACTTTGGAAAACATTTGTCATTTTTATTTTCTAAGTGTTTTTCTTCCATACAGGAACTTGGCATTGATGGCGACTAATTTGTGTGTTTTTCTTTTTTTTCTTTTTTTCCTTTTGCATGCTGTCCCCTGTGTTGGAACTCTCAATAGAGAGTAAGTTGGTTCAATATTTGTTGGAAACCTAACTTTACTGCATGACTGTGAAATTAACCCTTTTTCTCTATTTTCTCTCCCAAAGAGTTCATGCAGTGTTGGAACCTTTGCAATCCACGAAATGCTATCTGCAGTTACGCAAACTGTCATTCTGTTTGGAGATGTGCTTTTTAATCTACTAATTAATCTAATTTGATTATGTTCTTCTGTTCTATATTTGATGACTGGCACACCTAAGATATGGGGACTTCCCTGGGGCTCAGTGGTAAAGAATCTGCCTGCAATACAGGAGACCCAGATTTGATTCCTGGGTTGGGAAGATCCCCTGGAGAAGGGAATGGCAACCCACTCCAGTATTCTTGCCTGGAGAATCCCATGGACAGGGGAGCCTGGCGGGCTGCAGTCCATGGGGTCACACAGTGAACACGACTGAGCGACTGACACACACCTGATATAAGCAAGGCTGCCTCAATTGTAATAACACAAATATTATAGTTCTTTTCCCAGTGAACTACAGTTGTGAAATATGTAGGATTATACATTGAGTCTGTTGAAGGTTGATTTCATTGAATTATTTAAAAAAATAGTTCCCAAGTTTCACAATCAGTTTTTAGAAATTGAGTTCTAACCTCTTCATATGCACTTTCTACTGCTGTGCTAATGGTGTCCCATAGAAGGGGACAGAGCAGCTTAAGGAGCAGTGATCTCAGCCTTCTCTTCTGAAATCAGATGTTTTACTAGTATATCCACTCTTCTCTTTCTCCTTTAATCATAGATAAGGAAATGGGAGAATATCAACATCTATCTGACAATGAACTCTATGTGATATAGCAGTCACATGAAATTTTATGCAAACTTCCAATGTATATTTTGGATGAAGATACATGTGTGTGTGTGTGTGTGTGTGTGTGTGTGTGTGTGTGTATGCATAAGCATTTTGAAAAATAATACTATAATTCTATATGTAAAGTACTATTAGTACACATTTACAGTTTTATTCAGCTATACTCACATTTTACCTAATCAAAAGATATTTCTACTTAGGAGACTCAGACACGTCTTCATGAAGAAAATAGCAGTTCAGATCTTGACAGGAACATAAACTTTGGATTATATCAGGATGAGAAGAAAGGGCCTCCTACAAATGACTACCCTGAGTCCAGAGAAGTGGGAGATGTCAGAAAGTTTATAGTAAAGAAAACCTTGGCTGTAGCGAAAGGAAGGTCATCCATATCTTCCCTTGCATTGAGAAAAGGGGTTGGTTACCAAGGTAAATTTTACTCAACTAAAAGAAAATTCTTACTTTTAAGGGAACTTTTCCTGTAGTTTAATCAGACAACTTTTTAATTGCATCCTCAGCCTCTGATAACTCAAGATTTGGTTCTGACTGGTAGCATAAGACTGAAATACAGCCACTGTTCTCAAATGCTATGTATTCCAGATAGGAAGATAGCATATATACAGAAAAAGTAAAAGAGCACTGCAAAGGCAGCCCAAGTACCAGTTGCAAATAGGGATGGACAGTGGATGTTGTTTAAAGATATCCAAGAAGCTGTTTGGCTGGGACTCGAGTGGTAAACTTTGTAGGGAGTCACGTACTTTGTGTAAACAGAAGGATTATAGAGTGATAGGAAATCAGGAGTGTGTGGGATATGTGTTTAGGGATGAAGACTTTATGTTGCTAAATTGTCCAACATCAGTCTGAAGAGTTAGAACCTCATCTAAGCATTTGAGACAGTGAAGGGACATTAAAGAATTTTGTTTCTGTCAAAAGAGTGATGTCACCATCTGACAGAAAGAAGTCTGAGTTGGCCTGCTGTTTTATAAATAAAGTTTTACTGAAACAGAACTGTGTTCACTTGTCTGCATAGTGTCTGTGGCTATGCTATGATGACAGAGTTGAAGAGTGCAACCCACATCATATGGCCTGCAAAACCTAGAATATCTGCTTTCTGGCCTGTTAGAGAAATCCAGACTTGAGGTCAGAAATGCCTGGTGCCTACAGTGATGTTGTGATCGACAGATTTGAGTAAGGCCAAAAGTGAGAGCTATCATAGAGATTATTATGGGGCCTAGAAGGCTAGATCAGAGAGGCTCTGTCAAGGAAGTCATAATTTCGATGAAAAGAGAATCAGGATGAAGATCTAAGAGATCTCCTCACATTCAGGGTACAAAAGGAAAATGCCTGATAACAATGAAAAAAGGGAGATAAGAAGAGGAAAAACGGTGTCAAACTATGGAATGGCCAGGCGTACTAAGCTCATGAAAAAGCTGTGACATTTCTCTATTGGAAGGTAATTGATGGGCGCAATAGGATGGAAACTGCAGGCAGAATTCTTGAGACAGTGTCTTCTGCATTGGGAAACGAATAATTCTGGTTGAGAATAGAAGAGTAAAGATAGAGGAGACCACACTTTAGAGAGCAAGAATACAGGTGGAAAGACTAGTCTTAGAAATAAAATTGGCTCTTCCTTGGAGAAAGAGTTATTACAAGGATAGCTATAGAAGAAATCAGAGTGAGGGGAGAGTCAGTGGAGAATTTTATCATGAATGGCAGTCAAGTAGATGAGGAAGTTGTCCAGTTATAGAGTGTATGGAACACAACTAAAAGCCAAGTGGCTTATCCATTGATGAACTGTGGATACCTTGAGCAAGTCAGTCCCTTAATTTTCTAGTTCTCAATTTTCTGAGAATCAGATAAAATGAGAGAGCTGACTTAGGCATTCTAATGCCTTTGATTTTCGAAATGGATTTTGGTATAGTGAAAACTTAAAGTTGGAATCCTAAGGAAAATAGGCAGCAGTTGAAACAGTAAGAGTGAAAGTGAACCAGAGGGTTTAAGGGGCTAGCAGGAAGCCCTGATTTGTCATGTTTGTTATAATTCCCGAGGTGTAAATAGTCCCAGATGGCTGATTTCAAGCCACCAACCATCTCACAAAATTCGTGAATATTTAATGTTTGCCTTTGTAGGCAGGTACTGACTAACACCAGGACGTCGCTGGACAGATTTGCTAGTCAGAGTGAGTACTAGGTTAGATACATGTATTTGTTACTGAGTAGGTCTGAGATAGTTACTGAGTAGGTCTATCTCAGGTCCTGAGATAGTTCAGTGAAGCTGTGGTCCAAGTGGTTCTGGTAGGGTAGGACTGGAGTTAACGAATCTGCATTGTGATTAAGAACAGTGTTGAGGCACAGGTACCTACTGCCTTGAGATCAGAGGTAACAAATTTTAGGTAGTCATACTTTCTGCTTTTACAAATAGAGTCTTAAGCAAAGTGTATTTTTTCTAAGGCTTCCCAGGTGGCACAGTGGTAAAGAATCTGCCCGCTAGTGCAGAAGATACAAGAGATACAGGTTGGAGCCCTGGAGCAGAAAGATCCACTTGAGTAGAAAATGGCAACCCACTCCAGTATTCTTACCTGGAAAATTCCATAGACATACAGGTCTGGCGGGCTATATTCATTCCATGAGAATGAATCAGACACGACTGAGTGCATACACACAAGCACATCTTTTTCTAACTCAAATTAAGATGTTAAAAAGCTTAGTTACAATTCTGATAGATAAAAAGTCCTTCATTTCTAACATAAGAGAAAAAACAGAAATTTGTGTATAATTACATAAAGGAAAGTCAAGAAATATATATTGAGAGTAAAACTCTTAATTTTACAGTTGATCTTAGCCAAAAGGCCGAGAAGCGATTAAAACTCTTAATTTTAAATTAGCATACTTACTTTGAACTTAACTTTTTTAAATCATAGATTTTATAATCCATTGGGATTATAAATTGTCTCATAATGTAACACGGCTGACATTGTCTTAAGCACTTTTCCCTCTTTATGTAGAAATAAATTGTCCAGTATGATATTGAATTTATTGATGAGATATAACCTTATTGTATGTCACTTGTAAGTATTTTTAATTAGAGAAATCACTTACAAATTTTAGTTTCCCTAATTTTTCTTGAATCTTATAAGAAGTTTAAAACTAGTAGATTAATATTGGAAACAAGTACAAAACCCCTCAGTAGAAATGGAGACTAATAGCATGCCACCTGGTTCTTTGTAGAAATCATTAAAATGTAGATGTAGATTTGTGTCCTGATTTTATTTATTTTAGGCACAGGTATCCCAGGTCATTTAAGGCTTCCCAGGTGGCATTAGTGGTAAAGAGCCCGCCTGCCTGATGCAGGAGTCGTAAGAGGCGTGGATTCTGTCCCTGAGTTGGGATGATCCCCTGGAGGAGGAAATGGCAACGCACTCCAGTATCCTTGCCTAGAGAATCCCATGGACAGAGGAGCCTGGAGGGCTACAGCCCATAGGGTCGCAGAGTCAGACATGACTGAGCAACTGAGCACACAGGTCATTTTAAATTACTTTTGGGGCAGTTTTAATGAATAATACATCTTATACCAAAGAATTTTGTGACCACTAACACTGTGAAAACTGAGAAGTCTCCAGTTAGCCCATTATGTTAAAAATCATCTTATATATTAAGGTAGCTGTCAGCATAGTCTTCCTCTGATTAACTCCCTGACACTTCAGAGAGCTGGGGGCTGGTGAGACTATAGGTAGTTTCTTGGCCTAAATTCAGGTAAAATGAATTTCAGTTTAAACTGTGGCATCATTGACAACCTTAGGTGTGCCAGCCATTATGGCCAAAGTTTCTTTACCAAGTGATGCTGCATGGAGTAGCTAATTGTCGAACTTCAGCAGAAGCTGGATAACAGTTCAAACGTACTCTTGTATCACAGAGTCCAATGAAAAGCGAGAGAGATTGTTTTTCCGCTTGGCTGCCAATCGCTGTGCCTCTGATTCCTATATTCCTTTCTATTTCAGTTTTGAATTGATCATAGAGGTCAATATTTCCTCCTTTTTCTTCTCCTTCCCCCATTTACCCACTGTAGGTATTCAGCATGTTTTTGGAGACTCTAGTGGACTTCATACAAGTCCACAAAGATGATCTTCAGGATTGGTTGTTTGTACTGCTGACGCAACTACTTAAAAAAATGGGTGCTGATCTGCTTGGGTCTGTTCAAGCAAAAGTTCAGAAAGCCCTCGATGTTACAAGGTAAGATCTTTCTTCATATATTTCAAGTTTACCCAGTAGTAATTAAGAAAATTCAGTTTTTGTGTTGAAAGTTCAGATTTCTGAGTCCTTTCAAACCATCAAGACTTCATGAGCTCCATTTGAAAATTGTTAATAATGTCCATTTACGTGGTATAATTTGATGCAACATAGGTTCTTAGTTCAAACATTGCATTTAATCTATAAAAAATTCATGAACATTGGTTGAGTAATTCAAGGTAGCAATTTATTGTAATTAAGATGTAACTGCAAAGTAAAGGATTTTATTCTAATATAAAGATTAAAATATTTGCTAAACTTAAAAAGAATGTTTTATTATGCATTCTTTTTTCAAAAGATTTTGAACCAATAATACATTTCTACTTTCTAGTGTAGATTGTTGAAGTGACTTATTTCAAATATCCATTTACTAAGTTGAGATGAGTCTAGAATTCAGATATTAGGTATATGGAAACATCTCTGATACTGTTGAACTTTTCCCTGAACACATTTTCTGATTAAATCTATAACTGAGGCAAGAGATCATTATTTGCTCTAGTGTTGCTTTTTAACCCCCTAGAGGGGGTTAAATTTATACTTGCAAGGTATAAATTCAAACGTTCTGGTTCTTCTGAGAGTAGCTTTTATTGTATTCTTTACCACATAAACTATACCACATATAGATATGCTTCATGCATGCTTTCTAAATGACATTATGTTTTGGTATTAAAAATAATCTGTTAAGTTTGCTAAAAGCTTACTTGCTGACTTAATTTTTTTTTGCTTTGTTTTTTGCATATTTCAGAGAATCTTTTCCAAATGATCTTCAGTTCAATATTCTAATGAGATTTACAGTTGATCAGACCCAAACACCAAGCTTGAAGGTAAAAATTTGAGGTCTTTTGAAGACATTGTAAGGAATTGAAGTATTTTATTCATAAAGTTAATGTTTGTATTTCTGTCACATGAGAAGCTGTTCAATCAGTGGATTTTGTTTTTATAAACTTTCAGACAGTCAAGCCAGCACTTCGGGACCAGCTTCACTCTTTTTGGAGCTCCAAGGTTTTATTGGTTTTGTTTTAATCTGCATTATTTCTTTTCTTAACTCTCTTTACGAACTCTGCAGTGTTTCCAATAATGTTTGTATGCATCTACATATTCAACTACTAACCATTACGAGCCTCTAAAGCATGCACGGGTTTGATTTCAAATGTTACTCGGTGCCAGATTATCTTCCGGAGAAGCTTACTGGGGACTCATAGTTAGAAAGCAACACAAGTATGGCCGTCTAACCCTAAGCTGTTGTGCAAACTCTCTCTATAAAGTCTTTTCTCATTTTATGTTTGTGATTTCCCAGTCCTTTTTTTTTTTTTTTTCTTCAAAGTTTAGGAGTTTAAATAGGTATTCTGTACAGAATATCAGTTTTGCCTATGTATTTCAATTAACAAAAATTTTTAAGTTTAATCTCAGAGCTGTTCTCCAGTTCTTCTTAATTGAAACAGTAGCTTTTTTTTTCTTCTTATAATGTGATATTTCTGATGTGTGCATAAGCTTTAGATTTGGGATTAGCTTTCTCAATTGTTATTAGCACACATTTTCTAATAATTTATGTGGAAACTAGGTAGATACCAATTTTTTGTTACAAATAATTATTTAACATAGAAGAAAATATGTACCCCTGAATTCTTTACTAAGAATAGTTTTATTGAGTTTTCTTAAATGAGATTAACGTCAGGGAAATAACAAGCATATGTACATTTACAAGCCTTGTATTTTCTGCTCTGTTCTGCACGAAATGTTTCTATAAGCATTATTGCCTTGGGTTGATTTCCCTTCTAAGTTTCTGAATATGATTTTGCCTTAAAGTCACAATTATGTTTCTTACCAGGGTTGACATGTACTCAACATATGTTATTTTCTCAGAGCTGCTTTGCGAAAGAGGTTCCATCTGTTTAGATTTTTAAAAGTGACCTGCAGAAGGAGAATAATTTACTTGCTGTTATTGATAGATGTTGTTTAAACTTGTTATTCGTCCAAGCCATTGTGCTAGGTATTCCTGATAATTTTCTGTCACTAATATTTATAATAACGTGATGAACTGTAAGCTGTGGAAAGAATTATGATTTAGGTACTGGTGGTAGGTATTCAAATGGCATTGAAAACATATAGAGTTGTTACATGGGCCAGTAGAAATGGAGGTCTGAATCATCAGCTTTCAAAATAAGGGCTGCTGAAGGCCTGAAGAGAAAGACAATGGGAAGTATAGAACTAGTCTCCCTGCTAGGAAATGTCATGCCGAAGACTGGGATCACAGACTCTTTCTCTGGAAGTCGCGGTGCACATATGTACGTACGCGGTGACGTCCAGCTCTGCAACCCCATGAACTATAGCCTGCCAGGCGCTTCTGTCCATGGGGTTTCCTAGACAAGAGTACTGGGGTGGGTTGCCGTTTCCTTCTCCAGGGGATCTTCCCAACCCAGCGATCAAACCTGGGTCTCCTGCATTGCAGGCAGATTCTTTACTGACTGAAGTAAAGAATATTTACCTCATATTACCTCATATTTATGAGGGAATATATATGTGTATATGACTTTTAGAGAAACGGTCTCTGTAAATATGTATATATCATAATCTGTTATATGGACATAGGTATGGCTTTTATATATTATACACACGTATATACATAAAGCTGTAGGGGAAAGTCACTGTAGGGGAAAGACACCCACAAATTAATGTCTTAGGATAGCAAAAAGGAATTTTATTGGAGCTGTACCTTATGCCGAAAATAAAAGTAACTTTGAGATGATTGACAGGATTAAGAATTAAAAACTTAACAGATTATAGAAAAACACAAATAACTTCAGTATGAGATTTACCAAAATTCTTTATTTAAAAAGTGCTGGATCTTTCAGATAAAATTTTATATTTCTCACAGACTATCATGTAGCCAAATGTCAAAAAGGAAGCAATAAAATAGACAAAGAGGGCATACAGAGTGATTTTATTTGAGTAATATTTTTCAAATAAATGGAACTTTTTGACTTTTTTTTTTTTGAGTTTCAGAAATATGTTTAGAATTATACACACCTTAGCAACTGTAATGTTTTTCCTCTCTGAAGAAGAATGCATGTTTATGTTATTAAAAATACAGACGATGTTTATAACCTTTTGAAATATACTACCAAAATATAAATTTTCAAAAGATTATAAATGTATTATGGTTGTTTTGCTTATTTGTATAGTAAACACACCTATTCTATGAAACTATTTAGAAACTTTACATGCCTCTATAAATTGCCAAGACATGGTACTAATTACATCTCACATAGTGCAAATAAATATTTTCAAAAAACAAAATGCATTGATGTTTATTCTTTGATTTACTTCAGCTTTCTTTCAGCTGGTCTTACCAGTAGAAGATGACATGGCTTAAAACTCCAGAATGTTATGTGCTGCCATAATTTAGTTGGGCTTGCTACTCAAAATTAACCATACATCTCTTTCCCTCTTCACTGTATGATTTACTCAGGATGGTTTTGGATTAACTTAAAAAAAAAAAAAATTTCTTACAGTTACTTCTTAAAATCATTTATTATGAAATGAAGACAATAAGTTGATGCTTTCTGTCTTCTTTAAACTGGAAGCAGAGAGGGGAAAATGTTTAAGAGTCAGAAGTTTAACTTATTGCTTCTGTATATTAACTTGACATAGTACTTCCCAGAGACCTTATTTGGATTGAGTGAGAGAAATGATCAATAATAAGATCAGTAATAGGGGATGAAGGAGTACAGAGTACCTGATTACCTTAATCTTTGACAATATTTTTTCAAAGTTGCTATTTTTAATCATACATTTAAACCTTCCTTTTTCTAAGTCTGCAAATCAGCATTTAGTATGTGTTTAGAGTCTGCTGTATCCAAGGACTGTGCACTCTGCCAGGTGCCATTTCTAAAGTGCACTGATAACGTCTTAGAGAATCATTATTTAGAAATCTAGAATGTTAGACGTGACTTTAAAAACAGTGGTTCTCTAACTTTTTCTACCCTGCCATACTGAGAAAGGGGGGATTATTTAATAATGGCTTACTCGAAGGGTAAAGAAGGCTGCATCTAAGAGAGAAGCGTGTGTGCTTTGCCCCACCTCTTGCTGATTTCAAAGCCTGCATCCTACCACACTCCTACCTGCCATGCCACCCACATATCAGGAATTTCTAGGAGAATAGTAAGACTTTTTAAACTCATATATTATACTTATTTTATGCAAATAAGTATCTCTTCCCCAGTGGTCCTTCTGTAAAGCTTTTTTGTCACATTTATTTTGAGAGGTGGTTCTAGCAGTTGATGGACCTATTAAGGAACCTGGTCTCACTGGAGCCTTAATGTATATTTATCAAAAACCTGTATTGCCCACTTTGATTATCCACTTGATTACCCACTGGATGTATAATACCTTATTTCCAAAACTCTTTGGTTCATTTCCCCAAGAGGCAAATTATCCTTCAATGTATAAAGACTGGTTCCCGGGGAGATCTAGACAAGAGTCAGCTCTAAGCTCTGAAGGCAGACTAAAGGAGAAGTGTCTAATCTTATCAAGAGAGTCTTCAACAATTGCTCAAAGATGGGTAATAAAATTTATAAATTCTGCTATGTGTGGGAAAAAAGCCACATTATCATATACTTGTACCTCTGATAGGTAGGTGGTTGTATGTATAACTTTTCTTTCTTTTGCTGTTGATGCTTTTTCATTTTGTATTTGTTAAAAAAAAATTATTACCTATCTATTTCTCAAGTGTTCTTACTGCCTAACGATGCCCAGCTGATTGTCCTCTCTCTTTGTGCATCCCTGTATAGGTGAAGGTTGCTATCCTCAAATACATAGAAACTCTGGCCAAACAGATGGATCCAGGAGATTTTGTAAATTCCAGTGAAACTCGCCTGGCAGTGTCTCGAGTCATCACTTGGACAACAGAACCCAAAAGTTCTGATGTTCGGAAGGTATGTTTTAGTTTAAGATTCAGAAGATAAATTAGAAAAGCAAATCAGTCATTTTAGATTGCCAGTTAAGGAAGCTAATATTTTCAGGATGTTACCCATTAGCATAGAGTTATTTACCTGGTGATACAAAGATCTTTAAAAAAAAAATCCTCTCTTTTAAATTTTATGCAATTAATGTGACTGTAATTTTCAGACTTAGAATCAAAAATAGCTGTCTTTGACACAGTCCTCCTAACTCTACTCTTATAGCCGTTCAGAATTTTTTCCCTTGCATTTACCTATGTATTTCAAATAAGAGTTTGTACTGTTTCTTGATGTATTAATTTTGGGCATTATTTACTGACCTGTTGATAGATTCAGTTATGTATCTGTCTGTCTGCGTTTGTAAATGAAGATTTCACTTTCCAGTATCCTAGCCTATGTCTTTCCCCCATAACCTTCAAATACTTATGAATCAGTTGTTGGTAATCAGTAGAAAAGATTTAATTTTGACTGTGGAAGTATTAATTCTTTCACCAAGTGGTTAATTACTGCCTCCCTCCTTATGGAAACTTAGTTTGTCCTAGTGTTAATAATTTGCCTTGGGTTTTCATTGTCCTGTTTCTCCCCCCAACATATTTTTTAAATGTTAATAGGTTCAACATCTCTGCCCCATGCTCATGGCTGAGATCTTCCATATGCTCAAAAACAGTGGTTCTTTCTTTTCTGGGGTGTTCCTTTCTGGACCCTCTGTTCTCTTCACCATCTTCCTGAGATTCCTCTTCAACCCTAATCATTCGTTTCTTGCATCCTGTATTTGGCTCTACTGACAGAACCAGAGTAATCAAAACAATATGGTACAGACACAAAAATAGACACACAGATTAATGGAACAGAATTCTGAGAGCCAAGAAATAAACCCATGCACAAATGGTCAATGTGTGTTACTATGATAAAGTAACCAGGAATATACAATGAGGAAAAAAATAATCTCTTCAATAACTGGTGCTGGGAAAACTGGACAGCTCCATGTAAAAGAATGAAATTAGAACATTCCCTAAGACTGTATACAAAAATAAACTCAAAATGGATTAAAGACTTAAATGTAAGACTGAATACTGTTAGTATCCTAGAGGAAAACATAGAACACTCTCTGACATAAATCGAAATAGTGCTTGTTGGTTCCATCTCCCAAAGCAAAGGAAATAAAAGAAAAACAAATGGGACCTAATTAAACTTAAAAGCTTTTGCAGAGCAAAGAAAACCATAAACAAAACAAAAGACAGCCTATTGAATATGGGAGAAAATATTTGCAAATGACTGATAAGGGATAAATATCCAGCATATATAAACAACTTCTACAACTCAACATCAAAAAAAAAAAAAAAAGGCAGCTTAATTGAAAAATAGAAAAGCTGAATAGACTATTTTCAAAGAGAAAATGCAGATGGCCAACAGGCAAATAAAAAGATGCTGAAAATCACTAATCATCAAGGGAATTCAAATCAAAACCACAGAGATATTACCTCACACCGGTCAGAATGGCTGTCATCAAAAAGAACACAGATAACAAGTGTTAGCAAGGATGTGGAGAAAAGAGAACCCTCATACACTGGTGTTGGAAATGTAAATTGTTGCAGTCACTGTGAAAACAGGTCCTTAGTTTCAAAGAACTAAAAATAGAACTACCATATGACCCAGCAATTTCATTCCTGGGTATATATCTTAAAAAAAAAAAGCAAGAACATTAATTTGAAAAGGTATACACACACCAGTGATGTTCATTGCACCATTATTTACAGTTGCCAGGATATGGATGGTAGCAACATGTGTCCATCAACAGATGAAAGGATAAAGAGGTGATACACACACGCACAAATACACACACACCATGGAATACTACTAATCTGTAAAAATGAGCAGAGTTTCGCCATTTGCAGCAACATGGTTGAACTTTATGCTAAGTGAAATAAATCGGACAATGACAAACACTGTGTGATATCACTTACGTGCGGAATCTAAAAAATTTAACAAACTAGTGAATATAATAAGAAAGAACTCTGTTGAGATATAGAGAACAATCTAGTGGTTACCAGCAGGAGAGGGATAATATGGGAGTGGAGAATGATGAAGTATAAGCATTTAAGTATAAAATCAGTCACAATGATATATTGTACAAGGGAAATAATAAGTATAAGTGAGTTATAATGTATGAGTCACTTATAGTATACACCTGTAACTGATATTGTATAGCAAAAAGAGTACTCCAATTTTAAAAATCAGGCCAAACAAGCAAAAAAGATTAAGCATAAATTAATAAAATATAGAGTAGAAAAATGATAGAGAAAATTCGTGAAACCAAAAATTGTGTTTTTTGGAAAGATCAACAAAATTGACAAACTTGTAGCTCTATTGATAGAAAAATGAAGAAAGCTGAAATCACTAGGATTAGAAATGAAGCAGAGAATTTTATTACTAACCTTCCAGAAATAAAGATAATTATAAAGGAATGCTACAATATTGTATACTAGGAAGTGGTAAACTTGGATGAAATGGGCAAATCCCTAGATAGACACAAACTAGCAAAACTAACTGGAAAAGTCAATAGAACAAGTTAAGAGATTAATTTAGTAATCAAAAAACCACCCAAAAAGAAAAGCCAGGCTCAGATGGTTTAACTGGTGAGTTCTACCAAACATTAATATCAATTCTTCTCAAACTCTTCTTTAAAAACCATAAGAAGTAGGAACACTTTCCAGCTCATTCTTTGAGGGCAGTTTTATCTTGGTAACAAACCCAGACCAAGACATCACACACAAAAAGAAAACTACAGATCAGTATCTCTTACAAATATGGACACTTTTAATCCTCAACAAAATACTGGCAAACCAAATTCTGTAACATAAAAAAGAGACTTACATACCAAGACCAAGTGGAATTGATCACAGGAATGCAAGGTTGAGTTAACATCTGAAAATCTGTTATAGTGCTCCATATGAATACTAAAAAGACAAAAGCCACATGATTATCTCATCAGAAAAGGCGTCTGGCAAGATCTAACATCTCTCATGATTAACACTAAATAGCAAGCAAACTAACAAGGGAAGGGAACTTTCTAAGCCCAATGCAGGGCACCTCCAAATATCCACAGCTACTTAATTGTGAAAGATTGGATGCTTTCTCTGTAAAATCAGGAATAAGAGATAGATGTCAGTTCTCACCATTTCTGTTCAACACTGTAGTAGGGTTCTAGCCAGGACAGTTGAGCTGGAAAAAACAAACCCTCCCCCCCCCCAAAAAAAAAGACGAGAAAGAAAATGAAAGAGACAAAAGAGAAAGAAGGAAAGAAAAACTATTTCTATTTGCAAATGATATAATTTTATGTATAGAAAATCCTTTAGAATCACTAAAATATTATTAGAACTAATAAACCCATTCAGCGGGATTGCAGGGTGCAAAATTAATACACAAATATCAGTTGTATTCTAAACATTTGAACAATCCAAAAGTGAAATTAAGATAACAATTCCATTTAAAATAGCACTAAGAAGATTAAACAGTGATAAATTTAATGAAGCACAGAGTTTATAGTAGAAACTGTATAACAATATTGAAAGAAATTTAGGATGGAAAATCATCCCATGTTCTTGGATGAGAAGATCAAGTTTTCTTGGATGAGAAGACTTACTATATTAAGATGTCAGTACTCCCCAGAGTGATCTATAAATTCAGTGTAATCCCTACCATATCCTAGCTGGCTTTATAGAAATTGAGAAGCTGATTCCAAAATTCATAATGGAATTCCTGGGGCCCCGTAATAGCCAGAACAGCCTTGGGAAAAAAAAAAACAAGTAGGAGGACTTTACACTTGCTGACTTCAAAACCTAATACAAAGTAATGGTAATCAAGGCAGTGTGGTAATGGGTTAAGGACAGAGATAAAGACCAATAGAAGAGAATTGGGAGTCCAGAAGAAAACCCATGTCTGTGGCCAACTGATTTTCAACAAAGGTGCCAAGACCATTGCCCTTGGTAGATCATATTTGTTATACTTTTCATAATCCCTTCTTTCTTTCAAAAAACAAATGGTAAGTCAAAAAAATGTTTTTTATTGTTTCAGCAAAGAAATTTGAAAGAATGTAGGAACATCCTTTTTCCCTAGGAAAGGTGGTCTGGCACTATTGAACAGAAATGTTGAATGAAGAAAATGGTCTCCTTTGAGTAACCAAAATATATTCATCTGCTTCTTGTATGTCTTTGTTTTCTAGGCAGCACAGTCAGTCCTGATTTCCTTGTTTGAACTCAATACCCCAGAGTTTACAATGTTATTAGGAGCTTTACCAAAAACTTTTCAGGATGGTGCTACCAAACTTCTTCATAATCACCTTCGAAACACTGGCAATGGAACCCAGGTCTTTTTTCACTTGTTTTATTTTATTTTTTTGTCCATTGTTTAATGTGATGGATGGTTAACAACAGTAATTGCTTTCTTTTTTGCGTGAAGTAAACTTTGATCCTAATATGTAATTTTTGCATTTGCATTAGGCAGCATTTCCTAAGCAGAAATAAATATTGTCCTGGAAAGAATAGTCCTTAGGCCTCTAATTTTTCTATTATTATTTGGTGTGCATTAGGGTAGTGGTGAATGGTGACCACGGTATGAACAAGGAAAGTGAAATATAGCAGAACTTAGATGAGAACTTAGATCAGTGCAAGCCCTGAGGATTAGAACATGCTCTTTAGATGAACCAGTCTTTATTGGAGGACCAGCAAGGATGACTTATTCCAGGAATAACAGGCCCAAGGAGGGTAGTGCTTTAAAGGACATGTTCACATTTAATAATTACAGGCTTGTCAGTCTATAGGTGCTTGAATAATACAAGAGTTTATTTTGGAGAAGTAAGATCTGAGTAAATGAAGTGTTAATGTTACATCTAAATGGTATTGAACTATTTACATAATATGCCAAAGAATTGAACTTGGGTTTTAAAAAGACAAAGAGGGCAATACCTTTGATAATGCGTAAAGGAGAAAGCAGATGCACTTATGTCAGGAGTAAGGTAAAGTGTAAGGGGAAAACAATGTGAGAACCATTCCTTGGGACCAAAGTCAATTATTTTTTTAAATGGGAAGGGGGAATTCCCTGGTGGTGCAGTGGCTGGGATTCTGTACTTTCACTGCCAGGGCCATGGGTTGACTCTCTGCTCAGGAAACTAAGATCCCACAAGGTACATGGGACAAAAACTTAAAATTAAAAACATAAAAGGAGAAGATATTGTTTTATTATTACCTTAAGAGTAGGCAAATTGCTAATATGACCAGATTTTACTTCTTTGATGTCTTTGTAAAAATCGTTTGTAAATCAAACTGAAGGAGGAACAAAATTTAAATGATTGTAATGATTGGAGGTGAACTTCCAGATGTTCAAGCTGGTTTTAGAAAAGGCAGAGGAACCAGAGATCAAATTGCCAACATCCGCTGGATCATGGAAAAAGCAAGAGAGTTCCAGAGAAACATCTATTTCTGCTGTAATGACAATGCCAAAGCCTTTGACTGTGTGGATCACAATAAACTGTGGAAAATTCTGAAAGAGATGGGAATACCAGACCACCTGACCTGCCTCTTGAGAAACCTATATGCAGGTCAGGAAGCCACAGTTAGAACTGGACACGGAACAACAGACTGGTTCCAAATAGGAAAAGGAGTACGTCAAGGCTGTATATTGTCAGCCTGCTTATTTAACTTCTATGCAGAGTACATCATGAGAAACGCTGGGCTGGAAGAAGCACAAGCTGGAATCAAGATTGCCGGGAGAAATATCAATAACCTCAGATATGCAGATGACACCACCCTTATGGCAGAAAATGAAGAGGAACTAAAAAGCCTCTTGAATGAAAGTGAAAGAGGAGAGTGAAACGGTTGGCTTAAAGCTCAACATTTAGAAAACGAAGATTATGGCATCTGGTCCCATCACTTCACAGGAAATAGATGGGGAAACAGTGGAAACAGTGTCAGACTTTATTTTGGGGGGCTCCAAAATCACTGCAGAAGGTGATTGCAGCCATGAAATTAAAAGACGCTTACTCCTTGGAAGGAAAGTTATGACCAACCTAGATAGCATATTCAAAAGCAGAGATATTACTTTGCCAACAAAGGTCCGTCTAGTCAAGGGTATAGTCTTTCCAATGGTCATGTATGGATGTGAGAGTTGGACTATAAAGAAAGCTGAGCGCTGAAGAATTGACGCTTTTGAACTGTGGTGTTGGAGAAGACACTTGAGAGTCCCTTGGACTGCAAGGAGATCCAACCAGTCCATCCTAAAGGAAATCAGTCCTGGGTGTTCTTTGGAAGGACTGATGCTAAAGCTGAAACTCCAATATTTTGGCCACCTGATGCGAAGAGTTGACTCATTGGAAAAGACTCTGATGCTGGGAGGGATTGGGGGCAGGAGGAGAAGGGGATGACAGAAAATGAGATGGCTGGATGGCATCACTGACTCGATGAACGTTAGTTTGAGTGAACTCCGGGAGTTGGTGATGGACAGGGAGGCCTGGCGTGCTGCGATTCATGGGGTCAGAGGGAGTCGGACACGACTGAGCGACTGAACTGAACTGAACTGAATGATCGGAGGAAGGAATTGGCTTAGGACAGGAAGCTAATTTAAGATTGCTAATTTGGAATCTTGTTTAATTATTGAGGAAAAAAGATTGTTGTGGTAATATTTAGGAGAAGGAATAGCTGAGGATAACAACAACAACAAAGAACTTAAAGAGCTAGATTGCTGAATGGGAAGAAAGCTTTTCCCCACAGAAACTAGAGATACGTACATGAGTATTTTAAAATAACGACCTAGCAAGGACTTCCTTGGTGGTCCAGTGGTTAATAATCCGCCTTGCAGTGCAGGGAACATGGATTCAGTCCCTGGTCAGGGAACCTGGGATTCCACGTGCCATGGAGGAACTTGGAGGAACTTGTGTCTGCATGCCACAGTTAAGGCCCAACGCAGCTAAATGAATTTTAGTAATAAATTAAAAGAAAACGGTAAAATAGTGACCTGGGAACTCCCCTGGTGGCCCATTGGTTAAGATTCTGTGCTTCCAGTGCAGGGATGTGGGTTTGATCCTGGTTGGGGAATTAAGATCCCGCTTGTCTCATTACATAGACAAAAAAATTCTTTTTAATTTTTTTAAATACATAAAATAATGACCTGTTAATATAAATCTGGCTCTTTCATGTGTTCAGCATCTTGACTGTATGGCTTCCCTAAGAGCCTGTCATATGCTCACGTTTATTTGATTCTCGTCCATCAGGGTTCCATGGGAAGTCCTTTGACAAGACCAGCACCACGGTCACCAGCCAACTGGTCCAGTCCTCTCACTTCTCCTACCAATACATCACAGAATACTTTATCTCCAAGGTAATAGAAGGGGTGTTTACCATCATGGTTTGTATTTGCAGATTCCCATTCTTAGAACGACTGACATCAATATAAATCCAGTTGATTACTGCTTAACTAAAATGTCTTGGACACATAGAAACTTATCAAATTAAAACAATGTTGTTTGGAACAATTTTTATTCCAAAATGAACCCTTTAGATGATAATAATATATAGGATATGGAATTCTTTTTCTTGTAAGTGACAGGAGAACTTATGGACACAGCTTTTGGAAAAAAGCAAGCAGTAATTAAACATTAAATACCACAGTTACTGTTTGTTTCTCAGATAAGCTGTATAAATCCATTAATTTCCAGTTGTGTCTTTCAGTTATAAAAGTTGATATAAACGATGAGATCAAGTTATAATGAAAATTTAGATCTAATATCGGCCAACCACCTGTTAAAAATAGAAAACAAAATTAAGTTTATAGACAAAAAAATGTAAAAATAAAAACATATAGGGAAGGGTTAAATATAAAATGGCAATATGTGTACTTAGGAAAAAAATGTGATCTTGAGATTGATCCTTCATGAGACTTGTGAAATTTTCACACACTTGAGCAAATCCCACATGAGCTATATTTCAGAAGTTATTAATTAACTCATTAATGGATTAACATTGTTTTCCCTTCTCCTGGTCTTTAAAAAATGGCTTAGTAGCCATTATTGTCCTTGTCAGCTTGATTTTTGTTATTAGCCATGTAGCATATTCTTCTTCATATTCATTACAATTATATGTTTCATTAAATTGCAAAACATATTGCAAACTTGCCATCATATTTTTTCCATGCCTATGCATATGTGATAATTATAAAGGCTAAATTCCAGACTGAGTTGAATTTTATAACCTGAATATAGAATTCATAGTTCAGTGGGACTTCCCTGGCAGTCAAGTGCTTTAGGGCTCTGTTTCCACTGCAGGGGGCACTGGTTCCATCCCTGGCATCAGGGGAGTAAGATTCTGCATGCCTCACGGTGTGGCCAAAACAAAGAATTCACGTCAGTAACACTTGTATTCTATGTTAAAAATTCTCAGTCGTCTTATGTATTTGTGTGAAATGTATTTATCTCCTCTTCCAGCAGTACCTACTGGGGTTAGCAAACTCTGTAGAGAGTCATATGGTAAATATTTTAGACTTTGCAGTCAGGGTAGTCTTTGTCAGGTCTATTCAACTCTGCTGTTGTAGTGTGAAATAGCCATAGACAGTAGCTAAATAAATCAGCATTGCTATGTTCCAGAATAATTCCTGGAAGATCCCCTGGAGGAGGAAATGGCAATCCACTCCAGTATTCTTGCCTGGAAAATTCCATGGACAGAGGAGCCTGGCGAGCTACAGTCCATGGGGTCGCAAAAGAGTTGGGCACGACTGAGCACGCATGCACGCACACACACAGTTTGAGTTTTATGTAATTTTCTTGTGTCATGAAATGTGTTTCGATTTTTTTCTCAGCTACTTAAAAATGTAAAAAAAGTTCTTAAGGTGAAAAGAAAAACCAGTTGTCAAGGGCTGTGCCTTATAGAGTCACTATAAACTGCCCTTGATGAGCAAACAGGGGAACATGCTTTCAGAAGCTTGCGACTGCGCTGCATCTGGCTGTTTTAAGAAGTAAAAAAGGGGTGCGTATGCTGAGCCTCCTTCCTCATGACCTTTGCCACGGGCGGAGTTCCTCACACTGGCTCCCGGCACATACTCTAGCCATTTGTACCTGTCAGGTTTTGTTTTGCTAATTATGCTTTAGAACATATATGTTCTCTAACTCTGTCTTTATAAACATCCTGTGCCATTTCCTCAAATGTATTTGTATTTTAAAACTACACAGAAACAAAAATTAATTGTTGTCTTTTTCATAGTGCTTTTGATTATGACACAGAAAATATGAACTCTGAAGATATTTATAGCTCTCTTAGAGGTGTCACTGAAGCAATTCAGAATTTCAGCTTCCGTAGTCAAGAAGATATGAATGAACCATTGAAAAGAGATTCTAAAAAAGATGATGGCGATTCAGTGAGTATTTGAATATTCTTACATTGCACACATTTTCATTAAGAGTTTTTAATTTTGTTTTTAAACTTTGCTTTCTGTCATTTTCAGATATAAACTTCCAGGAGTCAATTACTCAATATTTACTGAATACCTGCCTTGCTCCAGGCTCTGTTGTGCGTCTTAGATTTACAAGGCATAGGTGCTGCCCTCAAGTTCCTTGTGGAGTTTCAGATAGAGATTAGCGCTGTAGGAAAGATGGCATTTGCATAGAGACCCAGGTAGAGCCATACGCGATCTAGGAGAGGAGCATTCCATTAAGGAAATAGCAGGCACAGAGACGCTTAGGTGGGATCAGGCTTCGTCCAGCTGAGAACCAGGACGAAAGCCGGTATAGTTACAAAAGCACATGCATTATGAAGGAGCAGAGGACCAGAACATCGGCCAAATCCCATGGCTCTTGTAGGACAAAACAAAGTGTTTAGACTTTTTGAAAATTCCTGTTCAGTGTGGTGATATTTTCATCAGTTGATGTGGTTCCAGTTAAGAATGTTTTGGCCCATCTTTCTAACATTAATGAATCTTATTGTTCAGTTTGTTATTTCTGCCACTATATAAAGAGCTGTTGATATTTTTTTACTCTACTTCAGCTTTTCTCTGACATCTTACACTTTTCTAAGAACAAGCTATCCCACCATTTCCTGTGGAACCTGTGGTTTCTCAGTGTTTGCACAATTGTAGAACGCTGCGGTGCTTTAGCAGATCTCTAAAGAGCCCCCTTCTCTGCCTCCTGACTTCTTTCCTGCTATTGTTTTTCTCCCCGTGCCTACATGGCAGATGGGCCAGTAAACTGACTGCCAAAACCCTGTTTACTACTCGTATTTGAGGTTCCCTGCCTCACAAGTTGAGTGTGGTAGCAGTGAGAGGTTAGGAAGCATCACTGCATGATTGAGACTTCCCTCCTAGAGGAGCAGGGGCAGTGCCAAGCAGTGGATTCTGGCAGGGGTGAGTTTGCCATTTACTCACTAGTCAGATGACCATCTGTAAACCTCATGTCTGCCTAAGGAAACTAGGGATGTTACTGCATACCTTAAAAAATTACTATGCATATAATAAATCATGTGATTCCATCCAGCCCAGATCTCTCTTCTGAGTTCCCGATCCATACATCTAGCTTCCTGTTTAAACTCCAGATCTTCCCCCCAAACTGTTCTTTTCTCTCTCAGTTGATACAGTGCTAGTTGCTCAGCCGAAAACCTTGGACAGACAGTTGTCCTCACCTTGTCTCAGCTTCTCATCCTCCCTACTCAGTCCATCAGGAAATCTGTTTACTCTGTCTTCAGAAACAAGCCGCAGTCTACACGGTAGAATTTTTTCCCTTGTTACCTCTGCAGCCTCATCCCCTGCTACTCTCTTCTGCTCGAGCCACTTGCCTCCTCGCTGTCCCTGAGCATGCAGGGCATGCGCTTTGCCTCAGTGCCTCTGTCTAGGCTGCCCCTCTGCCGTAAACATTCTTACCCCAGATAGCCATGGCCAGTCTCCTCGTTGCCTCCAGATCTTCGCTGCAGTGGCTTCCCAGCGAACCTTACTCTGACCACACTGACTCCCCTGCAGCCTTGTCACTCAGGTCCCTTTAATACTGCCCTTGCCTGCCATACGAGATTCACCTCCTACTGTACCACATACGTAGCTCACTCATTACATTTTCCAAATGTCTCTGTCCCTCAGCTAGAATGTCAGCTTCATGAGGCTAGACAGCATTCTCTCGTTTGTTAACTAATATATTCTCAATGCCAGTAATGATGCCTGGCATAGAATACTTGTACAGTAAATATTTAAAGAATATTTGTAGAACACCTTGCTACTGGCATAGCAGCACATGGTTGCTCAGTAGATGGTGGTAATGGTGATATTGATGGTGGTAATTGGTATTTTGATAAGTTATGTTAATGTGCCCAAACTCCATCATGCAGCGTTCCAAAAGTCATACTGTCCTTTGTGGCCTCTTTTTCCTTAAGTAGGCCTTCTTAAATTCGGTTTTCTTATACTTTATTAACATACTGTCATTATAGAATTTACAACCTTAATAATGAGATCTGGCAGCTTTTAGTTCTGTGTTTCTAATGAAAGTTGTTTTGTATCTTTTACTGGCATAGAGAAACTTGGTAATCACATTGTGTATATTTGATCCCGCCCTTGATAAGGCAACTGTAGGAGTCATTCAGTTCAGTTCAATTCAGTTCAGTCACTCAATTGTGTCCAACTCTTTACGTCCAACACTTTGCGACCCCATGAATCGCAGCACACCAGGCCTCCCTGTACATCACCAACTCCTGGAGTTCACTCAGATTCACGTCCATCGAGTCGGGATGCCATCCACCCATCTCATCCTCTGTCATCCCCTTCTCCTCCTGCCCCCAATCCCTCACAGCATCAGAGTCTTTTCCAATGAGTCAACTCTTTGCATGAGGTGGCCAGAGTACTGGAGTTTCAGCTTTAGCATCATTCCTTCCAAAGAACACCCAGGGCTGATCTCCTTCAGAATGGACTGGTTGGATCTCCTTGCAGTCCAAGGGACTCTCAAGAGTCTTCTCCAACACCACAGTTCAAAAGCATCAATTCTTCGGTGCTCAGCTTTCTTCACAGTCCAACTCTTACATCCATATATGACTACTGGAAAAACCATACCCTTGACTAGACAGACCTTTGTTGGCAAAGTAATATCTCTGCTTTTGAATATGCTATCTAGGTTGGTCATAACTTTCCTTCTTAAGGAGTAAGCATCTTTTAATTTCATGGCTGCAGTCACCATCTGCAGTGATTTTGGGGCCCAAAATAATAAAGTCTGACACTGTTTCCACTGTTTCCCCATCTATTTCCCATGAAGTGATGGGACCAGATGCCATGATCTTTGTTTTCTGAATGTTGAGCTTTAAGCCAACTTTTTCACTCTCCTCTTTCACTTTCATCAAGAGGCTTTTTAGTTCCTCTTCACTTTCTGCCATAAGGGTGGTGTCATCTGCATATCTGAAGTTATTGATATTTCTCCCGGCAATCTTGATTCCAGCTTGTGCTTCTTCCAGCCCAGCGTTTCTCATGATGTACTCTGCATAGAAGTTAAATAAGCAGAGTGACAATATACAGCCTTGACGTACTCCTTTTCCTATTTGGACCAGTAGAGACAGCATTCTTTCATGATTCTTATTTGCCCTCATGGCTATGGTTTCTTTACATCTTTTCTAGTAAACTTTGACTTTCTGAATGTAAGTTTTAGCTCATCATCATGGATTTCCATTACTTAATTTTTTTCAGCTGGTTTTTGTTATCTTTTCAAAACAGCCTTTCAAGCAGTAGGGAAATACCTTTTTAGACTTTCAAACAGATATTTGAAATGATTTAATTTGCTGTGCCTTCCTCTTCCCATTAATAGATGTGTGGCGGTCCTGGGATGTCTGACCCAAGAGCAGGAGGCGATGCTACTGACTCCAGCCAAACAGCCCTTGATAATAAGGCTCCACTGCTCCATTCAATGCCTGCTCACTCCTCTCCACGCTCCCGAGACTATAACCCGTATAACTATTCAGATAGCATGAGTCCCTTCAACAAGTCCGCCCTAAAGGAAGCCATGTTTGATGATGATGCTGACCAGTTTCCTGATGGTATGTCCTGTTTGTATTTGGAGGACTGGTAATCAATGACGCTATAGAATATACATGTTCTTTTTGTGTAATTCCCTAAAAAGGAAGGATCTCTGAGGCTGGGAATGTTCTCTGCCATCTTCTAGGAGCTCATTTCTATTGGTTTAGTAGTTTTCTTCTCCATAATAAAAGACAGATTAATCATCCTAAGATCATCCTAGAAATCAAGAAAACTTTAGTTTTCCCAGGAACAGCTGAAACCAGTTACATTTTCATTTAGTTATTAATTTTTATACAGAGTGACAAAACCCTTTAAAGGGATACCCATTCTTTAGTGTGAAGTTATAAACTCTCTAATCAGGGATTGAGTGTGGGAAAAGGTATAATCAAGATTTAGAGTTGGCTTTGGTCTAAGCTGTGTGTGTGTGTGTGTGTGTGTGAGAGAGAGAGTGTGGGAAAA
Source organism: Capra hircus (assembly GCF_001704415.2). Taxonomy (NCBI): domain Eukaryota; kingdom Metazoa; phylum Chordata; class Mammalia; order Artiodactyla; family Bovidae; genus Capra; species Capra hircus. Next base: position 7,652,416 of record NC_030829.1, on the reverse strand, counting down.
GGTATAGTCAAGATTTGGAATTGGCTTAGGTCTAAGCTCTGTGTGTGTGTGTGTGTGTGTGTGTGTGTGTGTGTGTGTGTGTGTGAGAGAGAGAGTTGGCTTAGGTCTAAGCTGTGTGTGTGTGTGTGTGTCTGTGTGTGTCTGTGCGCGTGTGCGTGTGCGCGCTCGGTCAGTCGTGTCAGACTTTGCGACCTGGTGGGACTATAGCCCACCAGGCTCCTTTATCCATGGAATTCTCCAAGCAAGAATTCTGGAGTGGGTTCCTATTTCTTTCTCCAGGGGATTTTCCCAGCCCAGGGATTGAACCCAGGTCCCCTTCATTGCAGGCAGATTCTTTACCATCTGAGCTCCAGGGAAGTCTGGGTCTAATCATAGTATGCTGTAAGATTTGGATAAGATATATAGAAACTGATTATAAAGTGTAAAACAGTGCAATTAGTATTTTCTTTGTTTTTAATAATAAGGAATTGCATATTTCCTCTGTAAATTACATGATTCATTACTTTATTGAACTAAAGGCTTAAGTAATCTTTAGTAATATGTAACTATATGTAGATAAACTTGAAAGTCTCCCCTTCAACACTGCCTCATGATTTTGTAATTAGGTATTAATAGTTTCTGGTATTCCTTTATTCCCTCAGTGTTGCTGTCAGTGAACTTATTTTTGCATAAACTTTTGTGCACATATACAGATAATTTTAAGAGAGTTCTAGAGAGAATTGCTTAATTAAAGGATATGTAAGCCTTAAGTTTTCAGAGTTACCACCAGTTATCAACTCAAAACACATGGCCAGTTTAAGTAATACTGATTTCCTCAGCAATCCAGAATGTTTGAGTTTTTTAATGTTTTTTTATGTTTATGTTTTTTTATGTTTTTTATGTTTTATGTTTGATAGGTATAAAATCGGTTATCCTAATGAGCAATTTCTTTAATTGTTAGGAAGACTGAAAAATTAGCTCTCAATTTTGTTTTTTAATTTTTCTGATTTTGAAGAGTAGAAAGATCTCTTCACTTCTGTATTTATTTACTATTGCAGTCGATAAATCATATTTTTACCAACATGTAAGTGACTGAATATATCACAAATATCACAAAGGCAAAATAATGGCAATATACCAAATTCCCTAAATTACATAAGAATCTGTAAAATTGTGCCCATCATGCACTCTGGTGTGTTTTAATCTGTCATATGTAGCTGACTATGCTGGTGAGGCTTAGTCACAGTAGCAGCATAACAGGAGTGTGTGAATAAACCAGACATAGCAGCAACGTGCCCTTGGGTCCCTGAGTCATCCCAGCAGCTTGGTGGTGGAGACCTAGCTTTAACAACTTAATTCTTTTTATATTATGTATGCACAGCAGTCACAGCTGCTTCATCTCCCATCTATGTGTGTGTCTATGTGTAGGGTTGCTGTTTTTTTAAGTATTATTTCAAAACAGGCAAAACCTTAAAAGTTGTGAATACAGTTCCTTCTTGAGAAGGATCAAACCCCGACAACCGTAAAGGAAACCAGCCCTGAATGTTCATTGGAAGGATTGATGCTGAAGCTGAAGCCCCAGTACTTTGGCCCCCTGATGCGAGCAGTCAACTCACTTGAAAAGACCCTGATGCTGGGAAAGATTGAGGGCGGGAAGAGAACGGAATAGCAGAGGATGAGATGGTTGGATGGCAGCATCGACTCAATGGACATGAGTTTGAGCAAACTCTGGGAGATGGTGAAGAACAGGGAAGACTGGTGTGCTGCAGTCCATGGGGTTGCAAAAAGTTGGATACTGCTGAATGAATGAACAACAACAACAAATCAGAAACAGGATATTTAGTTTTAAAATACCTTCCCCCCCAAAAAAGACCTACTAATTACAAAATGGGTAACTTCACAGTGGAGAAGCCTAGGAGCGGCACCATAATTAAGTAATCAAAGTTATATCACCAGCCTGGGGGCAAAGTGAAATCGTGTGTTAGTCAGCAGATGCACTATCACCTCTGTGATACTGATGCCAAGAGCACATAATCTAAATCTGATCCTAAGAAAACATCAAACAAACCTCGATTGGGGGAAATGCTACAGAATAACTGGCCTTTAATTTTTAAAAGTGCCACGGTCATGAAAACCAAGAAACAACTGAACACAGAAGGAGACGTGAAGACTAAATGCAACATGACCTTCTTATAAGTATAGACATACAACTTACGTATAGACACATAATTTCCTGTTGTATTCAATGGGTTATAATGTTTAATTATCATTCTTTATTTTGATGCTCAAGTTGTCCTTGACTTGACCACCAGGATCCCATTTAAGCTGGCTTTGTGTCCTTTTAACATGTGCCCATCCTTACGTTCTGACATAGCATAATCTTACACTGTCCTTACTTCAGTCCTGGAACCAACCATTTCTCCAAGGATCAATCCTTGGTTTCTTTTAATAGAAAATGATCTTTTAAGACTAAAGTTTGGGCACTTGTTATACTTCCTCTAAGTGACTAGAGCTAAGGAGTATGTATGCATTGATATATATCTATTTCTGTATCTGTCAAAAGCTGTATGTTTGTACCTGTAACTCCAATTCCAGTCTAGCACCATGAGATTAATTTTAGTTTCTCTCTTTGCATGCTGATAACCCCTGTGAGAAACCTGACTTCCGTTATCTTTAGTACATTTACTTATTTGATCAGCCCTCCTGTGTGCAGCCGGTTCTCCATCCCAACCACCACTTCCTCACTTGTACACATGCATGCCTCACCCTGCCGGGCTCCCCCTTCCATGTGGACACTGATACCCAGTGCCCTTCTGCTTGGGCTCTTGACAGATCACACCTGGTTGCCACTACATGGGGACACGCTTCTTATTCTGGCTGAACTCTGAAACCCCTACCTTTCCCCTTCTCACATGTGGAAACCCTCCTTACTCTGCGCATGAATGTGTCCCCAGGCCCGTAATTTTGATGAGTGAAAAAAATATTCATTTTATGAGATTGAGGAATTGTGTTTTTACCAACTTCTCATATTAAAAGAGACTCGATGTATCACAAATATCACATCACAAAGCCAAAATTGTGACAGCATAGCAAGATCACCCCCTACTCTAATTTTCTTCTCCTTTACTAAAGATCATCTGTTTCCTATTTGTTAAAGGAAAATATCTTTGGAAGTTAACTGAAACCTAAACTGGGTTGAATAGTTCTGAATTTGAGAACGTTATTTCTTCACAGCATAATACTTGATTGACTTCTGAAACACAAGCCAGACCTTTTATGTTGAGTAAACACTCTTCAAAGATGGATAAGCCACCTACTAAACCAAAATAGTAGTTTCTCCAGGCTTTCTACAGCAGTTATTTTCATTTATTGTCTGTTTTCTTTTTAAAATCTGAGGTGAAGACTTTGACATTATTGTGAATGTTGCTGACATTATCCTGTTTAATAGATTGACCTCAATTTTGCTGTTTTTTCTTTGATACCTTGGCCCCAAGTAAAATTTCTCCTCTTCTTTTTGTTTTCACAATCTAAAACTTTTGTTCAGTTCAGTTCAGTTGCTCAGTTGTGTCCAACTCTCTGCAACCCCATGAACCGCAGCACGCCAGGCCTCCCAGTCCATCACCAACTCCCAGAGTCCACCCAAACCCATGTGCATTGAGTTGGTGATGCCATCCAACCATCTCATTCTCTGTCATCCCCTTCTTCTCCTGCCCTCAGTCTTTCCCAGCATCAGGGTCTTTTCCAATGAGTCAGCTCTTCGCATCAGGTGGCCAAAGTACTGGAGTTTCAGCTTCAACATCAGTCCTTCCAAAGAACACCCAGGACTGATCTCCTTTAGGATGGACTGGTTGGATCTCCTTGCAGTCCAAGGGACTCTCAAGAGTCTTCTCCAACACCACAGTTCAAAAGCATCAGTTCTTCTGCGCTCAGCTTTCTTTATAGTCCAACTTTCACATCCATACATGACCACTGGAAAAACCATAGCCTTGCTAGACGGACCTTTGTTAGGAGATAACTATTTTCTTCAAGTGGGAGTTTCTACGAAAGAAAACTTGTTTTAAAACTCTGAGATACTCTTATTAAGTATCTCTTACTCACGTGTTCCTATACATGTCACAAACAGATACATACATTAATGATAGATTTATCAAAATAACAAGACAAACCCACTCATAGCCACTTCTAATTATGACCTTTGTAAAGTTCACCAGGGACTGTAATATTCCAGAATATATACCATCTCTGGTGAGAATAATAATGTTATTCAAGAGAAACTCATGTTATAGACCCAGATTCTCATTCTGACCCTAGGAGGTGGGTGCCGTTTTCCAGTTCTACTGATAAGAAAACCCAGCCTCCACAGTTTAATTAAGAGTGTGCTCCCGTCCCACAAAGGCTGAGAGAGAGAGGCTTGGTGAGACTCCTGAGCCTCTGTTCTTTTCACAGAACCACAATGCCTTTCTGTGTTAGAAGAGGAAATACAGTTGACTGTACTTTATCAACAAATAATTTGTCCTTTCTTTGGCAGAAATTATGTTCCTGTCAGTCATCTGTCCAGACCATTCTTGTGACAGATCATTTCTAATTATCTTCTAGAGTAATTACAAAGCCCGTATTCATGAAGAGGAGAACCGAGCTCCTTTGAAACAAAGCGCTTTCTTGAGATTTCCCTTTATTCAACTGAAATAAAATGCACTCTTAATCAGAATGATTTTCTGACGTCTTTGAAAGTCTGATAATGTAACTTCTCAGTGATTCTTGAGTTTGTAGAGATGTATTTATCCTGCTGCAGTCGCTCTTGTTAAACCAGCAACATTGTTCTAATGTTGGTCTATAACAGGTGAATTCATTGTAAGTTTATTTTGTTTCTCCAAATTAAGATCTTTGAACTGAAATTTCTTATTTTTCATGATTTTGCTCTGCATTTCTTAAAAATTCTTCTTAATTTTCCAAAATCCTAATTTGGTTCTCCTCAGTGCTTATTCTTTCCAGATTACCTCAAGTGATCATTTCAGTAGTCACATTTTGTGCTGTCATGTATGAGTATTTGGGGATCAGAGGTTCTTAGTGCTCTTATTATAGTTCCCTGAAAGTTGTCCTAACACATTTCCTTTTTTATAGTCAGTGTTGTCATTTTATTTGGTTCAGTTTCCCTTCCCTATCATTGTTAGTTTTATTCCAATAGAAGTCATCTGGGAACTTCAGTGGAGGTTCAGTGGTTAAGACTCGACACTTCCAATGCTGAGTGGGGCCATGGGTTCAATGCCTGGTTGAGGAGCTAAGATTTCCATGCCATGGGGTGCAGCCAGAAGGTGGGGGGTAATTCATCCGTTCCGGTAGTTCAGCTTGGTTTTCTTTCTTCAGATTTCTGAGTCCTCTTAAGTGAAATAGAGCTTTTCTTTCCGTAGTTATAGATTCCCTGAGATCTGTAATGTCAGGTAATTGGTATTCTCTCCGTCTGTGGCCAACCAGCCAGTAGCATGTGCACAGTAGTGTCTATTTTTATGGACCAGTAATGAGCCACCTGGCAGACTACAACCTCCAGGGTCACTTTAGGGAAACGTGCAGTTTCCTCTTGAACCTTTCCTTTTGTTGGCTGTGACCCTCTCCAGAAGACTAGAATGCTCATGCCGAGCAGAGCCACAGAGCATACGGCTCCACAGTGTCAGACGTCTTTCCTGGAGAGGCAGTGACCCCAGGTGGACCTTCTAGGCTCAGGCACCATGGTCTGTGGTTATTTTATTCCAGAGACGGGGTTAGAAGGGAAAGGAATCTATGGCACAAGCTCAGCTCACGCAAATGCCTGCCCACGTCCCTTAAAACCTGAATTTATCATGTATTTTATCATCAAAAGAATTTAGGAAGAACTCTGGTGTTTTGTAATGTCCTGAAGTGAACTTTTGCATAGAATCGTCTTTCCTACAAAGATGACTCAAAGCATTATGTGATGACTTGAAAAATAAGCAGCATGTCCTTTCACATTCAGAAAATTAATGAGTTCATAATTATACTTTTAAAAAAGAAAGCAGAAACAAATGAAAACTCCTTGATAACCACTGGGCCCAAACTCTTGACTCTGAACTCCTTTTCAGAGTAATCAAAATAGCACTAGTTGACAAACTCACGCTCAGAAAAATTACAACACATTTTTAACTCCTAATAAAGTAATTAATTCAGCCCCTTCAGTGAGTGAAATCTTTAATTCAGAGATTGACAGACAGAGAACTTTACAATGGTAGGATCAAGCTGTTACTGGTTAAATCCAGTGATCACTATTCGTATTGCTAAAAATGGAGTACCCAAACCCTGTGAGCCTCTTGGCATGACAACATAGAAATGCATGCTGAAGTGAGTAAGGATGAAATGATACATTTGGGACTTGCTAGAAATATTTGAGAAAAATAAGTGAGAGTGGGAGCAAAGGTGATAAAAGAATGGTAAAATCTTAGTTTTTAAGTCTGGGTGATGGGGGTTCATAATATGATTGGGGATTCATTATACAGTTCTCTCTCTCATGAATTTTTATCATAAACAGTTTTAAGCTAGCATTGAGGTTTTGGGGATGACAAATGGAAAAGAATCTTAGTCATTTTTCTTTGCTTTTTTTATAACCAGCTTTCTGTTTGTGTCTCATGATGTTATAAAGTTATCGCCATCCTTGTGAAAGTTGCCCTCTAAAGTCACAGAATTAACATCACGTCCATATGACAGATCTTTCCCTAGACCATTCCGACCTAGTCGCAGAGTTGTTGAAGGAGCTGTCTAACCATAATGAACGCGTAGAAGAAAGAAAAATCGCCCTGTACGAACTCATGAAACTGACACAGGAAGAATCTTTCAGTGTTTGGGATGAACACTTCAAAACGATATTACTCTTACTGCTTGAAACCCTTGGGGATAAAGAGGTAAGTGGCAGAACATATAAACAATAGCCTGTTTTTGTGCCTTGGGTTGCCTGTCATTTCCTATTAATCAAACACTACACATATTTGGCATTTGGGGAAATGAGTCTTTGCTGCTACTTCAGTGTGCATGAAATTTTCACCATAAAATACTTTTTCTTCTCAACCAAGTATATCAATGATTTTGAGCAATTAACCACAGGAAAAACGTTGCTGACATAAATTTTTATTCAAACGTGCAACTTTTTTTGCATATTTGAATCAATTATTCAGAAGTAAATTTTTTTTTTAATAGAGCTAGTGGTTCTTCATTTGAGAAGTGTAAGTTTTCAGCTGGAGATGTGAAAGCTTGATTACGTAATATACCACATACTTTATGCAGTTCTCTACAGTTCCCTCAACCTATATTAAGACCCTTGCATTCAGTTCAGTCGCTGAGTCATGTGTGACTCTTTGCGACCCCATGTGGACTGCAGCACACCAGGCCTCCCTGTCCATCACCAACTGCCAGAGTCCACTCAAACCCATGTCCATTGAGTCAGTGATCCTATCCAACCATCTCATCCTCTGTCGTCCCCTTCTCCTCCCGCCTTCAATCTTTCCCAGCATCAGGGTTTTTTCCAAAGGGTCAGTTCTTTGCATCAGATGGCCAAAGTACTGGAGTTTCAGCTTTAGCATCAGTCCTTCCAATGAATATTCAGGACTAATTTCCTTTAGAATGGATTGGTTGGATCTCCTTGCAGTCCAAGGGACTCTCAAGAGTCTTCTCCAACACCACAGTTCAAAAGTATCAATTCCTCGGCTCTCAGCTTTCTTTATACTCCAACTCTCACATCCATCCATGACTACTGTAAAAAACCATAGCTTTGACTAGACAGACCTTTGTTGGCAAAGTAATGTCTCTGCTTTTTAATATGCTGTCTAGGTTGGTCATAACTTTTCTTGCATTACAACATTAAAATGTTTCTTTTTAGCCTACAATCAGGGCTTTGGCATTGAAGGTTTTAAGAGAAATCCTAAGGCATCAACCAGCAAGATTTAAAAACTATGCAGAATTGACTGTCATGAAAACACTTGAAGCACATAAAGACCCTCATAAGGAGGTGAGTTATCTAACAGTTAAATTATTATTTTGTTCTCAGTACTTTTGCTATTATTGTATGAAACATAATAAATGTGTTTGGAAAGTGCCCTTGGCAAACATTTTCTTTATGACCACTTCATGTTCAAGGTAGTATCTGATTGAAAGGCAAAAATATGTTCTTTTCTGTTAAATTAGTTATGTTGATATCATGGCATTTTATCCAAAATAGGATAACTCCAGGATGTAATTTATCTGATTTTATTTTCTCTTTTCACTCACTTTTAGATTTCCACTTAAGAGTTTACCAGTCGTAACTTCACTTTCCATTTACCAATAGGATTTGTATTTTTAATAACTAATGGAAATAAGAATCATTGTTATTTTAAAGTGGTAAATTGCCTTGAAGAGCTAGGTATCTGTTAAAAGAGTTTATTCAATAAAGCACTCTTTCAACTTTCCTGAAAAAGTCCTATAAACCTGTCTCATTACTTCATTGTTAGGATATCCCCACCATAACCAATGGCATTGATGAGATAATCATAAGGGCTTTTATGAAAATCTTAGGAATAATAAGAAAAGCCAGTTTCAAATAGGGACTGCAGTTCTAAGAGAGAGCATTAGGTGTCTCTAAGACATAAGCAAAAGACGAGTCCAAAAAAAGGAAAGTTAAAACAGCAATGAGACAGAATAGATTAAAGCTCAGTATAAGAACCAAAACTGTAAAACTCTCAGAAGAAAGCATAGGTATCAAACTTTGTTACCTTGGATTAGGCAGTAGTTTCTTATATATAATGCCAAAAGTACAGATAACAAGGGAAAAAGTGTAAATTGAACTTTTATCAAAATTAAAAACCTTTGTGCTTCAAAAGACACTCTCAAGAAAGTAAAAAGACAGCCCACAACACAGGAGAATGTTTTTGCAAATCATGTCTTATAACAACCATAATATATGAAGAACTCTTATACCTCAACAGTCAAAAGATAAATAACTCAATTTTTAAGTGAGCAGAAGACCAGTTGACCCTTCTTAAAAGAAGATATACTAATTGCCAATAAGCACATGAAAAGATTCTCAGTCTCATTCATCTTTAGGGAAATGCAGCTAAAACCACACTGAAACAAAACATTTCACATACATGACAATAAGAAAATCTTGATGATGCTATGAAGAAATCAAAACCATCTGAGTTATTCACCTTTCAGAAGCTATGATTGAATCTTGTGGTATTATGTGCCATAACTTTTAAATCTACTCGAATTTTTAATCCAGTTTTAAAAAATCCAGCTGGTGTTTGAGTGGTACATCTGTAGCATCTTACTGAAGCCTTTAACAAAAAAAAATCTGTGTAATATTTATAGTTTAGTTATCCACCTTCTGAGCCAAATAAGGCCGGCAGCATACCAATTTTTACAAAAGAAAATTGATATCCTTAAGCTATTACAGCCAAAACTAGCCCTTGGTCTACTGACTTCCGAGGGGCTTCCCTGGTGGCTCAGTGGTAAAGAACCTGCCTGCCAATGCAGGAAACATGAGTTTGATCCTTGGGTCGGGAAGATCCCCTGGAGTAGGAAATGGCAACCCACTCCAGTATTCTTGCCTGGGAAATCCTGTGGACAGAAGTACCTGGTGGGCTACAGTCTGTGGAGTCGCAAGAGTGAGACAGAACGTAGCGACTAAACAGCAGCAGCTGCTGATATCCGGTGTATTTCCCACTGTTCCTTTATAAACCTCTCAGATTGAGAGCGTGAGTGAGACAATACCAAAAATAGCCACAGAAGCAGTAATCGTTGCATCTTTTCAAGGGTTTCTTTAGAGATTACAGATTCCAATAAAAATATAGATACCTTTTTCTTCTTGCAAAACCAGCATCTTACCTCCCCAAGTCCAGTATAGAAGGAAAGAAAATCATGAACAGTAGGGGAAATAGATTGTTAATTTGATAACATATTAATGGAATGACTTTTATTTTATTTTGTAATATGATAAAAGGGGCACAAGCCATCCTGGAGTTGAGGGTCCTAACAGTGAGCAGGGTCTCAGCATGGCTGATGCTGAGGACTCCAGTGACAGGATAGTCTAGGTGGACAGAGCCTCCGCTCCCCTGCCGAACTTGACCACAATACCGTGTTTAAACTGCTCTAATCGTTAAACCAAGCCAGCATTGAGAGAGTACAGAAAAATATAAAGACATAGTCCCCAAACTCCCAAAATTCATATAGATTTTATACATAGAAACCTTTTGATTGCAGGCACAGAAATTGCTTTTTGGTATCCCCAAACCTTCTATATTACAGCACTGAGTAAAAATGTTACCCAATAAATACATGCTATTTATTTTTTAAAAAGAGAGACAACACAGAAGAAGGAAGAATGGTATAATAAAGCCCCATGTATCCGTTTATTTACTTTCATGTTTTCAAAGAAAACTCCGGATCCCATGTTGTATTATGTATTTCATGAAATGTGCACACCCAGGACACAGCATACATTTTACAGAATCACTTCCCCGCTCAGCATTGCCCTCTGTCCTAGGTGGTGAGATCTGCTGAGGAGGCTGCGTCAGTGCTGGCCACTTCCATCAGCCCGGAGCAGTGCATCAAAGTGCTGTGTCCCATCATCCAGACTGCAGACTACCCCATCAACCTGGCTGCCATCAAGATGCAAACAAAAGTGATTGAGAGAGTGTCCAAGGAGACGCTTAACCTGCTTTTGCCAGAGATCATGCCAGGCCTAATACAGGTAGGCAGTAAACTTGGAGAAAGAAGCAGTGTTGATACACTGGGGATTCAGTTATTTTAGGTACTTGGCCAGGCAACACCAGTGTCACGACCAAGCCTTCCTGCTGTTGTGGGTGTTCAGAGCCAAAGACCCAATAGCTAGCGGGTGTGTGTGTGTGTGTGTGTAGGGGTGGGCGGTTAGTATACACACAACATAAAACTTACTGTTTAGTGTGGTAGATGAGCATTTAATGTGGTTTTCTGCATACAAACCCATACATATAAAAACCCTTTAACAAAAATGGGATCTTATTTTGTGACATGCTTTGCTTAAGTTAATCAAAGACTATGAACCTTTTCCATAGAATGGAACCTTTTACTATTCCATTCTAATAAATAATATACTGCTGCTGCTGCTAAGTTGCTTCAGTCGTGTCCGACTCTGTGCGACCCCATAGACGGCAGCCCACCAGGCTCCCCTGTCCCTGGGATTCTCCAGACAAGAACACTGGAGTGGGTTGCCATTTCCTTCTCCAATGCACGAAAGTGAAAAGTGAAAGTGAAGTCGCTCAGTCGTATCCGACTCTTAGCGACCCCATGGACTGCAGCCTACCAGGCTCCTCCATCCACGGGATTTTCCAGGCAAGAGTATTGGAGTGGGGTATAACTTTAATGACTACTATTAAATAGTGTGTGTGTAAGATGCCATCATTCATTTCTTTGTGCATCTATAGTATTAGCTTTGTGACTCTGTTCTAACCTGCAACTACTAAGTTGTGAGGTCCTTGAGGATAAGATCCAAATGTCTTCCTTCTTTATCTATGCTTTGGTGCTAAGAACAGAATATACATAATAGGTGTGTGTCACGCATATAGTAGTGGACATGAATAAATGTTTGTTGGATAAATAACTTAGAGTAATGGTAGGGATGGGCCAGATGTTAATCTAATTCAGCCTGGATTAGAGGAGTACCCTGACTGCCAGGCCAAGGAGGTTAGGTTTTATTCATTCGTGAGGAGCTGCTAAATACGCTAAAGCTGAAGGCTTTAGAAAGGTTAATTCAGAGACTTTTGCAGGCACTGGGGTGGCCTCAGAGCCAGAGATTGTAGCTTACCAGGCTAAACAAGAAAGACCTTGATAAAACAGGCTGACAGTGGAGTGGGGGTGCTCAAAGGGAAAGGGAGGAGGGAAAGGGGCGTCACTGCCTGAAAAGGTGAAAAGTTAACTTCACCCAGTCAGCAAAACTCTCTTGTCAGCATGCTTGACATCTCCTCTCTGAGTTGCAGTTCTGTTTCTGTGCGATGGTACTTTTCTCAGATCCTGCAGGAGTACTAACAAGGATCTTTTCCCAGGGTTATGATAATTCGGAAAGCAGTGTTCGGAAAGCTTGTGTCTTCTGCCTGGTGGCTGTTCATGCAGTAATTGGTGATGAACTAAAACCACATCTCAGTCAGCTCACTGGCAGTAAAGTAAGTAGGGCTGCTCTCTCCTAAAGATGGTGGCCATGGGTCGCTCTTCAAAATATACTTGTTTGTGTGTGTTGAAGGGTATTTGTTACTTGACTTTTAATTAGGCTTTAAGCGTCCATCCTAATTGCTCTTAACGTTTGCACTTTAGCTATTTGTACTTTCACTTCTGTCACTCAAGTGAAGTCAGCGGTTTGGTAGGATGGTTGGTAGATTGCTGTGAAAAAAATGTCTACTGCTTCTGGTTGTTCCTAATCACCACCTCACTCTTCCCACTCTCACACTCAATTCTTAGCCCTATGCCTGTTTAAAAATAAATAGAAAAAGAAGAAAATAATAAATAGCAGTTGGGAATTCCCTGGATGTCCTGTGGTTAAGGGTCTGGGGGCCCCCTGGTTGGGGGCCTAAGATCCCACATGCCACATAGTACAGCTGAAAAAAAGAAAAAAACAGAGTAAATTGTGGTTATATATTTGTGTGTCCTGTGGTTAAGGGTCTGTGCTTCCACTGTAGAGGGACAAGGTTCTATCCCTGACTGGGGGCCTAAGATCCCACATGCCACATAGTACAGCCGAAAAAAGAAAAAAAACAATAAATTGTGGTTATATATTCATGGATTTATATGTACCAAATTATGGAACACTAGAACATTTTAAAAATTCTCCCCTATGAATTATGATAATCAAATATTTGTTCTCATTCTCTTTCTGCTCTTATTATGATCACCATAAATGTTTAATTTTTATTTGATATGTTAAAATAAATTTTACAATTAGTCCTTAAGATGTGAAAAACATCAGTCTTGTTTTCTTCATTTCTTTGGTATCATCAAAACCTTAAATCTGTTCTAAAGGGTGAGGATAAACTATGATTTTTGAATTATGGTTTATGAACCAGTTAGCAGGACCCTCACCTTCATTTAAAGTTTCCACAAATCCTAACAATTGTCTTTACTATAATCAAAATTATTTTTTAAGTAGCAAAAGGGAATAAGAAATACATATAAAGGAAAAAGAACTCAAATATATACCTTACATTAAAATCTATACAAGTCACAGATAGATTAAAGCAGTGATTCCTAACCTTTTCTGTATTACAGACCACTTTGAGCTTCGGGTATAATCTCAAGAAAAATAAACTTATGCAGAAAATGTTACACCTAGTTTCAGAGGGTTCAGTGAGCCACTGAATGCCATGGATGCTGGGTTAAACCATTGGGTCAAAGAGTAGATGTTAAGAAAAGCAAATTTTGAACAACTGTGTGGTTTTCAGAGGGAAAAGTTTTCCGAGTTTTGTGCAAAGTTAGGTCCTGATAAGCCAGAGTTATCTGTAGAAGAATTAAAATTCATCACTTTATCAGCATACTAGGCAGCCAGTAGTAATTTTGCATGTGACAACAATAAGGTGGGAAAAATATTTGAGAATGACATTAGGTTCAAAAAAAAAAAGTGAAAAACAGAATTATATGTGCTTTGATTCCAAACTATAAAAATATGATCTCATACAGTACAGACTGAAAAATGACAGGAAATCAAAAACATTCCTGTGAGGAGAGTGGTGACGTAGTTGTCTGTGGTCTTGGGTGCTGGAACTCAAGAGCCTAATTTCGTCTCCTGGCCCACTGCTCTCTACCCTTTTGACCTTAGGCAGGGATGGTACATCCTGAATCTCAGTTTCCTCATCTCTAAAATGTTGTGAAGATAAAAAGATAGAATGTAAGGCAGCATACTGTAGAGCACATAATGCTCAGATGTTTACCATTTTTGTCCTAATGGTGACTTCTTTAAGTGTTACATGTTCATCACTCTAACAGTTTTTGAAAAGGCATGCTAGAATACTCAGTCATGCACAAAACTAAGACTTAAATTTTTTTTTAAATTCTTAATTATCAACAATAGTGCATTATAATAACCCCTCAGTCTAAAATACCTTTTGAAGCTCACATATGTGTATAATTTTCTTTAATGAGCATCTCAGGATAATTTAGAGCAGCTTGCTCAAATGACATGTGTTTGGCTTGAATCTGCAGATGAAGCTACTGAATCTTTACATCAAACGTGCACAGACAGGTTCTGGAGGAGTTGACCCCACTACTGATGTTTCCGGACAAAGTTAGTGAAGCTGACAGAAGTGAACCAGGTCTCTCAAAGAAAGGACAGACAGACCACCCTCATCAATGAAAAGAAATTTTCAAATACATCTTTTGAAACTTACCATTGTTTCCCAGTTTTAGTTTTTTGTTTTGTTTTGTATTTTCCGTAACAGAGGACTATCCTCAGTCTGCATGTAACTTTTACAATAGTTATTCCAAATTCAAGAAGAAGCAGTATTAACATCAGTTGATCAATACAAAGTAATTTTTAATCTAATTCATCATTTCACACGTTTGTACTTCTTTGTCTTCCCATTAACCTTTGCCAGTGTTACAATTTGTATAAAATTTTTTTTTAATGCTGGTTAAACAGGAATGCTTAAAGCTTTAAAGTTTAACAGTCTAAAACTTTTTTTTTGGCCTTTATTCAAATGCAGAATAATATTTTTATTGCTACTTTAAGTTTTGTTCCGTATCATGTCCTATGCTAGAAATATTGAAATGATGTGAAACAAAGCAGGACTGATTTGAACTCCAGCTGGACTCTGTTGGTGTGATGGTGATACATGTCATTAGTTGCAACTTCTTTGGGGTGATTTGTAGTTTAAAACTAAGACCTCAAAGAAACGTTACAGAACCAGCCAGTTCTGTAAAGCTGGTATCGTTTGTTGGTTGTTGACCTTGCCACGTTTATTTAAAACCATGTCCCCTCTCTGATCCCTTAAGAAAGCTGCACCAAATCATCAGCCTGTGTTTTTCTTGTTACTTATTCAAGTAGAAGGTTTCATTGCAGGGTTTTTTGGTTTGTTTATCTTGGTTGTGAATGATGCTTTTTTATTTATTGATATCAAATTCACTTATGAATAAACTTGATAATGGAAACAGACAAAAAGAAAGCAAGTGCATGTGTGTCCTTGACCGTCTTCTGTTTCTCATTTAATGAACAAACTAATGATTGCGACATGGGAGTCGACCAGCACCTTTTCTTTATGTGGTGGAACCTGGTTTCCTTTTGCCATGAAATTGTCTTACTTGAAAACATTGATCCTGATGAGAGAGAAGATGGTGCCAAGGCTATTATTATCTTCATGTAATAGGCTCAAATTCTCTACCTCTTCAGGGCTAATACTTTTAATTGAGCTGCTGCCTATATAGTGTCTTTTAGGAAACTACTAAAAGGGTGATCTTCTGTTACTTTTTAACAAATTTTTTAATCACCTTTTGCTACACCTCTTATTTTCATGTGCAGCCAACTTTCAAAAATTACCGGTTTTGGTGAAAGGCAGATTAGATCATATGGAACCAGGATACTAATGATTTCTTACCTTGACTTTTGTTTTTGTTATCTTAACATAAAGTGAATTTGACTGGAAAGGCAAATGGCTATTAGGGAAGCAATTTGCTATTGTTAACAGAGTTATCTGTACTTTCTTTGTTTAATTGAAAAACAATGTAGAAATGTATGTAAAGAATTTAAGACAAGAGTACTGAATGGATGATTTGTCATAGGATTTTACCTTCCTTTGTTTTTGTTCTAGCAGCAGGAAAATAGTTTCTCTACATCACCCCCCCCTTACCTGTAACAATTTTGTTTTCTACTGTTAATTACATTGTGTATTTATAGTTCTATGCTTACTGTTGTGCATATACTGGCAATAAAACTGTACATAACATTACTTGAAAAAATTAACAATGTATATCAGTTGTTTTTCTGTCTTACTGTGTGACAAGTCACTTATCTCCTAACTAGGATTTTAAAAGCTTTTAGAAAGTCCTATATCAGTGTTGTTCTCATGAATTTGTAAGTGCATCTGAAGAGAAAAGATTTGTCAGGGGTAGCAACCACAATCCAATGTATATATCTCTAAATGCATGTATATATTATCACTTATCCTTAAAAAGGGAAGGTATTTTAAGCACTGAACTTGTCTCAGTAATGTTTTATGTTTCATGACCTTGGTATGTTTTATAATCATTTTGGATCGAAATATTAATTTAATTTTGACCTCTTTAAGGTCCTGCTCTAACTACTGTTGACAACTAAATAGAGTGACATAACCTGAATAATAACTCTACTTGAAAACTTAGATCAAACACCTGGCGCGTAAAGGCAGGCACTCAAGAAATGAATGGGTAACAGAAGATTATGGTTTAATGTGACAAGGTAGAAAGCTAAGTTATGTTTAAAGTTCTATTATTTCAGTTGATAAGACTATAAGAAAGTTACTGTTGACTATTCAGATTGCTATTTACAATACCTTTAATTTGTTCATTTCAGAAACATACTAAGATGTCAGCTATTAAAGAATGGTGATTAAAAGCTACTGGTTAATTTTTTTTTCTTTCTACTTTTCTCCCCTAAGCATCAGTGTCATTCATTTACCCACACTGCTGAAAACCAATTAAAAAAGCATGTAATTCCATGTTTTAAAACATGTTTGTTTCTTGTGGGTTTTCAAAATCTTTGATAGACTTTTGACATTTTCAAGTAAGATACGGTTTGAATCTGAGGTTTCAGATTTGGAGTAAATTCACTCTATTCCTTCATATTTTATTAGAAACTTAGGTCAAAACAACTTTTCACCAAGTTATATCTAACATTAAAAAACTAAAATCTTCAGGCCAGATATATTTGTAAATTCAAGTGTTTCTTATTATTGTTAATTTAGAATAACATTTACAGTAAAAAGAAACAAAAGTTGGCAATATTACTCCCTAATATATGAGGTGGTTTTTTTTTCTGAAACATTTTTTTATTGCAGTATAGATGATTTACAACGTTGTGTAAGACTCTGGTGTGCAGCAAAGTGTTAAGTTATACGTACATATTCTTCACCATGTACTGTTTCATTATGAGTTATTACAAGATATTGAATATAGTTCCCTGTGCTATATGGAGTGTATGTGTGTGTGTGTAATATTTTATAAATGATAGTTTTTATCTCCTAATCCCAAACTCCTAATTTATCCCTCCTCCCCATAAGGGTTTTTTTTTTTTTCTTAACCTTTGACATCTTTGCTTCCTGTGTTGTTTTAGTTCATTTTATTGTAGTTAATCAGTGTAGTTTTATAGCCATGCAAATGCAAGGTCCAGAGTTAAGCTTTAAAAAACCTTGTCAGAAAAAAAAAAAAAAACCTTGTCAGTTAAAAAGTTGTCCACTGCTATTGTGGAATATTTGGAAAATTTGCAAAAGAAATTGCCTCTTAATAGCACCACTTGAGATGATCTGTGTTGCTGTTTTGTGGATTGCTAAGATAATCAATTTGACTTAATGCTGAAAACTATAAAGGAACCTTGTTGTTGTGTTAGTCACTCAGTCATGTTTGACTCTTTGTAACCCCATGGACTGTAACCCTCCAGGCTCCTCTGTCCATGGGATTCTCCAAGCAACAGCACTGGAGTGGGTTGCCATTTCCTTCTCCAAAAAGGAACATTAAGTTTTATTAACCAGAGAATGAAAAGTTTAGATTTCAAAACTAAGGTTTTGAATGCATCTGTTCTGTGCATGTATTTTAACATTACATTTTGAATATATTCTCTGTGTTTTTCTATAGGATGACGTCTCATGGCAGCGAAATATTCCTTGGTATGTGTGCGGCATAATCCTGGTTTGTAGACCTTTGCTGAATATTCCTGAAACAAATATTTACATCTATGGCACATCTCAAATTATTTCATACTAGGTAACTTTATAGATGTCTTTACTATGAAATTGCCAAATGTAGAAAGATATCACTTATTTAAAGATTTCCTAGTTACTTAAATAGCTGTGTCTAAATTATTCTAGCTGGGTTTAAATTATTCTTGTAATCAAAAGTAAAACAAGAAAATACAAGAAACCTTTATATGTGTAAGAATTTCAGTATCTCAGATTTACCTACATTCATTCATGCAAAAGATATCTGAGTATTTGCCTTCAGTGACGCAAAGTAGAGCAGATAGCCACGATGCAGTGTGGTTAGTGCTCTCGTAGAGAATAACACACAAGGTGTTGATGGGAGGTAGGAAATGGGGGTGATGGCGCACTAAGGTGTAATCACAGAAGGCTTCCTAGAAGAGGTGAGGCGTAAACTTTGTCTAGAGCTAAATGGGCCTGAGACTCATTGGGGTTACAGGACCAGAATAGCAGAAGAAAGCCAAAGAGGCAATGCTAGGGCTATATGTGAAGTAAGTAGCACTAGGGTGTATCACTAGAACTTTTTAAACCATGGTTGGTTTGATCAAGGTAAAAAAAAAAAAATCATTCTCTCTTAAAATTCCCATAAAAGATCTTCTTCCCCCAAATCTGTGCATTCTCTCAATCAAAAAACAAAACAACCTTGGATATAGCTTTTCTTTCAGTGGTTTTAGTTCAAAAGTTTTCCTTTTCTTACACAGTTACAATATTGCATCCGCTTTCCAGACTGAACATACCCTTTGTATCTCCCCAACTGGCCATCATTACACAGCTTGGTTTAGCTGGAACATGGGATGCCAGTGGAGACTGGTATCTGACTGGGTACTAGTACTTATCTAACTGAACAAAGGAGTTCATCGAAGACAAGCTGAAAAACAGCATGATTATAGAATTAACATCACAGATACCTCAATTTTATATACTCTGAAAACTTCAAAAGTGAGTTGGTTTTTACATTACAATTTTTTTTTCAGATTGGTCTCTATGAATCTGGTTCTGATTATCCTTATTTACCTAGTAAATGTTTGAGCACCTGCTGTGCATTGGAAAGTGAAAGTCGCTCAGTCGTGTCCAACTCTATTCCACCGCATGGACTGTACAGTCCATGGAATTCTCTAGGCCAGAATACTGGAGTGCCATAGCCTTTTCCTTCTCCAAGGGATCTTCCCAACCCAGGGATCAAACCCAGGTCTCCTCCATTGTGGGTTGCATTGTAGATGGATTCTTTACCAGCTGAGCCACCAGGGAAGCTGTGTATCTGGCACCTCTAAAATCTATCTGCTGTTAATATGTAGCTGTGCATCTGGTAATGGGAGAAATGCATTAATAGGCTTTCAGAAATGTGATCGATATAGGAGGAGTCGGCCTGTAACTCGAGGTAGAAAGTGCCCAGACGTGCTGCTTTTTGCAAACCATCCTGACCAGCTAGCCCTGAATGCAGTACCCCAGCTAGCCCAGTCTCCCAGTATTTTTTTTCCTTAAGAGTGTGTGAGGGCTTCCCAGGTAGCACAGTGGTGAAGAATCAGCCTGCAATGCAGGAGATGCTGATTTGAACCCTGGGTTGGGAAGATACCCTGTAAGAGGGAATGGCTACCCTCTCGAGTATTCTTGCCTGGAGAATCCCCATGGACAGAGGAGTCTGGTGGGCTACAATCTGTGGGGTCACAAAGAGTCGGACATGACTGAGCATGCACAAAGAAACTGAGTCTGGTATTTTTGGAGTGAGTGAACCTCATTCAGTTGTGTCAGACTGTCTGCCACCCCATGGACTGTAGCCCGCCAGGCTCCCCTGTCCAGGGGATTTCCAGGCAAGAATACTCAGTGGGTAGCCATTCCCTCCTACAAGGGATCTTCCTGATCTAGGGATTGAACCCAGGTCTCCCTCATTGCAGGCAAATTCTTTACCATCTGAGCTACTATTTTATTGGAAGTCAATGGAAAAAGAGTGCTTGCTGGTTTTAGTCTATAACCAGATTTATAACTTTAATTTTTATCAAAGTTCAGGTCAAAGTAGAGACTTACAGTTGAGTTACTTCAACAAAGCAAGAAATGTGCTTTCTCTTCTCCATCCTCCTAAAACCACAGTTGTCTGGGATGATTTTGCCCGCTGGAAGACATCTGGCAGTGTTGAGTCTTTTTTGGTTGTCAGAACTTGGTAAGGAAGTGCTACTGACATCTAGTGGGTGCAAGTCAAAGATGCTACTAAGCATCTTACATACACAGGACTGCCCCCTCCAGCAACCCCCCCCCCCGCCCCCGCCCTCAACAAAACAAGTATGCAGCCCCAAACGTCAGCAGTGCCCAGGATGAGAAACCTTGCATCAAAGCAAAGGAGTTTCCGTAGATAGCTGCGCTGGCAAGACAGCCCAGTTTAAAAACGCTGAATCAGTTTTTTACACTAATGTTGAATAGAAAATGAAGAATCCAGAACTCATTTCCAGCTGAATTTTAGGATAAATTTTCCCATGCTTTAATACGTATGAGCTCACATACCAAACATTCAACACAAATTGTTGATCCCCAATTCCGTCCAAACTATGTTCTGTTCATTTTCTCCTGCCACCTATTCCATTCTGACGTCTCTGCTTGGGTGCTAGGGTAGTCCTTTGCATTTTGCTCTTGTAAGAAAAATGGTGATTTTTATTTCTAAGAACTGATTTCTAGCTCTTGAGGTCAGAGAATTTCCATACAGTGAGGTTTTCCCTAGGTGTGCAGCAGTGTGGATGACCGAGAAGACACTGAAGAATAGCCTTGAGGTTTGTTGAAAAGTATTAAAAACTTAATATTCAAATATTGTATGACTCCACCTGCATGAGGTACCTGGAGACAGAAAGTTTTAATACAATGGTGTTTGTCAGGGGTTTGGGAGGAGGGAAGAGGGAGTCAGTGTTAAATGAAGGCACAGGATTATATGTTGCAGTGATGAAGTTCTGGAAATGGATGTTGGTGATAGTTGCGAAACTGAATATGCTTAATAACACTGAGCTAAACATAAAAATAACAAAAAAATAATGATCATTAAGATGGGGTCCAAGTACAAAAGTGGTTAAGAACTTTATTCACAACCTGATTACCATAAACGACTCTCTGTAAAGATGTTTGGGTAAATAATACATCAGATGATACCCGTGGTGTATCAGAGTAAGAACAGAGTAGGCAAGTTGAAGCAACTTACTTTTTAATTAGTTTTTATTGGAGTATAGTTGCTTTACAGTGGTGTGATAGTTTCTGCTGTACAGGAAAGTGAATCAGCTATATATATGCGTGTAGCCCCTCTTTTGAATCTCCTTCCCGTTTAGGTCACCACAGAGCATTGAGTAGTTTCCTGTGCTGTACAGTAGGTTCTCATTAGTTATCTATTGTAGGAAGCAACTCTTTCAAAAGTTGCATAGTGACGTGTGTTGCCACAGAGGTTGCAAGAAGTCAATCAGGGCTTTGTCTCTCGCACTCTCTACTCACTCTGTTCATACACTGATTTCAGTGATTCTGACTTCAGTGCTGATGTGTTTTTCTAAATTTGGTATATGGACTCGGGCCCACTTTGTCTTAAGTCCTACCTTTAAGGTTCATACCATAGGTAGATCTGCCACCGTCCGTCTCTCGTCACCACCCTCACCCTCTGCCGTTGCATTAGCTACTTGACATCTGTCCCAGATTTCCTCATCTTCCCAAAAGAGGGTAGTAGCAGAGAATAAGTTTTACAGAGGAGCTGGTGCTCAAGTGCAGTCACTCTTTCCAGCATCTGGACAACTTTGTCTCTCAAAACTTTGCCAATTCCTCGTCCACAGAACAGCAAAAACAGTAGCACTTAGCACATAAGAATATTGTGAGACTAAATGAAATAATGCCTGTTTCTTGGACATAGTCGGAAGCTCCACAAATGAGGGCCTTTACAGCTGCAGGCGGGGCACAGTGATCGAGCTGCCACCCTGGGCTATTGCTGAGTCATTTCACCTCCTTGGATCTGAGCTGCTCCACCTAACCATCATAGACTCAGCATTTCATTTGCTAATTGCAGGGCTTTAAAAAGTTTTGTTTTGTTTTGCTTTTAATTGTCAAAAAGAAAGCATGTAACATTAAATTTGCCATGGTAGCCATTTTTAAGTATACAGTTCAGTAGTGTTAGGTTCAGTTAGTGTTGGCATTGTTGTATAACATCTCTAGAACTTCATCTTGCAAAACTGGAGTTCTGTTCCTATTAAACACTAATTCCCTTCCCCCTAGCCCTTGGCTACCATCCATCTACTTTCTGTTTTTATGATTCTGACAACTTTAGGTACTTCCACAGGAGTGGAATCATACAGTATTTGTCCTTTAGGGACTGACTTATTAAACACTTAGCATAACATCTCCAAGTTTCATCAGTGTTGTGGCATATACGAGGATTTCCTTCTTTTTAAGGCTGAGTAATATTCCATTGTGTGTATCTACTACATTTCTTCATCCATTCATCTGTCAGTACAAATTTGGCTTTTGAAATGCTGCATAAGCCCTTTTATTTAAAAAACCATTTATATATTTGTAACACTGTCTGCAGCACTTGAACATAGGAAGTCTTAATATTTATTTTATAAATGAATACATAAGTAAATTAATTCAGTGAGTCTTTGGAATATCCTAATCTCATAAAAACAGTAAAATCATTCTATGTGTTTTCACATTTTGACTGGCTGCTCTAGATTTTAGCATGAAAATGTATAATACTAATTGTTCTTTCCTATGTGTCCTGTTTTGTGCTGAGTACTTAAGATGCATTAACTTTTTGTTCGAGTCTTACACAGCAAGTATTATCATCATCATCCCCAATTTACAGAGTAGAGACTAAGACTTAGAGAAGTTAATTGATTTGCCCAAGTTGTGTAGCTCAAGCTGTGTTTTAAACCCAGACTATGGCCAGAGATAGCAACTATACTCCAATAAAAACTAATTAAAAAGTAAGTTGCTTCAACTTGCCTACTCTGTTCTTACTCTGATACACCACGGGTATCATCTGATGTATTATTTACCCAATCTCTGTGCTATAAATACTCTAGTTATTGCTTGTAAGGTCTTCTCCCAATTTTGTGACTATTGGTGCCTTTTAAGGTCTTAAAATCAATAACCATCTATGCATTTCAAAAATACTCCTTATATAGTTTGTATAACTGGTGCATAAAAAGTTTCTAAAAATGCACACATCTCACCTATGGAAGTACAGAAGTTCTCAAAATAAGTAAAAAATAATATTCATAGTCATTAAAGAAGAGGATGCAATTTCCATATCCTCTGTCATACCGGAAGCATCGATAAAATGAGGCCTTACAATTCAACCCAAACAGGAAATTCCCTGGCAGTCCAGTGGTTAGGACTGTACACTTCCAATGCTGGGGCCCTGGGTTTGATCCCTGATGGGGAACTAGGATTCCACAAGCTCTGTGGTGCGACCAAACAAGAAAATTTCACCCCAAACATTTGTCTTGGACATGCTTGGTAACCCAGTGTGACTAGGCAGGGCAGCCAGCTCCAGCCCTACCTAACATCTCACTGAGACTAATCCTTCTGACTCCATCATCCTTTCCTACTGCCCTTCCTCCCTTTGCTTGCCTGTCTTCAAGCCTGGCTGGTGAGAGATGACTCAGGAAGAAGCCATACAGTAGCCCTAAGGGGGGATAGCCAGCCCAGACGGAATACAGGTAGAGTAGGCTCCTACAGGTGTGGTAGGGGAATGTCTCCAAGAAGAGGAGGGAAAGAGGGAAGAGAAAGGGGGGATGCATGTAATGAATGAATATATTGGGAAGAAATTTTCTCACAGTGTGGGAGTGATGTAGGTAATTTGACAAGCAAATGAAAAGCGAAGTATGTATCCTAATATACTATATCCTTAATTTTGAATATTTACACATAATGAGGGCTTCCCAGGTAGCTCCAGTATTCTTACCTGGAGAATTCCATGGACAGAGGAGCCTGACAGGCTCCAGTCCTCTGAGTTGCAGAGTCGGACACGACTGAGCGACGACGACTACTGCTGCTGCTACTACTGCACGTCATGATGGTAACAATAAAAGCTAACTTCACCAAAAAGCTGCGTTAGCTGTGATTGGGTGGGAGCTATATAGACTATTGAAACCTCACCTTCCCTTAAAAGTGAATAGATAGATAGTGTCTAGAACTATGTATCAGGAGACATTGCTAAAGGTTGACAGTGTGCTTTGGAAAGTGGCCACCTCATGAGAAGGGAGATTAGGACAGAGGACTGTGTTTTGTTGGATCATTTTATTATTGGATTGTTTTGTTGTTTATAAAAAAATTTTTATTGGAGTAGGGTTGATTTACAGGGCTTCCCTTGTGGCTCAACTGGTAAAGAATCCGCCTGCAGTGCGGGAGACCTGGGTTTGATCCCTGGTTTGGAAAGATCCTCTGGAGAAGGGAAAGGCTACCCACTCCAGTATTCTGGCCTAGAGAATTCCATGGGCTGTATAGTCCTTGGGGTCGCAGAGTCAGACGTGACTGAGCGACTTTCACTTTCACTTTTCATAGTTGATTTACAGTATTAGTTTCTGCTGTACAGCAAAGTGAATCCGTTATACATATATCCACTCTTTCTTTAGATTCTTTCCCCATATTGGCCATTACAGAGCATTGCATAGAGTTTCCTGTGCTATATAGCAGGTCTTTTATTAGCTATTTCGTATATAGCAGTCAATACGTCAATCCCAATCTTCCAGTATATTTGTAGTAGATGTTGCAAGCCGCATACTTTTGCCACTTTGATTTTCTTAAAAGGTAAATGCATTACACAAGCACTTCAGATGTTCATGGTGGCAAAAGAATAACCAATAAAAAACTAACACATGTACATGATATGGTTTTACAGTTTGGGGGGAAAGGGTTCATTCGCGATTGCAAGCGGGAATATAAAGACGGGACCTGAAGAAAGCAAACGAGTACTGAGATGTGGGGTATGACTTCATATATATTTCTATTTTTAAAGTCTTATCCCTACAAGAAAAGTAAGCCTTCTTATCTTTTCCTCTGCTTCCTTGACCTAGTCTGCCTTTTTTTTCCTCCCTGTGTATTTAAACCAGTATTTATGCATTACAAACACCAATCTAAGTGATATCTCAATTCAGAGAATCCCTTACCACACCAGTAATCCGTAATGGTACAGTTGGGGCACAATGATTCTTGCTTTAGGTCCTTAGATCTCGGTTTTAACACCTTTCCTGCAAAAGAAGTTACCATTGACATTTCTGATTTTAACATCATTTAAGTTTTGCTATTTCATAGACCAGCAGTTATAATATCACCCAGAAACTCATCAGTGCAGAAGCCCAGGCCTCACCTCAGACCTCCAGAACCAGCATCTGCGTTCTGCATTCTTGTTAGCAAGCTTCCAGGTGTGTGACGGTTTGTGGTTCATATGCATATTAATGTATGAGAAGCACGGATCCAGAGGTATTGATGATAAATAGCACTGATGTTGCTTAGAACGCATAGTTCTTTGATTTCAGAATCCTTTTAGCAATCGTCAAGCAGTTTATGGACACCACTTTAAATCTTGCCAGTTAGCAGAGTGTTTGTTTGTTTGTTACATTACATGTTCTTACAGGATATCTATGTACAAATGTGTTAACTACAACCCTGAGTCATTTGTTTAAGTGCTTAGGCACCTATTGAAATGTCAAGCTTTGCTCTAGGTATTTGTGCACTGAAAACTGGAGAAAAATGGCTTCCCTCACAGACTTATATTCTAGTTGAAGAGAAAAGATAAGAAAAATATAGCATCCTTGAGATTACAATGAAGACTGAGGGAAAAAAATCAGGGAGGGGGATGAAAACGGTGAGGATGTGTAGGAGTCTTAAAAAGATCAGCAGTAAGGCTTCAGAGAGCAGAATATCAAGCAAAGAGGTTAAGGAAGTGAAGTGTGGAAGTGTCAATGTAAATATTAATGATTGGTCACTCTAAGAAGGAAATAGAAAGTTTTGTTCGAGCTACTCTGAGGGTTATAGCCCATGAAACAGACTTTCAGAAAGCTCTGAGGACTGTTCCCATTCGTTGGTAGTCAAAGCACAGTTATATGAATTTTTGAGACAAAGGGTTGTAGATCAAAGGAACTAACCTGTTGCAGTTTCCATAATCCAACAAGGCGAATGGTGGATTACTGTGACCCCTTACAGGACTGAGAAAGGAATGTACCTCCTAAGGAGTTAAGCTTGCTGGCACTGGGAGGAAATAGCATTTTTTGGGTGGGTGGCCTTCGTGTGTTTTCTGAAGGGATCTGGTTAATGTGTAATGGACATGCATAGTGCACACTGAAGGGGAGTGGATAGTGGCTCGAATGGACCAAGAGAGAATGTGTTTAAATATTTTCATGTCCCACCTTCAGATATGTAATTTTACTGTATCAGTAGCAGAATAATGACTTCCAAAGATGCCCAGTCCTAGTTCTGGGAAACTGAATATGTTACATTATATGGCAAAAGAGACTTGCAGGCTTGATTAAGAATCTTGAGCTGGGGAGGGTACCCTGGATTATCCTGGAAGTGGGCCCTATGTAATCATCATAAATGAAAGAAGGAGGCAGGAGAGTCAGAGTCAGGAAGATGTGATGGCCACAGGTTGGACTGATGAGAACTACAGGGTGCCGGCAGCCTCCAAAAGCTGGTAGAGGCAAGGAACCAGCCTCTCCCCTAGAATGTCCAGAGGATGCACTGCCCTGCCAACACCTTAACTCTACCAGTGATACTTGTTTCAGACTTCCAGAGCTGTGAGATAATAAATTTGCATTATTTTAATCACCCAGGAATTTGTTACAGTGTATTAGGAAGCTAATACAGGGAGCTGGACATGTGGTTACACAGACATGCTAATTGCTTTAGCAAACATCTCCAGAATTGCAGTAGCTTGAAAATTCCCTGGAGGTCCACTGCAGTGGCCCAGGTTCAACCCCTGGTTAGGAAACTAAGATCCTGCAATGGTCTTGGCATGGCCAAAAAAAAAAAAAGACTAAAAATAAATGCAATTGTGACCTTTAATTGAATTCTGGATTAAAGAAAAAACTATAATAAACAATTTAAGGACAAATGAATAAAATAATATACATTAATGATATATAATAATAGAAAATAAATAACTTCTTTAATTGAAGTTAAAAACTTGGGGATGTAATGAAGATATTATAATTCTGTTAGAGAATTTCTTTACTCTTAGAATACATTGTGAAGTATTTATGTAGGGATGTCATGAAATCTGCAACTTAATTTCACATATTTAAGCAAATAATAGGTGGATAAAGAGACAAATGCAATATTAACAGTAGTCATATATCACTAAAGAATACATAGGTGATCATTTTTGTGCTCTTTCAAATTTCCTCTAAGTTAAAATTTTAAATACATAGAGAAAAAATAAGAATGACTTAAGGTAATTTGGAGAAGCATAATATTAAATTTGCCTAGGAGGAAAAAAAAATTACCTGTTCTGGTTTTTTTTTCTTTTTTTTTTTTTTTAGATAAAGGGCATTTAGAAGCATATGGATTACCAGACCCACACAGTTCTCTAGGTTAGAATGTTTTCAGTCATTCATCACAGAGTAAAACATTCAAGAAACTGCCATGTGTCTGGGACATCTCAGTGAAATGACTGACTATAAGCTGTAGAACTGTCCACATTGACATATGGGCAAATAGCATTTCATCCTTTGTTGGTTTTATGACACTTTGTTGGTTAAAGACACCATGACAGATGTCTCTGCTTGGATTGCCTGCTTATCCAGGACGCAGTAGTCAGCTCATTCTTGTTGACGGGATACGTCAGAGACTCTTCAGAGATTACACACAAGAGCAAACACACA
Source organism: Capra hircus (assembly GCF_001704415.2). Classification (NCBI taxonomy): domain Eukaryota; kingdom Metazoa; phylum Chordata; class Mammalia; order Artiodactyla; family Bovidae; genus Capra; species Capra hircus. Next base: position 7,624,665 of record NC_030829.1, on the reverse strand, counting down.
ATGCTTATCATGAACTGTGCAGAGTTTCAAGCTCAATCAATGTATTATTTAATCTTCATAATGACTCCATAAAGAACATATACTGTTCTGTCGATGTTACACATGAAGAAGCTAAGGTAAAGGGGTTTTGTAACTGGATCACACAGTAATAATTGGCAGAGCTGGAATTCAAATCCAAATCTAGCTCCACCGTCTAACCTACTATCTCATGTTCAGAAGAGTACCTGACCCTTACTTGTGGTTATGCATTCTTTCAATACATGGTGTTCATATTCTTCGTGACATACTTCCAGTTCTCAAAGTCTAGTTGAAAGGCAAGGTAACATTCTAATTTTATTTTATTTTTTAATATTTATTTGACTGCACCAGGTCTTGTTGTGGCTCACAGGATTAGTTCGATCTTTGTTGCATGCTCTTATTTGGGTTCTGGTTCTCTGATCAGGGATTGAACCCAGGCTCCCTGCACTGGGAGCACAGAGTCTTAGCCACTGGACCACCAGGGAAGTTCTAACATTCTCATTTCAAAGGCAAAGGGCTTTTATCAAATCCTATGTAATTATATTTTTATCCACCAACCTCACAATGAGCATATTTGTTAACTGTTTCAGGAACAAATTTTGCTAGTTTTTTGTCCAGCTGACTTGAAGTATTTCAAATATTTTCCTACCTACCTGTTTGTTCAGTTCAGTCACTCAGTCGCATCCAACTCTTTGCGACCCCATGGACTGCAGCACGCCAGGCTTTCCTGTCCATCACAAACTCCCAGAGCTTGCTCAAACTCATATCCATCCAGTTGGTAATGCCATCCAACCATCTCATCCTCTGTCATTCCCTTCTGCCTTCAATCTTTCCCAGCATCAGGGTCTTTTCCAATGAGTCAGTTCTTCCATCAGGTGGCCAAAGTATTGGAGTTTCAGCTTCAGCATCAGTCCTTCCAATGAATATTCAGGACTGATTTTCTTTAGGTTGAACTGATTGGATCTCCTTGCAGTCCAATGGACTCTCAAGAGTCTTCTCCAACACCACAGTTCAAAAGCATTGATTCTTTGGCACTCAGCTTTCTTTATTGTCCAACTCACACATCATGACTACTGAAAAACCTTAGCTTTGACTAAACAGACCTTTGTTGGCAAAGTAATATCTCTGCTTTTTAATATGCTGTCTAGGTTGGTCATACCTTTTCTTTGAAGGAGTTGCTGCTACTGCTGCTAAGTCGCATCAGTCGTGCCGGACTCTCAGTGACCCCATGGACTACAGCCTACCGTCCATGGGATTTTCCAGGCAAGAGTACTGGTGTGGGTTGCCTGACCCTGGACTTCTCCACTTTCAAGGAGCAAGCATCTTTTAATTTCATGGCTGCAGTCACCATCTGCAGTGATATTGGAGCCAAAAAAAAAAAAGTCTGTCAATCTTTCCATTGTTTCCCCATCTATTTCCCAGGGAGTGATGGGACCAGATGCCATGATCTTAAGTTTTTTTGAATGTTGAGTTTTAAGCCAACTTTTTCACTCTCCTCTTTCACTTTTATCAAGAGGCTCTTCAGTTCCTCTTCACTTTCTGCTATAATGGTGGTGTCATCGGCATATCTGAGGTTATTGATATTTCTCCCTGAAATCTTGATTCCAGCTTGTGCTTCATCCAGCCTGGCATTTTGCATGATTTTAATGCATATAAGTTAAATAAGCAAGATGACAATATACAACCTTGACGTACTCCTTTCCCAATTTTGAACTAGTCCATTGTTCCATGTGTGGTTCTAACTGTTGCTTCTTGACCTGCATCCAGGTTTCTCAGGAGGCAGGTAAGGTGATCTGGTATTCCCATCTCCAAGAATTTTCCGCAGTTTGTTATGATCCATACAGTCAAAGGCTTTGGCAGAGTTAATAAAGCAGAAGTAGATGTTTTTCTGAAATTCTGTTGCTTTTTCTATAATCCAACGGATGTTAGCAATTTGATCTTTGGTTCCTCTGCCTTTTCTAAATCCAGCTTGAACATTTGGAAATTCTCAGTTCACGTACTGTTAAAGCCTCACTTGAGAATTTTGAGCATTATTTTGCTAGCATTTGAGATGAATGCAATTGTGCAATAGTTTGAACATTCTTTGGCATTGCCTTTCTTTGGGATTGAAATGAAAACTGACCTTTTCCAGTCCTGTGGCCTCTGCTGAGTTTTCCAAATGTGCTGACATATTGGGTGTAGCACTTTGACAGCATCATCTTTTAGGATTTGAAATAGCTCAGCTGGAATTCCATCACCTACACTATCTTTGTTCGAAGTGATTCTTCCTAAGGCCCACCTGACTTCAGACTCCAGGATGTCTGGCTCTAGGTGAGTGATCACACCATCGTGGTTATCTTGGTCATGAAGATCTGTTTTGTATAGTTTTTCTGTGTATTCTTGCCACCTCTTCTTAATATCTTCTGCTTCTTTTTGGTCCATACCATTTCTGTCCTTTATTGTGCTCAGCGAAATGTTCCCTTGGTATCTCTTAATGATTTTTACAAAAAGGGCCACAGTTTTCCAATCCCTCCCCATTAACAGAATCTGAAAAAAAAAAAAAAGTGCATTTTATTATGTTGAAGCATTTTAAGAACCAGCTAGTAAAAATCATCTTTGCTCCTTGTCAGCGTTTATATCCACATAATTGTGATTTTGCATCGCCTCCTGCTAAGAGATTGAGTCTGTCTCCCCATCTCTTGGATGAGGGCTGGCCTTATGACTTGCTTTGGCCAAGAGATTTCAGCAGATGTGATGGTGCTCAAGTTCTGGGCTGATCAAGTCCTTATACTATCTCTCGGAACCCATTCAACCGCCATGGGCATAAAGCAGGGCTAGTCTGCAGGAGAGTGGGAAGCCATACATTGAAACTCAAGTCAGCCCAGTTTTCCTGGCCAAACCCCAGGTGTAGGAGAGACCCTGCCAAGATCAGCAAAGCCATCCCACGGTTTACTGCAGTGGCATGAGGAAGACTGGCTGAGCTCACAATAGTTGCCCAACTGAGCCCAGCTGGTTGACCCACAGAAGCATGAGCCAAGTAAATGCTGGTTGTTTATGCTAGTAAATTCTGAAATGGCTGGCTGTACAGCAAAACCTGACATTGCAGCTCAGTAACTTTTCCAGAACCTCAGTATGTCCCAAAGGGACACCTAGCATCCCACTGTCGTAATCTCTCCAGGCTACTCTGATGAAATACCACAGACTGAGTGGCTTATAAACACCAGGATTTATTTCTCACAGTTCTAGAGGCTGGAAGTCTGAGAATAGTGGTCTAGCATAGACAGGAGAGGGCTGTCTTATGGGTTGCAGACTTCTCATTGTGTCCTCACATGGCAGAAAGGGCTAGGGAGCTCTGTGGGACCTTATGAGCTCATCACCTCCCAAAGGCCCTACCTTCTAATACTATCACTTGCAATTTTGAGAGGACACAAGCATTCACTCACTAGCCCCCATGAACTGCTTAACAGAGTCTGAAAGCATGCATATTTTAAAATGGTTAAGCGTAAGCCCAAGACCCATCACACAGAAGCATTTCAAAATCACGCTAACTTGTGAGCATTTGAAAATCATGCTATCTATCATTCATTTTTCTCAAGTAAAAATTAATTGCTGTGCAGAATTCCAAGCAGGTAGCACTTTTTAATCCAGCCCTCAAATGTGAACATTTCTTAAAGATCTGATTTTCTACATCAGAAGCTTGTCCTTCCTGTTTACCAGCTGTCTTCCTGGCCATGAGCTGCCACTAAGTTCTGATTGGATGAAGGCTAAGAGCAGTTGTTCCTCAGCTGATCCCCAGGGTCCCATCTAATTGAGAGAAAATGATAGGTATGGGATCACTGACTATGGCTATAGCAGTCCTTTCTGTTGAAAGCTGTATCAGCTTCCTCCGCCTTTTTCCAAGAACAAAGTTTTCTCCAGATGTGGCTATTCTTCACCATTACTGGCAACATAAAATTGTAGTGGTGAGGTTTTAGGTTGTCCTGCAGGAAGTAGCTCTTCAATTTCATTGCTCTTTTCAGTGAAAGTTTCTGTTTGGGTATATCCTAAAGACTTACTCCCAATTTGTGTATTCTTTGGAGTTGCAGTGTATAAAGGCCATTTTCACAGTATTTTGTTTAATCTGTTCATAGGAACTTTATGTATTAGGGAAATAAAACTTCTTATCCATGATAAGTCCTAAATAGTATTTTCCTGTTCTCCTTTGAATGTGCTTATGGCAATGGTTGTTAGGAAGAAAAGTATAATTTTTAGGTTATTAAATATTATCCACCTCTTAAAATTTCTAGATTTTGAATCATAATTTAAAAAGCCTTTTCCTCTCTAAATAACTAAAATTTTTATGTTCTCATATTTACTTCTAGTGTTTTACGATTTTACTTTTCCATCCTTTCCAATCTTTTTGGAAAAAACGAAATGAAGCCACTTATAATTTATTCTGGTATGTTTTTCAGATGGTTAACTTGATTCCCATATCATTTACTGAATGTTCCATTTTCTTCCACTATTTGAGATGCCAGTTTTTATTACACAGTAAGTTTCCATATGCATATTGATCTGTTTCTAGATTTTTCATTCTCTTATCTATCTATTCATTCACCAATGCATACTCTTAAATATTTAGGTTTATAAATATTTTCATTTGACTTTTTCAAATTGGGGGGGGCTATTTTTGCTTATTTATTTTCCCATATTAATCTTAGAATCAGCTTGTCCAGTTAAATATTTGTTACTATTTTTGTTGAAATCATATTGTTTACTGTCAGCTTATGGAGAACTACCATTATAATACTGGATGTAGTATTTTTAGATTCCCAGGTGCCTTAGTGGTAAAGTGCAAATGTAGGAGACGCAGGTTCAATCCCCGGGTCCAAAAGATCCTCTGGAGGAGGGCATGGCAACACACTCCAGTATTCTTGTTGGGAAAATCCCATGGACAGAGGAGCCTAGTGGGCTACAATCCATGGGGTCAGAAAGAGTCGGCCACTGCTGAGTGACTGGACACACTGCTGAATGTTTTCAATTTTCAATGTACATTTGTGTTTATGAGAATTAAAAGTCTTTGCTCACATGTTTCTTTATATTTCATAAGTTAGTTCCTAGATGCCACCATGTTATTCAATTTTTACTGTCTTCCCATGACATTTTCAGATATATGAGCAGACAGTCTATAAACAGTGATAATTTTAACCTCCTTCTTTCCATTTTTACACCTTGAATTTCTGATCTAATTCTTCTATTTTAGTGCCTTCAAAAACCTATTAAATGATAATGATGAATGTGGCTCTTCTGGTTAAAAATACATCTACCAACTCTTTGACATTCGTCCCTTCAAAAGATGGTTTTGTCTCTTTCTCCTTGAGAGCCCTAGTCCCCTTTCTCCTCCACGAGAGCCCTGGACCCTTTCCTCCTTGAGGGCCGTGGACTCCTTATCAGTCTATCTAGGAATTAGCTCTCTCAGGAGGTGCCAGTGCCATGTTTCAAGGACATTCAAGCAGCAAAGGAGTCTGCTGTCACCCTCTTTGTTTAACCTATACACTGAGAACATCCTAAGAAATGCTGGGCTGGATGAGTTACAAGCTGGAATCAAGATAAGCAGGAGAAACATCAACAACCTCAGATATGCGATGATACCACTCTTAATGGTAGAAAGCAAAGAAGAACTAAAGAGCCTCTTCTTGATGAGGGTGAAGGAGGAGAGTGAAAGAGCCGGCTTAAGACTAAATATTAAAAAAACGAAGATCATAGCATCCAGCCCCATTACTTCATGGCAAATAGAAGGGGAAAAGGTGGAAGCAGTGGCAGATTTCCTCTTCTTGGGCTCCAAAGTCACTGGATGGTGACTGCAGCCATGAAATCAGAAGACGATTGCTTCTTGGCAGGAAGGTGATGACAAACCTAGACAGTGTACTGAAAAGTAGAGATATTACTCTTTCAACAAAAGTCTGTATAGTCAAGGCTATGGTCTTCCCAGGAGTCACATATGTTTGTGAGAGCTGGATCGTAAAGAAAGCAGACGCCAAAGAATTAATGTCTGTGAACTGTGGTGCTGGAAAAGACTCCTGAAAGTCCCTTAGACAGCAAGGAGATCAAAGCGGTCAATCTTAAGGGAGATCAACCCTGAATAATCACTGATGCTGAACACTGACTGATGCTGAAGCCTAAGTTCCAGTACTTTGGTCATCTGATGTGAACAGACAACTTACTGGAAAAGTCCCTGATGCTGGGAAAGATGGAGAGCAGAAGAAGAAGGCATCAGAGGATGAGATGCCTGGATGGCATCACCAATCCATTGAACGTGAACTTGGGCAAACTCCGGAAGATGGTGAAGGACAGGGAGGCCTGGTGTGCTGCAGTCCATGGGGTCTCAAAGTCACTACTGGGTGACTGAACAACAACAAGCAGCCCTGTGGTCCCAAACGTTGAGTCACTGAGGTTTCTGGCCAACAGTCATGCAAGTGAGCTTGGAAGTGGATCCTCTTGCCTGGTTAAGCCTTCACAACTGCAGCCTGAGCTAATGTCATAACTGTGACTTCATAAGAAACTGAACCAGAACAATACAATTAAGCTGTACCTCCCCCCACAATGTGTTGGTGCAGTTTTTGCTTCTTGGAGTAGGTTATAAATTGACTCAAAAGACCTACAAAGTTTAAAAATGAATTATATCAGCTTAGATTGGAAGGGAAAGGGACAGTACAATATGAAAAGAGGTCTTCAGACCTCTGCACAACTATGGACAGGAAGCAGCTGAGAAAACGATTTAGCTGTAAACATGGGCTACTTTTTATGGAACTGGAAGGATAACTCAGAAGGTGCAGCCAAGAGCCCAATGGATGGAGAAAAGAGCCACTGAGTATTCCCAGGAAGTTGGCAGAGTCCTAATCAAGGAACCGATAGTATTTACCCAGTTAGATTTCAGACTTTTTATGGACTAGTAACTACTGTGTGCCTTTTATTGCTGTCCTTTTAGAAGAGAAATGCCTATAGAGGCAGAGTCTCCTGTGCATCTCTCATCATTGCTCACTACGGATGTGGTAGTGATTGGTGCAGATCCGCTGTCTTTTTAATTCACAGAACTTCACATGGAGAGGAACCACTTGAATTACACCCAAGAAACTACATCCAAGAGCCTCATCTGCTCCAGGACCTCACAAGATTTTGGAACATGATGCTGTAATGGAATGAGAACTTTACATGGGCCTGGGGAGAAGATGAGTTTATGCTGCATGTGGAAAGAATGTAAAACATTTGTGGCCAGAGGGTCATTCTGGAAGTTTTAAGACATGATCCTCAAATGATTTAACTCTCCACCCATCAATCTGATTTTGTGGCTGCCTGACTGATAGAATCAGTTCAGTTAAGTCGCTCAGTCATGTCCGACTCTTTGCGACCTTGTGAATTGCAGCACGCCAGGCCTCCCTGTCCATCACCAACTCCCAGAGTTCACTCAGACTCACATCCATCGAGTCGGTGAAGCCATCCAGCCATCTCATCCTCTGTCGTCCCCTTCTCCTCCTGCCCCCAATCCCTCCCAGCATCAGAATCTTTTCCAATGAGTCAACTCTTCACATGAGGTGGCCAAAGTACTGGAGCTTCAGCTTTAGCGTCATTCCTTACAAAGAAATCCCAGGGCTGATCTCCTTCAGAAGGGACTGGTTGTATCTCCTTGCAGTCCAAGGGACTCTCAAGAGTCTTCTCCAACACCACAGCTCAAAAGCATCAATTCTTCGGCACTCAGCCTTCTTCACAGTCCACCTCTCACATCCATACATGACTACTGGAAAAACCATAGCCTTGACTAGACGGACCTTAGTCGGCAAAGTAATGTCTCTGCTTTTGAATATACTATCTAGGTTGGTCATAACTGTTCTTCCAAGGAGTAAGTGTCTTTTAATTTCATGGCTGCAATCACCATCTGCAGTGATTTTGGAGCCCCAAAAAATAAAGTCTGACACTGTTTCCACTGTTTCCCCATCTATTTCCCATGAAGTGATGGGACCAGATGCCATGATCTTCGTTTTCTGAATGTTGAGCTTTAAGCCAACTTTTTCACTCTCCACTTCACTATTATCAAGAGGCTTTTTAGTTTCTCTTCACTTTCTGCCATAAGGGTGGTGTCATCTGCGTATCTGATGTTATTGATATTTCTCCCGGCAATCATGATTCCAGCTTGTGTTTCTTCCAGCCCAGCGTTTCTCATGATGTACTCTGCATAGAAGTTAAATAAGCAGGGTGACAATATACAGTCTTGATGTACTCCTTTTCCTATTTGGAACCAGTCTGTTGTTCCATGTCCAGTTCTAATTGTTGCTTCCTGACCTGCATACAGATTTCTCAAGAGGCAGATCAGGTGGTCTGGTATTCCCATCTCTTTCAGAATTTTCCACAGTTTATTGTGATCCACACAGTCAAAGGCTTTGGCATAGTCAATAAAGCAGAAATAGATGTTTTTCTGGAACTCTCTTGCTTTTTCCATGATCCAGCGGATGTTGGCAATTTGATCTCTGGTTCCTCTGCCTTTTCTAAAACCAGCTTGAACATCTCGAAGTTCACGGTTCACGTATTGCTGAAGCCTGGCTTGGAGAATTTTGAGCATTACTTTACTAGAATGCGAGATGAGTGCAATTGTGCGGTAGTTTGAGCATTCTTTGGCATTGCCTTTCTTTGGGATAATAATGAAAACTGACCTTTTCCAGTCCTGTGGCCACTGCTGAGTTTTCCAAAATTTGCTGGCATATTGAGTGCAGCACTTTCACAGCATCATCTTTCAGGATCTGAAACAGCTCAACTGGAATTCCATCACCTCCACTAGCTTTGTTCGTAGTGATGCTTTCTAAGGCCCACTTGACTTCACATTCCAGGATGTCTGGCTCTAGATGAGTGATCACACCATCATGATTATCTGGGTCGTGAAGATCTTTTTTGTACAGTTCTTCTGTGTATTCTTGCCACCTCTTCTTAATATCTTCTGCTTCTGTTAGGTCCAGACCATTTCTGTCCTTTATCGAGCCCATCTTTGCATGAAATGTTCCCTTGGTATCTCTATGTTTCTTGAAGAGATCTCTAGTCTTTCCCATTCTGTTGTTTTCCTCTATTTCTTTGCATTGATCGCTGAGGAAGGCTTTCTTATCTCTTCTTGCTATTCTTTGGAACTCTGCATTCAGATGCTTATATCTTTCTTTTTCTCCTTTGCTTTTCGCCTCTCTTCTTTTCACAGCTATTTGTAAGGCCTCCCCAGACAGCCATTTTGCTTTTTTCCATTTCTTTTCCATGGGGATGGTCTTGATCCCTGTCTCCTGTACAGTGTCATGAACCTCATTCCATAGTTCATCAGGCACTCTATCTATCAGATCTAGGCCCTTAAATCTAATTCTCACTTCCACTGTATAATCATAAGGGATTTGATTTAGGTCATACTTGAATGGTCTAGCAGTTTTCCCTACTTTCTTCAATTTAAGTCTGAATTTGGTAATAAGGAGTTCATGATCTGAGCCACAGTCAGCTCCTGGTCTTGTTTTTACTGACTGTATAGAGCTTCTCCATCTTTGGCTGCAAAGAATATAATCAATCTGATTTCGGTGTTGACCATCTGGTGATGTCCATGTGTAGAGTCTTGTGTTGTTGGAAGAGGGTGTTTGCTATGACCAGTGCATTTTCTTGGCAAAACTCTATTAGTCTTTGCCCTGCTTCGTTCTGCATTCCAAGCCCAAATTTGCCTGTTACTCCAGGTGTTTTTTGACTTCCTACTTTTGCATTTCAGTCCCCTATAATGAAAAGGACATCTTTTTTGGGTGTTAGTTCTAAAACGTCTTGTAGGTCTTCATAGAACCATTCAATTTCGGCTTCTTCAGCATTACTGGTTGGGGCATAGACTTGGACTACCGTGATATTGAATGGTTTGCCTTGGAGATGAACAGAGATCATTCTGTTGTTTTGGAGATTGCATCCAAGTACTGCATTTCGGACTCTTTTGTTGACCATGATGGCTACTCCATTTCTTCTGAGGGATTCCTGCCCGCCGTAGTAGATATAGTGGTCATCTGAGTTAAATTCACCCATTCCAGTCCATTTTAGTTCACTGATTCCTAGAATGTCGACGTTCACTCTTGCCATCTCTTGTTTGACCACTTCCAATTTGCCTTGATTCTGACAGAATGTGGTCCACTACAGGAGGGAATGGCAAACCACTTCAGTATTCTTGCCTTGAGAACCCCATGAACAGTATGAAAAAACAAAATGATAGGATACTGAAAGAGGAACTCCCCAGGTCAGTAGGTGCCCAATATGCTACTGGAAATCAGTGGAGAAATAACTCCAGATAGAATGAAGGGATGAAGCCAAAGTAAAAACAATACCCAGCTGTGGATGTGACTGGTGATAGAAGCAAGGTCCAATGCTGTAAAGAGCAATGACTGATAAAATTACAATGCAGAATAAAGACTCTGTATCAGTTTCTGGCCCCAGGCTTTAAGTGTTAAGGAAAAAAAAATCCATGATAATTGTTAAAGATGGACAGACCATGATTATAGGTAGAGGGACCACTGCAATGGAATTTTGCATTTGGGGAGACGGGGCTCAACAAGACTGAAGTCAAAGTGTTAGTCACTCAGTCATGTCCAACTCTTTGCAACCCCACGGACTCTAGCCCACCAGGCTCCTCTCTCCATGGAATTCTCCAGGCAAGAATAGTAGAGTGGGTAGCCATTCCTTTCTCCAAGGGATCCTCCCAACCCAGGGATTGAACTTGGGTCTCCTACATTACAGGAAGAGTCTTTACCCCGAGTCACCTCAGTTCAGTTCAGTTCATTCAGTTCAGTCGCTCAGTCATGTCCGACTCTTTGCAACCCCATGAATAGCAGCACGCCAGGCCTCCCTGTCCATCACCAACTCCCAGAGTCTACTCAAACTCATGTCCGTCGAGTCAGTGATGCCATCCAGCCATCTCATTTTCTGTCGTCCCCTTCTCCTCCTGCCCCCAATCCCTCCCAGCATCAGAATCTTTTCCAGTGAGTCAACTCTTCACAACAGGTGGCCAAAGTATTGGAGTTTCAGAATTAGCATCAGTCCTTCCAATGAACACCCAGGACTGGTCTCCTTTAGGATGGACTGGTTGGACCTCCTTGCAGTCCAAGGGACTCTCAAGAATCTTCTCTAACACCACAGTTCAAAAGCATCAATTCTTTAGCGCTCAGCCTTCTTCACAGTCCAACTCTCACATCCATACATGACCACTGGAAAAACCATAGCCTTGACTAGACGGACCTTTCTTGGCAAAGTAATGTCTCTGCTTTTGAATATGCTATCTAGGTTGGTCATAACTTTCCTTCCAAGGAGTAAGTGTCTTTTAATTTCATGGTTGCAATTGCCATCTCCAGTGATTTTGAAGCCCCAAAATAGATGTAATATCTAGAGCCTTCTTGGGACATGTGTGCTCAGTCATGTCTGACTCTTTTCAGTGCAAGGAGCATCCCACCAGGCTCCTCTGCCCATGGAATTTTCCAGGCAGTGGAGTGCCATATCCTACTCCAGGGGATCTTCCCAACTCAAGGATTGAACCTGCATCTCTTGCTACTCCGGCATTGGCAGATGAATTCTTTACCACTGGCGCCACCTGGAAAGCCCAAGGAGACTGGGCTCAACCCAAATACAGCATGGCAAGTGGGAATTTAGAGCCAAGGAGGAGGGCAGAGGTCAGCGGATAGAAAATTACTAAGAGGAAACATAAAGGGTAAGGGGGTTTCTGGTTGAACCCACCTAATAGGTTGCTTGTTGAAGGCAGGCGAGAGTGATCAGATATTACCTAGGTGATGGTGGAGACTAAGGAATCTGATCAGATACAGAAATAAAGGGTTCCTAAAATGACTCCTTCCTGCTAGGCCTGAATTTTACAGATAGGACAGGAGAAGATAGCCTGACTAAAGTTCGCTCAAGCAAAGAATCTTTGTCCTAAAACACCAGTAACTTCTCCAACTTGTCTTTTGGATCTTGCTTTTTGGATTCCAGCTGCAGAGGTGTATGGATGTCAAGACACGGAAAGTCTACGTGTAGGTATTTCAGCAGCCCAACTGAGGTCCGGGTCCACAGCATCAGCAATAGACATGAATATGGGTATCCTTGACTCGACAGGAAAGACCCTGGATGGGAATACCCCTATGTCCAGCGAACTCCAGAACCATGAACAATAACAATAGCATAACAGCCTGAGAACGAACCCTTCTACCTCAAGCTCGCCAAACTGCTCAAGGTAGTTAGTAGTCTAGGTAACTTTCCGGAGCCCTTTCTCGGAAGCATCGATTGGCTTACACTCACGTCAATCAAAACTTTCGGCCTAACCGGTCGTTCAGCCCCCAGACGGGGCTGAACAGCCAATAGCCCCCTAATGGCTAAGACGCATAACCACTATCCATCTATAGAGTGGGCAAAACCCAGAAACTACCCACAAAGACCACAGGAAATCGAAGAACCTCCAGAAGTAGGGTTTAGGGCGGCTTCCTCCAGTACGGCCCAATGAATTCTCTATTTGGCAGCAAATTCAGTCCTAGAACCCGCCCAAGAGGAAAAAGATTTCGATTGGTGGTTTAGTATAGAGGCACGGAGACTCACGGGAGCCTTGATCAGGCGCTTGCCATTATTGTTCAGGTCGCCTGTCAATCAGCCTGCCTTTCTGGATGTGCGGAAACGGGCGGCCCTTTGGCTCCGCCTCTTCCCGGGCTGGCGTGCAGGGAGGCCGCCAGGCCGCGGAGGCTGGGAACCTGCCGTGTGGGCGGGGCCGTACGACACTGCCCTACGGTTCCTTCACAGCTAAGTGTCGGGAGTGCCGCGAAACCCCGGGCGGTGCGGGGCGGGCCTGGCCCGGGGCGAGCGCGGGGGCGGGGCCGCGGCCGGGGCGGGGCCGCGGGAGGCGGAAGCGGCGAGCGAGCTCGAGCCGGAGCCTTGTAGAAACCAGGCTTCGGGCCGGTGGTGCGGCGTCGGCGGGGCGGGCCGGGGCGGCGGGGCGCTCCAGCCGGAGCGGGCGGGCCGAGGGCCGGGGGTCGAGGCCGGTGCTAGGGTGACGGGCGGGCTGCGCTCCCGCTCCCGCGCGTTCCCGGGGAGGATGCGACCGGGGGCCTCGGGGCGGGGCGGGCGGCGGCAGCGGCGGCGCTAGCGCTAGCGGCGCAGGGGGTGGGCGGCGGCGGCGGCATGAGGCGCGGGGCCGGCGCCCGCGGGAGGGAGGCGCTGCCGGCGGCCCGGCCGCTCCCGCTGCAGCTGCTCGCCGGGCTGGCCGTGCCCTGCCCGCGCGGCCCCGGCTGTTCTCATCCCGGCCGCCGCCCGGGCCGCCGCTGGTGACCACTCGCCGCTCCGCCGGAGGCTTCACCCGCGCCCTTCCTCAGGACGCGCCCGCGGAGCTCCGGCCCCTGCGCCCCGCTCGCGGAGACCGCGCCGCGCGCCGGGCGGCGGCGAGGCCGGAAGATGGCCTGGGTGCTCAAGATGGACGAGGTGATAGAGTCCGGGCTGGTGCACGACTTCGACGCCAGCCTCTCGGGCATCGGGCAGGAGCTGGGCGCCGGCGCCTACAGCATGAGGTACCAGTGCCCGGGGGCGGGCGGGCGGAAGCCTCCGTCTCCTTGGGAGAGGCCTGCACGACCCTGGGCCTCTGCCCGCGCCATGGAGCCCCGCGGGCCTCTGCCCACCACGGTGGCGGGCAACGGAGGGCGGCCCGGCAGGTTTCGGCCCCGCGGGCCGCTCCTGAGGGCTACAGTTTTGCTGTAAAATACGCCCCGCTGTTATGATGACTCGAGTTGGGGGAAGGGGCTACCTCGCCTTGCAAATGATTTACAAGCCACTTAGAGCTGGAATAAGGTGTGCGAAATGGTAGGGCTTGTGTTGGGAAACACTCTCCAAGGTTTTGGTATCAGTTCCTACTCTGTTCTACATTGTAGTCTTTCCTGGTTACAAATTTTAATCTCTTGTTATTTCAATAGTAAGTATATCATAATTGGAAGTATCCGCATGGAAGAAATAGCACATTAACTTAGGTATTTTTTTAATTGTCTCAAGGTGAGGTTTTTTTCATTGGGGGGTAATACCCTCCGAGGCTGTTTCCGTTTGAACAAGGCTTTAGGATGCACTGATTGCACCACAAAAACAAAAGTTTGTTTAGTCTCTGCTCTCTGTACAAGCAGCCATTCATTTTGTTTAATTTTGAGAGGTTGAAACACATCTGAGCTTAGTCTCTTGCCTTGATCCTGAAGAAAATTCGCTTGTTTTTTCCTACCAGTTTGGTAGCTCTGTATTTTTATTTTGTAGCACTTTTTATGGAAAAACAGTTTGCATGCTATACGTTCATCCGATTGAAGTGTAAACTTCAGTGGTTAGGCAGCTTTTCCTTAGTGCGAATTATGTGAGATTTTCCATAGATGGTCTTTAACGCCTGGTGTCTTGAAAGTGCTGTCCAATTTCTCACTGCAGCTCTAGGGAAGGACAGGGAGAATGAAAAGGCAAGAAGAAAGACTTCTGGGTCAGAGCAGGCCTTGCATGTTAGGGAGGCTTTTCAGTCTTCAAGGGAAACTCTTGAGCTGAAAGGTGGAGATGGTTTGTAGGGTGTGGAAGCGCCTGGAGGAAAGCCTTAGGTCATCAGTCTGTGACCCTGACCTGATCTGTGCAGGTCTTCCTGAACTTGGCACTTCCTCTCTCTGCAGCTGTGCAGCCTGAGGGCTCTGGATGAGGTGGCTTATTTTCTAGAACAACTGTCTCAGTTGTTGAAGAAATTGAGCTGCTGAAAGTCATAGGGTCGCTCCTGTCGGCAGTTCTAGAGGCACTGATTCCCTAGTGGGAACACAAGCCATGCTGCTCCTGGAGACCCTGGGCTTGCAGTCAAGGCAGAAGAGAGCAGGTGAGGCAAATTCAGTGTTTATTCTCAATTATGGTTAGTGAAGGTCTGCTGCTGAGAGCTTTGCTTATTGAGGGCTATTGTGAGCTGTTATTGAGAGACTTCTTTATATTTCTAGAGTTCTGTTTGTTTCAGAACAAGGTTCATTAGTTGGCCGTTTGTTTCAGCCAACTAATGAACATTTTGTTTGTGGCCAAGAAAGAGAGTTTTGATATTAAACCTTTTTACTACCTTGTTCTTAATGTCTGGCATCTTTGTAATTTTGTGTCTTTCAACAACACTTTCCACGGGGTGACTTTTTTCCAGTGATTGTCTTCAGTTAGTGGTTCCATGGTGTATGTCTTTTACTCTGAATTTTCAAGTATCTTTGAAGGCAAATACCACTTTTAAGGAACCTGTTTATTTTTTTGGATTTAATAGGGTCCTCAAAATCTGCGAAGAGCCAGGAGACTACTTGCCTCTTGCAAATTCAAGGCCCTTCGTTTGAAATGCAAACTTTGGCAGATTCCAAGATTGCCGTGATCTAGAGAAGGTCTGAAGAAAACCTGGGGCTGTTGCAGACCTCCCTTGATGGCCCTTGTGCTTCCCTTGCGCGGCCCTGGAGCTGGGAGTGCCCAGGCCTCTCTGCTCTGCAGGGCAGCGGCCTCCTTAGGCATCAGGGAGGCGGGACATGCCCGAGTTCTAGGGAAGTAAGGCTTGTGATTTTTGTCTGTTTCATTTCTTCTCGCAAGTTCAAGAAATAAACTTGAGGTGCTCAACTTGAAATTACTGGAAAAGCGACTTGTTGATACAAATTCGCTGTGGAGGCTACTTGCCATTTTTCTTTCAGAGTGAAGTCCGCTTACTGTCTGTGCTTTTTGAAAGCTTAAATCAAGAGGTATTTCTAAATACTTCTTTTAGGAAATGATTGCTTCAGCTTTGGGGGAAGATAGCATGAAGGAAACCTGTGGTTTCTCTCAATAGTCTGACAGTTTTGAAATGTATGTTTGCATTGAACAATGTAGGCTGATGGTATTGGATTATGATGAGGCTTATTTCTGGTAAAATCGTTGCTTCTTCCCTTTTGTTTTCTACACTCCATTCTTCACTGTGTGTTTTTCATCTGTGTGTACCCAGTACCTCATTTGTCTATAAGGGATAGGCTGCTCCAGATTCTGTTTGAAAGGAGGCAGGTCATAAATAGTTTTTAAAATCTAAGTTACAGTATCAGGCGTCTAGAGATGGTTAGAGACCTTAGAAGGCTAATAGGCCAGTCCTGTTCTTCCAAGTGAGTAAACCTAAGCTGGTAGATGTTAAAGTGATTGTCAGTAAAGTGATTGTCAGTGGCACTACCGTTTCAAGAGGGGACTGAGTTTCCCCTCACTGAATGAAGGCTGAAACCCATTGTAACTTGAAATCTGGGTCATACATGTTCTGTGAAGTAAGGAGCAGATAACCAAACGACTCAAAAAAGTAAAACTCAATAAAACTATTCTAGGAAGGTCTTTTGGGCCACCTGGTAATTTTCATTCCATCTTAAGGGTTTACAAAAAATATATAATTTATAGTAAGTTAGTTTTCAAGATTTAAGGAGTAATCTGAAATTTTTTTTTAATGTGACTTATTTATGTATAAAAATATTTTTGATACTGAATAATTCCCTTCCCAAAGGGCATTGGCCTGAGCTCTGTAAAACTTCGCTATGGTTTAAATCTGTTTTGAAACAAAAGGTGTATTTTACATATAGTCTCAGTTGGGAGGTACATTTGTAGTTTATAAATAATTTGCTTAATCAAAACTGGTTTGAGATGAAGACAGATTTTCTATACTGATTAAAATGTTAAAAGGTCAGTTTATAGACCCTTGGAGGAAATGGGAAAATTTCAACTTTGTGATCAGTGTTAAGTTAATAAAAGACTACTGAGGATATATTTTGTTATGTAACTATTAATAGCTGATGGTTTTCTGTGGGTCTCATGCTAAAGCAGAATGTTCTTGAGTGGATGACATTTCTTGCAAGTATAGGAAATTCTCAGAATCAGTGAAATTTGAAAATTTTATTATGGTGGTACCTGAGACTACTTCCAGAATTGGGAATAATTTCTAGAAAATTCCTCATTTCAAATTTCAAAAACTTTCTGGGTTTAATATTAAAAGAATTCAGTAAATTGTTGGTTAAAAAAAAGATACTTCTGTTATAGTGTCCACATTGGACTTTATAATTAATAACTAAATTATAATCAAATTCACTTAAATAAAATTTATTACTTTAAAGCAGGGATTGGCAAAGCTTTTCTGTAAAAGGCCAGATAGCAAATATTTAAGGCTTTGTAGGCCAGAGGATCTCTGTCACTCTATTTTGTTTGTTTACAACCTTTTAAAAAATATAAAAGCCATTCTTAGGTCATGGTTATACAAAAGCAGGCCAGCTGGGTTTGGCCTTTGGGCTGTAGCTAGTTGACCCCTGCTCTAAAGGATAGATTCTAATAATATACTTTGATTGCCTTGGAGAAACATTTGCTGAGTATTGAAACCTTATATTCAAAAAGTAATATTTATGTAGACTAACCATTCACTCAATTAATTTATACATATCCTATTGTTTGTCCATAGATTTCATTGTGTTCAATTTTTAAAATCAGGGTGGTCCCCACGCTCCCCTAAGAGTAAGTTCAGCACAGTTTGTGTCCTTCGTTCAGTGTTGTTTGAAACTTGGTATTTTATTGATATGGTCTCATAATTTGATGTGTTTCATCACAGTAACACTTGCCAGTTTGCCAGGACAACTTAAATGTTTACTTTTGGTGGAAAGGAAAAAAAGATGCTTGATCCTTTTTTTTGCTATAGATTCTGTCACTGAATTTAGAAGTTGTATCATTTTTGTTTTGCTTGCTTTGGAAATGGTTCTGTGCTGAATCTTGGTAGTAGAGTCTTCCTGTTTTAAACTTTGTGAGTTTATTGTTAGGATTTACAAGTTTAAAAGATAGTGTAGAGAGCTGACATCTACCCTTTACCCAGCATCTCCTACTTCCATAGTCAGAGTACAGTTTTCAAAACTGCCTTGGTACAGAACTGTTAACTGAAGAACAAAATTTTATTTGGACTTTTTTCTGTATTGTCTTTTTTCTAATCCATGTTCTGTCTAGGATCCCATATTGCATTTATTTTTTTATCTCCTTCCATGACAATCCCTCAGTCTTTCCTTCTCTTTTATGACTCTGATATTTATGATATGTAGTAACTAGAAATGTTACGTTTTCAAACATGTGGCAGTTTTTTGAAGGCAAACATAGACTATACCTGTGAATACTATTTGGCTTTCCAAGGCTCTTTGTCATTTCAGCAGAATGATTTTGAGGAGAGTAGAGCCTTGTTGGTGTCATTTTATTATGGATTACTTTGTTTCAGTCTGTCTGAGTAGAATAGCATACTGTATGTTTTGTAGTCCATTCATAATCAGAAACTTTTACATTTTACTAATTTTATTTGAGAAAACAATTACAAAACATTATACATTATCACAAATATATTTTATGTGAAAACTTTTTTAAAATCAAACGTGAAGAATAGCATTCTCTTATACTTGCAAGTTTATTTAATGTCTGGCATAGTAAAGCAGATGGATTCTCTTACCTGCTATTAGAGTATACTAGTTTGGTTGACATAATTGAAAAAAGTTCAGCCTCACATAGATACGTGGTTGGAAAAGGAGAGATTATTTTAATAGCCGTTTCAGATCATTCTGGATATTCTTCTTTGATAGTATACCAGCATACCAGCATTTGACAAGAGGCAGTTTCTTGAAGTTGCAATGTGCAATCTGAAACTGTGTCAATGTACTTTTTATGTTGTTACATTAGAATCAGTTGGTCTGTTTTGAACTTTGACTGGGTCTCTGAACCTGTATACTTTTAAATGTGCAAGTATTGGTCATTTGGAAAATAATGATTTCTTTTTTTTTTTTTTTTTTTTGGAAAATAATGATTTCTTGAGTTTTGCAAATCTTTTAAATGTTCTCATTTTTCACTATGCAATACCAGAAAATCACATTCCTTAGTATCACCACCATCTCATCAGAGAAAGCACGGAAGAAGGCTGCAGATTTTGTCATTGGTAACAAATGCTGTCATAGTGTTTTCCTTGAAATAAAGGGCTCACTTTATTTTTGAGGAAATTTCCGTCAAATACTCAGAAATGAATAATCATAGTTTGTCAGTTTTTAAGTAACAATGATATTCTGTAAGAGAAGCTGCTTAATCCATTCACAGATCAGTTTCATAGAAACCTTTTCTTTAGAAAACCATTGCACTTAGGTGTGCAACAGAAATACATTATACCTACCCAAGGACCAGTATTTAATAAAGTTAATGTTTTTATACAATGACTGCTTGTGCAGCTTGGTGCTACCGCATTGATTGATGCCAAGGCACCTGCAGTTTCAACCACCATTGGTTTTGTGCAAATGTCAAGAGTGAAAAAGGCAAATAATGGTTTAGTATTATTCTGAGCATAGGTTTGACATCCTGAACCACTGAAAATCTCAGGTTCTCCAGGATTCCACAACCATACTTTGAGAACCTCTCATCTAACATTTGCCTAGAGTGTGGATATTAAAAGTATTTTCTACTAAATTAAAAACAAACCCATTCTTAGAGTTCAGAGAGCCCCACAAAGGGAAGAAATAGGATTTGAAGTTGGGGGTCTGACCTCCACTTCTTTCCACGGCACCTGTTGGCTGCTCACCAGCGAATAACTAAGAAGTCTTCTCAAGGTGGAAGATGATCTTTCTGGATAGAAGGAAAATCACATGGGAATGCTGTAGTTTTTTTTCTTATTTTATCTTTCTTTTTTTTTTCCTCTCTCTCTCTCCCCTCCTCTGCAGCACCTTGCCAAACTTATTAGTTCTAATAATTTTAGGGGCTTAGTTATCCTAGTTGATACCTTTAAATAGTGATGGGTTCGTTTCTTCTCGTGTAATCCTTACATTTCATTTTCTTGCCTTAGTGTGGGGTTAGCCTTAGCTTTCACTGCAGTGTTGTTTAGAAACACCGAGAACTTGAGTCTTTAGTCTACTTACTGATTAGAGAGAATGCTTCCAAAGTTTCATAAATAGGTTGTCTCTGTTCCTAGCTGAGATTGAGCCTCCATTTTCTTTCTTCTTTCTTTTTCTTTTTTTTTTTGTTTGCCTGTCCTTTTAAAAAACATTAAGGCTGTATCAGCTTCCTGTGAGCTGGGTAACTTTCTTTTTATGGGCTAAATATTTTTCTGTGCTGTGCTTACTCAGTCGTGTCTGGCTCTTTGTGACCCCATGGATCGGGCTCCTGGGTCCATGGGCTTCTCCAGGCAAGATTACTGGAGTGGGTTGCCATGTCCTCCAGGGGATCTTCCTGACCCAGGGATCGAACCCAGATCTCCTGCATTGCAGGCGGATTCTTTACCATCCGAGCATGGGACTTAATTTTTTCTTCAAGGTTTTATAAAGCTTTTTATAAAGACAATCTGGATTAGATGATTTTATTTTATTTTTGCCTACATAGGTGTTTGCCTGTTTAAATTCACTTAATGGACATAGGAAATTCACAATTTATCTTAGTTGTGGGAATTTTTTCCAGAATTTCTGTTTTTAACTGATCTCTCCAATATTTGTGATTACACCGTATCTTTCACTCCATGTGTTTCTTGTGTGTTTTCCTTCTTCCATGACCTATTTCAGAAGTTTGTCTATATCTAGTATTTTGTAAGAAATCAGATTTTGGCTTTGTTTTTCTTGATTGTGTTTTCTGTTTCACCTTTGTGTTTCTTTCCTGTTGTTTTGATTACTCTGATGATTTTCTGTCTTTAGTTAGGTGCTTTCTCCTTTGTTTTTGGTGTGCTTCTAGTCTATTCGTAGCTATATATTTATCTGTAAGTTTCTCCCCCAGGTTTTGAAGGCAGCACCTTTGTTTCCATTCAGGTCCCTTCCCCCTTCTTTTGGAGAGGTATTTACATCTTTCTTTATGTCTATTTCTGACTGTGCTGTGTGTGGGCTTTTCTCTGGTTGCCGCAAGGGGGCCTACTGTCTAGCTGCAGTGTGCAGGCTGCTCTTGTCGTGGAGCAGGGGCCCTAGGGAGCTCGGGCCTCAGTAGTTGGGGCTCGTGGGGTTTAGCTGCCCTACGGCATGCAGGATCTTCCCAGACCAGGGATTGAACCTGTGTCCCCTGCAGTGGCAGGCAGGATTCTTAACCGCTGGATCACCAGGGAAGCCTGTGTCTATTTTCTTGTTGTAGTCTTTTATATATTCTGGATACTAGCCTTGATTGCACATGTATGTCACAGACAGCTCTCTTCTACTCCATGACACCTTCCCATTCTCTTTATGGTGGCTTTTAAACAGAAGGTCTTGATTGGGATATGGTCAGATTGACCAGCCTTTTTATTTACAGTCTTTCCCTGCTCTGAGGTCATAACAATACTCTTATAGTCTTCCCTGAAGGTTTATTACTTTACATATTACATCTAAGTTTACAATCTCTCTAGAGTTGGGTTTTTTTTTTTCCCTTCTGTTTTTGGTATTGTATGAGAGGAGGCCAGTTAGTTGCAGTTGTATGAGCCTGCTGCTGCTGCTAAGTCGCTTCAGTTATGTCCGACTTTGTGCGACCCCATAGATGGCAGCCCGCCAGGTTCCCCCGTCCCTGAGATTCTCCAGGCAAGAATACTGGAGTGGGTTGCCATTTCCTTCTCCAGTGCATTAAAGTGAAAAGTGAAAGTGAAGTCGCTCAGTCGTGTCTGACTCTTAGTGACCCCATGACTGCAGCCCACCAGGCTCCTCCATCCATGGGTTTTCCAGGCAAGAGTACTAGAGTGGGTTGCCATTGATTTCTCCGGTATGAGCCTATAGTTTACCTGATATCTTTGAAAAGACTGTTTATTTCTCACCTCTTTTTTCCATTTGAGAATTTTTATTTATTTTTAAAAAGTTTATTTATTTTAATTGGAGGCTAATTACTTTACAGTATTGTAGTGGTTTTTGCCATACATTGACATGAATCCGCCACGGGTGTACATGTATTCCCCATCCTGAACCCCCATCCCTCGGGGTCATCCCAGTGCACCAGCCCTGAGCACCCTGTCTCATGCATCGAACCTGGACCAGTGATCCGCTTCACATATGGTAATACACACGTTTCAATGCCACCCTCTCAAATCATCCCCCTTCACCTTCTCCCCCAGAGTCCAAAAGACTGTTCTTTAAATCTGCATCTCTTGCTGTCTCGCATGTAGGGTCATCGTTACCATCTTTATAAATTCCATATATATGGGTTAGTATACTGTACTGGTGTTTTTCTTTCTGGCTTACTTCACTCTGTATAAAAAGTATGGAATGCTTCCTGAATTTGCGTGTCATCCTTGCGCAGGGGCCATGCTAATCTTCTCTGTATCGTTCCAATTTTAGTATATGGGCTGCCCAAATGAGCACTGTTTCTCACCTCTTTATACTGCCATTCTGTTATAAATCCAGTGCCCGTCAGTGTTCTAAAGCTGTTGTCCTGTTTGCAGATTCTGGGTTCTGTCCTTGTGTTCTTGGGAAATACCCAGCTAGATGATGGTTTGTCATTACACTCTTCAATTTGATTTGTTAATACTCAGTTTAGGCTTTTTGCATCTATACTTATGGCTGACTTGAGCTTTTCACTTTCTTTTCTAGTTTTGTTTGTACCTAGTTTTGCTGTCACAGTTGCATACGTCTTCATAAAGAATAAGGTTAATTCCTCGTTTTTTGTCCTGTTGAATAGTTTGTATAGGAGCTGCCCCTGAAAGTCCGGTAGAACTCCTCTGTGAGAGTTTTCTCTGGGGGAAAATTCTTAACCACATTACTTTTTTTTTTTTTAAGCCCTTTATGTCTTTATGATTTTATTTGCTTTGCCTGTGCTGGCTGTTTGGAGAAGGCAATGGCACCCCACTCCAGTACTCTTGCCTGGAAAATCCCATGGACAGAGGAGCCTGGTAGGCCGCAGTCCATGGGGTCGCTAAGAGTCGGACATGACTGAGCGACTTCACTTTCACTCTTCACTTTTATGCATTGGAGAAGGCAATGGCAACCTACTCCAGTGTTCTTGCCTGGAGAATCCCAGGGACGGGGGAGCCTGGTGGGCTGCCGTCTCTGGGGCCGCACAGAGCCAGACACGACTGAAGCGACTTAGCAGCAGTGCTGGCTGTTAATGGCTTTGCGTGGTCTTTCCCCTGCTGTGGCCAGCAGGGCTGCCCCTCCCTGTGGTGCCCGGGCTTTCCCCTGCGGTGGCGTCTTGCTGAGGAGCGCAGGCTCTGGGCACTGTGGCTCGGTAGCTGTGGCCAGCAGGAACTCAGTTGCTCTGCAGCTCGTGGGCTCTTCCCGGACCAGAGATGGAGCCCGTGTCCTCTGCATTGACAGATTCTTATCCACTGTGCCACCAGGGAAGTCCCGTAAAGTTTTTTATGTCTTAAAGTTTTGGTGTTAACTTTTCTAGAAAATTGTTCATCTTATCCATATTTTCAAATACGTTGCTATAGTTGTTAGTGATATTCTCATCCTACTGGTTTTTATATCATTAGTTACGTCTTTTTTATTCATCTTTATTGGTGCCTTCTCTTTTTGATCAGTCTCTCTTAGACGTGTGTCTCACTTTTTAGGGCACACTGGACCAGTCCTTTTGTGCGCTTGACTCTTATTTTTTTAATTTTTGGCAGTGCTGCGTCTTTGTTGCCGTGAGGGCCTTTCTCGGGTTGCGGTGAGTAGGGGCTGCTCTCCAGCTGCACTGGTGCAGGCTCCTCATGGCGGCTTCTTTTGCAGAGCATGGACTCCAGGGCACGCGGGCTTCAGCAGTTTCGGCATTTCTGTTCAGCCGTTGCAGCGTACAGGCTTAGTTGCTTCCCGGACCAGGAGCCAGGACCTGGATTTTCTGCACTGGCAGTTGGGTTCTTTGAGTCAGGGAAGCCCGCTGCGCTTGGTTCTCGTTTGTCGGGGCTAGGGGAAGTTCCAGATTTCCAGGACACTCCTTGCCCTGTGTTCGGCACGGTGCTCTGCATTTGCTCATTTCTGTAGCCAGCTCCCCATTCTGACCAGTTCCTAAAATTCTCCCACTTTACTCTTCAGAATTCTCAGTCTATCAGAAAAATCTCCCAGGCGGTCAGTGTTACAGATTGAATTGTGTGTCCCCCAAAAAGATATGTTGAAGTCCCAGGCACCCCTCCCCCCCGACACACACACACAGTGCCTCAGAATGTGACCTTATTTGGAAATAAGGACTTCACAAAGGTAATCCAGTTAAAATGAGGTCATCAGGGTGGGCACTAGTTGGAGAGAACTGGTGTCTTTATGGAAAGGGGAAGTCTGGACCCACACAGACACACACACACAAACACACACAGAGGGGATACAGAAGACACACAGGAAGAAGCTGGCCATGGGCCTGGAGTGCTGCACCTACGCGTGAGGCACTCCCAGCATCCGCCGCCAGACCCCAGAAGCTGCGAGAGAGGCCTTCCTTCCCAGTGCTCAGCCAGCACCTGGGTCCAGACTTCCGGCCCCTGAGCAGTGAGACAGGAAGCTGCTGCTGTTTTAAGCCTCTAGTTTCTGGCTGTTCGGGATGACAACCCTAGGAAACTAGTATAGCCAGCTTTGTCTCTTAATGCTGTCTTCCCCTACCCTGCTCTTGTGGAAACCTGCTATCTGAGGACCCTTCTCCCCTGAGATCCTCGCAACTGCTGGGAGCTTATTTTCACAACCCTGCTCTTGCACTGTTGCCTGGAAAATCCCACAGATGGAGGAGCCTGTTGGGCTGCAGTCCATGGGGTCGCTGAGAGTCGGACACGACTGAGCAACTTCACTTTCACTTTTTACTTTCATGCATTGGAGAAGGAAATGGCAACCCACTCCAGTGTTCTTGCCTGGAGAATCCCAGGGATGCTGGAGCCTGATGGGCTACCATCTATGGGGTCGCACAGAGTCGGATACGACTGAAGCGACTTAGCAGCAGCAGCAGCTCTTGCACCAGGAGCCTGGGGAGGGATCCTTCCGGCTTCTCACAGCTGCCTCCGGACTGTTCTGTCTCCCTCCTTTTCTGCAAGACCCCCAGCTTTGAATTTCATGCCACTGATTGTCACCAGGTCCTCAGTGATTGCAGTCATCTGGTTTGGGGGTCATTTCTTATTTTAAAAATTCAAGATCCTGGCTCACTGTCACAGTGAACACAACTAGTCTGTTCATTCATGGTGATTTCAGAAGATATTCAAATGGGCCTTCCAGCAGCTTGACACTTCCATTCTTTGAGTCTCTTTCTTACAGTGACATTATCTCAGCTACTCAATCCTATGGTCATACATTAGACCTGGATTTACCCATCATGCGACCCACCTGCAACTCAGATTCAGAGTTCAACCTGCTGCCCCCTGTCCTTCACTCTCTCCCTCATTACCCTCCTTCTGCCATCATTGGACCCATCAAAATTTATTAATACAACCACTGCTCTCAGATCACAATTTCTCACCCTCTTGAAGAGGCTTTCCCAGTAGCTCAGTGGTAAAGAATCCATCCGCCTGCCAATGCAGGAAACTTGGGTTTGATCCCTGGGTCAGGAAGATCCCCTGGAGTAGGAAATCGCAACCCACTCCAGTATTCTTGCCTGGGAAATCCCATGGACAGAGGAGCCTGGGACAGTCCATAGGGTCGCAAAAAGTCAGACAGGACTGAGTGCCTGAGCATGCACACACGTACCCTTTTGAGCTCCTGTTTTCTTCCCCAACCAGTTTAAATTTTCCTGGTCAATCATTGTAGTTACTTGCCCACATATACCCTTATTCTCTTGCCCCCTTTTGCTTTATTCCCGTGTCCTCTTTTTTAACACAACCATAACCCCGCTTAAATCCGATGCTTCCTTAGGTAACAGGGTGGCTCTAAGGAAGCACACCACCTCCGCTCTCAAGCGCATCCCTTTGCTGGTTGGTGGTCTCACCTCGGTGCCCTCGCCCAGTCCCTCTCCAGCTCTGCTTAAGGATGGGGTGGCCCCGTCTCAGACCCACAACTCTTCCTGCCAGGGCCTACTTTAAGTGGGATTTCCATACTTGGTACTTTCCTGGAAAAATTGAACTTTTGAAATATGAACCCACATACTGGCTTACAAGTTTTTCTTGATGTGCTTTTGGGTGCTGGTTCGAAAACTGCTTATCCTACTTCGGTTATTTTGGGTTCTGAAATCAGCGATTTAATGTTATCTCATTGGTCCGGACTTGACTGGGCCTTTGTATCAGATCCTGCCTCTGCCCGTTCTTCCTCTTCTGACACTTCAGTGTAAAATTTTCTCCCTTTCTCTCTTAACACCTCTTCGGCATTTTCTGTGCTGCCTTCCGGATAACTTTTTGTTTATGTTCCATTTTCCTTATATATTCTTCATTTCTGTGTAATCTTACTGTTAAATATTTGTTCTATATTTCTTTAAACAAAGTAAGCTTAATTTTATCATATAGGTTCAGTAATTCTGGCATCTTGAAGTCTTTGGTGGGTACTGGTCTGTGTCCAGTCGGGAAAATAGAATGCACAGAGCTGTTTCAGGCAGAGAAGGGTTTAGTGGAGTATTTGATTGTGAGAGCGCTAGAAGGCTTCAGGGAGAAGGGCTTGCTGTTGGAGGCATGGCTGCTGCTGCCTTGAACTTTGCTGCAGCTATGGTTGCCTGCCTCTGCTCTTTCCCACTCCCTCTTCATTTCCCTTCAGAGCAACCTAACAAGATTCCAGCTGGCAAGATGTCTTATCTATGTAGTCTTCAGACCTCTAACCCTCTGCAGCGGAGTCGGGAAAGCACTGAATGCCAGCAGACAGGATCTGGAACTGGGTATATGCCATCTGTTGTTTTTGCTGTTGGTTCTTGCGCCTAAAGTCGTGTTTGTCTTTGTGTGCTTGGATATTTTTGGATACTGGCATTTCAGGATTATGTGGAATAATTCGAATCCTTGTGTGTCTTTTCATTTGCTTGTCAGATCCCTGGGAGACCTACCTGCCTGGAATATGAGGTTACAAAATGAACTGAATACCAGAACTTTCCTTATGGCTCATCCTGGTGGAAATTATGATCTCAGATTGTCTGGAGAGCTGGCTTTTCACAGTGATTGACTATGAGTGCTGCAGTTCATTCATCAGCTGAGCAGATGTTTGAGCCCCTCTGTGCTAGATGCTGGGTTTGAGTCTATGAAGAGAAACCAATCTGGGGGGTAGTTATACTTACGGGGGATACAAACGTAAGTCTGGTATAGTGTTGGAAAGTGAAATGCTTTGTGGAGAAGTAGAGCAGGAAAGGAGCAGCTGCGAGTACCCATGGAGGATTACGGTTGTCACTGAAAAGGTGACATTTGAATGCAGGGAGCCAGGAGGCCATCTGCAGAGTAGGGCCAGTGCAGAGGCCCCGGAGGAGTTGAGGAAGGAGGCTGGCGCGACTGAACCAGGTCCTTCCAGGGACCTTGGTTTGTAAAGTGAGGTGATGGAGAGAGTGCAAAGGAATGAAATGGTCCGACTTCTGTTTGAAGAGGCTCACTCTGGCTGCTGTGTTGGTTGGAATGCGTTGTCTTTCTAGTAAAGTAAAAAGTTGATTGGGATTGCATCAGCAGATGACCTCTACAGGTTTATGTTTATTCAGGAGTTTTTAGCACCTACCAAAAGCATAGAAAGCTATGGAAATACAAGTATTAGTTGTGTTCGACTCTTTTCAACCCAGTGGACTGTAGCCCACCTGGCTCCTTTGTCCGTGGGGATTCTCCGGGCAAGAACACTGTAGTGGGTAGCCAGCCCCTTCTTCAGGGGATCTTCTCAACCCAGGGATTGATCCTGGGTCTCCTGCATTGTAGGCAGTTCTTTACTGTCTGAGCTACCATAACCAAGGGAATATAATGGTGGTGGCCTTCTAGGATCTGAAGCAAATATAATTTTATTTACTCTATGTAGGAGTTTATTCGGAGAAGGCAGTGGCAACCCACTCCAGTACTCCTGCCTGGAAAATCCCGTGGACAGAGGAGCCTGGTAGGCTGCAGTCCATGGGGTCACTAAGAGTTCGGCACTACTGAGCAACTTCACTTTCACTTTTCACCTTCATGCATTGGAGAAGGAAATGGCAACCCACTCCAGTGTTCTTGCCTGGAGAATCCCAGGGACAGGGGAGCCTAGTGGGCTGCCGTCTCTGGGGTCTCACATAGTTGGACACGACTAAAGCGACCTAGCAGCAGCAGCAGCAGCAGTAGTTTATTTATAAATAGCCAGTCTTCTGCAATCTGATGTCTTAGGTATGTAATGATCAACCAAGGCAGTTAGCATTAAGATCTTAAAATTATTCTCCATTTCACTTTTTAGTATGATTAACTAAAGCATCTGATTTATAGCTCTCATCTCATTGTTTTCCTTTCTCACCAAGAGAACTTATTTTTGTTTTGACCAAAGTGCACGGCTTGTGGGATTTTAGGTGCCTAACCAGGGATTGAACCCCGGTCCTCGGCAGTGAGAGCATGGAGTACTCCTAACCACTGGACCACCAGAAAATTCTCTCACCCAGAAAACTTTAAATAATTACATATATGTGAAATAGAATATATTTTTATTTTAATCTACTGTGGAGCTACTTTGACTGCTGTAGTTTCATAAAGAGAGCTGCTCTGAGTCTTAAAGTACCATTTGTAAATTCCCTGAAAAGTTTTTATATCTCTGTGTTCTAGAAGAGGGCTGGAGACCATTGCTAACTATGCGTTCCTCAGTTATGCTGTTGACTTTAGAAGTGTTTTGACATTTTCTAGGTATAAAATGAAGGAGAATTAGTGTGTAATTTAGTCCCTGAATAATCAGTCTGGTGCTTTAATAGAAATGTATGTGGGAAGAGGAAATACAGGGTTTCCCTTTCATTTCCTTTATTTCCACATTTTTTTAAAAGTTGAATTTAATTAAAATGGGCCAGCCAGATATCTGTCAGTTAACAGCTCATAAGAACAAATAAGCAGTTCAGACAAGTCTTTGAGGTCCTTGTTACAGTAGTTATTCATTTGGATATTTTACTTCTTATTGAGAAATGGATGTAGAAAAGTCATCAAGATATAAATGTACAGCTCAGCAAATTATCTTAAAAAAAAAAACACCCTACCCTTCACATGTTAATGGTGGAAATATAAAATGGTACAGCCACTTTAAAAAACAGTTTGGCGGCGGCTGCTGCTGCTGCTAAGTCGCTTCAGTCGTGTGCGACCGCATAGACGGCAGCCCACCAGGCTCCCCCGTCCCTGGGACTCTCCAGGCAGGAACACTGGAGTGGGTTGCCATTTCCTTCTCCAATGCATGAAAGTGAAAAATGAAAGTGAAGTCGCTCAGTCATGTCCGACTCTTAGCGATCCCATGGACTGCAGCCCACCAGGCTCCTCTGTCCATGGGATTTTCCAGGCAAGAGTACTGGAGTGGGGTGCCATTGCCTTCTCCGAACAGTTTGGCAGTTTCTTAAAAAGGTAGATACACGAGTTACCATATGACCCAGTAATTCTACTTCTAGATATAAATCTAAAGGAATTAAACATGTCTACACAGAACATATACAAGTGTTCATAGGAGCATATTCGTTAATAACCAAAAAATGGAAACAAGTCAAAGGTCCATCGTCCGATGATGGATAATTAGCATATGGTATATTCATACAATGTAACATCATTCGGCCATAGGAAGGAATGACGTACTATACATGCTACAACATGAATGGACCTTGAAAACACACTAAGTGTTAATAAAAGAAACCAGTCACAAAAGGTCACGTGATTCTGTTTGCATTATATATCTGGAATAGGCAGGCTCATAGAGAAAAGCAGGTCAGTGATTGCTCGGGTGGTGGTGGGTAGGGTAGGGGTATAGAGAGTGGCTGCTAGGGGTATGAGAATACTTTCTGAGGTGCTGAGAATGTCTTGGAATTAGATAGCAGTGAAGACTGCATAACTCTGTGAAGATACTGAAAGCCACTGAATCATACACTTTATAAGGGTGAATTTTGTGGTATGTAAAAGATAGCCAATTTTTTTAAAAGGCAAACCAAATATATCCATGTGTGTTTAACCACCCAAGTTAACAGAATATAGACAGTACCCCAGAAGATCCCCGCCACCCCCTCCTGATCAATGCTCCAAGTTATTCTTGGGGGGAAAAAATAGCAGCTGTTTACACTGCTCCTGTTTGCTTCTCAGAAGAAGCCATTGTTTTAGACTGAGTGTGAAGCTTTGTGCTCTCAGCACTTGGCTAAGCCTAGCAGGGACCTTTTTATAAAGTACTATTTTAATCAAATGCTTCTTTGTAATTTCATGGTGCCAGGGTGACCTACCTTTCAAAACAGGTGGCTCCATACTCTTGCTCTTTTTAATAGAAATAATGAGTTTCAAGTTTTTAAAGAATTTTTTGATATAATTTTTTTTTGAGTACCAGATATATTATTAGCCTGATCTCTTTATCAGTAGTTTGGACTTTATTAACTATTAAATACTGCTTAAATATTTCTCATTTTAATACTTCTGCCTAATTATAGCCACCCACTCCTCTCTCTCCCACTAGAGATATGGGTTATTGAAGCTATCTTTTGGGGGTGCCAAATTAGCATTAATAGTTACTTTATTCTACATATGGGGGGCGACTGAGCGGCATGCGGGATTTAGTTCCTTGACTGGGGATCCGAACCCTTGACCCCTGCAGTGGAAGTGCCAGACCCTCACCACTAGACCACAGGGAGGTCCCTTTTGATAATATCTGTGATCTTGAAATTTAAAAGAAACTGCCCTTAAATACTTCTATATGTTTTAAAGTAGTTTAAACCCCGAGTAAGGTCAGTGTTGCATTTTCTTTGCAGCGATGTCTTGGCATTGCCCATTTTCAAGCAGGAAGATTCTAGCCTTCCGCTGGATGACGAGACCAAACACCCACCCTTCCAGTACGTGATGTGTGCCGCGACATCGCCCGCCGTGAAGCTGCACGACGAGACGCTCACGTACCTGAACCAAGGTCGGTATGGCCACGCCGCGCTCTGACATAAGGGTGTGCGGAGGTCCAAAATGGCCTTTTGGCATCGCAGCCTGGATTTGTGGCAATAATAGAAAATTAGATTCCTTCCCTCAGACAGCTTCAGTTAACAAAAACTGTAGAACGTTTTACTGTGAGCCCACAAAGCAATAGTCTGGAAAGTGATTTCATAAAGAGGGCATGGACCAAGATGTGTTACGGGGTGTTTTCAAGACAAAATCCGAAGGAGAAGCAGGTAGGAAAGGATGTCAGTTATTTTTAGGAACATGGTTTCAGTGTGGAACCTGAGAATGAATCAGAAGTCCAGCTAGCAAGGGACTTGGTCTCGGGCGTGAAGCAGGTTTGTGCTGAGAATAGACTGCACCAAAGTGGAGTCTGTGGCTAAAATAAACTGTGTTAAATCTTGTTTCCGCTTAATGAGAATGCTGTGTTTTGCTGATTTGAAAGTGAGAGAGGGCAGAATAGAAAATAGAGATGTGGGGTGATTTACCATTAGAAAGAGTAAAGAATTTCTTTTAGAGGTGTGCTGAGCAGCTGGAGCACTGGCCAGTGTGACCTACCAGTGTTAACAAAAGTACTTGGTTATACATATGAGGAACTCATTTGTTGGACACCTGCATTTGTTGGGGACTGAAAGCCCGAGGGGCTCTGATTTTTTTGTTGTGTTAGTAATTCAGTAGGCTGTGCTGGTTCTTTGTTGCTGCGCCGGCTTTTCTCTGGGTGCCGTGGGCAGGGGCTACTCCCTAGTGCGGTGCGGCGGCTTCTCTTGCTGGGGAGCGCAGGCTATAGAGTGTTCAGGTCCCGGAGCTGTTGGTCCTCAGCTCGTCTGCACAGGCAAAGTAGTGGTGGAGCACGGGCTGAGTTGCCTTGTGGCATGTGAGATCTTCCTGGACCAAGCCTGTGTCTCCTGCATTGGCAGGCTTATTCTTTAGCCCTGAGCCAACAGGGAGGTCCTGGACTCTTGTTTTCAAAAAGAATTGAACATTTTTGTTGTTAGAAAAATAGTATATACTCATTGTAGAAAAATTGCATATGTCAAGGGATAAAGCTGAAACTGGACTTTAGTTGCATCCCCCTCAAGAAAAGCAGTTACATCCTAGGTGTGTTTCTTTGTGTGTGTATCTATTTTATTACAGCAAAATGGGAATTAACATCTATTCACTTAAGAGTTGGGCTTCCTTGGTAGCTCAGCTGGTAAAGAGTCCACCTGCAATGTGGGAGACACCGGTTCAATTCCTGGGTTGGGAAGATGCCCTGGAGAAGGGTTAGGCTACCCACACCAGCATTCTTGGGCTTCCCTGGCGGCTGAGCTGGTAAAGAATCTACCTGCAATGCAGGAGACCTGCGTTTGATCCCTCGGTTGGGAAGATCCCCTGGAGGAGGGAACAGCTACCCACTCCAGTATTCTGGCCTGAAGAATTCTATGGACTATATAGTCCATGGGGTTGCAAAGAGTCGAACACGACTGAGTGACTTTCACTTAAGGGTATTTTGTGATTGCTTTTCTGTCAATAAATAAAATGTTTAATTTCCTCAAACTTGTGGAAAGAGCTATAGATTTTAGACTACTTTAGTTAGTGATTATTGTAAGATGTGGAAGAAAACTTTTTTTTAAGCTTCTGAATTTTCATTTGACATACAAATTTAGAATTCATGAGGTTTTTCTTCAGGTATTTCTAATTTGTAGCCTCTGGCGATACTCAATTTTGATATTAATATTTTAGGATTTTGATGGGTAGGCATTCAATTATTTGAGACTCAAGTTTCATATTTGAAAGAACCGTAATAGTTTATGCACTAATCTATTTTAGACATGAAAAGATCAGCAGAGACAGTGTAGAGATTGAGGGCATTCATTATCGCTTCGTTTCTAATGAGAAGAAAGGAAGTAACTGGAATCTCTCTCACTTAGCGAAAAGTTGAATAAGTTAAGGTGCATACCGTGGGGTGAATGAGCCCATGGAAACTCACCCTGCTATATAAAGAACCTCGGATGTGTCTGTCTTTGGGCCTGGCAGAGTATTCGTACCTTACGACTGTTATTATTAAACTGGATAAAGACATCTCACATTGCTAGAAGTTGCAGTCCACCATCTGTAGTGATAAAGTATTAGGCCTGCATTCACTGAGTGTTTACTGTACCTGAGGCAGTGTACTAAATACTACGTATGCATTGTCTCACTTCCACAATAACCCAGGAAGTGTTGTTGATCCATTACAGATTTTCAAAGCTGAAGCATAGAGCGGTTGATAAACTCGCTCAGTGTTAGTTTGATGAAGCTTAGATTTAAGCTGATAAATTGTTTATTACTTAAATGGTTGTTAATATTGAAGTATCTGCAGTAGTGTGCACAAGTGTTTGTAGCATGGCATGCGATATCTTGGTTCCCTGACCAGGGATGGAATCTCTGCCTCCTTCAGTGGAAGCTCAGGCCCCTAACCACTGGCCCACTAAGGGAGTTAGTTCCCCACAAGTCTTAAATGTGTAAGTCAGTTAATTTATGCATATTCCCTCAAAAATACCACCTCTGTCCAGTATTTCCATGACCCTAGCAGGCTTCCTTCTGTTCTCCTAGCTGACACCTGAGGTTGACCATAATCCATATTAGAAGTGCAGATGACTTTCTGGGACTTGACTCTGCTCCTTGCAGTATTAATGATGAGTATGTTATTGGTTGTAGAATTGTGGTAATTTACCTCTTAATTTCTCCCAACATTTTAAGAAAAAAGTAGAAAAATGAATTGCATGTAGGCTGCATTTTTGAAAAGATACATTTGAATAAGCATTAAAAATGCATTTGAATAATCATAAATTCTACTTCTATACACCTTTTTAAAGAAATTATAACGCTTTAAACTTACATGACTATCAATTCTTTCACAGACTTGTCTCCTAACATTTATTGCCTAGCATATTTTGAAAAAGGTTCGGAACCCAGGATTTTGTGTGAGTCCCTTCAGTTGTCTCCATAGTGGCTGCACCAGTTTGCATTCCCACCAGCAGTGCAGGAGGGCTCCCTTTCTCCACACGCTCTCTAGCGTTTGGTTTTTGTAGGCTTTTTGAAGCCATTCTGACTGGTTGAAGTGGTACCGCATAGTCTTCAGTTGCATTTCTGTAATAATTAGCTATGTTGAGCATCTTGTCATATACCTATTGGCCATCTGTATGTATTCTTTGGAGAAATGTCTTTCAAGGTCTTTTGCCCATTTTTCGATTGGGTTGTCTTAGTTGTTGTTGAGTTGTATGAGCTGTTTGTATATTTTGGAGATTTGACCCCTGTTGGTTGCATTATTTGCAGCTATTTTCTCCCATTTGGTAGATTGTCTTGTCTTTTTTTGTAGTTT
Organism: Capra hircus; assembly: GCF_001704415.2. Classification (NCBI taxonomy): domain Eukaryota; kingdom Metazoa; phylum Chordata; class Mammalia; order Artiodactyla; family Bovidae; genus Capra; species Capra hircus. Next base: position 7,590,454 of record NC_030829.1, on the reverse strand, counting down.
CCATTGCTGTGCTAAAACTTGTACGTGTGATTAGGTCCCGTTTGTTTTTTTGTTATTTTTATTGCCTTGGGAGACCTAAGAAAACATTGGTATGATTTATGTCAAAGAATGTTTTGCCTATGTTCTCTTCTAGTCTTATGGTGTCATGTCTCATGTTTAAGTCTTTAAGCCATTTTGAGATTATTTCTCCAGGTTGTGAGGGTGTTTTCTAACTTCATTGATTCACACGCAGCTGTCCAACTTGCTCAGTATACTTGCTAAAGAGTACCCTTGCCTCTTGTCAAAGATTAATTTACCGAAAGTATATGGATTTATTTCTGGGTTCTCTGTTCTGTTTCGTTGATATATATGTCTGTTTTTGTACCAGTACCACATTGTTTTGGTCACTGTAGCTTTGTAGTATTGTCTGAAGGTCTGAGAGAGTTACGCTGCCTGTCTTCCCCACACCCCCACCCCTCCCAGGATTGCTTTGGCGATTTTGAGTCTTTCATGGCTCCATATACTTTTTTTTAATTATTCTAGTTCTGTGAAGAATGTCATGGGTGATTTGACAGGGGTCACATTAAATCTGAAGATTGCTTTTGGTAGTTATTACCATTTTAAAAACATTAATTTTTCTAATCGCGGAGCATGGGATATCTTTCCATTTCTTTGAAGTATCTTCAGTCCTTTATTAATGTTTTATAGTTTTCAGCATATAGGTTTTTCACCTTCTTAGCTACATTTGTTTCTAAGATTTTTGGATGCAGTTTTAAATGGGATTTTTTCTTTACTTTCTGTTTCTAATATTTCATTGTTGGTGTAAAGAAATGAAGCAGGTTTCTGTATATTACTCTTGTATCCTGCTATCTTGCTGAGTTCATTTATTCTAACAGTTTATATGTGGAGGTTTTAAGCTTCTCTGTATAGAGTATCATGTCATCTGCAAATAGTAACAGTTTTAGTTTTTCCCCTCTAACTTGGACAGCTTTTATTTCTTTTCTGATTGCTGTGGCAAGTACCTCCAATACTATGTTGAGTAGAATTAGTGAGAGTAGGCATCCTTGCCTTGTTCTTGAATTTAGCAAGAATGCTTTCAGCTTTTCGCCGTTGACTATTATGTTGGCGGTGGGTTTGTCATCAGTGCCTTGATAACATTGCGGTATGTTCCCTCTGTACCCACTTTTGTGAGAGTGTCTATCGGGAACGGTAGTTGAATGCTTTTTGTGCTTCTTATGTGGCTTTTGTCTTTTGTTGATGTGATGTATCACATTGATTTGCTTATACCTGAACCGTCCTCGTGATCTAGAACGAATTTAACTTAGTCATGACGTGCATTCCTTTGTATATGGTCTTGGATTTGGTTTGCTGATATTTTGTTGAGAATTTCTGCATCTAAATTCATCAGAGATACTGGCCTGTAATTTTCCTTTTTGGTGGGATCTTTGCTTTCGTTGTCAGAGTGATGGTGGCTCCTGGAATGTCTGTGGGGCTGTTGCCCTCTTCAGTCTTTTGGAAGAGTTTGAGAGGAATCAGTGTAAGTTCTTTGTATGTTTGGTAGCCATCTGGTCCTGTACTTTCTGTTTGTGGAGGTTTTTTTTTTTTTTATTACAAATTCTGTTTCACTTCCAGTGAAGGTTCTGTACAAATTATGTTTCTTGCTTCAGTTTTCAGGGGCTGTATGTTTCTAGAACCTTGTCCATTTCTTCTAGGTTGTTGAATTTTTTGGCATATATACTTGGGCATAGTATTCTCTTAGCTTTTTTGTATATCTGTGGCATCGGTTGAGAGTTCTTTTTCATTTGTTATCTGCTTGTGTGGGTCCCTCTCTTTGCTCCCTGGTGAGCCTGGTCAGAGGGCTGTCACTGTAGTTTAGGCTTTCGAAGAACCAGCTCTTCATTTCAGTGATTCTTCTCCAGTCTGTTTATTTTCTCTGGTCTTGGTTGGTTCCTTCTGCTGATTTTACGTTTTGTTTGTTCTTCTAACTCTTTTAAGTGATAGGCTAGGTTGTTTGAGATTTTTCTCTTTTTTGAGGAAGACCTGCATTGCTAGGAACTTCCCTCTCAGAACTGCTCTTGCTGCCTCCCACACATTTGTATGGTTATATTGTCATATCAATTTCCTCTAAATTTCCTGTTTGGTTTCATTGTTGACCCATTGTTTTTTAAGTAGCGTGTTGTTTAGTCTGCATGAAATCATTTTTTTCCCCTTATTTCTACTCATGTGGTTGATTCCTTGCTTCATTCTGTTGTGGTCAGAGAAGATTCTTGAAATAATGCTTATACTCTTAAAATTGTTGAGCTTTGTTTTGTGCCCTAGTATGTGGTCAGTTGCAGAGAATAAACCATGTGCACTTGAAAAAAACGGTATTTTGAGTTTTGGGGGTAAAAATGTCCTGAAAATAATCAAGTCTTAACTGTTCTCGTGTATAATTGGTTTTTTAAAAAATCAGCTTATTTGATATTGATTTATTTTTGTTGATTTTTCTGTTTCTAAGTTATGTTCGTTAATGTCAGTGGGATGTTAAGGTTTCCTACTAATACTGTATTTACATAAATTCCTCCCTTTATGTCCATTAGTATTTTACGTAGGTGAGTGTTCCTGTACTAGGTGTATATATCTTGGTGAGTGTGAAAGGCTTTCTCACGTTGCTCCCTTCATTATTACATAGTGTGCCTTTAAAATGGTGTTACTTTCTGTCCGTGCTGGGTCTTCGCTGCTGCGCGGGCTTCTCTCCGGTTGCGGGGCACAGGCGTCTCCCTGAGGTGGCCTCACTTGCTTCAGAGCCCGGGCGCTGCAGCCTGCGGGCTTCAGTGGTTGCTGCACGCAGGCTCAGAAGCTGGGGCGCACGGCCTCAGTTGCTCCGCAGCGAGTGGGATCTTCCTGGATCAGGGACTGAACCTTTGTCCCTTGAGTTGACAGGCAGATTCTTTAGCACTGAGCTGCCAGGGAAGCCCTGCAGTATGGTAGCCTTTGTTTTAAAGTCTGTTTTGTCTGATACGAGTGTTGCTACTCTTCACTTACTTGTCACTTCCGTTTGCATGAAATATCCTTTTCCGTCCCCTCGCTTGCAGGCTGTGTGTGTCATTTGCCCTAAGGGGGATCTCTTGTAGGCAGCACATTGTAGGCTCTTAGTTTTGGGGGGTTTCTTTGGTTGCGCCATGTGGCTTGTGGTATGTTAGTTCCTGATCAGGGACTGATCCTGGGCCCTTAGCAGTGAGAGCATGGTGTCCTAACCGTTGGGCCTACAGGGAATTCCCTAGGCTCTTTGTTTTTTATCCAGTCCGCCAGGCATTCTTTCGATTGGAACATTCAGTCTGTTGGCATTTAAACTTAATTGATACATATGTATTTGTTTCTGTTTTAAACCTAGTTTTCCAATTGAAGTGTTGTTTCTTTCTGTGGTTTAATGATTTCCTTTTGTGCTTGTTTTCTCTTCTTTTTGGTTTCTGTGAATCTATTGTTTGTTTTTAATTTGTGGTTGCCCTGTTTTTCAAGTATGTTAACCCCTTGTGTCTGCTTGCTTTACACTGATAGTCATATAGGCTCAAACACATGCTTTTAAAAAAAGAAGAACCTGCATTTTCTTACTCTCCTTCCCCGTATTTTATGATTTTTTTTTTCTCCAGAATATTTTTATGCAACTGCCCCGGGTCTTAGTTGAGGCGTGTGGCGCACGAGCTCTTAGTTGCAACATATGGAGTCTGGCTCCCTGACCAGGGGTTGGATCCGGGTCCCTGGCCGTGGAGGTGCCGAGTCCTAACCGCTAGACCACCCGGGAGCTCCCCACATTTTACGATTTTGAAGTCCTTTTTTGTTTACTATTTTAAAAATATATATTATTTGGCTGCTCAGGGTCTTGGTTGTGGTATGTGGGATCTTTAGTTGTGGCATGTGGGACTTAGTTCCCTGACCAGGGAGTGAGTCCTGGAGCGTAGAGTCTTAGCCACTGGACCACTAGGGAAGTCCCTGGTGTCCTTTTGTAATGCCTTCATCTTTATTCTTTTTCTGTTCCATGTGTTTATCTTCACTTTTATAAGTAGGCTTTTCTTTTTGATCTGTACACTGGCTAATTTAAGTGGTTTACTTTCCAGTTGTAATTTCCTCCTTCCCTTGTCTTCTTGTTTCTTTTATATTTAGAGAAGGTCTTTCAGTATTTCTTTTAGGATAGGCTTAATATTGCTATATTCATTCGTTCTTATCTGAGAAGTTCCACTTTTCTTCCCATTCTAAATGATTGTCTTGTTGGGTAGAATATTGTAGGTTGCACATTTTTCCCTTTCAAGACTTTGAATATATTTTGCCACTCCCTTCTAGCCTCCAGTGTTTCTGTGGAGAAACCAGCTGATAGCTTTTGGGGTTCCCTTGTAATGAACTCTTCTGCTGCCTTTAGAATACTGTATGTCTTGGTGTGAGTCTGTTTGGGTTCATCTTATCTGGGACTCTATGCATGTTCGTTTTACTTATATTCTCTTATTCTATGAGTTTAGGAGAAGGTTATCTACTGTGGCCATGGAGGGCTATTTATATGTGGCAGTGTCTCTGTGTAGCTTGTGTTGGTTTAATTTCTTTTTTTTGTTGTTGCCGTGCAGTTTGGTTTGGATGCTTGCCGTCTCTTTCCTCAGTGTGTGCTGGCTGCCATCCTCTCTCTAGGACCCACCTCTGAAGCCTGCGCCCCAGCACCCAGCCCGAGTCTGCCCCAGCTGCTGAGCGTCTCAGGCTGCTGAGTGCTGCTCCAGGCAGCAGCCCTCTGTGCAGGTCTCTCTCAGTCTTGCGCTGCACACACTGGTTGCCACATTCTCCTCTGAGGCTCCAAAGCTCCCCCTCTGTCTGATGATCTCCCCACCAGGGAGACTTCCCAGCATGTGGAAACCTTGCCTCTTCCACGGCTCCCTCGCACGAGCTCAGGTCTCATCTAGATCCCCTTGTCTTTCTCTGTGTGTGCCATCCAGTTATTTGGGATTTCCTTGCCTTTTTGAAAGTCCGAGGTCTTCTGCAAGCGTTCAGTAGATGTCCTCTGAGAACTGTTCTGCATGAAGATGGGGGTTTTTTTGTATTTGTGAGAGAAGGTGAGCTCCACATCCTACTTCCCCGCCATCTTGATCTGATCCCTCAGCAAAGTAAGCTGATCAGACTCACCTTTCAAAAGGAAACATTCTCAGTTGTACATGTACAGTTCCGATTTTTTACAGAAGCCTTTCCTGAAATATAAAAAGAATCAGGTGTAGATGTGGAAAATGAACATTGGGCTTGATTAATTTTTAACTAGGAGTTCCAGTAGAATCCTGTGATTATTTTTTAGCTAGCATGTCTGCCCAAGTGGCTCAGTGGTAAAGAATCCACCTGCAATGCAGGAGACATGGGTGTGAATCCTGGGTCGGGAAAAAAAATCCCCTGGAGGAGGAACTGGCAACCCATTCCAGTATTCTTGCCCAAGAAATCCCTTGAACAGAGGAGCCTAGCAGGCTACAGTCATAGGGTCTCAAAGAGCTGGATGTGACTACCCTGAAAAGTTCCTGCAAAGTATGTAACATATATCTCAATGACCCGTTTTAGTGTAGTAGCATCTATGCGTCAGCATTGATGGTGTGACTGTTAAGTGTTGACATAATTTTTTATTCGGTCTTCTGGTTTTGGAAGTTAGATTTTTATTCACATTTGCTCACAAGTTAATTTTCTTATGTTCAAATTAACTCTTAAGCTCTACCAAAGGAAAATGACTTGCCGTGGAAATGTTGCCTTATTTACCAGAAATGATACAGTTCTCCAGTTATCCTATTTGATTGACTATAGTTTTTATAGAGATTTAACCCCAGAGGTTTGATTCCAAATCCAATTTTCTTAACCACCAAGTCTCTTTACTAGAATAGTTCCAGTGTTTTCTAAATTTTGAGTTAATTGTCACCATTTAAAATTTTAACAGTCTAACTAGATGATTTATATACATGGTTCAAAGTTCAAAAGGGAGGGTATACAATGAAGCTCTTTTCACAGCTCTCTAGTTCTACTTGCTCAGCCCAGGTAGCGATTGAATTAGAACCCTTTATAGACACCTGTGAAGATTGTAATCTTGTTTTATGACACTCTTTGTATATAAAAAAATTGTATTGTTAATATTTTATTTATTGCAATAAACTTATTGGTTCCTGTGGTGACTGAATTATACTTAAGCATAGTTGTGATGAATCTAATGGTCTTGTCACTAAAAGATACAATGGAAGAGAGAACTTCCATTCCTAAAGTAGATGGTAGAAGCTGGCATCCCCACTTTTCAATAAATGCCCAGGATATATGCACCTCGGCTCCCTAGGGATGTCCTTACATACATTATTCAGACACCCTTTTGTTCCTTTAAACGTTTCTGTTGGTTACAGTGACCGACGATCTAAGTATTTTTCTGTGTGTGGTAGAGTGAGCGGTTGTCCTCAGCCGTCTCTAGGGCCTGGGCCTGTGCTTAGATCCCATTCGACTGCTTGCTCCTTTCAGCAAATTCTTTAGCATAATAACCTCCACCTAAGAGAGGTGAGAGTTAAACTGAGTCACATAGGGAGCACAATGCTAGCCTTTGCTGTTTTTACTATTATTTATAACTAGGTAGCTTTAGTGGTTTCTGATTGTATTGGAAGACTAAGTTTAATAATCTTGGCTGACATGTTGGAGTTTCATGTGGCAGATAAGATGAGCAGTTTTTACCAACCGTTAGAATGCAGCCCTGGGACTAGATAGCTGCCTACCAGTTAAGAAATTTTGCCAGGTTGTTAGCAAGTATGATTGCTGTGCTGTGCTCAGATGCTCAGTTGGGTCTGACTCTGCAAGCCCATGGACTGTAGCCTGCCAGGCTCCTCTGTCCATGAGATTTCCCAGGTGAGAATACTAGAATGGGTTGTCATTTCTTTTTCCAGGACATCTTCCCACCTAAGGATCAAACCCACAGCTCTCGCTTCTTGCATTGGCAGGGACATTCTTTACTGTGTCACCTGGAAAGCACCTTATAACAAATGGTATTTTGCAGGTATGATTTAATTAAAACTATTAAAAGAGAGATTATTATGGACTATCCAGTGGCCCAGTGAAATCACAAGGGTCCTTAGAATTGAAAGAAAGAGGCAAGGGAGTCAGGTGTCAGAGGGAGATACGATGGAGGGAAGAAGATTGCCACAGACCAACGGATGGAGACTGCTTCAGGTAGTGGGGACAGGGGAGTAGCTTTCCCCCACGGCCTCCAGCAGGAATGTGGCCCGCCGACAGCCTCTCTGTAGCCCACTAGACCCGTTTTGGACTTCTCAACTCTAGAACTGTAATAAATTTGTATAATTTTCAAGCCACTGAGTTTGTGGTAATTTGGTACAGCAGCAGAAGGGAGCTAAGACACCAGCCAAGGCAAAAGTGTGCTAGGCAGGTAAGCTCCGGAGTGGCGCAGGACGGCCACTGCTGTGTGTCACAGCCGCTTTCATGCTGTGGCTGGCGTTTTCTCCTCAGATTTTAGACGAATACACTCTGCAACCTACAGTCCTGCCTCCTAGCTTATCCCTGAAGGCCCAGTCAAACCTGAGTCTTAAAATGGGCATCTAATGAACCCTGAGCCTTTGCATGTATGCATATGTGTGTGTGTGTGAATGCACATATATGTATATTCAAATGTATGGACTGTACACAAAAGTGTAATGAATGTAGATGAAGATAAATGGATTTGTGAAGCATGTTTGTGTCCTGGAGCCAGAGCTATCCTAGACTGTTAAAAAGATGTACAATCCTGTTACATAAGGGAATGACTATTAAGTGAATTTTGGTTACTGGTGAAAACTTTGTAATTGAAACAGCTTTATATTCACTTAGTTCTTAATTTTGACGTAGACAAGTTATTCCCAGAAGAAGGTCCTGAATACTTTGTGGTGGAAAGAATATGGACTGAATGGATATGTGTAGCTTTTCACAAAGCCGTGGTTCTCCAGTGTTAGCATGCATTGGGATCCCCCAGAGGGCTTATCAAAACATGATTGATAAAGTTTGAGTCAGTAGGTCTGGAGGAGGGCCAGAGAATTTACGTTTGTGACAAGTTTCCAAGTGATGTTGATGCTGCTGCTCTAGGGACTGTGTTTCACTTTTTGAAAAAATATTGCCTTATTTGGCTGCTCTGGGTCTTAGCTGTGGCACACAGAATCTTCAGTCTTGGTTGCAGCATGCGGTTTCTTTAGTCGGGGCATGTGAACTCTGAGCTGCAGCATGTGGGATCTAGTTCCCTGACCAGGGATTGAACCTGGGCCCCCTTAGTTGGGAGTGCAGAGTCTTAGCCACTGGACTACTGGGGAAGTGCTTCACCTTCTTATTGCTTTAAATATCTGAACATCCTCTCACTACCACTTCTTATAAAGGGGTTTCCTCAGAGGAGGCTTGACACATAGGTGCAGCCATTCTTTAGCCATAGCTTGGTCATTCCTACTAGCAGTCCCCCGTCTGGGTCCTGAGCAGCTACTGCTGAAAAATATGGGTCATTGTGTAACACCATAGAGAAAGTAAATTCTATGCAGTCTTAATTTCACCAGTTGGGTAGAAATTGAAACAAGTTTTCCAATTGATGCTCTAGAGTGTCAGTTTTTATTGAACAATAAAAGTAGAGATTTTAAACTGTGTTGATGTTTTCCTGGTTATGCCTGGGTAGCTGTCTTTCTCAGCTCTTAGGTAACGAGAAGACTTCAACCTCTGACATTATGAGGTAAGCACCTGTAGTCCCACTGTAGAGCCTCGAGTGGGGAGCTCTCCATTTGAAGAGTCTACCCATGGGTTTGGGTGAACTCCGAGAGTTGGTGATGGACAGGGAGGCTGCATGGGGTCACAGAGTCGGACACAACTGAGCAACTGAACCGATGCAATATAGTCTTCACAACATCTGAGCACCACATACAACCGTAATTGGATGTTGTTTCCACTTTGGCTCATCCTCTTCATTCTTTCTGTAGCTTTTTCTCCACTTCTCCCCAGTAATATTTCATTTCACACTGTAGTAGATTTTCTTAAGGTTAGCTTTTGTTCTTGTTATAACCTTCTGAATTAGGGCCTTAGAAGTAAATGCTCTGAACTTAGTCCAGGGGGGGCCTGTCGCATCTCGGGCTCCATGTTGCCGTGGAGCACGTGTCCGTCTTAGACTCTATGTTCAGAGGTGGGTGGGGATATGAACTTGTATCAGTAACATTTTTTAATTCTGTCAGTGCTCTTGCTTCTCTAAGCCAAGAAAGGAGTAAAGAAATATCATTAAAGGTAAATTCAGAAGATAAAGCTAAAAATAAGACTCGTAACTCATGGCATATTTTAGTTTGTCTAACTTTATCCTTCATTGGTAGTGGGGCCCTTTTTATGTTTCTTTTAGAACCTAGACTAATGTAGATCAGCGAAACTAACCTAGAAGTCGTGTTATTAAGATAATTATGGGAAGAGATCAAATAGAAGAAGAAATTGAGCCAATAAAGTTGTGGTATCATTGGCTATTACTCTCGGTGGATATTACCATTGAATGAAATTGTTGGGAGGGATTTCTAAATAGTGAGAGACTCAGGATGAAACTGAAGGAGGAAAGCAAGGACATACTGTCTGTAGTTTCCAAAAGGGAAATCATTTGAAGCATGTTAAGTGTTGGTTTTTTAAAAAAAACCTGCTTTTGACTTGAAGAACAAAATTCTATAGTGCTTTAATACAGGAGCAGCAAATTCTGATCTCTGTTTGCGGAAACAGGTGGAACTTGATACTGAGCACAGAAGTGTCCTAAGGTTGAGGAGGAAAGTAATACAAACGAAGATAGGAACATTGCGCTTTCTTACCTTTTTCAGCCCTGAGAATTCTGAGATTTTGCAGACTGCAAGGCAGTCCTGGTGAGAAAGGTTCACCTCCCATCTCGCAGGCTGCTCCTCTTTGGCTTGTTGTCTGATTTGTAAGTCAGCTCGACCATCTACTTGAGTGCCCAGCAGGTCTCACAGACTCACATGTGCACGGCCCCATGTCTTGGTTTTCTCCCGCAGATCTGCTCCTTGCGCTCTTCCGTGTGTCAGGGAATTCCCTTGCCAAAAACCTGAAGGAGCTCTCGGCTGCTCCCTGTCTCACACCAGAAAACGCGCAGGCTCTACCTTCAGAACCTCCAGCGAGTGACCACTGCTTCTGAAATCATTTCCGCCCCCACTGTCTGTAGATAAGAGTGGCTGTTTCCCTTTAGCTGAGAGATCTCAAACTGAGGAATTCATGCTCACCCGCTAGGTGAAAAGCCATTTTATTGTGACTTTAACTTAGATGTGCCTGGTGGAGGTCAAAATTTTTTTTTTTTTTTTTTTTTTTTTGCACATGCCATGCTTCTTGTGAATCTTAGTTCTCTGACCAGGAATCTAACCCAGGGCCCGAGCTTGCCAAGTTGTAACCACTGGACCGCTGGGGAATTCCCAGGGGAATGATATCTTTTAGTATGTTTAAGAACTGTTGGCTTTTCCTTCTCTAGTGTGAACCAGATGTTCATATGATTTACTCACTTTCTGCTAGGAACGTTGGGCATTTGTTAACAATTTTTTAGGAGTTCTTTTCTTCTTGTGTAAGAGCTAGTCCTCTATGTGTGATGTGAGGTGCAAATATTCCTCCTCTTACTAACCAGAACTGAGTCAAAAGATGCAGTATTTAACTTGTTGTCCATATCTTATGTGCTTATTTCTCCCCCATTTTTACCCACTTGTCTTTTAATTAACTGAATTTTTTTTGTTGATCTGATAATCAGCACAAACATTTTGTTAATTTTTGTGTTCTAACTTCCTGAGGTTGAGTATAATTTCAGATACGTAATGATGTATCAAAGATTCATTTTTTTTAAAAATTAAAAAAATTTTAAATTGAAGTATAGTTGACTTAGTGTTGTGTTAATTGCTGGTTTATAGCAGAATGGTACAGTTATACATTCTTTTCCATTCTTTTCCACTATGATTTATGACAAGACAGATTGAATATAGTTCCCTGAAGTATACAGTAAGACCTTGTTGCTTGTCCATTCTATGTATACTAGTTTGGGCTTCCCATGTAGCTCAGTGGTAAAGAATCTGCCTGCCAAGCAGGAGATACAGGTTCTGTCCCTAGGTCCAGAACATCCCCTGGAGAAGGAAATGGCAACCCACTCTAGTTTTCTTGCCTGGGAGATTCCTTGGACAGAGGAGCCTGGCGGGCTACGGTCCACGAGGTCGCAAAGACACGACATAGTGTCTAAACAACAGCACAGCAAATACTAGTTCCTGTCTCTGATCCCGAACTTCCAGACCGTCCCTCTCCCAGCCTCCTCCCCCTTGGCAGTCACCAGCCCGTTCTCTGTGGCCGCGACTCTGCTTCTGTTTCATAGCTAGGTTCTGCTGTGTTTAGATTTCACACAGAGGTGATGACATATGGGACCTGTTCTTCTGTTTCTGTTGCTTCACTTAGTATGGTAGCCTCTGTTTGTATCCATGTTGCTGCCAGTGGCATTATGTGGCTTTTTTTTTTTAAGCCACTTACTAGTATTCCGTTGTATATATACCACATTTTCTTTATCCATTCATCCGTCAGAGGACATTTAGGTTATTTTCATGTCTTCATTATTATGAATAGTGCTCCTATGAACATAGGGATGGAGTTATCTTTTTGAATTATAGTTTTGTCTGGATATATGTGCAGGCGTGAGATTGCTGGATCATATGGTAACTCTGGTTTTCTGAGGAAACTCTATACTGTTTTCCATAGTAGCTGCACCAACTTAGATTCCCACCAGTAGGAAGGGTTCCCTTTTCTTCACTCCCTCTCCAGCATGTGTTATTTGTAGACTTTTTGATGATGGCCATTCTGACCTGTGTGAGGTAGTACCTCATTGTACTTCAGATCTGCATTTCTCTAATAATTAGTGACATTCAGCATCCTTTCATCTCCTATTGCCCATCTGTATTTCTTCCTCAGAGAAATCTCTTTAGGTTTCCTGCCGATTTTTCAACTGGGTTGTTTTTTGTTGTTGTTGTTCAGTTTTATGAACTGTTTGTATATTTTGGAAATTAAGCCCATTTATGTTTGCAGGTATTTTCTCCCATTCTGTAGGTGGTCTTTTTTTTTTTTTAATTGTTTCCTTTGCTGTGCAAATGACTTCCCTGGTGGCTCAGACAGTAAAGCGTCTGTCTACAATGTTGGAGACCTAGGTTTGATTCCTGGGCTGGGAAGAGCCTCTGGAGAAGGAAATGGCAACCCACTCCAGTACTCTTGCCTGGAGACTCCCACGGACGGAGGAGCCCCCATAGGGTCGCAAAGAGTCAATCGGACATGACTGAGCAACTAAACTTTCTTTTCTTTCTTTCTTTTGCTTTGCAAAAGCTTTGATTAGATCTCATTTGTGTATTTTTTCTATTGCCTTGGAGACTAAGAACATATTTGGTATGATCTATGTCAGAAAGACGCTTACTCCTTGGAAGGAAAGTTATGACCACCCTAGACAATGGCACCCCACCCCAGTACTCTTGCCTGAAAATCCCATGGACGGAGGAGCCTGGTAGGCTGCAGTCCATGGGGTAGCCAAGAGTCGGACACGACTGAGTGACTTCACTTTCACTTTTCACTTTCATGCATTGGAGAAGGAAATGGCAACCCACTCTGGTGTTCTTGCCTGGAGAATTCCAAGGACAGGGGAGCCTGGTCGGCTGCCATCTATGGGGTCGCACAGAGTCGGACATGACTGAAGTGACTTAGCAGCAGCAGCAGCAGACGGCATATTAAAAAGCAGAGACATTACTTTGCCAACAAAGGTCCGTCTAGTCAAGGCTATAGTTTTTCCATTGGTCATGTATGGATATGAGAGTTGAACCGTGAAGAAAACTGAATGCCGAAGAATTGATGCTTTTGAACTGTGGTATTGGAGAAGACTCTTGAGAGTTCCTTGGATTGCAAGGAGATCCAACCAGTCTATCCTAAAGGAGACCAGTCCTGGGTGTTCATTGGAAGGACTGATGCTAATGCTGAAACTCCAATACTTTGGCCACCTGATGCAAAGAGTTGACTCATTGGAAAAGACCATGATGCTGGGAGGGATTGGGGGCAGGAGGAGAAGGGGACGACAGAGGATGAGATGGCTGGATGGCATCACCGACTCGATGGATATAAGTTTGAGTGAACTCCAGGAGTTGGTGATGGACAGGGAGGCCTGGCGTGCTGTGATTCATGGGGTCGCAAAGAGTCGGACACGACTGAGCGACTGAACTGAATTGATGTCAGAGAATGTCTTGTCTGTGTTCTCATCTGCCTTGGGAGACTAAGAGTATATTTGGTATGATCTATGTCAGAGAATGTCTTGTCAGTGTTCTCATCTAGGAGTTTTCAGGTGTCATGTCTTAAGCTTACGTCTTTAAGCCATTTTGAGTTTATTTTTGTGCATGGTGGTACGGTCTGAGTTCTGACTTCATTGATCCACGTGTAACTGTCCACTTTCCCAGCACCACTCCCTGGAGAGGCTTTTCGCTTACTATGATCCGCCTCCTTTGTTGGTGGCTGCCTGCAGGTGTGTGTCTGTTTCTGGGCTCGCTGTTCATTGTGGCAGGCACTGCACTGTACTGTGCTGTTTATTGTCTGACGTCTGGAAGAGTTGTGCCTCCTGTTTTGTTTTGTCTTTTTTGTCCTTCAGGATTGCTTTGGTAATTCTGGGTCTTCATAGTTTCATATGCATTTTTGGATTATTTGTTTCTGGTTCTGTAGAAAATGTCATGGGTGATTTGATAAGAATTGCATTAAACCTGTAGACTGCTTTGGGTAGTATGGCAATTTTAACAGTATTAATTCTTCCAATCAAGAACATGGGTAACTTCCATTTCTTTCAATCCTCTTTAATTTCCTGTATTAATGTTTTATAATTCTCAGCACATAAGTCTTTCATCTCCTTGAAAGTCAAATTTATTCCTAGGTATTTTGTTGTGATTTTAAAGGGTACTTTTTTTTTTTAACATTCTCTCTCTCTTTTTTTTTTTTTATATTTCATTGTTAGTGTAAAGAAGTGCAACCAATTTCTGAAAGTTAATCTTGTATTCTGCTACTTTGAGGACAGGATATCACTTACCAGATCTAGTAGTTTTTGTGTGGAATCCTTAGGATTTTCAGTATCATGTCAACTGCGTATAGTGACAATGTTACCTCTTCCCATCCAGTTTGGTTACCTTCTATTTCTTTTTCTTTTCTGATTGCTCTGTCAGGGAATTCCAATTCTGAGTTGAATAGAAGTGGTGAGAGCGGGTATCCTTGTCTTGTTCCAGTTTTTAGCAGGAATGTTTTCTGCTTTTCACTGTTGATTTATTATATTGGCTGTGGGTTTGTAATAAATGGCTTTTATTATGTTGAGATATGTTCTGTGTATACCCACTTTGGTATACATTTAGTGGGTGCTGAATTTTGTCAGATGGCTTTTTTGCATCTATTGAGATGGCCATGTGGGTGTTGACTTTTATTTTTTTAATGTGGTACATTACATTGATTGATTTGCGTATATAGAACTATCCTTGTGAGCTTGGGATGAATCCCACTTGGTTGTGGCATATGGTCTGTTTTATGTGTTGTTAGATTCCATTTACTAACACTTTGTTGAGAATTTTTACATCTGTGTTCATCCCAGATACTGCCCTGCAGTGTTCTTTTTTCTTGGTATCTTTGTCTGGTTTTGGTCTCAGGTTGGTGGTGGCTTCATAGAATGTCCGTGAGAGTGTTCCCTCCTCTTCAGTCTTTGGGAAGAGTTTGAGAAGGGTTCGTATAGATTCTTCTCTGTATGTTAAGTAGAATTCGCCTGTGAAGGCATCTGGTCCTGGACTGTGGTTTGTAGAAGGTTCGGCGGGGGGATGCCGTGCCAAGTCTTCCGCAGTTCTGTGGCGTGCGGGCACTCTTTGTTGCGGCCTTAGGATCTGAGGTTGTAGGCCGCTGGATCATCAGTTGTAGTCTGCTGGATCTTTAGTTGCGGCGTCTGGGATCTGGTTCCTGACCGAGGGGACCTGCTGCACTGGGAGTGTGAAGCCTTGCCCTGGGGCCCCCAGGGGCGTTCCCGTGGGGAGCTTGTGTGTGTTTAGTCTCTGTTTCCTCTATGGTAAGTGTTATTTACTTTCTTCTGATGACTTAGGGTTCATTTGTCCTCCTTTTTCTAATTCTTTTAAACTGTAAGTTAGGTTGAGTTGGTGTTTTTTTTTCCCCATTGAGGAAGGCCTGTATCGCTATGAACTTCTCTCTAAGAACTCCTTTATGTCAGTCTTTCTGTATCTGGGTCTCCTTTATCAGGTGTGTATATGTTGACAAGTGTAAAATCTTCTGTTGTGGTTCTTGTATCACTATCTAGTGTCCTTTATCTTTACAGTCTGTTTTCTCTGTTAAGGGTATTGCAGCCCCCCTTTCTTGTCTTTTCTGTTTGCGTGAAGTATCTTTTTCCATCCTCTCGTCGTCAGTCTATGTGTGTCCTATGCCCTAAAGTGGGTCTCTTACAGCCAGCGTAGTTGAGCCTCTGTTTTCTTTTTTAAAATCCAGTCTGCAGCTCTGCATCTTTTAATCTGCTGACATTTAAGGTAATTATTGATAACTATGAGCTTCCCTGGTGGCTCAGATGGTAAAGCGTCTGCCTGCAATGCGAGAGACCCCGATCCCTGGGTTGGGAAGATCTCCTGGAGAAGGAAATGGCAACCCACTCCAGTATTTATTGCTACTTTAACCTATTTTCCCATTGATTTTATATTTTTTCTTTTTCCTTTTTCTGTTTTTCCTTTTGTGGTTTCATGATTTTCTCTTGTATTACACTTATGTTCTCTTCTTTTTGTTTTGTTATGAGCCTGTTTTGTTTTTGATTTGTGCTTACTCTGTGTTTCAAGAATATCTACCCCTTCCTTTATCTCCTTCCCCTAGACTGTTAGTCATATGGGCTCAAAAGATATTATAGGGGGAAAAGTCTACATTCTCTTACTCCCTCCCCACCCGTTTTATGATTTTGATGTCTTTTTTTTATATCTTTACCACGTCCCCAGTGGCTCAGTTGGTAAAGAATCTGCCTGCAATGCAGGAGACCCGGGTTCAATCCCTGGGTCAGGGACATCCCCTGGAGAGGGAGATGGCAACCCACTCCAGTGTTCTTGCCTGGAGAATTCCATGGACGGAGGAGCCTGGTGGGCTACAGCCCATGGAGTCATAAAGACTCAGACACGACTGAGTGAGTAACACTTTCACTTTGTATCTTCATGTTTATCGTTTTGCTGTTCATTATGGTTATCTCCTTCACAGGAATTTTTTTGATTTTTAAAAAAATGTGTATGCTAGCTTATTTAAGTGATTTATTTTCCAATTGTGGGTTTTTCTCTTTCCTATAGATTCTTACTTCTTTACTACCATGTAGGAAAGAATTTTCAATATTTTCTTTAAAATAGGCTAAGTATTGCTGTATTCTTTTGGTTTTTACTTGTCTGAGGAATTCTTCATCTCTCCTTCTATTCTGAATGATGATCTTCTTGGGTAGAGCGTGTCCTGAGTTGCAGATTTTTCCCTTTCAGGACTTTGAATGTACCCCTTGTGGCCTGCAGCATTTCTGTATAGAAATCAGCTTGTAGTCTTATGGGAGTTCCCTTGTGATGAGCTCTGTTTTTCTCTTGCTGCCTTTGGAGTTCCCTTTTAACTTTTGCCATTTTTACTATAATATGTCTTGGTGTAGGTCCCTTTGGGTTCATCTTGTTTGGGGCCCTCCATGCTTCCTGTATCTGGATATCTGTTTCCTTCTTTAGGTTTGGGAAGTTTTCAGCCGTAATTTCTTCAGTTACATTTTCAGTCCCTTTTTCTCTCTCTCTCCTTTCTGGAATCCCTGTTATGCTTTAGATTATCTCATAGGTCGGTCTCTTATATCGCTTTCTTTTTTTTTTTTAACTTGGCTTTCTAGTTGCTGTTCTGATTGGATAATTCACATTATTCTACCTTCCAGACCACTTATTCTTTCTTCTGCGTCGTCCATTCTGCTATTCACTCCCTTTAGCTCAGCTTGTGTCTCAGGCAATGAATTTTCCAATTCTTCCTGGCCCCTCCATATACTTTCTAGCTCCTTTTTACAATAATCTGCGCTTCTGTCGATAGCCTTTCATAATTCCTGCAGTATTTTCATCGCCTCCTTTCTGAACTCAGTGTCTATCAGAGCAAAGAGGTCTGCTTCATTGTTCATTCTTTCAGGGAAATTCTCTTCGTCTTTTAACGAGGACTGGTTCCTCTGCTTCTCCATATTACTTATATTTTCTTACTCTGTGAGTTTAGGAAAAACAATTATCTACTGTGGTTTTGGAGGACTGTTTCTATGTGGGGATGTCCCTGTGTTGTTTGTGTGGGTTGATTTAGTACAGGGGCTGCTTTTAATCCGGATGCCTGTCGTCTCTCTACTCAGTGTGTGCTGGTTATCCGTCCCTTGATAGAGGGTGTGTAGATGCCGAAACTGCGGTCTGGTCGTGGGGTCCTCGGCAGTGGCCCAGCGCATCCCTGGGGCACGTGTAGCAGTGGAGGCAGCTCCCCGCCACTCCTGGATATTCATCTGCCTTTTTAAAAGATCAGTTCAGATCCATTGTTAAGTGTGCTGCAGATTTAACTGTAAAGGGAAAAAAATCTCTCTCTTGCAATACAGGTTTTTTTTCGTTTAATCTCTCTCAGTGTGTTGAATTAATGTAAGGACTGTTCTTTACTGGTATATATGGCAGTTATTTTCCTTTACCAGCCCTAGAGTGGTTTGGTTGTATTTTGGTAACTTATATCTTGACCGTATGATCTTACACCCTTTGTATGTTTTTTTGTAAGCCCAGTGTAGTGTGGGTAAGATATTGGTAGTTTCGTCATAGAGAGCCTTAACTTCATATGGACTAGAAGCCCTCTTTAATTACTCCTAATTTCCTGCATATCAAATTATGCTTTCACTTTTATTATTTAATGATAGTTGATCCAGAAATCTTTTTTAGTAAATCTGGAGCATATTACTTGACTTTTGGCGGCAGCTTATTTTCCTAATTAAATAGATTGGTATGTGAGAATCTGCTTGTGTTTTTTTATGGACCAAAATTGAGCAGTGACAAAATGTAAGTTGGATTTACCTGACACAAGGAGGAAGGCTCCAGGGTTAAAATTTGACTCTAGCTCACACAAAAACCTGTCCACAAATGTCACCAGTATGATTATTTATAACAGCCAAAAAGTGGAAACAGCCCAGATGCCTGTCGGCTGTTGAGTGGATAAATGAGATGCGGTGTGTGTGTTCAGCTGAATAATTTGGCCGTAAGTAGGGAAGACTGACACGCAAGTGAAAGTCAGTCACAGAAGGCCATGTGTGTGAGTCCATTTAGATCAGGGGTCCAAAGCGCGTGAGTCCCAAGAGGCAGAAGGCAGATCGGTGAGTGACGGCAAGGGGCCAGGGTGGGAGGCGAGAGGGGAGCCGCTCACAGGCGTGTTTCTTTCTGGTGACAAAGGGGCTCTAAAGCGAACAGCAGTGACGGCTGCTCAAGTCTGCACAGACTGAAAAGCAGCTGCACGCTTCAGAAGGGTGAATTTCATGGCCTGTAAGATGTATCTCAGTCACGCTGTTGAGAACGTTGGTTCAGATACTGTGTGTGTGAGACGAAGCTGCAGAGTGAGAGGAGAGTGAGGTGACCGAGAGCTCGTCAGTCTTCTGTGGCTGGAAGAGGGAGAGCGTGTGACGTGCAGGAAAGAGAGGCCAACCCACGCGTGCTTCTCTAAGACAGTAACACTGGGTCATTGTGTGTTTGAGAGAGAGCTGAATACACAGGGTTAGATTCTTTATATGGCTTGTTTTTGATACACAGTTTTTACATGTAGGTCAGTCTTACGAAATTCGAATGCTGGATAATCGGAAAATGGGAGATGTGCCTGAGATCACTGGAAAACTGGTAAAGGTAAGGACCTCTGTTTACATTCTGAAAAGATACTGAAACGACTCAAAAAAACAGCAGTTTTGCTGCAAGAGTTTCGTTTTTTGTTGCAGGAGTTATTAAGTTATTTAATGTCACTTAAAGAAAGTAATGGGTTTATTAAAACTTAACTTTTTGAGTTATATTTTGTTTACTTCTCTGTAAGATAGGAATTATAGCAGTTACTGAGTGAAGTGAGTATCAAGGCCCTCTGGAAACAAGGTGCCATAGAACAGTGAGCTGTAGCTGAGCAAGGGTGAAAAACCCACTACTATATAACAAAAGCTTTGTTTCTCTTTAAAAGACACCTTTGGGGAAAAGATACTGTGGGAGGAGGTGTGAGCGTTACTGTGATACCTCTAAAGATCCTTGTATTTTACCTCTTAAAATTTCTCAAGTAAAATTTTACTTCTTCACCCTACTGAGGTATCTGAAGAGTCATTCCAGGCATGCTGCTGCTGCTGCTAAGCCGCTTCAGTCGTGTCCGACTCTGTGGGACCCCATAGACGGCAGCCCACCAGGCTCTCCCATCCCTGGGATTCCCCAGGCAAGAACACTGGACTGGGTTGCCATTTCCTTCTCCAATGCATGAAGGTGAAAAGTGAAAGTGAAGTTGCTCAGTCATGTCCGACTCTTAGCGACCCCATGGACTGCAGCCTACCAGGCTCCTCCGTCCATGGGATTTTCCAGGCAAGAGTACTGGAGTGGGGTGCCATTGCCTTTTCCGCCAAACCCAGTCCTTTTAGGGTTTTCAGACCCACCCCTGGCTCCTGCAGTTCCGTGCATGGTGGATCCTGCTAGTCTGTACTTGTCCCTCCCCACACTGCGTAACATCAGAACTCTAGAGCGTTTCAGGGCAAGGGTTATGGAAGAAGCTTCAGTGGGAAGAGGGAAAACTTCAGTGGGGCTGTGTTAGTGAGAGAGAAGCAGGACTTCTCTCGGTCCTTCGTCTTCCTCCGGGGAGGCCCACTGGGCCCTCAGTGCGGAGAGGCACTCGGTTGGAGAGGCCCGTCCCTTTTCAGAAGCCAAGAGTGGGGAGGGCACTGCGCCACTGATGCTGACAAGCCTAGCATGCCCCGAAAGCAGCTGCCCAGCGCCGCGGGCCTGAAAGCCTCTGAGCGTTTAGGGGCACAAGGCTCCCAATCCTAGGAGGGGTGCTCCCCGCTGGAGCACTGTCGTGCCAACCTGGAGTAAGCGCCCAGGCCTCTCCTGACTCCTAGGACTCCCGGCATGCTTGGAATGGAAGGCGAGGGGTGACCTACCTGTTCTCACATGTGCCATTTACATGTGGAGTCTGTCATGTCTGTGCTGCTTCAGTGAGTTTGGTCATTTCCCTAGAGGGTGAGTCAGATGACTGTATTTTATTTTACCATTTGTTGTAGTCCAACTCCGTGTGACCCCATGGGCTGCAGCATGCCTGGCTTCCCTGTTCTTCACTATCTCTTCACTATCTCCTGGAGTTTGTTCAAACTCATGTCCATTGTGTCAGTGATGCCATCCAACCATCTCATCCTCTGTTGACCCCTTCTCCTCCTGCCCCCAATCTTTCCCAGCATCAGGGTTTTTTCTAATGAGTCAGCTGCTCACATTAGGCGGCCAGAGTATTGGAGTTTCAGCTTCAGCATCAGTCCTTCCAGTGGATATTCAGGGTTGATTTCCTTTAGGATTGACTGGTTTGATCTCCCTGCTATCCAAGGGACTCTCAAGAGTCTTCTCCAGCACCACAATTCACACTCAGCCTTCTTCATGGTCCAGTTCTCACATCCATATATGACTACTGGAAGAATTATAGCTTTAACTTTATGGACCTATGTCAGTAAAGTGATACCTCTGCCTTCTAATACACTGTTGGGTTTGTCATAGTTTTCCTTCCAAGGAGCAAGCGCCTTTTAATTTCATGGCTGCAGTCACCCCTGGCAGTGATTTTGGAGCCCAAGAAAATAAAATCTGTCACTGTCTCCACTTTTGCCCCATCTGCCTTGAAATACTGGGACCAGATGCCATGATCTTAGTTTTTTATAACATTAGGCTTCAAGCCGGCTTTGTAAAAAAATTCCCTCATTTTGCTTTCTCACCTGCGGTAAACACTGATCAGATTCACCTTTTCACAAAGGTGTCAGCATTGTTCCCAGTAAGCAAGCCCCACTGGATTGGTTATACTCTGCTGGACTTAGTGACAAATAGAGTTTGGTCAGGGAGACTCACAGCTCTCATTTTCCAGAGTCCAGGAGGCTTATCATCAGTGTCGATTCTCTCAGCATGACCTGGTTCCAGCTCATCATTGCCAAACAAGTATTGGGCATCCTGGCAAACCTTTGCCAGATCGTACCACACCTGGTTAATAGTCAGCCTAGTAATATGTTACTTAAGGGACGATGTGGGTGGACTCTGTTGTCATTGTGACAGTCACGGGGTTACTTTTTAAACGGTCTTAAATTAGTTTGATCAACCACTTGAGAAACCACATGTCCAATTTTTGGTGGATGTGAATACTCCAGTCACGTCCTGAGAGCTTGTCTGGGATTCAGAGTTACAGTTAGTTACTGCCAGAGACTTCAGGATGAGTTTCTTTTTCTTGGTCTTCTGGCCGCGTCACGTGGCGTCTTAGCTCCACAATGAGGAATCACACCTGCGCCTCCCACGCCGGAAGCACAGAGTCTTAAACACTGGACCACCAGAAACGTCCTCAGGATGAATTTCTTAAAACACCCTTTTTCAGCCAGAAGAGCCCCTAGAAAACTCTGCAGCCATCTAGAGCTGAATTTCCTGCCCCCATGATCTTTGACTCACTCTTGAAGGGAGGTCGTAGGGATCAAGTGTTGCTGAGCCAAGGCGCTTGGAAACTTCGTGATGTGCTTGAGATGCTCAGCACGCTCTCTCCACTTGCTCTGTTTCTATCTTCCTGTTAGCGCTCCTTTGCGGCTCATTCTCTAGGGCATCGTCTCCTTTTAGTCGGAACTTCGTGGTGGCTCAGATGGTAAAGAGTCTGCCTGCAGTGCGGGAGACCCAGGTTCCATCCCTGGGTTAGAAAGAGCCTGTGGAGAAGGAAATGGCAACCCACTCCAGCATTCTTGCCTGGAAAATCCCATAGACAGAGGGGCCTGGCAGGCTGAAGTTCATGGGGTCGCAAAGAGGCGGACACGACTTCACTTTGCAGAGAACAACTTTTCCCCTTTCCAGTCTCAGTTAAGAGGTGTTTTTTTATATCCTGTCATTTCCCAAGTGTGGCCCTCCCTTCAGGTTCCTTACTTTGCTCCTTAGTCTGACCTAGAAAGGGGTTTAGTACAGTGCTATACCCTAGCATATTCTCATACTATTTTTATCTGAATTCATGGATTTGAGCTGGTTCTTACTAAATATGAGAGAATCAAAATCATGACATTTTCTGTGCTGCGCTTTTAAATGGTTCTTTTCAAAGTACGTATCAGCTTTGGTTTGGACAGCATGTGGTGTCGGGGAAGGCAGGGGCACTAATGGTAATATTTCTGTGTATGGCTAACAAGTTATTTCCTGTTGCATCCAGCAGGGAGTCTACTGAAAATAAGCTTATCTTACTCCATCATAGTCTGAGAAGCAATTACTTATAAATGTGTCAGAAACACTAATTAGTGCAAATATGGTATCTGAACCCATTTTGATGACCTGTTATCCTGTCCCTGAAACAAAACAGTAGTTGGCAGCCCAGACCTGTGGCAGGTGAGGGAGGGATGGGTGGAGAGCAGAGAATGGCCCGCAGGTTGTGGGGCAGAGTTAAAGCCTTCCATCGGAATGGACTTGAGTGTGTGGATGAAGTCTGCCTGTGCTCTTTCCTGCTTTGTTTCCCTTGCTTGCCTCAGATAACCTCACTTGCAGTTTAAATTAATTTTGTATGTAGGTTCTCTGAGGGGGGTGGCAATTCCCCACCCTCACCCCATGCCCCTGACACTTTGCGGGGCGGGGGGGTGTCTTAATTCCCTGTCCAGGGATAAAACCCAGGCGCCCTGCATTGGAAGCACAGAGCCCAAACCACGGGAGAGCCAGGGTCGTCCCTAATGTTTTCTTTATAGAAATATAACTCTTCCTAATTTCTTATGGACACAGACCTTAATTCTGAATTACAATGTCAAATTTTTTAATAAAAATTTTACCTAAGAAACAATTTTATTCTTATTTGAGTTAGAATTCTTTGCACCAAATATCATTAATTGTACCTATAACCTAGGTATCCAAGAACAAGACAGCTCACTTGCAAAATGTGTAAATTAGAGTTTCCTTTTGTATGCTTTTCTGTTATAGGTTAATGTGTAAGACGTGAATACACTTGTGCTCTTTAGCTGGGACAGTTTGAAAGTGTTCATTTCCCCCACTTATTCCGTAGAGCATCATAAGAGTTGTATTCCATGACCGACGACTCCAATATACAGAGCATCAGCAACTTGAAGGTTGGAAGTGGAATCGCCCCGGAGACAGACTCCTCGACTTAGGTACAAGTGGCGCGGAAGAGCCCCTGTTGACGCACTAGCGCCACACCGTGCGTGATTGAGTGGGGAAAGGTTTGGTGTCAGCAGATTCTCTGGGGCTTGAGTAGTTTTATAGTTAAAAATGAAGTTGGGGTGTGTATGTGTGTGCTTAATGAAACTGAGCCAGAAATTGTACGAGTTTGAAATCATTTAGACCATTGTTGACTGGCATCAATCCCTCATTTTCTTAATAAAATGAAATAGAAACAAACCATGCTGGGAGAGAGTATGACACACAGCAAGTGGGCTGAGGCTGAAGCGACTGACCATGGAGAGCGCTGACGGAAAGGGGGCGGTGTAGTTTCATTAGCACATAATCTTCTTAGTTGTAACCTTTTAATTGGTTTGTTCCTATGTCACTTCTTTTTAAAATGCAGATATTCCAATGTCCGTAGGAATAATTGACACACGGACAAATCCAAGCCAGTTAAATGCAGTTGAATTTCTGTGGGATCCTGCAAAGCGCACATCTGCTTTCATTCAGGTTTGGAGTTTCACATTATTACAAGCTCGCTAGCCTCTTCGTTCAGAAGGCCGTGGGTGAGACTGAATTCTTGGTGCAGGATCTTATTTTCCTTAAATGCTTATTTGTACACTGTCTTGTAATGTCTTTTGTATACACAAACATACACTGTTAAATTGGAGTTAATCTACTAAATTCAGCATGTATAGACATAAACATATAGAGACCATCTGATGTGTAAAGCATTATTAATACGTTTTAATAATCAAAACTTATCAATGCATTTCTCTGGAACAAAACCTACTTTTAAAGGAGATGATTGAAAAGTATAGTTTTAAGAAAAACTATACTATAAAACAGAGAAAGCAGTGGCACCCCACTCCAGTACTCTTGCCTGGAAAATCTCATGGACAGAGGAGCCTGGTGGGCTGCAATCCATGGAGTCGCTATGAGTCGGACACAACTAAGCGACTTCACTTTCACTTTTCACTTTCATGCATTGGAGGAGGAAACGGCAGCCAACTCCAATGTTCTTGCCTGGAGAATCCCAGGGACGGGGAGCCTGATGGGCTGCCATCTATGGGGTCGCACAGAGTCAGACACGACTGAAGTGACTTAGCAGCAGCAGCAGCAGCAGCAGCATACTATAAAAAGTATAGTCTAGCTTTGTTTAAAAATATTTTAACAGTGAAAATTTCAAACCCCCATAAAAGTAAGAGAAGATAATGAATTGTCTGTGTGCCTGTATCCTGGCTTCTACAGATACTATAATTTCCCCTTAGTTTCTTGGTGGAATACTGTAAGGCAACCCTTGGGCATTTCATTTGACTTGTGAATACCCAGTTTGTATCTCCTAAGATATTTTTGAAAAAAACAAATATATAGTAGTATTATATGTAAAACAAAATCAACAGTAATTCTGATATTCAGTATATTAAAATTTGTCAGTGGTGGAATTAAAATTTGCTGAGTAGGTGATCTTTATATAGAAAAGGAAGATTGCTTTTAATTGCTGACCAGCCTAAGTAGACTCTGGTTTGTGTGAACTTTAGAGAATCTTTAGTATTTCGCATTTTGGGTCCTCCAAGCAGTGTCCCCCATCAGCTAATAGTCACTAGGGCCGTGTTACCTGTTACTGTCTCATATTGTTCATCTGACAGGCTGTCTGGTTATGTGGTGAATGAGAGGGATGTACGAGCTGGCCATGTATCTCAGTCTTGGTGTAGAGATCAGTTTAACCTTGAGTTCTTCGAAGAGGAGACATGTCGCCATCAGAAATCACTAAAGTCTTGTTACTAACACTGTGCGGTACCCTGGAGCTGTCCCCGAGGTGGCATAGGAAGAGGGGGCAGAAGTGGTAGGAAACGCGTCCACCCTCAGGAGCCTCAGATGGATGCCTGTGGAGCCTTGAGGACTGTGAAAATCCCAGGCAAAGTGCCACAGGCTGATGACATAGCAACAGCGGTGAGGTGGCCAGCTGGCTGGGTTTTGGGGTCCTGGCACTAGAGGGCAAATCCTGGGGCTGTAAGTAATGGCGTGAGGGTTCCTGAGGATGGAGCCCCATGCAGGTTCAGGACCATGGGTCTGGTCTGGGGCGGGGGTCAGGGACAGACTCAGGAAGGCCACTGCGCTGACAGTGCTCATCGCCGGAGCCTGTCCTGTGTTAGAGGCGAGGCCCCAGAGCGGGCAGTTCAGAAAGGCTCCACTGGATCTGGAAAGGGAGAGTCCTGACATTTGGCTGGCTCATAGGTGGGAGTCTGTGTGAAAGGCTCTTGAGCTCCCCTGTGGCGGGACTCCTGAAAGGCAGCAGGGCCGAAGGGTGACCAGTGGGCGGGACTTGGACCCATTTCAGCTCGAGTCCTCTTCTAGGTACACTGCATTAGCACCGAGTTCACGCCCCGGAAGCACGGAGGTGAGAAGGGAGTGCCTTTTAGGATCCAGGTTGACACCTTCAAGCAGAATGAAAATGGAGAATACACAGATCACCTACACTCAGCTAGCTGCCAAATCAAAGTTTTTAAGGTGAGAGCTGGAGAGCAGGCTTTGAGGAAGTGAGGCCTGGCGTTGCTTGCAGACGGTGTGCGTCTGAGGCCTGATAGATGAAAAGGTCTGCTTTGTTTTTAAGCCAAAAGGTGCAGATAGGAAACAAAAAACAGACCGAGAGAAGATGGAGAAGAGAGCCGCGCACGAGAAGGAGAAGTACCAGCCGTCCTATGACACCACGGTCCTCACAGAGGTATGCGGGTGCCTCCGGCTCCGAGGAGGAGCCGGGCCGTGCCCTCCGGCACCGCCTCTGAGGAGGAGTTTCGGCCACGAAGGGTCCGGGAAGATCGGGCGGTCAATGGGCATGATGTTCTTGGTGAAGTCTGCGGGGAAAATACTCTCTTTAAATTGGGGGAGTTTAAGTGATTGGTTTCCTGGGTGGGGTCTGGAATGAAGATGCTGAAATCCCAGTCGGGTCTCGGAAGCAGACTTACTTTAAAATCCCTGAAGTTGGTTAGACACTAAGCCGGGACCCAGAACGTCCAATGTTTGTCATGTCTGGGGTTTTGCATCTTCCTAAAACCTTGGAATCCTGCTGGTCGGACGTTTGTTAAATCGGATGGTGGAGACATAAACAGGGTATTAGATCTTTCTCTGTGTAACGAAAAGACATTGATCCCAATCTTTGGTGTTTGTCCAGATGAGGCTTGAGCCTATAATTGAAGATGCAGTTGAACATGAGCAGAAAAAGTCCAGCAAGCGGACTTTGCCAGCAGACTACGGTGATTCTCTGGCAAAGCGAGGCAGTGTAAGGGGCTTCTGCTTCTCTTTTCATTGTGCAAGAAACCTTGTGCAGTGTTAGATATAGGACCAACTCCCACCGAAACGTAAAGCCAAATTTGTTTTTTGATGTCCTTGTCCTGATTGAATTTGCTTTTGTTAAGACTTCCTGCTTTCTGTTGGTTCCTCACTGAGGACAATTTCCTAAATCTAACACTTTAAAACAAAGTTGACCATATTGGGTGGTTTCGGAGGGGGAAAAGAAAAATGGCACCCAGAACTGTGTCCGCTCCTGCCTCCTTCCTGTCCTCCTCTCCCTCCCTCTCTCCTTTGCACACACACTCCCTTCATGAGCACTGACAGTGACTGAACATTCTTTTAGTGAAATAGTTATTTCCGTGCAATTAGAAAGGGTTTGTTTTCTCACGTGTGCAAGTGATAAGAAAATGCCACGGGTGCTTCGGAATGGTGGCAGCAGCTCGACAGTCGCGTCTGCAGTGTGCCATCCCCTGCGCGTGGCGCGAGAGTGTGTGTCTGTGCTTTTGAAAGCCTGTTCGGCAGCACTGGTTGGACTGTGTTAGCGTTTCCTCTTGGCACCTGCACTGTGAGCTTTCGCTTCAGGCCAGCCTAGGGCACCTTGCTGCACTCAGCCCTGGTTTCCCACAGTGTGTAGTCCAGGGGGCCCTTGATTGAATATGAACTTGCCCAGCTTAAGAAGAAAGAAAGTCTTTATTTCTTATTTCATCAAACAGTTGACAGAGGATTATCCTGTGGTACTAACTTAGATCAGCTCTATACCTGCAGTAAATGGAAACAGAAAACATCACTGTTTAAACACAGCTTCATCATGTGTATTAATGGCTACTGTATTCATCACTGCAGAGTTTGTGTTATCCAGGTGCCGAAAATAGACTTTCACGCTTACACACACATTGGTAATTACCTGTGGACTATGAAAGCCACAGGCACTGTCACAGGATTATTATTTCTGAAGTAAAGCATTGAGTGAAAATATTTTAAATGCTTCTGTACGTGGTAAAACTGAAAATGTCCTTCTCTGAGAGTAAGGGGCCCCACACGTTGCATTTTCTTTAAGTGGGTTTTTGGACTCATACCACAGGTTGTATGGGACAGCTGTACACTCCCTTCCCTCAAACGCCCACCCCTCCAGCTTTATGTTTCTAGTCCCCTCATTTCCCAGCTGAAGACACAGATGGTTCTCAGTAAACTTTTTTGGGGGGAAACCCTGGTAACTCAAGTCACTTTCCCCCTCTTATTGTAAACTGAAATGAATAGGTTATGATTATAAATTAAATGTGCTATAGCCCAGAACGAATCTGTAGATAGTAGAACTGCTGAGAATTCATGATTCTTACGTCTGAAGTATGCAAAGTGTCAGCAGATCAGTGACCTGTCAGCAGATCAGCATGTCTTCCTGGTGTGCATTGCTTGCTGCCCCAAACTGTGTTTGGTTTGGTTTGGTTAAGACTAGGAGGTAGTTAGAGCTCTTCTTGGAAACCTGTTTGTTAAAAACAAGGTACAGATTAATTCCTTAGGAAAGAAAGTGTGCGGCATTTCGTATATTTCTTCGAGTGCCTGCAGAAGTCGGCCAGCATTTCGTACAGCTCTCTGAGAGTGGCAGCTGTCTTTCAGTAGGAAGATCCAGACCTGCCTGCTGAAGCTGCAAGGTGCTGTGTGAGACAGTCCTGCATGAGTAGAGGCCACACTGCAGGTTCCTGAGAGCCCAGCACAACTGGGCCCTCCGCATCTCTGTTGGTCTTAGCATCTGAGCTGTGTTTCATGGACCTGGATTTGGGCTGTCAGGGCCTGCGGTGTGCCAGTGGTCCTCGTTTTCTGTTCCTCCTGGGGAAGGACTTTGTTCATAGGGCACCAAAGGTGCCACCCTGTGGATCCAGGTCGGGTATTGCTGGAACCTCACTGAAGCAGTACCATTGCTTACTTGTAAAGCCAGGGAAGAATGACAAGGTAGAAGAAACACTGAAAATACTCCTTGGTGTGCCTGGACCCTCCTGCTGCTGCTGCTAAGTTGCTTCGGTCGTGTCCTACGCTGTGTGACTCCATAGATGCAGCCTACCAGGCCCTGCTGTCGCTGGGATTCTCCAGGCAAGAACACTGGAGTGGGTTGCCATTTCCTTCTCCAATGCATGAAACTGAAAAGGGAAAGTGAAGTCGCTCAGTCGTGTCCGACTCTTAGCGACCCCATGGACTGCAGCCCATCGGGCTCCTCCGTCCATGGGATTTTCCAGGCAAGAATGCGGACCCTCCTAGTTGAGCCTAAGAAAAACCTAGGAAAAATGCAGGTGGGAGAGTCTTGGTGTTTCATCCAGCCTGGCCGTTGAAGAACCTGCGAAATCTGTCTTTTCTAAAAGTAGAGGCCAGTTTGCATCGAGTGCTGGTTTTCCAGTGTTCAGTGAATCGAGTCTCTTAATTATCGGGCAAGCTTCAGATGTCAGTTAGCAGCCCTGCTTTTCTGTGCTAGAAGAATCTAGATGCGTCAAAGTGAAATGAGCATGTTGATGGAATTACAGTAAATCCGATGTCTTTGCTGTAGTTACTACCTGCCATGCTTGGAGCTATTGATGGCTTCATTTCCTCGGTCATATGCCTGGCAGTGAGGACCAAAGTGGATCTGGGGAGACTCACTAGGAGGTGGTCAGAGCTGCTTAGACGTGCGTGTTCTGCTGTGCTGTTGGAGTCCGCACTGGGGAGGATGCTGTAGCAGGAAGACCTGCTGCGCAGTGAAGGTGGCCGTGAGCACTGGGCGCCAGCGAGTCAGGAGGCCTGCCAGGCGGCTCACAGGGCCTTGCGCTCCACATTCTGTAGGTGCTGAGGAGGTCCCACCTGGTAAGCTGGAAAGAACAGAGGCCCTAGTTTGCAAAGAGCGGGCATTGTCTAAATGTCATGTACAGTGAAATCGGTATGACATGCCAGCAGTTCAGCATGGCATTGCAGCCAGCTTTGACGTCATTTAGCTGTCAAGTTGATGACAGTTGAAACATCAAGTCCGCAGTCATTTTCTCTGTTTCTGAGGGGCTGCCTAATGGGTAGTTGTGAAGAATGTTTAGATTCTGGGACTTCGGTTTTAGTTTTCACCCATGTTACTAATGGGTGTCAGACACGCTGCTGAGCTCCTGTAACCTTTGGGGAGACTTGGTTTCTGTCCTCAAGAGCCCTTCAGACTAGTGGTCTTGACTTCACACAAAAGAATTCTGAGAATACAATTCCCTTGCGCATTTTAAGATTGACATCTGAAAGTTTTCATCGTAAATTTAAATAGTTGCAAAGGAAATAGTTTTCTGACATAGTGAATATTTGTATGTATGACTTAAGGTGAAGCCAGCACATTATTACCCTCTAAGTTTGAAAGCTTGGTGGCTCAAGTGGTAAAGAATCTGCCTGCAGTGCAGGAGACCCACGTTTGATCCCTGGGTCAGCAAGATCCCCTGGAGGTGGGCATGGCAACCCACTCCAGTATTACTGCCTGGAAAATTCCATGGTCAGAGGAGCCTGGCGGGCTACAGTCCATGGGGTTTTAAAGAGTCGGACATGACTGAGTGACTAACACTTTCACACTTACCTTCTTGATCTCGTGTTTTCTCTTTAATTCCCGTTAAATAATTTTGTCCAAATAGGACATACTTTCATGCCTGAAAAACTTTTAAAAATCACCCTAACTACTTTTTTACCACAAACTTAATATAAGTTGAAATTTCATTTTTAAAATTTCCTGTGACCATATAAAGCTTAAGTCAGTTGGGGAATTTAAAACTTATTATTTGTACCAATTTATCAGAGCAAAAAGTCATATACATTTTGATGAATAATTGCTAAGTATAAAAATAGAATTGTTATTGGAAATATATTTTGAATGATGAGGATAGAATTTATTATAAATTTTGTGTAGCTAAGAGAAACTTTGTTTAGATACATTTATTTTTCTTTTCAGCAGTGTGTCATTCAGGCCCTGGAACTCCTTCTGAGATACCTGCCAAAAATTCCAGTGATCTCTTTTTTGTATGATCTGATGGATCCATCTCAGTGTCTGTCAGCTGACAAGATGTCTTCCTGAATTATTTTGAAAGCAAAAAGATGAAAACTCCTTGACATGTAGAATTTTTCTGGAGCCATGCACTTCCTCAGTGTCCATCCTAGTATCTTTGAATGGCCTTCAGCCCAGTTTTTGGCAGAGTCTTGTAGCCTGCAGCCATGGCAAGAGAGGCCGCCTTTTCGTGTCAGTTGGGAGGAGGTGACGATGACTGTGGACCCTGGAAACCGGGGGTGTAGTCAGGCTCGGAAAGGACACCCGTGGCGAGGGGTGGAGCCCCCCGTCCTCAGCAGTCGTGACCTCCCTGGCCTGCGCAGCGTGTGGGCTTCAGCTTTGCCAGTGCGCCTAACTGTATAAGTTATCGTGTCTCCGGATCTTTAGCTCTGTGTTTGGTCAGAATTGTGAAAAACATTGAAGTCCACTCTGCCCGTCTAGACGATATGAACACGTAGCTAGATGGCTGCAGGCAGTACCCTCTGCGGTTCTGGTGGTGTGTCGCTGGGCCCGTCTCGTCTTACTCGGGGATGGCGTCCACCCGAGAGCGAGGAAGCGCCTGGTGCCGGGGCGCCTGCTCCTTGGGGAGGCGGGCGAGAGCCGCACCCGGCGGGCAGCCGCATCCCGTCAGCACACAGTGCTGGGTGGTGCTTCCGAGCCCCTGCTTGCCTCTGCTGTCGTTCAGACCTCGATAGGTACCTCCTGGGCAATGGATGAAGAGAAGGTGGACGTTCTCGAGATCACAATGTAGCGACACTTGAGCGCACATCTGAAACGCCTTTAGGAAAGCTGGCTGCTGTCCTCAGTCACCTCAGGGCCCGTCTGAGAGTAGTCAGGGTCTAGATGCTACAAGTAACATTGTCACTGACGCACACACACGCACGCACACGCGCGCGCGCGCGCAGTCAGTCTGACGTGTTTCTGTGAGGTTGCTTGATGAATGTCAGGTGTCTTGTGTCTCATGCTCTTGCATTTGGCCAGAGTAGAGAGTGAATACAAGAACGCCTGCCACAGCCTGGAGAAGCGAACCATTCCCATATCTTTGTTTCTATCCGCAGTGCTCTCCGTGGCCCGACACCCCCACAGCCTACGTGAACAACAGCCCATCCGCAGCTCCCACCTTCACGTCCCCGCCGCCGAGCGCCTGCAGCGTCCCGGACAGGTAGCGGTGTGCGGGCCGCGCGCCGGGCCCCGGGCGGCCTCGCTCCTCTAGCGCCTCTCTTAAGTCACAGTGGCCTTTGAGTGTGTGTCTGGGGTACATGGAAATGAGAAACAGTCTGCTGCTGAGCAAAAGGTCTTTTCGTCACCTTCCAGCTTTTTCCTTCCTAGCTCCTGTGCCTCACACACTCAAAGCTGTGGGACTCCGAAAAGGGTGCGCTTTCAAGATATCTTCTTTGTGAGATAAAAACAACATTGATGAGGTTCATGGGTAGAGAGAAGAATGAGTTGTTAAGGGGAAACTGACTTGAATAGGTTGCGGTTGTGTTTATGATAAGGTACACTGGTCTTTGATGCTCACCATGGCAAACCATGGATTATTTTCTGCCCTGTTTCTTGCCTCTCCCAAAGACACTAATTTTTTTTAAAAAATAAGTCTTTAAACTTAAAGAAGAAGACTTTCCGCTTGTAAAGGCTTGCTCTGGTGTCAGAAGTGGGCTCGGTGCGCTTTGTCCGTCCTCTCTTCTGGCCTGTCAGCAGCAGCACCTGGTGAGTAGCTGGATCAGAGGGTCCTCACTCTCAGGACACTTCTTACTGGGAAGGAACACAACGTTCATAACAGAGTTAAAACCGTAGAGGAGCGAATCCCCGGTCAGCCCAGCGGGGAGAGCTCAGCGCTCGTGCTGCAGCCCAGGTTCAGTCCCTGGCCAGAAGGCCTCACAGGTCACATGGTGCAGCCGGAACCGAGAAACGTGGTGCAGCCGGAAGAGGTCCACGCTGGCAAGGTTGGACCCAGCTCGGCCTGCTATAACTAAACACCACAGACTGAGTGGCTTATAAACGACAGGAGGTCACTCCTCCTGGTCTGAAGGCTGCACGCCCGGTTCCAGGGGCCTGCAGGATGGTTCTGGCGAGCAGTGTCTCTCGGGCTGTGGGCTACGAGCCCGCGTGTTCCCGTGCTAGCGAGCAGAGTGGAGGAGGCGCACGCCCACCACCACTCACCAGGTCTCTGATCCCTCTCCTGGGGCTCCACCCTCACGGCTCCATCCACTGCTCATGTCCCAAAGGGCCCTCCTCTTAATAAACCATCCATCATGCTGCGGGTAGGGTGGTTTTCTGAGGGAACATGAACATTAAGTCTAACAAGGTCTGGTGAGAAAAAGGGGAAAAAAAGGCTTTTTCCCTGAGGAGATGGATGGATAAGAGGCCACTTGTAGGTTACTGTTATTTTCCACTGTTTACCTTACTTGATTCTCATATTTTTTCCCTAACTAAAATGAATGAGAATCCTTCATTTTCCTGGCACCCCTGGCAATGGAGCCCTTGTGTTTCATGAAACTTGACTTTCTTGCTAAACAGATGGAGAAGCTGCAAATGAAACCATCTTCTGGTGTCTTAATTCTTTTTTGGGGGGGCCACATTTGTGTGGTTTGTGAGATTTTAGTTCCCAAACCAGGAGTCAGACCGTGGCGGTGAACGCACCCAGTCCTAACGACTAGGCCGCCAGGAATCGCCTTGTGTCTTGACCTTATCCCTAATGAGTTGTGCGGATACTCTTTTTGCATATTTACGTTGCTATGTCCCACAGTGTTAAATTCACCTAGTATCCTCTAATGTCTTAATTCAGAAATATAACAACCATCCTTTTCTTCCTTCCTTATCCCCAGCAATTCATCTTCCCCAAATCATCAGGGAGATGGAATTCCACAGGCCTCTAGTGAAGTAAGTGTCTTTACCCTAACCTCTCCTGCCTTCAGGGTCCTGCATCGTGAAGCCTCTGACAGATTCGAATCGCTGTTCGGATCCCCGAATACTCACACCTCTGCTCTTTCTGGGTGTGTTAAACTTTAAACCTGTAGGATTTCTGTGTTGTGTTTAAATGTTCTTCTTTATAACATGCCAGGGACTTGGGTGGGGTTTTTTGGTAAGTCTAAATAGTTTCTTCTGTTTACGTTCATTTTCTTTATTAATAGCAACTTCAGCCTTCAGCCACGATCCAGGAAACACAGCAGTGGCTGCTCAAAAACAGATTCTCTTCCTACACAAGACTGTTCTCCAACTTTTTAGGTATGTTTGTGTTTGTGTACACGCACACATACATCGTTTACTTATTTGTTTTTGTACTATTATTAGCCGTAATTAAATGTTGGAGCAGAAGCTGTATATAGAATCATAAGAAGTTGCCCAAGCCTGTAGGGGGAGGCCCTGTGTCCCCCCAGCGTCCCCAGTTGTGCCGTCTTGCAGACCCTTAGTGCAGTATCGGAACAGGAACTCGATGCTGTTTCACCAGGTTTACACGCCCTTGTTTTTATATAGGTATAAATGCTTATGCACAATTTTTTTTATTAACTTTATGTAAAATAATTTTGGCTTTGCATAAGTTGCAGAGACAATGCAGATGTCCCAGTGCACCCTTTACTCAGCTCGTTACATAGCTGTAGTACGGTGTCGAAACCAGGAGGTTGGCATCGGTGCCGTGTGTGGGCATGGTGTTGCTGCCATCACGTCTGCCGGCTCGCATGACCGTCGCCACCGCTGGAGTCGGCACAGAATGCTGACAGTGCCACAGGGGCCTCCCTGGGCGCCCAGGGCCCCTCTCCCACCTCCGCTGGCATCTGGCGGCCATCAGTCCACTTTCTGCCTCCATGACTTTGTGTTTTGAAAACGTTACATAAATGGGATCGCACAGTGCAGTAGCTCTTCTCTCAGCATCCTGCCCTGACATCTGCAACATCTGAGATGTCGTATCAGTTGCTCCTCTTCACTGCTGCGTAGCATTATGGGGTAGGGATGTACTCAGATGGGGGTTTCTACAGACATAGGTGTTCTCTTGCCTAGTAAGCTAAGGAAGTATTTAGATGGAACATTAGAAGGAACCAGGCGGTGCTGCTTCGGGTGCTGTGGGAAGCCCGCGGGGAGGCACGGTCGTAGCCGGCAGGGGCAGCGTTCCTAGACAGTGTAGCCCTGGGCCCTTTCCCGCAGAACACTTACTGACGTGGCCCGGCCTGCTCCTCCTGGGCCGCAGTGCAGTGGCGGCTGGCTCTCCCAGCCTTTGAAGAGAGCAGCGCGTGTGCACCCGGCTGCCCAGAGCAAAGCTTGGTCTCCCACAGAGCTTGGCTCCTGTCTCATCAGCCCTCTGCGGCTGTGCTTGCGCCACGACCAGCCATTCCTCGGGCAGCGCTTTGTCTCTTTGAAATGGAAGTGCGGGGTTTTTTCTCACTTGCTAGCCAAGATCCGCACTTCATGATTTACCTGTGGAAAAGCTACACATTTCAGTGTGTGTTGGGGAGGAGCCCCTGGGGTGCTCACAGGGAAGGCGGGAAGAGCCCTGAACACTGGGGAGCTCTGTCGGTGGCACCTGATTCCTGTTCTGTGAGACGCACACGTTGAGGTTGTTTGAGTGGTGGTCACTAGGGCTTGGCCTTCTGCCTTCTGCTTCCCCTGTGAGGTTCCCCACAGTCGAGAGGTGGGGAAGGCAGCTTCCTGCTCCGAGCCCGTCAGGCATTCAGAGAAGACCATGCCCGTCCAGTTCTGTGCGGGTGGCGGCTGTGCTCCCAGGTCGCTCCTCTCCACTCCTGTTGGCAGAAGGCCCTGGCAGAGGCGACAGCACCTGGCTCTGCCCCCTGACGCCAGAGACAGCCCCATTGGCACTCATGCCTCATGGGAGACATGCTTCTCTGGTCTCTCTTTCACAAACTAGAAAATTATGAGACTCTAACATTCAAGTCCTCAAAAGTAGAGAACTCCATTATCTTGTTACATATGTGAGTGGATATTTATCATATGGAAGTCATGCTTTATTTAATCTCAAGGGCATCTTAGTTTCCCCAATAAACTACATCTTGAGCATCAATAAAGGGGGAAAACAAAAGGTTGTAGACAACACTCAAGACATTAAGCAGAGTCTGCAGAGCTCCCGCGGCACTCGACCAGCTCCAAAGCTGGATGACCAGCCTTGGTGAGTCTTATTCTGCCACCCCCCGCCACCTCCCTTTTCTGTTCTGCTTTAAAGCAGATCCTGGGCACCATACCATGCATGTACACACACACCAAATATTTACAGAGGAAGTCTTCAGGGTAATATGCAGTTCTCTGCCATGCTTTTGTATTAAACTGGCTACTGTGGCAGAGTTGTTATTGTTGGACTGTATGTAGCAGGTTACAGAATACAGAGGCCTAATCCCAGCTCTGCTGACAACCTGGTTGCCTTTGGGCAGGTCTGACTTCCATTTCTTCCTTTTGTAAAGTAAAGATTGGCCTGGTCATCTCACGGTGAACTGTCGGGTCAAGATCATGTTAATCCTTGCAAGCACCACTTGGCCAGAGTAGGCTGCACGGCAGTCCTGTGCTGGGAACAGTCCGTCCTGTCAGCCGTGCTTGTTACGATTAACCGGCCTCTGGGCTTCCGAGCTCCTTCTTGACCCAGGATGTGAGAGCCAGCATCCTGTGTCTGAAGGACAGGCATGTGTGTGTCTGTTCCTGTGGGCGTGCACACATAAGAGAGCCGTGATGGTTTCCAAGGACACTGAACTGAAGACGGATGCCGCCAAGCAGCCTGTCTCGCTGGGTCTTACCCCAGTTCCTGGAGAAGATCCTCTTTTTGCTCTTCTCCAGGTGCCGACTTGTTAAAGCTGACCAAGGAGGACCTAGTACAAATCTGCGGTGCCGCCGACGGGATCCGGCTCTATAACGCCCTGAAGTCAAGGTAGAACACGGAGTCTAAAAGGGGCCACTCTGCTTGAAACGAGGATGCGCCCTTGCTCGTGCGGGGCTGTGGGCAGCTGGGCCGCGTGTGCGCGCCTTCAGGCAGGCCCAGATGTGGTTCAGGCACTGAGGGCAGAGGCGGACTCAGGACTAGAAATGGGGCTGCACGGCTGGGTTTGCTGCCAAGAGAACAAACTTCTCGTTTCGGTCAGCTCTACGGAATCTATGGTTTTCAAGGTCATGTGCCCTACTGCACAGCTGTTAGAAGCATACACTGTGTTGGCCTTCAAGATCCATTCACTGTGGTTGCTATTTCTAGACTTGCGGTGTGAGAATTGCATTAAACTGAATTTTACTGATGTTAAACTGTTGACATAATGTTGAAACTTAAATTCACCAGCATCTGACTGACCATCTCAATGGTTTAGAATCTGGATCATCAGATTAGACCACCTGTGCTAACCTGTGATAGTTGGTGTGAGGTGTGTGTCTTTATATTCTTACCCGTAAATTGTTTGGTATAATGAAGTAGCCTTGTCAAGTTCTAAGGAACTAGCCCCTAGCGCCCTGTAGCTGCGCCCGCGCAGCGCCTCCCCGGCTCACAAGCGCCGTCTTCTGGTTGCAGGTCGGTGCGGCCCCGCCTGACCCTCTACGTCTGCCGCGAGCAGCCCGCGCCGCAGGGGCAGCAGCCGGCGGCGGGCGGGGGCGACAGCAGCAGCGCCACGCCGTTCGGTGGGTATGATAGGCGGGTATTGGCGGGGGTGCACTCTGCTTCCTGTCACGGCCCTTTGCTGTGGATGGGGGCCGCCTGGTGGAGTAGGCGCGCGCAGGCAGAGTGTGGCAAGCCCTGCCCCAGAGCTCCTGATCGCTGTTTGGCGTTCATCAGTAGCTGAGCAGGACCTGCGGGGGCCCGGCTCCCTGGAGGTGTGCTGTCCGGAGGGGGGCCCCGGGCTTCTGTGGAGCCAGCAGCCCTCTGGGCCTGGGGGCCGCTTCCTTATCTTCTCTTGCATTTTCACACTTTTCTGAATCCTTTGGAAGACACATAGCTTCTATTCTTTAAGGTAAATTTCCAATAGTAGGTTTACTGAATCAAAAACTGACCTCTTTGGAGTTCTTTTTATATATTACTAGAAACACTATTTTTGAAAACAGCTTTCTCTTGCTGTAATTCACATATCGTAAACTGCTTCCACTGCAAGTTGACAGCTCCAGTGTGGCATGCACGTCTGCAGCCACTGCCGTCATCCAGCGTTAGCCTCATTGCTCCACAGTGACCCTCCGCGCCCATCTGTACTCTATTCCTGTTTGTGTTTAATAAAAATTATAACCAGATATTTTTGTACAGAGGTTAATGTTAATTATATGTACACATAAATAATATATTTAAATGGATAGTAAGGGGGAACTACTCATCTTTTTTCTATCTTATTTCTTTAGTACTTTGAAAGGTGTGACCTCCCCATAGATCAGGTGGAAAACAGATCAAAGATGATTGCTAAAATGCTGTTTGTATTTTTTATTTCAGTTTATCATGCAATCTACTTGGAAGAAATGGTTGCCTCAGAAGTTGCTCGAAAACTTGCGCTGGTGTTTAATATTCCTTTCCACCAAATTAACCAGGTTTACAGACAGGGTCCCACTGGTATTCACATTCTTGTTAGTGATCAGGTAACTGGCATGCTCTTTCCTCCTTCACACTGGTGTTTGCTTTTGTACGTATTGCTGAAGAGCTATAGGAAAACTCTGTGGCCTCTTGCCAGTACTGAGGAGTCAGAGTTGGGAATCAAAATTGGGAGGAATTTATAAGCAAGAGTTGAGGTGTCCTGGGTGGCAGAAGGAATGCAGATTAAGGAGAACCATGGCTCAGCTCCCACCAGCTTTGAACTCTGACACCGGTCACTGGGAGACTCCAGGTTCCTGGGACTTTGGTCCTTTTTATGTAAAAGTGAGGCATCTGAATGGGTTTTCCTTTGTTTCCCTATCTGATGACTGGTTTGAAGCAGCAGGGTAGGAGGGCAGTTCTCCCCGTCCATGTTCCATGAGAAGCAAGCAGTGAAGTGCAGCTTTTTGTCAGTGTCTCTGTCCGAGAGCCCGGTGGGGACAGCCCCCGTGGGCCCACGGGTGACGGGCCAGAGTGCGGGGACCCCCGTGAGTACGAGGTCAACACAGGGCAGGCTGTACCCCAGGTGTAGGCCTGTGACCCATACAGCCTTCATGAAGTGCTGTCTTGACTGTCGAGTCCTGAACTTGTACACCATGTATGTGTTTTTATTTTTTTTCTTTCACAAATTTTAATCTTTCCTAATCAGTAAGAGTTGGGTATTAATTATACATCTGCTTTATCCTTCTAGATGGTTCAGAACTTTCAAGATGAGAGTTGTTTTTTATTCTCCACAGTAAAAGGTACTTTGCATGTGTATGTGTGTCTTGAAAGGCTAGAATCATGAAAGGTGGCGTGCCTGAAATCAGCAGTCATCTTGTGTCTGGCTTTGCAAATGCTGGTTTTACCAATCTTAAGTAAGTTTGAAAAATGAAGTCAGCCACTATCTGGTGACAGAAACAGAAATTAGCAAATAAGAGGAGTCCATCCTTCTGGATGCCTGGAGAACAATCCCAGTCTATTCAGCATTTCACTGGCCACCTCATGTCAGACACGTGCTGGAAAGGCCTTCCCCTGCTCTAGTGGGGAAAGCAATCAGAAAAGGTCAACAGATGCACACAGATTACAAATACAGAGTTTAGCTGCCGTGAAGGAATGGGGAAGTGTGGTGCTTGTGGACACAGGCGTCTGGGCTGGGGACACAAAGCTCTTAGGCTGTCTCTAGGAGCAGCAGCCAGGCGGGGCAAGGCTGTCGCAGAGGAAGGAGCCGGGCTGCTCTGGAGGCCTGCAGGCCTGCGGCTGCCATGCAGGGCGAGGGCAAGCAAAGCAGGAGCCAAGTCCGGTAGGCGGTGTAGTGGTGGGAGCTTAGCTTTGAAATGCACTGCAGTCAGTGACTTGTTTGTAAACAAATGAGTAATGTGAGTAGGTTTGTCTTTTCTTCCGCTGTTGCAACTTTGTAGAGACAGAAGGTGGGAGAAGTGGAGGCAGGAGGTGTCATCTAGGCCAGAGGTGAGGGGGTTTTGGATAGTGACAGGGCCTGCTGAGCCCCATATAGGAGGAGCAGCCGTGACTCTTACAGGAGCAGCTGCGCCGGCGGTGGTCACAGTGGAGGGGGAGGTGGTGTTGAGAGCACCCCCGACCCTCTTCCTTTGGGCTGCTGTGCGTGACTTGGGACAGACGGTTGCTGGGGGTGTCATCAGAGCAGTGGACAGGAAGGCAGCTGGAGCTGGTAAGGTTTCCCACCTCTGCCTAGCAAGCTCAGAAGGCTAAGTGAGCATTATCACCCTAGGCTTAGTGGTGGAAGAACAGTCTCAGAACTATTTGTGTCAATTGGTCATTTAATAGTAAAAAGTGGTTAATGGTAACAGTGTGTCATAAAACTTTCAGAAGGAAAGGAGACTTGTGGACCATTTGTGTGTAACAGGTCTTGGTTTTTAAAATCAGTACTTTTTAATGTAAACAACTTGATTAAACATGTCACAGAATTTGAGACCCATTAAAAAATAAGTTTGCAAAAAGTTGAGATTTCATTTTAGGACATGGGAATGTCGAGTTAACTATACCCGCTGGGGCTGGCAGGAGATACCTGGGTTTCAGATCTAAGTTAAGCCTTCAGCATGTC
This sequence comes from Capra hircus, assembly GCF_001704415.2. Taxonomy (NCBI): domain Eukaryota; kingdom Metazoa; phylum Chordata; class Mammalia; order Artiodactyla; family Bovidae; genus Capra; species Capra hircus. The sequence goes on along the minus strand of NC_030829.1, from coordinate 7,550,180 downwards.
TTCGGTGATTCTAAGCCGTAGAAATCCTTCAGGTTATGGAGGGAGAGAATGTGAAGAGCAGGCCCAGATGGGGCTCACAAGACTTCCAATTAAAGGGTTGGTTACAGGAGGGTTTCTTAAATGTCATTATGAGAAGAGACCTTTAAGATCTAAATCCAGTCTTAGCAGGAAAGCTGCACCTCAAAGAGCAAGATGTCCGGTGTCACTCTTTTCTGGTAAGTTACTCAAAGCAGTAGCTCCCCTTGAAACAAGGGGCTGAATTAAGGACTTCACCCCACTGGACGTGTCTCAAGCCAGCAAGATACCTGCAGGGGCTGTTTAGACTGTGAACTGACCCACTGTTGTTTTCTTTACAAAGCCCTGAGACTAGCACCCTCGTCTCAATTTTTCATTCTCAAAGCGTTTGGTCTACAGAACTGACACCGTCTGTGACAAAGGTAGTTCAGAGCGTGTGGCTGTGACGGCAGCGAGTGTCTAGTGTTCGGCATCACAGGATGCCCCTCCCATCTCAGTGTCCTGTCTGTAGACATTTGTCCTTGTGAAAATTGCATTTGCTCCTTGATGAATGCTTGTACTGCTTCTCGCCATCTTCTGAGAAACCCTAGGCCAGCAGGCGTAGCTAGTGATTACTAATTATCCCAGAAAAGGTGGGTATCAGCACCCAGTTTATCCGACGGTCTCTGCCGTGTGCTCAGACAAGCGGCAGAGGGAGCGTGGACATGATGCTTTAGGGAGGGGCGCTGGAGCAGGTTAATCAGCCTTTTCATCTCTGGAATACTTAAAGGCGCGCTCAGCTGGGCTGGGAAGCTGTAGGGTGAGAGCAGCGTTTGTTTTAGTGAGTTAGGTTTTAAATTTATTTTTAATCAAAGGATACTTGCTTTACAATATTGGTTTCATTTCTGACATACGTCAATATGAATTAGCTCAATTTAGTTTTGACTCTCCAGCCTAGTAAAAAAGAAGTTGACCGGTCACGTCCCTTTCTTTTTCTGCAGCTGAAAATGGTGGTGGCGTCCACATCATTTTGAAGTGACGTCTTCCGTAGTCTGAACTCTATTCAGCACCAAATAAAAGTCACGCTTAAAAGTGTGTGAAGACTGAATCCAAGAAGTCTTGGGATTGGATTTTACCGTATGAAATGTTTCATATTGAAAACATAGGATGACCTTCCTAATGAGCTGGACGAGAGGCGCACCTGGCCCGCGTCCCCGCCGGGAGAGAGCACGCAGGCCGCCTGCCCCTCTGCCCGAGGCGCCGCGCACACAGGTCCGGAGCAGCCTCCGCTGTCTTTCTACACTGTATGCGGTTTGGAGATGAATGTAGATGTACTGTGGGCATTGACATTTCTGGGCCACTGTGGTGTCTGCAGCCTGGACCTTATGCTGACCTGGGCAGGGACGGGCCGCCGTGGACACGGGCCGACCGGTGGTCAGGGGAGAGGCGCGGCGCTTCTCGGGAAAATCATGTCTAAGGGTGTGCGTCTGCCGGGATCATGCCGGATCGGGAGGATCCAAGCCAGGAAGACGGGCTTGAAGCAAACTGCATTATCAAGAGTACCTTGGTGAGAGGATCAGTGTAAATCCTAATAGGTACAAAGACTTTTGTGTTTTTGCTTTGTCACAGATTTATTGAAAACCTTTTTGCTTCTGCTTCCATTTTTAGCATTTGTTTCTGGTTTTCATTTTTGAATCCCAATGCCTTTTAAACTCATGTGGTTTTCTTTCTCCTTTTTCTATCTCCAACCACTTAGCAACCGCCTCCCCCCACCCCCTTCCTGTTAAACATTTTTAAAGTCCTGTCCCGGACATTGGAAATACACATAAGCAGGACAAAACAGTGTGATGGTTCGTAACTTGGTGTTAAGGGGTCATTATCAGGAGTTGAAATTATTCTCGGAACACTAGACATCACAAACACTATCTTGCACCATCAAAATTCTTACTTCTTGAGCTTTAGTACAATCATGGATAACATTCTGGTGATTATTTAGGGACTTTTATACACCACATAATAGCTTCTTTTTTCTATAAAAAGAGTGCCTCTTTCACAAAACCAAATGCTTGTCGGCCAGTATACTTTTCAAAGGGAATCACTGTTTTTGCAATTTTTTCTACTATCTTTCTCTCTTCCCTTCACCCAAAGCCTTCCCAAAATTCATCAGCAAGCATTTGAGGCCTGTGGTGTACTAGACACAAATAGAAAAAACAAAACACTTCGATTGCATTTTAATTACACCACCTCTGTCTCTTTACCCAGTATCTTGGTTTTGAGTGTTTTATTTGATGCTTGAGTTTGAAATCTCTCCCCAAAGACAAAACTGCTCCAGTGGGTAAAAGCTTTGTATTTTGTTTTATTCATAAAGGGGGTTATTTGATATTAAAAAAAGAAAGTACTGTCTTTAAATATTCCATCTTTGGCCTGAAAATATCCCTCACTTGTACAGCCCCCATGCTGGAGAGCTTTCCTTTCCGTCATTTCCCCTTTGCTTTCCTACGACCACATGTTTTCTGTACCAGTCACTTGGGAAAGAAGTGAGCTTTCTCTTCATTGTTTTAGAGTTTTGCTTGTCTATTTAGCATTCCTTTTTGAGTCTCAAGATTTATGGAACAATAAATGTCATTTAATGCTGTGTGCTATTTTGAATTCATCAGGTTTTTACAAGTGGGGTTAAAAAAAAAAGCTCGTCAAACTTGAAATTACACCAAGCAGCATTGAACATTAGTCTGTCCCAGTGAAACAGGTTAAATTATGGCACCAGCAAATTTGCTACTTTGTTTTTTTAATAGTAGGATGTACACATTTCAGTATAATAAATGTTTTCCGATTGTTTTTGCAAACGTGTGTCTCATTTAAAACCCAAGTTCCTGCCAGTGTCACTTCGTGTCATAGGATCAAGCGTCACTACGTATGTTCCGAGTGCACACCAGTCCAGATGGCGTTAGAAGAGCTGGTGGGGATGTGCTTTCCTTTCAGCCTGTTGTTTTCTCAAAGCAAATGCAGCTGAGGACAGGTCACCCAGTGCCTGTTCCACGCCTGCATTTTAAAGAGGAAGCAAGCCTGATTTCCTTAACAGAGGTCCTGCTGTTTGGTAACTGCAGTCCTGTGTCATTCAGCCAGAGTCCAATAGCTTTGAGAGGTTGTAGCCAAGCTCCAAAGAGAGAATGTATAGAAGGTCCTGGTCATTTAGATTTTTAAAACGGAACTATACTCATAGTTTTCTGCAGCACCCATTTTCCCCATACACAGTGATGTAAATGTATATTTAAATAACTGCTATGGCATACATACAATTTTTAGATCAGGAAATACTAGAGTATATAATAAGGCTGCAAAATCACCAGGACTAATGCTTTTTCTGATAATCCTCTTAATTGATTTATCTATCTGCCTTCTCTCCCCAGAATGCAACTGAGGTCTTGTATTCTAAATGATTCTAAAACTTTCCACCTAATAGAACCCTAACTCTATTAGAACTATTGCTGGTCGTGGGAAATTTCTCTTTTGCTGTTTCTCTTCAGCTTCTCAGGAGCTCTGGGCTTTTAAGTTTGGTTGCTAAGAAGGGTTAGCACAGAGGTTCAGCGAAGGTCACAAGTCTGGCAGCACAGAGTAGAAACCAGATCACCTTATCAGATTTCAGATAACAGAATGCCTGAGTTTGGAAAATGGTTTTGGTCAGATATGTCTGCCACAAGATAATAGCAATAAAACCCTCTGACGTAAGCACTGCAATGGTTTATTCATTTTATATTATATAAGTCTCAAAGGTGCCAACACTTTACTGAGCTGAGTTTTAAGTGTATAAAATTTTTGAATAGTTCTGGTGTAACTTGATTTCTAAGACTTAAAATAAACTTGGAAAAAAATCACACCCATTCTACATGCATCCATTATTTTTAATTGATTGTAGTATAGATAACTTGAGCTTTAAATTCTTTTTCTTTAAGATCCCCCAAATTCTGTGAGAGATGACAGCATTAGCTCATTTTGTGCTGTTGCCTACCCCAGAGCTCACGATCTGTCATCAGGCAGCACGGAGTCTGAGCTGCTTCTGTTCCATTTCTGGTCCCCGAGAGGACCTAGGGCGAGTTGACAGAAAGGTGGAGACCCTGCTCCACCCTTTCTAGAGTCCTCATTCTTTGGTGTCTCATGGAAACCTATTACCTTGCCTTCCAAGTAAGTCTCCAAATAGAAAACTGTCAGGCATTGTGAATTTGCAATATAGTTACGTCAATAAAGTTGCTATTTTAACCTTCAAAGTGGAGAAGTCCTGCTCATCAAAGTGGACTCGTGAATAAAAGGAGGTCATTGGCTTAAGTATCAGGTAGAAAATCAACAGCTTATTTTTCTGCTCAGTCTGTGCTAACGCTGATGGTCTGTTGAAGAATGCTGGCAAAGCCGAGGGTGGCAATTTTGTACCTAGGGCAGCGCCACCTCTTGAGATCCAGGTTTCCTGTGCGGTCCTGGCTGCACTAAGACCACCCCTGCTCTTTGTTAGCTGACACGAGGCTTTGAACTGATTGCATCACAGCAGAACAAAGGTAAAAACTATCACCAGAAGTACCGCAGTCCCTGCACAAGTCTTTTTTACCTGTAAGCGCCTTTCTCACCGGAGAATCAACAGAGCTGGGTGATGGCGGAGAACGGCACACCGAGTGCTCCGGGCAGGCCCCGCGGCCCGCGGGCGGCCGTCAGAGGATGACGCAGCACCTGCAGAGCCGCGGCCCGCCGCCTCCCGCGGCCGTGGGCGGGGTGACGGGAGCGAAGTAGGCGTGGACTCGGACGTGAGGGAGCTGCGCCTGAAAGCGACGGGAGGAGCACCGGCTAAAGGCCTGTGGGCAGGAGGGCAACTACCCGCGTGATGCCAGGAAAGCCCAAGCTAAGAGGCAGTCCCCGTCCCTGTGTGCAAACCAAGCGGTGAGGGGTAGCGCCGAGGCCTGCTTGGGGTCTACGTGCAGAGCTGCCTGAGCTCCTAAGCATATTCAAGAGCAAGGGCAGCGCAGCTGGGCTACGCGGGGAAGGGACGCCGCCGCTGCTAAGGCTCTCTACCTGGAAATTAGCCAAGGTCGAGCCTACTGATAACCCCTTCAGTTCTTTTGCCCAGACCCATTCTAGAAGCGGAATCTTCCCGGATGGACGCTAATAAGAAGGTTTTGAAGAAGTCTAGGGACTTCCCTGGTGGCTCAGACGGTAAAAGCATCTGCCTCCAATGTGGGAGACCTGGGTTCAATCCCTGGGTTGGGAAGATCCCCTGGAGAAGGAAATGGCAACCCATTCCAGTATTGAGAAGTCTAAGGAGGTAGCTGGTGTAACTCGGCCCCAGGCAGAACGGAGGACGCGAAGGCTGTTCGCGCCTGCTGTCGTCTGGGCGGCTCTGCCTGGCGAGGCGGCCGCCCCGCTTACCCGCATGCGCTTGATGCCGGCTCGGGTGACTTGCTGGCAGTCGTAGAGCTCCAGGCGCTCCAGGCCGCGGCAGTGCTCCAGGTGCTCCAGGGCCACGTCGGTGATGAGCAGGCAGTTGTCCAGCTCCAGCACCCGCAGCCTCTCGTGGCCACAGGGGCTGTTGCTTAGGTGCAGGATGCCATCGTCCGTGATGAGCTCGCAGTGGGACAGGCTCTGGAAGGAGGGGAGGTGCCGTGTCTGCAGGAACCACAGTTCGGGAGGAGGGAGGCTGGGCCTGGGGGCAGCGACCTCTCTCATCGTCCCCCCGGGGGGTAGGGATGGAGCTGACACTGCAGGGGCCCCTGAACTCACCTCTTCCCACAAACAGCGAGTCTACAGCTACACAGGGACCAGCTGCCTCCGGAAAAAAACACAAGAACCAGCTGGCCAACTTCTCCATGCTGGGCAGAGAGGAGCCGGTGCAAGTGGGCAGGGGAGGCCATGGCCTGTCATGAACCCCACCCCTGAGAGCAGAGACCCCCATCAGGAGGGAACTCTAAACCTGGCGTTTTTCACTGAACCCCACATGGGGTGCCAGCGTCTCCAGAGGCAGGTCTCACAGCTGCCTGGTGCCCCAGTCTTTGTATATGGGACGCTCCTTGCTCACCTGACCCTGATGGCCGAAGGGGGCTTGTATTCCCGGGTCTCATGGACTTTTAACATGAGAAGAGATTCTTGGCAGACTACCACCCCCAGGCACTGTACGGGCAGCAAGCTGAAACACCCCATCTTTCTGGCAAGAGGCCTGTGTGCTTGCCCGGGAGCTGATGGGGCAGCCTTCAGGTCAGGTGCCCTCAAGAGGCCCCCAGATGTGCTCCCAGCCAAGACAGGCAGGTGTGCTCGCCCTCTGCTGGGCCCTCAGAGAGGAGCTCACGCCCTCCTCTGGAAAAGTACCAGAGGCCATGGAGCTGAACAGCCCTGAACCGAAAAACACAGCAGAGGGTTTCAAGAGCAGACTGGACGAAGCAGATAAAAGGACCGGTGACTTGAAAAACTGGTAGTGAAAATCACCCAATCAGAGCAGCAGAAAGGAAAAAAATAAAGACAGTCTAACGGACTTACAGGACAGCATCAAGTGGACTAACATTCTCATTGTAAGGGATTATAATCAAGATGTGAAAAGTTAAAGAATCTTAAAAGCAGCAAGAGAAAAACAACTTGTTATGTGCAAGGGAATTCCCGTAAGACTATCAGCAGATTTTTCCGGAGAAATTTTGCAGGCAGGCCTGAATGGAGGGGCACAATATAAGTGTGGAAAGAAAAGGATAAAAAATTCCAATCAAGAATACCAGCGAGGTTATCATTTGGAACTGGAGGAGAGGGGGGAATTCCCTGGAGGCCCACTGACTAGGACTCGGCTTTCACTGCCAGGGCCCAGGTTCCATCCCTGTTGGGGAACTAAGATACTCGGAGCCACACAGCACAGCACACGCCCCACACACGAGCCACCTTACAAGAAATGTTAAAGGGACCCTGTTAAGCTAAAAAGAGCACTAATTATAACAACATATATGAAAGCATAAATCTCACTGGTAAAGGCTATAAATCAGGGTGAAAGCTAAAACACTGTAGTATCCACAAAGTAACACAGCATTTATTGGTTAGAATTCTTTATTCTTTAATAGCTAAAATTATTGGATAGCTTTTAGGAGCAATGAGCTGCATTGATATTTTTTAAAAGCCCAAGAAACTGGCTCCGGTACTAAGTGGAAGCCAGCCCCTCAACGTCACTGAAACCCGCTGACGGCATGTCCTGCAGGCTGCGAACCGAAGGGCCAAGGAGGCTCCTTAACCGCTGCACAAGCTTCCTGCACTCCTCTGGGCTCTCTTGAATCGAGTCCCCCTTGTTTGCATCCGTTTCCCTTTCAGACAGCCTTCTAGATTTAGGGTTTTTGAGAGGACAAGGCCCGTCCTGCCGAGGGTCACAGAGCAGTTCCTTGAAATTCGTATGGAAAATGAACAGGACAGCGGGGGTGGGGGGGGCCTGAAGCGCAGCAGATGAGGTGTGAGCGCCGCCTGCTAGGGCTGGTCACTCCCCCCACTGCTTCCTGCTGCCGACCTCTAGACGCTGCACAATTCTGGGCCCTGCCTCCTCTCAGGGGCTGGGGGAGGGCCCCCTGGGGCTGCAGCAGAGCACCGTCGGCCCTTCCCCAAGGAGGCGGGCCCCGGCTGCGTGTCAACACCACCCGCGCTGCCGCTCACCCTCGACTCCACCTGGGGGCCCACAGGCATGGCGACCGTGTCCGCCCTCAAAGTGGGGAAGGCCCTGGAGTATCCCTCAGAGGGACCCGGACACACCCTGCCCTGCAGATTCTGGGTAGGGTAACGGCCACCTCCCCTGACGAATGACCCTGTCACTCTCCAGAGCCTAGGGCAAGGTCTGGCACGGGTGCCCCTCCCGCAAGACACGCTTGTAGCGAATCTGGATTTCGGCTCACCTATCTCCCTGCTCTTCTAATAATCCTCCATGCTTTTTTCTCGTTTTCTTTACTTGAGGCCCTTATTTGGGGTTTTCTTAGAGTGTCTCTTGAGTCCTCTTTCTGGGAGTTGCTTGTATGAGTACAGGGAAAAACAGAAGACTTCCGTCACTGGAACCCCCGCTGGGGCAGCAGTCTTTGAATAACATTTCCTGCTGGAGTGGACCCCACGCTCCAGGAGCTGGGGAGCTGGTGGGAGTCCAAGACCAGGGTATCTTAGGGTCGGGGAAGGGCAGAGGGAGAGCCTGTGCAACTGAGGGGAAGGAGGTTAAACCAGAACAAAGCAGGGACTCCTAACCTTCCTCACACCTCGGGGACAAGGGGTGGAGAAATCCCATCTGAGGAGCAGATTCTGTCAATTAGAAAACCAGATCACAACCAATTTGGGAGTGAAGACACGAGAAGTGCAAAATCGTCTGCAGATATAGTAGAGGGAGCCGTTCCGTGGAAAACCTGGAAACAGGCAGGTCCTGACTAGCTGAGACCTGACCCCTGACCCCAAGACAGTCTCAGAGCTGCCCAAAGCCTAGCACAGCGCCTGAGGGAGAAAACCCAGGGGAAATGTGGAAGCAAGAGGGACTGTGGAAATAAGAGGGACTGGGGGCCAGGGGGGAGAGTAACTCAGGCCAGATGGAGCTTTGATGATGCTATAAAACCCTGCTGACGGAGCGAGATCAAGGCGGACAGAGGGAGCTGGCCTACGGGCCTCCCAGGACAGTGGGCAGACCAAAGCCCAGGGAAGCCTCACCATCTGGGCAGCTCTGCAAACGGCATGTTTCTGAAGCACTCCGCACCTCGGCTTCCTTGCTGGTAAAATGGGGTGTCCATGGCGCCCGCCCGGCAGGGCTGCTGGGATCGAGTCTGGGTATCTGGGGGAGCAGGCGGCCATGTTCACACAGTGGATGGAACATGCGTGCGAGGTCAGCGTGCCCGAGTGCAGCCTCCATCACTCATTCTGGACCTTTCGGTATACTCGCTAATTCCCCCTCCTCAGAGATACATGACCTTTTCACTCTGACAGGCTGAATGTGAATCTGTGTAAGGACCTGGGTCCCTCTATTAGGTTCATTTCCAAAAATGAAAACAGTAACACGTAGATTCTCTACCTCCCAAGTCAGCCCAACTAACAGACCCTTGAAACCAAGGATGACGACACCCTTCCAGACAGGAGGTTCCTGTGGTGGTGGGGCACCTTTCATCCCTGAGAGGTAAGTCCACCACCAAAAGCTGACTCACCAGGGCTTGCAGCTTAGGACAGTGAATGGAGAGCTGGGTGAGCGTGCGGTCGGTTATCTGCAGAGAAACACGCTGTGTCAGTGTGGCGTCCACACCAAAGCTTACCACCTAACCCCGCTTCTCCTGAACACAAGAACCAAACGGTGCAAAAGAGAATTAACAACCCATGTCAGGACACGGCGGGCTGGGAGCTCCTCTCCTCACCAGCAACCTCAAATCTGCTTACTCCCCCGGGTGCGAAGCTGTTCTTGTCTTTACCCTGGAGCCCCAAGGGGGACACAGCACAAAGCGGGAGTGGGCGAGGGGGCCCCAGGGTTCTTTGTGCAGTCACCTCATCACTCGGCAAGCAAGCTCTTTTCTCCCAGAAGTTATGTGAAAATGAGGGTTTCCTTTTTTTTTTTTTAAAGTTTGGCAAAAGATGGTACTATCTTGAACTCAGCTCTGCTGACTGAGAACAGCCCAGAGTGCGCCCATTGCCCTGACACCCGTGCTGGGGTGAGGAGGCTCCAGGCGCCGGCACCTCAGGCCACACCTGTGCCCGTGGCTGCGGGGCGCCCTGCGGGGCCGTCAGGTGCACTCACCAGGACGCATTCTTCCAGGTCCATTTTCTCCAGGTCGTGGCAGTTCTGCAAGAGTTCACGAGAGCCCGTGAGACATCCCCTGCTCCCCAAGTGGCCCAGTGAGCCGGCGCGTCTGAGCAGGCGCCCTCGGAATCACAGTCACGTGGAAGTGGGCACACGGGGCAGCCGCGTGTCCTCCTCTCGTCTACACCTTCCCGGGGGCTCGTGGGTCTCAGCATGTAGATTTTAGCCACGAGGGGTCTCTGGGAGGACACAGGGTGGGGCGCTCACCACCGGGTGGCTGGTGGGGGATGCGACAGGAGGCAGAGTCACAGCAGCCCCAGGAGGACAGCGGCTCTGGGCGGCAGGGGAGTGTGGAGGGGGCCAGAGGCAGAGCCCGGCACAGCCGAGGGATGCTGCTGAGACGAGAGTCAGCGTCTGTAAGGAAGGGCTCTCCCACAGGGAGGAGGCTGCTTGAACTGTGGCCCCGCCTGACAAAGTGAGACTGAGGGCCAGGCCCCCACTCCTGGTGTAGGACCCCCCAGCTCCCGGGCCCGAGGGAGAAAGTACAGAACACACCCCTAGCCCCACCAGGACTCTGTTCTACTTGGGGCCTGTCATTGCTGAAGGCCATTTTTTGCACACTCCGAGTCGCTCTGGAGGGAGGTGGCAGAGAGGCTGGTTGGTTTGGTAACACCTGTCTTACCCGAGCTAGAAGCGTAAAGCCTGCATCGGTCAGATGGGAACATCGGGCAGCCTCCAAGATCCTGGGGTACGGAGTGCGGGGGAGACAAAGGAGCAGTGGGTTACCCACGCAAAGGGGAAGCCTGCTTCACAGTGCTGAGCTTATTCCACTCTGACACAGAACCGAGGCTTAGGGAGTCCCACCCCAACAGGGCAGTAAATACAGGGGTCTTCCCACAATACCAGCACACGACTGCTCTTCTTTCTCGATATTACTCCCGTATGTATTGACTTGTAAACAATTAAAATGTATTTTCACTGTCCCTCTGCTCGCATAGATCACTCACATGTCAAAGTAATGACAGGACAAGGCCAAACGGGTGGACACCTGAGTGATGCCCATCAGGAAATGCAGACTCAGGTTCCCCGGGGCTGGACAGCGTGACGCCCTCCACACAGCCCTAAAGGAGCCAGTTCATGCTCTGTCCCGTCCCAGTCCATCTGACAGACGCCACCGACTCAACCACCGCCGCCGCAGCCACCTTTCCACCAGCTGCGAGAAGCCCCCCACCCGCCCCCCCCCCCCCCCCCCCCCCCCGCTCGGCCCCAGGCCCTCAGGGTGCACTCACTGGAGTCTGGGGCAGTTCAAGGCCAGGGCTGTCAGGGAGGCGTCGGTGAGGCTGCCGCAGCCGGACAGGCAGAGCGCCTGCAGCCGCGGGCATCCCCGGCACAGCTGCACCACGCCGTCGTCCGTGACGCGCTGCGGAGCCAAGCGCACAGTCAGAGGCCGGGGGCACCACGCGGAGCCTCCCGCCACTGCCCGAGGTTACCCGAGACTTAACGTTCATCCTGACAGTGCGACCAGAACAAGGTTAAGTACAGAGAAGACGGGTATTATGTTCCCTCTGCACAGCTTTAGAATATTCAAGCCTTACTAACAGTAAAATTTTAAAATTCCACCTCTTACTCAGAGTCTTTTTCCAGGAAAAATTTATAAACTTGTGTTAAAAATCAGATTTAACAAAGAGCTCATGGGATTTGCCTGGTTAAGTGACATTAATTTTTGGTTGGATTTCTACAGATTAATGCTAATTAAAAGATATCTATTGTATAAATCATATATGTATATAACATTTCCTGAAGTGGTTTAGAAAATAACAAAATTAAGTAAATCACTAAATTATTGATAAATGGCTTAAATTCTATGAATTTAGTTATAAAGACTTAAATTAATATCTTTATTTAGATACACTAATTTCTGTGACTATAAACACGTACATTTATGTCAGACTTCAAGCCCCCTACCCGTGCTATCCCACATGCAATTCAAGGTCCTATTTCTGAATGGCGCTCTCTCATAAGGTCAGTATTTCCTCAAGATAGTTACTGCTTTATCTCCCATTAGGGACTTTTAAATTTTATGATTCACTCACTAAATGCTAAATACAAGGGATTTCATTTAACTTTCTCAAAAATGACATTTTCCTTGAGAAACCCAGCTGGCTGCAGCAAGCATCTTTGATGCTCAATTATCAACAGCGGTGAAAAAAACCAATCATCTTTCACAGGCCCATCGTGCACTGATGCAAAGCACAGCTCACCCTTTATTCTTCATACCTGTTATTTCCTTTCACCCACGAAGGCAGCATGAGAGATGCCACCACTCCCAGTTTATAAGCAAAGATAAAACACTGAGACCTCCCCAGGAATTGCTCATAGCATCCTTGATACCTTCAAAGAAATCAAGACTCTAATCTCTGCTATTTTTAGGGGAAATGTTCACGGCTCTGCACTGGCCTATCTTTAGATTGCTCTTCTTTCACTGTGGGAAGCGGTGGGTCCCAGAAGGACACGGGATGGGCGATAAGGAAGTGGCAACCCCCCACCCCCAGCCTGCCCTGGATGAAGTGCGTGGGAAAGGTACGCTACTCACGGAGCAGGACTGCAGGTTGAGGCTCACAAGCTCATGGCAGTAATTCTGAATGTGCTTCAGAGCTTCGTCTTCTAGCTGCGTGAGCGGAGAACACAGAAGAGGTGGAGCCAGCTCGGGGACAGGGGGCCCCGGCTCCCCAGTGACGCGCGCGCAGACAAGCCCGGCGGACGGGTACCTGCGTGCAGCCCCTCAGCAGCAGGGCCCTCAGGCCGCGGCAGCCGCGCACCAGCGCCTCGACGCCGTCCTTGGTGATCTGGTCGCACCACGACAGGTTGAGGTACTCCAGGTGCCGGCAGCCCTCGCTGGGAGAGCGGGAAACAGCCGCGCCTGTGCAGTCCATCCCATGGAGAGCGCAGGCACATCTCTGAGCTCAGAGACCCACAGACAGTTCCCGGGAGAGACCGCCTGACCCGAGCCGCCCACTTCCTGCTGCAGGGGGACTGCGAGGAAGGTTCCAAACACCAGGCTGCTCGAGCCCTGGGTATCGCTCGTGACCGCCACTGACAGGCACTCTTACCTGATCCCCTTTAAGGAGCTGTTTGTAATGGACACGCAGGAGGTCAGATCGAGATGTTTCAGCTTGGAACAGAATCGGCTAAGGCTGTAACACGTGCTGAAAAAGGACCAGCGCGCTAAAGGTATTTTCAACCACCTTTCCCTCCCCTAATCTCCCAGGGCCTATCAGTCACCAAAGTGATTTCTGGTACTTACCTGTCAGTGATCTTTGTGCACCCATTGAGGTTTAAATGTTCAATGTTCCGGCAGTTCTGTGCAAAGGTCCTAAAATGAGAAAACATTTCTAAAATTCCCTGCAAGTTGCGAGGCAGCCACCAGAGGGCACGTGGAACCATTCACATTGAGAACAACGTTCTTCAAAAGTTTAATTTACGGAGGATCTACTCTCTTAAGTTTCTAAGTGTATAGTGTGTAATTGCTGACCGTAGCCACCAGTGTCCTTCGATTCTGATGGTCACAGGAAACAGCTGAGGTTCTTGTTGCTCAGAAGTCTGCTGGTGGATTGAGGCAAACCTCTCGGCAGTCTGCCGTTTCCAGCAAGTTCCCAGGTAATGCCAGAGCTGCTGCTCTGCGGACACCACTTGCAGAAGCAACGCCCTCGACAGACTGCGTGTCAGCTGAGACTCTTCTTCACTCAGCCTCTGGCGGTTGTCTCAGAGCAGAGGTCGGGCTCCCAGCTCTCCTCTACAGAGAAATCAGCCGGCAGCAACTGCAGGGGTCGAGTCCCTCCTGTGCTGTGCGTGCTGGCCCTTCACTGGGCCCTTCCGGAGGAACCATCTCTGGCCACTGACAGGGCCAGTAATCGATCAGTATCAAGGCCCAGCCTTTACTGGTGAGGACATCGAGTCATGAAGGGCGACGGCCTCAATGATTTCGGGGTTGGCAGCATGGCCAGAAGCAGAGAATTAAACATCCCTAACTCGACACTGCCTCCTTAACATATACAGCAAGGACTTACTTAGGTCATCTGCATTTCCTTGAAATATGGCTTCAGTGTATCTTACAGGCTTGAGTCCTGATGCTTCCATGTAGTACCCAAAGGTCTCCAAAACCTGGCCTCAAGCCATGTCTCAGTCTCACCTGCTCTTTCTGCTCTGCGGTGGTGTAGGGAAAGGGACCCGGCTGGAGCCGAGCAGACTCCCTGATCTGAGTGTGTGGAGCCAAATGTCTGGCCATGGCTGTCAGAGTGATCAAAGCAGAGCATGAGAATGGGGAGGACTCCAGATATCTGCAAAGGTTCCCTCCAGAATTCAGCAGAGTGCTGGTCAGCGTGTGCAGATCACCCAAAACCAGGGACGGGCTCAACGAGAAGCAGTCAGGGGACAAAGCCAGGGCTCACCCAAGGGAAGAGTGCCCATGCCCACGAGACAAGAGTGAAAACGCCATCGTGCGTGGGCACTGTGCAGAGCACTGAGATGCGTCTTGCTTCAGAAGAGCAGCACAGCCACCCCTAGACTGACCACTGCTTTGGTCCAGCCTATTGAGACAGAAAAGAGATCTCCTAGTTCAAAGGAACTGTGTCCAAGTGACTCGGCTACATCTCAGAACAAAACTCAAGTATATTATCAGAATATAAAAATACTCTGTACCCTGAATAACATTCACAATGTCTAGCACTGAATAAAAAATTGCCATCCATTCAAATAAGAAGGAAAATATATCCATAATGAAGAGAAAATTCAATCTATTAAGGCCATCCAGAACTGGCAGAGATGCTAGATACAGCGAGGGGTGCTGTGCTAAGCTGCGCCTGCTCTTACAACCCCAGGGACTGTAGCCCACCAGGCTCCTCTGTCCATGGGATTCTCTTGCCTGGATTCTCCAGGCTGTAACACCTTAGATCCTCCAGAGGATCTTCCCAGCCCAGGGATCAAGCCTGCATGTCCTTCCCATTCCCTGCGCTGGCAGGCAGGCTCTTCACCACTACAGTGCCCCACCTGGGGAGCCCAGAAATAGCGGCAGAGGCAGTGAAAGTTGTCATGACTGTGTTCTGTAGAACACACTTCTGTGAAGCTGGAGTGAAGATCTTAATTAAACATCTCATGTCTATTAAGCTTGTTACACAGAGACACGAAGGACATAAAGATACAAATTAAACTTTTAAATAGGAAAACCACCATGACTGAGATGAAAATTTACGAATGGGATTAACAGCAGATTAGACACTGTGGAAGAAAAGATTCGTGAATTTAAAACACAGCAACCGGAAGTATCTAAAAAGAAATATGGAAAGGAAAGAGAAATAGAACAGAGCGTGAAAGAAGTGTGGGACAGCTTCAAACAACCTCACGAACATGGGACTGGAGTTCCTAAAGAACAAGAGATTGTGTGGGGCAGGACAGTAGCAGAAGCAGTAACGGCCAGAAGCCTCACGAAAATTATAAACTTACAAATCCTAGAAAGTGAAGGAATTCCAAGAGCAAGAAACAAGAAGGAAAATCCACCAAGGCATAAGCTTAACCAAACTGGTGAAAACCAATGATTAAAAAAAAATTAAAAGCACCCTGGAAAATAAGACACACCTCATACAGAGGAATAAAACAAGCATGACAAAAGAGGTCTCGTCAACAGTAAAAAAGCAAGAAACAAAATCTCTCAACACAATTTTATATTCATCAAAAAATATTTTTTCAAAACTGAAGAGAAAGTAAGTTTCTTTCAGGCAGAAGTGCTGAAAGAATTCATCAGATCTGCAGTGCAAGAAAAGTTAAAGAACACTCTTCAGGCAGAAAAAAAAAGAAATGGCATAAGATAAAAATCTGTGTTTACAAAAAGAAATGAAGGATTGGAAATATTAACTTGACTTATAGAAAGTCATTTTAGTTATTTAAATCTCTTTAAAAATAACCGACTTAAAAATAATAACTATCCAGTGTGGATTTAAGACCATATTTGAAATTTGAAAGTGTATGGCAATAACACCATGATAGCTGGGCAAAGGAAAATGGAAGTGAGATGTAATATAATTCGAGGGTAGACTGTAATAACTTTAAAATGTACAATATAAACTAAAAAACAACTTCCACATTAAAAAACTAGAAAAAAGGCCAAATGAAATGCAAAATAAAGGAAATAATAAAGAGGAGAGAAGAAATCAGTGAAGTAGAAAACAGTAAAACAAGGGGAAAAAATGACATCCAAAGCCAGTTCCTTGAGAACATCAAAAAATTAGTAACCCCCTAGCTAGGCTGGGACTTCCCTGGCAGCTCAGCTGGTAAAGAATCCATCTGCAATGCAGGAGACCCCAGTTCCATTCCTGGGCTGGGAAGATTCCCTGGAGAAGGGATAGGCTACCCACTCCAGTATTCACAGGCTTCCTTGTGGCTCAGCTGGTAAAGAATCTGCCTGCAATGCAGGAGATCTGGGTTCGATCCCTGGGTTGGGAAGATCCCCTGGAGAAGGGAACAGCTACCAACTCCAATATTCTGGCCTGGAGAATCACCATGGACAGGGGAGCTTGGCGGGTGGGCTTGCAAAGAGTCCATGAGGTCCACAGGGTCACAAAGAGTCGGACATGACTAAGCACAGCACAGCTAGGCTGACCAGGAATAAAAAGACAAATATGACAACTATCAGAGAAATTTACTCATCTTTACTCTTTAAAAATTGGTATTAATGTCAATAAAAATTCAAAGTATATATATTGCAATAGGCACTGAAAATCACTGCGATTTTTATTAGACATAGCAATTACTTTCATATAGTAAAAAAAAATAAAAATTACCAAAATCAGGAACAAAGAGCTATTACTACAGATTTTAGATATTAAAATGATAACAAGAGTATATTATTCACAACTTTTTGCAAAAACTTCAAGCACTCAGGCGAAATGGACAAAGTCTTCGCAAGGCAAAAACTATACCAAAACTAACTCAAGAAGGAATAAAATACTGGAACAGTTCTATAAATATTAAAGAAATAGAATTTACAGGTAAAACCCTTCCATGAAGAACAAGCAGGTGCAGTGGGCCTCAATGGTGAAGTTCACCAAACCCAAGTAAGGTAAAACAATACAAATTCTACATAAACTTTTCAAAAAACATGAAGAGGAGAAAACACATTTCAATTCATTCTGGAAAGCTATAATTAAAGCTATAATTACCACAACCTGATAATTAAATCAGACAAAAACATCACAAGAAAACCATAGAACATCCTTCACAAATGCAAGAAAAAATTTAACAAAATTTCAGCAAATAGGATCCAACAACATGTAAAAAATGCAGTCTAGAACAACTCAACAAGGGCCTATCTGAAGGGCGGAAGGTTGGCTTAACATTCAAAAACCAACCAAGGTAAGAAAAGGGGGGTCAAGACGGCGGAGCAGAAGCACATGGAGCTCACCTCCCCCTGTGAACACACCAAAAATGCATCTACGTGAGGAGGAACTCCACAGGAAACGAGCCACACAACCACAGCTACAAGAAACCATCCACATGACTGGGAAGGACAAAAAAGGCAGCGGGGCAATCAGGTTCAGGACCCGTGAGGGCAGGAATGTCCACACGGCTGGACCCCTTGCCCTGGGGAGGGAGCAAGCTGACTCACAATCTGAGCAGCCCAGGCCTGGGGTCCCGCCCAAGGAGACGAGCCCCCTGCCTGCGGGGAATCCCCTGAGGCAGCCAGAAGGCTGGAGAAGCCTAGGCTGTACCCCTGAGGAGCGCCCGTCCTGGCTCGCCAACCGTCAGGGCAGAGAGCCTCGCACGGGCGGCTGCTGCCTCAGGCACTTCCCAGCCCGAAGGGGCGAACATCCCAGCCCTGCCCACTGCACAGCCTGGTGCAGACACGGCTCTAGCTAAAGACTCCCACACACCTGGCGTGGGACCCAGGCGGAGTCACGGAACCCACGGTCAGCATTCACAGCGGGTGCAGGTCTAGCTGGAAAGCACCTGGCGCAGCACCCAAGTCCTGACCCCAGGAGACAGGCCCTGGGCGGCGGTTCCCAGCAAGCATTTTCTAGAGCGTTCTGTCTCCACCGGCTCCACACCGCAGCTTACCTCTGGGGCAGACAGGTCCTGGGAGAAGACTGCCAGAGAGGCAGGCCAGATCTTAGGGGGCAGCCCAGATCCCTCAACTCCTGCAGCCACGATGCCCCAGCCCCCAGCCCCAGCCTACCCTGCTCCCCAGCCTTGCACTGGATCTGGGACAAACACGACAGAGAAAGCTGTGACCCTGGGCTGCCTCGGAGCGGAACTGCCGCAGCCACACAGGCGGCACACAGGCCTGCTGCGACCGCAAGCCCTCACCTGCTGCAGCGGTCAACTCCTTTGGTGCAGGACACACACTCAGAACAACCGCGCCTGATGGAACCAGACCCTCAGAACCTCCACCTCCACCGCTGGGGAGCAGGCCCTGCCCTCGACACAGACAGTGATGGAGCAAAGAGCAAGCAAGTCCCACTGCACATCGGGTGCAGGCTCCAGACACTACGACACACCATCACCCCCCTCTAGCAAGGAGGCAGCAGACAGCACACTCTGAGCAAAGAGGCGGCTGGCATCCATACCCAAAGCAGCCCTCACACCAAAAACCTCTGGACCTAACAGCCTACGCGTAGATGCTCCCGCAGAAAAACAGCCCTTCAGAGCCACAGTGGACAGCTATTTCTCCTAAATTCACAGAGACAGAGAAAGTTAAGTAGAATGAAAAAGCAAACCGCTACCAACTGAAACAAGAGAAATCGAACTTCTCTGGTACTGGGAGGCCAGTACCGCCAAAGCAGGGGACAGGGATTCGATCCCTGGTCCACGAGGGCTCCACAGGCCACAGGGCAACTGAGCCTGCATGCCAAGCTGCTGCACACAGACGCCGCCAACTACTGAAGCCCATGCTCAGGAACAAGAGCAGGAGGAGGCTGCACGCTGCAACCAGAGAGGAGCTGCCATCCCCGCAGCCAGAGAAAGCCTACGTGCAGCCACGCGGATGGAGGACAGCCGAGAGGAAATACAGGCAAGAACAAGAGGCAGCTCCTGACAGGCCATCTACTAGCCTCCAAGTTCAAAAAGGAGGCAGTAAAAATGACACAGGAATTAAGATTATTGAGAGGAATGCAAGGTCACTGTAACGAGGAACTAGAAACTATAAAGACGAACCATTCAAAAGCAGACCAAAACCAATGTAGCAGCAATGGATAGCAGACTAAAGTGAAGCAGAAAAATGAATCCGGGATCTGGAAGACAGACATGAAATCACCAATCACCCCGTCAGAACAGCGGACAAAAGACAGACAGAAAGAAATTGAAAGCAACACGTGAGCTTCATGAATGACGATAAAGCACACCCACCTACACCCAACTGGGACTGGAGAAGGAGAAAAGGGAAGCGGACTGAGAATGTAGTTTAAGAAATTATGGGTGATCGGATCAAGACGGTGGAGAGGCAGGGCGTGGAACTCACCCTCTCCCACAAATGCATCAAGAACACACCTGCACATGGTGCAGTTCTCACAGGACACCTACTGAATACCGGCAGAAGGCCTCTGACTTCCAAAAGGCAAGAAAGTCTCCACACAACTGGATAGCACACACACACACACACACACACACACACACACACACACAGAGAGAGACAAAGGGATCTAGACAGAACCTGTGCCCCTGGGACGGAGCTGTGAAAGAGGGAAGGTTTCCACACACTGGGAAGTCTCCTCCCAGTGGGGAGATCAGCTGGGACAGACAGGGAGCCTTGGAGGAGAACGCAGGAACCAGTTTGCAGAGGCCAAAGCAGAGAAGGCCAGTGCCGCCTGGCTCCCTCCAGCCTGAGCCACTCCTGCTGGGGCGGGAGGGGGTGGGTGCTTTGGCCCGGGCGTCACAGGGCAGGCCTGGGGAGGACTGGGGTTGGCTGGGTGTGGTGAGCCACAGTCGGGGGAGCATGGGGCTGGGCCCTCCAGAGAGGCAGGGCACCGTTGCTGGGGGCACAGGAGGAGAGGGGCAGGCCGCCTGAGGAGCATCTTCCTCTGCAGGCGCTCTCAGGCAGCAGGGCACCAGCAACACGAGTTCCAGGGGTGGGTGTGAGCCGCCATGCTGCCGTCCTGGGCTCCAGAGGCGGGAACAGACCCCTGCTGCTGCAGAGGGTCCCACGGCCAGGCACCAACTCCCACCTCGACTTCCTGGGAGCACATGCGACTGCCACCTAGGGTCCCGCAACCAGGCGCCAACCGCTTTCCCCTGTGCCTGCACACCCCCTCTCCAGGGCTAACAGCCAGCACACACAGAGGAAAGACCACAAGCATCCAAACTGAAAACAGCCCTCACGCCAAAAAATATTAAACCCATACAAGCTAGACAGGAGCACGCCCACACAAAAATAGCCCTCCAAGACCACAGCTGATCACTGTTTCTGCTAAACTCACAGGAAAAGAGAAATACACGCAAAATGAAGACGCGGAGGAGCCACTCCCAGTTAAAAGGCCAAGAGTATTCCCCTGAAGGAACAACGAAGCAGACCGCTTCAGTCGAACTGACACCAAGGCCACAGAGGAGGCAATGAAAATACCGAAGGAATTAAGAAAGGCTATCAACAGAAATGCAGATTACTGTAAAAAGGAACTAGGAACTAGAGGGAGCCAAGAAAAATGTACCGGTGAGACGACAGCTGAGCTAAAGGCAGCGAAGAGCAGAATGAACAGAGCAGAAGAGAGAATATGTGATCTGGAAGAAAGAGTTATGGAAGCCACCCGATCAGCACATCGGAGAGCAAGTGAAGAAAAATGGGAGGAACGGAACAGAGTCTAAGGCGTGCCAACAGAGGCCTAACATGGATTGCAGAAGGGGAAGAAAGACAAAAGGGGACTGAGAATACACTGAAGAATTATGGCTGAAAACGTCCCAAACCTAAAGAAGGAAATATATATCCAGATGTAGGAAGCACGGAGGTCTCAAACGGACCCACACCACGGCATATCCTAATAAAAACGGCAAAAGCTGGAGAAAAGGGAGGTTCTAAAGAGGCAAGAGAAAAAGTTCATTACAAGGGGACCCAGACGCTATGGACTGATTTCACCACAGGAACACTGCTGGCCAGAAGGGAAGGGCGAAATATATATTCACAGTCTCGAAAGGGAAAACTCTGCGACCCAGGATACTCTAGCTACCCACTAAGATTATCATTTAGAATAGAGGGAAAAATATTGAAAGATTTTCTTTAAATAGAAAAGAAGCAGAAGATATAGGAAGGAAGAAAGCATAATCAGAGAGTAAATCACTTAAACCAGCCAACAGAGATCAAAGAGAGAGAAAAACTGTCTGTGAAACCAACAGTAAATACAAGGAACAGCAAAAAGATAAACATGAAGATGTAAAACAGGACACCAAAATCATAAAACACAGGCAAGGAGAGTAAGAAAATGCAGACCCCATTTTTTTCTGGATGTGTTTGAGCCTATATGGCTGTCCGTCTACAGCAAGCAGATATAAGAAGGCGTTAACACACTCCAAACACCAGGCCCCCGCGAGCCAAGCCTTACAATAAAGCCACAAAGACCAAAGAGAAGAGAACACAAGCGTAACAGACAAGGACAGCACCACACCACAGAAAGAAGAGTGAAGCGAAGGAAAAACAAAGATCGAAATGGAAAACAAGGCTTGATTTGGCAATAAATACACGTGTATCAATAATTACCTTAAATGTCAATGGACTGAATACTCCAATCAAAACCCAGAGAGTGGCAGACTGGATTAAAAGAAAAAATGCCTACTATCTGCTGCTTAGGGCAAAGGACAGAGACTGACCGTGGGGGCGGAAAAGGATACTCACGCAAACGGACGTAACAGAAGAGCCGGAGTCACACTGTTCGCATCACACAAGACAGACTGTAAAGCAAAGGCTATAAAGGGAGATACAGAAGACACAAGATAAGGATGAAGAGGTCGGTGCAAGAGGAGGGTTCTACACTGGCCAACACAGAGACACCTAATACAGGAGCACCCAAGTGCACAAAATAAGCATTAATGGACAGAAAGGGAGAAACGGATGGGAACACAATCATAGCAGGAGACTTCAAAACCCCACCGACAGCGAGGGACAGATCTAGACAGAAAATCCATAAGGCAACAGAGAACCTGAATGATACAAGGGAATACACAGATTTAACTGATATTTTCAGGACATTATATCCAAAAACAAACAAAAACTCAGAACACACAGTCTTTTCAGGTACACATGAAACGTTCTCTGGGACTGACCACATACTAGGGCACAAACCTAACCTCAACACATTTAAGAGTACAGAAATTATGTCAAGCATCTTCTCGACCACAATGGCACAAAACTACAAATCACCCACAGGTTTCACTGTGACAAAGGGCACAAAACCTGCGACCTTCCTGTAAGCAGACAGCCAACACATATTCCCCCGCACCTCCATGTGACTGCTAGGCAGGGCCACTGCGACAGGGCCCCATATCACAAGGAAAGTCACAGCATTCAGCGCGGGAGCTCGCCGCCTGGAGCCTGTCCAGTCCCTGCAAGGGCGGGGATGGGCCAAACAACAATCTGTGAGATGCGGCAAAACCAGTTCTTAGAGGAAGGTTCATAGTGAAGCAGGCATTCCTCAAAAGATGAAAAATCTCTACTAGACAACCTAACCTACCACCTAAAAGAATTAGAAAAAGAACCAACAAACCTAAGGTCAGCAGGACAGAAGTATAAAGATCAGGGAGGAAATAGAGATTAAGAAAACAACAGGAAAAAATCAAGAGTAGTCATGCAGACATACAGGTTTTGAACCTCTCTTTTCAAGGAGAAAGAAAAACATAAAATAGATTCCAACTGTATGCCATTCTGGAAAATGCAAAACTATGGAGACAATAAAAAGATCAACAGCTGCCAGGAGTTTGGGAGAGAGAAGAGATAAACAGAGTGTAAGTTTTTATGAGCAGTGAAAATACTTTGAATGGCATTATAAGGATGGATGTCTGTCATCATATTTCTGTCTAAAATAGAACACCCAACACTATTCACTTCATTAAAGCTAACCCGAAGGAGAACGGTGCACTCTGGTGGGTACATACAGTCAATACAGTTCATCCTTGGTTTAAAAAGAAAAAATAGTATCACCCTGTTAATAATGGTTATGCAAGTGAGAGTCAAGGGTATATGGGGAATTTCTGCACCTTTCTGTCAATTTTTTTTGCAAACCTAAAACTGCTTTAAAAAAAAGTCTCAAAAAGAATTAATACTCAGGGTAGACATTTTGGGCAAAATTTTTATTTCACTTATACATACGTATACATGTTATACATGTGTGTTTTTGTTGGACTGATGTAAACTGTATTTTTTCAGACCACAAAAGTTTGCAGGCCATTGTAGTTAAATTATACTGGCAAATAAAAGCACAAATTAACCTAAAAAAAAAAAAGGAAAAGAAATCAACCACAAGAAAAGAAATTAAAAAAAAAAACTCAACCATTACATGGAGACGAAACAATGCTCTACTAAAAAACCAATGGATCAATGAGGAAACCAAAAGGGAAATTAAAAATACCTTGAGACAAATGACAATGAAAACACAACCATACCAAACTCTATGAGATGTAGCAAAAGCCGTGCTTAGAGCAAAGTTCATAGTGAAGCAGGCATTCCTCAAAAGATGGCAAATCTCTAATAAACAACTCAACCGACCACCTAAAAGAATTAGAAAAAGAAGAACCAAAAAACCTAAGTTCAGGAGGACAGAAATGATAAAGATCAGGCAGGAAATAAAGTAGAGATTAAAAAAACAGCAGAAAAAAAGTCAATAAAACCAAGAAGAAATGGACGACTTTCTGGAAACTGGCAGCGTATCAAAACAGAATCAAGAAGAGATCATTTGAACAGACTCATCATGAGGCGTGAAACAGAATCTAGAAGAGCTCATTTGAACAGACTCATCACGAGGCGTGAAACAGAATCAAGAAGAGATCATATGAACAGACTCATCACGAGGTGTGAAACAGAATCTGTAATTTTACAACTCCCTACAAAGAAAAGGGGAAGACCAATCAGATGGCTTCACAGGCGAATTCTACCAAACATACAAAGAACTTACACATTTCTTCTTAAACTGTTCTAAAAGATTTAGGAGGAGAGAACTCCAAAGACATGCTATGAA
Source organism: Capra hircus (assembly GCF_001704415.2). NCBI lineage: Eukaryota > Metazoa > Chordata > Mammalia > Artiodactyla > Bovidae > Capra > Capra hircus. The sequence continues at coordinate 7,526,246 of NC_030829.1, read as the reverse complement.
AAAGCCACCATCACCCTGATTGTTATTGTTTAGTGGATAAATGGTGTCTGACTCTTTGTGATCCCATGGACTGCAGCCTGCTGGGGTCCTCTGTCCATGGGATTTCCCAGGCAAGAATACTGGAGTGGGTTGTCATTTTCTTCTCCAGGGGATCTTCCCGACCCAGAGATAGAACGCCCATCTCTTACACTGAGGGCAGATTCTTTACTGCTAAGCTACCAAGGTAAGCCCATCACCCTGATACCAAAACCAAAGATACCACCATAAAAGAAAATTACAGGACAATACCGTTGATGAATATAGATGTAAAAATCCTCAACAAAATATTAGCAAACCAACTCAACATAAAAAAAGAATCATACACCATGACCAAGTGGGACTCATCCCAAGTTCATAAGGAAGGCTCAACATACACATGGATCCATCAATGTAATACTAACAGAAGAAGACCACAAAACCACATGATCATCGCAAGAAATGAGGAACGGGCATCTGACAGAATTCAACATCCCTTCATGATAAAACTCTCACCAAAGTGGGTATCCAGGAAATGAATCGCAATATAATGAAAGCTATTTATGGCAAACCAACAGCCAATATAATACTCCACAGTAGAAAAGTTCAAAGCCTTCCTGCTAAAATCTGGAACAAGACAAGGATATCCATTCTCACCACTTCTATTCAACATATTAATGGAAGTGCTAGCCTCAGCAATCCGACAGAGAGAGAAATTAAAGTATCCAATTTGGAGAGGAGGAGGTGAAACACCACATGCAGATGACAAGATACTACACGTAGAAAACTCTAACCCTTAGAGTTGGTCCGTAAGAAGGCTGAGTGCCAAGGAACTGATGCTTTCCCACTGCACTGCTGGAGAGGACCCTTGAGGAATGGAAGCCACCTCATGTTCTTGGATTGGAAGAATACTGTTAAAATGGCCATACAACCCAAAGCAATCTACAGATGTAATGCAATCACTATCAAACGACCCACGACGTTTTTCACAGACCTAGAATAGTCTGAAATTTTATATGGAAGAATAAAAGAACCAGCACTGCCAAAGCAGAGCTATAAAACCAAAGTAGGAGGCATAACTCTTCCAGGTTCTGGACAATACTACAAAGCTACACTAATAAAAACACCGTGGTACTGGTACAGAGACAGGCATATGGATCAATGGAACAGAGAGCACAGCAGTAAGCCCACACACCTACAGCCAACGTCTCCTCCTGCTTCCCTCACTACGCCAAGCCTTTAACTGTGTGGATCACAACAAACTGTGCACATTTCTTTAAGAGATGGGAATACCAGAGCACCTGACCTGCCTCCTGAGAAATCTGTGTGCAGGTCAAGCAGCAACAGTGAGAACTGGACATGGAACAACAGACTGGTTCCAAATAGGAAAAGGAGAATGTCAAGGCTGTATATGTCACCCTGCTTATTTAACTTACGTGCAGAGTACATCCATGAGAAAGGCTGGGCTGGAAGAAGCACAAGCTGGAATCAAGATTGCCGGGAGAAATATCAATAACCTCAGATATGCAGATGACACCACCCTTATGGCAGAAAGTGAACAAGAACTAAAGAGCCTCTTGATGAAAGTGAAAGAGGAGAGTGAAAAAGCTGGCTTAAAACTCAACATTCAGAAAACTAAGATCATGGCATCTGGTCCGATTTCTTCATGGCAAACAGATGTGGAAACAGTGACAGACTTCATTTTTTGAGCTCCAAAATCACTATAGATGGTGACTGCAGCCATGAAATTAAAAGATGCTTGCTCCTTGCAAAAAAAGTTATGACCAACCTAGACAGCATATTAAAAAGCAGAGACGTTACTTTGCTGACTAAGGTCCGTCTAGTCAAAGCTACAGTTTTTCCAGTAGTTATGTATGGATGTCAATGTTGGACTATAAGGAAAGCTGAGTGCCGAAGAATTGATGCTTTTGAATGGTGTTGAAGAAGACTCCCGAGAGTCCCTTGGACTGCAAGGAGATCCAACCAGTCCATCCTAAAGGAAATCAGTCTTGAATATTCATTGGAAGGACTCATGCTGAAGCTGAAACTCCAATACTTTGGCCACCTGATGCAAAGAACTGACTCACTGAAAAAGACCCTGATGCTGGGAAAGATCGAAGTTAGGAGGATAAGGGGATGACAGAGGATGAGATGGCTGGATAGCATTCCTGACTCAGTCGACATGAGTTTGAGTCAACTCCGGGAGTTGGTGATGGACAGGGAGGCCTGGAGTGGTGCAATCCATGGGGTCGCAAAGAGTCAGACACAACTGAGTGACTGAACTGAACTGCTGGCCAATTAATTTTTGATAAAGGAGGCAAGAATATAAAATGGAGAAAAATAAAATAAAATAAAATGGACAAAGTCTCTTCAGGGGTGTTGGGTAAGTTTGACAGCCGCATGTAAATCAATGAAGTTAGAACACATCCTCTTGCCATGCACAAAAATAAACTCAAAATGGCTTAAAGACATAAACATAAGACATGACACTGTAAAAATCCTTGCCAAAAGCACAGGCAAAACATTTTCTGACCTAAATGTTTTTCTCAGGTGAGTTTCCCAAGCCAATAGAAATAAAAACAAAGATAAACAGAACTGAATCAAATGTCCACGCTTTGGCATAGTAAAGAAAGCCATTTAAAAAAAATTTTTTTTTAATGAAAAGACAACATAAGAAATGGGAGAAAATATTTGCAAATGATGTGACCAACAAGGGCCTAATCTCCAAATTATACAAACAGCTCATATAACTCAACAACAAAAAACGGGCAGAATCTTAATAGACATTTCTCCAAATAAGACATACAGATAACCAATATGCACATGAAAAGATGCTCAACATCACTAACCATCAGTCAGTCAGTTCAGTCACTCAATTGTGTCCGACTCTGCGACCCCATGAACTGCAGCACGCCAGGCTTCCCTGTCCTTCACCAACTCCTGGAGCTTGCCTTGGACTCATGTCCATCAAGTCGGTGATGCCATAAAGCCATCTCATCCTCTGTCATCCCCTTTTCCTCCTGCCTTCAATCTTTCCCAGCATCAAGATCTTTTCCAATGAGTCAGTTCTTTGCATCAGGTGGCCAAAGTATTAGAGCTTTAGCATCAGACCTTCCAATGAATATTCAGGACTGATTTCCTTTAGGATGGACTGGTTGGATCTCCTTACAGTCCAAGAGACTCTCAAGAGTCTTCTCCAAAACCACAGTTCAAAAGCATCAATTCTTTGGTGCTCAGCTTTCTTTACGGTCCAATTCTCACATCCATACATGACTACTGGAAAAACCGTAGCTTTGACTAGACAGACCTTTGTCAGCAAAGTAATGTCTCTACTTTTTAATATGCTGTCTAGCTTGGTCAAAGCTTTTCTTCCAAGGAGCAAACATCATTTAATTTCATGGCTGCAGTCACCATCTGCAGTGATTTTGGAGCCCCCCAAAATAAAGTCTCTCACTGTTTTCATTGTTTCCCCATCTATCTGCCATGAAGTGATGGAACTGGATGCCATGATCTTAGTTTTCTGAATGATGAGTTTCAAGCCAACTTTTCCACTCTCCTCTCACTTTCATCAAGAGGCTCTTCAGTTCTTCTTCATTTTCTGCTGTGAGGGTGGTGTCATCTGCATATCTGAAGTTTTTGATATTTCTCCTGGCAATCTTGATTCTAGCTTGTGCCTCAACCAGCCTGGCATTTCACATGATGTCCTCTGCATATAAGTTAAATAAGCAGGGTGACAATATACAGTCTTGATGTACTCCTTTCCGAATTTGGAACCAGTCTGTTGTTCCATGTCCAGTTCTAACTGTTGCTTCTTGACCTGCACACATATTTCTCAGGAGGCAGGTAAGATGGTCTGGTATTCCCATCTCTTGAAGAAATTTCCAGTTTGTTGTGTACCACACAGTCAAAGGCTTTGGTGTAATCAATGAGGCAGAAGTAGATGTTTTTCTGGAACTCTCTTGCTTTTTCTAAGATCCAACAGATGTTGACAATTTCACCTTTGGATCACTAACCATCAGAGAAATGCAAATCTAAACTACAACAAGGTACCACCTTACACTGGTCAGAATGGCCAGTATAAACAAAGTCTACAAACAATAAATGCTGGAGAGGGTATGGAGAAAAGGGAATCTACACTGTTGGTGGGAATACAAACTGGTACAACTACTAAAGGAGAGGAGTATCGAGGGTCCCTAAAATACTAAAAATTGAACTACCATGTAACTCAATAATCCTATTCCCGGTCTATGTATGGGAAAACCATAATTTGAAAAGATACATGGACCCCAGTGTTCATCACTGGAGAAGGCAATGGCAACCCACTCCAGCACTCTTGCTTGGAGAATCCCATGGATGGAGGAGCCTGGTGGGCTGCAGTGCATGGGGTCGCTAAGAGTCGGATAAGACTGAGCATCTTCACTTTCACTTTCATGCACTGGAGAAGGAAATGGCAACCCACTCCAGCGTTCTTGCCTGGAGAATCCCAGGGACGAGGGAGCCTCATGGGCTGCCATCTCTGGGGTCGCACAGAGTCGGACACGATTGAAGTGACTTAGCAGCAGCAGCAGCAGCAATGTTCATCACAGTGCTATTTACAATAGCCAAGAAATGGAAGCAACTTAAATGTCCATTGACAATGGAATAAAGAAAATGTAGTGTATATATATGATGAAATATTATTCAGCCATAAAAAAGAATGAAATAATGCCATTTTCAGCAACATGGATGGACTTAAGATTATCACACTAAGTGAAGTAAGTAGAGAAAGACAAATATATGTTATCACTCATTTATAGATCTACCTAAAAAATAAAAAAAAAAAAAGGATACAAATGAACTTATTTACAAAACAGAAAGACTCACAGATTTCAAAAAGAAAGTTATGGTCACCAAAGGGGAAATGTGGGCGAGAGGGGTAAATTAGAAGCTTGGGATTAACATACACACACGCTACTATATATAAAATAGATAACCAATAAGAATTACTGTATAACATATGGAATTCTACTCATTCTTAATACCTTATATGTGTAAAGAATCTGAAAATGAATGAATGTAGGTATAACTGAATCACTTTCCCACACACTTGAAACTAACACAATATTGTAAAATCAATTATAATCCAATAAAATTTTTTTTAAAAGAAAATGCACTGATTGAAAAACAAGAAAAATTCTTTTCAAATTCACCTGCCAATGCAGGGGACACAGGTTTGATCCCTGATCCAGGAAGACCCCACATGCCATGGAGCAAAGAAGTCTGGGCGCTACAACTACTGAGCCAGCGCTTCCAGAGCCTGCCAGCCGCAACTGCGGAGGCTATGCACCGCAAGTACTGAAGCCTGCAGGTCCCAGGGCCTGTGCTCCACAAGGGAAGCCACCGCAGCCAGAAGCCTGGGCACTGCAAAGAAGAGGAGCCCCCACTCTCTGCAACTAGAGAGAAGCCGCATGCAGCACCAAAGACCCAGCGCAGCCATAAATGAATGAATGAATCTTCTTTAAAAAAGATCCTTAAAAAAGAAAAAAAAACTTCATTTATAGGCAACATGACTGTCTGCAAAGAAAATCCAAAGTAATCAACAAAGAAAACTACTAAAACTAATGTGAGTCTATTCAGGTTGCAGGATAAAAGAGTAATGTAAAAAAATCAATCATATTTCGAGGACTTCCCTGGTGGTGTAGTGGCTAAGACTCCATGTTTCCAATGCAGAAGGCTGGAGTTCGAGCCCTGGTCAGACAACTAGACCCTACATGGTGGCATGGCTTGTAACAGTTCACATACGGCAACTAACAGGTCCCACACACTTCAACTAAGATCCAGTGTGGCCAAATAAGTAAACAAAATTTTTTTTAATGGAAAAAAATTTTTTTAATCAATTATATTTCTATTTACCAACAATGAATGATCAAAATTTGAATTTAAAATGTCATTTACAATAATATTTCATAACACTTATCGGATATACACGACAAAAGATGTGCAAAATTTGTACATTGAACACTCCATAAGATACTGAGGGAAATTTAAAAAACACCTAAATATAAGGAGAGATAAGCCAGGCTTATGGGTTGAAAGGCTTAGTACTTCTAAGATGTCAAGTCTCTGCAAATTGATCTATGGATTCACCATCATCCTAATCAGGATCCCAGCAAGCTTCTTTGTAGAAATTGACAAGATGGGTCCATAATTTATATGGAAATGCAACTTACTTAGTATAGTTAAAACAGGTTTGAAAGATAATTAAGTTCAAGGACTAATAAAGCCTGATTTCAAGACTCATTATAAAGCTATAGTTATCAAGACAGTGTGGTCTGCTGTAAAGATAGACAATTCGATCAATGGAAAATACTGAGAGTACAGAGATAGTTCCGTAATTATTTGGACAAATAATTTTTAACAAAACTGTAAGAGGCAATTTGGTGGGAAATGGGTGGTCATTTCAACACATGGTGCTAAGAACTGAATGTCACAGACAAAAAAATGAGTATCAACCTACACCTCACACCATACACAAAAATCAAGTCAAAATGGATCACAGGTCTAAACTACAGAACTTCTAGAAAATACAAGAAAACCTTTATGGCCTTGAGTTAGGCAAAGATCTCATATGTAATACCAAAAGCATGATTCATAAGAAACATACTGAACTACCTCAAAATGAAAAACTTCAAAAGACAGTTAAAAGAATACAAAGGTAAGCCACAGACTGGGGAAAAAATGTGCAAAACATATCTGATAAAAGATTTATATTCAGAGCATATTAAGAACTCACAAAATTCAACGGTAAGACAATAAACAATCTAACAGAAAAAAAAAAAAACAGGCAAAACAACCAACCAACCAAATATTAGAACAGACATTTCAGTAAAGACAATAAATGGACAGCAAAAATCACATAAAAAGACGCTTAACAGCATTAGTCATGAGAGAAATGCAAACTAAAACCACAATGAGATACCACTGTTCACATCCACAGGAATGGCTGAAATGACAAAGACTGACCCACCAAGTACTGGCAAAGACTTAGAGGAACTGGAAGCATCATACACTTCTCGTGGGAATGTAAAATGGTACAATTTTTCGAGAAACATTTTGGAAGTTTCTTAAAAAGTGAAACACACACCTATCAAATGATCTACTCCATTCTACTCCTAAGAAAAATGATGGCATGCATCTTGCATGGAAACCTTTATGACAGCTTTATGTGTAATGGGTGAGAACTGGAAAAACCCAATGTCCATAAGCAGATGAATGAATAACTGCATTATATGTCGTACAGTGGACCCCTCCCTATCAATAAAAAGGGATGAAAAGTTACTGACACCCATAACAACACGGTGACTCTCAAAAACAATCATGTTACGTGAAAGAGGCCAGGCCGAAAGGAGTACGTGCTGTAAAATATAAGACTTTACAAAAAGCAAGCTAACCCACCGTGACAGAAAGCAGATCGGGGTTTCCTCGAGATGAAGTAGAGAAAGGCTGGGAGGAGGGGGTGATGACAAAGTCACAGGAGGAAAACTCCGGGACGTGCACACACTCAGTATCTGATTACGATGTAAACCGTGGGACGTGAACACACTCATTATCTTGATTACAATGTAAACCGTGGGATGTGAACACACTCAGTATCTGATTACAATGTCAGCTGCACGGGTACATTCATAATCTATACTGTATCAAATTGTATACTTTAAAGAGGCGCAGTTCCTTGTAGCGCCATTAAATCTCAGCATTTAAAATCGACAGGACTTCATATCTAATGACGGAGCAGGGGTTACAGAGAACATATCCGCAAGACCCATGAGAATCGAATTCCAACCCACCATAATTACTGCTGTACTACCAGTGCCTAAGTCAGTACTTGGCACAGTACAAGCTCAATCAACACTTGCAAACAAATCGCACCCCTCGCGCCACAGCACGAACACACACGCGAGGGTAGGACAGAGGCCGAGGCTGATTCTAGGCGATTTCAACCAAAACCTGGCGCGGAACAAAACTCTCCAGTCAGGATCCTTCGATTATGTTTATCACCATTTCTCACAGTGATCTGGGCTCACACATTAACGATTTATGTAGATATGGATACAGATTTCTGCTCTAAAATTCATGGTAAGCCAGTGACACCCTCAGCCTTACAGGACAGTTTTGCTACCCCTGGCTCTATCCCAAGCGCCAAGAGGAGAACATGTCTCTTTGACAGTCCCCACTGACAATCACATCTTCACTTTCAGTTTCTTTAGTGGAAAGACGATCAGACTTGCGTTTTCTGGTATAAGTTATCTTAGGACCTATTTGGTACATTTAGTTCAGTTCAGTCGCTCTGTCGTGTCTGACTCTTTGCGACTCCGTGAACCACAGCACGCCACGCCTCCCTGTCCATCACCAACTCCTAAAGTTTACCCAAACTCATGCCCACTGAGTCAGTGATGCCATCCAACCATCTCATCCTCTGTCGTCCCCTTCTCCTCCTGCTTTCAATCTTTCCCAACATCAGGGTCTTTTCAAATGAGTCAGCTCTTCACATCAGGTGGCCAAAATACATTTAAGCTTCCTGTTAAAACAGACTCAGTCTATTTCACTGATTTACAAAGCTTTTGAAAAAGCACAAAATTTTTCTGATGATCTGAATGTTTTGGTTAAAAAAAAAAACCCACCTCTGCGTTCCATAATGTAGACAAAGTGTTTTGATCCTTAGAAAGTATCATGAATTGATTTTCTTAGCAATGGTGCAGCAGATGTTTCAATTACAAATTCTAGTATCTGCAATCACTACACACTGTACATTCTCACTGGAGGTCTGTGATTGACTATGCTATGGCATGGTTAAGTTTCCAAGAGGCAAAGACGATTCCAAGATTCTAAGGGGCAGTGTGTGTGTCCTAATTGAGCCAACCTCAAACAACACTAGAGGCCACAAGGGCAAAGACATACAGGTTTAATTACGTCCTGTCTCAAAAAAAGCTCAAAGCCATGTCCGTAACAGTGGAGTAATAACATTTCCAATAAATAACGGCTATCCAGGAAGAGGTGGGCAAGCGTTTGGCTGGATGGAGTGTATTACTAATGAGAATAAGGTGAATGTGGTAACCATATCCCATTACGGGTAAGCGAAATCCCAGGTTATGGTAAAGAAGTTTTTGAAACAATTATTTCGTTAATTAGTATAATTTATACAAGGTAGCTGTGATTATGAGAAGGCGCCTAGGAAGATGGGAAAGTGACGAAGAGAAGCGAGGTGAACTAATATGACTACGCGCCTGGCACTACGTACATGTTACTTGACACCCGTGCCATCCCCATGAAGGAGCTGTGACTGCCTCCTCTTACAGACGAGAGAACTGGCAGCAAAGTGAAGTGACCTGTCCCACGGCCACACCTCTGACCACACTGGAGCTCTCGGTTTCTAGTTCAGGGCTGCTGGCTCCAAAATCATGATATTCTCATTGCTCTAATGCAAGTTACATGGGAAGATTCCAGCAGAAGAAAAGCAAATAATATGCGTGGCTGACTTTTGCTGATGAGAAAGCCAGCTAAAAGCTGCCGTGACAGACTGGGTCACAGTGGACTGACTTACTTCAAGGAGGAATCTCCAACGCCAATACACCCTCGCAAGCTCAGCTTCCTCAGGAACCCACCACATCGCTTTGAGATGTTTTCCACCACTCGACCCTTCAATGGAGAAAGTTGGAAAAAATCTTATTCATGCTGCTTATCTAACAGCAAAATAACGTGAAGTTTAGGAGCTAAATATGTATTTCCAGATGTAACAGACGATATTTTAGAACATTCTTCCAACACCCCATTTCTGCTCCTAGTGTATAAAATGCTTTCAATTAAAACATTAAGTCTTTTTAAAAATCACACACTACTCGTTGAAAGCCTTGACTCTGGAGGTAGGCCTCCCCGAGCCAGGGCTCACAGCTACTCCACAAATTCTGAGGCTTTTTGAGGCCAGCTATGGCAACACTGGCTGCTGGGCAGAGACCTAAAACAACGTTGCTTTAAAAAAAAAAAAAAAGAAAGAAAGAAAATCTATTTAAACTAAACAGTGAAAAAACAGTGAAGTCACTCAGTCGTGTCCGACTCTTTGCGACCCCATGGACTGTAGCCTACCAAGCTCCTCTGTCCATGGGATTTTCCAGGCAATATGAAAATGCAACATAAAAGCTACCCCTCTTTCTTTTCAGCAATCCCCTATTTAAACACATTGCTTTAAAAAGGTAACCCTGGCTGGGTACTGGCAGATATATGAGAACACTGATTAAGCACTTCCAATTTTTCAGGCATGGTTTTAATACTTTCTTGTATCTGTTAAGGCTCATTTAATATTCACAAGAACTGGTGCAGACTACTCTTCCATGAACTAAGGAAGAGAATGTCTAAAATACAGGAAATCCCTTGGGATGTCTCTCAGTATTAACATGTCCTAGGATTAAAGTCAGCGGGAAACTGAAGCCAGTCCAAAGAGGACTATTCATGGCTTTGGGAATGGCAGTTTGGGTCACTCCACCAAATAAGGAGCCCCGGCCAGCTGAGGGGCTTGCTGAGGACAAGAGGAGGACAGACAGGATGTGCGGCAGAAGGTAGCTGAGCGCCAGCTCTGACCACACGAGCAGTTAGCGAGATTAGGACGGTGACTGTTGTACTTTCTCCCTATTGTTATGAATGTGTGTGTACAGAACAAATATTTTTCTGTCTTTCCTGTCTCAGCCCCTTTCTGTGTGATGTGAGATGCAGTGACTTTGTATCACAGTGAAGTTCTTTCAATTCTGCATTCACGTGCTGAAGGCGCCGAGCGTCGGGAGGAACAAATATCACTCTAGGACTTCGCCTCCGCTTCTGAGGAGGGGCTTAAGCGTATTTTTGATTGTACACTGGATGGCTGAATCACATTAGGTGCAATCATGAGTTCATACTGTCTTTATGAGGAGATTAAGTATGGTTTAAGGACAGGCCTAGGGGTGCAAGGTGGCAAGGGGTGAACTCATGATGATTAATTTCATGGTCAACATGACTGGGTCACAGAGTGTCAGTCCGTGACTCGGCCAACATCATTCTGGGTGTTGTCTGTAAGGGTTTCTGGATGAGATTAGCATCTGAATCAGCAGGCTGAGTAAAGCAGATTGTCCGCCTCAGCAGGGGTGAACAGAGCAAAAAGGGCTGACTGAGAGAGATCTCCTGCCTGATGGGCTGAGCCAGACACTGCTCTTTTCTGGCCTTTGGACCTGGGCTGAAACATCAGCTCCTCTTGGGTCTCGAAACTGCCAGCTTTCAGACTGGAATTCACACGCTGGCTCTGCTGGCTCACAGGCCTTCTGACTCAGATGAGCTACAGCTCTCCTGGTCCTCCAGCTTGTGGACGGCACGTCTGGGAACTTCTCAGCCTCCATCATCACATAACCCAATTCCTCATAAGGAATCTCTGTGTCTGTATCTATATACACACACGAAATCTTATTGGCTCTGCATTTCTGGAGAATCGAGACTAATACAGGGTGGATTCAATATCTTCATTTTGCAAATAAATAAAATAAATGGTTAAATTGCCAATATTACACTTCAATGAGTAGCAGAGTTGGGATTCACAGCAAGTTTTTGTGACTCTAAAAGCTGTGTCCTCTGCATGATAACCACACCCACAAGGGAGGAAATATTGAAAAGGCCATTTTGTTTCATTTGTAATACTATCATCCTTACTTTACGAAACAGCTATCTTGACACTGAACTCTAAACACTAAGAGTCCACTAGGACACATCAAACCACAGTATTACAGAAGCAAGATTCACACAGACTGGCTAACAACTTAAGCTGAAAATCCAAATTCTGATCTTGCTGGTGGCTTTATTTATACTTTCTTGAGTCCTACCTATGTTAATAATTAGTTTTTGAGCCAAAACTCCAGACACCTTTAAAATAAATTTGTCAGTGGCAGGGGAAAAAAAAAAAGATTATGAGTTGGAAACCCAAGATAAATATCTAAATACTGAATAAAACTACAAAAATAGCTCCACACCAATGTCTACAAATAGAGCACATCACTCTATCTTCTCCATTTCAAGTCAGTCACACTTATACAAACTTCCTGCTCTTCCTTCTCTGGAGCAGAAGTTTTTATATTGGAATTTTTAAAATTACATTCAGAATTTTCTGTTCCACTGTTTCTAAATAAGAGGAAAAAAAATAAGCAAATCCCTTTCAGATGCAAATTCCAGTCAGCGACACTGTGTAATATCCATTAGAGAGTATGCTATAAGTAAGCATTTTAGAAAGAAAGGCATTACAGAAAAATAAGGCCTAACAGAGGAGCCTCTGGACTTCTGACTTTCAGATAGGACTATCTGGTTATTTCTCATTTTTGGCCTCACAGACTCTTAATAACCATGAAGACAACAAAATGTTCATCTCTCAAAGGCATGGAAAATGGCTAAACATCAGGGAGATGACACTAACTCCGGAGACAGCGATGCCCAGGGAGAGGCCTGGTGCACACTCGCCACCTGCTTGCGCTATTCTGCCTTTGCTCTGAGATTCACATCATGAAACCCACTGTTCAAGGTATCTACTCTCCCTCTTCTTACTAGGTGAGTGACCTTGGGTAAGTTACTCCAACTTTTTGTGCCTCAGTTTCTCCCATTTGGTGTTTCTGAGAAGGCTAAATTAATACACAGAAAGTACTTAGAAGAGTACCCAGCACACGGTAAATAATACTCTTAGTATACCAGTCCTGCTCCCTGGCACTTTCTCTCTTCTCTCAACAGACCCACTTTTGTCCCAAACAAACGAATCTGAGACCACAGTTTATCCGTGGGATGCTTCCCAGGGTGACCACCCAGAGGTCCTATTAGCATCCACGGTTGGTGGTGGTTTAGTTGCTGAGTCGTGCCCGACTCTTGCGACCCCATGGACTCTAGCCCGCCAGGCTCCTCTATCCATGGGATTCTCCAAGCCAGAATACTAGAGTGGGTTGCCATTCACTTCTCCAGAGGATCTTCCTGACCCAGGAATCAAACCCGGGTCTCCTACATTGCAAGCAGAGTCTTCACTTCTTCACTGACTGACCTAGGAGGGAAGGACCCGTTATTTGTCTACGGGAGACCCCATACTCGGTTCAGAATCCAACCTGGATTCACAGTGCTGGCCCAAAGCGTGGACTAACTAGTGTTAGACTATATTCTTCACAGGTAGCTCTCTACGTGTGTGGTGAGCCATGACCTGGTCTCTTTAGTAGAAGTTGGGCTTTCCTGGTGCGGGGGACCTGGTTTCAACCAACCCCTGGGTTGGGACGATCCCCTGGAGAAGGGCATGGCAACCCATTCCAGTGTTCTTGCCTGGAGAATCCCATGGACAGAGGAGCCTGGTGGGCTGTAGTCCATGGGTTGCAAAGAGTCAGACATGACTGAGCAATTAACACTTTCACTTCAGCGGAAGTACTCAAGTATTTATGCAATGCATTTATACAGCTGCAGTCAGCTAAAATAGTGAGATCAAATAATGTACAAGGTAGTGATATTTACGTGAAATAGCATTTTTTTCCTTGGCACACTGTGTGGCATGCAGGATCTTAGTTCCCCAACCAGGCAACTGCACTGGGTGCACTGAGTCTTAACCACTGGACTGCCAGGGAAGCCCTGAAATAGTACTTTTTTAATATCTGAATTGAAAAGCTTTTTATGTGCCTTCCAAAAAGTTGCAGTTTAGAAAAATCAAAGAAAACTGAAGAGATGACTAAAAAAAAAAAAACACCCACAGGAAAAAAATGCTTACAATTTTTTTTTAAAACAATGACTCTCCTTTGCCCAGAAGAAATGACCACAATTTTTAGAATTTAATATTCTCCTCAACATTGCTAAGTAAACACAATGAACAAAGCTCTATAGATTATCAGTTCAAAGGGGAAATATATGTCAGCATGTCTGGGAGGGGCTCTGTTGTAATCATTAAGTCTGGAAGGAGTTTTAAACAATTCCTGACTCAGGGACCACAGTTCAAGCCAACAACTAGCGTTTATCTTTCCAGGGAGCCTGGGAAAGCCTTAGGCCCCTGCCCCCTGCCAAGCTCAGAGCACAGCAACCTGTGTGGAGGCTGGAGGCCGAGTGTGGTCAACCTTGTGCTCAGCCCTGCCTCCTGCAGCGGCGTCTGCTTCACTGGGTTAGATGGCTCCAGGACAGGCATCAACGACTCGATGGACACGAGTCTGAGCAAACTCCGGGAGATGGTGAAGGACAGGGAAGCCTGGCGTGCTGCAGTCCATGGGGTCGCAAAGAGTCGGACACGACTGAGCGACTGAACACCCACAAAGAGACAGGCAAGCAGCAAGTGCCCAGAGGAGGAGGGGATAGGCCTCCACATCTGGCCATTACTTCTTGGTAACACTATCTCCCTGTTAAACATATTTCCTCATCCACTAAAAAAGACACAAAATATATAATAAAAACATGTGAACACGCTACATGAGCAAGTGATTTAAAACACAATTCCACTACACTGAGTTGACTAAACTAGAAATCAGCAAGGTTTTACTAACAATGGGCAGATAATAAAACTTCAGCATCTCCAGACCCTTAAAATAGTACTCTAGACAGTTACTATGTGTAGTACTCTTTATTACTTCCCTGTTTCTTTTTGGTTAGAAATGCGTATTTAATATTAAAGTTGTTTAAAGAAAAATTTTCTCATTTGATCTGGTTTACCATTCTTTTTTATTAATAGTTTATTATTAGCTTCTTTATTAGTTTAACTGGCAGATATAATCAAAGGACTCAGAAGAAAAGTGACATTATATTACTAACCATTTGCCAGGTTGAATCTTTAACCCAGGGAGCTTTGCATATTTTTTTACATTCCGTATTTGGTTAATTTGACACAAATTAGAACTCCCGATTCTAGAAAGGCTCAACTGTACTCAGATTAAGCAGGAAAATATCTAATTGCTATTGCCTAAGAATTCACAAGCACTGTGCTCTCAAGTGGGGGAGTAAGCAGTATTGAACAGTGTTGTTGTTTTGAGGCTTCCCTGGTGGCTCAGAGGTTAAAGCATCTGCCTGCAACGTGGGAGACCTGGGTTTGATCCCTGGGTCGGGAAGATCCCCTGGAGAAGGAAATGGCACCCCACTCCAGTATTCTTGCCTGGAGAACCCCATGGACGGAGGAGCCTGGTGGGCTACAGTCCACAGGGTCGCAAAGAGTCGGACACGACTGAGCGACTTCCCTTTCTTTCACTTCAGTCGCTTAGTCATGTCCGACTCTTTCGTGACCCCCGTGGACCACAGCCCACCGGGCTGGCTCCTCTGTCCATGGGATTTTCCAAGCACGAATACTGGAGTGGGGTGCCACTGCCTTCTCCAGATGGTTTACCATTCTTAAATGAAGACATTTACATATTTCCAGGTAAATACACCAGGATCCTGGAATTATAAAGGCTCTGAAGACTACTCCCCTTCCTTACTCTGTAAATAATAAAACCAAGGCACTGAGAGAGTACCCGCCTTGCGCGGCTGAGCTGGAGGGACACCTCTATCTCCAGCCTCCCTCCGGGGCTCGTGCCTCTGCCATTTCTCCATCCCTATTGCTGAACGAGAATTCTCAGCAGAGTTCTCAGGTCAATACTTGCCAAGAGTCTCCTAGGACTAAAGCACTGAACCAAGGTTTAACGATGCAGGGGTGAGGCTTTGGAAAGCGGAGTGGTAAAGCTCAGACTGTAAACATGAATAAGGGGTAACGTAAAATTCTGTCACTGATAAAGCAAAGAGTAAAGCACAGCAGAATTTTGGTCCTGAAGTATGCAAATACCTCCCAGGTGTTTTTCTTCTCTATCCACCTTGGCGGCGTAATATTAAATCCAAACGCGGTAAATGAAAGGGCAGGAAAGAGTGAGCAGTTGACTTATCTTTTAAAAAATCTTTAGTGTAAAGCAGGTTAACTTACCTCTACATCTGTTTGAAAGTTGAAAAGGTCTATTCTTTGCCAGTTGCTTCCATCCAGGGCTAAGATGTTCCAAGCCTGGGAGGTTGGGAGGGATTAGAGTGAAAAAGATAAATTTATTGAGACTGTTAAAGTCTTGATTCAACTTTTCTATTTCCAAACATTTATTCTTGATAGATATTAAGTCAATAATCAAATGTGGAATTATGATAATACTGTTATGTTAAATATAAAAAATGATATTTTAATTTTTAACTGTTTACTTGAATGAAACTCATCCTCATTCTAACAAAACTTGATTATTTCTTTTTTACCATTTCTTTTTTTAGTTATTTCTTTTAATTGGAGGCTAATTACTTTACACGATTATTTCTTGATTACAAACCTGGTTAACACCCTACCTTGGAAATCTGTGCACATCGGCACAAGGTTACTATATCCAAGAAGGAAAATATTCTAGGAAGAAAGGGGAAAAAGCACAAAAGTGAGATGGTATTAACATTTTAGAATATCTACAGTTGAAAGATAAAATCTAGTGTGCCATCTGCATATTAATAACTTTTTTGAGATTTCTCAATTCATAATACACAAGAGCACTATAATTTTACCTCACTACTGTGAAATATTAAATGTTTGCACATTCCAAAGTTGTTCTAGAAACATGACACAAATTCCCTTAAACCAGAACTCATTAAACTTTTATTTCTCTTGTTCTAAATCACAGACATGGGACAGTAGGTCATAACTTGTTCTGTTCAAAGACCAATCTCACCTGCCAGACACTGAGCCTAGTGAGAGCAGGCCCCTCCACAAGTGCAAACTCCCCTTTTGGTAGAAGATGCACCAAACAGGCTCAGGCGCCTGAGGCTCACACAGTATGGCCAAGAAAAGCTCCGCGACAAAACCCATTTGCTTTTTATGTTTTTGTCCACAGGGCAGAAACATGGAGCTCATTACCTGGAAAGGTCTAGAAATGACCAGTTTTTCCTGAGCAAAAGCCAAGAAGCTATAGAGGGTAGGAAAGACAGGGAAAAAGAAAAGAAGAGAGAAGTAACCTAAAACCTAGCGGACACTGTCAGCGTGGCAGGGTCGGAGAGAGCGCCGGACGTTCTGGCAGCAGAGCTGAGTTGCTGACCACAGCGTGGCATAATAGTTGCATGTGCCTCAGCGCTCAGCAGTAACAGCTGAAAACAAAAAGCAGCTTTCCTGGGAGAGGAAGACTGAATGGCGATGCAGTCAGGTACACAGGGTCTCAACCCCCACAGCACCCGAAGTTAGGTGGGACAGTCTGTGCCTGTGCGTGTGGAATGGGGAGGAAAGAGAGATGGCAAACAGCCACCTGTAAAGTTCTTTAAAACTCTTCAAAGGTAACAATCAGCGGTGAGCTGAAAACCCATAGGCTTGGGGAAGAGAGTAGGTCCACAGACCACCAGAGCACTGGCCTACAATAGAGCACCCACGAGCAGCACTACAGGACTTGTGATGGTGCAGACACTGCTCTACTGTGTAGACTCCTATCATTTTCTAGGGAAAAGCAAAGGAGAGAAGCATAAGGGCTGCGTTAATCTTAAAAGACTCAATGCAACTTTGTACACAGGAAAATGCTGGTGGGGAAAATGTGTACCAAATATACACACACACATATAATAAACATATTTCAGGGTGTCTGTACACCTAGAATACATTGCTTCCATGGTGGCATGTCTTGCCCCACCAACTCAAATGTCTGTGCTCTATGCCCTATGACCATTCCCAGTGAGCCATAACTGATCACGAGCTCACTGAAAGGCCAAGACCAGAGAGGGAGGCATGGGAATGCTGCCCACGCATCACGCTGCACAGCAGCACCCGTTCTGGACTACAAGCTGAAGGCAGAGAGGGGTTAGCTAACTTTCCCTTGAAAACATTCCTCGACAATGTGCCACCTTGGAGACCACACACTCAACCACCTCTCAGTTACAACAGCAACACTGATAACCGTGTGCTTGAAAATCATAAGCTAGCCACTGTTTACGTTAGTCATTTAATTGTCACAACAATGCTATGAGGTGCTATTACGCTCTCCATTTTACACATAAGAACACTGAGCACCTCCCAAAGGCCACACAGATAGAAAGAGCAGAGCCAGAATTTGAACCCACGGAGTGCAGCTTGACAGCCCATGGCCGTGATGCTACACAAAGATACAGCTACTGTTCTGTTCCCGCAGGGATTAGGCCGGATGCTCAACTGCACAGCGGATGAGGCGGCCTGTGCTGAGCAAGCATGCGGTTGGAAACTGCATCTATAAAGCTAGACTCACACTAACTCACACAAGACACTCACACGTCCAGATGCAGTGAGAGCCAACAGCGGGATCACAAGTTTGCGCTCTTATCTCGTGCTCACTGCCCAGCGCTGCAGCTGCTGGTGGAGAAGCACACCGCCTTCACTCTTTATCCTACCCTCCCCACACCACCACCACATGTAGCTGCATTTGCACACGCAGGCATGCTACCACTCCCAACTGCCCCGGAAGCCAAATTCCTGCACCACGTTTCAGTGAAGAAAACGAATGCCCTGAACGACAGAGCCTGGGACGCTGGCAACAGAAGCAGAGTCAGCTCAAGGGATAAGAGTTTCAAAGAAGAGGTTAAACACTCAATCTGCATCAAACTTCAAAACCTAACATTTTCCATTTTTTAAATGAAAACTTGGGCGTGCTTCCATGAAAAGATAGTTCCTATCAACTTAAATACACAAAGTAACTATGAACAATTTCAAAACTTTTCTTTTGGAAATTGCTTCCTACCTCAAATGTGATAACCACCCTTTGTTAGGAGAGCCCTGAAACGACAACGTGGTTACCAATAAATACACACAGGGGTATACAGGAGTGGATGTGTTTCTGCTCCACTGGTCTGTCTGCCTGTGGCAGTAAGACTGCTTCAATTATGAAGCTTAAAGATCTTGATGTCTAGTACCTTCAGTCCAACTTTGTTTTTCTTCATCAAGATTATCTTGGTTATTCTTGGCTACTCTGAGTTTTTGAATCTCTGCTTGTGTTTTAGAATCAGCATATCAAATTTCACAAAAAAAAATTTATAAAATTTTACTGGGATTATGCTGGATTTATAGACACTCTGGGGTTTATAAAATTTTACAGTGGTTAAGTCTTCCAACCCACAAACATGATATACTCCATTATTTATTTAGGACTTCTTTACTATCTCATAGTAATTTTTGTATTTCTCCACATAGATGCTGTTCAGTTTTAGATTTGCTCTCTCCTCCCAGCTATTTGATGTTGTTACTATTAAAATAGAATTTTTTAAATGTCACTTTCTAATTGTTGCTAGTATATAGTTAAATTTCATATACTACTTACATATAGCAATATTTCCAAATTCATTTATATATTCTAAGGATTTTCTACAAACAAAATCAACACACTTGAGAACAATGAAAATTTTCTTTCTTCCTTTTCAACGATCAGCAGTTCAGTTCAGTTGCTCAGTCGTGTCCGACTCTTTGCGACCCCATAAATTGCAGCACGCCAGGCCTCCCTGTCCATCACCAACTCCCGGAGTTCACTCAGACTCACGCCTACCAAGTCAGTGTTGCCACCCAGCCATCTCATCCTCTGTCGTCCCCTTCTCCTCCTGCCCCCAATCCCTCCCAGCATCAGAGTCTTTTCCAATGAGTCAACTCTTCACATGAGGTGGCCAAAGTACTGGAGTCTCAGCTTTAGCATCAGTCCTTCCAAAGAAATCCCAGGACTAATCTCCTTTAGAATGGACTGGTTGGATCTCCTTGCAGTCCAAGGGACTCTCAAGAGTCTTCTCAACACCACAGTTCAAAAGCATCGATTCTTCGGCACTCAGCTTTCTTCACAGTCCAACTCTCACAGCCATACATGACCACAGGAAAAACCATAGCCTTGACCAGACGGACCTTTGTTGGCAAAGTAATGTCTCTGCTTTTTAATATGCTATCTAGGTTGGTCATAAATTTCCTTCCAAGGAGTAAGCGTCTTTTAATTTCATGGCTGCAATCACCATCTGCAGTGATTTTGGAGCCCAAAAAAATAAAATCTGACACTGTTTCCACTGTTTCCCCATCTATTTCCCTTGAAGTGATGGGACCAGATACCATGATCTTTGTTTTCTGAATGTTGAGCTTTAAGCCAACTTTTTCGCTCTCCTCTTTCACTTTCATCAAGAGGCTTTTTAGTTCCTCTTCACTTTCTGCCATAAGGGTGGTGTCATCTGTATATCTGAGGTTATTGACACTTCTCCCAGCAATCCTGATTTCAGCTTGTGCTTCTTCCAGTCCAGCATTTCTCATGATATACTCTGCACAGAAGTTAAATAAGCAGGGTACAATATACAGCCTTGACATACTCCTTTTCCTATTTGGAACCAGTCTGTTGTTCCGTGTCCAGTTCTAACTGTGGCTTCCTGACCTGCATATAGGTTTCTCAAGAGGCAGGTCAGGTGGTCTGGTATTCCCATCTCTTTCAGAATTTTCCACAGTTTATTGTGATCCACACAGTCAAAGGCTTTGGCATTGTCATTACAGCAGAAATAGGTGTTTCTCTGGAACTCTCTTGCTTTTTCCATGATCCAGCGGATGTTGGCAATTTGATCTCTGGTTCCTCTGCCTTTTCTAAAACCAGCTTGAACATCTGGAAGTTCACGGTTCACGTACTGCTGAAGCCTGGCTTGGAGAATTTTGAGCATTACTTTACTAGCGTGTGAGATGAGTGCAATTGTGCAGTAGTTTGAGCATTCTTTGGCATTGCCTTTCTTTGGGACTGGAATGAAAACTGACCTTTTCCAGTCCTGTGGCCACTGCTGAGTTTTCCAGATTTGCTGGCATATTGAGTGCAGCACTTTCACAGCATCATCTTCCAGGATTTGAAATAGCTCAACTGGAATTCCATCATCTCCACTAGCTTTGTTCGTAGTAATGCTTTCTAAGGCCCACTTGACTTCCCATTCCAGGATGACTGGCTCTAGGTGAGTGATCACACCATCGTGATTATCTGGGTCATGAAGATCTTTTTTGTACAGTCCTTCTGTATATTCTTGCCGCCTCTTTAATGTCGTCTGCTTCTGTTTATCCAATCATTTATATAAGGACATCCTGGGTGCTTCCAGTTTTGTGATTATGAATAATACACATATAAATATGTGTACACAGGTGAGTGCTTTCCACTCAGTTGGAGCATAAATGCTGGATATGTAAGTTTACGCTTAGCTGTAAGAGACGGCCAAACTGTCTTCCAAAGTTGCTATACTGTTTTGAATCACCAGCAATGAAGGAGAGTTCCTGTTGCTCTGAATCTTGCCAACATGTGACAGGTTTTTAAATTTTACCATTCTATTATATGTACAGCAATATCTCATTTTATTTTAGCTTTCAATTCCTGAATGATATTATGATATTAAGCATCTTTTCGTATGCTCATTGCATCTGTTTATCCTCTCTGGTGAGGTGTCTATTCAGATCTTTTGCCCATTCTTTAAACTGGTTATTTCCTTATTGGATTTTAAGTGCTCTTGATATATTGTGGACATCAGTCCTTTATCATATAGTCTTTGCAAATATTTTCTCCCAATCTGTGGCAAGACTAGCTTTTTCCCAACCCAGCTCAGTCTGATGGCTTCCACAAAGAAGGGTGACAAGACAAAAACAGGGCTGGTCCACCATCAGGGAGGTGGTGTCCAGAGGATACACCATCAATATTCACAAGTGCATCCATGGAATGGGTCTTAAGAAGCATGACCCTCAGTCACTCAAAGAAACCCAGAAATCTGCCATGAAGGAGACGGGAACTCCACACGTGCATGTTGACACCCAGTTCACTAAAGCTCTCTGGGCCAAAGGAATAAGGCATGTCCCACACTGCATGCACGTGGGGCTGTCCAGAGAACATACGGAAGATGCGGACTCAACAGACAGGCTCTATACGCTGGTTACTGTGTTACCTGTCACCACTGTTTAAAATCTAGAGACAGCTACTGTGGGTGAGAACTATGCCAATTGTTGAACGGAGCTATAGACCCACGAAAGAAAACCAAACAGGCAAGACTAAACCATGATGAGCAGGGAGGCACAGACGGGCGGAAAATCCACAGGGCAATGACGCAGAGTGGCCGCTACCAAAGTCAGGGAAGGGTTACTCCTGGAGAGGGACGTGGTCATGACTCGGATGGGAAACGGACGTGCTTCTTCGGTGACTGAGGAAGTTCTACTTATTGACTGAGGTAATGGCTACCAGGGCCTTTGTCTGATAACTGTGGTCTATATGATTCTCTAACTATGTATTATACTTTACAATAAAGAAATGTCTTAAGAAAAAATGATACATGAATCAAAGAAGCAATAATGGAAATTGATAAACATTTGAAACTGAACAGTAAACAAACAAAAAACACTAAACTTCAAAACTTATGTAATTCAACAAAAATAGAGCTTTAAGACTATTGCCCACAAAACTTACCTATTATTAGATAAGCAAGCTGAAAATTAATGACCTAAATGTCCAAATTATAGAAGCTAAAGAAAACACAATTAGCCCAAAGAAAGGGGAAAATAGGAGGGGAGGCGGATTTAAAAAGCTAAGGGAAATTTGTTTTAAAAAAAGAAAACAAAGAAAAAATAGAAAAAAGTACACCAATGTCATCAAAAAGATAAAACAAGTGTTGGTGAGGATGTGGGGAAAAGGGAACCTTGGTATACTGCTGGCAGGAATGTCAATTAGTTCAGCCACCTCAGAAAACAATATAGAAGGTTCCTGGAACAATTTTAAATAGCATTACCATATGATCCAGCAATTCCATTCCCGAGTACATGAAACGAAAGCAGGATACTGAAGAGGTGTGCACACGCCCACGTTTACTGCAGCGTCAGCAACTGCAGCCAAGACGCGGGACACCTGAGTGCCTGTCAGCGGACTCACAGCCGAGGACGTGGCCCGCTCACACAGCGGAGCATCACTCAGCCGCGAGAAGGAAGACAGCCTTGCCATCTGCGGCAACACGGTTTCTGAGGACACTGCTAAGATAAGTCAGAGACAGGCAAACACTGTACAGTATCACTTATACGTGGGCCCGAAAGGAAAGCCAGACTCAGAAAGATGCGGCTAGAGTCTGGGGCTGGGGGAACAGAAGAGAGATTGTTTTAAGGGTACAAATTTGCAACTAGTATATAAATAAGTCCTAGAGATCTAATCAACAATATAGTGATTATAGATAACAACACTGTAATAAAACCAAACTTTCTAAGAGATTAGATCTTAATTACTCCCCCCAAATAAACGGTAATTACATGATGTGCAGAGGTGCTAGCTAACACTACAATGGCACTCACATTACAAGATATGAATGGACCCCACCAACATGTGGTACAACTTAAATTTATACAGTTATATATTGAATATATATATATATATTTTAAACTGTGACAACCTCTGGAAACACTGGCTTTATCAAGAGCTGTAAAAATGTTCTCATTTAATCCAGTAATTCCATTTCAGGAAGTTATCATAAAGAAACAATTCAACAGAAGAATTTATTTCAGCTTTATCTACAATTTTAAAAAGCAACCAAAAGGTTAAGTAAATCATTACTTATCAACTTCATGGAATATGAAGCAGCCATTGAAATGGTAATTATGAAAAGTATTTGGTAATAGGGGAGCGTAATCATTAAATGTCAGGTAGGGAAAAGCTCAGAAGAAAATGCTATGTTTCATGCACTTTCAAATAAGCATAAATAAATACATACAAGGGCCATGAGAAGAAAACTATAAACTACAAGGTTTCCCAAATATAGTATTGTTTTTGAAACTTTTTTTTCTCTGCCCTGAACGTTCTCACACACAGACACACATATGCCTATACGTTCATAAGTATACATTCACAGATAATCCACATATACCTAAGACAAGCCCACCCACTACACATCCATACATATATGCTAATTGGCAGAAAAACAGATACACAGATCAATGAAACAACAAAGAGTCCAGAACAAACCCATACATATATGGTCAATCAATTTATGACAAAGGACCCAAGATATACAATGGGGAAAGAGCAGCCTCTTCAATAAATGGTGCTAGGAAAACTGGACAGCCACATGCAAAAGAATGAAACTGGACCACTGTCTTATAACCAAAAAAATTAAAATGGATGAAAGACTGAAACAGAAGACCTAAAACCATAAAACTCCCAGAAGGAAACATAGGCAGTAAGCTTCTTGACCGAGGTCTTAGAAGTGATTTTTTTGATTTGACATCCAAAGCAAAGACAACCAAACTAAAAGAAACAAAAGAACTACCTCAGACTAGAAAGCTTCTGCACAACAAAGGAAACTGTCAACAAAAGGAAAAGGCCATCTACTGACTAGGAGAAAATATCTGCAAACCATATACAATATATACAACCCAACAGCAAGAAACCAAAGAATTAAGTTTACACATGGGTAGAGGACCCAAGCAGAAATCTTTCCCAAGAAGACACACTAATGGCCAAGAGGCACTTGGAAACGGTGCTCCACATGACTAGTCCCCAGTGCGATGCAAATCAAGGTCACAGCGAGGCAACACCCCGCACCTACTGGAATGGCTGTATCAGAAAGGCGAGAAGTGAGTACCGGCGAGGATGCAGAGAGAAAGCAAACCTTGGGCACAATTATGGGGACGTACACTGGTGCAGCCACCGTGGATAACAGTATGGCAGTGCCTCAAAAATTTAAAATACAACCACCATATGACCCAGCGGTGCTACTTGGGGATATTCGTCTGGAGAAAACAAACGCGTTAAGACTGGGCAGCAGATATGCACACCAACCACGTCCACTGCAGCGTCACTCACAGCAGCTAAGCCACAGGAGCAGCGGGAGTGCCTGTCTATCAGTGGATGATCAAGGGAAGAAACGGGGGGGCTCCCCTCATGGCCAGCGGCTAAGACTCCCGGATCCCAGTGCAGGCGGCCCAGGTTTGATCCCTGGTCAGGGAACTAACAAGAAAAGGTTCTGCGTGCCGCAACTAAGACCCGGCACAGCCAAAGAAGTAACACGAATAAAAAATGTGAGAGGTGGCGTTATATACGAAAATTATTCAGCAATAAAGAAAGAATGAAACTGCCATTTGTGACAACACAGACAGACCTCAAGGGTATTATGCTAAGTGAAATAAGTCACACAGAGAAAAACAAATACCTTATGATCTCACTTATATGTGGTATCTTAACAAACAAACAAACACACACCTGATCTCAAAGATACAGAGAACAGATTTGTGGCTGCCAGAGGTGCAGGAGTGAGCAAAACAGGTGAATGGGGTCAAAAGGTACAATTCCAGTTACCAAGTAAATGTTATGGGGATGCAATACAGAGCATGGCAATTATAGCTCATAATAGTGTATTCCATATTCAAAAGCTGCTGAGAGTAAATCGTAAAAGTTCTCATCATAAGAAAAAAGTTTTGTAACTATGTGTGGCAACAGATGTTAACTAGACTTAATGTGGTGATCATTTTGCAGTTATGTGCAAATACCAAATCATTATATTGTATACCTGTGTCAACTATATATATATATAAAACCTCGACTTTTTAAAGATTAGATTTACTGTGTTATGCAACACCCAGGACAAACACAAGAAATTATAAAGTGTGTAAAGAACCTATACACACAGTCAAGAGAGAGAGAACACAGTCCTGAACTTAGAGAAAGCCTGAGGCTGAACTAGGCGAAAGCCGGGGTGAACAAAAGACTGGCACCTTCTCTACAGATAACAAACACTGGAGAGGGTGTGGGAAAGCGGAACCCTCCTACACTGCTGGTGGAGATCTAAGTTGGTGCAGCTACGGTGGAAAACCACATGGAAGTCCCTCACAAAACTAAAAACAGAATGACCGTGTGACCCAGCAATCCTACTCCTGGGCATATATCCAGACAAAACTATAATTCAAAAAGATACATGGACACCAATGTTCACAGCAGCACTGTGCACAATAACCAAGAAACGAAAACAGCTCGAGTTATGTCCACTGACAGCTGAATGGATAAAGAAGTGGTACAACATGCAGAGCAATACTGCTCAGCGATAGAAAAGAGTGAAACAACGCCCTTCACCGCAACATGGATGCAGACACAAACTGCCCACGGAGCCAGAGAGAGCAAGGCGAATACCCCACGGTATCCCACACGTGGAGTCCAAACTCTGACACAAATGACCTATCTATGAGACACAAACAGAATCGGGGACACAGAGAGGACTTGTTCCAAGGGGGAGACGGGCGGGAGCGGGTCAGGTCAGGAGTGGGGGCTCAGCACATGCAAACTCTGGCACACAGAACGGAGAAACAGCAAGGCCCCGCTGCAAAGCAGAGGCAGCCCAGTCAATATGCTGTGATGGGCCACAATGGGAAAGAACAGGAAAAAGAACGCACACACTCTCTTCTACTCTGGCCTATCATTTCCCTGGAGGAGGGAATGCCAACCCACTCTGGTATTCTTGCTTGGATGATCTCATGGACAGAGGAGCCTGGCGGGCTACAGTCCATGGTGTTGCAAGGCGTATACAACTGAATATATATATATATAAACTGAGTCTCTTTGCTGTACAGCAGTAATTAACAAAACATTGTAGTTCAACTACACATCAATAAAAAATAAATTAAGACTGGCACTTCCAAGAAAGCAGAATGACTATGGGAGAGAACAAATTAAATGACACTTTCAGGGGCTGGAAGTAAATTAGCTATCAAGAGTTTACAAGAAAGTTGGAAAAGAGTGAGAGAGGAAATACAGTAAGAAATAGTAAGTGGAAAGTTCTGGAAGAATAAGTCTTAATTTATGTGGACTTTACAGTAAAGGCAACAGGGAAAGTTTTAAGCAGGAGAGAAGCAAAATTAGTAAGATAAAAAATAAATTAAAAAATAGAAAACTGCAATAATAATCATAGTGAATAAAATACTTTAATCATTAAAACCCCCAATCTCCTCTTACAAAGATTATTGAGATATTACTTGAAAAAACTGAATGGAAAACTATAGAGGAGACAGTACTATTAAGAACAAGATGGGGGCTTCCCTGGTGGTCCAGTGGCTAAGAATCTGCCTTGCAATGCAGGGGACGCCGACTAGATCCAGCGATCGTGCTTCGGCGCAACGAAGCAAGCCCACCGCAACGACCGGGTCCCCTGGCCACAGCCACCGGAGCCCGAGCACCTGAGCCTGCGCTCCGCAATAAGAGAAGCCAGGCAACAAGCCCACGCTCCGCAACCGGAAAACAGCCTCCCACTCGCCACACTAAAGAGAGCCGGAGAGCAGCAACAAAGACCCAGCGCAGACTATAAATAAACAAAAACAAGAAAGGGAAAGAAAACTCCTACAGACCAATAATAGACAGCAGGCAAAATGGTTTTTTTATAGGCAGTAGGCAAGAGATATATACACAGTGACAAAGGTATAAAGAGATGCTGACGTCGTTAGAATTCAGGGAAATTCAAAGCAGCAGCGCAATGAGACGTCAATCTATACTTAAGACACACGCAGCATTTAAAACTGGAAAGAACAACTCAACTGGGTCTCTCATCCACTGTCTGTGTGAATGCAAGCTGATAAGACCACTTTGGAAAAACAAATGTTACATATGAAGTTAAATATTTGCACAGCCTGAGAAGGTAACAGGCAGAAAGGCTAAGGGGCCTCCAAACGGAGAAAACAGGCTCCAAGTGTCAGGCGTTTTTTCTCTCTCTCTTCAGCGGCAGGAGGAAACAAACGACAAGTGTCAGATTTTTTCCCTTCTCTATGCATAATTAAAAGGAGGTTTCTCTTAAAATTCTGTTACCATGAAGACACCTGGTTACACCTGAACTTTTCTCAAACCTTGAGCTAACTAATGCATTTTTCTTACAGAAATGTTTTTCTTAAGCTGTTAATGAACTATGTATTTACCCTAGTCTTTCTTCAAGTCTGTTCCTCTTAAGACTCAGAATCAGTAATGGCTCAACAAACCAGTATGTTCTACTCATTCATTGTTCTGATCTATGTTAATGAAACTATATATTTACTTGGAAACCTGCCTTTCTTCAAGATTCATGTCAGTCGTTTTATGGCCCGGGAAGACTCACCTTGTGCCAATGTTATCTCAAAATGCATGTTGTGGGTGAGGGGCCCGGTGCCACTCTGAGTTTTTAGACATTTCCTTTCTCTAATTAGCAGCCTGCTCATAGGTATATAACATACCACTAAAGGCTAGCAGGGGGGCACTCTTTCTGCCCCCTTCTGATGTCTATGTCACAAGTTTGCTCTTTTATACTTTAAAAAAACTGCATTACACAAAAGCTCTGAGTGATCAAGCCTCGTCACTGGCCCTGGGTTGAATTCCTCTCCTCTGGAGGCCAAGAATCCTGGCGTCTTTCACAGCTCAACAACAACCTTTCAAGCCTATGACCTCTAGCAACTCAACTCAATATATTTACTGACCATCTGTATTTCCTCCTTTGTTCAGACCCTCTTCAAATTTTTCTAGGAGTTAATCCATCTGTTTCTTAATAATTTTTAATAATCTGTGTATATGTTGAAGAAGATAGCCCTCTCTTATAATGTGTATTTGAATTATTTCATCTACCACTAGGCTGCATATTTTGCCATATTTTACTATTCATAGAATCAAATTTGCCAATCTTTTCTGTTGTAACTACTGAATTCACAGCTTTTAAATTAACAGTTCTCTAACATAACTTTGCAGGGATAACACTCTAGAGTAGAATGTACTAGTTTCACCCTTATCTGTGGAGTTCTATTCATGCTTCATGCCACCCCAATGTAGATTTAAAAATCCAAAGGCATCATCAGAGTTTTAATTGTAAGCATAACCCCAACCAGAGAACAATTTGCCTCTGCCATGATTTGGACTTAGATGTTAACCTTAAAATAATACATAATAGTATACAGAGGGAAGGGCCTTTAAGCATCTGCATCTAATTTCAGCATACATTAATTCAGTCCTGTATAGCCTCATACAAGGTAAAACAACAATAAACGGGACCAAACCAAAAGGGAAAAATAAAAGCCTCTTGAACAAAAAGAAAAATCTGCATAGATGTTTAAACCTATATTTGAAGTTCTGTGACTACTTGTTAGTCACTCAGTCGTGTCCAACTCTTTGCAACCCCATGGACTGCAGCCCGTCAGGCTCCTCTGTTCATGGAATTCTCCAGGCAGGAATATGGAGTGGGTTGCCATTCCCTTCTCCATTCCTGACCCAGAGATTGAACCCAGGTCTCCTGCACTGCAGGCGGATTCTTTACCATCTGGGCCACCAGGGAGGCCCAATTTGCAGTATGTACCCCTAAAAGAGCATCTTACCTGTTTGGTTGCCTTGGAATATATATAAAGACATCAAGACAGCAGAAGGTACCAGTCCTTGAAAAAGTCCATGGAGTACTACAACCAGCCAGCAAGCAAGAACGCTCATTCAATGATGCCCCAAACAGGAATGAGCCCTTTACTGCACTGCTCCCCAGGGTCCCTTGATCACAGATTGGCACTGGGCTGTAACTTAATAATTACAACAAAACCACAATTATTTTAACTCATGGAACTGGCTTATAAATTTCAGAAAAGGGAAATTTGAAAATTTAAGTGCTAGTTACTTTATAATTTTCCCTAGCAAACTAGTAAAACTGCCAAATTATATGTAATTATGTAGTTGATTGCATTTGCCAAAATTATTAGGCTCAGCTCTCCTGTTTGGGCCAATCAATCCTTCTTCATCAAGCCCACAAACACATTGAGGACTTTGTCATGGATCCACATACATTTTAAAAGGAAAGAAAATTACATAGATAATGGTGATTTGGTTTTTAAAAATATGTCTAACAAGTTTTCTTTCATTATTATTCATTACTAACAAGAGCCATGTCTTCTCACAATGTTTTAAAATATTTACTGCATGTAGCACTCCCTATTCCTATGAAGCTGTTTACATGCATTTTCATTTCAGCACTAAAATCTGAAAACAACCACGTGTGTGTGTGTTGTGTGAGTTGCTCAGTCGTGTCCTGCTCTCTGTGACCCCATGGACTGTAGCCCACCAGGCTCCTCTGTTCATGGAATTCTCCAGGCAAGAATACTGGAGTGTGGTGCCCATGCCCTTCTCCAGGGGATCTTCCCAGCCCCGGGATCAAACCAGGTCTCCCACACTGCAGGCAGATTCTTTACTGTTTGAGTTACCTGGGAAGCCCAAAAGAGAAGTAAAAACTTAACGTCAAATAAATTAATCTTACAGCTTGAAACCTGAATTGTGGGCCAATACTTGCTCATGCCAGACTGCTTTTCTCAAGAGGAATGGTTCTTTCCAAGAGACTGCCTTCTCAATAATACAAAATGATTATCAGTTGTCATAATTACACCACTGCTCTGCTCAAGCGCCAAAAGTTGTCAGTTTAATGTCAGATGGTAGTATGCAATTTCTATTGAGATTAAATTAGTGCAAGTTGAAGAAATGAAGCAGTAGGCCATATTAACTTGCTTAATAACCAGGTCCTTTACCAGATCATTAGCAGTAGCATATGTTAAGATGCATATCAGGATAGCTTGCTTTTATCAATTGTTTGTATTAAAACTAACTGTATTATCAATAGTATTTATTAAGTATTCAGACATCCAAAATTGATGTTATATAATAATAAAACATTTATTTAACATTTATTAAATGCCAGATGCTCAGCGCTACCAACAGCCCCTTTAAGTAAGAACTATTACTATTACAGATATGGGAAATTAGGCCTGGACAGTGAAGTCACTTTAAGGTCACACAACCAGTAAATGGGGAGAGCAGAAATTTCAACCAAGTAAAGCTCCAAAAGTAACATATCCAATAACAATGAACATAAATATAAGCAAGGACAACCCAACTCACTAACAGACACAGAGATTATAACTATACATTTCCACTATTTGAGCATTATATAACTGACTCCAGGAATAGCAAACACAAGCTGTTTGTTGAACTGTGTGTGCGTGAAGGGCAGAGGAGAACTTTAACATCCTTAATTTATAAGCGAAAGCCGGACAGAAAGAGCAAAACTGTCAATGCTTGTTAAGTAACAAAGTAAAAACGGGTACCAGAAGGAGTCTGTGAATTAATAATATTGAGGGGTCTTAAAACTAGAAATATAAGATGACCAGATTAAAAAAACTCCGACTTTTCTGACTGGATTCGAAGTGATATAAAGTGATGAAGAGTACGTAATTCTAGGTCATGCTTGTTAATGGTTCCAGAGAGTAAGCTCAGACTTCACTGTATATGATCAGCAACGGAGGCAAGCAGAGAATTTAAGAGGGTAGTAACAGAAGCAGTAAAAATATGGCAGAGGAGAAGATGACCTTGGCGGCAAGTAAATAAGATTATCATAAAGTCAAAGAATTCACACCTGTTGATGGAGATGGAAAGTAAACAGGAGTTCAGTAAGAACAGGGTTAGTCTGCTCTGTCACAAAGAAGTGCACAACACGAAGTGGAAATGTGAGCAGAAGACAGGCTGAGAGCATGCCGACCTCGCTGAGCTCGGCAGAAGCCATCAGCACTCAGGCTCCGTGAGGCGGGGACTCTGCAGCGCTCATTCACTTGGCTGTGGAATTAACGTACGACAAAGACGTCTGCTTTGGCAACCAGGCTCAAACTCTTCTGCAATCTTTTGCTTAAAAAGGGTAGCTGGGAAAGGGAAAGCTCTTACTATTGGGAATAGAAAATCTGAGAGTAAAATGACAGAAATGATTTAAAGGCCAGCAAAAATTAAAATCTGGCTGGAGTTAGGCCTGAGACGCAAGAGTCAGAGAAGACCTACCGTGGCAGTCCTTTAACTTTTAGCTTCCCCTTTTACAGACTCCAAAATAAGGAAAGAAGTGGGAATGCAAATCTACGAATAAACATGTTATAAACATCTGCTCTCAAACGACAATTCTGTTTTAAAAAATGATCTATGTGTGAGCCTTAGCATGATTCAAAAACTGCGACTCCAGGATTTTTGAAAGCTGGGTCCATGATGGATCCTTAAAAGAATCAAAATTTCTAAAACAGCAGTTCAGAAATCACACCAGCACAGAAAGTTATATAATTCCACAGCGCTCCCCACCCCAACTCCTCCTCCCTTTTGGTCAATAGGTAGAAACAGTACCACGGCTGAGTACAGTGTAAGAGCTAATTCTACCAGAAGGGAAAAAATATTAAGTTAGCAGCCTTGAGTCACAAAGAGCAGCCGTATTCAGGAGAAGGGTGGGGTTTAATCGCACTCCAGTGCTGAATGACTAAGGTGGGTCGGCCTGAAGCTGGTTACGAGCACCCCGGGGTATAAACGACATATTCACATTAAGGTCTGATGTCTGTGCTAGAAAAGTGCTCAGACCAAGAGGGCAACACTGCTCAACTCTGGAAACGCTGCTCACTGTGGTCTGCTGTGGATGGCACCCCCTACAGCCGTACGGCCACAGCCGGCCCACCCGAGCCACGCTGGCTCCACAGCTCACTGTGCTTGACCAGACCGGGTGGGTGGATACGATAAGCACATCACTCTTTCCTTGTCACCACTTTCGGAACTTTAAAATGGTCATTATACCCAAAGAATATTCTCTCTTAGCCAAGCAAATATTTATTTTGTTCAAATAAAACGTGACTGCTGTATCTTTTCTGTGATTCTGCCATGACTTAATTTTCTTTATTAACTGAGCAGAATGAGCGCATGGCAACACCTGATGACCAATGAAATGCCATTCTGAAGCCCCTAAAAGGTGATCATCAGCCCAAGACACTAAGTCTTCACCCCATTCCAGACTCAAGAACAGGAGTCTAAACACTGAGGCGGCAAAGGTGAGCAGCCCGTGGCATTTACAGAGCAACCCCAGTATGGAAACAGAACACACATACTCGTCCCCGACATGCTAAAATGAGAGTGAGCGCAGGCAGGGAATGGGGTCAGCAGGTCAATTTCTTACTGTAGGTCAGCATCTCCCCCCCAGATTTCCAAGGATTATTAAAAGAGTTCCAAGGTCAGTAAGTTTGAAATGCCACAGTTATTCATCTGGGAGCACCACCATGCTCATCAGCCTATTAAGGCTCTGAGAGGGCACGCAGTAAAGAAACTGGTTCTGTGTACCTTGCATTTCCCATACTTATTGATCACAATAAGTTTTATGTTTTGTTTTGTGAAACATTACTGATATGAAAAGTTTGGGAAACGCCACACCTGAGATTATCATGTATTCATGTATTAACTGTTTGTTAACAATTAAAATATAACATCCAAAACTAAAATAAGGTTTCCTTGGTGCCTGCTGAGTAGGAAAGGAAGCTGCACTGCCTGAGGATCAACAAATGTTGGTTTACTTGGCGAAATGCCAAGCAAAATACCACTACCTGTACTTTCTGCAATGCTAAAAATAAAGGACAAAGAGCCTGTTCTACAGTACTGTCACTTAGCACAGAATTCTCATAAAATGGATAACATCAATATGTGGGCTGACACCATTTTAAGTGCTCAGTAAGAACACGTAGTATAATTATTTTAAAATCAATATATCAGAAAACATCTAAACGTCTATAACTTCAGGAGCTCACAGCCTTAATAACCTCTCCTCGCGTTACTGACTACATTGAGATAACCTACTGATACCCAAACAGTGTCACCTACTGGAGATTATTACAATACTTACCACATTACAAAAAGAATCCAGACCAATGCTACGTACATACTTAGTACATTCTGGATTAGACCAAGTAAAAGTTAACAACAAGCTGAACAGCATTCTATAAAACAAAAACAGAAAGTCAGTTAGGCTAATTCTGGCTGTTTTTCTATGCTATGGACTCACAGTGAGAAAGGAGACTGTCTTCGAACTTGATGACTGAATCATACGTGAAATCTTTAAATCTTTAAATTTCGAATCATATACAAAGTCCCTACCCTTACCTCAAAAGAAGTTCTTTGGGTAACTTTTTGTTAATAAGGCCTTCATCATTATTTGAGAACACCTAAAAGTAAAAAAAGTGAAATTATTAAAATGTCCCTCAATCAATCAAAAAAACAGTTACATATTTTGTAGATCAAAATGGCCCCAAGGAAGCTCAGGAAGGAAGGGATATAATTATGACCGATTCACACTGCTGTAGAGCAGAAACCAACACAAAATTGTAAATCAATCTTCCACCAATTAAAAAAAAATTTTTTTAATGGCCCCAATCACCATCCCATAATTACGATGACACTAATTTCATGAAGTCAGTATTCTTCAATATTGACAGACACAAATACAGTTTATATTCTATACCATTTAATAAGAATGGCAAACATTTAGAGAAGAGTTAACATACCGTCACTTCTATACTACACTGTATTAGAGATTCCAGGCAAGGATATTCAGCAAAGAAAATAAATAAAAGGCATGCTGACTGAAAAGGAAGAAATAAAACAACTTCTATTTATAGATGACACGATCCTGCACACTGAAAATTCCAGAAAAAAGACATAAAAAGCTATTAATCACGGAATTCAGCAAGGTTGAAAGATTTAACATACAAATATACCATGGATTTATACAAAAATAATTTGTATTTCCATACATTAGCAATGAACAACCTGAAAATAAAATTAAGAAAATAATCTCATTTGTAATAGCATAAGAAAAAACCTATTTAGGAATACATGATATTATATATTGAAAACTTATACTAAACACTGTCCTGAGTCATCAGACTTAAACTGAAACACATTACATGTTCACGAACTGGAAGATTTAACAGTGCTGAGTTAGCAGCGTTTCTCAGCTTTGTACCTACTCTACTTGGAGTTTGCCAACTATGCCCAGTCTGCTGTTATGCCCATCACATGAGTCCTTAACTTCTAACATGGTACTATCACTTCTGCATTCCCAGGTAGATCTTTTCACAGTCTTCCATTTTCCTGTTAAAATTTTCCAACTCCTCATCCATTCCAACTGTTCAACATCTGGCCCATCACTGACTCAGCTTCTCTAAGCTCTTCTCCTAACCATGGGTCACACTCTTTTATTTCTTTCCATGGCTCATAATTTGTTATTTTACAACAAATAACTGTGAGTAAAAAACCCCAGAACTTTACAAAGATCAATGAAACCAAGATCTGTTTCTTTGAAACAACTGACAGAAGGGAAGGAGAGACTAGCCAAGAGGGCAAAGCAGAAAGACCACAAGCTTACCTTCTCTCAGACGCACACCAAAATCACAACCACCCACGAAAAAGACCAGCACCTACCAGAAAAAAATCTACAGCTAAAGACATAAAGAAGGAGCTACACGAGACAGGTAGGAGGGGGCGAAACAACCCGGTCCCCCACCACAGAGATGACAACCCACAGACTGGAGGGTAATTACGCTGCAGAGGTTCTGCCCCGGGAGTGAGCGTGCTGAGCCCCATATCAGGCTCCACAGCCCTGGGGTCAGGCAGCAAGAAGACAAACCCGGGAATCTGGCTTTGAAGGTCGGTGGGGCTTAGCCTCAGGAGTCCCTAAGGACTGAGGGAAAGAGAGTAGGCTCTTAAAAGGAGCACATAAAATCTGCCGTGTTCCAGAACTCAGGGCAAAAGCAGTCATCTGACAGGAGCGAGGGCCACACCTACCTGCTGGTCTCAGGGAGTCTCTTGGAGAGGTGGGGGAAGCGGGGCTGTGGCTCATCCTGGGGACGAAGACACTGGCGGAGGCCATTCTTGGGAGCTCCTTCTACTGGGCAAACACGGGCACTGACAGGCCCCATTGAGGAGCCTGGCCCGCCCAACAGCCTGTAGGGACCAGTGCTGGGAAACCTCAGGCAAAGCAACTACCTGGACAGGGACACAGCCCCACCTATCAGCAGATAGGCCGCCGAAAACTCCCTGAGACCACAGTCACCTCTGGACACAGCTCTGCCCATCACAGGGACAGGACCCAGCCTCACCCACCCACGGACAGGCACCAGCCAAACTGCCCAGGAGCCCCGCTTTAGGCTCTGGACAAGCCTCACCTACCGGGGGCAGACACTAGATGCAAGAGAGCCCTAGTCTGCACAGCCTGCCTGCCGAAGGAGGCCAGACCCTACCCTGGGACCAGCTGGCCCTGATCTGACCCTTCCTCCTAGCAGGCCAGCACAGCCTCAGAATACCCTTGACGCCATATCTGTGTCAGGAAACACCTCCCGCACCACCCCCCAACACATCAGTTATCAGACACCAGCCCTGTGATCCCTGGGCACTACAGTCAGACCCCAGGGCCTGACTCGGACCATAAGTCAGTCAGTTCAGTCGCTCAGCTGTGTCTGACTCTTTGTGACCCCATGAATCGCAGCACGCCAGGCCTCCCTGTCCATCACCAACTCCCGGAGTTCACTCAGACTCACATCCATCAAGTCAGTCATGCCATCCAGCCATCTCATCCTCTGTCGTCCCCTTCTTCTCCTGCCCTCAATCCCTTCCAGCATCAAAGTCTTTTCCAATGAGTCAACTCTTTGCATGAGATGGCCAAAGTTCTGAGTTTCAGCTTTAGCATCATTCCTTCCAAAGAAATCCCAGGACTAATCTCCTTCAGAATGGACTAGTTGGATCTCCTTGCAGTTCAAGGGACTCTCAAGAGTCTTCCCCAACACCACAGTTCAAAAGCATCAATTCTTCGGCACTCAGCCTTCTTCACAGTCTAACTCTCACATCCATACATGACCACTGGAAAAACCATAGCCTTAACTAGATGGACCTTAGTCGGCAAAGTAATGTCTCTGCTTTTGAATATGCTACTTGGTTCGTCATAATTTTTCTTCCAAGGAGTAAGCGTCTTTTAATTTCATGGCTGCAGTCACCATCTGCAGTGGTTTTGGAGCCCAAAAATATAAAGTCTGACACTGTTTCCAGTGTTTCCCCATCTATTTCCCATGAAGTGATGGGACCGGATGCCGTGATCTCCGTTTTCTGAATGTTGAGCTTTAAGCCAACTTTTTCACTCTCCACTTTCACTTTCATCAAGAGGCTTTTTAGTTCCTCTTCACTTTCAGCAATAAGGGCGGTGTCATCTGCATATCTGAGGTTATTGAGATTTCTCCCGGCAATCTTGAGTCCAGCTTGTGCTTCTTCCAGCCCAGCGTTTCTCATGATGTACTCTGCATAGAAGTTAAATAAGCAGGGTGAAAATATACAGCCTTGGCGAACTCCTTTTCCTATTTGGATCCAGTCTGTTGTTCCATGTCCAGTTTTAACTGTTGCTTCCTGACCTGCATACAGATTTCTCAAGAGGCAGGTTAGGTGGTCTGGTATTCCCATCTCTTTCAGAATTTTCCACAGTTTATTGTGATCCACACAGTCAAAGGCTTTAGCATAGTCGATAAAGCAGAAATAGATGTTTTTCTGGAACTCTCTTGCTTTTTCCATGATCCAGCGGATGTTGGCAATTTGATCTCTGGTTCCTCTGCCTTTTCTAAATCCAGCTTGAACATCTGGAAGTTCATGGTCCATGTATTGCTGAAGCCTGGCTTGGAGAATTTTGAGCATTACTTTACTAGCATGTGAGATGAGTGCAATTGTGCGGTAGTTTGAGCATTCTTTGGCATTGCCTTTCTTTGGGATTAGAATGAAAACTGACCTTTTCCAGTCCTGTAGCCACTGCTGAGTTTTCCAAATGTGCTGGCATATTGAGTGCAGCACTTTCACAGCATCATCTTTCAGGATTTGAAATAGCTCAACTGGAATTCCATCACCTCCACTAGCTTTGTTCGTAGTGATGCTTCCTTAGGCCCACTTGACTTCACATTCCAGGATGTCTAGCTCTAGATGAGTGATCACACCATCGTGATTATCTGGGTCATGAAGATCTTTTTTTGTACAGTTCTTCTGTGTATTCTTGCCACCTCTTCTTAGTATCTTCTGCTTCTGTTAGGTCCATACCATTTCTGTCCTTTATCAAGCCCATCTTTGCATGAAATATTCCCTTGGTATCTCTAATTTTCTTGAAGAAATCTCTAGTCTTTCCCATTCTGTTTTCCTCTGTTTCTTTGCATTGATTGCTGAAGAAGGCTTTCTTATCTCTCCCTGCTATTCTTTGGAACTCTGCATTCAGATGCTTATATCTTTCCTTTGCTTTTGGCTTCTCTTCTTTTCACAGCTATTTGTAAGACCTCCCCAGACAGCTGTTTTGCTTTTTTGCATTTCTTTTCCATGGGGATGGTCTTGATCCCTGTCTCCTATACAATGTCACGAACCTCCGTCCATAGTTCATCAGGCACTCTATCTATCAGATCTAGGCCCTTAAATCTATTTCTCACTTCTACTGTATAATCATAAGGGATTTGATTTAGGTCATACCTGAATGGTGTAGTGGTTTTCCCTACTTTCTTCAATTTAAGTCTGAATTTGGCAATAAGGAGTTCATGATCTGAGCCACAGTCAGCTCCTGGTCTTGTTTTTGTTGACTGTATAGAGCTTCTCCATCTTTGGCTGCAAAGAATAGAATCAATCTGATTTTCTGTTGACCGTCTTGTGATGTCCATGTGTAGAGTCTTCTCTTGTGCTGTTGGAAGAGGGTGTTTGCTATGACCAGTGCGTTCTCTTGGCAAAACTCTATTAGCCTTTGCCCTGCTTCATTCCGTACTCCAAGGCTAAAGTTGCCTGCTACTCCAGGTGTTTCTTGACTTCCTACTTTTGCATTCCAGTCCCCTATAATGAAAAGGACATCTTTTTTGGGTGTTAGTTCTAGCACGTCTTGAAGGTCTTCATAGAACCGTTCAACTTCAGCTTCTTCAGCGTTACTGGTTGGGGCATAGACTTGGAGTACTGTGATACTGAATGGTTTGCCTTGGAAACAAACAGAGATCATTCTGTTGTTTTTGAGACTGCATCCAAGAACTGCATTTCGGACTCTTTTGTTGACCATGATGGCTACTCCATTTCTTCTAGGGGGTTCCTGCCCACAGTAGTAGATGTAACGGTCATCTGAGTTAAATTCACCCATTCCAGTCCATTTTAGTTCGCTGATTCCTAGAATGTTGACGTTCACTCTTGTCATCTCCTGTTTGACCACTTCCAATTTGCCTTGATTCATGGCCCTGACATTCCAGGTTCCTATGCAATATTGCTCTTTACAGCATCAGACCTTGCTTCTATCTCCAGTCACATCCACAACTGGGTATTGTTTTTGCTTTGGCTCCATCCCTTCATTCTTTCTGGAGTTATTTCTCCACTTATCTCCAGTAGCATATTGGGCACCTACTGACCTGGGGAGTTCCTCTTTCAGTATCCTATCATTTTGCCTTTTCAAACTGTTCATGAGGTTCTCAAGGCAAGAACACTGAAGTGGTTCGCCATTCCCTTCTCCAGTGGACCACATTCTGTCAGACCTCTCCACCATGACCCCGCCTGTCTTGGGTTGCTCCACGGGCATGGCTTAGTTTCACTGAATTAGACCAGGCTGTGGTCCTAGTGTGATTAGATTGACTAGTTTTCTAGTCAATAAGTAGTTTTCTAGACCATAAGTAGTCCAGCATTAAACCAAAACCTGGTTTCACCCACCAGTAGTGGACAGACAACAGCCCCAGAGCTTTCTGGACCCTGACTGCACCCTCCCACCAGTGAACAGGCACTAGCCCAGGCCTCCTGGGGCACCGCAGTCAGTGGCCTGGCGACTGGGCCCCACCAGTCTCTTCATAAAGCATGGCTGGTAACCAACTAGAGGAGAGGCCAACTGAGCCTACCAGACCGCCCACACAGTCAGCCTGCCACAACAGAAGGACCCACACAGCCCTCACAGGGAAACCTCAAGAGCATACAGGCTGGGGACAACACAGGTCATCTTGCACAGAACAGTTTCTCCAAGGTCAAGAAATGTATTAACCTACCAGACATGTGAAAGTATAAACAGCAACTTAGGCAAAATGAGGTGACAGAGAAACACGTTCCAATGAAGGACCATGATACAACCCCAGAAGAACTTAGTGAAGTGGAAACAGGCAATCCACCCAAAAAAGAGTTCGGGGTAATGACTGTAAGGATGATCAAAGAACTGAGGAGAACAGTGGATGCACAGAACAAGAAGTTAAAAACATTTAGCAAGGAGAAAACATATATCTAAAAAGACAGAGATGAAGAATCCAATAGCTGAAATGAAAAATACACTAGAAGGAAAACCACAGTTCTAAAAGACACATGCACCCCAATGTTCATTGCAGCAATATTTACAACAGCCAGGACACGGAAGCAACCTGGAGGTACATTTACTAATGAATGGATAAAGAAGACGTGATACATATATACAGCGGAATATTACTCAGCCATAGAAAGGAAGGAATTTGAGTTGGATTTAGTGAGGTGGACGAACCTAGAGCCTCTTATACAGAGGACAGTAAGTCAGAAAAACATATATCACATATTAACACACATATAGGGAATCGACTAGGTTGGTGCAAGAGTAATTTCAGTTTTGCATTGTTGAACTTTGCCATTAGATATTGGGATACCTTGAATAAATGTGGTTATGTTATACATGATTTTAATGCACAATGTACAATTCTTGCTTTATGCTTTTTGCTAATGAATTATTACTTGCTGTTTATTTTATATGTATTTTAGACCTACAGTAATGATGTTAGACAAACAGCAAAATTGAGCAATTTTCTTATTTGAGTTCAAAATGGGTTATAAAGCAGCGGAGACAACTTGCAATATCAACAATGCATCCAGACCAGGAACTGCTAATCAACATACAGTGCACTGGTGGTTCAAGAAGTTTTGCAAAGGAGACAAGAGTCTTGAAGATGAGAAGCATGGTGGCTGGCCATTAGAAGTTGACAACGATCAACTGAGAGGATCATCAAAGCTGGATGCCTCATAAGCTGACAACAAATTTTTAAAAAATCATTTTTTAGAGTGTCACCTTCTCTTATTCTATGCAACAATGAATCAATTCTCGATCTGACTGTGACGTGTGATGAAAAGTGCATTTTATATGACAACCAGTTCAGTGGCTGGACCAAGAAGAAGCTCCAAAGCACTTCCCAAAGCCAAACTTGCACCAAAAAATGGGTCATGGTCTCTGTTTGGTGGTCTGATGCCCGTCTGATCCACTACAGCTTCCTGAATCCCGGTGAAACCATTACATCTGAGAAGTATGCTCAGCAAACCAGTGAGATGCACAAAAAACTGCAACACCTGCTGTTGGCACCGGGCAACAGAATGGAACCCATTCGCCTCCACAACGCCCGACCACATGGCACATAAGGGACACGGCACAAGGTGAAAGGATTGTGCTACAAAGTTTTGCCTCGTCTACCATAT
Organism: Capra hircus; assembly: GCF_001704415.2. Lineage (NCBI taxonomy): Eukaryota > Metazoa > Chordata > Mammalia > Artiodactyla > Bovidae > Capra > Capra hircus. Next base: position 7,484,988 of record NC_030829.1, on the reverse strand, counting down.
TCACCGGATCTCTCGCCAACTGACTACCACTTCTTCAAGCATCTCAACAACTTTTTGCAGGGAAAATGCTGCCACAACCAGGAGGATGCAGAAAATGCTTTCCAAGAGTTCATCATATCTGGAAGCACAGATTTTTTTTTTTATGCTATAGGAATAAACAAACATTTCTCATTTGCAAAAATGTGTTGATTGTCATGGTTCCTATTTTGACTAATAAAGATGTGTTTGAGCCTAGTTATGATGATTTAACATTCAGGATCTGAAACCATAGTTACTTTTGCAGCAACCAAACAGAAAAATCGTGCTGATGAACTTAGTAGAGAATGGACATGTGGGCACAGTGGGGAAGCGGAGGGTGGGACGAGCTGAGAAAGCAGCCTTGACATACATACATCACCACAGGTACAACAGTAGGAAGTCACTCTGTAACACAGGGAGCCCAACCTGGCACTCTTCGGTGACCTAGAGGGGTGGGATTGGGGGTGGGGGTGGCGTGGTGGAGGCTCAAAAGGAAGAATACACACACATAATCATGAGAGAGTCACATCATATGGCAGAAACCAACACACTGTAAAGCAATTTTCTACCAATTAATTTTTTTTAATTTTTAAAAACAAAAATATATTAGAAGGAATCAACAGTAGATTAAAACATACAGAAAAATGGATCACATTTCTGACCACTGAACAGAAAAATTTTTTTAAATGAAGACAGTTTAAGGGACCTCTGGGACAATATCAAGAACACTAATATTCACATCATGGGGGTCCCACAAGAAGAGAAATTGGAAAAAAAAAAGGGGGGGAGGGTGTTGAACATATCTGAAGAAATAATAGCTGAAAACTTCTGTAAACTGGGAAAAGAAGCACTTATCCAAGTTCAGGAAGGGCAGAGAGTTCCATACAGGATAAACCCAAAGAAGAACACACCAAGACACACTGTAATTAAAGTGACAAAAAATAAAGATAAAGAGAGAATCTTAAAGGCAGCAAGAGTAAACCAGGGGCACTCCCATAGGGTTAACACCTGATTTTTCAGCAGAAACTCTGCCGCCCAGAAGAGTGATATATTTTAAATGATGAAACTGAAGAACCTACAACCAAGAATATCCAGCAAGGCTCTCCTTCAGACTTGATAGAAAGATCAAAAGTTTTATCAACAAGCAAAAGTTAAAAAAGTTCAGCACCACCAAACCAGCTTTATATTAAATACTAAGGAACCACTCCAGGTGAAAAAAGAAAGGCCCCAATTGGAAACATGAAAACTACAAAATGAAAAAGGTCACTGGTAAAGGCACACTTACAGTCAAGGTAGGGAATCAACCGTGCACAAAGTGAGAAGGAAGGTTAAAAAACAAAAACAGTCAAATCATCTACATCAAAACCCCTTAAGCAGTTAAGGGATATACAAAACAATTAAATGAAAGGTATGATACAAAAAAACAGTAATCATGAGGGTTTTTAAAAATGCATTTGAAATTAAGAGATCAGCAAATTGAAATAATCACATATATAAAGACTGCTGTATTTTAAAAAACCTCTCAATAACCACAAACCAAAAAACCTAATACACACACACACACACACACGCACAAAGAAAAAGGGACCTCTGGTGGTCCAGTGGTTAAGAATCCCTCTTGCAATGCAGGGGAGACAAGTTTGATCCCCGGTCAGGGAACTATGATCCCACATGCTTGCAGAGCAGCTAAGCCCACGTGGCACTATTGAGCCTGTGCACTCTGCAGCCTGTGTGCCCCAAATAGAGAGCCTGTACGCCACAACTACTGGGCCTGTGTGCCACAACTAGGAAGTCCGTGCAGGGCAACAAGAGACTCCACGTGAAGCAGAGAAGATCCTGCATGCCACAACTAAGACCCAGTGCAGCCAAATAAATAAATATTTTTTAAAGAAAAAATCTGAACATAACACTAAAGATAGTCATCAAATAACAAGAACAAACGGAAAAGATAAAAACCACTCCCAAATAATGAACAAAATGGCAGTAAGAACATATGCATCAATAATTACCTTAACTGCAACAGACTGTATGTTCCAATCCAGACACAGAGGGGCCGAATGGATACAAAAACAAAACCCTTATTTATGCTGCCTACAGGAGACTCACTTCAGGTGTAAAGACACACAAAGACTGAAAGTGAGGGGACAGAAAAGGTATCCCATGCAAACAGAAATCAAAACAAAGCTGGAGCAGCAATACTTACACAGGGCAAAAATTTCCTCAAAATAGAGACTGTTACAAAGACAAAGAGGGATACTACATAATGAGCAAGGAATCAACCCAGGAACAAAATAGTGGTTCAGCTGGTAAAGAATCTGCCTGCTATGCGGGAGACCTGGGTTTGATCCCTGGGTTGGGAAGATCCCCTGGAGAAGGGAAAGGCTACCCCCTCCAGTATTCTGGCCTGGAGAATTCCACGGGGTCACAAAGAGTCGGACACGACTGAGAAACTTTTATGTCAAACTTCATAAATATTTATGTTCCCAATATAGGAGCACGTTTATACATAAGGCAAATATTAGCAAACACAAAAAAAGAAATCAACAGTAACATAATAATAGTAGGGAACTTTAACACCCCATGTATATCAGTGATCATCCAGAGAGAAAATCAATAAGGAAACACTGGCCTTAAATGACATATTAGACGTGATAGACTTAACTGATAGATACAGAGCATTCCACCCAAAAGCAGCAGAATACACACACTGTCTTTCAAATGCACATGGGACATTCTCCAGGACAGACCACATGTTAAGGCCATAAAACAAGCATCAGTAAATTTACGAAAACTGAGATAACATCAAGTATCTTTTCCAACCACAATGCTACGAAACTAGAAATCAACTATAAGGAATAAAAAACACACACACACAACGGAGGTAAAGCAACATGCTATGAAACAACCAATGGATCATTAAAGAAAACAAAGAGAAAATCAAAAATATCTAGGGACAAATGAAAATACAAACACTAAGATCCAAAACCTATGGGATGCACCAAAAGCAGTTCTAAGAGGGAAATTTAAAGCAACGCAAGTTTACCTCAGGAAACAAGAAAAACCTCAAGCAACCTAACCTTACACCTAGGGGAACTAGAAAACAAGGAATAAACAAAAAGCAATGTTAGTAGAAGGAAAGAAACCATGAAGATCACAGCAGAAATAAATAAAATAGACTTTAGAAAATCAGAAAAGACCAACATAGCTAAAATCTGGTTCTCTGCAAATGTAAACAAAATTGATAAACCTTTAGCCAAATTCATCAAGAAAAAAAAAATCAATAAATCAGAAATGAAAAAGAAGTTAACAAATGATACCACAGAAATACAAAAAATCATAAGAGGCTAATACAACAACTATATGCCAATAAAATGAAAAACCGGGAAGAAATGGTCACATTCTTATAAATGTACAATTTCCTAAGACTGAACAGGAAGAAACAGAAAATATGAATAGACAAGTTACCAGTAATGAAACTGAATCAGTAATTTAGAAATTATCAACAAGCTAAAGTCCAGACCAGGGAATTCCCAGTGGTCCAGTGGTTAGGTCTGTGCTTTCACTGCCAAGGCCTAGGTTCAAACCCTTGTTAGATAGCTAAGTTCCCACAAGCCACATGGTGCAGCGGGAGGCTATGAAGTCCAGGAATAGACCGCTTCATAGGTGAATTTTACAAAGTGTTTAGGGAAAAGTTTACTAACACCTATCCTTAAACAATTCTCACACACACACACACAACATGCAGAGGAAAAACAATCACAAACTCATTCTATGAGGCACTCATCACCCTGATACTAGAACCAAAGACAGTAAAAAAGAAAGGCACAGGCCAGTATCACTGATGAACATAAATGCAAGAATCTTCAACACAACATCAGCAAACTGATTCCAACAATACACCGAAAGAATCATAAACCATAATCAAGTGGGACTTATCCCAGGGATGTAAGGATTTTTCAATATCTGAAAAATCAATGTAATACACCACATTAAGGAGCCGAAGAATAAAAACTGTATGATTATTGCAATAATCACAGGAAAAGCTTTGGACAAAATTCAACATTAATTTATGACCAAAATTCCCCAGAAAGTGGGCATAGAGGGAACATACATCAACATAAAAAAGGCCACATAAGACAAATCCACAGTTAACATCATGCTCAATGGTGAAAAGCTGAAAACATTTTAAGATCAGAAACAAAACACAGATGCCCACTCTCAATACTTTTATTCAACAGAGTATTGGAAGTTCTAGCCACATCAATCAGACAAGAAAAAGAAATATATCCAAAATGGTAAGGAAGAAATAAAATTGTCACTGTCTGCAGATTACATGATACTATATGTAGAAAATCTGAAAGATGCCACCAGAAAACAACTAAAGCTTATCAATGAATCTTGTAAATCTGCAGAATACAAACAAGATATAGAAATTTGTTGCATTTCTATGCACTAACAAACTATAAAAGAAGTTAAGGAAACAATCACCTTTACCATCTCATAAAAAAAAAAAAATTAGGTAACTACGAATAAATCTGAGGTAAAAGAGCCGTACTTGGAAAGTCTATAAAAGACTATAAAAATATAAGAAGAAACTGAAGACAACAGAAAGAGATGAAAAAATATATCGTGTTTTATATAGGCAGAATTAGTACTGGTAAAGTGACCACACTACACAAGGCAATCTGCAGACTGGATGCAATCCCTATCAAAATATATCAGGGGATTTTTCATAGAACTGCAACAAATCATCTCAGAACTTGCACGGAAACATACACAGACAAATAGCCAAAACCATCCTGGGAAAGAACAGAACTGGAGGATTCAAGCTCCCTCACTTCTGACGATACTACAAAGCTCTCAGTACAATCATCAGAACAGTTCAGCACTGGCAGGAAAACATACACACAGATCAGTGGGACAGAAAAGGAACCCAGAAATAAACCCACACACATAGGGTCAATTAACCTACGACAAACATACCATGGGGAAAAAGACAGTCTCCTCAATAAATGGTGCTGAGAAAAGTGGACAGCCACCTGCAAGAGAATGAAGGTGGACCCCTGCCCTACACCATGCACAAAGATTAACTTAGAATGGACGGTACGCTTCAAATGTAAGATTTGAAAAAAACTCCTAGGAAAAGATAAAACTCCTAGAAATTTAAAAAAAAAAAAAAAGACTGTAAGCTCCTTGACATAAGTTATGGAGATGATTTTGGACTTGACACCAAAAGATAAGGCCATGAAAGCAAAAACTTCATCAGACCACGTCAAACTAAAATGCTTCTGTGCAGCAAAGAAAACCACCAACAAACTAAAAATACAATCTATGAATGATTCTGCTAGACATATGTAATAAGAAGTCAATATTCAACAAGAAATCTAATGAAAAACGGGCAGAGGATCTATACAGAAGTCTTTCCAAAGACATACATATGGACAACAAGTACATGAAAAGGCCCTCAACATCATTAATCATCAGGGAAATATTGATACAAATCAAAATGAGATACCACCTCATACCTATCAGAATGGATATTATTAAAGAGACAACAAATAACAAGCAGTGAGAAATTGGAGGAAAGGGAATCCATGCACAGTTGGTGGGAGTCTAAACTGATACAGTCACTGTGGAAACCAGTATGGAATTTCCCAAAAAATTAAAAATAGGGCTACCCTATGATCCAAGAATTCCAATTTTAGGTATTTTTCTGAAGAAAACAAAAACAATAATTTGAAGAGTTGGGGGCTCCTGTGTTCACTGAAGCATTATTTACAAAAGTCAAGATATGTAAATAGGTTGCCTATTGATAAACGAATAGATAAGGAAAATATGACAGATATATACAATGGAATATTATTCGGATTCGGCCATTTAAAAAAAGGAAATTTTGACACTTGCAACAACACGGAAGGATATTGAGGGCACTATGCCAACTGAATGGAGAAGGAAATGGCAACCCACTCCAGTGTTCTTGCCTGGAGAATCCCAGGGACGGCGGAGCCGGTGGGTGGCCGTCTACGGGGTTGCACAGAGTCGGACACAACTGAAGTGACTTAGCAGCAGCAGCACTATGCCAAATGAAATGTCACACAGTGAAAGACAAATACTTTGAAAGATAAATGATCTGACTTATGTGCATAATCTTTTTTAAAAAATGAACTCATAGATAACAGATTTATGATTCCAGAGATAGGGAATGGGAGGGTGGACAATATAGCCAAAGACAGTCAAAAGGCACAAATTTCCAGTTACAAAATGAATAAATCCTGGGCATGTAACATACAGCATGGTAACTATAGTTGACAATACTGTTTGGCATATCTGAAAGGGCTAGGAGAGTAGATCTTAAAAATTCTCATCACAAGGCAAAAATTCTTCAACTATGTATGGGGACAGATGTTAACTAGCCCTGTTACGGTGATCATTTTGCAAAATACACAAATTTCAGATCATTACATTGTACAACTTTAATACGTTATTTTGTCAATTATATCTGAATCTTTTTAAAGTACAGTCATTTACCTCCATGAAGAAAAGTTCCTCCTTCAATTAGGCTGCTTAGAGTGAAGGTAGCGGGAACTGAATCTTTTTAATTTCCAGTTGATCTGGGTCTCAATTTTGTTATAGCACTAGTTAGATTCAGTTCCAGACTGGCTTTAAATTTTTTTTAGGGTGCAATCAGAAATGCACCTTCAGGAGAAGTTGGGATCTGAGCACTGGTAAACTTCACAGATCTCTCTGAGCTTTACAGAGAGGCTGGCTTTCTGAAAGCTGAGAGCACTGTCTGTTTCACACTCCGGCTGTCAGCCGGGGAGCTGGCTCTGCTGTGGCACCCTCTGCTGTCCATGCCTTATGGAGATCTCTCTGTCTGCCTCTGTCTGCCACCGCAAAGCCTGCTGCCTCCCTGACTGAAAGCCTGGATAGCCACAGAGGGACATTTCTCAGCTCCCCTGCCGTGGCCCTGTCCGTGGTAGCCCTGCCCTGCACTTGGGGAAAGCCCCTAGCGCCTCAGAGAGATTGTTGATTCTCCTGGCCTTCAGCAGGCATCGCCCACCTCAGGAAGGTCCTGCACTCTCTTCCCTGGGCCCCGGCATCCAGCGCATGTCTATACCCATGTACTCAGGGAAGACCCAAGGGAAAGAGAGGTAGGTGCAGTGTGCTCTGTGGCTGGGGCTCCTCGGGATTCCAACAGTCACTCCAGCCCACGAGCAGTCAGCAAAAGTTGACTGATTTCTCCAAGAGCTGTCTGTAGCAGACTCTTCCTCCTCCTGCTGATCCCTCCACACATGAAAGTATCTATGTGTCTCCTTTTTTCTGGGAAGGGCATGTTACATCCTGAATTTTAATTCATGTACATTTCTTTGTGACCTCAGCTTTCTAGATGGTTTTCAGAGAACCACAATCTTCTTTCTAGCTTCTCAACCTTTTCCCATCATTAGGGTAGAAACAGCAATGTCTAGTTTTTGCAACTTTCAACATCCTAACAGTGGAAGTCTTTATTATCTGTTCTGATAGAAGAAAGACTTGGAGCAGATAAATGACTTACCCAAGGTTTAGAACTAAAAAAAAAAAGAAAAACTACAATATAAACTTGTATCTCCTGACTCCAGGTCAACGGTTCTTTGCACTGGAGAATCAGTAGTAAAGGCTACTTAACTCTGTGGCAGGCAATCGATCTCTTGGCATTTCTAGTTTGTACAATGAAAGGATTGTACTAAAAAAAACTCAAAAAGTCTCTTCCAAATCTAATACTTCAAGATTCAATTCAGTTTGCATTTTAAAAATACCCCACTGTTTCTGAAAACGTAACCGTGTGTCTCTAGATGTCTTTCACTTTAGATGTTTAATAAGATCACGAATTTATCAAGCCCAAAACCAACTCCTTTCTTCATCCCTTGCTGAATTTACTCCTCCCCTAGCCTTCATCTCAGCAAACGACAACGTGTTACTACTGCTCAGACTCCAATCACTGAACCATTCTTCACTTGCTTTCCTATTGCACAGCCAACCCCACGGATGGCTGAACCTAACAAGGCCTTCTCTGGTTTCCTTTGTCCCTGCCCCTTCTCCCCTCACTCCTGCCTCGCGCACAGCTCCCACCTAGCAGACCGAATGGTCCTCTCATGAAACGCAAAGTCATGCCCTGCCGTTCTCCCCAAACTCTGCCAAGCACCTCCTCTCCCCTCAAATGGAAGGCAAACGCCTTTAAACGGCTGGTTCGTCTTGCGCAGTCTGGTCTCCCTGACTAACCTGGCTTTCCCTCTTGCCAAAACTCCAGGTTTTCCTTGCTGCTCCTCTGATACACCAGGCGGTGCCTCGGGACCTTTGCATTTGTGTTCCTTCCTGGAATGGTCTTTCTCCTAGGCATTCACGTGACACACCCTCTGCTCACATGTCACCTGATCGGAGACACCTTCCCTTCCACCAACAGAAAGAGTAAGTTCCGGGACTTCCCTGGCGGTCCAGCGGCTAGGATTCCCCAGTTCCTAATGCAGGGGGCCCGGGTGTGATCCCTGGTCAGGGAACCAGATCTCACATGCTACAAATAAGAGTTAGCTTGTCCCAACTACAGATCCTGCATGCTGCAACTAAGACCCAGCATGGCCAAATAAGTATTTTTTTTTAAAAAAAAGCAAGTCTTCCCTCCTCTCATCCACTCATCCATCCTCAAAACTTCCTCTTATTCAGCTTTTTCTCCAAAGCCCTTCTCACCACCTTATCTATACGCTTATTATCTGTCCTCTCACCACTGGAATGTAAACTCCATGAGGCCAGAGCCTTTTCTGTTCCATTCACGGTTGTATAGCCACTGCCTAGAAGAGACTGGCACATACTGAGATACACAAATATCTGTTGGACAGAAAACCATGGCACAGAAAATTTAATGGAAAGACACAATTACAGGGGCAGCACTGAGAACTGGAAAAGCCGCACGCCAGGTACCAGGCACAATCTCTAGTTTGGGAAGAAGCCACGGTGTAGTGCTTCAAATGCCACACTTTAGAGGCAGATTGTTTGAGTTCAGATTCTGGCTGTCACTTGCCAACTATGTGACCTGGGGCAAACTGTCTAAACAATTGGGCCTATTAAGTGAGTACAATGATGTCAATCTCACAGGGATGTTGGAAGGGTTAAGTGAGATAAATGTGAAGTGATCAGCCTAAAATGAACACAGTGGAAGGGCTCTATGAAAGGGAGTTATTGTTACGATTACTAAAAATTATGTACCCTCTCACCCTAGTGCAGCCAAAAAGGAGACTCGTTTTGCCCAGAGTAGGAAAATTAATAAGAGAGAAACTTGTCATGATCTATTAACAAAGATCTCATTATATAAGCTCTCTTAACTATACCATGTGATAGCAAAGAAACCAAAAGTGTTGGCAAAATAAAATATACTTTATTCTGCTTCTCAACACCTCTGAGAAGTCTTAACCACAAGCAAATACAGAAAGACCGACACTGGGAGAACTCCAAATGAAATCAATTAAAATGGGAAAATTCTATGATACAATGCTGTTTTATATTTCCAAAAAAATAAATCGGCCTTACAAGCTACAGAGGAACGCAGTTAACAAAAGCCTGATGACAACAGGTAATCCAACATATATTTTGATCCATACGAATTAAAGTTTAAAGCTTTTTGATGTCTTTTTTTTCAAAAACAATTTTAGAATATACAACTAAAATAAATGAAAACTATGCTGGGAGATTGAAGGTAGGAGGAGAAGGGGATGACAGAGGATGAGATGGTTGGATGACATCACCAACTCGATGGACACGAGCCTGAGCAAGCTCCAGGAACTGGTGATGGACAGGGAAGCCCAGCATGCTGCAGTCCATGGGGTTGCAAAGAGTTGGACATGACCGCGTGACTGAACTGAATGGATTACTAGGGAAAAAACCTCAGAAAACAAAATTTTACTTTTAAAAATAGTCTCATCTTTCAAGTCTAATGGCTTTATGTTAAAAGCTAGTCTTATAACAATGTTTTCTTAGGTCAGTCTCCCAAGGCAATAGAAATAAAAACATAAATAAACAAATGAGACCTAATCAAATTCAACAAGCTTTTGCACAGCAAAGGAACCATAAGCCAAATGAAAAGACAACCTATGGAACAAGAGAAAACATCTGCAAATGCTGCAACCAACAAGGGCTTAATCACCCAAACACACAAACAGCTGATACAGCTCAACAACAAAAACACAAACCACCCAACTGAAAACTGGGCAAAAGACCTTAACAGACTTTTCTCCAAACAAGACATACAAATGGCCAATAGACACATGAAAAGATGCTCAATATTGTTAATTATAAATGCAAACCAAAAAATACAACAAGGTATCAACTCATACAGGTCAGAATGGCCATCATCAAAACATCTACAAATAACAAATGGTGGAGAAGGTGTGGAGAAAAGGAAACCCTCCTACACTGTTGGAGAAAATGTAAGTTGATGCAGCCACTATGGAAAACAATATGGATTTCTCCTCAGAAAACTAAAAAGAGAATTACCATATAATCCAAATATCCCACTTCCTGGGCATATACCCGGATAAAACTGTAATTCAAAAGATATATGCTCTGCTATGTTCATAGCAGCATTATTTACAGTAGCCAAGACCCAGAAACACCCTCAACATCCATTTATAGGTCAATGGATAAAGAAGGTATGGTACATATATACAACAGACTACCACCCAGTCATAGCAAAGAATGAAATAATGCCACCTCAGCAACATGGACGGAAGAGAACAAACTTGTGGATGCCACCGGGAGGGGGCTGAGGGAGGGCTGGGGTGGGAGGCTGGGGTTAGCAGACGTATGCTTATATACACAGAACGGATAAACAACAGGTCCTACGGTATAGCACCGGCAACTATATCCAGTCTCCTGGGATCAACCATAACGAAAAAGAATATTTAAAAAAAGGATGTGTGTGTGTGTAACTGAGTCACACTGCTGTACAGCAGAGACTGGCACAACACTGTCAATCAACTACACTTCAATTAAAATTTTAAAAAAAGAAAAAAAAGCCGGTCTTTGTGATTCACAGAAAGCAGGTGCCAATTCCTGAACACAAACTGAAATGACAGGAGAAACTTTAAAATGCTATTACAGCCCTGAGTATGAACCCTAATCCAATAATCTGTCATCCTTGATTCCTGTTCATTTCCTGTGTGAAAGAGAAAAGGCAGAGCAGAGAAGGCTAGGCATGCCTACTCTGTGCAGCAGTGTGCAGCCGAGTGTCAAGATCAAAAGACAAATACTCATAAGTGTGCAACACATTAAAATCCAGATAAGGGAGAAAACTCATCTCCTAACAGAAAAATAGCACATATGTGGAGGGAACATATAGCAGGCACCATACATGATAGCATAATCCAACATTTACATCAGCAGGCTCTGAGACAAGGGGCCTGGCTTTGAAACCTGCACTGGGTGACTAGGGCAAGTCACTTTGCCTCTCTGCGCCTCATTTCCTCATCTCTAAAATGTGGAAACGGTATTTTCCGCGTAAGGTTGTTGTGATGGTTACCTAAGACACACGGGGTGCTTATAAAAATGTCTCATGCATAAAATGTACACAAATGTCAGCTGTCATTTATCATTCAAAGGCAATAGAAACAAGTGGCTTAACTGAATTCTTTTTTCTTTCTTTTTTTCTGCACGGCATGTGGTTCTTAGGGCTTTTCAGGTGGCTTAGCAGGAAGGAATCCACCTGCCAATGCCAGAGAAATGGGTTAAATCCCTGTGTCGGAAGATCGCCTGGAGAGGGAAATGGCAACCCACTCCAGTATTCTTGCCTGGAGAATCCCAAGGATAGAGGGGCGTGGTGGGCTACAGTTCATGGGGTCAAAACTGAGCGACTAAACAACTTCTTAGTTCCTCGACCAGAGATCAAACCCACATCTCCTGCATTGGAAGCCATGGAGTCTTAATCACCAGACTGCCAGGGAAGCCCCTGAAGAAAAATTCATGTGCAGCGCCATAAATATCAAATGCTAAAGCTCTATGTTTAGATTCAAGCATTTAAGGAAGGGTAATGTTAATATCTGGAATACATTTGGGGGACTATAAAAGCAGCCTCCTTATCCTCCCTCTACACTAACCACTCACTCCCCTTTTACCCTGGAGCCTAGGCATCAGGTTACCACTCACTTAAATTCCTCCCATGAATTAAATTCTTAATGCTTAAAGATAAAAACCAAAGCATTTCTAAGTTTGGCAAAGCAACCAGTAGTACACAAGTACAAGATGCTTTCAGAGTACATGAAACTCTAAAATTTACATCAGTGACTCAAGGTGTGGGTCAGGATGGAACAGGCGGACGAAAAAGGAAAGGAAAGGAAAACGGACAACCGGAGAAAGCTGTGAAACTGTAACTCCCTAATGTTCTTTCCCCTTGCTAGAATTGTAAGAGCTTTTCTCACAGATTACATGTAAAAAGTAAGATGCCGCAACATTTACAACACTTAGCTTTTTATAACTTCATTTCCTGAAACTTCTGGCTCCATTAATTTTCACTTAAAGCAACTCAGAATTTAAAACAAACATGCAGGGACTAAGGAAGGCATTGCTGTTATTTGTGGGTGATGGGTATTCTTTCCCCTGCTATCAACAGGTCATACAGCTGGCAGTCGTTCTTCTGGGGTCAACGAGATACACATCATCCACGTTCTCCTACTAGCGTAGTTACTAAGACAAGACAGAGCCAGCCAGGATTCTAAAGGGCAGCGTCTCTCTCCAGAAGCCTGACCGGCACTTGGGGAGCACCGGGCACTCTCAGTTTGGTACCTCTTCCACTAACCCCTGCAGGTAAGCAGCAAATCTAGGTAACACTAACCAACAGTTACAAAAACCGTTTTTCAGAACTAAGCGTTTTCCTATCACCCACCCCCACACCCTCTCGCAAATACACCCAAGGTGTGTCTCCAAGCAGAAAATCCAGCTCTGCTCTTCTATCACACCCTTTGGAGGCTTCCGGAGAATTCACACCTTCGACTGGCAATTCCCTAAATCTTGCCTATTCAAGCCAATACCTGAGCCGAATCTTCGGGTTAGGTCTTAAACGAGCGTAATGGGGTCCAGGTGGGATGCCCACTCAGTCTCAAGTTTATTGAATAAAGGTAATAATTTAAAGGGTTTACCACGCACTAATTAGGAATTAAATCCCCGAGTGAGGGTGCTGCACTCGGAAAAAATCACCACCTTAATGCCCCATTTTTTAAAAAGGAGTGAGGAATCTCCAAAATTACAAATTCAAATTTCCACATGCTATACAAACCTGTCAGAATGATGAATTTCAAAGAGATACCTATTTGTACATAATTGCATAGAAATGGGACAGGAAGCACGCAGACTGAAATAGTGTTAATAGGACTATACATGCTAGATGATATTCATACATATCCTTTTTTTTTCCCCCAACCACACCCTCTCTGAGTGGCTTATCAGGCTCGCTAGGGCGAAACAGCATTACGCCGTCCGGCGGCCGGCCGGGTCTGGGTCCCCGCAGTGACCCCGGCACTCTCGGCAGGACGCCGCTCCCGGGCAGCGGGCGGGCGTTCCGCCTGCCCCAGGGTTCCCCCTCCCGGGGGCCCGCCCAGCCCTGCCCTGCCCGGCAGCCCCGCAGGCCGCGGCCCGGCCTTTCGGCGACCCCGGCGCCGCCCGCCCAGACCAGCAGGCGGCCGCGCGGAGACACAGCTCGGGCGGGGAAGGGCCTGGTGGCCGGGCTGCAAGGGCCCTAAACTCACCATGGCCGAAGAGCCGCGAGCGCGCCCACAGCCCAGAGTCACAAGGCGCCGGCAACGCCCGTTGTCCTGGTGACGACAGCTGGGCGCCCCGCCCCGTCCCCTAGGTGGGCTCGGAGGCGGCTATTGGCTGCCGGTGAGCACGTGACGTTAAGGGGCGGGGCCTTTGGTCCGCCCCTTCGTGCCCCCAAACCTCGGTCTTGGGCGGGGGGCCTCACTGCCTTTGCTCCTTTGCGTATGGTACCTCAACACCCTAATCACCTTGATATCCTTCATCTTACAGATAAACCAGCCTCAGACTGCTGGGAAAGACTTTTATAAATTTATCCTATTTAAGTAACACATTAACACATTATTATTGGAGACACTTTAAACAATAACGAATTAAGAATAAAACCACGCCAAATCCCAACACCTGATGTAACCACTGTTTTTTCTAGTCTATCTGCTTCCAAGCCTATCTGCATTCCAACAAAATATATATTATAATATGCTGTATTCTTGGAAATGGAAGCAAGCCCCATGCACTTTTATAATCTACTTTTTTCAATAAAAAATTATCCTTGCATGCTATTTCATGTCATAACATTTATGGTACATTAATTTACTAAATCATTCTGCAACTTGTTGGATGCTTTTAATATGGTTGAAGGGAACTTTACTAGGCCATTAAGTCTATGAGGAGACATACTCTACAGCTGATTTGACATCTCCCTTTGAATGTCTATTAGACACCCCACAATTAATACAGTACCAGTAAGACTTTTGATCCAAGTTTCTTACTTTCCCTAAAGAAATGGACAACTATAGTCATCAACAATCAAAACCAAAAAGCCCTATGAAGGAGAAGAGAATCTGTAGAGACGGAAAGTGGATAACTAGTTGTTTACAGCTGGGGGAGCAGTGCTGGAGGTAAGAGATAATAACTGAAGGGGACCAGACTTCTTTTTGTACCATTATATCTACTATTGTGAGCAAGAATCACTTCGAAGAAATGGAGTAGCCATCATAGTCAGTGAAAGAATCCGAAACGCAGTACTTGGATGCATTCTCAAAAGCAATAGAATGATCTATTTGTTTCCAAGGCAAACCCCAGACATGACTGAGCAACTGAACTGAACTGAACTGAAGGCAAACCATTCAATATCACAGTAATCCAAGTCTTTACCCCAACCAGTAATGCTGAAGAAGCCAAAGTTGAACAGTTCTATGCAGATCTACAAGACATTCTAGAACTAACACCCAAAAAAGATGTCCTTTTCATTATAGGGGATTGGAATGCAAATGTAGAAAATCAAGAAATACCTGCGGTAACAGGCAATTTGGCCTTCTCCAGTGGACCACATTCTGTCAGCTCTCTCCACCATGACCTGCCCGTCTTGGTTTGCCCCGCAGGCATGGCTTAGTTTGAGTTAGACAAGGCTGTGGTCCTAGTGTGATTAGATTGACTAGTTTTCTGTGAGTATGGTTTC
This sequence comes from Capra hircus, assembly GCF_001704415.2. Classification (NCBI taxonomy): domain Eukaryota; kingdom Metazoa; phylum Chordata; class Mammalia; order Artiodactyla; family Bovidae; genus Capra; species Capra hircus. Next base: position 7,469,741 of record NC_030829.1, on the reverse strand, counting down.
AGTGTGTCTGCCCTCTGATGCCCTCTTGCAACACCTACCATCTGACTTGGGTTTCTCCTACCTTGGACGTGGGGTATCTCTTCATGGCTGCTCCAGCAAAGCGCAGCCGCTGCACCTTACCTTGGATGAGGGGTATCTCCTCACCGCCGCCCCTCCTGACCTTGAATGTGGAGTAGCTCCTCTCAGCCCTCCTGCGCCCACACAGCCACTGCTCCTTGGAATGGCAAACCACTTCAGTATTCTTGCCTTGAGAACCCCATGAACAGTATGAAAAGGCAAAATGATAGGATACTGAAAGAGGAACTCCCCAGGTTGGTAGGTGCCCAATATGCTACTGGAGATAAGTGGAGAAATAACTCCAGAAAGAATGAAAGGATGGAGCCAAAGCAAAAACAATACCCAGTTGTGGACGTGACTGCTGATAGCAGCAACATCTGATCCTTTAAGAGCAATATTGCATAGGAACCTGGAATGTTAGGTCCATAAATCAAGGAAAATGGGAAGTGGTCAAACAGGAGATGACAAGAGTGAATGTTGACATTCTAGGAATCAGCGAACTAAAATGGACTGGAATGGGTGAATTTAACTCAGATGACCATTATATCTACTACTGTGGGCAGGAATCCCCTAGAAGAGATGGAGTAGCCATCATGGTCAACAAAAGAGTCCAAAATGAAGTACTTGGATGCAATCTCAAAAATGACAGAATGATCTCTGTTCGTTTCCAAGGCAAACCATTCAATATCACAGTAATCCAAGTCTATGCCCCAACCAGTAATGTTGAAGAAGCTGAAGTAGAACAGTTCTATGAAGACCTACAAGACGTTCTAGAACTAACACCCAAAAGAGATGTCCTTTTCATTATAGGGGACTGGAATGCAAAAGTAGGAAGTCAAGAAACACCTGGAGTAACAGGCAGCTTTAGCCTTGGAGTACAGAATGAAGCAGGGCAAAGGCTAATAGAGTTTTGCCAAGAGAACGCACTGGTCATGGCAAACACCCTCTTCCAACAACACAAGAGAAGAGTCTACACATGGACATCACCAGATGGTCAACATTGAAATCAGATTGATTATATTCTTTGCAGCCACAGATGGAGAAGCTCTATAAAGTCAGCAAAAACAAGACCAGGAGCTGACTGTGGCTCAGATCATAAACTCCTTATTGCCAAATTCAGACTTAAATTGAAGAAAGTAGGGAAAACCACTATACCATTCAGGTATGACCTAAATCAAATCCCTTATGATTATACAGTAGAAGTGAGAAATAGATTTAAGGGACTAGATCTGATAGAGTGCCTGATGAACTATGGAATGAGGTTCATGACATTGTGTAGGAGACAGGGATCAAGACCATCCCCATGGAAAAGAAATGCAAAAAAGCAAAACAGCTGTCTGGGGAGGCCTTACAAATAGCTGTGAAAAGAAGAGAAGCCAAAAGCAAAGGAGAAAAGGAAAGATATAAGCATCTGAATGCAGAGTTCCAAAGAATAGCAAGGAGAGATAAGAAACCCTTCCTCAGCAATCAATGCAAAGAAATAGAGGAAAACAACAGAATGGGAAAGACGAGAGATTTCTTCAAGAAAATTAGAGATACCAAGGGAACATTTCATGCAAAGATGGGCTTGATAAAGGACAGAAATGGTATGGACCTAACAGAAGCAGAAGATACTAAGAAGAGGTGGCAAGAATACACAGAAGAACTGTACAAAAAAAGATCTTCATGACCCAGATAATCACGATGGTGTGATCACTCATCTAGAGCCAGACATCCTGGAAGGTGAAGTCAAGTGGGCCTAAGGAAGCATCACTACGAACAAAGCTAGTGGAGGTGATGAATTCCAGTTGAGCTATTTCAAATCCTGAAAGATGATGCTGTGAAAGTGCTGCACTCAATATGCCAGCAAATTTGGAAAACTCAGCAGCAGCCACAGGACTGGAAAAGGTCAGTTTTCATTCCAATCCCAAAGAAAGGCAATGCCAAAGAATGCTCAAACTACTGCACAATTGCACTCATCTCACACACTGGTAAAGTGATGCTCAAAATTCTCCAAGCCAGGCTTCAGCAATACATGAACCGTGAACTTCGAGATGTTCAAGCTGGTTTTAGAAAAGGCAGAGGAACCAGAGATCAAATTGCCAACATCCGCTGGATCATGGAAAAAGCAAGAGAGTTCCAGGAAAACATCTATTTCTGCTTTATTGACTATGCCAAAGCCTTTGACTGTGTGGATCACAATAAACTGTGGAAAATTCTGAGAGATAGGAATACCAGACCATCTGACCTGCCTCTTGAGAAACCTATATGCAGGTCAAGAAGCAACAGTTAGAACTGGACATGGAACAACAGACTGGTTCCAAACAGGAAAAGGAGTACGTCAAGGCTGTATATTGTGACCCTGCTTATTTAACTTCTATGCAGAGTACATCATGAGAAACGCTGGGCTGGAAGAAGCACAAGCTGGAATCAAGATTGCCGGGAGAAATATCAATAACATCAGATATGCGGATGACACCATCCTTATGGCAGAAAGTGAATTGGAACTAAAAAGCCTCTTGATGAAAGTGAAAGTGGAGAGTGAAAAAGTTGGCTTAAAGCTCAACATTCAGAAAACGAAGATCATGGCATCTGGTTCCATTACTTCATGGCAAATAGATGGGGAAACAGTGGAAACAGTGTCAGACTTTATTTTGGGGGGCTCCAAAATCACTGTAAATGGTGATTGCAGCCATGAAATTAAAAGACGCTTACTCCTTACAAGGAAATTTATGACCAACCTAGATAGCATATTCAAAAGCAGACATTACTTTGCCAAGAAAGGTCTATCTAGTCAAGGCTATGGTTTTTCCAGTAGTCATGTATGGATGTGAGAGTTGGACTGTGAAGAAATTGAGTGCCAAAGAATTGATGCTTTTGAACTGTGGTGTTGGAGAAGACTCTTGAGAGTCCCTTGGACTGTAAGGAGATCCAACTAGTCCATTCTAAGGGAGATCAGTCCTGGTGTTCTTTGGAAGGAATGATGCTAATGCTGAAACTCCAGTACTTTGGCCACCTCATGTCAAGAGTTGACTCATTGGAAAAGACTCTGAAGCTGGGAGGGATTGGGGGCAGGAGGAGAAGGGGGCGACAGAGGATGAGATGGCTGGATGGCATCACCGACTCGATGGACGTGAATTTGAGTGAACTCCGGGAGTTGGTGATGGACAGGGAGGCCTGGCGTGCTGTGATTTATGGGGTCCCAAGGAGTAAGACACAAGTGAGCGACTGATCTGAACTGAACTGAAGCACTATGGATGGAGATTCGTGACATTGTACAGGAGGCACGGATCAAGACCATCCTCAAGGAAAATAAATACAAAAACGCAAACTGGTTTGTCTAAGGAGGCCTTACAAATAGCTATGAAAAGAAGAAAAGCAAAAGGCAAAGGAGAAAATGAAAGATATATCCATTTGAATGCAGAGTTCCAAAGAATAGCAAGGAGAGATAAGAAAGCCTTTCTCAGTGATTGATGCAAAGAAATAAAGGAAAGCAATAGAATGGGAAAGACTAGAAATCTCTTCAAGAAAATTAGAGATATCAAGGGAACATTTCATGCAAAGATGGGCTCGATAAAGGACAGAAATGGTATGGACCTAACAGAAGCAGAAGATATTAAGAAGAGGTGGCAAAAATACACAGAAGAGATATACAAAAAGATCTTCAAGACCCAGATAATCATAATGGTGTGATCATTCACCTAGAGCCAGATATCCTGGAATCCAAAGTCAAGTTGGCCTTAGGAAGCATCACTATGAACAAAGCTAGTGAAGGTGATGGAATTCCAGTTGAGCTATTTCAAATCCTCAAAGATGAGGCTGTGAAAGTGCTGCACTCAATATGTCAGTAAATTTGGAAAACTCAGCAGTGGCCACAGGACTAGAAAAGGTCTGTTTTCATTCCAATCCCAAAGAAAGGCAGTGTAAAAGAATGCTCAAGCTACCTCACAATTGCACTCATCTCACATGCTAGTAAAGTAATGATCAAAATTCTCCAAGCCAGGTTTCATCAGTGCATGAATCGTTAACTTCCACATGTTCAAGCTGGATTTAGAAAAGGCAGAACCAGAGATCAAGTTGCCAACATCCATTTGATCATCAGAAAAGCAAGAGAGTTCCAGGAAAACATCTACTTCTGTTTTATTGACTATACCAAAGCCTTTGACTGTGTGGATCCCAACAAACTGTGGAAAATTCTTCAAGAGATGGGAATACCAGACCACCTGACCTGCCTCTTGAGAAATGTGTATGCAGGTCAAGAAGCAACAGTTAGAACAGGACATGGACCAACAGACTGGTTCCAAATAGGAAAAGGAGTACGTCAAGGCTGTATATTGTCACCCTGCTTATTTCACTTATATGCAGAGCACATCATGAGAAATGCTGGACTGGATGAAGCACAAGCTGGACTCAAGATTGCAGGGATAAGTATCAGTAACCTCAGATATGCAGATGACACCACCCTTATGGCAGAAAACGAAGAATAACTAAAGAGCCTCTTAATGAAATTGAAAGATGAGAGTGAAAAAGTTGGCTTAAAACTCAACATTCAGAAAACTAAGATCACGGCATCTGGTCCCATCACTTCATGGCAAATAGATGGGGAAACAGTGGAAACAGTGACAGACTTCATTTTTGGGGGGCTCCAAAATCACTGCAGATGGTGCCTGCAGCAATGATATTAAAAGACACTTGCTCCTTGGAAGAAAAGTTATAACCAACCTAGACAGCATATTAAAATGCAGAGACATTACTTTGCCAACAAAGGTCCATCTAGTCAAAGCTGTGGTTTCTCCAATAGTCACGTATGGGCTTCCCTGGTGGCTCAGAGGTTAAACCATTTGCCTCCAAAGCGGGAGACCTGGGTTCGATCCCTGGGTCAGGAAGATCCCCTGGAGAAGGAAATGGCAATCCAGTCCAGTATTCTTGCCTGGAGAATCCCATGGACGGAGAAGCCTAGTAGGTTACAGTCCACGGGGTCGCAGAGAGTCGGACACGACTGAGCAACTTCACTTTCATGTGTTGATGTGAGAGTTGGACTATCAAGAAAGCTGAGTGCCGAAGAACTGATGCTCTTGGAGGTCCAAGAGAGATGCTTTTCATGTTCATGAAAAGACCCTGATGCTGGGAAAGATTGAGGGCAAGAGGAGAAAGGGGTGACAGACGATGAGATGGTGGGAAGGCATCACTGACTCAGTGGCCATGAGTTTGCGCAGACTCAGCGAGACAGTGAAGGACAGGGAAGCCTGGTGCCCTACAGTTCGTGGGGTCTCAGAGAGATGGATGTGATTAGCTACTGAATAACAACTGACAACTTAAAATTGGACATATTTAATGGTACAGTGTTATGATTTGATATGTGTATACACTGTGAAATAATGACCACAATTCAGTTGATTAACATATCTATTACTTCATATAATTACCACTATCTTCCCTTTCTTCCTTACTTTCTTCCTTCCTCTCTTTCTTCCTCGTGGTGAGAACTCTTAAGATCTACCTTCTAAGAAAATGTCAATACACAAAACAACACTGTTAGCTATATTCACATTGTTATTCATCAGATATCCAGAACTTGTTCATCTTGTGTAACTGAAATTTGCACCCTTTGTCCGGCATCTCCCCATTTCCCTCTACCTGCAATCCCTGATAACCACCATTCCACTCTCTCACTCTGTGTGTATGACTATTTTAGAATACACTTACAAGCGAGATCATGCAGTAGTTATCTTTCTGTGTCTGGTTTCTTTCAATTAGCATAATATCCTCGAGGCACATCCGCTGCTGCTGCTGAGTCGCGTCAGTCGTGTCCGACTCTGTGCGACCCCATAGATGGCAGCCCACCAGGCTCCCCTGTCCCTGGGATTCTCCAGGCAACAACACTGGAGTGGGTTGCCATTTCCTCCTCCAAGGCATGAAAGTGAAAAGTGAAAGTGAAGTCGCTCAGTCATGTCCGACCCTCAGTGACCCCATGAACTGCAGCCTACCAGGCTCCTCCGTCCATGGGATTTTCCAGGCAAGAGTACTGGAGTGGGGTGCCATTGCCTTCTCGGATGAGGCACATCTAGGTTGTCACAAATGGTAAGATTTCCTTCTTTTTAAACACTGAATAATAGTCCATTGTGTAGTATATAGATTGCCCTTTCTGAAAGTTTATATGAATGTATTCACACAATAATTGAACTTTTGTTTTAATAGCTGGGTTCTTTCAGCACAACATTTTCAAGATTCATCCAAGTTGTAGCATCTATCAGTATTTCATTCCTTTTTATAGTCAAATAATAGTCCTTGAAAGGATATATATCTCACAGTTTTGCTTATCCATTTGTCCACTGAGAGACATTTCAGTTCTTTCCATCTTTTGGCTATTGTGAATAATGCTGCTATGAATATCTATGAACATGTTTTTATACAGACACATGTTTTTATGTCTATTGGGTGTCTATCTAGGAGTAAAATTTCTGGGTCACGTGGTAACTGTGTTTCAGCATTTGACAAACTGCCAGACTATTTTCCAAAGAGGCTGCACCAGTCTATATTTCCGCTAGTAGTGTGTAAGGATACCAATTACTTCACCAGCCTGTCACATGTTGAAGAAAAAAGTAGTAATAATTAAGATAGTTTAAGACAATTAAAAAATAAGCTGCAGATTGGGATAATGTATTTGCAAAACACATATTTGATAAAGAACTTGTATCCAAAATACAGAGAACTTTTAAAGCTCAACAATAAGAAAACAAACAACTCAATTTAAAAATGATCAAAAGATCTGAACAGACACTTCAACAAAAATGATATAGAGATAGCAAATAGCATATGAAAAGATAATTTAGGCTAAGGTGGCCAAGAAGGCAGAGTAGGAATACCCTAAGCTTACCTCCTCCCATGGGCAAACCATGATCACAACTATTTACACAGTAACTATCTATAAGAACAAACTAAAGACTAGTAAGAAACATTTTCAAAACAGAAGGACCCACAATGAGATGGATAGGAGGGGCAGAGATACAGTACAGTCAAGACCCATATCCTCGGGTAAGTGACCGACAAATGGGAGGGTAATTACAACTGCAGAGGTTCTCCCTAAGGATCCGGGGGTCCTAGCCTCAGACTGGGCTCACTAGCCTGGGGTCCTCCACCAAGAAGACAAGCTCCCAGAACATCCGGCTTTGAAGGCCAATGGAGCTTGCAGAAGAGAGCCAGAGGATGGTAAGGAATAAAGACTCTGCTCTTAAAGGGCACAAATAAAATCTCACACATTCCAAGTCTCAACCGAGAGGCAGTAATTTGAAAGGAGCCTGGGTCAGATCCTGAAATTGAAGACAATGTCAGGAAATCAGTCCTGAATATTCATTGGAAGAACTGATACTGAAGCTGAACCTCCAACACTTTGGCCACCTGATGCAAAGAGCTGACTCATTGGAAAAGACCCTGATGCTGGGAAAGATTGAAGGCAGGAGGAGAAGGGGACAACAGAGGATGAGATGGTTGGATGGCATCACCAACTTGATGGACATTTCAGTTCTTTCCATCTTTTGGCTATTGTGAATAATGCTGCTATGAATATCTATGAACATGTTTTTATACAGACACATATTTTTATGTCTATTGGGTGTCTATCTAGGAGTAAAATTTCTGGGTCCCACCAACTGCTGGAGTCTGCTGATAGACTCCAGCAGTTGGTGATGGACAGGGAGGCCTGGCATGCTGCAGTTCATGGGACCTTTGTCAACAACGGTCTGTCTAGTCAAAGCTATGGTTTTCCAGTGGTCATGTATGGATGTGAGAGTTGGACTATAAAGAAAGCTGAGCACCAAAGAATTGATGCTTTTGAACTGTGGTGTTGGAGAAGACTCTTGAGAGTCCCTTGGACTGCAAGGAGATCCAACCAGTCCATCCCAAAGGAGATCAGTCCTGGGTGTTCATTGGCAGGACTGATGTTGAAGCTGAAACGCCAATACTTTGGCCACCTGATGAAAAGAGCTGACTCATTTGAAAAGACCCTGATGCTGGGAAAGATTGAGGGCAGGAGGAGAAGGGGACAACAGAGGATGAGATGGTAGGATGGCATCACCGACTTGATGGACATGGGTTTGGGTAGACTCTAGCAGTTGGTGATGACAGGGAGGCCTGGCGTGCTGCGGTTCATGGGGTCACAAACAGTCGGACACGACTGAGCGACTGAACTGAACTGAACTGAATAGAGGGCCCAGAGATGAACCCACACTTATATGGGCAATTAATAACTTGCCCTAAAACAAAGGAGTCAAAAATATACAATGTGCCTAGGTGTAACTTTCTTTGTATTTATCCCACGTGGCTTTGTATGTCTTCAAGTATCTGTGGCTTGGTATCTTTAATCAGTTCAGAAAAACTCTCAGCCATAATCTCTTAGGATATTCTTCTGCCCCATCCTTCCTCTCCTTTCCTTCTTGCACTTAAGATATCATATGACTGATCACACAGTATTTTCTATACCTATTACTTCTTTATTTTCATTTTTCCTTTTGTCTCTTTATGCTTCCTTCTAAATATTTTCTTCCAAAATATCTTTCAGTTCACTAAATCTCTCTATCAGTGTTTAGTTTGCTGTTAAAAATAGTCATTGAGCTTTTTTTTTTTTTTTTTTTGGTTGCACTGGTTCTTTGTTGCTGCATGCAGGCTTTCTCTAGTGATAAGTGGAGTCATTCTTCACTGCCGTACACAGGCTTCTCACTGGGGCGTATTCTCCTGTTGCCGAGCACACGCTTGTCACTGGGGTGTATTCTCCTGTTGCCGAGCACAGGCTTCTCACTGGGGCGTATTCTCCTGTTGCCGAGCACAGGCTTCTCACTGGAGTGTATTCTTCTGTTGCAGATCACAGGCTTCTCACTGGGGTGTATTCTCCTGTTGCCGAGCACAGGCTTCTCACTGGAGTGTATTCTTCTGTTGCAGATCACAGGCTTCTCACTGGGGCGTATTCTCCTGTTGCCGAGCACAGGCTTCTCACTGGAGTGTATTCTTCTGTTGCAGATCACAGGCTTCTCACTGGGGCGTATTCTCCTGTTGCAGATCACAGGCTTCTCACTGGGGCGTATTCTCCTGTTGCCGAGCACAGGCTTCTCACTGGAGTGTATTCTTCTGTTGCAGATCACAGGCTTCTCACTGGGGTGTATTCTCCTGTTGCCGAGCACAGGCTTCTCACTGGGGCGTATTCTCCTGTTGCCGAGCACAGGCTTCTCACTGGAGTGTATTCTTCTGTTGCAGATCACAGGCTTCTCACTGGGGTGTATTCTCCTGTTGCCGAGCACAGGCTTCTCACTGGGGTGTATTCTGTTGCCGAGCACAGGCTTCTCACTGGGGCGTATTCTCCTGTTGCAGAGCGCAGGCTTCTCACTGGAGTGTATTCTTCTGTTGCAGAGCACAGGCTTCTCACTGGGGTGTATTCTCCTGTTGCCGAGCACAGGCTTCTCACTGGGGTGTATTCTGTTGCCGAGCACAGGCTTCTCACTGGGGTGTATTCTCCTGTTGCCCAGCATAGGCTTCTCATTGGAGTGTATTCTCCTGTTGCAGAGCACACACTTCTCACTGGGGTGTATTCTTCTGTTGCAGAGCACACACTTCTCACTGGGGCGTATTCTCCTGTTGCCGAGCACACGCTTCTCACTGGGGTGTATTCTCCTGTTGCCGAGCACACGCTTCTCACTGGGGTGTATTCTCCTGTTGCCCAGCATAGGTTTCTCATTGGAGTGTATTCTCCTGTTGCCCAGCACAGGCTTCTCATTGGGGCATATTCTCCTGTTGCAGATCACAGGCCTCTCACTGGAGTGTATTCTCCTGTTGCAGAGCACACGCTTCTCACTGGGGTGTATTCTCCTGTTGCAGATCACAGGCCTCTCACTGGAGTGTATTCTCCTGTTGCCGAGCACACGCTTCTCACGGGGGTGTATTCTCCTGTTGCCGAGCACACGCTTCTCACTGGGGTGTATTCTCCTGTTGCAAAGCACAGGCTCCAGGCGTGTGGGCCTCAGCAGTTGCAGCACACAGGCTCTGTAGTTGCTGCAGGCTCAGTAGTTGCTAGAGCATGGGCTCAGAAGTTGTGGTGCTCAAGCTTAGTTGTTCCGTGGCATATGGAATCCTCTTGGACCAGGGATCGAACCTGTGTCCCCTGCATTGGCAGGGAGACTCCCATTTACTGCACCGCCAGGGAAGACCCTCATTGAACTTTTAATTTCAATTTTAATTTTTAGTTGCAGACTTCACATTTTTTAATTTTTATAGTTTCTAGTACTCTGACATACTTCTCACAGTTGTCTTTTATCTCTCTGAATATAATGAATAGATATTTTAAACTATGAATCTGATAGCTCCAATATGTGGTTTCTCTATGCTTCTTTTCTTACCATCTCTTGTTTCTGCTGGTTTTCATTATTATTTTCTTTTCGTCCCTCATGCGCCTGTTTTGTTTTAATTATAGATCAGACATCTACTTGCAAAATTGTTTGTAGACTAATTTCTTCCCCAGAGTGATATACTCTTCCTCTAGAGAACATATTTTTATTTCTGGTAGGCACATACACGCCCAAGTAACATGAGTTAACTTTAAGCCAAATTCATGACTGAAGGCCAGACACTGTAAACCTCTTAGAGGAAAACATAGAACACTCTTTGACATAAATCACAGCAAGGTCTTCTTTGACCCACCTCCTACAGCAATGAAAATAAAAACAAAAATAAACAACTGGTACCTAATTAAAAGCTTTTGCACAGCAGAGGAAACCATAAACAAGATGAAAAGGCAACACTCAGAACGGAGAAAACATTTGCAAATGAAGCAACTGGGCAGGGATTACTCTCCAAAATATACAAACAGCTCCTGCAGCACGATATCAAAATAACAAACAACCCAATCAAAAAATGGGAAGCCTTAAATAGACATTTCTCCAAAGACATACAGATGGCCAATTGACACAGGAAAAGATGCTCAACACGCTAATTATTAGTAAAATGTAAATCAAAGCTACAACAAGGTATCACATTACACCAGTCAGAATGGCCATCATCAAAAAATTTACAAACAATGAATGCTGGAGAGGGTATGGAGAAAACGGAATCTGATTACCCTGTTGGTGAGAATGTAAATTGAGACAGTCACTATGGACAACAGTATGGAGAGTCCTTAAAAAGCTAAAAATAGAACTACTATATGAACCAGCAAGCCCATTTCTGGGCATGTACCCAAAGAAAACCGTAATTCAGAGATACATGCACCCCAATGTTCACTGCAGCACGACTTAAACTAACCAAGACGTGGAAACGACCTAAAGACCCATTAACCGAGGAAAGGATAGAGAAGATCTCATGTATAGATGTCCAACTGAATATTACTTAGCCATTAAAAGGAACAAAGCTGTGCCATCTGCAGAGATGTGAACTGACCTACAGACTGCCGTACAGAGTGAAGTAAGTCAGAAAAACAAATATCATATATTGATGCATATCAGTTTAGTTGTCGCTCAGTTGTGTCTGACTATTTGAAACCCCATGGACTGCAGCACGCCAGGCCTCCCTGTCCATCACCAACTTGCCGAGCTTGCTCAAATTCATGTCCATCAAGTCAGTGATGCCACCCAACCATGTCATCCTCTGTCGTTCCCTTCTCCTCCTGCCTTCAATCTTTCCCAGCATCAGGGTCTTTTCAAATGAGTCAGTTCTTTGCATCAGGTGGCCAAAGGATTGGAGCTTCAGCTTCAGCATCAGTCCTTCTGATGAATATTCAGAACTGATTTCCTTTACTATTGACTGGTTTGATCTCCTTACAGTCCAAAGGACTCTCAAGAGCCTTCTCCAATACCACAGTTCAAAAGTATCAGTTCTTCAGTGCTCAGCTTTCTTTATAGACCAACTCTCACATCCATTCATGACATCCACTTCTGCCATAAGGGTGATGTCACCTACATATCTAAGGTTATTGATATTTTTCCCTGCAATCTTGATTCCAGCTTGTGCTTCATTCAGCTCAGCATTGAACTGAGTAAGTGAATTGAGCAAGACTAATTTATAGCAGCAGGAAGATAAGTATTCTCAGGCTTCTATCATGTCTAACAGTAAGATTCTCACTTCTTTAAAGGTCACAGAGTAACCAATGAGCTCTGTCCTTTTGCTCTGGGAAAGCAGGGCAAACTGACCATCTTTGCTGAATTCCCTGTGGAACTCTCAGTCTGCTATTCGGGACTGTTCTTCCTAGAGCTCCCTCAGATGGTTCATGTATTAACAGTAGACTGTCCTGTTGTACTCACTGGTGTATCTGTACTTGTCAAGCAATGCGTCCAAGCCTTCATTTCCAGAAGAATGGTCATCACGCACATGGGACATGGTGAGAAGACAGGAAAACCCAATCCAACAATGTGACATGTTAAATATCTCTTATCTTAGCCCATATGCTGATTTTCGCTTTTTGCTGAACTACAGCAAAGACAGAGACATGGAAAATTTTCTTTGAGAAGTAGTGTGATAGGAGAGCCCAAGATGCTCGGCTTCTCCTCTTAGTCTGTCACCAACCCACCGGGTTAATCATGCCTTTGCACTCCATTTCCTGTGCAGCAGAGCCAAGCAATGAAAAGGTGGCTTCTAAGGAGACTTCCACTATTCTCTTTGAATCCAATGGCCCCTTTCCTCGTGCATGGTGGTTTTCTGTGTTTAGAATGCCTCCTGCTGGCCAGACCAGAATCCCTACCCCTACATTCTCCAAATTTGTCAGCACATGGGACTAAACTGTGTATTCTGCTGGAAAGAGAGTTGGGTGGGGGTGTCTTGGTCCTGCCACACAAGGCTATCTGGAAACAGAAAGAGACCCCCGCAGGAAGAGGACAGAGGTTTATGTAAGCTGCCCAAGGGCCGTAGGGGTCCCCAAAAAGGGCTGTAAGGGGTCCCCATAAAGAGCTGTACTGCTGCTACTGCTGCTGCTAAGTTGCTTCAGTCGTGTCCGACTCTGTGCGACCCCATAGACGACAGCCCACCAGGCTCCCCCGTCCCTGGGATTCTCCAGGCAAGAATACTGGAGTGGGTTGCCATTTCCTTCTCCAAGGCAGGAAAGTGAAAAGTAAAAGTGAAGTCGCTCAGTCCTGTCTGACTCTTAGCGACCTCATGGACTGCAGCCTACCAGGCTCCCCCATCCATGGGATTTTCCAGGCAAGAGTACTGGAGTGGGGTGCCACTGCCTTCTCCGAAAGAGCTGTAAGGGGTCCCCAGATAGTGATGCGCCACAAAGGACCCAGGAGCCCACACAGGGGGAGGAAGACCTAATGCCAAACAAAGTCGTGCGTTTCTATTGCTAAGTGTCTAGTGCCAATTTCTGAAACAAAACCGTATCTTCAAATTTAAGTGGTAGTGGGACTGTTAACCTTGAAGTGAGAAAAAAAATCCATGGACTCACTGGGAATTTGGGGGCAGGGACGATTATGCTCATGAAATAATGTTCAAAGGATCAGTGGAAGGTAAAAACAAACTTGTGTTTTGATCACAATCCATGTATCACCTCTGTTCAGTATGCCAATTCATATACTTTAAAGATACACATTTTATTCATTTTGAGCCTCCATTTACTGTCTAAAGATATGTATCAAGCTGTGGGCAAATATTTTCTCTTTTTAGTATTATGTACTGGAAGCTAAAACCACTCACTGAGGAGTTAGCAAATCGTCAATAATTAGGTTAAATTATGTACAAATAACAGTAGGAACGCACACATGACAATTTTCCAGGCACTAAACTAGAACTGACTTGGACCCAGGTAGGTAGTGGGAGAAAGTTATGCTTGGTGTTTCTCCTCTATTCCCTACTAAGTGGGTAGCAGGGCGCTGAAGAGAGAAACAAGTGCATTCTGCTACTGGGTAGTACTGAGAACAAGGGAAAATTGCTTTGCTCTCATTTATTCATTCAACAAACAAGTGATGGGGAAGCAAGATGTTGAGAGGAACATGCACGTTGGAGGAGGTTGACAGCTGAAATCTAGGGATGCTGCTGGGTGTGATCGAGAGAGGGAAGCTGGAGCACTTGGGAGGTGCTGCAGAGGCCACGAGCCCGGGGGGACCCACCAGACATTGAATGAAGACGAGAGGAGCATCCCTGTTCAGGGGAGACTTGCATACGTGCCTCGGGTTGCTAGGCATGCCATCGGCTGTCTTAGTGCCTATTAACTTTGCGTTCCAGCCTTTAAAAGGTGATCAAGCTTGCTTTCATTTATTTTTAAAAGGTAGGAATAGCCTTGAGAGAATAATTAAAAACCCACTGTTTTTTGTTACATTACATTTTAAGACAGCATATTTTTCTGTCTACTGACTTTTAAGAGGGCCCTGCCAAATAGTCTGTGTAAGAGTAAATGAGCATATAAAAGGTTTGCTCTGTAGCTATTTGAACTTGGTTTTTACAGAATTTTATCTTCATTCACATGAAAAAATAAACAAATTCTTCACTTCAGCTTCTCCAGGCTCACCAAAAATGCGCAATGTGTGCCTACAGAAGCAAAAGGGGAAAAGATGAAAAAAATAACTCAGTGTGCAGGGGAAAAGATTCTGTTACATGAACAGAGGGCAACATACGGATTGGTTAGATGGTGATGTTGACCAAAGTATTGGGGAAAAAAACGGAGGAATAGGATCTTTTGAAATACTGCAGGGGAAAAGCTGCTACAAACACACAGTGTAGAAAATAATCTGTAAATGCCAGAGAAGTTGTCTGGCAGAATGACACTCTCTTTCCCAAAGGTCTTCTGTTTTTATTCCAAAATGTGCTTTTCACCAGTATAACTTTAATGCTTTATCAAATTTTAAATTTCACAAGTCAAAACGAATTCATTGACTTATCTAAAAAATGTTATATAAAAGCCAGAGTACCCTTTGACTGCTGATTCTATCAAAGACAAACCCTCGACCTTCTAGCGATGTCCACTGTCAAGAGTTCAGCGGCTACTATTGAAAGAGAATGAGGAAGATCTATACGTTCTAAACTAGAAGTCTGTGGAGAAAACAAAGAAATTTACTGAATATATATTATGATGCTACTCTTGTGAAAGATGAAAACACACTCAACAATTCTATCAATATATTATATCTATATCTGTGTATCTATGTTATAGCTATCTAGTTCTCTCTATTTATGTCTATACTATCTACATGCTGTGCTGTGCTTAGTCGCTCCGTTGTTTCTGACTCTTTGAGACCCCATGGACTGTAGCCCACCAGGCTTCTCTGTCCATGGGGATTCTCCAGGCAAGAATACTGGAATGGGTTTCCATGCCCTTCTCCAGGGGATCCCTTGGAGAAGAAGGATCCATGCCCTTCTTCCCACCCCAGGGATCGAACCCAGGTCTCTTGCATTGCAGGCAGATTCTTTACCTTCTGAGCTACCAGGGAATATCTAAATCTATATCTACTGAGTAGAAAAGGTTTAAAGAAATTTTCACTTCTGGTAATGGTGAAATAGATGAATTTCTTTCTGAGGGTAAGGGACATTTAGAAACGTGTGCAAATTTTGATAAAAGCATTGCTCATCTAATAAGATGGTGAATAATTGTTAGACCAGGGTCTATGGAAGAGCAGGTGCTCAAAGTTATCTTAGGGATTAAAACTTCTTTCCTTCTGGAGGATTATTTACTCATTTTAGAGGGGACGGCTGAGAGGATGAGAAACTGAATGGTTGTTTTGATAACCCTGTCAGGCTAAGGAAATGGAAAATAACAGAGTGCAACCAAGAAGGGGTGTTTCTTTGCTTTGTGTTGGGACCTCCATGCTCCACATTAGTGATAAAGTTATACCAAAAAAAGGCTGGTTCTTGCAGAGACTGCAACTCAGCTTTGAATAATCTCAGTCATGGATTTTTCTCTTAAACTTTTATTTTGTATCCGGGTATAGCCAATTAACAATGTTGTTAGTTTCAGGCGAACAGTGAAGAGGCTCAGCCACACAGACACATGTATCCATCTCCCCCAAACTACCCTCCCATCTACGCTGCCACAGGACATTGAGAGGAGCGCCATGTGCTGTATAGTAGGTCCTTGTTGGTTATCCCTTTTGACTACAGCAGTGTGCCCATGTCCCAAACTCCCTATCTCTTCCCGCCGTCGGCCATAAAAGCTCATTCTCTAAGTCTGAGTCTCTTTCTGTTTTGTTAAGTAAATTCATTTGTATAATTTTTAGATTCCATATAAAAAGGATGTCAGCCTCTGTTTCTCCTTCTCTAACTTATTTCACTCAGTATGACAATCTCTAGGTCCATCCATGTTGCTGCGAACGGAGGTATTTCACTCTTTTTAATGACTAAGTAATATTACTTTGCATATAGTTACCCATCTTCTTTACCCATTCCTCTCTTGGTGGACGTGTAGGTTGCCCCATGTCTTGCTTACTGTAAACAGTGCTGCCGTGAACATTGGGCTGTATGTATCCTTTCAGATCATGTTTTTCTCTGGATATATGCCCAGGGACGCGATTGCAAGGTCATATGGTAGCTCTCTTTTTAGTTTTTTGAGGGACCTCCACGCTGTTCTCTATAATGAGTGCACCAAATTACATTCCTATGAACAGTGTAGGAGGGTTACCTTCTCTTCACACCCTCTCCAACATTTATTGTTTGTGGATTTTCTTTTATGATAGTCATTCTGATTGGTGTGAGGTGATACCTCATTGTAGTTTTGATTTACATTTCTCTGATAATTAGCACTGTTGAGCAAATTTCCATGTGCCTCTTGGCCATCTGTTTGTCTTCTTTGGAGAAATGTCCATTTAGGTCTTCTTCCTATTTGTTGATTGGGTTGAACACAACAATCATTGGTTGAACATAGGCAGGACGCTCTCTGACATAAATCACAGTAATATCTTCTTCAGTCCGCCTCCCAGAATAATTGAAATAAAAACAAAAATAAACAAATGGGACCTACTTAGACTCAGAAGCTTTGCACAGCAAAGGAAACAATAAACAAAACAAAAAGACAACCTACAAATTAAGAGAAAATATTTGCAAATGGTATGACTGACAAGGGATTAGTTTCCAAAATTTATAAATAGCTCATGATGCTTAACAGCATCAAAACAAACATCCCAATCAAAAAATGAGCAGAAGACCTAAATAGTCATTTCTCCAATGAATTTTTTAAATTAATTTTTAGAGGTGGCAAGAATACACAGAACTATGCAAAAAAGATCTTAGTGACCCAGACAACCACAATGGTGTGATCACTCACTTAGAGCCAGACATCCTGGAATGTGAAGTCAAGTGGGCCTTAGGCAGCATCACTATAAACAAAGCTAGTGGAGGTGATGGAATTCTAGTTAAGCTATTTCAAATCCTGAAAGATGATGCTGTGAAAGTGCTGCACTCAGTATGTCAGCAAATTTGGAAAACTCAGCAGTGGCCACAGGACTGGAAAAGGTCAGTTTTCATTCTAATCCCAAAGAAAGGCAATGCCAAAGCTGTTCAAACTACAGCACAATTACATTCGTCTCACATGCTAGCAAAGTAATGCTCAAAATTCTCCAAGCCAGGCTTCAACAATACATGAACCATGAACTTCCAGATGATCAAGCTGGTTTTAGAAAAGGCAGAGGAACGAGAGTTCAAATTGCCAACAGCTACCAGATAATCGAAAAAGCAAGAGAGTTTCAGAAAAACATCTACTTCTGCTTTATTGACTATGCCAAAGCCTTTGACTGTGTGGATCACAATAAACTGTAGAAAATTCTTAAAGAAATGGAAATACCAGACCATTTTACCTGCTTCCTGAGAAATCTGTATGCAGGTCAGGAAGCAACAGTTAGAACTGGACATGGAACAACAGACTGCTTCCAAATTGGGAAAACAGTACATCAAGGCTGTATATTGTCACCCTACTTATTTAACTTATATGAGAGTACATCATGAGAAATGCTGGGCTGGATGAAGCACAAGCTGGAATCAAGATTGCTCGGAGAAATATCAATAACCTCAAATATGCAGATGACACCACCCTTCTGGCAGAAAGTAAAGAGGAACTAAAGAGCCTCTTGATGAAAGTGAAAGAGGAGAGTGAAAAAGTTGGCTTAAAACTCAACATTCAAAAAATTAAGATCATGGCATCTGGTCCTATCACTTCATGGGAAATAGATGGGGAAACAGTGGAAACAGTGACAGACTTGATTTTCTTGGGCTCCAAAATCACTGTAGATGGTGACTGCAGCCATGAAATTAAAAGATGTTGCTCCTTGGAAGAAAAATTATAAGCAACCTAGATAGTATATTAAAATACAGAGACATTACTTTGCTGACAAGGGTCCAAACTATGGTTTTTCCAGTAGTCATGGATGGATGTGAGAGTTGGACTATAAAGAAACTTGAGCACTGAAGAACTGAGCCTACCAGGCTCCTCCATCCATGGAATTTTCCAGGCAAGAGTTCTGGAGTGGGTTACCATTTCCTTCTCCAGGGCATTTTCCTGAGCCAGGGACCGAACCCGGGTCTCCCGCAATGCAGGCAGACACTTTACCATCTGAGCCACCTGGGAAACCCACTGAGTTAGAAGCAGATACTTAATATGACACAGAGCAATGCAAGTGGCTAAGGCACCATGCATGTAGAAACTATTATGGATAATCATTCTTTCTGTAGAAAGGTTTTTTATTGACAAATTCCAGTCTCAAAAACCCTGTATGTTAGGTGGCACTTCCATCTCTATTTTACAGGTAAAGAATCTGAGGCTCAGAGATGTAAAAAGATACATTCATTTAGTTGCAAAAGTCAGACTGAAACTCAGATGCCTTTTCATAGGTGTCCCTCAATAAGGATCTCAATAAGGATCAAAGACTTCAGCGAATGAAGCAGAATTCAAATTGGGGATTGCAGGAGATGTCGGGAAGCCTGGAGCCCTCCCCAAAACGCCAGCACAACAGGAAGGTGTAGGTAATACCACCAGGAAATCAGCCTTGTCCTGAGGGGCAGCACTGTAGGGCCACTCCTTGGCTGCCCTGAACTGCCTTCCTGTCCGGTCCAAAGCCTGTCTTTCTTCACAACCAGATCTTCAGAATTGCTTTCTGAGTTCTCGTTCCTACTTCTCCTTAGATTAGGTGCAAACACTCTGAGTAAACAAAATAAAATTTCCTGACCATTGGCAGCCTGCTGCTAACTGTTATACCCTGGACGATTTCCTTTTAGTTAGTAATTCAATTGCTGAAAACAGGGGTGTGGGGGGGGCTTGGTTGGGACTTGGCTCCAGCTGCAAATCAAGTTCAGACCCTAGAGGAACTTGAAAGAACTCCCAGAGCCCACAATGGCTCTTCAGTATAGCCTGTGTTTACTCAGGACACAGCCCACAACCTCCGTAGCCCTGAAGGCAGCCTGCATGTAAATGCTACATTGTGCAGTGATTTCTCGGTTACGTGGCTTCAGACTGGAGGCAGATGATTTGCAAGACGGCTTTGGATCCATCACGTCTGAAATCTACATTGGCTGATGTATACTGCTTTTGAGCCTCATTTATTAATCTTTCTGCTCACTGCAGCTTAATTAAATGCCTACTAGCTATCAGAAACAGAAGAATATAAGTGGACTTGGTCACAGCCCTAAAAAAGACACTAAGAAGAGATTCGTGCAGTCCCTTGGCAAATGCATTGTTTTACTGAGAGCATTACCATGACCCTTGATCTGCTCTCTTCTTGGATGAGTTAACCCCATGGAGCTGGGTGTATGATGAATTCATCAAGCAGAGGTTGAGAACCTACCACGACCCAGGTACTTCCCAAGGCATCAGAGATGAAACCACAGAAAAGACACGGTGTCTGTCACCAGGGGCATGCAGATGAGTGGAAGAGACAGATCTATAGGACAGTCACTCCATTAAAGATCCATCGACTTCCCTGGTGGCCCAGGGGTCAAGACACTGTGCTTCCACTGCAGGGGGCAAAGGTTCAATCCCTGATTCGAGGACCAAGATCCCACACGCCATGTGGCATGGTCACATAAATAAATAAATTAAATCAAAAATTTTAACCAGCTGTACAGCACAGGTACTCAATGTTACCTGTATGTTACCACAGAGTAACATACATGGGAAGGAACATACATGGTAACATACATGGGAAGGAAATCGAAGAAACAGGCGATCTATGTATATATGTGACTTACTGACTTTGCCATACGGCAGAAACGAACACAACGCTGTCAAGCAACTCAACTCCAATTAAAAAATAAAACCCAGGGGCTTCCCTGGTGGTTCAGTGGTAAGGAATTTGCCTGCTACTGCAGGGTCACAGGTTCGATCCCTGGTCCAGGACGATCCCACAGGCCACAGAGCAGCTAAGCCCGTGGAGCAGCTCAGCCTGTGCACCACCACTGCTGAGCCTGTGCTCTAAAGCTCACGAGCCACAGCTTCTGAGCCTGCACACCTAGAGCCTGTGCTCCGCAACAGGAGAAGCCACTGCAAAGAGAAGCGCGGGCACTGCAACCAAGAGCAGCCCCCACTCGCTGCAACTAGGAAAAGCCTGCACGCAGCAATGAAGACCCAGCAGAGCCGAAAACGTTAAAAATCCATGATTACTGAGATGACGTTCAGGGTACACGGGGAGCACAAAAGAGAGCACTGTGAGTGGGGAGACTGGACTGGCCCAGAAGAAGACTTCTCAGAGGAGACGGTGCTAGGATTGAGTCAGGAGAGATGAACATGCATTCGAGCAGGTGGGCCGAGGGAGGCAGGGTGCCCGCAAAACCGTGGGGAGTAGGGACTCGTTCCTTTATCAGGCACTTGCTGAATATTAATTATGTGCCAGGCACTGGCATAAGGGCTGTGGAGACACTGACATACAGAGATAGTGAGCCACAGCCCCTACTCTCTGGAAACTTATTCTCCAGAGATAAGGGAATAACCCGTAAATAGCATTGACCTACACGGTACGGTCACAAGGAGCTGGAGAAGTTATGGTTTCTTGTTCACACCTGCACATAGAATGCAGTAAAAGCGTTTAAACTACATACTCAGTGCTCCGAAACAGGAGTCCCCAGTCTCTATTTTCTGCACAGTTTTCATATTAACCTAACTTATAAGGTCTCACACTCCTGACCTGCTGGTGGTATGGTGGGCTCATGCCTACTAAACTGAGTGGCTGGAGGGGCTTTGAATACTTTTCCCACCATGACTAGAGACCATAAAGAGTGAGCTGCCCCTCACTCCATGTGTCTGCGCGCACTTGATTTATATCACTGATCATTCCGCATACTGCGCTTAAAAGGGCGAGGTTGGTTACAAGGCCTCAGAGAATGATCAGGGAACATGGGATGGGTCACTGCTTATCATTCCTGTTTAATCATGTTTTCAAGTGAGAAATACACGTGCATCTCAACCACTACTAGACGAAAACATACAGAAGCCAGGAGCGCAAAATTGAGGCCTGCCATTGTGGCTTATGTTAATTCTAGTGTTGATAATATTTTTCTAGAAAATGAAAACTCTGGGTCACATATGAAACTGATGGCACTCTGTGACAACAGGTGTAAAAAGGAGATATAAACCAGGACTTTTTGTCATTCAATCTTTCTTTCCTGTTTGCCAGAGCAAAAGCCGGAAAATATTATGGAATTATTGGAAAATATCGCCAGCTTATCTTCAAACTAATCAGAGGCTGATGCCAATTGCATCTGCTCTTGCAGGTATATTGTCATTACTAGAATAAATATGGGCTTTGGCATCCATTATGTTATTAACCCACTAATTGGTTCATTTTTCATTCCTTCAGCCGCAAGAATAGCAGCACATTTTCACTGTTTATCTCAGGGCTGTATCTTGAGAGAAATTGACAGCCACGAACTACATCATGAATAAAAAGGTACAATGGTTATACAGCAAAGGAAACCATCAACAATACAAAAAGACAACCTATCGCCCGGGAGAAAGTATTTGCAATTGATGCAACACGGCTTGATTTCCAAAATAAACCACAGCTCACATAACTCAACAACAAAAAAAATCAACAACCCAATCGGAAAATGGGCAGAAGAGCTGAAGAGACATTTCTCTGAAGGAGACATACAGATGGCCAACAGGCACATGAAAAGATGCTCCCCATTGCTAGTTATTAGAGAAACGCAGATCAAAACTACAATGAGGTACCTCCTCACACCAGTCAGAATGACCATCATAAAAAAATCTACAAACAACAAATGCTGGAGAGGGTGTAGAGAAAAGGGAACCCTTCTGCACTGGTGGTGGAAACATAAGCTGGTACAGCCACGATGGAAAAGAGCTTGGAGGTTCCTCAAAACACTAAACTTAGAGTTGGCACATGATGCGGCAATCCCACTCCTGGGCGTATACCTGGACACAACTCTACTTCCAAAAGATATGTGGTGGTCCAGTGGCTAAGACTTTGATCTCTCAGTGCTGGGGCCCTGGGTTTGATTCCTGGTTGGGGAACTAGATCCCACAGGCCACAACTAAGACCCTGTGCAGCCAAATAAGTAAATAAAAATAGACATTTTAAAATATATATATATATACACAGGATTTTCCTGGTGTCTACTGATTAAAAGTGCAACTGCTGGTGTAGAGGACACGGGTTCAATTCCTTGTCTGGGACGATCCCACATGCTGCAGAGCAGTTAAGCCCATGCAGCACCAATACTGAAGCCTGCTGGCCCTAGAACCTGTGCTCTGCAAGAGAAGCCGCACACAGTGATGAGAAGCCGCGCACAGTGAAGAGAAGCCTACACACGGCCCCTGCTCGCTGCAACTAGAGGAAGCCCACATGCAGCAACAGAGACCCAGAGAAGCCGAAAATCAGGTATGTTTTTTGAAAGATGCCTGCACCCCTGTGTTAAGAGCAGCACTATTCACAATGGCCAAGACATGGAAACCACACGAAAGCCCATCAGCAGAGGAATGGATAAAGAAGATGCGATGCACACTTCCCTGGTGGTCCAGTGGCTAAGCATGTGTGTCCACCGCTAAGGGCATGGGCTTGATTCCTGGTGGGGGAGGTCTCCCATGCTGTAAAATGTGGCCAAAACAGTTTTTAAAAAGATGTGGTATACAGACACAGTGGAATGCTGCCGCTGCTGCTGAGTCACTTCTGTCGTGCCAACTCTGCGGCCACATAGATCGCAGCCCACCAGGCTCTGCCGTCCCTGGGAATCTCCAGGCAAGAACACTGGACTGGGTCACCATTTCCTTCTCCAGTGCATGGAAGTGAACTACTCAGCCATAGAAAGAATGAAATAATGCCATTTGCAGCAACATGGATGGACCTGGAGATGACCATAATGAGGTAAGTAAGTCAGAAAGAAGAGAAAGACAAATACATAGTATCAATTATAGGTGGAATCCAAAATATGACGCAAGTGAACTTATCTACAAAGCAGAAACAGACGCAGAGACATTGAGAAAGGCTGCGGGGAGGGAGGAGCGATGCACTGGCAGTGTGGGATTAGCAGATACAAACTGTCATATACAGAGTGGATAAACAACAAAGTCCTACTGTAGCACACAAGGAACCATATTCAAAATCTCGTAATGACCTGTAACAGAAAAGAATCTGAAAAAAATACATATATATACACAGGCATATAAGTGAAGATATAATCACATGTACATATACATGTATAACTGAGGATGAGAATGGCAAGCCAGTATTCTTGCCTCGAGAACCCCATGAACGTAAGAAAAGGCAAAGAGATATTACAGCAGAAGATGAGCCCCCCAGGTCAGAAGCTGTCCAACATGCTACTGGGGAAGAGCAGAAGGTAATTACCAATAGCTCCAGAAAGAATGGCACAGATGGGCCAAAGCAGAAACGGTGCTCAGCTGTGGATGTGACTGGTGGGGAAAGTAATGTCCAGTGCTGTAAAGAAGAGTATTGCATAGAAACCTGGAATCATGAATCAAGATAAACCTGGTCCATGAATCAAGATAAACTGGACATGGTCAAGCAGTAGATGGCAAGAGTGAACATCATCAACATCTTAGGAATTGGCAAACGAAAATGGATGGGAATGGGTGAATTTAATTCAGATGACCATTATACTACTACTGTGGGGAAGAATCTCATAGAAGCAATGGAGTAGCCCTCATAGGCAACAGAAGACTCTGAAATGCAGTACTTAGGTACAAAAAACAATGGATGATCTCAGTTAGTTTCCAAGAAAAACCATCACAGTAATCCAAGTCTGTGCCCCAACCACCAATGCCAAAGTAACTGAAGTCGACCAGTTCCATAAAAACCTACAAGACCTTCTAGAACTAATGCCAAGAAAAAGATCACAGAAGATCTTTTCATCACAGAAGATTGGAATGCAAAAAGTAGGAAGTCAAGAGATACCTGGAGTAACAGGCAAGTTTGGCCTTGGAGTACAAAGTGAAGCAGAGAAAAGCTAACAGTGTTGTCAAGAGAACACACTGGTCACAGCAACACCCTTTTCCAACAACACAAGAGATGACTCTACACATGAATACCACCAAATGGTCAATACTGAAATCAGATTGATGACATTCTTTGCAGCAGAAGATGGAGAAGCTCTATGCTGTCAGCAAAAACGAGACCTGGAACTGAGCATCCAGATCATCAGTTCCTTATTGCCAAATTCAGGCTTAAACTGAAGACAGTAGGGAAAACCACTAGGCTATTCAGGTATGACCTAAATCAAATCTCTTATGACTGGACAGTGGAGGTGACAGATAGATTCAAGGGATTAGATCTGGTGGACAGAGTGCCTGAAAAACTATGGATGGAGGTTCATAACACTGTACAGGAGGCAGTGACCAAAAGCACACCAAAGAAAAAGAAATGCAAGGAGGCAAAGTCGCTGTCTGAGGAGGCTTTACAAATAGCTGAGAAAAGAAGAGAAGCAAAAGGCAAGGGACAGAGGAAAGATATACCCAACTGAATGCAGAGTTCCAGAGAACAGCAAGGAGAGATAAGGAAGAATTCTTAAATGAACAACACAAAAAAATAGAGAAAACCCGCAGAATGGGAAAGACTAGAGATCTCGTCAATAAAATTGGAGATATCAAGGGAACATTTCATGCAAAGATGTGTATGATAAGGGACAGAAACAGTAAGGACCTAACAGAAGCAGAAGAAATTAAGACAAGGTGGCAAGAATACACAGATGAACGACACAAAAAAGATCTTAATGGCCCAGATAATCACAACGGTGTAGTCACTCACCTAAATCCAGATACCCTAGAGTATGAAGTCAAGCGGGCCTTAGGGAGCACTGCTATGAATATAGCTAGTGGAGGTGATGGAATTCCAGTTAAGCTACTTCAAATCCTAAAAGCTGATGCTGTGAAAGTGCTGCACTCAACATGTCAGCATATTTGGAAAACTCAGCAGTGGCCACAGGACTGGAAAACCTCAGTTTTCATTCCAATCTCAAAGAAGGGCAATGCTAAAGAATCTTTAAACTACTGTACGATTGCACTCATTTCACTCGCTAGCAAGGTTGTGCTCAAAATCCTTCAAGCTAGGCTTCAGCAGTACGTAAACTGAGAACTTCCAGATGTTCAAGCTGGGTTTAGAAAAAGCAGAGGAACCAGAGATCAAACTGCCAACATTCATTGCATCATAAAGCAAAGGAGTTCCGGAAAAACATCTATTTCTGCTTCATTGACACCCCACTCCAGTACTCTTGCCTGGAAAATCCCATGGATGGAGGAGCCTGGTAGGCTGCAGTCCATGGGGTCGCTGAGAGTTGGACACAACTCAGTGACTTCACTTTCACTTTTCACTTTCATGCATTGGAGAAGAAAATGGCAACCCACTCCAGCGTTCTTGCCTGGAGAATCCCAGGGACGGCGGAGCCTGGTCGGCTGCCGTCTATGGGGTCGCACAGAGTCGGACACGACTGAAGCGACTTAGCAGCAGCAGCAGCTGCTGCTTCATTGATTATGTAAAAGTCTTTGACTATGTGGATGACAACAAACTGTGGGAAATTCTTAAAGAGATGAGAATACCAGACCACCTTACCTGTCTCCTGAGAAACCTGTATGTGGGTCAAGAAGCAACAGCTAGAACTGAACATGGAACAACGGACTGGTTCCAAATCGGGAAGGAGTACGACAAGGCTGTATATTGTCATTTTGCTTATTTAACTTATATGCAGAGTACATCATGCAAAATGCCAGGCTGGATAAATCACAAGCTGGAATCAAGATTGCTGGGAGAAATAACAACCTCAGATATGCAAATGATACCACCCTAATGGCAGAAAGCTAAGAGGAACTAAAGGGCCTTTTGATGAAAGTGAAAGAGAAGAGTAAAAGAACTGGCTTAAAACTCAACATTCAAAAAACTAAGATTGTGGCATCTGGTCTCATCACTTTATGGCAAATAGAAGGGAAAAAAGTGGAAGCAGTGACAGATGTTATTTTCTTGGGCTCCAAAATCACTTAGGTGACTGCAGCCATGAATTTCCTCAGAAGGAAAGCTATGACAAACCTAGGCAGTGTCTTAAAAAGCAGAGACATTGCTTTGCTGACAAAGGTCCATATAGTCAAAGCTATGATTTTTCCGGTAGTCATGTACGGATGTGAGAGCTGGACCATAAAGAAGGCTGAGCACCAAAGAATTGATGGTTTCAAATAGTGATGCTGCAGAAGACTCTTGAGAGTCCCTTAGACACCAAGGAGATCACACCAGTCAATCCTAAGGGAAATTAACCCTAAGTATTCATTGGAAGGGTTGATGCTAAAGCTGAAGCTCCAATACTTTGGTCACCTGATGCAAAGAGCCGACTCATTAGAAAAGACCCTGATGCTAGCAGAGATTGACGGCAAAAGACGAGAGCCGCAGAGGATGAGATAGGTAGACAGCATCACCAACTCAGTGGTTTTGAGCAAACTCCAGAAAGACAGTGAAGGACCGGGGAGCCTGCTGTGCTGCAGTCCATGGGGTCGGAAACAGTCAGGCAGAGCCTGGCGCTGAACGACAATATAACTGAATCTCTTTACTGTACGCTTGAGGGTAACACAACATTGTAAATTAACCAGACATCATTTTTTTTTTTCTTTTTGGCCTGGACTGGTTGACCACCTGAGTGTGAGACTTCAGCTGGTCTCATGAATGAGGCATTCTGAATTAGACGCAGAGTTCCACTGTGCAGTGGAAATGGTGTGTACAAGAGCAGGCCTGGAAGGAACAAATAGCTTCCTTGAGCAGGTGGCTCGGGTCCCCAGGGCACTCGCTTCTGCTGCTTTGCTATCTCTACCCCAACCCACATCTATGGACTCACAAGGGGAAAACTGGGGCTTGCTCTACCCTTGAGTGTCCACGGTGTGGCACTAGTCTTCTCTACTCTGGTGCAGAGATAAAACCAGTAGGAACATAAAAGGACAAATATTGTATGATTCCATTTACATGAGGCTCCTAGAATCGTCAAATTCATAGAGACAGAAGGTCGGACAGCGATGGCCAGGAGCTGGGGGTAGGGAACGGAGGAACAGGATTTACTGTTTAATGGGTACAAAGCTTCAGCTGGGGGCGATGAAAGAGTTCTGACGACGAACAGGAGTGATGGCTACACAACAATGTGAAGGCATTTAATGCCACAGAATCGTACACTTAAAAATGATTAAAGTGGTAAGTTTCATGTTATGTATATTTTACCACACAGTAGCAAAAGAAAATTCTCCCAACGTGTGGGACTTTAGTTTACATGAAAGGAGAGATGGCCTTGTCCATGGATCTGCACTGGTTTATGCATAATGCCTAAAACAGCTAGTCAGAAAATTGAAAAGTTCAACGCTGAAAAACTGGTAACAAGATGTTACCATACGGACCTCCTGAAATGAACAGCCTGGAAATGTGCACATAGCCTATGGCCCCCAGAGGCCTTCAGTGGGGAGGGTGCCCCTGGTAGTCCAGTGGGCACTTTGGCGCACTGAACTTGTTCTCTGGTTGGCAGTTGCCTCTGTCTCCAGCCATATCTGTGCTTGTGTAACGCAACCATGCACGTCGGGGCCACGGTGGCAGAGACGGAACCCAGGCAAGAGCACAATGACACAAGCTTCTCTTCTTCCTTAGATTTGACCTGGTTACCATCGCTGCTCAGTGTCCAACACGCCAACAGGCAGAGGCTACAGTGAGTCCCCAAACAGCATTGATTCCCTCGCTGGCCCCTCTTGTTGGTTATGTGGGAGAAAAGCTTATACTGGATCCCTTTTCTCACAGTGGTTTTAGTTATTAACATTTGTTCTCATTGGAACAGATTCTTAATCTCGATACGATTTTGTCTTCTTTGCCTGCCTTGCTTCTTCTGGCATCATATCGTCAACTCAGAGTGCCTCATTGATGGCCGTGGAATCACACAGTACATCATCTGTAACCAAGAAGCTGATTCTGCCACAAAGGCGGTAGGGAATGGAGTCATGTTCTTGAGTCCTACTGTACGTGCCTCACCCGGAAAGAGATGGCTTGATCAAAAGGTAAGGTCACAGGGTACTAGCTGAGCTAACACTCTAGAGTGTTTAGGGCGCTTGCCCAGGATACAGTATATGCCTTAAACCAGTCGCCAATGTATGGTGTCATTTCTCTTATAGACAGGGTACGCTAAGGACCAAGGAGTGGAAGTAGGAATGACCTCCCTTCTATTGTATATGCTTAATCACCTATCAAAATGCTGCAAATCAGCCCCACAACCTTTAGACTGGTGAATTAGAAGGGCTGGGTAGGCAAGGGAGATATATTTCCACGAGGAACACACGGGCATGTGCCAGTAAACTGGAAACTCAAATTGCTCTCCAACAGACAGAGGAGGTCCCTCTACTGGCTAGTGACTGGTCCCGATTACCGAGGGGGTTGCTGCTGCCTGATGGGGGAATGGATGACTACGTCTAGATCCCAGGAATCTGTTCAATAGCAACAATCCATGAGAAATCATGGCAAACTAATAAAGGTGGGTCCTCAGCAGGAATGAAGGTTTGGATCTCTCCTACCAGTTAAAAAAAATCACCTTGGCCAAGAGGGCAGAAGGGCAATACTGCAATGATTACCAAATGACACCTCTTGGCCAGCTGTGGGATTGAGGACTGTAATATCTACATTTAATGATAAGCGTTTACATTTTTCTCTGTATGTGAGACAGCACTAATATGTAAATAAGCAGTGATGGTGGTTAATATTATTGTTTAGCTCCGAGTGAAAGTCTGATTGAATGGACATATTCCCAGATCATATAGAAAGTGATAGAACTTTGTGTTTCCCCTGTTTTGCTCCCAACTGTGCTCATGCAAATGAAAGGAAAAAATAGATGGACTGCGCTGGTTGATTTCCAGTTGCCTCTCCGGATCCACTCTGCACCCACCCTGCCTGACTCTGCAGGCAGGATTACCTGGGAGGATGACTGCTGAGGACGGTGGCACTAGTGCTCCCTTCCCTTTCAGCTATCAAACGGTTCAGCCACCAGGGGGCATCAGGGGAAATTTGAAGGGTAGAAGGAGAGAGAGATTGGGGTATTTCTTCCCCACTCCCTCCCCACCAGACCACTGGCAACCATTATGTTCCTCCACCTGTGGTTAACCTCTCCTTTCATGACCACGTTCCTGCTGGGTTTTGATAGCACCTCCACCTCCCCTCACACCTTCAGACCTCAAGGTGGTACCCCTTCCTGCTGTTGATAATCCCAAGAGCTTTAACATCCCTTACTGGTTCTCTCTGTCTGTGGTCCTTTCATTAAACTCTCTTCTGTTAAACCGACTTAATTTTTCAGGGCAAGAACTGAACTCGTTATTTTCGAAATAGTTGTTATTAAGGTATGAATAACATGCAACACAATGCACAGAGTTTAAGTGTACAGTTTACACTTAAACTGACCATCATCCCCATCATACAGAAAGCTCTCATTTCTTCAGAAGCTCTGTATGTTTCCACCTCCTCAAAGCGACGACACTATTGTTTTCACCACAGATTAGTCCCGCCACTTTGTGAACTTCATATAAAAATGGAATCATGCAGGGACTTGCCTGGTGGTCCCCTGTACAGTAAGAACTCTTTTGCTAAATCTTCTTTCACTCATCATATCTTCAAGATTCATCCATGTGATTGAGTGCATCAATATTTACTTCCTCTAACTGATGAAGGGTATTCTATTGCATAAACATAATAGTTTGTTTTTCTATTCAGTCGATGGATGACATGTGGGTTGCTCCCAGTTTTTAGCTATTGTGACTAAAAGTGCTAAGAAATTTGGGTATAAATCTTTTTGTGGACATTCACTTTTTTTTTTTTTTTGGATATACACCCAGGAATGGAATTCTCTGTCTTTGGGGAGGTGTATTTTCACTTTATATGAAATAACCAAATAGTTCTCTAAAACAATAGTACCAATTAAACCTTTAGAGCATGCTATGTCTCCAAATCAGGCCAGGCCAAGACAGGGCCTGAATAAAGACAAACTTGAAAATGTCATTCGGATTTGCTAGTAATATCCAATGGACTATTCTAAAAAACGGTGGCAGGCGCAGTTACTGAAGCAAGCAAAGCGCAGCTCCTCCTACAGGCGCCTCCTGTCCCCTCCCCACCGTTCTCAGCGATCACCGGGCGTCAGAAGGTCCCCTCCAGCCCAGACGTGTGAATTCTCACTCCTCAGCTTACCAGCTAGCTGTTAGAAGATGAACAGTTCAGTAAATTCATTTACACTTACACGTGAATGACTGTCAGGCCTTTTAGGGGAAAAGGAGTCTCACTAGTCGGTGTATGTCACTCCTCGGAATGAGGTTGGCCAGTTAGTTTTCTTAAACACACACACACACACACACACACACACACACACACACACACACACACAACTTCCACTCCAGGAGGACTCCAGCTGCAAAGTCAAGAAGCAGAGGACAGAGTTAGGCATCCGATTTTTCCCGCTCCTCCTGGAGGGGCTAGGCCTCTCAAGACCGCGTCCCCCTTTCTCAGCGGGTCCCCAGGCAGGCGGGGATTCCCTGAAGCCGGTGCTCCGGTCTCCCGCCCCCTCAAGCCCTTCCCCTTCGTCCGGGAGGCGCCCTGGGAGCCTGCCGTCCGTCCGGCGCAGCCTCCTTTGGCACCGAGACCTCCAGGTGCCCAGCGCGAAGGCGGAGCCGGGCTGCCGCCGCCTCCCCGGCGCCGCGGACGAGACCCCCGGGAGTTTGGGCCCCCGCGCTGCGGCTCCGGCGTCCCCAGCCTCCCAGGCCCGCCGCGCTCCCCCCTCTCTGCGTGCGCGGGGCTAAGCCTGCGACGCGCGAACACAGCGCAGCGCGCGGAGCCGAGGGGCGCGCGCCGGGCAGCGGCGCGGGCAGCGGGATCTAGCGCGGTCGGAGCCCGCGCTCCAGCTGCGGGCCCACGGACGCCCGCACCATGGCTGCCGAGGGACCCGGCCCCGGCGCCCGGCTCTGGGCGGCGGCGCTGCTCCTTCTTGGCCTGCCGCGCCTCTCCACGCCGGCGAATGGTGAGTGTCCGTGGAGCGTCCACGAGGCGGCGGGCCCCGGGTGGCTCATAGGGTCTCGGTGGGGAAAGCGAAGCTCGCCTGGGCTGCCCCCTGGGACGAGCCCAGAGCACGGCCATCTGGGGCGAGAACGAGGCGAGCTGCCGTCCTGCCACCCTGCGTCCCCTCTCCCGGCTCCTCGAGTAGCCTCGAGCCGAAACGCGCCCCGGAGCCCCTCAACCACCCCTTCCTGCGGGGCGCGCGCCGGAGAAAGCCTGTGCTTTGATCTCACAGCCCTGCCGCTAGCTTTCCAAGATCTCCTTGAAAAGTCTGCGAAATGACATCACGTCTAGGGTGCCTGGAACCTCCGCTGCAGAGATACGATTTCCCACGTCTATTAAATGTGCTCC
Organism: Capra hircus; assembly: GCF_001704415.2. Classification (NCBI taxonomy): domain Eukaryota; kingdom Metazoa; phylum Chordata; class Mammalia; order Artiodactyla; family Bovidae; genus Capra; species Capra hircus. The sequence continues at coordinate 7,437,912 of NC_030829.1, read as the reverse complement.
TATGCACCGCCGGTGATTACAGGACTCCCTCGTAGTTTTGGCTTGGTCCAGGGAGAGCTGAAAGATGAGAGGAAATCAGCTAGGCGAAAGAGAGAGGAGAATATACTGGGGAGAGACGACGGCACGTGCAAAGGCCCTGTGAATGGCAGGGGAAATGGGATAAATGATAGAGTGGCTAGAGTGCAAAGTTCAAGGTGAGGCTGTCCTTCCACAAGAAGCTGGAGAAATAGGTAAGAACCAGATTATTGCAAATTTTTTGAGAACTGACCCATCTTTTTGTTCGTTTGTTGAACCTGAATTCAGCTTTCAGTACTTCTCTTAAATTAGCAGAATCACCACCTTAGATCGGTTCAGTTTCAAAAAGCTAATTTAGCTGTCTTTTGATTTTGAAACAAAATCCCTATTGATTTGTGCAGAAGGATATGATGAAAAAGAAGCCATGAGTTCTCACATCCATGAAGGATTTTTAGTAAATCAAGCTTGGGACAAGTTAGGTTGATGAAGTAAAAAAAACCCTTGGCTGATTCAGGATGCTTTGTATATCTTAATATGTCATCACTATTTAGCAAACAAATTGGGTGAAAGGAGAAGATTTGACAAAAAAAGAAGCACAGTGGTTAGGGAAAAGAGAAAGCCAGAGGAAAACCTCCAGGTATTATCTTAGAAGTTTTGTCTTAAGTGCCAGATTGTAGGACGCTTTGCTCATAATTAAGGTCAGTGCCTTATTTCTCCATATTCTCAGAGAGAGTGTGTGAGGAAAAAAACAGTTAACTTTGAAAGCTTCTAGTGAACACTGTTAATTTTTAATTAAGATAAAATTCATGTACAATTTACCGTTTTAAAATGTGCAATTCAAGTGTTTTTTAATATAGTCATTTTGTTTTACAACCATCACTACTCTCTAATTTCTGAGTATTTTCATCACCCCCAAAGAAATCCCGTCCCTATAAGCAGCCAAGCCACTCTTAGTTCTTTGCTGTAGTAGTTTTTGGCCTAACATAGAGTCATGAAAAATTAAGCTGATTTTAAAGAATGCAACTAGAATAAATTGGAGCTGGTACTAACTTTTGAACAATGTATACTATTGTACCCATTTTATTTCTTTTTAAAGAAATATCCTGCAATCCATGAGACTTTCATTTCACCCCATTATAAGTGCTTAAGTGGAATGCCAGATGGATATGGAGCCATATGGATATGGATATGGCTTGATTTGGGTCATAGAAAATTTAAGACAGAAATATCATCAGACAAGGAGAAAGCACCAAGCCTGGCTGTTGTTCAGTTGCTAAGTTGTGTCCGACTCGCTGCCACCCCATGGACTGAAGCACACCGGGCTCCTCTGTCCTTCCCTATCCCCCTTTTCTTGTTAACACTTGCCAGAAATGCCTCCATTTCTCCCTTTTCTCCTTTTCTTCTCCCTTCTTCCCCAGTGGCGAACTATAGGTACCTTTGCTTTCAAGAAACTCCAGTTGCTGAGCTCCAACTTTTATAGCAGAGCCACTGAAGAAATTAGAATCTATTTATGAAAGGAATCTTTTCTTTACTAAATGTATGCTTAACTACCACCACTTTTCACACTCAGGGATTTGTGTTCTACAGGGATGGAAGGAGGAAGATGAAATGTGCAGCTAACCTGATGTATTGGGACATTTGAAGAGAGAAGTTGGTGTTATTAGAAATTCCATAGGCCTATTAAAAAATAAGTCAAACTCAAACGACAAACATTTAGTTTTCCATTGGACTAATTAGATATGTATCTTATACATACAAGAGACCTGCTACTGTAATTTTAAAATACTTTTGAAACTGAAAAAAAATCTTCTCATTAACTGGATGCAGATTAACTGTGTTTGGGTAATGACTGCAGGAAAAGATCATTAATTCAACAAGTAATTTGAGTGTCTACCTTATGCTAGGTTACTACCCTTGCTGTTGAGGATAGAATGGCAAGGAGAAAAAGGTCCTTGTTATCAGGGAGCTTAAAATCCAACAGGGGAGGGACTTCCCTGGTGGCTAAGACTCCATGCTCCCATTGCAGGGTCCCAGGTTCAATCCCTTGTCAGGGAACTAGATCCCACGTGGTGCAACTAAAGATCCCTTGTGCTGCAACGAAAAGATTCCACATGCTTCCGCTAAGCCGTGGCCCAGCAAAAGAAAAAAAAAAAATCCAGTGGGGGGAAGAGACTCATTAAGCAAATAATTATGTGAACAAAATGTGAAACTGCAGTTCTGATAAGATTAAAAGACAGAAGTACTATGACAGCATGTATTAGGAGATTTTTTTCATTTGGTGTAGGAGGATCTGCAAGATGAGCAAGAACTGACCAGGCAAAGGGGGGAAGAAGAGGGATCTGAATAGAAAATGATGTACAAAGAAACTGTGAGTCACAGAGAAAATGGGACATGTGATAAGAAACGGAGTTCTGGAGTCCAGAGTCCAAGGTGGAAGTAGTTTGAGATGATGCTAGGAGAATTGACAAGGGGCCAAGTTTTGTTTCAATCCGCAAACGGAAAGGAAACTACTGAATGGCTTCCAATAGTAGAGTGACGGATCAGGTTTGCATTTTTAGAAGCTCATCCTGAGAGCAGGAAGAATGGATAGGACCAGGGCAAGACTGGATGTGGAGAGACCATACAGGATGGTATTTCACTTGTCCAGGTGAGAGAGGCTGGAGGTGGAGAGAAGGCTGGGGTGAACAGAACGGGTCTGGACTGAAGAGAAAAATGTGAGTCATCATCTCAAGATGGTCTGTGAAACGTTGTATGTAAATGGAATCCTAGGGAAAGATTTCATAGCAAGATGACCTACTTTAGTTTCTCCACATATTCACTGAAGTATAAATACTGAACTAGGTCTAGTAGTTTTTTTAGTGGATTCCTTAGGATTTTCTACATTCCAAGATTATGTCGTTTGCAGATACATTTTTTTTCCAGTATGGATGCTTTTTATTTCATTTTCTTGCCTAATTGCCTTGGAGAGAACTGCCAGTACAGGGTTGAATAGACGTGGCAAGAGTGGATAATCCTTGTTGACAAGGATCATAGCAGAAGGCACTCAGCACTTCACCATCAAGTGTAATGTCAGCTATGGGATTTTTGTAGATGCTTTTATCAGGTTGAAGAAATTCCTCTTCATTCCTAGTTTGTTGAAAAGGTATTGAATTTTGTCAAGTGCCTTTCTGTATCTATTGAGATGATCATGTAGTTTTTGTCCTTTATTCGACTGATAATTGTATTACGTTAATTGATTTGGGGGTATACATCAACCTTCCTGGGATAGATCCCACATAGTCAGAGTGTATAATTCTTTTTTTTTTTTTTTAATTCTGCTGGACTTGGTTTTCTGGCATTTTTGTTGAGGATTTTTGTGTCTATATTTATGAGACATAATGACCTGTAATTTTCTTTTCTTGTGTCTTTTGTTTGGGTTTGGCATTAGGGCAATGGTGGCCTCCTAGATCAAGTTGCGAGGTGTTGCTCTCTGCTATTCTGTGTTTTAGTTTTTATATTCTAACTATTTTTAAAATAGAAGTATAGTTAATTTACAGTGTGTATTACTTTCAGGTATAGAGCAAAGTGATTCACTTTTTAATAGTCTTTTCTATTATAGGTTATTACACTATATTGAATATAGCTCCCTGTGTTACATAGTAGGTCTTTGTTGTTAATCTGTTTTATATATATTAATCCCAAACTCCTAATTTGTCTCCTCCCTCAAAAAGGATGAGGGCATCCTTTTTGGTAACCATATAAGTTTGTTTTCTGTGTCTGTGAGTCGATTTTTGTTTTGTAAATAAGCTCCTAGCACCAAGAGGACTCCTCCAGCAGTCTTCAGAATGAGGGGAGGGGGTATAGTTTACCCTTGTCCACTCTTTAATCTTGAGAGGTGAACGTTGCAGACTCTCAGAGTCACGTGTGCTTGTAGCAGAGCTGGAGCAGGGAAGCAAGGGCTGTCAGACTTCTTGCATCATGTGAACCCTTGGCTTTCACTTTTATCTCCGGGGTTTGACCATCAAAACCTGTGTCTAGTTTCATAGCCCTTTATTTCCAGATACACAAATGCTACTGATACAAAAGTGTCTTGAGGGTGCATGCTTGCTTCTTCAGGTAGGACTACCAAGGATTAATATAGTTATTCAGGTCGTTTTCTGCACACTGGTACCATGTCTGAGGGAACTCCAGTCACCTACAGGTATGTTTACTGTGAGAAGTTTTTGCATTTCTTTTATTATAGCTTTTGCCTCCAAAGCTCGGCAGATTACTGTGTTTGTGGTAGTAACTTTGCAGTAGACGACAGCTAAGTTTCTTATTTGATTAAGGTCAATAATTTATGGTAATTTTGCTGACGGAAGTGAAATGTGACATTTTAGGTGGGCTTTTTCTCCCTGCCTTTACCTTAGATTTGACAGGGTCTTGACTTGGTCCCTTCAAGAGGTTGCTGGGGGCCCCAGCACTCCCTCCTGCACCATGGTTTTCTTGCCTAACGCTGTCCTTTGCTTTTAGACTCAGCTTTCACCTCTCCTGAGTTCACGTCCTATTCTACCCATCTCCCTATGTTTCTTGAGGCTTCTTGCGCGTAGATTGATGTAGTGCCGGCAGCCAGGGTGCAAGAGACGAGGCTACTGCTCTCTTGGCCGGTGGGGAGAAACGCAGCAAACACAAGCATGCTCATCATGGGAAGTGACGATGTCCTGAGACAGGAGGAAAGCAACCTGCTGGGTGTGAGGTCACCCTCCAGGGCCGGGCAGCAGAGGAAGGCAGAGCTGAGGCTGAATCAGGGCCTTGGACACCAAGTGACCCTACCCAGGGGAACCTAGGACACTTAGCCTTAGCATAAGCTGTTTGTAAAATGCCTTTTTATTTATTTTTATTCAGTATTTTGATTTTTATACAATTTTGAAGGTTATTTTCCATTTACAGGTGAGTGATCACACCATCATGGTTATCTGGGTCGTGAAGATCTTTTTGTATAGTTTTCTGTGTATTCTTTCCACCTCTTCTTAATACCTTCTGCTTCTGTTAGGTCCATACCATTTCTGTCCTTTATTGAGCCCATCTTTGCATGAAATGTTCTCTTGGTATCTCTGATTTCCTTGAGAGATCTCTAGTCTTTCCCATCCTATGGTTTTCCTACATTTCTCTGCACTGATCACTGAGGAAGGCTTTCTTACCTGTCCTTGCTATTCTTTGGAGCTCTGCATTCAGATGAGTATATCTTTCCTTTTCTCCTTTGCCTTTAGCTTCTCTTCTTTTCTCAGCTATTTGTAAGGCCTCCTCAGACAACCGTTTTGCCTTTTTGCATTTCTTTTTCTTTTTCTTAGGGATGGTCTTGATCACTGCCTCCTGTACAAACACAAACCTCCATCCATAGTTCTTCAAGCACTCTATCAGATCCAGTCCCATGAATCTGTCGCTTCCACTGTATAATCGTAAGGGATTTAATTAAGGTCATACCTGAATGATCCACTGATTTCCCCTACTTTCTTCAGTTTAAGTCTGAATTTGGCAATAAGGAGTTCATGATCTGAGTCACAGTTAGCTCCCGGTCTTGTTTTTGCTTACTGTATAGAGCTTCCCCACCTTCGGCTGCAAAGAATATAATCAATCTGATTTTGGTATTGACCATCTAGTGATGTCCATGTATAGAGTCTTCTCTTGTGTTGTTGGAAGAAGATTTTTTGCTATGACCAGTGTATTCTCTTGGCAAAACTCTATTAGCCTCTGTCCAGCTTCATTCTGTACTCCAAGGCCAAACTTGCCTGTTATTCCAGGTATCTCTAAACTTCCTACTTTTGCATTCTAGTCCCCTATAATGAAAAGGACATCTTTTTTGAGTGTTAGTTCTAGAATGTCTTGTAGATCTTCACAGAACCATTCAACTTCAGCTTCTTCAGCATTACTGGTTGGGGCATAGACTTGGATTACTGTGATATTGAATGGTTTGCCTTGGAAACGAACAGAGATCATTCTGTTGTTTTTGAGATTGCATCCAAGTATTGCATTTCAGAGTCTTTTGTTGACTGTGAGAGCTACTCATTTCTTCTAAGGGATTCTTGCCCACAGTGGTATATATAATGGTCATCTGAGTTAAATACCCCTATTCCAGTCCATTTTAGTTCACTGATTCCTAAAATGTCAATGTTCACTCTTGCCATGTCCTGTGTGACCACTTCCAATTTACCTTGATTCATGGACTTAACTTTCCAGGTTCCTATGCAGTATTATTCTTTACAGCATTGAACTTTACTTCCATCACCAGTCACAGCCACAATGGGGCGTTGTTTTCACTTGGGCTGTGTCTCTTCATTCTTTCTGGAGTTAGTTCTCCACTGATCTCCAGTAGCATTCTGGGCACCTACTGACCTGGGGAGTTCATCTTTCAGTGTCCTATCTTCTTGCCTGTCCATATGTTCATGGGGTTCTCAAGGCAAGAATACTGAAATGGTTTGCATTCCCTTCTCCACTAGACCATGGTTTGTCAGAAACGTTTTGTCCAGACATCCTGGAATGTGAAATCAAGTGGACCTTAGGAAGCACTACTACAAACATAGCTATTGAAGGTGATGGAATTTCAGCTGAGCTATTTCAAATCCTAAAATAAGATGCTGTTAAAGTGCTGCACTCACTATACCAGCAAAGATAACTCTGCAGTGGCCACAGGATTGGGAAAGGTCAGTTTTCATTCCAATCCCAAAGAATGGCGATGCCAAAGAATCCTCAAACTCCCGCACATGTTGCACTCATCTCACACGGTCGCAAAGTAATCCTCGAAGTCCTTCAAGTGAGGCTTCAGCAGTACGTGAACCAAGAACTTCCAGGTCTTCAAGCTGGATTTAGAAAATGCAGAGGAAAACAGAGATCAAATTGCCAACATCCATTGGATCATAGAAAAAACAAGAGAGTTCCAGAGAAACATCTACTTCTGCTTTATTGACTACACCAAAGCCTTTAACTGTGTGGATCACAACAAACTGTGGAAAATTCTTCAAGAGATGAATACCAGACCACCTGACCTGCCTCCTGAGAAATCTGTATGCAGGTCAAGAAGCAACAGTTAGAACCAGATATGGAACAATAGACTGGTTCCAAATTGGAAAAGGAGAACATCAAGGCTCTATATTGTCACCCTGCTTATTTCATTTCTATGCAGAGTACATGATGCAAAACGCCAGTCTGGATGAAGCACAAGCTGGAATCAAGATTGCAGGGAGAAGTATCAATAACCTCAGATACGCAGAAGACACTACCATTATAACAGAAAGTGAAGATGAACTAAAGAGTTTCTTGATGAAAGAGAAAGAGGAAGGTGAAAAAGTTGGCTTAAAACTCAACATTCAAAAAATTAAGATCATGGCATTTGGTTCCATCACTTCATGGCAAATAGATGGGGAAACAGTGAGAGAATTTATTTTCTTGGGCTCCAAAATCACTGAAGATGGTGACTGCAGCGATGAAATTAAAAGACGCTTGCTCCTTGGAAGAAACACTATGACCAACCTAGACAGCATATTAAAAAGCAGGGATGTTACTATGCTGACAAAGATCCTCCTAGTCAAAGCTATGGTTTTTTTCATAGTCACGTATGGATGTGAGAGTTGGACTATAAAGAAAGGTGAGCGCCAAAGAATTGATGCTTTTGAACTGTGGTGTTGGAGAAGACTCTTGAGAGTCCCTTGGACTGCAAGGAGATCCAACCAGTCCATCCTAAAGGAGATCAGTCCTGGGTGTTCATTGGAAGGACTGATGCTAAAGCTGAAACTCCAATACTTTGGCCACCTGATGTGAAGAACTGACTCATTGGAAAAGACCCTGATGCTGGGAAAGATTGAAGGTGGGAGGAGAAGGGGATGACAAAGGATGAGATGGTTGAGTGGCATCACTGACTGGATGGACATGAGTTTGAGTGAACTCCGGGAGTTGGTGACGGACAAGAAGCCTGGAGTGCTGCAGTCCCTGGTCCTGCATTTACAAATGTTACAAAATACTGGCTATACTCCCTGTGTTGTGCAGCACATGCTTGAACCTGTGTGACACTCAGTGGTTTCTGCCCCTCCCCACCCCCGCATCTCTCCTCCCCCTTTCATCCCCCACTGCTTTGCTCTCTGTATATGCGAGTCTGCTTCTTTGTTGTTATATTCACCAGTTTGTTGTATTTTTTAGATGCCACATTTAAGTGATATTGTACAGTGATATTGTCTTTGTCTGACATGTTTCCCTTAGCATAATGCATTCGGAGTCCACCCATGTTGCTGCAAATAGCAAAATTTTGTTCTTTTTTATGGATGAATAGTATTCCGTTGTGTATATCTCTCTATCCATTCATCTGCTGATAGACAGTTAGGATGCTTCCTTGTCTTGGCAAGGAAATTGCCAAGCATTGTAAATAATGCCTCCAAGCATCTTTTTAAATGGAAGATTTAAAGGACTTATCCAGATAAACATGCCAGCGCACTTAGTTAATTTTTTTTAAGAGTGAAAAATTGTAATTGTCATCACCTGGTCCCAGGGATGAGTGCACTGTGGTAGTTGCTGTGCTTCAGTCTTTAAGCAAGGGGGAGAGACTACAGTCCTGACAGGTGTTTGCCCGGGGGGTGTCTGCTGAGGTTAAATTCCCTTGGATCCTGGAATCAGCCTGTGTCTGTGCTTGTCCTCACACAGGGAAGCTCTTCGTGCTGGAGTCTCAGAACGGCTCTCAGGGCCTGGCACTGGAGGCCGCGCGGCTTTCCTGCAGGAGCAGAGGTGCTCACCTGGTGTCTGCAGATGAGCTGCGGAGGGTGGTCCAGGACTGTGCCTTAGCGGTGTGCACCACGGGCTGGCTGGCAGACGGCACCCTAGGGTAAGTCAGGCCAGCTGGGGGCACTCTCCTTCCAAATCATCCCACTACCCCATCAGGGCTGATTTGGTGGCTCAATAATTGTTCTCTTGAGGCACCAGGATAGACAGAGGGCAGTGGGCTATGGCTTACAGTTTATTTTTTGTCTTGAGTTCTCATATAAAAACATATCTCTGGAGTCCTGTTGCAGTCTTTTCCCCCTTGCTTTGTTATTTTGAATTGCCTTTTAGTTTACAAAAATAATACATGCTCATAAAAATTTCAGATAATTCATATATATAAAGCACAAAGTGAGTTTCTCTCTTCTTCCCTATCTCAGAGTTAACGACCCTTAACTGTTTGACATATGTTCTTTATCTCTTTTTCTCTGTGGATGTTCATCTGCATCCATGAGAAAAGAGGAACACAGCATGGAGGTTTTAAAATATAATTACAAATTCTTTCACGTTACTCCCATTGAGAAGTGGGGTCAGTGTCCCTTCCCTTTGTATTTTGTTTGTTTTTATATCACTCCTTATTTTTTTGGCCTCACCATGTGACCTGCGGGATCTTCATTCCCCACCCAGGGATCAAACCCTTGCCTCCTGCAGGAGAAGCACAGGGTCATAACCACTGGACTGCCCAGAAAGTCCCAGTGTCCTCTACCTTGGAATGAGGGACAGCATAGAATTGCCTCGACCAGTAGAACACAGCAGGAGTGATACTCTGAGGCTAGGTCGGAAAAAGCCACTCTCTGATTTCTGGGGACACTTACTTTTGAGATGCTACCACTGAGAAGTCCTTGGAAGCCCAGGCCACATGGAAATGCCCTGTGTATGTACTCTCGCCAATAGCCCCAACTGATTTCCCAACCACTAGCAAGCACTAACTGCCTCTGGGTGATTCCAACCCCCTGCTATTGAGTGAGCCAGCCCAGCTCAGCCTTAGACATTGTATAGCAGAGACAAGCCTTTCCCATCGTGCCCTATCTGAATTCCCGACCCTTGGAATCCTTGTGGAGAAATAAGTCTGTGGCTGACTAGGAAAAAACATCCCATTAGTGCTGCTAACTGCTCTGTTTATTAGTCATAAACAGAGAGGGCAGGAGCCATTCCACTTTTCCCTTCATGCCACAGGAATGTGAGAGAACAAATGGGCTCCAAGAACTACTTGACCCTGAAGATGTCTGGCTGGGCATTAGCCATAGAAAACACACACAGCCATGCTGATTCACATCCCCAAAGGTGAAGTAGCAACTGGATAAAGAGAAAAATGAAGCCACCTCCAGAACTGTTCAGTGAGTCTGGAACTGTGACTCTCTCTGCCTCCCATTTTACTTCCAATGTCCTAAATCAACAAAATATGACCAGTGATAGTACATGTTTCCCTAGTGTAGTTAAGTATGGATACTTTGAATAACTCTGTTACTATCATTGAATCAGATAATCAAGGTATTCAGAGATTCTAAAGAGCCACCTTGGAGCCAGACTTACGTCTCCTAGGCATTACAAATAGAAACGAAGTCACTGGAAAGGTTTATCTTCTCTGGGTTTGCTGTAACGTGTTAAAACATATTACATAGTGGATCTCTACCTTGCTTAGATGATATTTCTTTATACAGTAAACATGCTTATTTGAAATATTTACTAAATGACATATTAAAATAGTTTTCCGTGTTAATATTTCTGGAACCATGAAGTATCTGACCATGAGTAGTACGTTTCACTGGGGGTCCATCTCCCCTCCCCACCAAAAACTATTAAACGCACAGTGCAAGGACTTCCCTGGAGGTCCAATGGTTAGGATTCCAAGCTCCAATGTGGGGCCCTCAGGTTTAATCCCTGATCAAAGAACTAGATCCCAGATGCCGCAACTAATAAAATAAAAAATCCTGCATGCCACAATGAAGATCAAAGATCTCACATGTTACAATTAAGAGTTGGTGCAGCCAAATAAAATAAAAATACATATTTTTAAAAAACTTCTCTAGAGGAAAATAATATTATCCTAGACAATTTATTTCTACAAACTATGTTAGCAAATAAAAGACTTGTCACATAGTATAAAATAACCAGTCACATGGGGAGGCACCAGTCACATGAGGTCAGTTTTCATTCCGATCCCAAAGAAAGGCAAGGCCGTAGAATGCTCAAGCTCCTGCACAATTGCACTCATCTCACACACTAGCAAAGTAAAGCTCAAAATCCTCCAAGGCAGGCTTCAACAGTATGTGAACTGTGAACTTCCAGATGTTCAAGCTGGATTTAGAAAAGGCAGAGGAACCAGAGATCAAATTGTCAACATCCGTTGGATCATTGAAAAAGCAAGAGAGTTCCAGAAAAACATCTATTTCTGCTTTATTGACTATGCCAAATCCTTTGACTGTGTGGATCACAACAAACTGTGGAAAATTCTTCAGGAAATGGGAATACCAGACCGCCTTACCTACCTCCTGAGAAATCTGTGTGTAGGTCAAAAAGCAACAGTTAGAACTGGACATGGAACAACAGACTGGTTCCTCATAGGAAAAGGAGTACGTCAAGGCTGTATATTGTCACCCTGCTTATTTAACTTCTATGCAGAGTACATCATGAGAAACGCTGGACTGAATGAAGCACAAGCTGGAATCAAGATTGCCGGGGGAAATATCAATAACCTCAAATATGCAGATGACACCACCCTTATGGCAGAAAGTGAAGAACTAACGAACCTCTTGATGAAAGTGAAAGAGGAGAGTGAAGAGTTGGCTTAAAACTCAACATTCAGAAAACTAAGACCATGGCATCTGGACCCATTATGGCAAATAGATGAGCAAACAGTGGAAACAGTGACAAACTTCATTTTTGGGGGGCTCCAAAATCACTGCAGATGGTGACTGCAGCCATGAAATTAAAAGACCCTTACTCCTTGGAAGAAACACTATGACCAACCTAGATAGCATATTCAAAAGCAGGGACATTACTTTGCTGACTAAGGTCTGTCTAGTCAAGGCTATGGTTTTTCCAGGGGTCATGTATTGATGTGAGAGTTAGACTATAAAGAAAGCTGAGTGCCAAAGAACTGATGCTTTTGAACTGCGGTGTTGGAGAAGACTCTTGAGAGTCCCTTGGACTGCAGGGAGATCCAACCAGTACATCCTGGAGGAGATCAGTCCTGAATATTCATAGGAAGGACTGATGCTGAAGCTGAAACTCCAATACTTTGGCCACCTGATGTGAAGAACTGACTCATTTGAAGATCTTGATGCTGGGAACGATTGAGGGTAAGAGGAGAAGGGGACGACAGAGGATGAGATGGTTGGATGGCATCGCCAAGTCAATGGACTTGAGTTTGAGTAAACTCTAGGAGGTGGTGATAGACAGGGAAGCCTGGCATGCTTCAGTCCATGGGGTAACAAAGAGTTGGACACGACTGAGTGACTGAACTGAGCTGGGGAGACAAGGCAACAATAATAAAAATAGCCAATAGAAATTCTAGATGTTAACATTGGTAGATGCAGACTTTAAAATAACTCTTTAAAATGCTCAAAATGCAAAGGACAAAAAGGAGAATTTTGGCAGAAGACTGAAAACTATGAAAATAACCAAATAAAAACTCTAGAAATGAAAAATGCAATAGCTGAAATTAAGAACTTAATGGCCAAATCTAACAGCTGATTTTAAGAGTCAAAGAGAAAAGTAATGAACTGGAAGATATTTTAGAGGAAAACGTCCAGAATAAAGAACAGAAGAAAAGGGATGAAAATATAGAAGAAAGAGTACAAAGCAAAGAAGATGCATGTAATTGGAAATCCAAAAGGAGAAGAGAAATAAGATGAAGCAAAATTAATATAAGATTTAGCCACAACTGTGGAAAAATACTCACACCGATTTAAGAAGCCCTTCAAAGCCCAATCAGGATAAATAAGAGTTTCACAACCTGGAACAAGATAGTAAAACTGGTAAGGATCAAATATGAAGAAAAACTATTAAAAGTAATATGGAAAAGAAAGAGTACCTTCAAAGGAGCAGCAATAAAGTAACAGTGAAAGCCCAAAGACCACTGAAAGATGCCTTCAAAGTGCTGAAAGAAAATACTACCAAACTAGAATTCTATACCCAGTGAAAAATCTTCAGAGAATCAAGGTAAAATAAAGAATTTTCAGAGAGATATAAGGTGAGAGAATTGATTACATATGATCTGCACTAAATGAAACCCTGAAGCATGTTCTTCTGGCAGGAGGAAAATAATTGGAGGTGGCCAACTGGAGACGCAAGAAAGAATTGAGTGGTAAAAGTAAATATAGGGGTGAATTGAAATTACATACAGATGGTCCCATCACTTCATGGGAAATAGATGGGGAAACAGTGTCAGACTTTCTTATTTGGGCTCCAAAATCACTGCAGATGGTGACTGCAGCCATGAAATTAAAAGACGCTTACTCTTTGGAAGAAAAGTTATGACCAACCTAGATAGCATATTGAAAAGCAGAGACATTACTTTCCCAACAAAGGTCCGTCTAGTCAAGGCTATGGTTTTTCCTGTGGTCATGTATGGATGTGAGAGTTGGACTGTGAAGAAGGCTGAGTGCCAAAGAATTGATGCTTTTGAACTGTGGTGTTGGAGAAGACTCTTGAAAGTCCCTTGGACTGCAAGGAGATCCAACCAGTCCATTCTGAAGGAGATCAGCCCTGGGATTTCTTTGGAGGGAATGATGCTAAAGCTGAAACTCCAGTATTTTGGCCACCTCATGAAAAGAGTTGACTCATTGGAAAAGACTCTGATGCTGGGAGGGATTGGGGGCAGGAGGAGAAGGGGACGACAGAGGATGAGATGGCTGGATGGCATCACTGACTCGATGGATGTGAATCTGAGTGAACTCTGGGAGTTGGTGATGGACAGGGAGGCCTGGCGTGCTGCGATTCATGGGGTCGCAAGGAGTCGGACACAACTGAGCGACTGAACTGAACTGAACAGATGGTCCCTGACTTATGGTGGTTCACCTTACAACTTTTTAACTTTATGATGGTAGGAAAGAATTATTCTTTCAATAGAAATGGTTCTTCAAGTTGTGAATTTTGATCTCTTTCTAGGCTAGTGAGATACTATCTGATACTTTTTTGTGATGCAGGGCAGTGTCAGTAAGCTGCAGCTCCCAGTCAGCTGTGCGATCATGAGACTAAAAAACTGATACGCTTACAGCCATTCCGTGGTGAGGCGACCATTCAGCTTTTTCACTTTCAACATCAGTTCAGTCACTCAGTCACGTCCAACTGTTTGTGACCCCATGAATTGTAGCACGCCAGGCCTCCCTGTCCATCACCATCTCCCGGAGTTCACTCAGACTCACGTCCATCGAGTCCGTGATGCCATCCAGCCATCTCATCCTCTGTCGTCCCCTTCTGCTCCTGCCCCCAATCCCTCCCAGCATCAGAGTCTTTTCCAATGAGTCAACTCTTCGCATGAGGTGGCCAAAGTACTGGAGTTTCAGCTTTAGCATCAGTCCTTCCAATGAACATCCAGGACTGATCTCCTTTAGGATGGACTGGTTGAATCTCCTTGCAGTCCAAGGGACTCTCAAGAGTCTTCTCCAACATCACAGTTCAAAAGCATCAATTCTTTGGTGCTCAGCTTTCTTCATAGTCCAACTCTCACATCCATACATGACTACTGGAAAAACCACAGCCTTAACTAGACAGACCTTTGTTGGCAAAGTAATGTCTCTGCTTTTCAATATGCTATCTAGGTTGGTCATAACTTTCCTTTCAAGGAGTAAGCGTCTTTTAATTTCATGGCTACAGTCACCATCTGCAGTGATTTTGGAGCCCCCCAAAATAAAGTCTGACACTATTTCCAGTGTTTCCCCATCTATTTCCCATGAAGTGATGGGACCAGATGCCATGGTCTTAGTTTTCTGAATGTTGAGCTTTAAGCCAACTTTTTCACTCTCCTCTTTCACTTTCATCAAGAAGGTCTTTAGTTCCTCTTCATTTTCTGCCATAAGGGTGGTGTCATCTGCATACCTGAGACCTACAAGACCTTTTAGAACTAACACCCAAAAAAGAGGTCCTTTTTATTATAGAGGACTGGAATGCAAAAGTAGGAAGTCAAGAAACACCTGGAGTAACAGGCAGCTTTAGCCTTGGAGTACGGAATGAAGCAGGGCAAGGGCTAATAGAGTTTTGCCAGGAGAACACACTGGTCATAGCAAACACCCTCTTCCAACAACACAAGAGAAGACTCTACACATGGACATCAGCAGATGGTCAACACCGAAATCAGATTGATTATATTCTTTGCAGCCAAAGATGGAGAAGCTCTATACAGTCAGCAAAAACACGACTGGGAGCTGACTGTGGCTCAGATCATGAACTCCTTATTGCCAAAGTCAGACTTAAATTGAAGAGAGTAGGGAAAACCACTAGACCATTCAGGTATGACCTAAGTCAAACCCCTTATGATTATACAGTGGAAGTGAGAAATAGATTTAAGGGCCTAGATCTGATAGACAGAGTGCTTGATGAACTATGGACAGAGGTTCGTGACATTGTACAGGAGACAGGGATCAAGACCATCCCCATGGAAAAGAAATGCAAAAAAGCAAAATGGCTATCTGAGGAGGGCTTACAAATAGCTATGAAAAGAAGAGAAGCGAAAACCAAAGGAGAAAAGGAAGGATATAAGCATATGAATGCAGAGTTCCAAAGAAAAGCAAGAAGAGATAAGAAAGCCTTCCTCAGCAATCAATGCAAAGAAATAGAGGAAAACAACAGAATGGAAAAGACTAGAGATCTCTTCAAGAAACATAGAGATACCAAGGGAACATTTCATGCAAAGATGGGCTTGATACAGGACAGAAATGGTATGGACCTAACAGAAGCAGAAGATATTAAGAAGAGGTGGCAAGAATACACAGAAGAACTGTACAAAAAAAGATCTTCACTACCCAGATAATAACGATGGTGTGATTACTCACCTAGAGCCAGACATCCTGGAATGTGAAGTCAAGTGGACCTTAGAAAGCATCACTTTCAGCATAGCATTCAGTAAATTACATGAGACATTCAGTGCTTTATTGTAAGATAGACTGTTAGATGATCTTACCCAACTATAGGCTAATGTAAATGTTGAGAGCATGTTTAAGGTAGCCTAGGCTAAGTTCTCGGAGAAGGCGATGGCACCCCACTCCAGTACTCTTGCCTGGAAAATCCCATGGACAGAGGAGCGCGGTAGGCTGCAGTCCATGGGGTCGCAAAGAGTCGGACACGACTGAGCGACTTCACTTTTACTTTTCACTTTCATGCATTGGAGAAGGAAATGGCAACCCACTCCAGTGTTCTTGCCTGGAGAATCACAGGGACGGGGAGCCTGATGGGCTGCCGTCTATGGGGTCACAAAGTCGGACACGACTGAAGCGACTTAGCAGCAGTAGCAGCAGGCTAAGCTCTGATGTTTAGTAGGCTATGTGTATTATATGCATTTTTTACTTACCATATTTTCAACGTATTACAAGTTTGGGGGGATATAACCCCCATTGTAAGTTGAGGAAGGTCTATAATTATATAAAGCAATAACAGTAATACTAAACACTAAAAAATGGCATATAAGTCAGGAAGTGTTTGAAGTATGTTAATACATTGTATTTTAAGTTGTGTTGTTGGGAAAGAGGGTAAAAGAAGCATTAAATTTTAATAAATCAAAGAAGCATATTATAACCTCTGGAGTAACCACTAAAATCATTCACAAAAGATGACATATTGTATGATTCCATCTATATGAAATATCTAGAATAGACAAGTCTTTTGAGATAGAAAGCAAATTCGTATTTGGTTAAGGTGGTAAGGGGAATGAATTGAAGGGAAATGGAAAGTGACCTAATGAGAATAGGGTTTCTTTGGGGATGACAAAAATGTTCTAAAATTGCAAGAATGGTTATGCAACTCTCCGCACTGAAAACTACTGAATTATATAAACAGGTGAATTGTATGTTATGTTAATTATCTCAATAAAAATATATAACTATAAAATTTTTAAAAAAGAATTATAAAAGGAAATGTAACTTCCAAACCAATACTGAAGAAGAGATTGCTGAAAAGGAAATCAAACAATCAAAATCTGGAAAAGAAAAGAGGAAGAAAGAATGGGCAGGACTAACAGAAATATGGCAGATTTAAATTCAAAGAGATATGTGATTAAATTAAGCAAATATGATGCTCTGATTAGAAAACAAGGACCATCACCTCCTAACCTGTTGGTGGGTATGTAAGTTAGTATAGCCACTCTGGAGAACAGTGTGGAGGTTCCTCAAAAAAAGTAAAAACAAGAGCTGCCATATGATCTAGCAACCCCACTCTGGGCATATATCCCCAGAAAACCATAATTTGAAAATCGCGATACACCCCAGTGTTCAGTGCAACACTGTTCACAGGAGTCAGGCCATGAATGCAATCTAAATGTCCGTCAACAGGGGAATGGGTAAAGAAGTGGGACATGTAGGCAATGAAATCCTACTCAGCATAAAAAAGAAACAGCACCTTTGGCAGCAATATGGGTGGACCTAGAGATGACCATACTAAGTGACAAAGTCCAACAGAGGAAGACAAATATCATATGATGTCACTTGTATGTGGAGTCTAATTTTAAAAAGATACAGACTTCCCTGGTGCTCCAGTGGTTAAGAATTTGCCTGCCAACGCAGGAGACATGGGTTCAGTTCCTGGCCCAGGAAGATTCCAGATGCTGCAGGGCAACTGAGCCTGTGCGCCACGCTACTGAGCCCACGTGCCGCAACCACGGATTCCACTCTCAAGAGCCTGTGCGCCACAAGGGGAGTCACTGCAATTAGACGCCCATATACTACAAACAGAGAGCAGCCCCACTCTCCACAGCTCGAGGAAGCCTGCACGCAGCAGCAAAGACCCAGTGCAGCCGAAAACAGATAAGCATTCTTAAAAGATACAAATGAACTTATTTACAAAACATAAACAGACCCAGCTGCAGCTCTTTCCTCTTTCTACCTCCATCACCCGTTCATCCACCTCTGTGCCAGATAGCTACTGATCAGGTTTCTGACACCTGAGGCTAATTTGTATTTCATATAAATGGAGTCATACAGCATATGCTCTTTTTCTGACCCCTTTCACTCAAAAGTTATTTTGATATTCATCTATATTTTATGTTATTAATGGTTCATTGTTTTTTTTTTACTGCTAAATAATATTTGACTGCATCAAGTATGCTGCAATTTATTTATCCATACACTTCCTGATAGGCATTTGGCTTGTTTCCATTTTTGCTCTGTAACAAATAAACCTGTTGTGAACATTTATGTACAAGCTTTTCTATGAATGTGTGTTTTCATTTATGTTAGGAAGTACGTAGATGTGCTGTGTGTCTACATCATACGGCACAAATGAAAAAAGAAAAAGAAAACAAGAACCATCAGGTGGATTTTAAAAAATTCTATTTGTTGATTTAAGTGATACCCTTAAACAAATCATGGGACAAAACTAAATTATAATGGAAATTTACATATATGTGGAAATGAATGATGTTAAAATATAACAGGGACTTCTCTGGCAGTCCAGTTGTTAAGACTCGGTGCTCCTAATCCAGGGGGCATGGGTGCCATCCCTCTTGGAACTAAGGTCCTACATGCCACACAGCGTGGCCAAGAATTATATACACACACACACACACATATGTGCACACACATACATGGACACACATATATAGCACACCCAAACTCATGGGATGCTACTAGAACTATACCTGGAGGAAAATGCATTAAATGCTTTAACAAAAACATTAAATGCTTCTGTTAGAAAAGGAAAGAGTCTGAAGGTTCAGGAACTAATAACGATCTATCTTAAGAAATCTGAAAAGAACAGCAAAACAAACCCATCCCCCCCAAAAGAAGGGAGCTAATAAAGAGCAGAATTTTATGAAATAAAAAACAAGCAAATACTGGAAGAGATCAGCAATGTATTTTACCTGAAACTTGAATCAATTTATGTGACCTGAACTCAAGCATCACCTACAACTTCCTGCTTTTAGACCGATCTCTGGGAAGAGTATTGATACTTTCAGCCAAAACTCCCGAATCAGAAAAATATTTGCTGATTCAGAGCTGATGGCAGAGGAGAGTTCGTTCCCAGTTTTGGTTAGCTCTCCTAACCCACTGTCGTCTTTGTTTCAGGACGACTGTGTGCAGCAAGGGGAGGGGTGAGCAGCAAGCCGTGCGAGCTGTCGATGTGAGGGTTGAAAGCAGTCCGGTTCCTGGGGGTACCTACAACGCGCTGTGTATTAAGGATGAAGGTCAGTGCCGGAGCCTCTGCAAAGGTTTTGGAGGGTGTGCTTGTGGGGGTTGACCTTTCGGTTGTGTTCTATTAGAAGCCAGCTTTACGATGAGGATTCACTGAACATTGTGAATCAGGCTTCTGAAGAAAAGCCAGCGGGGCAGTGGGGACAGGGAAAGGAAGGGGGCCAGAAGGAGGGGACACTCATCAATGTCCACAGGGCTTGGGAGGTGGGGGAGGTGGGGAGTCACTGGTGCGGTCCTGCAGCGGCTCTCTGGAGACAGTGCCCACAGGTCATCATGAGATTCCTGATCAGGAGCGAGAGCAGGGCTATCTATACCACTGCTTCTGTCAGTCACTGGGTAAGGGCTGCTTCAGGGAGCTGTAAATTCCCAGACTCTTCTGGATTTCAGTGTGCTCAGACAAAGCGTTCCAATAGGCAAGCCAACCTCCAACAGAGATGCACAGATGCCTACCTAGAGCCCCCGTCCATGGACCCCTGACAGCATCCGCTACAGCTGCTGATACTGCTTGCCCTTCAATCTGCCTTCATGGTGGAAATTTTTGTACGAAGAAAAAAAAAAAACTTTTTCCCTGAAAAGAAATTTATAGGATTTAGGAAACTGCTCCTAGAAAGGAAAATTGGACTTTCTTATGGGAAATCAGCTGAATGATGAGGAGAAAACCATAAGGGAGTCTCCAGGGCCGCGTATCATGAGCCCTGGGAAAAGGACACCTTCACTGTCAGAAATCCACGCCACTGAAAGGGAATGTCCGTGCACAGCGGGAGAAAGCAAGCTGCTTACTCATCAGTCATAGACATCACCACAGCTACTGCCTGGCTGCACAGCGTTCTCACCTGGGAAGTTTTAAGAAATACTGAGGCCTGAGGGTCAGCCCTGGAGATTCAGATACAAATGCTGTGGACGTTGGGGCTTTTTAAAGCTTCTCTAGGGGTTCCCAGCTGGCTCTAGAGGTAAAGAACCTGCCTGGCAGTGCAGGAGATGTTAAGAGTTGCAGGTTCAATCCCTGGGTCAGGAAGATCCCCTGGAGGAGGACATGGCAACTCACTCCAGTATTCTTGCCCAGAGAATCCCATGGACAGAGGAGCTTGGCAGGTCGCATAGAGTCGGACACGACTAAAGTGATTTAGCATGCACGCACACACTCAGTGGTTATAAGACATAACCCAAGTTGGAGAAATACTTCACTAATGCAGTTTCCCAAAGGTCTTTGATGGTGAGCAATACCAGATGAACATGCTAGAAATACAAACCCTCAGGCTACATCCCAGAGGCACCAAATCCCAGTCTTCAGGGAAGGGGGTCAGAGGAGTTGACAAAGCAAAGAGCCACAGCGGGGATTTCCCTAGTGGTCCGGTGGGCTGAGACTCAGCACTCTCAATGTGGGGGGCTCTGGTTGGATCCCTGGTCAGGGAACTAGACCCCACATGCTACAACTAAGGGTTCACAAGCCAAAACTAAAGATCCTGTGTGCCGCAACTAAGGCCTGGAGCAGCCAAATAAAGAAATACATATATGTATTTTTTTAAAAAGAGCCACAGTGAACCCTATAGCCCCGGCTGGTGCCTGTTAGATGTGTCTTGGTGGTAGATTTCTCTGCCGCTACGGCATCTCCCTCCAGAAAAGATTCTACATCTGTTGGCTGCAGTCAAATGACTGAACGACGTGCCCTGGAAAGGTCTGGGGAGAACAATACCCGTGGTTTGTTTTTAAACCGCATAAGTAAATGAAAATGATCTTTTGAATCTCAGACCGAGGCAGAGGTTCAGATCTCTGAGGGAGACAGGACAGAGCTAAAAGACAGCCAGCGTGACCTTCTTTCTTTTGTGATCTCAATGGAGATGCAGGCCTTCTGAGTCTGAGCTCTTTCCCCTGATGAACAACGGGTATCTGCTATCCTTTGCTGTGGAACATACCATCCATGGGAGAAGGAAATGGCAACCCACTCCAGTATTCTTGCTTATGGAATCCCAGGGACAAAGGAGTCTGGTGGGCTGCAGTCTATGGGGTCGCACAGAGTCAGACACGACTGAAGCAACTTAGCAGCAGCAGCAGCAGCAGCATACCATCCATAAATGTAGTGGCTTAAAGCAACAACCCTTTGTTTAGTTCACTGTTTGGGGGATGGGGTGACAGCAATCTGTGTTTCTCTGCTGGGCTCAGCCAGGCTTACTCATGAGTCCACCATCAGCTGCTGGGTGGGGGCCTTGCTTCTGGACGTTGGCTGGCTGTTGACTGGGGTGATGGGGGCCACTGATCATCCAACCACGTGTTCTGCACCATCTAAAAGGAAATCCTGGGCCTTCAGCCTCACAGGCCCAGGTTGTGTGTCTGTGAGTGTGTGCCTCACTGTCCACAGCTGTAGTGCGGGAAGAAGCCAGAGGTTGGAGATACCTGTTCACATCCTATAGGGCACCAAGCTAAAACCCATGAGTGTGACTCTAAAACCGGGTTCTTGTCAAACTGATGAGATGTGTCTCCTGATATCTTGCACTCTAAGGAGCACAATTTGATTTCAGTAGCCAAAAATGCATACCTTGAATCTGATCATGAAGAGACAGTAATCAGACTCAAACTGAGAACCATCATACAGAACGACTGGCCTACAGGCTTTCCAAAACATCAAGGGCGAGAAAGATAAAGAAGGGCTAGGGAACTGTTTTGAATTAAAATAGACTAAAAAGACTTGACGGGCTTCCCTGGTGGCTCAGAGGTTAAAGCGTCTGCCTCTAATGTGGGAGACCTGGGTTTGATCCCTGGGTCAGGAAGATCCCCTGGAGAAGGAAATGGCAACCCACTCTATCCCCCTGGAGAAGGAAATGGCAACCCCCTCCAGTATTCTTGCCTGGAGAATCCCATGGATGGAGGAGCCTGGTGGGCCATGGGGTTGCAAAGAGTCGGACATGACTGAGCGACTTAATTTTCACTTTTCTTTCAAAAAGACTTGACAACAAAATGCAGTCTGTGATCCTGGATCAGCGGAAACAGCTATAATTGATGAATTCTGAATATGGATTATGAATTAGACAGTAGTGTTGTGTCAGGGCTTAAGTTCTCTAACTTTGGTAACTATACTGCAGTTATGCAAGAGAATATCCTTGTTCTTGGAAATGTGTACTAAGGTTTTTGGGGACAAAGGGACATCACATCTACAAATCATTCTCAAGTGGTGGAGAAAGGGATTACAGATACACATATATACATATTCGTACATGTATATATATACAACCATGCAGCCAGGAAATTAAAAGATGCTCACTCCTTGGAAGGAAAGCTATGAGAAATCTAGACAGCGTCTTTTAAAAAGGAGAGACATCACTTTGCTGATCAAGGTCCATCTAGTCAAAGCTGTGGTTTTTCCAGTAGTCATGTATGGATATGAGAGTTGGGCCATGAAGAAGACTCAACAGCAAAGAATGGAAGCTTCTGAATTGTGGTGTTGGGAGAAGACTCTTGAGAGTCCCTTGGACAGCAAGAAGATCCAACCAGTCAACCCTAAAGGAAATCAACCCTGAATATTCATTGGAAGAACTGATGCTTTAGCTGAAGCTCCAATCCTTTGGCTACCTGATGCAAAGAGGCAGCCTAATGGAAAAGACCCTGACACTGGAAAGACTGAAGGCAGAAGGAGACGGAGGCAGCAGGGGATGAGACAGTTAGATAGCATCGCCAACTCAATGTGCATGAATTTGAGCAAACTCCAGGAGATAGTGGAGGATAGAGGAGCCTGACATGTTGCAATCCATGGGGTCACAAAGAGCTGGACATGACTCAGCAATTGAACAACAAAGCCTACACATATATGTATGTGTGTATGTATATATGATGTATATTTTCTCTATATATAGGTATTGATATACATATCTATATCTATCTAGAGAATGATAAAGCAAATGGCACAAAATGAAAACACATTAGTAAATGTGGATAAAGCATTTACGGGAGTTCCTTATTCTTAGAATTTCTCTGTAACTTTGCGATTATATGTAAATGAAAATTTCCCCTCAAAAGGTCTACATACTCCTCCCAAAACAACAAAAACAATAGGCAAGCACAAAAGAAAACAAAACAAACAAAAAAACTGAAGCAAATTCATGACGTTTGTCAGCTTATGTGAGGACTGCTGCCACTTTAGCAGAGTGAGCTCTGTGTGGGGATCTTTGAATCACAGTGCTTGAGCCCTGCACCGCAGGCAATTTTCTGGAGCCTAGCCTGCCCACCCCCATCACCTCCAGACCAACAGGGAGAGGCTTAGGTGGGAAAATCTGGGCTCAGGAATGCATGCTGAGGCGGGATTGGGGTCAGAGGGATGCTGTTTCTTGGGCCTTCCAGGAAAGCAGGATGGGTTCCCCAAGTTTTCCTTAGAGAGCTCTGTCCCTGATGCTCTGCCTTTGGCCCTTTAGAAAGAGCATGTAAACCACTCCCATACGGCCCCCCACTTTTCCCTGGTTGGAACCTTGTGGACAGTCAACAAGAGATTATCATACTAAGCGAGGTAAGACACAAAGACGAATACTGTATGATATCACTTATATATGGAATCTAAACTTTGCTACAAACGAGCTTCTTTACAAAACAGAAACAGATTCTCAGACCTAGAAAACAAACCCATGGTTACCAAAGGGGAAGAGGGGTGGGAGAGAGGTAAATTAGGGGTTATTAGCACATACAGACTACTGTGTGTGTGTTTGAATGTATATGTGTGTATACATCATGGAATCACTTGGCTGGACACCAGAAACTAACACAGCATTGTAAGTCAACTACACTGCAGTTAAAAACAAAAAATCGAAAACAAGGGAAAATCTGTGTGCCGAAGGAAGGTGGTGGAAAGCGAGAAGAGGCTCCTGGGGAGTGCACATGAGGTCTGGTTCAGCAGAGCCCGGGTGCAGCATCACCTCTGAAGGTTGCCTTTTTCCTAAAGATGCTTCACAACACTTTTAGCCCTGGGCTGCCACTTCTTCTCAGCAAGACAGGGAGAATGAAGGGTGCTCGCTCCAAAAACGGCAGACCTGTGCCTCACAAGCTCCGAAGGCAAACAGAGCCTGTGGCACGTGCAGGCAGCCTCCTCCTGTGTGTCTTTTTTTGAACTAAAGCTCACCATGAATGTAGACGTTTCTGCTTCCTTCTACTATTTGTGTTTCACTGACAGTGAATTTCCAGCCCTGTGGTGATCTCACTTAAACTAATAAGGGAAGTTATTTTTAACCAACTGGATGCTGATTAAATGAGCTGGCTCCACTTGGGTTCTCCGGCTTTGCTTCTCTTGGCAGCTTGTTTGTGGGGTCAATGGTGTGGGGTCTGGAGGATTCAAGTCCCCTCTCGCCTTCTCCCTGTTGCACCCCAAGGCTTACTTTAGGTGTGCTTCTCTTTCTCCCCCTCCAGGCTAGGGCTGGCCTGGCTGCTCTCTCCACCAGCCCACCTCATTCTCTTAGCACTGCATCCCACCCTCCCCTGCACACGCTACTCCTGCCTGTATTTCCCATAAAAACAGAAATGGAATGATCTCTTCATTGATGTCTTCAGACAGAGAACTTTCAGGGCAAGCAAGAATTTTTGAGAACAGCTAATTCCCAGGTCTGCCTGCAGGAGGGGCTATGCCTCGAGGTGGGCTTTGGGGAAATTCTCCAGTGGTGATGGGAGACTGAGACCAAAAAATTGCAATACTTTGAGCAGCTGATAGAACTTATCCAGTTCAGGGTCTCCCAAGGGAGTGTGGAAAATTCTGTACTCATTACCAGTTGGCACTGGCCAATTGTTAATTTATTTGTCTAGGGTAATGCAAAGCAGTGCTCAGACTTACAGGTGCTTTCAATGGATAGATAGATATACAGACACACAGACTGTTGGATGGATGGATAGATGGGTGGATGGCTGAGTGGACAGAGAGATAGATGAATGGATGGGTAAATGAATAGATAGATGATAGGTAGATAGATGAATGGATAAATTGAAGATAGATAGATGGATTGTTGGATGGATGGACAGATGAATGGAGAGATAGATGAATAGATGAATAGATCAATGACAGGTAGACAGATCGCTGGATGGGTGGGTGGATGGATGGATGAGTGGATAATTAGAGAGAAAGATGAGTGGATAGACAGATAGAGATAGAGGACTTTTTCACCCTTCAAGGAGTTGACAGTGTAATGATAAGTAAGAGCCGAATGACACAAAGGAGGAGGATAATTAGGGAGACTTCCTGAGGTGGTGGCAGTTGAGGTGGAATTTCATGGGGATTGTGGTTAGGGAAAGGAGGAGAGGACACTCCACACAGAGAACAGCCGGAGCACGGGCCAGACGAGGACCTTCAGACAGACAGAACAGTGGTTCCGGGGAGACGAGCTCTGGGTGAGCCCTAGTCCTAGCGCTTCAGAGAATGTACTGGGCTTGGAACATCCCTGAGGGCATCCCATCCCTGCTGGGCAAGTCTGAGGAGGCTGCAGAGGGCAGCCCAGATAATCCTATTGTAGTTGGGATTCCCAACTTGATCTATAGATTCAGTGCAATCTCAGTCATAATTCTAAGCAAGTTACTTTGTGGATATGAACAAACCAATTCTGTAATTTGTAAGGAGAGACAAAGACTCAGAATAGCTCACTCATTATTGAAGAACAAGGTTGAAGAACTGACATGATGACTTCCAGACTGGCATTAAGATGCAGAAGCCAGGACCGTGTGGTGCTGGTGAAAGAAAAGACAAATATCTGTGGAAACCAATAGCCCGGAAATAGACCCACATAAATGTAGTTGACTGATCTTTGACAAAGGAGCAAAAGCTAGTCTTTTAAACATAGATGCTGGGACAACGGAACATCCACACGCAAAAGAAAAGAATCTAGACCCAGACCTCACACCTTCACAAAGTTTAACCCAAAGTGGATCATGGACCTAAGTGTAAAATGCAAAACTACAAAAATCTTAGAAGATAATACAGGTGAAAACCTAGAGACCATGTGTATGGTGATGGCTTTTTCAAGACAACACCAACGGTACAATCCGTGAAAGAAATCACTGATAAGCTGGACTCCCTTAAAGTTAAAAATTTAAGCTTTGCAGAAGATTATCCAGAGAATGAAAAGACAAGCCACAGACTGCGGAAGTTCTTTGCAAAAGACATATCTACTGAAGACTCTCATGCAAAATATACAAAGTGATGTGAGAGTCGTTCAGTCATGTCCGACTCTTTGCGACCCCACAGACTATACAGTCCTTGGAATTCTCCAGGCCAGAATGCTCGAGTGGGTAGCTGTTCCCCTTCTCCAGGGGATCTTCCCAAGCCCGGGATCGAACCAAGGTTTCCCGCATTGCAGGCAGATTCTTTACCAGCTGAGCTTACCCGAGAAGCCCTAAAATATACAAAGAACTCTTGAAATTCAATATTAAGAAAATGAACAACTCAATTACAGAAGACACAAAAGGCATCTCCCTGATGGTCCAGTGATTAAGACTCCGTGCTCCGAATGCAGGAGGCGTGAATTCGGTCCCTGGCCAGGGAACTGGATCCCACATGCTGCAACTCAAACCCAGTGCAGCCAGATAAATAAAGAATAAATATTAAAACATATGCAAAAGACCCAGACAGATACCTCACTAGAGACGATATACGGATGGCAAGCAAGCATATGAAAAATTGCTCCATGTCATATGTCATCAGGGAAAGGCAAATTAAAACAACGAGATACAACTACACCTCTAGTAAAGTGGCCAAAATTCAGAAGACTGATGACACCACACGGTGGCGGGGATGTGGAGCAACAGGAACTCTCATCCCTTGCCGATGGGAATGCAAACTGACACACCCCTTTGGAAGACAGTTTGGCAGGTTCTTACCAAGCTAAACATCTTATACCATGTGATCCGGCAGTCACAGTCCTTGATATTTACCCAAATTAGCTGAAAACTTTGTTGTTTAGTTGCTCAGTAGTGTCCAACTCTTTGTGACCCCATGGACTGTAGCTTTCTAGGCTCCTCTGTCCATGGGATTCTCCAGGCAAGAATACTGGAGTGGGTTGCCATTTCCCCCTCCAGGGGATCTTCCCAGCTCACGGATAGAACCTACGTCTCCCCCGTCTCCTGCATTGCAGGTGGATTCTCTACTACTGAGCCAGTACTGAGGAAGGCCCAGATGAAAGCTTAAGTTCACACAGAAACCTGTACATGAATGTTTAGAGCATTTTTGACAATTTTCATAATTGTTAAAACTTGGAAGGAACTGTGCTGTCTCTTCGGTAGGTGAATGGATAAATAAACCGTGGCACCGCCAGACAATGGAATATCATTCAGTGCTCAGAAGAAATGAGGGGACTTCCCTAGTGGTCCAGTGGTTAAGATTCTGTACTCCCCATGCAGGGGGCCCGGGATCGATCACTGGTCAGGAAACTAGATCCCACATGCCACAGCTAAGACGGGCACAGCCAAATAAATGAATAAATAAGAAAAAGTTATTAAAAGAAGTGAGCTATCAAGCCATGAAAAGACATGAAAGAAACTTAAATGTATATTATGAAATGAAAGAAGCCCGTCTCAAAAGGCTTCCTACTACATGATTCCAACTAAATGACATTCTAGAGAGAGCAAAACTAAGGGGACAGTAAAAGGATTGATGGTTGCCTGGCGTTAGGAGCAACGAACAGACGAAGCACAGAGGATTTTTAGGGCGGTGAAACGATTTTGTGTAATACTACAATGGTGGGTATAGGTAATTACACATTGCTCAAAACCCACAGAATGTGGAACACCAAAAGTGAACGCATAGGTGACCGTGGACTGTGTGTGATAATGACATGTACGCTCATCAGTTGTAATGAACATACCACTGTGGTCCATCCTGTGCCTGGTGGAGAAATCTCTGAACCTGTACCTTCCACTCAATTTTGCTGTGAACCTAAACCAGCTCCAAAAATTAGTTGTTTTTTTTTTTTAAAGCAGGGACTCAGTAATAAATATTCAGTTCAGTTCAGTCACTCAGTCGTGTCCAACTCTTTGCAACCCCATGGACTGCAGCACGCCAGGCTTCCCTGTCCATCACCAACTCCTGGAACTTACTCAGACTCATGTCCGTTGCGTCAGTGATGCCATCCAACCGTCTCATTTCTCTATCATCCCCTTCTCCTCCCGCCTTCAATCTTTCCCAGCATCAGGGTCTTTTCCAATGAGTCAGTTCTTCGCATCAGGTGGCCAAAGTACTGGAGTTTCAGCTTCAGCATCAGTCCTTCCAATGAATATTCACGACTGATTTCCTTTAGGATTGGCTGGTTGGATCTCCTTGCAGTCCAAGGGACTCTCAAGAGTCTTCTGCAATACCACAGTTCGAAGGCATCAATACTTCGGCGCTCAGCTTTCTTTATAGTCTGACTCTCACATCAATATTGGAAAAACCATAGCTTTGACTAGATGGACCTTCGTTGGTAAAGTGAGGTCTCTGCTTTTTGATATGCTGTATAGTTTCGTCATAGCTTTTCTTCCAAGGAGCAGGAGTCTTTCAATTTCATGGCTGCAGGCACCATCTGCAGTGACCAATCTAACCCATTTATGGGTTTTCCCAATGGCTCAGCAGTAAAGAATCCACCTGCCAATGCAGGAGACGTGGGTTTGATTTCTGGGTTGGGCAGATGCCCTGGAGGAGGGCATGGCAACTCACTCCAGTATTCTTGCCTGGGAAATCCCATGGACAGAGGAGCCTGGCGGGCTGCAGTCGATGGGGTTGCAAAGAGTCAGACAGGACTAAGCACACACATGCACACACATATACACACACACAGATGCACAGACACATACACATATATAATTGTCTTTGTGTGTGCTGTAATGTAAATGTTGTTGAGTCACTAAGTCCTGTCTGACTCTTAGCGACCCCATGGACTGCAGCCTGCCAGGCTGCTCTGTCCGTGGGATTTCCCAGGCAAGAATACTGGAGTGGGTTGCCATTTCCTGCTCCAGGAGATCTTCCCAACCCAGGGATTGAATCTGCTTCTCTTAGTCTCCTGCATTGGCAGAAGTGTGTTACTCCTTGGAAGAAAAGTTATGACCAACCTAGATAGTATATTCAAAAGCAGAGACATTACTTTGCCGACTAAGGTCCGTCTAGTCAAGGCTATGGTTTTTCCTGTGGTCATGTATGGATGTGAGAGTTGGACTGTGAAGAAGGCTGAGCGCCGAAGAATTGATGCTTTTGAATATGGTGTTGGAGAAGACTCTTGAGAGTCCCTTGGACTGCAAGGAGATCCAACCAGTCCATTCTGAAGGAGGTCAACCCTGGGATTTCTTTGGAAGGAATGATGCTGAAGCTGAAACTCCAGTACTTTGGCCACCTCATGCGAAGAGCTGACTCACTGGAAAGGACTCTGATGCTGGGAGGGATTACGGGGCAGGAGGAGAAGGGGACGACAGAGGATGAGATGGCTGGATGGCATCACTGACTCGATGGATGTGAGTCTGAGTGAACTCCAGGAGCTGGTGATGGACAGGGAGGCCTGGCGTGCTGCGATTCATGGGGTCGCAAAGAGTCGGACACGACTGAGCGACTGAACTGAACTGAACTCCAGGAGATCTTCCCAACCCAGGGATTGAATCTGCTTCTCTTAGTCTCCTGCACTGGCAGAAGTGTTCCTTACTGCTAGTGCTCCCTAGGAAACGCTTTATATCTGTATCTGCATTTATTTGTAAACACCAAACCGGTAGCAGGGTTATCTTCAGGGTCAAGGTTGGGGGAAGGGAGAGGCAACTTCTATTCTATAGTTTGTAACAGTTTGAAAGTGAAAGTGAAAGTGAAGTCGCTCGGTTGTGTCCGACTCTTTGCGACTCCATAGACTGTAGCCCGCCAGGCTCCTCCATCCATGGGATTCTCCAGGCAAGAGTACTGGAGTGGGTTGCCATTCCCTTCTCCAGGGGATTTCCCGACCCAGGGATCAAACCCGGGTCTCCCGCATTGTAGGCAGATGCTTTACCATCTGAGCCACCAGGGAAGTCAGAGTTTAGTATTTGTCAAAGAGCATCTACCATTTATATAAATAAGGCAAAAAGGAACTTGCTGCTGGGCATTGCCTCTGGTCCTGTTGCCTGGCAGTTTAAAAATACAAAGCTGTATTGGAGCGCACACAATTCAGTCAACATCTGAGTGCCTGCTTTATCTGAGCCAGGCACTCGACCAGGTGTGGGGGATGCCAGGGTGAAGGTGATCTCCGTTCAGGGTGCAGGCAGCACCCGTGAGGGAAGAGGGGGTCGCTTTTTCGGTTTTTTATTTCTCAGGGTGAAAAAGTTCTGCAGAGTTTGGGGAAACTTCCTGTGCTTCCTTGTCCGCAGAGAAGCCGTGTGGAGACCCGCCCTCGTTCCCACACACCATCCTTCAGGGCCGCACCGGCTTGGAGATGGGGGACGAGTTGCTGTACGTGTGCGCCCCGGGCCACGCGACTGGCCAACGCGAAACCGCCTTCACCCTGCTGTGCGACAGCTGCGGGGAGTGGTACGGGCTGGTCCAGGCCTGCGGGAAAGGTAAGCAGGAAGGCAGCTCCATGACCGCTGTGTGGATGGCGCCCCTGC
This sequence comes from Capra hircus, assembly GCF_001704415.2. Taxonomy (NCBI): domain Eukaryota; kingdom Metazoa; phylum Chordata; class Mammalia; order Artiodactyla; family Bovidae; genus Capra; species Capra hircus. The sequence continues at coordinate 7,407,253 of NC_030829.1, read as the reverse complement.
GGCCTTGCTCTACCCTCTACACTGCCCCTTGTGTCTGATTGAAATGATACGGTGGTGGTTTAGAAGCGAAGTCATGTCCAACTCTTGCGACCCCATGGACTGTGTCCCGCCAGGCTCCGATGTCCATAATCCAGGCAAGAGCACTAGAGGGGGTTGCCATTTTCCTCCTCCAGGGGATCTTCCCAACCCAGGGATCAAACTCAAGTCTCCTGCCTTGGCAGGCGGATTCTTTACCACTGAGCCAGCAGGGAAGCCTGAATGAAATTATAGCTGAGGCTAAAAAGACTCCTGGTGGGCAGAGCTCCCCAAACCTGATCTGACTCCCCGAGACGTTCCCCATTCCCTCAGCAGCATTTACCTGGGGGAGTGAGTCTTCTGCCTCCCACCCCTGCCCAGCCCCTTGGGAATTCTCCCAGCGAATTAAATTTCTCTCTCTCTCCTGTGACTCCTGCACCGTGGACCTCATGCCGACCCTGCATTGCTCCCTGACCTCACAGGTCTCCTCCCTCCCCAGGACTCCTTCAGGGCCACCTTCCTGATGCCCCATGACATCTGAGTAAAAAGCGGACGTTGGCTCTCTAGAGGGGGAGGACTCCAGCACCACGATGCTACTGAATTTATAGGGCAGTTTGTCCCCAGGATGCCCAGCAGATCATGCGGTAGGACCGTGATGACACTGGGGTGCTGTCCTGTCTGTGAGCTTCACCCGTGTTGCGGCCTGAGCTGTGGTTTGTTGTGTTCATTGCAGTTCACTCTCCATGGTGTGAACACACTGCCCGTGGCGTCTGCTGATGGTCATTTGCCTTGTTCTCACGTTCTGACCGTCACAAGCTTACGCTGCCATGATCGTTCCCATCTACATCATTCATTTCACACCTGAACACCTTTCTGTTGGCTTTTGGGAGAGGCGTCACCGCCCATGGAATAGGTGGGTGTCCAGCTTCTGTGGACGCTGCCAGAGAGTTTCCTAAAGGGTTTTGACCATTTTCCTCTCCCACCAGCTGTGTGGAAGAGTCCTGCTTCAGCATCCTTCCTCACCAAGCTTCAGGAGCGTGAGACTTTCTACCTTTCTGCTAAGCTGGTGACTGCTCCGTCAGATCCATTTCTCTACCCAAGTAGAATCTCTGTCCAACATGTTTGCCCGTTTCTCTGATTGACTTGATTAGGCATCTTCCTGGTGGCTCAGATGGTCAAGAATCTGCCTACAATGCAGGAGTCCCCGGGTTCAATCCCTGGGTAGGGAAGATCCCCTGGAATAGGGCATGGCAACCGACTCCAGTATTCTTGTCTGGAGAATCCCATGGACGACGGAGGAACCTGGCAGGCTACTCTAGTCTGACTCCAAGAGTTGGATACAGCTGAGGGACTAACACGCATATAATGTAGGATTTCTTCTTTACATAAAACCTTATGTGTTCAAATTTTCTCTCTCACTCTGTGGCTTATGTTTTTCCCCTTGGAGTGATTTTTGATGAATACTGAGATTTTGTCATTGTTGTCTTAAACTCTCTGTGTGCAACTTAAAATTTTTTTTTTCTGTGTGCAATTTGTAAACAAATTTCTGTTTTTTAGTTATTATAGACTGACAGGTTTTGGTAAACCGCAATAAAAAATGAATTAGCATAAAGCTAAAGCAAAGATATTCCAGATATAAATAAAAATAGACATAAAATTCCCCCATCAAATTGTTACAAAAACTTCTAAAAACTTCCTACTTGCTTGTCACATTCTCGTAACAAAGTGACAGCCTGGGACAAGTCCTTGAAACACAGTTTGAGCCATTTCCCGGCACTTTCCTCGGTTGCTGGTGTCTTGTGGCAGGCAGGAGCTCCTCCAGTCCTAATGGATTCACCCGTCCGAGAAGAATCAGGCTGAATACCTGCCTTCCTGTTTGCTGAGGGTGTCACCTCACAGCAGACCCGCGCGCACCCCGAGGTGTGAGTGAGCTGGCTGCATCTCTGGCGCTGTATCATCCCACGAGCCACACCCACCCCGCCAGCGGGCTGTTTACTGGCCCCAGCAGAATGAGCACTATAATGCAGGTCTTGTGTGTCTGAAATGGTGTTTATTTTCTCACCGCAAAGCAGAGTTGTTGGAGCTTTCAGTTGCTGGTCAGGAATTTTGATTTCTACACTTGGCTGAACACACAGACTGTTATGGTTTTCAGTATCTGTGTCGCTGTAAGTGTGCGTTACAAGAACATTGTCACCAGCTATTTGACTCCACCTTTACATGTTCACTTTTCCAGTGAACTTTTTTGATTTAAGGAGCTTTTTCAAATTGGAGAGGAGTCATCTTGGGGAGGGTGGACCAAACCAGATTTTGGAGTTGGATGTGTCTGACTTTGAACAACAACATGCTTTGTACAACTGCCCGGCCATTCATTCATTCACTCTCTTCCCCTCCCTTCATCTGGCAGGGTCCAAGCTACTGTGTAATCAAGATTGAGCAAAACTGTCCCAACCCTAAAGGTAACTAGTAAACTGAGTACCTTAGAAGAGACAGAAAAGCCACAGATGATGAGGCAAAAGACAAAGCTAGAAAATGAGGCTTCATAGAAGGTGAAATTTTAAAGGAAGTGTATGTTTCCAGGTGGAAGAAGTGCTCAAAGGATGTACAGATCCAGTCCATGGCAGCTAAAAGTATACACTGGCTTCCAAGTATCAGAAGATTCTGGAAGCCTCGTGTTTTCCGCGTGTATCTGAGGCATGGAATATACCTAGGCAGCACTGCAGTGATCCCAGGAACGAGCTGGAGGGAGGAAGAGAGCCAAGGCAGGCAACTGCTGCTGTTCACCAGGAGGACATGGGTCTGGTGGGGCGCAAAGGGTGGAGCCGGAGGAGGATCAGGCGCCCAGCGAGGAGGCCAGGTGGTTTTGTTTTGTCTGCCTGCTGGCTGCTGTTATTCTAAGATGGGAAGTACATCACTCAGAACAGGACCTGTGATATGGTCTGAGCCCAGTGGAGCCCAGTGAAGCTCCAATCTTCTGGCCACCTGTTCCGAAGAGCTGACTCATTGGAAAAGACCCTGAGGCTGGGAAAGATTGAGGGCAGGAAGAGAACTGGGCAACAGAGAATGAGATGGTTGGACGGTATCACTGACTCAATGGACGTGAGTTTGAGCAAGCTCCGGGAGATGGTGAAGGACAGGGAAGCCTGGTGTGCTGCAGTCCACGGGGCTGCAAAGAGTCAGACCTGACTGAGCGACTGAACATGAAGGGTCCTTCTTTCCCTTTCACTCTTGTGCTGGTGGAGGAGGGTATCAGGCCCCCGCACTGAAGGATGTAAAGATTTGTGTGATGCTGGCCTCATTTCCCCATGCATTATTGACTCCAGGCCCCTGCACAACAGATAGTCAAAGGCAGGCAGCGACTCTAGCTGTCTAATACTTGGGTGAGAAATTAGTTGCCGCCAGCAGGCGTCTCAGATTCTGGAGACAGCCGCTGATCCTTCCAGAAAGGCATGGCCCCGGGTGGCTTTATGACTCAAAGGAGACCCCGTGGGCAATCAGCTGGTAACTTTCTAACATGTGGCTCCCAGGCCCTCCAGACCTGTGGCCCTGCTGTCTCACCTCCCCAGGGAGCACGTGTCACCTCTGCCCTGGGCTCAGCCACTACCCCCCACTACACATCAGAGCCCCCACCACAGAGCATTTCCTTCAGTTCCCTGTGAGCTGCTGGAGCCCACTCCAAGCCCTCGGCAGAACCTGCTCCAGAGGTTCCTGCCCTTTATTCCCCTCACAACTTCTCCAGATCCAGAGAGCCTCAAGGCTCGGGAACCTTGGAGGTCAAGTGTTAAAAGAACCTGGAGCTCAGATGACTTTGGTCTGAGATTCTAGGGACTTGGAGGCTCCGGCCTACTAGGAAGACTGTTTCACTCAGATTTGTCTTGTTTGGGCATGTTGAAGACTTGAGTTAGATTCTCTAAAAGCAGAGCCTAATCACACGTAGATGGCTTGTTGAGGGTGAGTAAGGGAGGCAGGGAAGGTGAGAGGGGAGGAGTTAAGGATGCAGTCTCAGGTGGATTCCTGCTTTGCCTGATCCCTTGGGGAGCTAGGGAGCATGAACTGCACCATGTGGTCCCACTTGGAAGCATGGGGACCGGCCTGAGTTCCTCTGTTCTAGTCTGTCATTGGCTGCAGGCTGCTGTCCATGGAGGGCAAAATGAAAGTGTTACTCACTCAGTCGTGTCCAACTCTGTGCTACCCCATGGACTGTAGCCCGCCAGGCTCCTCTGCCCATGGAATTTTCCAGGCAAGAATACTAGAGTGGGTTGCCATTCCTTTCTCCAGGGGATCTTCCTGACCGAGGGAATCGAACCCAGGTCTCCTGAACTGCAGGCATCAGGTGGCTTGTAATTAAGGCTCCCATTCCTCCAAGGGCATGCATGTTTATTAGTGTTTTATGAATCTGTAAGAATAAAGATATTTAACCTAGTGTTAGTAATGCCTTATACTGCACATTTTCCCATTTACAGAGTTTTCAAATGTATTATCACACTGACTTCAGAGCTACTGTAGGCACTAGAAAAAATTATTTGCTATATACTAGATAGGTAAACTGAGGAACAAATAAATTGATAGTATTAAATATATATCAAATACAATTTTGACTTGGGGATATTTAACCTAATGACCTCTGCTACCAATATATTGAATATTAATAGAAATGAAGATTCAGTGATATTACTCTTCTTTCTTTTTTCATTACTTGGGTTTTTATTAAAACCTTCTTTTTCTCATCACTCATAGAAATTCTCCCTTCTCTAGAGGAAGGGCAGCTGTTGCTTATTAAGGCATCAGTTCAGTAGAGCAGATGTTTAAAAAAAAATGTTTTTAATCCATTAGTAACATGGGGACTGCCTGAATGGGCGTGATGAAATTTAAACTTTGTAATGGTGGTCACCAACTTGATGGACATGAGGCTGAGCTAGCTCCGGGAGTTGGTGATGGTGAGGGAAGCCTGGCATGTGTGCTGTGGTCCATGTAGTCACAAAGAGTCGGACATGACTGAGCGACTGAACTGAACTAAATTGTGAGCAGGTGTGAATGCACAGGGGCACATCCACCCAGAGGGGTCAGACAGTAGCTGGTTCAGGAGGACGCCTCAGCCACATACCAACCACCCAGGTTGTCCGTTCACTGTGACATTAAGGTCCAGCCTCAAGTGGTGATGGTGAGGTCTCTCACTGACGCACAGGGACTTCAGCCTTGACCATCAACCTGAAGGGTGGGGGCTTAACTGCCATTTTTTCCCTCCTCTGTGTTGGTACTTCTCTAGTTTTGAGTCCTAGAGCCCAGGGTTGGGTCTGGCCATTTTGTTTTCCCTTCTATCTGAATCCATACATCTTCTTGGTTCACGTTCCCAGCTGGGCAGCACAGAACATCCGTCCTACCTCTCTGATGTTCTCAGTGTTAGTCGCTCAGTCGTGTCTGACTCTTTGTGACCCCAGGGACGGTAGCCCACCAGGCTCCTCTGTCCATGGAACTCTGCAGGCAAGAATACTGGGGTGGGCTGCCTTTCCCTTCTCTAGGGGATCTTCCCAACCTGGGGATCGAACCTGCAGGCAGATGCTTTACCCGTGAGCCACCAGGGAAGCCCAGTGTTCTCAGTGCTACATGCTCGGCATCTGACTGTAACTGGTTATTGCCTCCCTATAGAAAAGTCCCGGTGCTTTGAGCTTCAGCTGTGTGTGCAGATTTCCATGTTATGTTGCGTTTTCCTTGGGCTTTTTATTATACCAAGTCCCATACAGTCTTCAAGGCCATATCCATCTCTGGCCACTGGTACCCTAGGGACAGCCTCTGACCTCCCACCACTCCACGTGGCTGCCCCTGGCCACATGACCACAGGGCCACGTGCAGTTTCCAGGGCACGCTGATTGCTCCCTGCTCGCTGTCCTGGCCCCTCGGTGCCTCTAACACCGCTGCCCGGTGGTTTCCCTGGTGGCTCTGCCGTCTCCTGACTCAGCACCCTGTGGTCCCGTGGCCTCTGCAGAGTAGCACAGGATTGACACCCCAGGATGGGAGAGACTCATAGACCCTTGCTCTCTGATTTACCCCATGTTTCTCCCTGGAGAAGGAGATGGCAACCCACTCCAGTATTCTTGCCTAGAGAATCCCATGGACAGAGGAGCTTGGTGGGCTACAGTCCATGGGTCGCAAAGCGTCGGACATGACTGAGTGACTTCATTTTCACTTTCTCCTTTAAAGGTGGCTTCCCTGGTGACTCAGACAGTAAAGAATCTGCCTGCAATGCAGAAGACCCAGGTTCAGTCTCTAGATTGGGCAGATCCCCTGGAGAAGGTCATGGCAACCCACTCCAGTATTCTTGCCTGGAGAATCTTATGGACGGAGGAGCCTGGCGGGATACCTACAGTTCATGGGGTCACAAAGAGCACAGCACGACTGAGTGACCAACACTCCACTTCTCCTCTAAAACTTGCCCTGACAAAGGGTATCTGCTAGGCTCTGAGAAGCCTTTGAGATCTTCCACCCCAAGCTCCATGGTTCTGTTTGTGTCTTCGGGTCTGTGGCATCAGGAAAGTGAGCGACCCCAAGCTTGACCTCAGTCTGCCAGCCCCACCACCTCTGAGTCCCACAACAGATAGACTGAGGTTCTCGCTCCCTTCTCGGGTCTGCTGCGGCTATGGCAACAAGACTTGTTCCCCGTTGGGCACTGAGGCCACTGTCATAAACAGTGCCAAACCTGTCCCATGTTATCTCTGTCTTGGGAGTTGTCTTTTGTTTTTGTTCTGTTTTTTGACAACTCTCTTGAGGCTTAATTTGCATACAAGAAATGGTACCCATTTAAAATATAAAAGTCCGGGTGGTTCAGTGGCTAAGGTACCACGCTCCCAAGGCTGGGGGCCTGGGTTTGATCGGTGGTCAGGGAAGTAGATCCCACATGCTGCGACTAAGACCCGGCCTAGCTAAATAAGGGAAACCACCCGCAGAACCAAATTACAGAATATGTCCATCTTCCCCAAGCCTCCTCATGCTCCTTTCTGATATGGGAGTTTGATATGCTTTATCCTAGCGCATCTTCACAAGTCTGAGTAGAAACAGCCACCTCCCACTGACAGATGGGACCACTGAGGGTCAGAGAGGCTCGGTGACTCCCTGTATCAGCCAGCCAGAAAGCAGCAGAGCCAAGATGTAAAACCAGGCACGTCTCATCCCGGCATCTGCGTCGTGTCCGTGTGCTTCTCTGGGGCCTCTCAAAGTGTGAGGGCAGAGCAGGGCTGGCTTTGCAAACGAGCTGTTCTCTCACCAAGTTTCTTTGCTATTTTCTCTCATTTCTGAAGCCCTTCTTTTGTTTTCTTAAATTAACTTCAATGTCTGTTTTTCTCCATCTTCTAGACTTCCTTCATGGAATAAAAGCCAGACACTGAACTGAATTTAGAATTGCCTTGTCAATGTTGCCATATTTGTTCAGAAGTTCATTGAACCGGTGGTTATTTCTGGCTTGTCTGGTTGCCTTTTTTCAAAATTACTATTTTTAAAGGCTGTGTAGCCAAGACCAGAGGGGAAAAAAGAAGGCATGTGTGGGCTTCCAGAAATGCAACAAGAAAAAGCATGGAAGCAGCAGCACTTGGAGAGCCCAGCGTTCTGGGCTCCGGCTTGTACACTCCTGCCCTGGATAAAGGCACAGCCTGGGTGCCCCTTTTTACCCCTGACTCCTATTGATCTGTTGTCTTGTGTTTTCCTAAAGTAACAGTTAATTATAAACACAGGGAGGGATTTGATTTTTCCCAAGAGAGTCCATGAAGTTTACATTTCCTGGACCCGTTGGTCTAAACCAGAAGGCTGGGCATTGTGCAGGCCAGGTTTCAGGAGGGCTTGGGGGAGGGGAGGGTGGGGCAAGGGGAGGGGGGCACAGTTTCTGGATGGCTCGGGAGAGCTCAGACTGGAAAGCAAGGAGAGGCGAGAGAAATAGCACCTCGACAGGCAAAGAGCTGATGTTCCCCATCGTGATGGCAGAATGTAACTTGGGGTTGACATTCAGTGAGTAACAAACTTTACCGTTATTCAGGAGGGGAAAAACAGCCTTGGGATACTTTGTCATGAGTAGACTCTTTGTAAACAGTTGGTGTCTGTGTCTTCATTTGAGGTTTTGGTGTGGCTGAGACTGTGACATAATGAGAGCCTGTTTCTGAGTCAGACCTTGACCTGAGAGCCTGGGCAGACAGGAAAGGCTTGGCTCCGAGCCCCGGGCTGCTGTCCAGGGATGCTCTAGACCCAGAGAGCTCTGAGGGGAGAATCTCCAGATGGACAGAGAGATACACACAGAGCTCAGAGTGACCCTAAGAGTCCAGGTCAGGGCAGGCCCACCAGGCAGGAGGGGGCTTATTGTTGTAGTCCAGTCACTAAGTCGTGTCCCTCTCCTTTCGACCCCATGGACTGCAGCATGTCAGGCTTCCCTGTCCTTCACAATCTCCCGGAGTTTGCTTCAGTTCACATCCATTGAGTCGACGATGCCATCCAACCATCTCATCTCAAAACCCCAGCTCTAACATCATACACTAGGCCAGTGTTCCCTATATAAGAAGCCAGGGTGGAGGAGAACATGGCTCCTTTCCTGCCCATATTCCAGGTGCCTTTTGACTTCTTGAGTTCATAGGGTGGGTTACATGGGAAAAGGAATTTAGCTGAGATTGATTATGTCCAGTACTGGGACTCAGGTTGTTTACCATTCTTTAATACTGTTATAAACCAAATAATACCCTGGCTGATGACAGCCAGGGCAGAGCAGGGGAGAAACAGGGAGAACCCCAAAACAAATGGTTTTTGGCAGCTGCTAGGAACGTCCCCCAAACTCCCTCCCGGGGCCAGCAAACCGTGAGCATCGTCTCCTTGAATCCACCTCGTAGCGTCATCATGGCGGCAACTCTGCTTGTGGAAACCTGGGGAGCCAGATATCGCGAGAGTGCAGCCTCACGTGGGCACCAAAATCTGTTCTCTAAAGTGGGTCCAGGTGCTGGCAGCTCCAAAGCCAGTAAAGAAAATGTTGATGGGAAGGTAAGTTTGCATTATTTTGGAGGCCGGCAACTAGGGGTAGGGTGTTGTGCAAAGGCGGACTCCTTCCCCCACCCCCACCCTCGACAACCAGTGGAAAAGAACTTTTAAAGGGGAGTTTGGGAGGCATGTGGGCAGAAGGAAGGAGCTACATACAGACACAGCACAGTCAGCTCCGAGTCTTCTTGACTGTTTTAAGTACCGTTAATCTTCATTTCCAGGGTTGGCTGGTTCCCATTTCTTTGAGGCCAGTTCTCAGAATTGTGGCAGCTCATGTCAGGCTACCGTCTGGTCTTCTTCCACCTGCTGGGTCTACAAAACAGCCTTCTTTGAGTTGTAGTAGTAACATCAAAGATCATGGGTCGAGCTTCCCCGGTGGTCCAGTGGTTAAGAGTCCACCCTGCAATGCCTGGGACACTGGTTCGATCCCTGACCTGGGAGGATCCCACGTGCTGTGCAGCAACTAAGCCCGTGCACCGCAACTACTGTGCCTCCACTCTAGAGCCCGGTAACTGCTACTACTGAAGCCTGCATGCCTAGAGCCCGTGTTCTGCAACAAGAGAAGCCAGCTCAATGGAAAGCCTGTGCACCACAACAGCAGAGTAGGCCCTGCTCTCTGCAACTAGAGAAAGCCCTCGTGCAGCGACGAAGACCCACCATAACCAAAAAATAAATAAATCATAGAAAAAATCGTGGATCACCATAACAGATATAATAAGGAAAAGTAAAATGAATGGGCAAATGAGTGTTTTAAAAGATACATATTTAGTTAAACATACAATTATGTCACTTATGTGAAGTCTAAAAACGAACTAGTGAATAAAACAAAATAGAAGCTGAGTGGAACTTCCTTGGTGGTCCAGTGGTTAAGACTGTGCACTTCCACAGCAAGGGACGCAGGTTCAATCCCTGGTTGGAGAACTAAGATCTCACATGCCGTGCAGTGTGGCAAAAAAAAAAAAAAAAAAAGCCAACTCAGATATGGGAAATGAATGGTTACCAGTGGGGAGAGGGGAGTAGGGTGAGCAACATAGGGGGAGGGGATAAAAAATGAAATCTTCATTATGGAGTTTTATGGACTCGTGTGTGAAACTTGAAAATTGTAGAGCACTGTAGAATTTAAAGAATCTTTCATCCAATTAAAAAGTTTGAAAAGCCATACATACAAATCATAAGAGAACAGGTTAATAAATAGTCAAAAAGTACAGCAGTTTAGCTACCACACAGGTCAAGAAGTTGAATGCTGCCAGTGCCCCCAGAAGATTGTGCTCTTGTGCAGGATTTCATGGCAGTGGGAGTCCATGTTGTGTGTGCCAAAATGTGTGTCATTTCTGCAGTTAGTGGCCATTTGCAGCATGTCCAGCTTCTGGCTATTGTGAACATGCTTGCGCGTGTCTTTTGGTGCCTATGTGCACACACACTTAGGAGGAGAACTGCTGTATGTCAGATCCGCTGGAGCAGGGACAGGCTACCCACTCCAGTGTCCTTGGGCTTCCCTTGTGGCTCAGCTGGTAAAGAATCTGCCTGCAATGCGGGAGACCTCGGTTCGATCCCTGGGTTGGGAAGATCCCCTGAAGAAGGGAAAGGCTACCCACTCCAGTATCCCGGCCTGGAGAATTCCATGGACCGTTTAGTCCATGGGGTCCCAAAGAGTCGGACATGACTCAGTGACTTTCACTTTCCACTTTCATATCCTTGTTAATACAAGGATAACAGAGCCTGTCGGTCTGTTTAATTTTAGCCATTCTGGTGCTAGATAATGGAATCTCACTCTGGCTGTGATTAGCATTTCTTTGTTACTAATGAGGTTAAGCATCTTCACACATGTATAATGACTATTTAGATATTTTTTTTTTTTTTTTTTGCCATGCTGCATGGCATGCGGGATCTTAGTTCTCCAGCCAGGGAACAAACCTGTGCCCCCTGTAGTGGAAATTTGGAATCTTAACCACTGGACCACCAGGGAAGTCCCAATACCTTTTCTGTGATATGCTGATTCAAGTATCTTGCCAATGTATCTAGCATTTGTCTGCCTATTTATTGTTGATTTGTAGGAGTTCTTTATAAATTCTGGAACCCTCCAGAGGTTCTATGTGCTGCTGCTGCTGCTGCTGCTGCTGCTGCTGCTGCTGCTGTTGCTGCTGCTAAGTCGCTTCAGTCATGTCCAACTCTGTGTGGCCCCATAGACGGCAGCCTGCCAGGCTTCCCCGTCCCTGGGCTTCTCCAGGCAAGAACACTGGAGTGGGTTGCCAAATATGCTGCAGTTATCTTCAAATATGTGGCATGCATCTGAACGCTCTTCATGGTGGCTTTTGACGAACAGAAGTTCTTAAAGTTAATGTAACTTGATTGTCTATCTTTGTGCCAATACCAAACACAGTCTTTGAAAGTACTCCAGTTTTATAGTAAATCTTAAAGTCTTGTAGCATACCTGCTACAGCATTTCTCTTCTTTTTTCCTTGTCTCTTCTTGGCCCTTTGCATTTCCATAAATTTTAGCATCAGCTTGTCAATATCTGAGATTTTTATTCAGTTTCAGTTCAGTTCAGTTTGCTCAGTTGTGTCCGACTCTTTGCAACCCCATGAACCGCAGCATGCCAGGCCTCCCTGTCCATCACCAACTGCTGGAGTCTACCCAAACCCATGTCCATTGAGTTGGTGATGCCATCCAACCATCTCATCCTCTGTCGTCCTCTTCTCCTCCTGCCCTCAATCTTTCCCAGCATCAGGGTCTTTTCAAATGATTAATTTGGGCAGATTGACAGCTTAACAATTAAACTTCCATTATACTACCATGGGATAGCCCTTTACTACTTACGGTGAAGATTGCCCAGTTGTGTCTGACTCTTTGCGACGCCATGGACTGTAGCGTAACCAGGCTCCTCTGTCCATGGGATTTTCCAGGCAATAGTACTGGAGTGGATTGCCATTTCCTTCTCCAGGGACCTTCCCGACCCAGGGATCGAACCTGGGTCTCCCACATTGTAGACAGACGCTTAACTGTCTGAGGCACCAGGGAAGTCCCTTTACTACTTAAGTCATCTTTTAATTTTGCTCAGAAATACTTTGTACCATTCCATGTATAAAATCTTACACATCTTTTGTTAGATTTATTCCTAGGAATTTGGGGTGGGGGTGGGGATATGCAATGACAGTCTGGCTTCCTGGGTGGCACAGTGGGAAAGAATCTGCCTGCTAATGGCAGAGAGGATCCCCTGGAGTAGACAATGGCAACCCACTCCAATATTCTTGCCTGGAAAATTCCATGGACAGAGGAGCCTGGTGGGCTACAGTCCGTGGGGTCGAAAAGGAGAGCACACACATGCGATGGCAAACAGTATCTTTTAACTTTTTTTCTGTTTATTGCTGGTATACGGAGACACAGTTGGTGTTTTATGTTGCCTGTAGAACCGGTGTCCTTGATAAACTCATCTGTTAATTGTAACAGTTTGTATGTAGGTTCTTTGGGTTTATCTGTGATACAGTCATAGCATCTAAGAATAACAGGTTCATTCCATTGGTTCCAGCCCCTGTGCTTTTTATTCCCTGTGTTCCATGCTGGCTCTGTGCCTTGGACCTCATGAGGCTTTTCCCTCTTTCCTTCCAGATGAGGCAGCGGTACACATTGACTATGAAGATAATTTTCCTGATGATAGATCCGTGTCATTCAGAGAGCTCATGGAGGACTCCCGCACAGAGGCAGAGGACAGGAGTCAGGGAGAACCCTCTGAGGAGGCTCCAAAACAGGACCGTCTGGTCTCTATGCCTGTGGCAAGGGAAGACAGAGCCCAGGATACAGGCTTTGTGCCAACCACAGGCCTGCTGGGCGCTGGGAGCCCTGTCCCCACAGAGCTTCCGGGATCCCAAGGCAGCGGGAAGGATGTGCTCTGGTCTCCTGCTGGGACCTTCCACAAGCCTGAGTGGGAAAAGGAGATGGATGATGACGCCAAAAAGCACCTTCCTGCTGGAGACCACCACAGGGGCAGCACGTTGGCCCCAGGGGAGCCGGAAACCAGGGTCGTCTACCACAGCACTGATGGTCCCTCGGGGCCCCCGGTGGGCAGGAATGACAGCAGGGCTGGTGACGCCATGGTGAGCAGCAGCGATGAGTCCTGGTTAGATGGCTACCCTGTGACCGACGGGGCCTGGAGGCAGACAGAGGCAGGAGAGGAGGAAGATGAGGAAGAGGAGGACAAAGGGAACGGGTCAGCCAGGCTGGAAGCAAGCATGCTGATTACGCCCAGCCAGCCCGCTCTTGCGGGAAGGAAGGGGTCCAGGAGCACTGCCCGCACACCCAGTGAGGACGTGACTTCACTTCTTCCATCTCAAACGCTAGATGGAGAAGTTTTGGCTCTCAGACCCATGAATGTGTCTGAAACTGAGGGTCCTGGCAGAGGGGCTGGTGACTTGACGGGAAATCAGTCGACCGTTCCCTGGAGATATGCCGCAGAGAAGCCTCCCACGTCCACCCTGCCCTATGAACTCACCAGCTCTACCCTGGAGACCGAGACGACCGCCGTCCAGAAGACGCCCAGCCTCACTCCCTCAACTGTCGTGGCGGCCACGCAGACCCCCCTGGAGACCACTGCCCCTGCCGTCCAGGACACCTTCCCGTACCTGCTGTCGGAGGACTTCCTGGGACAGGAAGTCCCCGGCCCGGGTGCCAGCGAGGAGCTTCTCCCGACCTTGGAGCCCTGCGCTGGGGGCAAGTGTCCCAGCCTCGGCAGAGGCCCCATCGTTGCCACGGTCGTCACAGTTCTGTGCCTGCTGCTGTTCCTGGCAGGCGTGGGGGCCGTGTGGGGCTACCGAAGGTGCCAGCACCAGAGCTCCGTGTACAAGCTGAATGTCGGCCAGCGGCAGGCTCGGCACTACCATCAGCAGATCGAGATGGAGAAGGTCTAGCCGCCTTGGGGTGGGGGGCTCCCCCGAAGCCCCCTGGGAGAATAAACGGTGACACATCACAGTGAGAACCGCTGGCCTTTCACTAGCACACGAGACAGGGGAGTAGGGCGGCTCTGCCTCCTCTCAGGGCTTTTTTCTCTAGGCTGAGACGTGGGTCTGGAAGCACCCGGCAGGCCTGGGCGGGGTCAGCACGTCAGCAGCCCGAGCACCACCTGGCCTGGGCCCGGTTGCCCTAACCCCAGACCTGTGCTTTGGCCCTAATTCCAGCCGGAGGTCAAAATTCACCTCTTTATCATACTATTGTCGTCTTCTTCTTTTTGTCTTTTAAAGAAAGAAATGAGTCTGCAACCTGAAATTTTCAAAACAGGCATGACAGAGTATTTAAGAGCAGGGTTATTTTGGATCAGGTATTTAATTGTTGGGAGTGGGAGAGGGAAGAAAAACAATGAGTTATTTCCTTTCAATGGTGCAATGTTGCTGAGGGCAAATGAGCCAAGATCCAGGACACAGTCTAGAAGCTCTGAGATTTTTTTCAAAATTGTTTGTTGCAATTGGAAAGAATTTACAACTGACATTGGTTGTGGGGAGGGGGGACACTCATCCACCCTGTTCCCTCTGTCCTGTGAGTCCATCTTTTTTTTTCTTTTAAACAAGGTTAGCTTTGTACCGGTAAGCACCGTTTCCTCTCAGAAGCAGTGGCCTGGTTGTCCTTGACCAGTCTGTGCCTAGGAATGTCTTAGAGTTTTTGCCAGGACTAACAAAACTCAGTCCTTGGCTTCCTCTCTCAGGATTAACCATTTCTCTGAACGCCAGGAAGAAAGAATGACCTAGGAGGGAAAAAAATGTTTAAAGAGGGCCAAGGGCTAGGATATCAAGCATGGGTACCTACTTGATGGAGAAGCAGAGGAATTTCAAAGGAATATGAAGTGATCTGTGCCGACCTAATCTTTACCCTGTCGTGACGACTGTGAGCTGTCCGGAAACAGCCTGAGTGCATCGCGGGCTCCCCCGGCTGGTGAGCATCCAGTTCATGGCGTCCCAGGCATCTTATGGTGACTCAGCACGTCTCACTTATGACAGCAGTCCTCAGACCAGCGGCATAGATATCACCTGGGAACTTGCTGGAGATGCAAGGCCTCTGATTCCACCCTGGATGAAGGGGAGGCCCTAGGGGTGGGGCCCAGCCGCCTGTGTGCTTGCTGGCATGTCTGACTCTGCGACCACATGGGCTGTAGCCCACTAGGCTCCTCTGTCCATGGGATTCTCCTGGCGAAAATCTTGGAGTGGGTTGCCGTTTCCTCCTCCTGGGGATCTTCCCAACCCAGGGATCGAACCTGCATCTCCTGGGGCTCATGCGTTGGTAGGCAGATTCTTGACTGCTGAGCCACCTGCTGCTGCTAAGTCACTTCAGTCATGTCCGACTCTGTGCGACCCCATAGACGGCAGCCCACCAGGCTCCCCCGTCCCTGGGATTCTCCAGGCAAGAACACTGGAGTGGGTTGCCATTTCCTTCTCCAGTGCATGAAAGTGAAAAGTGAAAGTGAAGTCGCTCAGTCGTGTCTGACTCTTATCGACCCCATGGGCTGCAGTCCACCAGGCTCCTCCATCCATGGGATTCTCCAGGCAAGAGTACTGGAGTGGGGTGCCACTGCCTTCTCCTAGGAAGCCCATTTACTGATTTAGTGTCATCTAAATTAATGTAAAAACACATGTAGAAAGGGAATGATTAAAACAGTGTAAACTTTAATTGTATATCATTATGCATGTTTTGAGGTTGCTAAATGTTCAATGTTCACGAAAATCTGGGGGTGGGGGATGGGCAAGGATCCCTTAACACAAGGCTTCTGAGATATTTTAAATAAATAACTATTTCCCCAAATAGTTACCTAGTGTATTTTATATCTGGGTTACATCACAGTTGTTGCTCTTCAGTCGCTAAGTCGAGTCCGACTCTTTGCGACCCCATGAACTGCACTATGCTAGACTCTGCGACCCCATGAACTGCACTATGCTAGACTTCCCGGTCCTTCACTATCTCCCAGAGTTTGCTCAAATTCATGTCCATTGAGTCATTGATGGTATGTAAGCATCTCATCGTCTGTCTCCCTCTCCTCCTGCCCTCAATCTTTCCCAGCATCAGAGTCTTTTCCAGTGAGTCAGCTCTTTGCATCAGGTGGCCAAAGGACTGGAGCTTCAGCTTTAGCATCAGTCCTTCCAATAAATATTCGGGACTGATTTCCTTTATTATTGACTGGTTTGATCTCCTTGCAGTCCAAGGGACTCTCAAGAGTCTTCTCTAACACCACAGTTCAAGAGCATCAGTTCTTCGGCTGTCACAATCAGTTTTTTAAAAAAAAGGATTCTCTAGTAATCTTGAAAGTAGTCTTAATACTTGCTGGGTCTAAGACCAGCTTTTCTAAGCCTAATTCTCAGCCACATGACTTCCTGCAGCAGGATTTTAGGGTGTCTGCTGAGCTCCTACCCCTCTTCCATCTTCCTAACACCAACCAGAGACCATGCTTCTCAGTACAACAAAAAGCCCAGGATCTTGCTACTCAAAGTGTGGTTCCCAGGCCACTTAGGAGCTTGTTAGAAATGCAGAACCCGGGCCTTCCCTGGTGGCCCAGTGGTTAAGAATCTGCGTGCCAGTGTTTGATCCCTGGTTTGGGAAGAGCCCACATGCCATGAGGCAATTAAGCCTGTGCTCTAGAGCATACCCATACCCTTCTCATCCAGAGAATTATCCTCAGCCTAATGGACGTTCCCTCACCCAGGAGTCAGGCCCCACCCCCCCACTCCCACTGGCTGGGCAGCCTGCGTGCAGCCAGCGACTAATGGACATGGTCACATGGAAGGTTGGCCTCCTTGCCTCCAGGTGGGAGAACTCCCGTGAGATCAGGCGGAGGCTGGTCTCCAGTGACCACACCCCTGCCAGCTCCTTCCTGCTCCCCTTCTCCTGAGAGCACTCCATCACTCACACAAGGCTTTGCTTCACGAGATCTAGACCTGGACTTACCTGGTGGTCCAGTGGATAAGAATCTGCCTGCCAATAGCGGGAGACACACAGGTTCAATTCCTGGTCCAGGAAGATCCCACATGCCCCGGAACAACTTAAGCTCATGCACCACCACCACTGAAGCCCGCACGCTCTGGAGTCCATGCTCAGGAATGACAAGCCCACACATGGCAATGAAGACTGGCCTCGACTTGCTGCAACTAGAGAAAGCCCATGTGCAGCGACGAAGACCCAGCACAACCAAAAATTTTAAGATATTTGCTAATAATAACTTTTTAAAAAGTGATCTGGAATTAAGACGTCCACTGATGGGCAAACTCTTACTTCCTACTCCCCCCATTCCTGCTCGACCCAAACTTTTCCACTGTATCCTCCGGAATTCTTGGGCTGACATCAACAGAATCCCCGTCCTCCCCCTCCTCTTCCAGTGGCTGATGTGTGAGTTTTCTGTGCAGAAAGTCCGCTTTTGCCCTAACTGGCTCCTTACTCTTCCCACCTGCCTCCTTCTACTCTTCTCTTTCTCCTCGCTTGTCCTTGGGTGACAGGCACGGAGCACGGTAGCTGTCAGCTGTCATGCTTGGATTGGTTCTTGTTGGAAACAGTAAATACTTTGTTACTTCTCAGACCATGGCAGGAAGGGGCCAGCTCATTGGATCCAAAGCAAGCCCTAGATTCCCAGTGTTACCCCTTCGTGGGATCCCAGGTATCTGACAGAGAGCCTTACTTGGGGGGGGAGGAATGAGCCTGCATCTCCTGAAGGATCCGGGCGGGTAAGGTTCACCCCCTCTCCGTCAGTCAACAGTCTTTGGGGTGAGGACTCTGCTTCCGTAGATGCACGTCAGAAACCTCACAGACCTGAGAAAACAGCTCATGAGACACATCCTAGGAATTCCCAGGTGGCCCAGTGGTTAGGACTCTGCATTTTCGCTGCCTAGGGCAGAGTTTCAATCCCTGGTAGGGGAACTAAGACCCTAAGATCCCACAAGCAGCTCAGTGTGGCAAAAATAAACACAAACAAAAACAAAACACCACTCAACACGTATCCTAGAAGAACTGGGTGTGGTTAGGACAGTCCCACCACTGGACAGAGAAAGAAATAGCCAAGAATAAGCAAAGTAAAACATTTAATGTGATTTCTTTTAAAAAGTTGTGTTTCCAACCATTTTCCAAGTTCTAATTTTCCAAAGAGTGAGACCATACCCACTGCCCTGATCCCAGGAGGGAGGTGGAAAAGACACTGGTGACAACGTTTCAGTGTGGCCTGCGGACAACCACTCTACAGCAGGCCATCTTGGATCTGTGGGTACAACTGAGAAACTGCATCAGCGTGGGGGCCTGGGTGGGAGGGGAGTTTTGGGGAGAATGGATACATGTGCATGTGTGGCTGGGCCCCTTCACTGTTCACCTGAAACTGTCACAACATTGTTTGTTAATCGGCTGTACCCGTGTACAAAATTTAAAAAAAAATTTTTTTTAATCGATGAAAAATAAACAGACAAAAAAAAAAAAAAAAGAAAGAAATTGCTTCATTTCCTCCCACTCTTTTTCTTGCAAAAGGAGGCACCATCATCTTACTCTGTCAGCTCCAAGAAGATAGCCAGCCAACTCACTCACTCAACAAGACACCCAAGCCAGATCTGGGAGTTAGAGTGGGGGGATTCTTGAGTCTGAGGCCTGCCTCGGGGAAGATGCTGCAACAGTGCAGGCCACGGCCGCTCCTGACTCGGGTTTCTGGGTAGGAGAGAGTCAGTGAGGACGAAGCTGGGCTGTCCTGGTGGCATCCCCCTCAAGGAGAGGCCCCGGGGACGGGGCAGCAGGCACAAGAAGTCCTTGCACAAAACCTTTGGCCAAGGCTTGCTTAAGGTCCCTTCCCTTCCCACCCCCCTCCCTCTCCTTGCATACAGTTTAAACTCTCCACACTAGGTCATTCAAGCCTGGAGTCCCCAGAAAAAAAGAAGTCGCTGTTTGGGGGATGGCAGATGGTCAAGAGTTGGGACAGCTGCGATGAAGGATTAGTTGTGGGTTTTTCTCGGAGCCTCGCTACAAACTGTGTTGCCGTTCCATGTGCAAACACTATTAAATGAGAATGTTTTCTCTGGCTCCAGTCCACCTTCTCCCCACAGTTTAAGTATTGAATTTTTTTCTTTTTTAAACCGAAGTAGCTTAGGTTTACAGCTCACATTTAAAACTTAAAAACGTTATTTCCATCCATGTTGGCAGAAACGGGCCACTGTTGATTCCACCGGCAGTCATAATAAACCCTTTCCCACTGACAATCGAACAAATCATTTTCTGTTTGCTGCTGAGTTTGGTTCAATAAAATTTCTGTACTCTTAAAATTCCCTTAGTAAGGACTCCTAAAAGCAACATTTCCTAAGGTGGCCTCTGTGGGTGACGGCCTCAGTGGTTCTGGACCCCAGAGGTGAGCCTGACAGGTCGGTGGCAGTAATTAGAAAGCCTCAAACTCAGAAAGACATCACTGCGCTGAATACGCTGGTATATGCGACATTTCCATTAGTTGCTTTTAATTCTTTGTGTATACCCAGACCTCCCCCTAGCCCCATCCTTCCCCCCACCAAAAATCTGAACATTAACATGGGTGCAGGGGGTGCCTTTAGACCCTCCCCGGGGGGGTCCTTGCCTGGGCTGCCTGAAAGGCCTCGGGGCTGCACAGACTCCATTGCCCCATGGTGGGCAGCCTCCGTGGGCAGAGACCTAACTGGTACCCACTGGGCTGAGTGCAGGTGGGTCAGAGGACAAGCCAGACATCTTAGCCTTGGTCTGGAAACTCCCACACAGCTTACAAATGTGCTTCTTTTTTTCCCTCCAAATGGCTGGCCAGACAAATGCTGAGCCCACGAGGTCTCAATCCAGGATTCTTCTAGGCTCTTCCAAGAAAACCCACTCAGGGAGGTACTGGGCTGAGGTTGCTGAGTGCAGCTGGGCTTTCATGTTACATTTGGAAGAATTGGCCCACCTTCTTCTTTTTTTCAAAAAATTGGTTTGGTTTCTTTTAAAATAAAAACTTAGTAACTTGGTTCCACAGCCTTCAATCAAAGCAAAGGGCTGACAGTATTGATCCCACTGTCCCCAGGGGAAAGTCCCTAGGATGGGGGTGGGAGGGGCTTTCAGCCCCCAGTAGAAAGAAGCCAACCTCAGATACCGCCTGCAATGCGGGAGACCTGGGTTCAATCCCTGGGTCAGGAAGATCCCCTGGAGAAGGGAATGGCTACCCACTCCAGTACTCCGGCCTGCAGAATTCCATGGACAAGAGGAGGCTGGCAGGCTATAATCCATGGGGTCGCAAAAGAGCTGGACATGACAGTGATTTTCAGATAGTGAACCCAAACCTCTCCCCACACCAGGCAACCCTGTGGAGACACCCTTGCCCCCAAAGTCCCTGGGGAGGCCCTGGGGGAACAGAGAAGTGGAGAGAGTCAAGCCTCCTTGCCTGTCCTCACGCAGCTGCAGAGAGCTGAAGCCTGGAGCTTCGAGGCCAGTCAAGCGTCTGGGGCCCAGAGCCTCCCCTGATGGGATCCTGGGGAAGGGTGTCCATGCCCAAGGCCCCCCACTCTGCTTTATATCCCCTCCCTGGGACCCCTCCCCACTGGATCCCTGACTCAGGCTCTGCCAACCACCTGACCTGGGAAAAATCTCAAATCATATTTGCAGCCTGAACCCGGCATCCCAGCCTCAGATGGCTGCAGGCACCGAATGCCTGACTCACCAACCACCCGCCTCCCCATCTCAGTCAATGGCAACTCAGTCCTTCCCATGCGTCAGGCCCCAAACCTTCAGGTCGCCACCAGCCCCTCTCTTTTCTCTAATGCTCTACAGTCAACCTGTCAGCAACTGTGACTGGCCCTGCTTTCAAATCCATGACGGGACCACGTCTCACCATCGCCCCCTGCTATGCCCGGCATCGCGCCTTCATCCCCCTGCCTGGATCTCTGTAGCCATGCCCCGATTGACATTCCCGATTCTCCCCCTGAGCGCTTCCAGGCTTCTCACGGTACCGCAGCAGGCAAGCTCCCTGTAAAATGCCAGGGAGCCCAGGCTCTGCTCTGCTGCACGGCTCCCACCCCACTCAGGGCAGAAGCTCAGGGCCTTACTTACACTGTCTGTCAAGGCTGAGCCATGCCCCCTGCCAGCCACACACTTACACCACCTTCCACTCTGCCCATGCCCACGCCTCCCCTGGGCTGTGGGCTGTCCCAACGGCACAAGCACGTCCCCGCCGCTGGGCGCCGTATATGCAGCCCGCTCTGCCGGGAAGGCTCTGTCCTGAGACCCACCTCCCCAGGTCTCTGCTCTGCTGTCATGCTCTCAGTGACGGCTTCCCCGACCACCCTATTTAAAACCCCAGCAGGGCATGAAAAGCCTGGGTCAACCCAGAGGGATAGGGTGGGGAGGGTGGCGGGAGGGGGGGTCAGGATGGAAGGACACGTGCACCCATGGGTGATTCACGTCGATGGATGGCAAACACCACCACAATATTGTAAGGAAACGATCCTCCAATTAAAATAAATAAATTCAAAACAAAACAAAACACTGCAGCCTTGGGACTTCCCTGGGGGTTCACTGGTTAAGACACCACACTTCTAATGCCAGGGGTGTGATCCCTGGTGGGGGGACTAAGATTCCACATACGGCACCACCAAAAAATTAATGAAACAACGCTGCAGCCTCATCTCCAAGCTTCCTTACCCCTCACTGCTTTTTCTCCATAGCAACGATCACCCTCCGAGGCCTTGTATATATTTGTTCTCGTTTACCTGTGGTCTGTCTTTCCCTGTAGAATGTAGGCTCTGTGAGGACAGGGTTTTTTTTCTTTCTTTCTGTTTTGCTGTGCAGTGTCTCCAGCGCCCAGATCGAGGCCTAGCACGTAGTGGGTGCTCAATAAATATTTGTCGAAGACTGAGTGAAACTAGATTCCCTCTCCTTCCTTCCATTTCCAACTCTGAGACTAATGGCTGAGCACTGTCCTCAAAGGGGATCGACCGGCCGCTGGAAGCCTTCGGACACACGCAAGTATTAGGCAAAAGTCACATGTCTGTTCTCCACGCTGTTGCCCCAACTCCGTTCTCAATGGGCGCCAGCAATGATGCAGGTCAGATGGTGTGCAGACCATTATGAAGAGAAGCTTAGCCTTTGTCCTCAACATCTTTGCTGGATCAGGGGATGGGGAGAAAGGAAACCAAAATGGGGGAAAGCAGAAAGGCCAGAGTAGGTTTTTATAATTACCATATTTTAGAATTATTTTTCTTATTTAAAAAATAATACTGATTTTCTGGGGGGGGCGAATTCCATGGAAAACTGTCCTTCTAACCAAAATGGTGAGAAAGGCAGGTATAAAAATGGAGAAGGCAGGTGTGAAGACGGGGAGGCAGGTATGATCATGGGGAGGTGGGAATGACAATGGAGAGGTGGGTGTGAAGACAGAGCGGCAGGTGTGAAAGGTTGGGGAGGCAGCTGTGGCGACGGGGAATGCAGGCTCACCCCTTGTTAGCTGTAGCGAGAAACGGGGGCTTCCCTTTCACTTCACAGAGAGAAGAGAAGGTTCTGAGGTATCAACAGCCTGGACTATTAGGAAAAGGAAGACAAAGAATTGTGTTTTCTGAACATGGAAGGAACAGCTCTCTGGCTTCTGGGGCTAGCTGGTCTCCTCCAACTCCAGCAGGTCATCCACGTATTCCAGGACCTCTCCCTGCAAGAGCAACAGGACACCTCCGTTAGGCGGCTACCTGACCTTCACAGTGTCGGTGAGCAGAGACTGTTTCCAAGAGGCCGCTGCCACCCGCCCCCGGGGCTGGAGCAGCCTTTTCCCTGCTGCCCTCGGGCCCAGAGGATCTTACTTCTTCTGGGGGAGACATGGCTTCCACATCATGTGAACTTGGCGTCAAGTGCTCCAAGACCCCCACAGATGGCGTGTGAAGTGGGGGGCCCAGCACCTAGATCCTGCTTAGCACCCCCTTTTCTGTGCATCCCTCCCTCACCCTTACCCCCCCCCAACAGCAGTTACCCCACAGGGAGACCTGTCTGTGCCCCTTCTGCCTTGATCACCAGACCATGAGCTTTTCAAGGGACCAGCACCTGGGCTCAGGTTCTTTCCCAGAGCCTGGCACACACAGGTCTCCGTAAGCCTGCTAGAGGAAGGATGGCTGACTGCGTGGACACGTGTTATCCTGCTGCAGCTGAAGCCACCACGCACTTTCTTATCTTCTTTGCATTGGCTTCTCTCCCACAACGCCCTTGGCCAACCCGCAACCAAGCCCTTTACTGCAGAGAAAGAGTGACTCACCAACAAGGCCCAGCTCCCATGCCCTGGGGTCAGCCCAGGCTGACCTGCATAGCTCCTCCTTTGCCCCTCAGCTCCTTTCCCAAGAGCGCTCCCTCAGTCAGCCACTCCAGCAAATTCTAATCTATTTCTTTGTCAACTACAAATGGGCACTCGCTGTGGGCACTTGCCATCTACCACCACAAGGATTAAGTCAGGTTCTGCTACAGCTACTGACCTTCAACACTCCCTGAAAGGCGTTCAGGGCGGAGAGCAGAAATGAAGCACTCTGTGCTCTGGGAAAGACCGGCAGACCAGGGCTTCAGACACAAGATTTTATGAGCAAAATTCTTATATCTCTTCGTTTCTAGAAAAGCACTAAAATCCTTCATGGTGACTAAAGACCAGCAGAAAGCTTCTGTGAAAAATACGTGCTAGATTGCATGTACTCCCAGCTCACCCAATAACATTTATACTGACCGTCCCTCTTGCTTCATTAGCGCAGTTTCTCAGCCATCTGAAATGCTGTCGCCCAGGTTATAGTCCTCATTTTGCCCCCAACAAAACTTAACTCTCAACTCTAATGCTGTGCAGTTTTAAAAAGTTAATACCTTTTAGACTTTCCCAGAGCAAACAATTACCCGAACCTGAAACCTGAAACATCTTGTTGCAGTTTATAAACTTTCTGAAATGGTAACAGGGCCTCTGCCAAATTTTTAACCAGTGTGCAAACTTCCAGATGTTCTTACACACATTTCAAGCCCAGAAAGCTATGAAGAACAATACCACAGATATCAGTAGACTGTATTGATGCTTTGTTTCAAGGTAGCATTTGGTCCTTTGAAACTTTTAAGGCTTAACTAAGAATTTTATTGTGTTAGTTACAGTTTATTTCAAATAAATGATGACTTGCCATCATTTGATCTATAATTTAAAAAAACAGGTCATTCTTTAGAAATTATTTCACAATTCTAAAGCCTTGACTAATAACCTAATTACTCTGGGATCTTCAGTGGAGCCCTGTTATCTTGAGAGCACCAAGTTCAAGAATCCTAGGAACTGTAAAGCCTGGAAGAAACCCGGTCAGTTCACCAGATGGTTACTAGGCAGCTGTGTGACTTTCAGTAAGTCACGCTATCTTTCTGAGTTTGTTTCCTCATCTGTGACATGCAAGAGATTTACTGTCTCATAAAGGGGCTCTTCTTGTTCTAATACTTGTGATTTTTCTAGGTCTGCTCACAGATAAACATGATCTTGCTCACAGAAACCCCTGAGGAATACACACACAACAAAAAAAGATTAGAACTGATAAACAAGTTCAATAAATTTGCAAGATTACACTATCAATATACAAAAACCAACAGTATGTCTATATACCACCAAGACACAACTAGAAACTTAAAAAAAAAAAAAAGGAAAACAGTTCCATTTACAACAGGGCTTCCCTGGTAGCTCAGCTGGTAAAGAATCTGCCTGCAATTCAGGAGACCTGGATTTGACTCCTGGGTTGGGAAGATCTGCTGGAGAAGGAATAGGCTACCCAATCCAGCATTCTTGGGTTTCCCTGGTGGCTCAGCTGGTGAAGAATCTGCCTGCAATTCAGGAGACCTGGATTCGATCCCTGGGTTGGGAAGATCCCCTGGAGAAAGGAATGGCTACCCACTCCAGTATTCTGGCCTGGAGAATTCCATGGACTGTATAGTCCATGGGGTCACAAAGAGTCAGCCATGACCGAGCAACTTTCACTTCACTTCCATTTGAAACAGCATCCAGAACAACAAAATTTGAGAAAACTTTATTGAAGGAAGTTATTTTCCAGGCAAGACTACTGGAGTGGATTGCCATTTCCCTCCCAACTCAGGGATCAAACCCAGCTCTCCTGCACTGTAGGCAGATTCTTTACCACCTGAGCTACCAGGGAAGCTCCTCAAAGGAAGTTAAAGAAGACCTAAATAAAGAGAAAGCTATCCCATGTTCATAGATCAGAATATTTGATATTGTTACAATGTCAACTGTACCCAAAACAATTTTCAGATTCAGCACAATTCCTATCAAAATCCAAGCTGCTTTTGGAGAACTGATCCCATATCTCATATGGAAATGGAAGGGACCCAGAACAGCCAACACAATCTGAAAAAAGAAAATGAAGTTGGAAGACTCACGTTATCCAATGTCAAAATGTAATACAAAGCTATAGCATTTAAATCAGTGCAGTACCGAACTTCCCTGCTGGGCCAGTGGTTAAGAATCTGCCCGCTAATGCAGCAGACAAGGGTTTGATTCCTGGTCCAGGAAGACCCCACATGCTGCAGAGCAACTAAGCCTGTGCACCACAACTTCTGAAGCCCACAAGCCTAGAGTCCGTGCTCCGCAACAAGAGAAGCCTGTTCACCGCAACTAGGGTAGCCCCTGCTTGCTGCAACTCGAGAAAGCCCACACACAGCAACAAACTCAGTGCAGCCAAAATTAAATAGATAAAATCTAGAATACATACATAAATTAATGGGCTACATTGGAAAAAAAAAAACCAGTGAAAACAAAAAGTGCAGTACCAGCATAAGGACAGAAGTCTAGATCAACGGAATAGAATGGAGAGTCCAGAAATGAATCTTCACATTTAACGCCAATTGATTTTCTTATGAAGGTACCCAGACAGCTGAACAGGGAGAGTCTTTTCAATAAACGGTGCTGGAACAACAGCATTTCCACATGCAAAAAAAATGAAATTGGACCACTGCCTCATATCATATGGAAAATTAACAAAAAGTGGATTATAGATAAAAATGAAAGTTAAAACTATAAAAACTTTAGGAAAAAAACACAGTATATTCTGGTGATCTTGGATGAGTTTCTTAGATATGACACCAAAACACAAGTAACAAGAAAAAAATTGGTAAGTTGGGTTTCATAAACATCTAAAACATTTGAGCTTCAAGAGTAAAGTGAAGAGATAACCAACAGATTGAGAGAAAATGTTTGCAATTAATGTATCTGACAGGGAACTTTATAACCAGAATATATAAAGAACCCTCACAACTTAAAATGAAAAGACAAATAACCCAATTTGAAAATGGGCAAAGGAAAACAAAAACACTCCTCTCTCAAAAAAAAAGTGGGCAAAGGGTTTGAATAGAATCAACACTTCTCCAAAGAAATATACAAATGGTTAGTAAGCATGCGAAAAGATGCTCAACATCATTAGTCAATAGGGAAATGCAAATGACAACCGCAATGAGGTACCACGCCACACCTACTTCACACCTATAATAAAAAAGACAGACACACACTCAAAGAAAGATGCTACAAATGTTGATGAAGATGAAGCAGATTAGAACTTTCCTACATTGCTGGTGGGAAATGCAAAATGGGTCAGCCACTTTGGAAAACAGTCTGGCAGTTCCTTAACAAGATAAACACAGAGTTATCCTGGGACCCAGCCATTCCACTTTTAAGTATAAGAGAATGGAAAATTCTTACCCAAACAAAAATCTGTACACAAATGTACACAGTATCATTATTCAAAGTACCAAAGAGTGGAAACAACCCAAATATCCATCAGTCAAACAATAAACACCACGTGGCACGTCCACACAGCAGAATAGTATTCAGCAATGAAAAGGAATTTTTTCATGTAACGTGATCCATGTTACAACATAGCTAAACTTGGAAAACATACTCAGTGAAAAGGAGCTAATCACAAACAGCAAAATCCATTTGATTCCACTCATAGTAAATGTCCAGAACAGGCAGATTCAGAGACAGAGAGAAGGTTAGTGGTTGCCAGAGGCTGGGGGCACAGGCTGTGTGGACAGAGGGGAAAGAATGTAAGGTGATGACTAATAGGTTTCGGCTTTCGTTTGGGTGAGGAAAATGTTCTCAAATCTGATAGCAGCATGAATGTACAACTTTATGAATACACTAAAAGCCACTGAATTGTACACTTTAGAAAGGAAAATTGTATGGTATGTGAGTAGTATGTCACATACCAGTTTTCTGTTCTAGAAAAATGTAACAAGGGAAACTGCTCATATCAATGCTAAATGGAAAAGCTCTGATAGATAATTACCATTAGGTTTATGGTGAATATATTAACATATTGGAAATAAATGGAAAAAACTGGAAGTATAAACACCAAAATCTCAATAGTAGTTTTGCCTTTAGATAATCAGGAACCCAATCCATCCCCATTTTCCCGAATATATTTTTCTCTACTTCTTAAACCACAGCGGCCAAGCTAGTTTGTGTCTGGCCTGTGTTCCTTCCTTTTCAGCATCCTTGTGATCTTACTCCAGGATCTGCCTCCAGAGAACCCAACCCAAGACACAAGGCATGTGCGTCACTTCCTACTCTGTAAAGCACTTCCACGTCCAAAGTGGTATTTTCTTCTTCCAACCCTGCCAGGTCAACGTTATCAGCTGCATTTTCCACAAAAGAACTGAGGCTCAGGGCAGCTGAATGCATGGCAGTGGTCCATCCAACTCATGTGAATTTGTCCACAAAAAACAAATTTCATGATGCCATTTTACTTACAGGTGCTTCACTGAAAACTGGGGCAGAGGAAAGAGCAGACGTGGAGGCTGGGGGCTCTGGGTCTGGCCGAGCAGCTTCCAGACTTTCCTGTTCCCTGGGGTTCCTCTTCTATGAAGTGAAGGGTCAGCTGAGAACAAGCCCTCAGCTGTCTTCCAACTCTGAAGGATGGTGAGCCCTCAGCTGTCTCAGAAAGAATTCCATGGTCTGTGCCAAACACATCTCTCTACATGCTACCCCTGCACGCATGCTCGGTCAGTCGTGTTCGACTTTTTGCGAACTGTAGCTCTCCAGCTCCTCTGTCCATGGGATTCCCCAGGCAAGAATACTGGAATGGGTTGTCATGTCCTCCTCTAGAGAATCTTCCCAACCCAGGGATTGAACCTGCATCTCTCACATCTCCTGCCCTGGCAGGCAGGGTCTTTACCACGAGCGCCACCTGGGAAGCCCAAACGCTAACCCTGATGATGGCTTTGCTGTGACTAGACTGCCCCAACACAGAATGACTGCCTCATAACCAGCAGAGTCTCCATCAGTAAAGGAATCGGCTGAGTAAGACTTGATCAGGAATTTCAAGAAAATCCCAGAGAAGGATAAAATGCTTCACTCGTAAAAACACACACACACACAACTGACAGAAAAATTGGGATGTGGGTTTCCCAGAGTCTACAGAGTGCTGAGTAATTGAATATTCTATTTTTATAAAGTTAAAAAATGAAGCTTGTTGCTCAGACACAAAAAGGAATGCAATTATGCCATTTGCAGAGACATGAATGGACGTAGAGATTTTCATACTAAGTGAAGTAAGTCAGAAAGAAAAAAACAAATATCATATATTAATTTATGTATGTGGAATCTAAAAAATGGTACACATGAACCTATTTGCAAAGCAGAAGTAGAAACACAGATATGGAGAACAAAGATACAGACACCAAGGGGGAAAGGGCCAGGTGGGAGGAATTGGGAGGTTGAGATTGACATATATATACTATTGAGACTACGTATAAAATAGATAACTAATGAGAACCAGCTGTATAGCACAGGGAACTCTATGCTTTCTGGTGACCTAAATGGGCAGGAAATCCAAAAAAGAGAGGATAAATGTATATATATGGCTGATTCACTTTGCTGTACAGCAGAAACTAACTCAACACTGTAAAGCAATACAATTAAAAAAAAAAAACGATCCCTGGGAGCTTCCCTGGTGGCTCAGTGGTAACGAATCCGCCTGCCAATGCAGGAGACATGGGTTTGATCCCTGATCCAGGAAGATCCCACATGTCATGGAACAACTAAGCCTGTGTGCCACAACTATGAAGCCTGTGCTCTAGAGCCCCAGAGCCTCCACTACTGAGCCCACTTGTCCTAGAACTCATGCTCCGATACAAGAGAGGCCACCACAGGGAGAAGCCTGCTCACCGCAACCAGAGAAAAGCCGACACAGCAACAAAGGTCCAGCACAGCCTCAAATAAATAAACAAACAAAACAAAAACGATGCCTGGACGGCTCCTATGATGGTGACTAGAGCATGGCTCTGAACTCTGCCAGGAAACGTGGTGCTTCAGCCTGGGTTTCCTAGAAGCCCTTCTTGTCCAGGTCAGTCCACTGACGCGTTAAAACACTCACAGAAACCGTGTTTCCCAAGGCCTCTTCTGGGTCTCAATTCAGGAATGACGGGGCCTCCCAGTGATTTTTAACAAAGATGTAAGGAATATTTTGTCTCAGTCAGTCCTGTGCTAAACATGAAAGCTCACCTCATCGTCATCCATGAGATTTTCCTTAGCAAAGTCATACAGCTCTTTCTGGAGCATGGTCACGTTAAAGAACTGGACTGCTTCCTGTTCAGACACAAACAGAGAACAGTGTTTACAACCAAGCACTTAACAGGAAAACTGGGGTGCAGAGGGAACAAGGGGTTGGGGTTTCTCTGGTGAGGGGATGATGAAAATATGCAAAATTAAATAGTGGCAACAGCCACACAGCGCTGTGAATACGCAAAAACCTCTGAATTGTGCACTCAGAATGCATGAGCTTTCAACTATATGAATTATATCTCAATTTGAAAAACAGTAGCCAATCCCAAGTGAATGAAAGAGAAATGTAAGAGAAATGAAAGAGAAGTGTGTGTGTCTGAACAGTGAGGTTGAAGGAAGATGTACGTACAGCAAACCAGGACAGCCAGCACAAATCTCAATGAAAATACAACTTAAGGGCACATGAGAAAAGATCCTCTGAAAGTGATAAATAATCCACAAGTTTCCCTGAACACGTGCAAAACTGTGTGTGTGCATCAAAAGAATGAGATGATGATCCATCCATAAACAACCCTGCCATAGTTATTAATTACGAAAAAAATATATATATATAATATATATATATGGTATGAGAGTAACAAGGGTATGCAGGACCCCATTTTTGTAAAAATAAAGAATTACATGCTGCATATACGCCAAACATACAGCTTTACCACAGCATGAGACAGAGAAAACATAAAATCAAGAGGCAGTGTCAATTCCTAACTGAAATGTTTCTGCAATGCTTGAAATTTCAGGAGAGTGTGCGGATTTAGAAAAGAGAACAAAGGGGTAAAGTGTTAAAAGACAAAAAAGCGACAGAAGCAAGATGAGATTCCCTTGTTTCTGAAATAGCCCTTCTCTTCAGGTGCCAAGCTGTCTCCCGGAAGTGGGCTGAAGACGAGAGCGGAAACGCGATGCCCGGTGGGCCGGCGCTCACCGGTCTGGGCTGGAAATGCTCGTCCGCCAGCGCCCACTTGTCCCTGTGGTACTGATAGTACACCAGGTTCTGCTGCATGACCTTGTCGCTCTGGTCAAAGAGCAGGTAGCTGACCGCGCAGGGTGCCGCATTCTTCAGGTCGTTCACTGTGAACGGAAGAGGAAAAAACAGGAACAGGAAGTCAGCCAGCCTCTCAGAACAGTTCTCCGGGGAAGAACAGCTTCCAGGAGAAAAAGATCACCAACAAGCCCCCTCTCCAAGCCCCTCCGACGGAACTCCTGCAATGACGAAAAAAACCCCAAAACTCAGGAATGAACGGGCCGTAGACAGGATCTCCAGGGAAAAGTAGAATCCATTTGTGAAAACAACAGAAGTTCCTCGGTAGACAGAGGCCAAGGCAGAAGTAACGAATCAATCCCCGTCGGGCCACCGTGACCTGGGCTGGTGTCACATCCCTGGGGCCTGAGCAGGCCTGCGTCTGGAGGCTCAACTCTCACGGGTCTGAAGGAGGATGTGCAAGCAAATGAGCCCCCCTTGGACCTGTACTGCCCGCTCCCCTCTTGATGGGACCACAATCTCCAAAGCCAGGCAGGCCCACAAAAAGCCACAGGAAGCCCAGGACACCCAAAGATCTGTGGATCCTCCCGGCTGGAAGAGCTTCATAAAGTCACCTGGTCTCCCCTCCTCGAGTCCTGGTGCTGGGTTCCCACCTCCACCCTCCTTCCTGAGAGTCGGCCCCACTTACGGAGGAGGTGCTCCCTCAGCAGAGAGGTTTTCCAGGTGCTGAGATTTCTCCATGGGGGGAAAGGGAAGAAGGAATGAAACACTGTACCCTGGGCATTTCTTCTGGCACATTCCCCTCTCCTTGACAACCCAGGAACAGGACTTCCCTAAGGCTCTGTCTGCCCAGGTAACCAGATCTGGGTATGAAGTCAGATCTGTCACCTTGTGGCCTTTTCCCATAACTACAACTTTAAAACCCCCACTTAAGGCCATTTCCTGTTCATCAACCCTGCAAGGACTGGAAATGACACCTACCTTCAAGAAATGTACTGCAGTAGGCTATGAAAAAATATTCAACACTGGGCCGACTTTCAAAACGCCAACTTCAAAAGGTAAATTTCATTCATACTGTTTTTTTTAGAAGTAATGGAAAAGCTGCTCCACATGACTCAGTTCAGTTCAGTCACTCAGTCATGTCTGAGTCTTTGCGACCCCATGGACTGCAGCGGGTCTGGCTTCCCTATCCATCATCAACTCCCAGAGACTGCTCAGACTCATGACTACTATTATATGTATGTGACATATATTCGATATGACTACTATTAGAGAAATGCAAATCAAAAATGCAAGGAGGAATCACCCCACACCCGTCAGCATGGCCATCTGCAAATGGTCTGTATACAGACAACAAATCAGAGGCAGAATGCAGCAAAGGGAATCCTCCAACCAGGTTGTTGTGAATGTAAATTGGGTATCAGCCACTCTGCAGAACAGTGTGGAAGTTCATTAAACAAACTAACAACAGAGCTAGCATATGATTGGGCCACCCCAGTCCTGGGCATGTAACTGGAGAAAACCAGAATTCTAAGAGACAAGCGCACCCCAGCACTTAGTGCAGCCCTGATTACAACAGGCAAGACAGGGAAGTCACCACAGTGTCCATCGACAGATGACCGGAAAAAGAAGAGATGCCACATGTTTACAACAGAATATTACTCAGCCACACAAAGGATGAAATGATGCCACTGGCAGCCACACTGACAGACCCAGACATGATCAGACCAAGTGAAGTAAGTCAGACTGGGAAAGACAAATGGTATACGAGATCACTTAGCTTTGGAATCTAGAAAATAATAATTCATTTACGCAACAGAAGGAGACTCCCAGAGTTGGAAAACAAACTTATGATCCACAAAGGGGAGATTAGGGCAGAAGAGATGAATTAGGAGGTTAAGATTAATGGATGCACTCTTTTATATATAATAAACAGATAATCGAGAGGGACCTACTATACACCACAGGGAACTCTGTGACACACGCTGTAAAACTACCGGGAAAGGATCTGAAAAACAATACATCCATGTGTGTGCATAACTGAACCAATTTGCTGTACAGCTCCAACAAACACTATAGTATAAATCAGTTCTATTTCAATTATATTTAAAGTTTTTAAAAATTACATAAAAAAAAGCAATGCCTACCATATTGCCCTCAGGGCATGGGGACCTGGGCAGGTGTCCTAGCACCCTGAGAGGCTTGGGTCTCAAGACTGGACTCTCACGGGGCTGAGGGAGCTGGGGACTACATGCCATCAAAGCAGAGCCCCTTGCACCTGTAAGGACTGGTCCCCTCTGGATGGGACCACAATCTCCAGATGCAGGCGGGCCCTTCAGAAGCTACATGAAGCCTGGAGCATCCAAAGACTGGTGGGCCCTCAGGCTGGAAGAGCTTCCAGAAGCCAGCAGGACGTGTCCTGGTGAGGGAACTCAGCACCAGCCTCGGACGACATCACCCTCAGCAGAGTGGTTTTGCAGGGGCTGGGATTTGTCTGTGGGGAGAAGGGGTAAAGGAACGAGACACAGGCCCCTGGGCCTTTGTCCTAGCACCTTCTGCTCCCTTGACAACCCAGGAATTGACTGGCTTTCCTGAGGTTTTGGCTGCCCAGGTGATCAGACCTGGGTGTGAGGAAGTGCTGCTGCCTTGTGGCTGTTTCTCATCACTACAACTTTAAAACCAAGGTTTATGGACACTTCGCCTTCAATTACCCTGCTGGGCTGCAAATGACACCTGCCCGCAAGAAATGCCCGAGGGTAGGCCACAGGAGAAAAATTCAAAACAAGGTCGCCTTTCAAGAAGCCTGCTTCAAAATGTAAATTTCACTCATACTGTTTGAAACAAAGTATGAAAAAGATGCTCTCAATGGCTATTACTAGACAAATGTCAATCAGAACTACAAGGAGGCATTAACTTGCACCAGTCAGAATGGTCATCAGGAAAATGTCTACAAATGTAAATGCGGAGACAGGGTGGAGCAAAGGAAGCCCTCCTACAATGTTCTTGTGAATTTAAATCTGCAGGACCTCTGGAGAACATCATGAGGTCTTTCAAAACTACTGAATAAAAATAGAGTGGGCATATGATTTGGCCACCCCACTCCTGTACAAGTGGAGAAAACGGAATTTCAAAAAACACGTGCATCCCAACATTCGGTGCAGCACTGCTTACAACACCCAGGAATGGAAGCCACAGCAGTGCCCATCGTTAGATGAACAGAAAATGATGTGGCCCAGATATACAATGGAGTAGTACTCAGCCATAAGGAAGGATGAAGTGATGCCGTTGGCAGCCACCTGGATGGACCTAGACACCTGGATGGACCTAACTCAGACTGAGAAAGACAAATATTGTATGAGATCACTTACAGTTGGAACCCAAAAACTGATACAAATAATTTATGTAGCACAAGCAGACTCACAGGTTCAGAACCAATGTATGATTCTATACGGGGAAACTGGAGTGGGAGGAATGAGGTAGGAGGTTAGGATTGACAGATACACTCTCATATACATAATATAGAAAATTAAAAAGGACCTCCTGTACAGCGCAGGGAATTGTGAAACACGCTAACAACCCAGAAGGGAAAAGGATCCAAAACACAATACATCTATGTGTGTGCATCACTGAACCAATTTGCTGGACACCTCAAACAACATTCTCCTTGACAACCCAAGAACTGACTTTCCTGACGTCTGGTTGCCCAGGTGACCAGACCTGCACATGAAGTGGTGCTGCCTCCTTGTGGTAATTTCTCTTTACTACAACTTTAAAACAGGCTTTTATGCGCACTGTTAAGTGGGCTTTAGGAAGCATCACTACGAACAAAGCTACTGGAGGTGATGGAATTCCAGTTAAGCTACTTCAAATCCTAAAAGATGATGCTGTGAAAGTGCTGCACTCAATACACCAGCAAATCTGGAAATCTCAGCAGTGGCCATAGGACTGGAAAAGGTCAGTTTTCATTCCAGTCCCAAAGAAAGAACGCCAAAGAGTGTTCAAACTACCACTCAATTGCACTCATTTTACACGCTAGCAAAGTAATAGTCAAAATTCTCCAAGCCAGGCTTCAACAGTATGTGAACTGAGAATTTCCAGATATTCAAGCTGGATTTAGAAAAGGCAGAGGAACCAGAGATCAAATTCCCAACATCCGATGGATCACAGAAAAAAACAAGAGAGTTCCAGAAAAACATCTACTTCTGCTTCATGGACTACGCCAAAGCCTTTGACTGTACGGATCACAACAAACTGGAAAATCCTTCAAGAGACGGGAATACCAAACCACCTCACCTGCCTCCTGAGAAATCTGTATGCAGGTTGAGAAGCAACAGTTAGAACCAGACATGGAACACAGACTGGTTCCAAACTGGGAAAAGAGTATGTCAAAGCTATATTGTCACCCTGCTTATTTAACTTCTATGCAGAGTACATCATACAAAACGCCGGTCTGGATGAAGCACAAGCTGGAATCAAAATTGCCAGGAGAAATATCAATAACCTCAGATATACAGATGACACCACCCTTATGGCAGAAAGCAAAGAGGAACTAAAGAGCCTCTTGATGAAAGTGAAAGAGGAGAGTGAAAAAGCTGGCTTAAATCTCAACATTCAAAAAACTAAGATCATGGCATCCAGTCCCATCACTTCATGGCAAACAGATAGGGAAACAATGGAAACAGTGAAAGACTTTATTTTGGGGGGCTCCAAAATCACTGCAAGTGGTAACTGCAGCCATGAAATTAAAAGATGCTTGCTCCTTGGAAGGAAAGCTACGACCAACCTAGACAGCGTATTAAAAAGCAGAGACATCACTTTGCTGACAAAGGTCCGTCTAGTCAAAGCTATGGTTTTTCCAGTAGTCATGGATGGATGTGAGAGTTGGACCATAAAGAAAGCTGAGTGCCGAAGAATTAATGCTTTTGAACTGTGGTATTGGAGAAGACTCTTGAGAGTCCCTTGGACTGCAAGAAGCTCAAACCAGTCAATCCTAAAGGAAATCCACTCTGAATATTCATTGGAAGGACTGATGCTGAAGCTGAAGCTCCAATCCTTTGGCCACCTGATGCAAAGAACTGACTCACTTGGAAAAGACCCTGATGCTGGGAAAGACTGAAGGCAGGAGGAGAAGGGGATGACAGAGGACAAGATGGTGCTGCAGTTCATGGAGTCATAAAGAATTGGACATGACTGAGCAACTGAACTGAACTTGCCTTCAAAAATCCTGCAGGGCTGGAAATAACACCTGCCTTCAAGAAATGCCCCAGGGAAGGTCAGGAAAAAAAAAATTCAAATAGGGCCAACTTTTAAGAAGCCAATTTAAGGATGTAAATTTCAATCACACTGTTTGAAAAGAAAAAAACAAAAAAACAGTGGTAAAAGTGCCCCACAAAGCTATTATTAGAAAAATGCAAATCAGAACTGCAAGAAAGTAACCGTTCAAACCAGTCAGAATGGCCATCAGCAAAACATCTATAAACCGTAAATGTGGAGACGGGGTGGAGCAAAGGGAACCCGCCTAAGCTCTGGAGAACAGTGTGGAGGTTCTTTTAAAACTGAAAATAAAGCAGGGAAAAGGATCCACGCCACTCCTGGGAGTATAATCTGAGAAAACTAAATTTCAGAAGACACACGTACCCCAGCGTTCAGTGCAGCACTGCTTACAACTCAGGCATGGAAGCCAGTGCAGCGTCCATCGACAGGCGAACAGAAAACGCTGCGGCACGCGTGTACGACGGAATGTCACTCAGCCAAAAGAGAGACAGCGACACCACTGGGACCCACGTGGATGGACCCAGACGTGCTCATCTGCAGTGAAGTCAGTCAGACTGAGAAGTACACGTGTCTGTGTCATGTGGGACCATCTACAGGTGGAATCTGAAAACTGACACAAACGAATTCACATATGCAGAACAAAGACACTCACAGGGTTACAAAACAAACATATGATGCCCAAAGAGGAAATCAGGGCAGGAGGGATGAATTAGGAGGCTGGGATCAACATACATACTCTCATATACATGAAACAGATAATCTAGAAAGACCTATTATATAGCACAGGGAACTGCACTCAACACTCTGTGATATAAGGGAAGAGGATAAAAAAAAAAAAAATCCACAACTGAATCAAGATGCTGTATACCTAAAACATATCCAATAGTAAAATTCTACTCCATCTAAGATAAAATATTTAAAAACCCAGTGCCTGCCATATTCCCCTAGGGCCTGGGGGACCTGAGCAGGCGAGGGTCTGAAGACTGGACTCTCCGGGGGCTGAGGGAGCTGGGAGCTGTGTGGTAGCAAAGCAGCACCCCTTGGATCTGCAGTCCCTGGAATCCTACCCATTAGACCATAATCTCCAGATCCAGGCGGCTCATTAAAAGCCACAGGAAGCGCAGTGCACCTAAAGACTGGTGAGCTCTTCAAGAGCTTGGAAAAGTCACCTGGTCCCTCCCCATGTCCTGGGGTTCCTACCACCAGCCTCCGACGACAGCACCCTTAGCGCTGCGGTTTTTCAGGGGCTGGGATTTCTCCGTGGGGTAAAAGGGTTAGGGAAGAAGGAATGAAACACAAGCGCTGGGAGTTTCTTCCGGCACATTCCGCTCTCCTTGACAACTCCGGAAGGCGACTTTTCTGAGGCTCTGGCTGCCCAGGTAAACCAGACCTGGGTGTGAAGAAGTGCTGCCTCCTTGTGGCCGGTCCTTTTTACTACAGCTTTAAAACACCCTGCGGGGCTGCAAATGACACCTGCCTTCAAGAAATGCCCTGGGGTAGATCACAGGGAAAAAAAGTCAAAACAAGGTCTACTTTCAAGAAGCCTGCTTCAAAATGTAAATTTAACTCTTACTGTTTGAAACAATAACGTATGAAAAAGACGCAATGCTCTAAACTAGACAAATGTGAATCACGGAGGTACCAACACACACATCCGGATAGCGATCAGCAAAACATCCACAAACAGTAAATTCAGAGACAGGGTGGAGCAAAGAGAACCTTCCTACAAGGTCTTGTGAATGTGAATTGGTAACAGGAACTCTGGAGAACACCGTGAGGGTCTTTCAAAACTACTGAATAAAAATAGAGCGGGCATATGATTTGGCCACCCCACTCCTGGGTGTACAAGTGGAGAAAACTGAATTTCAGAAGACACGTGCACCCCAACATTCAGTGCAGCACTGCTTACAACATCCCAGGGATGGAAGCCTCCGCAGTGTCCATCGTTAGCAGGAAATGACGTGGCCCATGTATACAATGGAACATTATTCAGCCATAAGAAAGGAGAGATGGTGAAGGACAGCGAAGCCTGGTGTGCTGAAGTCCACAGAGGCACGAAGGGTCGGACACGACCGAGCGGCGGAACAATAAGAAAGGATGAAATGATGCCGCTGGCAGACATCTGGATGGGCCTAGCCATGATCACACGGAGTGAAGCAACTTGGACTGAGAAAGATGAGCATCGTATGAGATCACTTACAGTTGGAACCCAAAAACTGGCAGAAATGGATTCGTTTATGTAACACAAGGAGACTCTCAGAGTTTCAAAACAAACATGACTTCCAAAGGGCAAATTAGGGTGGGAAGGATGAACTAGGAGGTTGGGATTAATAGATACACTCTCATATACGTGATACAGAGGGTCAAAAAGGACTTCCTGGATAGCCGAGGAAATTGTGCAACACTCTAACAACCCTCAAGAGAAAAGGATCCAAAAAACAATACATCTATGTGTATGTGTACCAGTGAGTCAAGTTGCTGTACACCTCAAACACAACGCTGTAAGTCCACATAAACTAACATTACATAAAAAGGAAAAGCAGGGCCGACCATACTGCCCTCAGGCCGTGGGGGCCCGGGCTGGTGTCACATCCCCGAAGCCTGAGAGGCTTGGGTCCCAAGACTGGCCTCCCTCGGGGCTGAGGGAGCCGGGAACTACGTGCCGTCAAAGCAGCGCCCCTTGGACCTGTAGGGCCTGGTCCCCTCCAGATGGGACCACGAGCTCCAGATGCAGGCAGGCTCTTCAGAAGCTACGTGAAGCCCAGGGCACCCAACGACTGGTGGAACTTCTGGGCTGGAGGAGCTCGCTAACCAGTCTCCTGGATGTGTCCTGGTGAGGGAACTCGGTACCAGTCTCAGGTGACAGCACCCTCGGCAGAGAGGTTTTGCAGGGGGCTGGGATTTCTCCGTGGGGTGAAGGGTAAGCAGGGGTAGAATGAAAGAGACACAGCCCCTGGGCATTTCTTCTCCCACAGGGCGCTCTCCTTGACAACCCAGGAACAGGCTTTCCCCAGGCTGTGTCTGCCCAGGTGACCAGACGGGGTGTGACGTAGTGCTGCCACCTTGTGGCCTCGTCCCACAACTACAACTTATTTAATTTAAAGAAACCTTGCGTGTGGACCCTTTCTATTCACTAACCCTGTGGGGCTGGAAATGACACTTGCCCTCAAGAAATGGTGGCTCGAAAATAAAGCATCTGCCTGCAGTGCAGGAGACCCGGGTTCGATCCCTGGGTTGGGAAGATCCCCTGGAGAAGGCAATGGCAACCCACTCCAGTATTCTTGCCTGGAGAATCCCATGGACAGAGGAGCCTGGCAGGCTACAGTCCACAGGGTTGCAAAGAGTCTGGACAAGACTGAAAGACTTCACTTTCTTTCTTTCTTTCTCAAGAAATGACCTGGGGTAGGGCAAAAAAAA
This sequence comes from Capra hircus, assembly GCF_001704415.2. Taxonomy (NCBI): domain Eukaryota; kingdom Metazoa; phylum Chordata; class Mammalia; order Artiodactyla; family Bovidae; genus Capra; species Capra hircus. Next base: position 7,368,035 of record NC_030829.1, on the reverse strand, counting down.
TCAAGACATGGCCAACTTTCAAAAAGCCAATTTCAAGAGGTACCTTTCACTCAGATGGTTTAAAAAAAAAAAAAAAAACAGTGGAAAAGATGCTCCACAAGGCTATTGTTAGAAAAATGCAAGTATGACCTGCAAGGAGATATCACTTCACACCAGTCAGAATGGCCATCAGCAAAACGTCTAGAAACAATAAATGTGGAGGTAGCATGGGACACAGAAAACCCTCCTACGCTGCCGTCTGGGATGTAAATTGTTAAGAGGCACTCTGGAGAACAGTATGGAGTTTCTTCAAAAACCTAAAAATAGAGCTGGGATATGATCCCACCACCCCACTCCTGCGTGAATACCAAAGAAAACCAGAATTCTGAAAGACTCATGCACCCCTATGCTTAGTGCAGCCCTGTTCACAATAGCCAAGACATGGAAGCCATCACAGTGTCCATCGGCAGACGAACAGAAAAGATGCGGCTCAAGCATACAATGGAATATTACTCAGCCATAAAAAAGGGCGAAATGGTGCCACTGGTAGCCACATGGATGGACCCAGATACGATCAAAATAGTGAAGGAGGTCTGACTGAGAAACACAAACATCGCATGATTGCTTACCGTCAGAATCTAAAAATTCATACAAACGAATTAATTTGTGCATCACAAAGAGACTCAGAGTTAAAAAACAAACGTATGATTCCCAAAGAAGAAATTAGGGTGGTAGTGATGAATTAGGATGTTGGGATTAACAGATACAAGAAAAGGACCTATTGTACAGTACACAGAAGCCTGCCCGACATTCTGTAACATCTTATACAGGAAAAGGATCTGAAAAACAGCTTAACTGAATCAAGTTGCTATACAGCTAAAGCACAACACTGTCAATCTAAAAAAAAAAGCAGTGCTTACCACATCCCCTCAGGCCTTGGGGCCCTGGGCTGGCGCCACTTCCCTGGGGCCTGAGCAGGCTTTGGTCTCAAGGTTGAATTCTCATGGGGCTGAAGGAGCTGGGGAGGATGAGCCAAAGAGACCTTCGGACCTGTGGTGCCAAGTCTGCCTCAGATGGGACCACAATCCAGATTCAGCCAGCCCCTTGAAAAGCTGTTCCAGGTCCAGTGCACCCACAGACTGGTGGACCGCTGGGCTGGAAGAGCTTGGAAAAGTCTCCACGTGAACTGGTGGCTGGGTCCCGACTCCAGCCTCCCTCAGTCAGTCATCCCACCTCTGGACAACCGCACCCTCAGCCCAGCCCTTTTGCAGGGGCTGGGATTTCTTCGTAATGTGAAAGGTCAGTGGGAAAAAGGAATGAGACACAAGCCTCAGGCCATTTCTTCTCCTATGTTCAGCTCTCCTGGACAACCCAGGAAAACTGGTTTAAGGCTCTGGATGCCCAGGTAACCAGACCTGAGTATGAAGAAGTGCTGCCCCCTTGTGGCCACTTCCCATAACTACAACTTTAAAACCCTTGGTTACAGACACTTCCTGGGCTTCCCTGGTGGCTCAGAGGATAAACATATCTGCCTGCAAGGCAGGAGACTGGGGTTCGATTCCTGGGTTGGGAAGATCCGCTGGGGGAGGGAATGACAACCGACTCCAGTATTCTTGCCTGGAGAATTCTATGCACAGAGGAATCCGACAGGCTACAGTCCACGTGGTTGCAAAGAGTCAGACACGATTGAGCAACTCACACACACACGGACACTTGCTATTCACAAGTCTGTGGGGCTGGAAATGACATCTGCCCGCAAGAAGTGTCCTGGTGTGGGTCTCGGAAAAAGAATTCAAAACAGGGCTGACTTTCAAGAAGCCAATTTTAAGAGTTACATTTCTCTCACAGTGCTTACTCATATTCCCGAAAACAAAGATTTCTTGCAGAGCAGCAATAAATGCTGAAAATCTCGTTTTTTCAGCTCCTTTGCCCTTGTCAGTTTCTGATAAGCTCGGTGGTTTTTAGAGCAAGTAAAGGTTTCAGAGGCGTGACCAGTGAGTTGCCAGAGCCTGGACGTGTCCAGTACAGTGCTGAACTCCAGTGTTCTGGCGTGTTGCCACTGAACCCAGCCTGCTCAGTGGTTGGAAGAGCCAAGTTTCAATGTCCATCACAATTAGCTCAGTGAAGTGCTGGCACAGCCTCTCATGAAAATGAAACAAAAACACCAGCTGTATTTTCATCCAACAGAACATGTAGAAACTAAACCCAAGATCGGCAATGTGTTGATAAATGTTTGAATTGGGTGATAGTCACCCCTAGTCCATTGGGCTTCCCTGGTAAAGAACCTACCTGCCAATACAGGAGAGACAATAGACCAGGTTTGATCCCTGGGTCAGGAAGACCCCCTGGAGGGGAGCATGGCAACCCACTCCAGAATTCTGCTTGAGAATCCCATGGACAGAGGAGCCTGGCAGGCTACAGTCCACAGGGTCACAGAGAGTCAGACACGACTGAAGCAACTTAGGACGCACCCCCTCGTTTATTATACCATCCTTTCTAATATGTTTTTCAATCTTCAGAAATAAAAGAAAAGTACATAATTTTCTGTAATTCTCATTAAAATAAGATTTTTCCGAGTGTGGATAAATATAAGCCAGTAGTTAAATCTGGGGTCGGGTGAGAGGGAGCAGGGAGATTAGAATGGGTGACGTGCTTGACGTTTTTCTGTATATCTCTGCGATGTTTAGTTTATTGCACTAAACCTATACTACAAGCCTTTTTAGGGAAAAAAAAAACAAACAAACAGTTACCTTAAACGGGGGGAAAAAAAAAAAACAGTTACCTTAAACTAAGTACTTATTTTTAAAAAGAAGGCTCTTCATAAGCAAAGACATTGTCCAGCAGAAGACCGCCCCTCCACACTAGAATGCAGCCAACAGATATTTGCTGGAACATGCTGTGAACTCGGTGCTGCCCGGTAGGGAAGCGTGTCCACACATTACACAGAAGTAGACTCTTGTTCTCGCTGCTAAAGAATCCTTTACCAGACAGTTTATGCCAGGCTGACAGTGGCAGATAAACTCACCCTTCCCTCCACGAAAGGGGGCATGAGAAAGACACCTCTCTAAACCAGTCCTCGGCCCTTCCCTCCACGAAAGGGGCACGAGAAAGACACCTCTCTAAAACAGTCCTCGGCATCCTGCTGGTCTCAGAAATGTCCCAACCACGGGCCATTTCGGGCCGTTTCTTTGCGCATTTAGATGGCGTTCAGGCTGGTGAAGATCAGGTTCACTGCTGAGAGAGGCAGTTACCTTCCTCAGAAAAACATGGTGTAAATGTCAGTATCAGAGACTTTTTAGGAACAAAGGAATCATCTTGATTAGCAGCAAAAGTTTAAATTTTTTAGTTAAAAAATTAAAATAGAGAAAGAGAGAGGGAACGAAGCAAAATTTTCCCCTTTCCTTTCTTCCCCTTTTTTGACCTTCCGCAGGCAAGGCCTCTGGTGTGTCCTGGAGAGGAGACGAGGTGGGATTACCAGGTAGGTGGGCAGGTGTCTGCTGTGGGCAGAGGGAACTCCGCAAAGAACAAGATGCTCACAGCGGGGGAGGAGGGCTGTGGAAGCCAAAGTCACCTGTCAGTCCTCCAAGACATCCCTGAGGCCCCATGACCAGCCACCCGAGTCTGAAAGACAGCCTCGGGGAAGCTAGTCAGACTCCTGCCCACAGACCAGATATATCATCAGGAGAGCAGAGTCTTCCCTATAGCAAATGACCCTAGCAACGTCCCATGCTCATCACTGAACCGCCAGGGCACACGCTGCTCAAGCAAGTGGCCCCCAGCAATCTTGGTTACAGGGAAAGAAGGGAAGGCAGGAAATTGGTGCTTTGAAGTCTGAATTCCTCTCTCTCCCCCATGTGAGCCCTTTGTCCGTCTGGAAGGTTCTGATTGAGAAACTCCAAGTTCAAAGCAGGATCAACTGCAATGATCTTAGGGTTAAGAGTCTGAAAAGGTCAATGGTGTGGAGGAAGGGAAAGAATGATATATACAGTGGTGGGGGTTTAATCGCTCAGTTGTGTCCGACTCTTCTGCAACCCCATGGACCATAGCCCACTAGGCTCCTCTAAGTCCGTGGGATTTTCCAGGCAAGAATACCGGAGTGGGTTGCCATTTCCTCCTCCAGGGACTCTTTCCCACTCAGGGATAGAAACTGCATCTCTTGCCTCTCCTGCATTGCAGACAAATTTTTTACCACTGAGCTATCAGGGAAGCCATTGGGAATTTCTAAAAGGAATTCCCTTGCAGTCCAGTGGTTAGGACTCCACATTTCCACTACAGGGTGTTCCATTCCTGATCAGGGAACTAGGATCCTGCAAGCTGCATGGAGCAGTCAAAAAAAAAAAAAGATTAATAAACAAAAACACCAGTTATATAGAGTTTGGAATTCACACTGTGCCAGTGTGTGAATTCCATAAGCATTCCACATCTACCAACTCGTTTAATCCTCAAGACAATCTTACAAGGTTAGTACTCTCCACTGAGGTGGAAGCTGAGTCTTAGTACCTTACCCAGATTGCCTAGAAGATGAGTACTTACGTTTATAGTAAGCGAACTGCAAATAATGATACATGGTGGCCACAAATTTCTCCACTGGATATCCTCCTATGACGGGGGTGAGGTTCTCCTCACACTGCATTTTGCATTCCAGGACCTCCACATAATGATCTGAAAGAAGACACAGATTTTCAGGCAATGCATCCATTATTTTCCTTATGCCACTTCTGCCCCACCCCCAAAACAATTAAGGCCAAAATGATCATGATAAAATGATAAAAGTAAAATATTTGCACCACTTATGATAAAGGGCCAAAATCTTTAATACATGAAGCATGCTAAATCAATAGGAAAAAGACAAATGCTCGCTATAAAAATAGCCAAAAAGATGCTAACAGAAATTATAAAAGGGGCTAATAAACACTGTGAAAAGACCTTAACCTTCTGTGTAATTAAGAAATCCTAAAATAATGTAAGCTATTAAATTGGCAAAATGTTTAAAAGTTGACAACACCCAGTGTTAGGGAGAGAATATCAAGATTCAGTCTCATATTTTGTTGGTAGGAGCAAAAAAGGAACAATATTTTTGGAGAACAATTTGACAAAATTTATCAAAGTTAAAATACACATATTCTCTAACCAAGTAGTCTCCTTCTGGGAAAATTTTCTTTAGACTTGGGCACACATAAGCAAACAAACTTGAAAGTAACCCAAATGCCAATCAGTAGGATGGTGATTAAGAAGTTATGGTACATACAAACAACAGAATCCACACAGGTTTTAAAAGAGTCAGTTCAGTCACTCGGTCGTGTCCGACTCTTTGCGACCCCATGAATCGCAGCACGCCAGGCCTCCCTGTCCATCACCAACTCCCGGAGTTCAACCAAACTCATGTCCATCGAGTCGGTGATGCCATCCAGCCACCTCATCCTCTGTCGTCCCCTTCTCCTCCTGCCCCCAATCCCTCCCAGCATCAGGGTCTTTTCCAGTGAGTCAGCTCTCTGCATGAGGTGGCCAAATACAGTCACATAGAAAGATGTGAAGACTGCATTTCCCAGCCACCCTTGCAGTTCAGCTGGGGCCATATGACTAACTGAGCCAATGAAATGTGGACAGTTAACAACGGATGGATACTACTTCTGGGGCTGGTCCCTAAATCCAGCGTGGTCCTCAGCCCTTCCCTTTCCTCCTTTCAGAGTCCAGCATGATGGTACACATTTTGCCAGCAAGACTGTGGAGGAGTAGGCACTCTCCCTGGTTGGTAGGAATACAAAACAGTACCTTAAAATACCAAATAATTTACTGAAACATTCACCCTGAACCATCATTCCCACTGATGCTGACTTTGCAAACACATTTCCATACTTAGCAAACAACAACAACAACAAAGAAACCCACTAAAATTCCCCAGTACAGTAGTAGATATAATACCAAAAGACTGAAAGAAAGTGAAAGTCGCTCAGTCGTGTTTGACTCTTTGCGACCCCGTGGGCTATACAGTCCATGGAATTCTCCAGGCCAGAACACTGGAGTGGGTAGCCTTTCCCTTCTCCAGGGGATCTTCCCAACCCAGGGATCGAATCCAGGTCTCCCACCTTGTAGGTGGATTCTTTATCAGCTGAGCCACCAGGGAAACCCAAGCAAAAGATTGGAGCCGCCCAAACGTCTACCAGACGGTTGAATAAACAGTAGCACACTCCTCCCCGGACCCTCAACGGAGTACTCAGCAGTATGAGAAGAATGACACAATCTCTACCTGCTAGTTAGGATACACTGTTAAGTGGAAAAAGCATAAGACAGAATAGTGTGTAATGTAGGGTATGTATTCTGTATGGAAGAAGCAGGCACAAAAATAAAGGGGAAAGTGGTTTTATTCCTTTATAGGAATAAAAAGATTCAGGCAAGAATTCTCAACACTATGCTTAATCAGCGCATGGTCAGGGGTGAGAAGGTGGAGAATATAGAGAATCTGATGCATAGCAAGTTGTCCTAGTCTGGAAGCATCTGTCCGTGAATTATTAATTTCAATAGTAACTATATTGGGGACTGGAAAGCACTTCTCTTTCTAGCCAGGACCTAACTGAGAAAGCAGGAGACGTTTTTCACATTATATCCCTTCGTCTTTCACATGCGATAGTATGCGCTTATATTAACTATCAAAAATAAAGTCTGAGATTAAGTATTAATCCAGGGTAACCCCCTCAGGTGAGACACTATTTCATGGGTTAAGAGGTGAGACCACAGTCAGAACACCTGGGTCTAAATCCTAGCCCTTCCCCTGAGGACAAGAAGCACTGGGCTTGGGAGGTGGGGGAAAAAATCAGGAGTTTGGGATTAAGAGATACACACTGCCATGTATAAATCAGGTAAACAAAGACCTCCCATATATATAGGGGGGCTTCCCCAGGGGCTCGGCTGGTGACGAGGCCGCCTGTCAATGCAGGAGAGGCAAGAAGCAAGGGTTTGATCCCTGGGTGGGGAAGAGCCGCAGGAGAAAGAAATGGCAACCCACTCCAGTACTCTTGCCTGGAGAATCCCATGGACAGAGGAGCCTGGCGGGCTACAGTCCATCGGGTCACAAAAAGTCAGACATGACCGAGCAGGCACACCAGGCACTGTATACATAGCACAAGGAACCCTGCCCAATATCTCGTAATAACCTATAATGGAAATTATATCTGGAAAAAATGTGTGTGTGCATATGTATACCTGAACCACTTTGCTGTACACTTGAAACTAACGCAGCATTGCAAATTAACTACACTTCAATTTTCTTTTTTTTTTTTTTGCCAAGCTGGGAGTCTTGTTTCCTGACCAGGCATTGAACCTGTACCCTCAGTAGCAAAAAATGCTGAGTCCTAACCATTGGACCACTGGGGAGGTCCTGGGGACTAGTGTTTAATGGGTACAGTTTCAGTCTGAGAAGATGAAAAAGTTCTGCAGATGGATGCCGATGATGGCCACACAGCAATGTGAAAGATTAAGAAACTAACTGAGTGCAATGTGTGGACTTTATTTTGAACCTGATTCAAACCAACAAATTATAAATGTAAGGGACACACACACATATTTATGTCATTTCTAAGACGACTGGGACATTGGATATTTGATGATGAGATCAAGGAACTGTTGTTATAATTCTTTTAGGTATAATAGTTTGGCGGTTATGTTTAAAAAAAAAAAAAGAGTTCTTATCTTTTAGAGGTATCTATTGAAACAAAACAAACGAAATGAGGGAACACCTGGGATTTGCTTTAAAATAACGTGAGAGGGAAGAGGGGGGTTTTCAGATGCCACTCTGCCATGAGTTGACAATAGTGAAGCTGAGTCATGGTAAGTGGGCTTTCTTCACACTCTCCTGTATTTTGTGTATGCTTGAAATATTCCACAATAAAAACGTTTTGTTATGAAAAATAAAGGTACTCTGTAAAAAGAGTTCCATAGGCAAAAATTTACTAAACAATAACAACAAACCACCATCCTGGACTCAATAACTAAAACAGCAGACAACCCTCAGACCAATTCCAGACTTATCTGACCTGGGGCCCCTTCCTGCAAGGGGCAGTTTGAGGGTCTGTGTTCCCAAACCACTTAAAGGCATCTCTTGGCCATTTCCTATCCTCTGGAGCACTGCTGCCCACTAATGGGTAAAGAAAATCCCTAGGGCTATTTATGTGTTTTCAATTTTCTTTTTCTTGTTTTGGCCAAGCCTGAAGGAATGCAGGATCTTAGTTCCTTGACCAGGATCAGAATTGAACTGGTGCCCGCTGAAGGGGAAGCTCAGCATCTTAACCACTGGACCACCAGGGAAGACCTCAATGTTCTTTCTTTACTCTCTCTTGTGCTTTCCAAACTTCCTAAAATAAGCATGCATTATTTTATCATCAGGAAATGTTTTCTTTTTTCCCCAAAAGTTACCTTGTGGATATGTGTTAGTCACTCAGTCGTGTCTGACTCTTTGTGACCCCATGGACTGTAGACCACCAGGCTCCTTTGCCCATGGAATTTTCCAGGCAAGAGTACTGGAGTGGGTTGCCATTTCATTCTGCAGGGGATCTGTCTGACTCAGGGATGGAATCTGGGTCTCCTGCACTGCAGGCAGATCCTTTACCGTCTGAGCCACCAAAGTTGCCTTAGTGATCACTAATCATACTCTTCACTCTTGGGGAAGGAAATGGCTACCCACTCCAGTATTCTTGCCTGGGAACTTCCACAGACACAGGAACCTGGCGGGCTACAGTGCATGGAGTCGCAGAGTCGGACATGACTTAGTGATCGAGCATGCAGACTCTGCTTGCTGAGAAATTGCCATAATCAAAGTTATCTCCCTAAGCTGAGGTGTGAGATGCTTTGGGACTCAATTTTATTTTTCTACAAGCCTGTGGGAATCTGCAGTCAAGTAGGACTGATGAAACAGACCTTCTCCACAGGCCTGTGTCTGGACACCATACTCACTGTTCCTCTAGAAGCTCCAGCCAAGTCCGAGGCTAATCCATGTCTGTGGCAGCCACCCCAGTTAACCCACTCTCATTTACGCTCAAAAGTTCCTCAGAGGCCACCCGAGTCCCCTAGAAGGCATGTAGAACTCATAGGGGCAGCCGTGTCCTTTATGTCGAGGATACAACCCACTACCAACCTGCGATGGAAAGATAGAAATCCTTGAAGTCCCTGATCTCCCGGGAGCCCTCACAGGCAGCGAGACATTCATAGAAGGCCTTGAAGAAGTCAGGAAGGGCCAGCTCCATGTCGGTGATGCACGTTCTCCAGTTCTCGCCATTGTAGGCCCGCACGGCTCGGATGAACAGGCTCTGGAATCAGCGAAAAGTCTACACATAAAAAATGCTGGAGAAGGTGTAGAGGAAAGGGAGGGATGTCGATTGGGGCAGCCACTATGGAGAACATACGACGTATGGAGGTTCCTTAAAACACTAAAAATAGAGCTACCATATGATCCTGCCATCCCATTCCTGGATGTATGTTCAGAAAAGAATGAAGACTCCAATTCTAAAAGACACATACACCACTATGTTCATAGCAGCACTATTTACAATAATCAAGATGTGGAAGCAGCCTAAGTGTCCATCAGCAGATGAATGGATAAAGATGTGGTGCATATATAAATATATTAAAAAGAATGAAATAATGCCACTTGCAGCAATGTCGATGGACCTAGAGATTATCGTGCTGAATGAAGTCAGACAAAGACAAGTATCATATGATCCCACTTATATGTGCGATCTAAAAAAATGATACAAATGAGCTTATATACAAAACAGAAGTACAATCACAGACAGAGAAACAAACTTATGGTTACCAAGGGGGAAAGGGACCAGGAGGGATATATAGGGAATTTGGGGTTAACAGTTAAACCATACTACTATATACTGGGTTGGGCAAAAAGTTCATTTGGGTTTTTCCATAAGATCTTATAAAATATAAAATGGATAAATAAGGATCTACTGTATAGCAGAGGGAACTATACTCAATACTTTGTAATAACCTATAACAGAAAAGAATCTGAATATATATATACGTATATATTTATATATATATGTTCAGTTCAGTTCAGTCGCTCAATCGTGTCCGACTCTTTGCGACCCCATGAATCACAGCACGCCAGGCCTCCCTGTCTGTCACCAACTCCCGGAGTTCACTCAGATTCACGTCCATCGAGTCAGTGACACCATCCAGCCATCTCATCCTCAGTCGTCCCCTTCTCCTCCTGCCCCCTATCCCTCCCAGCATCAGAGTCTTTTCCAATGAGTCAACTCTTCACATCAGGTGGCCAAAGTACTGGAGTTTCAGCTTTAGCATCATTCCCTCCAAAGAAATCCCAGGGCTGATCTCCTTCAGAATGGACTGGTTGGATCTCCTTGCAGTCCAAGGGACTCCCAAGAGTCTTCTCCAACACCACAGTTCAAAAGCATCAATTCTTCGGCGCTCAGCCTTCACAGTCCAACTCTCACATCCATACATGACCACAGGAAAAACCATAGCCTTGACTAGATGGACCTTAGTCGGCAAAGTAATGTCTCTGCTTTTGAATATGCTATCTAGGTTGGTCATAACTTTTCTTCCAAGGAGTAAGCATCTTTTAATTTCATGGCTGCAGTCACCATCTGCAGTGATTTTGGAGCCCCCCAAAAATAAAGTCTGACACTGTTTCTACTGTTTCCCCATCTATTTCCCTTGAAGTGATGGGACCAGATGCCATGATTTTCATTTTCTGAATGTTGAGCTTTAAACCAACTTTTTCACTCTCCTCTTTCACTTTCATCAAGAGGCTTTTTAGTTCCTCTTCACTTTCTGCCATAAGGGTGGGGTCATCTGCATATCTGAGGTTATTGATATTTCTCCTGGCAATCTTGATTCCAGCTTGTGCTTCTTCCAGTCCAGCGTTTCTCATGATGTACTCTGCATAGAAGTTAAGTAAGCAGGGTGACAATATACAGCCTTGACGTACTCCTTTTCCTATGTGGAACCAGTCTGTTGTTCCATGTCCAGTTCTAACTGTTGCTTCCTGACCTGCATACAGGTTTCTTAAGAGGTAGGTCAGGTGGTCTGGTATTCTCATCTCTCTCAGAATTTTCCACAGTTTATTGTGATCCATACAGTCAAAGGCTTTGGCATATATCTATGTACACGTATGTATAACTGAATCACTCTTCAGTACACCTGACACATTGTAAATCAATCAAAAACAAAACAAAAAAACAGGCTCTGAAAATCCGAGAGAAGTCAAGGAAGGTCCAGACATGAAGAGAGACAGACTTGTCCTCCCAAAAGGAAGCAGATTATCATGAAACTTGACTCTCATTAACTCCAGACAAACCATGCTCACTCTTTTTTCTTAATGAAAAAAATTTTTTTTACAATGTTGTGCCGGTTTCTGCCATACAATAAGGCAAATCAGCCATAATTATACATACATCCTCTCCCTCTCTAGCCTCCCTCCCTCCCCCATTCCATCCACCCAGGTCATCACAGAGCACCAGACTGGGTTCCCTGTGCTACACAGCAACTTCTCCCCAGCTAGGAAGGCAATCAGTGACTTACCTACATCTAGATTTTTCTACCCTGTTCACAGTGGTACAGTTATTTTATTTAACTCAAAAACTAGCAGATGTTTGATAATAAAATCAAGTTTGAATCAAGGAAAAAAGGAAAATACTGGGGACAGAAACCAGAGCAGTGGCTGCCAGGGGTCAGGGGCAAAGGCATGACTGCAAAGGGGTATGACGGAAATTTAAAACAATTTTTTTTTATGCAGGAGCTTTTTAGGGGAGAAGAACATGTCTGTATGATTGTGGTGGTAGTTGTATGACTGCACACATTTGTCAAAACTCACTGAATTATGCACTTAAAATTAGAAGATTAGTTTTAAATAAATTATACCTCCATAAAGCTGATTTTAAAAATCAATTCATATGGCAAAACCAATACAGTATTCTAAAGTAAAATAAAGTAAAAATTAAAAATAAAATTAAAAAAAAACAGGTTCAGAAAAAAAAAAAAAGAATTACAATAGCAAAATACATGAGTCAGAGTTGTGACAAGAATAATATAGGGAATATAGCCACCTCATAGGAAAAGAAATCAGATGTGTGTTTACCAGAGTCATGGATTGGGGAAGAATGGGAATTTGATGAAGGCAATCAATAGGTATAAATTTCCAGTTATAAAATAAATAGTAGGGATATAATTTACATGATAAATAAAATTGACACTGCTTTATGTTAAATATGGAAGTTAGGGAGACAGTAACTCCTAAAAGCTCTTAGGAAAAGGGAAAAAGAAAAAAAAAATCTTTTTACTTCTGTATATAAAATGATGAGTGTTCATTAAACTTATTGTGATAATCATTTTATGATGTATGTAAATAAAATCATTACCCTTAAAAAATTTTTTTTAATTAAAAAAAATAAAAATCAATTCAAGGAAAAGATAAGCTAAAGCAAGCGTCAGACACCCCTTGCCCTAACAGCAAAGTATAAACTAGGAGTTTCCACGTATCTGCATGAGTTCCTGGGTAGGGCAGCCACACGCCACCCAGAGGAAACATCAAGGAATTCCTGCTACCTGTTGCCTCTACCAGGTACCAGGAATAACTAGGGCTGAGGAAGCAGCTTCATCTTCACCAGAAATAAGTAGAGATCTTGGACACAGGCAGAAACCTGCTAACTTGGAGGGGCCAGGACAGGTCTTGAAATAAACATGCGGCTCTCCTTTGGGAGTTTTGTTTTCAGCTGCTCTGGATGGAGGGTATTTGAGGGTCATCCCTGGGACCTGGAATTTTCACCCAACTTAGAGCCTAAGGTTAGGAAGGTGGATCTCCTTGTATCTCCTGGGCAGGCAACATCCCCTGGAAGCAAGACAGGCAAAGAACTGAAGCTTTGCCTGGAGATGGATGGGGGGTGGGGGGAAGGGGAGTGTGGGGCAGGGGAAGCAGAAATAGCAGACCGCTGGCTCTGCAGAAATGGCAGGTGGCAGCAGAGAGAGAGCCCTGCAGAGGGCCTTCCCTGGTGGTCCAGTACTTAAGAACCTGCCTTCCAATGCAGGGGACAGGGGTTCCACCCCTGGTCAGGGAACTAAGATCCCACATGCCCAAGTCTGTGTGCCACAGCTACTGAGCCTGCATGCCCCAGAAGCTGCAAGCTACAATGAAAGATTCCGACGCAGCCAAACAAATAAAAGCAAACAAACAAAGCTCTACAGAGAGAGGATGCCCCTAAGCACAGTGCAATGACCACACGCACACAACTCTTTTCCCTGAACCCAGTGAACAATAACAGGGAAGAACATAAAAAGGGGTCAATTCTTCTCACAGGAGATCAGGAAACGAGCAAGCAGCAGACGAGAGATTCAACAACTTCTGGAAAGACAGAGAGCCGAATGATCAGAGAGGAGGGTCCTCACGGGAGGTGAGCTATACAACCGATAGACGCCTGCAGGCACCAGCGACCACAGAGGCTGGCATGAGGTGCGGGATGGAACGCTGGGCTGAGAGTCTGAACCTAGCTGTTGGAGCCCGGCTTCCCCTGCCAGCAGCTATCTGCTCCCCTAAGGGACCACGCCTTCCAAGTCTGTTCTAGAGATTCTACCCATAAAGGCTGAAGGCCCAGGGAGCGGGCACAGCAGTCAAGCTGAGGTGTGGGCTGACACCCAGGAACAGGTGAGGCCTCCAACTCAGCCGTGAGACCGCCATCCCTCTCCCCAGACTGGCTCTCAGACACTCCGCCAGCCCTGCAGAAGGCTGGGGAATTCTTCCCTGGAAACCAGATGGGCTCCAGAAAAGAGACTTTGCCCACGATGTTTGAGGGTCACCGCTGGCGAAAAAGTGAGCTTGCAGTCTGGTCCCACGATGGGAAACCCTAGAGTCAGACCTGAAGCTCTAGGAGCTCCGGTGGGCAATTCCAACCCATCCCTCTGTTTTCAACCCCTGCTCCTGCCCCACTGGTACCACACACCTGGAGCCCAGACACGACAGGCCCCCAGCAGCAAATGCTCTGGACTCGTCCTCTTCTTCCTGTCCGCGCTCATTCCCCTCAGAACTCCCCTCTGCAGATGCACAGACGCAAATATCCTGTAATCTGTCGAGTCTGTCCTCCTAGAACCTTATTCCCCTTCCATCTTGAGATATGTGCTGTGTGTGTGTATAAAAATACATGTTTCCTAGCTGCATTAGAGATGGAGACCTACTTCCTGTTTCTTCTGTTCTTAGTCATTTTCAGATGATTTTCAAGACCCATTTTTATACCATCTTAAAACTGAATGATCAAATGCCCACATTTCTAAAATGTAGCATTTAAAGGAAAAAAAAGTGACTTTAAAATCACTACGCAATGTAAAATTGCATTCTTAAATGGATCAACTTGGTGTTAAAAAAGCAACAATTTTTTCTTCTTTTTTTAATTTTTTGGCCATACCGCACACCATGTGGAATCCAGTTCCCTGACCAGGGATCAAACCTGCACCCCCTGCATTAGCAGTACGAGGTCTTAACCACTAGACCACCAGGGAAATCCCAAGGCAGTCATTTCTATTGTCATAATACTCATTAAATGTCATCAAAAATCACTTTATCAGTCCTTCAGTGTCAATAGCTGTTCACTAAGATAGACTTCTTCAAAAATTCACACTGCAACTAACCACTGTGTAAAAACCCAAATGTACCTCGTACGACTTGGTTTCCAAGTCTTTAATGTAGTCCTCGGCATCAGGCAGGCTCTTGTAATAAGCCATGTTTCTCTTCATCATCTCGTCATCAGGATGCTTCAGTAGAAAGGTGTGAGCAGCTGCAATGGCTTTCGGAAGATTATTTGCCTAAAGTCCAGAGAGGAGAGAAAAGCGCTGCTCAGTGGGTGGTGAGCGTGATTTCTGTAAAACAAGAATGTCTGTTCAGTCCTTAGGCAATTTTGTGTTTCTACACAGTGTTTCCAGCTAAGGGCTCAGTGATTTCCAAGGCCCAGCATACCTGGTCCAGCCACAAGGTATGAGCGTTCATTCCCTATGGGTGAGCCGATGTACCCTCTGTGCCTGCCCTGATCTACTCTGCCGTCTCCACCCTGCCCTGCCCAGGAGGCTGGCGTACGGGCTGTCCCTGTGGACTCCCTTGCCCTCCAGCTTTCAGTGGGTTCAGCCCCAACAGGTGCCCAACAGGAGACTGAAGGAAGGGAAGAGAATAAGGCTGCTCTGTTTTCGTCCTGGCTCCTTCCCTGCAAGGTCGCTCCCTTAATTGAAGGTCACAGCCCTTAGTGGAGGGTCTCTCCAGCTAGTCTCTCTCCATCCACGTAACCCCTTCTGGCCTGGGAGGTGGGTCACACCCCACTGTCACTAGCTTTTGTAGTAACCGCCTTATTCATAAGTATTCCTCCAGTTACCCCGTATGACTATAACACATTTTTTCTGCCAGAACCTTGACGGATAAATCAATATTTTCCTGGGTCTCTCACAGAACCTCTGTTTCATCTTCCCGAGGACCCCCACCACCTCCTCATTCACTCACCCATTCACTCAGCAAATATTTGTTGAGAGCCTCTACAGGACAGGTGCTGTTCTAGGAAGTGAGTCTTGAGGGGTTGGGAGGAAGATCCCTGCCTATACATGTGAGTCCTCCCTTTCCCCACGACCTCAATCAAGAGACTCTTAAATATATATATATACATGTGAAAGTCACTCAGTCATGTGTGACTCCTGGCAACCCCATGGACTATACAGTCCATGGAATTCTCCAGGCCAGAATACTGGAATGGGTAGCCTTCTCCAGGGTATCTTTCCAACCCAGGGATTGAACCCAGGTCTCCCGCCTTGCAGGCAGATTCTTTACCAGCTGAACCACCAGAGAAGCCCAAGAATACTGGAATGCGTAGCCTATCCCTTCTCCAGGGGAACTTCCCAACCCAGAAATCGAACCGGGGTCTCCTGCATTGCAGGCAGATTCTTTACCAGCTGAGTTATCAAGGTATATATTTATCAGGGTATATAAGTACACATACTTATTTAATGAATTGATTTGGCTGTGCTGGGTCTTAGTTGCAGCATGTGGGGTCTAGTTTCCTAACCAGGGATCAAACCCAGTCTCTCTATATTGGGAGTGAGAAGTCTTAACCCCTGGATCACGAGCCTCTTTTATGTCATCCTGTCTTCTGCATTCTTGGCAGCTGGCAGAGTTCTCAGGACAAGGCAGGACTTGGTAAGTACCAGTGACATGGACAGGACATCACGACTACATTATATTTTCATGAAATTAATTCATGTTTCCCTCTCTTTCCCCCTCCCTCTCTTCTCCCCATTTGGTGGTGATCAGCTGATTCTGAGTCTCACTGCCTCGGGGGAGGTCAGGACATAGAAGTATGACCAGAGCCCTTGTACTCCTTAGAGAACTTGGCAAGTATGTGAAGAAGAGGAAATTGAGAGAGGGAAGTGCAGGAAGAAGCTGACTGGCCTGGAAGAAGAAGACAGAGGGAGGATTTCCCTGTCGGTTCCAGACCCGAGGTTCCACTGCAGGGGATATGGGTTCCATCCCTGGTTGGGGAACTAAGATCCAGCATGCCATGCCACATGGCCAAAAAAAGAAAAAACAAACCCAAGGAGGAGGAAGAGGAATCCTCTCGGCTAGAAAAAACTCCCTCCTTGGGGTCTGCAGGGGCAGCAAGGCCTGTGGCCCTTGATCCTCAGGTTTGGTACCTGCAGGCAGAGCCCAGAAGTCTTCAGGGAAGAAGGAGGTGCCATGAGGTGAGTGAAAAGGCTCGCAGAAAGGGACAGGGACACCTCCCTGTGTGGACACGCGAGCAGCAAACAGAGGGCCCCTCCCCACCATGGATGTCATGGCCCCTCCACGCCCCAAAACCACAGCACAATTTGGGGGAGGGAGGCGCGGGAACCCACCCATACATGTGCAGGGAGGCTCCTTCAGCCAATCCAGAGGGACCCTCGGGGGCAGGAATTAGGGAATTCTGTTCGGGGAGAGAAAATAAAGGGATATTTGGCACGGTCTGGATTTCTGAGAATCAAAGGGCAGCAAATAGCCTGGGCAGAAACTGCCCCTGAAACGCGAGCCTAGTCATTTGGAGATAATGGCAGAGCCTGCCCTGGAGTGGCGGGTGGTGATAAGGACAGACTTGCAGATGTCCGTGTTGATGTCTGAGGAATGCCATCTAGTGGCCTGGAGTGGGACTGTCTCCCTGTACCGCCTCCGCCCCCGGGCCCCTCGCCTCCTCTTCGGCCCCTCCCTCCCCCCAACCCCCCTAGACTCCTGTGGAAGCGCACAGCCCTAACCACCTGACCGCCGTGGAATTCCCTTTACTGACTTCAAGTAAGTGATGTCACAAGACCTGTAAATGGTTTTGAAGAGAAGTTATGAATTTTCTAGCCTTTGCGGATGCCACGATGGACGAAACCCCTGCCTTCCGGTCACCCTGAATTAACTGTTCCTCCCCTTTTGCCTCGGTCCACATTCATCCCTGTTTTAAAGAAATCAGAGCTTCCATTATACTCCAGGTTTAAAAATAAAACGTTTCCCCCTTGATTATGTGACTCAAATTTGGCTCATACTGTATGTGCCAAAAGCTTTACAAAAAAGAGGATTAAATGAGTCTTTTTCAGAGTAAAAATATAGTGCTTGTATGAGTCAGCCATCATTTCTGAGTCCCGGAAATGTATTAATCTCATCCCTGGTCTATTTTAAAACTGTTTGTGTTTTTTTTTTTTTTTTTTTTTTGCTAGGACAAACATTCACTAATCTGATACTTTATATAAAGCTGTAGCAGCCATAGAAATAACCCAGTTTTCCTCCTATTTAGGGTTTTGTGCTAATTTATGGCCCATACGAATGCAACATACACGTGGACCCGTTTCAGAGAGATACGAAAAGCAGATCTTGCAGCCCAAAGACACAGAGTTTACCAAATCGTTCTCCAATAAAGTGGAAACAGCTTTAAGAGGGCTCTCTTGGCAAAACCCACTGAAGACCCGCCAAGCTAAAGCGTCTTTATCCAGTTAACAGGGAATTCAGCCCATTCTTAAAACTTCAGGGTCCCCCGTGTAAGGACCTAGAGGGTAGACAATTGCAATTTGTGGCTATTTTTAGCCAGCAATCACAGACCGGATGCAGAGTCACAAAAAGGAGGAAGACAACCGCGTTACACTGTAGATGAAAGCCAGCGAAGAGCGCCAGCCCTGAGGAATCACAGCGCTCAGGTTCTCCTCCTCCAGGCAGGCAAGTGTCCTTCCAAGGAGCCCTGCCCTTTTAAGTTCCTCTTTAAAAGAGACTGACCGGTTCCGCCCTACTCACTTGAGAAAAGTGATTTGATGCTATCTACTAAAAACAGAAGTCTGTCTTCAAATAACACTGTGCTAGTCGTTAGATATACATCCTCTGCCTCAGAACCACCCGTCAAGAAAAGTATTTTTCATCTTTATCTATGAAATAGAATACGAGGAAGAGGATCTGAAGGCCTCCCTTAGCGACGCTGAGTGCGAGAGAAGTAGGTCTAGAAAGGGCGGTGAGACCGGGCCCAGGACGCAGGCACCAGGCAGGGGTCTAGGGGCGGGCCTAGGCGCGGTGGGCGGGGCCTAGGCTCGGGGCGGGACCTAGGCGTAGGGCGGGGCGAGCGGACTTGCCTTGAAGTAGGCGAACTGCAGGAACTTGTAAGGCTCTCGGCGCTGGAAGTCCGCCAGTACTTCGCGGCTGGGTTGCGACTGGCGGAAGGCCGGCAGGCCCTGCTTGCAGCGTTTGAGGCAGTGCGCGCGGCGCAGCAGGCCCCCGAAGAGACGCAACTCCGGGTAGCGCGCGAGGCCGGCGGCTGGCTCGGGCTGCGGCGCTGCGCTGCAGTTGCGGTGGCAGAAGGCCTCGCTGTCCCGTAGCAGGCGGTGCAGCCGCAGGCTGATCTCCAAGTAGCCCACGCTCTCCGTCCAGTGCTCGCTGCTGTACTGGTCCAGCGCGTGCCGGTAGGCCGACTCGAGCGGCATCAGCTCGTCCCGCGGGAAGCTGCGGAAGCTGTAGCGCTCGTACTGGGCGCGCCCCGAGTGCAGCGCGCATACCACGCATAGCAGCGCCAGCAGCGCCGCGGCCGCCCGGCGCCCCGGCCCCATCGCTCCAGGCGGAAGGAAGGAAAGAGAGGAGAAAGAAGGAAAGGAAAAGGGAGCCGAACGCTGAAGAGGCGGAGACGCCAGCCTCAGGCCCGCCCCGTCCGGCCGCCCCTCCCCACCCAGCCGGGGGGTCCGGGCGAAGCTGCGCGTACGGGGAGGGTGTCCTAGGGAGGCGCGCTGCCCTCTAGTTTCTGCGAGTCTAACATTTGATCCCCCGCTCCGCTGATCGCTCCTTTAGAGAAGGCGGTCTGGAAGCCAGATGAATCAGCGCTGCTTAGACTTTAGAATCATTTAGAGGACTTTTGAAAAACGCAGATTCACAAGTGACTCCAGAGTTTCTCTTTCACCAAATCTGGCTGAGATGGGGATCTGAGGGTTTGCAGTTCTAACCAGCATTCTAGTGAGGCTAATCCTGCGGGTCCACGGCCTACACTTTGATGACCGCGAACGACCTTACATTTCAGTGAGAGAGAGAGACAGTGCATATACAAAATTAATAAGGATGTCGGTGGCACTTTGTAAACTACTGATCAAGTTGAAGATGCACACACCTTATGATCGCGATTCCACACTTCAGAATACGCTCGAGAAACTTGTATGTGTGCATCAAAAGATGTGGATGGAATGTTAAAGGCAGTACTGTTATTTTATTATTACTAAATTTTTTGGCCGCACCGCTCGACTTTCAGGGATCTTAGCTCCCCGACCACAGGGCACACCCGTCCCAGCAGTGGGAGCGCCAAGTCCTAGCCAGTGGACCGCCAGTGATTAAGTCCCAGCATTGTAATTTTAATTACTTAAATTTTTTATTTTTAAATAATTTACAAAAAATTGCAAGGATAGTACATGCAACTCCTATATATCCTTTATACACATCCACAAATGAATAACTTTTGCCACATTTCTTTTTCTGAATCATTTGAGAGAAGATTGCATACATCAGGCCATTTACCCTTTAATCTTTTAGTATGTATGTCCTAGGAACCAAAACTCTCTGTGTGTGCTCAGTCGTGTTTGACTCTTTGCAATCCCACGGACTGTAGCCTGCCAGGCTCCTCTGTCCATAGGACAAGGCAAGAATACTGGAGTGGGTGGCCATTTCCTTCTCCAGGGGATCTTCCCGACCCAGGAATTGAACCCATGTCTCCTGCATCGGCAGGCGGATTCTTTACCACTGCCCCACCTGGGAATGAAACTACAATGCTCAAATTCATTAATGATCAAACTCACTAATCTATATCCCCTATTCCAGTTTTGTCAGCTAACAATGTCTTTTACGGGCTTCCCTTGTGGCTCCACAGTAAAGACTCTGCCTGTAACACAGGAGTTGTGGGAGGTGCACTGGTGGCCCAGTGGTAAAAAAATCTGCCTCCCAATGCAGGAGACATAAGGGAGGTGGATTCAATCCCAACTGTTGTTGTTTGATCCAAACATGTATAGAGCACGTGTGTAAACGTGTATAGCATGTTTTCCCCCTGGGCAGGAAACAGTCCAATATCATGTACTGTATCTAGTTGTTTATTCTATCTAATGTTCTAGAATCTGAACCTTCAGATTTTATTGTTATGCTGTTGACACTAAGTACAGGCCAAAACAACAGTGAGATCCACCACACGCCTATGAGAATGGCCAAAATTCAAAACACTGACAGCGCCAAATGCTGACAAGGAGGCAGAGCAACAAGAACTCGGTTCCTCGCTGGTGGGAATGTCAAACGGTACAGTCACTTTGGAGAGACAGTCTGGCCGTTTCTACCAAACTAGACATGCCCTGCCATACCATCCAGCAAAATTACATTCACTGGTATTGACTGAAATGAGGTGAAAACGTCTATTCATACAGAAATCTACACATGAATGTTTATAGCAGCTATTTACATAATGGCCAACAGTTGGAAGCAAACAAGATGTCCTTCAACGGGTGAATGAATGAACTGTGGTACATTCACATCTAGCAATGGAATATTACTGGGCACTAAAAAGAAATGAGCTATTCCACCACAAAAAGACATGGAGGAAACTTAACTACATTTTACTACATAAAAGAAGGTTATATATGAAAAGGCTATATACTGTATGATTCCAACCATAAATGACATTGTGTTTGGGGGTTTTATTTATTTGTTTTTTTGTTTTTGTTGGCTGCACCACACTGCTTGTGAGATCTTAGCTCCCCAACCAGGGATTGAACCTGGGCCCTCGGCAGTGAGAATGTGGAGTCCCAAGCAGTGGACCATCAGGGAATTCCCCCAACTATATGACATTCTGGAAAAGGCAAAACTTTGAGAACAGTAAAAGGATCACTGATTGTCTGGTGATACGGGGAGAGAGGGATAAACAGGCACAGCACAGAGGACTTTCAGGGCAGCGAAACTATTCTGTGTGATACTATAATGGTGGATGGCTATCATTATACATTTCCCAAAACTCAAAGAATATGCAGTATCAAGAGTGAACCCTAATGGAAGTCATGGGCTTTGGGTGATCATATTGAATGAAAGCAGCTTCATTGGTTGTCCTAGGCGTACCTGTCTGGTGTGGGATTCTGATAGCGGGAGAGGCTGTGTGTACGTAGTGGTGGAGGGTAGATGGGAAACCTCTACCGAGTTTCACTACCCCTTATCACTTTCATTCAGCGTTGCTGCAAACCTAAAACTGCTCCAGTCTAGAATACAGGGGCCTTCCCCTGGTGGCTCAGTGGTAAAGAATCCACCTGCCAATGCAGGAGACACGGGTTCGATTCCTGGTCCCAGAAGATCCCACATGCCTCAGAGCAACTAAGCCCCCGCGCCACAACTACTGAGCCTGTGCTCTAGAATCCGGGAGCTGCAACTATTGAGCCCACGGGCAGCCTACAGCCCATGCTCTGCAATGAAAGCATGAACGCTGCGACTAGAGAGTAGCCTCTGAGACAAGAAAAGCTGCACGGCTGGAAGACCTAGCATAGCCGAAAATAAATAAAATTATTTTTAAGAATACAGGCCAGTTATTTTATAAAAAGTCCTCCACTGAGGTTTCTCTGCTGTTTCTTCATTATTAGATTCAGATTAAGGTCTCTGGACTAGAACAGGGGTTCCCAGGCAACAGACTGATACTGGTCTGTGGTCTGTTAGGAACCGGGCCACAACAGGAGGTGAGTGAAGCTTCATCTGTATTTGCAGCTGCTCCCCGTCGCTCTCCCTTCACCCCTAGAAGGGACCGTCTAGCTGCAGGAAAACAAGCTCAGGGCTCCCACTGATTCTGCATTATGGTGAGTTGTAGAATTATTTCATTGTCTATCACAATGTAATAATAATAGAAATAAAGTGCGCAGTAAATGTAATGCACTTGAATCATCCCAAAACCGTTCCCCCCACACAGCCTCCCACGCCCCAGTCCATGGAAAAATTGTCTTCCATGAAACTGGTCCCTGGTGCCAAAAAGATTGGGGACCGCTGGCCTAGAATACAGTCCTTCTCAGACGTCACTGGAGGAACCCACTGTCAGGCCCTTATCACTGATATTAATTATGATTACCTTGTTAAGGTTGTATCCATTTTCCCCACTTCATTTTTTTCGTTTGTATTGAATAAGTGTTTTCGGTATGAAACAGCAGCATAGTTTCTGATAGCAGGAAGCAGAAATAACTTGTGTAAAAACAAAAGTGGATTTTTTTGTTTGTTTTTTTAGAGAGAAGATACACAGGTAGGAGAAAATTTTACAGCAGGGAATAATAAAAGAATTACAGCTATGCATAACAACACAGTTTAGCCTTAAAAAGAATGATTCCACTTGTTTAAAGTTTGAAAGTATGCTAAAGTACACAAAATATTATTTAGGAAAGCAAATAATAGCATCTTACCTCATACAAGCAAACATGGTTTTTCCAGTAGTCACGTACGGATGTGAGAGACCATAAAGAAGGCTGAAAGTGAAAGCTGCTCAGTAGCGTCCAACTCTGCCATCCCATGCACTATACAGTCCATGGAATTCCCCAGGCCGGGATACTGGAGCGGGTAGCCTTTCCCTTCTTCAGGGGATCTTCCCAACCAAGGGATCGAACCCAGGTCTCCCGCATTGCAGGCGGATTCTTTACCAGCTGAGCCACAAGGGAAGCCCAAGGACACTGGAGTGGGTAGCCTATCCCTTCTCCAGCAGATCTTCCTGACCTAGCATCGAACCGGGGTCTCCTGCATTGCAGGCGGATTCTTTACCAACTGAGCTATCAGGGTGCTTTTGAAGACTCTTGAGAGTCCCTTGGATGGCACAGACCAAACCAGTCGATCCTAAAGGAAATCAACCCTGACTGTGCATTGGAAGGACTGATGCTGAACCTGAAGCTCCAATCCTTTGGCCACCTGATGCCAAGAGTCGCCTCATTGGAAAAGACCCTAATGCTGAGAAAGATTGAGGGCAGGAGAAGAAGGGGGCAAGAGAGGATGAGATGGTTAGATAGCATCACCAACTCAATGGACAAGAGTTTAAGCAAACTCTGGGAGAAAGGATAAGGAAGCCTGGTGTGCTGAAGTCCACGGGGTCGCAAAGAGTCAGACGCGACGGAGAGACTGAACAACAACATACAAACATACAAGATAAAACTGGAATTAAAAAGGAACCAAAAGGATGAAAAAGGAACAAAACTTTTGTATCATGAGATCCTATAAGGGGGAAGGCCCCTCAGGTGACTTAAACGACAAATTCTCTTTAGTATAATGAATGTATTCATTTTTTCACTACACTGGTCAGCACCTACCTTAGGCCAGGTCCTGCCCTTGGCACAGAATGCAAAGATGAATCAGACATACATCCTTGACTACAAGGAACTTCCAGTTCAGTAGAGATAAGACATCTATATTTTTTTTGCATTTGTCCCATTAACCTATAGTAAATTGTTGTGTGACAGGCACTGTATTAAAGAAATATCAACTCATTCCCTCAAAGTCTTGAGAAGACAGATAAGCAAACCCTTAATTACCCACCATTAGAGCTGGAAAGAGTGTTATGTGGACCCCAAAGAGGGCTGGGTAACTACCTTAGTGACTTCCGGCTGCTATCACAGGCACAATGAATGGCTCATAGACTGAAATTTATTTCTCATGGTCTGGAGGCTGAGAACCCCAAGATCAAGGTGTTGGCAGGTTTGGTATCAGGTGAGAACCTGCTCTCTGATTCATGGGTGGAAGGGGCAAGGGAACTTTCTGGTGTCTCTCCCTCATTTAAAAAAAATTAGTCAATTTTTATTTGAAAGATAATTGCTTTACAATATTGTGTTGGTTTCTGCCATACAGCAATATGAATCAGCCATGGGTACCCATACATGCCAGGGTCCCTGAAATCCAAGCAGCTCTGCCACCTCCACACCTGGGGCAGACCTAAGTCCTCAAGGAGTCTCTCTTTTTTTTAATTTGGTTGCATGGCTTGCTGGATCTTAGTTGCCTGACCAGGGATTGAACCCTGGGCCACTGTAGTGAAAGCACCTGGTCCTAACCACTGGATTCTCTCTCTCTTTTAATAAATGTTTGGCCATACCTCACAGCATGTGGGATCTTAGTTCCCCAACCTGGGACTGAACCCGAGGTCTCTGGATTGAAAGGCAGCCCATCAGAGAAGTCCCTGGGGATCTCCTTTTCAAGGGCACTAATCCCAATCCATGAAGGCCCCATCCTTATGAGCTAATCACCCCCGAAGACATCAAAGACCTCATTTCCAAATACCATCACTTTGGGGATTAGGTTTCAACATATAAATTTGGGGAGGGGCACAAACCTTCAGTCTGTAGCACTAACCTAGTCTGAAGGTAAAGTTTCTTGCAAGAGGTCATTCTCTAAGTCTTGAAGGACCTGAACAAAAGGAACAGAAGACTGCTGGAGGCAAGAAGGGAAAAAGGAAGAAGATTCTCGGCAAAAGAAATAACAGTTACAAAGGAGAAGAGAGGTGATGGCATAAAGACCCCATATGTGATCCTATAAGAAAGATGAATGCGTGGGAATTCCTTGGTGGTCCGGTGGTTAAGACTTTGCGCTTCTACGGCTGGGGACCCCAGGTTCAGTCCCTGGTCGGGGAACTAAGATCCTACAAGCCTCGCAGTGTGACCAAAAATAATTCATTCATTCATAATTAAAAGAAGATGAGGGTCTGAGTTAAGGCACAGAACATAAAGAGCCATAACACAGAGAAAGATAAATGTCATAAATCAGATGTATGTAGGGCGACGTGGAAAATGTTGGGAGGGAAAGAACCCTTCCAGCTAGTGCAAGCACTAAGTACTTCATTCTGAAAGAGGCATTAAATCTGGGATTTGAATTGGGAATGAATTGTGACCTGTGGCCCTAAAAGCAAAATCTAAGAGGATACGCCCAGAACCCACCGATAGAGAAAGTTTGAGAAATACACAGAGGCAATAATAGGCTGCAGAGTAGTTTCCTCGTATTCAACAAATAATGGTCTCATGCTGGGTGGGCTAGAAAACAGAGACTGAGGCAAGAATCAAGTGCTCAGACTTTATGTGGAAGGTAGAATGCATGACTGGGAGAGAGGAAAGGAAAGGAAAAGGAAAGAAAAAATGAGATGCGAAGTGTGTGTGTGTGTGTGTGTGTGTGTGCGCGCACGCACGCTAAGTCGCTTCAGTCATGTCCGATTCTTCATGACCCTATGAACCATAGCCCACCAGGCTCCTCTGTCCATGGGATTCTCCAGGCAAGAATACGGGAATGGATTGCCATGCCCTCCTCCAGGGGATCTTCCTGACCCAGGGATGGAACCTGCATTTGTTACATCTCCTGCAGTAGCAGGCCAGTTCTTTACCACTAGAGGCACCTGGGGAGCCCCTGAGATGCAACCCAAAGACGCAGAGTAACGTGTTCCCACACTGGCTACAACTTCAGAACAGCTTGAAGACATGGGGGTCTTGGCAGGTGCGCCCACTAGACCATGTGGAATGTCTCTGGACAAGCTATACAGAGAAACCACTCCTTGAAACAGTTGATCTGAGCGAAGAAGGGCAAGGAGGACATTTATTTACTGGCTCACTCCCTGCTCTGATCCCCACTGCACTGTGGTTCTCCACGAGAGAGTGAACTTGCCTGCCCCCGTGGGTTGCACCACCCAGCCTCTGGCAGCCACAGAGGAAGTGTGGTGCTCTGTTCCAATGAGCGCACAGGTATCTGGAGGAGCCAGAAACTCCAGGTGGCTGGTTTGGGGCGATAGATGTGCAGCCAGGCTAACTGGATAGAGCAGGCAGCTGAGGGCTCTGCAGACAGGTAACTAGGGGATCTGATGGGTCACAATGTGTTTGACATAGCAGTCAGAGAGATGGTAATCAAATTACCATGGATACTCTTTGGCCCAGAAGTTGCAAACTTTCATGTCTGCTGGGGCCTGCAGGCCACGGAAAAGGCGCAGCAGACCAGAAGGAGATGTTGCGAACGGAAAGAACCTACCTGCCTAAAGAATGTCCCAATGCTATGTAGGGTCTACTGTTGCCCCAAGGGACCTTGGGCCTCTTGTGGCTAGACTTTCTGATCATTTTTTCTTTCTGTTTTTGGTCGAACTATGCAGCATGTGGGAGCTTAGTGTCATGACCAGGGATCAAACCCTCGCCCACCACAGTGGAAGTATGCAGTCCTAACCACTGGACCGCTGGGAAAGTCTCGAAAGAGAGAGTGTGTGTGTTGAAAACAAAATCATTCTGCCTCCCATCCCCTTCCCCCATTAAGAAGGGCCTCACTTGGGGTATTTTTGCCTTTGGATCTTTTGGTTTTAGACTCCTGAAAGGGAGTTTGAGGACATGCGGACCAAGGCATCCTAACCTCACGAGAGTCGTGAAACGTGGGCCAGTCCTGGGGTAGAGCTGCCAACTTTTATTGACATTGTGAGGAAACAGCAAGCTGATGATGTCACAATTTCATCTTTTTATTGCAAATAGATGGGGAAACAATGGAAACAGTGAAAGACTTTATTTTTGGGGCTCCAAAACCACTGCAGATGGTGACTGCAGCCATGAAATTAAAAGACGCTTGCCCCTTGGAAGAAAAGCTATGACAAACCTAGGCAGCATATTAAAAAGCAGAGACATTACTTTGCCAACAAAGGTCTGTCTAGTCAAACCTATGTTTTTTCCAGTAGTCATGGATGCATGTGAGAGTCGGACCATAAAGAAAGCTGAGCGCCAAAGAATTGATGCTTATGAACTGTGGTGTTGGAGAAGACTCTTGAGAGTCCCTTGGACTGCAAGGAAATCAAACCAGTCCATCCTAAAGGAAATAAGTCCTGAATATTCATTGGAAGGACTGATGCTGAAGCTGAAACTCCAGTACTTTGGCCACCTGATGCAAAGAACTGACTCATTGGAAAAGATCCTGATGCTGGGAAAGACTGAAGCGGGAGGAGAAGGGGATGACAGAGGATGAGATGGCTGGATGGCATCACCAACTCGATATACATGAGTTTGAGTAAGCTCCAGGAATTGGTGATGGACAGGGAAGCCTGGTGTGCTGCAGTCCATAGGGTCGCAAAGAGTTGGACACGACTGAGAGACTCAACTGAACTGAACTGATCGTTTCACAGTCATACCCATTAGTTGGTTGCACAATTTAACCCCAGGATACAGGTCTTGTGACTTTCTTCATCAGAAAATTTTAAAGACTTGTGAGAAGCATAAGGGATTGCTACACAGCAGAACTGTCTGACTCTGTAGGCAAGAGGCTTTATTTTATAAATAACCTCTTTATTTTGATATAAGAATTTCTATATGCCCTTTGCCCAATTCATCGATTGTTAACATTCTGCCTCATTTGCTCCATAGTTTGCTCTCATCCTATACATGTAATATGTATAATATGTATAATTACATATATACATGTAATAAATATATATTTATTTTAATGTCTAATTATATATATGATACATACACATGAGGCTTCCCAGCTAGCACAGTGGTCAAGAATCTGCCTGCCAATGCAGGAGACACAAGAAATGTGGGTTTCACCCTGGGTTGGGAAGATCCCCTGGAGAAGGAAATGGCAACCCACTCCAGCAATCTGGACTGGAAAATTCCATGGACAGAGGAAGAGGAGCCTGGTGGGGTATGGTCCATGGGGTCACAGAGTCAGACACAACTGAGCATTGCACAGCACAGCAGCACATACTGACAAGAACTATAAACAGAGCGGGCACAGAAGCATCATGGCCTTGTGAAAATAACCCGGACTCTAATAAACCATAATGAAAATGTATGAAAAAGAACATGTATATACATGTATGTATATAAATAAACTGGAATCATTTTGCTATACTCTAGAAACTACTAATAACATAACATTGTAAATCAACTATATCTCAATACAAAAATGAAGATAAAAACTTTGGGTTTAAAGTCAGGCAATGAGACTGGAGGTCCCGTCACTTCCTGGCTCTGCGGCTACTGGCAGGTACCTCCTCTGTGACTCAGTTCCCTCCTGCATGAAATGTGGATAATAACACAGACTGACTCACTGCTGGTAAAGCCTTTAGCACAACCACGGCTCTTTTCACTTCCAGTTCAACTATAACACAGAGTCTGGCGCTAAAATCTCAGAAACACACTGCTATCTATACTCTCTGGGCAAGCTTCTACTGTAAAGGGTCAGATGCGATCCATTTTTAGGTTTTGTGGCTCATAAAGGAAAGCTATGACAAGCCTAGCCAGTGAATTAAAACGCAGAGGCATCACTTTGCCAACAAAGATCCGTACAAAGCTGTTTTTTCTAGTAGTCATGTATGGATGTGAGAGTTGGACCATCAAGAAATCTGAACGCCGAAAAACTCTTGACAGTCCCTTGGACGGTAGGGAGATCAAGCCAGTCAGTCCTGAAGAAAATTAACCCTGAATATTCATTGGAAGGATAGATGCTGAAGCTGAAACTCCAGTACTTTGGGCACCTGATGCAAAAGTTGATTCACTGGAAAAGACTCTGATCCTAGGAAAGACTGAAGGCAAAAGGAGACGAGGGAGGCAGAGGATGAGATGGCTGGATAGCATCACTGACTCAATGGACATGAATTTGAGCAGATTCCTGTAGAAAGTGGAGGACAGAGGAGTCTAGCGTGCTGCACTTTATAGGGTTGCAAACAGTCGGACACAACTTAGGGACTGAACAACAGCAACAGCAAAGTCTCTGTTTCAGCTGCTCAACTGCCCTTGTGATCCCAAAGCAGTCACATGCAGGACATAGTGGGTCAGAAGGGGTGGTAGTCTAATACAGCTTTATTCATGGATGCTAACATTTGAATCTCATATCTTTTTTTTCTGGCCATGCCTCAAGGCCTGTGGGGTCTTAGTTCTTAGACCAGACAAAGGATTGAACCCTGGCCCCCTGCAGTGAAAGTATGGAGTTCTGCCACTGGACTGCCAGGGAAGTCCCCCTCATCTTTTTTTTTTTTTTTTTAGGTTTTTTTATTTTTATTTTTGGTTGTGCTGGGTCTTCATTGCTGGGGGGCTTTCTCTAGCTGCAGAGAGTGGGGGCTACTCTGTAGCTGTGGTGCATGGGCTTCCCATTACGGTGGCTTCTCTGTTGTGGAGCACAGGCGTTAGGCACACGAGCTTCAAGTACTTGCAGGTCCTACAACACAGGCTCAAATGCTGTGCACAGGCTTAATTGCTCTGCAGCACGTGCGATCTTCCCACAAAAAGGATTGAACCCGTCTCCTCTATTATCAGGTGGATTCGTTATCACTGAGCCACCAGGGAAACCCCCAAAATAACTTTTAAACTAATGTTAAAAACAACTACAGGGAATTCCCTAGCAGTCCTGTGGTTAGGACTCTGTGTTTCCACTGCAGAGGGCATGGGTTCGATCCCTCATTGGGGAAATAAGATCCTACCTGCCGTGAGGTGAGGTCAAAAAAAAAAAAAAAGATACAGGAAGTGACACAAAACAAATGAATGACTAAGTGGTGAGTACTCCTGTAACCACCCTCTAGTTCCAGAAACAAAATTTGGGGGGCCCTTCCCATTTCAGGCCCTCACTCTCATGAGTAATTACTATTCTTTATTATTATTACTTTATTTATTTATTTGGCGGTGTCGGGTCTTAGTTGTGGCCTGCAAGCTCTTAGTTGCAGCATTTGCTTGCTGCAGGAGCTAGTTCCCTGACCAGGGATCGTACCCTGGCCCCCGGCATTGGAAGCTCAGAGTCTTAGCCACTGGACCACCAGAGAAGACCCGTAACCACTAATCTTGTCTGATAACCATCACTCTCATTGTTAAAAACCAACCTAAGTTTGAAAAAGCTCCGAAAATTGTAAAAAAAAAAAATAGTGCTAAAGAAAAAAAATTGGATACTTGCTAAAGTGGTAAGGAAGATTTTCTTCAATATTTTTGTCATAACAGTCAATTCTACTGCTACAGGTGGAGAGGGATGGGTCCCAATTCTAACTACAGCAAAGAGAGCTGGGGATTTATAGCCAGCAGAGTTAGGGGCTTGTGGGTGGAAAATTGTAAGAGGAGGTCTCAAGGGATTCTTGCTAAGGGTAGGTCAAAGAGTTAGATATCAAGGAGAGGTGGGGTGGGGATGAAGAACTTGATCAGATAACAAGAACTGGGGGATTATTCCCAAACTGATTTAGCAGGATTCTTTGCTAAGAATTTTTTTTTTTTTTTTTGCTAATTTGCTAAGACTGGACAGTTCGGGTCAGGCAAGGACAGGTCAGGCACAGAAGGCCAAGATCCAGGTCTAGAAGAGTCTCGAAGAGTCTCTAGTGAGAGAAGCCTAATTAAAGTTTAGTCAAGGAGTCTATCAATAAACTGTAATTCGGCGGGGGGTGGGGGGGAGGGGGTGGTGCTCGCAGTTTGGCTTGTGGGATCTTAGTTCCCCTGCTGCTACTGCTGCTGCTAAGTCACTTCCGTCGTGTCCAACTCTGTACGACCCCAGAGACAGCAGCCCACCAGGCTCCCCAGTCCCTGGGATTCTCCAGGCAAGAACACTGCAGTTGCCATTTCCTTCTCCAATGCGTGAAAGTGAAGTTGCTTGGTCCTGTCCAACTCTTATCGACCCCATGGACTGCAGCCCACCAGGCTCCTTCGTCCATGGGATTTTCCAGGCAAGAGTACTGGAATGGGGTGCCATTGCCTTCTCCGTCAAATCCTGGGACCACTAGGGAATTCGCTAACCCTATACTGTTATTGTTAACCTCAAGTCTCAAGTTAGCAATATGGGCTTCCCTAGTGGTTCAGTGTTAAAGAATCTGCCTGCAATGTAGGAGATTCGGGTTCCATCCCTGGGTAAGGGAAGATTCCCAGGAGAGGGAAATGGCAACCCAGTCCAGTTTCCTTGCCTGGGAAATCCCATGGACAGAGAAGCCTGGTGGGCTACAGTCCCTGCTGCCACAAAGACTCGGACACGACTTAGCGACTAAACCATTAGCAAGTCAATACATTTAACATGAGTGATTTTTGTAGTGTTGGGGCCAGTGTGAGGAAAGCAGGAGAGACTCCATCTTGAAGCCTGCCATCTGTCTTAAAGACAGGATGTAAATTGGGCCTGAACCCTGCCCAAGAATGAGAAAACCATTGCTAATAAAAACCAGGTCTCCTGGAGACTTCCCTCCATACAGATGGCAAAGGGAGACTGTAGTTGAGGTCAGGCTGCCCCTGTTAGATTAACCATGGAGATATCCCCCCTTGATATTATAAGCATTGTTCCCCACCTTTAACCTTAATTGTTTGTTTCCTAGCACATACTTGTTGTAAAACTCAGTCATACACAACAAAGAGGTTGCTAACATGTAACTACTCACGTGGTGGGGGTGGGGGTGGGGGGGATGGTTATGAAACCCGGCCTCTGGGAAACATCAAGGTCCTTGTTGGGAACTGATTCCCTTGGACCTGCTGGCAGTAATAAACGGTACTCCACACTGTCTTGTGTCCTCTGAGGTGTGTTTTGTGATTCCGGATTCCACAACAGTAGAATGTTAATCGTAACTCAATAAAGCTGGAAAATACATATACATATATATATATTTGAAAGCGATTTCCCTAAAGGCGCCTTCCTCTGAGATTCAGTTTTCATTAGAGTTGATTAAAGTGCAGTGATGTCAAGGGTGAATTTGCAGAGAGTTTTGGCAACCAGGTAGGAAAAGACAACATTAGGTTCAGATCTAGAGGTAGCCAGCAGTCCTGGACTGGTTAACTCACAGTAGGGTCTCCCTTTCCCCAAGTGTAGAAAAGAGATCATACTAGATATTGTACGTCCACTTGACAGATCTGCTTGCATCACAGGGATGTTGAGTGGCTTAACTGCCAAACTGAAAGACAGGACCTTTTGGTACTCTTCTCTCTTATCTCTCAAAATCCGGCATGAAATAAAAATTCCACAGACCCGGGTGCCTTGAGGGTTGGCTGGCATTCCTGAAGATTTCGCCACAGTTGAACCACATCTCTTAATGTATCAGTAACCTGGAATACCTGCGTCTTGAGAAATCTGTATGCAGGTCAGGAAGCAACAGTTAGAACTGGACATGGACCAACAGACTGGCTCCAAATAGGAAAAGGAGTACGCCAAGGCTGTATATTGTCACCCTGCTTATTTAACTTCTATGCAGAGTACATCATGAGAAATGCTGGACTGGAAGAAACACAAGCTGGAATCAAGATTGCCAGGAGAAATATCAATAACATCAGATATGCAGAGGACACCACCCTTATGGCAGAAAGTGAAGAGGAACTAAAAAGCCTCTTGATGAAAGTGAAAGAGGAGAGTGAAAAAGTTGGCTTAAAGCTCAACATTCAGAAAACGAAGATCATGGCATCCGGTCCCATTACTTCATGGGAAATAGATGGGGAAACAGTGGAAACAGTGTCAGACTTTATTTTTGGGGGGCTCCAAAATCACTGCAGATGGTGACTGCAGCCATGAAATTAAAAGACGCTTACTCCTTGGAAGAAAAGTTATGACCAACCTAGATAGCATATTCAAAAGCAGAGACATTACTTTGCAGACTAATGTCCGTCTAGTCAAGGCTATGGTTTTACCAGTAGTCATGTATGGATGTGAGAGGTGGACTGTGAAGAAGGCTGAGCGCCGAAGAATTGATGCTTTTGAACTGCGGTGTTGGAGAAGACTCTTGAGAGCCCTTGGACTGCCAGGAGATCCAACCAGTCCATTCTGAAGGAGATCAGCCCTGGGGTTTCTTTGGAAGGAATGATGCTAAAGGTTAAACTGCAGTACTTTGGCCACCTCATGCGAAGAGTTGAAAAAAAGACTCTGATGCTGGGAGGGATTGGGGGCAGGAGGAGAAGGGGACGACCGAGGCTGAGATGGCTGGATGGCATCACTGACTCGATGGACGTGAATCTGAGTGAACTCCGGGAGTCGGTGATGGACAGGGAGGCTTGGCGTGCTGCGATTCATGGGGTCGCAAAGAGTCAGACACGACTGAGCGACTGAACTGAACTGAACCTGGAACAATGGTTCTCAAGCTTTGCGTGCTGTCAGAATGACCTGGAGGGTTGTAAAAATAGATTTTCTGGACCCTATCCCTAGGGTTTCTTGGGCGAGGACTCGTTATTTCCAATTCCAACACGTACCAGATCGAAGATTGGATCAGGGACCACACTTTGGCAGACTCCTGGTTGTTTTCCAGACTGCCCCTATGAAGGGCTGAGGATCCATCTAGTCCACTTAGGTTTAACTGCTCCGTTTCTGTCGTGCCCAGGAAGCCGGGGAGCAAGGAGACCCTTGTTAAAGTCCACACCGGAGGTGCGTTATCAAGCTGCTGACAGCGAGTACTCCTGAGGCTTTGCAAAAGGTTCCTCCCTCAGGCGGAGGCCGGCGGAGGTCAGATAACACTGCCCTGCGGTCACGCGGCGGCGTGTGGCCCCAGGCTCTCGGCTCCCGCGGCTCCGGGCTCCGGGCTCCGCGGCTGCGGCGGCGGGGCGGGGCGCGGGGCGGGGGCGGCGCGGGGCGGAGCCAGGCCCCCGGTCCTCGGTCAAGTGACACCGAACGGCTGCCCCGGCTGACTGCGGAGCCGGGAGGCCCGAGAGCGGACGGACATGCCGGGGGTCGTTCGCCTCCTCGCCCCGCTGCTGGTGCCGCTGCTGCTGGGCTCCGCGCGTGGTTTGCACGTAAGTCCACAGGACCCCGCGCGCAAATGATGAATCGGGGGAGCGCAGGCGGGGAACCGGGCTGGGGCTGCGGCCCCACAGGGCGGGGGTCCTGCGACCCCGAGGCCCGCCCGGGCCCGCCGGCTACCCGGGAAGCTCAGGCAGTGGGCCGGCCCTCCCGCCGGGGCCGGGCCGGGCGGGGCGCGCGTCCTTACCGGGCGCTGTGTCGCTGGTGAGTTCCGCTCCCGCCGCCTCTGTCCCCGAGAGCCACTTCCTTATCGGTGCAACCAGGGGCCGAGATGAGGTGCTTTCCAGCTTGGCGGGTTTCCGGGAGTGGGATCGGAGTCGCGCGCGCTCCTGGAGGCTGCCGGAGCCTCGGGCTTGGCGCGCCTCTCCTGCCTGCGCTCTGCGGAGCGCTCCGGAAGGAGAATAGCGGGGTCACGAGAGGCCCCAGCAATGCGAACCCTGGGTTAATTACCTTCGGGGTGTGCTCTTTGAGGACGTCTCTTGCCCGTCTCGCTACTTCCCTCCGCCTGCTTTTAAGGCTTGGATTTTTCAAAGCCTCAGCGTTTGACGGTGGGCAAGGGGCAGGCTGCAGGTGGCCGCCAGCGTTGCTGGAGGGAGGTCTGGCCGGGCGGGCTGTGTGCTGGGGCGGGGACGCGGGGGCCGGGGAGGTGGGGGGGGTCGTGCACGACTGCGGGAGAACAGCCTCAGTCTGCCGGGCAGAGCTAAGGGAGGGGCCGAGGGAACTCGGGGTCTTGGAAAGGTGGGGGTGGGGAGATCTGAGCTGGGAGATGAGAATGGGGACTTGAAACGGGCGCCTTTCTCTCTACACTTTCTGGGACCTAATTTTGGTTCCTCCAGAGTTCCGATGGGCTGAGTCTGGGGCTTGTTTTATAAGTAGAAGCTGGTGAACTTGACAAGGCCTACATTTATCTAAAAGCAAGGTTGAGAATTTTACTTGGAAAACAACTGCTGAAAATATTTTCGTTTGGGGTCTTATTGGGAAAAGGTCACCTCAAGTGAATATTTGCTAACTTTTGTCTATCCATGTCTGTAGTTCCCTTGCAGTTTTTTGTCTGGGAGCCAGCCAGCTGTAAGAACCAACCAGGAGACTGGCTCCACCCCAGGAATCTTTCTGTCAGTTGCCTCGGTTCTCCTTCTTGGCCTACAGCTGAAAAAAAATACCAGCAGACTAGCTTTCCATGGCTCCCTGGTTTACACTTTAGAACAGCGGTTCTCAAACTGTAACTGTCCTAGAAGTTAGAACATTTAAAACTATATGTTAATAAACAATATATATATATTTTAAACAAGTTGTTCTCTCCAGTTTTTAGGGCACAAAGTGACATTGTACATTTTTGCAAATCTCTTTCATGGTTTTTTTTTTTTTGGAGATTAGACTTTGTTTTTTTCAAACTTTAAATTTTTTATTTTGTATTGAGGTATAGCTGATTAACAATGTTGTGGTAGTTTCAGGTGAACAGCAAAGGGACTCAGCCATATGTATACTTGTATCCATTCATGTCTGTCTTAATAGATGACTGTTGAATGCTCGTAACTACTTCTGCATTCAGTTCTGCCATTTCACATGTCACGTAACCTCTGGAAACTTCACTGTACATTCATGAGAGAATGATTATGGCTTAGTACTGTTTTTGAAAACAGTCAGTAGACACCTCCCCCAACCCCCCCCCACCCCCGCTTCCCCCGCAACCCCAACAGCCAAAGGGTCTCCCTGGACCACACTTTGAGAACCGCTGATTTAGAATAATGTTTTTCTTATTATAAAAGTTCATATACATGTTGTGGAAATACTTGAAAGATGCAGAGAACTGTAAGAAAAGTGAAACTGCCCATCTTGTTACAATCAGGTGTGTTTGTAGTTCACTGATAAAGTGTAGCAGCTGACTGGTTTTGACTGGTTTGAGTGAGTGGCTTGGATTCAAGGCTGGTTGGGCAGATGTAAGTGGCCTTCAAGTTTTGACAGGGGATAAGAAAGCTCTCATATCCCACAAAGCTGACGCCGGTTCCTGGTTGCAGGAGGAGCTGACCTGGAAACCTGTCCTTGGCCACTGTCCTATCTAAGGAACTCACCTTCCAGAGCTCACCCGCACAGAGCTGGAGGGGTATCCTCTTAGGAGCTGAGGCAATGACGATCTTCAGGCAGCTGTCCCTGGGGGCAAAGGCCGCCCTGGCTGCCGGGACTGTCTTCGTGTCCATGATTGTCTCCCGGTCCTACCTGGCGGAGAGCTTGGAGTTCAGGGCCTGGCGATGCCTGTTCCGCCTGCAGCTCGCCCTGTTTGCCAACTCGCTCATGCTCCTCGGCTCCATCTTCATCTGGCGTAGCACCGTCAGCAATCTCAAGCATTCCCCGGCTGCAGAATCAGCCTGTTTCCAGCTCTGGAAGATGATCGTCGCGGCCTTCCTGGCCCTGGCGCATTCCAGCTTCTTCACCATGATCTTTCTAGTGGCCGAGGAGCCCTATCTCTTTTCCCTGGTTGCCTACACCTGCCTTGGGGCGTATGTCATCATGCTCTGCTTCCTCTGTGTCCTCAGTGGCATGGAGCAGGCCTACCAGCTCCTGGCCTGGCGTGCCGGCAGGGCAGTGGGCAGCCTTGACAAGACCAGGAAGCTGGCCCTCCGGCCGGCACTGGCAGTGATGGTAACCACTGTGCTCAGCGTGGTGGGGCTGCTGAACGCCGCCCAGCCCCCAGCGGTGACCACTGTGGAAGTACCCGTGCATCGGCTGCACCCCTCCATGAACAGCCTCAAGATTGTGCTCCTCTCGGACATCCACCTGGGCCCCACAGTGGGCAGGACCAAGATGGACATGTTCGTGAGGATGGTGAACACGCTGGAGCCGGACGTCACGGTGATCGTGGGCGACCTGTGCGATTCCGAAGCCTCTGTCCTGCGCACAGCTGTGGCTCCTCTGGGCCAGCTGCGTTCACGCCTGGGCACCTACTTCGTCACAGGCAATCACGAGTACTACACGTCAGATGTCAACAACTGGTTTGCGCTGCTGATGTCCCTGAACGTCCAGCCCCTCCACAATGAGAATGTGAGGATTTCTGCTCCCGGGGCCCACCGTGAGGATGACGGCTGGATCTGCCTGGCTGGGGTGGACGACATCGCAGCGAACATGCTGCACTACACTGGCCATGGCATGGACCTGGAGAAGGCCCTGGAGGGCTGCAGCCCAGACCACCCCACCGTCCTGCTAGCTCACCAGCCCCTAGCTGCCAAGAGAGCCCTCCAGGCCCGGCCAGATATTAACCTGATCCTTTCTGGGCACACGCATGCTGGGCAGATCTTCCCCTTGAACGTGGCAGCCTATCTCCTGAACCCCTTCTTTGCTGGTCTCTACCAGGTGGCCGAGACTACATTTGTATATGTGAGCCCAGGCACGGCCTATTATGGGATACCCATGCGTCTGGGCAGCAGGGCAGAAATTACCCAGCTCATCCTGCAGCCGGCCCCCTGACCCCACCCCTGTCTGCCCCCCGGGCGCCTGCCTCCTCGTTGCCCTTGCTCTCTGTCCCCATCCCTCTGCAGAGCAGGCTGTCCATCTACCCCCTCCAGCCTCCCCTGCCAACCCACACTTGTCACAAGACTGGCTGGCACTGTGATCTGTGCTGGGGCTGCCTGGCAAGTCCAGGGAGGTTAACTCTGCAGATGACCACCTGCTTTTTCATATGCATGTGAGGCCACTAAAGTAACATGTAAGGACGGGCATCTGTTTTCCAAATAATGTGGAGTAAGCCCTCCTCCTCTGCAGAACTCACAAGGATGCTCTGTAAACAGGGGTTGCTGAATACGGATGCCTCTGGCAAGTGGAATAGGGAAGGGACTCTTGGTATTCTAAAAATCTCTTGGACTTAAGCAGTTTCCAGAAATCAGTGATCCTGAACTTTCTGGGAAAGGGGCAGTGGGGCTAGGTAATCTGGGAGAACAGGCAATATGGAGGCCCCTCTGGCTGCTGGAGACGAGGGTTTACTGTTCCCCCTTGATTCTATTAGAGTCACCTTCACTGAGAGCATCAGCCAAACTGTCTGGAATACAGGGTTCTTCCTGTTCCTCTGGGCCTTGATTGATGCTGTCTAACTGGCTGCTGGACCTTTGGGCTTGGGGGTGGAGTGGAAGGATGTGAGCACTGCGAGATGAAGGTCATGGTGCTGCTGCCTAGAATTCAGAGGGTGTTTGCCAACCTTGACTCCATTTGTATTACGACACTTGGATGGAGTGATTAGGGACGGGCAACTTGCCCTTGCTGAGAGAGGAGGACACTAAGGCAAAGGGAAGTGAGGGCACTGGCAACATTGTCCTAACTTCCGTTTGCCTTAGTGTCCTCCTCTCTCAGCGGGGCTGAGAGCCAGGTTTCCGCCTCCCAACAGAAGGGTTCTTCCCACTGCCTGTATCTTTACAGGTGAGAACAGGGTTCAAACACAAGTAACAGTGTAACGAGAAGGGCCTGGAACCTGATGTCCTTTCCAAGTGCTCTCCTTGAGGCTGATTTCAGTTCATCATAACTACATGGGCCCTGAAAGGGGGTTAGACAGTTTCAATGTAGGGCAACTATTACAGGGGAGGGGCAGCCAGGAACCTGAAGACCACACCCTCCACCCCAGGTTGGGGATAGAAAGGGAGGTTCGCGCCCTCCCAGTGGGGAGGTTGACGCTTGCATCAGGAGTGGCAGGGGCCTTTCCTCCCTGGGGGTCCTGGCTTTGGGATGCTGGGCTATCCTTCCTCTCCAGCTGACCCCATCAGAGTTACCCTTGCGCTCGGGTCATGGAACCAGATGGCCATCTCTGCGCTGGATCCACAGAAAAAGAGGCAGAGGTCAATATGTCTGGAGCAGCCCTGACCCCACCGGCTGGCCTCTGTGCCAGAGGCAGGGGACCCGTGTGACCCCGGGCTAGCAATAAATCCTGATAGAAAAGGCCTCACTGGGAATCTTTCTGTGACCTCTGACCGGGGTGGGGTGGGCCTCCTCACCTTCCTGCTCACTTGTCAGGCAGCATTGGGCAAACTTGAAGTCACTGAGCCTCAGTTTCCCTCACCCTGCAATGGGGATAATTACTGTATGTACCTCTAGATTGTTTTGAGGGGAGGGTGTTAAAACGTGGTGCAAAAAACAAAAACAAAAAAACACGTGGTGCAATAGTTGCCAGGGCTCAGTCACAAGGAAGCACTTGATGTTGCCAATTTTAAAATATCCCATGGGATGTGCAGTGATACTGTTGGTACCGGGTGCCCAGAGAATCTGTGGAGCAGCCACTCCTAGGGAATGGGAGTGGACACCATGCCCAGTGATTTGTCAGAGCAGCAACTGCTGGCATTGCTTTCCTCTGCCTGTTGTTTGTCTCCCTGTTCAGAGGGAGGCAGGGCCTGGCCAGGGCATTTCTCCATTTTCCCAGGCAAGTATCATTTGCTTCTGTTCTTGGTCAGTGGAACCTTGGGGGATCCTGGAGACCACCTCCCTTGTTTCCAGGCAGCCAAAGTGTTGACAGCCGGCCTTCCAGGCAAGTTTAAAATGCATCTTTGCGTGGAGATTTCAGTGGTTTCCTTACTATTTACCCCCTTGTGTTTAATCGTTCTTACAGCCAGGAGTATGTTTGGAGAAAAATTTATCTACAACCAAGGAAGGGACCCTGGCGAGCCTTTCTTTGAATACATTTTGCAGATGGTGGGGTCGTGGGAGAGGGAAGTGCTTTGCCCCGGGCAGCGCCCAGCTCAGCTCAAGTTCTCTGACTCCCTTCTCCGTGGCACCACTCAAGCTCCGCGCCTCCCCGTCTCAGAAAGGCCGCTCTTCCAAACCCTCTCAGTCCCTCGTGCCTGGCCCAGTTGGGGTCCCTGGCTCTCTGACTCCCTGGTTTGGGTCCCCCCAGTCTATGTGAACTCTGCCGTTTGTCTTCCACCTTGTGGTGCAACAGGCCGTGTGCGTCTCTGCTGCTCCAACAAGTGTTATTTCACTGGTTTCCTGACTGCGGCTCTTTCTTTCCAGTGCCTGAGCCGGATGGAATTTACTTCTCTCAGTCCTGGTTTCCTCTTGCAGCTTTGTCTCTTCTCTTCCCCTTGACTGCCAGTACTTTCTGGTCCTGTGCCCTGTCGTCCTTGTTCTGAGGTCCTTGGTTGACCGATTCCTGTCTTAACAGAACCAGGACAGGTCCATCTTCTGTGCCCAAGCACGCTTGGTTTGTGTTCCTTGATTTTATGGGGGAAGCTTTCCGAGCAGAAATTTTCCATTTCTGTTCAGATATGATCTGTGGAGGGGTATGTGTGGTTTGCTCTCCATGGCCCCCGGGCGCCTATGTTCCCCCGTTCTTTGCTCATTTACCTTCTCCGATTTATTTATTGCCAGGGAAGGTGGTGAGAAACATTTACTTGAAGCTTGAAAAGGCTTTCAATTTCATTCTAGCTTTTTGTTTTTAATATATCTGTTAAATGCAAGTTAAACAAAAAACTTTCTAAAAATTAACAGTAGCACGTGTAGTATGATACTATTGTTAGAAAATCTTAGTACATTTATCCTTCTGCTGTTTATTCCAAACATCCATCCATCCTTCCTTCCTTTTCCCCTCTTATTTTGTTTATTCTTTTTAAAGTCTTTTACTGGGAAAATTTGAAAGTATTCATAAAGTAGAGAAAACAGCAACTGAGTTTCTATGTGCCCATCACCCAGCTTCAACACTTGGGACTATTCCACTGTTCTTTCTCATCTACCCCAGCCCCACACTTTTTGTTTTTGTCCGGAGTATATTAAGACAAATCTTAGAAAATATGATTTTGCCCTAAAATACTTCAGTACAAATCAATTTTTAAAGAGCATATCCATAATGCTGTTATATCTGATGAAATTCACAGTAATTCTTTAAAATTGTCTAAGTCTTGGGGCTAGAAGCTATAATAGGTCTTCTACCTCTTAATAAGAGTGTTTTTTCCACTATCTGAGGATTAAGTAGCTATATCTATTATAGGTAAGTATAGGATTCAAATGCAGTTAACTGGATAAGGATTAGTTTTCAGGTTTTTTCTGACTATTTCAATTGTCTTTTGTGTGTGTGATTTGAAAAAACACGTAAGATAAAATTAATCATCTTAGTGATTTTTTAAGTGTTCAGTTCAGTGGTATTAAGTATATTCACATCGATGTACAACAGCTCTTCAGAGCCCTTTCATCTGCAGATATAAAACTCTGTACCCATTAAACAGTAATGCCCCTACCCACCCCCAGCTCCAGGTAACTCCCACTTCACATTCTGTCTCTATGAGTTTGATTACTCTGGGTACCTCCTGTAAGCAGAATGATGCATTATTTGTCTTTTGTTTCACTTGGCATAATGTCCTCAGGTGCGTCCATATTGTGGCATGTGACAAGACTTCCTTCCTAAGGCTGAGTAATATTACACTGTATGTGTCTCCCACATTTGGTTTACTTGTTCATCCATCAGTGGATACCTGGATTCCTCTCACCCCTTGCCTGTTGTGAATAGTGCTGCTTGAACATGGGTGTGCAGATATCTCTTTGAGACACTGCTCTCTCTTCTTTTGGATATATACCCAGAAATGGAATTGCTGGGTCGTGTAGTAGTCCAGCTTTTCACATTTTGAAGAAGTTCTATACCGCTTTCCATAGCAGCTGGCCCACTTTACAGTCCCACCAGTAGTACGGTGTTCCAGGTTCTCTGCAGCCTCACCGAAATTTATCATCTCTGTTTGTTTCTGGTAGTAGTGTGAGATGCAGACTTACTGTGGGTGTTGATTTGCATTCCTCTGATGACTCGTAATGTTGAGCATGTTTTCATATGCTTGTTGGCTATTTGTATAGCATCTTTAGAGAAATGTCTATTTGGGTCTTTTGTTCACTTTAAGTCATAGTTTTTGATTTTGTTTGTTTGTTTTTGAGTTGTAGGTCTTTATATATTCTGGATATAAACTGCTTATCAGATATATGATTTGCAAGTATTATCTCCCATAGGCTCACTTTTAACTGTATTGATTGTATCCCTTGATGTAAAAAAGTTTTTAAGTTTCATATCCTATTTGTCTATTCTGATTTTGTTGCCTGTGCTTTTGGTTTCATATTCAAGCAGTCACTGCCAATCCCAATATCATAAAGTTTTTCCCCATTTTTTTTTTTTGAGGAGTTTTAAATGTTAGGTTTTATGTTTAAGTATTTAATCTGTTTTGAGTTATTTTTGTATATGGTGTAAAGTAAGGACCCAATTTTATTCTTCTGCTTGTGGATATCCCGTTTCCCCAAAAATTTGTTTAAGAGATTGTCCTTTCCCCAGGGTGATCTTGGCTCCCTTGTTGATGACCAGGTAAACATATACGTGACAGTTTATTTCAGGCCCCTCTGTTTATTCCAGTTGTCTGTCTGTCTGTCTTTATATCAGTAACTCATTGTTTTTATTATTATGGTTTTGTAATATCTTTTGAAATCAGCCAGTATGAGTCTTCCAATGTTCTTCTTTTCCAAAATTGTTTTAGCAATTTGGGGCTCCTTGAAATTCCATATGAATTTGAGGATGAATTTTTCCATTTCTGCAAAAAATCCTGTTGATGTTTTGATAGAGATTATGCTGACTCTGTAGATCACATTGGGTAATATGGACATCTTAACAATGCTAAGTCTCCTGATCCATTAACATGGGATGTCTTTCCATTTATTTGAGTCTGTTTAAAATCTCAGGGATTCAGGATTGGGAGCTCGTATACACCCGTGGCGGATTCATGTCAATGTATGGCAAAACCAATACAGTATTGTAAAGTAAAATAAAGTAAAAATAAAATAAAAAATAAAATAAAATCTCAATAGTGTTTTGTAGTCTTCAGTGTATGAGTCTTTCACCTGCTTCATTAGGTTTATTCCCAGGCATTTTATTCTTTTTGGTCCCATTTTGATTGGAATTGCTTAATTTTTCCTTTTTGGATTGTTCTTGTCAATGTATAGAAATGCAGCTGATTTTTGTATGTTGATTTTATTCCCTGCAACTTTGTTGAATTCATTTATTAGTTCTAATAATTGTTTGTGTATGGGGGCTGGGGGAGACTCTTCAGGGTGTTCTACATGTAAGTTCACGTCATCTGTGAACAGAGGTAGTTTTACTTTTTCCTTTCCAACTGAATGTCTTTTTCCTTTTTCTTGCCTTGTTGCTCTGGCTGGCACTTCCGTTAGTATCTTGACTGGAGGTGGTGAGAATGGGCATCCTGATCACGAAAGAAGAACTTGCAGTCTTTCATATTGAGTAGGACGTTAGCTGCTGATTTTCATATGTGGCCTTTATTGTGTTGCGGTAATTTTCTTCTATTCATAGTTTAACAGAGAAGGCAGTGGCACCCCACTCCAGTACTCTTGCCTGGAAAATCCCATGGACGGAGAAGCCTGGTGGGCTGCAGTCCGTGGGGTCACAAAGAGTCGGACACGACTGAGAGACTTCACTTTCACTTTTCACCTTCACGCTTTGGAGAAGGAAATGGCAACCC
Source organism: Capra hircus (assembly GCF_001704415.2). Taxonomy (NCBI): domain Eukaryota; kingdom Metazoa; phylum Chordata; class Mammalia; order Artiodactyla; family Bovidae; genus Capra; species Capra hircus. The sequence goes on along the minus strand of NC_030829.1, from coordinate 7,324,427 downwards.
AGTGTTCTTGCCTGGAGAATCCCAGGGACGGGGGAGGCTGGTGGGCTGCCCTCTATGGGGTCACACAGAGTCGGACACGACTGAAGCGACTTAGCAGCAGCAGCAGCAGCAGCATAGTTTAAGTGTTTTTATCATAAAAAGGTATAGAATCTTACTAAATAGATTTCTGCCTCAATTGAAGCAATCATGTTTTTGTTCTTCAACCTGTTAATGTGGTGCAACCCGTTGATTTTCATATGTTGAATCACTCTTGTGTTCTGAGTCCCATTTGGTCATGAGGTACTGATATAAAGAGTTGCTAAGGGAAACCCCTCGCAGTCTAGTAATTAGGACTTGGTGCTTTCACTTCTGAGGGTGCCAGTTCAACCTCTTATCAGGCAACTGAGATCCCACAAGCCAAGTGGTGCAGCCAAAGAGAAAGAAAAAGAGTTGTTGGATTTAGTTTGCTGATATTTGTTGAGGATTTTTGTATCAGTATTAACCAGGGATATGGATTTTGGCCTGTAGTTTTCTTGTTCTGTTATGTCCTGTCTAGCATTGATATCAGGATTATGTTGTTCTCATAGGATGAACTTAAAAGTGTTCCCGCCTCTTTAATTTTTTGAATAGTTTCAGGAGGATCAGCATTAATTATTCTTTAAATGTTTGGTAGAATTCCCTAGCTCAGTTGGTAAAGAATCCGCCTGCAATGCAGGAGATCCAGTTCAATTCCTGGGTCAGGACGATCCGCTGGAGAAGGGACAGGCTACCCATTCTAATATCCTTCTGTTTCTCTTGTGGCTCAGCTGGTAAGGAATCTGCCTGCAATGCGAGAGACCTGGGTTCGCTTCCTGGGTTGGGAAGATGCCCCTGGAGAAGGGAAAGGCTACCCCACTCCAATATTCTGGTCTGGAGAATTCCATGGACTGTATAGTTCATGGGGTCACAAAGAGTCGGACACAATTGAGCGACTTTCAGAGCATCAGGCTCTTGGTTTTTCTTTGAGATTTTCAGTACTGATTCAGTCTCTTTACTAGTTTTTGGTCTGTTCAGATTTTTTATTTCTTCATGATTCAGTCTGTGTAGGTTGTATGTTTCTTGGTAGGATGTGTGTTACACAATTTGTAGCCATACAGCTGTTCATGATAGTCTCATAATCCTTTTTATTTCTGTAGCATCCATTGTAGCATTTTTTCTTTAATTTCTAATTTTGAGTTTTATCTCTTTTTTCTTAATCCAGCTAAAGATTTGTCCATTTTGTTGATCTGTTTAAAAGATGAACTCTTACTTTCATTGATTTTTTTTTTTCTATTCTCTATTTCACTTGAAAAATGAAAGTGTTAGTTGCTCAATCGTGTCTGACTCTTTGCAACCATAATGGACTGTAGCCTACCAGGCTCCCTTGTCCATGAAATTCTCCAGGCAAGAATACTGCAGTGGGTTGCCATTGCCTTCTCCAGGGGATCTTCGTCACCCAGGGATCAAACCTGGGTCTTCGCCTTTGCAGGCAGATTCTTTACTGCCTGAGCCACTTATCCCTGCGTTAATTTGCATTATTTCCTCCCTTCTGTTAGCGTAAGGTTTAGTTTTTTCCTTTGATTCCTTGAGGAACTGTGTCACTTTATAGTTCTTTTGTTTGAATCAGGATCTAAAAAAAAGGTCTATATATTATATATGATATATTTCATAAGTCTCCCTAAGTCTTTAAGATGTCTTCTTATTTTGTGTCAGTTATTTGTTCAAGTTATCTGGATTTATATCTTGGTATTTCCTACACTTTGGATTTGTGGCGGTGTTTGACATGTACTACCCTTCATATTCTCTGTAAACTGATAGAGGTGGACATCTGTTAAAGTTAGAGCTAGAAGCTGGACCGATTCGTGTTCGACTTTTGCCCTTTTTGGTAGGAAGACTCCACTGTTTCCGGTGAGGCCGAGGTTGATCAGGTGTTGCCAGCTTGGCCCCACTGCTAGAAAGTTGCACATCTTTTCATCTAAGGTTTCAGGAGTCGTTGATGATTATTGCCTGAAGTCATTAGTCTAGTAGGGATTGTAAAATGGTGATTTTTTAAAGTTTGATACATTTAATACAGACTTTAGTAGGCCAGAATACCAGGTAGACTTTCTAGGAATAATTAGGTGGCTTTAATGTATTCAAGAGACAATGGAAGCTTCTTTTACCTCAGTTTTGTATTTTGAAGGCATTTTTGTGGCACTTAGAAATATAATCCTGGGAATCCCCTGGCAGTCCAGTGGTTAAGACTCTGAGCTCTTGTTCCTGAGGGCCCAGGTTCAATCCCTGATTGCGGAACTAAGATCCCACAAGCCACACAGTGTGACCGAAAAGAGGTATAGTTTGGCCATCAGCCCCCAAAACGAGGATTTTTAATCACATCATTTCTTCTGTATTTACTGGCTGTGGTTTTTCTACAAAGAATTCTCTGCATCAGTTTTTTGGTTATTCTGAAAAAGTCTGTAGCAAAGGCGAGAGAGACGCGGATTCTTCCCCTTCGGTCTTCTTTCAGGATAATGAGCTGATACCCCAGCAAACTTCAAGGATGACCAAAAAGCTTTTCTTTAGTGTGAGAGGGAGTATTCTGAATTTGGCTATTTTTACATGTCTGATGTGTTTCAATCCAGTGAAATGTTAAATCTTTTGCTGCCCAGAATAGCCCATCTTCAGCCAGGAGGAGCCGTTTCAAATTGGCTTCTATGTAATTTTGTTGTTGATAATAGTTATTGATTGTTTTAGGCCTATTTTGTATATATTCTACCCAGACTTGGATTAAGTAATTTCTTGAGGAGCTCTGGTTTCTTTTAATGGGAAATATTTAGAGACAATAATTTAAGGGACTAGATGAGCTAAGTGCTACTGGCTATTGTCATTTCTAAGCCGTTTCTGTGGCTATTGCTGGGAAATAAATATTTTTTTAGAAAAAGGAAAACTTTAGCTTATATTATTTTTAGAGCAGTTTTATGTTCGTAGCAAAACTGAGTGGAAGGTATAGAGATTTTCTGATTATAGGATTTTTAATTAACCTTCTTTGATTTTATATTTGCTTCTATTTTATATTGAAAATTTTGGTTCCTAACAATGCAATATAATTCCATATGTATCCTACTCCGTATTTTATGAATTCAAAATAGTCATGAAATATTAATAGGATGAAATCTACTGGTTGCGGGTTTGTTTGTTTTAATGCAGCTCAGGATATATTTTTATCCTTAGTTAAAATACTATTTCAAATGGACGTGATTCTTTCCTCTGTGGAAAGTTAGGTCTGTTTTTAACTTTTAAAAATTATTTTATATTTTTAATTTTTAAATTTTATTTAAAATTAATGAAATGTGCACTTCCCTCTTCTCTGAGGGGAGCGGGTAGAATTAAATCTGTGAATGTCTGTGAGTCCTGGAGGGTAGGGAACTGATCCTCAACTGTGCTCATTTCTTTTCTATTCTGCCATGTTTCCTTCCTCTTCCACTGAAATGTGTTCTTTCTATCCACGGTCATTTGGAAGGCTGAACAAAAATCTGTTTGGAGTAAGAGAGGCATAAATGAATAAAATGAGTAAATACATAAGCTATAGTGGATGATTCACAAATTCCTCCAGATCCGTTGGTTATCACTGTTCATTCCCTGTGGCGGTTTTGCCCCTCCAGCCTGTCTGATGTAATGATGCTTCCAGGAGGTTTGATGTTTGAAAGGGCTTCTGCTCTGGCACAGTGGAAGTGTGTTTCAGAGTTGTCTGCAACACTGCTGCTGTTTCTCCTTGTTCTGTGAACTGAGGGATCTGGGAAGCCCGGCAGTGCAAACACCCTCACCCCTGTCTTCTCCCCTTCTGTTAATCCCATTTCCCTCACCCCTGGGGTACTATCAGCCTAGGAGGGTTGTGTCTCTGTCACCGTGGAGCTGAGCAGCTCGTGTCAGGGATTCTCCAGGCTGTGGGGCCTCTGGGGTGGGTGGAGAGGGGATGTAGGGGCTAGGGATGGAGGTCCGTGAAGAGGTGCTTAACCGAATTATGGTGAGCAACTTAAGTATCTTCACATAATCAGCATGACCCATAACTGTGATAGCACCGATCTCCTTTTCTTTCTTTATTCAGGTTGAGGAGTGTGCACTGATAATGCAAATATAATCATTTTTAGTCCTGAGGATCAGGAAACTTGAGGCATGTTTGTATTACCTGGTGATGTAAATACTGACGTTATGTTTAATTTTTTAAAAGAAAGGCTTATTTACCCCTGAAATAATCTTAAACATTATCAATAACTTTAAAACTGTTGTACTGGACAGTGTGAGTTACCTGATATGTACGTGGACTGGGGTTACTTGTACTCTGGCCTTCTTTTTCTCCAGTATTGGATGCAGTGTGCTCATTGGTTGGGGGGGTGGCTTGGAAAAGCGTGGGCTTTGACTTGCTTGGAATTACTTTTTGTGAATGCTATGACTTCATGCATTGTAAATAGTGATGCTCGCACACCTGAGCGCATGTGAAATAAAGCTGTGACTCTTCAGTATTTGGTTCCAGCGCTAATTATTTAAAAGGGGTGGAATTTGCACAGAAGGCTGATTTCCCATTATATATATATATTGGGGGAGTAAACTCTGAAGACAGCTTTCGCTCCTTCTCCTCTCCCCACTCCTTGATTGCCTTACTCCCATTCGTGGGGCCGCAGCCCAGGGATTAGGGAAGCTGGCTCTAGTAAGCTGGATCCTTTCAGGTCCTTCTGCATGGAGAGGGGTCGCTTTGGAGCCATGAGGTGGATGTTCCCTGTTGACAGGCACCAGTTAGAGGCAGTCTCTTAGGTGACGTCTCTTGCTTCTGCATGTGTCCATTTAAAAAACTTTCTTAAATTTGTGTGGCTGAGTTGGGTCTTGGTTGCGCACTCAGGGTCTTCCTTGCAGCCATGGGCTTCTCTAGCTGCGGCACGGGCTTCGTTGCCCTGCGGCATCCTGCTTCGGGGGCCAGGGACTGAATCCATGTCCCCTGCATTGGAAGCTGGAGTCTACCACTGGACCAGCAGAGAAGTCCCCCCATTTGCTGCTCTTCTAAGCTTTCTTTCAGAGGCTTGTCACTGCTCCCCAGGTCTAAATAACACACTGCTGCTTGACTACCGCGACAGCTCAGAGAGCGTCCTGGCAGTCAAGGTCTCAGGGGGCACAGCAGGGCGGGCACCAGATCCCTGCAGCAAGAGAAAGAAGGTGCCCCGCTGTCACGCCCACTCACAGCCCGCTTCTGATGCTCACACATGCCAGAGGCGGGGTTGGCCTTCCACGGCCACCCCTGGGGCTGGTGCGTGGTTGAACAAGTGGTCTCCCCGCATCAGCCTGTTTCTGGCAGGGCTCACAGGGGATCTGACTGCGGATGTGGTGAGGGTGTCCACTGAGTCTCTGTGGAAGAGGCACCAGGAATCTTCAGTTTCAGGAGGAACTGTGGGCTTGTTCAGATTTCTCTTGGGTGGAGGTGGGCAGTGGGTAGCTCCAGGGCAATCATCTGGCCCTTCCCCCAACAGCGGGCTCTTAACTCAGGTGGAAGGTTCGGGAGGTTGTTAAGTAAGCTGAGTTGAGTGCATGCTCAGTCGTGTCCGACTCTTTGTGACCCCATGGACTACAGCACGCCAGGCTCCTCTGTCCACGGGATTCTCCAGGCAAGAATACTGGAGTGGGTTGCCATGCCCTTCTCCAGGGCATCTGCCCAATCCAGCGATCAAACCCACATCTCCTGCATTGCAGGCGGATTCTTTACTTCTGAGCCACTGGGGAAAGTATCCCAATTTACACTCATGACTGGGGACATTGCCATCGGGTAGGTCCTCGGACTTGTTGTGAAAAGGACGTGGCCCTTTCCCATGGTCTCCCAAAGAGCAACAAGGGGGGGCCTGGTGTCAGTGTCAGCCCAGACTGCATCGAACAGGCCTCACAAGGTCTAGGGGTGCCCTTTCCTTAGGACAAAGGTGCCCTAAGTCCCACTGGGGAAGGAATTTTTATCATGTGTACTTGGGTGGCATCACAGTACATCCGCAAGGGGATCCTCCCTTCCATCAGTCAGTTCCCGCCTCAGAGCTGGGGCCTGGATGAAGGAGCCGTGATTTCCCGTGGTGGTGGCTGACCTCAGCTGTTTGTTCATGAGTGACTGATTTTTTTGTCTCTTGTGAGACTCATCAAGCTGGAGCCCCACTGGCTGCCCAACTGTCCCCCCCTCTCAGAACGCTGTGGTTTCTGAGCCCTTGCCTGAGGTCATCTCTCAACACGCCCCGATTGCCACCACGGTCATAGTGATGGTGATTATGTCCGCCAGCCCCTGGCGGCCCCTCTTTGGATAAGTCAGCACTTCATCACCCTCGAAGACACAGAGTGTCTTCTGCCCTGCCCTGCCCACAGAGCACAGCCCTCAGGGGACCTGAGGTCTCCAGGGCCTCCTCACTGCGGCCTTCCTTACGGAAGGGCGCCCTATCTGGCCAGGCTTGGGGAGTGTAGGCAGACGGTGGGGTGTCTGGTCACCGGCTTTACCTGCTCATCTCTTAGAGCCGTCTCACACGTTCCTTAGGATTGCAACGCAGTCCGGGCACCTCACTTCATTTCCTGTAGGTCAGCATCAAGTGCGAGTTCCCAGGCACCGGGTTCCAGCAGCACAGGGGCCGGGTTGAATGCCTTTCCCAAGATGAAAGCTCACGAATCTTGGGAGAGTGAGCCACGTCCATACGCTCCCGTCTCTCCTCCTCGTGTTGTGTCCCCTCGAGATCAGCTCGCCTTGTTCCCCTCCACCCCATGAAGTCCTGGCCTTATCTTTCTGGCAGGAGATGTAGGTCTCTTTCAACATTGCCACGGAAGCCTCTAGCATTTACAGCATGCCCTGCGTGGACGCATGATTTGAGCCTGTCAGCCAGTCTTTCTTCAAAGCTGCCAATTGGTTAATAAAAGCCAGCCAAGCCCACAGTCCTTACAGTTAGGAGCACCCTGTCCTTCAGCCCCGTCCCACAGGGAGAGCTAAGGCAGACGCCAGCTCCTGTCTGCCTGTGTCTCCTCCCAGCCCTGTACAGGTGGGGCCTCGGTGCGTGTGTTTGCATTACCAGAGGCTGTCGCCCCCTCCACTTAGCACTCCCTTAGGGTTCTCACTGCTGTCTTGACATAGAGGAAATGAGAAATCCAGGTATAGACTCAGCATCATGAGGATCTGCTGTTTAGGCCACTTCTGGAACAAGTTGTCTTAATTTGGATTCCTCTAGAAGTAAAACCACCAGGGAAGTCCTAGAAGTAAGACAGGCTGCTTTGGTGGCTCAGACGGTAAAGAATCTGCCTGCAATGCAGGAGACGCAGGTTTGATCCCTGGGTCAAGAAGGTTCCCTAGAGAAGCGAATGACAACTCACTCCAGTATTCTTGCCTGGAGAATGCCACGGACAGAGGAGCCTGGCGGGCTACAGTTCAGTTCAGTTCAGTTCAGTCACTCAGTCATGTCCAACTCTTTGCCACCCCATGGACTGCAGCATGCCAGGCTTCCCTGTCCATCACCAACTCCTGGAGCTTGCTCAAACTCATGTCCATCCAACCATCTCATCCTCTGTTGTCCCCTTCTCCTCCTGCCTTCAGTCTTTCCCAGCATCAGGGTCTTTTCCAATGAGTCAGTTCTTCACATCAGGTGGCCAGAGTTTTGGAGTTTTAGTTTCAGCATCAGTCCTTCCAATGAATATTCAGGACTGATTTCCTTTAGGATGGACTGGTTTGATTTCCTTGCAGTCCAAGCAACTCTCAAGAGTCTTCTCCAACACCATAGTTAACAAACATCAATTCTTTGGCACTCAGCTTTCTTTATAGTCCAGCTCTCAGATCCATACATGACTGCTGAAAAACCATAGCTTTGACTAGATGGACCTTTTTCAGCAAAGTAATATCTCTGTGTTTTAATATGCTGTCTAGGTTGGTCATAGCTTTCCTTCCAAGGAGCAAGGATCTTTTAATTTCAAGGCTGCAGTCACCATCTGCAGTGATTTTGGAGCCCAAAAATAAAAAGTCTCTCATAGAAAATTGGATTAAAGATTTATTGAGCATGGCCCCCCCCCATCAGAACAAGACCCAGTTTCCCCCACAGTCAGTCTCTTCCACCAGGAAGCTTCCATAAGCCTCTTATCCTTATCAGAAGGCAGACAGGATAAAAACCACAATCACAGAAAACTAACCAAACTGATCACATGGACCACAGCCTTGTCTAACTCAGTGAAACTATGAGCCATGCCATGTAGGGCCACCCAAGACGGACGGGTCATGGCGGGGAGTTCTGACAAAACGTGGTCCACTGGAGAAGGGAATGGCAAACCCCTTCAGTATTCTTGCCTTGAGAACCCCATTTACAGTAGGAAAAGGCAAAAAGGTATGACACCGAAAGATAAACTCCCCAGGTCTGCAGGTGCCCAGCATGCTACTGGAGAAGTGTGGAGAAATAACTCCAGAAACAATGAAGGGACGGAGCCAGAGGGAAAACAGTGCCCAGTTGTGGATGTGACTGGTGATGGAAGTAAAGTCCGATGCTGTGAAGAACAATATTGCATAGGAACCTGGAATGTTAGGTCAATGAACTTGGAATGTTAGGTACATGAATTTCTCGTGAGACAGGTAAGGTGGTCTGGTATCTCTTTTAAGAATTTTCCACAGTTTGTTGTGATCCACACAGTCAAAGGCTTTGGCATAGTCAATAAAGGAGAAGTAGATGTCTTTCTGGAACTCTCGCTCTTTCAGTGATCCAGTAGTTGTTGGCAATTTGATCTCTGGTTCCTCAGTTGTGTCCGACTCTTTGTGACCTCATGGACTGCAGCACACGAGGCTTCCCTGTCCTTCACTGTCTCCTGGAGTTTGCTCAGATGGAGATAGTTTGCTCCATTGAGTCATTGTGCCATTCAACAATCTCATCCTGTCTCTCCATTCTCCTCCTGTTGTCAGTCTTGCCCAGCACCAGGATCTTTTCCAATGAGTCAGCTCTTGCATCAGGTGTCCAAAGTATTGGAGCTTCAGCTTCAGCATCAGTCCTTCCAATGAATATTCAGGGTGGATTTCCTTTAGGATTGACTGGTTGGATCTCCTTGCAGTCAAGAGACTCTCAAGAGTCTTCTCCAACACCACAGTTCAACAGCATCAGTTCATTGGCGCTCAGCCTTCTTTATGGTTCAGCTCTCACATCCATCCATGACTACTGGAAAAACCATAGCTTTGACCAGAGGGACCTTTATCAGCAAAGGGATGTCTCTGCTTTCTAATACGCTGTCTAGGTTTGTCATAGCTTTTCTTCCAAGGAGCAGGCGTCTTTTAATTCCATGGCTGCTGTCGCTGTCCGCACTGACTTTGGGGTGGGAAGTCACAAAGACTCGAGGGATGAGTTTGAGATGAGACCCTATCAGCATATAGTACGATGAGCTCCCCAGGGAGTATCCGCAGGAGCTGATGTAGATGTGTGTGTTTTCAATTTAAAGTATTTATTTATGTGACTGTGCCAACTCTTAGTTGCGGCACTTGGGATCTTTAGTTGCAGCCTGTGGGATCTAGTTCCCTGACCAGGGATTGAACTCGCACTCCGTGCTTTGGGAGCAGAGTCTTAACCACTGGACTGCCAGGGAAGTCCCCTGAGTTCACATTTTAAGCCTAATTTTTTCCCAGTTTTATTGAGAAATAATGGCACACATCCCTGGATAAGTTTAAGGTAAACAACATGATTGACTGATTTACATATTGTGAAATGATTGCCACAGTAGGTGGTAATATCCCTCTTCTCGTACAGATACAATAAAAAGGAAAGAAAGAAGAAAGAAAAAATTTTTCTTATGATGAGAACTCTTAGAATTTACTTTCTTAACAATGTTCCTATAGATCCTGCAGCATTCTTAGCTGGAGTCATCATTTTGTACATGACATCTCTGGTACTTATTTACGTTGTAAATGGAAATTTGTGTCTTTTGACCACCTTTCTCCAATTCTTCCTGCCCCGACTTTTTAATTTGTGTCAACATTTCACTTGGAAAAGTTCTCACACATACAGAGAGTTGAAAACATTTCATATTCTCACCATTCAGATTCTCCCATTAACATGTTACTGTCAGTTATCCCTCCATTCATCACTGCATCCATCAACTCTGTCTTATTCTGGGGATGCATTTGGGAGTCGGTTGCGGACATCGGTGTACTTCCTCTGAAATATATCAGCATATAAATCATTACCTAGAGGACAGTATTTGTTTAGAGCCCTTTTTCCCTGTAAGGTAAACTTTACATGGGCCTTCCCTGGTGGCTCAGATGGTAAAGAATCTGCCTGCAATGCAGGAGACCTGGGTTCGATCCCTGGGTCAGAAAGATCCCCTGGAGAAGGGCATGGCTATCCACTGCAGTATTCTTGCCTGGAGAATTCCATGGACGGAGGAATCTGGCGGGCTACAGTTCGTGGGATTACAAAGAGTCAGTGAGTGAGCGAGCAACTTTCACTACTACAGACTTTACATACAGTGAAATGCATGAGAGATTTTTAAATTTAACAGTGTTTTGGGTTTTTTTAAGATTTGTTTATTTTTGGCTGTGCTTGGTCTTTGCTCTGTGCAGGCTCTCTCTAGTTGCGGCGAGTGGGGACTGGTCTCTAGTTGCGGCGAGTGGGGACTGGTCTCTAGTTGCGGCGAGTGGGGACTGGTCTCTAGTTGCGGCGAGTGGGGACTGGTCTCTAGTTGCGGCGAGTGGGGACTGGTCTCTAGTTGCCGTGCATGGGCTTCTCAGTGTGGGTGGGGGCTTCTCTTGTGGAAGCACAGGCTTCAGTAGTTGCGATGCACTGGCTTGGTTGCCATGAGGCATGTGGGATCTTCTCGTAGCAGGGATTGAACCCAGGTCCCCTGCATTGGCAACAGGATTCTTAACCACTAGACCACCAGGGAAGCCCACCACTTGATGAGTTTTGACAAACGCATACACCTGGTAATCCCAAACCCTGATTCAGCTCTGGCATGTTACCATTGCCCCAGAAAATTCCCCAACGTTCCTTCCCAAGCATTGCTATTTTCAAAAATATTTTATTTTGTTTTAATACCATCAACATTTCAGAGTAACTCTTTATCACTAGACTTTAAAATGTCCCACATGTTGGATTTGGCTTCTGACTTCCTCATGTTAGAATTAGATTCAGTTCAGTTGAGATTGAAGTTCAACAGTGAGCACTGCTTTGAGGTGGGGCTGTGTACATCTTCCTGAATCACAACATGAGAGTCACGTCTGCTTGTTCCACTTTTATGAGGTTGACATGAACAGAGGGATCACATCTGCCTGATCCCTCCTTTGTAAGATTCCTTCAACCTTGATGATGGTTTTAGCATACACTGATGATTACCAACAAAGGTCCATCTAGTCAAGGTTGTGGTTTTTCCAGTGGTCATGTATGGATGTGAGAGTTGGACTATAAAGAAAGCTGAGTGCCGAAGAATTGATGTTTTGAACTGTGGTGTGGAGAAGACCCAAGTCCCTGGAGATCAAACCAGTCCATTCTGAGGGAGATCAGCCCTGACTCTTCATTGGAAAGACATGTTGAAGCTGAAACTCCAACACTTTGGCCACCTGATGTGAAGAGCTGATTGATTTGAAAAGACGCTGATGCTGGGAAAGATTGAAGGCGGGAGGAGAAGGGGACGACAGAGGATAAGATGGTTGGATGGTATCACCAACTCACTGGAGATGAGTCTGAGTAAACTCCGGGAGTTGGTGATGGACAGGGAGGCCTGGTGTGCTGTGGTCCACGTGGTCGCCAAGAGTTGGACACAACTGAGCGACTGAACCGAACCGATGATTACAGCTTAAGTCTATTATTTCACTCACAGTTAGGAAAGGATGTTTTTCAGATTCTGTTATTCTGTCGCCATTTATTAGCTAGAATTCTGTGAAGAATTCTCCATTGTCAACTTCTTGGTTACCCTGAAATATATTTTTTCTGTGAAAAGGGAAATAACCTGCTTGGCTTTTTCCCTTTGCTTGTCATTTTTGGAGTAATGAGTTGGTACTCTCGCAGTCTCCAAAAGTGACTGGTGAATTCTTTTTTCCCCTCTGTGAATCATTATGAACTCATAAGTGTTAGTATTCTTGCAGTCTTTTTGTTCCAGATGATAGCTGTTAAGTTTCTCTCTTTTAAAAATAATTTTTTTAAAAATATTTTTTGATCTCTTAGCTGCTTTGCACGGCATATGGGATCTTAGTTCCCCGACCAGGCATTGGCAGTGTGGAGTTTTAACCACTGGACCACCAAGGAAGTCCCTCTCTCTTTTTCAAAGAAAAAGCTCAGTTTTTTCTGCCCAGAACCAGGGGGAGCCTCTGGCTTAGGGTCAAACCCATGAGTTCTGTGGGGTCTACTTCCTGCCCACCTGACCCCTCGCTACTGCCACCAGGGTCCACAACTCTGCTTCCTTGATTGCTATTTCAGGAAAAGAGCAGAGTGCCAAATATTTGCAAACCCCACACGTCTGATCCTATCAGTCTTCTGTTCAAGGTGCTCTCTGTGGCTCTCGGCACAAAGTCCAGGCCCTTGGATGGGATGTCAGAGCTCATTCGGTCTGGCCTCTCCCGTCTCCCGGTTTCGGCTGTCACTCTGCTTTATCTGTGTGGTTCCACCACGCCCTGCCCGAGTGCCGCACCCTCTCCGTCAGGGCTTCCAGTTTCTGCTGCCTGCCTTGCACCTCTCCTTGGCTAACTCTTCTTCATCCTGGGGCTCAGCTTAAACCAGGCATTCTCAACGCTGACTGTATGTTACATCATGTGGGCAGTGTTAAGAAATGCCAAGGCCTGGACTCCACCCAAGATCAGTTAACATCCGCATGTCTGAGCAATGAGGCTTGACTTTGCTATTTGTAAAAGCTTGGGCAGGTGATTCTGTTGTGCAGCCAAGGTTGAGAATCACAATTTGAGGCATTCCTTCCTCTGGAAAATTCTTTGTCTCCCAGGGCTGGGTTACAAGCTGTTTATTACTGTTGCCGTCTTCTGCTCTTGTCCCGTCCCCGAGCAGTACTTGATATAATTGGATAACTGTGTATGTTTAAGGTATACAATCTGGTGGTTTTAGCCTCATTTAATCATCTAAGACTCGTTGTGTTGATTCTTGGGTTTCTTCCTCGCTAGACAGAAGCTTCACGTGGGCTGCGGCTGCATCTGTGTGGTTCCCTTGTTATTACTCAACACACAGTAGGTGTTTGTAATTTTTGTAAGTAGTTATTAGGCTGATGTTTGGGCTGTATTTTGAGGTTGTTTGAATGCAGAGATGGTGGTGCTGCTCTGTTCTGTGGGATTAAGCCAGACTTCACCTTCTGCCCAGATCACTTCTCGCTAAGCTCATTTCCTACTTCTCTGAACTGCTTCTCTTAGACAAGGAGATGTGTGGGATCTTAGTTCCCCAACCAGAAATTGAACCTACATCCTCAGCTGTGAACAGACTCCTAATCACTGGACAGCCAGGAAATCCCCAACCAGCAGACTTTAGACAGCCCTTTCCTCTTCCCATTTCTACCCGAAGTCGCTCCCTCCCTTTCTATCGGTCTAAAGAATTTCCCCAACCTCTGAGCTGCCTTTGAACTCACAGAACTTGTAGGAAACCTTTATTTGATATTTATTCGTATACGTGTTTTGAGATGTTTTCAAAATCATCCATTGGGCCACATGGTATAGGAAATAATTCTTATATTTTTGTTAGTGTCTGGTTTTTGAGTGGCGATTAAAGCATTGCTTACTGGAAGAATAAAGGGATATTGACACTCTGGCATTTGAAAAAATGACTCTTAAATTAGTTTTTTGTTTATTTTTGGTTAGTAAAGCTTTCCAGTTGTCCCTTAGCAGTCTCTGAATTGTTTAACTTTTAGTCACTTTTTTTTTTTTTGCCATGCCCGCAGCAAGCGGGATCTTAGTTCCCCAACCAGGGATCACATCCACGCACCCTGCAGTGGAAGTGCAGAGTCTTCACCGCTGGACCCCAGGGAAGTCCCACAGTCACAGGACTTTAACCCTCTAGTTGGATTTCAAGCCAAGTGGGATCTAGGACCCCTGCTCTCATGGTTGTTTCCAGATGCAACACTCAGAAGTTTCATGGACTGTTATGATGCTATGAAAAAGATTTTAAAAAATGGCTAAAGATGCACAAGAAATTTTACCAACACTTGTTGTTCAGTCGCTAAGTTGTGTCCGACTCATGGACTGTAGCACGCCAGGCTTCCCTATCCTTCACTGTCTCCCTGAGTTTGCTCAAACTCATGTCCATTGAGGTGGTGATGCCATCCAGCCATCTCATCCTCTGTCGCCCCCTTCTCCTCCTGCCCTCAATCTTTCCCAATGTCAGGTCTCCTTTCCAATGAGTCAGTTCTTCAAATCAAGTGGCCAAAGTATTGGAGCTTCAGCTTCAGCATCAGTCCTTCCAGTGAATATTCAGGGTTGATTTCCTTTAGGATTGACTGATTTGATCTCCTTGCTGCCCAAGGGACTCTCAAGAGTCTTCTCCAGCTCCACAGCTCAACAGCATCAGTTCTTTGGTGCTCAGCTTTCTTTATGGTCCAGCTCTCACATCTGTACATGACTACTAGAAAAACCACAACCATTGTTAACAGTGCAGGACACTAATTAAATGGTTTCTTGTAGCCTTGGGTCGGGAAGGTCCCCTAGAGAAGGAAATGGCAGCCCACTCCAATATTCTTGCCTGGGAAGATCCCATGGGTAGAGGAGCCTGGTGGGTTGTACAGTCCAGAGCATCGAAAAAGAGTTGGACATGACTTAGCGACTGAACAACAATTTGTAACCCTGGTCCTGTTGCTACATGAGGTCTGTTGCTGCCTTTTTCCGTCCACCAGAGGGCAGTGCTCTATCTTACCTAAAAGTTGGCCTCCCCTCTGAGGTCTTCACTTTCAACTCCTAGCATTTCGCCTTCTGAAGTGATTGATCCCCAGTGTTTCTTGAAATTTGATTTGATTCTAGAAGTACAACTTACATTGCAACACCACAGAGATATACATCCATATGCAAATCTATATATGCCTATATAACTAAAGTTTCATAAAATAACACTTATCTTTGTAGAGAAGAGACTTGTGGTTGCCAAGGAGAAGGGGGTTGGGGGAGGGACGGATGGATTGGGAGTTTGGGGTCAGCAGATACAAACTATCATAAAGAGAGTGCAGAGACAACAGGGTCCTGCTGTATACCACAGGGAACTATGCTCAATATCCTGTGATAAATCATAATGGAAAAGAATATGAAAAAAAGATGTATATATAGGTATATCTGAATCACTTTGCTCTACAGCAAAGATTAGTACAACATTGTAAATCAACTACTTCAATAAAATACAATTTTTTAAATAACGCTTGTCTTTACTATGTGTAACACTGAGGGTTTTTTTTCTTTCTTTTTCCTATTCTCTTTCATTTAAAAAAGTTCTGATCACCCAGATTGAGTTCACGATTCACAAACTGGGTCGCGGATATTGCCTTCGAGTTCATTTAGTCTGGCATCCTGCATTTTTATGGATGGAGAGACAGAGGGTTCGAGAAGGATGCTCAGTCACGGCGGGGCTCGGAGCAGCAGCTAGGAAGAGGTTTCAGGGCTTCGGACCTCTGGTCCGTTGCTCTGAGCACAGCGACGTTCCCGCGGAGGGAAACGCAGGGCTCCGGCCAGGCGCGGCCACAGGGGGCGGGGGGAGGCAGTGTGTGTGTGCGTGTGTGTGCATGTGTGTGCATGCTCGTGTGTGTTGCCGCCGCAGTACCCTGGGTATGAGAGGAGCCCCCTGTAGCAGGGGGACTCTTTGGTAACGTGACTTGGGCATCTCACCCGCTGATTGTCACGTTGGCGCCGGCCTCTGGAACTTGGCATGTAGGTCCCCTTCGCCCTATCTCAGCCGTGGTCTGTTTTATAGCCCAGAACCGGGCACATACACAAACTAGATGGGTAGGGGGTCCCCCATCACCGTAAACATCTGCTTTCTGAGGGTGGAAGTTCTCATGGGGTCCAATCCTTGCTCTGTAGAATGCCACCCAGAGAACATTCCAGATCGACTACCACCGTAACCGCTTCCTCAAGGATGGCCAGCCCTTCCGCTACATCTCGGGAAGCATTCACTATTTCCGCGTGCCCCGCTTCTACTGGAAGGACCGGCTGCTGAAGATGAAGATGGCTGGGCTGAACGCCATCCAGACGTAAGTAGGAGGGCACTGGGCTCCCCTCCAAGGCAGAGACACCTGCAGCTGAATCTCTCTGTGCAGAGGTTTCGTTGCTCAGAACGGGAATAATAGTCGTGTCCCACTCCAGTAGTCTTGCCTGGGAAATCCCATAGACAGAGGAGCCTGGCAGGCCACAGTCCATAGTATCGCAGAGAGTCGGACACAACTGAAATGACTTAGCATGCACAGTGTCCTGGGAGACGTTTGTCTTGGGCTTGGGTGTCGCTTCTTTAGACAGTTAACTACTTCTTCCAACCTTGACCTTTGTCAGCAGAAATCATAAAATGAATAGCAGCTTAAAAAGGGAAGTGACAATGACTGAGGATTTGCTGTGTGCAGGATAAGTGACATGGGCGATGCCATTTCTCCAAGTTCACCGTTACCGAATGCAGCTGATAAAACTGAAATTTGCCGAGGCATGTGCTTTTGGACAGAAATCCAGCTGAGGTTTAAAGAAGGGTGTTTGTAGGCGGCCGTAGCTCCTCTCAGCTCCTAGGGGAACACGCCTTGTTGGGTAGATCCCTGAAGCCTCGTTTGTCTTTGTGGTTCTGCTGGGGTGATTCTATGGCCCAGGGTTACAGAATCACCCCCAATAACTATCTCTCCTCATCTCTTCTGTTTGTTTCAAAATGACTAATTGAGAAGGAAGTTGGGGTGGCTGGCCACTCTGGTTTTTGCATTGCTGATGTGAATTGCTGATAACTCTTCAAAGATAAAGTATGAGAAAATCCAGCAGCAGATTCCTGGGACAGATGGTTAGGGAGAATCCCACTCCTTCTTCTGGTTGTCGGACCACTGGGGCCTGTCTGTAGTTTTAGCCCTAAAATTAAAGTTTTAAAACTAAACTAAGTTCTGGGAGACCAAAATGGCTCCAGGGAACCATGAAACCCTGAAACCATAAGTTAGGGGTCACCAGAGAGACCTTTGTGATGGCAATGGGTAGCTTCGTATTTAAATCTGTGTCCCTTGCTGCAGGCAGTCAGGGGAGCTGGTCAGAGTTTTTGTTACTTTACCTCGTTTAGGATATTCCTGATAAAATTTTTGGTTAGGAGGACACAGGGCTTGGAGGCTCTTCCATTTTTATTGAAAAACATTTTTCAAAAAGTAAGTATATCGCTTCTGACCTTAACACAGATACTTTAATTTTTCCTAAGCCTTACACAGGCATATATAATTTTTACATGGTAGAAGTTTGCGTCAATGTAACTATGTATTTTTTGTGTTTTGGCCATGCCTTGTGGCTTGCAGGATCTCAGTTCCCCAACCAGATATTGAACCCCAGCCCTGTCAGTGAAAGCCTGGAATCCTAACCACTAGGCCACCAGGGAACTCCATATATATATATATATATATATATATATATATATATATATATAGTTTTTTTTTTTTGATCAAGCATTAAATAGAAATGGGCATCCTTTGTGGAGCAGACACTTAAAAGTGTCCCCACAAGTTTGATTATCTGGGTAGCTGCCATGAAAACTCAAAACAAGAGTTTTTTCTCAAGAGGATGTCTGTGTGTGTCCTGTGGGTTTATAGTTATGCAGAGTGGTTCAGAAATGTGTATGGGACACCTGGAATTTTGAGCGGTTTTCAGGAAGGGGCTGTGTGTGTCTTGGCAGGTACGTGGCCTGGAACTTCCACGAGCTGCATCCTGGACGGTACAATTTCTCCGGGGACCATGATGTGGAACATTTCATTCAGCTGGCACATGAGCTGGGACTGCTGGTCATCCTGAGGCCTGGACCCTACATCTGTGCAGAGTGGGACATGGTGAGTGTGGCTAACATGGCCTTGTGTGCCTGGTGCGTGGACCGATGGGGCTCTGGGGGAAAGCGAATGGAAGCGGTGTGGATAAGTCTCATTCCAGATAGCACAGGCCTGTAGCTAAGAAAGCCCAGGTGTCTTTTACCTTAGGTAGTGGCCAGGCAGAGAGGAGCAGGGAGGGGTGAGAAGGCATGGGTCCTCCTCTTTGTGGTCACAGACAGAAGTCAGTTTCATCTGTTAAAAGCAGTTCATGAAGCGGCCTCTGTCTGCCCCACAGGGTAG
Source organism: Capra hircus (assembly GCF_001704415.2). Taxonomy (NCBI): domain Eukaryota; kingdom Metazoa; phylum Chordata; class Mammalia; order Artiodactyla; family Bovidae; genus Capra; species Capra hircus. Next base: position 7,306,202 of record NC_030829.1, on the reverse strand, counting down.
ATATGAGGTTCAGTGGAGTAATCTATAGGAAAATCTTTGATTCTCAAAACGTTGCATTCATGCAGAGTGATCTTATTTTTTATTATGTTTACAATCTCTAATTGCCTTGAAAGTTACAAACCAGAAAGCCTAGCTCAAATACCCATTCTCCATGACACATTTCTCCTTTACTCTCACTGCTAGTAGTAGTAATAATTTCTATCTCCCCTAAGACCTTGAAGTGGTTTCTTTTTTTAATTTGTTTGCTTGTTTCCCCATCCTAGGGAGGATTACCTGCTTGGCTGTTGGAGAAAAAATCTATTGTTCTCCGTTCTTCGGATCCAGGTGAGTTGTTAGAGATGTCGTAAGAGAATTTAAGAAAGTTCAGATATTTTATATCCAAAGGGTCAGATACAATATTTCAAAGGCTGGGGTACTCCTGGGTAAATGCTTCTGAAAGTTTAGTAAAAGTGTGGGTGTCCATCATTCTCCACCAGACGCTGAGTGTGTAGGAAAGAAGGATTGTTTGAACAACTCGACGAGATCTTGTCGATCCCTTGGTAACTCTTTGAATTAGCACTGGGCCCCATTTGCGGTTGACTGATTGACGTTAATGCTTTCTCTCCCTCCGTTCTCAGTCTGCGACTTGATGGGGGATGACTCCCAGCTAACCAGAAGGGCAGACGTAGTTTCTGTGGTGGTGTCCCTGGATCTCTCTTCACCTACTTTTGCAGAGTGATCTGTGAATGATAGGTTTTTCCCTTATCTAGCTATAAACCCTGATCAGTCTGCAGGTCCTGATTTGCTGTATTTATTTTTCTGTGGGCGTATAGTTGACTTACAGTGTGGTGTGTACAGCACCGTGAATCAGCTATGCATATTTTTGCGATTCTTTTTCCATGTAGGTCATTGCAGGGTTCTTAGCTGCATTTCTGTCTTCTGAAGACTTCATTTCTCTTGGGGATGAAGCTGGTCATGAGAGCAGCTAACAGTGATTAAATCTGCTGCATAAAAGGCTAGCACATTGTGCTCTATGTGGCTTTTCTTCTTAGCATACTACGCGCACGATTCACACTCTTAGTGTATTATCAGTGTTTTCCCACGTACTATCTCATTTAATACTTACAGCAGCTTTGTGAACTGCATACTTATCCCCATTTGACAGTGTAAATGTATAGTTGATTAGAACTTAATTTTTTTTAAACTCAGCTGTGACAGAGAAGGACCCGTCACTCAGTCATTCAGCAACCTCGGCAGATGTCTCCTGTGCCGCAGGCTTGTGGCCCTAGCGGCAGGGGCCGATACCAGGCACACTGGTCCTCTGAAGGCCCCGCTGAGCAGACAACTCCAGGCAGGACAGCTTTTATCAGACTTGTGGTGCACGTGACACCCCTGTTTCAGAAGGTAGTGGTTGAATCAGTCTGTTCGATCTCTGCTGCCAGCCCCAGGATAATAGGGTGCATGGTGCCTCTTTGTAGAAAAAAAAGTGTGTGACGGTGTTAAACCTGGTTGTTTTCCAGATTACCTTGCGGCTGTGGACAAGTGGCTGGGGGTCCTTCTGCCCAAGATGAGGCCCCTCCTCTATAAGAACGGAGGCCCGATTATAACAGTGCAGGTAATCATGGAGCCCAGGCTGGTAGGGGGAGGTTTCCATTTATCCACACAGTATATGGGAGTGAAGCAGACAGGAGCCGTGTGTGACTCTTTCCTTCTTTCTTTTTTAATTTTTAGAACTGAAGTGTAGTTGATTTGCTATGTTGTGTAAGTTTCAGGTGTCCAGCAACATCATTCGGTTTTATATACAGATATAGATTCTTTTCCATTATAGGTTATTACAAGATGTTGAATATAGTTCCCTGGGCTCTACAGCCCAGGTCCTTGCTGTTTATCCTCCTATGTCTATCTCTAAGAGGCAGTGCCACAGACGGTACTCTGATTTGAATTGCATTTTGAAGGGGCTTTACCATTTTTGAATGCCCACTTTGGAGTCTGTATCGCCTCGGTCGTCGGTTCCCCTGGGTGTGGAAAGCGGATGCGGTGAGCTGGGGCCGCTGTGTTTTTCTCTCCCACTTGCTGCGCTCGCCCTCCTTCTTCCATGTGTGTTTCTCTTGCAGTGACTGGCAGGAGGAGTGTGTCATATGGCAAGCGTGTCCCGAGAGAAAGATCAGTTCACGTGACCTGCAGTGATTGTCGATGTTTGTGAAATGACTTAAGTCAAACAAAACCATGTTTGTTGGTCATTTTGCAAGGGTTCTCTTATTGCAGAAAGTATGTTATATAAACTGGCTGTGTCCCGGACCAGCATGGGATGTGTGCAGCGCTCCCTAGGGGAATGTGGGCCAGCACTTGGGACCAGCACTGTTCCCTGTCTGCAGGGATGGTCATTGTGAGGAGGGAGCCTGGCCACTTCTGTGCACTTAAGATACAGGCTGTAAGGGGCTTCGTGGCGGTCCAGTGGTTAGGACTCTGCACTGTCACTGCTGTGGCCTGGGTTCACCCCCTGGTCAGGGAATTAAGATCCCACAAGCTGTGTGGGATAGCCCCCTCCCCCCAGAAAACCTAACAAACAAATATGTAGGTTGCAACATGAGGGCTGGGCTGACCAGGGTGCCTGTTCTGACACTGCATGGTGGAGAAAGGCCAGGCTGCTATTCCCAGAGGGATGTACTACTGGTAGCATTCATTGCCCCCCACCTGTCCTGAGTCTGTACCAGTTAAGCTTCAGTTCAGTTCAGTTCAGTCGCTCAGTTGTGTCCAGCTCTTTGCAACCCTATGAATTGCAGCACACCAGGCCTACCTGTCCATCACCAACTCCTGGAGTTCATTCAAACTCATGTCCATCGAGTTGGTGATGCCATCCAGCCATCTCATCCTCTGTCGACCCCTTCTGCTCCTGCCCCCAATCCCTCCCAGCATCAGGATCTTTTCCAATGAGTCAACTCTTCTCATCAGGTGGCCAAAGTATTGGAGTTTCAGCTTCAGCATCAGCCCTTCCAATGAATACCCAGGAGTAATTTCCTTTAGGATGGACTGGTTGGATCGCCTTGCAGTCCAAGGGACTCTCAAGAGTCTTCTCCAACACCACAGTTCAAAAGCATCAATTCTTCGGCACTCAGCTTTCTTCACAGTCCAACTCTCACATCCATACATGACCACTGGAAAAACCATAGCCTTGACTAGATAGACCTTTGTTGGCAGAGTAATGTCTCTGCTTTTTAATATGCTATCTAGGTTGGTCATAACTTTCCTTCCAAGAAGTAAGTGTCTTTTAATTTCATGGCTGCAGTCACCATCTGCAGATGAGAATACCAGACCACCTAACTTGGGTCTTGAGAAACCTGTATGCAGGTCAGGAAACAACAGTCAGAACTGGACATGGAATAACAGACTGGATCCAAATAGGAAAAGGAGTACGTCAAGGCTGTATATTGTCACCCTGCTTATTTAACTTCTATGCAGAGTACATCATGAGAAACGCTGGGCTGGAAGAAGCACAAGCTGGAATCAAGATTGCCGGGAGAAATCTCAATAACCTCAGATATGCAGATGACACCACCCTTATGGCAGAAAGTGAAGAGGAACTAAAAAGCCTCTTGATGAAAGTGAAAGAGGAGAGTGAAAAAGTTGTCTTAGAGCTCAACATTCAGAAAACGAAGCTCATGGCATCTGGTCCCATCACTTCCTGGCAGATAGATGGGGAGACAGTGGACACAGTGAAGCTTATCGGAGCCCGTTTTCCTATATGACGATTTCAAGGCTGAAGCTGGATGTGTCTGCCTAGCTGGATCTTCCTCCTTTCTCTTGATCTCAGGTTTTCCTCAGTTTCCACTGTTTTTCAGTTTGTTGTTGTTGTTGTTTAGTTGCTTAGTCACGTCTGACTCTCTGTGACCCCCTGGACGGTAGCCCACCAGGTTCCTCTGTCCATGGGATTCCCCAGCCAAGAACACTGGAGTAGGTAGCCATTTCCTCCTCCAGGGGATCTTCCCAACCCAGAGATCAAACGTCTCTTGCGTCTCCAGCATTGACAGGCAGATTCTTTACCATTAAGCCACCTGGAAAGCCCTTTGCTTCTAAGTCACTTAAAAAAAAAAAATGTATTTACTTGGTTGTACTGGGTCGTAGTTGCAGCCTGCAGGATCTTCAGTCGCAGCATGCTAACTCTTAGTTGGGGCATGTGGGATCTAGTTCCCTGAGCAGGGATCACACCCAGGCCCCCTGCATTGGGAGCAAGGGGTCTTAGCCACTGGACCCCCAGGGAAGTCCCCCCTAAATCACTTTCAATTTTCACTTACAAGTTTTCTGTATCTTTTGGTTATTGAAAGCCACTAAAATGTCATCCCTGGAGAAGGGAATGGCAGTCCACTCCAGTATTCTTGCCTGGAGAATTCCACGGACAGAGGAGCCTGGCGGGCCACAGTCCATGGAATAGCACAGAGTTGGACACGACTGAGTGACTAACACTTTCACTTTAAAAATGTCATCAAATACGAACTCTGCACAGGAGAGCAAAGTTGACTGATTTAGAGGGGTGGACAGTGGGCGTGTTTCCTCCTGTATCCATCCCTGGCAACCTCAGGTGACATGAACTTAACTGTGGGTCCTGCCAGGGGACTCAGTTCCCTCCTCTTTCTTCTCCCCACATCTCTCTGTCTGCTCAAATCCCAGCTAATCCTTTTGCCCCTTGGTAATCAGGAATGGGGGCCTTCTACCCTACAACCTAATTTGTGGGGCACTCGTCATGAGGGATCCCCTCTGTTTATACCTGTTGTTTTGGAAGGTCAACAACTGAAAGCGTCTTTGTTGCTTTACAGTAAATCCCCTATGTATGAACGAGTTTCATTCCAAGAGCATGTTCCTAAGTCTAATTTATTCCTAAGTCCAACAAAGTTAGCCCAAGTATCCAACTAACACAATTGGCTATATGGTACTGTACTATAATAAGTTTATAATACTTTCCACACAAATAATACATTTTAAAAAAACACAAAAAAGAAAACATTTTTAATCTTACAGTACAGTGCAACAACTGGGACACGGGGGTTGGCATCAAGCGAACAGGCAAGAAGAGCAACTGACTGGAGAAGGGAGACGAGGTGGGAGACGGTAGAGCTGAAGAATCGTCGGCAACGGGGCAGAGTACAGGCTTTGATTTCATCCATGCCTGATGTTGACGGTAGAGGTTCTGGTTCCTTGCTGGATCAATTCTGTCTGTTATTGTTCAGTTGCTCAGTCGTGTCCGACTCTCTGTGACCCCATGGACTGCAGCACTCCAGGTTCCCTGTCTTTCACCATCTCTCGGAATTTGCTCAAACTCATGTCCGTTGTGTTGGTGATGCCACCCAGCGATCTCCTCCTCTGTCGCCTCCTTCTCCTCCTGCCTTCAATCTTTTCCAGTATCAGGATCTTTTCCAGTAAGTCGGCCCTTTGCATCAGGTGGCCAAAGTGTTGGAGCTTTAGTTTCAGCCTCAGTGCTTCCAATGAATATTCTGGGTTGATTTCCTTTAGGATTGACTGGTTTGATCTTCTTGCTGTCCAAGGGACTCTCAAGAGTCTTCTTCAGGACCACAGTTTGAAAGCATCAGTTCTTTGGTGCTCAGCCTTCTTTATGGTCCAACTCTCACATCTGTACATGATTACTGGAAAAAGCCATAACTTTGGCTATACAAACCTTTGTCAGCAAAGGAATATCTCTGCCTTTCAACACTGTCTAGGTTTGTCAAACAATTCTGTCTACCCTCTTGGAAAATGACCCAATGATATCTAGGTCGTTGCTCTTTTTTTCTTGTCATAAATGACAATGGTAGCCCTGGATTGCATTCTGAACAGCTCCTGCAGTCTCTGTGAACTGGTCTACATTTGGGTCCCATGCCTCAAAACCTAACAGACAGTGGCTCCTCAAATAAAGCAAATCCCCTTGCCATTTCCCTGCATTGTGAATCTTTTCGGTCCTTCCGTTTCTTCATCTTCCTCTTGCTTCTCTTCATCCTTTCTCTGGGCACATTCACATCTTTGATAGTTCACAGCTTGAAGGTTCATATGTAGGGGACTTAGGAGCTTACAGGGTGAGATAATTATCCTGGAGCAAGTATCTGCGAGCTGCAGTAGGGGCCCCCAGCCCGTTACGGTAAATCAGTGCCATTGGCACACGGCCATTCATGCATTGTCTAGGGTGCTCGGGCACCACAGTAACCTACTCAAGTTGCTGAGGCAGCAACTTACGGCCCCAAAGCCCCTGGTGTTTACTGTCTGGCCCTTAACTGATGAAGTTAGCAAACTCCTGCTCTAGAAGAGTCAGTGTTCCTCAGAATCTCACTTCGACTTCCTCTGTGTGTGTTTCAAGCCCTTTTCTGTATGTTTCTCCCCTCACCTGCCCCGCCTCTCCTCTCCCCTCCTTGGCAATGATAGAGAACTTGAATATACACTTTGTTGCCAGCATTTTGAGCCCTCACAAGGTGCCAGATACCGTGTATCGGCTCAGGGACTCCTCGTGCAGCCCAGTGGGGAAGGCACGCTCACCTCTGACAGACAGAGACGGTTTACACGTGGAGCCACATGGATGAGAAGAGGCAGAGCTGAGATTTGCCCGAGGACTCTTGGGCCTTTGATGTCTGTGCCTGCGACCGCAGCGCTGAGCTGTCTTGCCATTGTGGAGCTTTTCTCTCTTTCTCTAAAAAGCAAACCAAATTATGTGTATGCATGAATTACAATCCTGTTTAAAATACCCTCCTATATTTTACTGTAATATAGTGATGTTAATGGATAAACGAGGCTTGAAAAAGTAAGTGAAGATCAACAATGTCAGCTTGGGCGTGGCCAGAAAAGAACTCGGGGTGCAGAGGCTGTGAGCCCACTTTGTTGCTAGAGCTGACCTTAAAGTTAGCTCTGAACTTCTTGGCAGCCAGATGATGAAGGAAGACACAGCCAAAACAGTACCTGTTTTTTTTCCTTTTTGGCTGTGCCGTGCAGCCTGTGGGATCTTAGTTCCCCGACCAGGGATTGAACCTGTGCCCCCTGCATTGGGAGCACAGAGTCTTCAGCACGGGACCACCAGGGATGTCCCTGCAAATAGCTCTTAATTAAAAGGAGGAAAAAGAAAACGAGGGGGAATGTACCTTGCCGGTATTTATGAAGCTTTTCTTAAGATTTATTTCCTTTATTTTCAAAGGGGCTGCTGATGAGGATCAGGTCATCAGGGCATCAGGATCAGTCTCCCAAGGAGCGTGTCCCGCTCTGAATGGAAGCACCTCCTCTTTCAGGACGGCTTCATGCCCTGTGACGCCCTTGCTGCTGGCTGCCACTGCCCGTTTTCCTTCTTCTAAGAGCATCCAGAAGACAGGGTGTTATTTTGGCTGCACTGGGTCTCTGTTGCCGTGCACAGGCTCTCTCTGGCCGTGGCACTCAGGCTTCTCCTTGCGGTGGCTTCTCTTCTTGCGGAGCACAGGCTCGAGGGCACACAGGCTTCAGGAGTTGTGGCCCATAGGCTTAGCTGCCTCGTGGCATGTGGTATATTTCCAGAACAGGGATTGAACCCAAGTCTCCTGCCTTGGCAGGTAGATTCTTAACCACTGGACCACCAGGGAAGTCCCGGAACATTTTTATGTGATTTTGTTTGCCGTACCTGGGGAGCATATAGAACCCTAGTTCTCCGACTAGGGCTTGAACCTGTGTCCTCTGCGTTGGAAGCATGGAGTCTTAATCACTGGACCACCCGGGAGGTCCCCATTTTGCTTTTTGAACCCATACCATGACAGTATAGTCAGAGAGATTCTTGCTGAGAAAACCATCATGCATTAAGCCATTTGGAAGGGAGCACTTTTAGACAGTGACGGTGGTATTGGGTTCCTCTGCATCACTCCCCTCCCCTCCCCACTCCCCGACTGTGTCCACAGGCTTCCTGGAGCTGCTAGCAATTCTGCAAACAGCCTGCTCTGAGCGGCGCTCTCCACCTGTCTCGCCTCCTTGACCAGTGCCTTTCTGTCTAGAGCTGCCTTGGGTAACCCCTCTGGGGAAGCTCCGTTAACCTCCTCTCCCAGCTTCCCTCAGGCTGGACACCTGTTTTCCGGGGGCTCACGGTTTCTTTTTCTTTTAACTTTATATTTTGTATTGGAGTTTCTAACAATTACTAGCAATGTTGTGATAGTTTCAGATGCACAGCAAAGGGACTCAGATATACATGGATCCATTCTCCCCTGCCAGCCAGGCTGCCACATAACACTGAGCAGACTTCCCTGTGCTGTGCAGCAGGTCTTTCTTGGTTACCCATTTTAAATACAGCAGCGCATACGTGCTAATCCCAAACTCCCTAACTATCCCTTCTTGGGGGGGGGGGCGCTCGGCTTCCTGTGCTCATGTTCAAAGACAACGTATTCCTTCTATCACAGAAGTTTGTTTTGTGTTGTGCGCCAGTTGAAGTTTTTATGTTTGGGCAATTTTTAAATTTCTGTAAACTTGTGAGCTGTAACACACACATTAATGTGCAGTGAATGAAGCACTGTGGAGAGAACAGCCACAGAATGACCACCCAGGATGGGAAATGGTCTGTGACCAGGACCCTAGAAGCTTCCTGATTGTGCTCTGCTTTTTCTCACTGTCCTGACTTTCATGACCATCAGCTTCATGCTTTTTTTTTACACTTCTACCAACCAACTATCCTCACACCCACACTTACAGTTTGGTTTTAATTGGTTTGGATTTTCTGTTTGGGAAGTTGTATTATGTGTATTTTTTTAGCTTCATGCCTCCTTCATTAAACTCTACAGCTCTAAGATTTTTTTAAAATATTTATTGATTTATTCATTTGGCTGCATTGGGTCTTACTTGTGACTCACAGGCTTAGGTTTTTATGCTGAGTTGGTCTTTGGAAAATGAGTTTTGAGGATCAAGTGTAGGAGATATTTAGGGGGAGGGGACCACTAAGCGTCATCATCTCAGAGAGGCTCGGGGAGTTTCTCCAAACAACAGTTTGCCTTAGAACGTTGGAGTCTTCTGATTTCTTTCCCCTCCTCTTTTTTAAACTTGCAGGTTGAAAATGAATACGGCAGCTACTATTCCTGTGATTACGACTACTTGCGTTTCCTGCAGAAGCGTTTCCGCGACCACCTGGGTGAGGACGTGCTTCTGTTCACCACGGACGGGGTGAATGAGAAGTTCCTGCAGTGCGGGGCGCTCCAGGGGCTCTACGCCACCGTGGACTTCAGCGCAGGTTGGTGTCTGCGGAAACCCAGCTCAGCGGGCGGATCTGGGCCTTTTACTCAGTCGATTGCTCTAAGCAGCTATTGTTTAAGTGGCATGGGCATATTGAATAGGATTTCCCAAATTTTCCTTTATTTGTAATGGTAAAATAGAATACCTGATAAAGCACCCCTTGGTGGCACAGATGGTTTGATGTCAGCTGAGTTGGCCCTTAGGACACAAGCTGTGTTTCCAGCCCTGGCAGAGCTGGCTGCAGCCTAGAATCCTGTTTTCTTAGGGGCTGCTGCCAGGGGTTCCCCTAGCTGGAAGAGCTCCACCTTTCAGGCTGTGTCTGGGTTGAGGCCACTGTGAACTCTGAGGTCAGCTCTGGAGTGCAGAGAACATGCCTGGCACTTCCGTCTTCTTTCTGTATAACTCATAACACTGGGAACTGTGATGGGCCGGAGGTGGTTTGGTTGATGCTGCAAAGAATCGTCTTTCCTGACGCATTTGTGCTGCATGAGCCACCGAGGTTCTGCACATGCAAGCATGGTTGGGGTGCTCGGGGTGCTCGGGGTGCAACGACATTAAGAGATCTTCACATGGGTTGAGAGCGGCTTTTATAAAAGGCATCACGGCTAAGTGCAGTGTGATCCTGAAAAGGGTCCTGGACTTTTTTTTCTGTTTGTTTTGGTTGTTGTTATTATGAAGGACATTATTGAGACAATTGAAATCTTTGAATAAAGCCTTTAGATAATGGTATTCTATTAGATAATGGTATTCTATTTTAGATAATGGTATTCCATGTTAATTTCCCATTTTTTTTAATCATTGTATTGTATTTATTTAAAGAATGCTCTTGCTCTTTAGGGGATACATGCTGAAGTATTTAGGGGTAAAGGACCATCTACAACTTATTCTCAAATGGCTCAGAAAAAAAAATGTGCGTATTTATATAGAGAGGAAAAAACCAATGATGTGGTAAAATGCTAACAGTTGGGGAACCTGGGCAAAGGAGAAAATAAGTTCTTTGTATTATTCTCACAGTTTTCCTATAAATTTGGAATGATTTCAAAATAAAACGTTATCCCACTCGCCCAAAAGACCAGCTCTTCAAGTAGCGTAAAGACCCCGCTGTTGTCCTGTCTGAGGGAGGAGACACACGTCCAGCATTGCCTTCTGTAGAGAAGGATGTTGACTGAAGTTGCATTTTTAAAGAAATTCTTCTCCACTACGAGCAAAGAGATAACTGGCTCCTGAGTGTTTCTAGAAACATGGTACATTGCTCAGATCACTTGGTGATGAAGTTAAGTCATCTACAAAGAGCTGAACAGGAAGTGGCATGCTGGTTTCCTCCTGCTTTGGCACATTTCCTAACACAGCAATGAAAAAGCACAGTATTTTTCTGTTGGGTGGAACAAATTGAGGATTATCACGAGTTGGTTATAAGTGTTATTTATATGTGGGGTGACAGCATGGTTGCTACCACTGTGGGTTCAAGGACAGACACTCAAGGCCAGTGTGCCTGGGGCAGGGGGGATGGTGGCAGCTTCATTTCCTGGAGTGTGAGAGGGGCAATGCCTGGGGTCAGATCCCAGGAGAGGCTCTTGAGAACAGGTTTCAAGATCTGGAAGCAAAAAAAAAAAAAAACCACACACCAAGTAACCCAATTAAGAAATGGAGAAGAGATCTAAATAGACATCTTTCCAAAGAGGACATACAAATGGTCAAAAGCACATGAAAAGAGGTTCAACAGCACTAATATTAGTAATTACAGAAATGTACGTCAAAACTACCATGAAGTATCACCTCACACCAATCAGAGTGGCCATCATCTAAAAATTTACAAGCAGTAGATGCTGAGAAGGTGTGGAGCAAAGGGAATCCTCTTAGACTGTTGGTGGGAATATAAGTCGGTAACAGCCATTATGGAGAACAGTATAGAGGTTCCTTAAAAACCAAAACTACCATACGATCCAGCAATCCCACTCCTGAGGTTTTAGAGCAAAAGAAAACTAGAATTCCGGAAGATACATGCGCCCCCATCGTGAAGTGCAGCACTGTCTACAATAGCCAGGACACAGAAGCAATCTAAATGTCCATCAGCAGAGGAGCGGAGAAAGTAGATGTGGTGGAATGTTAGCCACACCAGAGTGAGATAAAGCCATATGCAGCAACGCGGATGAACCCAGAGACTGTCATACTGAGTGAAGTAAGTCAGATACAGAGAGACAGATGGCACACGATGTCACTCATATGTGGAATCTAAAAAAAGGGGGGTATAAATGAATTTACAAAATAGGAATAGGGTCACAGATGTAGAAAACAAACATGGTTATCAGGGGATAAGGCAGGAGGAGGGATAAACTGGGAGGTTGAGACTGACATATACATACTGCTGCTAAGTCACTTCAGTCGTGTCCGACTCTGCGTGACCCCATAGACGGCAGCCCACCAGGCTCCCCCGTCCCTGGGATTCTCCAGGCAAGAACACTGGAGTGGGTTGCCATCGCCTTCTCCGGACATATACATACTACTGTGTGTTAAATAGATAACGTATAAAACCTGCTGTATAGCTCAGGAACTCGACTTAGTTGTCTGTAATGACCTATACGAGAAAAGAACCTTAAAAAAAAGTCAGAGAGTAGATATATATATATATGTATAACTGATTCACTTTGCTGTGCACCTGAAGCTATCACCACATTGTAAATCAACTATACTCCAGTAAAAATTTAAAACAAAAGATCTAGAAACCACCTAATGCTTAGTTAATAGTGAGAAATTTACAGCCGTAAAGTAAATGAAATTCCACTCTTTCCTGATCATCACTTTCTCTCCTGAGAGCTAGCCTCACAGAGAAGCCTGAGATTTGTCCGACGGCAAGGGGTTGTTTGGAGGCTGGGCTGGTGTGCTTGCACTCTGGGACACCTGCAGGAACTGGTGCAGGGTGGGCCAGGGTGTCCTCGACTCTGGCTGGAGAGACACTGTCTGTGCTCATTACTTCTCTGTGGAGAAACCTTTTCTCTTTTTAGAGGAGGAGGGGATAACAGAAGATGTGGGAAGCAAGATGAGACATAGACATCCTAATGGAACACTTCAAAAGACAAAAATTGAGCACAAGTGGTCTGGAATGGCTTGAGATGTACAAATTAAAATACAGAGTGTACTCTGTGACTCAGGATAAATGTAATTAGAGCACGATTTGTCCCTTTGATTTGTTAATTTGTTGTTGTTGTTCAGTTGCTCAGTCATGTCTGACTCTCTGCAACCCCATGGACTGCAGCACACCAGGCCTCCCTGTCCCTCACCATCTCCCGGACCTTACTCAAGTGTATGTCCATTGAGTCGGTGATGCCATCCAACCATCTCATCCTCTGTCATCCCCTTCTCCTCCTGCCTTCAGTCTTTCCCAGCATCAGGGTCTTTTCCAGTGAGTCAGTTCTTTGCATCAGTGGCCAAAGTACTAGAGCTTCAGTTTCAGCATCAGTCCTTCCAGTGAATATTCAGGACTGATTTCCTTTAGGATGGACTGGTTGGATCTCCTTGCAGTCCAAGGGACTCTCAAGAGTCTTTTCCAACACCATAGTTCGAAACCATCAATTCTTCGGTGCTCAGTTTTCTTTATGGTCCAACTCTCACATCCATACATGACCACTGGAAAAACCATAGCTTTGACTAGATGGACCTTTGGCAGCAAAGTAATGTCTCTGCTTTTCAATATGCTATCAAAGTTTGTCAACTTTTCTTCCAAGGATCAAGCATCTTTTAATTTCATGGTGGCAGTCACTATGTGCAGTGATTTTGGAGCCCGAAAAATAGTCTGCCACTGTTTCCACTGTTTCTCCATCTATTTCCCATGAAGTGATGGGACCAGATGCCATGAGCTTAGTTTTTTGAATGTTGGGTTTTAAGCCAGCTTTTTCACTCTCCTCTTTCACTTTCATCAAGAGGCTTTTTAGTTTCTCTTCGCTTTCTGCCATAAGGGTGGTGTCATCTGCATATCTGAGGTTATTGATATTTCTCCTGGCAGTCTTGATTCCAGCTTGTGCTTCATCCAGCCCAGCGTTTCTCATGATGTACTCTGCATAGAAGTTAAATAAGCAAGGTGACAATATACAGCTTGACGTACTCCTTTCCCGATTAGGAACCAGTCTGTTGCTCCATGTCTGGTTCTAGTTTGTGGCACTGTGATGCATATGGTGCTGTGGGGCCTACCAGGAAGTATGTTCAAAGCAGGGTCATCGTGTAGGGAGCAGCTTGGTCACCCAGATACCCGAGTGGAGAGAGCTGCACACCAGCCGTGTGTGTAGGCTCTGGGGGCACAGAGGAAGCACAAGGCCTGTGTCATGATCTCCCAGAGGAGTGCAGTCAGGAGAGGCCCAGACACTGTTCACAAAGGGAACATCATCCTGTGGTCCCCACAGTCCATCGAATGTATGGTCTGAGTCCTCACCTAAAGCTGGCTTGGAGGTGTGTAGGCCCACGGGGGTATGAGGGAGGGCAGGGAGCCTGAGGCTCAGGTCCTGCAAAGGAATCTTTTTTTTTTTAAATTTTATTAATTGATTTTCAGCTGTGCGGGGTCTTCGTTGCTGCACACGGGCTTTCTCTGGTTGCAGCGAGCGGGGGCGACTCTTCGTTGTGGTGCACGGGCTTCTCTTGTTGTGGGCTCTAGGTGCATCGGCTTCAGGAGTGGCAGCACCTGGGCTCAGTAGATGTGGCGCATGGACCTAGCTGCTCTGCTTCATGTGGGATCTGTCCAGACCTGGGATCGAACCCGTGTGCCCTGCATTAGCAGGAGGATTCTTACCCAGTGTGCCACCAGGGAAAGTCCCCTTTTTTAAGAAATGAATGTATTATACACTTGGCTGTGCCAGGTCGTAGCTGCAGCACTCAGGATCTTTCGTTGTAGAGCACAGATTCTCTGCGGTGTGCGTGGGCTTAGCTGCTCTCCTGCACGTGGGAATTTTAGTTCCCCAACGAGGGATCAAACCCATGTCCCCTGCATTGGCACGTGGAAGTCCCTGCAAGGCAGATTCTTAACCACTGGACTCACTTCCTTTGGGAAGTCTCCAAAGGAATCTCTTCTTGAACTTTTCACTCCCATGGCTGACCTCTCTCCTCTTTCTCATTGTTCAGGTTCCAACCTCACAGCTGCTTTCATGCTCCAGAGGAAATTTGAGCCCAGAGGACCCCTGGTAAGAGTCAGCGGTGAGGCATGGGGAGACCAGTTGGTCGTGCAGACTTCTTTTCTGCTGTTGGGGGAGAGTGATGAGGTGCTGTGAAGGGTGGGAATGGATCCTTGGTTTCCCTGGGTCTGGAGTCAGAACTGATGGGGCTGTAGAGACCGCCGTCTGGACACATGGAAAACAGCTGAAGCAGTGCTACTGCTCAACACTAAGGCCCTGCACTGGAGGGGCAACCAAGCCCATGTGCTGCAACTAGAGAAGCCTGCTCGCTGCAATGAAGACCCAGTGCAGCCAAATCATTAAAGAAAGAAAGAAAGAAAAAGAAAGAAAACTGATTTTTTTTTAATGCAAAAGAAAAAAAAAGCAGAGCTTAATGAGGGGGGATGTTCACCATGGTCCCCATTCTGTCCCCTCCAGAATGGATCCTAGTTCTTCTACCAGGGATCAAACCCACATCCCCTGGATTGCAAGGCAGATTCTTAACCATTGGACCACCAGGGAAGTCCCAGGCTCTGCACCCTGGCATGCCTCGTCACCTTTGGTCCTCGTGGTGACTCTCAGAAGTGGTGTTATGAGAGCTCGCTCTTTTCAGTGAGACTCAGAGACTATGTCACTTGCCCGTGCTTAAACAGCTGGTGAGTGGCAGGGATCTGAGTTCAGGTCCGTGTTTCTTGAGAGCTCTTTGTGACAGAGCTGCTCCGCCTTCAATCTACTCAGAAATCACATAGGAGTCTTGTGAAAATGCAGACATTGATTTACTGGGTCTGAGGCAGGGGCACTGAGTTTCTGACAGGCAGCCAGGAGATGTGGGGAAGTAGGGTTGCTGATGCTCTGGGAGTTGCCGGGCTCTGTGGCATCTCCGTAGGCGGCTGGGAGCCAGAGACAGCAATAAGGTCCTGGCAGGTATGCTCAGCCCATCACTGGATGTGTGTCTCTCTCTCCGCTTCCCTTCTCCCCGCAGTTGTTGTTGTTACTTGGCCCCACGTAAGGGATGTTTTCCGTGCAGCAGGTCAGGCTGCCCCGCCTGTGTACCCACCTTTGTACAAAGCAGCCTTTTTTGAACCTGCCCTCTGCTTCCTGAGTCATGCAAAACCCGTGTTCACAGACTGAGTGGAGCTGTTTCCTGCAGCCTGAGACAAGAAGTCCCCAGAACACATCCAGATTTCTCTTTTGTAGACAAGGGCTTGGCAGGGTCATGCCCAACAGAAACACCAAGCGCTAGAATATTTGGACAATATTTCTACAACACATTAAGTCAGTCTGAGACCTAAAGAATGTCTATATGTCACTTTGCTGTACAGCAGAGATTGGCACAACATTGTAAAACAAGTATTCTTCAATTAAAGTAAGTCAACCTGAGATCTGAAAATCTGGATTCTCACAAAAGGTAAATTTGGAGCTAATTATTTCATAAACATATTTTGTCATCTGATTCTTTTGCCCAACAAACTTTCCTCCCGTATTCACACTGGGGGTGGGTTAACAAGATTTTGATGCAGGTACAGCTTTTCAGGAACACCTGCATTGTCCACACCTGAGACCTCAGTTTAGGCAATGCTATTATGAAATGTCCTCATTGGTCCCCCAGTTCCCAGCAAAGCAGTGAATGTCAGCTGCCCCCTCTTCCTGTTCTTCAGTGGGTAACCTAGGGCGGCAGTTACTGGGAAGCCCAGTGTGTGAAGGTTTAAGTCTGTCCTAAGCTCCATAACCCTTTCTTTTTAGATCAATTCTGAATTCTACACTGGATGGTTAGATCACTGGGGCCAACGTCATTCAACAGTCAGCTCTAAAGCGGTGGCTTTCACCCTTCATGATATGCTTGCTCTTGGGGCAAATGTAAACATGTGAGTGTTAATTTTTGGAGGGAAGGGTGTCCTCTGTAGCCGTGGGCTCATGGTGAAGCTGTGGGTTCATGATGAGCTCTGGGCTTATCTGTTCTCTTGTTTCCTTGTAGGTACATGTTTATAGGTGGCAGCAATTTTGCCTATTGGAATGGTAAGAGCGATTTAACATTTGTTTGTAGAATCTAATGGTAGAATGTTTCTGGTGCTTGATTTTGTCCATGCGTATGGCCATCTGTGATTCTTCTGGTTTGGTTTGTCTTCTCCTAAATTTTCTAATATGTAAGATTGCCTATATAATAATAAAAAATCACTTTAATTTTTTATTTATTAGGAAGAGAGAAATGTTGGATTTACTTTCCTATTGAGAATGATTTTTTTAATTGAGTATGCAGGTGTTATGAAATAATCAGTGTTATATGAATGAGTAGCTTTAGGCTGCTTATGAATTACCCTTCTATACTTGTTTTAGATGTTCAAAAGTTATTTTTTACAATTTACTTCAACATTTCAATTTAATTTACAAATGTGTAAGAATCATAGAAGTGGAATTTTTTTCCCTATGTAAATTTGAATTTTTCTAGGTTTTCTTAATTTTATTGACGTATAGTTGCTTTATGTTGTATTTCAGGTATACAGCAAAGTGATTCAGATATATATATAGTTAGATAGATAGATAGATATAGATACAGATACATATATTTCTTTTTCAGATTCTTTTCCCTAATATGTTACTATAAGATATCGAGTTCTCTGGCTATACAGTAGGTCAAAAAATCATTTTTCTTTTATTTGGTCACACTTCATGGCATGTGAGATCTTAGTTCCTTGACTGGGGATCAAACACATACCCCGTGCACTGGAAGCATGGAGTCTTTTTTTTTTTTTTTGGAAGCATGGAGTCTTAACCACTGGACTGCCAGAGCATTCCTACAAAATCATTTTTCTTTAAAAAAATTTTAAGGGCTGTAAGTTGTGCATTTAGAAACTATTGTTTAAAATCCAGCTAACTGGGCAAATCATAGTCTCTGGCTATAACTTACTTGTTCATATATTCTGGTCTTTTTTCTCTTTCTTTTAAAAAAAAACATTTTGTTGAGGCATAATTCACATGCCCTAAAACTGATGATTTTTAAAATATATGATGTAGTGGTATTTAGTTTAGCACAAACTTGTGCAGCCATTACCACCATCTAATTCCAAAACATTCTCATTACCCCCATAAGAAACTTCATACCCAAGAAATGCCCCCCTGCCCCTTCTCCCAGCTGTTGGCCACCACTCCTTGTCTTTATGGATTTGCCTGTTCTGGACATTTAGTACAAGTAGAACCACACAGTATGTGGCCTTTTGTGTTTAATTTCTTTCATTTAGCATAATCTTCTCAAGGTTCATCCATATCACAGTGGGTGGTATCAGTACTTCATTCTTTCTTATAGAGGAATAATATTCTATTATGCGGATATACTACATTCTGTTTCTCCGTTCATCAGTGATGGGCATGTGGGTTGTTTCACCTCTTTTGGCCATTACGGATAATGTTGCTATGAACATGATGTGTAAGGATTTGTTTGAACCTCTGTTTCAGTTCTTTTGACTGCACACCTAGGATTGGAATTGCTGGTTCACATGGTAACTAACTAACTCTATTTTTAGAGTTAGAGGAACTGCCATAGTATTTTCCAAAGCAAATGCACCATTCCTATATTTCCTATATGGTCTTTTTTTTTTTGGCCACACCACTTGGCATGTGGGATCTTAGTTCCCTGACCAGGGATTGAACTCTCGCCCCCTGCAGTGGAAGCACAGAGTCTTAACCACTGGACCACCAGGGAAGTCCCTCCATGGTCTTTTTTTGGGGGCAGGAAAAATTACGATAAATTTCTCCGAGTTTACTTGGTCTGATAACCCCTTACTGGTTTGCTGCTGATCCTGGGCCCAGAAACCTGTGGGTCTATCATGGACCTATTTTTTAGCCACAGAGGAGGTCATCAAGATCGCAGCTGCAAGGTTAACAGTCAGACATGTGAGTCGTGCCATAGGCCTGGCCACTGCTGGCTGTGAGATGTCTGGGGGCTGTGCTGGGAGCTTCGGATGCCCTGCGGATCCAGTGCGGGGATATCTGCTGGGGTTGCTGAGAGGGTAAATGGGGAAAGTCCTTTGTAGACACCAAGGAGCTTAGTGAGGGCCACCTGCAGGAAGACCTTGCATCTGGAGGGCCACCTCTGTGTCACTGACCAGTTGGCTCTAATGTGCTTCCTTATTCACCCCCTCCACGAATCCATAAGATCTTGTCACAGGAGAAGGCCTTCTGTAGTAACCAGGGGCATGCTTTTGTCTTCCAGGAGCGAACACGCCCTACCAACCACAGCCCACCAGCTACGACTATGACGCTCCGCTGAGCGAGGCCGGGGACCTCACGGAGAAGTATTTTGCTCTGCGGGATATTATTCAGAAGGTGAGTGCTTTGTACATGCTCCAGGGGCTGGTCTTGGACCAAGCCTGCCTGGGACTCACGATGCTCTGTAGACATCTCCTGCAGCCTTTGTGTGTAAAAGGATGGATGAAGGGAGGCATCAGCTAGACTTGCCCTCAAGTCTTGGTACCCCCCCAGTTAAGAGTGAGCCTGTCAGCAAGTGAGGCCACAGCACGCGGTTGTGTTGTAAAGATTAGAAAGAACATAGGTAAAGCCTCGGGAATAGTCCTTGCACATACGCTCTCCTGTAAGTGTTAGCCGTTACTATTATTTATACTAAAGGTATAAATGTGTACCCACATAAATAGCTGAAGTGTGCGGGAGAGAAAATCTATGGGCATTGTGAACACAGGGCAAGTGTGAGCTGTCAGCAGAGCTTCATTTTTCTGCTTTGGAGCAAATGATTGCTATTTCCTCCTGGTCTGACACCTGAACACTTAGTCCTGCTAGCATTGTGACCTTTTGAAGCATCTAACGCACCCAGGTGGGGTTTCCTGTCTCTGTGTGGCTTTAAAAAAAAAACCCACAGGTTTTCTGCTCAGTCACCTGCGTTTTGAAGTTAAAAAACAAAGGTTTTCTGCCTATAAATGGTATAAACTTTTTTTTTTTGTTTTCAACATAGTCTCAATTTAAGCCTAAGTGGTAACGTTAATATTATGAAATACTTTAAGCCTATTAAAAAGTAGAGTCAATACCTAACTACTCAGAGTTTGTTCATTTCATCTGCATTTTCAGATGTGTGGTTAAAATGTTGCTCGTGTGATTTTTATTGTGGGTTTAATCTCTAGAATTTAGAGTGATGGCTCCCAAGCTCTGTCTTGTACATTTGTTCTGTTTCGAAGCTCTCTGTTCCTGTCTTTATAGTTTCCTTCCTTTATCTGAAGCTTAGCTTTTTAAACCAGACTTTGTTCTTTCCTAACATAAATACTCAAGTCTGTACCTTTCCTTCAAGTATACTGCTATCTCCATCTCGTAAGTCTTGATGTATAATATATTTATTATTATTTGCTTTTAAACATGCTTGTTTTGACTTCTCTTTGACCCTTCAAATGTTCAGAAGTGAGGTTGTAAAATATGAAACACAAATATTTTTCTAGTCTGATGGTTTCTCACATAGTTGCATTCTGGTTAGAGAATGTTTTGAGTATAATACCAATCCCTTGAAATGTATTGAACCTCCTCATACAGCCTGGCTTATACCAATATGAACAAATGTTCCATGTATTCTTGAAAAGACTGCATGTTTTATAACTGTTGGCTATAATCTGTATACGTGTTCATTTGATTAAGCTTATTAATGGTGCTATTGGTATCTTTTATATCCTTCCTAATTTTTGTGAGTTTATTCTATTAGTTATTGAGAGAGTTGTGTTTATGTATTTCTCCTTGTAGTTCTGTCAGTTTTTGAGGCCATATTATTAGAATATAAATTGGGAATTAAATCTTTTTGTATCATATGGAAATTCTCTATCTCTGATACTGATTTTTGCCTTAGAATCTGTTATGTCTGATACTAATACATTTACCTGCATTCTTTTACCTGGTGTATCTTTGCACAGAAAGATATCCTTCTATAGCCTTTCTTAAAAAAATCCCCAAAACTCTGTCCCAAAACAGAAACAAACTCACAGACACAGAGAACAGACTTGCAGCTGCCAAGGGACAGCAGGACGGATTGGGAGCGTGGGGTTAGCAGAGAGAGACTATGATTGCTAGGATGGATAGACAGCAAGGTCCTTCTCTAGAGCACAGGGGGACCAGATGCAATATCTTTGTAATAAACCATAATGAAAAATAATGTATAAGTGTATAACTGACTTCGTTGTACAGCAGAAATTAACACAACACTGTAAATCAATAAAAAATAAAAACATACATCCTTTGTAAACAGGATATAGCTGGATTTTTTAGAAATCTCGTTGGAACATTTTGTCTTTTAACTGGTGCACCTGCTCATCATCATTTCATTATAATTCTTGATACACATCGATTCATCTCAGCCATCTTGTAGTTATCTGCTTGCCTACCTTTTCTGTTTCGTCTTCCTCTCTTACTTTCTTTGACCTGTTTATTTTTGCTTTCTTATATCACCGCCCCCTCCACACCCGAATTTGGATGTTATCCTCTGTATTTTCATTTCTTTAGGGGTTACCTGTTGAAGTGTGAAGTATGCGCACTCCACCCTCTCCAGAAAAGCACAGCTCATTAGTGTAGAGCTCAGTGAATTTATAAAACACAGACTCCTGGAGCCAACACACAACCCCTCAGAAGCTTCGCTCATGTTCCTTCTAATTACTGACTGTCCACTGACCTTGATCACCACAAGTTAGCTGTGCTTGTTTTTTGACTTTATATAGATGGGTTCATACAATATGCACTCTTCTATATCTGGCTTTCAAAAAACTTTAACATTCAGTTTTATAATAATTTAAAATTAATGTAGTACATCTTTGTACAATGGACTATTACTCAGCCATAAAAAGAATGAAATAATGTCATTTTCAGCAACGTGGATGGACCTAGAGATTATCATACTAAGTGAAGTCAAACAAACAAATATATCACTCATACCTGGAACCTAAGGTTTTAAAATGATATAAATGGACTTATTTATAAAACAGAAACAGACTCACACACTTAAAAAACAAAACGTATGGTTACCAAAGGGGAAATGTGTGTGTGTGGTGGGGGGAGGAATAAATTAGGAGTTTGGGATTAACATACAGACACTATAATATATAAAGTATATAGACAGGTAACCAACTAGACCCTACTATATAGGACAGCGAACCCTACTCAATACTCTGTAATAACCTATATGAGAAAAGAATCTGAAAAAGAATGAAAAAAATAATAATAATTTAAAATTAATCTATATGTTTACTTCCTTCCTACAACCAGAACTTTAGCTCATGTTAACTTCAGTTACATCCCTCCTGACTTACATGCTCTGAATGGCGTGTATTTTAGTAGTGGGCTAGTTGTGGATGTGAATCTTCAAGAGACATTTGTTTTCTCCCCAGTTTATCTCTGTGCAACAAATTACCCACAAACTTAGTAGCTTAAAACAACAGATGTTAGGAGTTCCCTGCTTACCTGCTGGTTAGGATTCTGGCTTCCACCGTCATGTCCCGGGTTCAGTCCCTAGCTGGTGAATCCCCCAAGCTTCGTGCCATGGCCAAACACGTATATATACGACCTCACACAGTTTCTGACAGTGAAGAATATAGGGTGGCTTAGCTGTATGTTCTAGCTCATGAATTCTCCTGAGGCTGCAGTGAAAGCTGTTAGCCAAGCAGCAGACTCTAAAGACTTGCGTGGGGCTAAAGGACCCACTTCTTTCTTTTTTTTTTTAATTGAAGTATAGTTGATTTACAATATTATGTTAGTTTCCCCTATACAGCAAAGTGATTCAGTTATACATATATATACATATTCTTTTCCACCATGGTTTATTAGAGGATACTGAACATAGTTCCCAGGGCTATGCAGTAGGTCTTGTTATCTATTTTATATATACAGTAGTGTGTCTATGTAACTCCAAACTCCTAATTTATCCCTCCCCTGCCCTTTGTCCCCTTTGGTAACCATTAAATGTGTTCTCTTTTGAAGTGTGTTAATGACTTTATGTTTGGCTGCACCGGGCCTTCCTTGCTGCGTGAGGGCTTTCTCTGGTTGTGGCGAGCAGGGACTGCTCTTCACTGCGGTGCACAGGCTTCCCTTCGTGGCGGCTTCTCTTGTTGTGGAGCACAGGCTTCAGGAGTTGTGACTCTCGGCTGTAGAGAGTGGGCTCAGTAGCTGTGGCGCCTGAGCTCCACAAGGCATGTGGGATCTTCCTGGACCAGGTATCAAACCCGTGTCCTCTGCACTGACCAGCAGATTCTTAACCACTAGACCACCAGGGAAGTCCCCGTAAGTGTGTTTTCTATGTCAGTGAGTCTGCTTCTGTTTTGTAAACTAGTTCATCTGTACCAATTTTTAGATCACACATATAAGTGGTATTATATGGTATTTCTCTTTTTCTATTTCACGTAGAATGATCATCTGTAGGTCCACCCTACAAAATGGCATAATTTTATTCTTCCTTATGGCTTAGTAATAGTCCATTGTATATCTGTACCACATCTGCTTTATCCATTCATCTGTCAGCGGACATTTAGGTTGCTTCCATGTCTTGGCTACTGTGAATAGAGCTGATACAAACACTGGGGTGCATGTGTCTTTTTTGAATTACAGTTTTGCTCAGATACAGTCTTAGGAGTGGGATTGCAGGATCATATGGCAGCTCTATCTTTAGTTTTTGAGGAACCTCCATGGAGACATAGTGGCTGCAACAACTTACATTCCCACCAGCTCCCCTTTGAAAGGTCCATCTCACATAGCTAAGGGCAGGTCACTAAAGTTCCTTGCCATGTAGGACTCTCCATGAGGTGGCTCACAACGTGGCTTCCCCCACAGATCTGTGAGAGAGTGGGTACCTCCAGATGAAAGTTGCAATCTTTTTAAAAAAAAAAATTTTTTTTTTAATTTATTTATGCCACATGGGATCTTGTTTCTCTACCAGGAATTGAACCCATGCCCTCTGCAGTGGACGCACGGAGTCTTAACCACTGGACTCCCAGGGAATCACTGAATCACTGAATTCCCTAAGTTGCAGTCTTTTAGTTACCTAAACAAAGAATGACATCCCATCCCTTTTCCGCATTCTTTCCTCCAGAAGCCAGTTGCTAAGTCTGGGCCATCTTCACAGGGCCTAAGTTCCACTTACCGAGGTGAAGAGGACCAGAGAATTTGGGGCGTATTGTTAAGCGATCGCATCCCCCTACAGTCAGGGCCAGATCTGTCACGGTCAACACTCATTGTAACCAGAGGTAACTTTTGATTATGCTGCTAATCAAACAGGTTCATTTATTTCCTTTAAGGAAACAAAGGAAATTTATAGAGGTTGCTTTTTTCCTTTTTGACCTAATTTTGTTTAATTATATAAAATTACAAAGTATCAGTATCTTTCAATGTTTCCTCAATGACTGTTAAGATTTTCAAGAAAGATGTCTTCTGATTTTCTGCCTGGAGCAAGCGGCTGGCTGCCAGCATTCTGCACCTGGAGCAGGGCTGGGGTGGCGGTAGTTACTTTTTACTCTGTACATGATCACAGTCTCCCCTTTTAAAATGCTCCACATGTCCTTAACTCTGCATGTTAACCAGGAACCCAAAGACCATGTTTTATCCTCCCCAGAAAATAAATCTCTAGTCCCAGGGGGGAGAGGGCATTGCATACAAAGAGCAGTGTTTCTCAAATACCAGCACATCAGAACCATCTAGTAACTTGATGGAAATTCCAATTCCAGTGAATCAGAGACTTCCGTGGGTAGGGCCACCAATCCAGGATTTTACAGTCAGAGGAGACTCTGACATGCGCTAGAGTTTGAGAACCCTTAGCCTGGAGAAGAAGAAATCTGTGGATCATGCTCCTTATTTACTTAAGCACCGGTGCCTCCCAGGTTTGGAAGTACCTGGTGCCGCCAGTTTTGAGCCTTTTAGTAATTCTTCAGAACCAAATTGAACTGGTTTTTAGTTTCCTCCCATTCTCTTTGGCTTTCTTCCTACTGATTTGCTATTCATTTGTCCATTTTCCAGCTTCCAAAATTGTGTTGCTGTTGTCTCCTCTCCTGTTCTTCAGTTCTGTGTATTCACGTCTTAAACAAAAATCTGTTCACTGAGATTTTACTGGTGTTTTGGGCAAGAATGACATCAGATGTTCTATTTAGTGAGCCTTCTTAACCTAAATGGTCTCATTCTCCCTAATGAAATCATCACCTGCTATTGTACATGTAGTATGTACTCGGCTACATGCTATTACACTACTCAGATCTACTTACTTAAACCGTTTCTCATTGGTGGGCATTTAGATTATTTTGAACTTTTATTTTACTTATTTAAAATTTTTTTAATTAATGTGGCTTCACCGGGTCTTTGTTGCAGCATGTGGAATCTTTAGTTATGGCATGTGGGATCTAGTTCCCCCACCAAGGGTCGAACCTGGGCCCTGCCCAGAGTGTTAGCCACTGGAAAGTCCTAGTCTTCCGTCTATAGTCTTTCAGAATTTCCCCAGCTATTATAAACTTTCGTATTATTCTATCAACTTCAAAACAAAAACTCAGGATACCTGTTGATGTTTTAATTAGCTTTGTGTTAAATTTATACATCAACTTAGGGGTGATATTTACTGTATTGAGACTTAGCCAAGAAAAATGGTTTTCTGTCTATTCAAGTCTTCTCTGATGTCCTTGTTTTAAAGTTTTCTTAAAAAAATAGTCCCTGTCCATTTCTGAATATGTTTATTCCCAAGGATTCTGTGTTCCTAATTCTAATATTATTATAAATGGAGTCTTTTATTTCTTCATGAGAAATATTATGATATATATTTGTCTTCAAAATATGACATCTTGAAATTTTTTTAATATATAGAATAATGTTGCAGACACTCATGTACCCAATACCTAGATATAACACAGGTTATTATGAAATCTTTGCTTCTAATTGTTTTAGAAAATAATACAATGTAGATAAAGCTGGGTCTATCTGCTGTTTCTTGCCCTCCCTGCTCAGATGGAGGAAGAAGGAATGGTATTTATCCTTACATATATTTTGTGATTTTACCACAAATGCATGCATCCACATATACTATATTTAATTTATTTAGTCTCCTTAAATTGTACATGAATATTCCATTGTACTTTCCTTTTTAAATTATTGACTGATTTCTAGGATTTTATTAATGTTATAGTACCTGTGGACTTATTTCTGTTGCTTCATCTCACAGACCATTTCAGATTTATTTATTTATTTTTTAACAAATTTATTTAGATATAAATCACATAGTGTGAACTTCACCCATTTAAAGTACACAATTCAATGGATTCTGAACATTAATTTTTTTAACTGTGGTAAAACATATATAACATTAAATTTGTCATTTTAATCATTTTTAAGTGGTTAAAAGTTCAGTGGCATAAATTTCATTCATAACGTTGTGTAACCATGGCCATTATCTATTCACGAAATCTTTTCATTCGCCCAGACAGAAACGCTGTTATGCAATAAGTCCCCTTTACGGCCTCCTTTCAGCCACTGGGAAGCTCTGTCTACTTTCTGCCTCTGTGGATTTGCATATTCTAGATGTTTCAGAGAAGAGGCACCATACAGTATTTTCCTTTCGTGACTGACTTATTTCATTTAGCATGTTTTCAAGATTCAGCAACGTTATCGCGTGTGTCAGAATTTAATTCCCTCTTATGGTGAATAATACTTTATGGTATATATACAGTCAGTGCTCCATATCTGTGGGATCCACATCTGCAGACTCAACCAACCACAGATTAAGGGGGAAAAAAAGCAAAACAGAAAGTTCCATAAAGCAAAACTGAGGTGGTTGCATAGCACCAAGTTTTACATGACACTTACATTGTATTTACAACTATTAACATAGCATTTATACTGTATTATAGGTAATCTGGAGATGATTTAAAGTACATGGGAGGGCTTCCCTGGTGGCTCAGTGGTGAGGAATCCACTTGCCAAAGCAGGAGACTCAGGTGTGATCCCTGGTTTGGGAAGATCCCTCACACCTTGGAGCAACGAAGCTCGTGTGCCACGACCACTGAGGCTGTGCTCTAGAGCCTAGAGTGGCATCTGTTGAGCCTGCTTGCCACAGCTGCTGAAGCCCACATGGCCTGGAGCCTGTGCTCCACCACAGGAGAAGCCGCTGCCATGAGAAGCCCGTGCACTGCAACGAACAGCAGCCCCCGCTCACAACTAGAGAACAGCATGCACAGCGCAGCCAAATAATTGTTTAATTATTAAAAAGTGCATGGGAGGCTGTGCACGGGACACATGCAGATATGCTCAGATTTCTTGAACATCCTGGAATTTTGGCATCTGCAGGAGTGCTGGTGGCAGTACCCTGCAATTCCCAATACGAAGGGAACCCTTGTGTACCAGTTTATCTGTCCATTTCATTCATCTCTTGATGGACACTTCGAATTGTGTGACACTCTTGGCTATTTTGAATAACACTGTATTAAACATCAGGGCACAGGTATCTGTTCAAGTCCTGCTTTCCATTCGTTTGGCTATATACCTTGCAGTGGTATTGCTGGAGAGGCTTATTTTTAGAATACTTTTGGATGAGATGGCTGGATGGCATCACGGACTCGATGGACGTGAGTCTGAGTGAACTCCGTCCGGGAGATGGTGATGAACAGGGAGGCCTGGCGTGCTGCGATTCATGGGGTCGCAAAGAGTCGGCCACGACTGAGCGACTGAACTGAACTGAACTTTCTTTCTGAGATAATGAACTTTTCTATGCCTAACAAGAAAAAAAAATGCAAATCAAACTTAAAAACAGATATTTACATGTGCTTTTTTGCACGAAACATCGTCTTATCTTTGGCCTCATCACAACCTCACACTCTTGTTCCCCTGTACGTTTAGCTGCTGCTTTCTGCCTCTTTCCCACTCCTGCAGCCCCTCACATTTTCTTGACCTTCCCTAGCCTTATGATCGCTGGCTGTTGGAGTCACTGTCGCCCTGCATAGCTCTCTCTGCTGCTGTTCAGGGCCCATGCTCCATACGCCAGCCTGGGCCATTCTGCTGCCACACTCTGGCCCTGGAAACAGGCAGGAGGATTGTGAGCGTCAGTGTCAACTGGCTGGAACAGGGACTTGTACTTCCAGCCTCAACTGGACCTTTAACTGTCTGCACTTCTCTGTCTCCACCCTCATCTCTTCTCTCCGACAAGTGTGAACCATCACCGCCACACTTTTCCCATAATGTACAGGTGATGCTGTCTCCTCCTTCATCAAGAACATTAATGCTGCTGAAAAAGCCAGGTGACATAGCTATACATTTCAGAGAGGGTATCGGATGAGGCACGAAAAGCGAACGTATATTTAAATGAGCAAAAACAAATCATTAAAATTTATGGATGCCAGAGAATAAGGGGGGAGGAATAAATTGGGAGGTTGGGATTAAGGTATACACACTGCTATATATAAATAGACAACTAATAAGAACCTGCTATATAGCACAATGGCACCCCACTCCACTACTCTTGCCTGGAAAATCCCATGGACGGAGGAGCCTGGTGGGCTGCACTCCATGGGGTCACACGACTGACGCGACTTCACTTTCACTTTTCACTTTGATGCATTGGAGAAGGAAATGGCAACCCACTCCAGCGTTCTTGCCTGGAGAGTCCCAGGGACGGGGCAGCCTGGTGGGCTGCCGTCTCTGGGGTCGCACAGAGTCGGACACGACTGAAGCGACTCAGCAGCAGCAGCAGCAGCAGCTGTATAGCACAGGGAACTCTACTCAATACTCAGCAATGGGAAAAGAATCTGAAAAAAGAAAGAGTGGATATATGTATATGCATAACTGATCCCACTTCATAGATCACAGCCTGTGGGTCATGCCATACAGGGTCACCCAAGATGGACAGGTCATAGTGAAGAGTTTTGATAAAACATGGTCCACTGGAGGAGGAAATGGCAACCCACTCTGGGAGTCTCACCTGGAGAACCCCATGAACAGTATGAAAAGGCAAAAAGATATAACACTGGAAAATGAGTCCCTCAGGTCAGAAGGTGTCCAATATGCTACTGGGGAAGAGCAGAGGGCAATCACTAATAGCTCCAGAAAGAATGAAGAGACTGGGTCAAAGCAAAAACAATGCTCAGGTGTGGATGTATCTGGTGGTAAAAGTAAAATCCAATACTGTAAAGAACAATATTGCATAGGAACCTGGAATTTTAGTTTCATGAGTCAAGGTAAAGTGGACATGGTCAAGCAGGAGATGGCAAGATTGAGCATCGAAATCTTAGGAATCAGTGAACTAAAATGAACGGGAAGGGGCCAGTTTAATTCAGACGACCATTTTGTCTACTACTGTGGGCAAGAATCCCTTAGAAGAAATGAAGTAGCCGTCACAGTCAACAAGAGTCCAAAATGCAGTACCTGGATGCAACCTCAAAAACGACAGAATGATCTCAGTTCATTTCCAAGGCAAACCATTCAACCTCACTGTGATCCAAGTCTAAGCCCCAACCACTGATGCCAAAGAAGCTGAAGTTGACAGGTTCTATGAAGACGTACAACACCTTCTAGAACTAACACTAAAAAAAGATGTCCTTCTCATCATAGGGGATTGGAATGCAAAAGTAGAAAGTCCAAAGATACTTGGAATAACAGGCAAGTTTGGCATTGGAGTACAAAATGAAGCAGGGCAAGGGAAAGAGAACATGCTGGTCATATATCAAATACCCTTTTGCAACAACCCAAGAGATGACTCTACACATGGACATCATCAGATGGTCAATACTGAAATCAGACTGATTATGTTATTTGTAGCCAAAGATGGAGAGGCTCAGTACAGTCAGCAAAAACAAGATGTGGAGCTGACTGTGGCTCAGATCATGAACTCCTTATTGCAAAATTTGGGCTTAAATTGAAGAAAGTAGGGGAAACTATTAGGCCACTCAGATTCGACCTAAATAAAATCTCTTATGATTATACAGTGGAGGTGACAATTAGATTCAAGGGATTAGATCTGATAGAGTGCCCAAAGAACTATGGATGGAGGTTTATAACATTGGACAGGAGGCAGTGACTAAAACCATCCCAAAGAAAAAGAATGCAAGAAGGCAAAGTGGTTGTCTGAGGAGGCTTTACAAATAGCTGAGGAAAGGAGAGAAGTGAAAATCCAAGGAGAAAGGGAAAGATATACCCAACTGAATGCAGAGTTCCAGAAACGAGCAAGGAGAGACAAGAAGGCCTTCTTAGATGAACAATGCAAAGAAACAGAGGAAAACAACAGAATGGGAGAGACTAGAGATCTCTTCAAGCAAATTAGAGATATCAAGAGAACATTTCATGTAACGATGGGTCCAATAAAGGACAAAAATGATAAGGACCTAACAAAAGCAGAAGAAATTAAGAAGAGGTGGCAAGAATACACAGAAGAACTATATAAAAAAGGTCTTAATGCCTTGGATAACCACTTATTGTGGTTACTCTCTTAGAGCCAGATATCCTGGAATATGAGGTCAGGTGAACCTTAGGAAGCATTATTACAAACAAAGCTAGTGGAAGTGATGGAATTCCAGCTGAGGTATTTCAAATTCTAGAAGATGATGCTGTTAAAGTGCTGCATTCAATGTGTCAGCAAATTTGGAAAACTCAGCAGTGGC
This sequence comes from Capra hircus, assembly GCF_001704415.2. Taxonomy (NCBI): domain Eukaryota; kingdom Metazoa; phylum Chordata; class Mammalia; order Artiodactyla; family Bovidae; genus Capra; species Capra hircus. The sequence goes on along the minus strand of NC_030829.1, from coordinate 7,276,300 downwards.
CACAGGACTGGAAAAGGTCAATTTTCATTCCAGTCCCAAAGAAGGGCGATGCCTTAGAATGTTCAAGCTACCACACAATTGCTAGCAAGGTGATGCTCAAAGTCCTTCAAGCTCAGCTTCAGCAGCTCATGAACCAAGAACTCCCAGATGTACGAGCAAAGAGACAGAGGAACCAGAAATCAAATTGTCAATATTCATTGGATCATGGAGATTGCAAGGGAGTTCCAGAAAAACTCTACTTCTGTTTCACTGACTACACCAAAGACTTTGACGGTATGGATCACACCAAACTGTGGAAAATTCTGAAAGAGATGGGAATACCAGACCACCTTACCAGTCTCCTCAGAAACCTGTATGCAGGTGTCAAGAAGCAACAGTTAGAACCAGACATGGAGCAACTGACTGGTTCAAAGTTGGGAAAGGAGTATATCATGGCTGTATATTGTCACTCTGCTTATTTAACTTATATGCAGAGTACATCATGTGAAATGCTGGGCTGGATGAATCACAAGCTGGAATCAAGATTGCCAGGAGAAATACCAAAACCTCAGATATGCAGGTGGTATCAGTCTAATGGCAGAAAGTAAAGAGGAACTAAAGAGCCTCTTGATGAGAATGAAAGAAGAGAGTGAAAAAGCTGGCTTGAAATTCAGCATTCAAAAAACTAAGATCATGGCATCTGGTTCCATCACTTCATGGCAAATAGAAGTTGAAAAAGTGGAAGCAAGACAGATTTTATTTTCTTAAGCTACAAAATCACTGTGGACGGTGACTGCAGCCATGAAATTAAAAGACACTTGCTCCTTGGAAGGAAATGTATGACCAACATAGACAGCATATTAAAAAGCAGAGACCTCACTTTGCTGACAAAGATCTGTATAATCAAACCTATGGTTTTTCTAGTAGTCAAGCACGGATACGAGAGTTTAACCATAAAGAAAGCTGAGTGCCAAAGAATTGATGCTTTCAAATTGTGCTGGAGAAGACTCTTGAGAGTCCCTTGGACAGCAAGCAGATCAAACCAGTCAATCCTAAAAGAAGTCAACTCTGAATACTCATTGGTAGGACTGATGCTAAAGCTGAAGATCTAATACTTTGGCCACCTGATGTTAAGAGCTGACTCACTGGAGAAGACTCTAATGCTGGGAAAGATTTAAGGCAAAAGGAGAAAAAAGCAGCAGAGAATGAGATAGTTAGATAGCATCACCAACTCAATGGACATAATTTGAGCAAACTCTGGGAAATAGTGAAGGACAGAGGAGCCTGGTGTGCTGCAGTCCATGGGGTCACAAAGAGTCAGACACAACTTAGTGACTGAACAACATTACTGATTCACTTTACTGTAAACCAGAAACTAACACAACACTGTAAATCAATTGTACTCCAATGAAAAAAATTTTAATCATTGCAAGTTAAAATTTTTTTAAGATTAAAATAATTGGAAACGTCACAAAACTTAAAAACGTATTTTGATTTATTCACTGCTTGAAACACCTCTGCCATCCTTCTTTGCTTATGTTCCTTTGGCTTCATGCTGTTTTATTGTCTCTTCAAATGACGGCAGTGTTTGTGATCTTCTCTAGTGAGATTGGCTCTTGAGTGTGGTTGATAGAAATTTCTTTTTCAGTATTGACAGTTTAGAAAAACAGAAAAGCTTCACATTTTGTTACCGATAGTGTTGTATGACTATTTAGTATTGTCATGCAAATTGGGAAGGTGTCTTTCAAGTTCTTGCATGCAGGAGCGATAATATTTGGAAGAAATTACAGACAGGTGCTGGCTGCATAGCATTTCAAACCGTTTCCCTTACACAACCCACATATTTCTGGGGGTGGATGCCTTAGAGCACAGTCATGTTGCAAGTCAGCAAAATCTGTTAGCAATAGTTTACCTACTCATGGGAGTGACAGTGCAGCTTGTAAATATATTTTCCACCCAAATTAAATAAATCCCCACCTCAACTGTCCTTTGGTTGAATCAAGGCCTGTAGCCACTCTAAAGCCCCTTCACCTAAGAGCATGCTTGACAGAGGAAAACTAGTGCAGAAAAAGACGAGTGTTTTAACCTTTTGTGGTTAAATTGTGTTACTTTGCAGATTTTACAGAAACCTCTGATCACGCACTGCTAGGACCCTCCCTTGGGGAGGGCACTTCTGGGTGCAGGAGATGAGTTCAGAGGCTGCTAAAGTAACCAAGGAATGAGATGACGGCACAGGCAGCAGGGAGTGGAGAGACAGCAATTGATTTGAAAAATATTTGGGAGGTAAAATTGGTGACAAAGGGAAGTGAGAGTGTTAGTGGCTCCGTCATGTCCGACTCTTTGCAGACTCATAGACTGTAGCCTACCAGGCTCCTCTGCCCTGGGGATTCTCCAGGCAAGAATACTGGAGTGACTTGCCATTCCCTTCTCCAGGGGATCTTCCTGACCCAGGGATCAAACCTGGGTCTCCTGCACTGCAGGCAGATTCTTTACCATCTGAGCCACTAGGGAAGCCCAAAATTGGTAGGATTTAGCAACTGGCTGAATGCAGGTGTGAGGAAGAATGAGGAGTCATTGATTGGTCCATGTTACAACGTTAGCTGGATAACTGGATGGGTATTGGGGTTAGCAACTAAGACAGAGAGCTACAAGGAAAACACGGTGGGAAGTAGGGTGGGGGAGAAAAGTCAGTTATGCTCAGGATGCCTCTGGGGACAACTGGGGGAGGCCTGGCAGACAACTCACTTAAGAGTGAAAAGTTCCAGGAAGAAGTCGTTAGGACAGACTTGGATTCCGCAGTCATTGTGGAGGCGGGGGAGAGAGGCTGAGGTTGCACATGGGGAGCTGATCAAGAAGGGCAGTGGGCCAAGCAGAGGACCAGTCCAGAGGATCCCAGGTGTTTAACCAGTGGCCACAGTAAGGTGAACTCATGAAGGAGACCGAATCTTCAGAAATTTACATGATTCAGTAGCTTATGATAGATTGCAACGTAACGCGTAGTTGTCTTTCCGCTCATTCTCTGTGTTGATATTTTAGGTATAGGAAGAGAAAAAAGAACAACTTCAAAAGTGGTCTCTTTCTCAGGAGACGTCGTAGATGTTCAGCTAGCTGGTTTGTTAGATGGTGTTCAGAGTATTTGTTTGCATGGGGAAAAAGAAGTGGGATCATAAATATCCCCATATACACCTATTCCTGCCTCTTTCCTTCACCAAAGACTTATAAAGTTGAATGGGTCTCTTCTTTGGTCCATCTCAAGACTAAGCTGGGTGGAGATGGACAGTCTCTTTCACTGATGTGGACTCCTTCCCAGAGGGCTCCACCAGCCTGTGCTCAGTGGTGAAGGCTCCAGGCAGCCCTCCAGGCAGCACAGGACTCTTTTAAGGCATGACAGTGCTCTCGATATTTGCATTTTTAAAGCTATTCTCTTTGCTGTGGGTAAAACTCAACCAACTTGGTTAACACTTTGACCTCGAGGATGAACCGTAAGACTGTAGGGTAAGCGCCCTCCTACTCATTACCAATTCCTGAGAGGGGCAGTGGTGAGTTTATTTTCATATGCTTTTGAATGAGAGTTTTGTTCCAGTTCTTAATAGGGGTTCTATCAAAGATGAGTCCAGCTGACATTTTGAAGATGGGTTATTCTGTAGAAATTAATCAAGTTGTAGTTGATGACTTTGATGAGTGGAGTGAATCCTGGAATTCCTTGAGGGTGGCATTGGGGCTGGGTGGTGGCGGGGCATGGGAGAATGGCCAACGTGATTCTCAGTATTTCAGAAGCTTAATGACATTTGAACCTTGACCCAGGACCAGTCACACTGGCTGAATGTCCCCTTGGTTTATGGCTAGAATGACATTAGTTCAGTGGGTGAACCAGCTGTCTCTTAATGGTGCTAGTGGAAACATAGTGTTTATGTCAGATAATTAAGGATGACAGTGTCAATATTGCTTAATGAACGTTAGTGTTTAAAAAAATTTATTGAGGCACAGTTGATTTACAGCGTTGTGTTAATTTCTGCTGTACAACAGAGTGACTCAGTTATACATATAGATACATTCTTTTACATTCATTTCCATTATGGTTTATCGGAGGATACTGATTATAGTTCCCAGTGGTACACAGTAGGACTTGTTGTTTATCCATCCTACATGTGATAGCCTGCATCTGCTAATCCAAATAAATAGTCTTTTAAAGCATCACCTAAACTCCTGTGGCATTAGTCCATTCATTTCCTGCATACCTGGCTTTTTCAGTCTGTCTTACGAAGTGATTTCTCTGAAACACTGATCTGGTCAGGATGCCTTCCATGACTCCACCCCTATTTTCATCAAGCCTCATCTTTCAATTCTCCCTTTTATTTAAGCCATTTTTTAAAAATTAAAGTATAATTTACAATGCTGTGTTAGGTTCTGGTATACAACAAGATGATTCAGTTCTTTTCCACTCTTTTTCAGATTCCTTTCCTATATTACAGATATTGAATATAGTTCCCCGTTCTCTGCAGGTCTCCCTTTCTTGTACATGACTGTCTAGCCTGAAGATAAAGGCACAGAAAATTCCTCAAGTTCTACAGGAGGTGCTGCTTCTACTCCCTGGCCTCTGCACAGAGTGGCCCCTCGTTTATCCATCTGGAAAATGAGGACTTGCCTCATTACCTTCTCTGGGGAGTCATCTTTGAGTCATCTCTCTGCAGACTTAGTCACACTTTGCTTTCTGCCACTATGTTACACTATGGAAATCTTGAATACACAACTTCTCCTAGTGTGAATATAACTTGTTTATACACACTGTCACTCTAGACTTGAGGCTGTTATTATACTTAGTACCAAGCACAGGACCTGACACAAAGTGCTTTCTTTTCATTTTTTTTTTCTGTGCCACGTGGCTTGCCAGACCTTAGTTTCCTGACCAGGAATTGAACCTGGCCCATCAGTAAAGTGCAGAGTCCTAAACACTGGGCTCCCAGTGGATTCCCCAATTACTTTCTTAAGAAGAGTTTACTAGATCAATGAACAAAAACGTTAGAGGTCTTGGGGAGAGAATAGTTGGTCGCCGTTGTATCTGTTGGATTCTACTAGGAAAAGAGCAGCTTCCCACGTTGAGTTTGTCCCTCTAAATAAGTAGGATAAGAAGCAATATGATTCTTAATTCTCAATTCTGAAAACTATGATTAAAATACAAATTACTATGGAGACATAAAGGTTCAGAAGTTAATTTTGCTATGTTTGTCTATTTCTTTTCTGACACATTGGTTACTTGGACAGAAGATTAGAATTTTGCTATATGATAATCAGTGAAAACTCACTATAATAATTTTTTTAAGGTTGTGGCAGATGTAATAGATGGATGCTTAATATGGAGAATATAATGAGCTCATCCTACTGAGTTAAAAAATCAAGATCCAAATAGATAACTGGGTGAAAGACATAAACAAGTATAGACCTCTAGTGAAAACTTTGGCACACCTTATATTAAGAATCATATAAAATGCTTACATTTGACCTAATGACCCCTCACTTGACTGGAGGAAGAAATGGCAACCAACTCTAGTATTCTTGCTTGGAGAATCCCATGGCCAGAGGAGCCTGGCAGGCTACAGTCCATGGGGTCACAAACATTCGGACATGACTGAAGCGACTTCTCATGCACGCCCCTTATTTGGAACTTTCTTTTAAAAATTCTGAACATGGAGAATATTATAGACAAGAAGTTGTTCATTGCAATATTATTTGTAGTATCAAAAACTGGAAATAATCCAGTGCCTAATATTGAAAAGCGATGGTTATATAACTTCTGTTATATCTGTTTGAATATAATATGCAAATAAGTAAAATTGTTGTTACTATTTGGTCCATGCCAAAAGTGCTTTTGCTAAGTGGCAGGAGTAAATTATAAAATTATCTCATCTTTCTGTGTGCATAAATAGAGGGGGTATTGCTGATTATTGCTGATTATTGTTCAGCAAAAAAGGAGGCTAGATGGAGCTATAGATGGGACTTACCTGGTGGTTCAGTGGCTAAGACTCGGAGCTCCCAATGCAAGGAGCCTGGGTTCGATCCCTGGCCAGGGAGCTAGTTCCCACATGCTGCAGCTAAAGGTTCTGCAAGCCTCAACAAAGATTCTTGAGTGCCACCACTAAGACCCAGTGCCGCCAAAAAAGTAAATAAATAAAAATAGTGAAAACAAAAAAGACAGAGCCAGAGGAACAGCACTAATCTTGGAGTTGAAGTCCCAGCTCCCTCCCTTGCCCCTTTTCAAAGTCTTAAGCAAGTTCCTCGGTCTCATCTCTAAAGAGGAAATATGATCACAAGCTATGAGGGCCTATGTAAGGAGTAAATGAGATGACAGAGCTGGCACATCAAAGTTAGCTGAGTGTAGGTTGAATAAAAGTGTCTGTGCAGTTGACTTTTTCATCCAGTGTGGTAGAGAGGTTGCAGTCCTGGCCACACCTTGACTGTAGAAATTAGGTGGGTCGTGGCCCCCTACCACGCACAAGTAAATAGGGGATCTCAGACTGCTGTCAGGCCACCTCTGTGGGTCTGTGCTGACTGCTGTTATCGGCCAGAATGTTGGGGGGTAGAATGCGGTATGTCACCTGGCAAAAGAGAAAGAATGTGATCTAGACTTCAGGCAAAGCTGGGAAGAGAGACCTTGCATCTTGCTCTAAGGTCAGGAGTCACTCTGGCCTCATTTGTGTTACTGTGAGTCATAAAGTTCACTGTAACATGATCTTTTAAATTTCACAGAAACATAGACTCATAGAATATTAGAAATACCCAGCTCCAGATGGCTGCCTGTCTACGTATCTATCTCTTCCTTTCAAAATGTGACTAATGACAAAAAAAAAAAAAGATTTTTTAAATGAAGCCAACGAGAAGGGAGCTGTCCTCGCATGAGAGATTTCAGCAGATTTCTGGGAAACAAAAATAGATGGAGCAATGGTGACTGAAGAAGTAAGATAAGGAAATCTAGGTTCCCACTGAGCATGGAAGAGGGTTATAGGAACAGGGAACAGGGGGTAGATTGACCTTAAAGAACCAAGAAGAGCTGGGGTCTTGGAAATGCAAGTAAGACAAAGGATGGAAATGAAAGCTAAAAATGGAAGATCTGGATAGTCCAGTGGTTAAGATTCTGCACTCCTTATGCAGGGAGTGGGTGTTCGATCCCTAGTCAGGGAACAAAGATCCAAGGTCCCACAGGCCATGTATCATGGCCAAAAGATTTCTAAACATCAGGGGTGGCAGGGTGGGAAGGCTGATGAAACTCTACGTATTCCCTGTCAGATCCTTCACTCCTTCACTCCACTTTCCAATGAACTGTCCATCAGGGAAGCATCTTTCTACCAGCCAGAAAATTGGAAGATTTAAAAACAAAAAGTGCACAGCCCCAGAGCAAAGACCCCACATATTACGTCTGATTCCCTGTGAAATCATCCTAAAACAAAGCTCCCCACTGGACAAGCCTGGCTCCTGTACGCATAACAGGACTGGCGCATAGAAGCTGAGTGTGCAAGTGCGAGTGCATTCATCTGCATTACCATTAAATGTGAACAGACAACTAAGGAGGATGGCCAGATGCTTGTGCAAACCCAGAAAAACCGCACCCAGGAGGAGGAAGACCAAGATGAAATAAGCAGAAAAGTAACCCTAGAGGCAACAGAGAATCCACAGGACAGATCTTACACAAAACAAAGCGAACCTTCTCACATTTATATCCTTCAGAGATATTTGAGAAGATACTGCATCGATAAAATAAGAAGAGACTACTTTGATAAAGGAGACCAAGAAAAAGTTATTGGAAATTTTTAAAATATCCTAGGAATTAGGGTGAGAAGACAGATGGAAACAGGAAAGAAAAGATGAGACACATAAAAGAATAATCTGGGAGGTGCAGGTTACTTATAAGGAAGGGGAGAGATGGAGAAAAAGAAGACATCAAAGAAATAATACAGAACTTTCTCCAAAATAAAAAAAGACTATCCGGGTTGCCTAGCACTATGAATGTAAAAACCATGTGTGTCCATATGCATCTTTACAAAAATTTAGGATGTTGGGAATAAATAACCTACAAGCTTCCAGAGAGAAAAAGCTGGTCACCTTTTTCAGGAATGTGCTTGGCATGAGCCACAGCAGGTGAGAGAGGACGCTGAACAGCACCCTGGTCATTCTGAGGGAAGATGATTTTTTAGAAAAATATTTATTTATTTGGCTGCATTGGGTCTTAGCTGCAGCTTGAGAGCTCTTAGTTGAGGCATGTGGGATCTAGTTCCCTGGCCAGGGATTGAACCCGGGGCCTCTGCATTGGGGGTCTTAGCCTCTGGACCACCAGGGAAGTCCTGAAGATGATTTTCAACATAGAATTCTATACCTATCCAAATTGCTAACTAAATATGACATACTCAGACATTCAAAGATTCAGGAAGTTTCCCTCCCATGTACCAGTTCTTAGGAAGTAACTTGAGATTGCTCTAGTGAAATGAGGAAGTCATGAGATTCTAGAAACAGGAGGGAAAAGCCAGAATAATGATAGAGCCTGAGGGACTTCCCTGGTGGTCCAGCAGTTAAGACTCCACACTCCTGATGCAGGGAGCAAGAGTTTGATCCCTGGTCAGGGAATGGCGATCCCACAAGCAGTGCAGCGGGGCCATAAATAAATGAAGTAGGAAAATAATCGCGGACTCTCAGCCCTTGGAGCAGAAGACTGAGGGTCCCAGTAGGAGGATTTCTAGGAGAGAAAAGAGTGTTGGAAGAAACTTGATACCATCTTTGGAAATTTGGAACCATCTAAGCACCGTGTGAACCGAACAGCAGAGAGGAAAAAAGAAAGGCAATTAGAAACCCCAGGGAAGAGAAAAGAAAAATAACATCTGCAAGGAGAGAGAATATGCCATCCTGGTACATACCGGCCACGTAGCTGTGCAGAGAGCAGTATTTATAGAATCGTAATAATGTGAGCACAGGTGATTAATTTTAATATAAGGTCAGTGTACACTTGAAGGGAGGACTTGTGACTAATAGGATAGACCTTTAACCCTGACATTTAAAAAGCACAGCTGATGGTTTGGAGATGGGAGTGGAGAGGAGAGCTAAGGGGAAGGATGCAGACAGCCTTGTCTTTAAATGTGTGGAGACAACGGATAATGTCCTAGTCGGTAAGAACTAAGAAATAAAGGTATAGGGTATTATTTAAAGCTACAAAGATAACCAGTAGAGAAAAATGGTGACATAACCATATTGGCAAGAAAGGGCGATATTTGAAGAGTACAACTGAGCTAAATCCCATGGATTAAAGAAATAAATGATCGTGCTTTAAGTTGCTCAAACAAGAAGTAGCAGATAAATTTAGAGACTAACAGAAGCAAAAATCGAAACAGTGAAATGATTTTAAAATGGTTTCCTCTGAAGAACAGAACTAAAAGAGTATTGCAGGAAACCGCTGCTTTTTACTACGCTTTTAAAAATTGCTTTTAAAAAGGGAAGCTGAGAGCCGGCGGTGGGGTGGGGGGCGGGCGGGGAAAGAAGGAAAGAACTAAGAGCCTGATAGATCATAATACAACCTGTTAATACTTGGAGATTCCAGATGGACACCGACTTTTTTTAAGACCTGGGAATTACACCCGTATCTTCTGACATTAATATAAGTTGTGTGTGCATGTATTTAATAAGGTTTTGTTTTTATTTAAAAATAATTTCAAACTTAGAGAAATCCTTCAAGAATAAGAATAGCAGGACAAACACTTGTGTGTTCCACACCCAGATTCACCCGTGTGAGTGTTTCACTACGTTTGTGTCACCATTTGCCCCTCGCCAAGCCCGTATGCTCTCTAAACCTGTGGAGGGTTTTAGACATCAAGACTCTCGACCCCTACATACTTCAGTGTATGTTGTTTAAGAATAGGCAAGAATATCCTCTTATATAACCACAGCAAATTTAACATTGACACAAAACTTTAATCTACTCATAAGATTTAATTTGCAAACAGCATCTTTTCCTGCTATAGACTCGCCCCTCCCTTCGGAGTCGGTTTTGCCGTGTTCCTTTTTTCCCTCTCCACTCGTCACTTTCATCCTCTCTGCTTGTTTTTGCTCCTTTGTTTTACCCCATTCCTAATTCAGATCTCAGTTTTTGTTGTCGTTTTTAAAAATAATTGTTTCTCCTTTTGGCTGTGCTGGACCCTCTTTGCTGCAGGGCTTTTCTCTCGAGCAGGGCCGACTCTGCGGTTGTGGTGTGGGCTTCCCTTGCAGGGCACTTGTCCTAGGGAGCACGGTCCTCAGTAGTTGCAGCACGTGGGCTCAGTAGTTGTGCCTCCTGGGCTCTAGACACTGGCTCACTAGTTGGGGTGCATGGGCTTGTTTGCTTTGCGACACAGGGGACCCTCCCAGACCAGGGACCGAACCCATTGTCTCCTGCATTGGCAGGCAGATTCCTTACCACTGGACCACGAAGGAAGCCCCTGTTGTCATTGTTTTTAATGGCAGCATTTAAAAATTTTGTTTTTGGTGTATAGTTGATTTCTCCTGGCAATCTTGATTCCAGCTTTTGCTTCATCCAACCCTGCGTTTCTCATGATGTACTCTGCATAGAAGTTAAATAAACAGGGTGACAATATACAGCCTTGACGTACTCTTTTCCCAATTTGGAACCAGTCTGTTGTTCCATGTCTAGTTCTAACTGTTGCTTCCTGACCTGCATATAGATTTCTCAGGTCAGGTGGTCTGGTATTCCCATCTCTTTCAGAATTTTCCACAGTTTATTGTGATCCACACAGTCAAAGGCTTTGGCATAGTCAAAGCAGAAGTAGTTGTTTTTCTGGAACTCACTTGCTTTTTTGATGCTCCAACAGATGTTGGCAATTTGAGCTCTGGTTCCTCTGCCTTTTCTAAATCCAGTCTGAACATCTGCAAGTTCACAGTTCACGTACTGTTGAAGCCTGGCTTGGAGAATTTTGAGCATTACTCTGCTAGCGTGTGAGATGAGTGCAATTGTGTGGTAGTTTGAACATTCTTTGGTATTGCCTTTCTTTGAGATTGGAATGAAAACTGACCTTTTCCCATCCCTGTGGCCACTGATGAGTTTTCCAAATTCATTGGCATATTGAGTGCAGCACTTTCACAGCATCATCTTTTAGGATTTGAAATAGCTCAACTGGAATTCCATCACCACTGCTAGCTTTGTTTGTAGTGATGCTTCCTAAGGGCCCCTAGACTTCACATTCCAGGATGTGACACCACCCTTATGGCAGAAATCGAAGAAAAACTAAAGAGCCTCTTGATGAAAGTGAAAGAGGAGAGTGAAAGTGTTGGCTTAAAACTCAACATTCAGAAAACGAAGATCATGGCATCTGGTCCCATCACTTCATGGCAAATAGATGGGGAAACAATGGAAACAGTGACAGACTTTATTTTTGGGGGCTCCAAAATCACTGCAGATGGTGACTGCAACCATGAAATTAAAAGACGCTTGCTCCTTGGAAGAAAAGTTATGACCAACGTAGACAGCATATTAAAAGGCAGAAATATTACTTTGCCAATAAAGGTATATCTAGTCAAAGCTATGGTTTTTCCAGTAGTCATGGATGGATGTGAGAATTGGACCATAAAGAAAGCTGAGCACCAAGGAATTGATGCTTTTGAACTGTGGTGTTGGAGAAGACTTGAGAGTCCCTTGGACTGCAAGGAGATCCAACCAGTCCATTCTAAAGGAAATTAGTCCAGAATATTCATTGGAAGGACTGATGCTGAAGCTGAAACTCCAATACTTTGGCCACCTGATGCAAAAAACTGACTCATTGGAAAAAACCCTGATGCTGGGAAAGATTGAAAGCAGGAGGAGAAGGGGACGACAGAGGATGAGATGGTTGGATGGCATCACCAACTCAATGGACACGAGTTTGAGTAAGCTCCAGGAGTTGGTGATGGACAGGGAGGCCTGGCGTGCTGCAGTCCATGGGGTCGCAAAGAGCTCGAGAGTTGGACACGACTGGGCTGAACTGAACTGATAGCTGATTTACAATGTTGTGGTAGTCTACTTGTTTCCACTTTCTGTTTTCAGGTGCTTTGTTCTCTAATTATTTGAATGATTCCTGGAGCTTAAAGCACAGACATACACAGACGTGTGCTTAGAATTCTGTTTTGGAGGGAGTTTTTGTTTCCTTTGCCTTTCCAAAAATCATTGGCACTATTTGAATCTTTGATCATTCTTTTGAAACGTGAATTGTAGAGATGTGTTTCTAAGAGTTTAACAGCCGTTTTTCTTTTCTTTTTTCCACTGTGGTTTATAGTTTGCAAAAGTACCGGAAGGTCCTATCCCCCCATCCACACCAAAGTTTGCATATGGAAAAGTTGCTCTGAAAAAGGTAAGAAAAAAACTGACAGAAACATTAAGAGTGAGGAAGTGGAATTCAGTAGTCATGAGTCAAAGTGTTACGCCTGGCAATCGCTTCCTTATATTTTTGTGAACTTGTTTTCTGTGAGACTGATGGGGTGGGTGATGTTTCTGGGAAAACGGGGACACAGGCCACGAGATGCTGCGTGATGCTGACAGGGTGAGCATGTCAGGAGTGAGTGGGCATTCTTAGATCATTTTGTTTCCATTATCAGTGTCAAAACCAGCGTTAGGAGCCCTTGTGGGAATAACATGTAACCTTACTGTTATGGCTAGTGACATTCGTTTCTATAATTCTCCTTTTCTAAAAGCAGTTCTCAAAAGCCACGAACATTAACTCTAAATTATACACTGCCCTCCATCTCAAAATCATGTCTTCAGGAAAAAAAGAAAAATCTTGCCTTCATAGCTTGTGGCTTGTATGGTAATTGGGACATCGAGTGGGAAAGCCAGAAACGAACCATAAATATTAGTGAAGAGCTTTTTCTTCTAGGGAAAGAGAAAAAGAGGAGAGGCTAAGTTTGATAGGAGTGACGTAAGCCCAAGGCAATTTGTTTTGACCATCTTCAGGTTTTCCCCTCTGATAATCCCTAACTCCTACCTGGGTTAACTAACAAGAAAAAAAAGTTACACATTTCTTAAGAATCTTGATATGCTAAAATAGCATCATAAGTTTTTATCTTTAAGCAAAATGCCAAACATGATTGTATAATATTTCCATTTGTGAAGCCCTTTGATGTTTGAGCTCTTGTAACATTTTCCACCTAGTGTCAGATATGTGTGTTACATTCTACAAAGAATGTGGTTTCTCTGCCTGATAGGAATCTTGCTTTAGATTAATCAGACTTTAATCACATTTGTAAAGGGAGTACCTTCTACTTTTTCATTGCTACTGCTACTTAAGGAAAAGTTTGGTTTGCGTCTTTTTAAAAAAGCTGTGAAAAGTTTATTTTTATGCAACAGAAAATAACTGCAAATGTTTTAAACAATATTGCTAACCTTAGTACCAAAGCACATTCTGTTTACCAGGAAGGAGAACTGTGAGACCAGAAACTAAATAGAAGACAGCAAATTGACATAAAACTGTGTAAAGTTTGGGAGTTCCTTGGTGGTCCAGTGTCGAAGACTCTATGCTTCCAACACGGGGGGCCCAAGGTTTGATCTCTGGTCAGGGAGCTAGATCTCACATGCTGCAACTAAGACCCAGTGCAGCCAAATAAATGAATAATTAATTTTTTAAAATACTGAATGAAGTTTATGTAGATCATAGTTATACAGGATAAAAGCTTTGACCATGAGCTCCTTTAGTTGTCCAAGTAGGAAAGCACTCACTTAGCTGAATTGATGGGATTGTACCTAACAGATGTTTTTTTTTCTTCCATGCTACCTATCAGTGAGGTAGCTCTAAAAAGCGTTTATAAAATTCCTAACCAGTTTCATGCTGGGAAAAGCCCTGGGTTTGAAGCCAAAGCTAACTGCATATCCCGTCTGGGCCATGACTCAAGTGAAATCCTGAGTCCCCAGTTCCTTCTTCTTCCCTAACAAGGGACAGTATTGCCGGCCTTGCCGGCTTTTGTGAAGACTCAGTGAGGTGTGTGGGTAAAGGGAGGTCTCTCCTAGAGTTTGGTGAGGCACCCAGGGTTGTTTTGTGCATCAGAGTAAACATCTTGGGCTACAAGAAAACATAGTCATTTAGGCTGAATATAAAAAGTTTTAATTGGGTGTCTGTTACGTGCTGGACATTGGAGGTGAGCACAGTACGGACCTTGGTCTTAAGAAGCTGGCTGCCCACAAGGAGTGCAGTGGGGTCAACAAGTGCAAGGCGATCCCTTAAGTGCAAGGGAACGTGCTGCTGACACGCTCAGAGGAGAGCACAGCTGGGGCTGCTTCACTCGGAGGTGGTGGGGAGGTTTCACAGGACCTTTTCTATACAGGAGGTTGTGATTGTGAATAGGTATGTTTAAAACTCTTTACAATATCATCTGTTATTTTTCATCCAGAGTTAGGGACTGGATAGAATTGATTGAAGGTGACTGTGGGACAGCCCTGAGTGGAATTCAAACCATTTCATTTTATTTAGGGGTTTGGGCAAATCTGCTGTCTCTGGTGATGACGTTATTTCTACTGTGATTGAGTGAGGGGTGACAGTGAGTGAATGCTGCTTTTGTTTCTTTCCAGTTAAAGACAATGGAGGATGCTCTCAACATCCTGTGTCCCTCTGGACCCATAAAAAGCGTTTATCCCTTGACGTTTATTGATGTGAAACAGGTAGGGCTTCAGAGGTAATGCTTTACCTTTTTTCTGCCCTCAAAAAACTGTGCTTTCTACCTACCTGTTCTGAACACAGGGACCAAAATGGTAAGCAGATAAATCAGACCCCATGTAAAATCACCTCGGATCTCCAGGCTCTAGCTCTGTGGCTCATCTTTCCTGTTCTCCTCACCCCCATTTCTTATCACATAGGTAATAACCTGCTTTAGCATAATTCTGTGCAGGTTATACATTGAGTATATGTCTGATATAATTAATCTTATTAGGTTTCAGAGTAAAACCACTGTTTTATTACTCAAAAAAAGACAGTTATTTGTTCTTAGTTCCAAGACATAGGGACTGTGTTCTTACTAGATTAGGTTATTAGAGATTCTTTCTCCTGCCTTTGCAGAGAAAAAGAAAAAGAACAGAGTACACGGGGCGGGGTGTGTGTGTGTGTTTAACCTCCAGGCACAGCTCCATCTTTATTGTAAAATTTCCCCAACTTTTTATGTTAGAAAACTTCCAAGAATAGTACAACACCCATAGAGCTTTAACCTAGATCCAGCAAGTGTTAACAGCTGCTTCATTTGCGTTCTCTTTGTGTGTATGGTTCAGAGTCAGCTGCTTTTTGCTTTTTTTAAGCATTTGAGGTAGTTGTCAACATCAAGACACTTCCACTCTTAAATATTAGAGCATATATTTTTAAGAAGGACATTATCCTACATGATCACAGATAATGATCACCCTTAAGGAATCTAGCATGGATACAGTCCTATTATCTAATATACATTCTACGATCAGGTATCCCAGTTTATTCCAGTAATGTCCTTTATAGCTTATCGCTTTTCAGTCCAGTTGCCAGTCCACGCTCACACATTGCATTTAGTCTGCTTTCATCTGAAACAGTTCCTGAGTCTGTTCTTCCTCTCTCTCTCGTGACATGGTCATGTCTGAAGAGTTCAGCCAGTTTCTGAGTTTTGTAGACCACGCCTCACCGTTAGATTCAGTGAGACATCTTTGGCGCACACACGACGGCAGCGGTGTGTTCGTCTCAGGGTACCGTAGTAGGATCACTCGGTGTTGGTTCAGTGTTCTGTTTGATCACTTAGTTAAGATCTCAGCTCTGGTTTTTGAAATGGAAAATTATCTAGGGGCTCCTTTCTGACTTTCTGAGGAGCTCACCTTCTGGAGGATGATATAATAACAGCACATTTGATCTTGCTTTAGCTTATTTTGCTTCCAGTTACTATTGTTATGTTTGTGATTTCACCCCAGCATTACTGCTTTGTGATAAATAAAAATGATTAATTAAGCTCCCCCTCACTTTTTTATTAGCGTTGGGTAGTGTTCTTTCTCTGGTTCTAACACACACTGGTTGTACACCCATGTCTCCATCTACACATCAGATAAGACACAGCTCAGAGCAGTGGGAACCTGGGAAGTGGATCCCAGGTTAGTCTCCTTGCTTTTTCTCAGCCCCTTTCTGCTCTCTCACCTTTAGGCCAAGGCAGTGGTCTCAGATCACGTGTGGCTCCTGGGCCCTGACTGCTTCAGATCTGGGACAGGCCATAGAAGATTTACTTCCAGCAAACCTCTCCTCTCGGCGAGCACAGCTGCAGGGAGTGGGGTGCAGCTTTGGTACCCCTGCAGCTGCCTCCCCATCAGCCCCGACCCTGGAGTTATCTACTTTGCCATTGCAGGGAGCATCTCACCTTCTGGTCTCCTCCTGGAAACCCCTAGTCTCTGAGCTAGGACTCACCACTCTGCTCCATTCAAAAGAAAAAAAGAAACAAGAGATGGAGATTTGGGGGTCTGGAAGGGAGGCATCCTTGTGCTTGAAGGTTTGGGTGATGACAGTGGCGTTTCTTGAGTTCAGCACTTTCCTGCAACACAGGAACATGGGCTAGCATTTTCCTTCCGCTCTCGCATATCACCCCTCCCCTTTGCTGGGCTGCACTTTCTTGCATTCAGGGCTGAGGAGTGGGAAACTGTTTTTCCTGATGAGTTTCCATTTGGATTCTCCTGTATGACTTGATTTGTCCAGCTCTCCCAGCTAATGACCACTCAGGAAGCCATTCACCCAGGCTGGTGTTTGGGGGCTTCCTTTCCGACCAGGGGTCCCAGCATCTCAAAGTACTTTCTGAGGCACACTCAGAGGCACATCTCGCCCCCACCTCCGTCTTTCGCCACCTGTTTCCCCCTCGCCTCCACTTGAAACAGTTTCTGATTGACTCTTGTTTTGTATGTTAGCCCAAGAAGCTGGAGAATGTTCTACAGAGCATTCTGTTGCTGTTTACCTTTTGTTTTTGTTTTCCTTGGTTTTGGTTTTTGAGATAATAGCAGTCCTTTTGATCTGTGACGGGATTTCCCCCCAAGTGATTCTGGGCACATCACCTAACACGTTCCAAGGTCTGGTTCCCTCTCGTGGGAGGGGAGGGGATGTTTGACAGAGGCCTCCAGGCTTCCTTGCAGTTTGCTGCTGTGATGGTTATTCTGTGATCTGAAAACTGAAGCCAGTTCCCTTCTTTCAGACAGAATATTTGCCGAGGCTGGGGAAGCATTTCATTCCTATAGTTTAGAAACGTTGCTTTCACGCGGATGGAGGGTGACCCCGTTCTCCTACGGTGAACTGCAAGAGTGATCTTTTCTTGCATCCTTCTCTAACCAGTACTTTGGATTTGTGCTGTACCGAACAACGCTCCCTGAAAACTGCAGCGACCCTACACCCCTCTCTTCGCCATCCAGTGGTGTCCATGACCGGGCCTACGTCTCTGTGAACGGGGTAAGAATTCTCTCTGAACTTGTGTGTCTGCCCCCACGGTGGGGGAGAGTTGTGGGTTGCACTTGGTAATGATCTCAGAGAGACAGCAGTAAGCAGTCCTGAGGAGAGATCTTATTCCTTGCCCAGGAACTGGACCTGGGTAACCTGGATGAAAAGCAGAAATCTTAGCCGCTGGGCCACCAGGGGCTACAGGCAAAGTTCTCCTGGCTCTTTCCCCTGTGTCAACACAAGAATGTTTCAAGGAGGCAAAAACTGTAAAAACAGGTAGCAAGTTTATCCTTAGAGACACAGCATAGTGAGGGGGAACAGCGCACAGAGAAACAGCATGTTTATCCGCGTTCCCTGGCCGCCTAGTGGTTAGGAGTCAGCATTTCACTGCCAAGGCCTGGGTTTGATCCCTGATCCAGGAACTGTCTTGCATGCCACACAGCAGGACCAAAATACAAAAAAATAAATAAATAAAAATAAAAGACTGAAGCAAGGCAGAAATACACACCTGGAGAGGACAGCAGGTGTCCTGAATGAGGAGTGTAGTAAAGAGGTGATTTAAATCCCTTATATAAGACAGTCCTTCTGGGTCTTTGTGTACCTTTGGCCAATTATCGTTTCTTTTTTCACACTTGACCTGTCCTCGGGCCTTCCCTAACCTGTGTGCGTAACTTTTTGCTAAAACGGATCCCACTGCAGAGGCCTCTGGGTGCATGTCCTCACTTGTCATGGGGTGGCTCTTTGTGACCCCCAAGGAGCCTGCCTGCACGTATACTGACAGGGAAGTTTCCCTTGACCTCAGGAGTGGTCATCTTATCGCTTCTCTTCAGCAGAGGTCAGCTTCTGCCACTAGCTTTGTCCTTGGAGTGTCTTCAGTTTGACCCCACTTGACAAACGCCAGATGTCCAACCCATGGGCCCATCTGTCTCCTGCCTCAGTAACATGACAGTCAGGGAGACTGTTGCCTTCCCATCCCCAGGCTCCACCCTCCTCGTGACACTCCTGAGCTGTCCCTTGCTGGCTGATGCACCCTCACCTGCACTCCATCTGCCCGAGGTATATACCCCCTCGTCCATCCGAACTTCCTGGTCACTCCCCTAGTCCAGGGCCATCCCCTCTGACTGACACTGTCTCATTCACATCTTCTTTACTCCTGGATGGCAGGGTCTGTTTTGTACACACTAGATGAGTCATTTTAACTTAGGGTCTTCATCCTACATGAGAAGTTATATTCTGAAGGGCTGTTCGTGATAATCAAAGCTAGGAGATACAAAGACTTTGGCTTCATAACGTTATAGGATTTCCATTCCTCTCACTGAAACAATCATGTGAAATAAACACATGAAAGATTGTTCCTAACCAAGAAAATTTGTTGAGAAAAAAATTTTTTTTCTCTTAAAAAAAAAAAGAATGAAGTGCTTTTAATATATGAAATAGGCAAACAACAAGGTCCTATTCTGTAGCACAGGGAACTATATTCAGTATCTTACAATAACCTGTAATGGAGAAGAATACGTAAAATGAAATCACTTTGCTGGACACCGGAAGCTGACACAACATTGTACATCAACTATGCTTCAGAAACAACACGAAAGGAAAGAGATTAAGGGTCAGAGAAGGGAAGTGATTCACCCACGGTTACTCAACTATCAGAACTAGTTCCCTGCGTCTTCCATTTCTCCACAGCAATCTCCCATGTCTCCCAAACTACTTATTCTTTTTTTTCTTTTTTCAGATTTTAAACTTTTTCTTTTGTCTTGGGGTATAGCCAATTAACAATGTTGTGGTAGTTTCAAGTGAGAGACAATTTTAAAGGAAAATATTTCCATCCCATTGTCATGAGTGGTTTTGAGTGGCAGCTAATGTCTAAAACACTATGAGTATGTATGGCAGCGGTTTCTAAAATTCCAATTTGAGGGTTGTTTTCGTGATATACTTTTTTTTTTTTTAAAGAATCTTGCATTTTAAAAAGTTAGGAATATGTTGCTGCTAAAATACCTGTTATTTCCCCTCATTCTGTTACTTCATCTTTGTGGTTAATGCATCATATCAGGTATTTTGAAGTAAAACTACTCCACCTAACCCTCTGATTTTATCTCGTTTGTCTTCTTGTGTCCCATCTCCATGCAGTTTAAAACCTATTTTTTATTACTGCCTTTTTTTGCTGTGAGCACATGAAGAGATTCCTGTATTAGAAATCTTCCCCTGGAATTTCTGCCTCCGTCCCCTCTCTATTAAAAATAGATGCACAGCCTACTCAATACTCTGTAATAACCTATATGGAAAAGGAATCTGAAAAAGAATTCATATATTGATAGGTATACATATAACTGCACCACTTAGCTGTACACCTGTAATGAACACATTGTAAATCAACTATACCCCAATATAAAATAAAAATTAAATTTAAAAAATAAGGGACTTCCCTGGAAGTTCAGTGACTCTGTGATTCCACTGCAAGGAGTGCAGGTTTGATCCCTGGCTGAGGAACTAAGATCTCGTGTGCTTTGTGGCATTGCCAAAAATTAAAAATAAATGAATAACATTTAAAATAATAATAAATACAAAATAAAAAAATTAAAATAGACATACAGGAAAATAACCCAGAGCTAAGGAAATCAGCCTCAGCCCTTCCCTGCTGGGAGCTGAGTCTGGCAACCCTCCTATGAAGAAAGCAGTGGTTGCCGGAGCCTGGGCATCTGGCTGAGGACTTGGGCAAAGGAGCCATCAGAGCATTTCTGTCCGAAGTCTGGTGACACTTCAAGGTAGGAATATGAGTGTGGAATTGACTGAGCAGACTGCCTCTGCTGACCCTCCCACCCTAGTTAATTCTCATTTGGTATTGAACCCACAGGTTGCCCAGGGAGTCCTTGAACGAGAATCTGTGATCACCCTGAACATAACAGGGGAAGCTGGAGCGACCTTGGACCTCCTGGTGGAGAATATGGGACGTGTGAACTATGGCTCATATATCAAGGATTTCAAGGTAGGCCCACCCTCCCTGTTGGGAGTGAGACTCAAAGGTTGACAGAACTGTGCCCAAGTCATTGGGGAAGTTTCCGTAAATCCACTTAAAGACTGTCCTGCATACACTCTTTCCTTCCAGCCCTGTTCACGTAGAAGTGATTTTCTGCTCTGGTCGTGCTGGGCCTTTGCTGCTGCGCACAGGCTTTCTCTAGTTGGGACAACTCTAGTTGCAGTGCATGGGCTTCTCATTGCGGTGGCTTTTTTTGCTGGTGCAGTACAGGCTCTAGGGCTTAGGAGCTTCAGTAGGTGCAGCTTCTGGGCTTGAGAGTCCAGGGACTTCAGAAGTTGTGACTCATGGGCTTAGTTGCTCCGAGGCATGTGGAATCTTCCCGGACCAGGGGCTGAACCCGTGTCCCTGGCACTCGCAGGCAGATTCTTATCCACTGCACCACCAGGCAAGTCCACATAGAAGTAATTTTTAAAAGCACACCCCCTTTGCCAAATTTGATGAGTAAACTTACCTGATTTGTTTTGCAGCCTAGAAGTTGGGTTATTTTGAAGATCTGTTTTCCTCTGTAGATGATGAGAAAGTTGAGCTTTGCAAACAGAACCCTTGCATTTGAGTTCAGCCATCCTTTAGCAAGAAACAGAAGGAGGAAGCCACTGCACCATGCTTTTCCTTTGCTTAAAAAACCCACCGAGCCTGCAAAAGGCACTCCCATGCCAACAGAGCCAACTTAGCATTTGTTCTGCTGTTTTCTGGGTGTGGACAAACTCTTGAATTTTAGAAAGCCTGTCCCTCCGTGCACTGTTCTCACCTCTCTTGGTTAGTCTGTGCCTAGGCGTCTAGTCCAAGTATGTTTTTCTGATGTACATTTTGAGAGCATTGTTCAGTAAATGTTTGTTATGCTCATCCTCTGTGTATGTGCTCCATACGGTGCTTTTGGGGGAAGGCAAGGATGTTGAGATACAGGCTGCCCCTTGGGTAGCTCACCATGTGCTAGAGGAAGGAAGCCTGCACCTCCAGAATGATGGCAACACCCATGACAGGACAGGTGTCTGGGGCTATCTCCTGACCCTCCTGGTGGCATCTCAAAAGCAAAGCAGTGACACTCTTAGAGAACAGTCATGCAGGGGCCACTTTTGTCTCCAGTATAAAAGAAATGTTCCTGTTACCGTCCTTGTGGTCAGACTAATTAATGGTCGTCCTGCTTGGCTATCATAGGCCACACTGACCCACAGAGTGACGGGGACTCTTGTGAGATGACTGAATCCCCAGGACCCAGCAAAGAGCCTGGCACACAGCTGCATGGTTAACGCTTATTAAATTATTGATTGGGCCATTGAGACATGGTATTGAGAGGTGTCGTACAACAAATATGGGATCCCACTGGGATGGAAAAGTTGCCCTCCTGAAAGGCTGGGAAGAGGAAGCCAGATGAGCCACGAGCAAAGGCTTCCATGCAGTGTCTGGTGCCATGGACACCGCAAGCCCTTGCCTCCACTGGACAAATAGAGCAACTTCAGAATATGCGTCTCAGGCTCCCCATCATTGTCACAGACCCTTCTGTCCTTTTAACAGTGGGCAAAGTGTTCCTTTGCATTCTCCCCCCACCCCCATTCACTCCCCCATCCTCGAAACCATCATTTCCTCTGTTCTGGCCACATCTCTGAACCAGTCACTGAAGACTGGGAATCTGAGGTCGAAAGCTCTGGCCTCGAGCCAGATCTGCGTCACTCTGATGGACACACAGTTTGAGCTTCATGTGCTGTTGGCGTTTCATATCCCAGTTTGCTTTTCCCAGGAATTCACGGCTGGAACACAGAGTCACATGAAGCCTCTCTCCACCCCCGTCTTTACCCCCAGCTCATCACTCTGTTTCTCTTTTACAGGGTCTTGTTTCTAACCTGACCCTTGATTCCAAAATCCTCACCAACTGGGAGATCTTCCCGCTGGATATGGAGAATGCAGTACGCAGTCACCTGGGGACCGGGGGTGGCGGTGACAGGCGCTACCACAATAAAGCCCGTGCACACAGCCCCCCTACCTACGCACTCCCAACCTTTTATGTGGGTAACTTCACTATTCCCAGCGGGATCTCAGACTTGCCTCAGGACACCTTCCTCCAGTTTCCTGGATGGACCAAGGTATGTGTCTTCATGGAAAGTATTTGCGTTTAGGCCTCAGATGTCTTCTTCTCTGTGTCTGATACGGCACTAAAAAGACTGCTAATGGTGTGCTGCGTGAGACTCAGGGGAGTGGAGGGTTTTCTGTGGAAGTTTATCCATTTCTCAGGAGCAGGGCCATAGCACATCTTCAAAGATGCTGTGGTCAGCCTGAAGGTACACCGTCTAGCCCATTTTCATTGACAGCTTTCTTTAGCAACTTCCTCCTTCCCCTAAGAAAAATCATACCTTCTTTGAAAACTGACTAGGAATAGCATTTCTTGTTTATACTGAAGAAAGTCTGGCCCAGGCAAAGGGGCAAATCTCCGGGAAGCCTGTTTTCTCTTGTTCACGCCTAACGCTATACTCTCCAGACCACCCCACCTCCGTATGGGGATGCTCCCGCGCCCGGGGTGCATCCACCCCTGTCTGTAGGGTCCGCAGCTCCCCCCAGCCACTTTACTGCCTGCTTCATTCTCCTTTATTCTTTGAAGACATGTCTTCTTTCACCATTGTCTTCTCTACTTCAAGCCCTGTTTTCATCCTAGACCTTTTCATGACTCAAGTTATTCATTCAACAAATATTTTTAGTGGTTTCTGTTTCTGAGAGTGGGTCCAGCTGCTCGCTGCCCTAAAGCCAATGAAGAGTTCAGGTTGGTGGAAAGGCAGTTTTGCTTTATTTCAGAGGCTGGCAACACTGGGGGAGGGCAGAGTTCTGTCACAGGCCGACTCCCCCACCGCTGACAGTCACTGGGCAAGAGCTTTTATAGGCGGAGGGAGGAGCTACATGCAGAAACAGCACAGTCAGCTCTGACAGTCATCTTGAAATTGGTGGTGCAGTGGTCTCAGCGGTGTCATTGTTTGAAGTACAGTTAATCTTCAGTTCCAGGGGCGGTTTGTTCCCATTTCCTAGGGGCCAGTTCTTGGAACTGTGGCACCTCATGTCATGGCTGCAGTCTGGTCCTCATGTAATTAAATTCTTCCATCTGGTGGGAGTTTCAGTGTCTACAACACAGCTCCAAGGATATGACTCAGAATATTATCTATAACCCTTGAGAAGAAACTAAAGGTCTTTAACTTTGCTTACTGACTCAACCATTATCATTTTGTCCTGTTTGATTGTTTTCCTTTCCTTCTGTATTTTCCCAATTCTCTGATTAAACTGGTTAAAGTTTTCTGCAGATAAAAGGCAGGCAGAGGACATGGGAGGTTGGGGACCATAGGGTCTTCTTCCCTTTCAATCCACCCCTTTTTGACACTCTTCAAGATTAAGGAGAGACAGATACAGAGCAAGAAATGGGATAAAAGTTTTCAATAGAGAATAAAGTTATTAATAAAGTTGGCGGAGGAACTTGGTTTTAGTTCCTTTTTTCTTCCAGTATTCCCCAATTCTTTGAGGCAGTGGGGTGTGACTGCTCTGGTTCCTTCCTGCTGAAATGGAGCGAAGTCCTGCCTAATTTGGGGAATGGACACAGAGTTGGAAATAATCTCAAGTCTCAAGTTTAGCATCAGTATTTTGTATTGTGAAAACATGACCTCTGTCTGATTGCCTTGTCACAGTGCCTGGATAAACGCTTAAAAATTAGTAGACATATTATGGATGAGGATAGTAATCAAAATGCATCTTTATATTATTCTCTGAATGTATTTTCTTAATGGTTAAAGCAGATGTACAATGTATGTCTAATAGGCCATAAGCCGGCTATTTGGAATACTGGAGCGGGCTGCCATTTCCTTCCCCAAGGGATCTTCCCACCCAGGGATCGAACCCAGGTCTCTTCATTGCAGGTGGATTCTTTTCCGTCTGAGACACCAAGGAAGCCCTGGTTAGCCTAAAGTTCAAATTAAATCATGTATAAGCAAGAATGACCCTCACACCTCAATGCGTGAAAACGTCTTCTACCATTTCCCCCTTTCCCATGAAAAGCACTGACAATCAATGTATTTTTCCACTGTCGCCAGAGTCATTCAGTTGTTGCCTGCTCTGGGTCCATTCATGTCCCTCGGTGCCAGGCCAACTTTTTGTTTATATATTTATCTAGTCATCCACACTGGGAGAAAACTAATTAGACGTAACAAACAAGCATAGAGAGGTATGCTGACAGGGAAGCATTTTATAGGTCATACATTTTATTGATTATACCCAATCTTTACACCTTGTACATGTGCTTTAAGTAGTAAACTTAAAGGCAGCAATGATACACATCATGAGTGTTATACTCTGTGATAACTTCATTAAACAATTTCTTCCATCCTGAACACTGGGGTCAAAAGTATGATTAGAAGAAAAACAACAGCTTTCCATTAGAATTCTGTCAATTTCTTAACAGTATTTTTCTCTGAGATTCCTCAGGGGCCCTCTGGAAAAATCAAAGCTACCTAGATAAAGAAACTTATGATCTGTTATCAAAAGCAGCACAATATTCCAGGAAAACTCTGTTCTCGTAACAGAGAGAAAACCAAATTGCTTCCCTGTATCAGCTCACTGTTAAAATTCATTTACCTTATTAAATTCAATCTAATTTTAATCAATCTTAAGTGTCCAAAATTCCTTTCTCATAGTACTTTGATTCTTTACAAAAAAGGATATTTTCTATATCCATTTTAATTTCTAATTTTCTTCCCACCGAAAAGTTATTCTCCTTTTATCCTTCAACAAAAATATCTCCAGGGAATTCCCTGGAGGTGCAGTGGTTAGGACTTTGAGCTTCTACTGCAGGGGCACAGGGTTGATCTTTGGTGAAAACTTAAGATCCTGGAGACCACACGGTGGGGCCAAAGGAAAAAAACAAAATCTCCATCCTTTATATTTTCTCTGGCAGACAACACATGTCCTACTTGCTTTATATACTGAAATGTATCCCTTATCATTTTTACATATTACAATTTTTAACCCTTTAAAGCCTTAACAAAACTAAGAAACAAGTAGTTGAACTGTTATACCAGCATTTCTGATTCACAAACTTAAGAACATATTCCATAACCTCTAAAAACATAATTTTTTCTCATAGCACAATTTCTCTTTAATATGGTACAATATGTGTATTTAATAATATGCATTTATTGTGTTTAAAGCTAAGCCCTCTTTCCTTTTTTCTTTTTGTTTAAAATTGTACTAAATAACCCAAGTCTGAAGTCTCAACGTGAGCTGTGTGTGTATTTCAAAGACAAGAGTTAACTTCAAGCTTTCTCCTAAGCATATTTTTGTTTCTCTCAGGGTCAGAATTGTGAAAAGAAAAAAAAAGTTTTCTCTAATTACATATGCAAAAATAAAAGACTTTCATCATAACCAATTTTTTTTGGAGTTTAAAGAACACTTGGTGGCCACCCAGTGTTTAAAAAATCTTTTTTTTTTCTTTAGTCATAGTTTCATAGCTAAAATCTTTCTAATGAATTGAACCTGAATTTTTCACTTTACAAAGACAAGAATACTAATCACACAAACAGAATACACACTCACACACCAGAAAGAACTGTGATAAATCCCCTGAGAAGATGACGGACATGGAGTCCCAAATAAACACTTTCCAACACAAACAGTCCTCAACATCATACATACATCAGAACCAGTTGGCAAAAATGCCAAAATAGCACTTCAAGCTCAAAAGAGAAGTTAGCCGGGTGCACACCTGTGGACTTACTGGGTCTGGGAGCTCCTCAGCTCGTCCTGAGGTGTCTTTCCATTCCACCAAGAAAGTGCATGTTGGCGGCCAGTGCCGAGCAGGGGAGAAACAGGGAGGATCCCCGAAACAAATGGTTTTGGCAGCTGGTAGGAATGTCCCCCAAACCTCCTCCCCGGACCTGAGAGCCATGAGCAATGGCTCCTTGAAGCTTTCCTGGCGCGTCTTCATGGTGGCAGCTTCCCTTGGGGAAAACCCCCAGGAGGCAGGTGTTGCGAGAGCTCAGTCTCACGTTGCGTCAAAATCTGTTAGCGAAAGTGGGTCCAGGTGCTCGGAGCTCAAAAGCCAATAAGAGGCAAGGTTAGTGGAAAGGAAAGTTGTCTTTTTTTCAGATGTATGTATCCAAAGGGAGGGCAGACTCCCGTCCATAGGCCAACTCATTCCTCCTCCCACTGACAAGCAGTGAGCAAGAGCTTTTAAAGGGGATCTTCAGAGTTGTATAGGTGTTAGGGAGGGGGCTACAGTCAGCTCTGACAGTCACCTTGAAATTGACCATGCAGTGGTCTGACCAGCATTTTGGGTATTTGTTTTGCCGCACTGCTTATCTTGGGATCTTAGTTCCCTGACAAGCGATTGAGCATGGGCTCCCTGTAGTGGAAGTGTGGAGTCCTAACCACTGGACCACCAGGAAATCCCTGACCAGTGTCATCTTGATTATTTTCAGTACAATTAATCTTCAGTTCTGGGGTCAGTTTGCTTCCATTTCCCTGGGGCCAATTCGTGGAACTGTGGCATCTTATGTCATGGCTAGAGTCTGGTCTTCATGTAGTTAACTTCTTCCACCTGGTGGGGGTTTCAGTATCTACAACACAGCTCCAAGGATATGGCTCAAATATTATCTAAAGCCCCTGAGAAGAAACTAAAGATCCTTGACTTTGCTTACTGACTTAAGTTATTATTATTTTATCCTACTGGATTGTTTTCCTTTGCTTCTGTATTTTCTTAGTTCTCTGATTAAACTTATCCTTTGGCTAAAGGTTTTCTTCAGACAAAAGGCAGGCAGAAGGCATGGTGGCGGAAGGCCCATAGGGTCCTGCTCCTTTTCACTACTACATGCCCAGACTTTGTGCCAGGCACTAAGGATCCAAAAATGAAGAGAACTGGATGTGGTTCTTGCTCCCTTGGAACTTAAAGTCTGGGTGTGTGCTAGTCACTCAGTCGTGTCCGACTCTGTGACTCCGTGGACTGTAGACCACCAGGCTCTTCTATCCATGGGATTTTCCAGGCGAGAATACTGGAGTGGGTTGCCATGCCCTTCTTCGGGGGATCTTCCCAACTGAGGGATCAAACCCAGGTCTCCTGCATTGCAGGCAGATTCTTTACCATCTGAGCCATGAGGGAAGCCCTCTTGCTCTCATGGAACTTAAAATCTAGCATACCCAAATCATATCATCACTCAAATTAAATGATACAATTGCAAATGCAACGGATGCTAAGAAGAAATATAGAGGTTGACAGTAATTGGGCATTTGACCATGTTAAGGTGGTTAGGGAACATGCTGGACATGTGAACATGATGCTTGACAGAGAGGGGTTGAATAGGACTTAACATGGCAGAAAGGGGAGGGAAACATATGCCAGGCAGAGAAGCCAGCATATGCCAAGGTTATGTGGTTAGAGGGAAAGTGGCCAAAATGAAGAACTCATAGAGAACTCAACTGTATGAAACACAGAGAAGAGGGAGTGTGGTTCAGAGAAGCAGCTAGAAAGTGGGTAGACACTAGATTGGGACAGGGTATTTAACCACATTATAGTTTTATCTTTCTTTTGAGAGCCACCAAAACAGAGTGACATGGCATGGTTGTGATGCAATGAGTTTCTGTGACCCCGGGATGGATTGGGCTCAGGGAAACTGTCTAGGAGACGGGGTTGGTGGGAGACAAGATGGTAATGACAGACTATTTGAGAGATGTTTGTAGTTAAATCCATAAAGAGGTAGTGACAGATTGGACAGAGGCATTTAAAGAGAAGGACATATCAGGTGACTCTCAGGTTCTAGGCGTGCTGCTAGGAAGATAACACCATTTACTGAAAGAAGAAATTTCAAAAGAGGATTTGTGCTAGAAGAGCATGATCATGACTTTGGATGTGGACAGTTGAGTTAGGCCATGGGGAATAGCAGAGAGAAGGTACTTGAGGAGGCTGTTGTATTTATGGGTGGATATTCGGAGGAGGGATGTGGGCTGGGAATATATGTATGAGATCATTTGTATATGGATGGTCATTGAAGACATGGCCAGTAGACAAGTTCCTCTAAGGAAAGATGATGTAGAAGGAAGAAAGGGAGACACTGAGCTGATCTCTGAGAGACACAAACATGATGGAGAGTGAGGAGAGACCAAACAAATAGGAGGAGAACAGCATTATGCTGCCAAGAGGCAAGTGAGATGAAGACTGAAGCATCTCTGCTGGGTTTAGCACCAGGGGTCACAAGGACCCTCAGTAAGGGCTAAGCCAGTGGAGCGAACACTACAAGCCAAACAGCCTTCTATTGAGGACTGAAGGGGGAGGAGATGAACACATGAAAAATACAGATACTTGAAGATAAACAATCTTCTTGAGAAGCTTGAAGGAGAAGAGGAAAAAATACTGGAAAAAAAGCTGCAAGAGAAGATGTACATGTGAAAGTGAATGTTGCTCCGTCGTGTCCAACTCTTTGCCAGAATACTGGAATGGGTAGCCATTCCCTTCTCCAGGGGATCGTCCCAACCCAGGGATCGAACCCATGTCTCCTGCATTGCAGGCAGATTATCTACCAGCTGAGCTACCAGGGAAGCTGAAGATGCACATGGCATGTGTTTAATAAGTGCCCTTTTATAATGTTTGATTTTTCCATGTTTATGGAAATGTGTTTTCATTATCATTCTGTCTGAAATATTTTCTAATTTCCCTTAATATCTCTTCTTTGAACCATAAGTTATTTAAATATGCATTGTTTAATTTTCATATTTTGGTGGGTTTTTTTGGCCATACTGCACAGCTTTTGGATCTTAGTTCCCTGACCAGGGATTGGACCCAAGCCCTCAGCATTGAATGCACACAGTCCTAAGCATTGGATCACCAAGGAATTCTCTGTGTTTTGTTTTTGTTTTAGAAGCATTTCTTATTTTTTTATTTCTAACTTAATTCTTCTATAAAACTTCTGGAAGAAGGAGAAAAATCTTCCTGATTTTGGGTTAGGCAAAAACTTCTTAGACTTGACACCTAATACATAATCCTTACAGGAAAAAATTCATGAATTGATTTTATCAAAATTGAAAATGTTTTCCCTTCAAAAGACATTATTTAAAAAATGAATATCCAAGCTTCAGATTGGCAGAAAATGTTTTCAATGCATATATCTGACAAAGGACTTATATAGAATATATAAAGAATTCTTATAACTTAGTAACAGAAAGATAACCAACCCACTCAAAAAATGGACAAAGGACTTGCATGACATTTCACCAAAGAAGATAAGTATGTGAAAAGATGCTTAAAGCTTTTAGGAAGTGCAAACCATTAAGGAAATGCAAATCAACCACAATGAAATACCACTTCACACCCACTAAAATGGCTATAATATTAAAAGATGGACAAGAACAAATGTTGGCAAGCATATGGAGAAATGGGAACCCTCCTACATTGCTACTGGAAATGTAAAATAGTACAAACACTTTGTAACACAGTTTGGCAGTTTCTTCAATTTCTCCTAAAATTACCATGGGATTCTTCAATTCTACTCCCAGCTGTTTCCAAGAGAAATGAAAATATGTGTCTACACAAAGAGTTACATGCAAATGTTCATAGTAGCATTATCAAAATAACCAAGAGTTGGAAATAATTCAAAATGTCCATCAACTGATAAGTAGAGAAATAAACTATGGAATATCCATACAAGGGAATGATATTCCACAATAAAAAGGGGCAGACTAATGATACAGGTACATCATGGATAAATCTGAAAAACATTATGCTAAGTAAAAGCTGCTGCTGCTGCTAAGTTGCTTCAGTAGTGTCCAACTCTTCAAGACCCCATGGACTATAGGCTCCTCCATCCATGGGATTTTTCAGGCAAGAGTACTGGAGTGGGTTGCCGTTTCCTTCTTCAAGGAATTTTGCAGGGAGGAAGCCAATTCTGACTCCATGTTCAAAATTGTTTCTTTGACTTGATTTTCATCGCTTTATTATTATAATCATACTTAATGGCCTCCCTGGAGGACCCTGCCCCTCTGCTTGACAGGAAAGTGCCTTTGTTCAGCTCTTGAAGAGACAGTTTGTCCCTGCCCACCTGTGAATAGAGATTAACACACCCCATCCAAAGGCTGACCATTCCCTTGGAGGTGTTTTGCAAGACTGAAGACCCTTAAGTAAAAGCAGCCAATCATAAAAGACCGCATATTGTGTGATCCCATTTGTCTGAATTCTTCAGAAAAGGCCAATCTATACAGCCAAAAAGTAAATGAATGGCTGCCTAGGAATTAGGGTGGGAATAGAGAGTGACTGAAAATGGATATGGGGTTTCTTTTTGGAGTGATGGAAATGTCCCCAAATTAAATTGTGGTGATGGTTGCACAGTCTTCTTAAATTTATTGAGACTTGGTTTATTGCCCAAGCATGTATTTCCTGGTGAACATACTTCTGTAATTTTAAGCTCTACTATCCTCTCTCCCAGAGAAGGAGATGGCACCCCACTCCAGTACTCTTGCCTGGAGAATCCCACGGATGGAGGAGCCTGGTGGCTGCAGTCCATGGGGTCTCGAAGAGTCGGACACGACTGAGCGACTTCACTTTCACTTTTCACTTTCATGCACTGGAGAAGGAAATGGCAACCCCCTCCAGTGTTCTTGCCTGGAGAATCCCAAGAAGGGGGGAGCCTGGTCGGCTGCCGTCTACGGGGTCACACAGAGTCGGACACGACTGAAGTGACTTAGCAACAGTCCTCTCTCTGGCCGTATGTTTCTATCCCTCAAAACTCTCAAGGCTCCCAGGTCTACTCTTGGATCCTGTGGATGACCTGAAACTCCACCATCAGGGCCACAGTTCTTCCCTATCCTGCCTAGACGACACCACCATTTTTTTTTTTCCTTAGGAGCCCTCAATCCCCCGGCCCCCTTGCCCTTCCACTCCTTGTTCAGGCTCACTGGGAGTGGGTTTAGCACTGGCCTCTCTGCTGCTGCTGCTGCTGCTGCTAAGTCGCTTCAGTCGTGTCCGACTCAGTTCATCGGTAACTGAGGACCCCAGGTGTGGCCTCTCTGGCATACTCGTCCCCTCACTGTCTCCAAACTCTGGAGGTCCCAAGCTGCCCGGCAGTCCTTGGCCTTAGTCTTCCTATCCACAGCTGGCCTCTAACTCTCACCACCTCCCTTACACCACCTGCCTCCTCCACTGAGGACTCACCCTACTTGACGCTATCAGGTGAGATCCTTTGTTCCTCAGCTTCCTGTCAGACTTACAGGACTTCCTGCCTCCACCCTCACTTCCTGCCCAGTGGCCTCTAGAAGGAAGTGCGAGCTCCAAACCCCCTCCCCACCTTCTTCCTCCAGGCCGAGATCCTGTTCTCTCTCTTCCTCCTCCTGCACTTTGTCAGCTTCTCCGTCTTCTCTCCAACTCCTGTCTGCTGGGACCCGGAAACGAAGTATAGCCTGACCTGGATGAGCCCAGTGGATTGCGCATGCTCATTCTTCTCTCCCCTCCCCTTCCTCGCCCCGCCCTTCCGCCACGTCCCCCTCCCCCGTTACTGCCCCCTCTTCTCCCTCTTGGTGTCCTCTATTCACTCTTTTTCATTCCCTCTCTGTGCCCACTGGGTCTTCACAACTTCAAGGCTGGCATTAACTCCTGTCTGAAACCTTCCTACACCCTTTGTCCCCTTTGATCCCCCTGGAGCCCAGTCTGGACTCAGCACCCGTGGCACTTCGTCACTCATGCTGGCGCCCCAGTTTCACCGCTGAGCGATAAGTTTCACGAGGGGCATTTTTTTTTAAGTGCCTGGTTTATTTGGCCTCCTCCCTGGGCCTGGTTGCTCTGTAACTGCCTCCAGGTGGAAGACGGGACTTGCTTCTGTTGCTGGGTCCCTTGCAAGAAACCTCTTGGTGGTGAGTTTGGAGGTGAGTGGAGTGCAGGCCTTCTGAGGGTCCCGTTGGTGAAGAGAGGCTTGGCTGTTGCTGGAGGACCAAGGCCCACGAGAAGACCCAACACAAACGATGGCTCACCAGGTGGCATCAGTTCCGTGGCTTAGAGAAAGAATCTTCAAGAGATGAAACGCATGAAGACAGCATTATCTTTCCCAGGAGTTATGAGAAGGGCTGAGGGCTCAGATGGAGCCTGAAACACACCCAAAGGATGGATAGTCCTTCATCAGAATCAGAGGTTATGTCAGGGAGGGAACTTCAAGTGAAAGAATAGTAGATACAAAGGAAAAAATAAATGGAAAAGCATAGCATGTTTTTGGAGGTCGAAGGGGTTCACCTTGGCCAGGTCATGGAAATGTCACACCCAAGAGTTACTGACCCAGGCATTTTGCTCAGCACTTAGGAAACACTATCTTTATAATCATCAAAGGAGGCCCCTGTGGTAGGATGTCCTGGTAGTGTCTTCAGTTTGCAGATGAGCAGATAGAGGCTCAAAGACCTCAGTATGTGGCGTGAGGTACAGACATGCTGGTGGAAAGGCTCCCCAGCCCTAGGTCTGTCTGACTTGGAGGCCCAGATGAAAAGGCTGGCAGCATGTACAGGGCCTCGAAGGCCAGGGGGAGCTTGTACTAATGATCCAGGCAGAAGCTCTTCACTTTCCTAGTCTGATGGGTTTTCTGCACCTTTATGCTTGAAAAGTTCATGTTCAGGACTCGCCTGGTGGTGCAGTGGATAAGAATCCACTTGCCAGTGCAGGGGACGTGGGTTCCATCCCTGGGAAGATTCTGCATGCCGTGGAGCCGTGAAGCCCGTGAGCCACAACTACTGAGCCCACACTCCAGAGCCCACTGGGCCCCGAAGCAAGAGAAGCCACTGCAATGAGAAGCTCCGGGACAGTAACGAAGAGTAGCCCCACAGCCCCCCTCGCCACAACTAGAGAAAGCCCACACAAAGCAACCAAGAGCCAGTGCAGTCAAAAGTTAAAAAAAAAAAATTAAAGTACATGTGCACACAATATTTATGAATGTGTCAGGGTGTTTAGAACCCAAGAAACTCCATCTAATTCATATATCTGATCAAAAACTAGTACGCAGGGGAACTAAGATCCCACATGCTGCATGGTTCAGCCAAAAATTAAGGTAAAAACTGGTACACAGATGTACAGAGCAGTATTACCCAGAATTATCCAAAATCAACTAAAAGGTCAAAAAAACCAAGTGCCCATCAACTAATAATGAATAAACAAACTATGGCCTATCTGTTTAATGGAAAATTATTTGGCAGTAAAAACAAATGAACAGGACTTCCCTGGTGGTTCAGTGGTAAAGAATCCACCTGCCAATGCAAGAGACATGGGTTCGATCCCTGATCCGGGAAGATCCCACATGCTTCAGAGCAACTAAGCCCATGCACCATGACTACTGAAGCCTGTGCGCCCTGGAGCCCTTGCTCCACAAGAGAAGTCACCGCAGTGAGAAGCCTACACACCACAACTGGAAAGTAGCCCCTGCTCACCACAACTAGAGAAAAGTCCGCACAGCAGTGTTAATACATAAAAATGCTAAAAAGACAAATGAACGACATGGATGAACCTTGAAAACATGTTCCGTGAAAGAAGCTAGTCACAAACCATATAAACCATGTGATACCATGTATGTGAAATGTCCGGAACAGGCAGATCTATAGACCCAGGAAGATTAGTGGTTGCCTAGAGCAGGGAAAAGGGGGTATTGAAGGAAAATGGGGGTGGGGAGCGGATACTGAAGACTGAAGAGTTTTTCTTTGGTTGGATTGCTCTTTAGTAAACTAGTAACTTCTGAGTTGCATACTTGAAATGAGGGAGTTGTATAGGATGTGAATTACATCTCAGTAAAGCTATACCTCCTCACACACACACACACACACACACACACCAGAAGGCCTGTCCTTGAGATTTGTGAGCCGGGGTTGCCTAGGTCGGAAGGTCAGAGAACACACATTTATCATCCCTAGGACAGGGCATGCGCGATTTCTGTTCTATTCTGGCGAGCGGTGGTCCCTATTGCCATGGACCGTCCATGCCAGCTCCTGAGGTTCTGAGCAATCGGCAGAGGCACGGCAGACAGATCACACCCCCGCTCCCCGGGGCACGGAGTTCTGAGTTTGGGAGGATGCGCACTTTAGCAGATCAGGGGGATGCAGAGGGGTTGGACCACCCAAAGCGTGGGCGGTTTCTAAGACTGCCTCTCGGCACCAAATCCGCTGTATCCTCCAGCTGGGAGACCCTGTTCTGGCCCTTTGACTTCTGCCATTCACTTGTTATAGAGAAACTACTTTGATGGGGTGAATGAAGTCACTGATAAGGAGATTCTGGAGATTAAAAAAAGTCACTTCTGATTAATCGGCCGTACTTGAGTCGGATGTGGCTTTCTGGTTAAATGCCCGAACGTCAACTGGGATTTCTTTGGGAAGTGGTCTGACATGTTTGGCTTCATCCAAGAGACACAGACCAGCGCTTGGTCTGCACAGAACTCTCGTCCGACCACAAACTCCCCACAGTGAGCATTGCTCCTCAGTGATCCAGTGTGCCAGGTGGGCCAGACCTAAAACCCTTACTTTGTCTCGGCAGTGACGTGTGTGCTGTTTCTCTCTCCTTCAGATGCATGCGGAGGACACCACATGAATATCCTCTGTAGACTTCCTGCACTTTTTACCACTTGCACTAGGTCTGGATGCCTAGCAGAGCATGGGGGTGAGAGGGCTGGGATAACTTCCGGTTTTTCCTCTACCAGAATTAAGCTTTGAACATTAAGAAGCAACATAGGGGGACCTCCCTTGTGGTCCAGTGGTTAGAACGCCAAGCTTCCACTGCTAGGGTCACAGGTTCGATCCCTGGTCAGGGAACTAAGACACCACACGCTGGTGACCAAAAGAAATCAACATTGAATATAGATGAAAAGCAAGAAGCTGTAAAGGAACCAGGGATAAAAGAATTTATAATGAAGGTTTGATAACTATCTTCTGTTTGGAGACTCTTTTTGAATCTTGCTTTTGAAATTTCCAGCTCTCTAATCATTTGGTCTTTCTGGTGATCAGTCCTATCCTGAGGCCTAGTCACCAGAAGACAATGTGATTAGACATTGGAACTTTCAGCCCATCCTTCCTCAACCTCTGGAGTTAGGGTCAGGGACTGGAAATGGAATTCTATAAAAAAACAAACAAAAAACTTTAGAACAACAAGATTCAAGGAGCTTTTGGGTCGGTGAACACTTCCAGATGCTGAGAGCTTACACCTGGGCGGGAGGTACACAAGGAGATGGCTGGCAGCTCAATCCCACACCCCTAATACCTTGCCCTGTGAATCTTTTTTGTCTGGCTGTTTCTAAGTTGTGTTCTTTATAATAACCCCATAGATATCAGTAAAGTGTTTTTCTGCATTCTGTGAGCCATTCTAGGACATTATTGAATCTGAGGAGGGGCTCATGGGAATCCCCAACTGGTTGTTCAGAACTAGGACTCCAGAGTTTGGAGCCTACACATGTGGAGGTATGGCGCTGTCAGCCTCTGAGGGGGACAACCCAGGAGCACGGTGGGGGCCAGAGGCCACTCGAGTACTTGCTGCTCATTCAGGAAGAGCTGTCCGCTCTTGGTCATCACAGGGGGTGGCCATGAAGTCTGGAACACAGCAAAAAAGGGAAGCTGCATTCAGCACAATGAAATTGTGTCATCTCTGTTTCCAGACCTGATGGCCATCTTCTAGATGGCCCGTCAATCGAGTCTCTATGGATAATTCTGTACGGGTTGCGGGGGCTGGGCTGTATGAGGCAAGTTTTAGGGGAGACTTTAGCATTGATGGGAATGCAGCGAGAAGGTGCCTGTTCGGGAAAAGACTCAGCCTGTAGAGTGGATGGCAGTGGGCAGGAACTCTGCTCCCATGCTCCTCCGAAGCTGTCCCCGCTGAGACCACCAGCACCCACATGGTGACATGCTCCCCAGACATGTCTCACTTAACTTCTTGGCAAGTAACATCTGACCCAGATAACCACTCCCTCCCTTGAAGCTCTCCTGATGCCTATGACCAAGCTTCTGCTTTCCTACCCTGTCTTCATTCCTTCTCAGGCTTTCCTTTCTCTGTGTTTCAGTTCTCAGGACCTGATTCAGGGCCCTCTGCTTACACTTTGAGGGGAGCTCATCCCCACAGATGTAACACCTTGATTTCCAGCTCATCATTTTTGAGGGCGGGGAAAACCACATCCGACCACCGGGATGGACTGACCACTGGAGCCTCAGAGGCACCTCTCGTCTGATACATATAAGACAGATCCTTCTTCCTCATTCCCCCAACACTTGCTCTTCAGCAGGAGAAGTGGTCCAGGGACAAGGAAGGAAGCTGGACTTTAGCACAGCAGAGAGGATGAAAAAGGGGCCCAGCTGCGGGAAACAATACCAGCAGTCTTGCTGTGGAGAGCTCCCTGCGCACCAGCCACCGTGCTGAGTGCTCACCTGAGTCCTCTCACTTACTTACAACAACCCCTGAGAGAGGTGCAGACACGACAGAGGTGGGGGCTTGGAGACGGGATCTGGAGGCTAATTGGTGAACGAGGAGCTTACTAGTAGAGGATAACCCTACTCTTTGAAATTGGGTTCAATGATATCATTTACTGAAAAGTAGCACGCTGGTGTACATTGATGCCATGGAGTTGTGTTATCAGTTAGCTTTCGCTGTCTAAAAAACCACCCCAAGCTTAGTGGTTTCAAACAGCAACCCTGTATTTAGCTCCTGATTGGGAGTGTTGGCAGACTGGGTTGTGGTTCCGCTGGTCTTGGCTGGGCAAGCCCTTCTAGTCGGTGAGGAGGCCCTCGTCTTGGGGCTTGGCTGGCTGTCTGCTGAGGCCATACAGATCGGTCTGTGTCTCTCTCATCATCTAGCAAGCTAATCTGGGCTTGCTCATAGGATGACTGGCAGTGTCCAAAGAAAAAAATGCAGATGTGCAAGGGTTCTTAAGACCCAAGTCAGAATTCACGTGTGACTTCTTCCATGTTCTTTGCCCAACACTTGACCAGCCCCATCCAAGATTCTACTTCCTGAGTGCATATGCTGTGAAAAGTTGTGGGCATTTCTGCAGCCTGCCACGAAGTCTTAGCCCTGTTTGACCCTACTTTCATTCTGAATTTGACATGCTTTTTCAACTCTTTTGGCCTGATTTACAGTTATCCTACCCCTAACAAAGTTTACTATTTCCACTTTATTCATTGTTTCTGATCACAAGTCCTGTGAACTTGGAAACTAGATAGACACCTTTGCCCAAATGTGTATTAATTTAGTAACAAGGCTTGTAAGAATTGTATGCCAACAGGAGTAAATGGGCTCTGAGTAAAGGAGAATCTCCTTAAAATTATAGTGCATGGACTCTGCAACAAATAGTGTATGGCTGCCTAGAGATGGTTTTCGCTTACCAATTCTTAGCTTCATTCCAGGAGTGTGAAGACACATGGGAAAGTCATAGGGGAGATGCTCCATAAAAAGATCAGGCAATGGTGGCACCCAGGGGGAGTTGAAAAGGAAGGAATGGGTTTCTGAGAGCAGGAAGTGACTCATCTTTTATGTTAATATTCTGTGTTTTCGTGGCTTCGATTCTATCTGGGTCTGTCCTAAAATACAGAGAAATCGTAAACTTTTTACTCTAAGACAAAGGAAGAAGGAAAGGATTTGCATCAGCTGCAGACTTGGGGTCTGAAGGAAGGGGAGATTTTGGTTTTCTCCTGTGTGAAGGTTTATGTAACATCTTATCTCTCACTCTTTTACTTTTTTTCTTTGTTTTTTCCTCCCAAGTTAGCACCATAAATACTCATGAATCATGCATGTGAGAACCTTGTAACCTTGAGAAACGGACTTTTAAGTTTTCCAAGTATCAAATGTCTTCTTCCAGAGTAGAACAGAGTCAGTGTTCAACCCAAGTGTGGTGTTGTTAAAGGAACTCCTGACCGCATTTGAAAATGTTGAAGCTATGACTTAAACCAGGATTGAATCTTTTGTTTTACATTCTTCTCAGAGGGTTCTATTTATCTGGGGAATTGAAAACATGTCTGTCTGTCTGATTAACACAGAAGCAAGTCAGTCACTGCCAGGAACCTGTCATTCACTGGAACTGTTACCACCTTGGTGATAATATTTAGCAGAGAGTGGGGAGTCTGTCAGGGGTCAAGCCACAGTCAGAGAAAGTCAGCATTTGTCATGGAGATGTTTCAGCTGGGACAACCCGGGGAAACTCTGAAGCCATCGGTGTTCACTCTACAGATGCTCAGCCTTAGTATGTATTAATACTTAACTGTGTTGATTAAGAGTGTGTCTACTTTTAGGAATTTTCCTGGAGGTCCAATGGTTGGGACTCCGAGCTTGCGCCTCAAGCGGCACAGGTGCTATCCGCAAACCACATGGCTAGAACAAAAGGAAAAAAAAGAGTTACGTCTATTTTTAGATTACATGGGCCTACTCTCCCCCCACCGATAATTTCAGCATAATTTTTTAAAAGAGAAAAGAATCAGAATGTATATATATATTTTAATAGATTTTTTTTTTCAGTTTGACTCTTTTAAAGTGATTTCTTTTTTTTGGCTGCGCTGGATCTTAGTTACCAGCGCAGCTAGTTTCTCTTGGTTAGTTAGTTTCTCTAACCGTCTTAGTTTCTCTAGTTGCGCAATCCGGGGCCGCGCTCTAGCAGCACTGCGCCGGCTTCTCGTTGCAGCGACGCCTCTTGTTGCAGAGCATAGGCTCTAGAGCGTGGCCTTCAGAAGTTGTGGACACGGGTTCAGTTGCTCACAGCATGCGGGATCTTCCCAGACCTGGGATTGAACCCACGTCCCCTTCATTGGCAGGCAGATTCTTAATCACTGGACCACCAAGGAAGTCCTAAACTGATTTTTTTTTGCCGTAAAAAATTGTGTTTTAAAAAACTCACAGTGTTAATCAAGGGAGCAGGCAAGTGCTGCGTTGTTCTGCCCGTGGGCAGTAGTCCCTAAAATTCTGAAGCTGGGAGGGGAGGGACAGGAGTATTCTTGAAGTGGGGCTGGGCATTTGCCCAGGCAGAATCGTCCACGAGTCCTACCTCCTGGGTGTCGTGGGTGTATATGTCTCTCTGCTGGAAATAGCTGCTAAAGCAGTAGTGAAACAAGTGACTGCATGTGCAAACAATGCCAATAACTAGAAGAACAATATCAAAGGGCAAGCGAGTGGCTGGGAATGGAAGGCCCAGGACTGAGGAGGGTGACATGACTCTCTCTCTGTGGAGGTGGTGATGGGGTGGACGCTTGAAGGATCCAAAGGCTTGGAGTGTGGGGGATAGCCTTTCAGGCTCGGGGTGAAGCACGGGGCACAGGTGAGTGAGCTTGGGGTGGGCAGGAGGAAAGCAGGGAGCTGACCACAAGGGCGAGAGGACCAAGGCATATGCCCGTGGGCCACATACGGAGCTTAGAAGCAGGACCTCGTGAGAACTGTTTGATGTTCATGTGGTACGTGGAGCCTGGGATCTAGAGTTAGAGGAAGTAGGGGGACCTGCCCAGGCGGCAGGGGGTGGGGGCTCCAGGCTCCTGAGCCAACGCTGCCCGGAATGTGTCTGAAGACCTGGCTGGGAAAGTAGAGGGGAGCAGGGAGATGGGTCTGACGATGGAGTGCTGGGCATTCACCCCACCTCTGCTGAGCTGCTCAGCACAACAGTCACCGGGCACCTGCTATTTTACATTTACCTTTGAATTAATTCAAAGTGAAAACTTAGCTCCCCCCTTGCACCAGCCACTGGTAAGTGCAGGTAGCTACCCTGCGGAGCAGCACGAGCCCTCCATCTCTGTGCACAGTTCTGTTGACCAGCAGGGCCTCAGAACTGTGTACCGTGACCTGTGCTCTCCGAATCCTTCATTCCTCCGGGTTGGAAGGGGCAACCAGACTGTCATGGGCATCCCTGAACGCCCATTCTGTTCAGGACGGAGAGTAGAGGGAAACTGTCCTGAAGACTTTCCTTGCTTTGGAGAATTAACCAAAATCAAAGAACTCGCCTGCAATGTAGGAGACACAGGTTCGATTCCTGGCTCAGGAAGATCCCCTGGAGAAGGAAATGGAAATCCACTGCAGTATTCTTGCCTGGAGAATTCCACGGAGAAGCCTGGTGGGCTACAGAATGACCCTACAGCACGGGGTCACAAGACAGTTGGACACGACGTAGCGACTAACCAGCAACAGCAGAGATCCTGTGACCCTGAATTTGGGGAAGGTTGGAGAGAAGGTGCCAGGCACGATATCTACATGTTAGAGTCACTTAGGTGAGTAAGGAGGCAGAATGCAGATGGGAGCTGAAGGGTCCAAATGGGTGATAATTTGGGAGAGAAAAGATAACTTAAACAAATGGTGCAAAACCAGGAGGATCAGAAGAAAAATTACATCTACTTTGATGAGCAACTAGGAGTGACAGTTAGGGGTTACTGAGGGCACCAAGGGCAAGCTGAGCCCATAGGTGCCAGTCCCTCGTCTACCCGTGCAAACCCCTGACAGTGGCCCAGCTCCCCTGCCACCTTCCAGTGTCAAGCAAGGTGCTCCTGGGGTCCCAGCCCACTGCGCCAGGTGAATTGCACCCCCCTAACCCTGGAGGAAGCT
Organism: Capra hircus; assembly: GCF_001704415.2. Classification (NCBI taxonomy): domain Eukaryota; kingdom Metazoa; phylum Chordata; class Mammalia; order Artiodactyla; family Bovidae; genus Capra; species Capra hircus. The sequence goes on along the minus strand of NC_030829.1, from coordinate 7,235,370 downwards.
GGGGGGAGCCTTTTCCCACCCAGCTCCCCAGTCCCAACAACCAACACAGGAGACCAGCTCCGTGCAGCGGGAGAGGTGTTGGAGGGGCAGCATCTTGGGAGGGACTGGTCCTCGGTGTGGCCAGGACGCAAGGTGGAGCCGGGGTGGCCCACACGTGGTGCTCACAGCGCTCTCCCTCGCTTCCCTTGGAGCCCATCTCCCCCAACCCCGACTGCAGAGTCGGCCTCTGCCGTTCTCTAACTTGGCGGAAGCGGGGCGCCACCAGATCTTCAATGTGATAAACCCTGGTGAAGCTGACGGTTGCGTGTACCTTCAGCATGGATCGAGACAGCATATCCCGTGGTAAAAACAAGAGTAAAATAATTCTGAGAAGTGTGAAACTGTCATCCTTTTTCTAAATGACTTATCCCAACAGACAGGTGGCTTTCCATCACTGGCTTCCTTTCAAGGGGCCGTGGAGGCCAAGGTCTTTTCACTGGGTGGCGTGAGGGGTGCAGCCACGCCATGCTGACCACGCCCGGCTTCCTCCTGCCTGCCACCCATCCCCGGGTACCAGTGGGAGTGGGGACCTGCCCAAGGTCACATAGGCAGGAGGCGGCAGGAATAAGGTTGGAAGCCAGGTGGGAAGCTCGCATCCAGGGGCCACCTGGGGGCTGAAAATTACCCAAAGGTGAGAACTGAGTAGGTAGCTCCAGGGTGAGCACCCAGAGCTGGGTTCAGGTCTGGGCTCCAGGGGGCAACTGGGGCGGGACCTCTCCAGGATGTATCCCCAAGACATTAGGGCCATTGTGGGGCCAATTTTGGTGCTTCTTCCTCCCTCCCATCCTCTCCCAGGTATCCTTTCTCCCTCTAGTGTGTGACCTCCTCTCCTTTGCTCCCTTGCTTTCTCTGTAACAGAATGGTCCATCTGTCACATCAACTGCTAAGTCTCACCGGACAGCAAATTCTAGCTCCTGCCGTCACGCTGTGCAGACGCACCCGGGCCCAGTCCCCATTCCTGAGAACTTTCTCCTCCTGGGTTTTGCGGAGGAAGCAGCTTTTCCTACTCCTAAGTGTCGGGCACGACTGAGCGACTTCACTTTCCCTTTTCACTTTCATGCATTGGAGAAGGCAATGGCAACCCACTCCAGTGTTCTTGCCTGGAGAATCCCAGGGCCGGGGGCGCCTGGTGGGCTGCCATCTATGGGGTTGCACAGAGTCAGACATGACTGAAGCGACTTAGCAGCAGCAGCAGAAGTCTTCGCAGCTTGTAGGATCCTCTGTGCTCCTTGAAGCAAGTCCTCACCCCTCACTCTTATGCTGGTGTGAAAACCATCAAAAGGCAGCAAGAAGGTAGACGCCCACCTGGGCAGCCAGCCTCTCCCTCCTCGACCCTCTCTATCTTTCCAGAGGAAGCATGTGTCTGGGCTGCTGGGCTCCTGCTTACCTCGGGCAGCAAGACCCCTACAGCCTGGAGGAGGGGGGAGCACAGAGGCAAAGCTCGTCTCCCGAGGAGGCAGGGAGGCGACTGTGTACAGAGGCCTCGGGCAGAGGCGGGTGTGTGCAGACAGGCACCCCCACCCCCACATCGCACCGTACCCAGGACAGAATTCGGAAACTTGGTGACTGCCGCAGCGTCATCCAGTCCTGACCTGCGCGGCACCGAAGCCACAGGAGGCACCGAACACGTCTCCTGTGAAGCAGGGTGGGTACTGGGATGAGTGGATTCTCTCATCCAACTCCTGCCCGACTTGAGCATCTTCCTGGGGACACTGCCTGCTTCCCCACCCCACCCCCCCGACCAAGGTTCTCATGCCCCTCAGAAGAGTCAGCACAGCTGGGTTGATGGTTTTCTCTCTCTCCAGGGTCAGGTGTGGATCAACGGCTTTAACCTCGGCCGCTACTGGCCAGTGCGGGGCCCCCAGATGACCCTGTTCGTGCCTCAGCACATCCTGGTGACTTCGACCCCGAACATCATCGTGGTGCTGGAGCTGGAGCATGCGCCCTGCCAGGACGGTGGCCCGGAACTGTGCACCGTGGAGTTCGTGGACAAGCCGGTTTTTCGCACAGTCTAGACCCACAGACATGCAAACTAGGAGCAAGACTCATGGCCGACTCCCTGGGACAAAGACTGTGACCCTTCAGAGTTCCAGCCTTGCGCATACCTCACCTGCCACTCGGAAGGCCAGCATTCACTTCTGATTGGAAGATGGGCTAGGCGTGTGCTTACCTAGGTTTCCCCGGCGCCCGGTGGTGCCTGACACACCCCGTCCAGGCTGCGTGGTAATGGGGCGGGGCTGGTAGCCCAGCAACACAGAGGCATCCACAGGGTTGGAAGGGAAGCATTTGAAGTTTTTCTGATTTTTACTTTGTTAAGAATCATGTAGCCTTTTTATTAAATAAAATTTGTATTCAAATGATCTTACTGTTTTTAATGTTGAGCAGGTATTAAATTATAGCTTCTGATTTAAATCATAACTAGACTTGAGTGGGCTGAATAAGCCACTTCACTAAGTTGAGGTTGGTTCAAAGGAGTGGAAAATAGTCTTGTTTTGATCTAGTGGACCATTGCTTTTCTGATCTTTGACTTCCTTTAGAATTTCTGTGCTACCCACCAGGAGAGCTCATAAACACAACCCCAAATGATTATGCAGACCAGCAGCAGTGGGAAAGCATAGATGGGATGGGAGACCCCAGAGCCGCTAAGATGCAGATGGAGATCTGTACTTATTTACTTGAAAATATCTTCACGGTAAGTGGTGTGAAAAAAGCATTTGCCCTAAGTTGGATCCTGTGTTGTCAGTTTGGACAGAAGAGCTGCACACATGCACACACTCAGTCCAGGCCTGTTCACCTGTCAACAGACAGGGGCACACATGTGGATGTGCAGACCCCAGCAACTGTGGGAGATGCTCTTCCTGCTCCAGGCTTCCTGATCTCACACCATAAGCACTGTCCTCCACCATGTCCAGTTCTGAGCATATTGTGTATTTAATCCGCTCGTCCCTCCCCAGAACTCAGAGGAGCTTACTGTCCTCTTCCCTGATTTACCGGGTCATGTGTCTACATACTGGTCTTCCCTGGTAGCTCAGGTGGTAAAGAGTCTGCCTGCAACGCGGGAGACCCAGGCTTGATTCCTGGGCCGGGAAAATCCTCTGGAGAAGGAAATGGCAACCCACTCCAGTATTCTTGTCTGGACAGTCCCATAGATGGAGGAGCCTGGCAGGCTACAGTTCGTGGGGTCTCAAAGAGTTGGACATGACTGAGCGACTAATGCGTTCGCTTCACGTCTGCACGTTGTGGAGACGTGGTCTGAAGCCCAGCCCTCTGGCTCTGGTGTGGCACCTGTCTTATATTGACACGTGCTCATGTTCCCAGAGGAGAAGACTAGTGAGAGAAACGGAAATGTTGGCATGAGCATATCTGGGGGCAGGGGACGCAGGTTAGATTTCACATGCTGCGGAGCAACTACTGAGCTCACGCCCAGCTAACGAGCCCACACACCCTAGACCCTGTGCTCCACAGCAAGAGAAGCTGCTGGAGTGAGAAACCCACACACCGCACTAGAGAGGAGACCCGCTCATGCAACTAGAGAGAGCCTGCGCACAGCAACGAAGACCCAGCACAGCCAAAATCAAGTAAATAAATAAAAATTTTAAAAATATATGCGCATATCTGGGTGGTGGGTGTTTGAGAGGTTGTTTACAATTTCTTTTTTTGCTTACCTGTATTTAAGATTCTGTGCAGAGATGAGGTCCACTTTCTTAAGAGAGGAAGAAAGATGTCTGTTGCTAACCAACAGCGTCTTTTTACAGGAGTGTGTTTCTCTGTCTCCCAGACATCAGTGATGACCGGGAGTCCGGGAACTCTGCAGGAGGCATGTATGTGCTGAAAAAAATAGCCCAGACCCAGACCGAGGGGTGTCTCCGTAGCATCTTCTGCTGGATGTCCCGCATCCTCTGGGTGTTGGGCAGAGCGCAGGCACTGCTCCCTGCGCCTAAGCCTCAGTGCATCCCTCTTCCTTCCACTAAGTTCCTGAACACTGAGAAAGTGATGCTCAAGAGGTGTACCTTGTGACATGCTCTGGGGAGACGAGAGACTAAAGCCTTGCGTGCGTTGGTCCCCTGCACATCCCCCGTCCCAGAGAGTCCCTGTTGTGGCGTCTCCAGAGGCTCGGGCCCTGGAGTGAAACCACCTCGGCAGAGTGTTTCCCTTCCATTGCCTTCCTTGGTTCCCCTCATCCAGCCTTCAGAACCGCACCCCACAGGTGGCAGTGGAGAGCCCGCTTCACGGATGAAAACGTTTAAACTTCAGGGAGAGGTGGAACTGGATTCCAATCTGGTTTGTCTCCACCGAAAGTCAGAGTGTTTTCTTTGTTTGTGTGAGGGAGTCTTTGGGGGTTCTCCCCCTTGTCCAGGGTGCTATGTTCTGGAAAACAATCTTTTTGAATTTTTAAATTAATTTTTATTGGAGTATAGTTGCTTTACAATGCTGTGTGTGTTTCTGCTGTCAAGTGAATTAGCTCTACATATATCCCCTCTTTTTCAGACTTCCTTCCCATTTAGATCACTCTAGGAGAAGGCAATGGCACCCCACTCCAGTACTCTTGGCTGGAAAATCCTATGGACAGAGGAGCCCGATGGGCTGCAGTCCATGGGGTCGCTAAGAGTCGGACACGACTGAGCGACTTCACTTTCACTTTTCACTTTCATGCATTGGAGAAGGAAATGGCAACCTACTCCAGTGTTCTTGCCTGGAGAATCCCAGGGACGGGGGAGCCGGTGGGCTGCCATCCATGGGGTCACACAGAGTCGGACACAACTGACTCGACTTAGCAGCAGCAGCAGCAGCAGCAGCAGCAGAGCTCTGACTGTGCTGTACAGTAGGTTCTCATCACTTAACTACTTTATACATAGTATCGATAATGTATATAGCTCAATCCCAAGCTCCCAATTCATCCCACTGCCTTCCCTCCCCCTTACCTCTGGTATCCATACATGTGTTCTCTATATCCGTGTCTTCTATTGCTGCTTTGCCAATAAGTTCATCTGTACCATTTTTCTAGATTCCACAAATAAGCGACATTCTACAACATTTGTTTTCCTCTGACTTTCTTCACTCTGTATGGCAGTCTCCAGGTCCATCAATGTAACTGCAAACTGCATGATGTCATTTCTTTTGATGACTAAGTGGTATTCCGTTGTATTTACGTAGCGCATCTTTATCCATTCATCTGTTAATGGATATTTAGGTTGCTTCCTTGTCTTGGCTATTGTAAAGAGTGCCACAATGAATGTTGAGAAACACGTATCTTTTTGAATTATGGTTTTTTCCAGGTATATGCCCAAGAGGGGGATTACTAGAGTCATATGGTAGTTCTACTTTTAATTTTGTTTTTTCTTTAAGGAACTTAAGGAAATGGCACCCCACTCCAGTACTCTTGCCTGGAAAATCCCATGGGCAGAGGAGCCTGGTGGGCTGCAGTCCATGGGGTCGCTAAGAGTCGGACACGACTGAGCGACTTCACTTTCACTTTTCACTTTCATGCATTGGAGAAGGAAATGGCAACCCACTCCAGTGTTCTTGCCTGGAGAATCCCAGGGACGGGGAGCCTGGTGGGCTGCCGTCTATGGGGTCGCATAGTCGGACACGACTGAAGCGACTTAGCAGCAGCAGCATACTGTGGAAAACAGAATCTTAATACTAAATGACCCTACCCTGGACTCTACCCAAACCAATCCAACTCTTTGTTTGTCTCTCAGGGGCATACATTTCACCTTCTCCAATGTCATTTGTAAAATTCAATGAGCCTCTGAAAATAATAAGGACAACATCTTTATTGACCAATGTGTAAACCTTTTATATTAAATTTACCTTAAGCTGATTTTTAATATGTCAGGGCTTTCTGGGGCCTTCCCTGATGGTCCAGTGCCTAAGACTACACACTCCCAGTGCAAGGGGCCCGGGTTAGATCCCTGGTCGGGGAGCAGCAACTAAAGGTCCCATGTGCTGCAACCAAGACCTGGTGCAGCCAAATAAATAATTTTTAAAAATATGTCAAAGCTTTCTGAGCAGGCCTGAACTAACCCATCCGTAACACTGATGTTCCTGGAACATTACTGTATTTTCAGCCATCCTTGTGAACAGCAGGGATTTTTCCTTGGTCTCCTTGGCCCAGATTTGCACAACCAGCAGATCGTCTTGTTTGGAAAAGTGTTGTTGAAGTATAATTTATGTACCATTAATTTCACTCATGTTAGGGTGCACTTTGATGGGTTTTACTAAACTTGTGTGGCAGGGGGGCGGTTCTCAGTCATGTCTGACCATTTGCAATCCCATGGACTGTAGCCTGCCAGGCTCCTCTGTCCACGGGATTTTCCAGGCAAGAACACTGGAGTGGGTAGCCATACCCTTCTCCAGGGGATCTTCCTGATCCAGGGATCAAACTGGCATGTCTTTTGTCTCCCTCGTTGGTGGGCGAGTTCTTTACCAGCTGAGCCCCTGGGGAAGGCCTTTACTAAATTTATTCAGGTGTAAATCCACCACCACAATCCAGTTTTAGGACACGTTTTTCACTCAGAAGACTCTCTCAAGCAGGAAGCCTTCATTTCCACCCCACATCAGGCGACCACTAACGTTTTCCATCTCTGTGGTTCTGCCTTCTGCTGGAATTTCATAGAACTAGGGGCTTCCCTGGTGGCTCAGACGGTAGAGCGTCTGTCTACAATGCGGGAGACCTGGGTTCGATCCCTGGGTCAGGAAGATTCCCTGGAGAAGGAAACGGCAACCCACTCCAGTACTCTTGCCTAGAAAATCCCATGGACGGAGGAGCTTGGTGCAGGCTACTGTCCATGGGGTCACAAAGAGTCAGGCACGACTGAGCGACTTCGCTTCAGCCATGTGAAGTCTTCTGTGCCTGACCTCTTTCACTCAGCGTCGTGTGTTTGAGGCTCATTCCTGCTGCAGCACGATGTGGAATGTTCTCCGTTTTGCTGCTGAGGAGTGTTCCATGTGTGAACATTGATTCGTCAGCTGATGGGCATTCAGACTGTTTCCAGCTTGGGACTCTTACAAATAATGCTGATCTGAACATCTGTGCCCAATTCTCTGTGTGATCAACTGTTTTCCTTTCCCTTGGGTAGGCACCTGGGAGTGGAATTCTTCAGTCATATGATAAGTGTATGTTTAACTTTTTCAAGAAACTGCCAGACAATTTCAGAAGATCTGGCTTGAGCCGAGGAGGGAATGAAGAAGACTGCTCACACCCCTCCCACCTCCCTCTGTCTCTTTGCCTTGCTCTGAGTCAGGCCAGTCACTGTCTCTCTCTCTCTCTTTTTATCTGTCAGCAAATCCAGTTTGTTCAGAATGAGATTGTTTCGTGTTCATCTGAGTTTGGGTTTTTCTTTCACTGTTTCCCCAACAAGCGCTAGGTCTTCTGGCAGACGACATACATAGGAAATGATTTTGTGTGGCCTTTGTTTCTTGCCTTACAATCATTAAAAAAAAAGTCATTTCCTGAAACTGCTTTTTCAGCTCGTACTCTGAGGGATTCTGTCTGGTCTGTGGTAGAGAGGACGGCTCATGCGGTCCAGCCACTCGTGGGCTGTGAGGAGAGTCTGGTCAGCGTCCAGATGCTCAGGGTGAGGGGTTCTGGGTTCCGCCCAGCCTCTGCTCTTGATCTAACTGAGTGTGTTCCCGGGTTGTCCCCTGCCTTCCAGCCTTTGGGGCCTGAGGTTTGCTAACTAGACACCCAGCAGCCATCTGTGACGATTCTCAGCTGATTCCCCAGCAGACAGCTGCTCTATTTGTACCCCCAGGGGCTTTCCATGTATAAGGAAGTCCCCTAGGAGCCCCAGGCTTGTAAGCCCCCAGGCCAGCACCACTGTCTCCTGGGTGAAATGGGACAGGCTGGGGGCGGGGGGGTGCTGCAAAAACACAAGTGGGTGCTCCCCGCTCATCACTCACCATCAATATGATCTTAAGCAAGTGATTCACTTATTAAGCCCTCATTTCGTAAGGGGGCCTCCACTTGTGGAGTTTTTACATCAAAGGCAATAATCATAAAAGCACCTCCCAGGTCACTTGCCATGGAGAAAGGGTTTCCTGAAGGCTATTTGGATGCTTTCCCATCACATTCCTCCACAGAAGCAGGTAAAGGGTCATCTGGAAACCTGAGGGACAGGCTGGGGAGAGAACCCACCAGGAGCCACTGCCCTCTCCTTGTACCCGCCTTGTGCTCAGTTCAACAGCTGGGCCCTTCTGACTGGACACTGCGCTTGACTGAAGGACGCAAAGCCAAAGAGATAGTTTGGTATCGAAGATGGACACGGACCAGAAAAAGGGAGGGCAGAGGCTGCACCGAAAACGGAAGGTGCGTCATCCCTCAGGACCCTCCGGCACTGGCCTGACCTTGCTGGGGGCAGCTTATGCCGACAGAAAACACTTGAAATCCAGCGTGGACGTCAGAAACCTCAGTGTAGACTGAAGGGTCCTCCATTCCTTTAAAGCCTCTGTTCACCTGTTCTCAAAATTGAAGCAACTCTCTGGTGCCAACACCTTAATTTCTAATCCGAAGGGCACGTCCCATCACTATGTGCCTGCCGCTCATGGTCTGTTGCTACACATCCAAGCACTTCAATACATTTGTGGAAGTGGCATAGAAAACTATCTTGTGATGCATGTGATTCCATGGATCCGGAATTCAGACAGACTCTGCAGGATGGCTTGTCAGCGTTGTGACACTGCGGCCTCTGCCGGGTCCTAGAATCGTCTGGAGGTTCCTTCACTCCAGATGGCCTTTGGGCTGGCGTGTCTGAAGGCTGAACTCAGCTGGGATTGTCAACCAAAGCTTCCACCCATGGTCTAGGACTTCTTACAGCCTGGTAGCCAGGTTCAAGAGGGTGTGTTCCAGGAGGAAATTCCAGAGTGTTATATGTATTTCCATTCTTCCCACTCAAGTCTGAGAACCTGGGGAGCATGAATCGGGTCCTTTCACCTCTGGTGCCAGGTCCTGTTGGCAGAGCACTCTGCTTCTTCCATAGCAGCTATGTTTCACCTGTGTTAATGAGTGGGATTCGTCATTTTTTGCAGATTACTGGCCTTTGGTGGTCCTGCCAGGTATTAGTCAGATGGGAATTGTGGCCCTGAACACAGACCTCACTAGGAAAAGTATATGGCAGGGTGAGATGACAGGAGTGTGCCCTGCGCTTAAAGTTCAGTTTGGTTTCCCGTTTTATCTTTGGCAAAGCCTTTGGATTTAGATTTCTGAGCAAGATGTGCAGTTCAGTTCAGTTCAGTCGCTCAGTTGTGTCGGACTCTGTGAACCCATGGACTGCAGCCCAGCAGGGCTTCCCTGTCCAACACCAGCTCCCAGAGCTTGCTCAAACTCATGTCCATCGAGTCAGTGATGCCATCCAACCATCTCATCCTCTGTCATCCCATCATTCTCCTCCTGCCTTCAGTTTTTCCCAGCATCAGAATCTTTTCCAATGAGTCAGTTCTTCACATGAGGTGGCCAAAGTATTGAAGCTTCAGCTTCGGCATCAGTCCTTCCAATGAATATTCAGGACTGATTTCCTTTAGGATTGACTGGTTTGATCTCTTTGCTGTCCAAGGGACTCTCAAGAGTCTTCTCCAATACCGCAGTTCAAAACGCATCAATTCTTTGACGCTCAGCTTTCTTTATGGTTCAACTCTCACATCCATCCATGACTACTGGAAAAACCATAGCTTTGACTAGATGGACATCTGTCAGCAAAGTAATGTCTCTGCTTTTGAATATGCTGTCTAGGTTTGTCACAGCTTTTCTTCCAAGGAGCAACCGTCTTTTAATATCATGGCTTCATTCACCATCTGCAGTGATTTTGGAGCCCAAGAAAAAAAAATTCTGTCACCGTTTCCATTGTTTCCCCATCGATTTGCCATGAAGTGATGGACCAGATGCCATGATCTTAGCTTTCTGAATGTTGAGTTTTAAGCCAGCTTCTTCACTCTCCTCTTTCACTTCCATCAAGAGGCTCTTTAGTTCCTCTTCGCTTTCTGCCATAAGGGTGGTGCCATAAGGCAAGATGTGCGACCTGCCCAATTTACTTCACCGTGGCTTTAATTTTTACTAGGCAAGAGGATCTTTATCCAGGCAGTTGGGCCATTCTGGCTCACCTGTCCTCCTTTCCACACCTTTGAAGACATTAAGTGTTCCAAGAAGTGCTAGAGAGGACCCCTGGGGGGTTCAGATCCTGTCCCTTTTAGGGTCGGTGTGCTCCTCACCTTTAACTATGAGCAGAGTGTCTTCACCCACACAGTAAACGTTCATTCAGTACTTACTCTGAACCCCATGTTACTGAGTAGGATATATTTCTTGCCCCGCGAGGATCACACAGGTGTGTATGAATGGACGAGGCAGTGTTGTGGGGAAGACAGTTTCAAGGAGAACAGCATGCTGTGAGCATGCCTGCTCTAGACCTGGCCCTGGCGCAGAGCAGGTGTTGGTCAGGGTAAGCCTGCCGGAGTGGAGACGCACGGGGAATGAGAGGAGGAGGAGCAGAGATGAAGAGAACAGAAGGCACTTCAGAGAGGAAGCAGCAACTGCAGAGATCCAGAAAGACAATAGAGAATTCCAGAAATATTCGGACCCCAGCCAGTCTTAACTAGTTCCCTTGCTTCTCACCAGCTCCAATTCTAATGCTCGATAAGCAACTCCTGAAACTCACTGTAACCTGTGGGTTTTGCGTGTATCAGCCTCTCTCATTTTGTAGTCCAGCAGAACAAACTCTGGTGCTTCTCGAGTCTGTGTCTCCCAGGCTACAGCCTTAACAAACCCCAAATAAACACCTTTTTATTTCAATCAGGCATTGGTTTCTAAAATTTTAGTTAACATGCTTCAGGGTCCCATGAATCCCTCTGTTGCAGAGTCTGAAATACAAGAACTTAGTTTCCTCCTAAACTGTTGACACTTAGAAAATTTATTTTCTTTCTTTCTTTCTTTTTTTGATTGCTATTGTTATTATTGAAAATGGGAGGGGAGAATTCTTCTTTGCCATTCCCACTTAAAGAAAGCATGTCCCACACAATCCCTCCATCTCTAGCATGTGTCATAAAATCTCTCCATCTTCAAGCTGAATGTGCTAAGAATCTCATCAGTCTCTTTGGGACAAACGCCCACCCCCCTCCATGCTAACTATGGACATCAAGGCAATTATCTCACCCAAAGGTTTTTGAGATGATGGGTAATTTCCTGTTTTGGTGACACTTGGTCTCCCATCAGCTTAACTATAACATGGGATCACCATGGAGCTTCTGCAGAGTTGTCCTATGCTCATGAACCAACAGGCAATGATAATAACAATCAAAAAAGAAGAGAAACTTCCATCGTTTAATTAGGCAAAAGACACATAAGTAAATATCCAGGGCACTGTGTCAGAAATTCAGACATGTGGATTAGGACCAGGTTGGCAAAACATTCTGTGAGCCTCAGGAGCAGATGAGGAAATGAAAGAGCCAGGGTCCCTGATATTTGTTAGTGGAGGGACTGTTAACCCTTTCTCTGGTTACATCCCCTCTATGGCACTTAGCTCATAAAACTGTAGTTATTTCTTTACCACTGACCAGAGAGCCTTCATAACAACTACCATGTGATTTTCATTCTTGTATCCTTGGTACCCAGTTCAGCACATCTAGCCCATAGTAAGTTGTCCATCAATGCTTCCTGAATGCAAAAAAAAAAAAAAAACTTCTATATACTCACAGATTGGGAGTGGGCCCATGTGTTTTTAGCACTCCTTTAGCCATGTCTACCAGATGTCAGCTGAGGTTTCCTTCTCTTTGAAAATCTAGAAAAGACTTGTTTTTAAAACCTTCCCAAGATTTCTGTGAACCCCTGGAGGGCTTCCTTCTCATCGTTTCCTCTGGCTAGACACTCTGCCTCCACTGAATGAGTTCAAGGCATGAACAAGCTCACCGTCCCACATATTTTCTTGCAGTATCTTGACTCAAATGTGGAACTGAGTCCCTTGAGTTTCACAAAAACCTCACCCACACTGGCCCTTTCATCTTTCGAACTTTACAGAAGCTTAAAGAGACAGGGGTGGGGGCGGTCTACAGAGTAATAGCATAAGCTTAATTGTACTGAATATCAGATATTCCAGTTTTTACAAGACATTTTACCATGGTCCATATTGCTTGGCCAGCTTTTCTTAATCTTCACTGCTCTTTGTCCACTCCCATCGCTCAATTTCTAATGATTTTAAAATTAAGCATGTCCCAATCTTTATTTCTGAAATGACACATGCTTGCTTTTCTCCTTCAGATCTAACTTCTTAGGAAGGGGCCCTGAGAGGGAAGAGGCTTCCATGGGCTGAGAGAGAGGAGTCAGAAGGAAAGCAAAAGTCAGATGCTAGGAAGTACATCTGGGAAGGGTCCTTGTATGGCCATCGCCCATGGCCAGGCTTTTAGAGCTAGAGAACACAATGGAATCCCTACCAAGGTCTTGAAATTTGAGCAAAAAGGGAGGACGCAAGATCTCTGCATTTTCCATTGTAGCTCAAGTCTGGAGGAAGCATAGCATAGGTGTCTGCACAAGGACGAAGGTCCCTTCAAGGTTTCCTATGATCCAGAGATGGAGCAGGGAGAAGAAGGGTGATCTCTCACGCCAGCCAGAGCAGCAGGAAGTAGCAACGGCTCCAGAAAGCCCTGCTATGTCTGCTGAGGCCACAGAGGAACACAGGGGAAAATGGAGCGTTTCCAGTGTTGCCACAGGATCGGTGAATAAACTCAGCAGGTCAGTCCATGGATTGATGGTTGAGGCCTGGGCGGGATTAGGCAAGTCTCAGCAGTTGCTGACAACGGATGACGAAGACCATTTTCCAAAATTGTAATACCAAAATGCCACTGAAGGAAGGCGGAGTGGGTGAAATGCTGAATTGACTGAGATTAGGTCTCTGATTTCTGGGAGAGAAGTCAGATCTCAGATCTTGAAATAGAAGTTCAGTTCAGTTGTAGAAGGAAGTTCACTGTTAACACTCGCATTCATCTCTCCTAACACCTTTGGGTAGGATCAGTTCCATCAGGTGTCAGTAAAAATGTTTGTTCTTTGTTAGTGGGTGTTATTACTTCCTCCAAATGATCAGCATGTTTATTTAGAAATATTTTCCCTGCTATTTTCTTATATTGAGTTCATCTCAAGTGATCTCGTTTTGAGTGTTGATCTTGTTCATTGTACAATCATATTTCTTCCTTGGAGTAAGGAATGTTGGATTGCAGGCTCCTTTTGAATGGAGATTTCATATTAGTTTGTTTATAAAGATTTATTTCTCTCTCCCTCTGCTCCTCCATCTCTGCACTGGAATTTTGAGATTGCCTCTGTAGTGGATGTTGTTGGTACCCTACCCAGAAGCCTTTGCCTACTGCTGCACCCTTCCTTTAGCTGCTGTGAGTGTTAGTTGCTTTTTTTCCCCAGAAAACTACTCTCTTAATTAATTTATTTATTTATGGGCTGCATGGCATGTGGGATCTAACTCCCTGACCAGAGATCGAACCCAGGCCCCACACTGGACATGCAGTCTTATCCAGTGGACCAGCCACCGAGGAAGTCCTACCACAGATCTACTCTTGGCTTAAGTAGGAAGATGCCTCACTGACATGTGGATACAAAAGGCCAGCCTCTTTGCCTCAGAATGGAACTAATTCTGTGGAGCAATTCATGCTCCAGAGCCCCTGTGAAATCAAGCCAGTGCAGGCAACTTGTAATGGTTAATTTTATGTGTCAACTTGACTGAGCCACAGACATTTGGTTGAACAGTATTCAGGGTATGTCTGTGAGGATTTCTGGATGAGATTAATATTTGAATAGAAATATTATTGATTTATGTTGATCTTGTATCCTGTAATCTGCTGAACCCACTTAATAGCCCTAAGAGTTTTCCTTTTCTTATGGATTCCTTACAATTTTCTACATAAAAGATCAGGTCCTCTGCAGAGAGACATAGTTTTACTTCTTCCTTTCCAATCTGGATGCATTTTATTCAGCAGTTCTTTTTCTTGCCTTATTTTCCTAACCAGAACCTCCAATATGCAATGATAGAAGTGGCAAGAGCAGACATCCTTGTCTTGGTCCTGACTTTAAGGCAAAGGCAACTACAATCAGGTATCAGCTCACACTGGTCAGAATGGCCATCATCAAAAAATCTGCAAACAATAAATGCTGGAAAGGATGTAAAAATAACGGGAACCCTCTTCACCTTTGGTGGGAATGTAAACGGATACAGTCACTATGGAGAACAGTATGGGGATTTCTTTAAAAACTAGGAATAAAACTACCAAATGACCCAGCAATCCCACCACCAGGCATACACCCTAAGGAAACCACAATTGAAAAAGACACATGTACCCCAATGTTCGTCTGCAGCACTATTTATAATAGCCAGGGCAGGGAAGCAACCCAGATGTCTGTCAACATATGAATGGATAAAGAAGTTGTGGTATATATGTACAATGGAATAGTGCTCAGTCATAAAAAGGAACACATTTGAGTCAGTTCTAGTGACATACAGAGTGAAGTAAGTCAGAAAGAAAAAAACCAATATTGCATATGAATGCGTACATATGGAACCTAGAAAAATGGTACTGATGAACCTATTTGCAGGGCAGGAATAGAGACTCAGACAGAGAGAACAGACTTGCGGACACAGCGGGGGCAGGAGAAGGTGGGACAAATTGAGAGGGTAGCATGGAGATATATACACTACCATGTGTAAAACAGAGAGCCAGCGGGAAGTTGCTGTATGATACGGGGACCATGACAACCTACAGGGGTGGGATGGGGTGGGGGGAGGGAGGGAGGTTCAAGAGGAAGGGGACACATGTATATACCCATGGCTGATTCATGTTGATGTATGGCAGAAACCAACACAATATTGTAAAGCAATTATCCTCCAATTAAAAATAAATAAAAATTTTTAAAAGGGGAAAGCATTCAGTCTTTCACCATCAAGTTTGATGTTGTGAACATTGTTGTACAAGCCTTTTTAAGAACTAAGATCTTGGGCAAATACCTAGATATAGAATTCCTGGACCATAGGGTACATATACATTCAACTTTACCATTGTCGAGGTATTTTCTAAAGTGGCTTTTGTATCCAACCATCTTTTAAATTTCTCTTGTTATATCCCAGTGAGTTTTGGAAAACAGAAAGGCCCCCAAACTGTAGACTTATGTTGCACCTTAATTGGAAGTCTTCTCTGTGATAGACTCAATGTGTCTGTAACCTTCAAGAAGCTTTCAAAAGAGTATTTTTTTATTTTCAGTTTAAATCCATTCCCTCATAAGCTCACTATTTGTCAACTGTGCAAACCCTGTCAAACTCCTCCTCAGTCATTCCCCCAAGAGAAGCCCAGCGAGACCACAAAATGCACCACTGGAACCACCATTCACTTTATTTGCATGTGATGTTTTTGTAGCGATGTCGTTACAATTAGGAGGAATCCCTCAAACCAAGGCAACCATGGAGAGGTAGCTGTACAGTCCAGCGTTGGTGCAGAGCTTTTTCCTGCTTGGCGGGGCTCCAGGCATCGCCTTGGCTTATCTCCTGTGAGATCAAAAGAATGCAGACATTCTGCAGGTTCCCACAAGTTATCTTGTAACCATCTCATATGCAAACTCCGCTTCCCATCCCACGACTGACATCAGCATCTTCTTCAAAGTACCCATCTCTGTAGGCAGGTATCATACCAGGATGAGCAACCACCTGCTCACCTCACCTGGGAGCCCTACTTTTTAGATTCTCTCTGCAGTTCCTTAGTCAACTTTCCCCAATCACAAGGCCTCCCTCTTTTTATTTTCTGAAATGGGGAGATCCTGATTGTTTTGGCAGGCTGTGAAAATAAGGCATGTCTGTTTAAAGAAATAAAGAAGCCTAGAAATTGTAAAGTAGTATAATTGTTCCCTCTATAAAAATGGATAAAAGACATCCTGGTGGTTCAGTGGTTGAGAATCGCCTGCCAAAGCCAGTGCAGAAGACACAGGTTTGATCCCTGGTCCGGGAAGGTTTTGCAGGCCACGGGGCAACTGAGCCGGCATGCCACAACTGGAGAAAGCCCACGCGCAGCAGTGAAGACCCAGCGTAGCCAAAAACAAGTAAATACATACTTTCAAATTGTATAAAACGTTTTAATTAAAAATAATTTTAAGAAATGGCTAACATCAATAATATCTCAACAAACCTAGAAAAATTTTAAATGAATAAGAGTTTGGGATTTAAGTTTTAGGTGTATCATTCCAGGTTTTTATAATGCACTTACAGGAATTCCTTGGTAGTCCAGTGGTTAAGACCAGACACTCTCAGTGCCGGGGCCTGCGTTCACAAAAAGCCACATGGCCAAACAAACAAACAAAAAACAATATATATCATGAACTTTTGTGCATAGTAGTAAGTTTATAGCTGGAAACCATTCTTTTTTTTAATGGCATATTCCATAATATATATTAATTAATTTTTTATTAAATGATTTAACCATATAGAAAAGTATTGAGAATAATGTAACAAATGTCCTTTTGCCGTTTAGCAGTAGAAAAACCGTTCAATTGCATATACATATTTACTCCAGTTTGTCACTTGTCTTCTGAGTTTTATTTGGGGATGTTTCATCACGCATATTTTTGTTTTCACATGGTTGAATTTATTACTCATTTCTTTTATGGCTTCTGAATTTTGAGAATGTTCTTGCCTGTGCCATAATTATGAAGAAATTCTTCCATGTTTCCATTTAGAATTTATATTGTTCCAATTCTTACATTTAAATTTTTATCTATTTGCCGCTCAACCATGCACGTATGATGAATGAATCAAGCTTAATTCTTTTCCCAGATAACAGTCCAACTTGACCTACTCCTTAAGTAAATCTGTTGTGTCCCTCCTTTGATTTATGATCCCATCTTTATTTTTTTATTGAAGTATAGTTTATTTACAATTTTGTGTTAATTTCAGGTATATAGCAAAGTGATTCAGGTATATATGTATAAATATTCTCTTTTAGAAGATGTAGATATAGATACAGGCAGAGATGGGCTTCCCTGGTGGTTCAGATGGTAAAGAATCTACCTGCAGTACAGGAGACTGGGGTTCGATCCCTGGGTCAGAAGATCCCCTGGAGAAGGGAATGGCTACTCACTCCAGTGTTCTTGCATGGAGAATTCCATGAACAAACAGTCCATGAGGTCACAAAGAGTTAAACATGACTGAGTAACTAACACTTTCACTTGTTCACAGGTTAAGATATGCAAACAATGTAATATTACTCAACCATAATAAAGAATGAAATATTGCCATTTGTGCAACATGGGTAGACAGAAATGGTATAGACTTAATAGAAGCAGGAGATAATAAGAAGAGGCTGCAAGAATACACAGAAGAACTGTACAAAAAAGATCTTCACAACCCAGATAATCACGATGGTGTGATCACTCACCTAGAGCCAGACATCCTAGAATGGGAAGTCAAGTGGGCCTTAGAAAGCATCACTATGAACAAAGCTAGTGGAGGTGATGGAATTCCAGTTGAGCTATTTCAAATCCTAAAAGATGATGCTGTGAGAGTGCTGCACTCAATATGCCAGCAAATTTGGAAAACTCAGCAGAGGCCACAGGACAGGAAAAGGTCAGTTTTCATTCCAATCCCAAAGAAAGGCAATGCCAAAGAATGCTCAAACTACCGCACAACTGCACTCATCTCACACGCTAGCAAAGTAATGCTCAAAATTCTCCAAGCCAGGCTTCAGCAGTACATAAACCATGAACTTCCAGATGTTCAAGCTGGATTTAGAAAAGGCAGAGGAACCAGAGATCAAATTGCCAACATCTACTGGATCATCAAAAAAGCAAGAGAGTTGCAGAAAAGCATCTACTTGTTTATTGACTATGCCTCAAAGTCTTTGACTGTTTGGATCACAACAAACTGTGGATAACTCTTAGAGATGGGAACATCACCTGACCTGTGTCCTGAGAAATCTGTATGCAGGTCAGAAAGCAACAGTTAGAACTGGACATGGAACAACAGACTGGTTCTAAATCGGGAAAGGAGTACTCCAAAGCTGTATATTGTCACCCTGCTTCTTTAACTTATATGCAGAGTACATCATGAGAAACGCTGGGCTGGAGGAAGCACAAGCTGGAATCAAGATTGCCGGGAGAAATATCAATAACCTCAGATATGCAGATGACACCACCCTTATGGCAGAAAGTGAAGAGGAACTAAAGAGCCTCTTGATGAAAGTGAAAGAGGAAAGTGAAAGTGTTGGCTTAAAGCTCAACATTCAAAAAACTAAGGTCATGGCATTTGGTCATATCACTTCATGGCAAATAGATGGGGAAGCAATGGAAACAGTGTCAGACTTTATTTTGGGGGGCTCCAAAATCACTGCAGATGGTGACTGCAGACGTGAAATTAGAAGATGCTTGCTCCTTGGAAGAAAAGTTATGACCAACCTAGACAGCATGTTAAAAAGTAGGGACATTACTTTGCCAACAACGGTCTGTCAAATCAAAGCTATGGTTTTTCCTGTGGTCATGTATGGATGTGAGAATAAATAAGTAAGTAAAGTCACTCAGTCATGTCCAACTCTTTGTGACCCCGTGGACTGCAGCCCACCAGGCTCCTCAGTCCATGGGATTCTCCAGGCAAGAATAGTGGAGTGGGTTGCCATTTCCTTCTCCAGGGGATCTTCCCTACCCAGGGATCGAACCTGGGTCTCCCGCATTGGAGGCAGACGCTTTAACCTCTGAGCCACCAGGGAAGCCCTGAGAATAAATGAACAAAAACAAAAGAAATGAACAAACATAAAAAAATAGAAACAGAAGGGAGGATATGGGGGAATGAGTAAACCCGGTGAAGGAATTTAAGGGGTACAGGTTTCCAGTTACAAAATATATGAGTAGCAAGTATAAAGTGGACAGTGTGGGGGAATATATCCAATAATTATGTAGTATCTTTGGTATCCTTTTTAAAATTTCATATCTCTATAAGCAGATGGATATTCCCTAAACTTACATGCTAATCATTTCATGATATATGTAAGTCAAATCATTATGCTGGGGACTTCCCTAGTGGTCCAGTGGCTAATATTCCATGCTCCCAATGTAGGGGCCCAGGTTTGTTCCCTGGTCAAGAAACTAGATCCTACATGCAGCAACTAAGTGTTCACATGTTGCAACTAAGATCTGGGACAGCCAAATAAATAAATATTTTAAAAACCATCATGCTGTACACCTTAAACTTACACAGTATCCATCTCACTCAGTCGTGTCTGACTCTTTGAGACCCCATGGACTGTAGCCCGCCAGGCTCCTCTGTCCATGGGATTCTCCAGGCAAGAATACTGGAGTGAGTTGCCATGCCCTCTTCCAAGGGATCTTCCCGACTCAGGGATCGAACCCAGGTCTCCCACATTGCAAGTGGATTCTTTACCTTTTGAGCCACCAGGGAAACCCAGGAATACTGGAGTTCCCCCTTCTCCAGGGGAACTTCTTGACCCAGGAATCAAACCGGGGTCCCCTGCATTGCAGGCAGATTCTTTACCAGCTGAGATGCCTGGGAAGCCCAAATGTATGTGCTGCTGTATGCCAATTATATCTCACTGAAACTGGAAGAATAAAAGAAAATTATGAAGAAAGTAGAGTGTTCCCATATACCCCATGCCCCATTTTCCCTATTACTAATACCTTACATTAGCGTGATACATTTGTTATACTGAATGAACCAATATTGAGGCATTATTATCAGCTAATGTCCATACTTTATTAAATGACCTTAGTTTTTAGCTAATGTTCTTTTCTGTTCCACAACTACATTTTATCATCACGTCTCTTCAGGCTCCTCTAGTCTGGGACAATTTCTCAGACTTTCTTTGTTTTTACTGATGTTAACAGTTTTGAAGGATCTTGGTCAGATATTTTGTAGAATATTCCTCTTTCCAAATTTTTAAACCTCTAATTTATCCCTAAATAGGAAGGAGCTGGTATCTCAAAGCCTGGTATCGTGTAGCAGCAGTGATAGCAGGCATTCTTGTCTTCTGTTTTGAGCTAAAATATCTCAGGAGTGCCCTGTTAAGCATTTTAAGAAAGTGAAAGTGAAAGTCTCTCAGTCGTGTCCAACTCTTTGTGACCCCATGGACTATGTCCATGGAATTCTCTGGGCCAGGATACTGGAGTGAGTAGCCTTTCCCTTCTCCAGGGGATCTTCCCAACCCAGGGATCAAACCCAGGTTTCCCTCATTGCAGGCATTCTTTACCAGCTGAGCCACAGGGGAAGCTGGGGATAAATATATTTGATGATAGTAATAAAACATTATATTCCTATACTTCTATAGTACTCCTATCCTGATTATAGTCAGTATGATTTTTCTGAGTGTCGCTCTTTGAATTGTTAAGTATGAGTATGCGTGTGTTTGAGGCAGGGTGTCCGTTCTTTTCCAGGAGGCAAGCTGTTTGCACAATCCAATGACTCTCTTCTGTAGCCACAGAGATAGATTGCATCCTGCCTGCAGATCTGAAACTGAGCAAATCTGCCTCCTCTGAACCAAACTGGGCCTCGGAGGGCTTCTGATTCAGGCTCCACTCCTGCCAGCTCCTGCTCCTGGCGGTAAACCTCTCCCCATGGGAAATGAGTTCCTGCAGAGACTGGGAGCTCTGTCACTGCCGTCCTGGCATAGAGCACTTTTAGTAGGCCTTTCATATATATTTTAGGCTCTGAAAATATTTCTCTCTCCAAGTTTGATTGAAAATGGAGTTTGTGGGGGTTTTTCATTCTTCTTGCTGATATTTTATAATTTCCCAGAGAAGATGAAAATGCAGATTTCTGCAACTCTGTTCATACCAAAAGTCATAATGAAGTCATTTTTGACCCAAAGACCACCCACTAATTTCTGGAACTAGGAGGCAAGTCAATCAATCTTTGAACTCTGTCACACAAAGTTTTATTAGAAACATATTGGGGATTTTGGAGAGAGGACTGGTGAACTTTGTGTAGTGAAATAGAAACTTGAGTTGCCAGCATAGAGTACTTAATTAAGAGATAAGGAAATTCACTCATTCACTAAAAAATAATTGAACAACTGCTCTGTGCTAGGCATTTTACTAAGCAGTTAGGTGATGATTATTGTTGCTGGAGCTGGTTTACTTCATTATTAAAATGTTGTTTCCCCTGAACTCAATTGAATTGGGGATAAAAAAAACCAACCTTATCTATGTAAAGAGAAGGCTGAAGTGAGTTTCAAAACTAGTTAGTGGAGTTCTGATATTCTGAAAGGGGAATTTGAAGCCATTTGAAGCTTTTAAGGAGTAAAGTATTTTTGAAAAAATTTTATTGAAATATAGTTGATTTGAAATGTTGTCTTAGTTTCAGCTGTGCAGCAAAATGATTCAGTTATACATAGATATCTATTCTTTTTCTGATTCTTTTCCATTACAGGCTATTAGGTTATTACAGGATATTGAAGATTGTTGCTTGTACTATAGGTCCTTGTTGGTTATTTTATGTGTAGTAGTGTGTGTATTTTGATCCCAAACTCCTAATTTATCCCTCCCCCTTTCCTTCTCCCTTTGTTAACCATAAGTTTGGTTTTTACATCTGTGAGTCTATTCCTGTTTTGTAAGTACATTCATTTGTATCATTTTTTTAGATTCCACATGTAAGTAACATCATATGATATTTGTCTTTCTCCGTCTGGTCTACTTAGTAAAATAATGTCTGGTTCCGTCCATGTTGCTGCCGATGGCATTAGTTGATTCTTTTTACAGCTAATATTCTATTATATATGTATATATACGACATCGTCATGCACTCATCTGTAGCACTTAAGCTGCTTCCATGTCTTAGCTATTGGGAATAGTGGTGCTATGAACACTGGGCTGCATGTGTCTTTTCGAGTGGGAGTTTTCTCCAGGTGTATGCCCAGGATTGGGATTGCTAGATTATGGCAGCTCCATTATTCATTTTTTAAGGAACCTCCATACAGTTTTTCATAGTGGCTGCACCAATTTAGATTACCACCGACTGTGTAGGACGGTTCCCTTTTCTCCACACTCTATCTAGCGTTATTTTCTCCCCATTTTTGTTGTTGGTGGTGGTGGTCATACCACTTGGCTTGTGGGATCTTAGTTCCCCGACCAGGGATGGAACCCAGGCCTTGGCATTGAAAGCAGTGAACGTGAGGGTCCTAACCGCTGGGCCATGAGGGAACTCCCTCCAGCATTTACTGTTTACAGACTTTTTGATAATGGCCATTCAGGAGTGAAGTATCATGACCCCAGAAATGAGTGGAACTTGTGTCTGGTTCATCTGAGTCCAGGAAGCCACAGACCAGTGCAGAGTACAGGACCTCATGGCCAAGGGTAGAGCTGAGCTGTTACCATAACAGAATAGGGATGATGGCTCAGGGTTTGAGGCAGGTGAATTATGACAGCAAAGGCGAGGCTGACTGAAGGAAGCCCATGAACCAAGAGTCAAATGGGGTTGCTAGCCAGAGGGTGATGAATGGACAACCTGACGCAGACTCTGTGCATCCTCATTTTCCCACACCTGGGGTCAAGCCTATTTATATTAGGTGATGATCCAGAATTCCCATTTTAGACTTGAGTTCCTGGGAGCAGACCCTGAGACTCTGAGATGAGCATACAGGAGATTTAATGGGGAGTCCTCTTGGGAACAACATCTGTAAGGGCATGAAGGAAGCAGGACTGGGCAACAGAGGCTAATCTTATGGGCAGCTCTGCGGTTGGAATGGCTTGTCAGCATGTCCCAAATTAAAGCAAGGGAGCAAGTGTTTCTTTCCCCTCAAGACTCAGGCACTGGCAGTGAGCTGCCCCCCTGGGAGGACAGTCCTGAAGAGACCAGCCAAGAGCCCCAGGTGTCAGCGCTCCTGGAGCGGATGGGGTGAGTACTCCTCATTCTGCACAGGGTGTGTGGATAGCACCCCACAACCCCAACAGTCTCCTCCAGCCTGATGCAGGAGGGCCGCTGTCCCAGGAGCTCAAAACCACCGCCAAAGATGAGGTCCCTTAGTTTTCTTTTGTCTCAGCTTTTCCTCTTTTGCCCCTCTCCCCACCCAACCCCCCTTCACTTTAACTACAAAAACCCACTCACCCCTCCCTGACCACAAGGGGCAGTCTTGACACAGCATCTGCCTTTTCACGTGCAATTTCACCAGCTTAGAATGTCCTTCCTCCCTTCCATTCACCAAACTCAGGCTCCTCTTACAAGGCCAACTTCAAAAGCTAGTTGAAGTTTGACATTTGACATTGGTTCCTTCTTCGTTTGGGGTCCTGAGGCATTTTGCTTGTGACTCGGTCATTGCATCTGTCCTGCTTGCTTCTTAGTTGACCTTGTTCTTGTGTCTTCCCTTCTCAGGTTACAATCTATACATGCAGCCCTCACTCCTGTATCCTATCCTCCTCTCCATTACCTACCATCCCGCGTGGTGCAAGACAGACTCCCAGCAAATCAGAAGTCATTGCATAAAATGTCCCAGAGTGTTATTAGAGTTTCTTGTGAAAAATCTCCATAAAGGTCTATACATCAACCAGCATTCTTCCTTCTCTTGGGAGGCAGGTGACAATTTTTTATTTAATAGAGTTTGAGTAGAACTGTACAAAAAAAGATCTTCACAACCCAGATAATCATGATGATGTGATCACTAATCTAGAGCCAGGCATCTTGGAATGTGAAGTCAAGTGGGCCTTAGAAAGCATCACTGCAAACAAAGCTAGTGGAGGTGATGGAATTCCAGGTGAGCTGTTTCAAATCCTGAAAGATGATGCTGTGAAAGTGCTACACTCAATATGCCAGCAAATTTGAAAAACTCAGCAGTGGCCAGAGGACAGGAAAAGGTCAGTTTTCATTCCAATTCCAAAGAAAGGCAATGCCAAAGAATGCTCAAACTCCCACACAATTGCACTCATCTCACATGCTAGTAAAGTAATGCTCAAAATTCTCCAAGCCAGGCTTCAGCAATACGTGAACCGTGAACTCCCTGATGTTCAAGCTGGTTTTAGAAAAGGCAGAGGAACCAGAGATCAAATTGCCAACATCCACTGGATCATGGAAAAAGCAAGAGAGTTCCAGAAAAACATCTATTTCTGCTTTATTGACTATGCCAAAGTCTTTGACTGTGCGGATCACAATAAACTGTGGAAAATTCTGAAAGAGATGGGAATACCAGACCACCTAACCTGCCTCTTGAGAAATCTGTATGCAGGTCAGGAAGCAACAGTTAGAACTGGACACGGAACAACAGACTGGTTCCAAATAGGAAAAGGAGTATGTCAAGGCTGTCTATTGTCACCCTGCTTATTTAACTTCTATGCAGAGTACATCATGAGAAACGCTGGACTGGAAGAAACACAAGCTGGAATCAAGATTGCCGGGGGAAATATCAATAACCTCAGATATGCAGATGACACCATCCTTATGGCAGAAAGTGAAGAGGAACTAAAAAGCCTCTTGATGAAAGTGAAAGAGGAGAGTGAAAAAGTTGGCTTAAAGCTCAACATTCAGAAAACGAAGATCATGGCATCTGGTCCCATCACTTCAAGGGAAATAGATGGGGAAACAGTGGAAACAGTGTCAGACTTTATTTTTGGGGGCTCCAAAATCACTGCAGATGGTGACTGCAGCCATGAAATTAAAAGATGCTTTCTCCATGGAAGGAAAGTTATGACCAACCTAGACAGCATATTCAAAAGCAGAGACATTACTTTGCCGACTAAGGTCTGTCTAGTCAAGGCTATGGTTTTTCCTGTGGTCATGTATGGATGTGAGAGTTGGACTGTGAAGAAGGCTGAGCGCCAAAGAATTGATGCTTTTGAGCTGTGGTGTTGGAGAAGACTCTTGAGAGTCCCTTGGACTGCAAGGAGATCCAACCAGTCCATTCTGAAGGAGATCAACCCTGGGATTTCTTTGGAAGGAATGATGCTAAAGCTGAAGCTCCAGTACTTTGGCCACCTCATGCGAAGAGTTGACTCACTGGAAAAGACTCTGATGCTGGGAGGGATTGGGGGCAGGAGGAGAAGGGGACGACAGAGGATGAGATGGCTGGATGGCATCATGGACTCGATGGATGTGAATCTGAGTGAATTCCGGGAGATGGTGATGGACAGGGAGGCCTGGCGTGCTGCAGTTCATGGGGTCGCAAAGAGTCTGACACGACTGAGTGACTGAACTGAACTGAACTGAGTGACTATTATGGGACAGATATTGATAGGGCTAATTCTTATTATTCTTTTTGTTGTTGTTGAGGTAAAATTCACACACTATAAAACCAATCATTTAAAACTGTACCTACCATTCAGGATTTCTCTGGCCATCCAGAGGTTAAAACTCCAGGCTTCCACTGCAGGGGATTTGATCCAAGGATTTGATCCTTGGTCAGGGAACTAAGCAGAGAAGTCAGTGGCACCCCACTCCAGTACTCTTGCCTGGAAAATCCCATGGGCGGAGGTGCCTGGTGGGCTGCAGTCCATGGGGTTTCGAAGAGTCGGACATGACTGAGTGACTTCACTTTCAATTTTCACTTTCATGTATTGGAGAAGGAAATGGCAACCCACTCCAGTGTTCTTGCCTGGAGAGTCCCAGGGACGGGGGAGCCTGGTGGGCTGCCGTCTATGGGGTCGCACAGAGTCGGACACGACTGAAGCGACTTAGCAGCAGCCGCAGCAGGGAACTAAGATCCCACATGCTACATAGTGTGATGATAAAAAAAAATTCTTTTTTTAATGTACAATTCAGTGGCATTTAGCACATTCACAATGCTGTGCAGCCATAACTTCTATCTTATTCCAAACAATGACATCATCTGAAAAGCAAACCTCTATCTTTTGTTCTTAAAGAAATTACACCTAGTCTGTGACTCATTTGAAAAGATCCTAATAATGGGAAAGATTGAGGGCAGGAGGAGAAGCGGACGACAGAGGATGAGATGGCTGGATGACATCACTGACTCGATGGACATGAGTTTGGGTAAACTCCGGGAGTTGGTGATGGACAGGGAGGCCTGGCGTGCTGTGGTCCATGGGGTCGCAAAGAGTTGGACACGACTGAGCGACTGAACTGAGCTGAACTGAACTTTGTCCCCCAGAGGCTAGACATGGTGCAGCAAGAGAAGAATGGTCCTAATGAAAACATAGTTAAACTCACCTTAAAAAGAGTTGCTGTCACAAGAGGCACTCGTAGGACAGCTCTTGTTCTTTGCAGAATCAACATCAAGAGATTTTGGAAGTATAATTTTTTGGTTCTTGGGTAGCTGGTGATTGTTGTTCCTGGCACCCTTTAAAAAAAAAAAGCAAAACCAAACTTTGGGTAGAAATCAAGCTAGGGTTTCTATGCTTGTTACTGAAGGGGAAGGAACTTTCTTTCCAGCGAGCTGAGAGGGTTATGTTTGGGTATCACCAGAGGTTCTAAATTCCCATCCCGAAGGGTCAGCTCCCAGCTGTGGAGCAAGGGAGGCCCTGAGGTCCTGGAGGTGATAGGTGAGCCCATCCTCAGATGGGGCGCAGGAGCTGTGTGGTCTGCAGCCTCGGTGAGCTTTAGATGTGATGTTTTTACACTAAGTAACACCCTGTTGGTTAGTCTTTGCCTTTTGGTGTCCTTACACTTCTGTCTCCTACTGATTAAATGAATGAAACCGCAAGCTCTAAGAGGAAAGAGGAGGCAGCCACTGGCTGGGAAGTTCGAAACCACACTTTATGACCAAGGAACATAGATACTTTGAGTACTCATCCTTTTTTGCAATCACTCTGAACTCTATTCTGCTTTACAGATAAGAGGAAACCAAGGCTAAGAGAGGAAAATAATGGCTCAGATGCACGAGGAAACACAGAAGTATAATTTGCAGACCCTGCCGTGTCCCGTGGGGTTTTCTAAGGACTGCCCAGGAACCCCTCCTGTCCCCACTCCTCATCCACTCTCACCCCCAAGCACTTTTGTGACGGTGAATAGTGCCTCCTTTCTCCATCCCCAGTGGTTATCTTAACACTGAAGGCTTTACTTCTTCCTCTCGGGGACGTGGACCTCTTCTATAACATGTAGCACGGATGATCCAGCCAGACAGCGGGAACATTAGCGGCTCAGATGCTCATCCCCAGTGGTAGACTAAACATACACATAAGCAGGAAAAACTATACACAGGCTTATTTATTGTCTTTTATTGTATTTCTAGAAAGGCAATATCAACTTACCCTGTTAAAAATCACCTTCTGAAAATAAATTTTCTGGAAATGCATTCTTTATAAATGGAAAGCATGCAATAATGTGTAAATTTACAGAAGCATTTTAAACTGGTTAGCTCAGGTAATAGTTTGCAAAATAGGTTTTGCTTTGGAGCAATTACAGATATCCTTAGACTTTGTAAATCTTAATTCTGATTAAGGCTGTAAGAACAGAGAGTTCTCTTAAGGATTAATTGCATAATTAAAATGACTTGTAAGAAGTGACTGACTGAAATTTTGAATCATCCAAAAGTTAAGAAGCAGAGCCAATATTTTAAAAGATGACACTTTTCACAATTCCAAATTTTTCATATCAGCATTAACTTTTAGTGGATTATTTTTGCCTTACTTTACGGCAGGCACTTTGAAATGATTAAGGAAGCGTTGTCTTCTTACTTGATTAATCCTTGTTATTTTTTGGTTTTGAAGGAAATGTTTGTAAATGAGTAAAATGTATCTGGGCCTATGTATTATTTCTTAAATTTGAATACTCATGTATTAATGAAAATAAAACACACCACAAGCATATGAAACTGTGTTTGAATTTCCACAAGTTACATTGAGATTTGTTAATGCCTTGCATTTCATGTTTAGAAACCAGACCATTCTAATGCTTTCTTAAGCTTATACTTGTTATCAGCACTGGAAATTTGGCTTTCATTAACAAATAATCCTTCACAATAAAAGATTCCAGATCTAATTTCATTCCGTTACTATTTGTTTCTGCAGACACCTGGCTTCATGGAGTACACCGTGCTTCAGAAATATGATTAGGAAAACACTGGGACAGTATGCCGAAGTATTTCTATATTGTTTCACAGAAGCTAGTAGAAGTTTAAAGGCCTCATTTTCACAGCAAGAATTAGCGCTTTACTCCCCCAGTCAATTTTCAACAAACCCCTCTAAAGAATCCCATGAGTTCAGGCTGGAAGGGAATGGTCTTCCCGTCCCCAAATCATCTCTCTCCTCACTGAAGCATGCTCAGAAGCCTCCTCAGGTTTACCCATCCCTGCAGGAAAGCCTGGCGCAGCAAGGAAGGATGCCTCGGTCCAGGTGAACTCCGGTCATGCTGAACTTGTACCTGGCAGGAAGAAAACGTGACTGCCGGGTGAGAAGCCCTACTTTTTGCAGTGTGTAATTCTTCTCGCCTGTACTTGCTCAGGAAACTGTTACTTTGATACAATTTTAAATAAGCTCTCAACTTGGGAAGCTTATTAACTGTTTCTTGCATTTCCAGTTTTTACAGAGCATCGCGGAGATCATGGTCCACCGTGGACTGCGTGTAAGATGAGCTGGGGGTGTCGGTGTACATTGGGAGCAGTCGACAGTATTGGCAGAGCACCAGAGTGCCCCGGCAGGTTTTGAAGAGCTGTACGATGTACTTGCGAAATTTCTCCCCCAGGAAGAAGTAGATGACAGGATTGAGGCAGCAGTGAACAAAAGCCAGGGTCTCTGTGGTCTGAATGGCATAGTCCAGGTGTCGCTCAAAGGTGCAGTCCTGCAGGACCTCCAGCTCCACCAGGGTCTCCAGGAAGAGCACCACGTTGTAAGGGGTCCAGAACCCCAGGAAGAGGACCACCACAGCAAAGATCATCTTCACTGCCTTGTTCTTCTTCTCGTTCTTACAGTGCTGCAAGGTCCTAATGATCATGGAGTAGCAGAACAGCATGATTCCCAAGGGGATCACCAGCCCCAGAATGTTGATCTCCAGGGAGCTCAGCACCTTCCACCTCGTGGAGTTGAAAGAGTACTTGGTTTTGCAGTAGGTGTGGTTGCGCTCAGTGTAGCACGTGCTGAACAGGAGGCCTGGGAGGGAGGCGAGCACAGCCACTGACCACGTGGCCACACTGGTGATGACCCCGTAAGTCAAGGTCCTGGCTCTCAGGGAGAAGACGGCGTGCACGATGGCCAGGTACCTATCGATGCTCATGAGTGTGATGAAGAAGATGCCGCTGTAGAAGCCCACCAGGTATATCCAAGAAATTAGCTTGCAGAGGCCAAGGCCAAACACCCACTGGTCTGCGGCATAGTAGCCCCAGAAAGGGAGTGAGAGCACAAAGAGCAGGTCTGAGATAGCGAGGTTGAGCAGGTACACGTCAGTCATGGACTTGAGCCGCTTGTACTTGAACAGGACCACGACCACCACAGAATTTCCAAGCAGACCAAAGAGAAAGACCAAGGAGTAGAGTGGGGGCA
Organism: Capra hircus; assembly: GCF_001704415.2. Taxonomy (NCBI): domain Eukaryota; kingdom Metazoa; phylum Chordata; class Mammalia; order Artiodactyla; family Bovidae; genus Capra; species Capra hircus. The sequence goes on along the minus strand of NC_030829.1, from coordinate 7,205,948 downwards.
GGAAGAGCTCCCCAAATGCCCTGATGCCGTCCTTGTTGCAAGGCTTGGGGATATTTTCATAGAGATAATAATTGTTATAGATGCTTTCATCCATGGTGGTGTCTGCTGTATCCGTGGGGTTCATTTTCAGATTTACAGGCTCCTCAAGGCAGGTCTGAGCCCAGTCAGAAGAACCTAATGAGGGGAAGAGCCAACAGATTTCTATAAGAACAGAAACAAATCAGAACAGTGCTGTGTGCAGAGCACAGCTGCTTTGCCCAGATCATCAGACACTCTTCCCAAGCTTCCGGCATTGAGGGGCTCAGGTCCTTGAACTGAAGAGCAGTCGGCCACTGTGCAGGAATCCTGCCCGTTGGCGGCAGACAGACACCAAACTCCAGCTCTGCCACTTTTCCTGCCCCTCTGCTGGGAGCTCTGGTTCTCCCATTTGTAAGTGGGAGAAGTAAAACCTTCTTTCAATGAGCTGTTTCTCAAGGATGTATTTCTGAAAGCTAGTCTGGCATTTACTGAAATCACTCACAGAAATGACAAGACCAGATGACCTGCCCAACAGTATCGCACCCAGGGCATTTCTCACATGAAAGCAAAAAAAAAAAAAAAAAAGATAGAAAATCTATGCATGTTTCTCCCCTTCAGATTGTAATGCCCCAAATTCAGAGATGGCTAGAAAGGAAACAGGTTGACCTTTTGCTTCTGTATAAAAATTCCAATTCCTCCTGTGTGCTTTGCACTTTACAGATTTCAGAACACGTTCACTTGTACTGTGCATTCAATCCCAGTCGTGTGTTCCTGTACTCACACCCCTCCCAATAAAAACCTGGTATTCTAAGCCGAATAACCATGCTGAGCTGTGCTGCAGATGACTCACGCAAGCCTCAGAGAAGTTCAGTGTCTTCCGAAGACCACACAGCCACACAGAGAATGTATTCTTTGGGCCCCAAGTCCCAGTGACGTGCTGCAGGTGAACCAGGTCTGGGAGGTGGGGCCGGGGGGGCTCTGGCGTGTGGCTGCTGCTGGTTTCCACGGTGTAAACACTCACACCATGTGTGTGTGCTAAGTCACTGCAGTCATGTCCTACTCTTTTGCAACCCCCTGGACTGTAGCCCACCAGGCTCCTCTGTCCATGGGATTCTCCAGGCAAGAATACTGGAGTGGGTTGCCATGCCCTCCTCCAGGGGATCTTCCCCACCCAGGGATCGAACCTACATCTCCTGCATTGAAGGCAGATTCTTTACCATCGAGCCACTGGGGAAGCCCAAACACTCCCACCAGGGCAAAGGTCAAATCACCAACTGCCCCACAAAACTTCTGAAGAATAACAATCAGCTGCTGAGTGCTGGTACAGGTGGGCCCCAGCACACCGCACCCAAGTCCTGTGTTCGCTCTGGAGCGCTGTCTCACCTGGGATGCACATGGACTCCCCGGCTGGGTGACTGGCCACTCCTGGGCCAACCTGACACTAAAGCAGCAAATGTGGTTTTCCAGGCCCTAGGGAAGGTGGCTGTATTCAGTTGGGTAAGTTGAGGGAAATTTTTGGTCTTTTCATCAGAACTGCCTATAAAGATCAGTTTTATGCACGAACCCTATCAGAGTGGCAACTAGCAGGATGGATCTAGAAAAAGCACATCATAGCCAGAAATAAAATCTCTGCCTTCCCAACCACCCTTATTTCTTATCTAAATTGGCAGATGAGGTTATAATCTTAACCTTACACACCTGCTCACAACCACCCTCATTTCCTTTCTAAATTGGCAGAGGAAGAGGTTAAAATCTTCTGAAAGTTACACACATGTCCACATGTGAATCAGAGCAAAGCAGGAGGCTTTCTGCCTCAAGGCCTCCTCTCCTTGCATCCTTGTTAGTGGCACCCTGATATTCTTGATCAAAACCCTATCACATTGTTCAATAATTCCACATACATTCCCCATCTCCCACTCTGACCACCACACACCCAAACACTCAAAGTATGTGTTTCTCAGAGAGGTTTTGATTTATTCCTCCAAAGAGATGCTGAAGACCTGGGGCATCGCAGTCTCTCAAAAAAAAAAAAAATTGTGTTAAATGATTATCAATTCCAATTAAACAAATAACAATTCTGGTCTATTGCCATCATTTTACCAGTGAAAATGAAAGGAATAAGAGAGGCTGAGGAGGTGTTAGGAAATTCTCAAGAGAAGAAACAAGTCAACACAGCTGGTAAATGTCTGGAATTATTCTGCAGCCCTTATTTGGCTGGTGCTTCTTGAGCCAGGAGTCTTGATAGAAGCCAGAAGGGGAAAAGTATATATGGTGAATGAAAACTAACTGTGTGTTCCAAGCACATAGTTTCAGCCAGATGTGTGCGGGAGGAAAGCGCTGTTAAGTATCTGAGAGCCAGTCAGACGAGGGCTGGGAGGGCTGTGTGTGAGCAATAAGGACAGGTGCCAACTGGGATGAACCAGCAGAATGACCGGGCTGCCCAAGTGATCGGCTGGCTGCCTAGCCGGGCAGCTTTCAGCGCTTCCAAAACCCACATGGCTGTGGGCCAAGCAGCATAGGGTCCGAGGACCTGAGCACCCCGCGCCGTCTGCCCCCTTACCTTGCTTTTCTGAACGTGGCTCCAAGGCAGGTCTGCGAGGCAGCGCCCGGCTTGCTCAAGAAGCAGTGCGCTAAGAAAGACAGGTGCCTCTGAAGGGCGCGCGGCTTCCTGTGAACACCAGCTCTCTTCCTCACCCATCTACACACGCTGAGTTCAAGCGGGGTTTTTTGATACAAGTAAGAAGCAGAAAATGAGTGACTCTCCGCTTGGGTTCAGGTTACTCACTCATTTCCCCAAACTGAAAGCTGGGAAGCTTTGCACTCTGCTAGATGAGGAAAGTCAGGTTTTCAAGAGAGAAACTTTTTGATGTTTTAAAATTTGTTGGATTTTTAATTTACCCTTTTTTCCAGGTTAGCTGGCTATGTGCAGTAGAGATGACCTTTGTATTCTGGATCAACGAGCTGTTTGTTATTTCCCCGTCCTGGATGTGGCATGACCAGCAATCAAGATAAGCCACGATACGTTCTCTAAACAGTGGGCTCTGAGGAGGGCAGAGTGAGAGCCAGATTTATTTAAGAATAATAGATAGGGGCAGGGAAGTGTGTTCAGATGTGTGTGTCTGGCAGTGACATGGAAGCTCTGGGCAACCACAGTCAATAAATGTCCTGTCTGGTGTAAGTGACCCGACAACACAGCTCCAAGCCCCCCGCACCACAGGAAGACCCTTCCCCAAGCCTCTTCTACTTGGAAATGGCAGCGCTTCCCCTGGACAGTGATCCCGGCTGAGAATTTCTTTGGGTTCACCTACCAGTCATAGCCAAGGGGCTGACACCAGTCCTAAGCTTTTTCTATATGGTATCCTTGGCCCCTGCCAGCTCTGTTATTTCCTTCTGTGTATCTACAGTTGCTTGGCTCTTTGGTTCAGCTTTTTTTAAAAAGAGCCACAAATGTCATTTTTCCTGAGGAAGTTGCATGAATAAGAACCGAAAAATTGAACTAGAGTGGTGTTTATCAACATTTTTTTAATCACTCCATCCCAAAGAGTCTTTTCAGACATTTTTTTCATCATCACCTCCCCATGATATATTTGGGTTTTTTTTTTTTTTTTGGTCACGTCATGTGGCATGTGGACTCTCAGTTCCCCAATGCAGTCTTAACCACTGGACCACCACGGAAATCCTCCACAAAATATTTTAATACCACGTATAAATAGGGGAGTTCCCTGGTGGTCTAGTGGTTAGTGCTTTCTATTGCTTTCACTGCTGTGGCCCAGGTTCAATCCCTGGTTGGGGAACTGATATCCACCAAGATGCATGGCATGGCCAAAATAAATAATAATACCACAAATAAATAGTAAATCTGCTTGTTACTTGTTATATATATATGCTTTATGTATAAAAGAGGAAGATTTATTTAGGGTGGGGGAGTTGCTTCTGGCTTCTAATAGGAAGAGACTGGAAACGCTGCTTAAAATCCTACCACACACAGGGCAGCCCTCCACAATGGAGTCACCCAGCCAGGAAGACTGGCAGTCCTGAGGCTGAGGACTCCTAAGCTAGAGCAATGTTCCCACAGGTAAACCGCGGAGCCAGGTGCACAGAGATTCTGTAAAGGGAAATGGACAAAGAAGCTTGGGGGAATGTTTGGCTTGGGCTGAGGTTAAATGCTGAGCATGGTACAGTTCCTTATCGTTGTGCTTTTCCAGTGCTCATATTACCAGGAACTCTGGTAGCAGATAGAGAGTAAAAATGTCTCAGGTATATGTTATTGCCAGAGCTGACACCAGACCCGTGGACAGGAGCTAATGCATATCTTTAAGTCACAGGGTCCAGGGACAAAGAAGGGAATCTATAGAAAAACAAAAACCCATATGGAATCACTTGGAACCAAGACGAAGCTGACCTCCAGCAGCCCTTGAGTCTCATTCTACACTGATTTTACTACATCAGCTACTAAATGACCCCTTTGCCCCCAGCCATGGCCCAAAGTTGTGCCATGTTGGGAAGAAGCTCCTCTAAAGCACAGCTCCCACTTCTCCATTCTCAGGCCATTGGATAAACATCAGTCTCAGCTTTGGTTCCGTCTCTGGCTGCATGAAGCTGAAAGGAGTGAGAACCTTCCCTGTTGAGGTGGGGGCCTCAGCTGGGCCCAGGCCCCAGCAGGGGTCCATATGGGCTGACTGGGTAACAATTTGACAAATACATTGATGCCCATCATACCGAGTAACCTATAAAATGGACATATTTTTAGAAATGCAGTGCCTGAGGAAGGTTCCAGCATGGGATTAGGAGCCCTGAGCAACGAGTTGCCCTGGGCAGGGCCGTCTGAGTGTGTTGTCTAAGTCTCTGCGGACCCCTCCATGGAGGGGGAGAAGCGATGAAGTTCTAGAAAAACTGGTGCTATCTGGATGTCCAAGTCGTCATCAGCGGTGGTTGGTCAGTATGGGTCTGGAGATGGTCCCTTAAACCAGTCGGTGCTCCCTTGACTAACTGGCCGTGTGACAGGCCCCTGGCCCCATGTGTGAGTAAGTCAGAGGTCTGAGTCTGTGCTGGCTAGGGCATATGTCTGCTCAGTCTGGGTTTGGATTTCAGGGCCACCGTGTATGCTATATGAACCTCAATTTTCCTATCTGTAAAAATGGGAGTGATAATGCATGAAGATTGTGAGAGGATTAATGAGCTAAAGTTTGTAAAACACTTAGCATGGTGTCTGGTCCAGAAAGGTGTTCAAAACGGCACGAGCTGTGAAAATTAGTAGGTTGCATAAAACACACAGGAATATACCAGATTCGTCTCTTGAAATGGCTGAGCCTCGCATGTTTCCCTTAGCCATCATTAGGAGTCCAGAAAATATTTTGATTTAGACTTAGAGGGCCACAGTCAATTTTCACAATCACAGAATTCAGGTTAAAAGCAGGTTTCAGGTTTCCAAGCTGCAAAAATTACTGTTCTGGAGAAAGTCATTCTTCAGGTTTGCAAAATAATAATGATACTGTCCTGAAGAAACATGAAATAGGTCTTCCCTCCAGTAAGGGTTTCAAAACTAAACAATATTCCCACCCCCACACATACACAAACAGAGGATCACATTTTAAGAACCCATAGAGGGGAGGTGGAGCATTCAAGGCAACACAGCCAGAGACACAGTGCATTTCATGGACAAAATCTTTTGATTTTGAGCCGAGTTTCTGAAACCTGACCAGAGAGGAGATGACCAACAAAAATACCAAGGGCAAACCTTTCTCCAAAGCAAGGTGACAAGCCTCATCACACAGACCTCCACTAGGACGCAAAGCAATAGCATGAGACTACTGCGCCCCCTGGTGGACCAAGCCTTACTTCAAGACCAAAGACATCAAAGAACCATCCCCATAGCCACATACGGGACCTGCAAGTCTGACCCTGGAAGCTAAAACCTCCCAAGGCCTTCAGGAAGAGCTCCACGAAACTCTGCTGCAGAGAAGTGGTGATAAAACATCCAGGGTCTGATGTCAGACCTGTAACTCACAGCTTAAAATGAGAGAAGGCTGCCAGACAGGGCCACACAGCAGGTGGACCCAAGGACAGAGTAACATCAAGTTAAGAGTTGTAGGGAGCAGGTTATATATGGCAAGCAGGTTGGGATTAGTTTTCAAGAGTTCTCTGCGGACCAAGCCGAAAAACTCTGTAGGCTTGAGACAGAAGGGTTGTCCCTAGTCATCTGGTTCCCAAGCCGCAGGACAATTAGGGCTGGTTCCTAATGATTCCAGAGTATCATACAAGAGGTTGATAGGGGAAGTGACTGCAGGATAGTATAAATGACATGATCATAAAACCCACTTAACCAAAATTGTGGTCAGAGGTTTCTTTGGCAGTCCAGTGGTTAAGACTCCAAGCTTTCACTAGGAGTGCAGGTTCAATCCCTGCTGAGGAGACTAAAATTCCACATGGTGCAAAGCGCCACCAAAAAGCAAAAAAATGACTTCCCTGGTGGTACAGTGGATGAGAATCCACCTGCCCACGAAGGGAAAACAGGTTCAATCCCTGGTCTGTGACGATTCCACATGCCCCCGAGCAACTAAGCCCGTGCACCACAACCACTGAGCCTCTGCGCTAGAGTCCTCAAGCCCCAGCTCCTGAGCCTGCAGGCTCCAGGGCCCGGGAGCCACGCTACTGAACCCACCGCTGCAAGTACTGCAGCTTGTGCACCGCAACAGAGGTCCAACACGCCGCATCTGAGACCCAGGGTGGCCAAATACACAAATATGTTTTAAAAAATAAAAATTTAAAAACCCTCAGGACAGATGGTTTGTAGAAAAATCCTACCCAACATGCAAGGATTTTTGTTTCGTTGTTAACTACATATCTCTAGCACCTAAAACAATGTCACACATGGGATTATGCTCAATATTATTTGCTGAATGAATATCTTATACAAATTATATTAAATAACAAAGAAATTTAAACCAAAATAGATGGGGAAACAGTGGAAACAGTGTCAGACTTTATTTTTGGGGGCTCCAAAATCACTGCAGATGGTGACTGCAGCCATGAAATTAAAAGATGCTTACTCCATGGAAGGAAAGTTATGACCAACCTAGATAGTATATTCAAAAGCAGAGACATTACTTTGGCAACAAAGGTCCGTCTAGTCAAGGCTATGGTTTTTCCTGTGGTCATGTATGGATGTGAGAATTGGACTGTGAAGAAGGCTGAGCACCAAAGAATTGATGCTTTTGAACCGTGGTGTTGGAGAAGACTCTTGAGAGTCCCTTGGACTGCAAGGAGATCCAACCAGTCCATCCTAAAGTAGATCAGCCCTGGGATTTCTTTGGAAAGAATGATGCTAAAGCTGAAACTCCAGTACTTTGGCCACCTCATGCGAAGAGTTGACTTATTGGAAAAGACTCTGATGCTGGGAGGGATTGAGGGCAGGAGGAGAAGGGGACGACTGAGGATGAGATGGCTGGATGGCATCACTGACTCGATGGACATGAGTCTGAGTGAACTCCGGGAGTTGGTGATGGACAGGGAGGCCTGGCATGCTGCGATTCATGGGGTCACAAAGAGTCAGACACGACTGAGCGACTGAACTGAACTGAACGGATACTTCAATTAAAAATTCATTAGAAAAGAGAAAAGAAACTTAGGACTTCAGTAGTAGGCAAAAGATACAAAAGTAAACGTTCACCAACCAGAAAATATAATTAGTAATAAATGATAACAGAATAATGTGCAATCTTCCTAGCAAACAACAATAACCAAAAAAAAAGCAAGGGATTTTTTTTCCTAAGTAAGTATTTAAGCTATGACCAGTTCTCCTCGGTGAAAATTTATTCAATGATTACGATTTCCTGAACATCTCCTGCATTTTGAACAATGAGGATTTCAAGAGGAAATACCCATGTTTCAGGGCCCCAGTTCACAGTCCCATGGAGATGACAATGTGAGAAGATAATTATGACACATGCGTTATATAAAATAAGATTTGAGGCCTTCTCTGGTGATACAGTGGATAAGAATCAGCCTGCCAATACAGGAAACATGAGTTCGATCCCTGGTTCGGGAAGATTCTGCACGCCACAGAGCAACTAAGCCTGTGCACAACTACTGAGCCAATGATATAGAGCCCGCAAGCCGCAACTACTGAGCTGTTGTCCTGCAACTACTGAAGCCCGCGGGCCTAGAGCCTGCGCTGCATAACCAGGGAAGCCACTGCAGTGAGAAGCCCGCACACCGAAACTGGAGGTGGCCACTGCTCCCCGCAACTAAAGCAAGGCAGACCCAGCACAACCAAACATAAAAATAGATAACGAATAAAAAGATTTAACAGAAGTATGCAATGAAACAGATACTTCTATAAAGTGTAATACTGAACAAGTGAGATTTGAGCACAATTCTGCAACAGAACAGAAATCATACCTGGCTCTACTTGTTGGAATAAAGGAAGACTCCCGAAAATAGCTGATATTTGCCAATCGTATATGCCAACTGAAAGTGAAGTCACTCAGTCGTGTGCGACTCTTTGTGTCCCCATGGACTGTAGCCCACCAGGCTCCTCTGTCCATGGGATTTTCCAGGCAATAGTACTGGAGTGGATTGCCATTGCATTCTCCAGGGGATCTTCCCAACCCAGGGATCAAACCCGGGTCTCCCGCATTGTAGACAGACGCTTTACCGTCTGAGCCACCAGGGAAGTCCTCATATTTGCCAAATGAAGGCACAAAGTAAGGAGTGACTGGTAAGGCTAAGGGAACAGTGGGGTCAGAGGCAAGGAATAGAGAAAGGGCAGGAAATGTTTGGGACGGTGATGCTCAGGGCGGGAGGTGGGGATGGACATTGATCACAACTGAGATCCGACAAAGACTGGAGTCATCATTGACATCAGCCTTTGAAATAAGAGAAACCATAGCCTCATCAAGGCTTTTCTTTCCAGCTGAATGTTAGCCCCACCTGTGAGCAGTGATGCAAATATATGGAAGGCTCCATCTAGTGGAAGCTCTGGGGAACACCCCATGGGGTAGTCAGCTTCCACTTGGGTGTTTTCTTTTGAGCTCCTGACGGTTTTCTTCCGCCCCAGAGCAAACCAGGGCTGGCTTAGAGCCAGTGTGCAGCACGCCTCCTTTGAATTCAACCATGACAGTTCTTCCTTCCCATCAGGCAACGACAGACAACAGCTAATTCCCTCTTGGGATTCAAGAACTATATGTAACACCCAAGTACTGTCAAATTCTGAAAACAAAACCAGCATTATTCTATTATGAACAATTGTATCACTGAGAAGCTGGGAGGCCAGTGTTCATCAAGGAACAAATCCTATCATCTCAAAGAGATGGACAGAGCAGCCTTACTCCTCTCAGAAGCAACCGCTGACACCAGAAGGGACCTGGAGCCTGGAGCCCAACGACCTTATTCCCACACAAGCAGTCCCCATGTCAGAGACCCACTGAGAGGAAAACACCACCCAGGATTGTCGGCCAGAGGCTATTTCTACTCTGAGGTGGAGTTGTTTCTGGGTGGGGCTCGGACACCCCACAGTCTGCCCCCCGGGTACCCCCTGGTGCTCTGGGCAGAGTAGGACTCAGCCCTCCCACCAACCTGAGCTCCTGAGCCCTGGCCTCTGACATCCCCGCCCACCAGTGGCCCGGAGAGGAAAGGAAAAGCAGGGTGGGGAGCAGAGAGCAATTGAAAGGCTTTGCTCCAACCTGGCTCAGGTTCATGGAGGTCTTGTCCGAAGGACATGTGGCAGGGTGGTGGCTTGCAGCCCTCCAGTCAAGGGAATTCCATGGGGCTTCAAGGGAGCTGCTCATGGCTAACTGCCCCTCTCCTGCTCAACACTGACCAGCAGGAGGTGCCACACACCTACCCCCACTCCCGGCAGCCACCTCAGCAGCACAGCTCCTCAGTCAGTTCCCTCTGCTCCTGCTTGGCAGTCTGGAAGAGGCTGTTGATCTCAGAACATTGCTCATCTCTTTCTTCAAATTCACCCGATATAGAAAGCCAAACACTAGAACAGGCTGGGGAGATACTCCTGCCTTTTCATCTTTGCTATACCTAATCAGTAGAAATATACCTGTAATCATTTATGAGTCTGTTGAACCATTCCTCAGTATGGAGGCCAATTGCAATGACTTTCTTTCAGAGATAGACTTTTTACATTATTAGGAAGCCCTCCAAATACTGTCTACCACCCCTCCAACTCCCACCCCCACCCCCAGCAACTCTATGCCCACTGGTGATTTTATAGTTGTCTAACCCTGGGAACTAGCATAAAAACACAATGGGACCTTTGATGGGCTGCAGGATCTCCATGGAGCAGCCTGTAGGGACCTCTGTCCCTTCCATACTGGTAGACACTGACATGTTCCATCAGTTCTTCAGTTCAGTTCAGTTCAGTCACTCAGTCGTGTCCGACTCTTTACGACCCCATGAATCGCAGCATGCCAGGCCTCCCTGTCCATCACCATCTCCCAGAGTTCACTCAGACTCACGTCCATCCAGTCCGTGATGCTATCCAGCCATCTCATCCTCTGTTGTCCCCTTCTCCTCCTGCCCCCAATCCCTCCCAGCATCAGAGTCTTTTCCAATGAGTCAACTCTTCGCATGAGGTGGCCGAAGTACTGGAGTTTCAGCTTTAGCATCATTCCTTCCAAAGAAATCCCAGGGTTGATCTCCTTCAGAATGGACTGGTTGGATCTCCTTGCAGTCCAAGGGACTCTCAAGAGTCTTCTCCAACACCACAGTTCAAAAGCATCAATTCTTTGGCGCTCAGCCTTCTTCACAGTCCAACTCTCACATCCATACATGACCACAGGAAAAACCATAGCCTTGACTAGACAGACCTTAGTCGGCAAAGTAATGTCTCTGCTTTTGAATATACTATCTAGGCTGGTCATCACTTTTCTTCCAAGGAGTAAGCGTCTTTTAATTTCATGGCTGCAATCACCATCTGCAGTGATTTTGGAGCCCCCCAAAATAAAGTCTGACACTATTTCTACTGTTTCTCCATCTATTTCCCATGAAGTGATGGGACCAGATGCCATGATCTTCATTTTCTGAATGTTGAGCTTTAAGCCAACTTTTTCACTCTCCTCTTTCACTTTCATCAAGAGGCTTTTTAGCAGCTCCTCTTCACTTTCTGCCATAAGGGTGGGGTCATCTGCATATCTGAGGTTATTGATATTTCCCCCGGCAATCTTGATTCCAGCTTGTGTTTCTTCCAGTCCAGCGTTTCTCATGATGTACTCTGCATAGAAGTTAAATAAGCAGGGTGACAATAGACAGCCTTGACGTACTCCTTTTCCTATTTGGAACCAGTCTGTTGTTCCAAGTCCAGTTCTAACTGTTGCTTCCTGACCTGCATACAGATTTCTCAAGAGGCAGGTTAGGTGGTCTGGTATTCCCATCTCTTTCAGAATTTTCCAGTTTATTGTGATCCACACAGTCAAAGGGTTTGGCATAGTCAGTACAGCACAAATAGTTGTTTTTCTGGAACTCTCTTGCTTTTTCCATGATCCAGCTGATGTTGGCAATTTGATCTCTGGTTCCTCTGCCTTTTCTAAAACCAGCTTGAACATCTGGAAGTTCACGGTTCACATATTGCTGAAGCCTGGCTTGGAGAATTTTGAGCATTACTTTACTAGCATGTGAGATGAGTAAAATTGTGTGGTAGTTTGAGCATTCTTTGGCATTGCCTTTCTTAGGGACTGGAATGAAAACTGACCTTTTCCAGTCCTGTGGCCTCTGCTGAGTTTTCCAAATTTGCTGGCATATTGAGTGCAGCACTTTCACAGCATCATCTTTCAGGATTTGAAACAGCTCAACCAGAATTCCATCACCTCCACTAGCTTTGCTCGTAGTGATGCTTTCTAAAGCCCGCTTGACTTCACATTCCAAGATGTCTGGCTCTAGGTGAGTGATCACATCATCATGATTATCTGGGTCGTGAAGATCTTTTTTGTACAGTTCTTCCGTGTATTCTTGCCACCTCTTCTTAATATCTTCTGCTTCTGTTAGGTCCATACTATTTCTGTCCTTTATCGATCCCATCTTTGCATGAAATGTTCCCTTCGTATCTGTAATTTTCTTGAAGAGATCTCTAGTCTTTCCCATTCTGTTCTTTTCCTCTATTTCTTTGCATTGATCACTGAAGAAGGCTTTCTTATCTCTTCTTGCTATTCTTTGGAACTCTGTATTCAGATGCTTATATCTTTCCTTTTCTCCTTTGCTTTCGCCTCTCTTCTTTTTACAGCTATTTATAAGGCCTCCCCAGACAGCCATTTTGCTTTTTTGCATTTCTTTTCCTTGGGGATGGTCTTGATCCCTGTCTCCTGTACAATGTCATGAACCTCATTCCATAGTTCATCAGGCACTCTATCTATCAGATCTAGGCCCTTCTCCTTTCCTCCCCCAGAGCAACTACCACCCGACACACACTGTTGTTTTTCGGTCACTAAGTCGTGTCTGACTCCGTGACCCCATGGACTGTAGCATACCAGACTCCTTTGTTCTTCACTATTTCCCAGAGTTTGCTCAAATTCATGTCCATTGAGTTGGTGATGCTATCGAACCATCTTATCCTCTGCCACCCGCTTCTCTTTATGCCCTCAATCTTTCCCAGCATCAGGGTCTTTTCCAGTGAGTCTGCTCTTCACATCAGGTGGCCAAAGTATTGGAGCTTCAGTTTCAGCAACACTTCTTCCAATAGCATTTCCCAGGCAAGAATACTGGAGTGGTTTGCTATTTCCTTCTCCAGGGGATCTTCACGACCCAGGGATTGAACTCGAGTCTCCTACATTGGCAAGCAGATTCCTTTCTACTGAGCCACCAGAGCAGCCCCCGCCAACACACATACAACCCACCAAATCCTGTCTCTGGAATAACCAATCCCCTCCAACCCTGACTTTCTACCTGTAAGTCAGCCCTGTGAGGTTCTTCCTCTCTCCTTAACTCAAAGTTCGATCCCTCCTTGTTAAACACAGTTGGGATACAAAATATAAAATACAGGTTTGCATATTCAAAGAGAATATTTTTATTTGACCATGTGAAGAATTTTGGAAATGACAGTACATTCAATATAAGCAATTTTAATATTGCCATCTTTTTTTTAGTACTGCCATCTTACATTTCAAAGAGGTAGTAGAGAAAAGAGTATCATGGGTATTTTTATTACAGAGAAATGGTTTACCACAGCCCTCAAGAAACCGCATGGGGAGTCACCATGAGGATAAAAGTTGAAAGAACTCTCATTCCTGCAGCTCTGAGAATCCTCAGGTGGGGCCTGTGGAGGCAGGTGGTGGCCCTGGAGACTGGAAAACAGTGTCCAGACGTGTACCGTGGTCCGTTGCTGCCATCTTCTTTTGGTCTAGTGTAAAAAGAGAAGGTGAAAAATCTGTAAAAAAATTAATGGCTCCATGCTGTGCTGAATAATGGCGCCTTGAGCTGCAAAACCCAGGGCTTTCAATAAAGAAAAACGAAACTGTTTAGAAGCAGTTAGGAGAAACACGGGGCCATACTCCCTTAGGGCTGCACCCTCCTCAGTGTCCCCAGATGTCAAGATACTATCTCGCCCGTCTCTTCGGAACAGACAGCCCTGTGCTCCCGCTTCTCCTTCCTCTGGCCTCCCTGAGCCCTGCCACTCCCGCATCAACACTCAGTTCCAGAGTCTGCTTACACATTAGCGCCACAGGGCTAAGAGCTGGGATGGGCCACGCCTTCCTGAGTGCCAGGAGTCAACATGCACAAGGAGACGGGGCAGAGAAGACAGAATCAGTGAGTGTGCGCACGTGTGCGTGCTCAGTCGCTCAGGCATGTGCGACTCTGTGACCCGACGGACTGCAGCCCGCCAGGCTCCTCTGTCCACAGGATTCTCCAGGCAAGAATACTGGAGGGGGTTGCCGTGCCCTCCTCCAGGGGATCCTCCCCACCCAGGGACTGAACCCAGGTCTCATGTTTCCTGCATTGGCCGGCAGACCCTTTACCACCGCATCACCTGGGAAAGACTGAGCATTCACCTTATATTCACAATGCCACCGTGGTTCTCTCCTGCTAAGACATTTGAGAACATCTCAAGATAAGAAGTGATTCCTAGTATAAAGTAAAATGTATTTTTAATCAGAAAACATTTTTCATACATTATTTATGGTACTTAAAAATGTCATGTCAAAAATTAACTTTTGCTCTTTTCTGAAAATATTTAAACATTATATAACACAAAATGATACTTTGAATACTTTGATACTTCGTCTGTTATCAAACTAGAAGATGTGTGTGTGACCTTGTGTGTGTTCCTGTTTATATAAGCTTTCAGGTGCAAATATTATATAAGCAGTACTCATACCTACACAATGACATAATGTAATAAAAAGCGCATGTAATATCCACAGAACACTCTATCTGCATCATAAAAGCTCTCCTCCTGCATACTTGTTTTTAAAATGGGGCTCATTTTACGTTATGAGATATGCACATATTGTTAGCAGTTCTCATATGTACTTACCTGAGTGTCTTGGTTTATTTAAGGAAAAAAGAAAGACATGTTGTGATCAATAACACAGCGCTTGAAAAGGATCACTCATATATAATTGAGAAGTGGGACTGATTTGGTCAAAAGCACCAGTCAAACTATATTAAACATATTTTAACATACGAAACTGATTTTAGAATTGTGAGAGTGAAACAAAGAAACGCATTTTCTATGTTGAGCATAACTTATACCATTTATTCACGAGCACAATCTTCTAACCAACTATACTGCAAATAAGGAAATAACTAGAGTATTTAAACTCACCCATTTAATGCGTTTTTAAATACTTTAGCTTCTTTCAGCTTCTCTAAGTTTCTGTTTTGTGCTTCAGTTTCTTCTGTTCCCCCAAAGTTGAAGGCAACTCCAAACTCACTGTCACATCCTCATCTGCATACTAGGGCCTCTCGCGGGTTATGTGCTATGAAGTAATGTAATCAGCTTTTCAGTTCAAGCTTATTTTATATCTAACATTTAAATTCAGTTTAGAATTAATTTGGGGAATCCAAAGAATTCTTAAATATTCTTAAATATGTGAAAAATTTACATGTGAAGAAATATTCCTTCTCATGAAGTTAAGTTTCAAAATTCTTACCTAGGGATGTGCTCAAGACAATCACCAACAGTATCACTCCCTCCCACCTCACAGATTAGCAGTCACAGTTTATTAATACAGAGTTTGGAATGTTTGGGGAGAAATATTACTATAGGTTAAAACCTAGAAAAATTCACATAAGTAGTTGAATGATAAAGTTTTACCCTAGCTGTTGTGTCCATAGGACAGATCCTGACTATTATTTTTGCACCCAAGCTAGAAATCAGCACTTCATTCTGGCAGTTATTTTAAGGGCCACACTCTGACGATATGCACGTACAGTCTTTTCATCACAGAATTTAGAAAAGTTAAAAACAGATATAATGTATTAATTTAAAATATACCGTCTTAGAGGAGCCTGGTGTGCTACAGTCCATGGGGTCACAGTCAGTCACGACTGATCACACATGCATACGCACAGAATCACATATTTCATTCATATGATGGAATATATGATTCTATATAATATAGAGCTGAAATATGTAAAGATTATTCAGGAAACTGGATGTGTTGTATTTATACATACAGTAACAAACACATATATGATCACAGATAATAAAGTGATATATAATAATTAAAAATTAAAATATACTGTCTTTCATGTATCAGTTCAGCTCACTCGCTCAGTCGTGTCTGACTCTGCACTCCGATGGACCTGCAGCACACCAGGCTTCCCTGTCGATCACCAACTCTCAGAGCTTGTTCAGACTCATGTCCATTGAGTTGGTGATGCCATCCAACCATCTCATCCTCTTTCGTCCCCTTCTCATCCTCTTTCGTCCCCTTCTCCTCCTGCCTTCAACCTTTGCCAGCATCAGGGCCTTTTCCAATGAGTCAGTTCTCTGCATCAGGTGGCCAAAGGATTGGATTTTCAGCTTCAGCATCAGTCCTTCCAATGAATATTCAGGACTGATTTACTTTAGCACTGACTGGTTTGATCTCACTTTCATATATACTGAAAATCATATATGAACACTAAATTAAATATTGATATTTAGCCTCTTACCTTCTGAGATGGTCCACACTCTGTGGAGTGTCTCTCTCCCAGGGCTGCTCTCAATCTTTTAAGATGGATCATATTCTATCTATGGAATGTGCATCTCTCTAAATAAATCCCCTTGTTACCTATCACTTTGTCTCTCACTGAATTCTTTCTATGACAAGGCATAAAGAACTTGAGCTTCACTCAACTGACAACAGCTCTGGTTCTGGAGGAACTAACGTCCCTACCCAGGTGGAGGATGCAATGATGGCGCTGACCGTCCCGACTTCAGTCAACTAAAGCTTGGACTCTGTTGACCTTTGCCCCAATTCTATGCTGAATTCCCCTCTGCTCAAGCCCCTTCATGAATATGCAGGTACTCCTGCTTTAAAAATTACCCCCCTCAAAAAAATTAGCCAATTTTACAGTTCAGGGAGCAACTCCTTTGGAAAAAGATCCTTGTTCTCCTTACTTGGTGCAAGTAATAAATCCTTCCTTCTCCCCACTGCCCTCCCACAAATTTGTATTTCTTTACATCAAAGATTCCTCAATATATAAGTGATACTGGTAGAAATTTAAAGTGCACTTCAAATAATTCTTCTATCAAGGGATCTATTTTGGCAGTGCAGTTGTTTTTGGAGTATTGTCTGTGGACTCCTAGAGGGGCTCCAGGATTGTTTTGAGTGGTCCACGAGGTCAAAACTATTTTTATACTACTACTACTAATACCAGATTAAATAATTTTAACTTCTAAAGAATTTGTAGAATTACTATTGACCCTTGAACAACATTTAGGTTACAGGTACCCATCGTCTGTGCATGCAGTCAAAAATCCAAGTATAAATTAAGTTGGCTCTCGATGGAAGCAGTTCCGCATCCATGGATTCAACCACCTTTGGATCCGATTGTGTAATACTGTTGTATTTACTATCGAAAAAACCCACCTGTAAGTGGACCCACACAGTTCAGTCATGTTGTTCAAGGGTCAACTGTATATGTGTTTTTAATTTTTTTCTTCTACATTCTAAAGAATGTACAATGCAATTTTTCAGAAGCTACAATGCAGTTTTCCAGATGCTGCCAAGTGGTTTTACCTGCCAATACTTTTGCACCGTTAGTGCAAATATCAACATAGTGAAAAGGACAAAGAACATCTTATCATTATGGACTTGCAAACGCTCTAAAAGACTCTCTGGTTCCCACCAGAGGGCTCCACATTCCACACTTTGAAAACTGCAGTATTAGGGTAATGAATCTTACCAGCAGGTGACAATTTAGCACCTTCAAATTAATCCTAATCATAATTTAAGATATTTTAAATTTAATCATAATTTAAGATATTTTGAGTTATAAAATGTAATCCTGGATTAGGCAAAACCTGCTCAGACATATGACAAAACTACAAGCAACAAGAGAAAAAATAAATTGGAAGTCACAAAAACTTTTATGCTTCAAAGGTTCAGTTCAGATCAGTCGTTCAGTCATGTCACTCTTTGCAATCCCATGCACTGCAGCACACCAGGCTTCCCTGTCCATCATTAACTCCTGAAGCCTGCTCAAATTCATGTCCATTGAGTTGGTGATGCCATCCAACCATCTCATCCTCTGCCGTCCCCTTCTCCTCCTGCCTTCAATCTTTCCCAGCATCACAGGGTCTTTTCCAATTAGTCTTGGAAAAGAATTGGTCTTTTCCAATTCTTTGCATCAAGTGGCCAAAGTATTGGAGTTTCAGCTTCAGCATCAGCCCTTCCAATGAATATTCAGGACTGATTTACTTTAGAATGGACTGGTTGGATCTCCTTGCAATCCAAGGGACTCTCAAGATTCTTCTCCAACACCACAGTTCAAAAGCATCAATTCTTCAGCGCTCAGCTTTATGATCCAACTCTCACATCCATCCATGACTACTGGAAAAACCATAGCTTTGACTAGATGGACCTTCAAAGGTAAAGTGAAGTCGCTCAGTTGTACCCGATTCTTTGCGACCCCATGGACAGTGGCCTGCACCAAGCTCCTCCATCCATGGGATTTTCCAGGCAAGAGTACTGGAATGGGTTGCCATTTCCTTCTCCAGGGAATCTTCCCAACCTAGGGATCGAACTCAGGTCTCCCGCATTGTAGACAGACGCTTTACCATCTGAGCCACCAGGGAGTAAAAAGACAACCCACAGAATGGGAAAAGATACGTATGTCTGATAAGTGACCTGTATCCAGAATATATAAAAACTCTTATAATAAGACAAATAATCAAACTTGAAATGAGTAAAAGAACTGAACAGACATTTCTTCAAAGAAGAGATACAGTTAATAAGCACATGAAAAAATAGTGAATATCATGAACCATCAGGGAAATGTAAATCAAAACCCCAATGACATACAATTTCATATCCATTAGGATGGTTATAACTGAAAAGACAGATAACAAGTATTGACAAGGTTGTGAAGAAATTGGAAACCTCACACATTACTATGGTAATGTAAAATAGTTAAGTCACTTTGGAATGGAGTGTGGGAATTTCCTAACAATTCTACTCCTAGATATATACCCAAGAGAAATAAAAACATATATCCACACAAAGACCTATAAATGAAGGCTCAAACAGTCAGAAGATGGAAACAACGCAAATCTCTATCAACTGATGACTGGATAAAAAAATGTACCGCCATACAATTGAATATTATTCAACTATAAAAAGGAATGAAGTACCAGTATATGCTACATCAGAGATAAGCCTTGAAAACATCATGGTAAGTGAAGGAAGCCAGTCACAAAAGACCAAATATTATTTCATTTATATGAGATGAGATGTTCTGAATAGGTGGATCTATAAAGAAAGTAAATTGTTACACAGGGTTGGGGCAGAGGAGAGTGAGAGAATGCTGAGTGACTACTGATGAGTATGGGGTTTCTTTTGCAAGTGATGAAAACGTTCTAAAATTGATTACGACAATGGTTGCAAAACTCTATGAACATACAAAAAGCCACTGAATTGTACATTTTTTAGACAGATTTACTTATTTTATGTTTTGGCTGTGCTGAGTCTTCATTGCTGTGTGTGGGCTCTCTCTAGGTGGGATGAGAGGGGGCTGCTCTTTGTCGCAGCGCAAAGGCTTCTCACTGCACTGGTTTCTCTTGTGGAGTGTTGGCCTAGGGCACAGGGGCTCAGTAGCTCCGGCTCCTGGCTCTAGAGCGCAGGATCAGTAGTGGTGGTGCGTGGGCGCTGTTGCTCCGTGGCATGTGGGATCTTCCTGGAGCAGGGATTGAACCCGTGTCCCCTGCATTGGCAGGCAGATTCTTAACCAGTGGACCATCAGGGAAGCCCTGCATCGTACATTTTTAAAAGTGACTTTTACAGTATGTGAATTATACCTAAATGAAACTGTTACATGCACACACAAGTCAGTGCCCTTATTATGACTTTAAGACTCTGCATGATCTAACCCTAACACTCTAATCTCATTTCCTTCTATCAATCCCTTTCCTTTTCCACACTAATCTTTGCCTCAAAGATGTTATCAGGCATGTTGTCACCTCAGGTCTTTTGCATTTGGTTTTTTCTCTGCTTCAAATTTTCTTCTTTCAGATATGTAAATTCTCCCATTCCTTTCAAGCTTTTACCAAAAAATTACTTTCCAAATGAGATCTTCAACTCTTATCAAAATGAAAATTTCAACCCTCTCTGACATACCTTATCAATCTCCATTCTGCTTTTTTCTCTCTAGCATTTCCTATTATCTAAAATTCCAGATATTCTATTTCTTTATTATTTTTATTGAATAAAAAGTTCACTTACAGTACTATAGTAGTTTCAGGTATCAGTTCAGTTCAGTTCAGTCGCTCAGTTGTGTCCAACTCTTTGCAACCTGAACGACTTCAGCACGCCAGGCTTCCCTGTCCATCACCAACTCCCAGAGCTTGCTCAAACTCATGTCCATCCAAAAAATCTCAACCTCTGTCATCATTTTCTCCTCCTGCCTTCAATTTCTCCCAGAATTTGGGTCTTATCCAATGAGTCAGTTCTCCGTATCAGGTGTCCAAAGTATTGGAGTTAAAGCTTCAGCATCAGTTCTTCCAATGAATATTCAGGTCTTATTTCCTGTAGGATTGGCTGGTTTGATCTTCTTGCAGTCCAAGGGACTTTCAAAACTCTTCTCCAACATCACAGTTCAAAAGTATCAATTCTTTGGTGCTCAGCTTTCTTTATAGTCCAACTACTGGAAACAAACCATAGCTTTGACTAGACAGACCTTTGTCAGCAAAGTAATGTCTAATATGCTATCTAGGTTTCTCATAGTTTTTCTTTCAAGAAGCAAGCATCTTTTAATTTCATGACTGCAGTCGCCATGTGCAGTGATTGTGGAGCCGAAAAAATGTCTGTCACTGTTTCCATTGTTTCCCCATCTATTCGCCGTCAAGTGACGGGACCAGATGCCATGATCTTAGTTTTCTGAATGTTGAGTTTTTTAATGTTGAGTACTTTTTCACTCTCCTCTTTCATTTTCATCAAGAGACTCTTTAGTTCTTCAAGTTTTTCCATGTAAGAGTGGTGTCATTTGCATATCTGAGGTTATTGATATTTCTCCCAGCAATCTTGATTCCAGCTTGTGCTTCTTCCAGTCCAGTTTTCTCATGATGTACTCTGCATGTAAGTTAAATAAGCAGGGTCACAATAGACAGCCTTGATATACTCCTTTTCTTATTTGGAACCAGTCTGTTGTTCCAAGCCCAGTTCTAACTGTTGCTTCCTGACCTGCATACAGATTTCTCAAGAGGCAGGTAAGGTGGTCTGCTATTCCCATCTCTTTCAGAATTTTCCACAGTTTATTGTGATCCACACAGTCAAAGGGTTTGGTACAGTCAATAAAGCAGAAATAGATGTTTCTCTGGAACTCTCTTGCTTTTTCAGTGATCCACCAGATGCTGGCAATTTCATGTCTGGTTCCTCTGCCTTTTCTAAAACCAGCTTGAACATCAGGAGGTTCACGGTTCATGTATTGCTGAAGCCTGGCTTGAAGAATTTTGAGCATTATTTTGCTAGAGAGAGAGATAAATGCAATTATGTGGGAGTTTGAGCATTCTTTGGCATTGCCTTTCTTTGGGATTGAAATGAAAACTGATCTTTTCCAGTCCTGTGGCCTCTGCTGAGTATTCCAAATTTGCTGACATTTTGAGTGAAGCACTTTCATAGCATCATCTTCAGGATTTGAAATAGCTCAACTGGAATTCCAACACCTCCACTAGCTTTGTTCGTAGTGATGCTTCTGAAGGCCCACTTGACTTCACCTTCCAGGATGTCTGGCTTTAGGTGAGTGATCACACCATTGTGATTATCTGGGTCATGAAGATCTTTTTTATACAGTTCTTCTGTGTATTCTTGCCACTTCTTCTGAATATCTTCTGCTTCTGTTAGGTCCATACCATTTCTGTCCTTTATTGAGCCCATCTTTGCATGACATGTTCCCTTGGTATCTCTAATTTTCTTGAAGTGATCTCTAGTCTTTCCCATTCTATTGTTTTCCTCTATTTCTTTGCACTGATCACTAAGGAAGGCTTTCTTATCTCTCCTTGCTATGCTTTGGAACTCTGTATTCAAATGTGTACATCTTTCCTTTTCTCCTTTGCCTTTTGCTTCCCTTCTTTTTACAGCTATTTGTAAGGCCTCCTCAGACAACCATTTTGCCTTTTTGCATTTCTTTTTCTTGGGGATGGTCTTGATCCCTGTCTCCTATACAATGTAATGAACCTCTGTCCATAGTTCTTCAGGCACTCTATCAGATCTAATCCCTTGAATCTATGTCACTTCCCTGGTGGCTCAGAAGTTACAGCATCTGCCTGCAATGCGGGAGACCTGGGTTCAATCCCTGGGTTGGGAAGATCCCCTCGAGAAGGAAATGGCAACCACTCCAGTATCCCTGCCTGGAGAATCCCATGAATGGAGGAGCCTGGTGGGCTACAGTCCACAGGGTCGCAAAGAGTCGGACACGACTGAGCTACTTCACTTATTCCACTGTAAGGGATATGATTTATGTCACACCTGAATGGTCTAGTGGTTTTCCCCACTTCCTTCAACTTAAGTCTGAATTTGGCATTAAGGAGTTCATGATCTGAGCCACAGTCAGCTCCAGGTCTTGTTTTTGCTGACTGTATAGAGCTTCTCCATCTTTGGCTGCAAAGAATATAATCAATCTGATTTCGGTGTTGACCATCTGCTGATGTCCATGTGTAGAGTCTTCTCTTGTCTATTGGAAGAGGGTGTTTGCCATGACCAGTGCATTCTCTTGGCAAAACTCTATTAGCCTTTGCCCTGCGTCACTCTGTATACCAAGGCCAAATTTGCCTGTTACTCCAGGAATTTCTTGACCTCCTACTTTTGCATTCCAGTCCCCTATAATGAAAAGGACATCGTTTTGGGGGTGTTAGTTCTAAAAGCTTTTGTAGGTGTTCAAAGAACCGTTCAGTGTCAGCGTCTTCAGCATTACTTGTTGAGGCACTGACTCTGATATTGAATTGGATTAGCGTGATATAGAATGGTTTGCCTTGGAAATGAACAGAGATCATTCTGTCATTTTTGAGATTGCAGCCAACTAATGCATTTCGGATTCTTTTCTTGACTATGAGGGCTCTTCTAAGGGATTCCAGCCCACAGTAGTATATATAATGGTTTTCTGAGTTCAATTCACACATTCCAGTCCATTTTAGTTCGCTGATTCCTAGAATGTTGATGTTCACTCTTGTCATCTCCTGTCTGACCACTTCCAATTTGCCTTGACTCACAGACCTAACATTCCAGGTCCCTATGCAATACTGCTCTTTACAGCATCAGACCTTGCTTCCATCACCAGTCACATTAACAGCTGGGTGTCATTTTTGCTTTGGCTCCATCCCTTCATTCTTTCTGGAGTTATTTCTCTACTGATCTCCAGTAGCATACTGGGCACCTACCAACCTGGGGAGTTCAACTTTCAGTGTTCTATCTTTTTGCCTTTTCATACTGTGCATGGGTTGCTCAAGGCAAGAATCCTGAAGTGGTATCAGTTCAGTTCAGTCGCTCAGTCATGTCCGGTTCTTTGTGACCCTATGAACTGCAGCACACCAGGCCTCCCTGTCCATCAATGACTCCCGGAGTCCACCAAAACCCACGTCCATTGTGTCGGTGATGCCATCCAACCATCTCATCCTCTGTCGCCCCTTCTCCTCCTGCCTTCAATCTTTCCCAGCATCAGGGTCTTTTCCAATGAGTCAGCTCTTCGCATCATGTGGCCAAGGTACTGGAGTTTCAGCTTTAACATCAGTCCTTCCAATGAATATTCAAGACTGATTTCCTTTAGGATGGACTGGTTGGATCTCCTTGCAGTCCAAGGGACTCTCAAGAGTCTTCTCCAACACCACAGTTCATAAGCATCAATTCTTCGGCACTCAGCTTTCTTTATAGTCCAACTCTCACATCCATATATGACTCCTGGAAAAACCATAGCCTTGACTAGATGGACCTTTGTTGGCAAAGTAATGTCTCTGTTTCTTAATATGCTGTCTAGGTTGGTCATAACTTTTCTTCCAAGGAGCAAGGGACTTTTAATTTCATGGCTACAGTCACCATCCACAGTGAGTTTGGAGCCCAGAAAAATAAAGTCAGCCACTGTTTCCCCATCTATTTGCCATGAAGTCAAGGGAACAGACGCCATGATCTTAGTTTTCTGAATGTTGAGCGTTAAGCCAACTTTTTCACTGCCTTCTTTCATTTTCATCAAGAAGCTCCTTAGTTCTTTTTCACTTTCTGCCATAAGGGTGGTGTCATCTGCATATCTGAGTTTATTGATATTTCTCCCGGCAATCTTGATTCCAGCTTGTGTTTCTTCCAGCCCAGCGTTTCTCATGATGTACTCCGCATAGAAGTTAAATAAGCAGCGTGACAATATACAGCCTTGACGTCCTCCTTTTCCTATTTGGAACCAGTTGTTGTTCCATGTCCAGACGTGGTCTACTACACTGTAATTAGAAGATAAGGGGTATAATTCCCCTGCTATACAGCGTATCTTTGCTGTTCATTTTATACACAGTAGTTTGTATCTGTTAATCCCCAGTGTATCTTTCTGCACTTCCCTCTCCCCGTTGGTAACCACAAGTGTGTTTTCTCTGTGAGTCTGTTTCTGTTTTGCATGTACATTCATTTGCATTTTTTAGATTCCACAGAAAAGTGGCAGCATTTGGTATTTGTCTTTCTCTGACTTATTTCACTAAGCATAATATTCTTTAGGTCCATCCACACAGCTGCAAATGGCAGAATTTCATTCTATTTTATGACTGAGTAATATTCCATTCTATATATATATATGCCACATCTTCCTAAACCCATCATTTGTTAATGGGCAGTTGGATTGCTTCCAAGTCTTTGCTATTGTAAACAGGTCGGCTCTGAACATTGGGGAACATGTATCTTTTTGAATTACGGTTTTCTTTGGGTACAAGCCCAGGAATGGGATTGCTAGGTTGTATGTCAGTTCTACTTTTAGTTTTTTGGGCATCTCCATACTGTCTTCCAGTGCAAAGAAATAGAGGAAAACAATAGAATGGGAAAGACTAGAGATCTCTTCAAGAAAATTAGAGATATCAAGGGAACATGTCATGCAAAGATGGGCTCAATAAAGGACAGAAATGGTAGGGACCTAACAGAAGCATAAGATATTCAGAAGAGGTGGCAAGAATACACAGAAGAACTGTACAAAAAAGATCTTCACGACCCAGATAATCACAAAGGGGTGATCACTCACCTAGAGCCAGACATCCTGGAAGGTGAAGTCAAGTGGGCCTTCAGAAGCATCACTACAAACAAAGCTAGTGGAGGTGATGGAACTCCAGTTGAGCTATTTCAAATCCTGAAAGATGATGCTGTGAAAGTGCTGCACTCAATGTGTCTGGAAATTTAGAAAACTCAGCGGTGGCCACAGGACTGGAAAAGGTCAGTTTTCATTCCAATTCCAAAGAAAGGCAATGCCAAAGAATGCTCAAACTCCCACACAATTGCACTCATCTCACATGCTAGTAAAGTAACGTTCAAAATTCTCCAAGCCAGGCTTCAACAGTACATAAACTGTGAACTTCCAGATGTTCAAGCTGGTTTTAGAAAAGGCAGAGGAACCAGAGATCAAATTGCCAACATCTGCTGGATCATCGAAAAAGCCAGAGAGTTCCAGAAAAACAACTATTTCTGCTGTATTGACTATGCCAAAGCCTTTGACTGTGTGGATCACAATAAACTGTGGAAAATTCTGAAAGAGATGAGAATACCAGACCACCTGACCAGCCTCTTGAGAAATCTGTATGCAGGTCAGGAAGCAACAGTGAGAACTGGACATGGAACAGACTGGTTCCAAAAAGAAAAAGGAGTATATCAAGGCTGTATATCCTCACCCTGCTATTTAACTTATATGCAGAGTAGATCATGAGAAACACTGGGCTGGATGAAGCACAAGCTGGAATCAAGATTGCCGGGAGAAATATCAATAACCTCAGATATGTAGATGATAGCACTCTTATGACAGAAAGTGAAGAGGAACTAAAAAGCCTCTTGATGAAAGTGAAAGAGGAGAGTGAAAAAGTTGGCTTAAAGCTCAACATTCAGAAAACTAAGATCATGGCATCTGGTCCCATCACTTCATGGCAAATATATGGGGAAACAGTGAAAACAGTGGCAGACTTTATTTTGGGGGGCTCAAAAATCACTGCGGATGGTGATTGCAGCCATGAAATTAAAAGACACTTACTCCTTGGAAAGAAAGTTTATGACCAACCTAGACAGCATATTAAAAAGCAGAGGTCCAACAAAGGTCCATCTAGTCAAGGCTATGGTTTTCCCAAGAGTCATGTATGGATGTAAGAGTTGGACTATAAAGAAAGCTGAGTGCTGAAGAATTGATGCTTTTGAACTGTGGTGTTGGAGAAGACTCTTGAGAGTTCCTTGGACTGCAAGGAGATCAAACCAGATCATCCTAAAGGAGATCAGTCCTGGGTGTTCACTGGAAGGACTGATGTTGAAGCTGAAACTCTAGTACTTTGGCCACCTGATGCGAGGAGCTAACTCATTGGAAAAGACTGATGCTGGGAAAGATTGAGGGCAGGAGAAGGGGACAACAAAGGATCAAATGGTTGGATGACATTAGCGACTCAGTGGACACTAGTTTGAGTAAACTCCAGGAGTTGGTGATGGACAGGGAGGCCTGACGTGCTGAAGTCCATGGGGTCCAAAGAGTGGGACACTACTTTGCAACTCAGTAACAACAAACACTGTTTTCCAGTGGCTGCAACAATTTACATTTCTACCAATAGCATATAAACGTTCTCTTTTCTCCACATCCTCCCCAACATTTGTTATTTGTAGACTTTTGACAGCCATTCTCACAGGTGTGAGGTGACACTTCATTGTGGTTTTGATTTGCATTTCTCTTATGATTAGAAAAGTTGAGCATGTTTTCATGTACCTGTTAGCCATTTGTATGACTTCTCACGAAAAATGTTAATTTAGGTCTTCTCATTTTTGATTGGTTTGTTTGCTCTTTGAGTTGTATAAGCTGTTAATATAGTTTTAATATTAACTCCTGTCACATCATTTGCAAATATTTTCTCACACTCCATAGTTTTTTTCATTTTGTCAATAGTTTCCTTTGCTGTGCAAAAGGTTTTTAAGTTTAAATAGGTCTAATTCATTTATTTTTGATTTTATATCTTTGCCTTAGGAGACTAATAAAAAAATTGCTATGATTTATGTCAAACTGTGTTTTTTTTCTTTAGGAGTTTATGGATTTTGGTCTTACATGTAGGTCTTTAAAGCATTTTGAGTTTATTTTGCATGTGGTATGAGGGAATATTCTGACCTCACTATTTTAAATGTAGCTTTCATTTTCCCAGTACCACTTGTTGAAGAGCCTGTCTTTTCTCCATTATGTATTTTTGATACCTTTGTTGTAGATAATTGACCATAGGTGTATGGATTCATTTCTGGGCACAGCATTGATCTATAACTCTGCCTTTTTGCTAGTATCACACTGCTTTGATTACTGGAGCTTAGGAGTATAGTCTAAAGTCTAAGAGGGTTATATGACCAGTTTGAAGATGGTTTTAGTATGGTAGATCATAGTAACAATGGTAATGAAGATTAGACATAGACTGAGCTTATTGTTGGCCTTTTTAAAGGTGAAAAGCCATTAATTAATCAATCTTATTCTCTCACATTGACATGAGTAAAATGGATAAATAACAGAATTCTAAAAGATGAACTATGGAATGTTTATAATATATACTCTACTGAGTACATATGTATTATCCTTTTCAATTCTCACAATAACTCTGTAAGGTGGGTTTCTTATCTTCCATAAGTTGATCAGGAAATTCAGATACAAACATATTAGTAGCCATGCCGACATCATAAAAGTTGCTAAGTGATGGACCCTAGATTAATGTCCAATGCCTGAGCTCTGAGCTAGCTTTTCTTGTCATCAGGTATGGCTAAGAGGGATCAGCTTCAAGGTCTACAGTAGTCCTCAAAGTACCCCAATCTCCCCTAAAAACAAGTGTCAAGTTACACACAAGAACTTGGAGGGACAGAAAAGTAATTATGCTGTATGAAAAATGCCAATCTTGAAAGGTTACAAACTGTATGATTTTAATTTTTATAACCTTCGTGACAAAATCAGATTGAGAACAGATTAGGTGTTGAGTGCAAGGCTTTAATTGTGCAAAAATTGTGCAAGACAATTCTTCCTTCCAACCAAGTGAGGACTGGAGCCACAAGTAGTTTTCTCGTTGCTACCAGAGATATATACACTATATACAATTTTCTACCCATTCCAAAGAAAGAAATATGCATTATTTTCTAATTATAAACAAATGTAACAGTGTGGACTCAAGAAGACAGCAATTGTGTTCATCAAAGAGCAAATCCAGTCACCTCAAAGGGGATCGACGGTTGATGAATCATTTTCGTACCCCTGGCCCCTAAGCGACCCTTCGACACCAAGTAAGACCTGGGCCCCAAAGGCCTGTTCTCACCCCTACTTCGTCCCCAAGTCACACTCAAAGACTCCCTGACGGGAGGAAACGGCCCAGGTTCAAGACCATGTGAACTGCCATGCCCTGAGCCAGATTCCGGGGTAGAGGGGGCGTGGTACCCCCCGATACCCTGGCCCTCACTCGATCGGCTCTGTAGCCTTCCAGAGCTCCAAGGTGAGTGAGAGCCGCCACAGCCTCCCCTTCCCCACCTTCTGATGGCCGGTTCTTCCCCTGCTCCCCAGTTGAGTTACCTGTCAGAGACCAGCGAGTCCGTAAAGAAACCACATGACGACGCCGAGCAGTTAACGGCTGTCCTAGCTCTGAGCTTGCGGCGCGTGGTGTGGCTGAGCATGCGCTTCTCTCAGCCAATAAGAAGCAAGGGGGAACTGGCGGGCGCCTCTGAGTGGCTAGCCTGAAGGCGCAAGTCTTGCAGCCAATCAGAGCCAAACGGGCTCAGAGGCAGCGGCTCGGTGGGAGTGTGTCCTTTAGTTTGAGGCGGGAGGTTTATCCAGAGGTGAGGTCCCCAGGAGTGACTTGTGTAGGGGCGGCCGCCTTTTGGCCAGTGAAGGTCAACAAACACAGGCATGTCTTGGGGATTCATGTGGGGCAAGGGCTACAGGAACATCTAGGCATCTCAGCATTGTGCTGTCAGGATCAGCGCTATGAGGAAAAGGAGGGTGAATATCCGATCCTGAGTTCGCACTGATTCCTCTGCCATAAATGCCCTTCTCTCTTTCCTTCGCAGTTAACTCCAGTCCTTCTTTCAAAGGCCGAAGCAGTGCCGTCTTCTCCTCCTCTAAGCCTCCTAACCTAGTAGCCTCTGATCTCAGGCACACCGGCCTTAGTCATCCTGCATGGAGACTGCCCTGCAGTTGTGCCACTCCCTACCACGTAAGACTAGGAGCTTGTCACACAGCCAGGAAGTGAAGGCAGGTTGCGTAATCACAGCTTGTAAGGGCTCTGGAGAACGAGACCAAGCCTCACTCAGAGCCAGGTTTCACAGCCATCAGCTTCGTGGCCTCAGGGAGGAGAATTAACCCCTCTGAGTTCAGCTCGCTTATCTGCACAAGGGAGGAAAATGAAAAAGCCTCCATTTGAATTGTTGGACGACTTCAACTGTAACAGGACAGATAAACACATCCCAGGCTCTTGTCATTTCCCTAACTGTCTGAAGAATGGGAGGAGTTCAGGGCTGAGGAGCGGGAAGGGTATCAGTAGCATCTTCTGATACCTGCTGCTGCTAAGTCGCTTCAGTCGTGTCCAACTCCGTTGGACCCCATAGACAGCAGCCCACCAGGCTCCCCCGTCCCTGGGATTCTCCAGGCAAGAACACTGGAGTGGGTTGCCATTTCCTCCTCCAATGCGTGAAAGTGAAAAGTGAAAGTGAAGTCGCTCAGTCGTGTCCAACTCTCAGGGACCCCATGGACTGCAGCTTTCCAGGCTCCTCCGTCCATGGGGTTTTCCAGGCAAGAGTACTGGAGTGGGGTGCCATTGCCTTCTCCGCTTCTAATACCTAAAAGCTTCTTTGTTGTTGTTTAGTCGCTAAGTCATGTCCGACTCACTGGGACCCCATGGTCTGTAGCCCGCCAGGCTCACCTGTCCATGGGATTTTTCTAGACAGGGTTGCCATTTCCTTCTCCAGGGGATCTTCCTGACTTAGGGATCAAACCCACATCTCCTGCATTGGCAGATGGATTTTCTCCTGAGCCACTGGGGAAGCCCAAAGGTTTCTTTCAGTTCAGTTCAATTCAGTTGCTCAGTCATGTCAGACTCTTTGCAACCCCATGTACACCAGGCCTGCCTGTACATCACCAACTCCTGGAGTTTACCCAAACTCATGTCCATTGAGTCGGTGATGCCATCCAACCATCTCATCCTCTGTCATCCCCTTCTCCTCCTGCCCTCAATCTTTTCCAGCATCAGGGTTTTTTCAAATGAGTTAGCTCTTCACATCAGGTGGCCAAAGTACGGGAGTTTCAGCTTTAACATCAGTCCTTCCGGTGAACACCCAGGACTGATCTCCTTTAGGATGGACTGGTTGGATCTCCTTGCAGTCCAAGGGACTCTCAAGAGTCTTACCCAATACCACAGTTCAAAAGCATCAATTCTTCGGCACTCAGCTTTCTTCGAAGTCCAACTCTCACATCCATACATGACTACTGGAAAAACCATAGCCTTGACTAGACGGACCTTTGTTGCCAAAGTAATGTCTCTGCTTTTTAATATGTTGTCTAGGTTGGTCATAACTTTCCTTCCAAGGAGCAAGCGACTTTTAATTTCATGGCTACAGTCACCATCTGCAGACTTTGGAGCCCCCCAAAATAAAGTCTGCCACTGTTTCCCCATATATTTGCCATGAAGTGATGGAACCGGATGCCATGATCTTAGTTTTCTGAATGTTGAGCTTTAAGCCAATTTTTTCACTCTCTTCTTTCACTTTCATCAAGAGGCTTTTTAGTTCTTCTTCGCTTTCTGCCATGAGGGTGGCGTCATCTGCATATCTGATGTTATTGATATTTCTCCCAGCAATCTTGATTCCAGCTTGTGCTTCATCCAGCTAGGCATTTCACATGATCTACTCTGCATATAAGCTAAATAAGCAGGGTGACAATACACAGCCTTGACGTACTCCTTTTCCTATTTGGAACCAGTCTGTTGTTCCAAGTCCAGTTCTAACTGTTGCTTCCTGACCTGCATACAGATTCTCAAGAGGCAGGTCAGGTGGTCTGGTATTCCCATCTCTTTCAGAATTTTCCACAGTTTATTGTGATCCACACAGTCAAAGGCTTTGGCATAGTCAATACAGCAGAAATAGTTGTTTTTCTGGAACCTCTTGCTTTTTCCATGATCCAGTGGATGTTGGCAATTTGATCTCTGGTTCCTCTGCCTTTTCTAAATCCAGCTTGAACATCTGGAAGTTCATGGTTTATGTACTGTTGAAGCCTGGCTTGGAGAATTTTGAGCATTTCTTTGCTAGCGTGTGAGATGAATGCAATTGTGCGGGAGTTTGAGCTTTCTTTGGCATTGCCTTTCTTTGGGATTGGAATGAAAACTGACCTTTTCCAGTCCAGGGGCCACCACTGAGTTTTCTAAATTTCCAGACACATTGAGTGCAGCACTTTCACAGCATCATCTTTCAGGATTTGAAATAGCTCAACTGGAGTTCCATCACCTCCACTAGCTTTGTTTGTAGTGATGCTTCTGAAGGCCCACTTGACTTCACCTTCCAGGATGTCTGGCTCTAGGTGAGTGATCACCCCTTTGTGATTATCTGGGTCATGAAGATCTTTTTTGTACAATTCTTCTGTGTATTCTTGCCACCTCTTCTTAATATCTTCAGCTTCTGTTAGGTCCCTACCATTTTTGTCCTTTATCGAGCCCATCTTTGCATGACATGTTCCCTTGATATCTCTAATTTTCTTGAAGAGATCTCTAGTCTTTCCCATTCTATTGTTTTCCTCTGTTTCTTTGCACTGATCACTGAGAAAGGCTTTCTTATCTCTCACTGCTATTCTTTGGACGCTGTATTCAAATGGGTATATCTTTCCTTCTCTCCTTTGCTTTTTGCTTCTCTTCTTTTCACAGCTATTTTAAGGCCTCCTTAGACAGCCATTTTACTTTTTTGCATTTCTTTTTATTGGGGATGGTTTTGATCGCTGTCTCCTGTACAATGTCACAAACCTCCATTCATAGTTCGTCAGGCAGTCGGTCCATCAGATCTAGTCCCTTAAATGTATTTCTCATTTTCACTGTATAATCATGAGGGATTTGATTTAGGTCATACCTGAATGGTCTAGTGTTTTTCCCCACTTTCTTCAATTTAAGTCTGAATTTGGCATTAAGAAGTTCATGATCTGAGCCACAGTCAGCTCCAGGTCTTGTTTTTGCTGACTGTATAGAGCTTTTCCATCTTTGATTGCAAAGAATATAATCAGTCTGATTTTGGTGTTGACCATCTGCTGATGTCCATGTGTAGAGTCTTCTCTTGTGTTGTTGGAAGGGGGTGTTTGCTATGACCAGTGCGTTCCCTTGGTAAAACTCTATTAGCCTCTGCCCTGCTTCACTCTGTACTCCAAGGCCAAATTTGCCTGTTACTCCAGGTGTTTCTTGACTTCCTACTTTTGCATTCCAGTCCCCTATAATGAAAAGGACTTCTTTTGGGGGTGTTAGTTCTAAAAGGTCTTGTAGGTCTATCACAGAACCATTCAACTTCAGCTTCTTCAATGTTACTTGTCAGGTATAGACTTGGATTAGCGTGATATAGAATGGTTTGCCTTGGAAATGAACAGAGATCATTCTGTCGTTTTTGAGATTGCAGCCAAGTACAGCATTTTAGACTGTTTTCTTGACTATGAGGGCTACTCCATTTCTTCTAAGGGACTCTTGCCCACAGTAGTAGATATAATGGTCATATGAGTTCCGTTTACCCATTCCAGTCCATTTTAGTTCACTGATTCCTAGAATGTCGACTTTCAGTCTTGCCATCTCCTGTTTGACCACTTCCAATTTACCTTGATTCATGGACCTAACATTCCAGATTCCTATGCAATATTAATCTTTACAGCATCCAACCTTGCTTCTATCACCAGTCACATCCACAATTGGGTGTTGTTTTTGCTTTGGCTCCATCCCTTCATTCTTTCTGGAGTTATTTCTCCACTGATCTCCAGTAGCATATTGGGCACCTACTGACCTGTGTCCTATCTTTTTGCCTTTTCATACTGTTCATGGGGTTCTCAAGGCAAGAATACTGAAGTGGTTTGCCATTCCCTTCTCCA
This sequence comes from Capra hircus, assembly GCF_001704415.2. Classification (NCBI taxonomy): domain Eukaryota; kingdom Metazoa; phylum Chordata; class Mammalia; order Artiodactyla; family Bovidae; genus Capra; species Capra hircus. The sequence continues at coordinate 7,173,032 of NC_030829.1, read as the reverse complement.
GTGGACCACCTTCTGTCAGAACTCTCCACCATGACCCGTCCATCTTGGGTGGCCCTACAGGGCATGGCTTAGTTTCATCGAGTTAGACCAGGCTGTGGTCCATGTGATCAGATTGGCTAGTTTTCTGTGATTGTGGTCTCCCCTCTGATGCCCTCTTGCAACATCTACAGTCTTACTGGGGTTTCTCTTACCTTGGATGTGGGGTATCTCTTCACGGCTGCTCCAGCAAAGCATAGCCACTGCTCCTTACCTTGGACGTGGGAATCTCCTATTAGACACCGCTCCTGACCTTGGATGTGGGGTATCTCCTTTCAGCCCCTTCAGCACCCACAAGGTTTCTTTAGGAAAAGACATTTCCAGATTGCGGGCAGCTCAAGACGGCATCAGTAGAACTGGGCCCAGCAGAAGAAAGCCCCAGGAAAATGTCTTGCCTCAGGGGTGAAGTCCCCATACCAGGAGGGTTCCAATAGGTAAAGGCTATGTCTGGAGGTGACAAAAACCCACAGGGGATTTCCCTGATGGTCCAGTGGTTGGTTAAGACTCTGTACTTCCACTGCAGGGGGCACAGGTTCGATCCTGGTCAGGGAACTAAGATCCCTGCTGCATGGCAAAAAAAACAAAAAAACAAAAAAACCCCTTCAGACTTTATCCTAGACTCAGAACTTGTGACTGAGAAAGGAAGACATTCTGCAGCATTTTCCCTTCTGAATCAAAGCTCATTGTATCTAAAATGAGAACACTGGGCTGAACATCTTTAGGGGGGCAACTGGGCTAGGAAGGGCAGTACAACCTTGGGAAAAAAACCAACACCCCCAAACCTTTCCACTGTACATTCTTGACCTCATGCCCATTCATGAGGAACGGCTTCTCCCATCCCACCCAAACATCCTCTATCACACCTCTCAGTGTTTCCTCCACGTTCAACATACTAAGTACTAAATACTAAAATCTGGCTGTTTCCAGAGAACACTGATTTTTCTCTAATCTTCTCTCCAGCGACTGTTGTTTCTCAAACACCGCTGCTGCTAAGTCTCAAACACTACTGGTTCTAAAATATTTGGAAGAGAAAAAGATCAGAAAGGTGCAATGTCTGAGGAGGGAGGAGATGAGAACTCTGAGCCCCAAGGTAAAACAGCTTCAGTTATGAGAAGGCAGGAGCATCTGAATTAGGGGGTCTCTGAAAGTTGGGGTTTCTGGCCTGGGGTCCACAGAGGTCTTTTCCCCATGGCTGAATGATGAAATCTAGGGCAGAAGAGATGGAAGCTGGATTCCCTGATTCACCAGAACCACAATATAGAAAGGTTTTTGACCCCAGGTTGGAACCACGCCCTTGGGTTTGGGCTCCTGCCTGACACATAGGGAAAGTCACTCAACCTGTGGATGAACTTCCAGCCCCACCTATCACCAAGCCTTTCGGGTCTCCACTAGCATGTTTTCCCTCAGATTTTCTTAGCTCCAGCTCTTTCCAACTATTCCCAGTCCCCCAGCTTTGGGCCTGTCTCCTGCTTCTCATCCCTGGCCCTGGCCTCCTGCACCTGCCATAGAACCAGTCCCCCAATTCTGGGCAATTCTGACACCCTCACCATCCCACCCACCCAAGCTAAACCACTGAGCTGAGATCCAAGGCACCTGGCCCTTCTGGGCAGTGTGGTCAAGGGATACAGGAAGAAATAGACAGCATGATGGTGAGGCTAGGAGAGGAGGGACAGCAGAGAGGGAGGGTTTTGTAGTTCCGCACATAACAGGAGAAGCATAGTGAGAGAGGAAATAAAGAGGAATGGGACTGGGACTTCCCTGGTGGCCCAGTGGCTAAGACCCTGCGCTTCGAATATAAGGGACCCGGGTTTGACCCGACTGGGGGACTAGATCCCACATGCCGCGACTAGGAGTTTGAATGCTCCAACTAAAAGGTCCAGCATGAAGCAAAATAAATACATAAATATTACAAAAAAGAAAGAGCCTTGAAATGTTTGAATATTTGACTGTAGAATGAACTAATGAATGCTCAAAGGGGCATTGCCAAATCTCTAGTCTGAAGTGTGACAAGGGAATTTCCCCTGGCAGGTGTGAGGAGGTTGCTAAAGGAAGCCAGCTGGCAGGGAGAAATGTGCTCAGTTTCACAACTTGTTATGGGTGGTGTTGGCAGAGATTCCTGGAGAACTGACAAATATGAAAATGAACTCTTTGGTTCATAGTCATACCTGAACACATACACACACACACAGACCTGCATATCTGGCATGGTCAACAATAATATATAAGAAAAAAACATAACAAAAAAAGAAAGAATAAAAGAGTATACATATTTAGGGGGAAATTCATACAAAAAGTAGTAAAATAGAACAGAATAAAAATTTAAAAGCAGAAGGGAACCCAAAGTAGTAAGCAGTGCCTCTTTCAAAAAAATTTTTTTAATTAATTTTTATTGGAGAATGGTTGATTTTTCCAGTAGTCCTGTATGGATGTGAGAGTTGGACCATAATGAAGGCTGAGTGCCAAAAAATTGATGCTTTTGAACTGTGGTGCTGGAGAAGACTCTTGAGAGTCCCTTGGATGGCAAGGAGATCAAACCAGTCAATCCTAAAGGAAATCAGTCCTGAATATTCATTAGAAGGACTGAGGCTGAGACTGAAGCTCCAATATTTTGGCCATCTGATGTGAAGAGCCGACTCATTAGAAAAAGCTCTGATGCTGGGAAAGATTAAAGGCAGGAGAAGGGAACGACAGAGGATGAGATGGTTTGATGGTATCACTGACTCAATGCTGTTAGCTTTTTTTTGGAGTTTGAGTAAGCTCCAAGAGATGGTGAAAGATAGGGAAGCCTGGCATGCTGCAGTCCATGGGGTTGCAAAGAGTCAGACATGACCGAGCCACTGAACAATAGTTGATTTACAATGATAGTTTCAGGTATGAATCAGCAAAGTGAATCAGTTATACCCATGAATGTGTCCAATCTTTTTCAGATTTTTTTCCCATATAAGCCAGTACAGAATATTTAGAGTTCCCTGTGCTATACAGTAGGTCCCTATATATTTTTAATATATATATACACATATTGTATATATATGCAATGTACTCATTGTACGTATAGATACACAATATACAGACTGTATATATACAAACACAATATACTCATTGTGTATGCTGCTGCTGCTGCTGCTGCTACGTCGCTTCAGTCATGTCCAACTCTGTGCGTCCCCATACGTGGCAGCCCACCAGGCTCCTCTGTCCCTGGGATTCTCCAGGCAAGAACAGTGGAGTGGGTTGCCATTTTCTTCTCCAATGCATGAAAGTGAAAAGTGAAAGGGAAGTCATGTCTGACTCTTCGAGATTCCATGGACTGTAGCCCACGAGGCTCCTCTATCCCTGGGATTTTCCAAGCAAGAGTACTGGAGTGGGGTGCCATTGCCTTCTCCTCATTGCGTATATATAGACATATATACACAATATACTCATTGTATATAATATATACACAATATATTCATTGGAAAAGACTGATGCTGGGAAGGATCAAAGGCAGAAGAAGGGGATGACAGAGGATGAGATGGTTGGATGGAATCACTGACTATATGGACATGAGTTTGAGCAAGCTTCAGGAGTTGGTGATGGACAGGGAAGCAGTGCCTACCAAGTTTTTTTTTTTTTTTTTCTTACAAAGTGCTTTGATAGAGGCAAGCAGTCAGCGATTTCACCAAAAAAACAGTGCCCTATAGCAGGTACCCCCACCTCCAGGATCTAATGCCTGATGACCTGAGATTGTTGTTTAGTCATGAAGTCATGTCCGACTCTCTGCGACCCCACGGTCTAGTCCACCAGGCTCCTCTGTCCGTGGGATTCTCCAGGCAAGAACACTGGAGTGGGTTGCCATCTCTTCCTCCAGGGGATCTTCCTGGCCCAGGGATCGAACCCGTGCCTCCTGCATTGATAGGCTGAGCCACCAGGGAAGCCCATACTCTCCCAAGGTGGGCTCCTGCCTGTATCTTGGTCTCACTTGCTTTAGGAAAAATGCACTGGAGGGAGATCTAGTCAGGAGAGTATGTTGCTCTGTGGAAGGTGCAGTGAATATGGGTGGTGGTGGAGTCACGCCAGAGCTTGTTTCTCGGGGATTCTGCTGGAACTGGCTGGGAACCTTGACGTGCTGGCACCTGCCCAGCCCTCCCGGCTGGGGGACAGTATGTTCCGGGCGGATCCCTCCTCCTCTCTCTCCTCATTCCCATCCCAGACCTTAACATTATAGGCACATTCCTAAGCTGAGTTCCCAAACCTGATGAGATCTCTCAGTCCAGATTAGAGCGTTGTGCCAGCCCCTCCCAGCTAACCCCAGCTCATCTGGCAGATGGTGGTTCCAGGCTGCTGCCGAACTCTCCTCAAGCAGTAGAGTCTGTCCCTGCCCAGAACCCACTGTAAAAACTTAAAAGTGTTGGGAATTCCTTGGAAGTCCAGCGGTTATGACTCCACAATTCCATTGCACGGGGCACCGGTTCGATCCTGGGTCAGGGAACTAAGATCCCCCAAGACACGTTGCTTGGCCAAAAAAAGAACACAGTTAAAGTTTCAGATTCAACAATAGCTCAGTCCAGAAAATACTGTCTGTAGCTTTTTGTAACAAGGATATTGCACATTACTAAAAATAGAATTCGTGTTACCTGTGATAGCCATTTTAAAACATGTTATCAACTCTACTTCAATAACACTGTTTTTTAATGTTGGGAATGCTTGACTGTGAAAGTTGCCAAGATAAGCCTCCAATCACTGAAATCAAAGTAGACATCTTCTGAGTCGAACAGTAGGGAATTACCCCATCCAAGAAAATAGAATTGTTAGGCCACCTGTTCCAGCAAGCCCTATTGAAGGGCTTGGTTGAGCAGAAAGTACATTCACATCACGGAATCCACCAAGCAAGAGAGGTAAGAGTGGGTGAACACCCAGCCAAAATAATGTCTGTATGATTTTGGATTAACAAGGTCATGTTCACATTTGTCAATGTTACAGGAGTATTTGCCTCCAAACCTAGCTCAAAACCCACACATCTTCCCCACCAAAAGGCAACCTCCCCGTCTCCTTTCTGCTAGGAACACCCTCATTCTGGCATTAGGCTGGGCGTGCAGTATCAAGAGGAAGTCTATGCCGGCCCGGCAATCCCCTGGTGGTCCAGTGCTTAGGATTCCGCACTTCCACTGCAGGGGAGATGGGTTTGATCTCTGGTCTGGGAACTAAGAACCTGAGTGCTCTGTGCACCCCACACCCAACACCCAACATCCTGCAAAAAAAAAAAAACAAACCATGAAACAAAAAAACACAAATATGTAGTATTGTTTTGAGCTTTTTTCAAACATGTAAAAGTCTTACTGTATGGAGAAGGAAATGGCAACCCACTCCAGTATTCTTGCCTGGGAAATCCCATGGACAGAGGAGCTTGGCGGGCTACAGTCCATGGGATTACAAAAGAACTGGACACGACTTAGTGATTAAACAAGACCATGCTAAAAATGCTTTTAAGAGTAAAGGGTATTTTCTTACCTCCATTGTTGCTTTAAAAATAGCATTACAAATATAACATTAATATGCCCAAACATTGTTAATAAAAGAAAAGTAACTAAAAGTTATTATAGATCCAGCACTTCTCTGAAACAAACATTATATATTGGCTTCTAATTTAAAATTGTCCATTTCATCAAACATCATTTGACTTTGGTTGGCCCTTTATAGTTTGCATAAAACAAAGTTGATTTTCTTCATTTCTGCGATTTAGGTATTTTCCATATTGAGCAAATAATTTGAACTTACATTTCAAAAAAGGTATACCGTCAAGTCCCCCTGAAACTAGCTCCTTCACTTTTAAATGCACCCACAGTTAGCTCCTGGTCATTCATTTTATAGTCCAGTGAATAAATGTATCATGTGTACTCTTCTCATGTCTTGTGCGAGTCTCTCCAAAGCACACTCCAGGTGAAAGGATGGATCTCAGTGCATACCCACGTCTTCTATTTACTAGGTATTGACAAATACCCCTGCCAACGGGTGTACACTCCCACCAGCTGTGTATGACAGTTCCTAGCACTTGCTATGAGACCCTAACATTTTTGTCAAACTTTTGAGTACAAAATGGTATCTTATTTTTGCTTAGTTTTGTTATTTCCCCGAGCTCTAGGGCAGCTGAGCTCTATAAATTACCTAACCGATCCTTTGCCTATTTTTTTTAAATTGGACTGTATTTTCCATATTGATGTGTAATTCTTTAAATATTCTGGAATATTACTTGCTATTATTTATACCTTTATAAGGGGCTTCCCTGGTGGCTCTGTGGTAAAGAAGCTGCCTGCAGTGTAGGAGACACATGAGACGGGTTCAATCCCTGGGTCAAGAAGATCCCCTGCAGATGGGAATGGCAACCACTCCAGTATGGCCTGGAGAATTCCATGGACCGAGGAGCTCGGTGGGCTACAGTCCACAGGATTACAAAGGGTTGGACATGACTGACCTTTAGGTTTTCATACCTTTATAGGTATTTTCTCCAAGGCCAAGCCTTCTCTTTTCACTTTTTAATGATGTTCACTGGACTGATTTTTTAATATTTTGTAAGTAACAACTGTACACATTTTGGTCACATGTATATCTCTGGTTGGCTGGGTGTATTCGCCTCATTCCTAAATCCAGGCTGGTGATGCTGCCTTCCTTAGAATACTGCCTGAGGTCCTGGAAGAGGGACCAGAACTCAGCAAGGGCTCAACAGGCCCAAGAAATAGCCCTGCTGGGAAGTGTCACCGTATCACTACCACTTACAACTTTCAGGGTAGGCTAGCCATGCGGCCCTCCCAATACAAGTCCAGAAAAACCAATCAAACCTTTCATTTAAGCATTAATTTTTAATATAACCCAACGTACTGTGCCTTTTCATATTGAGATTATTCATATACCATAGAATTCACCCACTTACTTGTAAAAACCATCACCATTGCCTAGTCCTAGAGCATTGCATCATTTCAGAGAAATACCAGGAGGATGTGGATTGCAGGGGAAGGTTATGCATGTGTGAGGGCAGGAGGCCTCTGGGAAATCTTTGTGCCTTTGTCTCAATTTCTGTTAAGAACCTAAAACTGTTCTTTAAAATAAAAATTGCCTTACGCCCCTCGCAAAAAAAGAAAAGTTGGGAACTTCCCCTGGTGGTCCAGGGGTTAGTTAGGCAGTTTCACTGCTGGGACCTGGCTTCCATCCCTGGTCGGAGAAAGATCCTACATGCCACAGGATATGGCCAAAAATAAAATTTAAAAAATAAAGGTGTTTGAGGAACTTCCCTGGTGGCCCAGGGGCTAGGCTAGGACTCTGTGCTCCCAATACAAGGGGGACCTAGGTTTGATTCCTGGTAGGGGAACTAGATCCCACGTGCCGCAATTAAGATGCAGTGCAGCCAAATAAATAAAAATGTATTTGGTTTATGTTAAAAAAAAAATAAACATGGTATCCATCTGCTCTGCAAACACTGTATGGACCCAATCTGACCCACTGACCAGAGCACTCACTCTGGATCCTCCATCACAGATGTCCCTTTCATGATGGCAGTGTACACACCCTCCTTTATTCTCAAATCAAGGACCACACAGACACAGCCTTTCCATGGAAAAAACCCTCTTGTTTATTTGATTAAACAAAAATAAAATAAGCTGCATAGGAACAATTTTAAAGTCCAAAGAGACACCAACTTTGTTTTAAGGCTGCAGTAGCTGATACATCATCTCCTTGCTACCTTGTCCAGCCTCCTCTGTGGACCACAGCGATACATTCAGAAGCCTGTTAGCTAACACAGGAGTTTTTGAACACTTTCCCATCGGTTCTTCACCTGCTCATTGCCTGTCATGCCTGAGGCCTGCAGTGTATCATTTAGAAGTAAAACTCCAGAAAGGAGGAGAGAAAAAAAAAAAACACCCCACCGAAACAAGAAAACCCACCTTAAAGGTCTGGGGAAAACCCTTCACTTCCCCAGTTCTCCACTTAATGGACAGGATCCACACCACCGCTGCAATGCCCATTTTGAAAAGTGTCAAGAGGCAGTCAGCAACCAGGAGGGTTTGCAGCATAGGTTTCTGTGGCCCAGGCAGTTAGTCTGGTGGTGCGTATTCCTTACACCACGTCTGCCTTGAACAAATTTAAAAAAAAAAAAAAGGCTTATCTTAGTCATTCTAATCTCAGGCAACATGCCCATGTTAATTTCTCCAAATTTGCATTTGCTTTTCTCACAAAAACAAAACAAAAAAAAAACCCTCAACCAAGCCATGTGTTCTACACTTTCAAATTTAAAGCATTTTGTTGACTGGGCATGACAGCTAATGGACAGTATGAAGCAAGATTCATAAAAAAAAAAAAAAAAAACCAACAACAAACACTAACAACCCTCCCACCCACCCGAATATATCTAACATGCTAGCTAAAAACAACATCCCTTGCCCACCCACCCTCTCACCTGCACTGAATTGAAGAAAAGAAAGAAATCTTACCGCCCTAAAAACAAGAACATCCCAGAAATGTGAAAAATCTTCCTCTGAAAAAGACAACTACACAGACTGCTAGAAACACAAAGAACTATTCCAGAGCTGGTTATTTCAAGAAAGTAAACGCTGTGCTTCACACAGGAACATTCAGTCAGTGTGCTCTGGGATAGAGCCTTAAGAAAAATACTACCTGAGCTTGGAAGTTAATACAATCATTAAAAGGAGGTCTACGACCATGTGGATACACAAAACTTTTAGAACCATTACTGGTTAAATGATGATGGAAAAACATCCCACCAGGCTGGCTTGTTAACCCGTAAGATCAGTTTTTAAAATAGGCATCACTGAGGTATTTCTTCACCATGACATCTTTAAAGCAAATGCATGATAATGACAGTGGTCTTCAGGACCCTCTCTTCCAAACTATAACAAAAATTGAAGCGAGGGGAGGAAGAGGGGTGGAGAGGCAATACAGTATTATCATGGTAATGTGCTTCTCAACTTTATCAAGTATTTAATCAGCAAGCAAAGGAAAAGAACAACCCATCAAAGAATGTGTTACCTTTGGTAGGGGGGAAAGAAAAAAATCAAACACAGAGAAAGTGACACACCCTTCACCATCACTGCTCAGTCAGACAGTGATTGTTGCAATGTCAGGGTTGAGGCATGCCTTGCTGGGTCCAGAAAGGGGATAAATACAATCACGAGGTCTAAAGGATGCTCATTCCCTTCCAATAGGTGATGTTTTCAACAACCAGACCCTTAGAATTGCTCCTAAAAGGCTGTATTTGTAGACATTCAAAATACAGATAAAATATTTTTTCTCTTGAAGAGAAAAAAAAAAAGACAGACCTAAAGGTCTTCATTTGCAGTTAAGCCCTCAAACAGGTCAGATGTACTCGTGGTTTCAGAACACTGAGCAACGTGCTAACGGTGTGCGTTGTTAACTCCTGGTGGGGGAAAAAAGCCAGATTGGTTAAGAAATACTTGGGTTTAAGGACTCTGCGCTGCATGAGTATAGGAAGATTTGGTTTCCGGGTTTCTTTTTCAAGGTCGGTCCAATGTTTCTCCTGGGAGAAGTCAGTTCTGGAATTAATGAAAGCATTTTCTTCTCGAGGTAGCTCCCTGCTCCCACCCACTCCTGGTGGATTAATACTATTCAGAGACCCCGTCAGATGCTAGTGTGAGGTAGAGGACTTTTTGCCAAAAGTGAGGTAGAAAAGAAACAAAAGCAGACGGTGTGGAGTGGAGTGGGTGGGTGTGTGTGTGTGTTTGCATCTGTCTGTGTTTTATGCCCCGGCCTGCCAACAGCCAGAGAAGATTGGGAGGGCCAGGTTCTGCGATTCCACCACACGCAAGTATTAAGACTTTTTATACAGCCCCAGACTGTTGGAAACTCAGTAAGAGTGATGTCTTAAATAAATACTTTTTGGCACCATTGGATTTTTTTCTTTTTTTAACAGCAGAAAAAAAAAAACACGAACAAACATAAAACCAGCCTATAACTTTGGCATATCTTTCGCTATCTACCAGGACACAGCAGTCTTAAGATCTTCAGAGAGGAAGACGACACACAGTAGACAGTTAAGACTTCCCTCCTCTAACCATTAAGCTTTGGCTTAACTAGAATAAAGCAGACAGAGCCAATCTCCCGGCCTTCTCTTACAACCGCATTTCAAAGTGCCTTCCATTCTGGCAACTTGTTTTTGGCCCAGCGTGTAATTTAGATTTTGTTTATGGTACCCTAGTCTTGTGATTCCCCAAATAAGTTAGACTTAAAAGGGTTCTGTCAATCAAAGAGTCAGTGGACTTGGGGTCCTGTCTGGGCCACTGGACTGCAGCCAACATGAGTGCCACCTGCCAGCCACCACACAGCACAGGCTGAGATAGAACTGCTTCTCGTGACCAAATTCGCACAGGAATTACTAGGTTGGCCAAAAAGTTCGTTTGGGTTTTTCCATCACACCTTATGGAAAAACCCTAGCAAATTTTTGGCCAACCAAGTATTCAAAAAAAAAAAAAAAAAAAAAAAAAAAAAACCACCATACAAAACAAACCCAAACACCAGTAATACTTCTGAAATGTCAAGTTGGTATCAACCAAAAGTGGTTTGCCTCTGTGGGTTGTTTAGATTTCCTTTAGCCATTGCAATATTTAAACCTGTACATCTAAGTCCAATTGGCATCTCAAACCATATACTGACCCTACACCCCATCCCATCCCCTGACCAGATCGGACATACACGGGGATTACTGTCTCAGCATCACATTCCTAAACAGAAACATTTTATCCTCCTCCCTCACAGCACCCAGGAACCCTATCTTCACACCAAGTTAAGGACTCCTGCTTTGATCCAATTCCTGCTGCCCTGGTGTCACACCTCCTAAGGGGCAGAGACCCGCACTGGTAAACACTTATTGTGAACAGCCTCTCTCATTCTAGGGAGGTCCAAAGGCTAGCCTTTCTCATGACTCTTTGATCCGGAGCATTCCACACTGTACAAGAAGCACACTCCGGTGCTTTGCACCAATCCCTTGCAGGTCAGGAGTCAATCGGGAGCAGCCACAGATGGCAGTGTTTTACAAACAAAAGCTTCCCAAGTGTGACCACGTTTCTCGAATGGCAGCGACGCACAATCCTAGGCACAGGCAAGGTAAGGAGATGTTATCTTTTACAAAGAGTGAAGAGGCTGCGTCACCCACCCTCCGTGCTCGTTTCAAGGAGGGGGCCTGTCTGCTTTAAGCCTGCACACTGGACAGTCGATTAATGAAGCCCTGGTCATTTCAGCCACGTGTGGAAACCCTGGATTCACAACCAGATCCACAGACAAACTTTGAAGAAGCAGCGTTAGTTACTGCTACTCAGCAAGTAAATTTCTCACTCAGGTCCCAATATTTCCCCACAAATAGGGAAACTGGGAAGCAAAAGTGAAGGTGAAGATGTAACTGAAGGTAGTGACTACCTCAAACAACTCAGACTAACCATAATCACAACCTGAGTTTCAGAGAACATCTGAAAGATATTTCAAGATCCACACCCCACCAGCTAAAAAAAAAAAAAAAAAAATTAAGCATTTAAAATCAGTTGTCTTTGGTGATTATTTGGGGGAGCAGGAGGACTGAGGAGGAGGATCAGCACCAAGTTATTTCAAAATAAATAAAAAGAAATGCTTAATTACATGTGCTCTTTACCAGTCAAAGAACTCAGAAGTTAGGGACAACATAAAAGAGAACTGAATAGGAATTAAGAGGGGAATTCACTATTAGGGAATCACTATTAAATTCTTCAATCAAAGAAGAGACGCTTTTACTGAACAAAGTCTCCTGACACCTCCCTACCCAGCAACACTGCATCTGGGTGACAGCAGTTTGAAGCTGCTTTCCAGTTTGGGGATCTTTCACTGCATCTAATTCTCCTTTATGGAACGAGGTTTTCCCCATCTTGGTCACTTAGAAACCCCAGAGCTAAAGCAATGGGAAGAGAGGGGGGACCGCAACATGGTGAATATCCCCAAAAGCTGGATGGGAAAAGCAATTTGATTGGCTGGCTACACTAGTTCCCATCATCTCCTTTTCTTTGGGAACAACAAGAGTTGTTCCCTTTGTTAGTTTATTCTGTTCGTTAAAAACCCTAGCCATACTGCGAGAGGAATTTCTCTTCAATACAGGGTCAGACACTGATCTGTTAGGGGACAGATCCTATTCAACATTGCCATCCAGGCGCACCTCTCTCTCTGGTGCCCCTCTGGAATTCGGTTCTCAGTTGTTCAGTATTTCCAAGATGGCCAAGGCTCAGAAGCGCAAGGCTCTGCACCCCAGTCCAGCTCCTGACAAACTCACCCTGTAAAGCAACAGATGCCATCTGATGGTTCTGCAGCTGGGGAGACTGGCTTCCTAAATCTTCCTTCTTTGGTTGAACTAGAGGTATTCTGTCCTACACGTTGTTCAGGTTGGGGCGATTTTGGCTTACAAACCCTTTACATTCAAAGGCCTTTGCGGGGAAAATGAACCACACCCCGTGGCTCAGGAGCAGACTGCTCTGTGAAGGTGAGCTGAGAAGAGGGTGTGGGAGTGGGCTGTTCCTACTTGACTTGCAAACATCCCATCTCCCTGAACTTCCAAAGCAGGAAAAAATTGTGCTTTTAAAACAAAAGTTGATTCCTTTGCCTCCTAGGAGGAGAAACACCTAGTGTTCAGAGAACCACAATCAACCGCAGTCTGGGGGTCCCTCGCCTGTGTCTCACGCTCTCTGCTGACCGACTCAGCACGTGCACGCCACCCACTCATGTCCACGCTCCAGTCCATGCCTGAAAATCCTCATTTTGAGAAGGAGGTGACTTTTCTTCTTTCTTCAAACGTATTCTTTATAACCAACAGCAAATGAAAAATCACTTAACTTCTGAGAATACTTCTAAGCAAAAAGCCTGAACTACATCTATTTATCAGAAACCAAAGTGTAAGAAGAAAGTTCTTTGGGAGGTGGTTTTGCTGTTTTGGTGTAAGGTGGTTGTACTCTCTCACACACACACATACACACACCCCCTCCCTCAGAAGAAATAAAGACTGCACACCCTAAAAGAGGAATGGTCAGCTTTTCTCGGCTAGCAAGCCACAGCGACATCTTCTAGGAGTTAAGAAAACATGATGGTGATCAGGATGAGAAACACACTGAGGTATACAGGGAGAACACAGGAAAGTTCTCTGTTGCAGCATTAAAAAAAAAAAGGAAAAAAAAGAAAAAAAAAAAGATTTTTCCCATAAAGACCAAGATCACACAACACAACCTAACCCCATAAACACAGTATTCTTAAGAACACAAATACTCTACAATTAAGAATCTTAAATCCTATTTTCCCAAGTTTTATAGTTTTTTTTTTTCTTTTCACTTAGTAGTTTTCTCATGTTTCCTTGGCTCAATCTACAGAACGCACCCCACCGCACACATCCAGTGCCCCCCCACCAGCCACAGAGATGCTAGGCTTGTGCGTGTCACACCCCATGGAGGGGGGAGGGAAACCCCCACTGAGCGAGTGTGGGAGGAGGCAGAGGGCCTGTCGGAGAAGGAAATGTCAAAGGTTTCTGAGGTAGATAGAGATATCACTTCACAGGCTCAATCCCTGCAGAAAAGATAAGTACATTCATCTGTAAAAAAATAAAGATGAGGTAGGACGTAAGCAATGTTGTACTTTTCTTGTTGTCTTTCAAACAAAAGCAAAAAAAAAAAAAAAAATTTTTTTTTTTTTTCCCTGAGACAGTTTCTTCTTTGAAATTCAAAAGTGGGGGAAAGAGACAGAGAGGACAGATGGATACGCGCACCCCAAACACGGAAGCCCAGGAAACGTGATTAGAAGATGAGGATTCGATTGTTGCCGAAGTCCACCACGACGATCATCCCGTCCGGCGTGACCGCTATGCCGGAGGGCCGGTCCATCTGCCCGAAGCCACTGCCCTGGGCGCCGAACTTGCACAGGAAGCTGCCGTTGGGCTCGAACATCTGCACCCGGTGGTTCCTGGAGTCGGCCACGATGATGCGCCCCTCCTGGTCCACAGCCACGCCCTGCGGCCGCAGGAACTGCCCGTTGCCCGTGCCCTCGGAGCCCAGGAAGCGGGCCGACTGGCAGTCCGGGTGGATGACCAGGAGCCGGTGGTTGTTGAAGTCGGTGACCACCAAGTGGCCCTCGTGGTTGAAAGCCACACCCCGCGGGGAGTCAAAGTGTTTCCAGAGAGCCCCCTCGAAGCCGTACTTATTCAGGAAGACCCCGTCGGGCCCGAACAGCTGGACGCGGTGGTTCCGCGTGTCTGAGACCAAGATCTTGCCCTCGGAATTCACCGCCACGTCCCAGGGGTAGTTGAACTGCCCGTTCTTGGTGCCCTTCTCCCCGAACTTGAGGAGGAACTGGCCCTCGAAGGTGAAGACCTGGATGCGATGATTGTCCTTGTCGGCCACCACGATCCTGCGGGAGGCATCGCACGCCACCCCGGCAGGCCGGTCAAACTGCCCCGGCCGGGAGCCCAGGGTGCCGAACTTGTGGTGGAACGTGCCGCACGGCTTGAACACCTGGATGCGGTTGTTGCTGCGGTCGGCCACCACGATGTAGCCCTCCTTGTCCACGCTCACGCCCCACGGGCGGCAGAGCTTGCCGTCGCTGTCGCCCTCGCTGCCGAAGCTCAGGCCGGGCAGCCCAATGCCCACATAGCTGCGGCCAGACTTGACCAGCACCTTGAAGGGGCTGTTCTCGATGTGCTGGTTGCAGAGGGTGACGGACACCAGGTGCTCCCCCTCCAGCTGCGGCCGGTAGCTCACCACGTAAGTCCCGTTCTGCTGGTCGCTCACCTCCGCGCCAAACAGGTTGCCGTCGGGGCCCAGGACCACGGCCGACATGAGGTCACCCCCCGACAGCCGTGGCTCCCCGTCGTGGTCATAGCCGATGACGGTGAAGGAGGCCACCTTTCCCTGCAGGGCCCGCTTGAGGCCATCGCCCGTGGCCTTGGTGAGCGGCGCGAAGGCCCCGCTGCTGACGAAGCCGAAGGACTTGATGGCGAGATACAGCGCCTGGTCGGGGGGTGTGAACATGACCCGGTCGTCCTCCTGGGGCTGAAGGAGGCTGCGCACGGCCTTGAGCTCCTGTGCCTGGGCCAGCATGCGGTCCCGGGCCAGCAGGATGTCCAGCGCCCGGCCCTCCTCCAGGACCTGCTGGACGGCGCTGATGGTGCTCTCCAGCTTGTTCAGGTTCTGCCGCAGCTTCTCCACCTGCAGGTACAGTGACTTGGCCTTCACCTGGCGGATCTTCTCTACCTGGAGGGAAAGGTGAGAGCCAGAGAGAGGACACAGAGGCTTAGAAGACAGACAGAAAGCAACTCATCGGCTGACACACTCACACACCGAGGGAAGCCTCAGACTGCGGGGCTGCAGAAATGACTGGTCTCCACGCCCCCAGCATAGCAAAATGCAGACAGAGGAAGGCGGGGGAACTTTCCCTGGTCACAGGCGATGACTACAGAGACCTGATGGCTAAACGCAGTGACTAATCCTGGACTGAGAAAATGCTGCTCTGAGGGAGTGGGCCTTTGCTGGCGGTCCAGTGGTTACGACTCTGCGCCCCCTGGTCAGGGAACTAAGATCCCACATGCCTGGTGGTGTGGCTGAAAAACACCAGCAACAAAAACCTACTACTGCTGAAATGTGACTGTAGACTAGACTCAAGGTTTGAAACCAGTGTCATATCAAGACTCAACTTCCTGGTTTTGATTAAGAGGATGTCCTTGCTCAGAGGAAGCAAACATTTAGTTTGTAAAGGTGCCGAGTTGCCAACATTCCAACTTACTCTCAAACTGCAGGCATGTGCACGCAGCTCGTGCACGCACGCGCGCGCACACACGCACACTCACGTACACACGCGCACGTGCACACGCACACTTGCACACATACAGACACACACTGATGAAAACAGAACAAGATGTAAATCACGGGTGAATCGGGATCAAGCATACATGGCGTTCTTTTATTATCCCTGTAACTTTTCTCTGAGCTAGAAATTAGGGACTTCCCTCTGGTGGCCAGTGGCTAAGACTCCCAGTGCAGAAGGCCCAGGTTCAATTCCTAGTCAGGGAACTGGATTACACATGCTGCACCCAAGAGTTCACATGCCACAGCTCAAGATCCCATGTGCTCTAATGAAGACCAGTGCAGCCGAATAAACAAAATATTTTTTAAAAAATCTGAAGTGAGAGTTGCTCAGTCGTGTCTGACTCGTTGCGACCCTGTGGACTATACAGTCCGGGGAATTCTCCAGGCTAGAATACTGGAGTGGGCAGCCTTTCCCTTCTCCAGGGGATCTTCCCAACCCAGGGATCGAAGCCAGGTCTCCCGCACCGCAGGCAGATTCTTTACCAACCGAGCTATCAGGAAAGCCTTTAAAATATTAAATAAAAGTTAACAACAGCCATGTGACAGAAGTAGACGTTTCCTGAGCACCTCCGCTGCACCAGGCGCTAGAGATACACGTGGCCAACAGAAAACACACGCCTCACCCCACTGTGCTTATAATCTGAAAAGACAGATACTAAGCAAGCAATGAAAGACAGAAAGACTAACTCAGACAGTGCTAGGGGTTAGAGGGTAGACACAGTGTGATGGAGACTCACAAGGAAGGTCTGACTTAGTCTCTTGAAGGTTATTTCTCTCTCTTTCTCAACATACACACACACACAATCAGCGGGACAACACTTGTGTGTGGAGGGAGTATAAAGAAGGATTTGGTGAGCATCTAATTCCAGAGTACAAACTAATCCCCCTGTGTCCCCCATCTTCACTGTTTTCTCTGTTCACAGGTTTTAGAAATTTTCAACGGGGAGCCTAAGAAGCCCCACACCCCAGATCTGGAGACACGACCTTTGTTGGCAAATGCTGGCCTGGATTACCTCCAAAGGGGCCTCTAACCCTAAAATGCTGTAGTATGTAAAAACATGGCTTCTGTCCTGTTTCTGAGGGTCCCAAACCACACTATTAGGGAACATGGGATTTTTGTTTGACTGATGAAGCAGCCATTTCTCCATTCTTTCACATGAAATAACTTGAGATTCCTCTAAGTGTTTTGCTCCGTGACGAGAACAAACCAGCCGCCCGGCCAGTCTGCATTGTTCTGCATAGAGGACCGTGACTTCTGAGTGCCTAACTGATCTGAAAGCCACAGAGTGTCTATTTTAGAATAAGGGCTCACTGGAAGAAGGGCTGGATTTCATCCGACTTCCCCTTGCGGGGTGAATAACATGATTCTGAACCCAATTCCTGCACATTCATCTGTCCACTCTGGAAGGATGTGCCTGCAGAGAAGCCCAAAGGTGCGGACCAAAGAGAAACCACATCCTCTGTTGTCACTCAGGACCATATCTCTGGGCCTCGGTTCTGATCCCTCAACTGTGTGGCTGTAAATGTGTAAGCCACAAGAAAGGAGGTGTATCCAGACACGTAAAACTGGGTCACCCAGCACTCAAGTATTTTCAATAACCAAGATGCACAAAAAGAAAACGTTATACAAAGGTGCCCAGGCAGGAGGGAGCAGAAAACTTAGTGATTAGTGGAGAAGGCAGACCTCCCCAGGATCTGGGGCAAGGCACTCCAGCAGAGAGCAAAGATGAACAGGACGGCTGTGTGTCCAGAATGAGCAAGCTGATTTTGGGTCATCCAAGAGTGAGTTTTTAGGCAAGTAAACAAGAAGCTGCTAACATGAAGAAGAGAGACTCTGCTTCCCAATCTGCTTCTCCTACGGTAAAGCGCGTGCTCTCGAGTGCTCCTGAAAGAGCACTGCCCTGCGAGGGAGGAGGATGCGAGTTGGGCCCACCAGCAGGAGGGGAACTAAGGTGAGGTCTGCAGAAACCCCCGCACACAAAGGCCTTTTCATCCACAAATCCAGAAGAGCAAGTTTGTGGCAGAGTTCACCACAGAGCTCTCAGGTTGCAAGAAGGGGGCCCCTTTCGGTTATAATTACCATTCGTGGGTGGCACAGGACCGGCAGACTGGGGGGACATCAGAGTGTCTGAAAACTGTGGCAGGCCCAGAGAGGTGCCCGAATAAACCGTGTGAATGAACTCTTGGACCGTTTCTACCCGAGGACTCTCCTGCCAAAAGGGAGCAGAGCCATATTCCTCGAGAGACCCAAGCAGGCAGAAAGCAGACAGGAAGGGGCAACACAGAAGCCAACGCAGCCTTCCGAAAGGCCGGCACAATTCGCTGTTTTAGGGCACAGGAAACTGACGAGGATCACTTTCAGAAATCAAGATGCCGCCAGACTGCCCTAGCGGCCCAGCGGACAGGCATCTGTCTGTCAGTGCAGGGGACACGGGTTCAATCCCCAATCCAGGACGATCTCACATGCCTTGGGGTAACTACGCCCGTGCACCACCACTACTCAGCCCAGATCGAGAGCCCACGAACTGCAACTACTGAATTCAGGCCGTGTGCCTAGACTGTGCTGCGTAACAAGAGAAATCCCCAAACTGCAGGGAAGAGTAGCGCCTCCCCCCCTCCCGCCTACAACTAGAGGAAGCCCCTGAGCAGCAATGAAGATCAAGTGCAACCAGGAACAAATAAGTAATTTTAAAAAGAAAATCAAGATGCAATGAGCCCAACAAGCACCACACACCCAAGTACACAATTCACATAAGGTCTGCCTAGTCTTTGCTGGCATCTTTTTTCGATTTTTTTTCTGGCCGTGCCAAATGACACGTGGGGTCTCAGTTCCCCAACCAGGAATGGAACCTGTGCCCCTTGCACCGGAACCACAGTCTTAACCAGTGGGCCACAGGGAAGCCCCTGTATAGTTGCCACTGTGTGTTCTGAGACGGCAACTGATTCCAGTGGACCTGGCGTGAGGCACTGGACCCTCTCAAGGCTCCTGCCCTTTTCTTCCTGGGTAAGGGTGGAAGATCTGACAAGAAAATGCTGCTGGGCACGTGGGCGGGACAAGCCACCTCTCCGGCTGATGTTATCTAAACAGCACACCAGCGGGCTCTGCGCTCCTTCCTGCTCCAACAGGAAGAAAGGGCACACGCGTTCACTGCCCCCACACGGAAAACTGGCTTTCCACCAGGCGTCAGGAAGTCCCGCCAGCCAGGGCACCAACACTAAGGATGTGTCCTAGCAGCCTGCTTTCCTGATGGCAGCTTCCACTGTACTCTTTCTGCCTAGAATTTTCTGTTGTGTCTGCAATAGAAAACCCGAGCCTCCTGGGACTCCCCTGGTGGTGTAGGGGGCGCGGCTCCCATCCCTGGTTGGGGAATTAAGATCCCACATGCCAAAAAAAAAAAAAAAGTGTCAAGAAAACCCAAGACTCCATCCAATCTCAGGGACCTGACTACTTCTGAAAGGAGTCTTTCTGCTCGGAGGGCACCAGCAATGTCTAGACACGCCTGCATCTTTCTGCGAGAAAGAAATGGCAACCCACTCCAGTGTTCTTGAGAGAACCCCAGGAGAGAACCCTTGGAGAATCCCAGGGACAGGGGGAGCCTGGTGGGCTGCCGTCTATGGGGTCGCACAGAGTCGGACACGACTGAAGCGACTTAGCAGCAGAAGCAGCATCTTTCTGCAGACTATTTGAAAGGCGGAGCCAGGGTCCAGGGGATGATATCAGAACACTCACTGTCCTGCTGTGGCTCACAGAGGACATGCGGCCGCCGAGCTGGCCCAGGGTGGGCTGGGGCGCCCCCAGTTACCTTCCAGAGCAGCTCACACTCCCGTTCCTCCAGCGCCTTCTTGTGTCTTGCAGTCACAGCTTTGACCTCCGACTGTACCACCTTTGCCTTCATCTCCACCTGCTCTGCCACCGTCTGCGCCTGCTCGATGCTCAGCTGGAAAACCAAAAGCCATCTCAGAGCACGACAGAGACCTTCATTCCCCACAGGCAACACTTACGGCTGCTTCTCCTCAGCCCTGAAAAATGAATGCTGTGGTCCCCCACCCAGGCCTGGTGGGCCCCATCCTTGGAAAGAGAGCAGGCGTTGGGAGAAAGAAGGGATTCTGTCTGATATGTAACTGAAGGAGCTGCTGGGCAAGGGCTGGGCTTCTTTGTATGAGAAATGGCACCTCCACAGTGAATGTCAGGATTGTTAAAGAGATAACTCCGATACAGTGAAACCACTATAGCTGGGTCACAGCCCAAAACCGGGGACTGAGGGTCAGATGTGAAATATACGACTCCAGGCACCCAAGTGACTTCCCACAGGCTTTCCGGCCCGGATCCCTATCTGGGGGAAACCCCGAAGGCCAAGCATATCCCTGGAGGGAGGCATGCCACAGGCTACAGCCGAGCTCAGAAGCAACGCCAAGTGCAAACTGGGAACGGTGTCGCACCCACCTGAGAAGCCACACCTGTGGCCAGACACAGCTCGCCAGAGCCCATCCCTGCCCCCACCACGCCCCTACCCTGTACCACCAGCCCCCAGTAAATCAGCCCGTTTAATCAGACGTAGTATTGCTCATAAAAAATTAATCCAGACAGAAGGCCTGGTGTTTTCATGAATATTACATGATGTGTCTTGAGAAGCCACAAGGATTGGAGATACTGAGGTATTAAATCAGGGATTCCAAACCGACTGCTGTGGCCCAGATCAGGAAGAACCCAGGGAGCCTTAAGGATCTGGATCCTGCCTGGGCTCAGCAATCAGCTGCAGGTGAGCCATCAACCATGTGCCTGGCACAGCAGGCTTTCTGGGACGTGGAATGCCATCCACGGCTGGCGCCCGCCCTGGGTAAGCCAGTCTGGATGGCCGTCCTGGGGCTCAGAAACCCAGGTTCCTTCAGATCCCAACTCCACCTCCTACCAGTTTCTAAGGTCTCAGACGTGTTCCTGGCCTTCTCCAACTTTGGGGTGAACGTGAGAAAAATGCAGAACAATACATGGCAAGAGCTGGGTCCAGACCCTGGCCTGGAGTCAAATCTGGCTATTATTAACAGAGCCTAGCTGATAAGCCCCGGCAACAGGGGCACAACCATCCTCTCCCTTCACCCAACTTAGCCACATCACACAAACAGGTAGGCCTATTCGCAGCTCCTCCCTTGAGATGTGATCCCACAAGCGACACTCAGCACACGCAACGTGGTGCAGTCACCACCACTATCTGGCTCCAGAACAGCATCTTCACCCAAAAGGAAGCATCAGGCCCCTGAAGCAGCGGTTCGCCACCTCCCCTCCCTCTCCCCCACGGCATCCAACACCTACTGTCTCTCTAGATCTGTTTATTCTGGGTATTTCAGACAAATGGAATCAAACAATACATGACCAACCTTATTTTCAGGACCAGGCTCTCGGCTAATCAGTTGTGACAAGGGCTTCCCTGGTGGCTTAGCAGTACAGAACCTGCAGGGGACGTGGGTTCAATCCCTGGGTCAAGAAGATCCCCGGAAGAAGGGGATGGAAACCCACTCTAGTATTCTTGCCAGGGAATTCCCTGGTGGAGTATAGTCCATGGGGTCGAAAAACAATCAAACAACTTAAGAAACTAAACAACAACAACCAGCTACAATTAATTCAGTCACTTATAATTGAGACCCCTAACAGACCACCCTTCACGCTCAGTTGGAAGACACATTAACGGCATGGGAACCCCATGCAGCTGCCCCCAAACCAGACATAGTGGACATCCCCAGGAGGCCTAAGGACCCACTGAGTGGATAGGAGCTGGTACCTGGCTGATCTGGATGCCTCACAGGCTATCCATGGCCTGGGATGGCTTTCACCTCCAAAATCACCCCACGATTCCAAACCTCAGCTCAGATGTCACTTCCTTCACTGAAATTGGAAGTAGAGAATACCAACCCATGACTGCAGTGGGTTAAACACCGTCCTGCTAAAAAATTCAGATGTGCCTGAAACTGCAGGAAATGTCTTAACTTGGAAATAAGGTCTTTGCAAATGTTACTATTTAAGATGAGGTCACAGTGGACTAGCCTGAGTTCTAAATCCAATGACTCTTACCATACAGGGCTGGGGGAAAGTGAAAAGTCACTCAGTTGTGCCCGACTCTTTGTAACCCCAGACTGTAGCCCGCCAGGCTCCTGCCAATGGAATTCTGCAGGCAATAATGGAGTGGGTCGCCACTGCCTTCTCCAGGGGATCTTTCCAACCCAGGGATCGAACTTGGGTTTCCACCTCTGTGGGCAGATTCTTTACCACCTGAGCCACCAGGGAGGCTCAGAGGGCCATGGGTGGCCAGAGGCAGAAACCGGAAGTGATACAGGTTCAAGTCAAGGCAGGAAGAAGCAAGACAAGGTTCTTCCCTCAAGTCTTTACAAGGAGCACAGCCTTAGTGATACGTTGGTTTCTGACTTACATCGTCCAGAACTGCGAAAAAATAAACTGCTATCGCTGTAAGTCACCCGGTTTACAGCAGCCCAAGGAAACTAATTCAGCAGCACACAAGCTGAAATAGATGGATGTATCCAAATTACCCCAAAGAGAAAAAGTTAAGACTGATCCATCAAGTAAGTGTGTATATGAGCAGAGATATAACAGAGTCACTAGCTTTCAAAACATCTCAGGTTTTCAGTAGGGACTGATTCAGAAAAAGAGAAACCTCACTAGACATTTAAACAGAGAGGATTTAATGCAAGGAATTTGGTTGTACAGGAAGTGGAGACCTACTAGGGCAAAGAACACCCTGAGGATTCAGAGTAACTTTGGTCAGCAGCTACCACTCCCTGGTGTCTGAGAACTAAGAAAAGTAGGGGTTACTGGGACCCAGAAGTGTGGAGAGGGACACCCCAGGGCCCAGCTCACTCTGGGAGTGGCAACAGCTGGGAACTGGAACCAACTTCTGCTACCAGGAGGGGAAAAGAGCTGCTGCTGAGAACAGGAAGTCACAAGGAAGAAACAAGGTCCTTTCCCCCACTTCTAGATACGCTGTTTGAAACACTGCAGCCCCTGCCTCAGATGGCATGACCATGAAAGGGCGGGTTGGCACACCAATAATGGGTATGCCCTGTTTCCAGAGGTGCTGGGTATTAATCAGCACAGAGCTGATGTCCGCGTCTATATCACTGAGCCAACCATGCCTATGTCTGTAACATTTTAAAATGCCTCCGCGATGGTAAGCAAAGGCATCAAGCTGCCTTAGGTTTATATTAATGTCATTACTTACCAAACTGATTTCCCATTAAAATCAGAAGAAACAGAAATAACAGGAGCACATTCCTACAGGGCAAGAACTGGCCGGAGGGCAGTGACCACCATCCACCCCTTGCATGACAACATGGACAGTGAGGGTCTGGTCACCCCCCACCTTACCCTGTCTCCTAGCCAGGCTGCTTTCAGCATCTCCTCCCCTTGGGTTTGGCCTTCCTACCCTAGGGTAAGAAGTATTTCTTCCATTTTCCAAACAGGTAAAATTGAAGTGAAGTGAAAGTTGCTCAGTCGTGTCTGACTCTTTGTGACCCCATGGACTATATACAGTCCATGGGATTCTCCAGGCCAGAATACTGGAGTGGGTAGCCTTTCCCTTCTCCAGGGGATCCTCCCGACCCAGGGACTGAACCCAGGTCTCCTGCACTGCAGGCGGATTCTTTACCAGCCGAGCCACCAGGGAAGCCCAAGACAGGTAGAAGGGGAGCCAAGCTCTGGTTGTAATCTGAGTCGTCCCCATTCCCAAAGTCATAAAAGCTCGGCATGAAGAGACCAAATGGATCTTTCTTCTCCAAATCCTACACAACTTTCAGGCAAGCACTGCACTCCAAGGTGTGCAGACCAGGATGTGCTTAACTAGTTCCCATTATCTACGCAGAGCGTTATGAAGGACGCAAGAGGCAGATGGGTTGGGGGAAATGGCAGTGGGTGGAAGGGCTGGGGAAGCTTGGAAAATAAACACTTGATAGTGAAAAAAGAAGTGTGCACCATGGCGGATTCATGCTGACGTATGGCAAAATCCACCACAGTATTGTAAAGCAATCCTCCAACTAAAATAAATTCATTAATTTTTTTTTTTTTTAAAGAAAAAGAAGAGGGACTTCCCTGGTGGTCCAACAGCTGGGACTTTGTGCTCCTGATGCAGGGGGCCTGGTTCGACCCCCGGTCAGGGAACTAGATTCCACATGCCAAAACCAAAGATCCTGTGTGCCGCAACTAAGCCCCGGCACGACCCAAAATAAATATTTTTAAAATAAATAAATAGGAAGGAAGGAAAGAAAAGGGGGGCGGGGGAGGGAGGAAAGAAGAAAGATCACCCAACAAGCATGGCACTTGAGAAAACAACACTGTCTTCAAATGTTAACAGATTCAATCAAACACTTGAAGTTGAGGAGCTCAATCTGGGCAGGGAAGTCAGTGGTGCCCGCTGACTGTTGAGTGGCGGCCACTTAGTACCGAGGAGAGTCTGAGGCCAATCTGGGTTTCACTGAGAAAAGAGTGCCAAAAGCGATTAGTGATGTCTGCATGGAGAATGGTGGTGGCCTGATGACAGGTATTTAAAGTGGCCTGATAGTCAGAAGATAAGAGAGAAGCAAGTGTCACCGATAAAGGCCACCACAGCAGATATGAGAACTACTGCTGTATCTTTAGCACACTGAATATCTTTCAAAGTATGATTCATCTTAACACTGTCAGTGGGCTTTTTTCCTTTCTTGGTTGTATACAAAATAAATGTGTACCATACGATTAATGGCAACTTAAATGTGATGAAAAAGGAAGTAAAGAATCAAGGCTGTCTTATGTGGAAAGCAACTATATTCCTGATCCAAACTGTGGTTGGCCCCAGGGAAAACCTTTATGAAATTCTCACATTACATTTGTTGTTGCTGAGTTGCTAAGCTGTGTCTGACTTTGCCACCCCACAGACTGCAGCCTGCCAGGCTTCCCTGTCCTTCACCATCCCCCAGAGTTTGCTCAAACCCACGTCCATCAAGTGGGTGAGGCCATCCAACCATCTCAGCCTCTGCCATTCCCTTCTCTTCCTGCCCTCAATCTTTCACAGCATGTTGTACTTTCATGAGTCAAGGGCCTTGGCTATCAGATAACCTGACTCGGCAGAAAGATTACTTCAGTATCACGTACAGAAATGTTGACAGTTGCGGAGAAACTTACTAAAATCCTAAACCATCCTTCTTCCCTGAGCATGATCAATTCTTTAGCATCTCCCTCCAAAGTCTTATTTTAAAAAATAATTCACATCCTAAACAGTTTCCTATTCAATTTCTGCTTGAGGATTAGTAATGTTTGACTTTCAAGCTTATCCTGCCAGACAAGGAAAACAACCTGATTTTTTTATTTTCCTAAAACCCTGTCAACCTGGATCAGGCAACACTATTATTATCTATGTAAGCGAACTTCCCTGTGTCCCAAAGTTACACGTATCCCTTCCTACAGGACCTTATTTAGCTCCCGGGGAAGTTTGAGATTATGAACCTTATATAAAATTTCCCATGCTCACTTATTTCTCACCTGTAAACCAATCTGGGTAGCAAGATGAGGACAGTCTTCCTACAGTTCTGACTGAAGCAGGCTGATGTCCATTGGACTGGGGCGGGGGGTGGGGGAAAGGCAGGAGAGAGGAACTTGGATGGGAAGCTTGCCCCGAGCGGCTAGTAACTCAAGCCACATCACTGTCATCTTCATGAGACTGGGAGGTCTGCATACCCTGCCCCTCCGCCCTCACGTGACTGCCGCTGCCTATCACGTGGGCTCATCGGGGTCACTGTCCCATGGCACACCCAAACATCTGCACACATCTGAAAGGGGGTGGGGGGTGGGGAAGGTTTTCTGTGCCAGAAAGAACCAGGGAGACGGGTGAAGGGTGGGGAGGGACTGACCTGGATGGCCTGGCGGCCTTGCTGGGCGTCGGCCAGCAGCTGGATGGTGAGGGCCCGCGAGTCCTGCAGCGCCTCCTGGAGGTAGACGAAGCTGTGGCCGCCGTGCCGGCCCACCGTGCACTCGCGGCAAATGGGCACGGAGCACGTGTCGCAGTACAGGTGCAGCACCTGGGGGCCAGAGAGACGCAGGCGTGAGCGGTGCGCGGGACGTTCTGCGCGCAGACCCCCACGACAAACACGCACCCCCCACAGGAGGCGGGGGCGCCGCAGTCCACCCTGAGGTCACCCTGCTCCCCTCCGCCCCCGACACAGAGAAAAACCAACCACTTCCCCCGTTCTGCTCGCTTCATTCACAGCCATGCCTGAGCCGCCTGGAAGACCAAGCAACAAAATGATCCTCCTGCCATCAGACCTCCGAATCCTAATCTAACCAGAGGAAGTTCCAAGAGTATGTCTCTGTGGTCTGAGATGGGTGGCCGGAATGAACAAATACATGAAGTTTCTCTTGCCATTCCAGGGAATGGAACTGGGCTGGGAAGCCAGGCGGGGGGCCAGGATCAAACACCACCCACTACAGCCCGCTGCCACCTTCCCCATCGAGAAGCACTTAAGCAAGGTGAGGGCTTCCGCTTCTGGAACGAAGGCCAGAGGCTCATGGTAAAGCCAGCCAGCTTCTTATCTTTCTCTTTCCCGCCAAGTTGTTCCCAGGAGCTGACCCTGGGAGGCAGCCGGTGCTTGACAGAGCTGCTTTATGCCAAGCTCTGTGCTGCCCTGGAGCCCCCCCAGTGCTGGGAGGGGCAGATGGCTTGGCACAGCCTCCACCTGCTGATAAACGCCCAACTCTCAACAGCAAAAGCTCCTTGGCACGGGGCCAGTCCCATCGCATCCCTCCCCAGAGCTGGCCCTCGGCACCACTGTCTGTAAATGTTTGCTGGCTTGCTTACAAGAGCAGGGCTTCAGTCTGCCTGTTACACCAGGGGGCGAGGGGAAGCCAGCCAACAGGCAGGGAAGCAGTTTGTGTGTTTGGTGGCAGGGGGTGCCTTCACATCTGCAGCACTCAGTGCCCAGGAGAAGAGGCCACACAGGTAGCAAGGGCTGCTCCCAACACACAGGGTTCTGGCTACCCGGTCCAGGGCACAAAGCACCTGCCAAGGCATCACCAAGGGGATAAGACTCAGGACCGGGAGATTCTGGAAGCAGAGTATTGTGAGATGGAAGAAGAGATGGGGGTTGCCCTGAGATCCAGGAAGTTCCTATTACACTGCAAGGGCCCCGGTCAGCTCGCACTATTTACTGTGGGTGGAGCAAGTCCATTAGGAAATGATGCCCCCAAGCGGCTGTCAGACAAACAGGCCTCCACTCAGAGGAGCACGTGACCCAGTAGAGATTAGGGTGCTGCTTCTGTCTGGGATCCAAGAACGGGAAAAAGGAAAGACTAAGGATATCAAATTCCTGCTTGGAAGAAATCGCTGTGATCCGGCAAGTTTTCTAGGCCCCCTTTCTCAGGCAGGAAATGTGATCGGGTTTGTAACTTGTTGAGGGTACTTCTCCAGAAGTCGAGTCCAGGAGGCATTTGCTTCCATGAAGGCCAATTGCTTTTTGAAAAAGGCCTGCCATTTAGCGATGTAATCTTTCTCTATTTGATAAATTTAAAATTCTCAAGCCAGCCTGAGATCTAAACCAAAAAAAAAAAAAAAAACCGCTAAATAAATGTAGGGAAATTACTGGATGCTGTGTTTTTACGAAGTTCTACTAAAGCGTTTCTCTGGCCTGAACAACATCCCTCCCCTCTGCTCCTTCCATTTGTCACGGGAATAAAGGGATCACTCCTGCTAATGTGAAGTGTGAAAACCTCCCAGCAGAAGGCTCCCTCCTCTTACCAAACAGCTAAGCAATCTTCTCTTCACCTCTGCTCAGGATCCACCTATCTTGGGGGGCGGGGAGGGGGATGGGGGGTGCTGGCGGCGCATGTGGATGACTGGTGTCTGCCTGCTTTCTTAGATCTGTGGGCTCCTGCCAAGTGGGGAAGAACGTTAGGCTGTCAGCCTGAGCCTGGCACTACCACCTGCCTGCCAGGATACCTGCTATCCAGTCACCTGTCTCGATTTCAGTTCCTTGTATGGAGCGCGTGGTGTCTGACCAGGGACCTCAGAAAACCCCTTCCACTCCAGAACTCCCAGGAACCCTATATATCTCCGGGCACTCAATGCCACAAACCAGAGAATTCTGGGCTGAGCCGGAAGCCAGCCTCCAGGTGCCAGCTGTTCAACTGCAAGGCATTAAGGTGATTTTTCTGGGCTTTTAAGTTTGCAAACTCTGGAGTATACATGCATGATACGGTTTGGGGAAAGAGATCCCACAAACGGTGGGTTTCAAAGGATCTTGCAGGGACTTCTCTGGTGGTCTCGTGGTTAAGACCTCCAAGCTTCAACTACAGTGGGCTTGAGTTCAATCCCTGGTTGGGGAACTAAGAGCCCACGTGCTACAAAGTGCAGCCAGAAATAAACAAATAAACAGGATCCTACGAGCAGCGAGGGAAGAAAAGAGATCCCAGGCAGAGAGCGGAGGCCCGCAGCACTGCGACAATGGGCAAATGGGGGTCCTGCGGCATGGCCCCACCTGACAGTGTTTCGCATGGGGTCAGCGTAGCTCTAACATACTCTGCTTTTTGAAGTGCCAGTGCTTTGCAGTTCCAGGCTAACTACCGGTCACAGGGCTGCGGGTGACATGAACAGCGGGGAGGACTTCCCTGGTGGTCCACTGGCTAAGACTTCTGCTTCCAAAGCAGGGATGCAGGCAAGGGGTCGTGGGTTTGATACCTGGAGGAGGAACTAGGGTCCCATATGCTGTCTGGCATGGGGGAAAAAAATTTTTTTTGAAAGGAAGGTAAAAACAGAGCCCCAGCAATGCTTTCATTCAACTGTTGATTTTTTAATTTATTAACTGAAAGATCATTGCTTTACAATATCGTGTTGGTTTCTGCCATACATCGACATGAGTCTACTGTAGGTATGCATATGTCCCCTCCCTCTTGAACCTCCCTCCCACCCCCACCCCATCCCACTCCTCTAGGTTGTCACAGAGCCCCGGCCAACTATTGATTTTTTTTTTTTTTCAAGAATACACTATCTAAAACCAAAAAACGCGATGATCACATACCATAAACTTTCTATTAGGGTAAAACTTTGGAGGGACATCACTCCATTCAGAAGCTCCACATCTCACTCGCCTAACAGGTTCTAAGGTCAAAACCCAACAATTTTGGACCCTGTGAGACTCAGTGAGCAAGGCAGGGTGTGTGTGGGTGTGCATCGGTGCAACTCTCTCTGAACCAGCTTATTTAAGGTTATTTTGAAAGAATAAACTGGAGGGCTGTTCAGAGGGGCCACAGGCAGAAAGAAATGTGGCAGAGGCCATGAACTGTGGCTGGGGGGAGGGAGGGAGCGGGCCTCTGGCGGCAGGAATTCCAGGGCCTGAGCTGGCCCTTCGGGGCAGATGCTCGGACACGCCCCCTCCCCCCCACATGGCGACAATCTGGCTGCCCCAGCTGAATGGAGCAGGCCTGACCTCTGACCCTGCAAGTGACCACCCTCTTCCCTGCCCCCAGCTTCCAGAACGCCCCACCCACTGCCTTCCTCTCCCAAAATTTCTAAAATACCAGGCGGAGACAAAGACCTAGGAATGTGGGCCCAGCAGGAGAGGAAGGGGGGAGGTTAGAGAAAAAATAAATAAAAATACCAAGCAGGCAGGTTTACCGTAGGCAGGGCTTAAATTAAGTGCTCTGTTAATGAACAAGACGGCGTGCACACGGAATCTACTGTTTTATACAACGTGTGATCCAACAAGGAACACACACACACACACACACTCTGTGGAACTCCAGGTTAAAACACAACTACTCACATCAATGAGAAGTATACATGGAAAGGATGAAGGGGGCCTCTCATTGTCCAGATGCCCCGACTGAAATAACAGCAACTTATTTTTGGAGATTTTTTTGGCAGCCCTTAAAATGAACTGAGGACACGCGGCCTCCCACAAACTCAGGCGTAGACAGGAGGAGGTCTCCAGCCGCCCCTCCAGACACTGGGAGGCTACAGGGGGAGGCGGGCTGGTGACAACCAGAAGCCTTATCTGTTGGTGACACTCAGCAGCCTCTCCTATTAAAAAATGGTAAACCACGTTCAAGGAGTCAAGTCAAGCCACGAAACCAAGTGTCTTCAACAACACGGAAACCAAGCTTTCCGTGACTGGGGGGAAAAACAGACGGGAAACCAGGGCTCTCAAATCTGCACAAGCTGTCCCGCATCGCAACCACGTGCGGCCAGCCGCAAAGCTGTGGCCTCAGGGAGCCTGGAAGCGAAGAAAGGTATCTTGGACCCTCCTTCGGACATCACCACTGGCTCAGAGTCCAGCGGGGGACTAGCTACCTTCTTATTGGGGGAAAAGAGTCGGCAACTTCTCAAAATTATGTGCATTTTTAATGCGAAAAATACGAACTTTTAAAAAAATATCTGTCCCAACAGCTCGGTTGTTTCTGCATGTTTATGTAATCATCCAAAAACCGGCTACATTCTAAGACACAAATAGGAGAGCATCACACCAGGCTTTTCCACTTGAGTGCATTAACCGGGAGGCCGTTCTGGGTCCAGCTGCCCATTTTACTGGTGTGTCACGTTGTCTGTGGATGTACCGCGACTTATTTAATTAGTGCCTGCTGATAGGGTTTTAATGCTGGTTCCTGATTCTGGAAAACTCGCAAGCAATGCTGCAGCGAATATCCCTTCGTATTGCTCTTTACAAAGCCCAGAAGTTTCTACTTGGTAGTAGATTCGATTGCTACTTCGACGTATCAGAAGGGAAAAAAACCCCTACTTGCAAGTGCGGATAGTAGGCCTTCTGGAGTTTAGTAAGTTGACGGCAGAGTCAGCCTCCACTCAGGTGCAGAACGAAGGTGGCACAAGTGTGTCCCCGAGCCCAAGCCTCTTATTTGCGAAGCAGAGATGCACGCAGAGAAGAGAGCAAATGCATGGGCCCCGAGAGCGGGTGGGGGTGGGGTGGCTCGGGGCTGGCATGTGCACACTATTGGCACTGCGTATGAGACAGATGACCAACGAGGACCTATCGCCCTGGCACAGGCACGCGACGCTCTGAGGCGCCCTAAAGGGGACGAAGTCCACAAAAAGGGGGGTATATGCAAACACACAGCCCATCCACTTGGCTGTACAGCAGAGACAATCTGTAAAACAGGTGTACTCCAGTGAAATTAAAACACACACACACACCCCAAACCTACACGGAAGGCCAGTGTGGGGATGGACACCAGTGAGCCGGACGACATGAGGCTGGGAGTACAGGTCCACTCTGCTTGGCTGAAGGGAGGCCCCAGAGGAGAAGCAAGAAAGCAAGGCTGGGGTTTTCAGTGGTTGCCAGATTTCCCAAGGGTGGAGGGGAGTGAGGCCACTTGGGATAACTCCAGAGGCCAACAGTGGGAAAGGTCTCGGGTGGCATAAAGAGGCGGGACTGCCAGAGCTGCCATCCAAACACCAGTGAAATGAACACAGGGGGTCCCCATACAAGCCCAGAATCCCATTCTGCAGTCCCCCCAAATCCAACAGACTCTGAAACCAAAAGTTTCTATGTATGCTGTGTGGCAGCAAAAACTGAACTGGCGTGAAAACGATTTCTAATTTTTATCTATACCATTTCGGGTGGGTTTTCATATAGTTCACCAAAGAACTGCTAATACTCATTATTTTGTGGTGCTGTTTCACAGTATAAACTTTCCAAAATCAGAAACGCTGAACTTCAAGGCGCATCTAATCCCAAGAGAGAGGAGGAATACCACCAGCTCTAACAACCCAATTTTTTGGGGGGCGTGGGTTGGGGTTGTGCTGCACTGCTTGCAGGATCTTAGTTTCCCAACCAGGAACCGAACTCAGGCCCTAGCAGTGACAGCACAGAGTCCTAACCACTGGACCACCAGGGAACTCCCAGCTCTGCCAGCTTTATACCCAACGTGGTTGCTGGTGCCAAGGGAAAGCATAGTTCAATGATCACAGAACATCCTGTGTGGCTCGTTTGAGCTTTCTGTGCCACTTCAAAAGCCACATCAAAATCCCTTTCCTATTTTTTTAGAACAAAAGAAAATTTTCACACTCCCAATGACCATTGGCTGCCCTCTTCCTTCCTAACACCACCCAACCAGCAGCAAGACCCAGCTCCCCACCCACAAGGCTTCTTCCAAGTTTCTTTTGCTCCTCTTCACCTGCTCTCCTGCTTGTGGGATCAGGGCCCAACACCCCAGAGTCAGGCACATCGGATCTCCACTTTATATCCCTGCATTTACATTTTATACTTTATACTTCCTATCTCAGGGTTCAACCCCAGGAAGAACCCTCCCTGGACACACAGCTTCTACTATCAACACATACAAAAGCAGAACCATGGCCTTTTCATGAAAAGCCACTGGTAACTAGAGAAGTAAGTTCTACTTCTATAGCTGAATGACTGGATTTGGCTGAGTTTACCTGCGGATTGCTAAAAGGAGAAAGAACTCAATTTGGGGCTCACAGAACTGTCAAAATTATTTTAAGAAGAATGAAAATGAGTTCATCCTGGAAGGAAATCACTTTTCCTCTAGCACTGAGGCCCCCAGAAAACAAGGTCACTCTAGGCGGTAAAGCATGCAACACCTTCACCCAGAGTCACAAGGAGCCTTACAAACATTCTCTATCACAGACCCCTCCCAAAACTAAGGTTCCAATGGCAAATCTGACTCCTAGAGGCGGCAAGAAAGACGTATAACCCATGTGTGTGTTTTTCTAGGATCCTGATGATACTTGGAGACTGCAGCTAGGTGGTGAGGGCAGGAGAAAACCCCCAAGAGAGCTCTAAGGGCAGAGCTCGAGATGCCTAGAAAGAAAGGAAAAAAAGCAGGCAGAAGACAGAAATTCCCACATGGAGCTACAGCCAGAATTTCTCAGCGCTTTTGTGAAGTCCAAAAAATTTGGGACCTCCCCGGTGGTCCAGTGGCTAAGACTCCACACTTCCAGCGCAGCGGACCTGGGTTCGATCCCTAGTCAGGGAACTAGATCCCATATGGTGCAGTCAAATAAATAGATTAAAAAAGAAAGAAACATGAAATTTATAAATGTATAATCAGGATGTCACAGAATACCCAGTGTGGGACAATACATAAGGGAACTCCAGAGATGAACTATGACTCTGCTGTCTGTTCACTTGTGAAACCCAGGAGTACCCAACCCTCCCTAGGCCTGCCCAGCTGTACTCAGGCCCTGCCCCTGTAGGGGGCGTCACTGGGCGCCTCCTTGGGGGCCTGCAGCCATCCTACTTCCTCAGATGATGCTGATAAACAAGTTATCCACCCAAACCTTGTCTACCTCTGGGGGTGTCCAACCTGCAACAGCTCCTTTGCTCCTGGTCACGTTCCCAAAGCAACCAGCCTGAGGCACCTTCATGGGCAGCCACGCCCGCCAAGGCCAGCAGCGTTGACTGCCCACAGTTCTGCGGTCTCCGTCACTCCTGGAAGACTCCAACAGTGGCCTGTGGTCAAGCAGCATGTGACACTCCTGTGCCGCGGGTTTCTTCCAAGAGACCCAACTTGCAGGACATCAAGTGGCACTCTCGAACATGCCAGAACTGTGTGTGGGGCTGCTGCTTACCAAACAGTTTTTTAGCAAATAAACTCTTTACTTAAATGAAAAGCGGGTTATTCAGACATTCTTCCAGTTCAAAAGTGAAAACAAAACTTCCCTATCAAGTATTGTCCACACAATGTAATACTTTTAGCAGCGAGGATCAATTACTGATTTGTGCCACCATACAGATGCTTAGCGGAAAGAGCTGGAATTAAAAAAAAAAATCATATACTGTGTAATTCTATTTCTTTGAAGGCAAAACTAATCTAAAGTGAAAAAAAATTAAAGAAGTTACAGGTGAAAACGGGTGTGGTTGGAAGAAACTTCGAGGGAGATGTTCCGGAGTGATGGATGTTCCTATTATCTTGCAGGAGGGAGTGCATATACGGGTGTATGGAACTGTCAACATGGGGCCTTTCCTGGTGGTTCAGTGGTGAAGACTCCCTTGCTTCCACTGCAGGGGGCACAGGTTCCATAATCTGATCCAGGAACTAAGGATTCCACATGCTGCGGGGCCAAAACAGTTAAACTGTCAAAATGTATTTATGTCAATACAATCCAACACAATGCCATGAAGATTGGAGCCGAGCCTCTGTACAAACTCCTCAGAGCTAAAGACCTAATAAATACGCCTTGAGCCCATAAATGAGTTCCTCCAATGGCCCCACATAATTTACTTCTAATAGGTCGCTACCATGCTTCCCACAATGTTCCCATTAGGTATTATTTTTCCTTTGCCCTCCACTATAAATATTATCTTAAGTTTAATCTCACAAGAGGCAAGTCAGACCAACTCCCTGGAGGCTTTGATAAAATTAGAACCCCGAGTCCGATTTACAGCCCCACAGGCGGCCAGCGGTCACACAAAGCCGCACGAAATCCTTAGTGTCCCAGCTGCCGCCCTGGCGCGCACCTGACCTCTGATGCGCTAATGAGTGGCCCAGGCAGCTTCCAGCAGCAAATAAAAGAGATCGGTCCCAACAAGGGAGACCACTGCCCATGGAAAGATTTTCTAGCCAGGCACAAGAAGATAGATTCTGACACAGACACACAGCTTTCCTGTTTGCCTTTGAGGTCGAAAAATCAAGGTCCAATTTTAATCTGCTGTGTTCTGGACCAGATTCGGGGAGGCAGAGGGGCTGACTTTAGGAAATGGCCAGACTTTGTAGGTGGCTATGTAACTCAGCCCTCACCTCTTACAAAACTGCGTGACGCCATGCACCTGAGACTGTTCACCCCTTGAAGCTGCTTAAGGGGTCTCAGTGGCTGCTGTGGCTGAGACCACGTGGACAGGTGGACGTAAAAAGCAAGGGAAAAGCACTCATCTCCAGAAAGGAAGCAGAAAGTAAGACTCAAGTAAGGGGGCTCCCTGGTGGTCCACTGGTGAAGAGTACCCCTTGCAATGCAGGGGAGGTGGGTTTGATCCCTGGTGAGGGAACTAAGATCCCATGTGGCTGCAGGGCAACTAAGCCCGCTGGCCACAACTAGAGAAGCCCCGCGCCGCAATGAAGACCCAGCGCAGCCAAAAAAAATAAAAGGCCCAGATAAGAAAAAAAATTCAAGATAAAGGTTTTTAATTCTTCCTAGTAAGCCGTATCTCGGGGCTTCCCTAGTGGCTCAGGGTAAAGAAACCACTTGATAACGCAGGAAACTCGGGTTCAATCCGGAGGAAGAAACGGCAACCCACTCTAGGATTCTTGCCTGGAAGATCCCAAGGCCAGAGGAGCCTGGCAGGCTACAGTCCATGGGGCTACAGAGAGTCGGACTCCACTGAGCACACACGCACACAAGCTGTGTCTTATCCCTCCAACACAACCAACAAAAATGTTCCTTCCTCTCTTCCCCCAGCTGGACAAGTCCTGTTACTTTGCACTGAACGCCTTCTGGACTCGGCTGTCTGCTGCCTTGGGCAAGACAAGACAGGTCCAACGCTGGCCTTCCCAGTGGCTCACTTCGACAGTCACACCTGTTGACGATTCTAAGGGCCAGCTAACCTTATCAAGCACTGCCTCCAAATCAAGAGGTTAACCAAGTATTTACTGCTCTACGCACCTTGTTCACAGGCAGGAATGATTTGAATTGGAAAGTGGGGACGGGGCAGGGGAATGTTCCTGCAGGGGGCCCAGATTTGATCCCTGGTCAGAGAAATAAGATCTCACACACCAAGTGTCCAAATGAATTAAAAAAAGAAAAAAAAAATCAAATAGGGGAAGGAAGCCGATCAAAGAAGCAGCAGATGGGACTTCCCTGGCATTCTAGCGGTTAAGACTCCATGCCTCCACTGCACAGGTTCTATCCCTGGTCGGCAAACTTAAGATCTGGCATTAAAAACAAAATAAAAAGTTCAAGAAGCACCGGATGGCCTCTGTGAATTCTCTCGATGCCAGTGAGGGGCGACCCTTGGCACAGGACCGGGGCAAGGGCTCCCATGCATCTGTAGAGTCCCAAGCCTCACATTCTGGTGACACTCCTTAAAACCACCCCCATCAAGGAAAGCATCAAATAGAGATGGACAGACACACTCCTCGGCCCCGGGACACCTCAGGAATCACCGCTCTGTGACCAAGAGCAGAGGGACCGCAAAGCGCAGCCCCAGCGCAGCAGCTGGAGGTGACAGGAAAGGCCTATGTCTCATCAGGACATGGATTTCTTTCTAAAGCCCTTTTCAAGTCAGCACTTTCAGACAGTCAGTTTAAAAATCGCACTCTACTTGGACTCCAACAACAGGAAACTTAACCCCATCATGTGTTAGTCGTTCAGTCGTGTGTATGACTCTTTGTAACCCCGTGGACTGTAGCCCTCCAGGTTCTCCTGTCCATGCAATTCTCCAGGCAAGAATACTGGAGTGGGGTGCTATTTACTTCTCCAGGGGATTTTCCCAACCCAGGGACTGAACCCAGGTCTCCTGCATTATAGGACTCTTTACCATCTGAGCCACGAGGAAAGCCCCACGGCCACCCCTACAAATGCAACAGGGCCAGGCCAAGCCAGGAGACCAACTTTATTTAAGAGTCACCTGTCACCCATGCAGGGCTGGGAGACATGAATAGGACCCTGATTCTGTGATCCAGGCGGTTTACAAGGGTGGGTATTACCCGCCGCCCCCATCCCAAGGGGAAAATCCAAACCGCAGGGAGCAATGCAGATGCGAGGCCAGCAGGAATGTTCACCCACTTCCTCTGTCCCACCAGTGTGCGTGGATCCCGTGGGCTGTGGTCCTAAGGAAGCACTGACGACAGCAGGATTTGACAAGGAGCAGGGGAACTCCAACACAGGCTAGCGGATTTCAGGCAAGGAAATGCCAACTAACAGAAACAAGATGCAATCAGAAAACAAGATCATCCATGGTGGACCCTCCAGGTCCAACCATTAGAGTCCAGCTCCTGTTTAGAAGCCTGAATTCCCAGGATCACTCACCATGCGTGAATGAAGGTCTAATGAGAAAATAACGATGATGAGAAATAATTCTAGCCTCAGAAATGGACCGCGTTTCCTCAGAAACCCCACTTCATTCCAACAAAGGAGGCCTGCGCTTCACCTCTTTGCACTGCACCTGTGTGCTGTTCAATAGAATTTAATGGATGGCCCCACTGACCCTGACCCAGCAGGTAATGCAACCAGGGGGTACAGGAGGGGAGGAGGCTGTGCCTCCTCAGCATCCCCTCCCCACGCAGAGACTCAAGGATAAACTCCAGTTCAAAGGCCAGACCTGACAGGGTGGAGGAAAGACAAAACGCACGCACTCGCACTGAGCTGGGAAACAATCAGGTAGAGGGTTGTGTAATCCAAAGTTCAAGGCAGACAATAAAGGAACAGTCCTTAAAGAGGTCTCCCCTTGGGTTTTTTACACTGCTGACTCGCTTAGTTAGTTTGGCTCTGTGCTGA
Source organism: Capra hircus (assembly GCF_001704415.2). Taxonomy (NCBI): domain Eukaryota; kingdom Metazoa; phylum Chordata; class Mammalia; order Artiodactyla; family Bovidae; genus Capra; species Capra hircus. The sequence goes on along the minus strand of NC_030829.1, from coordinate 7,135,708 downwards.
GATCGCTGGCAGGGAGTCACCCTTGCTTTGGCTGGCACCTAACCAGCTGACATGCAAGGCCAGGAAGATGCAGGAGGCATTTGTCTGTGATGGATCTTCAAATTGCTGTCAGTTTTTATTTTGGGCCACAGTGTGCGCTATGTGGGATCTTAGTTTCCTGACTAGGGATCGAACCATCACCCTCCTCTGTGAAGTCTTAACCACCAGACTGCCAGGGAAGCCCCAAACTGGTGTTATTTTGAACTTCTGGCCCCAGGTGGGTTTTCCTCAGCCCTTCGACAGAAGAACCCACTGCACCTAATACTCCAAGGGCCTTCCCCAAGTAACAGGCCCACCGGGACGCGTCAGGCTGGCCTGTCCACTTGTCCCCCTGCTCTCCCTGGAGTGAACTTCATCGTTTCAGAGATGGAACTAATACAGGTGGTCTGTAGTCTCTGAGGCCAAGACGTCTGCATTAAGTATGCAGTGTTTGCCGATTTTTTTAAGAAAACCATTTACACTGGATTTCAGACTCTGAGCTAAGAGCCTTATGAGTTAAAAAAAAAAAAAAAATCAACTCAAGAAGCTTCCAGTCTCCCAGAAGTCTTGGGTGGTCAGCCTGGGGAGGTCATGGTCAGGCTGTCTAAGTGTGATTATTAACAACGGCCTCTTTCACTCTCAAAAATGGCCCAGTATGAAAACCCACTGGACAGGATCAGTAAGACAAATGGGGAATTAACCAAAATACACGAGGGCAGAGAGGAAAGACTGCCATCCAGAGGAGTACAAAATCCCTTAGGATTTACTGGGGTCACATGGCCTAAGGGTGAGGCAGGTAAGTCAGAAATGACTTTTTATGGGGCTTCCCCGGTAAGCCAGCGCTTAGGACTCTGTGCATCCATTGCACAGGGCGCGAGTTCGATCCCTGGTGGGGGAACTAAAATCACACACAAGCTATGAAGTGCAGCCAAAAAAAAAAAAAAAGAACAGGGACTGAGATGCAAGATTTACAAATCCAATTAAAAAGAACACTATGAGCAGAAGCACACTTTTCTTGGCCTAGGTGCAGGGAAGACCCTGGAGCAGACTGAAGGAGAAGTTAGCTGGGAGCTCAAGCACCAGAGGGCACTACACGGAAGGAGGCCAGGGCACAGCCTGGGGCCACCTTTTTGTTGAGAAGTCCGAAAACCCGGGTTCAAATATTGACGCGGTCCTTCCTTCTCCGGCTCTTTTGGTTAAGCGGGCTCACTGTGCGTTTTCCACCCCCCAAGGTGGGGAAAGCACACTTCATCTCATGGTTGGTAGTGAAGAGCTCACAAGTGTATGAAACCCAGATGCAGTTCTAGCAGCGAGGAAAGGGATGGCGGCCTGCCTTGAAGGCTCCAGTTAGGTCAGTGAAGAAAGAGGCAAGGTAAATCCAGCTCCAGAATCCTGTCTGCAAGGCTGGCTGTGTTTGCAAGGCAGGGCTGATACGGGCTGCCAAGCCCCTCCCATGGTCAATGACCTTTCTCCAGGGCTGTGACTTTCTTTGCCCACTGAAGGGAATATTTACACAGCCCATAAATACAACTGGAAGAAGCAGGCTGGGGACTTCTCTGGTGGTTCAGTGGTTAAGACTCCATGCTCCAAATGCTGGGGACCCAGGTTCTATCACTGGTCAGGGAACTAGATCCCCCATGCTGCAACTAAGACCGGGGCAGCCAAATCAACTTAAAAAGATAAATGTCTCCAACTTCCTGTGCGGCCACGGTGCTGCCCCTCCACTCTCAGACCAGCCCCGTTCAGTCCCCACCAACAGAGGTCATGTGTTCAACGGGAATGCCCAAGGCAGGCATGACACCTGCTCCTGGGACCATGCCCTTTCCTTCCCCTCAAAGAGGGGACAGCCCACCAGGAGGGGCGATGAACGAGGCCCACAAGCTCAGGAACAGGGGAAGAAAGTGAACATTGGGCTGCGGGTGGTAATCTCAGCAGACTTCCAGGAGGAAGGGGAACCTAAGTCTCAAAATGCAAACAGAAATGGGTGGGATAAGAGGTCCACACCAGGGGGACGCTGCTAGAGAAACGCAAGGTACCTTCTCACTCCACTGCCCACGCTTCCACCACTGCTCCCCTGCGTCTCCTCACGCAGAGAGTACCTTCTGTGTATTTTTTAAATCTTTTCTTTTTTTTCCATTTATTTTTCCCTGACCATGGATCAAACCTGCAGTGGAAGCTTGGAGTCTTAACCCCTGGACGGTAGAAGTCCCGAGAGCGCCTCTTAGAGTGAGAGGCACTGCCCCTTCCTCGAAGCCCTCCGCGGTTCCCCCTGCACGCCTGAGCCCCCTCAGCCTGCGGGGCTTCACTGGGCTGTCCTGGACTCCTGGCTGCTCCACACAAGCTCCACCTGCTTCCCCCTGCTTGAAAACCCTCCTCCTCGCACCACCAGCACCCAGCTGCCCCCGTCCCTCCTCAGTTCCTGCCAGTCAGTATCGCTTCCTCAGAATTCTTTTTCTTAAATTATTTTTTTAATTTATTTCTGGCTGTGCTGGGTCTTCCTTGCGGCGTAGGCTCTTCTCCAGTTGCAGAGAATGGGGACGACTCTCTAGCCGCAGGACGCAGGCTTCTCATTTTGGTGGCTTCCCCGGCGGCGGAGCGCGGGCTCTAGGGCACAGGTTCAGTAGTTGCGGCGCCCAGGCTTAGCTGCTCTGCAGCATGTGGGATCGGCGCCCAGGCTTAGCTGCTCTGCAGCATGTGGGATCGGCGCCCAGGCTTAGCTGCTCTGCAGCATGTGGGATCGGCGCCCAGGCTTGGCTGCTCTGCAGCATGTGGGATCGGCGCCCAGGCTTGGCTGCTCTGCAGCATGTGGGATCGGCGCCCAGGCTTGGCTGCTCTGCAGCATGTGGGATCTCCCTGGGTCAGGGGTCAAACCCGTGTCTGCTGCACTGGCCGGCAGGCTCTGTAACCTCTGAGCCGCCAAGAAGGAGAGCCAGAGGCCAGTTTTAAAGAGACTCCTTCCCAGGCGGTGCTGTGTACTCTCTGAGCCACCAGGGAAGCCCTGTCCTGAATTTCCTCGGTTTAACGCTTTCCACTGCCTGTTCTGCGCTTCCTTCCAAGGGTCTGGCACGTGAAAGCTCAATAAACATCTACTCAGGTGGGAGACCGGCGCGGTGACCAGCAAAATACACAGGAAAGGGGCGATGCGTCCGGCAGCAGGTCCCCAGACGAACTGACAAGTTATTGGCCACCTGTTGGACCTTGTCTAGCCATCTCTCTAGCTGCTGATGAAAAAAACCACCCCACATCACGATGGAAACAAAACAAAAATCAAGGAGAGGGGAAGGACACAGGCTGGGAGGTATGACAGAACAGCAGGTTCCACGGTGTGCAGGTTTAATTAAAATGTGGACAGAAATCCAGGACACGATGGGGAAGCCCAGCTCTCATCACTGGCGGGCAGCACCAGGGTGCCCTTCTGCGCTTTTCAAGGAAAAGCCACTCGCGGGCAATTGAACACAGCAGCATGTGTTTTGCTATTCCTCTCATTAAAATGTAAAATCTGGGACTTCCCTGGTGACCCAGTGGCTAAGACTATGTGCTCCCAATGCAGAGGGCCTTGGTTAGATCCCTGGATCAGGGAACTAGATCCCACATGCCACAACTGAGACCCGGTGCAGCCAAACAGATAGGTCAATGAATATTTAACACACACACACACACACACACACACACACACACACACACACACACACACACACACACACACACACACACACACACAACACACACACACACACACACACACACACACACACACACACACACACACACACACACACACACACACACACACACACACACACACACACACACACACACACACACACACACTCTCTACTTCCCAGTGCAGCCAGATAGGTCAATGAATATTTAACACACACACACACACTCTCTACTTCCCAGTGCAGCCAAACAGATAGGTCAGATAGGTCAATAAATATTTAAAACACACACACACACAATCTACTTCCCCTCTGCCAAACAGATACATCAATAAATATTTTTAAAATACACACCCACACACCATCTACTTCACACACACACCATCTACTTCACACCCCCCCCATCTACTTCACACACACACACACAGAAAATCTACTTCCCCTCTGCTTGAATCAGAGCTGGTCTGTGTGTAAACCCCGACGTGCCTGGCTGAAGCCCTCACTCTCTGAGTCCAGCAGCAGTGCCCTAAGAAACCCAGGCCAGGAAGAAACCAGGAGCCCTGGCCACCAGCCCCAGCTGATCACCAGCCAGGGGAGCGCACCTTCTTCAACCTCCAGGCCAGCTAGCCTTCCACCTCCAATGACAAGGTAAAAAGGCAGGCTCCGCTGCTGACTCTTGAGAAACAATCAATGATTAAAACACCATTTCAATCTTATCCATGAGAAAAGAAGTTTTCACTGAGAGATGACGCCTTCTTCCATTCTCGAGTAAGACCTGCAGGCACGCATGCATGCTCAGCCCTTTCAGTTGTGTCTCTTTGCGACCCCATGGACTGTAGCCCACCAGGCTCCTCTGTACATGGGATTCTCCAGGCAAGAATATTGGAGTGGGTTGCCATGCCCTCCTCCAGGGGATCTTCCAGACCCAAGGATTGAACCCACGTCTCCAGCCACTGCAGGCCGTTTTTTTACCATCTGAGTCACCAGGGAAGCTGAGTAAGGCCTAGGGATTAAATAAGATAGTCACGGGTCCTTCCCAGCTCTGCCCATGGTTGGTTCCATCAAAATTTAGTTCACAGATTCCATTCCAGACCCTGATCAGACAGTAGCCACAGAGGGAGAGCCCAAAGAAAATGCAGATTCCCCAAGCCCCAAGAGCTGGCCACAACCTCTCATAACCTCAACAGCCCACTCAGTCCAACCAGGAGCTTCTTTCTGCGTCTGAGGCCAGGTCTCTGAATAGGTGGTTCTCTATAAGTAGCTACCTACAAGAATGCAGTAGAAAACCATTAAAATGGAGAAAAGTGAAAGAGTTAGTTGCTCGATTGTGTCCAACTCTTTGTGACCCCATGGACCGTATCTGCCAGGTTCCTCTATCCATGAGACTCTCCAGGCAAGAATACTGGACTGGGTTGCCATTTCCCTCCTCCAGGGGATCTTTCGGACCCAGAGATTGAACCCGGCTCTCCTGCACTGCAAGCACGTTCTTTGCCATCTGAGCCACCAGGGAAGCCCAAAATGGGGAAAGGGAGAGTTTAAATCCCCAGTGAGCTTCCAAAAGGGTCAGCCCTAAGATGTCTTCCCAGGGGTCTCCCCTAAGCCATTGTCCCCCACAAACTTTTGACAAACCAGGTCTGACACACCCGGAGTCCAGAGCTCTGATCTGTATTTCCCAACACAGCCGACTGCGACCCCAGGAAAAGCCTTACCCTCCATTTCTTCTCAGGGAAGAAGAGAGAGCATATTATTTCTCCAGTAAACAAGAACTTCTGCAATGTACATGTTCAAGCCATCCAGCTAGGAACCTGGCACTTCCTGGGGGGGGAGGGGGGCGGGGGGAACAGAAGGTCTGTGGCACCATGTCTGAGATTAGATGCAAACTAAATGTCCATCAATAGGGGACTGCTTACAGTTATTAAATAGACTGATTACTGGGCAACCGTAAAAAAGCATATGAGCAACAGAATGAACTCCAGAATACACAACTGAGGGAAAAATAAGGAGTGGTGTGCACAGCGCGCTGTTTGTGTAAAGGAAGAAAACAGGTACAAGGATTCCTTGCTAACTCATTCTACAGCAAGGGGTACAGGAATATGCTTAGACGCCATAGGATACTACTCTGTAATGTTTTTCTCTCCACACCCACATGGGGCATGATTATGTAGTTATTTAGAACCTCATGAAACTGTAAATACTTTCTGCTATTCCCTTCACATTCCTAAAATATTTGCTAAGATAAGCTACACGTTTAATTACTGTTTACACTAAACTAAAGCCAGATATTATCGTGATGTAATGTGAAGTAAAAAACAGAATATGAACAGTATTTATGGTATGATCTAAATAGGGGAATGGAGTTTCTTGTAAGCCACAAAATCTAGAATGTTATCAAACCAGGGAAAGGCCTGCTGGTCCAGTGGTTAAGATTCAGTGTTTTCACTGCCATGGGCCCAGGTTCAATCTCTGGCTGGGGAAGTAAGATCCCACAAACCACAAGGAACAGTTTAAAAAAAAAAAAAAAAAGAATGATATAAACCAAATTATTAATTCTGGGTTAGGATGACCAGCAACTTAATCTTCTATATATATTTTTTTTTGTTCACTCATAGGGCTTGAAGGTTCATTTACCCCAACAGCCTCAGTGCCAACAGGAATTTTATATTGGCAAACATTTCTCCAAAGTGTTTACTGAGGTCAGGCCCTAGACCAGACACTCGACACATATTAACTTGCTTAATCCTCCTCACAGTCTTATGGGGGTATAGCGACTATTATCCATTTCACAGGTGAAGAAATTGAGGCATACACAGTGCCTTGTCCAAGCACACAAGTACGGTGTCAGAGCCATGAGGTTTGCTGGCGCTATTAAAAGTAACAACAGTGTCTGCCCCACTGCCTTGGAAACCTCACCTCTGCAATTTCCCATCGATACATGTGCCTGTCATACAGGCAACGTGCACTCTGTGCCAACAACCACTGCTAACCTCAGTCCTCCAATTCTGTTTCGTGACTCCGAAACTCAGCAACCCTCGACGGCTCCCCACTACCTATGGGTCAAAAATAAAGTCCTCAAGTTAAACACGTCTTATTTTAAAAGCACGTTCCCCAGGTTTCTGTCTTGCTCTGGCCTCTGCTCTTAAGTGTGAGGCGTGGAGAGCCCCACCCTTCCCCTAACTCTTATGGAGACCCTTACCCTCTACAGGGCATTCATCCCAACCACTCAGCCGACACAGGGTAAATCTGGAAGACACACGCCCCTCTAGTAGTCAGAGGGAGGAACACAGCTCTCAATGTCCTCCTCCAGGATGTGCCCCAGGGGCTCTGTGATCAATTTGGTGCAAGGCTTAGAGTCAATCATAGAATATTGATAGGTGGGTCCAAGATGGCAGCTGGTCCAATACAGAGCCTTTGTTCCCACAAGCTTCCTCCAGTTCACACTCTCCCTCCTGCTCTGTAAGAGGGAAGCTGACAGAAAATCCCTTCCCCAACCCCTAAGAGATAACCATGGATTCTGGCAAGATGGTAAAACGAGGTTTCCTTTTTTTTTAAATTTCCTTCTCCTTTGTCACTTTAATACTTGCCACCCTGAAACCGTTAAGCTCCAAAAAGTAAATTTCTGTGACTGCCACACAGGAGGTCGTTACTTTAAACCCAATGGCCCCATCCCTCTCAAAGCTGCCAGCTCTAATATCATTACCAATCGGAAGAAAAGGTGTGGATAATGGCGACCAAGAGACTTCAAACAACTTTATATTAGCTGAGCGAACTCAGCGGAGGAGGAGGAAGGCCTACAATCAAAGTCAACTCTGCAGACGCCTGTTATGGACACAGCTCTTTTGCTAATTGTCTGCACTGGGCTCTTAACAACTGTATTCATCTATAAGCTCCCTGTAGGCTGAAATGTCAATTTCAGGATTTGCAGAATTTTTAAGTGGGGGCTGGGGGTGGGGATGGAATTAACACCAACGCTTCTCAAAAAAGAACAAACTTTTCTGGTTCTCCTGAAGAAACGCTATCCAACAGGTTTTAAAATGCAGGGGCTGGGCTAGCGATATTTCCAGTCATATTTGGGGAAAGGGGGCTTTTTTAAAGGCCTGTTCACATACGTCCAAAAGACAATAGGAAGGTGGAGAAGGTTGTTTTTTTCCTAAAAAAGTCATAATGTTTTTCATTTTGCGTATTTTGACAAATCACGTTTTCCATTCAAACCCCTCCCCCACTCTCACCCTTAGGTTTTCTAATGTGAATGGGGTGGCTGGTGGGGGTGGAGAAATGACTTGAGATTTCGGGATTTGATCAATGCAACATGTTAGGGGCAGAGCACAAGGTCAAAAGGAAATGATTAATCCCACAAGAGAAACAGGCGGATGGGGCAGGGACCGGCTCCCCTACAAAAGCCTCACTAATAAATAGGTCAAAAGATTAAAAAAAAAAAAAGATACTCTGGTGAGCAAGGTTTTTCTCCCCAACCCAGACTCAGCAGTTCATCCTAAAATAGTTTTTAAAATCCAAAGAACATTGGTCCACACAAGCTAGTCTTCCTTCAGGTTATTTTTACTGGCCGACTGCATTCCAGCTGTTGCCGGAGGGGGTCCAAAATGGGGGTAGAATGACCTCAGTCATCTGGATGACTAGACACTCTATGACAATTTCCATTACTGGAGGGAACCATGCTGTCATTAATGGAGACAGGGATATTTCAGGCCTACTTAAAAGAAGTTAGCAGTCCAGACATACAATATCCCTTTGAAAGGCTATGACATCAACACTCTGAAAATACATAAATAGGTCAAACACGAGGAGGGGGAGGGAAAGGCCTTACAAAAATCCTCTGGGAGACAATTTTCCTCTTAGCTTTTCTCACCCTGCCTAATACTTGCATGCTTTTAGAGCATCACACGCAAAAAATTCGTATTTCTAATTGATGATGCACAACCTCCCCCCTCTAATGACCACACTCTCCTCCACAAACACAAGCCAGACTGGCCCACAGGGCTGTCATTGCACCCTTCCGCCCCTTTACCCACCTCATCCCCCCCAAAAGAGCATGAGCCGAGACAGAATGGCTTCCTCAGGGGGCTCAACCCTGACACCACCCAAGATGGGTGGAGTTCCGTTCCACTTGTAAAAATTCATGGTTAACAGATGACGATCTAGACTGAAAGGCACTCAAGACACCCCCCAAGAAAGCTTTCAACCACAAAAATCTTACACGCTACAGGGGAGCAGCCCTCAGCTGTGAGAGTGCATATTTCTTTGGGGCACACAGGTATTACGTTCTCGTAAGTCTCTGCCTATTAAAAAGACAGAGAACGGTGAAGAATCCAATCCAGTGTGCTCAACTCTGCCCCTTCCATCCGACAAAACAGTGGAGCCAAAGGAGGGCCGTTTGTTCGGGTAAAACAAGCATGGTGTGTGCAGGAGTAAGGATCAAAACTCAGTCCTCCAGGACCCCTCTACAGGCTCCTTCCTGCAGCCAGGCTGTTTACAAATCCATCCTAGGAGGGGATCCTGATGCCAGGTTTATAGTCTAAGGCCTCTGGAGTGGGGAGACTCAGCTCAGCCCCAAAGAAAAGATCTGCTTCCGTCTGACCCTGTGCGGCCTATTTTCCAAAGCATCGCTTTTAACTTTAAATTGCAATTATCCTGCCCATCCCCCCAGCTCTCTGCTTAAGGCCCCCCTGACCTCCCAGGGCCAGCATCCCCAGGATCCCATTTCCTAAAACAAGAGAGTCCTTGAAATTTTTAAAATAGTGTCTTAACCCTCCCCCACCCCCAGACACTGAGGCTGCAAGGAGCTGGCTCGCTGATGTGGAGGTGGGGGGTGCTGGGGGCTGTGGGTCTCCGGTGGCAGGGCCCAGGCTCCTCCAGGGGAGGTTGGTGTGACTGGCGGGGGTCGGGGCAGGAGGGTCAACCCCCTACCACCTTGAGCTGCAGCCACAGGAGGTTAGCTTGGCTCTCTGGATTTTCTTGCCACCTTGAGTCCCGGCTGCTCTTCCACGGGTTCCCCGGCACCCTAGCTACTGGCCTGGGCTTTACTCAGCTGCCACGGGTGGCGGCCAAAGGGTAAAGACGAAGAACACACAGCATGGTTAAAAACACCTGGCAGGGACTCCCCTGGTGGTCCAGGGGCTAAGGTTTCTTGCTCGGAATGCAAGGGGCCCGGGTTCAATCCCTGGTCGCGGAACTAGATCCCACACGCTGCAACTAAAGATCCCATGTGCTGCAGTGAAGACCAGGAACAGCCAAATAAATAAATATCTTTTAAAAAATAGTAAGATAAAAATGCTTGACAAAGGGAAAGTAATCTCTTCCTCCTGTTCCCGGATGCAGTATAGTGTGTTTTTGAGCTTCGTTCCCCAAAAGGCGCATTAAACAAAGCAATCCTTAGAAGTATGAGGGCTTCCTAGGCAGTGCAGGTAAAGAATTTGCCTGCCAAAGCAAACAACACAAGAGATGTGGGTTTGATCCCTGGGTGGGGAAGATCCCCTGGAGGAGGGCATGGCGACCCACTCCAGTATTCTTGCCTGGAAAAGCCCATGGACGGAGGAGCCTGGAGGGCTGCAGACCACTGGGCTGCAGAGAGCCGGACACGACTGCGCCCAGCAACAAAGCAAGTCACACTGCAAACACGAAATGAGGAACAGAGGGCAAAGAATCAGCAAAAACCATCTCCTCGTGTCTTCAGAGAGACATTTCCAACAACCTGACGCCCCGTGACTCAGGCCCCCGGGCCAGAGGGGTGGTCCCAGAGAGCAGGGAGGAAAGCTGCTGACTGGTGCAGAAGCCGATGGATAGGCCAGACCTGTGGAACTCCCTGGGCAAGATTCCTCGCCCCAGAAGAACAAGAGGGAGGGCAGAGAGAGACGCACCCTACCCCGAGGTGTCCAACTGTCAGAACTCAACACAGATCAGATCGTGGGTACAGAATGTAGCTGCCCTGATCCCCTGGGCAAGACATAAGGAAAACCAGGCCAAAGGGAGAGGGGGACGGCCCGGCACCAGCTCACAGGGTAGTCAGCAGGACTTCAGTCTTGGCCGCTTGCAGGGAGACACACAAGCATTCCCTCCAAAATGTGTCTTAACGCAACTCAAAAGGGAAAAGACCCCTGGACAAAGAGCCACCTGAGCGGAGACTCAGAGGCTGCGGGGCGGGGGGGGGGCAGACCCCTGCAGATCTGCCTGGTTGTTGGGACCTTCCTTTGCCAACATAAGGAAGGGGCCGCGTTTAACTGAGCACAGATACTCAAATGCTTGCCAACTGGATGGACACAGAAAATCGGGCACTGGGCTGGATACTGCCCCGCATCATCACGTTTAAAAAGCACACCGTGGACTTACTGGAGGTCTGGCGGCTAAGACTCTGCGTTTCCACTGCAGGGGGGCGCGGGTGCCATCTCTGGTCGAGGAACTAAGATCCCACACCTAGTGCCACGTGGCCAAAGATAGATTAATTAAAATTTTAGAAATAATAGAAAGCACGATTAATGAGCCATAGCCCCATCTCCATTTTTACAAATGGTGGAAACTAACGTCTGGCCTGGGTCAGATGGCTGGTGCGCAACATGACCCAGAAACCCCGTGGAAGATAGCAAGGTGCTTTGTTCCCTCAAGGGACTGGGCAGGTTAATGTTATTAAGCCGCAGCACGCACAACTGGTTTGCGATGGTATGTAACGCTCAGTTACCTCTGCTTGGAGGTTTGTAACCCTAAACAACTCCCTGCAGCCCTGCTGAAGTACGCCAAAGGCACAAAATCACGGTTTATAAAAGAGCTAACTGCTCTGCGGAAAGGACGATGGAAGGATGAAGGAAGGAGAGAGGGAGGGAGCGAGAAAAGAAGCCAGCCACCCCTGGAGCTGCCTTCTCCGGTCCTCCTTGTCTCAGGGGCATCCTATGTTTTTCACAAGGCCTTTTTGTAAGTCTAGTTCTGTATCGGGAGCAGGGTAGGCCAGTCTGGATCCACTATCTCCCTGTCTCCACCCCAGTAGTGGAATTCACCCTGGGCAGTAAATGGCAGCCCTGGGCGTGGGTCAGGGGGCGGGGGCGGGGTCACAGCCACCAGCTCACCTTTTCAGCCCTAACTTTTCATCACAGTGGCTGCTTTAATACACTCTTCAAATGAGAGCGACACTCAGGAAGATGTGTTCCGTTTAGAACACTGGTCCTTGCACCTGCCAGAGCTCCTCTCCTAGAGGAGGGGTGTGGGGCAGTGGATGGATTCCAGGTGGGCTCTGGGCTTCCCTCATAGCTCAGTCGGTAAAGAACCTGCCTGCAGTGCAGGAGACCTGGGTTCAATCCCTGGGTCGGGAAGATCCCCTGGAGAAGGAAATGGCAATCCACTCCAGTATCCTTGCCTGGAAAATCTTAAGGACAGAGGAGCCTGGTGGACTGCAGCCCATGGGGTCGCAAAGAGTCAGGCACGACTGAGTGACCAACACTAACAAATTAACTACCACTCTAAAGACTTAGAGGGGGGTGAAAAAGAAAAGCTTTATTTACTGACTTAAGCCTTTCATGGAAGCATGGACATTTAGGGGGGTTAAAAAAAGAAAAAACTGGGATATACAATATCAATAGATCAATTTCCCAAGGAAGAGAAATGTAGCTTTCCAAGAGTTATTTCTCGGGAATTCCCTGGTGGTCCAGTGGTTAGGAAACCGAGCTTCCAGGGCAGGGCGTATGAGTTCAATCCCTGGTAGGGGGATTAAGATCCTGAAAGCTTTGTGGAAAGCTTCATGGTGCTGTCAAAAAGAAAAAAAAATATTATTTCTGAAGTGTTAGTCGCTCAGTCGTGTCTGACTCTTTGCAACCTCATGGACTCTACCCCAGCTGGCGCCTGTGGGCGCCTGTGTCCACGGGACTTTCCAAGCAAGAATACTGGAGTGGGTAGCCATTTCCTTCTCCAGGGATCTTCCCGATCCAGGGATCGAACCTAGGTCTCCCACACTGCAGGCAGATTCTTCACCATCTGAGCCGCCAGGGAAGCCCCGTTATTTCTCAAGCCAAAATTCAAGCTGAATGTGCCCAGCACTCCTGGGAAGGAGAGCTCGGACTTCTTAGGGAGTGCTACAGTCGTGTCCCCCATAAGCCATCTTGAGATGCTCCTGCAGCCGCAGTGCCTGCCAGGCCTGCCTGTGCCCTGTAGACAAGTCCCTGGAAGGTCTCCAGGGAGCTCCCGCGTGGCTCTGTTTAAACAGAGGAGGTGCCAACTGGCAGCAGAAGCAGCAGCTGAAGACTTGGCAACAAGCTTTGGCAGCTGTGTAGACTCTGGGACTCTGGCCCCGGCACTCAGTCCCAGAGGGGCTAACCTAGTTCCAGCTGCTTTTGGTCTGAGGCGACGGCAGAGGTCTGCAGACTGCTGCTGTGGGGCATCTCACTCCAACAGAGGCCAGAACGGTGTCTTCTGGACCTAAGTCGGATTGTCATCGCACGTCAGTAAGACAAGAGAACTTTGGGGGATATGAACTAATGGGCCCCTTGACCCTCTTCTAAGTGGCTCACGGTAGTTAAGAATCAATCAGCCTGCGAACGCAGACAGGTTCGATCTCTGGTCTGGGAAGACTCCACGTGCCTTGGAGCAACTAAGCCCGTGTGCCACAACTTTTGAGTCTGTGCTCTTAGGGCCCCCGGCGCGCAACTGCTGAAGCCTTGCACGTCCTAAAGCCTGTGCTCAGGAACAAGAGAAACCCCTGCACCGCGCCTGGAGAGTGGCCCATGCTCCATAGCCAGAGAAAGCCCGCACACCAAAGACCCAGCACAGCCAAAACTAACCAGCACTGGTGTCTTTTTAAAGCAACCAAACAAACAAATAGTGGCTCAGCAGAAAAGACCGCCTTCAAATCCGATGTTGCGGCTTGAAGCTAAAACACCAAACAGTATGTTAAAGCATCATATTTTTAATCAAGGGCCGCTGAAACCAGGGCAGCTGACAATAAAACAGGTTAGGACTCAGGTGCAATCACTTAGATGGGATACATGATATAATTAATGACTGGTAATTGGGGATTAAAATTCTAATACAAAAAAAATACAAAGCTGGGGCTCTGCAGTAACCTTAAACCTCCTCTCCTGGGTTACTGCTTAAAACCCCTCTCTCTCAAAGGAGCCTTCTGCATTAGAACCCCAAGGTACTTTTTAAAAATGCAAACTGGGACCTTCCCTAGTGGTCCAGAGGTTAAGAATCTGCCTTGCAATGCAGGAGATGTGGGTCTGATCCCTCGTGGGGCAACTAAACCCATGCACTCCAAGTACTGAGTCTGCTAGCCTCAACAGTACACAGCAACAAAAGACCCCAGAGGACACTAAGACCCAACACAGAGATATTTTTAAAAATGCAAATTGGAACCCAACCCTGGTTTTAAACAATCAGAATCTCTGTGGGGGGGGAGCCCTGGAGTTAATCAATGAACTCCAACAACAACTTCAGTTGTTAAACTGGAAAAGGCTGATTTAAAGAAGCAGCCCTTAACTGAGAAAATACAAGCTCAAAATGGGCAGTCACAAAAAATGCTCTTTGCATAAAATACTTTATTTTTCTGTTCTAACAGCTTAGGACATTTTTTGTTCTTGTTTCACCTCCAGGCACCTTAATAGAAAAAGTGCATTGTCTGATGTTATTTGCATAACATTCAATCCAGGAGTTCCTGCACAAAGAAGGGCTGGTGCTGTGTGTTTCAAGCACAGGGCCCACAGGCCCACATCCACGCTGCCTTCTGATCTGGCTCTGCACTTTCCCTGGAGGCAGCAAGACAGAGGCGTTTTCAGGGAGGTTCTAATAGCCCTTGGGCCAGAAGACTCCCTCCCAGAATATTACTCATCTCTGGAACAGAAAATCCAGCAGCTATTGGGATAAGCATGCAGAGGAAGATTAAACCCTTTAATAAAATCCCGAAGAAGGGGAGGCAGAGGATTAGCTCACAGGAGGAAAGGAGGGACCTGCTAGCAGGAGAGGTAGGGCCTGCCTACCCCAGAGATCTCTCCCTAAACAAGACCCAATCCAGCCATCACTCCACTGGACAAGACCCAGCATCCCTTACTTCAAGGCCACTCTGTAAAGCCTGTCCCAAGAGCTGGGCAACCCCAAGTGCTTTCTTCATCACCAAAAGTGAAAAATGAGTTACTGCTGTATCTTAAAATGCTGATGAATGATAAAAAAGGGAACTGGGTGGGGAGGGATCCTCTGAAGGGCACTAATCTCTCAGGCCTTCTCATCTCTCCTTGCTCCACCCTGTCCAACCTGCCAGGATCCCCAGCTGTCCCCACCCAGCCCCACCTGGCTACAGCACCCAGGGCCTCCCCCCCCCCCCCCGCCGCTGCTCTGCCACAATCTCTCCAGCCTAGGCCCCGCTGGGAAGGGCTCAAGCCACCACCCCAGTAATCCTACAAGGCTTCCCACTCCACCTCCCAATTACAGAAAACCAAAGGCACCTCGATCAAAAAACCATGTATTCAAGCATCTAACTGCCTAAAGATTCAGAGCGGCCTGGCCCCTGCCCTGGGAGAGGGTCATTTATGACCATTACGGCCAGAGTAAGGCAGGCTCCCAGAGGCCCATAAAACTCCCAGGGAAGGAAGTGGGGATTAACCACTTCCTCCCACTCCTCAAGAAGGGGTTTCAAGCTCCACCAAATTGCAGAAGAGAAGGGCTCCCTGGGTGGGGGAAATGGGGGACAGGGGTCCAACGATGGTACACCTAGTAGTACTACACCATAGCTTCTTCCAGGGGACATGACTCACTCTGGCATCTTTCAGGATGCTGTGATTTTTACAGCTGGGTGCTTTTTGGGTCCTGTTGCCTCCGGAGGTTCGTGGGGACACTCTACCAAGCCTCCTTGCCCCTCAGCATGGGGCTGGACTCTGTCCAGGGAGGGACTGGTGTACATGAGGATCATGTGTTTATCTGACAAGTGCTATGCACGTACAATGGCTTGCTTCTTTTACATACTAATCAGCCTGATTTACTGGATTGAAACGGTCCCATTCCTGGGCAGTTTATAACACCCTCATCTTTCAATGATTTTTATTGAAAGTGATTCCAGTAACTCTTACACAGATCTAAGGAGAGCAGCTTACAAAGAAAGCCAGTAACATATATGTAAACCAAGTTTGAGCCAACTCATTAGAAAAGGCCCTGACGCAGGAAAAGACTGAAAGCAGGGAGAAGGAGACGAGATGGCTGGATGGTATCAACATCTCAATGGACATGAGTGTGAATACGCTTCGGGAGATGGTGGAAGACAGGCAAGCCTGGAGTGCTGCAGTCCATGGGGTCTCAAAGAGTCAAACATGACTGAGCAACTGAACAACAAGTTGGCTAAAGGAGAAGCAAGTCAGCGAATCTCCCTACACTGAAACCAGGAGTTTGACTCCGAGCTTCCTGGCAGTCAGAGCAAAATGGGCAATACGCCACAACTATGTCACTGTCAAACCATCCACTTGAGAGGACCAAGAGTTTTCCTGGCAGCAGACCGAGACGCAGCAGTGAACCTGGAAGCCCCCTTCTCCGCTCTCCCAAACACAGACTCGCTCCTGCAGCCTGCTCACTGGGCTTCTCTTCCCCAAGGGGCAGAAATTCCTGCTGAAATCCTGAAGAGACCATCTTTCTTTCTCTTGCTAGAGAAAAGCAGATATAAGTGCCCAGAAGCCCTATGGTATGTGGAATGAGCTTCCCCTAAAATCCTCTTGTAGAAAATCCCAAAACTGCTCTTCCTAAACTACTGCCCAAAAGCTTCAGACCGGAGTGTGCCTCCCCACCTGCCAGGATGGCTGGGGTCTTTGGCAGCAACGGACCAGGAGTGCAGTCAAGAGCTAAGCTTCCGCCCACCTCTGAGCTGGCATTTGGTTTCCAGGCGGAGCCTCCAAATCTCTCCCCCACCATTCTCGGCAAGGATCCCCGGTGGTTGGGGTGGGGGAGAGGAGGTCAGAGGGCTCTTGTTCTGGGTATTCTGTCCTGTGACTTTTTTTTTGTCCTGTGACTAACTGCTGTCACCTATGAGAACTCTTTACCAAAAGAGTCTGTAGCAGCCTCCAACCTTTTAGGCACCAGGGACCAACCCGGACTGCTTTCGTGAAAGACACTTTTTTTTCCAGAAACCAGGGGTGGGGCAGGAATGGTTTGGGTATGATTCAAGCGCATCCCATTTATCATGCACTTTACTTCTATTATTGTTACATCAGCTCCATCTCAGAGCATCAAGCATTAGCTCCCAGAGGTTGAGGACCCCTGGTCTGTAGGGGCCCAAAGGCAGAGTGGGGGAGGGGTGGGTCCTGCCAGGGGGGCTGGGTGGTGGGGGAGCCTTTCACTGATTTCAGCCTCTGCAGTAGCTTTAAGGAGTGTCCGGAGAACACTCATACAAACTACAGGACAACCCAGTTAAATTTTAATTTCCAACAGACAACAGTGTGTCCCAACAATGCACGGGGCATACTAAAAAACTGCTTACTATTTACAAGCTAGGCATGGGGGAGGCGTTGCTAGAGCCTGCAATCTTGGTCAGGAGGCTTCCTGGTGATTTGGGGGGTCCCAGCTGGGTGAGGTGACTCCTTGAGAAGGGGAGCCTGTAATTTTGAGGTTACTCATTAGCACAGCAACCAGGGTTTTTTCAGTTTTGCTTTTAATGGGCAGAGGGGCGTTTCGTGTGACTGTGGTAAGCACTAGAACGGGTCCACTTGATCCAGCCCAGGGGTGGCCGAGCTGGTCTGGGGCATCACCCCCCAACCCCGCAGACCCGAGCCCTAAGAGCCGCCCCAGGGGCAGAGACCAGGCTTCGGTGGTGCTGGCCTCTCAAGCCAGGGCATCCACATTCCAGGAGGCCGCCATTCCCGCCCTCGGGAGGGACAAAGGGCCTGGGGGGGAACTGCCCCAAGCATGGGGGTGGGGTGGTATCCAAACAAAACTGGGCAGAAAAAAGCGCCCCCAGCCAGAGGCCCTGGGAAGAAGCCCACCCCCCTCCGCGCCCCTCACACGGACAGGAAGGCCCAAGTAAGAACTCCAGCTCAGACACTAAAATCCAACCTTCCCAACACGGAATGCAGTTTAGGGGGGCAGGGTCCCTAGCTGTGATGGAGTAAAGTTCAAGAGAGAAAACTCTCTAAAGGAAGCAGGCCAAAAGCTCCAAATGTAATCATTAACTTTATCTTGAGGGTCTGTCTTTGTATTCTCGCCAGGGGCTGGCTTTTACAGTAACCCTACGCAAACATTTCACTGTCCTTCAAAACCAGAGGGTGGGATTCGCGTGCTGGTTTTTTAAGACGCCAGCTCCTGCATCGCCACAGATGACACCAGACAGGCTCCACTCAGGGATCCCCAGCACCAAAGACATCTGGAAGCAGGGGTGCAACGGGGGTGGGGTCTGGGGAGATCAGCCCAGGCTCTGGCCAGCGTGCTGGGGCACACACTTTTGGGGCCCACAGTGGACAGAACCTGCGACAACTGGAGAGATGAGAGACTCCAGGGCCTCAGTGAAGAAGACGGGACAGGCTGACACAACTGCAGGGTTCCCTTTCTGAGGGGGGAGGTGGTTCCAAGCAAGGGTGACTCCGTTCCCACAAAAAGACCCCTTTCAGCATCCCCAGCCACAGGTTTGCAAGGGGGCCCAACCGCTCCCTGGAGCCTGTTTGAATTAACTCCGCAAACACTGGTTGAACATTTGCTTTTTTGCAGATAACATTCTAATCGCCACAGGGTACCCAGCAAAGTGCTTCCCAGTTTTGCAGACGCCCTCAAAGGCTCCCCCAGGCCTTTCTTCCTGGAGGCCAGGACTGGTCCTCGCCCTCTACCTGGGTGGGTCCCACCTCACTCTCACCCCTTTCCCCTTGCAAAAAAAAAAAAAAAATTCTCTTTCAGGCCTTGTATCCGGTTCTCACAGTATCCAACCCTGATTCCGTCCCAGCCTCGGCTCAGCAAAATACTACTTCCTTTGCAGGCAGACCCAGGTTTCGCTGGGGGCGGAGGCCAAACCTCAGGAAAGAGGAAAAGGGCAGAAACCAACTCTGGATCCCGACAGTGCCTGGGGGTTAAGGACCCCTCCCCTGCAACAACACTCAACGATCAACTTACTAAAGAAGCCTCCTCGGGTCTCCACATGCAAAGCGGCCTAAAACCAGTGGAAGCTGGCTGTGAATGACACAGCCATGGCTGGTTTGGGGCAGGGAACTGCCCCCACCCCAAAGTGTAGTGAGTGTCCTCTGTAACAACTCAAGACTTTTCCAAGAAGTTCAAAACCAAAATTTTCTGAACAGACAGTCTTCAGGAATGGAAGTTACCAATTGGTCACCCCAATTGACTTGGCAGGCCTGGAAAGCTATGAGTTTTCTCAGAAATATTTGGGACCACATGGGCCTAGGTTTAATCATAAGAACCCTCTAAAGCAGCAGTCCCCAACCTTTTTGGAACCAGGGACCAGTTTCGCGAAGACAATTTTTCCATGGATGGGGTGGGGATGGTTTGGGATGATCCAAGGGCACTGCATTTATTGTGCTCTTTATTTCTACTATTATTACATCAGTTTCACCTCAGATCGCCAGGCACCAGATCCCGGAGGCTGGGGACCCCTGCTCTAAGGACACACAGGACTCCAGCACTCTGCTGGGACGGCTTCATCTCCTCTACTGCATTACCCTTTCCTGAGCCCCGGAACAGTGTGTTTTTTGTTTTGTTGTTTGTTTTTTTTTTTTTAAAACACGTGAGCATGTAACATCTCATCAACAACAATTTAATGCTTTCACATGCACATGACTCACCAGGACACCCCAAATCCCTGGTTGTTCGAGTTCCCTGTATCACGGTAATGTGAGTAAGGGTCCCCAGAAGGCAACCTCCGTTCTAGTCCTTTGTGTCTTCAAACACCCGGAGAGGGCAGACACATGGCCGGTGTTCAATGAGAAGTGTGTTGATTGAATGGAATTTACTTCCACATTTTCCAAGCAATCCTTGAGGAATTTGCCTCCCAGCAGGCAACTGCTTGCTGGAAAACAATGTTCCCTGACCATTTGCATTGTGGCCCTGAAACGGCAAATGTTTAAGATAGGAGAAAAAGAGAGTATCTGGGCCTTTGCAGAGGATAAAATGCCTCTCAAGGGTCAAGATTCTAGGCTGTTTTACAGCTCCCCCCACCTCAGCCATAAACCAGGACATCAGACCCGGCAATGTTGCCATCAGTCTAATTCACATCCAAAGGCCTGTGTCCAGCTCTAGTCTCCATAAATCCTCCCAAGACCAGAGCAGCAGGCCAAATTCTCCAGACGTGAGCTCTGAAAGATTACTGCAGCAACGGAACCTTCTAAGGTGGTAGAAATGTTCTGTCATGATCGTGGTGGTGGTACCACAGATGTATAAATTTGCCTGAACTCACCACCAAAATGTGTGCTTATAATTCGTGTGTTTGGGGCTTCCCTGGTGCTCCAGTGTGGCTAAGACTCCACAATTGCAAAGCAGAGGACCAACTTTCGATCCCTGGGCAGGGAACTAGGTCCCCCAACTCAGAATTTGCATGCTGCAACTAAAAATCCCTCAGACTGCAACTAAGACCTGGCGAAGCCAAATAAATAATAAGTAAATGCTTTAAAATGGGTGCATTTGACTATGCCTACACTACCCTCAACAAAGATGAGGACGAATGCTACTAGATTTCAAAGACAAAGCAAGACGTAGAACTACAGGTGTATTACGAATGATACTTTCCAAGCAACTTTATTAACATCAGAGTGTGCCCGATTAAATGATAAGTCCAGTCATAAAGGTAATGGTGCAAAAGCACAGGAATAGAGACCAATGACAGAATCCACAGCCTGTTATCAGGAGTTACATCTGGGTAGTGGAATTAGCAAATTGTATATTTTTAGCTATTTAGCACTTGCCTGGATTAAAAGGACTACTTGCTTCTCTTCCAGTTAAAATACCCAATGAAGATTAAAAACTCAGGGAAGAAAAGGCAGGTCTGCAGGACCCTGCCCAATAACTGTAGGCAACAGAACCCTGACTGATGGGCTTCCCCGGTGGTCCAGAGGTTAAGACCCCGCCTGCAAAAACAGGGGACACAGGTTCTGTCCCTGGTCCAGGAAGATCCCACGTGCCACAAGGCAACCAAGCCCGTGCACCACAGCTACTGAGCCCGTGCTTTACAGCAAGAGAAGCCACCTCAAGAGAAAGCCCGTGTGCAGCAACAAAGCCCTAGTGCAGCTAAAAATTAAATTTTTAAAAACATAGTAACAAACAAAAGCCCACTGACTGATGTCTAATGGGCCTACACCAAGCCAAGTATTACCATTTACCTGCTGCGTATCTCCTTAACAGCCAACCAACACCAAAGAGATTTTTAAGAGATCACCGGTATATGACCATAGAGCATGAACATCCAATATACATACATTAAACTGCAACCCAGTTGGCATTCACCGAGCAAAGGTCTTAATACTCCCTTCTCTTCGCCCCCAGCAGACAGCTACACTCACAACTGTTTCCCAGAAATTTAAGGGTTCAGAGAAAAAGGGGAAATGAGACTGTTCACTCACAGTCAGGATCTCAGGCTCATCGTTCATTCCAGATAAAATTAGATCCCACCTTCTAAGATACACTAAGAAAATATTCTAAGACATGATTAAAGACACAGTATGCAGAGACAATGAAAGACGATCGTCAGTAACACTGAAATTTAACATGTATACCAAGTTAAATTAAACTGGGGCCAGCCAAGGACTCTGAAAAATCTGCTGGAAGAAGGAGCAGTATTTATCCAAAATGCCTACGAATTGATTTTTTTTTTTTTAAACCCAGGAGAGAGGCCCAAGAACCAAGGCAATTTGGGGAGAGAATCCAAATGGTCAATAAACAAAAAGACACCCACCCTACAGCAATCACAGAAATGCAAAGTCAGTCAATGGGACGAGCCATTTTTCTCCCATTAGATTGATGGCAACAGGGCCGGATTGGGTGGGAGGAAATGTGGCTGGCAGGAAGGCAAATTAACATTTCAAATGTGCCTTGCTAGCATCTGAGTAAGTCCCTGGCTGGGGGGCTCTTCCCTCCAGAAGTCACAGGGACACAAATAAATGGCAATGGCCAATGCAGAGAAAAATCTCACATAAAGGAACAGCTAAATAAATTCCACAGCACGAACACCGAGCCTGGAGCAGTAGTCACTAGCAAAGAAAGTACAGGAAAACGTCTACATTAAGACTGTCTTTCTATATGTTCCGTGCGTGTGTGTATGTGAATAGGTGTAAAGGTTTGGTAGGAAACACACCGAAATTACACACTTTGGGAAGAAGTAGGTCTGAGGGTATACTTATAAAAAGTTTCTTACAGATCATCCTAACAAAGATATTTATGTGTTACTTGCATAATTAAATAAGGATTCAAGTTAAGTGGACCAAATCAAGTATTCCTGGGAGGGAACACAAAGTAGCTCTGAGAAAACTCTCAATTTTTCATTCATCCAGCAGCTACAAGCTGAGCATGCTGAAGGAAGGAAGGAAAGGTCAAATAAATAACAGTCACAGACATATACATATTCAGAAAAATCACCACCCAGAATGACAAGCGCTGGGAAGTCTTAAGCACAACTCAGGTAAGAAAAAAGCAAAACAAAACGCAGTTAAGGAAAAAAACACTCAAGTCAGTTAAGAAAGAAAGGAAAAAAACTTCTCAATGTTGTTAAAAGAACACATACTTAAAACAAAACTGTTCCCTCTTCCCCCTTTCATGGACCCTATCAAATGTTTGCAAATGTTGAATGGTTTTTATTAAGCACTCACTCATCCGGGTTCCTCTTTTGAGTTCACTGTGGCAAACCTGTCTGCCTTTAGCCCCAAGACGGGGTGAGACCTTCCCACCGTGAGTGGCAACACGTACAAGTGCCAACTGAAAGTCAAGCAACCAAAATGAGAAGAGCTTGGCAGACAGGACAGAGATATCGCCCCAGTTATTTTTTAGACTCCTGTTTTCTTAACCTGTTGGAACCTCAGAATACTGTGGGCTTACCCCCATGCAACACCCAAGCCTCACCAAGTTATACAAGCCAACATCGGGGCTTGTATTGTATTGAGTTGGAAACGCAATCCTTTCTCCCAAACTAAGGCCAAATATCCCCTCCTCATCCTCATCGTTCCATCTTACACGGTCCTTAGATTTTATTCCCATATATTTGTCTGCTGCTTTCCATGACTTTTTTTTTTCCTTCGGTGGAGAAGAAGAGAATTGATTTTGCATCCCAACAGGCAAAAAAATCTTGAAAAAAACCTTGAAAAGAAGTTCCAGGGGGCTAGAACAAATAGACACTGATGAACATTACATTCAGAAAAATTCTGCGCTTGCTTCTGCAGTAGACCCCATACAATCAACGCAGGGGGAGGAAACACAAGATTGCTGGAAACAGTCCATGTGAACCCCATCCCTCCTTTTATGAGGGAAAAACGGTTACGTTCCAAATTCTGAACAAGCTGCATTTTCAGTCTGAGATACCCAGATGCAGAGAGCCATTCTTCGCCTGTTCCCGTATGTTACTAACATTTCAATGGAATTAACAACTTCACCTCAGTTCTTAGATCTCAAGGCACATCTGTCTTTTTACTGTACAGCATACTTAAGGGTGAATAACAAGATTACAGACTTAGCAGCTGCTGTGAACCTCAAATGTTGCCTACAATGAACTGCTATCTCGGGCTCAGAAAGGATTCTGCTAGGCCCTCATACCTTGGTTTCTATTCACCACCATAAATATCAACAACCTCAATATGAAACGTCCCTTTCCCCTATTAATCTCCCATTTAAAATGGAGACGCTTTTCCACCTACACTCCATGGCGGCGATTCTTTCCAGGATTCCCCTAAAAGCTCCAGGTATTTGCGGTGGTCCATCACTTATCAGAGTTATATTTTTTATTTTTTACATGCACCCATGTGGCTTTTAAAAAATCTGGTTAAACTGGTAAAAACAAATGTTCCTCTTTGTATGTATATGCCTCCTGAAAGCTCTGATAAAGTTGATAATAAAATGGAAATAAAGACCAAAGAGAATTGTTCTGAAAAGTTATTAATAAAGAGCAGAGAAAAAAAAAAAATCAACAAAGGGCAAGGCTAATGGGGGGCAGACAGGTGGCTTCCCCTGTCCCCCTAGAGCACAGCCTCCAAAGCAGCTCCTGAACTTTGAATTTCTGTCTTCACTTAAATTTTTAAATTTCGTATTAAAAAAAGAAAAGATGATTTACAGTATCATGTTAGTGTCAGGTGTATGGCGCAAGGGTTCAGTTTCACACATACATGAAAGTACATATTCCTTCCTTTCCAGATTCTTTTCCCTTATAGGTAAACACAAAATACTGAGTACAGATCACCCACTGTGCTCTACAGTGGGACCTTGCTGTTCGTGTAAATATACATGTAGTGTACCCTGCATTTTTTCATCAGGAAATACCCCATCTGATCCGCAAACAGAAAAGACA
Organism: Capra hircus; assembly: GCF_001704415.2. Lineage (NCBI taxonomy): Eukaryota > Metazoa > Chordata > Mammalia > Artiodactyla > Bovidae > Capra > Capra hircus. The sequence continues at coordinate 7,111,588 of NC_030829.1, read as the reverse complement.
GCCCTAGGCAGACAAATGAAACCGTCAGCATCCTACAGAGTGATGCGGGAACTAGAGTCTCAGAGCCACTAAACTTTGCTGACAAATGTTCCAGGATGAAAATGGGGGCTCCAGCTGGTGCCTGTGACCACCAAGACCCAACACAGCACTGCTCCTATTTCAGGCATCAACACAGTCACCATCGCTGAAAACAGGAACCCCAAGAGCCCTTCAGCTGGGGAACGTGAAAACTATGGTGCAATGGAAAACTACTCAGCAAGAAACAGGGAGGAGCCGCTGACACCAGCCACCTGCCACCTGCGAGGACTCATGGACGCAGCCTGGCAAGGGGAAAGGGCCCCGATTCGAGGATCCAACGGTCTCAGATTCCATTCCATGACCTGCCGGAGAAGACCACACCAGAGGACTAGAGGAGAGGTCGGAGGCTGCCTGAGGCCGAGATGGGTATTGTGGGGTGATGAGCTGCTCTTTAGAGCTTGGAGTGATGGCACTCTCCGCCCTTGTCAAGAGGTGCAGAAGTGTACGCTTAAAAAAAAAAAAAAATCAATTTTACGATGTATATGTTTACCTCAATATGCAAAAACCAATGCCAAAAGCACACAAGAAGAAATCACTTAAGTCAGAAGTGAGGTTTCCCCTCTCAGCCTTGGGCTCTGCAGGTGAAATTGCCCCCTCAACTGTAGGACAAAGCCTGGGGGGGCAGGTCATCCCTAAGGCGGAGGAGAGGAAGGGGAAGCAGGGACCCGAGCTCCTTCCTGCAGGGCCAAGGCTCCTCCCCTCCATGAGGTCAGAGCCCTGATGGGCTGGAAGGGTCTAGAGGGCAGTCAGGGAGGTTCCCACAGCAGTCCCTATGCACCAGAGCTGTCGGCCCAGAGCACTGCTTTTGAAGAAGGGCGAGTCCCCCGGTCCCAAGCTGGCTGGATAAACAAGCCCCATGAAGAAAAGGGATTCACGGCTGTTCTGCTCACTGCTCCGTCCCCAGGGATTCCTACTTTACACCAAAGCTGAGTTCATAGGCTTACAGGCCTGCTTACACAGACATTTTCTGCACTGATTTCATTTTTACTTAAAACTGTCTAATTTATACAAACAAGTGCGGAGGACACAGGGCTTCCCAGGTGGCTCAGTGGTAAAGAATCTGCCTGCAATGCAAGAGACACAGCAGATGTAGCTTCCATCTCTGGGACAGGAAGATCCTCTGGAGAGGCAAACAGGGCTACAGCCCTTTGGATCGAAAAAGAGTCGGACACGACGGAACGCCTGACCACACACACACACACACACACACACACACACAACAAAAAAAAAACAAAACACAAAAAAAAAAAAAAAAAAAAAAAAAAAAAAAAAAAAAAAAAAAAACACACAACACAACACACACACACACACACACACACGGGAGAACACGCACAGGTCTGGAAACAACAGGCTGTGTCCCCCCTGTAAGCAAGCACAGGGCGTGGGCTGAGTGCTGCCTGCTGGCAAGTAAATAGCAAGCTGGGTTAGTAAGAGTGTGAACATACCGTCGGGACTGGGTACTTAACTCCAGCTATGTTCTACGCCCCCTCAGCCCAGGGTCTCCCCCATGTTTTCATGAAATTTTCAAATGGAATCAAGCACCAAGCGGGAGTCCATCTTCCAAGCAGTGCTGCTTACTGAGCTCTGACTGCCTCTTAGCTTAAACCCACCCCCAAGCGGGCCACACCTCTGCTTTGCCAGCTGCATCCCTGTGACTCCGACACTAGGGAACTTGAGGGGGAGAAAGGTTTTGCTCTGAGTTCTGCTTCCTGGGTGGGCACTTCCTTCAACAGACTTCTCTAATCCAAAGTCACGAGTTGTTTCAGTGGCAGCACCTGATTCCAGGTTTCTAACGCTGACCGGACCGACAGGAAACCACGGGAGTATTAACAATTCCAACTTTTCCCTCTTCTGATCTCCCTACCCAAGGAGAGGAGCTGCTTCCCACAGCTGTTACCCGCCAGCCAGGCACGCAAGTACTGTCTCTCCTTGCATTGCAATTTCCCAGCGAAAAACTCACGAACTCAACAGTCAATAATGCTTTACATTAAATTACCTGTTAAAGTAACTAAACGTGGCTCTAGCTCCAGACTGATAAGCCATTTCCTCTATATGTCAGTAGCCACCCTCCTAAAAAGGGTAAAAATGGGAATTCCCTGGCAGTCCAGTGGTTACGGCTCAGAGCTTTCACTGCAGCTATTGAGTCTGATCCCCGGTCAGGGAAGGGAGACCACGCAAGGTGTGCAGATGGCAGGAGGGGGAAAAAAAGGAATGGACCCCTAAAAGTACCGTAATTTCACTCTTGGATAGGTATCTGGAAAAATTAAAAACTTCAAAAAGATACCTGCACCCAATGTTCATAGCAGCACTATTTACCATAGCTAAGACAAGAAAGCAACCAAAGTGTCCATCGACAGATGAAGGCATAAAAGATATATATATATATATATACACATACTACTCAGCCACAAAAAGAATGAAACTTTGCCACTTGCAGCAATGTAAATGGACCCAGAGAATATAATATGCTTAGTGAAAAAAGTCAGACAAGAAGCATGACATCACTTATTTGTAGAATCTAAAAAATAAAAAGCATGAAACAGCAGAACAGAAACATGCAGACACAGAAAACAAACGAGAGGTTACCAGTGGGGAGGGGCAAGATCGGGGTAGGGGATTAACAGGGACAAAGCACTGTGTGTGAGATGGACAAGCAGCAAGGATATACTGCACAGCAGAAGAAACCATACTCATTATTTAGTAACAACCTTCAACAGAGCATAATCTATAAAATCACTCAACCACGATGCTGTATACCTGAAATTAATATACTACTGTAAAATCAACTAGACTTCAATTTTACAAGATGGGGAGGGGGAGCCTAACACCTTTCTTAGGGATGCTGAAAGGCAAAATCAGATAAAAGGTCGTGATCACAAACACTCTACAGTCAAGCCAATGCAGGCTGCTGGAAGCCAAAACCACTCCTGCCTTCTTTCCATCTTTTACCTAAATCCCATCATTCTCCAAGATTCCTGTCTTTCAGCCCAAACTCACCTCCCTATCAGAACCTGCTCAGATGCCAGGAGAGCTTGCTTTAACACTTAGATTTCCTCTAGTAATGTGAATAAGACCACATATAAAGCAGCCACACGGGAAGCCAAGAATCCCTCTGCCCCATTCAAACCACTTTCTTCCAGTTCCATCCTCCCAGCGAGAGTAACCAGAGGCTTGGCAAAGAGCACAATTCTAAGCAGCAGGCATCCAAGTGTTTTGATGACAAATCTTAACACATCAAGTCCTCTGTGAGCAATCAGGAACTGCCCTAATTATTTCATGTATCAAATATCATTTGGCCATCAACCAGAAAACATTTTTTCAGAAAGATAAGCAGCTTATCTAATTTCACGAAGAAGGAATTTTACCCGTTTGATTGCAACTTGCAGGAAAAGTTGAAGCCAAATTTTTTTCACGATACTGAAAACATTTTTTCTAGCTCCTTCTTCAAAGCGTCTTCACGTAAATCATAACTTCCCTCCATAAAGAGTTCTCAAAAACTACTTCCACCATTTCCATCTGAAAGGTCAGAAATCAAGGATAAGAGACTTGTCCAAGGTCTCACAGTTACTTCAGGGTGACACTGGGCTGTGAGCCCAGGTGTTCTTACCAAGAAGCTACAAGCATCTTCCCATTCTGTGGCTTGAAAAAGAGTGAGTTTCCTTTGTTTCTTTTAACAAAATACAGGCAGCACCACCATTTTCCATCACCACTGGGAACCGGCAATCCAGAAAACATCTTTCTCAATTTGGTCCTTAAGGCCAACATCAACCAACCAACATCAATCTGGCCTAAGAGCCCCAAACCACTAGTGTTAGAATATTTGCTCTGACGTGCTGGGGCCACAGGGTGAGGCTGCGTTAGAGACGTTTGGCCGAGGAAGCATCCTTCTCACTTTGATACTGAGAGATCTCCTATGAGACTTAGGCATCATTTCAAGAGATTAAACTCAAGGCCTCTTCCTTGCTAAATTACTGCTCTGACAACACATTAAACCTTAGAAGGAGAGGCAGTCACAGTAACGATGGTCACACTCACTTTTGCCAAGCTGTACCTATGCGTGCATTCTCAGTCACAAAGTCGTGTTTGACTCTTTGTGATCCCATGGACTGTAGGCCACCAGGCTCCTCTGTCCATGGAATTCTCCAGGCAAGAATACTGGAGTCCAGGGGATCTTTCTAACTCAGGGATTGAACCTGTGTTTCCTACACTGACAGGTGGCATCTTTACCACTGAGCCTAGGAAGGCTCCAGCTGTAAATTACTTGTATGTTATTTTTCTCCTTAATAACTTAAAAAAAGAAAAAAAGACCAAAATCAAAATAAAACACAAGACGCTAAAGATTCAAACAATAAATTCAGCATTAAATTTCAGACTTTTAAGGACCAGTTTCAAAAATATAATTCTGGACTTCCCTGGCTAAGACTGCACCCCCAATGCAGAGTCCAGGTTCCATCCCTGGTCAGGGAACTATGTTACACATGGTGCACCTAAGAGTTCCTATGCCGCTACTAAGACGTGGTGCAGCCAAATCAATACATAAATTTTTTAAGACATAATAATGATATATTTGCCAAATATTGTACATAAATTAGTAGAGCGAAGAGTGCTGGACCAGGCAAGTTCCCGCTAAAGTCACTTCACCACCCCAGCCTGTCTCCCCATTTGTAAAGTAGCAGTTTTTCTATAATGATTTAAGGCCTTTCTTGTGATAACTGAAGTTTCCTCTTCAGGAACACCTAAACTCGCAACTGACAACACCGTGAAATGAGAGCTTATAAAATATTCCAGGCTCTGAAATCAAACTGTTCCCTGGAGCAAGTTGATCTCTTTCCTTGAAATGTCACGGTCCCCCAAAAGATCAAGACTTTAAAGATTAATGATTCTCAACACATCATATAAAATATAGACACAAACACTGGCCTTCCACCAAAAAAAAAAAAAAAAAAAAAAAAAAGCCACAGGCATTGATGTAGCCTCTTAACACACTTATGCCCATCTTTCCGCTAGGCTCAGGGAGCCCTGTAACCCAGAGATGGTCTAGCCCAGAAGTGAAAGTTGAGGGCTAGTTTTTCTAGAGTAAAATAAAGTTTATGCATGTTTCTTCAGTTCACCTTGCACCACTTGAAAGAATCCCTGCATCTTTCCAATTAGACCAGAGTAAACTGACAGAAGCCATAGTTTCCAACATCGACAAATAGTTTTCTTCCACAACATCCTCTTCGGAGGCAAAAGGATGGGGTGAGGAGTCTGCTTCAAAACTCAACAGAGCTTACTAATTACAAACAGCAAGGTCCTATTGTACAGCACAGGGAACTATTATGCAGTATCTCATGATAAACCATTATGGAAAACAAATATTAAAAAAAAAGAATAATGTATATATGTACAACTGAATTACTTTGCTATATAACAAAAATTTATATTGTAAATGAACTACACATCAATAAAGAAAAAAATTTTTTTCCCATTAAAAAAAAATGTTTACAGGGATTTCCCTGGTGATCCAGTGGTTAAGAATCTGCCTTAGCAAGGCAGGTGAAGCAGATTCCATCCGTGGTTGGGGAACTAAGATCCCACATGCCAGGGAGCAACTAAATCCACATGCCTGCTAAGACCCAACACAAACAAGTAAATAAATAAATAATTTTTTAAATATTTACAATTGCCTTCTAGTGTGCTATAAGACATTTTAAATACATTAATTGGAATGCTTACAACACTGCAAAGTGTTACAGATGAGAAAACTAAGGCAGCACAAGAATCTCAAAATCACATTGTCTAAGAGTGGTTAAGTAAAAATAAACCTGAAGAAACACCACAAAAACATTTTCCCAACTTCTACCAAAATTTCCTCTAGTATATCCACTTCTCTGCTCAGCACTTATCCAGTACAAGCCTAGAGATGACCCTCAGAAAAAGATCTTCCTCTGACAAAGAGAGGTAGAGCAGACAGACCAAAATCTTCGATGTGGTCTGCCCAAACACAGCATCATCATGACTGCTGATGCCACCTCTTCACCATGCTGAGTTTTTTAAACAGCTGTGCTGAAGATGTTCTATCAGATCCACGTGTAGCAAAATCTCCATGTCCAGACTTTTTCTCAGAAGCACATCGTTAGCATTATGTCAGTTGGTCAAAGATATCAAAGAAGTTTCAAAACCCATTGTCATTTCAAGAAAAGGGAAAACACACACACACACACACACACACACACACACACACACACACACACACACCCACCCACCCACCCACCCCACCCCCCCCCCCCCCCACCCCCACCCACCCACCCCACCCACCCCCCCTTCAATTGCAAGCAGTTAAGGCTAGATGGAAGGAAATGGCTGGCTGAACTTTCCAGGAGTAACAACTCAAGGCTACAGTTGCTGACCTTCGAGAGAGGCTCAGGGGTTCCAAAACCAACTCAGGGACCCTCAAAATTCACAGGGTGTGGGAGCCAGGAAGGGAGCCCTTGGTCTACACAACTGACCTGATCCACTTCAGTCTACACAGCTGACCTGATACACTTCACTGTCTTGGGCACACTGCCCTGCTTCATGCAAGTCCCATTAATGTCGGCAGAATGTGGCCCCGGCAGTCCAGGGGTTAAGACTCCCACACATCCACTGCAAGGAGCGGGGTTTGATACCCGGTTGGGGAACTAAGATACCACATGGCCCCTGGGGTAGCCAAAAAACTTTGAAATAAGTTATGCCCTTATTCATGATCAGGGCTCCTCTTTCCAATATTTACAACTTCAGCTTGTAGTCTGTATATTACTGAAAGCAGTATCACTAAAGAATACCACTTCCTTCTGTAAAGCAGTTATCCTTCAATAAAAAATTAATTAATTAAAAAAACACACACCACTTCCTTAGGGCAACTATGTGGAAAATTGTTTTTGAACAAATTACTAATTTCTCGTGTCTACTGATCCTTACAGATGTACTAAAACTAGGGCTCACTTGGTAGGAACTGACGCTCAGGTAAGAAAAATCTACATGAAAGAGGACAAAACAAAACACTGGTCTGATGGCTTCAGATTAAACCAGAATCTCCCCAAATTTCAGCTGGGTTTGAGTGGGAGATGAAAGCCAGGAGTTAGGGGTCTTCCCGTTTCATTCCACCCTACCCTCAAAGCCAGCTGCAAGCAAACTAAAGCACGAAGGAAGCGGAAGATGCCCTCTGAGAAGGCAAAGAATTACGCCGGAATAGGGTTTAAGCCAAGTTTCAGATGTAAATTGCCTACGCTCAACCCCCCACACCCCTCCCAATTTTTCTGTTAACAAGTCAGAGCCTTGTCAATCAAAACAGTCAATCTGGTTTCAGTCAACTAGGTTTGTGGGTACAGACAAAACCTCAAAGGGAGGAGAATAATTTAGGACTGCAGAAGCGGGAGGTCGCATCAACTGAAGAGGAAAGATGGCTCAGGCTTCCTCCTCCAAGTCACAAAACTTAAAAGCTCAAGGGGAGGCAGAACAGAGTGGGCTTCGAGGGTGGCGTCTTGCTCCCTTTGGGCGACTGTTTATTCTTATCAGTACCTTTTCGCTCCCTTCCAAAGTAACAGAGGTGGCACAAACAGCCTCAGTGAGTCAAGCCCTGAACTCTTTGTTAGTGTTATGGGGAAAGGCAGGAGGAAACCGCCTGCGTGGTAGAATTCTTCTCAATCTTTCGTTTAAGTGTCATGAAGAATGACATCGAAATGGTCCTTTATTCCCTAAGAATGAATACATCTGAAATAAACCTTGCCCTGTGAGAGGAACTGGTGAGAATAAGCAACCCATGTGACTTCAGTAAGCACCAAAGGAAATAGAACTTGGAGGGGATTAAACGTGAGAGCTATTTAGAATTATCTAGTAAGTTAAAATTCTTCATAAGCAGAAAAAGTTTATAAACCCTTTCTTCTCCTGGCAAACTATTTTAACAACAAAAGAATTTTAACCATTTCACCTCATTCATGGCTTCCTCCAAAGCTAACTCCCTTTCTACATATGCGTAGTTTTTTTTTTTCTAATGAAAACATAAAAAGCAAAACAGTTGTGCTCAAAATTTTACATGTGCAGAGAAATTAGGAAACTCTACATTTTAATGATGGTTTTAGTGCCCTGAAATCTGAAAAGGACTCCCTGGAATTAGCATTTATAAGTAACTAAAATGGGAAGGAAAGCTGGGATGGAAAAAGGCAATTTTATTCAGTCTTTAAACACTTTCAGACTGCTTTAGTCCTACAACTATTTAACTTGTAAACACTGAATCATAAAGAATGTATAGTGCTATCAAACGAACTGAAAGCACCCATTTTCTCCCTAAAATATTTTCATTGTTTGCAAAATATATATTCCTAGCATTGGAAATAAAGATCCTGGGGACCAAAACCAAGTCTATGCAACTCCCAAACTAGTGTGTACTCCTTAGCAAGAAAAACTGGTCGTAAGTCTCCAGAGACAGCGTTTATTCCACAACAGCCTCAGTATCACCAGCATCCTTTCTGACTCGGCCGTGCCGGTGAGGCAACCTCACCAGCACAGCTTGCCAAGCTAGCCACTTGCCTGGGAGCCATGTTGGTGAAACTCATCTCTGTGCATTTTATGGAAGACCAGGCACATTCCTCCAATCACATGTAAATTCTTCTTTTAAAGTTCACAGTGTAGAGATTATATTCAAAATTAACATTTTGAGAAGTTAATAGTGAACATTTCTCTCCCGGATATTTTCCTCAAGCATTTTCGTAATTCAACAGATTTCAATCTACAAATGTCCACCTGCTGAACTGGATTCAAAGCAGGAATCTTCCAACTATTTCCAAGGTATGGAAGGTCTGATTTTCTGGGAATAGGTGAGATGTGTGTGCTAAGCAGACATACATCTACCAAGTCCTATCGAACTGGTTGAGGATGCGGAGAAGAAACAACTAGAATGCACATATTTACCCATTTTTTTACTCTTGTCCTTAAACTAAAAGACCTCTTACTATAAATTTTACAATTCACAAGGCACAAACATATAATTTTAAAACACAAACGGATGCATGCCTGAGAAAACTTAGCCTCTGCAAATACAGAATAAAATATATTCATGCCAATTCGAGTAAAGTCCCCATTCACAGGAACTTATTCAAAACAAGATACAAGGGTACATTCCACAATCAATTATTTTAGGCAGCAAACCTTTTTCCTCTAGGCTGTTTGGGGCTGATTTCTGGAGTGGTTTCCTCAATATTTGGGGTCAACATTTAGGATCAAATGGAATTGGAATTCTAGAACCTATCTTCCAGGGAGTTTGTTACACACACAGAAATAAACTGCATTAGTCCCTTCATCCCACTTTCCATCCAGGAGACTCAGGAAAATCCACCCCTACTCCCACCTTCCTAACTGAGAACCAACAATGCCATCTTCGGAGTCTACAAAGAAACCTTCAGCTCAAGATGGCAACTAGGTCACCCCTGCCCTACTCCCAAGTGACAGGGCCTTTCCGGGGACCGGAACAGGCTCAGACCCCACTCAGCTTCTCCCATTTACAGAGCGCTGCCGCCCGGCCCTGAACACACACACACCCTTTCTGCTCGCAGTGTCGCCTCCGAGGCAGCCAAGGAAGGGCTTGCTTCCCACGTGCAAGCAACACAACATTAAAGGACACCTCGTGACGACGGGAGCCGCGCGCTCCGGTCCAGATCAGCGCCCCATCTCTCCCCGCAGATGCGTGCCGACCCTGTCTCGGCCCCGCCGCGTCCGGCTGGAGGAGACCCGGTCCGGACAGGTCGAGCCGCCTCCGCCCGCCTCTCCCGGGCCCCGTGGGAGGCGCGCGGCCGGCGGCCCCGGGGCGCCGACCACCCACCCCCGGCTCCATTATCAGCCAGGCTGCCCGCCAGCAGGCCTTTTGGACTGACCGCCACAGAGGCGAATAACCCAAACTCTCGTTTTTCACCTGGACCAAATACAGAGTAGGAGGAAGCAACCTTCATTCCATTGGAAAACCCAGCTCCCTTCTTTTAGTTTTCCGGTTAATGTTTTAAAGCAACTCTCAGAGAACCATCTTACGCGGGCGGGGATGCCTAAGGAACGCAGTCTGGGGGAAGAGACCCGACCGGCTACCCTCCTAGATGCCAACTGTTGGACGCACTCTTCCTAAAATTAAAGGGGAAGAGCCAGGCATGGGGGTCCCCCTGCCCAAGGTCAGGTGGCATCAGTCACCATAAAACAAGGGCACGCTGAATTATTTCATGGAGCATGTTGACACCGGAGCAACTCAGAAGAACAGCACATCTGAAAAATCGAAGCACACTGTACCCACTAAAAACACAAGGATTTAGGCATTCCTTCCATCACTATCAGAGGACAAGGTGGTCATCTCCCATAGTGACCTCAGGCTCTTTTCCCAATCGGAAAAGGGGCTTTCTAAAGGCACATCATTCCGAAACTATTAAGGATCACTCCCTTGGAAAGAGAGAAAGAATTGAGGCCGGGGCTGGGACCCCCTGGGTGAACCAGGTGCTTTTCCTCTGAACATCTGACTTTCCCATTCACAGCCCTGGTCTATCCCTTTAAATTCGGTAACATTCCAAACCCAGAAAAGATTAAAAAAGATCTAAAAATTAATTTCCAAGTTTTCTTCTTTAAAACCAACAGGGAGGCAAGGGGAGTAGAGTTTGCTCAAAACTGAGAAAATTTTGTTTTTAAAGGATAGTTGGTCTAGCAGTGTAGGATCTTAATGCCTCTGCCCAACAACTTCACCAGAACTGCACACGTTAAAAAACCGAAATGTTCAGGGCATCCAGGTACCTCCCAGGGTGAGGGGAACACCGCTCACTTCACACACTCCCATACCATTTGAATGGTTTTATAATTTGAAAAGTATATAAACCTTTTACAAGTCTGGCAACACTGAGCATGTACTGTTTTAACCCAAATAAAACGTATACGGATCTTTAATTGGGAATATAAATAAAAGCTGACATTTAAACTCAACTGCTGAGAGGGAGGGTTCCATCTACGCCCCTGCCAGAAGGGAAACTGGGGCGGATTCGAGGCGCCCTCTCCCGCCTCCTCCCCCTTGACACTAAACTTCCCAGTGAGTTGGTTCCCTCTTTCCATTCCTGGGATTGGGATTCAACTCTCTTTTACCTCAATCCATTTTTTGAAAGAATCTGCTAGAAACATTCAGCCCTGAATGTGGGAAAACTTTCACAAAGTCCATTCAAAGCTTTAAAAAAGGAAGGCAAAGAATAACGGCCCGCCTAGGCTTCGTACCTAGAAAGAAACTTTGAAAATGAGGGGTCCACAACAAGTAGATTAGAATTTCAACTTTTTTCCAATAGGAGAAGCCGGCTTAAGGCCAGCAGGCAATAGCTCCGCCCTCCTCCCCAAATAACAGGTTAGAAGTGGAAAAGACTGCGCCGGGCAAGCCTCAGCCGCGCTCGCAGCCAGCACGCCCACCCCACCTCGCAGGCGGCGACTCCCACGAGGACTCCTGTTCCCCTGCAAGGCGAGGCTCTAGCATCACGTCTCCCCGAGGGACTACAGGTAGATCGCATCAAGGCACCGACCCTCTCAGCAGAGGCTGAGCCTCAAAACGTTCGGCCCCTTCCACTCATAGGCTCCAACTGCTTTAAAGTGGCACACGAGGTGAAAAATATACAAGAAAGGTTTATTCCACCAACAGCCAAGAGCCAAGTGAGCCCAAAGGCTGCCCTTCAGCCTTCGGGCTCTGCATGCCCGGTTCGAGCCGCGTGCAGCCGGGGTCGACTTGTTCCCCAGGGGCAGTCGAGCCTCAGGGTTTGAACGGGGTGGGGACACCTCCCAACCTGGGAAACCGGTTCTCGGAGAGACTGAGGCCGGGGCAGGCGGGGCGGCCCGAGGACTTCCAGCTGGGTGAGGGCAACCGGCAAGGTCCCCCCCGCCCCCAACCCGCAGCTCCGGGCGCAGCGGTGGGCCCACGAGGCTCATGTCCACACAAGGGAGGTTCAGGGGCCAGAACGCGCTTCTTCTCCACGTTGTGGAAATGGAACCTAGGGAGCTGGAGGCTGAAGACCCGAGGCCCTCACAGATCCGCAGCTGCCCGCTTATCCCACACAAGGAGATCTCCCAACTACAAGTATAATCCGCCCTCCTGATCGCGCACGTGGAAAACCAGGGCATTTCGGGCACGTGTACCCACTCACCCACTCGACCCCCTAACTCCTGGCCAATGCCTTACTTAAAAGCAACCATCGATGAACTTTAAACAAACAAAACTAAAGTGAGGGAAAAACCTAAATGGGAGAACTCAGTATGTTGGGAGGCCTCTAGTGTACCCCCACACGACCACATCTACTCACAGACACACACACCTCCATCCCTTGTCTTGCTTAAAACAATAGCCTGCCCGTTTTGTCAAACAGAAATGAGGAAACCAAAGTCTCTAAAGAGGGGGCTATCTCCAACCTCGGGAGCTGTCTGGAGGAACAGAGTAGGGACCCTCACCACGGAGGCTAGGTCTACACAGGCATACACATTTGTGCCAGCCCAGCTCCTGCCTATAACTGGAGACAGCGGTTGCCACGTTTGGCCAGCCAGAAAATTAGATATGGAAGTGGGAGGAGGGGGAGTTCGCGTTCTGGGACCCTCTGCGGCCCGCAAACAGAAGCCACCTCTTCGCACACACAGGGTCGTTGGCTCCATGGCAGCGACTGCCACGTAGTCAAAAAGAAAAACGGAAAAATCCGGAAGGGGGAGAGGACTCCCTCCCTCAGTTGGGGACCTGCCCGGAGACCCCTGGTAACACCCGCGCAGGTCCCCTGGGGCCCGGACCCGCTGTCCACGCCGCCGGGCCGCAGTCCCCCGCGGGAGCGGTCCCCGCACTCACCTCGTCGTCGTGGTGCTGGCAGAAGCCGAGGCGCTCCGGGAAGACGGAGAGGAGGGAGAAGGGAGCGCCTGGGAAGGGCGGCCCGAGCCCGAGCTGTTGCGCCGCCGCTACGGCGGCGGCTGCGGCGGGGCCGGGCGGGCCGCGCTCGATGTAGTGGTCCTTGGTGAGGCGCACGCGCTGGTGCGCGCGGACGCAGTTGTCGCACAGGTGCTCCTGGCAGTCGAGGCAACGCGACGAGGCCGCGTTGCCCTCGTCGCAGGAGCTGCAGCCGTGGGGCCGGCGCAGCAGCAGCGCCGACGGGGAGCCTGCGGGGCCGCCAGGCGCCGAGCGGGGCGGCGCAGGCGGCGGCGGTGCGGGCGGGAGCGGCGGCGGCGGCGCCGAGGCGGCCGCGCGCGGGTGCGCGTGGTGCGCGTGGTGCCGGTGGTTGCTGCCGTGGCCGCCCGCGCCCGCCGCGGCGCCGGCCCGCCCGTTCTTCGGCGGCGGCTCGTCGGCCGTGGCCACCACGGCTTCGAGCAGGTTGCTGAGCAGGAAGGAGGACGAAGGCAGCGCGTCCATGCCCGCCGCCTCGGCCAGAACGACCTTCTGGTCGCACACGGGGCAGCGCAGCTTGAGCGGCTCTCCCGGCGCGCCGCCTCCGCCGCCCGCCGCCGGCAGCCGGTGCGCCTCGAGGCACGGGCGGCAGAAGGCGTGCAGGCAGGGCAGGACGTGCAGGCGGCGCGCCGCGGCCCCGGGGCCCCCGCCGCCGCCCCCCGACGACGTGGACGTCTGCGAGGATGACGACGACGCCGACGAGTTGGAGGAGAGCGGCGCCGGCGAGCCGCACATCTCCTTGCACAGCAGGCAGATCTGGAAGTCGGTCTCGGGGAACGAAGCCATTTGCAACCAGGCCCGGAGGAGGGAGGAGACCAGAGAGGAAGAGGAGGAGGAGAGCGCCGACGAGGTGGGTGGGGGAGCCGCCGACTCACTCAGAAAAAAGGCATCGATTAGGCCTACGCACGGGAGCCGGCACCAGAGCGGCGCGACCGGCTCGGCCTCGCCGCGTCCGGCCCGCGCGCTGCTACCCGCGACGCAGCGGGCATTAAATGCCACTTTCCAGAGGCGACAAGGATTTCTCCCGGAGGAGGACGCGGGAGCCGCGCGCCTTCCGAGGCGGGAGCGCCGGAACAAGTCCCGACACGCGAGGGGCGAGCGGGGGCAGGGAGGTCAGAGGACTCCTGGAGCAGCTGCAGCTTAGCTTCTCGCCAGCCGAGGGGAATTGTCCCCCACCCCCAAGTCAAGTCCGCTGTGCAAACCCAGTCCCGGCTTGAGAGGCAGAATTTGGTTCGACGAGTATTTGGTGCGTGGGCTTTTCTTTAAATGGATTTAGTCTCTTCTTGGGACAGGAAGGCTCCCCAAATTAGTAAAGGCGGGAGCGGCGAGACGCCAAGCCCGTGTCCCCCCGCGCGACGCCAGCCGCCCCACCGCATGACGCGGCGGCCTGGGGCTCCTGGGTGGCCCGGCGTGCGGCGCTCCGGGCTTGCGCACGGCCGGGCGCGGCCTCTCTGCAAGGGCGGTGAGCCCCGCCGCAGCTGCAGCTAGTGGGGCCCGCCGCGGCCGCACGCGGGTAGTACGCACGCGCGCCCCACGCGCCTCGAGTCTCCCGCGCGCCCGCCGAGCCCCGCCGCGCTGCCGGCGCTTAACACGCACGCGCACCCCACGCGGCCCGGGGCCCTCTTGCCCCGGCCTTGCAGGGCCTGGGCGCCTCCCACGCGCTCCTTCTCCTCCGGTTTAGCCGCGCCGCTGCGCAGGGCCGCAGGTCCCCGAGGGCCGTCGTGAATTATTCATCGGCAGGAAGATATTAGATGTACCCGCTGCCCGCTCCGCGCGAGCCGTCGTGCAATGCTATCCGAGCTCTGCGCGCGCCCCGCGCCCCTCCTCCTCCTCCTCGCGTCCGTCCTCTCTGAAACCTTGGCAGCGAAGGGGGATCACATTTCCTTTGTCATCGGGCCATTTCGCCCTCGCCTTGGTCCCCCCCTCCGATCCTGAGCCGCGGGGACGGAACCTCCACCGAGGCGCGCCGGAATCAGTGGAACCGGCAACGGCCCAGCGCGGTGAGATCAGGAGCCGCGTGGTCAACGCCGCCGGCCCGCGCCCGCGTCATCTTCTTTCTGAAACAAATCGCCGAGAGACTCGGGTGGCCCCGGCAGCGTTGCGCCTGCCGGGCTTGGCTCGCGCTGTGCGCCCTGACCGCCTGGGGCTTTGAACGACTCCGCAATTCGGGCTGTGTGCGTGCACGCGCGCGCGTTCCCCCTTTCTCAGCTTTGCCGCCTCTTCTTCCTCCTCCTCCTCCTCCTCCTCCTCCTCCTCCTCCTTTCAGTACGTTGGTTATTGGGACTGATCGGAATTCGGAATCCTTTTAATCTCCAAAGGAGCAAACTCACTTCCGCCCGAGTGCTGGGAGGGGGCTGGGGGAGGGGACACAGAGGAGGGGGTTCCAGGCAAACAGGAAACATTAGCCCTCTCTGCACGGCTCGCTTTTGTGTGCTCCCTCCCTCCTCCTTCCAACCTCCTCCCTTCTGGCCGCTGGGGAGATGAACGCCCCCGGGCTTCAGTGTGACGACCTTTGAAACCCTCTGAGCACAGAGTGGAGAGCGACTCTTCCGTTTATTTAAAAAAGAAAAGAAAAGATTTCATTCTGAATCCTGGTTCTGCTGGGGCTGATATCCACTGCCCGTGAGATCTCACCCCCACCCCCGCCCCAGCCACCGGTTTCTTTCTCTTTTTTTTTTTTACGTTTTCTTAAGGACTCTGCATATCTATGATGAACAGCAAAACATCACGCAGTTTGGAATTAAACGAATCTGAATTTTGACCAGTTTCTTTTGGCGTTTTACTAGGGGGGTGGAGATAGGGGGCAGAGGGCAGCTGTTCGGGGGAGGTCCCTGGTGATGGCCCCGCGGCCATCTGGGTGCTGCCCGAGGCTGCCTGGGCGGTTCTGGGAGAGAAACTCGCTGGGCCCTGGAGAGAGACTGACTTGGTAGAGTGGAGAGGGCCAAATAGCAGGATTTAGAGGGTATATAGTGTGGAGGCCATCGGGTGGGCCGATTGTCCCAGTCTTAACAGCATCAAGCTGTGAGTGACAGCTTGGGTCCCACTTCTACGAACAACCTGGATGAATCTCAAAAACATCATGTTAGAAGAAAGGAACCAAACACAAAGTTCATACTGTGTGATTCCATATACGGAAAATTCTAGAACAGGCATAACTAAGCTTTAGTGACTGGGAAAGGGGGTAGGAGAGAACCTTCTGGGGAAATGAAGTCGAAGGGGTATTTGTGTGTACATTTGTCAAAACTTCTAGATCTGTGCAAAATTACACTGACTGTAAGTTCAAAAAATTGTTGCCCAAGCTAAACAACCATGCATCATCATAAATGTGAAATAATAAAAAACTACATACACATTTGCAGCTCACCAGATTTCACAGAGATTTGCAGGGAACTCAACATGCTGAAGGCCTCATGCTGCAGAAACACCACCCTAGTGGGACAAAGCCATCATGGGGCCTGGTGCTGCCCTGAGATGGGAAGAATTCCAGGACAAGCCAGCGGACCTAGTCTGCTGCTGCTGTCTCCTTGGCACCTGGAGCAAATCTGAACTGAGTCAACATTCACCCAAATGTGGGAGGAGTGCAAAAATTATTATGGAATAAACCCAGAACACATCAGTTATATCTCAATAAAATGGGGCGGGTTGGGGGGACAGATTTCTTTCTTTGACCAATGAATGAGATGTAAACATTTTATGCTTTGAATATTAGAAATAACATTGTGTATCAGCTACACTCCAATATGAAAATTTAATACATATTAGGAGTTTTTCATGCCAACACAAGTTTCTTCCACAGTTTGAGACCTGTGAATAAACATGTACATGCTGGCACATGAATTTTGTACCACACTGGCATTGCTTCAGCAGAGGTGTGGATGTATTCTGTGGTTTTTGTTTCTTTTCCTTTCTTTGATTGTTTTTAATTTCTTTTTTTTTTTTTTTAACAAAAACAAGAGGAAAACAGATGGGGGAAGAGAATTGCCAGAAGGAAGATGGCCCCAGAGGGTCAGAAAAGGGATGGGCCAGACCTGCTGTCTCCCTCTTGGTTGGCCCCAGCCACCAGCATCTAAAAAGGTTTAAAAAAAAAGATGACCAGAGAGGGGGAGGGGAGAATTAGCAGCTCTTCTGGTCCTATGACTAAATATCTTGCAAGTGGAAGGCAGAGATGGAAAGTCAGCTGAGACATCTCTGAGGAGCAGGAAGACTGGAACTCCAGAAAGAGGAATCAAACTCCACAGCAGGGGATGGGTTAGTTTCCTAGGGACAATTGCTCAGAATAAGACAAAAAGAAAGAGAAGGAGGAAAAAGATGTTGATTTCTCTTCATGAAGTAGCTTCCCTTTCTTTCCTTTCCTGAATTGACAGGACATTGCCAGGAAGCAGGGCTGCAGTGTAAATTGTTAAATTAGCACTTTTCTCATTTCCACTAAGACTTAATTCACCATACCTTGGGAAAGAGGGAAATTTTTAAAGCGACTCATTCAATCGCAATTGTAGAGAAATACAGTTATGAGTTTTTAAATATGGTGTAGTGATGAAGACCAAATTAGGAAGAGATTTTAATAAGGCTGTAGCTTATCCATGAGAGGAATGGGAGCTGTATATCCAGATGAAAGGTCAAAGACAGTCCCCTGCTATAAACTAGTATTAAATTTTTCATTGCCATCCTAGCTAATAAACACCCTTTCTTAGCAAGAGAAGAACAAGCAGCCGTCCAGTTTTGCCTAAATTAGAAAGGGAATATGTAAACATCTTTCTGAAACCTGAAAATCAATCATTTGTATTTTAATAAGGAACTACTTCTTTAAAAAAAAAAAAGCCCCAAAATTATGTAGGCAGTAAATTTGCATTCTTTCTCAAATTCATCTGTAACCATATTTTCTTTTCAAAGAGGACACTGGCCCCTGCTGCTCTCTCAGGCCTGGGCATGGGGTTCCACCACATTTCCATCCATCAGAGCGACTGCATCTGTTTTTTGCATCTGATCCTTTCATTAAATATTTGATGTACCGGCTTGTTTTGATGTAAAATTGCATCTTTCACCATCATCCTCAGGGTATATTCACATAATTTTAAAATGCATGAATCACTAGAATATTCTCTTTGAATATTAAAAAAAAATTTTATATCATAATAACTCTTAAACCACTGGGGGCAGGGGAAGTATTACCAGCCAAAGAGACTACCCTTGTATCCTGCCAGTTGAAGGGGAATGGAGTTCAACACACCTGGCCAACTCTTAACTCTGCCCTGACTCTGGCCTTGGAGTCTTTATAATGAGGAGGGCATGGCAACCCACTCCAGTATTCTTACCTAGAGGATCCCCACAGACTGAGGAGCCTGGTGGGCTCCTCATAGGTTCACAAAGAGTCAGATGTGACTGAAGTGGCTTAGCACGTATCAGCTGCTTTTAACAGCCCAGAGTCCAGAATAGCAACAAGTCAGAGAATATATAAGCTCTAGTCACCTAGACCTATATAGACTACAGTAAAGAAGCTTGAAAAGTCAATATCCAGCTTGAATGGTTAAAATGAAATGTGTGTCTTTCATAGTCAGGGGGCAAAAACTATATATAAAGTTGTCTTTTAAATAAATATAGCAGAAAATCAAAAGATACATAAATCAATACATACTGTTAAGCCTGACTGGCCTCTTATTCCAGAGGCTCCAATTTTGTAGCTGAAAGGGCTCCCTTTAATCTAAAGAAGTCAGACTGCTCATCCTAACGGCCAAGGACCTTTCTGTTAAGTGACTAAGTCATGTCCCATTCTTTTACAACCCCACGGACTGTAAGCCAGCCAGGCTCCTCTGTCCATGGGATTTCCCAGGCAAGGATGCTGTAGTGGGGTGCCATTTCCTTCTCCAGGATCTTCCCGATCGGGGGATCCAATCCGAGTCTCCTGTGTTGGCAGGCACATTCTTTACCACTGAGCCACCAGGGAAGCCTAAGGACCTCTCTGCTGCTGCTGCTGCTAAGTCGCTTCAGTCGTGGCCGACTCTGTGCGACCCCATAGACGCCACCCCACCAGGCTCTGCCGTCCCTGGGATTCTCCAGGCAAGAACACTGGAGCGGGTTGCCATTTCCTTCTCCAATGCATGAAAGTGAAAAGTGAAAGTGAAGTCGCTCAGTCGTGAGGGACCTCTCTGCCCTGTCTCAAATCTCCCTTTCTGTAAGTCTTCCACACAAGCACTTCCCACTACCCAGATACCCAACTCAACTGCTTAGGACCCAGTAAGTCTTCAGCCTGGCCTGACTGCTCCAACTCAAGGCTTTCCCTGAGAGGTGGGGTCTGCTGCCCCTCCCCTAGGGTCTGGGCTGGCGCCTGGCTGCCAGAAGGGATGCTCTGCCTATTCCTGGCCCAGTCTCTAAAAGAACTGACAGCTTCCACCTTGGTCTCCACAGTGGCTCGGGGTGCAGGAAGTCAAGGGGGAAGAGTCCACATGGAGGGTCCCTGAATCAGCATGGACAGAGAGAGGGGGCCGCTTGAGCCCAGCCTCCCTGCTGTACCCGCCAGGAGCCAGGCATGTGGCGGAAACCATCTTGGATCGCCTAGACCATCCCAGTCTGAATACCACCCGGTTGGTGCCACTGGGCTTCTCTCCACTGAGCCGATCTGAATTCCAGATTCACAAAATTGTGAAATATAATAACATGGTGGTTGTTGTAAGCCACTAAATTTGGGGGTCATTTGTTACACAGCAGGAGACAAATGGACACTGCCTTCCCCTCCTGCCCCAGCTTTTCTGCCAGATTAACATCCCTAAGTTTCTTCCTTCCTTCCTCTCACCCTGCCTCCTTCCCTTCCCTGCTTTCTTTCTTTCTTCCTCCTTTCCTTCCTCTCTCTCTCTTTCTTTCTTTCAAAACAGCTTTACCCAGCTTTTTTTTTTTTTTTTTTCAAACAGCTTTAGGGAATTCCCTGCAACTCCAAGGGGTTGAACCCTTTCACTGCAGAGGGCCCAGCCTCTCTCCCTGGTCAGGGAACTAAGATCCCACAAGCTGCATGACCAAAAAATAAATAAAACAGTTTAATTGAGGTATACTTGACATACAGTAAATTAACTACACACTTTTAAAAGTACACAGTTTGGGAAGTTTGGATGTATGGATATCATCACACCAAGAGAACAAATATATCTCACTCCCCGAAGTTTTCTTGAACCCTTTGATAAACCCATCATGTAACCTCTCCCCAGGCTACCACCTGTTGCTTTCTATAGCTATAGATTGGTTTGCATTTTCTAGAGTTTTATGTACATGGAACCTATAATACATATTCTTTTGTATGATTTGTACTTTTCTTGGGGGTATGGAGCTCTGGCTTCTTTAACTCAGCATAATTACTTTGCTATTTGTTTTTAATTTTTACTGGAGAATAGTTGATTTACAATATTGTTAGTTTCAGGTGTACAGAAAAGTGATTGCATTATACATGTACATATATCCACTCTTTTTGAGATTCTTTTCCCATATAGGTCACTGCAGAGTATTGAGTAGAGCTCCCTGTACTATACAGTAAGTCCTTATCAGCTATCTATTATATATAGAGTAGTGTGTATGTGTCATTCCCAGTCTTCCGATTTATGAACATAATTACTTTGTGATTAATTCATAACAATGTGTGGATAAGTACTCCCTTTCTTCTCAGTAATACTATTGCTGAGTAGTATTCCATGGTATGGATGCTCTGCAATTTGCTGACTTACCAGTTTGCTTGCTCAGTTTGGTTTATGGGTCATTTGGGTTTGTTTTCAAGCTTTGGCTATTACAAATAAGATTGTTATAAATATTCATACACAAATCTTTCTCTGGACTAGTATATATTTTCTCTTGGGAAAAGACATGTTTGTGGAATGGCTGGATCACATGGCAGGTGTGTATTAATTTTTCAAGGAACCACAAAGTGGTTTTAAATAGTGCTTGTACCATTTTATATTTCTACCCACAGAATATGAGTTCAGTCTTGTCCCCATCCTCACCAAACTTTGTACAGTCAGTTATGTGTTTTTTTTCATTTTAGCCATTCTTATAGGTGAATGGTGGTAGCCCACTGTGGTTTTAATTTGCGTTTCCCTGATGGCTAATGATATTGAGCCTTTTTTCATGTGTTTTTTTTAAAAACCATAGATCTTCTTTGGTGCCGTGTCTGTTTACAGCTCTTGCTTTTTAAAAACTGGGTTTTTTGCTTCCTCATTAATTGAGAGCTCTTTATGCATTTTGGCTATGAATCCTTTTATCAGATATATGCTTTGCTAAGATTTTTCTCCCAGTCTGTGTTTTCATTCTCTTTTGAATTAATTTTACATTTTAATGAAGCTTAATTTATCAGCTTTTTTTTCAAGTTTTCATAACAAAATTTATTGGAAGAGTGGTTTTGAAAAGTCTAGCATCCGATGAGAACTGCTATAGACAACATTACCGCTGGGAACGCTTCCCAAAATGTCATTGTCAAGCCACACAAGGGAACTATTAAATCACGCACCAAAGAACTAGTGCATTTGATATACAGAGCCAAAAAAAGAGAACCTAATGGATTAAAGTTTTAAATGTTTATCACCTACATTAAGACATGGCTTATTTCAGTCCAATCCAAAATCAGGACTTCCTTGGTGGCCCAATGGCTGACAGTCTGTACTCGCCATGCAGGGGGCTCAGGTTCAATCCCCGGTCAGGAGCGAGATCCCACATGCTGCAAGTAACAGTTCACACGCCGCAGCTAAAGATCCCACATGCTGCGGTGAAGATCCAAGATCCCAAGTGCAGCAAGACCCAATGCAGCCAAATAAATAAGTAAATATTTTTTAAAAATCAGAACTGCATTAAAAAAATGTAATGTAGTGCAGATGCAATCAAACCAAAATTTAATTCGATCATAAGTGCTCTCCTACTTAAGTGTGAATCATAGCAAGGAAGAAAAAGTTTAAATCATGTGATTCAAAAAAAATCTGTATTATATTTATCTGTAAATAAACTACAGAACAAGAGAAATCTTACATTATACAGTCAGACTGTAAATGGTAATATTGAAATGAGGTCCATAAGAGAAACAGGGGTTCCTGCTTTGTTACATGACACTTAAACTTCTAGAAATTTGAAAGATGCCATTTTCCATAATCTTCACAGAGTATGGATTTGATACATGTCAACTATCAAATATTGAAGCAGAGGAAGAATCTTTTTTGTTAACCACAGATAGTATTGCAGAAAACAAAAGGAGTTTTTCTTCTAATGTACCAT
The DNA here is from genome assembly GCF_001704415.2 of Capra hircus. Taxonomy (NCBI): domain Eukaryota; kingdom Metazoa; phylum Chordata; class Mammalia; order Artiodactyla; family Bovidae; genus Capra; species Capra hircus. The sequence goes on along the minus strand of NC_030829.1, from coordinate 7,089,345 downwards.
TTTAATCACTTTAAAAATATATATATTTTTCATTTGGCTGCGCCGGGTCTTAGTTACAGCTTGTTGAATCTAGTTCCCTGACCAGCGATGGAACCCAGGCCCCCTGCCTTGGGAGCACGGAGTCTTAGCCACTGGACCACCAGAGAAGTTCCTCAAAAGGAGTTTTAAAGAATAAAGACCTCTAGCAGACAAGTCTTAACATTAAAGATACAAAGGGTTAAAACCCTAGAATTAGAACACATCAGAAGAAACTTGTCACTGAGGACGTTAAGGCTGCAAAATATACTGACAAAACTGACAAAATTGTCTGCTGATATATGGACCAAGACCTCCGCTAATTTTTGATATTTACATATTCATGTTACAACATCAACTTTGGCAGAATCACTACTACTAAACCTAGAGTGCTTCTGGCCCAACGGTTCCATCACAGTGGCCAGTGCACAGAATTCTCTGAAGACATTGCATAAACTAGAACGTCAAGGTCAGACACCCAAAGACCAGTGCTTGAATTCAGTAGTAAAAGGTGAAGAACCTAGGACCATGTCAATTTATTCTTTTAGGGATTGTGAATTTTTTACTGTATGTAAAAATCTTTCTCTACACCTTGTTTCCCTTTTCTATAAAATTGGGATAAAATACATGCTAGTAAATTGGGAATTTGGTATTGACAGACATGTACAACTTTATGTAAAATAAATAAGGAGAATTCCCTGGCAGTCCAGTGGTTGAGACTCCATGCTTCCAATGCAAAAAGTGTGAGTTCGGTCCCTGGTCGAGGAACTAAGATCCCACATGCTTCGTGGCCAAAACTAAAAATAATAAAACAGATAAACAGCAAGGTCCTACTGTATAGTACAGATATTTATATTCAATATCTTATAAGTAAGTGTTAGTTGCTCAGTCATGCCTGACTCTTTGCAACCCCATGGACTGCATACCACCAGGCTCCTCTGTCCATGAGATTTTCCAGGCAAGAATACTGGAGTGGGTTGCCATTTCCCTCTCCAGGGGATCTTCCCAACACAGGGATTGAACCCGGGTCTCCTGCACTGCAGGCAGATTCTTTACCAACTGAGCTACAAGGGAAGCCCCCCTCAGTATCTTGTAATAACCTATAATGGAAAAGTCTGAAAAAGAATATATATATGTAAATCACTTTGCTCTACACCTAATAGTTTTAGGTTGTGTTAGGACGCAACGTTGTAACAAGACTTTGCTCAATGGGGCACTCATCTTGAAAACCCTGAGTTACCATAATAAAGGGGCAGTGTGGAGAGGTTCTGAACATTTATAATGATGGATGGAGAGATGGACAGGTAGAGAGATGATAGATTAATAGATAGATTATGATGGATGAATAGAATTCCAGGGAGCCCCAACTATGCATGGCTTCCCGGCTATGAAGTTAGATATGTGTGTGAAGTCATCTCTAGATGATTCTAGTCTCAAACCCGTAGAGTCACCCCAGCTGTTCAAATCTTCCCAGCTGAGATTTCAGGCACTGTGAAGCTGACACCAGCCAGCACCTCTACTGTGCCTTGTCTCAATTCCAGACCCACACAATCTGGGAGCATAGTAAAATGGTGATTGTTTATGCAACTACGTTTTGGAATGGTTTATAAGGCAGGCAATGGATAACACGCATATACCATGATTACCGTATGGAAAAATGTGCCTACTCAAGGTAATGAAATACACTACAGTTTGAAAGCTGAGTTAGTAAGATGTGCTGATGGCTTGGATGAAAAAAGATAGCAATCAAAAGGTGAGGAAGGGGATGACTCCAAAGTTTTTTGGCCTGAGTAGCTGGATACTTGGATACATTTCCCTGGTTACAGAATGTTGGGGAATTTGGCTTGTTGAGTGAGTTTGGCTTGATCATGTTACTAAAAGAACTGAGCAACCTATGTGTAGGACAGAAAGCAATTCCCGGAGACGTCCTGGCTCGGCTGCTTCTGGTCCTATATGCCTTCAGATCTGTTCTCTGTCCAGCTGTGTTCTGTGTCTCAGAGGGCTGGTAACTTCAGATCCTGCTCCCAGGTTCCTGAGTCAGATTCTGGCTGGGTTTGGCCAAAAGGAGGCCAGTAGTTGATTAGAGGGGGCTTCCCTGGTGACTTAGATGGTAAAGAATCTGCCTGCAATGCAGGAGACCGGGGTTCATTTCCTGGGTTGGGAGGATCCCATGGAGAAGGAAATGGCAACCCACTCCAGTATACTTGCCTGAGAAATCCCATGAACAGAGGAGCCTGGTGGGCTTCAGTCCATGGGGTCGCAGAGTCTGACACACTGAGCGACTAACACACACTTCCCAGGTGGCTCTAGCAGTAAAGAACCCACCTGCCAGTGCAGAAGACACGAGAAACGCAGGCTCAATCCCTGGTCAGGAAGACCCCCTGGAGAAGGGCATGGCAACCCACTCTAGTATTCTCTACTGGAAAACCCCATGGACAGAGGAGTCTGGCAGGTGATAGTCCATGAGTCGAAAAGAGTGGGACACGGCTGGGCACAGCATACACACACAGTTGACTAGAGAGCTAACAGAAGAGAAAGTCCAGGGCTTTCTCCCCTTCTCTCTCTGCCTTCGGTAGCAGCTCTAGTCTCCAGCCATGGTTGCATCTCTCCCTGGTTCCATCTCCAGGCCTGCTGTGATTCCAGCTTCCAGCAGGGGACCCTTGGGTTCAGTAAGTCCATCCCCTCCTTTGGCCTTCCAGCCAGCTGAAGTGGCATCGGCTTCCAGCTGTAGCTCAGGGCGGCAGACCGGTACCTCCTGTCCTACTAGTTGGGACATTAGATTAGAAATTAAGTGCACAGTGAATGCAGTGCTCTTGAATCAACCTCAAACCAGCCTGCCAATTCTGGGTATGTGGAACAATCATCTTCCATAAAACCGGCGCTTGGTGCCAAAAAGGTTGGAGGCTATGGCTCTGCCTGACCTCTGGGTTCTATCTCCTGTCCAGCCAAACCTCTCCATTCAATTGTCTCTGTTATAAATAGGTAAAGTCATTTGTTTCGCCGCCTTGCCCTTGACTATAGCAATCTAGGTTGAAGATTCAAGTGTACATGTGCAGGCTCAGGGGAGCACCAAAGCAGCAGCCCAGCCCCACCTGGGGCAGACTCCCAGGCTCCAAGGTGTTTACCAGACCTTCACCTTGGGATTTGCTCATTCCCGACCTCTGCACTTTTGCACCTGACATTCCCTCTGTCTGTGTGCAAAATGTGATATCTGTGCATCCAAGGCAACCCCCCTCACCCGCTTTCAACCCCAGCTCAGAACCCGTGACCTCCTGTAAGCCTGTCACCAGTGGCTCACCTGTCCAGCCCCCAGCCTGTGGCCTTGGCTCAATGAAAAACCACTTGCTGACAAATCGCTCAGTATTGCATCCTGTCTTCCACCTCTGTGCTTGGCTCACAATGTCCCTTTGCTGGAAAACTCCTACTCAGCCTTCAAAACCTCCTTCAAGTGTTTCACCTGGGGAGTAAGACATTTCTGGCAGGTTTCCTTCCACATTCCTGCTTCTGTCCTGTTTCCTGGCAAATCACATTGTAGGCACTTTACACGTCCGTCTCCGGTATGCAGCTGCCAGCTCCTGGGAGGCAGAGCTAAGTCATCAGCTGGGGTCTGGGCCCCAGTGGCCTTCAGGGACTCTTGGTTGAACTCTAGACACATGGATGGCCATGCATTTTCAGTGATTGCAGGCAGGTGACTTTGGTCTTCCCAGCCAGCTTACAAATCTCTCTTAGGGGGATTCCTAATTCTTGTGCACTTTGTTGGTACCTATTTTAGGGCAGAAGGAAACCGATAAATGTGTCATCAGACATGAACACTGTCTGTTTCTTTAGTGTCTTAAACTTTTTTTCCTTCTTTGTTCCTTCGTTCCTTCCTACCTCTTACTCTCTTTCTTAGCTTTTTTTTTTGCCTGTGCCCAGTCTTAATTGTCACACTTAGGGTCCTCGATCTTCATTGTAGCATGTGGGCTGTGTTAGTAGGGGCATGCAAACTCCTAGCTGAGGCCTGTGAGGTCTAGTTCCCTGACTAGGGACGGAACCTGGGCCCCCTGCATTGCGAGCACAGAGTCTTAGCCCCTGGACCACCAGGGCAGTCCCCTTTCCTAGCTTTTATCTCTTCTTAATTTATTCGTTTTACTGATTTTTATTTTTTCTAACTTTGTATTTCAAAATCATTTTAGATGGAGAGAAAAATTGCAATGACAATACAAAGAATTCCCATCTATCCTTCACCCAGGATCCCTAAAGATTAACCTTTTCCCCGTATTCATGGTCACACCCTCTCTCTCTCTCCATATATACTTGTGTACTATAAGTATTTTAGTTAATTCGTTTCTGGCTAGGGATCCAAGTTCCCTGACCAGGGATCACACCTGGGGCCCCTGCATTGAAAGTATAGAGTCCTAGCCACTGGACCCCAAGAGAAGTCCCATACACGTGTATTATTATATACATACAATATGTAGATAGCACATAATATGTATGTATTGTGCATGTATATATGTTAAATGTGTAGCTATGTAAAAAATACAGATAGATGTAAAATAAAATACCTATAGCTACAGATTAAAAATTGTTTTTGTGAGCCATTTGGGAGGGAGTACGATGACCTCTGTTCTTAATCACTTCCTGTGCCTTTCCTACGAATACAAACATTATCTTCTGTAACCAAAGTACAGTGTCTAAATCAGGAAATTTAGCATTGCTACAAGACTACTATCTCACCCACAGACTGTATTCACATTTCACCAGTTGTCTCAATCAGCTCCTTTCCGGGCGAGTCTGTTTTTCCCTTCCTAGGGTCCAGTCCAGAGCCACAGGCCGCAGCCCGAGGTCCTGTCTCTCCAATCCTCTTTTATTTTATTTTTTTGTATGTGTGTCTCTATTTCTTTTGGCAGTAAAATACACACTTTTAAAATATTTTTATTTTTTAACTTTTTATTTTATATTGGAAAATAGCTGATTAACAATGTTGTAATAGTTACAGGTGGACAGCAAAAGGCTCAGTCATACATATACATGAATCCATTCTCTTCCAAACCCTCCTGCCACCCAGGCTGGCAGATAACACTGAGCAGGGTTTCCCGTGCTATACAGTAGGACAATCCTCTTTAATCAGGGCAGACCCTCAGCCCTCCTGTGTCTTTTAGGACCTGACTTTATATTTTTTTCGGCTGCCCCACGAGGCATGGGGGAATCATAGTTCCCTGACCAGGGATGGAACCCATGCTCCCTGCTGTGGAAGCCCAGAGTCCGAACCACTGCCCTGCCAGGGAATTCCCAAGACCTGACATTTTTGGAGCATCAAGGCCAGTTGCTTGGTTTCCTCATAGGTCTCACCACGTTGTTACTAAACTCTCTTCTTGTCCACACTCAGGGGAGGACTCTTTGCAGGGCCTTGTAAAACCTTAAATAAACGACATGGACAAATTCCACTTTGACCACTGTCTTGTTAAAATTCCTCAAAAAAGTTAACTCGTTGGGCCCAAAGTGTCTTAACAAAAGCCAGGCTGAACTTCTAGTATTCCCCCTTCCTCAAAGGATTTTATGTGCTGTTTAATGATTTTTCACAAATAGTCTTTCTTGTCCTTAAAGTCGGATTAATTGAATTTTAATTCAGTGGGATCACTCTAAAAAGAGAGACACTAGCTCTGCAGGTCAGGTCAGGGCCGCTCCCCCTAATTAAGGGCTTTCTCCAACAGAGTGGGATTCTGAAGGTGAGAAAGTCCAGCCAAACAACACCCTAAACTCATGTCTATTTTGGATCATAATGAAGAAATCCCTTAAGAATTCCCGGGTGGTTCCGTGATTAGGACTCTGATCTTCTCTTGCAGGGGGTATGGGTTCAGTCTCCGGTTGAGGAACTAAGATCTGGCATACTGCATGGTGTGGCAAAAAAAAAAAAAAAGAAGAAAAAAAAAATCCCCCTTTCTTTCTTTTAAAAAAATATTTAATAATTTATGTATTTGGCTGATTAGTTGCAGCATGGGGGATCTAGTTCCCTGACCAGGGATGAAACCCAGGCCCCTGCATTAGCAGCATGGAGTCTTAGCTACTGGACCAGCAGGGAAGTCCCGAAATGTCCTTTCCCTTCCCAGCAAAGGGAATTCTGGATGGCCTATGAAGGAAAGCCAGCCAGCAGGGCTTTCTGGGCTCCAAAACCTCACCTGTCATATTTAAGGCCCCCGCCTTTGATGGGTGGGGTTCCTGAGACCATTCTCCTAGTGGCTATTCACATTAGCCTCCCTGTTCTTTCTTTACAAATTTTTTTTCTGAATAGCTAAACATAGTTGACTTTTGAACTATGGTATTGAAGAAGACTCTTGAGAGTCCCTTGGACTGCAAGGAGATCCAACCAGTCTATCCTAAAGGAAATCAGTCCTGAATATTCATTGGAAGGACTGATACTGAAGCTGAAACTCCAATACTTTTGCATCCAATACTGATGCGAAGAACTGACTCATTGGAAAAGACCCTGATGCTGGGAAAGATTGAAGGCAGGAGAAGGGGATGACAGAGGATGAGATGGTTGGATAGCATCACCGACTCAATGGACATGAGTTTGAGTAAACTCCGGGAGTTGGCGATGAACAGGGAGGCCTGGCGTGCTGCGATTCATGGGGTCGCAAAGAGTTGGACACCACTGGGCAACTGAACTGAACTGAAACATAGTTGAAATTCCCCCAAATACAAAAGACTATACCAAGGAAAGCAGACTTTCTCTCCTGAATTCTGGCCTCAGTCCCACTGTTCACAGTTGTTTCTGGCCCAGAGGACTTGAACTTAACTGAATGAATTTTACTGAATGAATCCGTGAACCAAAGCTTGTCATTTCCTCCTAGAATCCTGCCCACTATTGTCCTGATCAGCCTGGCCTGGACTAGAGTTATAGATAGATAGATAGATAGATAGATAGATAGATAGATAGGTAGATAGGTAGATAGATGATAGATAAAGACAACCCATACTGAGAGTTCTAGAAAACGTTCTGACTTCAAGTGGTCAGAACAATTATCACATGAGAAATATCAAGCTAGCCACAGCCACTCCACGTCCACTTCGATGGTGTCTGAGGGACTGACAGGCCAAATGGGGGCTGCTAGTGACCTCGGATTCCTGATCCACAAAGCCACTGTTCGTTTTTCTTTCTTTTCTCATCATGCCACACAGCTTGCTAGGTCTTAGTTTCCCGACCAGGGATCCAACTCAGGCCACAGCAGTGAAAGCAGCCAGTCCTAACCACTGGACCGCCAGGGAATTCCCAGCCACTGTCGGATTTCTCAGGGATTTTCACACTGTTCTTAATGAAGGGCAGAAAGGAAGAAAACACCTATTTCCTTCTCCAAGAGAGGGGGGCCTGGAAAACTCAGACTCCAGACAAAGGCAGCCTTTTGGGGAGGCCTTTTCCCCGAAAGGAAGGTTTTGAAGTGGAGCAGAACTTTGTGGTCCTTGCCCCCATGTCCTCCTCCTGCCTTTGGTCTGTGGAAAAACTTTAGCCAAAGAATAAGTGTAATCAGACAAGTGAGAGAATGCAGAAATAAAGGAAAACAGTCCAACAAGACTAAATAATTTGCCATGAAGTGATGGGACTGGATGCCATGATCTTAGTGTTCTGATTGGTGTTGAACTTTACCTTAATGACTAATAGTAGATTAGTCATTAAGCAAAGTCAAGGACATTCAGTTTCTCCTCAAGGGCAATAGATAATATTCTGAACCATATCCTGTGAGCTATGTGGTGGAGCCTGAAACCCCGACTAGGAGGAAGAAGTTAACTACATGAGAACCAGACTGTAGGCATGACATAAGCTACCACAATTCTGAGAACTGGCACCAAAGAAATGGGGACAAACCGACTCTGGAATTGAAGACTGACTCTACCTAAGACAATCAAGATGCCGCTGGACATGCCGCTGGTCACAGCCCACCTGTGACCAATTTCAAGATGACTGTTAGAGCTGACCGTGCTGTTTCTGCAAGGAGCCTATGAAAGCTTTTGTCCGAGGATTGTGTGGCGCTGAGTGGGAGTTGGCTTTTGGAGAGGAGTCCGCCCTACTCTCCAGGTTGCATGCATCCAAAATAAAGCTAATTTTCCTTTCCATCAGCCTTGCTTGTTTCAGTTCAGTTCAGTGCAGTCACTCAGTGGTGTCTGACTCTTTGTAACCCCATGGACTGCAGCACACCAGGCCTCCCTGTCCATCACCAACTCCCGGAGTCCACCCAAACCCATGTCCATTGTGTCGGTGATGCCATCCAACCATCTCATCCTCTGTCGTCCCCTTCTCCTGCCCTTGATCTTTCCCAGCATCACGGTCTTTTCCAGTGAGTTAGCTCTTCACATCAGGTGGCCAAAGTATTGGAGTTTCAGCTTTAACAGCAGTCCTTCCAATGAAAACCCAGGACTCATCTCCTTTAGGATGGACTGGTTGGATCTCCTTGCAGTCCAAGGGATTGCAACACCACAGAGTCTTCTGCAACACCACAGTTCAAAACCATCAATTCTTTAGTGCTCAGCTTTCTTTACAGTCCAACTCTCACATCCATACCTGACTACTGGAAAAACCATAGCCTTGACTAGACGGACCTTTGTTGCCAAAGTAATGTCTCTGCTTTTTAATATGCTGTCTAGGTTGGTCATAACTTTCCTTCCAAAGAGTAAAAGTCTTTTAATTTCATGGCTGCAATCACCATCTGCAGTGATTTCGGAGCCCCCCCAAAATAAAGTCAGCCACTGTTTGCACTGTTTCCCCATCTATTTGCCATGAAGTGATGGGACCAGATGCCATGATCTTAGTTTTCTGAATATTGAACTTTAAACCAACTTTTTCACTCTCCTCTTTCACTTTCATCAAGAGGCTCTTTCTGCCATAAGGGTGGTGTCATCTGCACATCTGAGGTTATTGATATTTCTCCTGGCAGTCTTGATTCCAGCTTTTGCTTCCTCCAGCCCAGTGTTTCTCATGATGTATTCTACATAGAAGTTAAATAAGCAGGGTGACAGTATACAGCCTTGACATACTCCTTTTCCTATTTGGAGCCAGCCTTTTGTTCCACGTCCAGTTCTCACTGTTGCTTCCTGACCTGCATACAGATTTCTGAAGAGGCAGGTCAGGTGGTCTGGTATTCCCATCTCTTTCAGAATTTTCCACAGTTTATTGTGATCCACACAGTCAAAGGCTTTGGCATAGTCAATAAAGCAGAAAATAGATGTTTTTCTGAAATCTCTTGCTTTTTCAATGATCCAACAGATGTTGGTAATTTGATCTCTGGTTCTTTTGTCTTTTCTAAAACCAGCTTGAACATCTGGAAGTTCACGGTTCATGTATTACTGCAGCCTGGCTTGGAGAATTTTGAGCATTACTTTGCTAGCGTGTGAGATGAGTGCAATTGTGTGGTAGTTTGAGCATTCTTTGGCATTGCCTTTCTTTGGGATGGGAGTGAAAACTGATCTTTTCCAGTCCTGTGGCCTCTGCTGAGTTTTCCAAATTTGCTGACATATTGAATGCAGCACTTTCACAGCATTATCTTTTAGGATTTGAAACACCTCAACTGGAATTCCATTACCTCCACTAGCTTTGTTTGTAGTGATACTTCCTAAGGCCCACTTGACTTCACATTCCAGGATGTCTGGCTCTAGGTGAGTGATCACACCATTGTGATTATCTGGGTCGTGAAGATCTTTTTTGTACAGTTTTTCTGTGTTTTCTTGCCACCTCTTCTTAATATCTTCTGCTTCTGTTAGGTCCATACCATTTCTGTCCTTTATTGAGCCCATATTTGCACGAAATGTTCTCTTGGTATCTCTAATTTTCTTGAGGAGATCTCTGGTCTTTCCCATTCTATTGTTTTCCTCTATTCCTTTGCATTGATCACTGAAGAATGCTTTTTATCTCCTTGCTATTCTTTGGAACTCCACATTCAAATGGGTATATCTTTCCTTTTCTCCTTTGCTTTTCACTTCTCTTCTTTTCACAGCTATTTGTAAGGCCCCCTCAGACAGCTGTTTTGCTTTTTTGCATTTCTTTTCCTTGGGGATGGTCTTGCTCCTTGTCTCCTGTACAATGTCACAAACCGCCGTCCATAGTTCATCGGGCACTCTAGAGGGACTAGATCTATTTCTCGCTTCCACTGTATAATCATAAGGGATTTGATTTAGGTCAGACCTGAATGGTGTAGTGGTTGTCCCCACTCTCTTCAATTTAAGTCTGAATTTGGCAATAAGGAGTTCATGATCTGAGCCACAGTCAGCTCCAGGTCTTGTTTTTGCTGACTGTATAGAGCCTCTCCATCTTTGGCTGCAAAGAATATAGTCAATCTGATTTCGGTGTTGACTGTCTGCTGATGTCCATGTGTAGAGTCTTCTCTTGTCTATTGGAAGAGGGTGTTTCCTATGACCAGTGTGCTCTCTTGGCAAAACTCTATTAGCCTCTGCCCTGCTTCATTCTGTACTCCAAGGCCAAATTTGCCTGTTACTCCAGGTGTTTCTTGCTTATCTGCTGGCTTTTAAGCTGGAAGCACCTGGACCTACAAACAGATTTTTTTTTTCTTTCTTTAACCTTATTTTATTGGATTCCAAAATTTATGCTTTTGAAAGATATTGAACCCATGTCTATGTATCTGTGGGCATCCCTGGTGGCTGAGAGGCTGAAGTGTCTACCCGCAATGCAGTGGATGCTGGTTCTGTCCCTGGGTTGGGAAGATCCCCTGGCGAAGGAAATGGCAACCCACTCCAGTATTCTTGCCTGGAGAATCCCATGGACAGAGAATCCTGGTGGGCTATAGTCCATGGGGTCGCAAAGAGTCGAACACAACTGAGCGACTTCGCTTACTTATTTACTTACTCTATCTCTGCATTCTAAGGTGCGTTGTATTTTGGAGATCTTGCCCTATCTTAGCGTGCCTACTCACTCTTTTTGGCTTCACTGAGCCTTAGTGGCAGCACTCAGGATCTTCATTGCCACATGTGGGATCTTTATAGTTGCAGCACGTGAGATCTAGTTCCCTGACCAGGGATCAAACCCGGGGCCCCTGGATTGGGAATGCAGTCTTAGACGCTGAACCGCTGGGGAAGTCCCGCTAACAGATGTTGGCACACATTGTGAGGCTGTGTTCTTGCAACATCAGGCTCCAGGGAGGGAGTCGTTCCTGAGCCAAGGCATCACCTTCATGATGTGCTGGGAACGCTGTGAGGAGCCACTGGCCCCAGGAGGAGGTTTGAGAGGACGTTCCCAGTGGAAACCATTTGTCTGGGGGATCCTCTCTGTTTCTCCCCTGCTCAGCCCTGATGGCCATACTACGCTTTTCCTTGGTGGGACGAAAAGACACCTCTGAGGAGAGCTGACAAGCGCCAAGACACGTCTAAGTCCACCACTATGCACGCGGATAACTTCTCTTTTGAGTATGAACTATGCTATTTTGGCATTTTGTAAATTGGTTGTGATGTGTGTCTGATGTGAAAGACAATTTTTGTAGCAGAGAAAGCTGGGCTGATAAAATACTGTTTTCAGAATTCTAATCCTGAGAGGACAAAAATGTGCCTAGGAGAAAGCTTGAAGTGAGCTCTTATCATGTCCTTAAAATACAAACAAAGCCCACTTTGCCTGAGACTTCAGTCTTAGGTTAATCGGTAGAGCTTCAAAAGATGTTTGGGGTTTATTAAACACACTCTCTTGTTCCACATTAAAGAGAAAGGGTGCTATGAGAAAAATTCAAGTTTTTGGAGATTATGGAATATGTTAAGTTTTTCAATCAGAAAATGCTGGTATAACAATTCAATTACTTGTTTCTTGGTTTTGTTAAGACTTTTAAGGGTTAAAAATTGTAAATATGTAATGAAAGCTGCTAGCAGGACAAGGAAAGCATTTCAGAGTGTAAAGCAACTATATGCATTGTAGGTGATAAAAGGTATACAGAATGGAGATGTTTTTGTTGAGGGAAAGTGGTGAAAATTTTGTTCAAGAGCTGTTTCTGGATGGGGAAAATAAGAGACAGATCATATGGATACAAAAAGTGGTACAAGGTTTGTGAGAAAAGGGAACTTTAAGAGAAGGCTTTTGTGTGTTGTCAGGAGTGATTAAAATTAGAATGGACTTAATTAGGTAAATCAACTTTGTTACTAATAGTAAACTGGTAGAAGATGGGAATTTTTTTCTTCCTGCTCTGCCGTGCAGCTTGTGGGATCTTAGTTTCAGGACCACGGATTGAACCTGCATCCTCAGCAGTACCGGTCAGCCAGGAAATTCCCTGGAATTTGGTTTTCTTTCTCCCTGTTAAAAGAACAAAAACTTCCTGGAATATGGGGCTTTTTTGGATAACAGATTGTACATTTCTTTCTCTAGCTAAGTTTGAGTATTCCCAAGGCCCCCGAGGCATCTCAGGAAAAATAGTAAAGTAAATTGGATTATTTGGTCTATTAAATTATATTAGAAACACTTGATAACTTTCAGATCACACTGCTGAACTGGGTAAGACATTTAAATAACATTATGGAAAGCTATTGTTCTGCTGCTAACCATATTTCATTTTATTATTATTATTTTTACTTTTGGTATGTTAAAAAACCTTTTGGCTGAACCACTCGGCATGTGGGATCTTAGTTCCCCAACCAGGAATAGAACCTGAGCCCTCTGCAGTGGAAGCACAGAATCTTAATTGCTGCACCACAAGGGGCATTCCTTCACACATATATTATTTTTAAAAACAATAATTGTATTTGTTTATTTTTGGCTGTGCTGGGTCTTCTTTGCTGTGCGGGCTTTCCTCTAGTTGCCGTGCACGAGCTTCACTTGTATTGGAGCTTCGGCTCTAGGACTTGGGGGCTCAGTACTTGCAGCTCCCAGGCTTCAGAACACAAGCTTAATAGTTGTGCATGGGCTTAGCTGCTTGGCGGGATGTGGGATCTTCCCAGACCAGGGATCGACCCCATGTTCGATCCTGAATAGACAGGTGGATTCTTTACCACTGAGCCCCCCAGGGAGGCCCCCAAACCATATTTTTGACCCCAATGTCCAGGGTGGAAAAGACACATTCAGAAAATAATACACAGATGCATTTTGATTGTTATCCTCATTGTAATGTCTACTAATGTTCAAAACTGTCCAGGTGCTATGACAAAGTAATCAGAGAGAGGCAATGTTTTCATAATATAAAATACTGATGCTAAGCTTGGAAATTGAGATTATTTCCAACTCTGTGTGCATTCCCCAAGTTAGGCTGGGCTTCCCTGTGGCTCAGTGGGTAAAGAATCCACTTGCCAATGCAGGAGACACAGGTTCAATCCCTGGGTCAGGAAGATAACCTGGAGAAGGAAAAGCAACCCACTCCAGTATTCTTGTTGGGGAAATCCCATGCATAGAGAGAGGCTGGTAGGCTACAGTTCACAGGGTCACAAAAGAGGAGTTAGCAACCCAACAACAGGGACAACAACACCCCATTTCAGCAGGAAGTATTGAGTGGTGGTTGCCCCATTCCCTGGAAGGGTTGGAACAAATTGGAATGGAAATGGAACCAAATCCAAATTCCTCTGCTGAGTTTATGATTAACCTCTGTGTTTAAAACTTTATTTCCTTTCTTGTTCTGTACCCATTCCTCCTCAAGATTGAGGAATATCACAAAAAGGGGGCGGGGGGATTGAAACAGAGAAGGACCCGTCTCTGCATTCCTAGTCCCCAGCAGCCCCCAAGCATTTTGGCACCTGGGACAGGTTTCATAGAAGACAGTTTTTCTAAGGACCAGGAGTAGAGGGGATGGTTTTGGGATGCTTCCAGCATATTACATTTACTGCGTACTTTATTTCTATTATTATTACATCAGCTCTACCTCATTTTATCAGGCGTCAGACCCCAGAGGTTGGGGACCCTTGATTTCCCCCCATAACCTTAGCCTGCCTTCTGTTTTAGTAACAACTCAAGGCAAGGGGCAGCCAAGGGAGGTTCTTTTCCTCCTAATTCATAGCAGCAGTGCACCTTGCCTTTTAACAAGCAGAAATGAAAAACTCAGAACACCCCTCTTGAAACAGCTAGAGACCATCTGCTGAGCAGCTTTGCTAAGCACTCTCCTTGACTCTGCCCTCTGAAGTGAGCATTACTCTCATTTTATAGCCGTGGAAGCTGGGGTCCAGAGAGAGCAAGCAGGTTGCACATAGTCACACAGCCAGGAAGTAGCAAAGCAATGCCCAGGACTTTCCCATGAACCCATCCTTCTTTCTTTACCAGAATGCAGAAGAGAGCCCGACTCGGGATCTCCACAAGGCATTTTATAGTAGCCTCTGCACTCATTTGGTTAACCTTCACCCAACTGGTGTTTACTAGGTGCCAGGCTCTTTTCCTAGAGCTTCACAAATAGCAGCTCACTTGAGCTTCATAACAGGCCCATGGGGTTCCTGCTACTCTGGTGCCATTTTACAAGTGAGGATACGGCAGCACAGAGGAAGTGGTGAGCGGGACCGGCGTCTGGACCCGGGCTGCTGAAGCCAGATCCAGGAGGAGAGGGGGGCAAGGAGGTGCTACACCAACAAATGAAAAAGCAGAATGGGATGCCTCCCCAAAATTCGTGGATTAGAAACCCATCTTTAGCCCAGTTTGAATGCCAAGAGCCTCACTGAAAGTCACATCTGGGCAGTGTCTTCACCGGGCTTCTTGTCAACTCTGCCATTCCCACGGAGCCCTTTCCTGTGGGAACAGCAGAAAATGGTGTTCAAGAAGGACCCTTTGCCCTGCTGCTGGCTGTGGCTACAGGAGCCACGGGCTCCAGGACTGGAAGGAAGCTTCTCTCTTTCTACCCTTTCCAGCCCATGCCAGGCGGTAGACGCCCTGTGTGAGCTTTTTGCTTAGTCACTAAGTTGTGTCTGACTTTTTGTGGCCCCGCGGACTATGCCCCGCCAGGCTTCTTTGTCCATGCGATTCTCCAGGCAAGAATACTGGAGTGGGTTGCCATGCCCCTCCTCTAGGAGATCTTCCTGACTCAGAGATTGAACCTGAACCCAAGTCTCCTGCATTCGCAGGGGGATTCTTCATCACTGTACCAACTGGAAAGCCCAAAGCAAATATCAGCAAAGTGTTAACTGCTGTATCTAGGGTATAAGCATGTTCACTAGACCTCTTTTTCATCTTTTCCATAAATTTAATCTTTTTCAGAATATTAAGTTGAGGGAAGATAAGGTGAAAATTTGTAAGTGCAATTCACAGTGCTTTCCAGAGAACTGATGGCAAATAGTGACTCATTCTTCTTTTCCCCCAAATAACATGACATACACCATATTGCACAAGGTCTTCGGGGAAGTGGGGGGCACTGTGGAACTCAAAGAACCATAGGGTCTCAGAGCTGACAAATGAACCCTTCAGTCAGTCAATCAGTTCAGTCGCTCAGTCGTGTCCGTGTCCGACTCTTTGCGACCCCATGAATTCCAGCACGTCACGCCTCCCTGTCCATCACCAACTCCTGGAGTTCACCCAAACCCACATCCATTGAGTCGGTGATGCCATCCAGCCATCTCATCCTCTGTCGTCCCCTTTTCCTCCTGCCCCCAATCCCTCCCAGCATCAGAGTCTTTTCCGATGAGTCAACTCGTTGCATGAGGTGGCCAAAGTACTGGAGTTTCAGCTTTAGCATCATTCCTTCCAAAGAAATCCCAGGGCTGATCTCCTTCCTTACCTACCTCAAATTACAGACCACTCTCTCTCCAGCAGCTAAGACCCACTGCAGTGTGACAAGAAAAACAAGAACAAAACACACCTTAGAACTTCTTTCCTAGTTTAATCTGAAACATACCCGCTGTGGTCCAGTCACCTGCAGCTGTCTCCTGCCCCCTCTACCTGACCACCTGAAGTGAAACTTCCTCCATAATGCTTTGTTCCAGTTCTCGGGTCCTTGTCTCCCATCCTAATTTTGGCTTGGAGCTCTAGAGGGTGGGAGTCTGTGCTGAGAGCAGGTACCTTGATGGAATTTAAATATCTGATTTCATATCTCGGTTTCACAGTGTGTCAACTGGAGAAATATTTATTAATGGCTTTTGGTCAACACATGTCCCTGGCCCAAGGATGACATCAAACCTTGTTCCCGACTTTCCAGGTGCTTCCAATTTAGTTGTGGAGATGAGACAAACACTGCAAATAATGAGCTGAAGAGTATTCATTTTCACTATTTCTTAAAACTCAGAGGCAGGAAAATGCATACAGCTCAGGATAGGATGAAAAAGATATCCATCTTTCCCCTTCAACCACGAATAAAATAATAGACAATAAAAACAAATGAATTAAAAAAAAACAAATGAATTAATGAGATAAAATGAATAAAAAATAGAATAAAGAGAAAATAAAAATAAAAGCAGAACATATGAAATAAAGTTAGCAAAAACAAAATGAATATAAAATGAAATAATAAGCCGAGTAAAATAATAAAGTGGAATAACGAAACAAAAATGAAATAAAAGAAAATTACTATAACAACTAAAAATAAAGCCAACACAATAAATATAAGAAAATTAGTAAAATGAGAAGGAATGTAATTAATCAAAGAAACACTGTAATGATTGGAGGGAACGGAGTTACGTTTGTTGGGCAGGATCTCGTTATGTTTTCCGCCTGCATTTGGGCCCCCGGGAGTCGGCCAGAACGAAAGCTCAGCGCGGGGAAATGCTGGGTCGCTAATGCGCGGCGCCCTCGGGTGGGATGGCTTTCCGAGCCGGTAAACGTGGAGCCTGGCCGGGAAAGAGGGGCTCCCCGGGGCGGCACCACCTCGGCCCCTCTGGGCCGGTTCGCCGCGTAGACCCAGCCGCCGGTAGGTGGCGCCCTGAGCCCCGAGGCCCGCGCACCGCGCTGGCTGAGCAGGTTCCTCCCAGACCGCGCGCGACTTCGCCGCCGCCCCTGCTTAATCCTTTGGAGTCTCCCCTGCCCCCGCCACCTGGGGGCCCTCGGCTGCTCCTTCTGAGGATGAGCCGCGCGCGTAATGGTGACTTTGGAGCACCTGGGGGGAAAAATGTCACATCAAACGCAGGGTTCTTGCCACAAGACCATCAGTGGGAGACTGGACAGAAGGATGGTTCATGCACACTCCTGATCTGCCTCGATGGACTACACTGTGTCCTAAAAAGTAACTAAAAGTGTGAAATAAAAATTTGAAACGGGAGTAAAAAAAAAAAAATCACCTGCTTGCTGCCTCCGGGGAAAGGCTATTCGTCCAGAGTAGCTAGCTACCTGTGGCTTTAGCAGGGATTCAGTGAGGGCAGAGGGCGCTTGCAGGCGGTCTGCGCGCAGTGTCACAAGCCCCGGGAAAGCCGTGCTGGGGGAGGCAGGGGGGCGCAGGGGGTGGGGACGCGGGGACCAGGGGCCGCTCACATGCAAATGCAGCTGGGACAATCCGGCCGGGCGCCTCCGCGCCTCCGGGAGGCCGAGGCTGGAACAAAGCATTAGCATTTTCTACATGTGAAAAGCCCGCATTCCTGGGCGGGGAGGCCGCGAGGGCGCCGCCCCCCTCTCCCCATTCACACTCCGGACCACACAGAGCGCCTCTCGCGCCAAATGCTCGAAGGTTCGCTCCAGCTTTTCTTTTGACTAGGGCGATGCATCCGAAATGTAGATATTTCCCTAAACGCCGGCTTTGACATTTAATGTGATCCTAAGTAGCCAGAAATGTGGACTGGATTAGGAGGCGGCTTGGGGCCCACAGGGACACTTGGCCAAATCCGCCTAAATCCTCCTGGACAATTGTTTGTCACCACACGGATCCCCTTTGCCCCAAATGAGGGGGCTAATGAACTGCGCTGCCTCCTCCCGGGGCACTCCCACTCCCACCCAGGAGCCGGCATGTCGGCCCGGTTCTTCCCAGGGAGGAAGCCGAGCCGAGTGTGCAAACTGCTCTGTGAAGGTATAGGTTTGGTTCCTTTAGGCTGGGCCGGCTGAGTTTGACCAGTAACCCACCCATGCTGGGTCACTGTTTAACTGGCTTGATGAGGCTCAGAGAGTCAAGGATGCTGAGGCCCCCGCGAACCCTGGGATTATGTTAATCAGCCATCCCCACCTTGACACTGCCTGACCTAGAAAGGAAGGCACCCAGAATCTGTGCTGCAGACTTTATTATCCAGAACGATCTGCACACTGTATACGGTACAGCCCTGTTTTCAAAGTATTCAGGATCCAGGAAGGGGAAGAAAAGATGATGAAGAACAGAAGTAGACTCAGCCTGAAAAATCCGCCAGGTTACCAGGGGGTTCCCCTGAAAAGCTTACCATGCCATAAGTACCTCTGGGTAGCATGTGTGGAATTAATGAAGGCTTGGGACAGAGCAGGTATCTCCCTGGGAGTTAGGGACCAAGGGGCTAGGAACCAAGTCCTGGGGATGGGAAATGGTGACCACTCTGGGGGACAGCAGATTCCAGGCTGGATGTAACACGCTGGGTGTAAGAGTTCAGTGGGGAGAGGAGTGGCTGGTGTGCAGAGACCTCTGGGGGGGAGTCGGAGCTGTGCTGCAGGGGCAGATGAGAGGAGGAAAGGTTGGGGAAGGGGCCTCCTGTCAGAGGAGGAGGGCCTGGGTGAGGCAGGTTAGGAACAGGATGAGAACATGGGATGATGCCAGTATATACTGAACACCCCTCATGGCCCAGACACTGGACACAGCCAGAGCGCAGGAGGCAGTCATTTACCTGGAACGGTCCCCTCGCTCTCTACCACCCAACTCCCCAGTTCCAGTGGCTCAGCAGTCTCTGCTTTGATTCCTTCATATATTACACAGTAAAAAATTAAGAGTTTCCTTTTGAACGTCTGGAGCTCCTATCTAGCAACAACAATGTCCAGGGCTTTAAACCTCATTCCAAGCCTGTGAGAGAGGTACTGTTATTGTCCTCACTTCACAGATGAAAAAAGAAACTGAGGCATAAAGAGGCAAAATACCGTGTTGCAGATCAAGTCTGTCCCAGTGAGAGAGCTGAGATGTGGAGCCCGTCCAGCAGTCTGGCTCCAGGGTCCCCTTCCTCCAGGTGGCTTCCAAGTCATCGAGGAGGACTGGGCTGCGCAGGTCCTCTGGGCAACAGGGAGGTAAATGCACTCACCTGTAGTGCGTCTTTGCATTCGGGCATCTCATTTTAATTTTCACAGGAGGCCCTGAGTAGTTAGCTTCATTGTGCAGAGGGTCAAAAACCTCAAGAGATCAAGGCACTTGGGTTGAGTAAGGGGCAGAGCTCCCAGCAGACTGGCCCATGAGGGGTTCTGCATGGTGGGAACACCAAGAGTGCTATTCTGAGAAGGGGGTACGGGTACGAGTGGGGCAGGAGAGACCCTTGAAGGCACTGGCTCTGCTGGGGGCCACCCTGCCCCTGCGCAATCTGTGAAGGGACCCATGCCGTGGATTCTGGCCCACTGGGCTACTGAACAGGTGGTGGGGCTTGAACAAAAGCCAAGGAGGCCTGTCTCAGAATTCACAACCCCATCAGCTATGATACCACCCTTTGAGAGCCCCCACACCTGTTAAACTGCAGAACATCATCTACCATAGAAGAAAGGTATGACTGAGACACAAATGGTCGGGGCGGGGGCGGTGGGGTGGAGAAATTGGGACAGCGAGGAGAAACTTCCAGGACATGGCATCTAAAACCTCTCAGCACTGTTAGGGTTACCTCCATTAGCAGTAAGTGAAAGCTGCTCAGTCATGTCTGACTCTGTGACCCCATGGACTATATGGAATTCTCCAGGCCAGAATATGGAGCTTCTTTACCAGCTGAGCTACCAGGGAAGGCCAAGGATACTGGAGCAGGTAGCATATCCCTTCTCCAGGGGATCTTCCCAACCCAGGAATTGAACCGGGTTCTGCTGCATTGCAGTAGGATTCTTTTTTTTATTGAAGTATAATTGCTTTACAAAATTTTGTTGTTTTCTGCAGGCGGATTCTTTACCAACTGAGCTACCAGGGAAGCTCCTCCATAGCAGAGATGGTGACCATTCACAGACTGTGCTGGAAAAAATGAGTGGGAGAAGCCTTCCTGGCTGATGGACTCAGAAAGACAAAGTCATAGAGATAAAGAGCCTACATTTACTGCGCCCAGATCTGCTGAGGGTGGCTGTGGAGGGGAGAGCTGGACTGCTGGGGTCAGAATTTGACAACAATGCATCAGATCTAGAGTGCTCCAGCTGGGAAAACCCTTCACCAGCCTTCTCCTAAGATGTGCAGGGTTGTACCAGCACCTGCAGCTAAGGATGGATACATGATTTGAATTACAGAGGAGATGGAGGCTGAGGTCTGCCGAGGGTTTCTGGGGAAACTTTGTTCCTGATGGTTTCTGATCACGACAGGGTGCCTTTACCTTCTTCTTTTCAAATTTTATTTTTGGCTGCGCTGGGTCTTCGCTGCTTTGAGCGGGCTTTCTCTAGTTGCGGTGAGTGGGGGCTACTCTTCGCTGTGGAACTCAGGGCTCTCCTTGGGGTGGTTTTTCTTGCTGCGGAGCGTGGGCTTCGTTGCCCCGCGGCGCATGGAATCTTCCTGGACCACGGATCCAACCTGTGTCCCCTACATTGGCAAGAGGACTCTTCGCCACTGGGCCACCAGGGAAGTCTTGCTGTGTCTTCCTGCTTCAGTGCAGATGTGATGCTGGAACATCCTGTGCCCAGGGGGACACAAGTCCAGATGCTGAGGAGGATGTTGTGCGAAAGCAGAGCTGAGTCCCTGATAGCATCGCTGAGCACGAAAGCCAAGGTCACCAGCTGCCTATGGATCCCCTTCTCAAGTGGGATAGAAACTATCTTCGTTTAAGTCACGGATCCACTTTGTGCTACTCACAGCCAAGGGTATTCTTATTTAACAGCAACATAGGGCCTCACCTGCCTCTTAGCTATTCCTGCTTTTCCTCTAACTAATCAGCAAGTGCGGAAAGTTTCAGTTTCTTGAGATGTCTCCAAAGATGTATTGCCTTCGAGCTCAACTACAGGCCTTCTACCACCCATATGCCACCCAAGACCTGGTGGGCT
This sequence comes from Capra hircus, assembly GCF_001704415.2. Lineage (NCBI taxonomy): Eukaryota > Metazoa > Chordata > Mammalia > Artiodactyla > Bovidae > Capra > Capra hircus. The sequence continues at coordinate 7,068,386 of NC_030829.1, read as the reverse complement.
CGCAATTTATGAAGCGTGTGGGCTTTGTATGGAAAAGGCCCTGGCTAAGCTCTAATCCTTTGGCCACCTGATGCGAAAAGCTGACTCACTGCAAAAGACACTGATGCTGGGAAAGGTAGAGGGCAGGAGGAGATGCTGGGAAAGATAGAGGGCAGGAGAAGGGGTGACAGATGTGGCTTCAGTGACTCAATGGACATGAGTCTGAGCAAACCTGGAGAGTGAGTGAAGGACAGGGAAGCCTGGTGTGCTGCAGTCCACGGGTCACAAAGAGTTGGAAATGACTGAGCGACTGAACGGCAACAGGCAAAGCTGCCACCATCCTGCGGCACACACGCGGGTCCCACAGAGCCGCTGCGGATCTGGGGCTTGGGGAAGCAGCTCCTGCAGACTTCGACCGACACCAGTGCAGCCTGCGACTCCCATCTCATTTGGAAAAGGCTTCGAGAGGCCTGAGGGAGCTAGGCCACCTCTGTTTTCTGTATCCTCCAGGAAGGAATCTACTCTGTATATAAAACAACTTGTTGTTCAATCCGTAAGTCGTGTCTGACTCTTTTGCGGCCCTATGGGCCGTAGCCCTGCCAGGCTCCTCTGTCCACGGGATTCTCCAGGCAAGCATACTGGGAATGGGTCGCCATTTCCTTCTCCAGGGGATCTTCCTGACCCAAGGATCAAACCTGCGTCTCCTGCACAGGCAGACAGACTTTACTGTGGAGCCACCAGGGAAAGCAACTGCCACATGGCAAAGAGCAGGCGAGCCCCGTGCACACCCTTCCCTCGTTCAAATGGAAGGAAAACCGTGCCCCCTTCTCTGAGTCACTCGTGGGTAGTGTGTGGTCACATCTCACTCAGCTCCTGTAGATCCCCAACTAAACTGTTTGGTTTCAGCAACAGAATAATTCAGATGCAGTTTCTGATAAACCATGTGCTTCTCTAAACGCTCCCCTCTCCATCTGTGAAAACCGAGGAGCCGTGTAGATTCGGCTAGTGTGAACCTGGTCTTCCAGGTCGGGAACTGGAGAGACGCTGGCGGCAGGGACGATCCTGAACGGCCAGCTTTCGTGAGTCCAAGCCTGATACTGACTGGGGGGCCGCCCAGGCTCTCCAGAGTCAGTCCGCAGCGTCTTTTGTTGCTCCTGCTCTTAAGTTTAACGTATTGACCCTACTGACACATTTTGGCCGGGTCAATCCCGCAACACATACCTGTCTCTTATGAGAAAGCAGCTTTTAAGTTCCCGTTTGCGCCTGCAATGGGAATAGCGATGAGCCTTGAACTCCCTGCTGACAGACTCCCTACCTGGTGCTTCTCCCCAACGGTACAGGAGGGTGAACGTGGCCAGTGCCCTGAGTGCTGTTTGTCATCATCTGTAATTTTTAAGCCATAATTAATTCCTATCAGTCGTCGCTTCTTAACCCAACCTGACTAGCCCTATGGGTCTTACTATGCATTTTCTGGCCCCTTTAGTCACAACTAGGTTATGACGCGTCAGCCTCCCCTGCCTTCTGCCCTGCGCAGCTTCTGGACTGGCTACTCATCTGCTCACCATGTGATATCCACTGTTAAAACTTTAACATGAAATCTTGAATGCCAACGTACTGTAACCATCGCAAAAAAGACAAAATGTATTTAACAAGACTGTTCTGATAAGACTGTTTTAATTGTCTTTGACAGATATATCACATAATGGCTTAAAATGAATGATCTAGCAAAGATTATATGGAAAACAGATGAAAATGAGTTTGTGAATCCTTAACTGTATTAAGCTTCCAGCCAAAAAAAAGTAAAATAAAAAATCAGGGGTTAAAATCGTTTCAAAATTGTGTCTTCAAAACTAGCACCCTTCAGCATCTGTCTTTTATTCATTTTGCTGTGATACAACTAAAAAGGCTGGTAAATATTCCCCTGGGTCTCAGGTGACAGTTTTCCACACGCAAACTATCACTTTCTCTGCACAGTGAACGCTGGCATTTGGATGGGCTGGATTGGGTGGACGGGCTGGAACACTGGCTTCTTTCTCATTTCAGAGAGTGTTTTCACTGCAGGGAGCAGCTGATTCCTTTTGATGATCTGTAAGGCCAGCTGGGTATTACCTATAAAAACACGTCCCATTACAAAAAAGCATATAACAATAGCACCACCTAACAAAGCAAGCCCGTCAAGTCTCAAAAGGGAGGCAAAGATGATGGAGAAGAGTAGTGGTCTGCAACCGCTGCTATACACTAGACTCACGTAATGCCCCCTGCACCATCCTGGGAAATTCTGATGTAAGAAATTTAGCGTGTGAGCTAGGGGACAGAATTGTTGGAAGCTCTGTATTGATTTTAAGGTGGAGCCCAGTTTGAGAACTTAAAAGGGCTCTAGACTGCGCACGAACCGGGCCACGCCTTTCAGGAAGACGAGGCCTGCTGGGCGCCTTCTTCAGCGATAAAAAGAGGGGAGGCTTGCAAGGATCTCCGCGATCAGCAAGGGGTATGACGAGCAACTCTTAATGCTGCTGTGCTCCCTCGTCTCTCCCGTTCAGCTCTCCTTTTCTACTTCACATCATCTCTCATGTAGGGTCCACAGCCTTTCTTCTAGGCCATATATGGCCCCAGAGGCATGACCTGGGTTTAGGCTTGAATAAAAAATCCTCAGCAGGAACTGGCTTACGGCAAAGCTTATTAACGACATCTGTGTTTAAAACACTAAGGTGTACAACCCAAAGCCACTGCATTCTGTCTCAGGTTCTCAATTAAGAGTCATTTGGATGCCTGAGAGAAAGGTTAATTAGTAGAGATGAATTATAATTGTCAGAAGTTATGCTATTCTGCATTTTCACAGATAAAAGGATATACACTTAACCTGCAGGAAGTAAGAATTTGCAAGATATCAGAAACTCCCTTGTTTAGAAGAATGTGATGGTTAATATCTCTTCCGTTTCTAAGAGAAAAAGCAGACGCCAAAAACCTCTGGCTCTTTGCAGGGCTACAGTCAAGAGAAGAACCACTCACCATTCTGTAGCTCAAGGTAGACGGCCAGCAGGATGGCTTCAGGGGGCACCTCTTTGGGATGGATCATTGAGGCCGCCTTCACTCAAAACAAGAGAGACCCATGAGAAACAAAAGAGACCCATGTAGCTTAAGATACAAACTCTGAGTAATGCCAAAAAAAGAAAAAGAATGTCAACCTACCAATGTCAAGTCAGCAAACTTACTCGAGCTCACCGGGACACTACAGTTCTGCTCGGACGGCCCTCAGCTGCCTGTCTTCATCCCTCCCAATTAAACTAGACATGTGGTTTTCAGTACATATTTATCTTCCCTTGCTTAGTCCATAATGAGTTCTGAACAGGAGAGCGCTCCTTCTCTCTTGGTCTTCTCCTGCTTGGGATTCTTCTAGCTCTTGCCTATGCTTGTTTTTTGTTTTGTTTTGGCCATGCCCTGCGCCTTGTAGGATCTTAGCTCCCCAACCAGATATTGAACCCATGCCCCCTGCCATGGAAGCGTGGACCTAACCACTGGACCGCCAGGAAAGTACTGAATTAACATGCATCTGTGGATGAGCCCTTTCCAGTTCTGCGGAACCCCTCTGGGTCCCTGCCTGTGACTGGTCCAAGGACGGGCAGGGGACCTTAAGAGCTCTGATCAAAAGTTCCCGAGACAGGCTGATGCGGCCCCTCTGGGTGGGAGACATCAGAGGTCTAGTTCAGTTACACGGCGCTAGGAACATTTATTGTGTATGGAATTTCTTGGGTACTGACTGTGAACACTTCTTTCTGAAAAGGTGTATTTGTAATTTAACTTTTTGAGTGGACAGAGAGTCACGCAATTCAAAGCTAAACAGCCAACAGGTATCCAGGGAACAGGTTCCCATCTCAGTGCTCCAGCTACACCGCCCCGCTCCTGTCACCCCGGGAGCCAACGTCAGCGGTTTCTGGTGTGCTCATCCAGAGATCCTTTATGCACACACAGGATTACATAACAAGTGCTGGGCATTTATTTGTTCTTTTCACTTAAAATACGTCTCAGATATGTTACTGTTTTAGTATGCAAGGTTTACAGCTGCCTTGGGTTCAACTATACGGAACACCATTATTGATTCGACTGAGCACTGATACAGATTTGGTCAACAATCTTTTGAAATACTGATGATTAAGATCTTCAGGAAAACTCTCCATTAGGTGCCTAGGTTCATTTGCAACAACAGTCAGTTGTGTACCTTGCAAGAATATGTCTGGAACTTCCTTGGCGGTCCAGTGGCTAAGGCTCCATGCTCCTGGTGCAGGCGGCCTGAGTTCTATCCCTGCTCAGGGAACTAGATCCCACAAGCTGCAACTAAGACCCGGCACAGCCAAGTAAATATTTTTTTAAAAGAGTATGTCTGGAAGAGTCATATTCCAATGTTTAACAAACTGACCCGAAGTCAGAATGCATACATGATGACAGAGCCCAGCAATTCCAAGCCCCCTGACGGCTGCTCCACGAGGCGCCCAGCCCTGGCCCAGCCTCACCTGGTGGAGACACTTGCGGGCTTTGTCATACTCGCTCCTCAGGCAGTAGGCGCTGCCCAGGTTGAACAGCATCACAGTCCGGGCCGAGTTGACGGAACTGGGGTAGCACTGAGGGGCCCGCTTCCCAGCTGGGGAGAAGAGCACACCCGCGTGAGGAGGCCAGGCCGGGGCACAGAGGCAACCCGTCCACCGCCCGCGAAGCTGCCTAGAACTTGAGCCTGGCTGTCCTCCTCGGGCGGCAGAGGAAGGCCATGGAGGCTCGAGGGCGAGTCTTTGGGAAGCAGTCTGGGCTACTGAAGTCTTTACAAAATGTCTTACTTACAGGATTCCATTGCTTCATTTTCACCTTTGTCTGATCCTACAAAGACACGAACATAAATCTGAGCAGGCCAGACAAAAAGAGTGCATTTTCCAAACAGTTTTCTCTATGAAATGGAAATCTAATATTAAGGCAATTTGTCACAGCATTTCCTTTTTTACGTAGTGGAGGTTCTAACAGCACTGGTGGCTCAGATGGTAAAGAATCTGCCTGCAGTGCGGGAGACCTGGGTTTGATCCCTGGCTTAGGAATATGTCCCGGAGGAGGGCATGGCCGCCCACTCCAATATTCTTCCCTGGAGAATCCCCACGGTCAGAGGTGCCTGGAGGGCTACAGTCCATGGGGTCGCAAAGTGTCAGACATGACCGAGCGCCTAAGCACACAGGTTCTAATAAAAGACACAGAATGCCACCTCCCACCCACCACCACCCCCAAGTCTGAGAAATAACCTCGAATAAAGGGAATTCTAGTCTTGCTCCCTCAAAACTTTAGCCATGATTTAAAACTGACTTTTGAATGTGTTTTTACTCTCCCTGGGATTGTGGAATCCCTCCACAGAGAAAAAAAACACAGTGTAAGAATCAAAACAAATAGTTCTGGACTTCTTAGTGGTCCAGTGGTTAAGACTCCGTGAGCCAAAGAAGGGGGCCCAGGTTCAGTCCCCAGTCAGGGAACTAGATCCTACATGTTGCAACCGAGTTTGTATGCTGCAACTACCTAAGGCTCCAAACAACCAAATAAATAAATTAAAAGAACCCCCCAAAAATGAATCGCTCTAACACCATCAGTGTTTCAACAGTGAGAATTTAGCAATTAGTACATAGTAAGTATGGCCGAAACTACAGACTGCCAACCTATAACTCCCTTCTGTTCACAACTGTGCCCTTAAATTTCTATATGTCCTGAGTTACAACGGAAAGGCAGTGGAAATGGTGAAGAGTTCTGATCAAACATGTCTTCCTTAACCTTGGTCCTGCTCGTTTGAAGAGATCCCTAAGGAGACATCAGTGACATTCTCCGGGTTCAAGTGAGTAATAGCATCAGAGATTCTGTCCAGAGAGATGAGGGCTTCTGCAGCATATAAATGACCCAGGAACCTGAAATGAAAAAAAACGGGTTCCAAATTGAAACGCAGGTCATCACAAAAATACCCAATGTATAATAAAATCTGGTGTATACGTAAAAATTTCACATACGTTAAGAATCACTTAAATTTTTCTCTTTAAAAATATCTTAAGATACACAATAATTTTCATGTTAGCTAAGAAGGAACAAATCACACACATCAAGACAGCAGTTTACAAGTGGGCAGTAAAAAAATAAATAGAAGTGGGCAGTAAATCAGCTGTATTTCAATGAAAATTTAAAATACAGTTGACAAATGTACGCTGTTCTATTTATACAGAAAATACCATCGGGAAGCGACGAAGTTCCAAAGGAAGTGGCCGATCCTAGGACGTGAGCCCTGGGGGTGGAGGATCAGAGTTAGGGTTCTCCAGCCTGTGCTGCCGCCTCAGCCAGAAGGCCCCGGGGCAGCAGGCTCGATTTGGGTCGGACCAGCTCCGTTTCTTCACACTTGTGACCTCGGCTGCACTGGGGCTGTCTGCACCGCTGCATGCTGGCTCTCTCTGGCTGCGGCGAGCGGGGGCTGCTCTCAGGCTGCGGGGCATGGCTTCTCCCCATGGTGGCTTTTCTCGTTGCGGAGCACAGGTTCGAGGTGCCGCAGGCTTCAGGGCTTGTAGGGCACGGGCTTCAGGCTGAGCCGCCCCGCGACATGCGGGATCCTTCCCGACCAGGGATAGAACCGGTGTCCCCCCATTGGCAGGCCGACCATGAGGGAAGCCCCTGGATCAGCTTCACTTCTATTGCACAAGTGTCCTCCCCTTCACATCCTCTCTCCTGGGCGCAGCTGCTGCCAGGCAGGTGTGTTTCCTCCAGGTTTACAATAGCCTGGTTCTTCCAGAGTCTTCCTTTGAGCCATTTTCCCTAAGATCATCTGATTTCTCAAAATTAAAACAGCTTTAGACATAATACTCCTTTCCTCAAAATCCTAATGACTCTTTCCGCTTGAGAACAAAACTCATCTAAACTTTTGTAGATTTAAAGCTCTCCACAGTTGGGTTCTGCTTTCCTATATCCAACGTCTCACTTCCCCAAAGGTTGCTCTGTTCCCGTCACTGTCCTGGGCGGACACCCCACTGCGCTGCCTGCAGCCTTGCCTCCTGGCGTGCAAAGCTGCGCCAAAACCGAACTCCTCTGAAAGGCCAGTTCAGTTCCCAAATCCTTGAGCCAGCCTGTCCCAACTGAGTCTGTCCACATGGACCTCGAGTTCTCAAACCTTAGACTCTTTCCAATTTGACCATTTTCTGGGATTTGTGCACACTCAAGAGCAGTTCTCTTTCTTTTCTTTTTTTGGCTCTGCTGCATGGCCTGTGGGATTCCATTCCCTGACTGGGGATCAAATCCAGGCCCTCAGCAGTGAAAGCACGGAGTCCTAACCACTGGACCATCCGGGAATTCCCAAGAGCCATCTCCTCTCTCTCTCTCTTTTTTCCCTAAGACCTATCTCTTTATTAAGCAATTTTTTTCTTCTAACTACCAGGAGCTGTAATGCCCCCACTTTTTAAAATTAATTTTTAGTGGAGTATAGTTGATTTCCAATGTTGTGTTAGTTTCTGCTGCACTGCAAAGTACATCGGTTATACATATATCCACTATTTGTTAGAGTCAGGTAGGTTAGCACAGAGCATTGAGTTCCCTGTGCTACAAATTAGGTTCTTACTAATCTACCTTATATGTAATGCTCTTCCATTTGGCTTCCCCACCAGATACCCTCATAGAAATGACAACCTAAAAAATCAGTAAGTTTAAATATAGTTTGAAATAAGATATTTTAAAAATTGCATTAAACCAGAATCCATAAGCCAAAAATCATTATAAAACACAGACACATTAGACTTTCCTGGTGGTCCAGTGGTTAGGACTCCATGCTTCCAAGCAGGAGGTGCAGATTTGATTCCTGGTCAGGGAACTGAGAACCTACATGCCCTGGCAAGGCCAAAAAAATAAAAAAACCCTCCTCCCACCCATAAACGTACAAATTCAGAGAACCACTTCAAACCACTTCAACTTCTGTGAATTTACTTTAAAAAGAAAGAAACAATTAAAGGCCTTCATGACACTCAAAGCCCAGACCTTCGGAGGAGGTACACGAAGGTAAAGCCGCTGTGGTACCTGGGCTGTCTAAGGCAGAAAGGCTTATCCTCTTTGTAGAGATGGGGGTTCTGGCTAGTGATTAGAAACCAGAGATGAGGGTAGAATGGTTAAAGAGAATTACAGATGAAATGATCAGACATGGCTTGGCCAATCCCTCAAGAAATCATAAAGCCTAAGAATGTTGTTGCTTTGATGTTCAGAGGGAAGAAGTTGATAAAGGCAGTTGAAAACCCTGCCACAAATGCAAAGGAAAGAATCTAATTAGGATTATTTGACAACAGTGATGACCATGTCAGTCAGAGAATTTAAAAAAAAGCAGCAAGGATCTGTATTTCATTTTTGTTAAAAAGAAACACACACAAAACTCTGCTCCACCATTCGCCATGCACAGCACGGTGTGAGCAGCGGGCGTCTGGCAGGCACAGGCCAAGGTTCCTGGCTCGTACTTTTCAGCGCTGGGCAACAGGAAGGCGCCTTAGAGGCAACCCGACTGCCTTGATCTCAAGCCCAGGGCCCTCCAGGCCTGGAGTGTAGAGGAGATTTTCTCACAGGAGAGCAGGAGCTCTCATACTTGAATTGTGACAAAGTCTCTCTGTTCCTGGATGCTCTTTTTTTTGGTGGGGGGTGCCTCGCCGTGCAGCCCGTGGAATCTTAGTTCCCCGACCAGGGATCAAATCCGTGCCCCGCTGTCATGGAAGCATGGGGTGTTAACCACTGGACCGCCAGGGAAGTCCCAATCAATGTTAACTTTAGATGATTGTATAAAGTAGTACTTTTATAAAAGGCAAAAATAAACATTTACACAACTGTTCCTCAGGGTTATGACCTCACAGTTCTAGGTGTTGCATGTTACAAACAAAGGCCACTGAAAGGGAAAGGGACGTATTTTGGAAATTGTAACTATGTACATAAAGGAAGAATGTAAAAACAACTGTCTTGATGTTATACAGAGTACCCATGGTCTTGGATAAAATTTCCAGCATCAGCATCATACAAAGATTCAAAGAATGCTGCATGTTACTCAATTTTCATGAAAGAAAAGATGATGTGCTTTAGAAAATTTAAGAGTGACAATGACATTAATATTGAAGAGGCATCTGAAGAGTTTAAATAAGACTCATGTTCTCTGGAAATGGTGCAGTCGTTTGGGAAAATATTTTAAATTCAAAGCAGATTTATCCTGCTGACCAAACTCCTTTTCATGGGGGTCTTTTCACTGAGGACTCAGCTTGTTTTGGGAGCTAGTATGTGATAATGTGCCCCCTCAGAGCCAGAATCCAGAGTCCAGAGTCTCTGCTCCCTCATGCACAGCATGGCCAATGCTGTTTCCAATAACCCTCGAAGCGCGACAAGTGAAAAAAAGTTTCACTGCCAAACACAAAAAAATTAGCAAATTAGGAAACTTTTCTGCTTTCCCTAAGATAATTTACATTCCACTGGGGAAGTCAGAGAGGCAATATGCACTGCAGACTCACGGAAACCCTCCAAACAAAGCAAACACACAGGGTGAGTCACACTTACTTCAGAGATCCTGACAGCTTGGGCTGCTGAAGAAGTTTGTCTGCGTGATTCAGAGCCATAAGGTTATCACCCAAAGCGAGAGCCACGTAGGCGCTGCAGGCCAGTATGGAGCATCTGGAACACAAAGGCGAGGGCTGAGGAGGCCTGAGGCCCAGGGCGGCCAGGGTGACGCTGGCTACACAGGAAAGGACGGCCCAGACTGCCAGCTGTGGTGATCTGGACGCCAGGCAAGGAGCGGGGAAGCCACAGTGCTGACGGGTGTACAAACCACCACCTCAGGCTCAGTTTAGCTGTTTACCTAAATCACCTTTAGCTTCCATCCCACCCCCCACAGAACAACCCCCTGGAGTCAACAATACATGCTTAGCCTGTAAAAAAAAAAAAGTCGTTAATTGCCTAGTGGGAACTTACTCCCATAAAACATTTCTTTTAATATCCTAGAAATAAAGCTATAGAAGCACATTTGCGACTCTGCTAAGAAACACAATTAACTTACCGAAAAATCCATTTTTTCGGATGTAAAAAAAAAATCCATTTTTTACAGTAAGCTCAGCTTCCTGTAAAGCGTTCTTCTCTGAAAGTATTAAGAAGTCTATAGCTTTTGCTAAGCCACAGTATCAACAGTAACTAAAAGAATTTCATTCACATAGGTACTATTATCCTAAATGAATATTCAAGGCTAAAAAAAAAAAACCAGGATGAATAAATGTGAAGATAAAAAATGTAAGTTTCACTGATTTTGCTAGGTTGGGCTGGAAACGTGAACTTCTGTTTGGTTTTCTACTTAATGGGCAGCTCATTTAAAACGAGTCTAGCTAAAGACTTGGCACTAATAGATCATTTGAATGGTAAACAACCGCTCCACAAAGCAATCTTAAAATAAACCCTTGTCAAATAGAAATGAGGTCTGAATGGCCAGCCACAAATGGCCTGACATCAGATGCAGGGTTCTGAGTTATGTTTACAAATTACAATACATACGCATATCATGAAGTGCACTCGGGTTGTAACTTCAGTCTGGGAAGAATGTGGCCATCCTAGCAACACAGTTTTCTAATACGCTGAAACTCTCCGCCTCGAAATGCCCCTCTGGTGAAAACCACAGGCGGGCAAATCCAGAAGCAGCCTGTGCCCTCCTCACTGCCTCACTCCTGGCTGCTGGGACCTTAGGAAACCGTCCAGCAAAGGAAAAGTAGCCCCTCAACCCTAACAACGCAGAAGAGTAGGGGGGCACAAGGAAACTGAGATCTGTGGCCTGAGGCCGTGAGGATAAGGGCTAGAAGACTGCCTAGGGTGGGTCCTTGCTTTATGAAACTCAGAAGCAAAGTGACTAAATATATTCTCTAGCTCGGAGTATACGACCAGGGTCAGGACTAACAGTCAACACCGTCGACTCCCCACTCACGGTCCTTCCCACACTATCACACTGCTTTTTGGTCAGTTCACAAGACTGCCCTAAAAATAAACTGTGAAGAATGGATTACATTATGATTTTTCTAGTGCATACATAACTATGCACGCACATGCAACCTATCTTTTTATCATTTATTACTGTTCTTTTTACGTTTTGGCTGTGTCGTGTGGCACGAGGGATCTTGGTTCCCCGATCAGGGCTAGAACCTGCGGTCCCTGCATTGGGAGCATGGAGCCGCAACGACTGGACTGGCAGGGAAGTCCCATAGTCTGCCTTTCTAAACAGGAAGAAAACAGAATTTACTTGAAACGTTCCAAGTTCAAATTTTGTTCCTGAGCACCTAATTTAAAATCTGAACCCTGCTCATAGAGGAGAGTCACTTAAGAGCAGCAAGCAGTGTCATTAACAAAGGGATTTTCCGACAAGCCTACGGTCATCCTCATGTCTCCAACAGCTGTCTTTACTAACAAGGCCATCCCGCGGCAGCAACACCCAAAGACTCCAGGGCCCAAAGGAGGGAGGGGCACTGGCTGGTTATCTCCCATTTTCAGGAGCACTTCAATGGTGAGCTGTGTGTGGTGAGATCCGGGTGACTTAATTTCCTCTTTTGGTTTATTTACAGTTTTATTTCTGAATGGCAATAAACATTCATTCATCACTCAGATATGCACTGCTTATGAAGAAGAAGAATGACTTTTAAAGGCCGGGGTCTTGGGCTTCCCTGGTGGTCTAGTGGTTACAAATATGCCTTGCAATGCAGGGGACGCTGGTTTGATCCCTTGCCTGGGAAGATGCCACATGCCATGGGGCAACTAAGCCATGTGCCACAACCCCTGAAGCCTGTGTGCCCTGGAGCTTGTGCTCTGCAAAGAGAGAAGTCCTCCCATCACAACCAGAGCACAGCCCCTGCTCGCCGCAGCTAGAGAAAGCTCGTGCGCAGCGGAGACCCAGAGCAGTCAGGAATAAATAAATAAATAAGAAAAATAAAGGCCTAGGTCTCTAGAGGCCCTAGGCCATATCAACTCATGGCCACTTGAATGACAGTCACAAAACTGAATATTCGTTTCCATCTGTGACTCTTGCCAAAGGCCAGGGCAAAACATAAGCTCCTTAAAAGCAGAAGCTCGCCTTTTTTGTCTCCTACACAAAGGCTGGAGCAATTTCTCAGTGTCTGCATAGGTGTTTAACGGGCCAGCACTGTAAGAGTCACAGCTTTCAACACCGCAGATCTGCTTCTCCAGGCACCCAGACGCCCACCTGCCCAGGTGGCAGGCCACCTTGCTGAAGAAGCCGACTCCTCTCCGGCTCCCAGACGCAGGCTCCAGGGCCAGAGTCTAGGACAGGCCTCGCCTCAGGCAGGCTTGCTGGGAAAAGCCTGCCCTGGCCTCTCCTGACAGTAGGGGGGCTATTACTGCTCCAGCCCACTGTCAAGCCCACTTTGGGTCCAGAAATCAGTCATGTAAGATTTGCTGCAGGATTCTGCTTCCCAAACTATAATTATGTACGAGGTAAAAACTGGTCTTCCTCAGTTTTTACCTTTTTCCCCATGAGACACCATGTCAAATTAGAACAGGGTGAAAGATTCTACTATTAAAGCAAGCTCCCTATTAAAAAATACTTGAATACGCGAACGCAAAACTCTCTACTCAAGAGTCATCACATTAAAGTACGTTTCCTCGAATGAAACTAAAACCAACATTCATACTCCTTGGATGGAGTGCCTTCCCATCCACCCTAAGGCATCTCTTAACACCCTCTCGCTCACCCTCTATTTCCTCTTGGGAAACAACACTCCACACTGCGTAATTCCTGCAAACTGGTCACGCTAGAAACACGCTTGGCTCTGGAGAAATCGCTTCACTTCTGATAGCTGCTACTTAAAATACTGACCCCCCTCCCCGCCCGCCTCAACCTGCCCCACCACTTCCTCGAGTCACTGTCCAATCTGCTTGACCAACTGCTCAGTGGATCTGACAGGTCATCAGACTGGAAGAACTATACCTCAGGGGAAGGGACATGCTTGCTTCACCCGCCCTGCTGCGCACCCTCCACCGTGGGGGATCCCATACACCCCTGCCCGCCCCTCCACACGCTGGAGGAGCTGGCTCTAGAGCCACAGAATGCCAACCCCTGGTAAAGAACAGAACAAAAAAGAAAGGAGAGAAACGGGGAAAACTGTTTCCTTAAAGGACCAAACTACAGCAACAAGCCATTTAAGGCTGAGCATTAAAATGCGTCAAGCCATATCTTCTGTGGGTGAAATGAACCTAAACCAAGTGCCTGGAACAGCAAAGTCAGTTCAGTCGCTCAGTCGTGTCCGATCCTATGTGACCCCACGGACTACAGCACGCCAGGCCTCCCTGTCCATCACCAACTCCCGGACTTTACTCAAACTCATGTCCATCGAGTCGGTGATGCCATCCAACCATCTCATCCTCTGTCGTCCCCTTCTCCTCCCGCTTTCAATCTTTCCCAGCATCAGGGTCTTTTCCAATGAGTCAGTTCCTTGCATCAGGTGGCCAAAGTATTGGGAGTTTCAGCTTCAGCATCAGTCCTTCCGATGAATATTCAAGACTGATTTCCTTCAGGATGGACTGGCTGGATCTCTTTGCTCTCCAAGGGACTCTCCAGAGTCTTCTCCAACAACACAGTTCCAAAGCATCAATTCTTTGGCACTCAGCTTTCTTTACAGTCCAATTCTCACATCCATCCATGACTAGGAAAAACCTTAGCTCTGACTAGATGGACCTTTGCTGGCAAACAGCTCAACCCATATCAAAAGAGGCTACACTGAGGGTAAGGCCAGTCAGTCACCATTTGTCAAAGGCAAATAAATTCACAAAGTGACCTCGTAACACAAATTATTTGAAAAACTGGCTCAAAACATCTTATAAAGAATTTCTTCTAACAAATATGGTACTGGATTTAAAAATTTTTAAATGTACATTTCAAACTGTTTCCATTTATCTACAGAAATCTAGAAAATGTTAAACTTGTCAACTCCAGCTCTTAAAATTTAAAGCTTCATGTCATCTGTAAACACTTCTCTTTCTACTAACTGTTCTGTTACCAAGAGCCTTACTGATAAACACATCCCAAATCCAATACCAAGAGAGGACCAGCTCAAAAAAGCTGAGGAAGTTTTCCTCTTCATCCAAATCTAGCATCTCAAGGAATCCAGTCCTACCCCAGGCAGCAAATAAAATGCAGCCGTCACAGGCACAGCATCTTATACATGGGCAGGACTGTAAGATCACTCGATCCGACTTGACAGAAGAGGAAAGAAAGGCCCAAATGGGTTAAACGATTTGTCGAATGTCAGCAGGAGCCTTGTGGGGTTTCTCCAGAGTGGGAGACCACTGAAGAATTATCCCCACCCTGGCTTGTGATTAATCTCATCACCACTCATCTAAACGGGGTCCTGGGACTCAGATGTGAATCGTGCTATGTGAAGACAAGCTGCTAAGATGAAGGATGGATCCCATGGCAGGTTCCCTTTTCTGGAAGAGTTTCCTAGATGAACACATTTCCGTAGGATCAGACCTGGTTAAAAGAGTGAATCGGGGCTGAGTCCCTAACAAGAGCAATATGAGAGCCAGGAGGTTATTAGCCAGGGTATTGTTTCAGGTATGTCTCTCCAACCACAATAGAAGTACTTGGCTAAGACCAAAAGAAACAGGATTCCTTAAGTACACTAAAACTGCCTGTGATATTTATGTTATCCACCATTTGTTTGGCTCATCTTCTTTTATAAACATTGGGCCTTGGGAGGTCCTTTTAAGTGAATGGGAAATAATTCACTGGGTGTCCCATCAGAAGTCTATAAGAACCAATTAAGGTTCCATAATGTATACTTGCGGAATAACCGGGCCGAGTTAAATTTGGTCCAAACATTTCCTTTTATCCATTTTGAGCCTCTTACTAAAAAAAAAAAAGAAAAAGAAAAAGAAAAGAAATATTGAAATTAACTGTGTCAGGAAAAAAAAAAGCAAATTTGAAATTTCGTTTTTATTTTGTATGTTCTGACTTTCTCATACAGACACTTTCCATATTGGCCCCAACATTATTTCTTGCCCTTTTCCAGTTCTGTTATACTCTTTTCCAGGTTCTAGAGAAGCCTCTAATTTATCTTTAGAAATTAAAAGTTCGCTAATATCACAATCTCAGAATGAATAACAAAGATGTCCTGTAATATGCAACATATAAGACTTTGTACACACCCATGACAGTTATTAAAATACCACACAACAATGAAATGTTAGTGTGGCTAGCCTTGTGGACCTCTTTCTTTACGATTAACAAGATGTGCTTAGTCGCTCAGTCATGTCCGGCTCTTTGAGACCCCATGGACTACAGCCCGCCAGGCTCCTCTGTCCATGGAATTCTCCAGGCAAGAATACTGGAGTGGGTTGCCATGCCCTCCTCCAGAGGATCTTCCCAACCCAGGGATCAAACCCAGGTCTCCCACACTGCAGGCGGATTCTTTACTGTCCGAGCTACCAGGGAAGCCCATTAATAAGATACTTCTGTGCAAAAGGATTAATATGTTGAGCCCCTACCTCGTATCATATACAAAAATTAACTCAAAATGGATCAAAGACCTAAATGTAGTGCTGAATAAAATTATCTAACTCTTAGATGAAAACACAGGGGTAAATCTCATGACCTTCGATTTGGCAGAGGATTCGATATGACCCAAGAAGTACAGTCAATGAAAGAATAAAACATAAATTGAACTTTATCAAAATCAAAAATATCTGAGATTCAAAAACACCTGCAGAAAACCCGAAAAGACAACAGACAGAATTGGAGAAAGTATTTACAGGTCACGTATCTGATAAGGGCCCTGGACCTAGAATATATAAGTGACTCTTACAACTCAATAATAAAAAAGACAACTAACCCCTCTAAAAAATAGACAAAGGATTTCAATAAACATTTCTCTAAAGAAAAACATACAAGTGTCCAATAAGCACATGAAAAGATGTTCAACATCATTAGGTTTCAGTTCAGCTCAGTCGCTCAGTCATGTCCGACTCTTTGCGACCCCAAGAATCCCAGAACAGGGAAATACAAATCAAAGCCATCGTGAGACACCACTTCATACCCACTACAATGTGTCAATATGATAAAAGAGATGGATGACAAGTGTTGGTGTGGACGTGGAGACACTGCGACTCTCACACCTGCTGGTGGGATTGTCAACGATGCAGCCACTTTACAAAACAGTCTTGTAATTCCTTAAACAATTAAACAGTTACCATGGGGCCCAGCAATTCCACTTCTAGGTAGAAAAACAAACAACATGTCTACACAAAGACTTGCACATGAATGTTTAGAGCAGCGTTATTCCTAGTAGCCTAAAGATGAAAACAATCTAAAATGAATGAATAAACCAAATGTGGTATGTCCACACAACAGAATATTATTCGGAAAGAAAAATGAATGAAATGCTGATACAGGCTACGACCCGAACGAACCTTGAAAACATTACTATAAGTGAAAGAAGCCAGTCATAAAACCCACATATTGCATAATCCCATTCACAGGAAAGTGCAAAACAGGTGATCTAGAGAGACAGAAAGTGGATTGATTAAGGCTGGGGAGCAGACAGAAGAGAAAGGGGTTACAGCCGAAGGGTGCAGGGTTCTGAAACTGACTGCGGTGATGACTGCACAACGCTGTGAATAAACTAACAATCACGGGATGGCACACTTTACATGGGTGAATTGTACGGTATGTGGATTATATCTCAATACAGCTGTTTAAAAAATATGTGATCAGTTATTTTGTTGTTTAGTTCCTAAGTCCTGTCCGACTCTTTGCGACCCCATGGACTGTAGCCTCCCAGGCTCCCCCATCCATGGGATTCTCCAGCCAAGAATAGTGGAGTGGGTTGCCATTTCCTTCTCCAGAGGATCTTCCTGGCCCAGGGATCGAACCCTCGACTCCTGCACTGCAAGCAGATTCTTTACTGCTAAGCCAAATTATCAATGATAGTCAATAAATGTTTGACTTAAAAAAAGTCAACCCTTATATTAGGTGTGTATAGTGTGTAAGAAAATCATTATCTCTCAAATGCACGTGGCAACATTAATATTTAAATCAAAGCATATGACCCTGTACATGTCTCTGCACTCTAAGAGTCATTTGGGAGTTAGGCCTTTTAAAGATGAATTTTTCTGATGAGACACTCGGCTAAATTTTGTGGCATGTGAGAAAGCTGGCATAGGAACAGTATCACACACTGGTAAAAACCAGGTATCAAAAACTACAAACACTTCAAATGGTTCTAGAACCTTAGAGGCAGCACCACCGTCCAAGAGAAATGTAATCGGGGCCATGAGTGTAATTTTGTGTTTTCCAGCAGACACATTAAAAAAAACAACAGTGGAATTAATTTCAATATTTTAAAATTAACCTAATATATCTACAATGTCATTTCAACATAATCAATACAAAACATTGCTGACATATATTACAGCTTTAGAAGTCTTAAAATCAGTGTGTATCATGCATCTGTGTGCACCTTTCACCAGCCATGTCCCACGTGCTCAGGGTCCAGTGATGAGTGACTATGAGTTTAGACACTGAGGCTTTAGAGTCTAAGGAATACACGTAAAATACAAGGAGAGTTTTTTGCTGGTGTTAAAACACCAAGTTTTCCACATGTCACCCTATGAGTGATATGTCAGAGAAACTGACCATTTATGAATCATTAATGGTTAATTGTATTTCCCCAAAGAATATATTTAGAGTTATATGAATTTTGAAAATTTTCAAAATTTCTTAAACCATTTACAGTTAGGTATGATTTTTATATCATCTTAAAATACATCATCTTAAATGTACAGTTTGGTAAGTTTGAACATATACATGTAGCTGCCAGTCTAATTAAGATACAGAATATTTCTTTCACCCCAGAAAAATTCCTTCTAGTCAACTCCCCGAACACTGTTCTCATTTCTATGAACATAAGTTAGGATAGCGTCTGCCTGTCGTACAGATGGTATAAACAGAATCATACAGTATGGACCTTACGCTGAGTAAAAGCAGAAACAAAATGTTTTGAGATTCGCATCGTGTTGACTAGGGCATCAGGAGCTTGTTCTTTTTTACAGCTGAGTAGCAATACCAATATACAGAGTGGCCTGTAATTTATTATATTTCTTAAAATTAAAAAGAAATTTAGTTTGGCTTCACTCGATCTTACCTGGGGCATGTGGGATCTTTAGTTTCAGCATACAGGACCTAATTCCCTGACCAGGGAATCAAACTCAGGCCCCTTGCATTGGGAGCGTGGAGTCTTAGCCGCTGGACCACCAGGGAAGTCCCTATTTATGTTAAAAAGAATTTTTGGTTGCACTGAGTGAGTGGCATGTGGGATCTTAGTTCCCCGACCAGGGATCACACACTTGCCTCTTGCAATGGAAGCTTGGAGTCCTAAGCACCGGACCACTAGGGAATTCCTAGCCAGCAATTTAGTTAAGCCAATCTCCCCCGATACATGCCTAGGCTATTATTTCTACTTTTTGTCTATCAAAAGTAAAGCTGCTTTAAAATTCTTACGTGGACAAATGTTCATTTCTCTCAGACAAAAACTGAGACATAGATTCACCTTTCATTTCAATAATGGAAGTCAGAGCGCTTATTTAACTCAAGGCTGGAGTGAGACTGGGCATGTGTGTCTGCGTATGTGTTTTCTTAATCATATGAAACCAATGGCTTTGCTTTGGGTGGTTCAGGAAATAAAGGAATATTCTTCCAGTGCCATTATATGCATGCCTTCTTGACCCAATGTATCAGTGTCTCTAAATTCATCTGAGCCTCACGATTAAACTATTAATTTCTGAGACTTCTTCCTGCTTGGGGGACAAATTTCTGTTTTAATTTTGAGAATATTTTTTTCTGCAAGCTACCTTGATTTTAATACAGAATCTCACAATTGCTTCAGGTATCCTACACCTTCTGAAAACATACCTGTAACCTGGTTAGAATGATTTTTTTGGGAACCATCTTCATTCATGTACAAACAAAAAAAAAAAAAGGAAACTAGTCAAGAAGCTCGGTCTGAATCCATACAGTAAGAAGTGGTCATTAGAACAGTCATGATAATTTACTGCATATTAGTTATGCTGGAAAAGAGGAAATGAGGTTTTGCATTGGTGTCTTGGGTATTAGAGCACGGAGGGGTCAAATATAATAGTCCATAAAAACTAAACTATGTACTCCTCATACCCGTTTCCAATCACATAAATGAATCCAGGTCAGAAACAGATAAAATCCCTGACAATTCCAGGATCTCAGCGGAGAACCAACGTGCTCAGGCTCCTCCTTTCTGCAGAAGACAGCTGCCTCCTGCCACAGAACTGCCCTCTAACGCACCCAACTATGCTGGGAGCTTGTATAGCTTCAAAAAATTACGACACAAATCTTTCACGACTCCTTCCCCCACACCATTTGTCTCCACATAACAGTTACTACTGTCCCGCCCAGCGGTTCTTTTTATAAATCTACCCTAAGGCTCCTTCCATCTTGTTCCATTTCCCTTCTCCCATCTGCTCCCTAAGAAAAAAGGTTAGTTACGTATCAGCAAACCCGTCTTACCCCACTTTATGATGATGGAATTCCCTATGGAGACCCTCTGTCCCTTTCCACAAAAATAGGGAAGTAATTTTTTTTCTCTCTGAAAACCACCAATCTCCCTGCTAGAATGTGTGGAAAGCAAACAGTTGGGAAAGGCACAACGCTCTCTGAGAGGATGAATGCCGCCCTGCACATACCCTTCTGTCTTTTAGTGCCACTTACAGAAGGTAAATTTAAATTTCACAACTCTGTAGCTGTTCAACCAGTGCGGAATCAGAAACGTCTTAAGTTACATGCACACATAAAGCAATCCTAAGATGAGCACTCATTCAAATAAATTTGTAAAAATTAAATCCAACTTAAATATTGCTGCAAACACCTTCATCATGAAGGATTCCCCTTAACTGAGTACAATGATAGTCACTGCAGCATTATTTATAACAGCAAAGACTGACAACACTGTAACTAAGTATAAAAGCAACGTTAAATAGTCATATTCATATAATGCAACTGTATGTGTCTATATAATGCAACTGTATGCGCCCATTAGAAAGAACGAAACTGAGCTCTGTACTGATACAAACAATCTCTACAGATGCATTGCAGCGCCAACTGTAAGGCACAGAGCAGTGTGGAAGGATATGGCTGCAGTGTAAAAATCCATATATATATATATATATATATATATATATATGCTGGGATGGTAACGAGAAATCTCACTGGGAGGACACAGAGGAAGCTGGGCAGCTGCCGCCCAACAGGGAGGAAAGCAGCCTGAGAGGCCAAGACTCACTTTACACTGCAGAGCCTCGGCCGTACTTGGACTCTTCACCCTACAGAGTAACCTCCTAAAGACAGAGGAGCCCCGAGGGGCATGCGAAATGTCCTGGCCCCACAAACAGAGACGTCTGTAGCAAACAGCAGGCGTGCTGGGGACCTACCTGTACATTTCCGGGGCAAATTTAAAGCGCTTTCCCAAATACAGCCTTGGCTGAAATTTACAATCCACCCCTTTACGTCAGCTCACTTTATACCAAACCTAGATTAGCTTTACTTAATTTGCTTTGTTTTTTCACATTTCGACTCAGGACAAAAATCCAATATAGTGAGTTTATTTTAGGTATATGGTTGGAATTTGATTTTTTTTAATTTCATTTTATTTCACTCATAGCTATATTCTTCTGTATATTTTATCATTGTTTCACCAGTAATTTGCCATAGTATTTTTTATTTTCTTGCTATCTTCTGACTCATACAAGAAATAAGAATTCAAGAAAACTTAAATAAAACCTTGGAAAAAAACATTTAATTACCTTTAAGTTAAAAAAAAAAAAAAAGACCAAAAATGCTGCTTTTAAAACCTTAAATGACCAACTTATTTCTAACTAAATTTGAGAGCTTAGATTTTCCTCATATAATCAGAAGATTAATGCTTTCTTCCCAAAAATAAGATACAGTGGGAATTTACACATATATATAACCCAGGAAAGAGAGGGTATATTACTGCAAAGTGGGAATTTGACAGAATAAAGAGACAAAAAGCTGTTGTTTGGACTTCCTTGGGGGTTCAGTGATTACGAATCTGCCTGCTAAGGCAGCGAACATGGGTTCGATACCTGGTCTGGGCAACTAAGCCTGTCCACCACAACTACCGAGCCTGTGCTCCACAAGAGAAGCCCAGACACAACTAGCCCGTACTCTCTGCTCGCTGCAACCAGGGAAGGCCCAGGGCAGCGACAAAGACCCAGTGCAGACCAAAAAGAAAAAAAGCTGTTGCTTTGTTGAACAGCGTGCCTGGAGCCCTAAGCTCACTAACTGTGATGCCATGCCATCAGCACACTGATCTGATGACCAGGAAAGGGCACATGGCCAGTCTTTCCTCCAAAGAGACTCATTAAGATTAATGGAGTGACTTGTTTTAAAAGTTGGAAGAAACAAATATTCCAGTAACAAAATAAAAATCATCAGTTATCCCTCCACTGTGAAGGTTCTGACACAGATCCTCCAGACTTTTTTCATGCAGACGCACATATAAGTTATTTTATAAAAACGTAACTTTAAACTATTTAGACACAAATCTTTATAGCTCTGTCCAGAGCTTTATTCGGAAAGGTAAATGAAATTAATCAAATGTACTGTGAAAAAGTACGTGAAACATGGAGGCAGCCTTACATCATTAAGCTTCCATAAAATAAATTCTAGATGAGACAAGAATTTAGACCGGTGGCTATGACTGTCACAAAAAGTGCTAGAAAAATGTGGTTAGATTATTCTTTAAATATTGGAGGCAAGAAGGCCTTTCTAAACATCGCACAAAATGGAAAGAAAAAGTAAAGAAGATTGATAAATATGATACTTAATAAATGAAACTCTGTTTTAAACTAAATACCAGAAACAGTGTTATAACACAAATCATAAAGGTCAATTTCCTTAATAAAACACTAAATCCTACCAACAGGAGGTTCACAGTAAAAGTAACACAGGTGATCAATAAACTCTGGCATCAGATTGAGCACCTTGGATTGAAAGAAACGTAAAATTTTAACGTGAAGTCATTCCCCACTTATTAGGGTGATCAAATTATCACAAGAAGAAAGGACACGCCCCAAATCCCACCACCTGGTAACTAGCCTACTAAGTAACGTAACGCCGTTTTCTCCTAAGTGTTTGCCACCTGCTACTAAGAGCAGTGCCTTCTCTTTTACCTCTGATTCCCCTGCAGCTACCACCAGATTAGCACTAATGTTTGTTTGAAAGAATGGGATTAAATGAAATACTTTCCAAAAATTTACAAAGCCACCCGCAATATATAAATGTCTCAACTGTACTCTTGTCACTTTTTGCAACTGAGTAGGTGAAAACATAAAATGATGGCTCTCTCTTTCCATTTTAATTTGCAGTCCTATTATTGAAATCATTCTTAAAGAGATGCTGAACCATTAACCCTATTTCCAAAACATGAAAAGACAATGGTCAAAAACATCCCAAGAAAGATAAATTTATAGATTTAAGAAAGGCAGCTAACACCAAGGGAGGTTAAAAACAAACAAAACCCCGCTTGGATTCATCATAGTCTAACTGCTGAATGAAATACAGACAATCCACGGAGATAGAAAAATAGCACCTCTAACACAGCGGCTGCGGTCAGACACTGGAGGCCAGAAGACGACGCGGCGATGTCTTGAAAAAGCTGCCTGGAAACAGAACAAGACCTAAAACACTTTTATTCAATGAAAACATCCTCCAAGAATGAAGAGGAAATGAAGACAACTTTAGATTTTAAAAGGAAAACAAAACAACATAAAGCCTCAGGAAAAACTGATGGGAGATCTTCAGACTGAAGGCAAATGGTTTTCTGTAAAAATCAGAATCATCAGGAAATGGTACTAATGTAGTTAGACACAAAAGACGGCTCTGTTTCTTTTAACATATATATGACTGTTCAAAGCAAATATAATGGAGTTTATAAATCTACACAGGCAATAATATAACTTACCTAAACTGATAGAGATAGAAATAGAAAATCTGAATAGCACTTAACTCTCGAAGAACTTAAATTCACTATTGAAACTTTCCCACAAAGACTCTAGCCCAGATGGTTTTACTGGTGAATTCTATCAATCATCTGAGGAAGGAGCAACACCTATGTTAGATAAACTGTTTCAGAAAACAGAGGAAGCACTTCCTGACTCATTCGTATGTTCAGCATAACCCTGAAACTAAAACCTAAACAAGACATCTACAGGAATGAAGAGCGTGGACCACCTTTCCTTGTGAGCATGGGAGCAAACAAGCCTCACAAAAAGATTCAATCCAAAAGTTTATTAAAAAGGTAATAATACATCCTGCCTAGTAGGGTTACATCACAAGATTGAAAGGTTGGTTTAATATCTGACACTTAAATCAATGCAATTCATAATATCAACAAAATAAATGACCAACACAAGGCTAATTTTGTTTAGCTACTCACTTTAAGTTCTCTAACTCCTGCTTTCTCAGTGGAGAAGAAGGTGGAGCTGGAATGCATTTGTCTCCATCATGGCTTTTACTGCTAAAATAGAGATGAGAGTCCTAATCATGAAGAGCACAAGCAATCAAATATATTGATAAGTTGCGTCTCCCTAACCCCACTCTCATGCAATTCTTTTATGAAAAAAGTGTAAAAGAATCAAACTGAAAAATACTCAGTAATGCAGCATCACTAACATGTTAAAGCTGCAGCATAGGGACTTTTCTGGTCGTCCAGCGGTTAAGACTCTGTGTTTCCAATGCAGGGGACACAGGTTCGATCCCTGGTTGGGGAACTGGGATCCCACATGCTCCACAGTGCAGCCAAAAAAAAAAAAAAAAAAAACCACTATACCATGTATTAGCTTCTTTTCCCTACCGCTTTAAAAAATCTGTAACAGAAAATAGTATCTCTACTATACAAAGGAAACCATTCCAGTATTTTTACAAATTTCTCATTCTTCTAGTTGTCTTTTACCAACTATAGTAAAGCATAACCCCTTGATGGAGGGAAAAAAATTCCACAATTTTTGTTTCAAATTTTTTATAATAAATGTAATATTTTTAGCATCTTAGAAAAGATGCTGAGATGGAAAACTTGAGTTTAAAGGTGCCATATGTATAAAAGAGCTCTTTACATATAATAGTGTTTATTTTATTACGAGATAAAATTCTCCCAATTTCTGAGCACTCAGTGCTTAGCCACTCAGTCGTGTCTGACTCTTTGCAACCCCATGGACTGTAGCCCACCACGCTTCTGTGTCCATGGAATTTTCCAGGCAAGAATACTGGAGTGGGTAACCATTCCCTACTCCAGGGGATCTTCCCAATCCAGGGACTGAGCCTGTGTTGATTCTTTACCACTGAGTCACCTGGGAAGCCCCTCAGTTTCTATAGATTGGCATAATATTTCATTTAATGTAGAAAATCAGAAATATACAGAAATATCCTGAAGGTCTGTGGTTTATAGTATGTTAAGAGAAAAGGCAGAAAATAATAAGAAAAGAGAAGTTTTAGGGATTTAAGTATTCATTTTAATAAAGGTTTTTTAAAAAAAACCCATCTCTGACAGCAACAGGATTTCTCGCAATGATTCCTCATGGCAGCGAAAAGCTTACTTTTTACTTTTCTCTTTCAAGATTCTCTCCTCACTTAGCCTTTACCTTATTTTTCTCTTGTAGAAAAAGAAATATATATATATATATTTGGCCATGCTGAGTAGCTTGTGGGATCTTAGTTCCCCAACCATGGACTAAACCCAGGCCTCTACAGTGAAAGCGTGGAATCCACTAGACCGCCAGGCAATTTCCCAGAAATACTTACACATTCACACTTCAAAACTGGAAACTGTGGCTGCAGACTTTGGGAACTCATCTACGGGACGGAAGCTGACTAACGAAGCCCCGCAGACCTGACCGAGGGAGGTCAGAGCAGTCGGGATACCTGCAAGCATCGCCGCTCTCACTGCTCTCCGCGTTGCCACCTAACTGGTTACTGCTTTTAGATCCATTCTCCTGCTTCGGATCTTGCTGGTCTTCAGGTAGCAGCAGCAGGGCATTTCGGAGACAAATGGCTGCAAACTCCATACTGGCTACAGGAATGGCTGAAGACTGTCCATCACTGAAAAGAACAAACCCAAGGCAGCTAACAAAACGACAATCATAAATAAGACTTCCCTATGATCAGGAATAAAACCAATGTAGCTAAATAAGAAAGGCTTTGCCCTCGGACAGGTAGAAATGGTAATACAAGCAGTTATATGAGAATGCTAAAGAATCCAAAGCCTAAATATCATACAGGCATACCTTGGGGACATCACGGGTTCGGTTCCAGACCACCACAATAAAGACAGTATCACAATAAAGTAAGTCATACAAAAAGTTTTTGGTTTCCCACTGGATATATAAGGAATGCCTACACTATGCTGTGGTCTATTAAGTTTGCAACAACATCATGTCTAAAAAAAAAAGCCAATGTACATATCTTAAGAAATATTAATTGTTAAATGCTAACTATCATGACCCTTTAGCGAGTCAAAATCTTGTTGCAAAAGTACCATCAATGATCACTGATCACCATTACAAATAATGACGAAAAAGTTTGAGGAAGTGCAAATAATGACAAAAAAGTCTGAGAAGGTGCCAAGAATTACCAAAATGTGACACAGAGATTACAAAGTGAATAGCTATTATTGGGAAAATGGCACCAACAGACTTGCTCCACTTAGGACTGTCACAAACTTTCAATTTGCAAGAAAAAAAAAAAAAAGCAACATCTGCAAAGCGCGACACAGAAATAGCCGAGTGCAGTAAAGGGAGGTATGTCTGTATATATGATGTAAAAAGTATAAACAAAAGATTGCAAGTATATACATTATACATGACGTTGCTTCTCCTGGAATGGGACCTCGGGGACAAACTGATGGATACCTGCAATGTCAGTGTTAATCTAACAAAGGAGTTACAGACAATAAGAACTGTAGTGAAGCCCAGGACAGATACAATCAGAACGGGAAAGAAGGGAAAAAGTAAATTTTCACATCTGAGCTTTGTTTTGGTTGATGTTTGCTTTTAAAAATATCTTACTTACAGTTACCTTTGGAAAAAGTAATGTTACTGGTCTTATAACTTTGTTGAGATTTTATATAATTATCTGTTGGCTTTATATATTAAGCTGAATCAGCTTTATTAGAGAGAAAAAAGGGAAAAGGTGTAACACTTTTAAAATGGTAGGGAAGTGATGCTTTAACTTGTCTTTGAAAGAAATCTGTATTACTGTTGAAATAAAGACCAAATTATTGTGAGCCAGATACATTTTTGAAACTTTGGGAAAACTTTTAAACGGCACTGAACAATTTTACTTGGGACAGAAGAGAAATGCAGAAATTTTTTTAGAAAGCCTACTACTTTAGAAATAGTAGCAACTCCAAATTGGAATCTTTGTAAGAGATAAAGATGTTCCTATTTAAAAGTTGTTCAATTGAAAAGCTGTTCTACAAGAGCTTTATATTACCTTTGTTGATATATATATATAATAGTACTTTTTTCTCCTGCTGCTAAGTCACTTCAGTTGTGTCCGACTCTGTGCGACCCCATAGACGGCAGCCCACCAGGCTCCCCTGTCCCTGGGATTCTCCAGGCAAGAACACTGGAGTGGGTTGCCATTTCCTTCTCCAACTTTTTTCTCCTAGCACTAAGGAATTAGCTTTTGGGACTATGAGAAAATAATAACTAAATGAAAAGCATCAATGATCAACTATATAACAAGGAAACAACAAGATGCCCTCTTCTGGACATTCTGGATAATGGCACTGAATAGACCAGGGTTTCTTAGAGCAACAACCTCAACACCCATGGATATAATAAACCAAAATCACGTATGAAATAACATTCACCACTGGCCTATGTATAGCAGTCTATTTGTTGAAGCAGTAATAAAATACAGTTACAAAGTGGCTCCTCCTATGAGGTAACTTCCAACCATATTTTTAAATAAATAACACTATTATGAAATAGTATTAAACATATATGCTTTCTCTTTGCAAAATACTTACTTATAAACGGTATTCTGGATCGACTGTGATGCCAGAACTATTTTACGATGATAGCCTTGACCAACAATCGACTGTACAATTCCTTTTTTACTTGGAAGACCTTTTGTTTCTTGCTCAGAAGTCTATAAAACACAAATCATTTCTAATTAATTTAAAGGAATTGTAAGATGAGGTATGAAAAATAACCCAGGACCTTTCACAATTACTCTAAGAACCTTCCTAAGACCCATCAATGTGGAGTTTGGGGTGATAAATGTTTGGTAATGAAGAGAAGAGTACATGAGGCTAAAAGTCGGTGACACAGACCACACTTTACTAGTATAAGCTCTGAGATAAACCTGAGGCAAACCAGCAATTCAAGAGTGACTCAAGGGACAAGGCGCCACTGTGCAGCAGAGAGAACTATGTTCCATATCCCACGAAAACCTATAATGGAAAAGAATATTAAAAAAGAATGTATCTAAAAAGAAAAGAATGACTCAAGCGTTTATTCAGAATGATTTCTGGACCAGTCTGTGCCCTAGGCACTATGCTGGATATGACAGGCATTTTCTTTCTTAAAGAAAGTAAGAGCCACAGAATCACAGTGAATGAGAGAAGGGAAGCAGTTCTATTTCCTAAAACGAACATCTCTCCCTTCTTAACTGCAAGTATTAAATTACAGCGTCAAAAACATATACATAAACAAGCTGCATATGTCAAACTTCATCGTAGGCACGACTTTTACCTTCCAGGAAATTAAAATCCTACAGCCCTGTAAACATTAAACTGAAAATAGTAAAAGCTACTAGCACACACAGAAATAGTTTAGGATATTTCACTATGATACCTAATCTCATTACAGGAGCTTAGTGGTGCCAACTTCCTTTATCGTCCCCCCCTTTATGCTACGTCTCTGATCTACCTGCATTTCATCAAGTTCTGCAGGCTCTCGTACACAGGGACAGACTGGAGACAACTCACAGGAACTTGCAGAGATACACTCTGCCCTGCAAAAGGCCACCTCTCAACGCGCTGTTTCTGCGCTGTTACTTCTCCCTCCCTAATACAATTTCCTCATGGTTCCACCTCCATATACGTGTGACTTTTAACAAAGCAAGCATTTACATGTTATCTTCATTTAAGAAAGAATTACACGACGTATAAAAAAATACAATAAAAGTGACTGGGTGACTGGAACTAATTTTTTTTAATTGAGGTGGCAGCTAAGGAATACTAGTGAAAAATAAAGACAGGGTAGATGTTCTGAACCACGATTAGAAGGCCTTCTCTTCTGACCTCTTTTCCTGGCAGGGGTGATAAAAACTTTCAACAGCTTGCCCATACTCTCTTCTCTGATCCTTAGGCTGTAGAAGCTGATCAGATGGCTAGATCTGGATGGGACTAAAAATCCACAAAACAGACCACAGATTCAATAGGACACCAACAGCCACAGTGTGCCAGAACAGTCTTAATGTAAAATATCATGTGATTAAAATATTCATAATTTTAGAGTGGTTTGGCAGTAACCACACTCAAGAAGTATTTTCAGAACTCAGAAAAATAAATGGCACATATCCAGAAAAGTAAATGGTATGTGGTGATTTTTTAAAGTAGTTTTCTCTTAAATACTCTGAGTGTATATTTTTCATTTAGTGAATATTTTCTTATATATAGTTTACATTGCTCAGGCAAACAAAAACCCTGGATGTGGCAAAAGAGGTCTGCAACGACACGCAATGATAATGCCTCCTTGGTGTCACCAAGTTACTGCTTATTGATAAAGGAGTTTATTTTCAGAAAGTAAACTTTGTCCTGCATCCCTTCTGTCCTGAGTAGATTAAAAGAAATGTTGCACAATTTTATTTGGAGTTTATGATTTCTCCTGTTGGGATATTCCTCTCATGTTACTCAAGAGTATTTTGGGGCTGATTTTACCTCAGGTTCTAGACGGAGGAGAAGTGCAAAGATAGATCATTATTTATGGCAAATTTCCTGTTAGTAGCACAGGATTATGAGTGTTCTGGTATCTATCAGGTTTTCACAACCAAATCATTTTTGCCATTTTTAAAAATATTTACAAATTTACAATTTTCTAGAAGAAAACGGGAGAGGGAAAAAAAACCTCATGAAATCCACAGAAGACAGACAATCCTAACAGCACCATTTCTAAAAATAAGTCATTTTAAAAGAAAATAATTAAACCTCACTAGAGCCTCCAACACTAATTAAATTCATCTCATTAAAGAGAATAAGCAATTTCTAGAGATCCTTTTGTTAAAAACAAAACAAAATAAATTATACCTAGAATTGTTTATCACTTAATTACCCATTAAGAAAGCTATCTCTTGATATGAAGGAAAAGTACAATGAAATAACCCCCTAAAACCTTTCAAAGACAACATTCACCTCTTCCCCCAGTGGTGGCAAACTCATATCAAACTGCTTGTATCAAGTGTGACAACTGCCAGGCAGACACACCTCTTTAATCCCTTTAGCTCCTGTAGCTGCTTTTCAGGAAGTGCTATTCCCCATGGCAGACATGCCAGGCAAAACCTCTGGATGCCGTACGCCCTAGAGCCTAGCAAGGACCGGGGGTGGCTTGGAGACAGGGTGGTACAGACAGCTGGTGAATCTGATACGACCTGGACCTGTCTTGCCCCCACCTCCCACCGACCCCTCCCCAACCTGAGATTCAAAAGGCTTTCGTCACACGCTGTTTGGCGATAATCTAGGCATGGACGCTAGTGTAAACTGGTCTATTTCTCATAACCACTGTGATGGACACGTGTCAGAGAGAAAAAGCCTGGTAAACCACTAACTCCACAACGTCTGAATCAGAAGTAAACCTGCGGGCACGGGAGGAAACTCAGGAGTTCTGTCCACACTCGCAGTGTTATCAGCAGTCCTCGTTTAATCAGCTGGTGCACACAGCACTTTCACGCCAGCTGGCGGCGTGGCCCCTGTCCCGGCAGCTAGCAGACCACTGCTGCTGCAGATACGACCTCCTGAACGGCTTCAACTTTTCAACATGACTGCTGACACATGTGGTCACTCTTACCAAGAGCCAGAAAGTGAAAACATGACTTCACGAAACTAAATTTTGTCCAACTGATAAGGAACGGAAGACCATCTTTACAAATTCCCTGAGAGTCAGCAAGGGGAGGAGGGCAGCAAGTCGGGGTGGGGGTTCAAAAAGATAGAGACTCACTCCCTTATTGGCAGCAATGCAGCATTCGGCCAGCCGCAGCCAGAGCCGGGGGTTTGCGTGATAAACCTGAACCGCTTCAATCAGACACTCAAATGCAGCGAGCGGCCTTCCAATGTGAAGCAGCTGAATCCCACAGTTATACAGCAACTCATACCTCTTGTTGGTTAGTAATGTACACATAGGTCTTCCTGAAAATTTTTTGCCTGATGATAAAAAGCAGATGAGAACAAATCATTAGATTTAAAATAGCAGCTCCACTGAAAACATTTCTTCACTAAGTACTCAACCACTACCCTGTCTGACACCGAGGAGCCCAATCCTCAATCTGAAGGTGTAAATACCTCCCACCACAATGATGATCTCCACTCCCGACCCAACAAATATCCTCCAGAGGCATCTCAGTTGTCTGTGCTCATGGAGCCAGAGATGTGTCTTCTCACGTGCCAGCTCCTCAGGCAACAATGTTCCAGGAAGGCAAAGACAGAGACAGAACCCTCTCTCACTCCCATGAACCTTACACGACCTCTCCACACTCTTAGCGCCTGTAAGAAGATGCCCCTCCTCTTCACCTCCAGTTCAGCCAGGCTTCCCTCGTGGCTCAGATGGTAGAGAATCCCCCTACGATGTGGGAGACCTGGGTTTGATCCCTGGATTGGGAAGATCCTCTGGAAGAGCGCCTGGCAAGCTACTCCGGTATTCTTGCCTGGAGAATCCCATGGACAGAGGAGCCTGGTGGGCTAGAGTCCACGGGGTTGCAAAGAGTTGGACACGACTGAGTGACTAAGCACAGCACAGTCATTTTATCATCGTGTATTTTCTCAACCAGAAGTATTCGGCTGATGTTAGAGTTTTAGGGAACTTTACCATGGAAACAAAAATGTACTATACCTACAGGGACTAGTGTTCATTCACGTATTCTAAGTTTCACTGCTGCTGTTCAGTCACTAAGGTGTGTCTGACTCTTTGTGACCCCATGGACTGCGGCATGCTAGGGTTCCCTGGCCTTCACTACCTCCTGGAGTTTGTTCAACTTCGTGTCTATTGAGGTGGTGATGCTATCCAACTACCTCCTCCTCGGCCTCCCTCTTCTCCTTTCTTTCACAGGCTGTAATAAAACGAGAGGAGGGATTCCCTGGCAGTCCAGTGGTTAGGACTTGGCGCTGTCACTGTTGGGGCCCAGGTTTGATCCCTGGTCGAGGAACTAAGATCCCACAAGCCGTGCAGTGTGGTCAAAAAACAGGACAGAGAGAGAGACTATGTGTGATTTTTTTGGATATATTTTTCATCAATTAAATAGTCTTTAAGCTACACAATTACCTGATTTTAAGGATTTCAGATCAAGGATCCATATACTAAGAATATAAAGGAATAAACTTTATAAATTTGCTTAAAGATTATCAGGTGCTGCCCACAGTATCACATATGAAACCCCCTGAAGAAAAAAAAAAAGGCTAGAATAAAACTAGTTTAGGGACTTCCCTGGTGGTCTAGTGGCTAAGACCTCACGCTCCCAAAGTAGGGGGGTCTGGGTTTGATCCCTGGTCAGGGAACTAGATCCTGCATGCCTCACTAAAGAGATACCTCATGCTGCAAGGAAGAAGATCCTGAGTGCTGCAAGTCAGACCTGGAGCAGCCAAAATGAATTAAAAAAAAAAAAACAAAAAAAACCCCACAAACAAAAAAACAAACTAGTTTGGCAGAGTTAATAAATCTTAGGAAAATACTTTGCTTTATAACATTACCACATGAGATTACTGCTATTTCAAATCCATGAAAAAGTGAATGTAATTTAAACTTTTTTGATTATTATTCCTAACACCTTGCTACACAAAGTAGCAATATTTACTAAAAGTCCAGAGTCAATTTCTGGGGTGGGATCATGTGTATGTAAGGACACATGATGTGCATTTTAACCAGATACTTGCTCCCTGAAATCATGCTTTCCTCGAGTAGTGAAACACAAACTGGCCCCATCCGTGGGCTTACCTGGATCGGTGCTGCCTGCGCTGAGCTGAGCACAGACGTTGTCATTCTCCTGTAGAGCCTTTTTAAAGTAGAAAATTCCCAAATTGTGCTTGCTCATGGCAAAATGGATACAACCAAGATTATTCCAGAACATGCACCGCAAGCATTCACCTGAGAAAAACATAAATTTATCCACAAACAAACTTTACTGCTGATATACATCCTACAAGAATCAGGCTTTGGGGGCCTGAGTTAATTCTATATTCAATGCCACTCAGACACTAGAGAACAGTTTACAAGGCATTTGAAATTTAGGAAAACATCTGAAAATTCTGTAAACTCTTTTCTCTTAAAATCTATTAAAGGTGATAAATAAATAAATCTAGCATATTGATTTTTTTTTAGCATACTGATTTTGTTAGCCTGTTTATCTTTTTCTGACTTCATTTTTAATAACCACAGGCAAATGATACAAAAATGCAGAAGTATTTACTAGTAACATGATAAGTACGAACTGCATCCACACAACAGTTTTGGGAGGAAAGAAGCAAGTTACAGAAGCGATAGAAGTATATTAAGAACACGTAAATGGAATGTATAAACCCTGCTCTGTTTTGTTCAACTCTGTCTTCACTCTTCTTTCCATTCACCCTCTTTTAAACATGATGATGGCAGCGCATCTACCTTCCTCGTGAGCTGGGCATTTCTATTTCTTATCTTGCACCCTTGCTGCTTCCTAGTTCTTAGTCCCTTTAAAAGAGCTGGTTACAGCTGTTCTCCTACTGGTTACCCGCTAGTGTGTGTGTTACAGAACCCTTCTGTCCCGTGAGTTCCACTTATGCCCCCACTGCCAGCTTGGCGTCTGTCCTGAGAGCTGGTTAGAGTGTGTGTATGCGTATGCCTATGTTTTTAATCATAAAAAGTTTCACATTTTTATGTGGTCAAGCTTAGTCATCCTTTCTAAACTGTATGGTTCTGAGATTTTGGATAATGTTTAATCAAGGCTTCTTCACCACAAAAACAAGATAGTCATCCAAGTTTTCTTTTGTTGTCTTTATGATTTTATTTTTACATTTTAATCCTGCATGTGTCTGGATTTTATTTTGGTGTAATGAAAGCAATCCAAGCTTTAGTTTTCTTTTTCTAAATGGTTTCCCAAACATTCCTAAACAATTTGCTGACAGTCTGTCTTTTCCTAAATGATATAAAACACCAAACTAGACTGATAAAATTAATAATCAGAATATTCATTCAATGCTTAATGCTAAAAATGGAAGGCTGGTTTCATTTTGCTTTATATTTAACTTATTTTTAATTTAAATTTTACCTTAGAATTAAGCAGTGATAATATTTAAGAAAGAAAAAAAGTAAGAAATATGTTTTAAAGGAGGTTGTTTCTTGTGGTGGCATTATGAACAATTTAAGAAAACCTCTATTCCCAAATCTTCTCTAATAGTCCTACTGTATTAGCAGCAAACACTGAATTTTATATATGGCAAGCAAATGAAAGATTTTAAAATAAATACAATGAAAAATATCAATACATAAAGTATACAACTATATATAAAACCTTTCCTATTAGATTGTAAGTGTTGACTAGTTAACTACATGTCTGGCTCCATTTTAAAGACTGACAACATCAAGTCTGAAATCAGTGTCAAGACAATCCTAGGTAAAATTTCTGCAATGTATATTATCTTTTTAGTCTGAGAGACCATTTCAGTTTGGGTGTTAGAGGGTCTCTGCGGGGAAATTATGACAATAAAAACATGAAAAATAAAAATTTAGCAGAATTAGACATGAGTACTCAGAATAAGCAGACAACCTGAGAGAATTATAATGGAAAACACTGCCTTTTTCTTTCCTTTATGACTCCACTGAACTGAAGGGGTAAATAGGGGGAGGTTTGAGTGTGTTTACACGTGTGTGTTGTGCACTGGTCTAAACAGAATGTCAGATGAAACAAATATTTATTCATCGTTTGCATTCTGAACTTAGTCCAAAATATTTTCACTAGTTTAACCTCATTTCTTGAATAAACCGATTTTCTTCCTCCTTCTCCATAAAACAGCAATGATGTGAACTTAAATGAGAGCTGCAAATTTTACCTTTCATTTTACTATTAATATTAAGCAATTTGTTAAGGCTTAGAGGAAAAAATAGATAGCAATAAGTAAATTCCTAATTTATAAAAATATTTTCGATATAATAGTCTAAAAAATATTTCATAATATCACTGCTTTTAAAGGAAAAAGTAAAATCACGGTCATTTCCTTTCCTTAAAAGGTCTCTCATTTCCCAAAGCAAAAGCCTAAAGTCCTTAGGCCTTGGACACAATTTCTAAGCTGGTATTAAAACCAAAATGACCGAAAGAGTCCCTGAGGTGAAAGACAAGTAGGAAAGTGAGGCATCTTTTAAAATGGAAACAAGTAATAAAAGAAAATTCTAGGAATTTTCTGCAGCAGAAATAAAAAATATTTTAATTTAAAAAATCACTCTTGAATAGCAGCCTAGGCGTACAACAAAAAGCAACAAGGCGTAGAAGAATCAGGAAGAAAACACCAACACTTCACAATTTTCTTTTACCTGTTTTCATGAATCCTGGATGCTCAGCAATGTTTGACTATTCAGCAGTTTCACAGCTTTTCGATAATTGCCTCTTAAGTACTCAAAATTGCTTTTAAGAAACAGGGAAGGTGCAGACTGTAAAGAGAACACAAGTTTCTTACAGTTTGTTCTCAGATGCCTAATGCGAGGTCACAATCACACCACTGCACTGGCACATGGCTAACAGCGTAACCAAACCACGTTAAGTCAAGGTCACGAAAACTAGCCTCTGATTTTCCTACTGTTTTCACAATCTAAAACAATGAGACCTGGCGGGCAGCCCTTTACAACCTGAATTATTAAATGGCTACCTAAAAAAATACATACAACGTATATGAACAAGAATATAGTCTGCAAAGCATCCTTTGCAGACAGCACTGACTGTCTTCATCTATTATACTATTAACTGAGAGCCAAGTTAACAGAACTAGGTCCTTCATCTTAATGATTATTACAGACTGGGGATCTCCCTTATCTTTTAGGACACGAATACACCTTCATTAGAACCCAAAGTACAAATGATTAAATGCTTTTCCGAGTAAGGGGGAAAAGGTGTTATTTTATGGATGGAAAAATTCCCTAACAGAATGCCTGTTTTCAACGGCGATTATTTCATCAAGAGAATAATCATGCTTTGGATCACAGACCATCTTTCGCTTCTGAAACTTGCTCCTGAAGTTTTCCCTGATGTGGGTATGACTAACAATGATTTATTTTCCTGGTCATCTCTCCCCTTTGATGATGGCATCCTTTAAGAAAGGGAATCATGTCTTTTCTCCCCGAAAAGACTTGATAATAGCCTCAAGTCTACCCCTCAGGTCTGAAATCCCTTGAAACTGAGCCAGTGGCTAGTTTGGATCCTGCCTGAGATCTCTAGAGTCAACTTTCCTGAACTTTTCCTACTATAAACTGTATCTCTTTATGACTTCACACTTTTAATTTACAGTTTTCCTAAAAGTATCTGTCTCTTCACTGTCTTAAGGGTACTTATCAGTGCAGGGTTGGAGTGGAGGGAAAGGAAGGGGTATTTTTAACTCAAAATACTCTAGCACCAATCAAACTGAAGGTACTCTCTGTCGAGCCAAAGATTATGTGGAAGGGGCAGGTTTGGGCAACAACCAAATTATTTACCTTTAATAAATGTTTTGGGTATAATCTAAAAAAAATACTACAGTATCTAATAACAGTCAATGTTAAGTTAATTGTGATAAACCACTCACAGAATTTTGGACAGCTGTATACTAAGGGGGAAATGCTTGTTGCAGTTTTAAGTGAGAAAAACACTATAATAAATTACAGACAAAGCATGATCAGCAGCTCACAACTCAACATAAAGGTTTTTATCTGGCAGTATACATATACTACAATGAATGTAAATTACTTAAGGCTGACAAATACCTACAGTGCAAATAAGAAAATCTGGGACATAAACGCTACTAATTAAAAGAAACAAACAGAAAAGTCAAGAAACTTACATTCCCCGCTGTATTCATGACGGACTTGATTTCCCTTTTGCATGCCTTTAGGGACTTCATTTGGATATACGCTCTTACTTTATACTGTCAAAGGAAAAACACTAGTATGTTGGAACCGTGGTGGATTTATACATGCTGAAGAAGTTTTACCTTCTAATTAAGAAAATTAAACCCAATCTACTCACAACATAGTTATACCAGGTACTTGTGAAAGTGGGTTTAAAAAAAAACTTTTTTTGATTATTTTTACTGTACTCTTGGAATATACATTAAAAAAATTTTTTTTCTCTTGGAATACTCTTTTAAAAACTAAAACATGGTTGAATGAAATTTATATCTAAGTTCCAAGGAAAAATCTTATCAATCCTTAACGGTATATGACTAACTAACAATGCATTTTCAAATTCTACAAACTGATTTTTATCATCCAATACGTTCCCGGGCCATTTCTCTCAATTTTCTATAGTGAATTAAAAGAAATAATATTGCATTATCATCTTAAGCAAAATATACTTAGATAAATGTGTTCCTAAACTTTAATACTTCAAAACCAATAAACATACATGCCTTTAATTACTGTTTCCAATGATCACATCCTTCATTATTCATAACTACAAGTAAATATGTCAGGTGTACCTCCTCTTAAACTTTACGCTACCTGATGTATCTTTGACTTTGCAGCTTCTATTAGCGCTCCACTTTCAGCTTTATGATTAGATCCATCTTTGTTGGTATTATTACCAGTCTGTAGGGTGGTAAAACAAAGTTAACCAAGATTGAATATTTCTGACCATAACTGAAATCACTGACTTACAAGTGAGCTAATCTGAATCACCTAGAGAACATTTTCAAAATTCTGAATCCCAGGTCCCATTTGGGTGGGTGACAGGAAACTCTAAAGAAGCTCACAGTTGAGTATAATGACGGGCTAGGTTTAAAAAGCATGGTGTTACTTGGGCAAAACTGATTATCTTCCTAAAACACAGAACAGATCATGTCATTCCCTCTTAATCTGCCATTGCAATGCAAGGGACACCAGTCTGATCCCTGGTCTGGGAAGATCCCACATGCCTTGGAGCAACTAAGCCTGCCCACCCCAACTACTGAGCTTGCGTGCTGCAACTCCTAAAGCCAACTCACCACAACTACACAAAGCACGCAGCAATGAAGACCCCCACAGTCTAAACATAACATAAATAAATCTTTTATTAAAAAAAAAAAAAGAAAAAACTTTCTTTGGGACTTCCTGGGGGGTTAAGAACTTGCCTTGCAATGCAAGGGATAACCAGTTCGATCCAGAGTCTGGGAAGATCCCACATGCTGTGGGGCAACTAAACCCATGCACCACAAATACCAAAGCCTGTGCTTTGCAACAAGAGCAGCCACCACAATGAGAAGCCCAGGCATGGAAACTAGAGAAAGGCTGTACACAGCAACTAGGAGCCAGCGCAGCAAAAAAAACAGTAACAGCAAAGCTATCACTAAAAAAGAGAAAGAAAGAAAGCAGACCAGCGGGTACCAGAGGCGGAGGGGAGGGGAGAATGGAATGACTGCTAACAGGTACAGGGGTTCTTTCTGGAGTGATGGCAGTGTTCTGGAATTCAGGTAGTGGTAATGGTTGCACAATTATGTGAGTACACTGAAAACCACTGAACTGTACACTTTAAAATGATAGATTCTGTGTATGTGAATTATCTTTCAATAAACCTATTAAAATAATACTTAGTAACCACAAATACTAAACATACTATACAGTTTAGTCTGATCACCTCAGAACACTCACCTCATTCTTTCCATTTTTGTTATTGTTTCCTTGTGAAATCATTTTTTCTAGAACAGCAAGAAGATGTAAAGCTTTCTCAGCTTGGTAGGTTAATATATACAGGTCTACGAGCAAAAAACACACTGCTTGGGCAAATTTTTCTTCTGGGGGGAAAAAAGAAAAAACAAGAAAAGTCACATTCCAAAATAATATCTCAGACCATTCCCCGCACAGAAAGCTCTGAAAAGCAAAGCGTGAGTCTTTTACTTAAAGGAGTGTTCACTCCCCAGAGCCACGTGTGGAAGCCGAGTGCAGTATCAACTATGTCATCCTATTAGGCTCCCCAGGGCCTCACGCATCAGGGATTCTAGTGCCTGAAATTCCCTTGGCAAAGTATCTACCAAATATCAGCACTTCTAATGAGGAGTGTTATGTTAGGTGGAAGGAAACCCTAATTCCAGAGCCTGGTTACTTAACAGATGCACAGCCTCTGCACATCACGGAACTGTTCAAGCTCAGCTGGTTGACCTGAGACGTGGAGAGAACACCTCACGTGCCTGACGGCAGGGGGTGGACTAGATGAACAAGGAGGACTTGTTCCTTCTAATCCTAAAAAGGTCTGCGACTCTAGGAAAACAGACTTCCTTTCTAGGCACTGAGATAGAGAAATAAGCAAGGGAATCAGAGACCCAAATGGAGTATACCAGAAGCTGAAACAGCCAAGCGGAAAACCCAACGGCAAAAATCCCAAGAAGACCACCAATGAAGCAAGGAGGGGTGACCTGGTACACGACGTGACACCATTCTCCTTTCCTTTTGGAAGAGAAGACAAACGGAAAGGGTCTAAGAGGAGGCTGCCAGACAGACACACAGGCACATGGAACAAATATGGACACCGAGGGGGAAAATGCAGGGTGGAGCGAACTGCGAGCCGGGACTGACACCTACACACTGCTGTGCACAAAACAGAGGACCGTGAGAGGCTGGTGTGCAGCACAGCAAACTCCACTCAGTGCTCGGAGGTGACCTACGTGGGAAGGCAGTCCCAAAACGAGGGGATATACGTATAGCTGGTTCACTCGGCTGTACAGCAGAAACTAACACACCACTGGAAAGCAGCTAGCTACACTCCAATAAAAATTTACTACGTGCCAAAAAGAAAAGAAGGCTGCTATAACCAAGAACTGACCATTTCAGCGGAAGCCCCTGGTGGTCCAGGGGTGAGGACGCCATGCTTCCAGTGATGGGGCTGGGGCGCGACCCGGGGCCTGACAAGCCTTCCTGATTCCAGGCTTGTGCTTACACAGCGGCCACGGTGGAATCCACTGAAGACTAAGCGATGCAGTTGACGTGCCAAGGTCGCACGTCTAGAAGGGCTACCCAGCTCAGCTGAGAGCCCGCCAGTCCTTACCCAGGCCACAGTGCTGGATCTGTGCTGCTCCCCCGGGGCCCCGCTTCCTCCTGTCCCGGCGACACCGTCTTCTCACTCCCCTCTTCTCACCCCCCGGAACCACCATCACCGCAGGGCCTCTGCATACACTGCAACCTCTGGCTCTGACACTTTCCCAACTGCAGGGCTTACCTCTCTCTTCACTCGAGCCACTTTGCAAATATTGTCTTATTCCAGGCCTTCCTCAATTACCTTATCTAAAAATGACATCCCCAGTCAATCCTCTTACCCCATTTTAGCCTTCTTTCCAGGATTTAACTACCTCACGATACGTATTTGCTGTATTGCTCTCTCTGCCATTAGAAGATAAGCTTAATGAAAGCAAAGACTTGATTGTATTCACTATTATCTTCTGACTCCAAAACAGCATCTGTTCAATAAACTTATATTGTATGAAGAGGCAAGTAATAAAGTAAAAAAAATTTTCAAAGAAGGAAAATGCATCTGAATACTGAGCTGGTGTTTGCTGTTCAGCTGCTAAGTTGTGTCTGACTCTTTGCGAGCCCATGGACTGCCGCGTGCCAGGCTCTCCTGTCCTTCACTATCTGCTGGAGTTTGCTCAAACTCATGTCCATTTAGTTGGTGGTGCCATCCAACCACCTTATCCTTTGTCATCCCCTTCTGCTATTTTGTGCTCATAGCACAGCACAGAGTACAGATGACAACTGTTTCAGACATTCTAAAAACCAGCTTTAGAGAAAAAAACACATCCATGCCATCCTAGAAATAGAACTGTGACTCCCAGCTTTACAGGGCAAAGGATCTGGTCCCCCGTCACACAATCTTTCACCACTCCTGCCTTGGCTGCCAGGCACGGTGTCCTCAGGGCTGAGGGGCAGAAGAGTGCCTGGAAAAGGCCTCCCTGGAGCCACAGCGAGAGCTGTCCAGCCAGCCGTCAGCACAGGGGCCTGGAATCTTCCCAAAGCAGCATCCGTCCTGCAGTGACCACAGCAGCAATTAGGGGTTCATCCATCAAGACTAAGCACTGCTGCTGCTGCTGAGTTGCTTCAGTCGTGTCCGACTCTGTGAGGCCCCATAGACAGCAGTGTTTTGAATTTGAAAGAAAGACCCCGTGGAGAACAAGACACCTGAAATCTGCTTTCTTGCAGGCTGGAAGCCAACAGCCCTCTCTACACGTTTCTTAGGTCCAGCTTTGCTGGTGCTTTATTCACGCCCTCTTCTTTCCATGCCCTTCAGTTCAGTTCAATTCAGTCGCTCAGTCGTGTCCGACTCTTTCGACCCCAAGAATCGCAGCACGCCAGGCCTCCCTGTCCATCACCATCTCCCGGAGTTCACTCAGACTCACATCCATCAAGTCCGTGATGCCATCCAGCCATCTCATCCTCTGTCGTCCCCTTCTCCTCCTGCCCCCAATCCCTCCCAGCATCAGAGTCTTTTCCAATGAGTCAACTCTTCGCATGAGGTGGCCAAAGTACTGGAGTTTCAGCTTTAGCATCATTCCTTCCAAAGAAATCCCAGGGCTGATCTCCTTCAGAATGGACTGGTTGGATCTCCTTGCAGTCCAAGGGACTCTCAAGAGTCTTCTCCAACACCACAGTTCAAAAGCATCAATTCTTCGGCACTCAGGTTTCTTCGAAGTCCAACTCTCACATCCATACATCACTACTGGAAAAACCATAGCCTTGACTAGATGGACCTTTGTTGGCAAAGTAATGTCTCTGCTTTTGAATATGCTATCTAGGTTGGTCATAACTTTCCTTCCAAGAAGTTAAGTGTCTTTTAATTTCACGGCTGCATTCACCATCTGCCGTGATTTTGGAGCCCCCTAAAAAATAAAGTCTGACACTGTTTCCACTGTTTCCCCATCTATTTCCCATGAAGTGATGGGACCAGATGCCATGATCTTCGTTTTCTGAATGTTGAGCTTTAAGCCAACTTTTTCACGCTCCTCTTTCACTTTCATCAAGTCCTTACTTTATTTTTAATTTTTATCGGAGTATAGTTGCTTTCTAACATTGTGTCAGTTTCTGCTGTTCAGCAAAGTGAGTCAGCTATACTTAAACATATACCCCTATTTTTTGGATTTCTGTCCCATTCAGGTCACCACAGAACGGTGGTCCTTACTTTTCTTAGCATTCTTATTCGAGGCGGGTAACTGTAAGCTAGTTAACAAAAGGCTAATTGTATTCTATATGATCTGCTCTACGATTACCTACAAGAATTTCAATTAGGCAATATATGAAATAAAACACTACCCTGTCCCCCTCACTTCCGAAACACTCCTTCCTTAATACAACAGTCAAGAAAGAAAGTATCAGGTACACGAAGACAGTGTTTAAAGAGCGAAGGAAAAAAAAAAAATCAGTGAATCTTTCCAATCAGAAACAGCATTTCCAACAGTTACCTTCAAAAACTGGGGTGGGGGTAACAGCAGGATGTTAAAGAAAAAAACTAGATTCATCTAAAAGTGATAGAATTTTTATTTTTTCTAACCATTAAGATAATCTGACACTGCTTTTTCTTTCTTTAAACACTCATAAAAGATTCTGATTTAGGTTAT
This sequence comes from Capra hircus, assembly GCF_001704415.2. Classification (NCBI taxonomy): domain Eukaryota; kingdom Metazoa; phylum Chordata; class Mammalia; order Artiodactyla; family Bovidae; genus Capra; species Capra hircus. The sequence continues at coordinate 7,026,312 of NC_030829.1, read as the reverse complement.
CTAGACACAAGTATCACAGACCTTTCCAAGTATGAGGAGATAGGCTAATTTCTTGACAGATGACATACCGAAAGGTTCTATGAACTGATAAAGTTTTTCGCCAACGGATATGGCCTCTGTATACTGCCGCAGGTGATATAGGATGACTGCTTGATTGTAATACAACATGCTGTTTTCAACATCATCCAACCCATCCATTTCTTCAACAGCCGAGTGTACCTACAGAACAGTCAAAAGAGATTGTGTTCTAACAGTAAGAAAATAAAGAGAAAAGGTGCAAGAATCTGAATGAATAAGCGGAACACAGGCCAGCATTTTTCATCTAAAATCTCCCGCACTGTCAATAGGACCTATAGGTTCTGTTGTAGATTCCTGGCTGTGCTGGGTCTTCACCTTTGTGCACAGACCTTCTCCAGCTGCAGAGAGCGGGGCTTACTGCCCAGCCGCAGAGCGGGGGCTTCTCATCGTCGAGCACGGGCTCTAGGGATGAGAGTTCTAGTAGTTGGATCCTTGGATGATCCCTGGGTCAGGAAGATCCCCTAGAGGGGGAAACGGCAACCTGTTCCTGTATACTTCCCTGGAAAAATCCTATGGACAGAGGAGCCTGGTGGGCTATAGTCCATGGGGTCTCAAAGAGTGGGACGCGACTGAGTGACTGGGCACGCACACAAACTACAGTATGGTGGTTGTCATGAATTTAGCATGGGGGCTCAAAGGCCAGACAGAACTGGGCTCACGTAGCTCTTATTACGTAAAACCTTTGTGTCTTTGGACAATTTACACAAGTCATCTGTACCTTAGCATTCAAGTCTATTAAATGAGAAAAAAAATGCAGTAGCTACTTCATCAGGCTACTGGGAAGAATAAGTGAGATGTCCGACAGAGGTTTTAGTTACCTAAGGTCTTACTGTGCGGTCGGCACTGAAGGTCTGTCACCAGCCCTCTTCAGTATCAAAGGTCCAACCTCGTGGTGTTATGACCAGACCAATGACCAAGGCAAGTCCCAAACCGTAAATGAATTATATCTGCTGTTTACAAAGTTAATCATTTCCTGACCCCGAGTGCTAAAACAATGACATTATTATTCAAATCAGATCTTTCCGTTATAAGTCAGACTGTAATCTCAGCAGCTACATTTTTCATGTATTTCTATTCTAATTCTTTCTCAAAACTCCAAAGCTCATTCAGACTTGGTATATTAGCTTCTTCTATTCAAGTTTGAAACCCAACAGAATGTAAAATCACACAGCATAATACCTTCATTTCCTAGAAAATGAATTGTGTACAAATAAAACTAATGCAAATGTTGTAGACGCATTAGAAATTGTGCTGTTAATATCAAATAAAAAGTCACATTCATTCTACTCAACTAATTTCATTTCATAGAGAGCACCACAATATTTTATAATGAAATTCATGTGTATGGTATTACCTGATTCTTCAGCTGGTTAAGTGTTTGTCTCAAACTATCTGTTGTTGTCTGGTTACTTTTAAAAAACTCAGCTACTGCTGTATTCAAAATTATTTTATAATCATCTTTGTTTATATCTTGTAGAGAGGCAAGATGTTGCAGACAGACATCGTAATTTCCAGCCTAAAACAAAAATACACAAACAAAATCACACACCAACTTTAAGAACTTTACATTCAAATTTATTTAAAAGCTTTTACAAAGATATAATTACCCTAAATATACTAAAGTCACTAGATGAAGTAATAGTCCCATCAATTAAAAAATTGTGATATGATTTTGGAAACACAAAAACTTGGCAATGGCTCAGATTATTCCCATTCCTTTCACAATATTTAAACTCTAAAATTGAAGAAATTTAAACCTAAACCTACTCTCTGAAGCTCTTAAATTAGTACAGACCAAAGATCATAAATTCACGGTGAAAATATTCATGCCTGACAGATTCTAAAAACGGAACAGGTTAAGAGAAACCACTTCTTACTGCGAAAGCTTGGAAAGCACTGGCGGACAACTCCTTCTCTTCATCAGTGATCCCAGAGGACGGACCTGTCCCTTCATGCTTCTCTGCTCCCTGATCTGCAAATACACAAGTTTGAGAGTTCTTTAGAATAACAGCTGTCCAGTGAATGTGTCCCGAGTTTTCCTCTTAACTGTCTTCTTTTTCCTGGAGTTGCCAAAGTCAGACCTTTCTCAACTACAATGAATAATTAATATTTTTTATATTTATTTGTATTTTTTGGTCATGCGGCATGTGGGATCTTAGTTCCCAGACCCGGAATTAAACCCTTCCCCTGCATTGGAAGTGCAGATTCTTAACCACTGAACCATCGGGGAAGTTTGCTAACTAATGTTATAAGTGAGGAATGAAGCATTCTTTCAAAAACTTAAGAAATATCTCCCTTTGCTGTGGAAATCTTTATATAAGGATTACAGCTCTGTCCATTAGGACATTCAGGCTGAGAATATCGTGCTCTCTTCAAAATATCAGATCTGGGAGCTCCCCGCCTACCAACGCAGGGGACACATGGGTTCGATCTCTGGTCCAGGAAGAGTCCACATGTCACGGGGCAACGAAGCCCGCGCACCACAGTTACTGAGTCAGTGCGCTGGAGCCCACGAGCTGCAACCAGACCAAGCCTGCACGCAACAACGAAGACCCCGCACAGCCAGAAAGAAGCAAAGAGAAACAAGAAACTCCTGTCTTAAAAAAGAGAACCCGCTCTGCCTCCCACCACAGCAATACACCCCGAATGTCACATATTCAAGAACCCATGCCAGGCGCTAGAGGCGCAAGGAACTTATAAATACATGTGAGATGACTTCAAGAAGTTTATAATCTAGTTAGAAGGTAGTAACATTTAACAATGAGAAAATGACACTGATGAGAATTCATAGGTAATTACCAAGCAATGAAGGCTTTCATAGGCTTAGAAATCAAAAAGGCAGGATTAATACATTTAAAAAGCTTCCTTAACAGAAGTTTCCATATATATTATTTCTGCCCTACAATTTACTGTTTTAAAAATTAGTTTTTTATCTTAAAAAAATCCCCAATAAATGCAAAAATCTCAGCTAATGCAAGTTTTAAACTACTTAAGGACAACACCTGTTGAGTCCAAGTGTAAATTGGTCAGACCTCCTGGGAAGTAATCACCAATACCTGTCCATGTACAACGTGTTAACCAAACAACCCCACTTCCAGGTATTCACTCTACAAATACATAAAGATGCTCACTGCAGCGCTGTTTATAATAGTGAATGTCTAGAAATAAACATCCTTCAGTTAAGAAAAGTGCTAAGTAAACTGTGGTATGGAAATACAATGGTACACTACACAATTGTTAAAAGTTGAGTCCCTGCAATGTGTTGACAGGGAGAAACATCCTCAACATCTTAAATAAAAGAAGCAGACTGCAAACAGTTTTATACAACAGAGCTCCACGTTTTATAAAAATACAGATATTCTGAATATATATAGAATAACATTTGGCAGGATAAAAATCCAGTTTGTAGTCATTACCTTCAGGGAGTGGGACAGAAGAGAGATTTTACTTTCCTTCCTATTGCTCTTAACTGTGAGACCCAGGAGGGCTCTGTCTATGGTGCCTTCCTGGATGCAAAACTTTCTGACCCCTCCTCCTCATCTCCCCACCCATTTCCTGTCCTGTCTCATCTCTTGCTTGTAGGAAAAAGCTTCAGACTCCTAGATCTTCCTTAAGTTCAAAGAGCAGATTCAAACAGTAAACAGGGAAGATGGAGCAGTCGAGAAACAGCAGGGCAGGGTCCTGGTTCCTGCTCAAGGAATATATGTATTTCTGAGTTCTTTTGCAGGAACTCAGGCCCCTACTTCAGGCTAAGCACAAGATTCTGGTTACCTCACCACCAGCGTATCAGAGGAAAGCCACAAACCCTGCAACTCTCAACCCAGGTTTTGCCTACAAAAACTTTTTGGTGCAAATAGTTGGGGGAGTTTGGGTTTTTTTAGTACTAGCTACCCATTCTGCTTTCTTGGCCCTGCAATAAACCTTTTTCTGCTCCAAACTCTGACATCTTGGTTTGGCCTCACTGTGCCTCAGGAACACAAACTTGCATTTGACAACTGTCTAAATTTTTATAATGATCACTGATCACTTTTTTTTTTAAGTTTTATTTTTAAATGCCTGCCTAGGGACTTTCGGTGTTCCAGTGGCTTAAGGCTTCATACTCCCAATCTAGGAGGCTGGGTTTCGGGCCTGGTGGAGGAACTTGATGTCTGGTGGAGGAACTAGATTCCACAAGCTGCAAACTAAGAGTTCTCATGCTGCAACTAAGGCCCAGTGTAGCCAAATAAACAAATATTAAATAAATAAGTGTCTGTCTAAAACTAATGTAAGGTTTAGAAGACAAGGGGTCTAGTGACTGCAAGATCTATCAGATAGAGACTGTGGTGGGGCTGGGGGGGGAGGCGGGTTGCTTCTGGATTTGTGAGAATTCATTAAACCATAGGTACCCTTATGGCATGGGCATTTTTTGGTGGGGCTGTACCGCTCAGCATGTGGGGTCTTATGTCCCTGACCATGGATCAAACCTGTGCCCCCTGCAGCAGAAGTGTGGAGTCTTAACCACTGGACTACATGGGAAGTCCTGGTATTTTTTGATAATGACCTAGAAAACTGTTTTCCAGGAGCATGTCAAAGAACCCAGTGTCAAAAAGAGCTGCTTTTAGGAAGCCCTCAGTTCAGCTGCTCGGTCATGTCAGACTCTTCGCAACCCCATGGACTGCAGCACACTAGGCTTCCCTGTCCATCACCAACTCCTAGAGTTTGCTCAAATTTATGTCCATCAAGTTGGTGATGCCATCCAACCATCTCATCCTCTGTTGTCCCCTTCTGCTCCTGCCTTCAATCTTTTCCAGCATCAGGGTCTTTTCTAATGAGTCAGTTCTTCACATCAGGTGGCCAAAAAGTATTGGAGCTTCATTCTCAGCATCAGTCTTTCCAACAAATATTCAGGACTGATTTCCCTTAGGATTGACTGGTTTGATCTCCTTGCAGTCCAAGGTACTCTCAAGAGTCTTCTCCAACACCACAGTTCAAAAGCATCAATTCTTCAGCGCTCCACTTTCTTTATAGTCTAACTCTCTCATATCCATACATGACCACTGGAAAAATCATAGCTTTGACTATACAGACCTGTGTCAGTAATGTAATGTATCTGCTTTGTAATATGATATCTAGGTCAGTCATAGTTTTTCCTCCAAGGAGCAAGCGTCTTTTAATTTCATGGCTGCAGTCAACATCTGCAGTGATTTTGGAGCCCAAGAAAATAAAGTCTCTCACTGTTTCCACTGTTTCCCCATCTATTTGCCATGAAGTGATGGGACTGGATGCCATGATCTTTGTGAGCTTTTTTGTTCTCCTCTTTCACTTTCATCAAGAGGCTTTTTAGTTCCTCTTCACTTTCTGCCATAGGGTGGTGTCATCTGCATATCTGAGGTTATTGATATTTCTCCCAGCAATCTTGATTCCAGCTTGTGCTTCACCCAATCCAGCATTATGCATGATGTACTCTGCATAAAAGTTAAATAAGCAAGGTGACAATATACAGCCTTGACGTACTCCTTTTCCTACCTGGAACAAGTCTCTTGTTCCATGACCAGCTCTAACTGTTGCTTCTTGACCTGTATACAGATCTCAGGAGCCAGGTCAGGTGGTCTGGTATTCCCATCTCTTTAAGAATTTTCCACAGTTTGTTGTGATCCACACAGTCAAAGGTTTTGGCGTAGTCAACGAAGCAAAAGTAGATGTTTTTCTGGAATTCTTTTGCTTTTTCAATGATCCAATGGATGTTGGCAATTTGATCTCTGGTTCCTTTGGCTTTTCTAAATCCAGCTTGAACATGTGGAAGTTCTTGGTTCACATACTGTTGAAGCCCAGCTTGGAGAATTTTGAGCATGACTTTGCTGGTGTGTGAGATGAGCGTGTGGAAGCACTCCCTGGCCAGGCACGTGACAGCAGTCAGTAAAGACTCCCAGTGTCCCTATCATCACAGTACAATGAAAGCACATGTCTTAGAATTAGTCACATTTCCAGTCTAGTCTCCCCTTGGCCACCTGCCTCTTTGCTTAGAGATGTAACTAAATACTAGCTTCCTTCCCACTTGACCTATCACAGAACAACTAAGGACTCCACTGTGGCTTTTGTTTTTAAACAAAATACGTATTTCTGCACTTTACATATACAAACAAACAATGAAATTAGATTTAGTGTGAGCACCTCCTTAGATCACTGTGAAACCCCTATTATTAGACTGAATACTCTTGAGAATCACCACATACTTTAAAACAAAATACAACTTGTAAACTTATCTAAGACTTAGATCTGCTACCAAAAAAAAAAAAGGTATTCTGGTATTTGGGTTTATAAGAAGTGTTACTTCTGATAATTAAAGTTACATAAATTAGTATTTCATTTCCACTTAGCATACAGATAGATAAGAACTGAGTCCTAACGGGGAGGAAAAACGAATAGTTTGATGAAGAGAGCTCACTGGTTTAAGAAGACTCTGTCAAACAGCTTTTTCTTTAAAAAGCTAGCAACAATGAGTTTCTGTTAAGTCAACTGCTTACACAATACACCTGCCTGGCAAAACTTTCAAGCGCACAATTACAGTAAAGACCAATTTCTTTAAAATGTGTAAAAATAAGGACACAGGATTTCAGGATACCCAAAAAGCAAAGTATGAGTTTAGATTGAGATGGAACCTCAACTCTAAGTATAGTCAACATATTAACAATGAACATAGATATTAATACTTAAAAATTCTTAAAGGAAACCTGATGTATCTCCCCTCATACAGAAGTGCACTAAATTGAAACCAAACACCCCAAATTCTTAGTTTGCCATCAAATTATCTCCACAGCTTCTTCTCAAAATACAGCCTCTCTACATTAGATGGCATTCTTTAACAGGGCTTCTGGGTCCAAATGTCATTTATAAATTATGATTTATGAATACAGGGCAGAGGGAAACACAAGACAATTCACCAAGGCACTGAAGAGTTAAGCTTCTGCTTCCCACCAGAAGCAGACTGGTTCATGCGGCCACTGCTATCATTATCCTCCAGAAACAGTGGTGGCGACGGTGGTTTAGTCACTTCAGTCGTGTCCAACTCTGCGACCCCATGGACTGTAGCCCACAAGTCCACCAGGCTCCCCCGTCCCTGGGCTTCTCCAGGCAAGAACCCTGGAGTGGGTTGCCATTGCCTTCTCCAATGCGTGAAAGTGAAAAGGGGAAGTGAATCTCCTAAAATCCTCTAAATAAGGATAGAAGCACTTTGATAAGCTAGACTCTAAGGCTGACAAGAGATTCTGAAACAGACATTTTAGAGAACTGAGCTCAGAAACAGCCTCTTACATGTTAACCAGCCACTATTCTACCTACATTCTTTTACTTCAAGATAAAACTTAAGGGGAAAAAAATCCTACTTCAATGAGATTATTATTTTTATTTTCCTTATCTTTATGCACTTTTCAAGTTTTCTCCAAGGAACAGTCTCTAAAACATTCATTTTGGAGGTAACTGACTTCTTACCAGAAAGAGTCTGCACATAATTCCACAATGTGTCTTTATTTGTCCAAAAATAGTCTCCGTTGCCAATTGAAAGAGTATATGACCGTTCATCCATAAGCTTGACCTTCCTTCTACTCTGGCCTAATGAACAGGGCTGACCATCGAGCCGCACAGAGCTCTTTGGCACACAAACCTTGACATTTTTTAAGCCAACAGGCTTCATTTCTAACCAAACAATTAGGTTTAAATTAAGTAGAAAAGAAACACACCACTTTCCCCAAACTGAAAAACGTCAGTTAACTGAAAGCCCAGACAGATTCCAGTACAGAATGTTAACAATTCAAATCTGATTGGAGGAGGATCTTCCATACAAAGTGACACTTTTCCAAAGAGAGCTCCAATGAGGTTCAAGGAAAGAAAATTTTCCCCCAAGACAAAAGAAATGAAGGCCTAACGAAGTCAGCAGCTATCCTTGCAAAACAATGTTGACGCCTTTGTGAAGGAAAATTTTAAATAAGAAGGATGCCATTTCAAAGAAAAATAATTCAGGTTTACCAAAGCCACCATCCAGCTAAGGTTCACAAACCTCACATGTGGCTTTCTATCACTGGACCAAGCATATATGTCTTATCAACGTCCTTGGCTGATTTCTCCACAGCTCAGAGGAGAACCATGTGACCAGCAAGGCTATAGTATTGAACACAGAAGAGATAAAGAACAGAACAGCAAGCACCAGGAATATAAGCACACTCTGGGGAAGACAGGCAAAGCAGAACACTGCCAGCATGGATAAGCATTTTTATTTTCATACCTCAGAGTATTGGGGGCATAGATTTACTATAGTTTTCAGATATTAATACTTATTAATTTATGAGTTCAGAAAGCTGAGATTTTTCCTCAAACTTTTACATTCAACTTAGACATCTTACTCTATTTGCAGTTTTCATTTCGAAGGGCTGTGATGAATGTTTGATTTCACTTACACTTTCAAACATAAAATTTTAACAACTTTAAATAATTTAATATAACCCATTTTAGCAACAACCTTCGACTTAAAAATACAAAATTTCCTAAGAACTCAAATAGCTTATAAATCTAAAAAATTAAGCTTATGAAAACAGTGACTCTTTAATTGTGTGCATGCAATAATATAGAAAGGCTTCAATTTACAATCACAACTCTAAGTCAATTATTTACTCAATTATACATTTTAAATTGGAATTATAAGACTAAATTCTTTAATGTTAAAAACACTTAAAATAGCCTATGTAGGTCACTTAAAGATAATTTATGTACAGACTCCATTAACTACACTTTAAGTAAAAAATAAAAAGGTTTAAAAAAAACACAGATCCTTATTGGACCCTATAAAAAGCAAATGGCAAGACAGTATTGCACAGTTTATTTCTTCTTTGGCATACATATACACACATACATGGTCTTCCCTGGTGGCTCAGGTGGTAAAGAATCTGCCTGCAATGTGGGAGACTGAGGTTCAACCCCTGGGTGGGGAAGATCCCCTGGAGAAGCGATGACAATCCACCCCAGTATTTTTGCCCGGAGAATCCCACGGACAGAGAAGCCTGGAGGGCTACAGTCCATGGGGTCGCAAAGAGTCGGACGTGTGTGTGTGTGTGTGAATATATATTTGATGTGAGCTTGGATAGTCTGGAAGAATACACAAACTCAGTTACCTGGAGAGTACGATTGGGCAGAAGTGATAGAGGACTTCATATTTTTTTACCTTATATACTGAATAACAATCAAAATGTTGGGGGTGTTTTAAATAAAATAAAAGTAGCCTTGGCTTAAAGTTCTCTCATTTTGTTCTTCCTACCATTAAAAAAAAAACACCTTTTATTGGAGTACAGCGGCTTTACAGCGTTGTGTTAGTAAAGTGAGCCAGTTACACGTGTTCTTACATCCCCTCGTCTTGGGATTGCCTTCCCACGTAGGTCACCAGAGAGCAGCGAGTGGAGTTTCCTGCGCTGCACACCAGGTTCTCATGAGCTCTCTACTTTATACATAGTATCAGTGGTGATACATGCCAATCCCAGTCTCCCACTTCATCCCACATTCCTCCTTTCCCCTTGGTGTCCATGTATTGGTTCTCTATGTCTGTGTGTCTATTTCTACTTTGCAAATGAGATCATCTATACCAATTTTTTCAGACTGCACATGTATGCGTTAATACATGATATTTGTTTTTTTCCTTCTGACCGACTTCACTCTGTACGATGGTCACCAGGTCCATTCATGTCTTCTTGCCATTTTTACAGTCATCCTGGCTCAAGATTTCAAAGCCATCTTTAAATACTCTTCTCCTGACTTCCTATTACTCATCTGGTTGTCTTTCCCTTTTTCACGTAATCAGCAAACACACACCTCACCTTAGCTGACCTTCACAAGCTATAACCAGGTGAGGTAAATAAATCAGGAAGCTATTAGGAATAAATTAAGACTATTAGGATCCCCATTTTACAAATGAGGGAACAGGCTCAATTTAGAACCTTTCTCAAGGAGCGAGGCTTCATGCTCACCAACCATTCCCAGTCATCCACAGGTTCTGCCAATTTCACTCCTTTAAAGACCCTCACACCTGCCCCTCTTCCCCATCAACCCCTACCCTAAAGTAATACTACTCAGCATTTTTAAACACCAGGGCCTACGTTGAGCCCATTTAACCCCTTTCCAAAACTGTGAGGGAGATATAATCATTCTCTTTCTCCACACAGGAAAACTGAGGCTTAAAAAAATGGTTCCTTAAAATCTGCCCAAGGTCACACAAATAACAAGTAGCACAAGCGGGATGAACCTAGGCTGTCTGATTTCACGCCCCAGGCTCCTAACTCTTCATCACTTACTGGCTCATTTAAAACATGAACTCATGGACTAGTGGCTAAGACTTCGAGCTCTCAAGGCAGGGTACCCGGGTTCTCTTCCTGGTCAGAACTAGATCTCACACGCTGCCACTAGAAGATCGTGGATGCCCCTGCCGAACTCTCTAAGGCTCCTCTTTAGTTAGAAATTCCACCTTCTTCCACGGCCTGTATAAGGCTGGAAGAAGCTGACCTCTGCCACAATTCTAACTTCGCCTCTTGCCACGCTTCCTCTGCTTACCAGGCTATGAACATGCTGAGTGCTTTGATACACCAGCTATCGGTCTAGGAGCTGAAGGTAGCACACGACTAAACAGACAAACGTGCCTGTCCTCACAGTGCTTAGGCGCCAGGGGTCTTCCTGCTGTCCAAGGGGTCTGCACAGTGGATACTCCTCCCACATGTATCCCTCTGCCCCCTTTTGGCCCGCTGGCTCTTTATCGTCAGGGTCTTTGTTCAAATGTCGTCTCTAAGAGAGCCCTTCCTCCTCTCATCAATCCACACAAAGTAGGATCCCTGCTCTCAGTTATCCTTTATCCTCTTATTTTCTCTTCACATTTTTTTTTGAGGGGGGGGGGCGGGGCGCCACACCATGGATCATGTGAGATCTTAGCTCCCTGGCCAGGGATGGAACCCACGCTCCCTGTAGAGGAAGCGTGGACTCTTAACCACTGAATCCCTAGGAGAGTCCCTCTTCACAATTTATCACAGCTTGAAATCCTAATTATTTCTTACTTTGTTTACATATTTATCTGCCTTTCAGGTATATTACAAGCTCCACGAGGACAGAGACTTTGCAGTGCCTGGCAGGGTAGGCTAAACCGGTGAATATTTACTGAATAAATTAATCCACAACATTGGCTGGTTTCAGACTTGGGGCTTCCAGTTTTGTTATATTTAACTCTATCCTTACTTAATACAAAGTCAAGCTGTTGTCCAGGCAGGAAGCTTCCTACAGTGTGGGCTATAAGCTTAAGCCAACCAAAGCAACAATCACCCTAAAGCCTGTTTCTCTGTGACACGTATTATAGAGCTCTTCCCAAGTGGGAGGGTCACCATTACAGGGATGTCTCTAAGACTGAGGAGCAGGTCGTCAGAAGCAGGCACTGCGCCACAGCCATTCCTTCAACATCAAAGGCAGGGCTCGGCGCTCAATTCTGGCAAACCGAAGAATGATGAAGTAGAAGAGTGACGGAGGCAAGACTTGAAACCTAGATAGACTTCAGAGCTAAAAAGGTCATTCCAGGCAAGGGCACTGGTACAGACAGGAGGAGTGGTACAGCGGGGGGAGAGACAACGTGCTACACCGAGAGGGAATACGCTGGCCACCTTTCCCTTCCTGCATAGCAGCCTTATTGTGGTGAAGGGGCTTTGCAACTCGGTGAAGCTACGAGCCATGCCACGCAGGGCCACCAAAGATGGCGGGCCACAGCGAAGAGTTCTGACAAAATGTGGTCCACTGGAGGAGGAACTGGCAACCCACTCCAGTATTCTTGCCTGGAGACCCCATGGACATGAGTACCTGTAAGAAAGGCAAAAAGATATGACACTGGAAAATGAGCCCCCCAGGTTGGAAGTGTCTTATATGCTACTCGGGAAGAGCAGAGGGCAATTACCAACAGCTCCAGAAAGAATGAAGTGGCTGGGCCAACATGGGAGGAACACTCAGCTATGGATGTGTGCGGTTGTAGAGTCTGATGCTGCAGAGAACAATACTGCATAGGAACCTGGAATGTTAGGTCCATTAATCGAGATGAATTGGATGTGGTCAAGCAGGAGATGCCAAGAGTGAACATCAACATCTTAGGAATAAGTGAACTAAAATGGATGGGAATGGGCGAATTTAATTCAGATGACGATCTACCACTGTGGGCAAGAATCCCTTAGAAGAAACTGAGTAGCCCTCACGGTCAACAAAAGAGTCCAAAATGTATTACTTGGATGCAGTCTCAAAAACCATGACATAATCTCGGTTCGTTTCCAAGGCAAACCATTCAACATCATAGTAATTCAAGTCTATTCCCCATTGATGTTGAAGAAGCTGAAGCTGACCAGTTCTATGAAGACCTATGGGCTTCCCTCGTGGCTCAGATGGTAAAGAATCTGCTTGCACACAGGAGACCGGGGACTGATTCCTGGGTCAGGAAGATCCCCTGAAGAAGGGAAGGGCTACCCACTCCAGTATTCTTGCCAAGAGAATTCCAAGGATGGAGGAGCTTCTAGAATGAACACCAAAAAAAAAAAAAAGACGTCCTTGTCATCATAGGGGATTGGCATGCAAAAGTAGCAAGTCAAGACAAACCCAGAGTAACAGGCAAGTTTGGCCACAGAGTAAAAATGAAGGAGGGCAAAGGCTAACAGAGCTTTGCCAAGAGAACATGCTGGTCATATCCAATGCCCTTTTCCCACAACCCAAGAGAAGACTCTACACATGGACATCACCAGATGATCAATACCAAAATTAGACTGATTATGTTCTTTGCAGCCAAAGATGCAGACTCTGTATACAGTCAGCAAAAACAAGACTTGGGGCTGAATGTGGTTCAGATCATGAGCTCCTTATTGCAAAATTCAGGCTTAAACTGAAGAGAGTAGATAAAACTACTGGGCCTTTCACGTATGACCTAAATCAAATCCCTTATACAGAGGAGGTAATGAACAGATTCAAGGGGTTCGATATGGAGTGCCTGAAGAATTATGGACAGAGGTTTCTAACACTGTACAGTAGGCAGTGAACAAAACCATCCCAAAGAAAAACAAATGCAATGAGGCAAAGTGGCTATCTGAGGAGGCTTTCCAAATAGCTGAGAAAAGAAGAGAAATGAAAGGCAAGGGACAAAGGAAAAGATATACCCAACTGAATGCAGAGTTCCAGAGAATAGCAAGGAGGGACAAGAAGGCCTTCTTAAGTGACCAATGCAAAGAAATAGAGGAAAACAATAGAATGGGAAGGACTAGAGATCTCTTCAAGAAAATTAGAGATACCAAGGGAACATTTCATGCAAGGATGGACACAATAAAGGACAGAAATGGTATGGACCTAACAGAAGCAGAAGAGATTAAGAGGTGGCAAGAATACACAGAACTGTACAAAAAAGGTCATAATGACTAAGATAATCACAATGGTGTGATCACTCACCTAGAGCCAGACATCCTGGAATGTGAAGTCAAGTGGGCCTTAGGAAGGAAGCATCACTACGAACAAAGCTAGTGCAGGTGAAGGAATTCCAGTAGACCTATTTCAAATCCTGAAAGATGATGCTGTTAACATGCTATAGTCAATATGTCATCAAATTTGGAAAACTCAGTAGTGGCCACAGGACTGGAAAAGGTCAGTTTTCATTCCAATCCCAAAGAAAGGCAATGCCAAAGAATGTTCCAACTACTGTACAATTGCACTCATTTCACATGTTAGCAAGGTAGTACTCAAAATCCTTCAAGCTAGGCTTCAACAGCGCCTGAACTGAGAACTGCCAGATGTACAAGCTGGGTTTTGAAGGGGCAGAGAAACCAGAGATGGCACTGTCAACGTTCTTTGGAACATGGAAGAAGCAAATGAGTTCCAGAAAAACTTCTGCTTCGGTAAAGCCTTTGACTGTGTGGATCACAACAAATTGTGGGAAATTCTTAAAGAGATGGGATTACCAGACCACCTTAACTGTCTCCTGAGAAACCTGTATGTGGCTCAAAAAGCAACACTTGGAACTGGATGTAGAACAACTGACATGCAAAATTAGGAAAGGAGTACAAGGCTGTATATTGTCCCGCTGGTTATTTAACTTCTATGCAAAGTTCATCGTGTGAAATGCCAGGCTGCATGAAGTAACAAGCTGGAATCAAGACTGCTGGAAGTTATCAACAACCTCAGATATGCAGATGATACCACTCTAATAGCAGAAAGCAAAGAGGAACAAAAGAGCCTCCTGATGAGGGTGAAAGAGGAGAATGAAAAAGCTGGCTTGAAATTCAACATTCAAGAAACTAAGATCATGGCATCTGGTCCCATCACGTCATGGCAAATAGAAGGGGAAAAAGTGGAAGCAGCGATAGACTGGTATGTATAGTCAAAGCTACGGTTTTTCTAGTAGTCATGGTTTTTCTAGTAGGGATGTGAGAGGTGGACCATAAAGAAGGCTGAGCGCTTAAGAATTCATGATTTCAAACTGTGGTGCTGGAGAAGGCTCTTGAGAGCCCCCTGGACTGCAAAGAATTCAAACCAGTCAATCCTAAAGCAAATCAAGCCTGAATATTCATTGGCGAACTGTTGCTGAAACTCCAATACTTTGGACACCTGATGTGAAGACTGAACTCACTCTGATGCTGGGAAGGATTGAAGGCAAGAGGAGAAGGGGGCAGCAGAGGATGAAACGGTTAGACAGCATTACGGAGTCAATGGACAAGAATTTTAGCAAACTCTGGGAGAGAGTGGAGGACAAGAGGAGCCTGGCAGGCTACCGTCCATGGAATCACAAAGAGTAGGATATGACTTAGCAACTGAACAACAACAACATGCTGGTCCCCTTGGTTCAGACTTGGACAGGCCAAGCTTATTCCCTGTGTGGAACTTTCTCTCAACCCACCCCTCCCCATTCCGTAAGGCTCACTCCATTTCATTGGGCTCAACTATTACCTCACGAAAGGCCTTTCCTGACCAGCCTACCTAAAATTCTCTAGCAGGCTCTAAATGCTTAGCCCCACTTTCTAGATCTTTTCTCCTGTTTTTCTTAGATGACTGGAGAGATGCTCTAATGATTTTAATTATCTGTACCTGTATTAGGATTGGCACGGTTCCCTGAAGTAAGAAATGGCAACGCCCTCCACCATTCTTGCCTGGAAAATTTCACAGACAGAGGAGCCTGACGGGCTACAGTCCACGGGGTTGAAGAGTCAGCAACTGAGCATACACGCATATATGAGGATTGAAAGTGAAGTCGAAAGTGAAAGTGAAATCGCTCAGTCGTGTCCGACTCTTTGCGACCCCATGGACTGTAGCCCACCAGTCTCCTCAGTCTACGGAATTTTCCAGGCAAGAATACTGGTGTGGGTTGCCATTTCCTTCGCCAGAGGATCTTCCCGACCCAGGGGTCGAACCCGCGTCTCCCGCATTGCAGGCAGATGCTTTACCGTCTAATTTCAAATCTAATTTGTCAATTATTGAGATCAGGATCTAATTAAAAAATCCTGGAGCACATTAAGATTTTCTTTTCCTTCTTAAAAAATATATAAATTTTATTGTAAAAAGTCTGTTTTGACCACTTCTAAAACCTGTAATTTAAGCGCCTTCCAACAAAACGTGGATGGATGCCACAGAGAACATTATTATCTTACAGGAAACAGGTATCAAGACCGTCCCAGAGATAGGCAGGAAAGAATTTTATATTTCTCAAATGGAGAAGATTCTAGGAATGGAATAGTAATCCATAAAGAAAACCGTCGAGATTAGTTAATCTTGATGAAGTAGAGGGGAAAAAGTTCTAAATACCAAGGCACTAGAGAACACAGACAGAAGTGAGACACGATAACGTTATGTCTATTTCAATAAGTGATTTCGACAAAGCTAATTACACAGGACGTCGCTGACCATAGGCAGGCTGGTGTGGCCGAAGCCACGGGCATCACGGCACTGCGTCTCCGGGGTGAACTTTCCTTGCTCTGCCTTCCCCAGTGGGAAGTCGAAAAGTCTGTGAAACGGCCATCTAGACTCATGCTTTTTAAACCAAAGAAATTCCGAAGAGCAAAGCAAAGGCGAACAGAAGCGGCATCATGTTACACTTGCTAAGAAACTACTGGACCTGGGGCCCAAAGACTCACATTAGCGGCGGCCGAGGGAGGGTCTAAGGGAGAGAAATGCACGCCCCAAAGAGAGCAGCCCCGAAGTCCCCACCTGGGGCCCCGCGGAGCAGCGCAGGGTCTGCCCGCTCTAGCGCGCGGGCGCCTCACCTGCAGGCTTGTCTGCAGCCATCTTATCGCCTCGGCTCGGATGCTTCCCTGCAGGTGGCGTGGCCTCCACTCCAGCTGCCCAGCTGGCTGCTGTCCTGGACGTCGGAGGACGAGCCTGCGCCCACCCCGGCTCCGGGCCCCTGGGTTCCGGCCTGGGGAGTGGGCAGACGGCGGGCTAAGGAAGTGACGAAGGCTAGTTCGCGTCGTCTAGCAACAGCAACAGCAGCGTCCCCTGCCCGGGCGGCGCCACTGCCTTCACTTACGCGCGGCTTCCGCCCCGCGGAGTCCCCTGACACATTACTTCCGGGCGCCGAGGCCAGCGTGGGAACTGCGCCTGGCCCCGCCCTACGCCAGCGTCCTCGGTGCCCGCCCCCGCGGCGTGAGCGCGCCGGCCGGCGTGCGCTCCCTCGCTCGCGCATCTGCGCGTGTGCTGGCCGGGATGGGCTGAACAGGGTCCCTTGTGCTTACACTGAACAGTTGGTAAGAATTGATGAGTATTCGAGTTCTTGTCCCTTATTTCACATGAAACCACAACTACACCTCATATCTATGTGTTAAGCATTGAGCTTGTTCTTGGCTTGTACACCTGTAATAATTTCTCACAGCTTTGCGAGAAAGCCCAGTTGCGGGTCCGTGTTTGAAAGCAAAATAAAACATTTTACTTTAGAAGTTATAGATTTACAGAAAAATTGCAGATGATACTTGGAGCTCTTGCGTACTCCTCACCTAATTTCCCTTGTTGTGAGCATCTTGAATAATTACTCAAGACGTACCCTACTGAGGTACGTCTGTCACATATAAGAAACCACCTCGGTTGGTATATTATTATTAACTAAATTCAGAGTTTAAAAAATTAAAAAAAAATTTTTTTCAGCTAGTGTCCCTTTTCTGTTCCAGGATCTTGTCCAAGATGCCACATTAAATTTATTCATGTATCCTTAGGCATTTTTTTTGACTGTGCCCCGCGGCTTGCCCCGCGATCTGTTTCCCTCTCTAGGTATATAACCTAGGCGGCCATCCGATTCCGAATCACTGGACCTCTAGGGAGTTCCCTCAGGCTATTCTTGACTGCGATCACTTCTCAGATTTTCCTTGTTCTTGATGATTTTGACAGCTTTGAAGAGTGCTGGTCAGGACTTTTGAAGAATGGACCTGGATTTGGGTTTATACAGGTAATGGCAACCCACTCTAGTACTCTTGCCTGGAAAATCCCATGGACGGAGGAGCCTGGTAGCGAAGAGTCGGACACGACTGAGCGACTTCACTTTCCCTTTTCACTTTCATGCACTGGAGAAGGAAATGGCGACCCACTGCAGTGTTCTTGCCTGGAGAATCTCAGGACGGCGGAGCCTGGTGGGTTGCCGTCTATGGGGTCGCATAGAGTTGGACACGACTGAAGAGACTTAGCGGCAGCAGCAGCAGTGTTTTTTCACGGTGAGACTAGGGTAATAGGTTTTAGGGAGAAAGACCACAGAAGTGACTAGCCATTCGAGTTGCTGTAAATGGCGTTATTTCATTCTTCTTTACGGCTGGATAGTATTCCATTGCTTATATAAACCACTTCCTCTTTACATGGACATTTATTTTATATTGTGGTTATAACCCAATATTACATGATTTTGTTGCTCAAATTCTTTCAGCTTTGTTAATTGGGAGCTTTTTCAGGCTCCATGTCCCTTTAACACAGTTGCCCATTAAAAAAGAAAACAACCTTCTAATTAATATTAACATATACACAGAGAAGTGCACAAAGCATAAACACTGATTTTTGAATTTTCATCATATCAACATATCCACATAACTAGCACCCAGAGAAAGGATGACAGGTTACCCACCTGCAGCAGCCCCCTTGTGCCTCCTCCCATCCCCCCAACAAGGGTGATTCCTAACTGATGGCTAACACCATTGATTATTCACCTGTTTTCAAACTTAATCAGAGTGGATCACAGTATATTTTCTTGAGAATCTGGCTTCTTTTGCTCCATCTTACAAGATTCGTCCATGTTGTTGAGCGAAGTTAGTTTCTCACTGTTATGTAATGTACCATTACACAGATGTATCATAATTGAGGTATTCATTTATTGCTGAGTAGTTGGGTATTTTGTCTATGCCTGATAAGGCCAATATGAATATTATAGTATGTCTTTTGATGAGTATGTTAGAACCCACGTAAAAAGACACCTGAAGTGTTTACTGACCTTGCTGCTATGAGGAAACTCAATAGAAAAGGAATTAGCAGCAAATTAATAGAATTTGGGCACTTGCTGGTTGATTTTAAAGAGGGATTAGGGAAGTTGGGGGGTTGGCAGTTTGGAATTGGATGCATTCAGGAAGCAGACAATCGGAGTTCCAGTGTCTTAGTTTTCATCCAGGAGGCAGGAGGATTAGAGCAAGGCTGGAGTTATCCTTGGTCAAGGGGCAGCACCACTCATGTCAGAAGAAGGAGGTGTTCCATCATTGTTGTGCTTGTGGAGGGCTTTGTTTCTGTCTTGTTGCTGCAACAATCATGGCGTAAGCTTCTCTGAATATGTTCATATCCTGTGAAAGCTGTGTATGTCCAGCTGGGGACCTTCTGCTAGCAGAATGTGATCCCCCCTGTGGGTCCTTATCCATTTCACAGATCAGGAAAATGAGACCCAGGTGTTAACTCACTTTCCCAAGTAACAAGACTATAAGCAACTGTTACCTTAACCACTACATTCAGCTTTAAAGTTTCTGGAACTCGCCTGTCTTAAAGACATCTCGGGTCTTTTCTCTCATCTTTCAATATTGGCAGCTCTCCCTCGTTTATAGAGAGGGAGAAGAGTTAATTCAGAAGTGGGAGATGGAGAGTGTCAGTGGTCTCTGCTGTGTCACCAGCCATGATGAGTCAGTTCACATCCAGTTAGTGATGGTATGACTGTGTACCCACAGTGCCTCAAACCTCTGTCGTCTTTGCCGCTTGTGGAAGCCTGTCTCCAAAGATGGTTGCCAACAGTTCCTCCCAACCCAATAGACACATGCTGCTCCCCCCCTCCCCACTTTGAAGATGAGCTGTGACTTGCTTGGACCAACCAAATGCGGAAGTGATCCTGAGCCAATTTTGGCTCTAGCCCTTGAAAGGCATGGCAGCGTCCACTTTTCCACTCTTGTACTCACCTGCCATCCTGCGAGGCTGTCCTGCTAAAGACTATGGGAAGGAGATCCAAGGTGCTCCAACTGACAGCCAGCACCAAGGTTCCTGACATAACAATGAAGCCTTCTTGAACCTTCCAACTCTAACCAGCTGCCAGATTAACGCAGTCCGGTGAGTGATCCTAGCTCCCATCATATGAAGCAGAAAAACTGTTCAGTCAACCCCCAGAAGCATGAAAAATAAGAGGTCATTGGTTTTGGGTTTTTTTGGCATCTAATTTTTAAAACTGAGATATAAGCACATACCATGCAATCCGCCCTTTCATTGGATTGGCCAAAAAGATCGCTTAGTTTTAAGTGAAAAAGGCACATTTTTATTTTCACCAAGACCCTTATTGAACAATGCATTATTAACTGAATAAACTTTTTGGCCAACCCAATAAAATGTGCAGTTTCATGGTTTTTAGTATATTCACAAAGTTGTGCAAACATTACCAATATCTGATTCTGTGTCAAACTTCCAAGGTAGAAATTTTTTTAGTGACTCAGTGGTTTCCTCTCCTTGAGGACATTTCCAATTTACAGGTGAAGAAAAAATATATTAAACATATTTTTATTACTCTGAAACATGAATTCTGGAAGATTATTGCAACTATACATATGGAAAAATTGAGTAATTAAAATTTGATCATGATGATGAGAGATTTTAGAACATAGGGAAGTACAGAATGTTATGATGTTTATTTACCACTCAGATTTGACCAGTGTCAATTAGCCACATTTTCTTTTGAAAATCATCACTGGTATAGATGAGTCCAGTTTATATTCCCCTCCTGATTTTATTTCCCTTACTCCCTTCCCAGAGGTAGCCACTGCTCTAAAGATGGTATTTGTCCCTGAAGTCCATGTTTAAAACATAATATACGCATAAAAACAGAGAAGGCAATGGCACCCCACTCAAGTACTCTTGCCTGGAAAATCCCATGGACAGAGGAGCCTGGTGGGCTGCAGTCCATGGGATCGCTAGAGTCAGGCACGACTGAGCAACTTCACTTTGACTTTTCACTTTCATGCACTGGAGAAGGAAATGGCAACCCACTTCAGTGTTCTTGCCTGGGGAATCCCAGGGACGGGGGAGCCTGGTGGGCTGCCGTCTATGGGGTCGCACAGACTCGGACACGACTGACGCGACTTAGCAGCAGCAGCATCACGCATAAAAAAACATTTATTTTCACTCATTAAACTTTGTATAAACATCACACTGATAGGGCCATTCTGAAACTATTTTAATCCAACACTGCATTTTTTAAGATTTAAATATATATTCATCAGTTCAGTTCACTCAGTCGTGCCCAGCTCTGGACTGCAGCACACCAGGCTCCTCTGTCCATGGATTCTCAGGCAAGAATACTGGAGTGGGTTACCATGCCCTCTTCCAGAGGATCTTCCGGATCCAGGGCTCGAACCTGCAAAAATACATATTTAATATATAATATTTATACAAAGTATATCATAAACGTAATATATAGTTATATTAAACAACATGTACAGTTTATTTTAACTACTGTGCAGTATTCTACCAAATCATTATCATTCAGGTATAGTTTGGTGGTATGATCCCTACATAAAAGTCTCATAAATGATAAGGGGCTTTCCTGGTGGTCTTGTGGTTAAGACTGCATGCTTCCACTGCAGGGGGACTGCAGGTGGTGTGGTCAGGGAACTAGGATGATGCATGCCACCCAGAATGGCCAAAATTTAAAAAAAAAAACCTAAAAAACAGGAAAAGGCATTAATTATCTCACTGATGAGTAATCTGTAGGTAGACTATTCCAGTAGGTCAGTGACTCACAATGTCAAGATGCAATTTGGCATCCCTGGGATTCTGTCTGTCTTCCTCTCGTGGTCCCAAGATAGCCGCTGTAACTCTGAGCATCGTACTCTTGCCTGTCTTGGTACCCAAAGCAGGAAGCAGACAAAGAGGGAAAAGCATTTTCCTTTTCTAGCTTTATTCTCTAACAAGTAGGTACCACGTTTCATCAAACCCAAGATGCTATCAATTTACTACTAAAAATAAAGAGTGCCGACAATTAAACTGACTTAATGCTTTCTTATCCCTTAGAATTTTTATTTGATGCTTATAAAATACCTCTTTGAGACAAAAACAAAATTTAAAAATATTATATGTTACTCTTGAGCATACGAAACAAGAATATAGAAGTGATATAAATTAGCTATGGCATTTTCAGAACATCTTCCCACCAGTGTTCCACTTTAAATTGCTTTTCAATTCAGTGCCTTCCCTGTCTCTCTTCCTCCCCAAGACATCACTCTCTGTTCTCCCAGGAGCACTGGCAGGACAGCAGTCTCCTCACAGAATCACCACAGTTATCTCAAGGAGTCCCATTCTGTAGGTTTTAGTTCTGACACTTTCTGGATCTTACCAGAAGATGTCACAAACCAGTAGGCTTTTGGATCAAGTTTGCACACACATGGGGAATGACTCACATACCACAGCAGTCCTCTGACAGATTGATTGTGAGGAGCCTGCCAGTTTCAGAAATGAATGAATGTGTCTCAGAATCAATGCAGTAGTGAATTGTCCCCAGAAGCCTCTCACCAAAATCTTCCCTTGGTTCTCCTTGGTCAAATCGGTTGCCTGCCTGGATCAGTTACTGGCAAAAGAGAGTCCAGTGTGTGCCTTGGGTTCATTGTGATGCCACAAAACACTGATGTGGGGGATCAATAAAATCAGGGTTTCATTAAGTAGGAGGAGGAGGAAATGACTGCTGACAGGACCGTCTCATCACGTTAGCAGATTTGACTAACAAGACTCTTAAGTCATTTCCAATTTTCATTTTATTGGGAAGACCCGAATGAACCTTTTGGCTAACCCAAAAGGTGCAATCAAAAAAGCACAAACACAGCCATAGAGCCCACCCTTGCCGCTGTGCATGGTTATGAGACTTTCTCTAGGCTGCACACTGTAAGATGGGATTTTGCTGAAAATGTAACAAATTCTGCGTGTTCGCCCCCAGCTTCGTCTCGTCATGGACTTGTTTTGTCTACTCTTTTCCTCTTCTGATGTCTTGCTGCTGGAATATTTTAAAGCAAGACCCAGACAGCATACCCGTTCACTTCTAAACACTTCAGTATGCAACCTCGAAAGGAATATCCAAATACTTGCTTGCCTAACCACAATGCCATTATCCCATGTAACAAAATTTCAAATAATGCCTTAATATTCAATTACCAAGCTGTACTCATATTTCCTCTATTGTATAAAAATACGCTTTTTATAGTTTCTGTTTAAAATCAGGATCAAACAAGATCCCTTTTATTTGGTTATGTCTCTTGTGTTTCTTATAAGTCTTTTAAGTCTTATGTTTCTCTTAATCTAGAGCAGTTTCCTCCCCTTTTATTTTTTTCTTTCACGGACTGCTTGATGAAATTAGAGTCCAATAGAAGATCCCTCCTTTGAGATCTGGTGTATTACTTCGTTTATGCTCAGTATTTCCTGTGCCCTAGAGGTCAGTTTGTAATTTTTTAATTTTTATTTATTTGTTTTTGGCGGTGCTGGGCCTTCATCGCTGCTCAGGCTTCTCTCTGGTTGTGGCGAGCGGGGGCTACTCTCTAATTGCGGTGTGCAGGCTTCTCACTGGGGCTTTCCAGGTGCCGCTAGTGGCAGAGAGGCCACCTGGCAATGCAGGAGACGTAAAAGGCGCTGTTTCAGTCCTTGGGTCGGGAAGATCCCCTGGAGGAGGGCATGGCAAGCCTCTCCAGTATTCTTGCCCGGAGAATCCCGTGGACAGAGGAGCCTGGCGGACTACCGTCCATGGGGTCACAAAGAGTCGGACACGCCTGGCGCGACGTTGCGGTGGCTTCTCTTGTGGAGTATGGGCTTTCCGGCCCTTGGGCTTCCGTAGCTGTGATTGCTGAGCTCTAGAGCGCAGGCTCAGTGGTGGTGCACGGGCTTAGCTGCCCAGGGGCATGTGGGACCCTCCCAGTTCGAGGACTGAGGCTGTGTCACCTGCCCTGGCAGGTGGATTCTTTACCACTGAGCCATCTTCCCTGGTAGCTGGCCCGAGATCAGTTTTAAAGGCTTGATTATATTATGGTTCAATTTTTCTTTTCCCTTGAGAATCCTTCCTGGGTGGTGCTATATACTTTCTGCATCACTGTCTGGAGATATATGACATTTGCTATCTCATTTAAAAGAATTATTATTTACTTTGGGCTGCTCTGGGTCTGCGTTGCTGCACGTGGGCTTTCTGTAGTTGCAGTGACTGGGGGCTACTCCCTAGTTGCGGTGCACAGGCTTCTTATTGTGGTGGCTTTTCTTGTGGAGGGAGCAAGGGGCCCTAGGGCGTGGGCTCAGCAGTTATGGTGCATGGGTTTAGTTACCCCAACAGCATGTGGAATCATCTTGGACCAGGGATCAAACCCATGTCCCGTACCTTGGCAGGTGGATTCTTAACCGCTACCACCAGGGAATTCTCTCATTTTTTTTAATGTCTAGTTTAGTTTAGTTTAGTTCAGTTTAGTTTAGTCTAGCTTTTGGCCATACTGTGTGACATATGGGATCTTAGTTCCCTGACTAGGGATCGAACCTGCATCCTCTGCACTGGAAGTGCAGAGTCTTAAGAACTGGGTAACCAGCGAAGTCCTGCTATCTCGTGCGTGTGTGTGTGTGTGTGTGTGTGTGTGTGTGTGTGTGTGTGTGTGTGACATTAAGATTGATTCTACCCAGTGTGGTAGAATCTGACTGATCCTTACCCAGTCTGTGGTGTCCTAGAAGGGTGGAAGGGGGAGAGGAGGCTCAAGAGAGAGGGGGTATATGTATAATTATGGCTGATTTGTGTTATTGTACAGCAGAGACCAACGAAACATTATAAAGCAATTTTTGTCCAATTAAAAATTAAATTTAAAAAAATTAAAAGAAAAAAAAAAGAATTGAGCCTAGGGAGTTCCTTGGCAGTCCAGCCATTAGGGCTCGAAGCTTACTGTCGAGGGCCTGGGTTTGATTCCAGGTCAGGGAAATAAGATCTTACAAGCCTTGCAGCATGGCCAAAAATTTTAAAGAAAGACTGTTCCTTGGGTTTGTATAGTACCCGTCTGAGCTTCATACATTTCCTGTCAGCCTTTTCCCTAAGGGTTTCAGAAGCGCTAGTGACCGCTGTGTTAATCAGGTATTTCGCTAATAGTTGAAACAATTTTCAAATTCTGACGCTCCGCATCGCAACTAGAATCCATAGATTTCACACGCTGGGACCTCCTCGCCTTTCCCTGGTCCTAGCCCTGGCTAGGATTCTTCCTCACTGACAACCTTTCCCTTGCCCACAGAGATATTCGGTTACACTGAAATTCAGTGTATATCAGAACGGCAGGAGGAACACTTAGTTCTTTCCCTATAATTATCAATTTTCCAAGGAGTCAGTTGATATCCCGACAATCTCTATGGCTATTTCTTTTCTGAAAAATTATTCAGAATTCATTTTTTATATGTTCAGTATGTTTTAATCAATGGCATGCCCTCATATTCCTGAAATCAAAATTCTGGTGATTGTCCATTATTATGCTTCTGCTGTGGCTCAGTAGTAAAGAACCCGCTTGCCAATGCAGGAGATGCCAATTCAGTCCCTGGGTCGGGAAGATTCCCTGGAAGAGGAAATGGCAACCCACTCCAGTATTCTTGCCTGGAGAATCCTATGGACAGAGGAGCCTGGAGGGCTACAGTCCATAGGGTCGAAAAGAGTCAGACACGACTTAGCAGCTAAGCACGCACTGGTACGAAGCAGAAGTGTCAAGCAGAACTGTGCTCTTTATCCCCAGCTTGGCTGCTGTCACTGTGCCTGTGTTTCAGATACACCTTTATGTTCATCAGTTTCTTTGCTTATCCTTGCTTCTTTTTTTAAGTAGCTATATTGAGATATAATTCATGTACCATACAACTCATCTGTTTATTTTATTATTTTTAAAAATATTTATTTTTATTTATCTGACTGCTTTGGGTCTTAGTTATAGCATGCGGGGTGTTCGATCTTCATTGCAGCCCATGGGATCTTTATTTGAGGCCTGTGAACCCTTAGCTACCGCATGTAGGATCTAGTTCCCCGACCAGGAATCGAACCCAGGCCCCCTCCATTGGGAGCACGGAGTCATAGCCACTGGACCACCAGGGAAGTCCCACAGTTCGTCTATTTAAAGTGCACGGTTTGGTGATTTTTAATATATTCAAAAGTTGTGTGATCACCCCCGCAATCTAATTCCAGAACATTTTCATCATATTCAAAAGAAGCCCTGTACCCTTTACTAGTCACTCTCAGTTCCTCCCAACCCACGTTACCCTGATTCTGGAACAAGAAGCCACCCTCAGAGAAGGTAGCCCTCGCCTCACTCGCACTGCCCCATTCCCCAGTGTCCTCTCTTTTTACCCTTTTCCAACCACTTACCCCTGGTAATCAGTTTCTTAAGTTCCTGAGAATCACACATTCCCCCACCTTTAAAAGCATGTAAAACGTGGACATGTCTGAAGTAGAGACTCTTAGCCACTTAGCCCAAATGCGTTCATCTTCCAAAGTCATACAGTCAGGGGAGGGTGGGATGGATGAACTTTGGAGGTCAGTTCAGTTCAGTTCAGCCGCTCAGTCGTGTCCAACTCTTTGCCACCCCATGAATCGCAGCACGCCAGGCCTCCCTGTCCATCACCAACTCCCAGAGTTCACTCAGACTCACGTCCATCGAGTCAGTGATGCCATCCAGCCATCTCATCCTCTGTCATCCCCTTCTCCTCCCGCCCCCAATCCCTCCCAGCATCAGAGTCTTTTCTAATGAATTGACTCTTCGCATGAGGTGGCCAAAGTACTGGAGTTTCAGCTTTAGCATCATTCCTTCCAAAGAAATCCCAGGGTTGATCTCCTTCAGAATGGACTGGTTGGATCTCCTTGCAGTCCAAGGGACTCTCAAGCATCTTGTCCAACACCACAGTTCAAAAGCATCAATTCTTTGGCTCTCAGCCTTCTTCACAGTCTGACTCTCACATCCATACATGACCACAGGAAAAACCATACCCTTGACTAGATAGACCTTAGTCGGCAAAGTAATGTCTCTGCTTTTGAATATGCTTTCTAGGCTGGTCATAACTTTTCTTCCAAGGAGTAAGCATCTTTTAATTTCATGGCTGCAGCCACCATCTGCAGTGATTTTGGAGCCCAAAAAATAGATAACTAATAAGGACCTACTGTATAGCACAGGGAACTCTATTCAATACTCCATAATGACCTCTCTGGGAAAAGAATCTAGAAAAGTGTGGGTATGTGTATAACTGATTTGCTTGCTGTACAGTAGAAACTAACACAGCATTATAAATCAACTATACTCCAATAAAGAAGAAAACATTGAATATAACAAAAAAACCCCAAAGTCATACAGTAGGTAATTTTCACTTGTCAAACACTCCCTTCTCGTACTTTCCCTGGCAGCCAGGTATAACCACATAACTACTGCTTTAAAAGGTTGTTGCATGTCTTTTTCTCTTTTCTCCCAATTCTCCATCCTACTGTCTGGATTGTAAATGTGATGGCTGGAACTCCAGCAGCTATCTTAGACCCTGCAGCCAAGGTCTTTGGGGTAGAGGAGGGTAAAGCTTAAAGAACCTGCATTCCTAATGATATCTTAGACACTCCATACCAGTTCCAGACAGCTCCAGACTGTGTGTGTGTGTATGCCACGTGCAAGATTTATTCACTGTTAATCTGAATGTTCTATCACATAATGCTGAAACATAATGCTCGTAAACATAATGCTGAATCACATAATGCCAATCTTAACTGCTTCAGTTTCTACATGAAACTAAGGAATAAATCTGATTTGATTTTTGCTTGTGTCATCTAAATTTACTATTTCATTATGTACAGTCCTACGTAAATCCTGTAATAACATAGAATGAAAACTGTTAAGTTTATGTTAGAAATTTTGGTATTGTGATATCATCAGGGCTAATATGTTGGTGTTCATGTGTATGTTCACGTGTATTATATAATATTTTGTAACAAACGAGAAGCAGAAGGAGCAGAAAAATACTGTTCTAACAGTGCTTCTTTGGGGGATGTGACCTAGTCCAGGAGTCAGGAGACTCAGAGAAAGCCTGAAGAAGCTAGATCTGAAAGGTAGAAATGAACAAGGATAGGGAACAGCAGGTGCAAAGGCTTGTGGTGGGAGGGATCCTACTGAGTGTGAGAGATGGACATAGACTCCCTGTGGCTTGAGTAGAGAGAATGAGGGGCAGGGAGGAGTCAGACAGGCCGTATTAAGAGTTCTGTTTGTTTCCTGTGCCCCAGGGATCACTGTCCTTTATCACCTGATTGCTTGGGCTTCCCGGGTGGCGCTAGTACAGGAGACGTAAGAGACGTGGGTTTGATTCCTGGGTTGGGAAGATCCTCTGGAGGAGGGCATGACAACTCATCCCAGTATTCTTCCCTGGAGAATTCCATGGACAGAGGAGCCTGGTGGGTTGCAAAGAGTTGAACATGACTGAAGCGACTTAGCACGCATGCTCATCTAGTGTTTTAAAAACTGTTCTTGTTCATGTATTTTTGTCCTGTTGTTTTCTCTACCTTATCCTCAATGGTTACTTAGTATTCCATGGTATCAAGTGTGTCCTGATTTATCTAGTAAATCCTTCACAAAGATCGTTGAGATAGTTTCTGATTTTCTGGTATTTCACCCAGTCTCACAACTAACATCTTTACACATGAACCTTGTCTTCCGTTGCACAGTAGCTGTGCAGACACAGTTTGTCCACAGAAGGGGCCGATGGAAGAAAAGCCAAATGTGGATACTCTTTAGGTAAATTAAATAAGACTTCTCTCTTATGGTCATTTTTCTTTCCAGAACTGCTGTCTGTCACTCCAGTCAACCTCCTTCAGGAATGCCCAGTTTATTAGGGAGGTCAGTACCTGTAAATCCCTGTTATGAATTGTTTCATGTTCTTTGTGTTTAGGACTGCTCGGCCATTGCCAGTTAAGAGGTAACATTAAGCAACTGTTTTATTTTGTAATTGATTAATATAAAATATTTATTTCTTTGTCTGCACCGGGCCCTAGTTGTGGCACTGGGAATCTTCGCTTTTTCTTGCATCATGTGGGATTTTAGCTGTGGCATGCAGACTCTTAGCTGCAGCGTATGGGATCTAGTTCCTTGATCAGGGATTGAACCTGGGTCCCCTGCACTGGGAGCTAGGAGTCCTAGCCCCTGGACTACCAGGGAAGTCTATAAACAACTGTTTTAAATGTCTCTGGACCTTCTGTGATGGAGAGGAGGCTGTTCTGCCCCACGCAAGTAGGACAGCCTCATTTCCTCCCTGGGGCTTGTTGGCTGCATTGCTGAGTGTTATTAGTTGGCGCCAAGGGAAGGAAAGCCAAGCCCAGTCATCCACTGGGTAAACTCATGTGTTTTTTATACCTGGGGGATACAGAAGGAACTGAGCAGCCAGAAAACCAGTTGATCAGCAGCATTCTGTGGGAGGAAGAGAAGTGCAAGCTTCAGACTCTAAACAGTCTCACCGTAGATGTGTGTGCTGGAGGCAGAGTGAGGTGCAGATGGGAACGTCTGGGTATCCAGGGTCACGTTCAGCCTCCAGGAAGTCAGCAGCCCCTCCTGGGCCTAGACTTCTGTGTGTTTGTATCAGCCTGGGATGTGCTAGGCCAGGTGACTCTCACCAACACACCAGATAAATCCTATGGGATTTCACTGTGGGGCACCCTCAGCGTGACTGGTCATCACCCTGCTGAATCTCAGTAAACACGGCCTGGTCCATGACATTCCTGAACTCAGAGCTGTGGTTGCAGAACAAGGCTCAGTGCCTCGTAGTCTCGGGGATCATTCATTCACCAGCTCCTTAGACCTGATCAGCGGCCTGGGTGCAGGCATTCCAGTTCAAAACCTAGCAGCATCTTTCACCGTCCATTCTTGAGGAACCTACGCCCATGTCTACAGCCACTGCTGCGCTTATTCCAAGATCTTATTACACTAAACCTCAGAATTGGCATTGAACCTGGTCCCCGACTCTCCATACATCTCCCACAAAGGTGGCTGTCATTACAGATGTACTGGACAGAGTGAATTTAGACCTTTGGGACAGGTGTGTATACCTACATCCCGGGCTTCCCAGGTGGTGCTAGTGGTAAAGAACCCGCCTGCCAGTGCAGATGTGAAAGACACGGGTTTAATCCCTGGATCAGGAAGATCCCTTAGAGGAGGGCATGGCAAGCCGTTCCAGTATTCCTGCCTGGAGAGTCCCACCGGCAGAGGAATCTGGCAAAGGGTCGGAATGACTGAAGCAACTTCGCATGCCTATTAGCTAACTTGAAAACATAAATTTACCGCTGACCGCTAGGTGGCACCCCAGCACAAGTTATACTGTTGTATGTTTAGTCTCAGCATTTTAAGACCAGTTGCTTTGAGAACGTGTGATCTGACCTAGGTCATACCTCCCTTTGGAGTGTCAGGTTTAAACATTGTGGGTCCAGTTCCAATGTGAATTTCAAGAGCTTGGGTGAACGATAAACACAAGTAACTGTGTAGTGAGTCTGGCTGCGACCTGTCGCTCTGCTCTTTCAGTCTGTATTTGTTGAATTAGCCACTGTCTTTCTGTAGAAATCTCTCTCTGTGACTTGTTTCTCTCCGAATCTCCAGAGACGCTGGTGCATGCCAACCTCATGTCTCTTCCCCCGTCTCTCCTCCTCAATCCAGACGGTTCGGTCTCAGAGCTTTGGCAACCTGGAGTACGCCTTCTACCTTTGCCTGTTCGTTTATCAATAAAACGGGGAAGAGCAATAGGACCCCAAGTCCTTTTGCTTCGGCGGTACAGTAAGTCCCCTACATATGAATGGATTCCATTCGAAGAAAGCATTCATAAGTCCAACAAAGTTAACCTAGGTACCCAACTAACACAATTGACTATACAGTACTGTATTGTAATAGGTTTACAATACTTTTCACACAAAAATACATAAAAAAACAGACACAAAAAATAAAACATTTTTAACTTTATAGTACAATATCTTGAAAAGTACAGTAAGACACTATAATACCTGGCATACAGGGGCTGGCATCAAGTGAACAGGCAAGAAGAGTTACTGCCTGGAGGAGGGAGAGGAGGTGGGAGATGGTAGAGCTGAAGGGTCGTCAGGCTGCAGTTTCACACATGCCTGATGTTACTGGCAGGGGAACCAGATGCAGGTTTGCATCTTTGGAAGTTTGCAACTTGAAGGTTCCTTCATAGGGGACTTAGTGTACAAGGAGGCCAAGACAGCACTGTTACTATAGGAAGTCATGCACACGCAGACAAGTCAAGGGATTTTCTCCTGTGGGTAACTTTGATTGTTCTGGCTCTTGGCTACTGTTTAATTCCTGTGGTGACTGTAGCAGTTGAACTTCGCTCAGTTGCAGCAAATGCTGGAAAGTCAGACCCAGCTCTCTCTGTAGCTTGTCCTGTGCACTTGCAAGCAGACGAGGCTTGCTTTATTTCACGTCCCTGCCATTAGGAAATAGTTTTTTAGTTGAAGTATAGTTGATTTACAATGCCCTGGAGAAGGAAATGGCAATCCACTCCAGCACTCTCGCCTGGAAAATCCCATGGACAGAGGGAGCCTGATACGCTACAGTGCCTTCCCTAGTGGCTCAGACAGTAAGACGTCTGCCTGCAATGTGGGAGACCCAGGTTTGATCCCTGGGTTGGGAAGATCCCCTGGAGAGGGAAAGGGTAACCCACTCCAATATTCTTGCCTGGAAAATCCCGTGGACGAAGGAGCCTGACAGGCCCCAGTCCGTGGGGTCACAAAGAGTTGGACACGACTGAGGGGCTTCACTGATTTACAATACTATATTAGTTTCAGGTGTTGACAGCATAGTGATTTAAAATTGTAATAGATTATACTCCATTTAAAGTTACTAAAACTAATTGGCTGTATTCCCTGTGGTCTACAGTATATTCTTGTGGCTTATTTATTTTATACTTCTTAGCTTGTATCTCTTAATCTCCAGCCCCCATCTCGCCTCTCTCCCCTCCCCACTGGTAGCCACTAGTTTGTTCTCCATATCTGTGAATCTGTTTCTGTTTTGTTCATTAGTTTGTTTTTAGATTCCACACATAAGTGATAACATACAGTATGTGTCTCTGTCTGACTTATTTCACTTAGAATAATGCCCTCTGGATCCATTCATATTGTTGTAGATGACGGAATTTCATTCTTCTTTATGGCTGGGTCATATTCTATTGTATATATAGAATATATATATACATATATATATTATGTATATATATGTATATTATATATACATATATATACTATATGCATAATATATTATGTGTATAGTTTATATTATAATATATTGTTTAATTCATTGTATTTATTTAATATATAATTATATAATTTATATTATATATGCATATATATTATATATATACACCAAATCTTCTTTATCCATTACATTTTTAAATGAACACTTAGTTTGCTTCCATATCTTGGCTGTAATGTTGCTGTGAACATTGGGGTGCATATGTCTTTTTGAATTAGTGTTTTTTTTTCGGATATACACCCAGGAGTGCAATTTTGCTGGATCATAATGGTGGTTCTATTGTTAGCTTTTTGAGGAGCTTCCATGCTGTTTTCCACAGTGGCTGCACCAATTTGCATTCCCACCAACAGTGTACAAGAATTCCAGCTCTTCACATCCTCGCCAACATGTGTTATTTATGGTCTTTTTGATGATAGCCATTCTGACAGCGGTGAGGCGCTATCTCACTGTGCTTCTGATTGGCATTCATGTCCCTACCATTCTTGATTCAAAGCATTTTCAGCATCCAGTGTGTGTCAAAGCTCTGTTTGTACTGGACACTGGACACTCTGAAGGACTTGGTCCCCAGAAGGATATTATAGAAGGCAGAGGATTTTAAAGTAGGGAAAAGAGAGGGGAAGATTGACAGGTTAGTTACAGTGAGAGGTAGCAGTCAGGCTAACTACTGTGAGTGTTCCCTGCTGGTTTATTTTGAGAGAAATAAACCTGTTTATAAATCTGTTTATTTTGAGAGATAAAAAGTGAGAAACTAGCAAGGTGTGAAAAGATACTGAGGGCTATCCTATTTCTGGTTTGTAGGATTAAAAACAATTTTTGTTTCCTGATCATAAAACTCAGGTTTATCTTCAGATAGTAATTCATACGCACAATGCAGAAATGACAGAAGGCTTTGGCTTTATCCAGAGGTTAGCAATGAAAATGATGGTGGCTGAGCTTAGCCATGTGAAGTCACCAGGTAAACTAGACTGTCACCCTGACCCAGGGTAAGAAGGAAGCGAGTTAATTGATGATATTAGGAAATGAGAAGGGACAGGTCAGTGGGAGGGGTCAGAGTGCACCAGAAATAAAGGAACACAGTGACAGAAGGAGGCAATGAGAAGGTCAAAAGCACAGGTCCAGCAGTGCCTGAGACATGGTTGCCCTTGTTGGTGGCAAATATAACAATTGCTATTTTCATCTAGGCCTCCATTTCTTTTTCTTAAAAAAATTTTTTTATTGAGGCATAACTTTTCAATTTAATTTAATAAAAAAGATGATTGACTGTGCCTTGAGACTTGTGGAATTTTAGTTCCTTGGCCAGGATTGAACCTTGGGCCACAGCAGTGAACATGTGGAATCCTAACCACTGGCCTGCCAGGGAATTCCCCCAGGCATAGTTGATGTACAGTATTAAATAAGTTTCAGTTCAGTTCAGTTCAGTCGCTCAGTTGTGTCTGACTCTTTGCGACCCCATGAATCGCAGCACGCCAGGCCTCCCTGTCCATCACCATCTCCCGGAGTTCACCCAGACTCGCGTCCATCGAGTCCGTGATGCCATCCAGCCATCTCATCCTCAGTCGTCCCCTTCTCCTCCTGCCCCCAATCCCTCCCAGCATCAGAGTCTTTCCCAATGAGTCAACTCTTCACATGAGGTGGCCAAAGTACTGGAGTTTCAGCTTTAGCATCATTCCTTCCAAAGAACACCCAGGGCTGATCTCCTTCAGAATGGACTGGTTGGATCTCCAAGGGACTCTCAAGAGTCTTCTCCAACACCACAGTTCAAAAACATCAGTTCTTCGGCGCTCAGCCTTCTTCACAGTCCAATTCTCACATCCATACATGACCACAGGAAAAACCATAGCCTTGACTAGACGGACCTTAGTCGGCAAAGTAATGTCTCTGCTTTTGAATATACTATCTAGGTTGGTCATAACTTTTCTTCCAAGGAGTTTCAGGTATGCAATATAGCGATTCACAATGTTTAAAGGTTATGCTCCCTTTATAGTTATTATAAAAATACTGGTTATATTCTTGTGCCAGACAATAAATTGTTGAAGCTTTATTTTATACATAGTAGTTTGTACCTCTTAATCCCCTCTCTGTATCTTATCCCGCCTCCTTCCCTCTCCTCACTGGTAACCAGTGGTTTGTTCTCTCTCTTTTGTATTTGGCTACACCAAATCTTTGTTGCAGCATGTGGAATCTATTTCCCTGACCAGGGGTCTAACCCAGGCCCCCTGCGTTGGGACTGTGGAGTCTTACCCACTGGACCACCAGCGAAGTCCCCATTCATCATTTTCTGAATCTAAGGTTTAAAATGACTTGTTTCCACTCAGACTAGAGGCTGTTTAAATATATTGTTTTATCCTAAATTAATACTACTCCCTCTATAAAAAGGTTTTGTTTTGTTTTATTTTTAGAGGCATGATACTCTGAGTATATATCTCCTGATCACAAGAAAGGCATCCAAGTAGAGAAAAAGTTTGACACAAAGAATTAAAAACCAGCAGGGTGCTTTCCTGTCCCTGTTCTCTTTTGTTTTCAAATGCAAGCTCTGTGTCTAGACATGGAAACAAGCACAGAATTGTTCAGTGTAATTATGGCCATTGTTTAGGGGGCTGAATCAGGCTGGTGGGGGAGGATTGACTAATGAAGAGGGTAATGCTAGTTTTTCCTCCCTGCTCAGCACCGACTGGAACAAGTGCAACTTTGGAAATGGAAAATAATGCTTTGGATGTCTTAGTATGCCCATCATTTGATTTCCTTTTATGGTGGTCCTGGCGATGGTGGGTTCAGATATTGGGGAAGCCAGTAGCCCCAGAGACATTCATGGCCATTTATATATATGTATTCTTTTCCATGTGGTTTATCCCAGGACGTAAATATAGTACCCTGTTCTATCCATTCGGACCTTGTTGTTTATCCATCCTGTATATAATTGTTTGCATCTGCCAGCTCCAAACTCTCCACCCATTCTTCCCCCACCCGCTCTCCCTTGGCAACTGTGAGTCTGTTCTGTGTCTGCGAGTCTGTTTCATAGACAGGTTCCTTTGTGTCCTATTTTAGATTCCACATCTAAGTGACGTCATATGGCGTTTGTCTTTATCTGACTTCACGTAGTATGATAATCTTCAGTCGCATCCACTTTGCTGCAGATGGCCTTGTTTCTTTCGTATGGCTGAGTAGAATTCCATTGTATGTGTGCACGACATCTTTATCCATTCATCCGTTGATAGACATTTGGGTTGCTTCCATCTCTTCACTATTGTGAATAGTGTTGCTGTGAACATAGGGTTGCATGTATCTTTTCAGATGATAGTTTCGTCTGGATATATGCCCAGGAGTGGGATTGCTGGATCACATGGTAATTCTAGCGTTCTGAGGCCCCTCCATTCTGTGTTCCGTAGTAGCTGCACCAACTTCCATTCCCGTCAGCGCTGTAGGTGGGCTCCCTTTTCCCCACATCCTCTCTAGCATTTATTATTTGCAGACTTTTTAATGATGGCCATTCTGACTGATGTGAGAATTTTAGTTTTGATTTGCACGTCTCTGTTACTTAGTGATGTGGATTGTCTTTTCATGTGCCTGTTGACTATCTCTATGTTTTCTTCTGAGAAATGACTGTCTAAGCCTTCTGCCCATGTGTTTGATTGGGTTGTTTGTGTGTTTTTGCTGTTGAGTTGTGTGAGCTGTTTGTGTATTTTGGATATTCAGCCCTTGTCGGTTGCATCATTTGCAGATATTTTCTCCCACTCTGTAGGCTTTCTTTTCATTTTTTTAGTAGTTTCCTTTGCTG
The DNA here is from genome assembly GCF_001704415.2 of Capra hircus. Classification (NCBI taxonomy): domain Eukaryota; kingdom Metazoa; phylum Chordata; class Mammalia; order Artiodactyla; family Bovidae; genus Capra; species Capra hircus. The sequence continues at coordinate 6,990,720 of NC_030829.1, read as the reverse complement.
TGCAAAACCATGTACGTTTGATTAGGTCCCATGTGTTTATTTTTGCTTTTATTTCTATTGCCTTGCGAGACTCACCCAAGAAAACATTGGAATGATTTATGTCAGAGAATGCTTTGTTTTATTATGTATGTCGTTCGTTTCATCAGTTTTCCCATTTTTTAAAAAGGAATAATATTAATAATAGTATTTATTACACGTTGTCCTGGGGGGAATTTGAAAAAGGCAACAGATTCTGGCTTTGTTAAATCCTCAGGAGCTGGCCGCACACTAGTTTTCCCTCCCATCCAAGGAGGCTGGCTCGACGGAACTGCATGTGTGTGCAACTTGGAAGTAGATTAGGACCAGAGATAGCTGGTGTTGGCAGGTATGGAATAGATCTGGCTTAATCTGGACCAAGAAGCAGAAATCCCAAGTGGTCTTGATACAATGGCCAGTATTTTTTTTTTATAGCCCTTACCTGGTGCCAGGAACTGTTTAAATACTTATAGCACCACCAACTCATGACTCCTCACGAAAAAACCTATGATGTAGGTTGTGTTTTGATCTTTGTCTTAGAGACTTGATGTCTCAGGCACAGAGAGGTCACAGCTGGTGAAGGGTGGAGTTGACTCAAACTCAGGCAAGTTCATGCTTTTCATTTATGTATCCAGAAACACAAGGAAGGTAGAGCCGACGTCACTAAAGAGCAGGATCATCACAGCCCAGGCCCTCGCTCCAGGGGCCTAGCATTCTGGGAATTCAATTACCACCTAGGGAAGCTTGTCCAAGAGGGAGCCTCTGTGCAGACATTACATATCATTCCTCTGTGTGGGTTCTCCAGGCAGGGGGATAGAGCTCCTGGGTCCTTTTTTTTTTTAAATAAAATAAAATAAAAGGTTTAGGGAATTCACTGGCGATCCAGTGGTTAGGACTCACGCTTTCACTGGCAGGGACCCAGGTTCAGTCCCTGGTTGGGGAACTAATATCCTACAAGCCATGTAATACAAACACAGATATAAATAAGTAAGTGTTTTAAAAATCCACAGCTCTGAGTTCATTTTCAGGGGTGAAAAAAAGGGGACCTCAATTCACTCAGTCTGGCAACCCCAGATGGTGGCTGCCCCCTCCTGCTGTCCTGGTTTCCCCCTTTCCACCCATCTTTCCAGCAGTTGCCACAGCA